>NC_142888.1:35367500-37867500 GCF_051225735.1 Oryctolagus cuniculus | reverse complement strand
CTCTCTCTCTCCCTCTCCCTCTCCCTTTCCCTTTGTAACTCTGCTTTTCAAATAAATAAATAAATAAATATTTGAAAAAAAAGGAAGCTGGAATTGGGAGTGGAAGAGTCAGGACTCAAACCAGATCTCTTTTGTCTTTGGAGATTTTTACCTTTTATTTTCTTAGAAGTTTTATGCTTTTGTAGTTTATATTTCAGTCTTTGATCTATGCTAATTTTTATTTAAAGTTCTGAAATTTAGACTGAAAATTTTTCAGGGATTTTTTTTTAGCCTATATGTACTCAATTGCTCTAGAACCATTTGTTGAAAAGACCATCCATCATTGAATTGCCTTTATACTTTTGTTAGAAATTAGTGGGACATATTTATGCAGGATTTTTTTCTGAGTTCTCTATTCCATTTAGCTCATTTATGTTTCTGTCCCTCTGTTACAAACTTGAATGCTGTGGCTATGTAGAAAGTATTAATACTGGGTAGAGTGATTCCTCCTACTTCATTCTATTTTTTTAAATCTTCAAAAATTTGTAACTAGTTTTTAACATATTTAGTGTGATTTGCAGATACAATCTAAGAACATGTTATTCCCTTCCTTCCTTCCTCCCTCTCTTCCTTCCCCTTCTCCCTCCTACTCTCATTCCTTCTCCCTTTGTTTTTTTCTTTTTTTTTTGTTTTTGAGATAATATATTTTAAAATTACATTACAGTAAAAAGGCTTAATACTTCAAGTAAGAAGTTTAACAAGTAAAAAGCAAAAAGACCGTAGTTTATTGAGAATATAGACAATAGCTATAAATAATAATTGAATGGAAAAATGACTTTTAGTTAATTCTTTTTAAAGATTGTTTTAGCTATTCTGTGTCTTCTGCATTTCCATATAAATTTCACTTTATTTTAAAGATTTATTTATTTGTTTGAAATGCAGAGCTACAGAGACAGAGTGAGAGAGTTCTTTCATCCATTGGTTCACTCTCCAAATGGCTGAAATGGCTGGATTTGGCCATGTTGAAGCCAGGAGACAAGAGCTCCATCTTAGTCTCCCATGTGGGTAGCAGGGGCCCAAACCCTTGTTCCATTTTCTGCTGCCTTTCCAGGTGCATTATTAGCAGAGAGCTGGATTGAAATTGGAGCAGCCAGAACTTGAACTGGCACTCATATGGGATTCCAGAATTGCAGGCAGCGAGGTAACCTGCTGTGCCACAATACTGGCCCGTCCATATACATTTTCTTATTTTATTTATTTTTTGTCAGGCAGAGTTAGACAGTGAGAGAGAGCGAGAGAGAGAGACAGAGAAAAAGTCTTCCTTTCCCGTTGGTTCACCCCCCAAATGGCCACTATAGCCGGCGTGCTGCGCCGATCCAAAGCCAGGAGCCAAGTGCTTCCTCCTGGTCTCCCATGTGGGTACAGGGCCCAAGCACTTGGGCCATCCTCCACTGGCTTCCTGGGCCACAGCAGAGAGCTGAACTGGAAGAGGAGCAACCGGGACAGAACCGGCGCCCCAACCGGGACTAGAACCCGGGGTGCCGGTGCCACAGGTGGGGGATTAACCAAGTGAGCCGCGGCGCCAGCCCATATACCCTTTCTTAAAATATTTATTTATTTATTTGAAAGACAGAGTTACAGAGAGGCAGAGGCAGAGGCAGAGAGAGAGAGAGAGAGAAATTGATCTTCCGTCCACTGGTTCGCTCCCAAAATGGCCGCAAGGGCTGGAGCTGTGCTGATCCAAAGCCAGGAGCTTCCAGGTCTCCCATGTGAGTGCAAGGGCCCAAGGACCTGGGCCATCCTCCACTGCCTTTCCAGGCCATAGCAGAAAGCTGGATTGGAAGTGGAGCAGCCAGTACTTGAACCGGCGCCCATATGGGATGCTGGTGCTGCAGGCACTGGCTTTTACCCGCAATGCCACAGCACTGGCCCCTCCATATACATTTTAGTTCTACAGCAAATCTTGCTGGGCTTTTTATAAGACTGTATATATTTGAGAATATATTGGGTATGGGGCTGGCACTGTGGCGTAAGAGATAAAGCTGCTGCCTGCAGTGCTGGCATCACATATGGGCACCGTTTCCAGACCCCTCTGCTCTACTTCCCATCCAGCTCTCTGCTATGGCCTGGGAACACAGTGTAGGATGGCCATGTCCTTGAGCCCCTGTACCCACATGGGAGACCTGGAAGAAGCTCCTGGCTTCTGATCAGTGCAGCTCTGGCCATTTCGGCCAATTGGGGAGTGAACCAGCAGATGGAGGATTCTCTCTCTCTCTCTCTCTCTCTCTCTCTCTCTCTGTAACTGTGACTGTCAAGTAAAATAAATTTTAAGAAAAGAGATTATATATTGGGTCTTGAAGTCTATGAACATGTTGCATCCCTTCATTTATTTAGGTCTCATTTGTTTATTTTATCAGCATTTTGTAGTTTTCAGTATATAGACACTGAATATCTTTGGTTAAGTTTATACAAGTCTAACATTTGATTCATCTTGGTATTAGTGTGATTTGATTGCCTTTTCTCATTTTAGTTGTGACTTTTCTTTTTCTTGGTGTATGACAAGTGATTTTTTTTATTCTGGACATGTTGGGTATTAATGATTAAGGACTCATGATCATATTTAAATGTTCTATTTTACCTTGTTCTATTTCTGTGTAATCTGGCTATGAGTGTCTGCTGGGGTCCACCTGCAGAGGTAAAATGTGTTTCTCTTGGCTGCCAGATGTTGTTAGATGGGGAGCAGAAGATGCTGATGCCTTTAACACTCTTTCTCTGCTCAGCTACTGGGATGTGGAATTCTTTACCTGGCTGCCTTCTACTCCTGGGAAGAAGGTTGGGAGTTGTGAAATCTGCAGGGCTCTCTGCCACTGGGTAGAGGACTGGACCATAATGCCCTGGATTGCCTTATGCTGTGTGGTTAAAGGCCAGGCAATTTCTGGCTTGTATCTTTTTCTGCTGCTTGATGGAGTGCCAGGAGCATCCTGGGTCTGGAAGACTCTATGCCATTATCTGGAAGATTGGCAGATGTTTTCCTTAATCACGATCTGCTGCTATGTGAAGGGCCAGCAGATACTAAGCCTGATGGTACCCCTTATATTGGTAGAAATTTGCACCTGGTGTTAGATGGGTTCCCTTTTTGTCATTATTGTGGGAAAATCAATCCGGACCATGCTGGCAGGTTTTAGACTTGGTGAGTTAGACCCGTAGTCCTACAGGCAGATTGAACTCCTTGTTGCTAATGTGTATGAGGTGTGTACTGAGTCAACTTGCAGATGCTGTGTGCATATCAGGCCTGCTGGTGGTGGAAGCTGGTTCAGTGTGGGGTGATTTGGGTTGGCCAGGTTTCAATATAACCACTGTTGCATACAGATTGGTCTTGGTACCACTGTTGTGTAGTGTAGTATGGAGGCTGTGCGGTGGGCAGGTTGCTACTCCTAGGGACAGATAATACTCACTGCTGCCACCAGATATGAGGTGTGGGTTGGGGTGTCCTGCCTGCATTCTGCTATTGCCACAAATCAGGCCTGTTACTGCTGATGGGTGTTGGGCATAGTGTAGGTTGACATGCCTGCATTATATGGTTGTTGCTATTGCAGTGGGCAGATTAGCCCCTCTGCCACCAGTGAATATGGTATATGGGGAGGTTCAGCCTGCCTAGGCTCTGCTGCATTTACTATTTGTTTCTTCGTTATAAGTATATAACAAATTCTTGTTGCTGATTGTTGCATCTAGATCATCTTGTGTAGGTCTTTTTTATCCCCAAAGAAACCGTTTATTTAGTGAGTACAAATTTCATAAGTACAACTTTAGGAATATAGTGATTCTTCCCTCCATACCTACCCTCCCACCTCCACTTCTGGGGTTGGCCTTCATTGAACATGAGTCTCACTTTCCTATTTCTTCATTTATCTAATAATTACATATTTCATACTGAATATTATGAATGATACATCATAGACAGTCTGGATTTTGTTACAGTCTTCCCATAAATGTACATTTTTTTAAATTTGAGAGGTGAGGCGATGTGTGCCTCCAATCCACTGCTTCACCCCCAGTGCCCACATTGCAAGGGTGGAGTTGGGGCCAGAGACAAGAGCTTAGAACATAATCCAGGTTACCCATGTGGGTGGAAGGAACTCAATTATTTGAGCTGTCTCTGCTGCCTGTCAGGGTCTATATTGCCAGGATGTTGGATTCAGGAGCCAGAGCCAGGAATTGAACCCAGGCACCCAATGTGGGACAAAGGTGTCTTAACCACTAGACTAAACACCTGTTCCTAAATGTAGACATTTTGTTTATCAAATTCCAAACTCCTGTAAACAGATAGCAGTTCTAATCTTTGTATAGTTCTTTTAGCCTTAGCTGGATTTTTTGGATTCTCTCTGGCAAGCTTGGTTCTCAGATTACAGAATTAATATGCATAATTTGAGAATCCCATTCTATAACTGTCTCCTTTCTGATATTTCCCATGTCTCTTTCCTCATGGGACAGGTGCTATGAAAATCCTTTCTGTGCTTTGTCTTCTGAGTTTTAGCTGCTACAGGGCTGAACCTCAGGTGAAAAGCCAGAAAAATGACAAATTTACCTACTGCCTTTCCCTTTCTTTCAAGTACACCTTCCAACCTTTTTCTGTCTACTTTTGGTTGCTCTCCCATGCCATCAGATTTTCTTTTAAAGATTTATTTTATTTTTTCGAAAGAGAGTTACAAAGAAAGGGAGAGACAGAGAGAGAGATGCTCCATCTGCTGGTTCACCCCCCCCCCCCAGATGGCTGCAACAGCAGGAGCTGCACTGATCTGAAGCCAGGAGCCAGGAGCTTCTTCTGGTCTCCCAGGTGGGTGCAGGGGCCCAAGGACTTGGGCCATCTTCCACTGCTATCCCAGGCCATAGCAGAGAGCTGGATTGGAAGAGGAGCAGCTGGGACTAGAACTGGTGCCCATATGGGATTCTGGCGCTTCAGGCCAGGGCTTTAACTCTCTGTGCCACAGCACCAGCCCCACCAGATTTTTTTAAAGATATGTTATTTGTTTATTTATTTGAAAGGCAGAACAGTAGAGAGAGAGGGGCAGAGATATCAGGCAGTTGTTTTTTATATCTGACTAGCACTCTTAGTTATCTGTGGAAGAACTAATTTCATAGAATGATTACTAGAAGTAGAACCTCTCTTTCTTAATGTTTGAAATTGTAAAATTTCATCCCTGACTTAATAAAAGTGACCATTATATATTCATCTATAAATGCTGCGGTCTTGATGACAAAGGGATGAGTGAATTTCTAATTTTGTTTTTCTGTGACATAAGGGAAGTTGTTATTCAGCCTGGTCAAGGAGCAAACCGTACCTATATTTTGTTTTGGTTCCCCTAGTGACAAAAAAGTCTTTGGGTGGGGTTGTGGGTGGGGGTGCAGATACTTGGTCTGGTGCTTAAGAGACCCACATGCATATTGCAGTGCCTTGCTCTAATTCCTGGCTCTGGCTCTTTGTATTCCAGCTTCCTGCCAAAGCAGACTTTGGGAGGCAACAGGCTCAAGTAGGTGGATTCCCTGCCACCCATGTGGGAGACCTATGTTGGGTTCCAAGCTCCCAGATTCAGCCCAAGTCAGTCCTGACTATTTTGGTCATCTGGGAAGTGAATCAGTGGGTGGTAGTGTCTTCTCTCTCTCAGGGCTTCGAATTTCTGTTTAGTGGGCAGCCTAACACCTCTTCTTGTTTTTCCATTTTATTTCTCCATATGGCAATGAATTAAAACAAATAAGAGACTAGGGCAAATAAGAGACAGGTATTGAATCTAAATTCAGATGTGGCTATGATTGTTTTATCAGATAGCTTGGAAAACTGATTCTGACTTTTTATCTACTGCTGAGGTCAACATTTCTCACCTCTTGTAGTGTGATGTGTTATTACTAACACATTAGTACTTTTTGTGGTTGACATAGTGGTCTAATCAAACATCCATTTAGATGGTTTCATTTTCAGTTATTGGAGAGAAATCTTCTGTCTCAACATTCTATGTGAAATTGCCTCTTTACTCAGTATAATGTTTGACTATCACTTTGTTTTTCTGCCAGCATTCTACGTGAAATTGCCTCTTTACTCAGTATAATGTTTGACTATCACTTTGTTTTTCTACCATAGTATAATATTTGCATTGTTCTATTTTTTTAAAAAAATCTTTTTCTGATTATTTTAATTACATGAGTAATATACCAATATATTTTCCTGATTAAAAAATGAAAGCAGTGCAGTGCAGGGAAGTCTCATTTGGCTACATGTTCTTGTATGTTACTATTGTGGGGCATATCCTCCCAAATCTTTTTCAGTGGCGTTACATATAAGATATGTATCTACAGACCATATATAGTGTACATGTGTGTGTGTGTGTATATATATATATATATATATAAAATTCATAATCAGTGTGTCTCCAATGAGCTCTGCTTGAGAAGTTATTTTTTAAGTTATGAGAGGGGGAGGGAAGGAAGGAGAGAGAGAGAGAGATCCCATATGCTGGTTTATTCCCCGAATGCCCATAGTCGCTGGATCTGGCCTAGGGCTGAAGCCAGGAACCAGGAACTTAATCTGGGTCTCCCGTGTGGATAGCAGGAACACAACCACTTGAGCCATCATCTGCTTATTCCCAGAGACCACACTGGCAGAAAATTGGAGCTGGGAACCAGAGTGGAGAATCAAAGGCAGGCACTCCAACATGGTACATGGGTGTCTTAACCACTAGGCCTAAAGACTGTCTCAAGGGGGTTTGTTTAAATGAAGAAAAGATCTCATATTTATAAGAATGAAATTTGGTTAGGTAGGAGAGAAAAATAACTACTGGAATGATGTCCCTGAGTCAGGAGGAAATGATATTTAGTTTTTTTTTCTTTTTTAAAAAATTATTTATTTGAAAAGGGGAGGGGAGGAGGATGGGGAGGTAACTACTGGAGAGTTGGTTCACTCTCCAGTTGGCCTACAACAACCAGGAATAGGCTAGAATGAAACCAGGAGCCTGGAACTCATCCTGGTCTCTTGTTTGGGTAGCAAGGAACCCAAGTACTTGAGCCATCACTGCTGCCTCCCAGAGTGTACATTAGCAGGAAGCTGAATCACAAGTGGGCTTGGATTTGAACCCAGAAACTCTAGTATTACATGTGAGTATCCTAAGTGATAACTGCTGTATCAAATATCCACCACATAATTTTGTTTTTAAATTAGAGGGGTTAGCCTTAGCATAGGAGCCCAAACATATTAACCAGAATAATAGGGCCAAAAGTAGAAAATATGGGCACAAATGGTGTTCCATGGGTAGATGTTACAGAAATTCTGTTTTTGTTGGTTTTTAAAATTTTTCTCAGTGAAATAACAGTAGGGTCATCAGCTAATCATGAAGTTGGGAGATGCAGTGTGTATTAAAAGTTTGATGGCATCATATTGATTGAAATAAGCAGATACAGAAAGACAAATAGCATGGATCTCCCATATATTGGAGTTAAAACAAACAAGACCTCAATCTGAACACAGAATGCTGATCACTAGAGTGTGGGAGGAATAAAAAGAGATTAAATGTAAAAAGAAGAGAAGGCTGGTTGTTGTTCATTAATTGTGACAAAGATATTAATAGGAGATATTAATAGGGGAAATGAGGTGAGGGGAATATGGGAATGCACAAAGCATTACTATCTCATGGTTTAGTTTATAAAATTAAAACTATTCTGAAATAAAATGTTAAAAACATTTTTTAGGTTCATGGAAATGTGTGAAAAATTATGCATGGATTTCAAATGTTTTTTCATTCCAGAATAAACTTACCTTTATTTCCATGTTCCACAAGAAAAGTTTGATGATTGAAAAGAAGGTATAAAATAGTTGTGTAGAAGAATGATACTAGAATAAATGGATACGAGAAATGTAGAGAGATTGCTAATAACCCTCTTGAACTTAATAATTCTACACTTGGTCTTAGCCAAAAGGCCGAGAAGCAATTGAACTTAATAATTCTAAAGAGTTAATCTCCTTGTTGAGTTTATTGTTTCTCATTTTTTTTAAAAAAGATTTATTTATTTATTTGAAAGTCAGAGTCACACAGAGAGAGGAGAGGCTGGGTGGGGAGGTCTTCCATCCGCTGGTTCGCTCCCCAGTTGGGCGCAACGGCCGGAGCTGCGCCAATCTGAAGCCAGGTGCCAGGAGCCAGGAGTTTCTTCCATCTCCCACATGGGTGCAGGGGCCCAAGGACTTGGGCCATCTTCCACTGCTTTCCCAGGCCACAGCAGAGAGCTGGATTGGAAGTGGAACAGCCGGGTCTCAAAGTGGTGCCCATATAGGACTCTGATGCTGCAGGCAGCAGTTTTACCAGCTATACCATAACACTGGCCCCAGTTTCATGATTTTTATCTGCATGAATAATGTGAATAGGGGCCAGCACTGTGGCACAGCAAATTAACGCCCTGGCCTGAAGCGCTGGCATCCCATATGGGCACCGGTTCTAGTCCAGGCTGCTCCTCTTCCGATCCAGCTCTCTGCTCTGGCCTGGGAAAGCAGTAGAAGATGGCCCAAGTCCTTGGGCCCCTGCACCCCGTGGGAGACCTGGAAGAAACTCCTGGCTCCTGGCTTCGGATCAGCACAGCTCTGGCCATTGCGGCCAACTGGGGAGTGAACCAGTGGATGCAAGACCTCTCTCTCTCTCTCTCTCTCTCTCTCTCTCTCTGCCTTTCCTCTCTCTGTGTAACCCTGACTTTCAAATAAATAAAATCTTTAAAAAAATAATGTGAATAAACATTATAAGAGAAAGATAACAGTGATTTTTGTTGTTGCAAATATTTAGCATTGACAACTAGGAGCAGGGATTTCATTAGGGTTGTTGATGTTTTTAGGAACAGTGACAGAATGGCCAGATTTCAGATTTGAATGCATCAGGAGTCAATTAAATGTTTCATATGAATTGTTTATATCTACATATCAGCATATCTGAGTTGTAAGGTGACTCTAGAAATTGTGGTTTGTATTAACATTTCCTATTTTATTACTAGTTCATTGCTGAACTCAATGGAATAATTTTTTTCAAATTTTTTTTAAGTTTTATTTATTTATTTATTTGAAAGTCAGAGTTACACAGAGAGAGAAGGAGAGGCATAGAGAGAGGTCTTCCATCCACTGGTTTACTCCTCAACTGGCCACAGTGGCCAGAGCTGCACCGATCCGAAGCTAGGAGCCAGGAGTTTCCTCCAGGTCTTCCCACGCAGGTGCAGGGCCCCAAGGACTTGGACCATCTTCTATTGCTTTCCAGGCCATAGCAGAGACCTGGATCGGAAGTAGAGCAGCCGGGACTCGAACTGGCATCCATATGGGATGCTGGCATTGCAGGCGGCAACTTTACCCACTATGCCACAGCACCAGCCCCTCAATTCTTCTTAATCAGTGAAATAATATCTTCACATTTCAGTCTTAGTAATTTCAGTTCTAACCATAGCATACTTTAGACTCATAAAGATAATTAGTATAGATATTAGTGCTTTGTCTCTGGTCACATTTCTGATGATGTTAAGGACGTTAGTCATTTGGGTTGACTGTCCCAATAATAGTTGACATTATTCAACCTCTTCTCTTTTGTAATCTAAATCAGTTAGAATATTGAAGATGTTAAAGTAGGGGAAGTCTTTCAGACTGATCTCATTTCCCCAGGAAGGAACCAATTTAAATAGTAGCATAGTTGAAATCTTGCATTTGGGCAGTTCGTGGAATGAGCTAAGGGACTGATTTTATATGGATTACCATTATAATATACTTGGGGAATGTCGCTCCCCCTCTTCGTGGAGGAACGACACAGGACCCTGCGCTGTTCTTTCGTCTGCTCGGCCCTCCCCGGGTTTGCTGCTGGTTCTTCCCGGGTTGGCTACTATCCCTTCCACCTCCGTGGAAGGGCAGTTCCCCCTGGCCACATTCCCCACTTCCGCAGGGGAGCGGCACACCGCCGGACGGCTCTTCTCGGGGGCTGCACAGGTGTTCCTTCAGCTAGATGTTCCCCTTAGATGTTCCTGGTGCATGCCGTCTCTCTCCTCCTCTATAGTCCTCCTCTGCCAATCCCAACTCGGCTGCCCACACGCCGAGTACGCTGCTCTCCTCCAATCAGGAGCAAGTCCTACAGTTTATTGATTGAACTGGAGGCAGCTGTGCGGAAGCTGTTTACTTCTCTCCCAGCGCCATATTGTGGGAGAGCAGATGCATAGAATAAGTCTTAATTCCAGTAACTCAGTCCAGTCCGGATTGCTCCCTACAGATCCCCCTTTCTTTTTATTTTTTGGCGTTGATACGCGCCTGTCTTCGGTGTCCCGCGGCACACACTCTGCTCTACTTGCTAGAGTTGCCACAGGCTCTTACAAGTCCTATCAATCAGGCAAACCGAATCCGGGTCCTCTCTTCGCCATGTTGTGAGGAGGTTTTTAGGCGCTGATGCGTGCCTGTGTTCGGTGCCCTGCAGCGCATGCTCTGGTCGAGCCTGCAGGGGCTTACAAGCCCTATCAGGCAAACCGAATCCAAGCCTTCTCATTGCCTTTTTGTGGGGAGGCCTTACTGATGTTAATTCGTGCCTGTCTTCGGTGACCTGCGGCGCATAAGCTGCTAGCCGCCCAGGTGCTCATCGCCTCACTAATCGGGCAGACCGAATCCAAGCCTTCTAATTGTTGTATTGTAGGGAGGCCTTTCTATTTCTCTGTTTCTCTATCTCCGGGCATTCCTATTTCTCCCATTTTACTTCTGTCTGCCAACATTCCCATTTCTCTCACTCCACTTCCAAACTTGTGTTTCTCCCCGCAGCTTCCCGCTGCCCGCCCCGAGGCTACTTCTCGGAGGCTTCCCAGCTGAGCCGCTTCAGCCCGCGCCTCTTTCATCTGCGCAGCTTCCCGGCTTTGCGCGGCTTGGCTTCGCGCTCCGCGGTCTCCACGCCCTTCGCATCTGCACCACGGCCTCGCGCCAGCCCCGTTCCCTATCTATTCACGCCCCGTGCTCTCTCTGCACGCGGCAGCTTCCGCGAGTAACACAGCGTAGCTTACGTGTCCGCCACTAGCATTCAATCTAAGTTCCCCGGGCTAGCCTGGCGAATTCAACCCAGCATACGTCTCCGCCCCACGGTTTGGCTTCCCGTCCTTTGCTCCCCGGGCTAATCAGACGGATCCCAATCTGGCTTACGTTTCAGCTTCTGGTTTCAACTTTTCGCCCCCTATTCCCGGGCTAACTTGAGAACCCCAAAGTGGCTTTCGTGTCCGCCTTGGCCTGCCCCCCATGGCTTCAATTTCCCTAACATTTTTCTCTACCCGGTATGTTTCCCCAAGCTTTCCTCCAACAATACTCCTCCCTCATTTCTCCTGGCCTCTCCCCACAGTCCGCGTCCGAGTCTGTTTGTTCTAGCTTTCACTTTCGCTTTCGACCTTAGAGATTTCTCCCAGCTTCCCCCCGTAGTCCGTATCCGAATCTATGCCTAGGCTTTCAATAGCTTCTTCCGGCTCCTTTTTCGTCCGGCTTTTCCCTAGGCTGTTTGCTAGTCTCTCTCTCCGGTATTTTCCCAGTTCTTCCCGTTTCTTCCCTCCTAAGTTTGCTATCCGTCCTAGGTTTCCTATCCGTCCTAAGTTTCCTATCCGAGTCACGGCACCATTATGTCGCTCCCCCTCTTCGTGGAGGAACGACACCAAACCCTGCCTAGGCTTCATATCCGAGTCACGGCACCATTATGTCGCTCCCCCTCTTCGTGGAGGAACGACACTAAGCCCTGCCTAGGCTTCATATCCGAGTCACGGCACCATTATGTCGCTCCCCCTCTTCGTGGAGGAACGACACAGGACCCTGCGCTGTTCTTTCGTCTGCTCGGCCCTCCCCGGGTTTGCTGCTGGTTCTTCCCGGGTTGGCTACTATCCCTTCCACCTCCGTGGAAGGGCAGTTCCCCCTGGCCACATTCCCCACTTCCGCAGGGGAGCGGCACACCGCCGGCCGGCTCTCTCGGGGGCTGCACAGGTGTTCCTTCAGCTACATGTTCCCCTTAGATGTTCCCCATAGATGTTCCTGGTGCATGCCGTCTCTCTCCTCCTCTATAGTCCTCCTCTGCCAATCCCAACTCGGCTGCCCACACGCCGAGTACGCTGCTCTCCTCCAATCAGGAGCAAGTCCTACAGTTTATTGATTGAACATAAGTCTTAATTCCAGTAACTCAGTCCAGTCCGGATTGCTCCCCACAGGGGAAAAGGTGAATTGTTGTTTTGGCAGACTAACCGCCATTAAAGTCATTTTTCTGCTTTGTTGTATCATGCATGTTATATTCTCAATTATGTGTACATTCAGTTTTAAAACCATAGTTATAATAATTTGTGCTTACTATTGATTACTGGCTTTAGTATATACCACCAGTTATTTTTTAAGATTTATTTATTTATTTGAAAGACCAGATTACATAGAAGGAGAAACAGAGTAAAAGATCTTCCATATATTGGTTCACTCTCCAATTGGCCACAGTGGCCAGAGCTGGACCAGGCTGAAGCCCAGGAGCCAAGGGTTTCATTTGGGTCTCCCACATGGGTGCAGGGGCCCAAGCATTTGGGCCATCTTCTGCTGCTTTTCCATAACAGCAAGCAGGATCAGAAGTGGAGCAGCCAGGACTTGAACGAGTATCCATACGGGATTCTGACATCACAGGTGGCAACTTAACCTGCTATGCCACAGTGCTGGCCCCCGTTACCAGTTTTTAATACCACCATCTCCTATTATTGATGCTTAAATTTTGCAGAGTGCCTCTAGTTTGAAGAATGGCTTTGTATAATTTTTTAACAATACTTGCATATCTAATTTTTGATTCTTTTGATATCTGAAACTATTTGGTAGTAACTATATATTCTATATAAATATAAAATAGAATTGGTTATTTTACATGGTAATGCTTTTCCTCAATTAAATAATGAAAAATTCTGTTAACCAGATATATACAGTATAAATATAGACTGGAGCCAGTTTGTGCCATTAGTTAGAGCTGAATTTGAGCTCTGGCTCTTTGAATATTAACTGAATTGAGGAAAGTTATTTAATCTGTCTTAGCTTTGAGTCTTTTCATTTGTAAAATGAAGTTTAAAATGCATATCTTGCTTTTGTAACTTATTTTGAAGCATATAAAAATAAGATGAATTGATAGATATATGATAATTCATATGTAGTAAAATGCTATGGGTGGTAGATAAATGGTTTTCATGGGAACAGTTCATTCATTCAGGTTTTCTGTCTGTTGGAAAATCTTTATTATGTTAGAAAAATATTCATGTAAAAGGTTTATTAGGATTAGGGGAGATAAAATGCAAGAAGTGCTTGATATGTAATAAGTGCTCAGTAAATAGTGGTTGTTAAAAACAGTTCTAGGGAGAGGATTTCCAACACTAATAATACAATAAGGCAGTTTATGAAATGTTTAAAGTACCTCTCAGTTTTACTCACATTTCCTTTACTCCAGAAAAGCTGAATAAGAATCTCTGGGATGTTGCACATGGACTTGGATTTTCTTTTTTCTTTCTTCCCTACTCCTCTTGTCTTCTCTTTTCTTGGGTATTATAAAGTGCAGCCAAGAGGCCAGCACTTTGGCATAGCAGGTAAAGCTGTTGCCTGTAGTGCCAGCATCCAATATGGGCACCAGTTTGACTCCCGGCTGCTCCACTTCCGATCCAGCTTTCTGCTATGGCCTGGAAAAGCAATAGAAGATGGCCCGAGTCCTTGGGCCAATGCACCCATGTGAGAAACCTGGAAGAACCTCCTGCCTCCTGTCTTTGGATCGGGCCAGCTCCAGGCATTGGCAGCCTTTGGGGTGTGAATCAGCAGTTGGAAGACCTTTCTCTCTCTCTCTCTCTCTCTCTCTCTGCCTCTGCAACTCTGCCTTTCAAGTAAATAAATAAGTCTTTAAAAAATAACCTTATAAAAATAATGAAGTACAACCAGGACTGAGATTCACTGATAGGCAGAGGGGAGCAATGGTGGAGCACACAGAGGAGAAAGAAGGGGTAAGTTGGAAGAGAAGCCTCTGTGTAATAGATGAGGGCCTTCTGCTCTGAAGTACATCTTGGAATGACTTGCAAACGACTTCATTTGTCTCCATACTCAATATTGGTTTTCATTCCTTATAGATTCAGCTTCCTCCTTGGTAAAACAAAGATAATCATACCTACTACTTAGAATTCTTTGAGGACTGAATTTAAATAGTAGTTATTTTAGGCCGGCACCACAGCTCACTAGGCTAATCCTCCACCTTGCGGCGCCGGCACACTGGGTTCTAGTTCCGGTCGGGGTGCCGGATTCTGTCCCGGTTGCCCCTCTTCCAGGCCAGCTCTCTGCTGTGGCCAGGGAGTACAGTGGAGGATGGCCCAAGTGCTTGGGCCCTGCACCCCATGGGAGACCAGGAGAAGCACCTGGCTCCTGCCATCGGATCAGCGCGGTGCGCCGGCCGCAGCGCTCCGGCCGCGGCAGCCATTGGAGGGTGAACCAACGATAAAGGAAGACCTTTCTCTCTGTCTCTCTCTCTCACTGTCCACTCTGCCTGTCAAAAAAATAAATAAATAAAATAAATAAATAGTAGTTATTTTGTTATAGTAAAAGTAAAAACAATAGAACAATGAAGGAGATTTATTGAACAGCTGTTCTTATGTCAGGTATTAGTTAAGCACTGGAGATATTAGAATAAATCTTAACTTTTCTCCAAAGTGCTCATAGTATCATGAAAGAGAAAGGTCTAGAAACAAATTAATGAGAGTGTTTTTTTTTTTTTTTGACAGGCAGAGTGGACAGTGAGAGAGAGAGACAGAGAGAAAGGTTTTCCTTTGCCGTTGGTTCACCCTCCAATGGCCGCCGCGGCTGGCGTGCTGCGCTGATCCGAAGGCAGGAGCCAGGTACTTCTCCTGGTTTCCCATGGTATACAGGGCCCAAGGACTTGGGCCATCCTCCACTGCACTCCCGGGCCACAGCGGAGAGCTGGCCTGGAAGAGGGGCAACCGGGACAGAATCCGGCGCCCCGACCGGGACTAGAACCCAGTGTGCCGGCGCCGCAAGGTGGAGGATTAGCCTAGTGAGCCTCAGTGCCGGCCTTAATGAGAGTGTTTAAGTGCTAAGATAGAAAGGAGAGAATGGTATGGCCCATAGAAATCTAGGCCTAATTTTCTTTCTCACTTGGGCCTTGTTTGCATTCAGCAGAAGAGTCTAGAGGTGCTTTAGGTTTATTGGACTTTTCTAGCAAATTATCAGGCTCTCAGATATTCAGTTATCCCATTCTTGGTAGGAAAAGGAATTGGTGCCCATCTTTCTTATAAAGTTGAAGGTAAGGTATACACTGTTTCCTGTCTCCCCTTTATCTTCCAGCCTAGTGAACACATACTTAGGATTTTTTTGCCTAGATTAATTAGACTAGCCCTAATTTTAGATTAGATAATGAGCTATTTAACGTAATCACTGCTTAACACTGAGAGTAAACACTTGAGCAAATATATGTATGCATTAGATTGAACAAAATACATTCAACCTAATAAATGTTTGTAGTCAGGAAACTTCAGAAGAATGATGGTGAGTCCCAGTAAGATGGAGCAATAACAAGGTTTCCTGGTGTATAAATCTAGTGGACAAGACTATGCATTAAGTAGAGAAACAAAACATAGTTACTATGACATCATCCTGGAATTACATTCTAGAACCACTTGTAATTATGGATGGGATTATTAATGAGGTTTTCTACTGGTCCTCTTCATCATGGATATTTGGTATATCTGCCTTTTTGTCTAACAGCTGCTGTCATATTTTTCCCAGGAGTTTCAAAACTAAAATTACCAAGAGGTGCTGCACCCCTTTTGCACATCTCTGTCAGGATTATGAAACTTTCATTTGATTTGTGATGTCTAAAATTACTATAGTATATGCTGTAATAGTGGGACATGCCCTGTGATGATAGATTTGAGGGTTGGTAAGTCTATTTGTGTGAAGTTGAATTCATATTCTTCTTATTACCAAAGAAAGATGCATATAGAAAAATTTGTTTACTACCTTGATGTATATTCTTCCAGGCTATTTTGTATGAATATCCACATGTGTACCTCTTAGGTAATCATGATGTGTGTTTTACATTTTCAAAGTGTTTATTTTTTATTTATTCATTTAAGAGGTAGAATTACAAAAAGAGAGGGAGATGGGGAGAATGGTTTCCATCAGCTGGCTCACTCACTAAATGGCTATTAACGGCCAGAGCTGAACTGATACAAAGCCAGGAGCTAGAGGCTTCTTCTGGCTCTCTCACACAGGTGCAGAAACACAAGCACTTGGACCATCTTCTACTGCTTTCACAGGCCATAAGCACAGAGCTGGATCGAAAGAGGAGCAGCTGGCTCTTGAACTGGAGCCCATATGAGATGGCAGCACCGAAGCTGGAAGCTTAGCCTACTACGCCACAGGACAGGCCCCCCAATTTGTGTTTTCTCTTATAAAACTCTTTTTTATTTTTCACCTAAAACATTGTCTTGTGTATTTAAGCACATTTTATTTATTTATTTGCATACGTGTTACACTTTAATAAGCCTTCCCAAAAAGGACAGAAAGGGGGAAAAAATAGGAGAAGCGTGCCAAGTAAGATTCTGGATCCAGACAGAGTGTATAAAGAGATGACTCCATGGGCTTGGGTTGTGGCCCAATACCTTCCCATTCTGTAGTGTTGATTCAAATCCGAACTGTTCTGTTTCTGATCCAACTTCCTGTTCACATACACCTGGGAAGGCAGTGGAAGATGGCCCAAGTGCTTAACCCCCTGCTGCCCCATGTGGGGTGCTCCCCAAATACTTGCTCCCCCGTTCCAGACCTAGCTGTTGTGTGGAGTGAACAGCGGGTGAAAGGTCTAGCTCTTTGTCTCTCCCTCTTTGTCACTGCCTGGACTTCTCCTGGAAGGGCACTTGCGCTCAACGAATATGCGGCAGGGCTTCAGGGAGTTGCGCGCGCGGCACAGGTAGAGCCCGCGCACCCGCGCTGCGCCACCCAGCGCCTCCTGCCTGCCCTGCGCGCATATTACCATGGCCGTGGTATTCCTGCGGGCCCCAGCAGCTGCACAAGGGGGCGTTCGCCTCACCCCTCTCAACACCTAGGGGTCGCTGGCCTCTCCCTCTACTTCCGGCGCCCAGAAGGGGGCCTCCAGCTCCGTCTCTCTTTCTGGAACCATCTCTGGGTCTGGCTGCAGGTACCTGCGCTGCTGCCGTGCGGCCCTGATGGAAAACCAGGTACTCGGTATCCTGTGGGCTGGGCGCTGCAGGTCTGAGGTGGCTGGCCCCATGTCTGCCCTGAGGGCCGCGAGGCTGGCCTCCGTGAGCTCAGTCAGCTCCCTGAGGTAGCCCCTCAGCCGGTTCAGGGCAGCCTGATCAGGCTAGGCCGGGCTGGCACCCGCGGCTGGCTCTACTTGCCGCAGCCGCGCATGGTGGGTCTGCAGGGCCTCTCGGGGCTCTGTCTGTCCTTGCTGCTCGCCACCGGCCGGGCCTCAGCGCCCGAAACCGCTCCCTGAGCTACCGGGAGTGGAGGTGGGGTGGGTATGCAGGGAACAATCCTCCTGGGACCACGGCCCCTTCCCCCAGAGCTCTCGCCCCTGCCTGTCCAGCGGCCTCAGCCGCGTCGCCCCCAGGCCAGCCGCCCTGGCCTACCTTGTCCCAGCCTAATTTCCCGCGCACGGTTCCTGGGCCTCTGCCAGAG
Source organism: Oryctolagus cuniculus (assembly GCF_051225735.1). Classification (NCBI taxonomy): domain Eukaryota; kingdom Metazoa; phylum Chordata; class Mammalia; order Lagomorpha; family Leporidae; genus Oryctolagus; species Oryctolagus cuniculus. The sequence goes on along the minus strand of NC_142888.1, from coordinate 37,849,808 downwards.
AGCCTTCCCCCCTCACCCGCACCCGTTAGAGCTGCCGCGTGCCCCTCTGCCGTTGCTGCCCCCTTGGCACCCTAAGCACATTTGGTCAGTGCTGTGTGATACCATTTGGTGTGGATATGCCTCTGTTTCTCTAATCGAGCCAGAAAAGTAGGCAGCATTCTAATTTTTTTTTTTTTTTTTTTTTTTTTTTTTTTTTTTTGCTATTTGCAGTTTTATTCCACATTGCCCGGGACATTACTACATCTAACTCTTTGTATGTCTTCTCTTTTCTGTAGGATATATTTTTTATGCTTGGCATATTTAACATTTGATCATTATTGCAAAGTTTCCATGATTCTAAGCAGTTTTAATTACAGCAGTTTGTGAAGAGAGTATCTGTTCTCAGCACTTCATATTTGCTGTGTTTGAATTTGTTTTAAAGTTTAACAAACATCAAAATTTTGTGCAGTTTATGGGGTACTGTGTGATGTTTTGGTACATGTGTGCATTGTATATATCTAATCAGGATAAACATTTATTCTTTCTTTATAGTGAAACATCCAAAATTTAATTTTTAAAAAAACATGATTTATTGATTTGTTCAAAATGTAGAGGGAGAGATTAAGAGAGAAAAAGAGAGATCTTCATCCATTGTTTCACTCCACAATTGGCTGCAACAGCCTTGTCTGGGCCAGGCCATTGCTAGGAGCGAAGAACTTCACCTGTGGGCTCTCATTCACTGACTCCCTACGCACATTGGCAGGAAGTTGGGTCAGAAGCGGATCATCTAGGACTCAAACCTACACTTCCGGGTCCGGCGCTGTGGTGTAGCTGCTTGTAGTGCTGTCTTCCGATTGCACAGCTCCAACCGTTGCTACCAATTGAGGAGTGAACCAATGGAGGGAAGACCTCTCTCCCTCTCTCTCTGTCTCTCCTTCTCTCTGTGTAACCCTTTCAGATAAATAAATAAATCTTTAAAAAAAAAACAAACCCCATTGTGGTTTTTATTTGCATATCCATGATGATTAGCAATGTGATGTCTTATTTCCTGTACCTGTTGGAGATTTGTATGTTATCCTTTGGAGAAAGTTTCTGCCTATTTTCAAATTGGATTATTTGTGGATTTTTTTTTCTATTAAATTGAGTTCCTTATAAATTCTGGATATGAATCTTTTGTCAGAAAGATGGCTTGCAAATATTTGTCATTTCACTGTTGTCTGTTTCCTTTGCTGTGCAAAAAGCTCCTTAGTTTAATGAAATCCCATTTATCTACCTTGTTTTTATTTCCTATTTTTTGGGATTATTATCTAGTAAATGCTTGCATATTTCAGTGTCCTGAATTATTTTTCTTCTACTAGTTTTAACCTTTCTGGTCTTTAATCTTTTTTGAGATGATTTATATTTATTTGAAAGGTAGAGCTACATACAGAAAGAGGGAGAGACAGAGAGAAAGGTCTTCCATCTTCTGGTTCACTCCCAAAAGGCTGGGAGCTGCGTAGCAGGGCTGATTTGAAGCCAGGATCCTGGAGCTTCCTCCTGGTCTCCCACGTGGGTGGATGCATAGGCCTAAGCACTTGGGCCATCTTCCATTGTTTTCCCAGGTCATAAGCAGACAGCCTGATCAGAAAAGGAGCTGCCGGCACATTAACCAGTGCCAGTAAGGGAAGCTGGCACCACAGGCTGAGGCTTAGCTTATTATGCCGCAGAGCTGGTCTGGAGATTATTTTTATACTTGGTGAGAGATGGGGATCTAGTTTCATTCTTCTGCATGTGGCTATCTAATTTCCCCAGTACTAATTATTTAAGGTTATCCTTTTTTCAATGTATGTTATTCACACCTTTGTTAAGATCAGTTGGTTATATGTGTTTCAGTGTTTTTCTGCAGTCTCTATTCCATTGGTGTGTGGATCAACTTTTATGTCGGTACCATGCTGTTTTAGTCACTGTAGCTATGTGATACTATTTTAACGTCAAGTGGTGTAATGCCTCCTTGTTTTTTCTTTTTTTCTCAAGATCACCTTGGCTTTTTGCAGTTCTGTACAAATGCTAGTAGTGGTTTTTTTTATTTTGTTATTTCTGTGAAAAATGTTATTGGAATTTTGATAGAGTTTGTGTTGAATTTTTATTTTTTTAAATATTTATTTATTTGAAAGGTGGAGTTACAGAGAGAGATGGAGAGACAGAGATATCTTCCATCCACTGGTTAACTTCCCATTTGTCTGCATGTCAGGGGCTGGGCCTGGCTAATGTCAGGATCCTGGAACTCCGTCCAACTGGGGTCTCCCACATGGTTGGCAGGGGCCATCTACTGCTCCTTTCCCAGGCACATAGCAGGGAGCTGGATCAGAACTGGCGCTCACGTAGGATGACTGCATTGCAGCAGCAGCTGCTTAACCCATTGCACCATAAGGGTTGCTTGTGTTGAATCTTTCAATAGTTTTGGGCATTATGTACATTTTAACAGTACTCGTATTTCCAATCCATGAACACAGGATGTCTTTCCATTCCTTTGTGTCCTCTTCAGTGTCTTTCCTCAATGATTTACCATTTTCATTGTGGAGATCTTTAACCTTGTTGGCTAAATTTATTCCAAAGGTTTTTTTATTTTTTGTAGCTACTGGAAATGATATTTTGTTCTTGATTTCTTTTTCAGATGATTCACTATTAGTATTTAACAACACTGTTGATTTTTTTGTCCAACATTGCTTAATTTGTTTATTATCACTAACAGCTTGCTGATGGAGTCTTTGGGACTTTTGTCTGCAGTGACCATTTGATGTCCTCCCTTCCAGTTGGAATGCTCTTTATTTTCTTCTCTTGCCTAATTGCTACTTCCAGTAGTTATGTTGAATAAAAGTGATTAAAGTAGGCATCCTTGGCTTGTTCTGGATTTAGAAAGAAATCCTTTTCCCTATTTAATATGAAGTTAGCTGTTAGATGGTGGTTTATTATGTTGAGAATTGTTCCTCCTATACCTGATTTGATCAGTTTTCATCATGAAAGGATGTTGAATTTTGTCAAGTGCCTTTTCTATATGTATTGACAAAATGTTTAGTTTATAAAATACACATAGAAACATTATAAAACGTAGGGAAAATGGAAAATAATTACCTAGAATATTTCCCTAACATGCCTATGATTGTATTAATTGTTATAATATTCCGTAAATACATAAATTGTATATATAGTCTTGTTTTCTGCTTTTTTCACTCATTGTTAAGTGTATTTTTTTCTCTGCTTTTCTTGGCCTTGGTGTTTCTGCTTTTTATGGGCCACATGATAGTACAGTAAGTATTTATATATATATATATATATATATATATATATATAAAATTCTTCTGTTCCTGAGAAACTATCTTGCTACCAATTTTATTACAAATAATACAATAAAAATGCAGATATCATTTTTTTTAATTATTTATTTATTTGAAAGAGTTACACAGAGAGAGGAGAGGCAGAGAGAGAGAGAGGTCTTCCATCTGATGGTTCACTCCCCAATTGGCCACAATGGCCAGAGCTGTGCCAATCCAAAGCCAGGAGCCAGGAGCTTCCTCTGGGTCTCCCATGTGGGTGCAGGGGCCCAAGGACTTGGGCCATCTTCCATTGCTTTCCCAGGCCATAGCAGAGAGCTGGATTGGAAGAAGAGCAGCCGGGATTCGAACCAGTGCCCATATGGGATGCTGGCGCTTCAGGCCAGGGCGTTAACCCGCTGCGCTATAGCGCCAGCCCCCAGATATCATTTATTGAACACTTAAAGGTTTATACTCTATTTTCTTTGTATTATTTTCTTAAAATTAATATCTGGGATTGATAATATCAGATCATGAACATTTTAATGGCACAACCTTTATTCCTATGTCATCCTTCCTTCCTGTATTTCTTTCTGTCTTCAGACATTCACTGGAAGCCTAGCATGTGTCAGGTAGCACAGTTAATACAAAATAAATCAGATGGAGTCCTTGAAGTTGGACATTAAAAACGCATGATAAAGAGTAATTGATAAAAACATTATTTTTAAAAATTAATTTATTTGAAAAACACAACGAGAGATATATATATATATATTCTGTCCACTGTTTTGCTCCCCAAATGGCCAGAATAGCTAAGTCTGGGCTAGGCCAGAGCCAGGAGTTTGATCCTGGTCCCCTATATCCGTGGCCGGGGCCCAAGTACTTGGGCCATCTTCTGCTGCTTTCTCAAGCACATTAGCACATAGCTGGACCTGGAATAGAGCACCCAGGACTTGAACTAGCACTCTAATATGGGATGCCTGTGTTACAAGGGTTGGGTTAAACTGCTGCACCACAACATTACCCTGATCAAAAAACATCATTGATCGATGGGTCTCTTATCTCTGTATCCATCCCTCCACTACCCATGATTTCCCTGTGAAGCATGGGAGAGCTAGCTGCAGATATAATACCATTTTACCCCTAAGTATTCCAATATAAGAACAAAGACCTTTTAAAAAATAACCACAATGCAGCGACCAAATTCAGAAAATTTAATATGGATATAATACTATTACAGATATAATACTATTACAAAATCTGTTGTCCACATTAAAATTTTACGAGTTATTCAAGTGTCTTATGGCAGTTTTTCCTCTCTTGATCCATGATCTAATTGAAGATAAAGCCATTTCCTTTAATTGTCTTGTCTCTTTTATTTTCTTTAATCTGGAATAGTTCCTCAGCCTTTGTGTTTCATAACATTGTTATTTTTAAAAAAGTAGGTTAATTATCTTGTAGAATGTTCTTTAATGTGAATTTGCTGAGGTTTTCTCTTATTTGGACACTGGCTATACATTTTTGTTAGGAATAGTATGGGAGCAATACTGTGTTCTTCTTTACATATCATATTAGGTATGTGATATTGGTTTGTCCTAATATTGGGTATGTAAAATTTTATTACTTGGTTAAAGTAGGTCCTTTCAAGTTCTTCCATTGTAAAGTTACCTTTTTTTTTGCCTTATTGAAAAGTAATTGTAAGGATATACTTTGAAACTATATAAATATCCTGTTTATCATCCAGCTTTATTACTTTTCATATCCATTGATGATTTTCCAATTCTATGCATTTCTGAGTATATTTATTAATTAGCTCTTTACTGGAAGTAAGCACTTTCCCTACCCTATTTGTTTATATCAATATGAATTCACGGATTCTTATTTTATTGAATGGGTCTTATTCCTTTACTACCATTATTTCTTTTGGTGCCCAAATTGTCCTGCATTTGGGCAGTAGAAGCCTTTTCAAGCTGGCTCCTTTGTGCTTTTGATCGGTCCCCATATTCTTCAAGCAGTTCTTCATGTTTTGGCATAACAAAATTATCCAGGCTAGTTTGTACTTTCCTTATCTCAGTGCTGCAATCAGTTATTTCTTAAGGAATCTTCATCCCTTTTAGTTCAGACACCAATATAGGAGTTTAAATGTGGTATTTTAAAGATTCCCCAAGGTAATTTTGCTGGTCTGTTTCTGTACCCCTCTGTCATACAGACCTCATGTATTTAGAAGTTCTGTCCAGGCACCTGCTGAGTGGACAGGAAGGAGGAGGGGTTGGAATAGTCCATTGAGATGGAGAAACATAAGTTAAAGTCACAGTATATGAAAGTTCCCAACTCTTACAAGGGATTACTGTTTAGTGTAGTTTTAAGTAAGAGATTAGGCCAGAGAATCAGGCAGGGAGCTGTTCATTGACTTTATTTTCCATCTGAAGGAACTTTAACATTATAGTAGATGTGAGGCTGTCATGGAGGATTTAAACTGGGTAGGTAGATGTTTGGTTTTGTTAGATTTGCATTCTAAGATAGATCACTCTGTTTTCACAAGTGACAATGCTTAAAGGATGGATGAGGTAAATGTTTAAAATTATTTTCTAACAAGGTTGCTATTTGCTTTCTTTTCTTTTAAAGATTCATTTTATTTATTTGAAAGTGAGAGTTAGAGAGAAAGAGAGATTTTCCATCTGCTGGTTCACTCCTTAGATGTCCACAATGGCAAGGCTGAGCCAGGTTGGAGCCAGGAGCTTTATCTGGGTCTCCTACATGAGTGACAGGGTCCCAAATGCTTGGACCATCTTCTGCTGCCCAGGTGCATTAGCAAAGAGTTGGGTTGGAAGTGGAGCAGCCAGGGCCTGAACTGGCACCCATAGGGGATGCCAGAGTTGCAGATGGTGGCTTTACCTGCTATGCCACAGTGCCATCCCGTATAATTTGTTTTCTTAAGGGCTTCAACTTTTCTCCTAGAAGCCTGTGTTGTAGCTACTAGATTCTGATGCCTCAAAGATATAGTTGACATTAGTGGGTGAGAGAGCCCACAGGATAGGTTAAAGCTTGAGTCATTGATTTGTCTTTTTAAGAAATGGCAAGAACTCTTCTTCGTAGTTTTCCAACCAGGGCTGGAATCTCAATAGTAGTGGTATCCATTGAAGAAAAATAAACCAAAGTACACAAAGCACTGTTGACTTTTTAAAATGGAAAACCATGATGGATTAAAATATACCTGATGTACTACTGCATTTCATTTTTCTTTATCTTTGGTAAAAATATCAATAATAGTATTGATATAGTAATAATATATGTATTCTACCTATTTTGCAAAGCAACCAGAATAGGAAATCTATCAATTATGTTTTCTGAAATAACAGTAAATTACATCTTTGGCTCAAATTTTATTGTTAACAAAGCAGTTTTTATTTCTGTATTGTTTATAGGCTATAGCCCAACCAGTTGGAGTTGAACAACAAGCAACTCCTCAACAACCAGATTTAGTTAGAAGGTAAGTATTGTTAAATTAATACCATGAAAACAATAAGGTTATGCTGAAGCATGTGAGTTTATTAGATGCTTAATGTATCTTGACTACAGAAGCTTCTGTGTTCTTTAATTTGTGTAAGTTTAATAAAATGGTAGGTATTATTTTTTACATAAATAAGGATCATATGGATTATGGGATTATTGACCATTTTCTTGTTCTTTTTAATTATACTATTTTGTTCTAAGAAAAGCTTATAAGGGCTAAAGAAGGAAGTAAGAAATAATGCAATTTAAAGTAGAATTCCAGCTAATATAAAGAAGTAAATGATTATTCTAAGAGGCACCAATCTGCAACTCTTCCTAACATTTACCACATAAATCATTGTATATTGTTTGGTAGTTGTAAACTAGTATTCTTGTGTATGTTGTTTAGATTGGGATATTTCTGTTGTTCTATCCTCAAATTCACTGATTTTTTACTTTCTCTTACTCATTCTATTGTATCAACTCCATGAATTTTTATTTCTATGACTGTACATTTAATACTGTAATTTCCATTTGACTTTAAAAAATATTTTCTATTTCTTTGATGAAATTTTGTGTTTACATTTGCTTCAGTAGTATTTACAATTGTTCACTGAAGCATTTTGATGATGGCTGTTTTAGACTTCACTGGGGTAGAGGCAGGCATTTGGCCTAGTGGTTAAGACACTGGTTAGGATGCCTGCAATTCCACATTGGAGTGCCTGGATTTGATTCCCAGCTGCAACATCTGTATCCAGCTTCTTGCTAATGTGGAACCTCGGAGGCAGCAGTGATGGCTCTAAGTAGTTGGATTTCTGCCACTCACTTGGGAGACCTGTGTTGAGTTGTCAGTTCCTGGCTTTGGCCCAGCCCCAGCTGTTGTGGGCATTTGGAAAATGAATCAATGGATGAAGGTGCCCTTCCTCCCCTCCCCTCCCCTCCCCTGTCATCGTCTCCTCCTCCTCCTCCTCCTCCCCCTCCCTCTCCTCCCTCTCCTCTCCCTTCTCCCTCTCCTCTCCCTTCTCCCCCTTCCTCCTTCTTCTTCTCTCTTTCTCTCTCTCTCTCTCTATATATATATACACATACATATATATATATATGTATATGTATATTTTTCCTTTATAAAATCATCCAGTCTCTGATTCATCTTAATGGTGACATTTGTTGATTGTCTTTTTACATTCAAATTGTGATTTTCCTAGCTTATTTCCTGGATTTTATTTTCATTTGTCTCTGACATTTTGGATCTTTTTAAAAAATATTTATTTATTTTATTTGAAAGTCAGAGTTACAGAGAGAGAGGAGAGACAGAGACAGACATAGATAGATAGATATGGTCTTCCATCTGCTGGTTCACTCCCCAATTGGCTGCAATGGCTGAAGCTTGCGCCGATATCCGAAGCCAGGAGCCAGGAGCTTCTTCCAGGTCTCCTATGCAGGTGCAGGGGCCCAAGGGCTTGGGCCATCTTCTACTGCTTTCCCAGGCCATAGTAGAGAGCTGGATAGGAAGAGGAGCAGCTGGGACTCAAACTAGCATCCATATGGGACGCCGACACTGCAGGCAATGCCTTTACCCACTACACTATAGCACCAGCCCCAACATTTTGGGTCTTGTACCAGGAAACTGTATTTAAAACTTCTATTTTAATAGATATTCATTCTGTTTAGGTACATGGAGGTCCTAACCTACTTTTGTGGACTATGATATTTAAAGACGATTTAGTTCTCAGAGTCCTTACGGTGCCATTCTAGTCTGCTTTGTTCGCTTAGTACCACTGTCCCCTTCCACTGGGCTGAGGAATAGGGATTATTTCTCCAAGTCTGCTTCCCTAGGAAGATACTGTATGTCATACTCTACTGGTAGGGCTCCTATCAGTGCCCAAGGGGGAGTGTGCCTGCTTAAGTCATCGTCTGCTGCTGGGTTGGGGGTCAGGAGACACTGAGATTGGACTGCCTTTTCTTACTAGGTAGGTAATTGGGAGGGGCCAAGCTGCTGGTTCTCCTCAGTCCTGGGGGTCCATAGCCAGTGCAGTCCGATTTTATCTTTTTGTTCTTCAGTGCTTGCCTGTGATTGTTCATTGTATTCTTTATAGATTTTTTTTAAGCCAGTACTTAAGGGGGAGGAGCACAGAGAATGAATTTCTACTAATTTATCCTAAACATAATGTAGTGTTTTTAAGCTAACTATATAATATAGTCCCATTGACTAAAATTATGTCACTTTTACCTTCCAAAGGTATTATTGTTTATTGCCATTTCTCTGTATATTTAAAAACTTTAGGAGCAGTATTAATATGTCACCTTCTATCACTTTTATTTATATAAATTATTTGTCATGCACATAGAAAAAATTTAAGTTATTTTTACCTCTTCTTGTACATCTCTATACAGAAGCAGCATGAGTAGTTTTTAGAAGAAAGATGTAATAAAAAATTAATTAAAAACATATGCCTGCAACCCATATGGGTGCTGGTTCAAGTCCCGACTGCTCCACTTTCTATCCAGCGCTCTGCTATGGCCTGGGAAAGCAGTTGATAATGGCCTAGGTCCTTGGGCCCCTGCACCCACTTGGGAAACCCGAAAGAAGCTCCTGGCTTTGGATTGGCCTAGCTCTGGCCATTGTGACCATTTGGGGAGTGAACCAGTGGATGGAAGACCTCCCTCTCTGACTCTGCCTCTCGCTGTAACTCTGTCTTTCAAATCAATAAAATAAATCTTTTTAAAAAAAACAGATATGTTTGAACAAATACAAGTGTCCATTTGGTGCTCGCTGATCTTGTCATTTAAATTTCTATATGTTTATTTGACTTTTTGATTTATTGAGTGTCTTCAAATATATTAAATAAAAATCCAAAAAAGGCATTTGACACTACTACCTTGAATCTGTAAAATATAACTAATTAGAATTAATCACATTGAACCATTTGTATCATTCATTTTCATTTCTTGTTTGCCTCCTGCAGTACTCCTGTCTACCACACTTGGCCTTTCTGTCTCTTGAGTTCATTACATAACCAAGTAAATTTTGCCTGAGAATTTGTTTGAGGAGTTTTATTTGAACATATTGATGAAGTGACTAACCCTAAAACAAGATAAAATTAATCAAGAACATCCCCTAATAAAAGTGATCTATCACTGGTGATGTCTGCCTTTTTTTTCTATCATTTTGAGAAGATATTTGCTAAATAAATACAATATGATCTCATTTTTCCATAACTTTAAAAAGCTGCTTTATTGAATTATTCAAATAGTGTAACACACCCCTTTAAAGTCTGTATTGCAGTGCTTTTCATATATTCATAGACCTATGTAATCATAACTTAAAAATAGTTTATATTGGTTTTACTTTAACAAATTATTCATGATTTTTATAATTGGGAATTTTTCTTAGAATTTTACCATCAGAATTGGAATAAGTTGCTTTTTTTTAAAATTTATTAGCATGAATCAAGATATGGCATCTATGAAGGAAAACGCCAATAACCTTGATAACCCAAGTGGAAATGGAAAACAGGATCGGATCAAACAGCGAAGAGCTTCCTGTCCCCGGTCAGAGAAGGGGACTAAATTTCAGCTTACTGTCCTTCAGGTCAGTATGTAAATATGGTTTGATTAGGCCGGCACCTTGGCTCACTTGGCTAATCCTCCACCTGCGGCACTGGCACCCTGGGTTCTAGTCCCAGTTGGGGCACTGGATTCTTTCCCAGTTGCTCCTCTGCCAGTCCAGCTCTCTGCTGTGGCCCGGGAAGGCAGTGGAGGATGGCCCAGGTGCTTGGTCCCTGCACCCGCATGGGAGACCAGGAGGAAGCACCTGGCTCTTGGCTTCGGATTGGCACAGTGTGCTGGCTGTGGCGGCCATTTGGGGGGTGAACCAATGGAAAAGGAAGAGCTTTCTCTCTGTCTCTCTCTCTCTCTCTCTCTCTCTCTCTCTGTCTAACTCTGGCTGTCAAAAAAAAATGGTTTGATTAAAAGTATATGTTTAAGCCAGTACTGTGGCATATTAGGCTAAGCCTCTGCCTGTCTGCCTTTGCCAGCATCCCATATGGGCACTGGTTTATTTCCCGGCTGCTCCTCTTCTGATCCAGCTCCCTGCTGTGGTCTGGGAAAGCAGTGGAAGATGGCCCAAGTGCTTGGGCTCCTGAACCCACGTGGGAGCTCCAGAAAAAGCTCCTGGCTCCTGCTTCGGATCGCCCCAGCTCCTGCCATTGTGATCATATAGGGAGTGAACTAGTGGATCGAAGACCTCTCTCTCTGTCTCTTCCTCTCTCTTTAACTCTACCTCTCAGATAAATAAATAAATCTTTAAAAAGAAGAGTACATGTTTAGATCCGAGTTCCTTGGAGGGACATTGATGTGGAAGTAAGTATAGAATATTGTGAAACAATCTAAATTTTCTTCCACTAAAACATTTCTGATAAGAGTCTTCTGTAGTTGTTTTACTTGGGAAATATAGAGAAAATATAGAGAAGAAAATAAAAATCCTTGGGGTGGGCATTGTGGCTCAGGAGGTTAAGCTCCTGCTTGGGGTGCCCCAACATCCTATTTCAGAGTGTCTGGGATAGAGTCCCATATCTGCTTCTGATCCAGTTTCCTGCTGATGTGCCTGGGAGGCAACAGAGGGTGGCCCAAGTGCTTGGTTTCTCTGCTACCCATGTGGGAGTCCTGGATGAAGCACCTGTCTCCTGACTTCAGCCTTACCCAGCTCCAGCTGTTATAGCCACTTGGGGAGTGAGTCAGTGTATGGAAAAATCTTTCTTTCTATCCCTCTCTGTCACTCTGCCTTTCAAATAAATAAATAAATAAAACTTAAAAAATGAAAATGATTGGGCCGGCATTGTGGCATAGCAGGCTAAGCTGTTGCCTGCAATGCTGGCATCTCATATGGGTGCTGGTTTGGGTCCGGGCTGCTCCACTTCCGATCCAACTCCCTGCTAATGTGCCTGGGAAGGTAGCAGAGGGTGGCCCAAGTGTTTAAGGCCCTCACCATGTAGGAGACCTAGATGAAGCTCCTGGCTCCTGCCTTTGGTCTGGCCTAACCCTGGCTGTGTGGCCTTTTGGGGAATAACCCAGTAAATGGAGGATCCCTCTTTCTGTGTCTCTTCCTCCCTCTCTTCCTCCTTCAAATAAGTAAAATAAGTCTTTTTAAAAATTTTGTAATCACCAGAGATAATTCCTATTAACATTTTAGTTTTCATCTCTTTTTTTTTTATCATGTGTATTGCAGCATTTTAAAAAAAGGTTTATTTTATTTATTTGAAAGACAGGGAGGGAGGGAGGGAGAATATCTTCCATCTGCTCGTTCATTCCCCAAATGGCCACAGTGGCTGGGGATGGGACAAGCCTAAACTAGGAACCTGAAACTCCACCCAGGTCTCCACATGGGTGGCAGGGGCCCAAGTACTTGGACTGTCTTCTGCTGCCTTCCCAGGAGCATTAATAGGAAGCTGGATTGGCTGTGGAGCAGCCAGAACTCAGACTGACACTAATGTGGGATGTGCACTCATGGGATACTGGCATTATAGGTGGTGGCTTAACCTGCTGCCTTATAATGCTGGGCCTCCGTGTAGCATTTTACAATGGAGAACATAATTGTACTAGTAATAGTAGTGAAAATCTGTGGAATTCTTTTGTGGTAGGTATCCTAGTGTTATAAACTCATTTTATCATTTAATCTTTCAATAATCCTGTATTACAGGTGGTAGTGTACTCATACAAATGAGGACACTGAAGATCAGAGAAGTAAAATAATTTACCTCAGGTTACTCAACTAGCAAGTGATAGAGTCAGATCTAAATACTGCTGTATTTCAGACTGTAGAACCTCTAACTAATATAATATATATTTCAGATGGATGCTTAAATCACTATACAATTTTGTATTCTGTGTTTTTAAAAACTTGATAGATCAAGTATTTCCCCCTTTATCATTAAGTACTTTCTCAATAGAATTTTTTTTAAAAGACCCATTTGTTTATTTGAAAATCAGGGCTACAGAGAGGGAGAGGCAGAGGCAGAGAGAGAGAAGTCTTCCATCTGCTGGTTCACTCCCCAAATGGCTGCAACGGCCAGGATTGGGCCTGACTGAAGTCAGGAGCACCATCCTTTTCTCACATGTGGACACAGGTGCCCAAGCACTTGGGCCATCTACTGCTGCTTTCTGATGGGCAATAGTGAGGAGCTAGATCAGAAGTGGAGCAGCCAGGACTCGAACTGGTGCCCACATGGGATGTAGATGCCGCAGGTAGCAGGTCAACCCAGCATACCACAGCGTCAACCCTCAATAGCATATTTTAAATGACTGTATCAGATAGCCCCTTGCATAGACATAATTTAATCATTCCCTCTATTCTTTATTTAGGTTCTCTCTCTGTCTTTATTTCTGCTATTCTTTTTTTCTTCCTTCTTGTTTGTCTGTCTCTCTACGGCATACATCCTTATATACATAAATCTTAGTATCTATCCCTGATTGCTTCCTATGACTGATCCCTAGAATTACCAGGTTAGAGAGCATGCTGGTTTTTTAATTTTCTAAATATATTTCATTAGATTGCTGTGCAGAATTGTTGGACTAGTTTACATATCCATTAGCAGTGCCTCTTTTGATTGGAGTCAATTTCTAAGTTTAAGGGACTTTTGGAAATGAGTGACTGGACGTAAGTCTGAGTTGTCATATAACAATAGTGGTGATATACTTTCATTGATTTTTTATGAAAAATTATGTTCTGTTTTCTTTTGCACAGGGCCATATTTCTAACTTATGTTTCAGTGAGTTATATGTGCCTGTTAGATTTGTCATAGAGTGACTGTTTAGATGGAATTTACCCAAGAAATGTAAAATCTTTATAGATTCTGAACTGCTTAATTCATTTTCCACATATGTTGTATGTATCCTCATCTGGATGTTTTCTGAACAGTTAGCAAAGACAGTCATTGACTCTTAAACTGGTAAAATGTTTGTACTCAGGTGTCAACTTCTGGAGACAATATGGTGGAATGTCAGCTGGAAACACACAACAATAAGATGGTCACCTTCAAGTTTGATGTTGATGGTGATGCACCAGAGGATATTGCAGACTATATGGTTAAGTACAGTAAAACCAAATTGTTATCCCTTCACCATTCTCTGTCACTGCCCCCCAACTCTTCCTACAGAACCATTTTTTAGAGGATACAGTTAGTGTTGACAATTTATTCAGACCTAATTAGTTATGATGAAGGGTAAATCATTGCATCTTCTCTGGTTTCAGTATATTTATCTGGGAAATGTGAGGGGGTTTCATTAACAGATGATTGAGCGCAATAGTTCTTAGCTCTGGCTGCATGTTGAAATCCTCTGAAGAACTTTTTAAATTCTGTTGTCTTTGTCCCTGATTAAATCAGTTTTGGGGGATGGGGCCTAAACATCAATAATTTGTAAAATTCTCCCTGGTAATTGTAGCATGTTAGCCACTGATCTGACATTTGACATGTAGGTGTTCAAGTTATATTCATCATTTCATTTAGTTCTGCCTCTTGTTTAACAGTCATTTTCTGAACTCTGTTCTTTCATACTTTCCCTAAATATATAGCCTAATTAAAGTTCTTCTTAGCCTTTCCTTACTATATTTGGAGGTATTTAATTTGTGATTTGTTGCTTAAAAGCTTTTGGGTTGGGACATCCTAGTTTTAAACCTCGCCTCAATTACATTCTTCAAGTAACCTATTTGTCAAACACTGGAATTTTTTTGTGTTAAATGCTGGCAATCTTTAGTTAGGTAATGCCAGCCTGACAAATGTCAGTGGCCTCAGAATAATTTAATGCGTTATGTGATAATTCATTATTGGTCATTGATAATTCTGTTGTGGCATGGATAACTCTGTGTATACATTATCACCATTTTGAGTACACTAAATTCATTCTCATGAACAGACTTGCTTTTACTTTGGGACAGGTTGAAGATAATTTTGTGTTGGAAAATGAGAAAGAAAAATTTGTAGAAGAATTGAGGGTTATTGTAGGTCAAGCCCAGGAGATCCTTCATGTCCACTCTGCTGCAGAAAGAACCATTGGAACTGATGGTATTACCTTGGAATCCAACAGTAACCAAGTAAGAGCAATTTCTTTAGCAAAAAAGGTTTTCTTGGATATGTATCAAGAACTTCTTTATTTATCTATTCATTTTTAATTTAGACAGGATCATCTGAACAAGTACAGATAAATTCTGCATCTACTCAAACCAGCAGTAAGTATATTTAATAAAAGTAATCATTTGACCTTTGAAGCTAGACATTTAGAAATTTTAATTTATACACTTTCATTGGGAAGGATGTTCTACCATACATAATTTACTAAGTTTTTGATGTAGATTTTCCTTCTCTTTGAAAAGCACCTTATGGTTTTGAGGGAGAAATCCATTTTCCAAATTTCCTCCAAGTATTGGTTCTTTATTTGATTGATTTGCTTCTGAGCTGTCACATGTACCAATGTCCTCTAATGGCATAACTATTTTAAGCTTAACTGGTAAGTGATTTTTCTGTGATATGAGTTGCGCAGAAACTTTGTTAATTGAAATCATTATGTTCTAAATTTGCTTTAATAGTCATTCATATCTTGATTTATTTCTACCATTGATATACTTCTACCTGCCCTGATTACTGATAACTTTTTAAAATAGATTTATTTCAGGCCGGCGCCGTGGCTCAATAAGCTAATCCGCCACCTAGCGGCGCCGGCACACCGGGTTCTAGTCCCGGTCGGGGCACCAGATTCTTTCCCGTTTGCCCCTCTTCCAGGCCAGCTCTCTGCTATGGCCAGGGAGTGCAGTGGAGGATGGCCCAAGTGCTAGGGCCCTGCACCCCATGGGAGACCAGGAGAAGCACCTGGCTCCTGCCTTCGGATCAGTGCAGCGCGCCAGACATGACGGCCATTGGAGGGTGAACCAACGGCAAAAGGAAGACCTTTCTCTCTGTCTCTCTCTCTCACTATCCACTCTGCCTGTCAAAAAATAAATAAATAAATAAATAAATAATAAAAATAAAAAAATAAAATAGATTTATTTCTTTATTTGAGAGACAGTTACAGAACCTTCCATCTGCTGGTTCACTCCCCAAATGGCCACAAGGGCCAGAGTTGGGCTGATCTGAAGCCAGGAGTCTATTCTGGTCTCCCACTTGGGTCCAGGGGCCTAAACACTTGGGCCATCTTCTGCTGCTTTCCCCAGGCATATTAGCCTGGAGCTGGATTGGAAGTGGAGGAGCCAGGACTCAAACCACTGCCCATATGGGATGCCAGTGCCACAGGTGGAGGCTTAATCTACTACGCCACAGCACTGGCCTGAATGATAACATTTTGTAAATTAGATACTGAATAAACTTCCAGAGACTAATACTGTTACCTTCTGTTTTCTGATGACTTCATTTCTCTATTCTTTTCAGCTCTTGTTATGGTATCTTTGTCTCTGTTCTTCTCAGCTCTTATTATGGTATCTTAAGTGTCTGGGAGGGAGAGAAGAACTATAGACATGAAGACCTCTGAAGGAATTATTATAACAACGTGAAAGAACAAAAGGTGGTGTTGGAGTAATGGAGCCATACAACATTGTCCTGAAATTTAGTATGACTGTTTTAGGATGCTAGAGTATTCCTGTATCTTCATTTTCTAGCTAGCAGAGATCTGAGCAGATATCACACTGACAAGTAGGGTAAAGTTGAAAAGATAATTACTTATCTGAGTATGTTTACAAAGTAGGAGTTAAATTGTAAGGGTTTACTCTATTTTTTTTTTACTTTTATTTATTTATTTATTTGAGAGGTAAAGTTTCAGATAGTGAGAGGAAGAGACAGAGAGAAAGGTCTTCCATCCACTGGTTCACTCCCCAAATGGCAGAAAAGGCCAGAGCTGCACTGATCCAAAGCCAGGAGCTTCTTCCAGGTCTCCCATGCAGGTACAGGGGCCCAAGGAGCTGGGCCATCTTGTACTGCTTTCCCAGGCCATAGCAGAGAGCTAGATTGGAAGAGGAGCAGCCAGGACTAGAACCGGCACCCATACACAGGTGGAGGATTAACCTGTGCCACAGCACCAGCCCCGTTTTACTTTATTTTTGAAATTATCATGTAATTAAATTGATTTTCCCTTTAGAACATGGTTATGTAAATTGTAATAATTGTGTAGTTTTATTGAAGCTCCACCATAATCAGGATATAGAACAGGAAATGTAGATTTTAATGGAAAAGTCCTTTCTAATTTTCCTTAAGAGGGCCTTGCTTCTTTCTGTTTGAGAAAAGCAACCGTGGAGTCATTGCTGACACCTTCTGCATGATGTTGGTTAATTGCTTGGCCATTTGTGTAGGGCTTATTTCTGACACCGGAAGTTTTCTCTGGAAGGAGTAAAATAGCATAAAGACTTCTATCAGCATATATGAATTTCCGTACTTCGTTGCTTACTGTCAAGAAGATCTAATTGACTTTTACAAGAATCAATTCAAAAATTAATTTTCTTAGAGGGTTAATACTAGGGACTTATTCTGATCCTAGTTACCCATGTCTTCTGATGTTAATTTTGTTTGGTATTGGAAAATTATCCCTTTTAGTTTCACTCTGGTCTGGTCATCCCTGGAACATTGTTTAATAATCCCAAGTACTTTTTTTCCTTCATTACAATAAGTGAGCCCCTGAGACTGACATACTAAATGACCTTTCTCTGAATCATGATCCTTGTAAATATTAGCAAATGTTAAGCATGAAAAAAAAGAGTGCCTTGCTTGTAATTACTATTAATAAATGTTTGCTTTCATAGACTCTAAAATGTTTCTCTAGAGATATATATGCTTAAATGCTTTAGGCTATTTGTCAGGGTTGGGAGATCTAGCCTTAAAAATTAAACATATCAGGGCTGACGCTGTGGTATAGCAGGTAGCCACTGCCTGCGGTGCCAGCATCCCATATGGGCACTGGTTTGAGTCCTGGCTTCTCCACTTCCGATCCAGCTCTCTGCTTGGCCTGGGTGAGCAGTAGAAAATGGCCCACATCCTTGGGCCCCTACACCCAAGTGGGAGACCTGGAAGAGGCTCTTGACTTTGGATCGGCTCAGCTCCAGCCATTGCTGCCATCTGGGGAATGAACCAGCAGATGGAAGACCTCTCTCTATCTCTCTGCCTCTGCCTCTTGTAACTCTGCCTTTCAAATAAAATAAATAAAGCTTTAAAACAAAGTACACATATTGTGATACTGTTGGAAATAAAGATGCAAGACAAAATCGTTTTTTAACCTGGTTTCCTTGGTCAATAGCTAAATAGAGCTACTTAGCACACTAATTTGTTATTAATTCTTTTCACAGATGAATCTGCTCCTCAGTCATCCCCAGTTGGCCGTTGGCGATTTTGTATCAATCAAACCATAAGAAACCGTGAGGCTCAGTCTCCTCCTTTTCAGCATTCCATGTCTGCTATTCCTGGGCTCCAGCCATTTCCCAGTAAGCTTCATTCTCTGCCAGCCTTATCCTGTGGACATTTTATGCTTATGAGAATTTTCCTAACAATTGTTGATGATATTAATAGTAGGGTATAACTTAAGCCATTTAAAATTTAATATTTAGAAAAAATGAAAAAAGTTTTATTTTTTTCCCTTGACAGATTGAATTCTGTATATGTTGAGTCCTATTTATGAGAACTCTCACACAGGTTTTCATTTGCTCCTTGTTCCATGTTTCTCTTTTGAGTTTGGGTACTAGTCCATGCTTTGTGTTCACCAATACATGCTTAGCCATTCTTTGTTATTGTTCCAGGTCCAAGAAACACAAATAATAAGGAAATATCACAGGACATAGTGCTCACTATAGAAAATAATCCATGTCAGCGTGCACTTTTCACCTCCAAATCAGAACACAAGGATATAGTTGATGGTAAGATTCCTGAATGTACAAGTGTAAAAACTGAGCATCCAGCCATACTTTATCAAGTGAAAGATAACAGGCAGGTAATAGCACCAGTTACTAATAGTTCCAGTCATTCTGCTACTTCAGTTTGTACAGTTCCAGTTGAACATGAGGGACTCCCCAACAAAGCAGGCATATTTATACCTGTTTATCCATGTCAGCATGCTGCCAGTCAGGCCCATCCTGGTGAATCAACTCAGATTGCTGGGAGCTCTCTTATAACTCCAGTATTTGTGTCTGATCAAAAACCTCAGTCCTTACCAGTAAAGCAAATAAATATGGATGCAGAATTTATTTCCCAAGAAGGAGAAACCACGGTGAACACTGAAGCAAATTCTCCTAAGACGGTCATTTCCACTCTGACCCCTGGCCTTGAATCTACTTCCATTGTGCCTGCTACTATCATGGAATCAGATGGTGAAAGACCTCCAAAAATGGAATTTGCAGACAACCGCATTAAAACTCTGGATGAAAAACTGAGAAACTTGCTGTATCAGGAGCACAGCATCTCTAGCATCTATCCTGAGAGTCAGAAGGATACTCAAAGCATAGATTCTCCATTTTCTTCCTCTGCTGAAGATACACTCTCCTGTCCAGTGCCAGAAGTCCTAGCCATCAGTCACTGTGGAATTCAAGATAGCACTGCACAGTCCCCTAATTTCCAACAGATGGACTCTAAGATTCTATCAAATGTGGCTGTAGGTCAGCCTGGTAACATATCAGTGTTCAAAAGAGACCTGAATGTGATAACTTCTGTACCCAGCGAAGTATGTTTACATGTAAGTATCATTCTTTCTAACCAATTGTTTATTCTTTGTTTATAATTTTAAAGAAATGCCTTCTCTTCTAAATTTCTGTCCTTTAAAATAAAAGGGTCTGTGTCACAAGATTCCATGAATATAGTTATCTGAGAAGGGCATGACTTAGACTGCAAGTGCTCTGAACTTTTCAGTAAATATGGCAGAACTACCTTTGGTAAGAGAGCCCTCTGGTGAATTAGTTAGGAACTTGAAAATAATGTGTGTATTTGTATTAATGACAGAATAGATACTTTTTAATAGATATTTTAGTAGGTAGGAAGAACTTACTTTTTATATTTCTACTTAAAATACCTGTTATCAGTTTCCTCTGTAAAATTTTTATGGTTTGAATTTAGTCATGTTTGGAAGTTTTAATTTATTTGCTTTAAGAAAAAAGTAAAAATCATCCATAAGCTCATGACTTAAGGTATGTTACAACAGAGCTTTTATTTCCCTTTTCTACCCCCCCCTTTTTTTTAAAGATTTATTTATTTTTATTTGAAAGTCAGAGTTACACAGAGAGGAGAGGCAGGGGGGAGTCTTCCATCAGATGGTTCATTCCACAATTGCCTCCAACGGCCGGAGCTGTGCCAATCCGAAGCCAGGAGCCAGGAGCTTCCTCTGGGTCTGCCACATGGGTGCAGGGGCCCAAGGACTTGGGCCATCTTCCACTGCTATCCCAGGCCATAGCAGAGATCTGGATCGGAAGTGGAGCAGCTGGGTCTCAAACTGGTGCCCATATGGGATGCCAGCGCTTCAGGCCTGGGCATTAACCCACTGCGCCACAGTGCTAGCCCCCTTTTTCTACCCCTTCAACTCATAGGGTTTTTTTTTAGAGGAAGAGAGTAATTTTATTTTATTTTTTTAACTTTTATTTAATAATATAATAAATTTAATAATATTTAATATTATTTAATAATATTTAATATAAATTTCCAAAGTACAACTTTTGGATTATTGCAGCTTTTTCCCCTCATAACCTCCCTCCCACCTGCAACCATCCCATCTCCCTCTCCCTCCCCCATCCCATTCACATCAAAATTCATTTTCTTTTTTTTTTTTTTCTTTTTTTTTTTTTTTAACTTTTATTTAATGAATATACGTTTCCAAAGTACGAATAATGGATTACTATGGCTTCCCCCCCATACCGTCCCTCCCACCCACAACCCTCCCCTTTCCCACTCCCTCTCCCCTTCCATTCACATCAAGATTCATTTTCGATTATCTTAATGTACAGAAGATCAGCTTAGTATACATTAAGTAAGGATTTCAACAGTTTGCTCCCACACAGAAACATAAAGTGAAAAATAATAGATGATTTTTTTTAATGATGATGAAATCAGATCAGACCTATTGTCATGTTTAATCCCAGTGAAAATTCATTTTCAATTATCTTTATATACAGAAGATCAATTTAGTATATACTAAGTAAAGATTTCAACAGTTTGTACCCACACAGAAACACAAAGTATAAAGTATTGTTTGATTACTGGTTATACTATTAATTCACATAGTACAACACATTAAGGACAGAGATCCTACATGGGGAGTAAGTGCACATTAATTGTTTTATGCAAATTTATTTTGATTCATTTAAATTTAGATAGCCATATGTGCTCAGTAGCTACCACATTGTATAGCACCTGCATAGAGGCTTTTATGAAACTTATAACTTGGAGTTCTGATTATTAGGATGTGTCTAAGTATATAATTTTCTCTTCATCTTGTATACAACTTCTGTGGACATTTTGAGTTTGAAGACTAGTGTCTTTTTTTTCCAGTACCCATAAACTTCATTTTTCTTTTCTTCTTCCTGTACATTGTCTTTCTTCTTTCCCTGTTGAAATTGTTAGAGATAGATAGCCACCTGAGTGTATGTATCCTCCATGTTTCTTAACAGTTTGGTCTCATTTAAAATTTTGTTTCCTTTTTACCTTGTGTTCTTAGATTAGATATGTGTTCAATTTTTTAAAAAGATTTATTGATTTGAAAGGCAGAGTTACATAAAGGGAGGAGGGGGAGAGGGAGGGTAGGAGGGAGAGAGAGTTATCTTCCGTTTCCTGGTTCACTCCCCAAACGGCCACAATGGCTATGGCTGGGCCCGGTCAAAGCTAGAAGCCAGGAGCATCTTCTCAGTCTTCCATGTGAGTACAGGGGCCCAAGCACTTGGACTATCTTCTACTGCTTTCCCTGGCACGTTACAGGGGGCTGGATTGGAAGCAGGGCAGCCAGGACTCGAAATGGCACACATATGAGATGCCTGCATTGCAGGCAGCAGCTTAGCCCACTATGCCACAACACCATTCCCATGTCTTCATTTTTAAAAAATTTTACATCATTGTCCTGGTATATAGCCATATCTGGTTAATTTTCATTTAACAATAATTATTTTGACTT
Organism: Oryctolagus cuniculus; assembly: GCF_051225735.1. NCBI lineage: Eukaryota > Metazoa > Chordata > Mammalia > Lagomorpha > Leporidae > Oryctolagus > Oryctolagus cuniculus. The sequence continues at coordinate 37,827,939 of NC_142888.1, read as the reverse complement.
ATGAGCTCATTCTTATTTTTGATTCCTTTTGGATAGCATCTCATTCCTGTGTATTTTTCTCCTAAGCATTTTTTTTCTCAGAAAATTGATAAAAGTTTAATTCTAGAATATATAAACAGTGTTTACAAATCAATAAGAAAAATTTCACCAGAAGTGGAAATACAAATACCTGACAAAAATGTAGGAAGATCTTCAACATTATAAATAATAACATAAACACAAAATTTTAAACAATGAGAAATTATTGTTTGTAATATAAAAATAATGTCAAACTTTATTCATAATAGAAATGATCATGTAAACTGAAGGACATTAGTACACTGAAACAATTAAATTGTTAACTCTATAAATATATATTGGCTATTTATGCTGCTATGGATATACCTCTAAGAAAATACACTAGGAAAATATAAAGAACAATTCATACGGAATTAAGCTATATTTTTAAAGCAAAAACACAGAAATATGGACCAGCATATATGTTACATAAATGTATACCAAATGTCTAAAAAGATAATCTGATATTACTTCATATCTTCCAAGGAGGCTGGGATGAAGGATTGTTAGAGAGATTTTTGTTTTATCTAATGCTTTGGATCTTTAGCAGAAGAAAGTTACTCATGTATTTCTTATAATTTTTAGGTGAAAACTTCTCATTAATACAGTATGTTAGAAAGAAAGCAGCTTTAGTTCCTGATTATTCAGTTTCAAAATCTTGCCTTGCCATTTTCTTTGAGATCTTTAGCCAAGTTATCTACACATCTTACCCCACCATAATTTTCTCATCTATAAATTGGAGATAATAGTACCACTTGGAGGGATATGGGATGCTTTTAGTGTGTTCTCTTTATTATTTTTCCATTTTATTTTCTGTTATTTGCACCCTTTAAGTTCAGGAGGTTGTCTTTTCTTGTTTTTTTTTCTTTGAATGTTTTCTTATTTCTTTGAATATTTCCTCTCATTCATTCTCTTATTTCTCCTAGAGAGATACACAAAAATCTGTTTATCTCCTTTTTGTGGCAATCTATATGTAACCTAAAATTTTTCTTATAATTTCTTTTATGGTGTTCCATTCAGTGTTATTAATTGAGTATATTCACAGTGCTGTGTATCCTTCAACATGATCTAGTTCTACAACTTTTTTATCACTTCAGGAAGAAACTCATTAAGTTACTATTCTCCTCTGCCCAGCCCCTCACAATCACTAATCATCTTTCTGTCAACATAGATTTCCCTATTCTAGATCTTTCATATAAATGGAATCATATAATATGGGGCCTTGTGTGTTTAGTTTCTTTTACCAGGAATAATGTTTCAAGGTTCGAACTGCACTGTGTGGCTATAGTCACATTTCATATCCATTCATCACTTGATGGGCATTTAGGTGATTTCTACCTTTTGGCTTTTGTGAAAAGCACTACTGTGGATATATGTATAAAATATTTGATTCCTATTTTTAATTTTTTATTTTCCAATTCTTTAATCTTACTCATCCTAGTTGATGTGAAGTGATATCTCATGGTCTTGGTTTATATTTCCTTAATAACTAATAATGTGGAATATTTTTTTCCTGTGCTTGTTGACTATTTGTCTATCTTCTTTGCAGAAATATCTAACTAAGTCCTTTGTCCAATTTTTAATTGGCCATTGAGTTAAAACAGTCCTTGATGTATTTTGGATACCAGACATTGATCACATATGCAATTTGAAAAAAATTTTTTTCTTATTCTGTGGGGTTTTCTTTTCATTATCTTCATACTATTTTAGAAATAGGCTTTTTTATTTGAGAGGCAGAGAAATAAAGAAAGAAAAAAATGCTCCCATCTGGTGATTAATTCCTCAAATGGCTATACCAGGTAGGGCTAGGCCAGGCCAAAGCCTCAAGCTAGGAACTCCATCGGGATCTCCCACGTGGCTGGTAGGGGCCAAGCACTTGGGCCATCATCTGCTGCGTTTTCAGACACATTTAGCAGGAAGCTGGGTCAGAAGTGGAACAGTAGGGACTCAAATTGGCACTCTGGTATGGGATTTTGGCCTTGCAAGTTGTGGCCACATCCACTATGACTTTTTTTAAAAAAAATATTCATTATTTATTTTCATTTTATTTGAAAGGCAGAGAGACAGAGCAAGGTCTTCCATGGGTCAAGTTACTCCTTAAATGTCTGCAATAGCCAGGGCTGGGCCAGGCCAAACCCAGAAGCCAGGACTTCACTCCAGGTCTCCTATGTAGGTTGCAGGGACTCAAGTACCTGAGCCATCATATGCTGCCTTCCAGAATGTGCATTAGCAGAAAGATGAATCAGAAGCAGAGTAGCCAATATGTGGTCCCATTGGGATGTGCACATCCCAAATGCCAATATAACCACTGCAACAAACACCCAACCCATCACCATTTTTTAAAAGATTTATTTATTTATTTGAAAGGCAGTTACAGAGAGGCAGAGTCTTCATCTGGCTGTTCACTCCCTAGATGGCCACAACAGCTGGAGCTGTGCTGATACAAAGCCAGGAGCCAAGAGCTTCTTCTGAGTCTACCACATGGGTGCAGGGGCCCAGGGACTTGGGCTATCTTTTGCTGATTTCTCAGGCCACAGCAGAGAGCTGGTTTAGAAGTGAAGCAGCCAGGACCCAACTGGCACCCATATGGGATGCCAGTACTGCAGGTGGTGGCTTTACCCACTATGCCACAGCGCTGGCCCCCCATCACCAATTTTGAAGAGAGTATTCTTTTCTTTGAATGGTCTTGCCACCCATGTATAAAATCAATTGACTCTAGATCAATGGATTTATTTTTTCACTCTAAATTCCATTGATCCCTATAGCTATTCTTATTCTAGTAGTAAGTTTGGAAATCAAGTGTCAGCCCTCCAACTTTCTCTTTCTCAAGATGTTTTGGCTATTCAGGTTCCCCTGCAGTTTCATATGAAGCCAGGAGCCAGGAGTTTCTTCCAGGTCTCCCACATGGGTGGCAGGGGCCCAAGGAATTTGGCCATCTTTTGCTGCTTTCCCAGGTGCATTAGCAGGGAGCTGGATCTGTAAGTGGAGCCACTGGAAATTGAACAAGCGCCCATATGGTATGCCAGCTCTAAAGGCAGCAACTTTACCCACTATGCCACATTACTGGCCCTGAGAGTGCTCATTTTTATAACAATGCTACACTTGTGACAATCTATTAATTTTGTGATCCATTAGTGGCTTTTTCTACTCATGAGGGCATGACATAATCACTCCATGGAAGTTCTCCCTCTTTATACCTCAAAATGGGGATCAAATTTCAGCATGTTTTGGTGGGGAGACAGTCAGACCATAGCAGTTTCTTTTATAGATTTCTCATTTCTAGTATATAGAAATACAACAGATATTTTAAATAGATTTATTTTATTTGAAAGGCAGTGTTATAGAGAGGCAGTGGCACAGAGAGAGAGAGAGAGAGAGAGGGAGGGAGGGAGGGGTCTTCTATCTGCTGGTTCATTCCCCAAATTGCCACACTGGCCACAGCTGAGCCCATCCAAAGCCAGGAGCAGCTTCTGGGTCTCCCACGCAGGGAGTCAAAGAACTTGGGCCATCTTCCACTGCTTTCCCAGGCCACAGCAGAGAGCTGGATTGGAAGTGGAGCAGCCAGGACTCATACCCGCGCCCATGCGGGATGCCAGCACTGTAGGCAGCAGATTTATCAGCTATGCCACAGTGCCAGCCCTGAAATATAACTGATTTTTACAAGTTGATATTGAATCTTTCAACTTTGCTGAGTTTATTTCTTAGCTTTATTATTTTGATAAATTCATTGGGGTACTGTTTATGTGAGATTTTGTCATCGGTGAAGAGATAATTTTATTTGTTCATTTCCTGTTTTTTCTCATCTTTCAGCTTTTCATTTCATGCTTTCCACCTCAGCCTTTTTGCTGGGAGAATTTCTTAATTTTTAAACTGCTTACAGTCTCATGTTTAGCTATTTCTTGTTTCAGTGATTGTATTTTTAAATTTCTGGTGGTTATAATTCATTCTTTTTCTTGTAGCTATAGTGTAGTCATGCACAGTTTCTATGTTTTGAACATAATTTGGCTCCTGAACGCAAGTACAAATATTTAACCCCCAAAGTCATAGATTAATAGTACTAAGAAGGTGAGCACTGAATTCACTTATTCATGTTCAGAGGTGAGGCCTAGGCTGTCAAAGTGGATCTTGTTGATTGAATCATGGTGACTTTATAAGGGAGACATAGACCTGCATGATCTTCGACTATAAACCTACAAAACCATGTATCAGAATAATCCTTCTTCCTTCAAAAATAGCTTGTCTCAGATTTAATTGAAGTATCCAGAAGTTGACTAATACAGCTCTTTGACAATGGGAATACATTCTGAGAAATGCATTCTTAGGTGATTTTCTTGTTGTACTACACCATAAAGTGTTCTCACACAAACCTAGATGGTGTAGCCTACTAAACCTAGACTGTATGGTATAGCATATTGCTTCTAGACTACCAGACTGTACAGCATAGTACTGTACAGCCCACTGTAGGTAGCAGTAACACAGTGACACTTTTACAGCTAAACATATTTAAACATAGTAAAGATACAGTGAACATACTAGGTGAGAGGATTTCTTTACCTCTTTTATAATATGATGTAGACTGTTTTATATGTGGTTCATTGTTGAGTGAAATGTTATGTGATGCATGACTGTATATTCACATCTGTCTGTGAAGATATTAGTTGTATTCTATGTTATATTTCCTTGGCTGTTTTTTCTATTTGTTGAGTTTAATGTTTTCTTACAGTATAGATTTTCCAAAAATGGTGATTTTTACCTGTGTACTTATCTTATTTTCCTGTAAGATTCCTTGTTCATCTTTGTATAAAAACTGTATGTTATTACTGTTGTTATTACTGTTGTCTTCCTTCGGTAATTGTGAGAACGGTGTGGTACATGCTTCCTGGTATTGTGTATTGCAGCCTGTCTTTCATACTACCTCAAGGGTGACCCAGCAGCTACTTTCCAAAAGGAAGAAGTTTCACCCTTCCTTCAGGGTGTTTCATCCCTAAGCTGACCTTTTTTTCTCTTGGGCACAAACTTTTTCCTCCTTCTACTCTTATTTGGGAGTAAATTCCAAATGCTTAGTGTAGAGGTGGAGAGGGAAAGGACAAAACTGCCTGAGTATTCTTTCTTTAGGATCCCAATCAGTTTACTCTTCATTTAGTAAATGCCTATTGAAGAGTGAATATTTCAAAACTTTTCTATTTGAATTAAAGGACCATGGTACAAACTAACAGATTATGCTATAAGAGTCAGGGAAGGACAATGTGCATTTTCCATGAACATTTTGAAGGCCTATCATATCTGCCACCTGAATTTGCAGCATTTTGAAATAGTTCCCATGTATGTCATGGTCTGCGTTTTCCTCCTTCAGTCATATGCTGGTGCCTGTATCTGTTTTTCCTGTCATGTCTGTAGATTTGAATTCGTCAGGGAGGCTAGAACATATATTTAATTTGCAATCTTGATCCAATTACTATGTATTAAAATCTTTTCTCTGATTTCAGTGGGACCAGTGCAACATTTAAGTTGTATAGTTATCAGGAATTTTTTTCCTCTGTGAAAGTAGTTATTACTACTTCAAAAATGGGGTTTTAGAAAACAAAAACTGATTGTACAGAATTTTACTTTCAAAAACTCCTGACTTGCCCCTAAGTGTTAATAATACTTCTCTAAGACAGTCTGCTTACTCTGATACTCTGTCTTCCTTCAAACAGATACTAAATCTCATTGTTTGTGCTTTTTTATATGCTTTTTTAAAAACAATATTTATTTATTTGTTTATTTGAAAGTCAGAGTTACACAGAGAGAGAAGGAGGGGGGGTGGTCTTCCATTTGTTGGTTCACTCCCCAATTGGTTGCAACGGCCGGAGCTGCACTGATCCGAAGCCAGGAGCCAGAAGCTTCCTCTGGGTGCCCCATATGGGTGCAAGGACCAAGCACTTGGGCCATCTTCTACTGCTTTCCCAAGCCACAGCAGAGAGTTGGATCAGAAGTTGAACAGCCAGGACTCAAACTGGTGCCCATAGGGGATGCCAACCCTGCAGGCGGCAACTTTACCACAGCGCAGGCCCCCTTATATATGCTTTTAATCTTCAGTTGGTAGTGACCATTCTCATGTTTCTCATAGTATTTGTGGTAGTGTGTATTAATCTTTTATATTGGCCGGCGCCATGGCTCAATTGGCTAATCCTCCGCCTGCGGCACCGGCACCCCAGGTTCTAGTCCCAGTCGGGGAGCCAGATTCTGTCCCGGTTGCTCCTCTTCCAGTCCAGCTCTCTGCTGTGGCCCAGGAGTGCAGTGGAGGATGGCCCAAGTGCTTGGGCCCTGCACCTGCACGGGAGACCCGGAGAAGCACCTGGTTCCTGGCTTCAGATCAGCTCGTTGCACTGGCAGCAGCGCGCCGGCCGCAGCAGCCATTGCGGGGTGAACCAACGGACGACGATGACCTTTCTCTCTGTCTCTCTCTCTCACTGTCTACTCTGCCTGTCAAAAAAAAGTTAAAATAAATCTTTTATATTGATTATTGTGGAGAATTTATTTTTAACATACTTAAATACAACAATTAATTCTGGGTTTCTTTTGGGAGAGATTGGAAGACATGAAAAGGGGAGAATGATTTTATAACCAGGATGGCTTGATGTTGACAACTTTTAGAGCATGAATTTGAGATACTTTTGAAGTTCTTTGTAAATTTTGCTGTGCTTACATAAAGTAAGATATTTGATTTGCTGGTGTTTCTCTGTCATTCTTAGTTCCTTAGTTATCTTATTTTACTGTGTTATGTGTGTCAGACATCTTTAATTCTCTTAATAATATGAGAATAAATAAACATTTTTATTTTAATAGCATGGGGTTTCAGTAACCTGTTTAGTACATTGATCCATATGAAAGAAGTAATCTTTATTTTAATTGTCAGTTTTCAAAGTTGACATAATGATGAAAAGTGTTTTGGGATATAAGATTAATATTCTGCTCTTTTATTTATCTAAGGTATATTTTTAAAGTGTGAAGGCTTAATTCCTATAAATTCAGTACTTCAAGGTCAGGCTGATGTACTGCTATTAATGCAATTTTACATAATCTCCTAGTTTTGATTAATCTATACAAGAAACTCCAGTGGTAGAAAAAAAAGTCACCATTCCCAGATTATTACCCTTTCGGTGTTTCTCATTTTTTGTCTCCATTAGGAGATGTCTCCAGATGCTTCACTTCCAGGGGATCCTGAGGCCTATCCTGCTGCTGTGTCAAGCGGTGGAGCCATTCATCTGCAGACAGGAGGTGGATATTTTGGCCTAAGCTTTACTTGTCCTAGTCTCAAAAATCCTATTAGCAAGAAATCCTGGACTCGCAAATTAAAAAGCTGGGCATACAGGCTACGGCAGTCAACCAGCTTTTTCAAGAGATCAAAAGTCCGTCAAGGTAGTGTGCTTACAGTCAGGGACATAGACTAGGTAACATCATTTTTCATTTACTTATTTTTTTTTGTTCATACACAAATCTTGCCACTTTTTTCCATGTAGCCCATGTATGTGACATAGCCCATTGATATCATTGCCATTTTGATTTTCCTTTTGCAACTAATTTGATTTTCCAGTTATTCATTTCACATACATAATAAGTCTCGGGATCAATATTGCAATGTCTGATTTAGAGTTTAGGGACTTTTGCAATGTTACTTATGACATTAACACCTTTTAATTATCTAGCAGGAGTTAAATTTTTTTCTACTTTTCTTCATTTCTGTGCGTGAAAACAAACTTAGTCTTAAATGATTTTCTCTTTTCTACTTAAAATTTGGCACAACTTGCAGTGGAAACAGAAGATGTAAGATCAGCAAACGCTTGTGATCCCATTCCTTCGACACAGGAGTCCTCAGCTGACACTAGGGCTTTGAGTAGATGCAAGGCAATGAGTGGATCGTTTCAACGGGGTCGATTCCAGGTTTGTGTCTTTGTTTGAATCTTTATCCACAAGGGCATTCTCAAAGATAAAAGCATGGAAGATTTTGGTCTGTAGATGATCATTTAAATGTAGATGTTGTCATTTTTAATTTGTTCACGTTCCATGTATCCCCTCACCTTTTCAAGCCATCATTTGGGATGATTCCAAAGAAATAAGAATTTTAGTAAGTGGAAGAGATGATAGAACTGGGTCATCATTTTTGGCAGGTGGTTGTGTCATCTTTATATATGAATTTAATCTCATGCCCTTTACAGTCTTGGCGACTTTAATTGTGGAATGTTTTCTGAGCAGTGTGATGCCAACTCTCTTTACCCATGGGGCCTGGATATATGGGGTGCAGATGAAATTTTTCAAATTTTGTATTATCGATCCATATACATCACAGTAGACTGTGTATTGATGCTGAATTTCTTTATGGGGTCACTCTTTGGTTAGGTGCATAGCCAGACACTTTTACCTTTTTGTATCTCAGGTGATTACCATTCCTCAGCAGCCATCAGTGAAAGCGACATCTTTTGAAATAGAACACAGACCTGCACTGAGGGAAACAACAAAGCATTCTAGTGAAGAAGCTCCAGCCTTTCCTGAAAGAGCAAAGTCTCAGGCGGTAGACATGGAACCTGCTGTGCACAACCCACAGACTTCATTATCTTCTCAGAAGTTAGGAACTCTTCACAAAACCTTTAAAGAAGACAAAGGCACTCCCAAACAAGGTGACACCTTCTTATCTTTCAGCACAGCTTGTGAGACTGATGTATCTTCAGTGACCCCTGAAAAGGAGTTGGAAGAAACTTCAGCCACAGGAAGTAGCATGCAGTCTGGATCCAGACTGCTGCTCAAAGAGAGAGAGGTACTCCCTGCTGGCAAACAGCCTAGTTCTGATAGTGAATTTTCAACCACACTTTCAGGCAGTGGAATCTCCATGGCAAAGAATGGTCCAGAGAGTGATCAGTACTTACCACACCATGAAGGACAAGACTATGATCAAACTGAAAGTTCACTTTTCTATTCACCATCTTCCCCAATGAGCAGTGATGATGAGTCAGAAGTAGAAGACGAAGACTTGAAAGTGGAGCTTGAAAAATTACGAGAAAAGTAAGAACTGTACTATTTGATTGGTAGCTGAGAATTGGTGGTATTTCAATGACTGAAAGCTCTTTATGATCAGAAATTGCAAAGAATGCTAATGCCAGGTATATATGAATGTTACCATTCTTTTTTTAAAGATTTTTATTTATTTGGGAGGCAGAGTTACAGACTGAGAGAGGGAAAAACAGAGAGAGGCCTTCCATCTGCTGGTTCACTCCCTATATAACTGCAACATCTAGAACTGAGCTGATCTGAAGCCAGGAGCCAGGCACTTAATCTGGGTCTCCCATGTAGGTAGCAGGAGACCAAGCACTTGGGCCATCCACCACTGCTTTCCCAGACCATTAGCAGGGAACTGGATCAGAAGTGGAACAGGGGCCCGTGCTGTGGCATGGCAGGTTAAGCTATCACCTGCATTGCCAGTATCCCATGCGGATGCTGGCTCGAGTCCCAGCTGCTCCACTTCTGATCCAGCTCTCTGCTATGACCTGGGAAAGCAGTAGAAGGTTGCCCAAGTGCTTGGGCCCCTGCACCCTGCATGGGAGACCTGGAAGAAGCTCCTGGCTTCTGACTGGTCCAGCTCCAGCCATCACGGCCATATGGGGAGTGCATCAACAGATGGAAGATATCTCTTTATCTGCCTCTGCCTCTCCCTCTCTGTGACTCTGTCTTTGCATTCAAATAAGTAAATCTTAAAAAAAAAAGAACTGGAGCAACCAGGACTCAAGCCAGCATGCATATGGGATGCTGGCATCGCACAGGCAGCAACTTTATCTAATTCACCACAGTGCTAGCCCCTGTCATTTTTTCTATAAGGTCTGTTTTTTTCATAGTGATTTTTAGTTGCTATTTATATATTCTGAATATTAGACCTTGAGTATATGGTTCAAATATTTTCTTACTGTTTAGGCTTATAATATATGATGAAGAAGATGTTAATATTAACATTGTTTGACTCTAAATTTTGCTATATTGTCTTTGACTATAATGAAGCTTTAGAAATTTATTTTTGTCAATTTTTTTTCCTTTAAAACTGATTAGTTTACTGTTATGCCTAGGGGGCATTTCCCTTCCAAATTTTGTGAAAACTCTCTGTATTTCCCCAATTTTTAGTTTAAATTCCTGGCTAAACTTAACTTGTACTGGTTTAGTGTTGCCTGGCTCATAAGCTTTATGGTTCTCAAGCCATTAAAGTGTTTTCTGCATGATTTTCATTTAGACACATTCAAGAAGTGGTAAATCTTCAAACCCAGCAGAACAAGGAGCTGCAGGAGCTCTATGAACGCCTTCGGTCATTCAGAGATAGCAAAACCGAGTCTTCGGAGATTCCTTTGCCACCTGCATCACCACGTCGACCAAGATCTCTGAAAAGTAAACTTCGCAGCCGCCCTCAGTCCTTGACACATGTGGATAGTGGCGTGGTTGCCACAGGTAAATCAATCATAAAAGCAAAATTAGAAATATGATAATAATAATTTGGTTTTCATTAGGCTAAAATGATTTACCAAAGTGTTCATTATTCTGAGGTTATTTTCTCTTTGGTGTTATTTGTTCTGTGTGAAATATTAATAAGGATAATTGATAGATATTGAAGGACAACTAACTGGGTGTGTTTTATTTGCAAGAACAGTTAAAAGCCCAATATTAATCCCCAAAATAGTTTCTAAAATGTTTTCTGCTAATTGGAACCTCTATTGGGGAGCTTGAAGGGATCTTTGTTTAGTATTTACAAGAATGTTAGTAAAATGCACTTCCTTGACTTTGAAAAACAGAGAACCAGTGTCTACTTAACTAATATTATGTGAGACGTCTTTGGTTCCAGGTACACAGTCAAGGTGTGGTTGAGGGTGCACTGGAAGGACACAGTCATATGTGAAATCTCAATAGAACTTATGGTGGACAAAATAATAGCCTGAAAGACATCTGTGTGTAAACCCCTGGAACCAGTGACCACGTTAGGTTATATGGCCCAGGAAAATTAAGCTAACAGATAGAGTTAAAGTTGCTAATCAGTTGCTAATCAACTGACTGTAAGAAAGATCAGTTTGGATCCAGTGAAATTAGAGGACTCCTTGAAAATAGAAGAGAGAGATGGAAGAGAGGTTCAAAGACATATTACGATAAGGGAAACTGTCAGAGATGCAACATTGCTGGCTTTTAAGATGGACAAAGGGGACTCCAAACCAAAGAATTCAGGCAGAGTATAGAAGCTGGAAAGGCCAGGGAACAGATCTTGCCTAGAGCCTCAAGAATCAACACAGCCCTGCAAACACTTGTTTTTAGGTCATGAGACCCCTGTTCGACTTAGACTTGGAACTCACAGTACTGTAAATTCAGTTGTCTTAAGCCACTCAGTTTGTGGTAATTAGTTATAGCAGTAATACACAACTAATACAGAATTCAAGGATAGGAACTGTACATTGGATGATCCTCATAAAGATAGAAGTAAAGGGTAGACTTGGCTTGAAGGCAGCTTTGGAGATTTAATAGCAGAAACAATGAAGTTTCCATTGGATGATAAACCATCATCGCTATACTTGATTGCATTATATTTTCTCAACTGGTTTACTTTTATGTATACTTCTTCTTCCTTGAAACTTTGGCATTCAGATAACTTTGGCTTGTTCTAATTCCAAAACATTGTTTTCACTTTCAGATTTTTGCTTACCTGAACTTTTGCACGTTCCAAAGAAAAAAAATGTTTTAAATTTATTTGAAAGGTAGAGAGACAGAGACAGGCACATACACAGAGATTCAATCTGCTGGCCCACCCCCCCAGTTGCCTGCAACTGCCAAGGCCAGGGCAGGCTGGAGCTCCATCCAGGTCGCCATGTAGGTGGCAGGGACCCACACACTTGAGCCTTCACCTGCTGCCTCCCAGAGTATGTGCCAGTAGGAAGAGGATTTGGAAGCAGAGCTAGCACTTGTATCCAGGCACTACAACATGGGATGTGGGCATCCCAAGTGGCATCTTAATTGTTGTGCCAAATGCCTGCCCCTCAGAGATAAAAGTTTGGCTTGCCCAGCTGATCTTTTTCATGAAATGGGTCAGAGGCCGTTGCCTGACATGCGGTTGGGCCGTTCTACAGTCAGGCATCCACCTATTTCTAAGCTATAAGTATCAAAGGAGTGGGATCTTATGGTAAAAACATGCCTTTTTGAACTAGCTTCTTTGACTCAGAACAACGTCTTTGGAATTCTTCAAGTTATTTGGTATTACAATAGTTTTTACTGCAACGTAGTATTCCATGCTGTGGCTGTACCACAGTTTGCTTAACCATTCACCTTTTGGGAGGATATCTGAGTTTCCAGTTTTGAGTTTTACAAATAATGCTGCTGTAAATATGTATGTACAGCTTTTTGGGTGAACATAAGTTTTTAAGTTCACTTAAATGAGATTGCTGAATTAATAATATTTAAATTTTTTAAGAAACTGCCAAACTGTTTTCTCAGGCAGCTGTATTATTTTACATTACCTTCAGCAATGAATAAGACATCTAGTTTGTCTAGATGTTCTTCAGCACATGGCATTATTAGTATTCTTTATTTTGGTATTCTACTAAATTATATACTAGCATAATCTGGTGGCTTTAATTTTAATTTCCCCAATGATTAGAGATGAACATTTTTTCTTGTTCCTATTTGTGATTTACATATTCTCTTTGTTGATGTGCCTCTTCAAGCCTTTTGCCATTTTTCTGTATCCTGCTTTATTTTTAATTGAAATTTTCATTGAAATAATTGTGGATTTACATGTATTTCAAGAAATAATACGGAGAAACCCTGTGTATCCTTGACACAATTTGCCCAAAAGGTAATTTTTTACTGTTTTAGAATTAATAGAATTAATGTTAATTTTCATATAGTTGATTTTTTAAGAGTTTTTTTCCTGTATTTTGGATAAAAATCTTTTGTGGGACATGTGACTTGCAGATATATTCTTCTGGTCTGTAACTTGTCTTTTCATTCTCTTAAACAGTGTCGTTGGCAGAGCAAAAAGTTTATGATTTTAATAAAATACACTTTATTAAAAATTTTTATGCATTATGATTTTTTGTGTCATGTGTGAGAACTCTGAGAATACCAGGTAACAAAAAGTTTCCACTGTTTTCTTCTGAAAATTTTGTAGTTTTGTGCTTTACATTTAGAACTATGATACATTTTTAAATGACTTTTGTATAAGGTTTCAGATGAGGTCATAATTTTGTATGTGGGTATTCAGTTATTCTATTAGCATTTGTGGCAAGAGCATCCTTTCTCCATTGAACAGCTTTCACACCTTTGTCAAAAATCTGTTGGCCATCTATAAAGGTACTTGAAAAACTGTGCAAACGGAAGTGAGAGAGAAATTTATTTTGGAGCGAAAAAGGTGTTGAAATCTATGTGTTAAGTTTTTTCATAATACCCATTTTCCATGAACTTTTGAAGACCACTCATACATGTGAGGACATTTCTGGATTCTTGTATTCTATTCCGTTAATATTTTACCAATAGCATGCTTCATTACTATAGCTTTATAGCAACTCGTTAAAATGATATTGTTAAAATCAGGTATTGTGTTTCCTATAACTTTTTCATTTTCCAATTGTTTTAGCTGTTCTAGTAAGGTAGTCAACCATTTCCTTTTTGTATAAATTTTAGAATCAGCTTGATTGTATCTAAGAAATACTTCTGCTATGATTTTGATTGGAATTGTGTTCAGTCTTTATCTGTTTGGGGACAGTTGACACTAATGTGTTGAGTCTTCTCAATAAATATGGGATATCTCTACATTTCTTAAGCTCTTTGATATGTTTCATCTTCTAATAGTTTTAAACATATGGATCCTATATATGTTTTGTTATATTTATACTAAGGATTTCTTCTGTTTTGGGAAGGGTCCCAATTACAAATTGCCAGAGCAATGTGGTAAATTTTTCTATATTGATTTCGTGTCCTAAGATCTTACTTCTAGTAATTTTCTTGTAGAGCCTTTAGGGTTTTCTGAGTGGCCATATTATCTGTGAGTAGGGAAAGTTTTATTTCCTATTTTTCAATCTGTATGCCTTTTATTTCTTTTATTACATTAGCTAAATTTCTATCATGATCATGAATAGGAGTGGTAGAGTTGGACATCATTACCTTTTTCTATTATTATTTTTAAAATTTATTTATTTATTTAAAGGCAGAGTTACGGAGAGAGGGGAATAAATAAATAGAGACAGAATGATATTTTCTATCTGCTGGTTCACTCCCTAAATGACTGGAATGCCTAGGGGCTCTGCCAGGTTGAGGCCAGGAGCCTGGAACTCCATCCAGGTGTCCTATGTGGGTGGCAGGGAACTAAGTAGTCAGACCATCATCTGCTGCTTTGCCATGGATATTAGCACAGAGCTGAATTGGAAGCAGAGCAGCTAGGATGCAAACCAACACCCGAATGGGAAGCTGCTGTTGCAGGCTGTGGCACCACTATGCCAGCCCCTGCTGATTTCCAATTTCATTCCGTTGTAACAGAGCACAGGCTTTCCATGGTTTCAGTCCTTTTGAAATTATTGTGGCTTTGTTTCTTGGCCTATTATCATTACTGGAAAAAATGTTCTATGTATATTTGAGAAAAGGGTACATTCTGCTATTTTTGAGTGGAATGTTTTATGTGTATATATATATATATAAACTAACATATATATCTGTATATGTGCATATATATATATATATATATGGTTGGCTTATAGGACTGTTCAAATCTTCTACTTGTTTGTTGATCTTCTATCCTAGTTATTTTGGAAGTTGTTGAAAATGATTTAGAATCTCCAACAATTGTTGAATTTCTCCCTTCAGTTCTATTTTGGCTTCATATGCTTTGGAACTCAGTTGGTAGTTATATATCTGTTTATAATTGTTATATCTTTTTGATAGTAGTATGTGTTTCTGATAGTACTTTAGCTGATCTTATTCTCTTTTGGTTAATGGTGTATGTACTATATGTTTTTCTATTCTTTCACTTTTTTAAGACTTATTTTTTTTTATTTGAAAGGCAGAGTTACAGATAGGCAGAGGCAGAGAGGGGGGGGGGGTCTTCCATCCACTGGTTCACTTCCCAAATAGCTTCAATGGCTGCAGCTGGGCTGATCCAAAGCCAGAAGCCAGGAGCTTCTTCCAGGTCTCCCACATGGGTGTAGGGGCCCAAAGACATGGGCCATCTTCTACTGCTTTCCCAGGCCATAGCAGAGAGCTGGATTGGAAGTAGAGCTGCTGGGACTGGAACTGGCGCCCATATGGGGTGCCGGCACTGCCGGTGGCAGCTTTCCCTGCCTCACCACAATGCTGACCCCCATTCTTTCAGTTTTAATGCATTTGGATCTTTGAATCCAAGCTGTGTTTCTTATGAACATCATATAGATAAATTGGAATTTTTCTATAAGGAGTTTTATAGAATTTTCTGTAAGATCTTCTGTCAGTCTCTGTCCTTAAACCATTTCCTTTTAAAGGTAAGGTAGGCTTCATGCTTGACATTTTGCTTTTATTTTCTGTAGGGCTTATGATTTGTTTGTTCCTCTCTTCCTTGATTCCTGCCTTTTTTTAAATAGATATTTTCCAGTATAATTCTTAAGGTCCCTTACTGCTTATTTAATTTTATTGTATTTTTTCTTATGGTAGCCATGGAGATTGCAACTAGCTTTTTAATTTAAAGCAGTCTAGTTCATATTAGCATTAATTAAATTGTGATGAAATACAAAACTTTTCTCTGTGTGTGCGTGCATGCACATGCCTATGTTACCTCCAATTTTGTTTGTACTGTTGTTAGACAATTACATCTTTACATGTTTTAAGCCCATCAGTGGAGGAGAAGAAAAGAATTATAAACAGAAAATACATTTATGCTGAATATTTTATTTACCTCTATAGTTCTATCTTAATGATGTGCTCTATTTCTTCATGTGGGTTTGAATTACTGTATAGCATCCTTTTTATTTCTTCCTAAAGAACTGTTTAGTGGGAAGAATGGCTTATGGTTCTTTCATTTCTTAGAAATGTTTTCGCTTTTCCATTATTATTATTTAAGATTTTATTTATTCATTTGAGAAGCAGAGTTACAGAGAGGGGGGAGAAAGAGAGAAAGCACTTCCATCTACTGGTTTACTCCCCAAATGGCTGCAATAGCCAGCCAGAGCTGGGCCATTCTGAAGGCACAGGCTGGGAGCTGCTTCTGGGTCTCCCACATGGGTGGCAGGGACCCAAGCACTTGGGCCATCCTCCACAGCTTTCCCAGGCACATCAGCAGGGAGCTGGATTGGAAGTGGAGCAGCTGGGAAATGACCCAGTGCCCATATGGGATGCCGGCACCACAAGATTTATTTATTTTGAAAGAGTTATTCAGGGGGGTGTCTTCTATCCAATGGTTCATTCCCCAGATGGCCTCAATGACAAGGGCTGTGCCAGGCCGAAGTCAGGAACTTCATCTGGGTCTGCCATGTGGGTGCATGAGCCCAAACACTTGGGCCATCGTCCACTGCTTTTCCCAGTCCATTAGGAGGGAGCTGGATCAGAAGGCAAGCAGCTAGGACATGAACCGGTGCCCGTATGGGATGCTGGCTTTACCCACTATGCCACAGTGCTGGCCCCAGCATCTATTACTCCTGATACCTTCTCTTCTAGACTCAGTTAAATTCCATTAACTTGTTTTTTAAATATTTATTTTTATTTGAGGGGGAGCGAGAGAGTGCCATCAAACTGCTATCCATCCTGATATCTACTGGTTCACTCCTTAGATGTCTGCAGTGGCCAGATCTGAGTCAGGCCAAAGCTGAGAGCTGGAACTCAATTCAGGTTTCCTATGAAGGTGTCAAGGACCCAAGCGCTTGAGTCATCATTGTTGCCTTCCCAGGTTCTTCACTTGCAGCAAGCTGGAGTCATGAGCCAGAAGCGGATGTTGAACCCAGACTTCGATATGGGACACAGGTGTCCTAAACCAGGCCAAGCCCCTGCACCACAGAAAATATTTTGCCTAATAAATCTGTTATTAATAAGGTTTCATTTTATGCTGTAAGATACCCAAAAATGTGAAAAAGTAAAGCATTTTTATAACAGAAATATAATGATTTGAATTTAAACATTCCAGGATTCAAGTGAACATAAAATAATACAGACTCCTTCTAATCTTTTCAGAAATCAAAACCAAGAAAGGTCATACTCTAAAAATGGTTTAATAGGAATGCAAAGTTTTGAGTATTCTTTGTATTCTAGTCATCAAAAAGAGCTAGTTATTAGAATGAGCCCTGAAAGTATAAAGTTCCTTTTGCATGTCTGAAAGAATTAGCTGTCTTCCCTTTTCCAGATTTTCTTTTCACATTTTTATTTGCTTATTTATTAAGCATCAGAGAGAAAGAACTCCCATGCATTGGTCCACTCCCCAAACACTCAAAATGACCCCTTGCTGGAGCTGAAGCCAGAAACCAAGGACTCGATCGTTGGAGTCTGGGTGGTTGAGATCATTTGGCACTCAGCTGTGATGTTGCTAAAGAACATGATGTTCAAAATACATTTGAAGAGATGGAGAAATGTTTAGGTCAAGTAAATTTCCTGGTAAATGCAGCTGATATTATCTGGGATAGTCTTAGAACAAAAACTGAAGATCTGGTGTCTCAGCTTTATACCAACCTCTTGGTGTCCATGCTGACATGTAGAGCTGCCGTGAGGACTATTATTCAGCAGCAGGCAGGGTCTGTTGTCAACGTAGGAAGTATTATTGGCTTAAAAGGCAATTCTGGCCAGTCTGTTTACAGTGCCAGTAAAGGAGGATTAGTTGGATTTTCATATGCTCTTGCCAAAGAGGTAGCAAGAAAGAAAATTTTAGAGTGAATGTAATTGCACCAGGATTTATTTGCACAGATACGACAAAAGACTTGAAAGAACATTTAAAGAAAAATATTCCTCTTGGGAAGTTTGGAGAAACTGTTGAGGTGGCACATGTGATTGTATTTCTTTTAGAGTCACCATATATTACGGGGCATGGTTTAGTAGTGGATGGGGCCTTACAAGTCATAGTATACTTTACAGGTTATTCAGTTATCACAGTGGTTATGTATCTATATCTGGCCATTAATGAGGTAATCATGCCTACATGGATGACATTTGCTAATTAAACCTATTGATGCTACGTATGTTGATTTCTTTTTATAAATATATCTAAAAAAGAGAATGTGTTTTCTAAAGGGTGTGTATCATCTACTTTTGGTTACTTTATAGGTTATAACAAGACTTTTTAAAGTGATAAGTGGTATTAATTTATATATTTTGCCTGAAAAAATTATATTGCCTAATTATGATGAATTATTTTATTGTATTAGGCTGAGTTTTCTAGAAGTTAACCTTTTTGGGCTGTTGCCAAAATAAAAGAGTATTTACAGGACATTGATTAGCTGTCCATATCTTTGCAACCCTAGTAAAGCTGAGTGTTGTATTCCTTTTGCATATGTTTGGGCAGTCAGTTTTTATACAGTTTTAAGCAATTAGGACCAGTTAGATAAAGACATGAATTTAAAATTGACTTCTTAGAGTGATACTACTCTTAATTAAACAGCTGGGCAAAATAATGTGAATCCTTAAGTGTGGTATTAGTTGACCCCTTTTACAAAAATTCTCAAAGGTGATGAAGATTAGTCCTTACCTTAAGGTTAAAAGAAAGAAAAGAGGGCCGGCGCCGTGGCTCAGTAGGCTAATCCTCCGCCTTGCGGCGCCGGCACACCGGGTTCTAGTCCCGGTCGGGGCGCCGGATTCTGTCCCGGTTGCCCCTCTTCCAGGCCAGCTCTCTGCTGTGCCCAGGGAAGTGCAGTGTAGGATGGCCCAAGAGCTTGGGCCCTGCACCCCATGGGAGACCAGGATAAGTACCTGGCTCCTGCCATCAGATCAGCGAGGTGCGCCGGCCGCAGCGCACCTGCCGCGGCGGCCATTGGAGGTTGAACCAACGGTAAAGTAAGACCTTTCTCTCTGTCTGTCTCTTTCTCTCTCACTGTCCACTCTGCCTGTCAAAAAATAAATAAATAAATGGCCCCAAACCAGAAAAAGAAAAGAAACAAAAGACTCAATCCAGGTCTTCAAGGTGAGTGAGTGGTAGGAATCTACTTGAGCCATCTTTACTGCTTCCCATCGTGTACATCAGCAGGGAGCTAGAAATGGCAGCAGAGCTGGGACTTAAACCAAAGCATACTGATATGAGGACCCCAAGTGGCATCTTAACCACTACACCAGATACCTGCCCCTTCAAATCTTTTTCATAACAAGATTGTGAGTTTTGATATTTCAAGTTAGGTCCATTTTGTGTTACTGTAATGAAATATTTGAGGTAGGGTAACAAAAAAGAGGTTTATTTAGCTTCCAGTTTTGGAGGGTGAATGTCCTCATCCATTTGTCTTTAGGTTGAGACTAAAGTTTGATGACATCACTGTGAGGATTGCATACAGGAGCTATCAATCACATGGCCAGATGGGAAACCAAAGAGTGATTTGAGATCAGGCTCAAGCTTTTAAAACAACTCACCATTGCGAGAATTCAGAGGTCCCATGAGGGCTACCTTTATCCCTCCCAGTGGCAGCTTCCTTAGTGATCTAAGGATCTCTTACCATGCCCCACTTCTTAAGATCCACACTACCTCCCAACATTACCACACTAGGGACCAAGCTTCCAACACAAGAAGCTTTGGGGGATAAACCACATCCCAAACATAGAAATCTCAGAAATAAAGAAAAGGTGAACAAAGTAAATACGAGGTTATTAGTATTTTGCCATTATAACTGCTTATTTCCAAATCTCAGTTGTACCCATTGTCTTACCCACTTTTTAAAATATTTATTTATTTGAAATGAAGAGTTAGGAGAGAGGCAGAGACAGAGAAGTCTTCTGTTGGTTCACTCCCCAAATGGCCATAATGGCCAGAGCTGAGCTGATCAGAAGCCAGGAGCCAGGAACTTCATCTGCGTCTCCTACGTAGGTGCAGGGGCCCAAGCACTTGGGTCATCCTCTGCTCGCTTTCCCAGGTGCATTAGCAGGGAGTTGGATCAGAAGTGGACCAGCAGGGAGTCAAACCAATGCCAGTGCAACAAGCCAAGATTTTAACCCGCCGTACCACAGTGCTGGCCCTTTACCCACTTCTGTCCTGGTACACGAACTGGCGTTTGTCCACCTGTAAACTCACACAGCTGAACAGTTGACTCTGAAAAGATGGTGTAGATTTTGATGCCTTAACTGTGTTATACACTTTGTACAACATACCGTTCGTTCTTTTTCTGTAGATTTACCTATAGAAAACTGGAATTCATTTCACTGAAACATAATTCCCTCCACCTACATGCAGAACATTATATCCTTCACTGCAACAAGTATGTCATCCCCTGAAGGCATTTATAACAGTGCTGTTTGTGGGGTTCCTTCATGTGAAAGAGGATTTAGCTGTCTTCTTGCTTCACAGTCTTTTCTCGTTGAGCCCTCTACAATGTCATCTCATTGTCTATGGTCTGTTTGGTTTCCAGTGAGAACCCAGCTCTTAATTTTACAGAGGTTCCCTTGTGTCTTATAAGTCTAATTTTTGGCTTCTTTCAAGATTTTCTTCATGTCTTCGACTTTCATCAATGTGCTGATGGGTGTCTAGGTATGGATCTCATTGAATTTACTCTAGTTGTAACTCATTTGAGCTTGGATATATAGATTAATATTTGTTTAATTTTGGAAATTTGGCACCATTATTGTTCATGTATTTCTACTCCTTTCTTGTTCTGTTCTTGTTTGTAACTCCTTTTATGCAGAATTTTTCATTCCTGATAGTGTCCAACATGTTTCTGAAATTTCAGTCATTATTTTAATTTTCCTCAGGGTGATTTTTTCTATTAACCTGTCTTGTTGACTGATTTTTTTGCCCACTCAAATCTCTGTATTAGGAAATTTTTACTTCAGGGATTATATTTTTCAACTCCAAATTTTGTTTTTAAAATATAAGTTTTATTTCTGTTATTCATTTGGTGAGACATCATACCATGCTTTAATTCTTTTAGGTATAGTTTGTTCACATTTGATTATATTTTTATAGCTGATTTACTAAGCTGAAATAAATACAGGCTCCCTCAGATTTTTTTTTTAAAGATTTTTAAATTTATTTGAAAGTCAGAATTACAGAGAGATGGGGGGAGACAGAGTTTTTGCATCTACTGGGTCATTCCCTATATGGCTGCAGCAGCAAGGGCTGGGCCAGGCCAAAGCCAGGAGCTTCCTCCAGTTCATCCACATGGGTGCAGGAGCCCAAGTACTTGGGCCATCTTTCCCTGACTTCCCAGGCACATTAGCAGGGAGTTGGATTTGAAGTGGAGCAGCTGGGACTTGAATCAGCCTTCCGTATAGGATGCCAGTGCTGCAGACAGCGACTTAACCTGCTATGCCACAGCACCAGCCCCTCAGGGATGTTTTTGTTGGTTGCCTTTTTTTCCTGTATATGTAGCATACTTCCCTGTTTCTTTGCATGTTTCAATGTTGTGATAAAAACTGGATATTTTAAGGGCCAGCATTGTGGTGCAGCAGATGAAGCTTCTGTTTATGATGCCAGCATCTCATATTAGAGTGCCAGCTTGAGCCTTGGCTGTTCTGCTTTCGATCTAGCTCCCTGCTTCAGGGCCTGGGAAGGCAGCAGAAGATGATCCAAGTACTTGGGCAGTGCTTCCCATGTGGCTGCTGGCTTTGACATGGCCCAGCACTGGCTGTTGAAGCCATTTGAGGAGTGAACCAGTGGATGGAAGACTGTGTATGTGTGTGTGTGTGTCTGTCTGTCTCTTTGCCTTTCAAATAAATAAATTTTTTTAAAAACTGGATATTTTAGATAATATCACAACTCTGGTATCAGATTATTCCATTCCCCCAAGGTTTGTTGTTGCTGTATTTTGTTAAGGTTGTTATTTATCTTGTTGCTACTTATTTATTCAGCAATTTTCCTCGAAGAATTCAGTATTCCTTACAATGTCTGTTCATTTAATTCCCTGCTATAATTTTCATTTCTTTTTGTTTTTACTTTTTTGAAAGTATGTTTTTTTTTTTTTAAAGATTCATTTATTTGAGAGGTAGAGTTACAGACAGACGGAAGGAGGGAGGGAGGGAGAGTGATATCTTCCATCAGCTGGTTCACTCCCCAAATTGCCACAACAGCTGGAGATGGGCTGATCCAAAACCAAGAGCCAGGTACTTCTTTAGCTCTCTCACATGGGTGCAGGGGCCCAAGCACTGGATCAGAAATGGAGCAGCTGGGACTCAAACCTGCACCCATATGGGATGCTGGTGCCGCAGGCAGAGGCTTAACCTGCTTTGCCACAGCGCTGGCCCCCACTTTTTGTTTTTTACTATTAAGCCTGGTCTCCTAAGGTTCACACCTGGGCCAGTGCCATTTATTGATGAGCCAATTATTGGCCAGAATTAATTCAGTTCCTGCGTGAGTATCTTTTCCAAGGGGATCTCTGTGAAAATGCATACATTCAGATTTCAGATAGTTTACAAGGCAACCTTTAATTTTACTTTCAAAACTTGCCTGGGAACTCAAGGTCAGGCAGATATGAGTGGCTGGTACCTTTTCCATTCTGAGGTCTTTCCTGGGCATGCTAGAATTTTATGTTCCCAGGAATATCTCAGAGGTTTCCAGAATGTCCTGTGGTCATCTAGTTTCCCAGAATTCCCTTTTCATTGTAGGCTAGACTCTTGTTTGCCACAGCTGAAATCACAGCTTTGGGCAGCTTAGTTGCTGCCAGCACTTTACGTTCATTTCAGTAGTGTTCCACAGGTAACCCCTTACTCTTCACCCCTCCAATGCCCTTCCATTTTAAACTGAGCAGAGCTGAGCTTTGAGTGTAATCAAATACCTACCATACTCTGCAAATAGAGATTTTTTTTTTTCAGGTTTCTGCAAAATAATGACTGCTATAGGGGCGGTGCTTTTAAGAGAGGCTCCAAAAAGGTCTGATCTATCCCCTTGTCTGAAGTACTGCTGGCTTTTGGCTACAACACTAAGCTAAAGAGATGGGGAATGGGCATTGTCCCAAGTTAAAATGTCCCAGATACCAGTAGTTTAAAAGTTCGTATTGTTTATATGATTTTCATTTAGCCATGTGGCTTTGTATAATTGTCAGAGTTCTCAAATGCTGGGTTTTATATATTTTTTCCCATAGTTTCATTGTTTCAGAAGACAAGGGAGGTTCACCCAGGCCCTTGCTGTGCTTTTTTTAGATTGTGTATTCCTTCCATTTCTGTTTTCCAGAGTTTATGTTGAATTGGTGTTATTTCTCCTTTAAGTACATGGAAGAGTTTTTCAATAAAACTATCGAGGCTCAGAGATTTCTTTTTTGTAGGGTTAAGAACAAGTTCAAATTCTTTGATGGTAGTAATAGGATTGTTTAGGTTTTATATTTTATGTTGGGTAAGTTTTGGTAATATGTTGTTTTGAGGGACTTGTATTTAATCTGTTTTAGTCATTTTTACTAAGATCCAGATTTTACTCATTGGTTTTTCCCTACTGTTTTCCTGTTTTAAATTTCATTGATTTCTGATTTTACTATTTTCTACCTTCTACATGCTTTGTGTTTATTTTGCTTATTTTTTCCTAGTTGTTTAAGATAGACACTAAGGGGGGCTGGCACGGTGGCACACTAGGATAATCCTCTGCCTGCAGCGCCAACATCCCATATGGGCGCAGGGTTCTATTCCCGGTTGCTCCTCTTCCAGTCCAGCTCTGTGCTGTGGCCTGGGAGTGCAGTGGAGGATGGCCCAAGTGCTTGGGCCCTGCACCCGCATGGGAGACCAGGAGGAAGCACCTGGCTCCTGGCTTCAGATCTGCATAGCTCCAGCCATGGCGGTCATTTCGGGAGTGAACCAACGGAAGGAAGACCTTTCTCTCTCTCTCTCTCTCTCTCTCTCTCTCTCTCTCTCTCTTTCTCTCTCTCTCTCTCTCACTGTCTGTAACTGTCAAATAAGTAAATAAAAATCTTTTTAAAATAAAGCTTAGATTACTTATAAGTACCATTGTAGCTGTATATTTCAATTATTAGCCTTTGTAGAGGGAAATTTCAGATCCACAGCAAAATTGTTCTGATGGTACAGAGAATTATCATTTAGCCCACCTTGTTTCCCATATTGTTAATAGCTTACATAAATTATTATGGTAAATCTGTCAAAACTATTGAATCAGGCTTGATACTTTATTATTAAAGTCTATATTATAATTTTTTTACCTTAAATAGTTTTTCTGTCCCAGGATGCTGCATTATATTTAGTAGCCATATTTCTTTAAACTTCTGTTGGCTTTAATAGTTCATCAGATTTCCCTTATTTTTGGTGATACTAACAATTTTCATAAGTATTTGTTAGGTTTTTGTCCCCCCAGAAACCTTTTATTTAAGGAAAATAAACTTAGACATTTCATAAATACAACTTTAGGAACATAGGGATTCTTCCCACTATACCTGCCCTTCCACCCTTCTTCCCCATCCTTCCATTCCCATTCTTTCTACCAATATCTATTTTCAATTAACTATATACACATATGATTAACTCTATACTAAGTAGAGAGTTCAACAAATAATAGGAAAAAAACCCTGCTCCTCAACAGTCAAGACAAGGACTTTTCAAAATCATTGCATCGCAAAGTGTCAATTTCACTTCTATAGCTTGCCTCTTAGGTCCTCTATTAGTTATCACAGATCAAGGAGATCATATGGTATTTGTCCCTTTGGGACTGGCATATTTTACTAAGTTTGTTTTCCTTTTCCATCCATTTTGTTGCAAATGACAGGATTTCACTTTTTTTACCGCTACATAATATTCTATGGTATACGTATCTCATAATTTCTTTATCTAGTCTTCCATTGATGGACATTTGGGTTGGTTCCATATCTTAGCTATTGTGAATTGAGCTGCAATAAACATGGGCGTACAGATAACTCTTTCATATGCTGATTTCTTTTGATTGGGTATATTCCCAGGAGTGGGATGGCTGGATCAAATGGTAGGTCTATATTCAGATTTCTGAGGTATCTCCATACTGTCTTCCACAGTGGCTGTACCAGTTTACACTCCCACCAACAGTGGTAAGGTCCCTTTTTCTGCACATCTGTTAATTTTTGTATGAAAGCCATTCTAAGGGGGGGGGGGTGAAACCTCATTGTGGTTTTGACTTGCATTTCCCTGACAGCTAGTGATCCTGAGCATTTTCTCATGTGTCTGTTGGCCATTTAGGATTCCTCTTTTGAAAAATGTCTGTTTAAGTCCTTTGCCCATTTCTTAACTGGATTGTTTGTTTAGTTGTTGTTGAGTTTCTTGATCTCTTTATATATTCTTGTTATTAATCCTTTATCAATTGCATATTCTGCAAATAATTTCTCCCATTCTGTCGATTGCCTCTTCACTTTCCTGTTTCTTATGCAGTGCAGAAACTTCTCAATTTGATCTAATTCTATTTGTCAATTTTGGCTTTGATTGCCTGTGCCTCTGGGGTGTTTTCCAAGAACTCTTTGCCTATGCCAGTGTCTTTCAGGGTTTCCCCAAGGCTTTCTAATAATTTGATGGTATTGGGTCATATATTTAGATCTTTAATCCATTTTGAGTTTTCCTAGCACCATTTACTGAAGAGACTGTTCTTGCTCTAGGAATTAATTTTAGTTCCTTTGTCACAGATAAGTTGGTTGTAGATGGTTGGATTGATTTCTGGCATTTCTGTTCTGTTCCTTTGGTCTATCCATCTGTTTTGTAGCAATATCAGGTTATTTTGACTATAACTGCCCTGTAGTATGTTTTGAAATCTGGTATTGTGATGCCTACGGTTTTGTTTTTGTTGTATAAGATTGCTTTAGCTATTCAGGGTCTCCTGTGTTTTCATATGAATTTCAGCATCATTTGTTTCTAGATCTGAGAAGAATGTCATTGGTATTTTGATTGGTATAGCATTGAATCTGTAAATTGGTTTAGGTAGTATGGACATTTTGATGATATTGATTCTTCAAATCCATGAACATAGAATGGAACATGCAATGGAAGATTTTTCCATTTTATGTTTTCTATCTTTCTTTAATGTTTTTGTAATTCTCATCATAGAGATCTTTGACATCTTTGGTTAAATTCATTCCCAGATACTTGATTTTTTATAGATATTGTGAATGGGATTGATCTTAGAAGTTCTTTGTCGTATGTGGCATTGTCTGTGTATACAAAGGCTATTGATTTTTGTGTGTTGATTTTATATCCTGCCAATTTACCAAATTCTTCTATGAGTTCCAGTAGTCCCTTAGTGGAGTTTTTTGGATCCCCTATGTATAGAATCATATGATCTGCCAGTAGGGATATTTTGACTTCTTCCTTCCCAATTTGTATCCCTTTGATTTCTTTTCCTTGCCTAATGGCTCTGGCTAAAACATCCAGGACTATTGAATAGCAATGGTGAAAGTGAGTATCCTTGTCTGGTTCTGGTTCTTGGTGGGAATGCTTCCAACTTTTGCCCATTCAGTAGGATGCTAGCCATGGGTTTGTCATAGATTGCCTTGACTATGTTGAGAAATGTTCCTTCTATACACGATTTGCTTAAAGATTTCATCATGAAAGGGTGTTGTATGTTATCAAACGCTTTCTCTGCATCTGTTGAGAAAATCATATGGTTTTTGTTCTTCACTTTATTAATGTGATGTATCACATTGATTGATTTGTGTATGTTGAACAATCCCTGCATATGAGGGATGAATTCAGTTTGGTCTGGGTGAGTGATCTTTCTGATGTGTTGGCTAGTATTTTGAGGATATTTATGTCTATGTTCATCAGGGAACTTGGTCTGTAGTTCTCTTTCTCTGTTGTATCTTTTTCAGGTTTAGGGGATTAAGGTGATGCTGGCTTCATAGGAGTTTGGGAAGATTCCCTCCTTTTCAGTTGTTTTGAATAGCTTGAGAATAATTGGAGTTAATTCTTCCTTAAATGTTTGGTAGAATTCTGTAGTGAAGCCATCCAGTCCTGGGCTTTTCTTTGTTTGGAGGGTCTTTATTACTTATTCAATTTCTGTCTTGGTTATTGGTCTGTTTAGGTTTTCTATGCCTTCAAGGCTCAATTTAGGTAGGTCTTATGTGTCCAGAAATCTACCAATTTTTCCTAGGTTTCCCAGTTTGTTGCATACGGCTCTCCGTAGTAATTTTTTTTTTTTTTTTGGACAGGCAGAGTGGACAGTGAGAGAGAGAGACAGAGAGAAAGGTCTTCCTTTGCCGTTGGTTCACCCTCCAATGGCCAGCGCGCTGCGGCCGGCACACCACGCTGATCCGATGGCAGGAGCCAGGTACTTATCCTGGTCTCCCATGGGGTGCAGGGCCCAAGCTCTTGGGCCATCCTACACTGCACTCCCTGGCCACAGCAGAGAGCTGGCCTGGAAGAGTGGCAACCGGGACAGAATCTGGTGCCCCGACTGGGACTAGAACCCGGTGTGCCGGTGCCGCAAGGCGGAGGATTAGCCTAGTGAGCCACGGCGCCAGCTCTGTAGTAATTTTTGATGATTCTTTTTATTTCTGTAATGTCTGTTATTATATTTCCTTTTTGATCTCTAATTTTATTGATTTGGGTCTTCTCCCCCCTTTGACACACAGTTGGGCCTTTTTTTCAAAAAACAAGCTCTTTGTTTCACTGATATTTTGTATTTTTTGTTTCAATTTTGTGTATTTCTTCTCTAATTTTAATTAATTCTCTTCTCCTACTAGTTTTGTGTTTGGTTTGCTGCAATGCATTGTTTCTCATTTCTTTGGTGCATTTCCATTTTCTTGATTTAGGTACCAGTTGATATAAACTTTCCTCTTAACACTGCTTTTACTGTATCCCATAAAATTTGATATGTTGTATTGCAGTCTTCATTTGTTTCCAGAAATTTGATTTCACTTTTGATTTCTTCAGTGACACACTGTTCATTCAGGATCATGTTGTTCAGTCTCCATGTGTTTGCATATGTTCTAGAGATTCTTGAGTTGTTGATTTCCAGCTTCATTCAGTTTGGTCAGAGATGTGCGGTATGATTTGGATTGTTTTGAATTTGCTGTGATTTCCTCTCTTCCTAGTATGTGGTATATCCTAGAGAAGGTCAGTGCACTGCTGAGAAGAATGTGTATTCTGCACCTGCATGATGCAGAGTTCTTTGGATATCCATTAGGTCTATTTGGTCTATAGTGTCAAATAGCTCTGTCAAATAGCACCCAGCCCCCTGTCAGTTCTGCCAGCCAGACTCAGGCGTCTGCTCTCTGCTGTTTGCTGAGCGCACGGACACAAGCTGGTGCAGCTGTTACATATGTGCAAAATGGCACCTGCTCTCTCTCAGCTAGTTACAGGATGCTGGTACTAACTGGTCAGGGCAAGAGATGTGCCCCTTTTTTCCCTCTAGGTTGGCAGGTGCACTGTTCCCCACAGGGCTCCAAGCCGGAGTCATGCCAGGCTCTTCCTGCAGCTTTATGGGTTGTGGCTTGGGCAATTGCAGTCTGGTCTCATATCACTCAAAAAGTCTCTTGGCTGCTAGGGTCCTGAGTTGTGCAAGTCCACACCCTCCACATGGGTCCACAGTGTCTAATTTGCATGGAATTTCCTCTCCTGTTTTCTCCCTAACTCTTCCCTGAGATTGCACTCACCCCCCCCCCCTTTTTTTTTTTTAGCTATCTTCCCCTCAAGTCTAGGTATTTTGTAGAATTTGGTTTTTGAATATTTTCTTACTTTGTGGTAGTATAAGATGCTTCAGGCTCATCTTGCATATTTCCTATCCCCACCCTGGAAGCAGCTGTTGACATAAGTAACCTTAAATTCTTCTATTGCAGGATGGTCTTAAAACAAAGATGTGGATACTTGAGATATTACTACTTCTAGGCCCTTAAGGATGACAGATAAGGAAATATATAGATATTGTGAAGAGTTCATGGGAAAACAAATTTAAAAATAAGTTTCTTTGGTTCAAAAAAAATTGAAATGCAAGCATAACTTTTTCATAACACACATTTTCCATGAACTATTTAAAGACCTCATTGTAGGTATAGTAATTTTAGAATTGTTAACGCATACTCTAGTGAGAAACACCTTTATCAACTAGAATACAGTGATTATGAAAACTTTGTTTTACCTTTAGTATTACAGGTACCACTCATTTCTGAAGATACATAGTTCAACATCTGTTCCCCTATCCCCTTAAATAAGGTTGTGTCAGATTTCCAGTATGGCTAGGTTCTTTTGTCCCATTCTTTATTCCATTTTGAGATTCCCTTACCTCCTCTGAGATTTTTAAAATTTACATACATTAAGTAGTACTCTCTGTGCTAAAATATTCTGTGCATATTGGCAAATGCATTCTATCCTGGGATCCCATGAGCTATAATTTTTAAAATATTTTTATACATTAAAATTTACTCTTTTTGTTCTATAGCATGCCATAAGTTCTGATATGTTATATTCTCATTTATAAATACATATATACATACATATGTGTATTTCCAAAATGTTTTCTAATTTTCCTTGAGACTTATTCTTTTATTCATTTTGTTTGGTGGTGTGTTTAATTTCCAGGTGTTTAGAGATTTTTCTCTTAATCGTTGTGTTACTAATTTGTAATTTAGTTTTTTGAGATTTATTTAATATTTAATTGAAAAGCAGAGTTAGAGAGAGAGACAGACAGACAGACATAAAGACGGACAGAAACAGAAATCTTCCATAGGGTAGTTCACTCCCTAGATGGCCTCAGTGGCTAGGGCTGGGCAAGGCGGAAGGTAGGAGCCAGGCACTCCATCCATGACTCCCACATGGGTGGCAGGGGCCCAAATATTTGGATCACTACCTGCTGCTTTCCCAAGTCAATTCTCCTCAATTTGTAAAGGTTTGTTTTATGACCCACCATGTGATCTTTCTTGGTGAATATTCCATGTGTACTTGAAAATCTGTATATCCTACTTTTGTTGAATAGATTGTTCTATATCTTTAGATCTAGAAGTTTGATGGTTTTGTTCAATTATTCTATATTCATGCTCACTTATACTGTTCACTGATATTTTAGTTGACTAAGAAAAGAATATAGAACATTACAACTCTAATTGTGTATTTGTCTTTCTTTCACTTTTGTCCATTTTAGCCTCCATGTGTTTTGAAGTTCTTTTGTTAGCTGCATACACATTTAGTGATATATCTTCTTAGTGAATCAACCATTTATTCATTATGTAGTATCCTCTCTACCCCTGGTATTTCTGTTTGCTTTGATGTCTACTTTGTCTGACAGTAAAATACCCATTTTGTCTTTTTTTGATTAATGGGTACATGGTATATCTGTTTCACTTCAGTTTTAGCCTACTTATATTTCAAGTGAGTTTCCTGCCAACAGCCATGGTCATTTTTTAACCTATTGTGATAATCTTTCAGTTTTTTAAAGCCATTTGATGTAACTATCAATAAGTTTGGATTTTGGTCTACCATGTTTGTGTTTTTTTCTGGCTTTTTTAAAAATATTCTTCATTCATTTATTTCAAAGTTGGTGGGGGGGGAGAGATCTCCCATCTGCTGGTTCACACCTCAGATACCTACAATGACCAGTGCTGCACCATGCTAAAGCCAGGAGCCAGGAATTTAATCTAGGTCTCCCATGTGGGTGGCAGAGGCACAAGGATGTGAACTGTCATTACCTGCCTCCCGCGGTCCACTAGCAGGAAGCTGGAATCAGAAGAAGAACTGGGACTCAAACCCAGGCACTCTGATATGAGGTGTGGACATTGCAAGCGCTGTCATAATCACTAAACCAAACACCCACTTGTTTTTCTGTTTTTCATTTTTGAAATATGTCTAATTATTTGTAAGACAGAGTGACAGAGGAAGAGACATGAAGAGAGAAAGAGGTATCTTCCATCTACTGGGTCACTCCCCAAATGCCTGTAACAGCTAAGGCTGGATCTGGACAAAGTTAGGAGCCAGGAGCCAGGAACTCCATCCAGATCTTCCAAATGGTGGCAGGAACTCCAGCACTTAGGCCATCATCTGCTGATGCCTCCAAGGAGCATTAGCAGGAAATTGAATCAGTAGCTATGAAGCCAGGATTCAAAAAGGCAGTCTAACATGAGATTCAGTTGTCCCAAGCGGCAGCTTAATTTGTTGTGCCATGATGCTTGCCCCTGTTTTTGATTCTTTTATTTATTTATTTGAAAGGTAGAATTACATATAGGGAGAGGGAGGTCTTCCATCCACTGGTTCACTCCCCAAGTGGCCACAACAGCCAGAGCTGAGCTGATCCCAAGCCAGGAGCCAGGAGCTTCTTCCAGGTCTCTCACATGGGCTCAGGGGCCCAAAGACTTGGGCCATCTTCTACTGCTTTCCCAGACCATAGCAGAAAGCTGGATCGGAAGTGGAGCAGCTGGGACTGAACCAGCACCCATATGGGATGCCAGCACTGCAGGCAGCGGCTTACCCCCCAAGCCACAGTGCCAGCACCTGTTTTTTAGTCTTTTGTTAGCCTTTCCTGCTTTCATTTGGCTTATTTTAGTATATTTTAGTATTTCATTTTAATTTATCCTATTTTGTCTATATCTTCTTGTATAGTTTTCGTGGTCGATCTAGGATTTGCAATTTATACAATTAACTTTCCAATCTACTTAAACATTCATGTTTTACCATTTCAAGTACAATGTACAAACCTTATATCTATGTAGGTCTCTCTACCCTCTCTTTATAATTGTCTTATGTATTCCATCTCCATATATGGAAAACTTGATCATATAGAATTACACTTTTTGCTTTTGCTGGAGTTTCATAACAGCAGATAAATACACTGCTTTTCCATCTTTCCTACTGGTATTGTTTCCCTGTGTGACAATATTTCTTTAGATTTCTTTAGCCTTATTTTAGAGCAGCTCTCTTTCGTTTTAATCTGAAAAATTTTTTTCACCAATCATCCTAAAGGATATTTTTACCATACATGGAATTCTAGATTGACATTTATGTCATCATTTTCTAAATATTATGCCACTTCTTCTGGCTTCTGTGGTTTGTGATAAAAAGCTGTAATAATTTGAGCCTTTTTTCCGTTATGAAATGTATTGTCTTTCACTGGTTGCTTTCACAAGTTTTTCCTTCTCTTTAAATTTTAGCAGCTTTTTTCTTTCCACTTCACCAATTACTAAACATGAGCACGACTTTCCTGTTTGGGATTTATTGAACTCCTTGAATATGTAAGTCTATGCCCTTTGTAAAATTAGGCAAGTTTTCATCTAATATTTCTTCAATTTTTTCTTGTACTGCTTTTTAATCTCCTTTTGACAATCTGATGACACAACTCTTAGACCTTTTGTTATTATCCCACAGATCCCTTAATTTCTGTTCAAGTTTATTTTTTAGGCTTTCCTTTCTCTGTTCTTCTAATTGAAGTTTCTACCCCCTGTCTTCTGCCATTGAGCCCAACAAGGGAATTTTATTTTTATTTTGGTTGTTGTATTCTTTGGCTCCAAAGTTCCATTTGTATCTTTTATGTCCTTTATTTATTTCCTGAGAGTTTCTGTTTTGTTACTAGTTACAGGTTTCATGATTACTTACTTTACCATTTTTATAATAGCTATTTTAAATTCTGTCAGTTTATTCCAACATCTGTATCATGTTGACATTGGTATCTGTTTATTGTCTTTACCCATGAGTTGAAATGGCCCTGGTTCTTTGTCATATTGGATTACATCCTGGACATTTAAAATATTGTGTTTTGAGACTCCAGTGTGTTTTTTAAATTCTATGTATAATATTGATGTTTTTGGTTATGGAAAGATCAGCCTTCCATGGACTGTTGTTACAATGTCAACTTAGTTTCATAACCTTGGCAATACTCTTTGGATCTGTGTCACTGTGGACCTCCCAGTGGTCCTGATCTGTTTCAGTCCTGGACTGTTGTCTATTTTTTAGTTCCCATGTCTTCAGTGTACCGAATAGGATCATAGTCATGCATGTACAGCTCAGTGAGGAACCCAGGAGTTCAAAAACAACATTCCTCAGTCCTTCCCTCCCTGCAATATCCCTATTACTTTTGGACTCCTTGTGGCTTTTTTAATTCCTCAACCAGAAAGTTAGAATTTTAGTTTCTCTGGGCTGGTGTGTCTTTTCACCAGTGTACCCTTGCCTAGGGCCAAGTTTTGGAAGATTAGAGAAAGCAGAAAAGCAACAATGATGTTCTCATCCTCATAGGACTATAGGTTCACTAATTGGAGAGGAGGGGTCCCTTCCCCCAGAGTTTGGCTTCTATAAGCTTCCACTGTGGCTTTTAACTTGGCATCATAGGATTTCTTGTGGGCTAGGGTGAGGAATATGGAGAAAAGAAGGAAAAAATGACAGAATTTATGTATTTTTGCATAAATGTTTCCAATTCCCTTTTCCATTTCTCAAGCTAGAAGTAGAGAATCTCCTCTATAGATCTTTCTCGTTGAATGCCCCAATACTCACTTTTAAGTTAGTCATAGGCTAACAGATAGGACAACATAGTAGACTTAATGTTATTTTAATGGGGCTTCTGTGGTCTTAGTCCCTAGTCAGCACTATTTTCTATTGGAATTCTCACATAGCTGTTCCCTGCATTCTGTCCATCTTTTATGGCAAATATGCCAAGTCTGTCTGTCTGCAACCACTGATGTCTCTGCTCAGTTTTCCTCATTTTTTATTTTAAACCTGGCTTCCTAGAAGTGCCCCCTATGTCTCCATTGCTTAGTGCTCAAAGTTCCCTTATAGGTCACATTTGGAAAAAAACCGCAAGGCTGAAAGGCTTCTACTCTCTGCTGATGGCTCTGTGTGTGGGCACAGAAGTTCATTCAAACTTCAGGTCTCGTATGTTCTGACCCAGCTTTTATTTTCCTGCAGTAGCTTTCATGCCTCCTCTTTGTATGTCCAGGCTCCATCAGTCAGTTATATGTGTGTGTGTGCTTTTAGCCCTCCAGTCTCTGCTGTGCATGGGACATTCTTCCAGTCATTCTGAGCTAGTGGAAAATTTATCAAGCACCCTGTGGCTGTCTTACATCCTAGATTTCCCTGTTAACCTCAGGTTAATGGAGCCCTTGCTTCTAAAGCTCCAAGTCAAGTGAATCCCCAGGCATAGCAAGAGCAGTAGCAGTACTGTTTTCTCGGCTTGCCCTGCCTTAGTAGAATTGTTGGACAACACAGCTGGGTAGGGGTGAAGGTAGTAGCTCAGTACAAAATCACTACAGCTTGCATAGTTCTTACCTGAAGCTCAGTAGTTTTCATGAAGAAATCTTTTTTTTTATTATGTTACATGCCTTTGGGCAAATTGTAGAGTGCTAAAGTGGCTATTTGGAATTGTTCCCAATTTTATGATTGCTTTTGAGGGAACAGAAGATTTGTTAGCCTCCTCATTCTGTCATGCTGGAAGCTGGAATTCCTTTTTAAAGATTGATTTTATTTATTTATTTATTTATTTATTTATTTGAAAGGCAGGGGGAAGGAAGAGAAGAAGAAAAGATAAATCTTCCATCTGCTGGTTCTCTCCCCTACATGGCCACAACAGCCAGGTCTGGGACAGGTGGAAGCCAGGAACCAAGAAGTCCATCCAGGTCTCTCACATGGGTGTCAGGGACCCAAGTACTTGAGCCATCTTCCACTGCCTTCCCAGGAACATTAGGCTGAAGCTGAATCAGAACCTGAGCAACTGGGACTTGAAACAGCACTCTCTTAAGGGATGCTGGCATTGTAAGCAGTGGCTTAACCAATTGTAGCACAACCCCAGCCTCTATTTTATTTTTGTAGGTGGGAAGGGAGTATCTTAGTATTGTACTTTTGTTAATTTAACTTGTTTATTAAAGTGTTTCCACCTGTTCCAAACCAAAGTCAACATAAAAATAATTCTTCTCTAATGGGAACTAAATTATTTTTGTTTTTCTTTTTAAAACTCAAGACCAAATTTACAAAGATCAGGCTATTCTAGTGATTTCCAATCTTTAGTATTAATAGCTTTCTTTCAAAGCTTCTGATATACTGTATTTTTTCCCATTTGTCATGGGTTTGTAGAAACATTTGTTGGACTTGGCCCAGCATTTCATAAACTATCAGTAAGGAAATCATAGGTGTTTCATGGTCAAATGGGAAATACTGGATTCAGTAATTAAAAAAATAGTTTCTTATAAGTGAGAATTTCCATAAAGGAAATAATATACAACATTTCCCAGACAGTTTTATCAGAGAGCCCATTTTTCACAGAACACATTTTAAGAAGCACTGCTGTAACGTATGCGGAAATCACATCCATCCTTCCCTGCCCACAACTGTACCTGTTTTGTGAGAAACATGAGTTGCTGCATGGGATTACAATATAATATTATTTACAATGTGTGTGTTTGTAGTTACTTTATAACATGAGCGCTGTGCCAAATACTTTATAACATGAGCACTGTGCCAAATTGTGGGGAATACTTAACATAAAAAGAATGAGGCTGCTATCTTTAGAAAGGGCCTGCTTGCAAGGTTGGCCATTGGCTGGTGTGTGAGAGCTTGCTTTCTCTCTGTTGTCTAATTGAATAGTAGTTCACTTGGCCTACTTTATTGGTACAGATAGTGTGACTTATGCTGAACACCTGTTTTCCTTCTGAGAGTCCGGAATTTTGGTATGTGCCTCTGTGATCAGCCCCCAGTGAAAACCCTGGGTGCCAAGTCTAATGAGCTTCCCGGGTTAGATACTTGTACACCTGTTGCTGCAATTTTTGTTGCTAGGGAAAATAGCATGTTCAAGTCTGTCCCTTCAGAATAGGGAGGGAGTATACAGAAGGAAGTGTATGCATGAATTTCTTTTTTAATATATGTATTAGAGAGGGAGAGAGAGAATATGAATGAATGAGATCTTCCATCTGCTGGTTTACTCCCGCAGTGGGCCACCATGGCTGAGGCTGCCCAAGCTGAAGCCAGGAGCCAGCGAAGCATGAGTGGCAGGGCCCATCTACTTGAGCCATCTTCTGCTCCCTTCCTAGACACATTAGCAGGAAGCTGGATCAGAAGTGTAGTAGTTAGAGTTTAGAATTGGCACTCTGAAATGGGATGTAGGCTTTCCAAGTGGAGGCTTACCCCGCTGTACCACAACACTAGCCCCATGAATTTCTTTAGATTCTTACCCTTTTTCCTTCACAGTCTTCTGTGATAAACCTTAGCCATGAATACAACTGTATGCTGAGTTCTATGAGAACTTTTAGCAAATCACTGAATGTGTTGGTGGCTTGGGGAACTCTGAACATAAACATGTTTCCTATGTTCTTAATTCCCAAAACAATTCTGTAAGGTAGGTTGGTATTAGTGTTTGTCTCTTACAGGTAAGGAGACTAATGTAGTGAGGTTGAGCTACTTCCCTAGGATCTCAGTGAGGGAGTCTATATCTTTCTGACTCCAAAACCTTGACTCATAGCTATTATACTGCATTGCCTAACGGTGTCATAAATTGTGTCTGCAGTGAGTTGAGAGGACCAAGTGGAAGATAGTCAAAGATGATAGTGGCGTGAGAATGCTTCCTGTAGAGGTAGGATTTGAGAAAGATAAGTGGGCAGGATTAAAATTGATTAGATGCAGTAGGAAGAGTACTGTAATGTCAATAGGTAGAATTGCATGAGATAAAGGCATGCAGATGGTAAGATTCAAGATTTATTTGGATAAAAGACAATGTAACAGTTGGTGAAATGGAGAGTTTACACTAGAGAGTTTTTCTTTCATACTTTAAAAAAAAACTTTTGAAAGCAGCCACAGCTTATCTGTGCTAGTGTTTGGTTTAAGATACTGTATCTGACATAACACAATTACATGTTTTAGCTTAATAAATGATATATGTTTGTTTAAGGATAATAAAAATAAATAAGATAATGTATTTGTTCTGCACAACCAACTGTGATTTCCAAGGACTTTGTCACCTAAAAATGTTCAAAACCCACTGTTGTGTTACATTAAGAGATTGAGACTTTTTTGAACATGGGGGATAACCTTCCAAAAACAGCATTTTTAAATTATTAACACTGTGTTTAGTAAAGTATTCAACAAATAGTATGAAAAAAAAAAAACTGTGCCTCAACAGTCAAGACAAGGACTGTTCAAAGTCATTGCTCTCTAAGTGTCGATTTCGCTTCTACAGATTGCCTTTTAGGTGCTCTGTTAGTTTTCACAGTATTTGTCCCTTTGGGACTGGCTTATTTCACTAAGTATGATGTTTTCCAGTTTCATCCATTTTGTTGCAAATGACAGGATTTCTTTTTTTTTTTTACCATGGTGTTGTATTCTGTAGTGTACATATCCCATAATTTCTTTATCTAGTCTTCAGTTTATGGATATTTAGGTTTATTACATGTCTTAGCTATTGTGAATTGAGCTGCAGTAAACATGGGAGTACAGGTAACTCTTTCATATGCTAATTTCATTTCCCTTGGATGAATTCCTAGCAGTGGGATGGCAGGGTCATAGACTTACTATGTCTATATTCAGATTTCTGAGGAATCTCCATATTGTCTTCCACAGCAGCTATGTCAGTTTACATTCCCACCAGGAGTGGATTAGGGTACCTTTTCCCCCACATCCTCACCAGCATTTGTTGTTTGTTAATTTTTCTATGAAAGCCATTCTAATGGGGGTGAGGTTTGGCCTCATTGTGGTTTTGATTTGCATTTCCCTAATGGCTAGTGATCCTGAACATTTTTTTTAAAGATTTCATTTATTTATTTGACAGATAGAGTTACAGACAGTGAGAGAGAAAGAGAGAAAGGTTTTCTTCTGTTGGTTCACTCCCCAAATGGCTGCCACAGTTGGCGCTGCACTGATCCAAAGCCAGGAGCCAGGTGCTTCTTCCTGGTCTCCCATGCAGGTGCAGAGGCCCAAAGCACTTGGGCCATCCCCCACTGCCCTCCCGGGCCACAGCAGAGAGTTGGACTGGAAGAGGAACAGCCGGGACTAGAACCCGGTGCCCATATGGGATGCCGGCGCCGCAGGTGGAGGCGTGAACCATGGCACTGGCCTTGATCCTGAACATTTTTTCATGTGTCTGTTGGCCATTTGGATTTCCTCTTTTGAAAAATGTCTCTTTGCCAGAAGGAGGCACCTGGCTCCTGGCTTCGGATTGGTGCAGCACACCAGCCGTAGCAGCCATTTGGGGGGTGAACCAATGGAAAGAAGACCTTTGTCTCTCTCACTGTCTAACTCTGCCTGTCCAAAAAAAAAAAAAAAAGAAATAAAGAAAGATGTCTCTTTGCCCATTTCTTAATTGGGTTGTTTGCTTTGTTGTTGAGTTTCTTAATCTCTTTATATATTCTGGTTATTAATCCTTTATCAATTACACATTCTACAAATAATTTCTCCCATTCTGTTGGTTGCCTCTTCACTTTCCTGAGTGTTTCTTTTACAGTACAGAAGCTTCTCAATTTGATATATTCCTATTTGTCAGTTTTGGCTTTGATCACCTGTGCCTCTGGGTCTTTTCCAAGAACTCTTTGCCTGTGCCAATGTCTTGCAGGGTCAAAAACAGCATTTAATCGATATTAATCAGGTGGTAGTATGAAGAATATGAGTATAGTGGTGATAGCCAAGGAGTGAATCCATTTAGATCGTTAAAATTATAGTAGTCCATGTACAAGATGATAATGAGCTTAAGAAATTATGGATATGAAAATAGATAAGAGATGTTGTATTTGATAATTTTCTGTCATGTGGTTGTAGACTCTATCTGTGTGGGTGTGTGTGTTGCAGGGTAGCAGGGGGCAGTAGAGGTTCAGAGGGTCTGAGTGTAGGTGGTTTGTAGAAAATGTGGTATCTTTAACAGGAATACAACTTTTAGGTGGATTATTATGCTGTGACCATGATAAGTTTGACTCTGTATTGTATTGGAATGATTTATTGCCATCAAGTA
This sequence comes from Oryctolagus cuniculus, assembly GCF_051225735.1. Lineage (NCBI taxonomy): Eukaryota > Metazoa > Chordata > Mammalia > Lagomorpha > Leporidae > Oryctolagus > Oryctolagus cuniculus. The sequence continues at coordinate 37,788,974 of NC_142888.1, read as the reverse complement.
GAGAAATGCATTTTGGAATTGGTTGTAAAATTGGGATTGAAGAGAGATATCAAGGTTTAAGATAAGAGATGGAAACATTTGTAGTGAGGCAAACTCTGAAACTATTTGAATGTAGGTATATCTTAGCAGAAAGAACTAAACAGAGCACCAAGAACTGAACTCTGGTTTTATTTAATTTTTATCAGTAAGAAATGCATACTAAAGAGCACCTTTGAAGTTAATACATAATGTTACTGTTACCAATCATAAATGATATTTGTAGACTATTTATTTTAATGTGTATTGATAGGGGCTTTCTGATTTATGAACTTTAAGTGGTCTTTTATAGTGTGATATGAATAGCTTCTAAATAAAATCAGTAATTAAGTGTTCCTGTCAAATGTAAAGCCTAGTGAGGCACTGAGTCACATTCAAATAGCATTTTTCATTTCATATAGCACACTATTCTTGGTAACTTTGGAGGAGTGTGCGTCTGTACAACTGAGTAGAACCTTCTGTTGCCTACTTAGGAGTGGTACTACCCCAACCCATTTCATTTAAATGCTTGTTTTGGTTTGTTAGATTTTTGGCTCTTGTGCCGCTCAGGCAGCAGTTACCACTGACTACCAACGGAGTATTCAGATAACTTGTTCCACCAGAGTTGTACACAAGAAGAGTATTGGCATTGTGTTTTTCCTTAATGTAGAAATTTTTATTTTTAAGGTTTATTTTATTTATTTGAAAGGCAGAGGGCCAAAGAGAAGGAGAGACAGAGAAAGAAAGAGATCTTCCATCTGTTAGTTCACTCCCCAAATGGCTACAACAGCTGGGGCTGGGCCAGGACCAAAGCTGGGAGCCCTGACCTCCATCCACATCTCCCATGTGGGTTGCAGGGATCCAAGTACTTGGGCCATCTTGCACTGCCTTCCCAAGTACATTAGCAGGGAGAAGGATCAGAAACAGAGCAGCTGGGACTCAAAACTGTCACTCTGATATGGGATTGCTGGCATTACATATGGCAGCTGAACCTGCTGTACCATATTGCCAAGCCCCCAGAAATTTTCTTAAATGAATGACATTTAAATCTACTTCTTGGCAATAGATATTTTAGGAGCTGAAGGAATTGAGCACAAAAATATTACTGAGAGAAGCTGGGTGGCAAAACTGCTGCCACTGGGATGCCAAGCTTTCTTTTCCTTTCCATCCTCCCTGCCAGACATCTTTCCAGGGCAAGAACACCATCTATCAAGGTTTTAACTCTGGAGTCTGCCCTCCCTAACTTTGTTGTACTATTTGTTCTCTTACTGGAGTTGACTGCGGATTAAATTAATGTACAGAGGGATAGCAAGAAAAAATGACATCTGTATTATACACTGACATGTATGTCTCGGAATTTTAAAAGCCTTAGAAAAATAGCAATTCCAACAATATGGTATGTCATTTTCATACATCATGGTTACCTCAAATTAGTAAATATTATAAAACTGTTGTGTATGTTCCAGTTAATTCATTAAGCTAGCAATTTTCACTGTTTCCATTTAATATAATAATCAATTTCCTTGATTCTGAACTTTCAGTAGGTTCTTAGAGACTGACTATGCATCAGTCATCATTGAAATTGTTGTGTTTGGGCCAGTGCTGTGGTATAGCAGGTAAAGCTGCCACCTGCAGTGCCAGCATCCCATATGGGCACCTGTTTAAGTCTTGGCTGCTCCACTTCCAGTGCAGCTCCCTGCTAATGCACCTGGGAAAACAGTGGAAGATGGCCCAAGTCCTTGGTCCCCTGCATCCACGTGGGAGACCCAAAAGAAGCTCCTGGCTTCAGATCAGCCCAGCTCCAGTCATTGCAGCCATTTATGGAGTGAACCAGCAGATGAAAGTTCTCTCTCTCTCCCTCTCTCTCTCTCTCTCTGCTCCTGCCTCTCTGTAATTCTGCCTTTCAAATAAATACATAAATCTTTTAAAAATAAAATAAAAAATAAAGATCTATTTTTTAAAAAAGAAATTGTTATGTTCCTCCTTACTAAGTATTTTCCTCATCTATTTCCCAGCTTATTACATGGATTGACATGATACCATGGAAAGCACTCTGACCCAACAGTGAAAATAGATTCTAGCCCTAGCATATAACTCCAGTTGTTTACCTTCTAGGTGCCCATTTCCTCATCTATAAAATAGAATACTACTTGCTGTGCCTGTATCACAAGCCTGTTGTACATTTCAAGGAAGAGAGAGAGAGGAGTGAATGAGAAAGCTTTCAAAAATCTTAATATGGAAGCATCTTGCATTATCTTTAACATTTTCTGTATTTTCATGACTGGATAATATGAAATAAAATAATAGTAGTAAATTAAATAAAATTATATAATATGGAAAAATGTACCATAAAATGTACAAGAAAATTTCATGTGCTTGTTTAAATTTCTGCACATGTTATTATGCTTAAATTTCACAACCATATTTTCTAACATTAATTTTAGACCCACTCTAAGTGGCTTGTAAATCAGAGGAATTGGAACCATATGAATCTTTTCTATGAGAATGATTTAGTAAGTATGGATAATAGTATTAAGTTATCATTTAAAGGTAGTGTGATGTTCAGATTAGGAAACTGCACCAATGGAGTCCTCTGTAATTGATTTCTTTCATTTATTTGAACATAGTACGTTCCAGAACTGATGAGGCTCTTCATCAAGCCATCCGTGTCCTCATTTCTGCTATTCTAGATACACATTCTCTTTTAATTATAATCATAGGCAGAAATAATAGTGATAAAATAAAATGAGATTCCAGTTTTCTGAAGCTTGTTGAGAGGCAGCCTGGTATATTGAAAAGATAGAGTCTTTGGGCACTAGAGTTCCAGGCCTGGCTCTGCTATAACCAGTTGCAAGAACTCAGGCATGTCAATTTAGTTTTTCTGGGCCTTGCTTCTCCATTAAGAAACAAGTGGTTTGGACTAGACTTCTCAGGTTCTTTACATTTTCACATTCTGTAATCCTTTATTAGCCCTTCTAAGTATCTACCTGAGAAGAAGCTGAGATAACGATTAGAGTTTATACTGGTGTTTTTGGAGATAGTGTTTATTGTACTTGATTTATACCTAAGGTAACCATATAATTTACTATCCAAATTAACAAAAAGAAACTTTTGGGAGTCAAAGGGGTGCTCCAGGACAACAGCTTTAAACCAAGACTGTCCAGGTAAACTAGAATGTCTGGTTACCCTAATCTGTACCCCATGTGTGGTCTTCCATTATAAATACAACTGCATTGTTGGCCAAAGAAGAGTTACATATTTCTCAATGTTTTTTCATGGTTTTCCTGGTTTTTTCTTATAGATCCACCATGTGTGGAGAGTAATACAGTAACATGCCAGCAATCTCCAGCCAGTAAAAAAGGGATGTTCACAGATGACTTACACAAGCTGGTGGATGACTGGACAAAGGAAACAGTAGGAAGTTCTCTTACTAAGCCAAGTTTAAACCAACTTAAACAGAGCCAACAGAAATTAGAGACAGAAAACTGGAACAGAGTATATGAAGTAAGTTGTTTATACCCAATTTTTTTTTATTTTTTGAGAACTGAAACCATAAAAATAATAATTGGTACTATGGTTATAGTACTATGAGAAAGTGGTATGATTTGATAACAAAGAATTTTGTCCATGTCCAGATTTGTTATGTCTTGGAAAATTATCTTCCCAACAAGGAATCAGAAAACTTTTTCTGAGAAGGTGCCGGTTACTAAATATTTTGGGTTTTTCAAGCTGTACTGTTATAACTACTCAACTCTGCTGTTATAGCACAAAAGCAGCCATAGACAATATGTCAATAAATGGGCATGACTTTTTTCCATTAAAACTTGATTTATGAAGAGCTGTAATTTGCTGATCCTGATTTTAGACTATCTAAAGAGAACCCCATCAAATGTCAATGAAGAAAGCCTTTGGAGTGAGGGTTAATTCAGTCCTGTGGTACAAGAAGAGTTTGGGTTTTGAGAAAAATTTATCCTATGTTATGCATCAATATTTTTAAAACCAAAAAGGTGTCTTATTTGTTAATCATGAAAAAGACTTGTAAAGCTATTTAAGCTAGACTGTTGTAAGAAGTATCTTAAGTTTGTAGATACAGTGACTACTTATTATGTGTGGCCTTAATCAGGTATACTTACAACAGAAATGTAGAAAATTGTCCACAATTCTGGAGTGGAAAGAAGGCAGGTTTACGGAACAGCATATATCGTATAATGTAATTTATGCAAAATTATATACATTAGATATATTTATATACATGGAGAAATATAAAAGTCCATGAACAATATGCTGGATGGTGGAATTTGGGCCTTATTTTATTTGATAGTTTTGCTTGAATTTTTCAAGTAAATAACACTTTTTCAAAATGAGTAGACCTATGAAATATAAATCAAGGCTTAGAATATGAACCCTCATAATTCAAAACGATTTGAGAGTGTGCAGTGTGTGTTATGTTTGTGTACATGTATGTACATATGCAGTCACTGACTATTGTTTGGCAAAGACTGTTGGAAACTATACTTACGGTTAATATTGTGTAAAAACATTCAAAAGCCTAGATTTCCCAAACCAGTCAGCAGTGTATCTACTTGGAGGCTCTGTGTGTTTATCTTATTCTTGGTACTGATTTATATACAGATAGTCTCACCATTGTAAAAATGGGAAGTCCTTAGAGGCAAATTTCAAGATGTAAATATTTGTACTGCCAGTAAAAGACCCTCAGAGTAGATCTGTGTGGAGACATTTGTTGACTAATCAGGAGATGGTTTATGGAGAATGTTTGGACAAAGTATGAGTAGAAAATGGTGTATGATTAAAAGTGGTGATGGTCTTTTAACAGCCATACTATTCTCAGCTCAGCTCAGTCATTTACTAGTTGCATGATTTAGATAAGTCATGTATCTCCTTATGCCTCAGTTTTCGTATCTTTCAAGCAGGAATAATAACCTGCCTTACAGCATTACTGGGAGGATTAAATGAAACCACACCTATAAATCTTTATCTTTACAGGTGTTAGTTACATAGTCGGTATGTTATACGTGGTTAACTATTTTATATTTTTAGGTTCAGTTGACTATGTGTGTGGAAAGCCTGTCCCACTAATGTTCTTACATGTTACTGTTCTATAGCCTTACTTAGAAATGTTTGTGTGTACAAAATTTATATACCAAACCCGTTACTGAGTAAGCCTTCTACTGTACATGGGTTTGGTGGGTATAAACAAGTATTATCCCTGTCCACATGGGATTTATAATATGTATAGTTAGATATAAATAAATATAAAATTGCAGCTGTAATAAGAACCATAAAAGATATAGGATACCATACATTAAGGGAAATTTGACCTAATAAGAGAAATCAAGGATGGCTTCCCTGAGAAAGTTGTGGTTGAGCAGAGATCTGAAGAATGAGTAGGAGTTACTAGGTGAAAGGGGAGAGACTATGATTCCAAGCAGAATGAAGAGCATATGGAGAAGGACTGTATGAGGTAGGGAATATGAAGAGACTGAATGTTGACCAGTTCAGCAAGAAGGAGGTGATACATAATGAGTTTAAGGAGGTAGATAGGACCTTAAAAGTGGTGATGATACCTAACTTTGTCTTCATTTTTAAAAAGATGGACAGCCATTGAAGCCTTAAGATTGGCATGATCTGACTTTTTTTTTTTTTTTTTTTTTTTTTTTTTTTTTTTTTTAGATCACTCTGAAGCAAGAAGAAAGGAATTTTGGAGGGTTAAGGGTAGATGTTGGTAGGGTAGTTAAGAGTTAGTATTACAGATCAGGGAAAGTTTGGGTTGAAGAGAAGTGAAAGGATTCCAAGAAATGTTTTAAGTGAAAGTAATGGACACGATTTGGTGATAGAATGAATGTATGCAGGAAGGGAGGTACCAAGGCTATGTTTCTAGATCATATAACTGGATATCATTCCAGTTTGCCAGTCAACACTTTGGGGAACATGAGCAGACATTGTGTTTTGGGATTGCACATTTGAATCAGAGATAACCTTTGAGAGACCCAAGAGATTTCTAACCTGTTTCTAATTCAGTCTATTTTTAGAAAATAAGAACTGTGTTACCATTGTTTATGGAATGATAATACTCATTATAGGATTTAGCCTGCAGAAAAGTACAAAGTTAAAAATACCACCCTCAAATCCCACCACCCAGAAATAGTTGTCACTAACTTTAGATAAACATTGTTTGAAATACCATGACTCTATATGAAAGCATGGAAATAACTTTTAAAAATATGATCATACTATATGTGCTGTTTTGAATCATAAGTACTTAATTTTGCTTTAATATAAGGAAAACCGTGATATGAAAAAGAAATTTTTTGAACTTTAAATAAATGTTTTCTTCCTCATGGGATACTGTTGCTCATTTTTATTGAAGTGAAAAATGTTACCCTAAGGTGAGAGTTTCTAACTCAAGTTTAGTTGAAAGTTCAGTTTTAGCTTGACAATTAAATTTAGAATAACTAAGCATTTGGGATTGACAGTAAGCTCTCTTATGTGCATGAGATTTCATATAATCTCCATAAATATAAATAATCACAATACAGAATGACAAGTTAGGTAGAAATATACTAGCATTTTCTCAATATTGCCAAAAATTGGCTCACTCTTGTCAGTTTCACTTTCTAAGAATAGAAGAGAAATGTTAGACTTTAAGAAAGTTACTGAGCACCTGCTATATCTCAGGTCCTTTCCCCTTTGCCACAATAAATCATGCTCCTATATCTCCAAAGAATTATGTAATAGAGAATGGCAGGACGAACAGAAAGAAATACAAATAGAAGAGTAAGCACTAGCATGAGGAAAGTGGGGAGGATCTAAAACCCAAGCAGGGATTTAATACTGGCCTTGGAGTTAGCTGGAACTCTGTTCAAATCCCCCACATCACTATTAACTTGCTTAGTGGTGTTGGGTAGTTGACTAGTTCTGAGTTTCCATTTCTTCATCTGAAAATGACTACCCTATCAGGTGGGATAGTTATGAAGATGAAATGAAATAAGGCCTGCAGTTATCCTTAGCACACAGAAAGATGCTCCAATAAATGGCAATGACTCATAGTAACAATGGAAATAGTAAGCCCAAAAGAATAGGAAGGAATACAGATTGGTAAAAGCAAATAAACTGATCTTTTGTTTTTATTTTTGTTTTTGGTAGAATACTCCATCTACTATGGGCTACACATCAACATGGATTTCTTCTCTGTCCCAAATCCGTGGAGCTGTCCCAACTTCCTTGCCACAAGGACTCTCACTCCCTTCATTTGCTGGGCCATTATCATCATATGGAATGCCCCATGTTTGCCAGTATAATGCTGTGGGGGGGACAGGGTATCCTATACAGTGGGTAGGAATTTCGGGAGCCCCACAACAGTCTGTGGTAATTCCTACTCAATCTGGGGGACCATTCCCACCAGGGATGAATTTGCAGCCATTTACAACTTCAGCAGTGCAGAATCCAGCTGCAATCCCTCCTGGGCCCAAGTGAATTAGAGTAAATAATGCAGAAAAGGGAGATTTTTTTCCAGATTATTTTCAGGACACCTAAGATAGTAAAATTTCTTCCTCTTGGGTTCTGCTATATTTTCCTTCATATGAGTTTACTTTCAACTGTATTTTTCTTTTCATTCTAGTGTGGTATTTGATACAGCTCATCTTTCTGTAGAAATGTGCAGCTTGCACATAGAACACTGCACACAGAAGTGTTTTTTCACTTTGAATCCTATCCTCTTTGATACTTGATTTTTAAAAAATAACCGTTCAGAATGCTTTCATAAGCTCAGCTTGAGCGTCTCCATTTCCAGGACACTGTCCGTGCATTGCTGAGAAGCCCCTATTTTTACTGCTGCAGTCTGCAGCTGGATACTACTTTTCTTTAAAAAAAGTATTCAGATTGATTCTCCCCAATTGTAGATGAAAGTGAGACTCTCCAACAGCCGGAGTCTTAGGGGATTCTTCACATGTTTATCTTAGGTTTACCTTTCACAGAAGGCAGGGTAACTTGCTGCAGGAAGATTTTTGCTGTATAAAATTAGAATTAACTTTGTCAACCCACACAGAACATGAGCCCTTTGTAATGTGATTTTCTTCCCCTCGTCACAGCAGCATGAGTGAATTTGTTTTGAGTGAGGCGGAGGGAAAGGAAAAAACAGAACTGTACCAGTTCCTTGATACTTCAGATACTGTAGCTGCATTTGGATTTTGGTAATAATTCAAAGCAGCTATCTCCTTGCTTCTCATGTGCACACTACTTTGGTTTTGAGCATCTGAGAGGTATTGGTTTGGCTTGCATTCTTTTGCAAGGGATATTTTGCAGCTGTTACAAATCTCATTGGACAAAAATTCTTGTGTTCCTAACCAAGGGGATTGAAGTTACACCTCTTGTTGATCCATTCTTCTGAAGTGAAATTTACTTGATACTTACACATGAAACACTGGCTTTACAGGGTTCTAAAATGTGGGGCATACCCTGTCCTGCAGTGAGATAGTAGACCCTAGAAGGATACTATTTAAGTTGCCCTTAGCATTTTTTTGGGTTACCATTTCTTAGTTGTAATTTCTTACTAGTATCTATAGCAGCTTAGATAATTTTAGATCTTAGATGAGTTTGGCAGCCTCTTTAGAATCTGAGAGAGATCACTGTCAAGTTGCACTTTACTGGGTTTTATCCAGTTTTACAAGGAGGGGAGGCAATTTGAAAATGTACTCCTTTGGTTTTTAAGAAGGTTAACTATAATAATCTTAAAGGCTGGTCACAGGGTTACCCAATGCTCAGTCTGTGAAACCCAAATAGAATTCTTCAATGGTATTTATCAACTATCAAGTATACATATACAAACTGTTTACTTTCCACTCAAGATTTCAAGGTCATTTCTAGTGTGTTTACCTAATTAAGAATTCTATCTCCTGGTAAACATTCCAGATTGTCACCTAACATTTCTGTTAACAGATTTTTCTCAATATTTGTCTAAAAATCATACCATCGTACCCCATGGGCTTGCCAGGTAGAGGAAAACTTAATGGGTATACTTTTTTTTTTCTGCACAGTCTATTTTATGACATTTCAGTACCCTTTTTCAAAATATGTGTATTACATTGCTTACCTGAGGATAACACCTATCATCACAAAGATTCTGTCACTATCATTTGGGGCATCTAGGGCAGCATTTTGAGAATTGCTGTTGATGACAGCCCATTTTTTTTTAATAGAACATGATCTAGTATAAATGAGTCTTTGCAAAACTCATGTACAGATTCTTCAAATTTCTTCTAGAATATTGGTTTGCAAAGTTGAAGTGATTGCATTAGTCTAATGCAGATGCATTAGTCTAATTGCAGTTTTTCCAATGTGTACAAAAACAATGCTCCTAAAATCCATAGTTCTTTAAAATTGCCCATATTTTGTTAAAAGAGTTGGCTTTGTGGAATTACATTGAAACATACAACCAAGAAAGGGAAAATACTGCAGGTTTTATGACCCCCTTCTTCTCTTGTCACAGTATTTTAAAGCTGTGTACCCCAGGATGAAAAAAGCTCCATGGATAACATACACATTTAATTAATGGCTGCTCTATATCTTATGTCCTGCATTGTGTCACCAACTCTGTTTTACATATAGTTCATCATTCTTGTTTGCCTGCAGACTCTGGCAGTGCCTTGTAATATTTAGAATCTTTTCAGGTTTTTGCTGGAAAGAAAAGTAATCTTCTAAAGGTTAAAGGTGGTGAATAACATACTGCTGTCTCCATGCTGACTGCAGTGGCCAGGTTAACACATGTGCTATGTATACCTTATGTATATGTAACATATGTGTAAATTTTAAAATACAGAAGAAAATGGGTTTGTGCAGAAGTGAAGAAAACAATGTTATTCACATTGCTGTGGGGTTTTAGTTGAATTATTTTCTCCCATACTTACATGTTTGATTCAAATTATAGTCACTTTGACTATAAATTGACTAGTTTTCTATCTAGGGGTTTTGCATTATTTCATAATTTTGATAAATCATATAATAGTGCTGTTTTCATCCTTGCCTGAGGTACGCTTCCTCCCAGAACTAATTAACTCTTAACATGAAGCTCAGAAGCTCCCTTCTTACTTAACCAAGAGCCTACTATATATATATATAAAAGGGCCTTCTACCTGTTTTCAAAAAACACACAAACCTGTCCTTTTCATTTTCCTTCTTGTAGAACAGATAAAGGTTGTACGTAACCATCGTGCTTGTAAAGTTTATTTGGGACATAGTCTATGTCCAGCCACCATGTTTACTTCTCAAAGTGCAAGTCTGATGAATAGTACTGTATCTCCATATGTGGCAATGTGAGCATCTCATCATGATGTACCTGCTGCTATGTCTGTGAAGTTGGGTGTTAACATCATACGACTATGAAACCAGTATTGGTGTAAATCTAATGAAAATAACCCTGTGTATATTTGTAGCAGTCTTGAATCTCTATTTAAGGTAATTTGCTGTAATATAACAAATATCCATTCTGTTTTTCATCTCTTCCTTGCCAGTTTTCTAGCCAGCATGAATTCCAATGGTTTGACAGCAAAATTATCTGTGAAAGTTTAAAAGGCACTTTTCCGCTGTGATTTTTGGATTGAGTGTAGAGTGTTATGTACACTGATGGGATATATCATTTTAGAACCCCAGATTTAATTCCAGTCCAATTACTTTTTTTTAATCTACCTCGTTTTCAGTGCTATTTTGGGTGCACAAGTAAACACTGCCTGTGAAACTTGCTTTTTTGCCTTGATTCTCAGTATTCTTTCAGATTATACATCTGGCCTGCCTCTTTGTCCCAGCACAAACTATGAGTTTGGAGAAGAAAGGAACCATCAACTCTGCCACCAGTCTGTGTTTAAATGACAAGAGCCCTGTGCCTATGTGAAATAAGCTTTGGGATTTGAGGATAGAGAACAGAGAAATAAATCTAACTGGTGGCAATATAAGAGTTAATTGTAGGAGTCGGTTGTAAAATTGACAGATGGTGAGAAAGTACCTAAATTAGCCCAGTGCCTGTAACTTTGCATTCTTTATTAGAGACGCATTTCTTGTCTGTGTGCCTAAAGGGCTATGGGTTGAAATTGCTTTAACTACCACAGTGAAGTATTTTACAAATCCTACAACAATGGCTTGTCATTCAACATATTAGCATACTGCTAAGTATTTGCATTGATAATTTTGTTACCTTACAATGTCTGAATGCATTTAAGTTGAACTGCGGTTGATGGTAAGGGTGTTTTATATAACAATGTATCTAGTCTCTAAAGTTAATGGAGACATTATCTTTCTTTGCTGTCTCTTCTGAGTCATGGAAATGATGCATTCCTTTTCCTCCTGAACAATCAGCGAATGTTTGTAACCAGATGTTCCTTGTTTCACATGTTTACTGTACAACAAAAACTGCAGCATATGGAATATTATTAAATACTGTATTTTGGTCATCAGGCCTAATTACAATCCTGAGGTATATTTGCCATCAGTTAATTCATCTTCTGTTCAGTTCAGAAAAACTTGATCTATTTCAGATGGTGTACAGGCCATTGTCTAGATTATTTTTTAATCTGTAGTTTACTGGGGACTTGTTTTCCCCCCTTTTGTTTAGAAGATGAACCAGAAAAGGTGTGTGTGTGTGTGTGTGTGTGTGTGTGTGTCAAAAGGCCTTTGATTTGGTAAATGTAATTCTAGGCTTGACAAACTTTTTAAATTAACCAATTGAGATTGTGAACTGATGACACTCAAGCTTGTTAAAATTCTTTGAAGTGAGATTAGGATGAAATTTGTCATGGAGCCAAATGTTTTCAGGTCATCCAGGAAATAGGCTTTGTATGTGAAGGATGAACACAAGCACTGGTCAGGGACCTTGACAGTTAACCTATGCAGGGACCTGGACAGTAGCTAGGTTACACTAAAGTTATTTTCAGGTTAGATAGCTGGCAGAGTGTACAAACCAATAGCTGCCATTCTGGAAGGTTTCAATTAAAAAAGAACAACAACAACAACAACAAAGGAACCTCTAACCAAAAGGCTAAAAGTCAAGCAAGAAGGGAAGAGAGAAACTGGGCTCTGAGAAAAAAAAAAAAGAAAGTGCCAGTGTAAAATAAACTCCTAAATGCGTGCTTATCTTCCTTCTAGTTTGCCTTTTTTGGGGGAGCAGGGGTGGGAAATTGCATTTCTTTTTTGTTTGTAACTTCAGATTTGAGATTAGATTTGTGGTCCGGAACATACCCTCAGCAGATACAATGACGAATCGGAAAGTGCAGTTGTTCAAGGTCTGTCATGCTCAATCACTTACAGCTGTAATTTGTTTGATATGAACATTAAGCATGTAGACCTAGCGCCGCATGGGAGCCACTCAGGAAGTTTATGCAGTTAATAAACTTTCATGCATAATTTACTATGAAGTATGCAGAATTGCAGCCACTTCTCTACTCTTAACATTTAGTTGTATATGTGAACTCTCCTTTCTTACTTGGGGAATGTAGCATTATATAGAATGTTGTTAACCTTCATTTTAATCATTTCTGACATTAACTTTGGGTTCTTTTTGTTGTTGTTGTTGTGTTTGTTTTTTGGTTTTTGGCTTTTTTGGCGGGGGTAAACCAAGTGATCTGCCTTTCAGCAATTGTTTTATCTTGGTTCTTTGAAACTGTGATTTTTATTTCATTTGTAACCCAGCCATTGTATTTTGTTTTGTTTCCTGGAAATTTTGTTTTCAAACAGAAAATAAAGGCTGTGTTAAATGAGTATGCTATCTTATTAAAATGCTGTTGTAGTCACTGCAATCGTATGGCTTAAAGTGGTTCTTCATTTACCAAATATAATTCAGCGGATTTACAAAATGTAGTCTTATAGATTTTGCTGACCTTAGAAAACTAACCAAATTGTGTTACCTCTTGATTTACAGTTCCCAACAAATGTCAGCTGGATCTGTTCTCCACACTTGTAAATGAGCCATAATTGGAACAATCACTATCATTTACTGCAACCCTACTATGTTAGCTAGGCATTTACCTGTGATATTTTAAACTCACAGCAGTCTGATAACATAGGTCTGATACTGTCTGCACTTTAGACAGCAAACTTAAGCATCACAGAGATTAACAAATTTACCAGCATCACGTAGTACTAATGGTGAGGATTGGATCCAAACCCAGCTCTATCTGCCTCTACAGCTCATGGGAAAATCCCAGGTCATACTGACTCTCAGATGTACTGCATGTATAATAATCCAAACACACTCAGAATAAATCTTTAATCATTAGGATTCTTGTACATGTCATTCATGAAGTTATTTCCAATGCTTGTTTGATAATTTCAGAAGTAGAAGTGTTTATGGTGCCGGTGAGAATTCAAAATATATCTGGTGCACAAACATATTGAGTAGTATTTCTTTAAATATTGATACTGCTTGTGGTTCATCTTTAGAAAAATGTGCATTTGGAAACTCCTTCCCACACCTCTCATTCAGCACTCTACAGTGAAAGTAAACTGGCAAACCAGATCAGATCCCATACCCATTTGATAATATGCATAGAAAAACCATGCATATGCCAAGCAAAGAGCCCTAGAGGAAGAGTAGAGTAATAGACTTACCAGCAATATGATAGACTCAATGAGTATTTTAAAAATGTGTTTAAGCATGATCTTGAAGTATTGATCCCATGATCAGACACAATCCTCAAGGGTGGCAATGAGGTACAGGGTAGAATGTGTGTGGGTTTTCTAAATCACAGTCCTGTCAACCTTGCATTTTCTCATTCGTACAAGGAGCTGGTTGTACTAAATTAGATCTGAAAGGGCAGCTACCCTTGTTACTAATTTGCTAATTTTGCTTATTATTAGATACTGCTGGTGACTTTCACACTAAACTTCATTTTGGGAAATCAAACTGGTTTGGCAATGGGTCCCAATTCTTATTACAGTTAATAGAGTTACCTTTTGGAGTCTAGCAGACCTGGGTTTATATTAAAGGGGGCTGTGCCTAGTACATAATAGGTTTACTCAAAGAGTAGTAATGACAACTTGAGGCAGCTTACAGATCAATATTTCAAAAGAGGAGAAAATAGGTGACAAAAAAAAAGCAACTAAACCTAGTCTGTGTTGCTGTTTATTTAGCTCACACTTTTGGGTACTGAAAAGTCCAAAGTCAAGTGGCCCTAACTGTTCAACCTCTAGTGAGGTCCTCATCCTTCCTGGCTACATCACATGATAGAGAAGCAGAAAGGGAAATGGCTATTTGCAGAAGGGACTAAGTACATGATGAGCTCACAACATAACTACACTTGGGGTCAAGTTTCAAGCACATGAACAGTTGGGGCCTATTGGTAAAAGACCATTGACCCTGTAAGGGAAAAAAAGTAACAATACCTTTTCTTACCTATCAGAAGGAACACAACCAACAGTCCTTTTAACAAAAGACTGTAAGAAAAAAATAAAGGTTTCATGTGATATGGGAGGATTCAGAAATGAAGGCCCCCAAACCCAGGGGAAATCAGCCTATTTTATGCTTTGGTTTAATGCAGAATGGACACCCATGCAGAAATATGATTGCACAAAAGGATAGTATGTAATTGCAATAGACTAGTGAGGGAAAATTCAGCAAGGTCTGTCTGTTGAGATTCTTAAGCATTCTCTGTGTAGCACTCTGTCCTAGGTGTGAGGCATGAGCCCTTGGGAATGAAGAGTCTTCAAGGGAGAAAGGAAAAAGGAGAGTGTGACTGTTCGGTTTTATGGCTTGCTTTGATGTAGAAAGAGGGGTGGTAAACTGGAAGGCAAGAGAAGGCCAAAGAAGGCCAGAGAGGGACCGGCACTGTAGCATAGCAGGTAAAGGCGCTGCCTTCAGTGCCGGCATCCCATATGGGCGCCAGTTGCAGTCTCTACTTCCCATCCAGCTCTCTGCTCTGGCCTGGGAAAGCAGGGGAGGATGGCCCAAGTCCTTGGGCCCCTGCACCCACATGGGAGACCTGGAGGAAGCTCCTGGCTCCTGGCTTCGGATTGGGGTAGCTCCAGCCATTGCGGCCAACTAGGGAGTGAACAAGTGGATGGAAGACCTTTCTCTCTCTCTCTGCCTCTCCTTCTCTCTCTGTGCAACTCTGACTTTCAAGTAAATAAATAAATCTTAAAAAAAAAAGGGAGGGGGGGAGAGAAGGCCAGAGAGAGACTTTGATTCTGAGGCCTTACAGTATCTTGTAATTCAAATTCCTCAGTACATATCATACAGTCAGCCATTTAATAAGAGGCTTAAAAAAGGTTAATGATTAGAGCAAACTACAAACTCCATTTTTGAGTGTGGAGGGAAGCCAAACAAGAAGATTTCTAGATACTGCGTTTGAAGCATCTTCAGTTACTGTGAAGGCAGCCAGTAGCAAACAGACTTCCCTGGTTTGCATTAGGTGTCCCAGGGAAGTTTCCAAGCACTCTATTCAACAACAGGTAGGAAGGCTTCTTTGTACATAAGCTGTTATGGTGAAATCTCTGAAGTGCATATCAAGTTGTTCAGCTTCAGCTTGAAGAGATCCAGGAAAAGATCAATTTTAATTTGAGTCATTGCAAGCCAGAAATGATTGGAAGATATTGGAAATATTCCTTTGGAGGCTCATAGCCAGACGTAAGTATTGGAGGAATCTAGAGGAATTCAGGATGTCGTCCAGATTGCAGGTAGATAAGAAACCCTCCACACCAATGAGGTAGACTCTGAACAATAAGTGTATTATTTTCTTCTGAAACATTTTTCTCTCCATAGTCACCCCCTTTTCTACCAAAGATAATCCAATTAAGACTGATTTGTTTGCAAAACAAATTTAGTCTCATTAAACATGTCTTGATTATTCATATAAAGGCAGTAAGAATAATGATGTTTAGCCGGCGCCGCGGCTCACTAGGCTAATCCCCCACCTTGCGGCGCCAGCACACCGGGTTCTAGTCCCGGTCGGGGCGCCAGATTCTGTCCCGGTTGCCCCTCTTCCAGGTCAGCTCTCTGCTGTGGCCAGGGAGTGCAGTGGAGGACGGCCCAAGTGCTTGGGCCCTGCACCCCATGGGAGACCAGGAGAAGCACCTGGCTCCTGCCATCGGATCAGTGTGGTGCGCCGGCCGTGGCAGCCATTGGAGGGTGAACCAATGGCAAAGGAAGACCTTTCTCTCTGTCTCTCTCTCTCACTGTCCACTCTGCCCATAAAAAAAAAAATGACGTTTTAAAATACTCTCTTCTATTTAGCTCTGTAAAACTTTTTATAAGGAATCTCGGATTGGATCCTTTTTTTTTTTTTTTTTTTTTTTCTGAGAAACAGCATCCATCCACTGGTTTACTCCTCAAATGCCTGCAACAGTCAGGGCTGGAAATTCAATCTTAGGGTCTCCCGAATGGGTGACAAGGCCTCAACTATGTGAGTCATCACCTGCTGCCCCTCAAGTGTGCATTAGCAGGAAGCCAGAATGGGGAGTGGAGCTGAGAATTGAACTCAGGCAATATGATACAGGATGCAAGCTTCCCAAAGGGCATCTTAATCATTCCATCTAATGCCAGGCGCTTGGATAAGTGTTTTGTTTTGTTTTGTTTTGTTTGAAAGACAGGGTTACAGAGAGAGGTCAAGCCAGAGAGAAAGAGAGAGAGGTCTTCCATCCTCTGGGTCACTCCTCAAATGGCTGCAATGGCCGGAGCTGAGCCGGTCTGAAGCCAGGAGCCAGGAGCTTCTTCCGGGTCTCCTAAACAGGTGCAGGGCCCCAAGGACCTGGGCCATCGTCTACTGCTTTCCCAGGCCACAGCAGAGAGCTGGACTGGAAGAGGGGCAGCCAGCACTGCAGGCCAGGGCTTTATCCCATTGCATCATAGTGCTGGCCCCTTGGATGAGATTTTTAAAAGCACCTCAAAGCTAGGAAGCCAATCATCTGCTCACCATGAAATTTCACCTGTAGTAGCTACAGATTTGCGTGAGCTCCACTGCCTGGTTCTACCAAAATATTTTGAGATTCCTGGGCCTGCCAGGAAGTGAGACTCTTTACCCACCTGCAAGACAACCATGTGAACCGTATATTCAAGATCCCAGGCCAGTTCTTCCCCATGGGGTCTTTATTAGCTCTATAATGTTAACCTTAGTTCCTTAAAGCTGTCTGTTCATATCTGGAAATAAGATATTGTAATAAAGCCTTAGTAATGTGCCTCTCACATTTTAACATGATAACCAAAATGATGACTGGTAATATATTAGATTCCCAGGAATCTCATAATTTTTGAAACACTCATATAAATCATACACCCATAAATCTAACTTAAAGAAACTTTAGCATCACTTATTATTTAACAATGTTCCCTAAGTAGTTTTTTAAAAGATTTATTTATTTATTTGAAAAGCAGAGAGAGAGGTCTTCCATCCGCCAGTTCACTCCCCAAATGACCGCAATGACTGGAGATGGGTCGATCCGAAGCCAGGAGCCAGGAGCTTCTTCCAGGTCTCCCACGTGGGTGCAGGGGCCCAAGAACTTGGGCCATCTTCCACTGCTTTCCCAGGCCATAGCAGAGAGCTGGATCGGAAGAGGAGCATCCAGAACACGAACTGGCGCCCATATGGGATGCGGCACTGCAGGGGGCGGTCTTACCACCTATGCCACAGTGCTGCCCCATTTATAAATATGGCACAAGGTTTAAAACACTTAAATACGATCTTGGTTATCTATTTGATAAGTGACAAAAATTTTAAAGGAAAATACAAAATGCTACCCAGCTATTGACAAAAACTAAGCTCTTTTAATATCAAAAGACTTACCCAAGTAATCAAATGCATACAAAACAACATCAAGCATAAGAAATTATCTTTTTTTTAAAGATTTATTTATTCATTTGGAAGAGCTTCAGAGAGGTGGAGGCAGAGAGAGAAAGAGAGAGAGAGAGAGAGGCTTTCCATCCACTGGTTCACTCCCCAGATGGCCACAACAGCCGGAGCTGGGCGGATCCGAAGCCAGGAGCCAAGAACTTCTTCTGGGTCTCCCATGTGGGTGCAGGGGCCCAAGAACTTGGGCCATCTTCCACTGCTTTCCCAGGCCATAGTAGAGAGCTGGATCGGAAGTGGAGCAGCCGGGACTCGAACTGGCGCCCATATGGGATGCTCTCACCGCAGGTTGTGGCTTTACCCACTATGCCACAGCACCGGCCCCAAAACTTTGACATTTTAACAGAGAAGACTCTTAAGTTCTACTTTGCATCAATGTACTATTAATAACAAAGGTAATTATAATTTTAAAAAACCTAAATAAATCAATCCAACCTCAGCCAGTTTACTGATCACAAAATATTCCCTCAAAACTTCCTTATACTTTTTTTAATATCCATCAGTTTTTTAAAAAAACACATCCTTCATATCTTTCTTTAGGAAACATTTTTCTGACATATGGAGTAGTTTCCTTTACAGTTTCTAGTAGTTAAGTTAGATATACTAATTATAATTTTATAATTATAACTAAGTAATTTCTAGTGAAAACTAGTAATCATTGTGAACTGTCTTCTAATAGCATCTGCTATATCGTAATTTCTAGAAATTATTTCCATGCTTATGAAAGACCTAAAATATTTAGTTTATCCATACCACATAAAAATAGGATGCCAAGGGGCTGGCACTATGGCACAACAGGTTAAAGTCACTGCCTGCAGCACCAGCATCCCATATGGGCGCCAGTTCGAGTCCCAGCTGCTCCACTTCCAATCCAGCTCTCTGCTGTGGCCTGGGAAAGCAGTAGAAGATGGCCTAAGCCCTTGGACTCCTGCACCCGCATGGAAGACCCAAAAGAAGCTCCTGGCTCCTGGGGTTGGATCAGCTCAGTTCTGGACATTGTGGCCATTTGGGGAGTGAACCAGCGGATGGAAGACCTCTCTCTCTTTCTCTCTGGCTCTACCTCTCTCTGTAACCCTGTCTTTCCAATAAATAAAATAAATCTTAAAAAAGTAGGATGATGGCCAGCATTGTGGCTCAGCGGGTTAAGCGGCTGCTTGTGATGCCAGCATCCAGTATCAGTGCTCCACTTCAAGTCCCACTGCTCTGCTTTTCTCCCTCTCAAATAAATAAAATGAAGTATTTCTTTAAAAAAGAAAAGATTTAAAGAATAAAAAATAAAGAAAAATAATAATAAAAAAAACATAAAAAAGTAGGATGACAAAGTATATAAACCTAAACCCACTCTTAGTAATTGTTTTAGCATTTTAATTGACCCAGATATTTAACCAGGTATCTATTACTTAATTTCTCTTTAAAGTTTCAAGTTACCAAAAAGATTGCTGAAACTATTTTTAAAAATGTATTTATTTATGTGAAATGCAGAGTTACAGAGAGAGAGAGAGTTTTCCATCCTCTGGTTCACTCCCCAGATGGCCACAACGGCCAGAGCTGGGCCAGGCCAAATCCAGGAGGTTGGAACTCCGTCTTGTCTCCTGAGATCTTCTGCTGCTTTCCTAGGCTCATTAGCAGGGAGCTGGATTGGAAGTGAAACAGCCAGGACTCGCCTGGCACTCATCTGGGATGCTGGCGGTGGCTTAACCTACAACCCTGGCCCCTTTTGAACTTTTTAAATAGGCATGTCTTTGTTCTATACTTAAATATTATTAAAAAGTTCATCTATAAAATGTTATCCCACTTATATCTGGTTCAATTCATGTATTCTCAACAATTATGCTTGAATTGCTCATGAAAATGTTGAGACACTAAATAAACTTAGCCACAATCTCTAAGTATTCTTTCTTTGGTTGTTGACAAATCAGACAAATATCAAAAATATTACAAAAACAATGGGGCCGGCATTGTGGCATAGCGGGTAAAGCCACCGCCTGCAGTGCCGGCATCCCATGTGGGCGCTGGTTTGAGATCCAGCTGCTCCACTTCTGATCCATCTCTCTACTGTGGCTTGGGAAAGCGGCCGAAGATGGCCCAAGTCTTTGGGCTCCTGCACCAGCGTGGGAGCCCCGGAAGAAGTTCCTGGTTCCTGGCTTTGGATCGGACCAGCTCCAGCCATTGTGGCCACCTGGGGAGTGAACCAGCGGATGGAAGACCTTTCTCTCTCTTTCTTTCTCTCTCTCTCTCTCTCTCTCTCTCTCTCTCTCTGTGTAACTCTGACTTTCAAATAAATAATCTTTTTAAAAAATACTACAAAAGCAAAGAAACTAAAAGGTAGACACGGCCCCTCCCTCTCTGGTCTTTCTTTTTTAATAATGGTCATTTCCCTGAGATTTGCATTTCTGAAAGTTAACTGTATCAAGTCCTAGAGAAGACAAGGTGGGCAATGTACAGCTCAAAGGGACAGAGAAAGAACGCCAAATGTTTCCAAAACAGAGATGGGGGCGTGTCCAGTGAGGTACAGAAAGGGATTCAAAATAAACATAAAATGATAGGAACTCACTATGGAGTTTTACAAGGAGGTATTCGGAGAGTTCTTGGATGAGCTTCAGAAGCCTAACTATAGTTTGGCCTTAAAGACCTGAAACCTTACCTCAGAGGTTTCCTCATAGTGATTTTTTTTTTTTGACAGGCAGAGTGGACAGTGAGAGAGAGAGAGACAGAGAGAAAGGTCTTCCTTTGCTGTTGGTTCACCCTCCAATGGCCACTGCGGCCGGCGCACCGTGCTGATCCGATGGCAGGAGCCAGGTGCTTCTCCTGGTCTCCCATGGGGTGCAGGGCCCAAGCTCTTGGGCCATCCTCCACTGCACTCCCTGGCCACAGCAGAGAGCTGGCCTGGAAGAGGGGCAACCAGGACAGAATCTGGCTAGAACCCAGTGTGCCGGCGCTGTAAGGCAGAGGATTAGCCTAGTGAGCCGCGGCGCCAGCCTAGTGATTTTTCAATCTATTGACAACCAAATGGACAAGGTAGGGGCTCGCAGGGGAACACAGCAAAGACTCAAGGGAAATGGATGGACCATAGAAGGTGGCAAAAGACGAAGGAGGAGCAGAGGTAAATGGAAAGAACAGGTCTGAAAGGAGCCAGTTTTGGGGGGGATCGTAAGTTTCCCCAAAACAATCACATTTACAATCACATTTTCCATAGCAAGAGCCATGCCCATATGAAAGAAAACAGGCCCAGGGCTTTCAGCTGAGAAGTTCTCAGAGGAGAAGCAGGATCCAATGGAATAGTGGGCCTTAAAAATAGAGCCTAAATATCCACTTCCAATGTAGCCAACATTTGACCATAGAGCTCTTTTTAAAAAAAAATGTATTTATTTGAAAGGCAGAGTTACAGAGAGAGAGAGAGAGAGAGGTCTTCCATCCACTGGTTCACTCCCCAGATGACTGCAATGGCCAGAGCTGAGCTGATCCTAAGCCAGGAGCCAGGAGCTTCTTCCAGGTCTCTCATGCAGGTGCAGGGGCCCAAGGACTTTAGCCATCTTCTACTGCTTTCCCAGGCCATAGCAGAGAGCTGGATCGGAAGTGGAGCGGCCGGGACTTGAACCAGCTCCCGTATGGAATAGTGGCAGCCTTACCTGTACACAACTCCTTGAGCCAGGATGATAGGTGCTTTGCTAGCTGCAAATGAGGCACACACCCCCATTTCTGCCTGGCTATGTCTTGCAGGCCCCCAGCCTTTCAGTTAGCCACGTGCAAACACAGGCCTGATAATCTGCTTACCCCAGACAGGTGTTTAGGACACAAAATGGGACAAACGGAAAAAGAAGAGCTGTCCATAGGAAGAAGAGCATGAGTAAAAGTGACCCCAAGACCAAGGGTCACAATTCAAGTTTATTTTTATAAATGATAGCCAATTTATTCCAAACGTAACTCAAACCTATAATCCCAGGGGCACAAGTGGTGTTCTCAGAGTGAGCACAGAAGATTCAATCCACAATCCAAAAAGCGTTTTTCAAAGATAGACAAAGGAAATGGAGAACTTCCTTGCTGCAGAGGATTACAGATAGTTTGTGTCAAAGTTTTCTCTGGTCCCCTACAGAAGACAAAATGCACCCCACCTCCTCCAAGTCATAGACCTGCTAATTTGTGACACTGAGCGTGCGCTACTGGGATGAGGGTATCCCAACACAAAGCCAAGCCACAAAGGTTGAGATGACAAAAGTCCCTTATGGGAACTGGCTGTGTGGTGTAACAGGTTAAGCTGCCGCCTGCAGTGCTGGCATCCCATATGGGCGCAAGTTCAAGTCCCAACTGCTCCTCTTCCAAACCAGCTCCCTGCTGATGGCCTGGGAAAGCAGTGGAAGATGGCCCAAGTGCTTGAGCCCCTGCACCCCTGCACCCATTTGGGAGACTCAGAAGAAACTCCTGGCTCCTGGCTTTGGCCTGGCCCAGCCCTGGCCATTGTAGCCATTTGGGAAGTAAACTAGCAGATGAAAGACTCTCTCTTTCTCTCTCTCTGCCTCTTTCTCTTTCTCTCTCTCTCTCTCTGTAACTTTTGTGTTTCAAATACATAAATCAATCTTTTAAAAGAAAAAAGTCCCTCATGGACTGAGAGCTCTTAATAAGCCAAACTCCTATGAGAGCTGGGATGGTCAAAGAATATATGGATTGCCAGCCTATGTGACTGGTTGGTTACCAGACACTTGCGCCCCCTGGTGGCAGCGACTAGATAAAGCATCCTCACTGATCACAAAGGCAAACTCTCTGGACACAAAACAGGATGAAAGAACCTCCTCTGGTTTTTGTCTCCAGAACCCACCGCAAAGTTTGTCTGAACAGATGGTCTGGTGAAAACTGTAAACTCACCGGTCCGTGAAGTAGGCTCAAACAACAGGCTTACTAGGATCTCTACCTGTATTCTTATCCTATGTGTCTCATCTTTCTGACAAACAGCTGAGAATACTGATACAAAGGAGAACAGAGGACCACCTCTGGGACAGAGGGGCTCAGAAAATAAGAGCACTTCCACCAACACACACACGCACGCACACACACACACATACACACACACATCGCAGTTCCTACTCCCCCAAACTAATTTAAATTATTTTCTCCTGCTAATCTGAATTTGGAAAGGAAAGGAGAAAGAACAATTTTACACTCCATTCTTAGCTTGGGTGTTACAGGCAGATATCTGGGAAAACTGGCTGTGGTCAAAGAAAAGAAACAAACAAAAAAACCTGATCTTTTCTTTGCCATATTTGGCTGAATTGCCCCAGGATGCCATCTGCAGGTTCCAAAATGAGTCAGCTGGCTCAGCCACTACACATTGGGCATCGGAAACCATAGGGGCAGAAAGGTGTGTTGCCTTTCTTCAGCCATCAGGAGGGTCACAATCAACACCCCTATAACAAAAGACAGAATAGGCATAACAGAGCTAATCAATGTTTTCTGTGACACAGGAGCCTTCAGGAATGAAAACCTCAAGACCCAGGGAAACCTGTATACTTGTATGCTTAGGTTTAATGAAGAAAGGGCACCTTTGTAGAAATGCGATTGGACAAAAGAGTAGGATGTAATGGTAATAGACTGAGGAGGGGAAACCCAGCAAGGCCTGTATGTATATATTTATAATTTGAGAGCTAGAGAAACACAGACATAGATCTTCCATCCACTGGATCATTCTCCAAATGCCACACAGCCAGGAGCCGGGAACTCAATCCTTGTGTCTCATGTAAGTGGCAGGGGCCCAAGTGCTTGAGCCGTCTCCTGCTACCTCCCATGGTGGATTCGAAGCAAACTGAAATCTGAAGTGGTGTCACAGCCACTATGCCAAATGCCCATCCCTGTTCAGATTCTAGACCTTTCTGTGTAGCTCTCCTTCCCCCTGGGTACAGGGCAGGACCTCCCTGGGTCTTCAAATTAGGAAAGAGAAGGGAGACCATGACCTTTCTAAATTTTATGGCTTGCTTTGGAGGAGAGGGCTTCTAGTTTCAAGAAATTTCTGGCTTCAGAGTAGAAAGGGGGTGGCAGACAGGAGGGCAAACATCAGCGATACTTTGCTTCTGAGGCCTCCTGATAATCTTTAATTCAAAGTACTCAGCATCATTAACTGAAGGGATTAGAATGAGCTGAAATAGTTGAGGGAAAAGGTGGGCCTCAGGACCAGAGTGACTATAGCATTGATGATGGGATACAGGGAGATAAGACTATTTCCAAATGTTGGAATTGGAAAGGACTAGCACATATGTTACATGTTACAAATGACAATCAGCTCAGGAACTTAACCAATATTTATATGCTTTTCTCCATTCCAGCTCAGCAGGTCTCAAGCCTGATTGCATATTACAAACACTTGGGGAATAATTTTTACAGATGAGGGTTTTGTATGAATATTCTTAGCACTACTGAATTACACACTTCAAATGTTGAAGATGGCAAATGTTAGATTGCATGTATTTTGTCACAATTAAAAACAAAAACAAAAATAGTGTCTGAAAGCCACTGCCTGCAGTGCCGGCATCCCATATGGGTGCCGGTTCGAGTCCCGGCTGCTCCACTTCTGATCCAGCTCTCTGCAGTGGTCTGGGAAAGCAGTGGAAGATGGCCCGGGGCCTTGGGCCCCTGTACTCATGTGGGAAACCCTGAAGAAACTCTTGGCTCCTGGCCATTGTGGCCAACTACGGAGTGAAGCAGCGAATGAAAAACCTCTCTTTCCCTCTGCCTCTCCACTCTGTGTAACTCTGACTTTCAAATAAGTGAATGAATCTTTAAAAAAAAAATAGTGTCTGGGTCCTGTGCCTACAATCATTATTGGTTTAAAAACTCCCCAGGTGATATTGATGAGTGACTAGGGTTGAAAACCACTGTCATTTCCTTTACTAATCAAATGAGCTCCCTGTCATCAGCCAGTTGCTGATGCCAGAAACACAAGCAATATGGTGGCGTCATTAGACTATCTCATGAATTATTTCCTAATGGCTTTATGAGCTTTTAGCCTCTCAAGCAGGCCCCAAGGGTTTGGGCAACAAGGAAAGCTGTGTGAGCCCTTGCAGAAACTGAGTAGTTAGTTACCACTTAGGTGAAAGCTAGCAGAGGGTTGGGTCTGTTGTGAACTTTCCATACAGCGCTTGGTGCTTCTCTCCTCCCTTCATTGGGGTTCATGTTTATTAGGTGCATATTATGCTACTTCTTATGCTAATGCTTTGCAATGTTATTTCATCTTTACAAGCTTCTGAGGTAAGTACCATTGTCTCCCTTCTAAGCTCCTTGACTGTCTTTTTTTTTTTAAGAGTTATTTATTTTATTGAGAGGTACAGTTACAGACAGAAAGAGGTCTCTGTCTTCTGGTTCACTCCCCAGATGGCTGCAGCTGCGCCGATCCGAAGCCAGGAGCCAGGAGCTTCTTCCCGGTCTCCCATGCGGGTGTGGGGCCACCTTCTACTGCTTTCCCAGGCCACAGCAGAGAGCTGGATCAGAAGAGGAGGATGCTGGCATGGCAGGTGGCAGCTTTACCTGCTATGCCACAATTCTGGCCCCTTGACTGTCTTTTTTTTTTTTAAGATTTATTTTATTTATTTGAAAGACAGAGTTACAGAGAAAGGCAGAGACAGAGAGAGATGTCCTCCATCCATTGGTTCATTCCCCAGAAGGCCACAATGGCTGGAGCTGCACTGATCCGAAGCCAGGAGCTTCCCCTGGGTCTCCCATGTGGGTGCAGGGGCCCAAGGACCTGGGCTATTCTCCACTGCCCTCCCAGGCCATAGCGGAGAGCTGGATCAGAAGAGGAGCAGCCGGGAGTAGAACCAGTGCCCATATGGGATGCCAGCGCTTCAGGCCAGGGCTTTAACCCGCTGTGCCACAGCACCGCCCCCCCACCGACTATCTTAAAACAGATTTTCTTCTGGGGCCCAGCTTTATTCCCAGCACATGGTAGGTATTAAATAAATCTATTGAATAAATGGTGAGTCCCTATGTCACAGATACAGTAAGAGTTCAAAATGTTAAGCAAATTGTTCAACTTATAGAGCTAAGAAGGCGTTGAACTGGTTGTGCAATTGCAACGCACATACTGGCTGCAAAGCACTCACTTTAAACCACGATTCTACATCCACCACCCCCTTTCTGCCTTCAGGGCTTTGGCCTCTTGTGTATTTTGTCTGTGGCTCACGGCCAGCATAATGTTTCTCCTGTACTCTTAGGACTCTTGTGTTTAAGGAATACAAATCCAATTTACACAAGCTTTAAGCAGCAATGGGCCTGTATAAAGACGGGGGTGCATCACCTAATCCGGGGGTAATGCAGATGGGTCATAGGAAGAAATGAACCAGGTGACTCGATGCAGCCAGGAGTTTTGCATCTCTCCTGTTCAAACTCAATCCCAGATTCCCCCAGCCCTTAAGGCATTCAGATCTGGCTAAAAAGCCCATGAAAGCATTTCAGGTATGGAAAGCCAAGACACTGTGGCAAAAAATGACCTACATGAAGGATCTCTGTGAGATCCCGGTGGAAAGAACGGGCCATCAAAGAAGGAGGTACCTTTCTCTGAAGGGAGGAGAGAACTTACACTTTGATTACGGCCTTGTCTAAATAATGTCAGAGTTTGTGGACTCAAGAGGCTTCCATAGCCTTGGCAGCTCATGACAAGAGCCTCGGGTGATTACTGATGTCATAAATAAGAGTGTCAATTGTTAAATCAACAACACGAGTCACTGTGCACTTGCTCCCCATGTGGGATCTCTGTTCTTAATGAGTTGTACTATGAGAATTAACAGTAAAAATAGTCTTCAAACAGTACTTTATACTTTGTGTGTCTGTGTGGGTGCAAACTGTGAAACTTTACTTAGCATAGAGTTGATCTTCTGTATATAAAGATAATTAAAAATGAATCTTAATGAAGAATGGGATGGGAGAGGGAGTAGAAGGTGGGGCGGGAGTGGGGGTGGGAGGGCAGGTATGGAGGGAAGAGCTACTATATTCCAAAAGCTGTATCTATGATATTTGTATTTATTAAATAAAAGCTTTCTAAAAAAATCCCAGATTCTCTGGGAAGGTACCTAAGAGATGGCTCCTTCTGCAACCATGAGATAAGGTGGAGAAGGTGATAGGAAAGGGGTGCCGCAGAGACTGATATCAGACTGGTTATTAATAATTTTCAATATCAATAAGCCTGTGGGCTCTTTCACTTATTCAGAGAATTCTGAATGCTGGCTCAAATAGACCAGACAACATGGTAAGTTTTTAAGGATTTTATTCAGTAAGAGAAATGTGCAGGAAAGTGAAGGCTTTATTTAGGGGAGAAAGAGAGGTCTAGAAGCTTCGTTGGCTCCACACCAAGCAGAGAGCAGGCCAGAAGCCACATAGAGCAAGCATGCAGGCAGGAAAGCAGAGAGCAGGTGGCCTGAAGGCCATGTACCCCAAAGGCGCGGGGCAACAAGGGAGGGGCCCACCGTGTTCCAGGCCTTTTATCCACTTCCAAAGGGGAATGGTTATGTAGTCTGGTTCGCAGGTGGGCGTACAGGTGGGGTCAGGTAGGGGCATGAGATCACACAGGGGGCGTGGTCTTCCAGCTCACAAACCTAATCAAATTTATCCTATCTGCCTGCCTACATCAAGATGACCCAATAGATGTTTACCTATAGTCTTCCTCTTGGCTGCCCCATAGACACATATGCTATTTCCCCCATAGTTACAGTTCCAAACACGTCCATGCCTAACATAATCCATGGACAACTGCAAGCCATAGCAACTACTGCAGCCAGAAACAGTGGCATGAACATGCTTTTTTCTCCTCTAGTTCAATGACAATCTAAATATCACTCCTTTTGATCCTGCAACCTCTGATAAAGTCAACTGCTACTAGGAGATATCATGTCCACCAGGGGGAAACAATTAGATCGCCACAATCACAATCCCCTTGTAGGAAATGAGAGGTCACCTCTTACCAGCTGGCAGGTTCAAGCATATGCTGTTTCCACCTGGATCGGACTAAAGGAAATAAATTATGGGCATAGAAAACTCCTGGGAGTGAACTTATTTACACACTTCCTTGCTTAACCAGTCTGGCTGGGTCTGGGATATATAGAAAAAGAGCACTAATTCTCAAAATTGGGAGTGTGTTAGAATCACTTGACGGATGAGACCCATCCATAAATATTTGGCAGGTACACTTTTTTTTTAATGTTGTATTTATTTGAAAGGCAGAGTTAGAGAGAAAGACAGGTTCAATCTGTGGTTTCAATCCCCAAAGGGCCCCAATGCCCTCTACTGGGCTTCAGCCAGGAGCCAGGAACTCCATTTTGATCTCCCACATGGGTAGCAAGGGTGGAAACACTGGGCCATCCTCCACTGCTTTCCCAGGCACATTAGCAGGGAGCTGGATTGGAAGCAGAGCAGCTGAGACTCCACCTGGCACTGCCATATTGGATGCTGGTGCTGCAGGCAACGGCTTAACCTGATTTGGCATTTGTACACCTCAATGCTGGCCCCCAAGGTATACTCCTTTCAAACTTCTGCACTAAGAGACCTCACTGAACTAGCACTGCTTCCAGTAGCCTAAAGGCAAACCCTTAGGCTGTAAACACCCGTGAATTCCTTGAAAATGTCTTGAAAACCTTAGGGCTGTCAAAAGACATTCTAGTTTTTTTTTTTAATCTATCACCTGATAATAGGCCCCAGACCTCCCATAGAGCATTTATACTACAAAGAGCTTACAAGTGTGAATCCTTCCTCTGTCCCTTCGACATGTGCATATTTGTATCTCTTATAACTCAGGTATGTCTTTCACCAAGACCTGAAGGCCATTTTTTTATAGGGGCTCTGTCTCCCAGCGTCTGGGAGAACAGAAATCTAACTTCGGTATTAATCGTCAGTCAGCAAACACAGAGGGCCTCATTGCATTGACACCGGCCAGCCCTCTGTAAGCATTCATTTCTCCGACTGTACTAAGCCCCTGCTCCCTCTCCTGCCCCTACTCCTTCATCCCACCTTTAAAATGACATCTCCTCTGCAGAAATCAGAAGGAAGCTCAGCTCTTGCCCCTACCATCAGTAGTTACTGAATAAAATCCATTTTCACCACTTCGCTTTAACTAATGTTCAACTTTTTTTTTTAAGATTTACTTATTTTTATTTGAAAGGAAGAGTTAGAGAGAAGGAGAGACAAAGACGGAGATTTTGCATCTGTTGGTTCACTCCCCAAATGGCCAAGTCTAAGCCAGGAGCCTCACCTGGGTCCCCCACACGGGTGCAGGGGCCCAAACACTTGGGCCATCTTCTGCTGCTTTCACAGGTGCATTGACATGAAGCTGGATTGGAAGTGGAGCAGCCTGGATTTGAACCAGTGCTCATATGGGATGCTGGCATTGCAGGTGGCCACTTAACCTGCTGCACCACAGCACTGGCTCCTAATGCCCAACTTTCTTTATCTTTGACAATACTTAAACCAGGTATTTCTTAGCCCCACCTCCGAAGTTTCTGATCTTGTAGGTCTAGGATAAGGCATGAGGATTTAGATTTCAAATATTAAGCTCACAGATGATGAGTGTCAGTGTTACCGGCAATTAATTATTAACCGAAATAGTGAGCAGGATCAGAATTATTGAACACACTATGAGAGGCACTACAATGGAAACAGCCTACTAGTAACTGCAGTACTTTCTTAGTTAGGATGAGTTTTCCCAACGACCCAACAGATTTTCGAGGCAGGCTATTTGCATTTCCAGGCAGAGGTGGTGACCCTACACTGCCCTTGGCTTTGAGACTTTCCCAGTGCCCTGGGGAAACCTTCCACAATGATGTGTTTGCCCAGGGACATAATTTTGAGAATCACTGCTCTTGTTGATCAGTGATAGTTTCTATTTACCAAATTTTATTTCCTAGTGTCGCTCCCCCTCTTCATGGAGGAACGACACAGGACCCTGCGCTGTTCTTTTGTCTGCTCGGCCCTCCCTGGGTTTTCTGCTGGTTCTTCCCGGGTTGGCTACCGACCCTTCCACCTCCGTGGAAGGGCGGTTCCCCCTGCCACTTTTCCCCACTTCCGCGGGGGAGCAGCACACCGCCGGCCAGCTCTCTCGGGGGCTGCACAGGTGTTCCCTCAGATGTTCCCCTTAGATGTTCCTGGTGCATGTTGTCTCTCTCCTCCTTTATAGTCCTCTTACGCCAATCCCAACTCGGCTGCCCACACGCCGAGTACGCTGCTCTCCTCCAATCAGGAGCAGGATCAGCTCCTGGAGGTCATCACTCAAGTTGGCAAGAGGCAGCTGCGTAGAAGCTGTTTTCTCCTCTCCCAGCGCCATATTGTGGGAGAGCAGATGCATAGAATAAGTCTTAATTCCAGTAACTCAGTCCAGTCCGAGTTGCTCCCCACACCTAGTTATATAATGTCCTTAAAACATTACTGGACTGCCTGTTAGTTTCATTTGCAGGGCCTCAGAATGCTAAAAACAAATGCCAAGAATCTCATTGTTATGCTCTTTGAATCTTCAGACCTGCTCAAGGAAATAGTCTGGATCAACCTGTTGAAGCTTCTGTTTGTTTGTTTTAAGATTTATTTTAGGGCGCCTGTGCTGTGGCACAGCAGGTTAAAGCCCTGGCCAGCTGCACCACTTCTGATCCAGCTGCCTGCTGATAACCTGGGAAAGCAGCAGAAGATGGCTGAAGTGCTTGGGCCCCTGCAAACACGTGGGAGACCTGGAGGAAGCTCTTGATTTCAGATTGGGTGAGCTCCAGGCTGTTGTGGCCATCTGGGGAGTGAACCAGTGGATGGAAGATCTCTGTCTCTACCTCTCTCTGTAACTCTGCCTTTCAGATAAATAAAATAAATATTTAAAGGTTTGTTTATTTTTGGACGGCGCCGCGGCTCACTAGGCTAATCTTCCACCTTGCGGCGCGGCACACCGGGTTCTAGTCCCAGTCGGGGCACCGGATTCTGTCCCGGTTGCTCCTCTTCCAGGCCAGCTCTCTGCTATGGCCTGGGAGTGCAGTGGAGGATGGCCCAAGTGCTTGGGCCCTGCACCCGCATGGGAGACCAGGAGAAGCACCTGGCTCCTGGCTTCGGATCAGCATGATGCACTGGCCGTGGCGGCCATTGGAGGGTGAACCAATGGCAAAGGAAGACCTTTCTCTCTCTCTCTCTCACTGTCCACTCTGCCTGTCAAAAAAAAAAATTGTTTATTTGAAAGGCAGAGTTACACAGAAAAAGGGGAAGAAAAGAGAGAGATCTTCCATCAACTGGTTCACTCTCCGATGGCCGCAACAGCCACATCCCTGCTGATGTGCCTGGAACTCCACCTGGGTCTCCCATGGAGGTGGCAGGGGCGCAAAAGTAGCAGGATTCGTGTATGGAGACAAGACACCAAGGCCTTTTAATAGGAAGTAGTCTTTTATTATGTCAGCATAAGGCTCAGATGGAATGTCTTATCCAAAATCCTGAGCCCCTCCCCCCAAGAAAGAAAGGTTTTTCCTTATAAGTGGTTTTAGTTTCTTTGTCTCCCTTATATGGTTACATGTATACATTTGATTGGATAGTCTCATGTTACATGGTGCCCACAGGATTGATACAATTTTTACACACATACTGAGCTGTCTGCTGTCTGGCAAGGATTAGAGCAAGCAGAACCTGAATTTGCTACATCTAAGCAGATAGTAACTACAGTGGAAGCAGTCATAGGCAAGCACATAACAACCACATTTCATTCCCAGGACAGGTGCCTCCTTTTTTCTTTTTCTGACCTTGAGAAGGCTTTTACCATAGCTTTAATCATGTCAGTTAGAAACAAGTTTAATTAAAAGATAGAGACCTCTGCCACACAGGTACTTGGGTCATCCTCCACTGCTTTTCCAAGCACATCATCAAGGATTGCAGGATCAGAAGTGGAACAGCTGGGACTCGAACCAGCACTCATTTGGGGTGCAGGCATCGCAGGCAGCAGCTGATCCTGCAGCACCACAATGCCAGCCCACAGCTTCTATTTCATAGCACCGACCTAAGGACTCTGCTCATTCTCCCTGGCGTTTTACATTTCTCTCTAATGGGAAACTGACTGCTGATGGCTTCCCACCTTTCTACTTAACGAAGAGTCTCTGGTTCAGACATCCCATAGGAAATAATAGGCTGAGTTCAAGGTTGGGAAGCTTTTTTTTGCTGACCTGTCCTGGGAATGTTCCACTTGTGTTTTCTTTACAGATCAATTGAATGCATTTACAGGAGACATCATCACAGTTGGCGAGGGAGGGACTGGAGAACAGGAGAACTTAGAGGCATATACACAGAATCCCATCCAAGTTGTGGGGAGCAACCCGGACTAGACTAAGTTACTGGAATTAAGACTTATTCTATGCATCTGCTCTCCCACAATATGGCGCTGAGAAGGGAAACAGCTTCTACACAGCTGCCTCCAGTTCAACCAATAAACTGTAGGACTTACTCCTGATTGGAGGAGAGCAGCGTACTCGGCGTGTGGGTAGCAGAGTTGGGATTGGTGGAAGAGGACTATAAAGGAGGCGAGAGACAACATGCACCAGGAACATCTAAGGGGAACATCTATCTGAAGGAACACCTGTGCAGCCCCCGAGAGAGCCGGCCGGCGGTGTGCCGCTCCCCCGCGGAAGTGGGGAAAGTGGCAGGGGGAACCGCCCTTCCACGGAGGTGGAAGGGATAGTAGCCAACCCGGGAAGAACCAGCAGCAAACCCGGGGAGGGCCGAGCAGACGAAAGAACAGCGCAGGGTCCTGTGTCGTTCCTCCACGAAGACGGGGAGCGACACAAGTTGCCTGGATTCCGGTTTCCTAATCAGAGAAACCTTTAAAGTGATACGGAGAGTTCTGCAGTCAGTGAGCAAGGTCCCTGTCTCTCTGGCCCCCAGCAATTGTAGATCGCTTGATACAAGCAGAACGGCTGCTCTGTTTTGAGTCCTAAGAGCAATAAGTGACTGCTTCGTGGCCAAATAATCCAGAACGCCAACCTCCTTCCCATCAGCTAGTTCGGGAGATCTCCCACCTCTGTTAGCTCCACATTTTCAGGTCTGTAATTGGCCTCCTCCCATTTTCAGTAGCAGTTCTAGAATTAATTGACGTTCTTTTACATAAGTCACTTCTAACCCAACTCTCTATTAAAAACACTTTAATAAGGACAAAAATCAAGGACGAAAATGCCTCAACAATGATCTGAGTTGGCATTTGGCACAGTGGTTAGGGTGCTGTTTGAGCTACCTACATATCACACTGGAGTCTTTCCCAGCTTTGCCCCTGATTCCAGCTTCCTGCTAATGTGCATGCTAGGGCGAGGGGCAGGTGAGTGGCTGAGTCCCTGCTATTCATGTGGAAGATCCAACTTGAGTTTCTGGATCCTGGCTTAGGTCTGGCCCACCTCTGGCTGTTGCGGGTATTTGGGGACTCAACCAACAGATTGGAGACCCATCTCTCTGCCTTTCAAATACATAAACATTTTAATAATAATGATCTGGGAAGCAGGCATTTGAATATAGAGGTTAAGACACCACTTGGGATGTCTGCATCCAGTATTGGAGTGCCTGGGTTGGAGTTCTGGATCTGCTCCCAGTTCCAGCTTCTGGCTAATGTGCACCCACCCTTGGAGGCAGCAGGCGACAGCTCAAGCAGTTGGGTTCCTGCCACTGGTATGGGGGCCTGGATTGAGTTCCTGGCTCCCCAGCTTCAGCTTGGCCCAGCCCCAGCTGTTGCAGCCATTTGGGGAGTGAAGCAGTGGATGGCAGCTCTCTGTCTCTGTTTCTCTCTGCTTCTCAAATAAATGGGGAAAAGGAGACTGTTCTGGAACCTGGGACTTGAAGACAGGTCCCAACAACAGAGACGTCCTACCTCTCATCTCTGCTCTTCTCTGAGGGTCTGCATTTTACTTCTCTTTCTACTGACCAGCATCTTTCTAAAAAAGTATTTATTTATTTTAAAGGCTGGTTCACTCCCCACATGGCTGCAACAGCCAGAGGTGGGCCAGGTTGGAGCCGGGAGCCCAGAGCTACAGCACAGGGGCCCAAGCACGTGGGCCTTCTTCAGCGGCCCTTCCAGGTGCATCAGCAGGGAGCTGGCTTGGAAGTGGAGCAGCCAGGACATGAACTAGCATATGGGAGGCTGGCGTCTCAAGCGGCTTAAGCTGCTGTGCCACAATGCTGACAAATGTCTTTTAGTCTTATCCCTCTTAGCGGGAAAACTGCTGACAGCTTCCAAGATTTCTACTTAGAAAAAAAGCTGTTATCTCTAATTCTAAATTTTTACGAATGGAGATTTTGATCAATCCAGGTCAGATTAGATGTCTACTTCTGACCCACTTCGTGGTTATAGAAACAGTTTTTGCTGTAACCCTCTAAGTGGGGGAGGGTAGGATCAATTCTTGGAGAAGTAGGACTAGGAGAGCCCCCAGTAGGTCTCCGTTTTACTAGCAATCTGCTGTTCCTCCCAGCCTTCATCCCTTCAGGCCCTGCCCTCTCCCTTTGCTGCATGTTTCTAAGTTTGCTATGTCACTCACTCCACCATCTACTTATTCTTTGTCACTCTGATTTGTTCTCTCTCCACTACTCTTGATAAAAAAAAAAAAATCCTCTTACGGCACTTAGATTTTTTTGTTTGTTTCTGCATCTGAATAGTATGTTCTCAGGCCTCACTCATCTTTTTTTTTTTAAAGATTCATTTATTTGTTTGAAAGGCAGAACTAGAAAAAGAGAGAGTGTGTGTGTGAGAGAGAGAGAGAGAATCATCCAGCTGCTGGTTCACTCCCCAAATGGCCACAAAGGCCAGAGCTGGGCTGATCTGAAGCCAATTGCTTCATCCAGATCTCCCTCTGCTGCTTTCCCAGGCACATTAACAGGGAGCTGGATTGGAAGTGGAGCATCCAGGACTCAAACCAGTGCCCATGGGGCCGGCGCTGTGGTAAAGTGGGTTAAAGCCCTGGCCTGAAGCACCGGCATCCCATATGGGCGCCAGTTCTAGTCCAAGCTGCTCCACTTCCGATCCAGCTCTCTGCTGTGGCTTGGGAAAGCAGTGGAGGATGGCCCAAGTGCTTGGGCCACCTGCAACCGCATGGGAGACCCAGAGGAAGTTCCTGGCTCCTGGCTTCGGATCTGCACAGCACCAGCCATTACAGCCACCTGGGGAGTGAAGACCTCTCTCTTTCTTTCTACCTCTCTCTGTAACTCTGTCTTTCAAATAAATAAAATAAATCTTTAAAAAAAAAAGTACCCATATGGGATGCTGACATTACAGGCTGCAGTTTTATCTGCTACACCACAGCACTGATCCTCCATCTTTTTTTTTTTTTTTTTTGACAGGCAGAGTGGACAGTGAGAGAGAGACAGAGAGAAAGGTCTTCCTTTTTGCCGTTGGTTCACCCTCCAATGGCCGCCGCAGCTGGCGCACCGCGCTGATCCGATGGCAGGAGCCAGGTACTTATCCTGGTCTCCCATGGGGTGCAGGGACCAAGTACTTGGGCCATCCTCCACTGCACTCCCAGGCCATAGCAGAGAGCTGGCCTGGAAGAGGGGCAACTGGGACAGAATCTGGGGCCCCGACTGGGACTAGAACCCAGTGTGCCAGCGCCGCAAGGCGGAGGATTAGCCTAGTGAGCCGCGGCACCAGCCCCTCCATCTTTTTTTAAGAAGATGTGTTTATTGATTTGAAAGGCACAGTTACTGAGAGGGAGAGATAGAGATCTCCCATCCAGTGGGTTGACCCGCCAAATGGCCACGAAGTCTGGGGCTGGGCCAGACTGAAGCCAGGAGCCTAGAATTCTATCTGGGTCTGCCCCATGGGAAGCAGGGGCCCAAGTTTCTGGGGGCATCTTCAGGTACCTTCCCAGATGCATTAGCAGGGAGTTGGATGGGAAGTAGAGCAGCCAGGACTCAAACTGTTGCTCATATGGGAAGCCGGTGTCACAGGCAATGGCTTATCCTGCTGCGCCACAATGCTGACCCCCTCACCCATCATGATACTGTTGGGTTCTGGATTTTTTAAGGGCAGAGAGATCCATGCTCCAGATGGTAATCTGCTGGTTCACCTCCCAAATGCTCAGGGGCTGTTGGCAAGAGCCCAGAATTTAATGGAGGTCTCCCACATAGGTAGTAGAAACCTAATCAGTTGAGCCATCACTAACTGCCTCCCAGGGTCTGGGAGTAGCAAGTAGGAAGCTGGAGTCAGGGTTATAGCCAGGTAGCAAACCCAGGTACTCCGATAGGGGACACAAGAGTCCTAACTGCTAGGCCAAACACATGCTCCAGGTCCTACATGTAACTCTGCCTGCCATTATCTCAACTTCTAGTAAGTTCCAAGTCCTATCTGACTAGTCTCTTCACAGCTTGTTTTCTGCTCTATTCCTGCTGAAAGAGTGGACCCTAAAAGCCAGACAGAAGGCAGCTGTTACATTGTTTCCATGTGAGGAGCATGCTGCAAATAGATTTTTGAAATGATCATGTCTCTGTATGTCTGAAATTAGAGCCCTTGCAGGTATTTTGAAAATCTCTCAGACAGACTAATTGCCAATGAGGGTTGGAAATCAAGGCCTTCACATTGGACACAGTAGCTCAATGGTACCAAAAAAGATACAACTTGCAGTGTAATTTGTGTTGGTGCTTATCTCCTAGACCAGTGAGTTCCCTAGGGCAAGGGATATTTAGTTTTCCTTTGTCTCTGCATTGCCTTGGGCAAATAAACACTGTCTCAGCATTCCCAGCTGAGGCCAACAACTTTTCCAAGAATTACAGTAGCTACAAAGTGGAATTCTACAGAAATGGTAGCAGTTATGTTTGTATCTCATGTATGTTCTTTCTCATTCATTAAAAGCTATGCTAAATTCTCCTTCTTGGGGAATTTTAGCTCACTTCAGCTGAATTCAATCCATCTATTCTACTTCCTTTCCCATGATGCATCACTCTGTCCCCACCAAACTCCTTTTCCTGGGATAGGCAGTAAATACCCTGAAGCAATTCGGTGGGATGCATGCAGTTGGAGTGCAAATGCTAAACACAGATCATCAAGCCCCGCCTCTCGTGACCCTGTGAACGCAAGGCCTGACAGGAGTGGTAGTCCTGTTCCTCGACTGCATCCCGACGCCATAGGGAAGATTACTACAACTCCCAGGATGCCTCGCCGCTCCGCCCCGCCGCCCCTCCTCTCGCTAGAAAGCGTGTACCATAGAGAAGACGAGGCAACATGGCTCCCGAAGGTGGAAGGAAGAGGCTTCACCCCCTTTGCAGCGGTTAACAGCAGCCGGAGAGCAGGAAAAAAAAAGAGACGTGACTAGAGCCCATCATCGCTTTTTTCCTCGCAGCCTCTTCTGAGTCCGGTCTGCCTTACCTTTCCTCTGCACCCAAATCCAATCTGTGGTCTCCTCCCCTCCCCGCCCTCATTCCCTCGCTCCCTCACCCCTCCCCTCGGGAATCCTTTTCCCGCCCCCCTCGCCCCCCGCGGAGTGCGCACGCGCCCGCCCCCAGCTTCGCGCCCAGATCGCCGCCTAGCCTGCTCGCGCAGCCGCCGTCTCGTCTGCCCACCGACGAAGCATGGGCGTCCAGGGCTTCCAAGAGTTCCTGGAGAAGCGCTGTCCTGGGGCCGTGGTGCCCGTGGACCTCCTTAAGCTCGCACGCACGGTTTCTCGCCAGCAGCAGCAGCACCTGCACCGCCAGCTGCCACCGACGGCAGCCCTAGCGCCTGGAGCTCCACGCGTCGCCAGGGGCTCCACGCCTCTGCAACCGCCGCTCCCGCCCGCTGCCTTGGGTGCCTATTCCGGGGGCGCAGGGCCGACCCGGCACCATCACCCCGCTCACCACTTCCACCACCACGGCCAGGCGCCGCCCGGGCTGCACCCACCGCTGCCACCGCCGCCCCCACCGCTGCCTGGTGCCAGGGTGCTGGTAGACGCGGGCTCGGCGCTGCCGCGGCTTTATGGCGGCTACCAAACGGATTGGGTGTGTGGCGGCCAATGGAACGCCATGCTGGGCTACTTGTCAGCGCTGTGCCAGGCTTGTGCCTATCCCGGCGGCGACGGCCTGGAGCTGGTGGTCATGTTCCCCGGGGGCCTGGGCAAGGACCGGCTGGCTGAGTGGGGCCGTCGGTGCCAGGCCGAGCGGCAGACAGCGCAACTGATCGTGGGACACGTGGGCAACAAGGGCACCCCTCCACCGCGGGCCTGGTTCCTGCCACCGGCCTGCCTGAGCCACTGCGTGAGGCTAGCACTCATCCGCTTCCGGGTCAAGGTGAGGGAGGGGCCGGATCTTAAATAACACGCCCCACACCTGTTCCCTCTGAACTAAACACCTAACCACCTATCCACTTACCTGCCTCCCATCTATCCACTTACCCGCCCAATCAGCTAACCTATTTCCCTAACTACCCTCTCCCATCTTACGTCTCCTACCCCCCTTTCATACCACCCCCTATCACCTCTCTACCCATGTCATCCTGGTAGCTCCCTTTCCCGTCACTTATCCTATTGCCCAGTATTTAGGTTTTAGCAGAATTCAGTTGTTTTGTTGTCTCGCCTTTCTTCTGCCGTCATCTTCCTCAAACCGATGTGACTTTTCCCTGCCTTTTGCAGTTGGCATCTCTTTCTTACACTTTTCTCTAATCTCACAGCAGATCAACTAAACGGATGTTCATTGAACACCTTTCCTTTACTTTGTTTTTCCATTTTGACTGTCCTTTTTTGTCCATCTGCTCATTCAACCTTTTTCATGCTTCTACTTCCTCCTTACCTTAGCCTAATGAAACAAAGAAAAAAATACACCCCACTGATTGGAGTCACTGTTCAACAAGTATTAACCCACTGAGTGTAATGTAATGGGTTTGAAAGACATGTGAGAACAGCTCCTGCCCTTGGGGGATGAAATATGTACACACAGAACATTTATTTAATCATATAAATGTATGTGACTGTTTCTCTGCTACAGACAGTAAGTACAGTACCTGTGGTTGGGGTGGGGGTGGGGACTGATATCTGTGCACTGAAATGGTTCCGGGGAGGCTTCCCTGGAGAAGTTGGAACTCTCCTAGGTCTTCACGGATGGGTTGGATTTGAATGGGCCGCAGCTTTGGGAGGAGGTTGCTTTAAGTGGGAAGGAGAGTGAGCAAAAGCAGAAAGGGAATATCAAGTGTATGAGGCCCCGTGGGCTGTTAAATCCAGTCCGCATGTAGTTGGGGCACTGCATATGGGGCCTGGGGAACAGCTTTGGCAGCATCCCTGGTTCTTGGCACCACTG
Organism: Oryctolagus cuniculus; assembly: GCF_051225735.1. Lineage (NCBI taxonomy): Eukaryota > Metazoa > Chordata > Mammalia > Lagomorpha > Leporidae > Oryctolagus > Oryctolagus cuniculus. The sequence continues at coordinate 37,749,912 of NC_142888.1, read as the reverse complement.
CTTTTGCTCTGTTGCTTTCCCATACTCTAAGGTTTCAAGTTCCTACGTGTAAGGAATAGCAAGGCTTGAGAAGTAAAGAGGTGGGCAGGAAGAAGACAAAAGTAGCACAGGGTTGGGTAGGACAAAACCACAAACCCATTCCCCAGCTGAGGTTCTTGGGGACATCGCCGCAGTGAGGGGGATGACGGGCATCACGATCTTAAGAAGTAGCGCAGGGTGGAGTCATGAGGAGGAAAGAAATGTCAGCTGAGAGATTGAAAGACCCACAGAGAGGAGCTTGTAGTGTTTATAGCTTGTGGCTGGAGTCCAGCCGTGCTGGAGGCCACGTGCCCAGCATCAAATCTGTGCGTAGGCTGGGTAGATGATAGTCATTTTTGGTAATGAAGGATCCAGTCATAAGCTATCTCAAGCCTGCAAAGTAGAAAAAAAAAAAGAGAAAATGTACCTATTTGCTTGTCCTCCTGACCGAACATGTTGAAGTAGATTTCTTCATTCACAGCCATTCTTTCCACTTCCCTTTCGCTGCTACCACCTAGACTTTAGAAACTTTTTACCTCACTGTCATAAATTAACCTGGTTGCTGGCAATAGCAACTACATTGATAGAATGCTTACTGTGCGCCAGGTGATAAGGTGCTTTAAAAAAAATTGTTAGCTCACTGAATCCTCAACAGTTACCTGTGATAACAGTCCTGTTTTCCAAATGGGGGAACTGAGGCACAGGTGGTTTAGAGACTTGCCCAAAGTCACCTAGCAGTATGTCACAGAGCTGGGGTTCTGGGATGCATGCCCACACAGTCTGTCTCCAAAGCTCATGTGCTTAAGAATGGAGCTCTAAGTTGAATTTTTGCAAAGTGCCAACTGTGAACTGTGATTTTTATCATTTCCATTTACAACTAAGCTCTGTCCTGGCTCCAGGCTAAAGACAGGTTCAGGTCATTCTTTTTTCTTTTTCCCTTTTTGATGCTTGCTGTAGCCTAAGCATTGTGTGCTGGTTCCTCTGGATTCCGAGGTAAATGAAGTGATTGTTGCCATCAAGGAGGTCAGGGTTTCCTGAGAGACAGACTGAAAGCAGAATTGCAGATACAGTACCCCATTTAGAAATGACGTAAAATGTAGCCCCTTTGTGCAGGTGGTTAATTCTGGATGAGGAAGTGAAAGTTGTCAGAGGCTTCACAGCTTGCGTGGAGCCGAGAAGAGGGCTAAGGATAGTCCAGATAGTGGGCAAGGTATGGAGACCTCAGATGGCCAATTGTGAGCTCTCAATAGGTTTTTATCGCAGGTTGGCAGGAGAGGTGAAGGTTGACTATGGGTTCGTGGCTTCCAAGCTTTTTTGTTTATAAACATATCGCATCAGTCAAAATTTTTGAGAAGCAACCAACCCTAAGTGTATTTTGTCATACTTACCATAATAGCTCATTTTAAAAAAACTCCAGAAGTTTATAAAAAATCAGATGGATGGATAAGTGATAAATCAAGAATTGATGGTAGAATCTTAGTGGTATTTGGATGTTTGCTGTAGAATTATTTCAGCTGTGGCTTGAAGTTTTTCGTAATCAAATATTGGGGAGAATATTTCCAGCAGTCTTCCTAAGTCGGCAGAAGCACCATAGGGGGACTGTTCTAAACCAACTCTTTGATGATTTCACATTCTCCATGTCTTCTCTACTTTGGGTGCAGGATACCTGATTGTTCCCTGAATGAGTAGGACAAAGATCGCAAGAGAATAGATTGTAGGAGGGACCCTTGACATGTGGAATGTGTTTCCAAAATAGCATGTGTAAAGTATCTGTGTTGTCAGTGAGTGACATTCTGCTTCTGGAGTGATGAAGACTTGGGATAACTGATAGTAGAATTTTGCCTTTTCAGAAGAGTGTCGTACTGTATTGAAGTTGGTAATTTTGCCTGGCTGATCTGTACCTCCCATTTCTTTTGACTGAATGTTAGTGTTTCAGAACAAAACCTGCTAGTGCATCACTCCCCTCCTTGGTTGTGTTCTTCAGTCTATATCACAATAGGCCTTTATTCCTAGTCTCCTTTACATTTGGGATAGAGAAAGTAGAGGTGGCTTGATTAAATAATAGAGAAATCGGTTGGGTGTCTGTTTGCCATTAGACAGTTTAGGGCTTCTGACAGAAAGATTCAGTGCATATTGTTGGGATGGATTTAGTCATTTGGTTGGTTTCATTTATATGCTCTGAAGACCTGTGTACATGGTCATTGTCAGTGGCAGGAAAGTTTAGTGAATCTACAGATGGCTTGCCTGATCTCTTCCTAAGCGTCTCAGAAGGAGACTAGTTCAGGAGATGACGTAGGGTGATTACGGGAATGAACACTTTATTTTAAGGGTCATATATATTAGAAAACAACATAATCAACACATCAGGCTCACCATTTCATAGCTGTAACTTTTTTAGAATGGGGCTAATTACAGAAAGAACGAATTGAGTTAAAGAAAAATATTAAGTTGCAGTACTTGGATGTTGTGGAAATCATGTTAGTTCATGAAGAACCAGACTTTGAAAAGCCTGACCAAGAGCCAATGTCATTTTGTGCTTCAGTTCTCCAGAATACAATAAAATGATGACTGCTGTGCTTCTTGACTGTTGACCTATCTTCAGTGCTAGAAAAATCTGTGACTCTTCTAGGTGCTTCAATGGTGGGGAAAATAATTACAGTGGTAACCATTATCATATCTTGAGTAACAGTTGAATATAAAGTGCTTTTTAAAAAAAAAGATTTATTTATTTATTTGAAAGAGTTACACAGAGAGAGGGAGAGAGATTTTTCCATCCACTGGTTCACTTCCCAGATGACCACAATGGCCAGAACTGCCCAGGCCAGAGCTGGAAGCTTCTTCCAGGTCTCCCATGTGGGTAGTAGGGGCCCAAGCACGTGGGCCATCTTCGGCTGCTTTTCACAGGCCATTGGTGGGGAGCTGGATGGAAAGTGGAGTGGCTGAGACATGAACTGGAACCCATATGGGATGCTGGCATCGTAGGTAGTGGCTTTACCCACTATGGTACAACGCGGGCCCCATGAAATACTAAGTAGCTCATTTAACCCTCACAAGCTTGCAAGCTACATGGTATTCTTGCCATATACAATTGAATAACTGAGGTGCAAAGAGATAAGATGATTTTCCTTTGGTCTGGGCACCAGGACCTTGCTCTAGATTTGTATTACTCAGAATTTCTTTCCACACTGTTTCCTTCTTTGGGTACATTCTTGTGTAATATTATACATTTTTATTGGCTAGATAATATGTGTAGGTACATGAACAAAAACACTAATAAGTAGATTTATGGCACACTTAGTTTGTGCCAACATTGCTAGATGTACAATGGTGCCAATACAAGGCAATTGTGGAAGCTAGCTGCCAAGGGAGTGAGTCATACAGTGCTGTTATAGGAATTCAAAAGTAGCAGTCCCTTTCTTTTCTGCATTTTCACTCTTCCACCCCTCTCTGATTTCTTTCACTTAGGCATGACAAATAATATTTTAAAAAGCAAAAACTTTACTTTGTAATTCCCCTAAGCCCCTAGCCTTACCCCTTTCTTCCCTTTTCACCATTTTTGAAAAAGAACGAAGTGCCTATTGCTGCTTTATATCTGATGTCACACTCTGAAACTGCCACATCCATTCCCATGGCTTTCTTGCCATCCTATCTTTGAACTGCTGTCCTTGGATCTTACAGTCCTATTTGCTTCTGATTCTCTTTGTAAATCTCTAGTGCTTTCTGCTTTCTGTATTATTCCTCCTCTGCCTGCTGCCTTAAATGTTGGCATCCTCAAGGCTTCTATCCTAGTCATACTCCTTTCTACATTTGTTTTATGAACAGTCACATCCGTTATTATGACTTTTAAGAATTAACCAAGGTTTGATGACTCCTATAGCTCTGTCCCTACCTCTACCCGGCACATATTTTTGGTTCTCTGATATCCAAGGTGGAACTCATTCGTGCTCCAAAAATTGTTCCACGTCCAGTATTCTCTTTATCTATGAATGGCATTTTTCATCCATTTCAATCCAGAAATCAAGAAGTCCTCACCTCTTCACTCTCCCGTTAGTTCCTACATTTATTTTATCATCATACCTTTGCAATTCCACCTCAAAAATATCTCCTCAATCCAGCCCCTTATATCTGTTCACATTTACATTGCCATAGTTCAGGCCACCATAATTTCTGTCTGAACTATGAAAACAGTTCAACTGATTCCTTTCCTGTAACATTCTCTGGACTCCATCCACCACATTGCTGTCAGAGGGGCCTTCACAAAGTTCAGGAACCATGTATATTGTGAAAGAAACTGTGCATGAGTTTGAACTTTTTGCACCTAAATGAACTTATTTTTAAATTCCATTTTCCATGAACTTTTCCAGGTCCCCTCATAGAATCCTAAAAGACAAAGCTGACTCAGTTGTATGGCCAGAGAGACCCACTGGCTTACTTTGCCTACCTTAGCAAGTCCAGACTTTCAACGTGGCAAACAGTGCCTTTCATAGTCCAATCCCAAACTCTCCAGCCCATTTCTGCCCACACCTGTCCCAACTGTTCGGAACGCTATATTTTTAGACGCACCATGCCCTCTCATATAGTGCTTTTCTTACGGCAAACTTGCCTTTGCATAGCAAATTGCTGCACACTCCTGTTCACAAGTTAGCAACTATAAATCCATCCCGGCCAGCCGCTGCCAGCTTCCTTCCCTTGTGCTACCAAGTACTCTGTTCTTAACCTCTCTTACATTTTTTTTCCTCTCATGTTACAATGTTTTAAATGAGTTTGGACAGGACAAAGCATTTGCTGTAGGACTTGACATATACAAAAATGGTTGTTGAAACAGAGATTGATTGATTGTTGAGGGTTTTAAAGGTCAGGTAGGGAAGAACTTGAATCTATTATTTTATATGGTAATTCCACGTAAATCAACTCAGATTGCAAATTGAATTGCCCGACTTCTGTTATGCGGAAGTTTTTAGAGCTCCTTAGCAACACTTTATAGAGTGTATTCCCCTTTGGTGGTGGTAATAATTGCTAACCTGTGAGCAGGCTTGTGGCAGAGCGGGTTAAGCCACCACCTGCAATGCCCAGCATCCCGTATGAGCGCCTGTTTGAATACCTGCTCCACTTCCATTCCAGCTCCTTGCTAATGGCCTCTGCGCCCATGTGGGAGACCCACATGGAGTTCCAGGCATCTGGCTCTGGCCTGGCCAATCTGGCTGTTGTGCCTATTTGGGGAGTGACCAACAGATGAAAGATATCTCTCTAACACTGCCTTCCAAATAAATAAAACTTAAAAATAGTTACCCTGTGGGCTAGGTACCTTCCATAGATTTGTTAAGTCATTTAATCCTCATAACCACCCTCAGGATAGGTATTTCTTTATAATGAAAAAAAAATTTAAATCTGTTAGTTCTGCCACTTGCTGGTTTGTTCCCCACATTCTTGGAATGGTCGTGGCTGAACTATGGTCCAAACTGGGAGCTGGAAACTCAATCCAGATCACCCATGCAGGTGACAGGAACCTAATTATATCAGCCATCACTGTTGCCTCCCAGGGTCTGCATTAGCAAGAAGCTGAAGTTTAGAGCCAGAGCTGGAAATGAAACTCAGGTACTCTGATGTGGAATGCAGTTGTCTTTAATTGCTAAGCTAAATGCCCACTCCTTTAGTTAAAATATTAACAGTCTAGTCACCAACCCAAGGTTGCAATACAAGAACATGGTTGGATTGAGATTCGAACCTCAAATATATTTGACACCCAAATCCTTTACTTCAAAACAGTATGGTTGCATTTTTCCCCAAATACTTAACTACTTATATGAGAGTCAGAATTAGAGAGAGACAGAAGAGAGCTCTTCAATCCACTGGTTCACTCCCCTAATGACTGCAATAGCCAAGGTTGGGCCAGGCCACAACCAGGAGCCTAGAGCTTCCTCTGAGTCTCCCATATCAACGGCAGGGGCCCAAACATTTGGGCCATGTTCTGCTGCTTTTCCAAGGCCTTAGTAGGGAGCTGGATTGGAAGTGGAGCATCCAAGACACAAACTGGCACCCATGTGGGATGCCACATTGCAGTTGGTGGCTTTACCTCCTATGCCACAACACCAACCCAGTTGCATTTTCTTTTTTTTTTTTTAAGGTTTATTTTTTATTTATTTGAAAGGCAGAGTTACAGAGAGAGGTAGAAACAGAGAGAGAGGAGGTCTTCCTCCACTGGTTCACTCCCCAGGTGACTGCAATGGACCTGAGCTGAGCTGATCCAAAGCCAGGAGCCAGGAGCTTCCTCCAGGTCTCTCACGTGGGTTCAGGGGTCCAAGGGCTTGGGCCATCTTCTGCTTTCCCAGGCTGTAGCAGAGAGCTGGATTGGAAGAGGAGCAGCTGGGACTAGAACTGGCGCCCATATGCGATGCCGGCGCTTCAGGCCAGGGCTTTAACCCACTGTACCACAGCGCTGGCCCTACCCAGTTGCATTTTCTACGGTTGCTTTTACTTTTTCCAGACCATTTTTTTTTTCAGGTTTATTTATTTGAGAGACAGAGTGATAGATCATCCATCCACTTGTTAACTCCCCAAATGGCCATAATAGCCAGGGCAGTGCCAGGCCAAGACAGGATCCCAGAATCCCATTCGGGTCTCCCACATGGGAGGCAGGAGCTCAAATACTTGGACTGTCTTCTGCTGCTTTCCCAGGACCACTAGCAGGTAGCTGGATTGGAAACATAGCAACTGGGACTTGGAACTGTTACTCCGATACAGGATGCAGGAATTGCAAGCTGTGGCTTAACCTGCTATGCCATGATGCCAACCTCCAGAGTATTTTTCTTATATTTAGTTTGTGTAGCCTGGTTTTATAGCCCTGTTCTTCCTCCTCCTAGTTTTATAACCCTAGGCAAGTTAACTTCTCTGAGTCATGGTTCCCTCATTTGGAAAATGAAGATGGTAGCAATACCTACATTAGAGACTATTGGGAACATTAAGTGACTTAACATAAGTAAAGTGCTAGGACATTACGGCACATAGTGAATGACACAAATGCCAGCTATGATTATTTAGACCAAAATGTCTTGTATGTCAAGTAGATTAGAATTGATCATCTTACTCTTGGGCTTTAAGTTTAGCATGGTATGATATACAGGGTCCTTCACGATCCGTCTACCATTATCTAGACTCATTTCCCCTCTATTGATTTATTTGATAGAGAGTTTGCATCTGCTGGTTTCAATCCCCAAATGCTCACAATGGCGAGGGCTGGACTGGAACTGAAGCTAGTGACTGGGAACTCAGTATTGGTGTTCCATGTGGGTGGCAGGAATGCAGTTTTCAGTCGTAGTCATTGCCTCTCAGGGTCTGCATTAGCAGGAAGCTGAAGTCATTGAGCTGGAGCTGGGGGTCAAACCCAGGTACACTGATGTGGGACACAGACATCCTAATTCCCAGGCCAGTTACACTGAACAATGCGACTTGTCCATTCAATCAGTGTTTATTTGACTTTGTACCATGCAGAGCTCAAGAATGTGAAGATAACAGCAGTGAATAAAACAGACTTCTGACCTCATGAAGCATATTGTCTGTTGAGAAGAACAGGCAATAAAGATAAAAGAGAATATGCAGTGTTTTAGATAACTGCTATAGCTAAAAATGCAGGAGAGTGAGATAAGGGTGTTGAGGTCAGGGGTACCCCTCCAGGAGCTTGTAGTCTAATAGGGGAAACAATCAAGAAAATATAGTATGAACTTTGAGGATTATTTCTCTGGCTCTTGTCATAGGCCTGGGTCATAACCAGCAGAAGTAGCAGAACCGAAAATTGCATACCAGATGCCAAAACCTTGCCCTTGTCTATACTATGCAGGAAATTATAAAGGTGGCAAAGATGGCAAACCAGCAACTCATGGCTGCATGTAACCCATGCCCATATTTTTGCATTAGTCCACACGAAACTTTTTTCTGAAAAGCCTTTGTTTATTTGTATATTTTTGTATATTTTTATTGTCATGAATGTTTATTTACCAGAATCTGTAATGAAATAATACCTTTGGATTGATTACTAAGTTGTCTAGTTAGTTGAATAATTTTCATCTCCTGCTGTCATTTCTCTTGCATTAAATGAACAAATTTTTAACAAATTGGAATTTTTGGCCAACTTTTAAAAATTGTGAAATGTGGGGCTGGTGCTGTCATGCAGTAGGTTAAGCCATGGCCTGCAACACCAGCATCCCATATGCGTGCCTGTTCTAGACCCAGCTGCTCCACTTCCGATCCAACTCCCTGCTTATGGGAAAGCAGCAGGAGATGGCTCAAGTGCTGGGGCCCCTGTACTCACATGGGAGACCCGGAGGAAGCTCCTGGCTCCTGGCTTTGGCCTGGCCCAGCCCCAGTCATTGCAGCTATTTGGAGAGTGAACCAGTAGAGGGAAGATTCATTCTCATTCTCTCTCTCTCTTCTTTCTGTCTATCTGTCCGTCTCTCTCTCTCGGGTGTGTGTGTGTGTGTGTGTGTGTGTGTGACTCTGCCTTTCAAATGAATGAATAAATCCTTTTTAAAAATAGTGAAATGTTGCAAAAAGTCTGACTTTTCAACTACTCTTAAAATATTAGGTCCGATATACTGGTTGCTTGTTTTTGGCAAACCACCTCATCTTCATTTCTTAATGTCTCCACTTCATGGTATCTCCCTGTCACAGTGACCAAGTGCAACTTGTCATTCATGAGAGACATGTTCTACGATGTCTCCAGATTATTCCCACTCTTGTGCAATCTCCTGACTGCCGTGTGTGCTGGACGTAGTGACTGACTTCTAATGAGCAGACTACAACAAAAGCAAAAGCAATGGGATGTCACGTTCAAGATTATTTAAAAAAAAAAAAAAAAACCTGCAACTTCCATCTTGTTTGCACTCTCTTTCTCTTTCTCTCTGGCTCTTCTTGCTTGATCTCTTTGATGAAGCAAGCTGCCATGTTGTGAGCTGCCCTATGGAAAGGTCCACATGGCAAGAAACTGAGGGCAGCCTCCAGCCAGCAACTCGCAAGGAATTGAATCCTGCCAACAGCCACGTGAGTGAGCTTGGAAGTGGATCCTTCCCCAGTCAAGCCCTGAGAGGACTGCACCCCAGCTGACACCTTGATTGCAGCCTGTGAGAGAACCCTGAGCCTGAGGGCCCACAATGCTGTGCCCTCAGATACTATGATATAATAAATGTTGTTTTAAGCCACGGAATTTGTGGGTTAATTTGTCACACAGAATTAGATAACTTGAATGCAATCAGTTATTGTGCTTATACTTTTGTCTAGTAGCTTTGATGAACATGAATTATTTCTTGTACCCACATCCATACCAAAAAAAAAAGATTGTGTACGAAAGTCACACATTTAAATGAAAACAGTAGGGAACCTATTTCCTTGTGGAACTGACGCATTTTCCTGTATATCTACATAAAGTGTGTCTGTTGAAAGACATTCAATTTAAGATACCATTTAAAAATAAATCTTGGTAAGAAGTATGACCAGTATCCAAAAATGAGTGCTGAAATGAGAATAACTTTAAAAAAGATTTGGAATTTCAACAGGCTGTGTGTTTGAATACAGTAGCAATGCTGCCATGAAATACAAGTGTGTACTAAATGAAAAAATTGCCCAGACTTGAAAGGCTTTTTGTAGGCATCAGAAATTACATCATAGAGATGTGTTTTCAAAGGTTGGGTTTACTCTTACTGAGGATGTTAAAATTCGGCAACTAGATACTTTTAGGACAAACTAACTCAAGAAATTAAATTATCTGTGAATGTTTTACACCTGGATACAACAAATATAAACACCATCCGTTTAGCTTAATGCTTCTCAAAGTATGCTCTCTGACCAACTCGTTAGAAACACAAATTCTCACGACCTATCCCAGACTACCTGAATCAGAAGCTCATCCATCTGTTTTAACAAGCCTTCCAGCAGATTCTGATTCATGCTAAAGTTTAAAAACTGCACACAAATATAATAACATGTTAAGAATTTTGATGTAATCCAAATCTTTTGGACTAGTAGCCTGTCACTGATACATCTGGAAATAATCTAGTTTTTGCATGTTTTGAAAAATCTTTAAAAGTTTCATACTAATTGGTCAGTGTACTTGTGCAATAGTGTTACTGTTGGACTCTGGAAATCTCGATTTGAAGCAGAAACCGTTTGCAGGAACCTAAAGTTAAAGCTGTATCACTTACTCAGGATTCATTTTGTGCTAAACAGTTCAGAGTTAATCAGGGCAGGAACTAGTAACTAACATTGTGATTTGCATCGGACACTGTTCAATACTTTGATTAGTGAATGACTAGGTGCACTTAGGGAAGTTGCCCTGTTACATAACATGGTGGGTGGTTGGCTTAGTTGAGGCACTGTACTGAAGACACTGAAAAATATGACTTGTTGGGCAGCACACCTGCAAAGATTAAAATATTTTACTTATTTGGTTGACTTTAACAACTGTCTAGACACTTTGAGTAAAAGCAAGGTTATTCACAAATACCTCCATACATGTACAGTTGTATTTGCTCATTCCTAGCAAAATTATGCCTTTGGGAAACTCATTTGGCAAAAGAGAAACTGGCTGACTTTCCTTTGCCGAAATTGGTTTCCGAGAAATGAAAGTGATGGCCTGAATTACATTCCCACAATTGTGGAGTTGTCTACTGAGTTCCAGAAAACCTTCTCTGACGTTTTATGAAAATGAATGAGTGTTGTTCAGTTGGCCTTTCTAAATTAATATTCATCATGTGAAAGAAGAGTTACAATGGAGATATGGAATTACGCTGTAGTACTGAAAATGAAGCATGATGTTATTGATCAAAATTCTGCAGCTGTCTTGCGGCTGGTTACCCTAAATATAAAATACACTGTGCAAAGTGTTTGGGGCTGGCATTGTGGAGTACTGGTTAAAGCTGCTGCCTGCGATGCTGGCATCCTATATGGGCAGCAGTTTGAGTCCTGACTACTATGGTTCTGATCCAGCTTGCTGCTAATGTGCCTGGGAAAGCAGCAGAAGATGGCTCAAGTGTTTGGGCCCCTTCACCCATGTGGGAGCCCCAGATGATGCTAGCTTTGGCCTGGCCCAGTGCAGGCCATTGCAGCTATCTGGGGAGTGAACCAGTGAATGGTTGTGTGTGTGTATGTATGTAAAATTCTTTCAAAGCAAGTCTTTTTAGAAATGTTTGGAAATGCTTATATTTTCTTTTTTAAAAAAAATTTTACGGCCGGCGCAGTGGCTCACTAGGTTAATCCTCAGCCTTGTGGCACTGGCACACCGGGTTCTAGTCCCGATCGGGGCGCCGGATTCTGTCCCGGTTGCCCCTCTTCCAGTCCAGCTCTCTGCTGTGGCCAGGGAGTGCAGTGGAGGATGGCCCAAGTGCTTGGGCCCTGCACCCCATGGGAGACCATGAGAAGCACCTGGCTCCTGGCTTTGGATCAGCGTGATGCACCGGTTGCAGCGCTCCACCTGCGGCGGCCATTGGAGGGTGAACCAACGGCAAAAGGAGGACCTTTCTCTCTGTCTCTCTCTCTCTCTCACTGTCCACTCTGCCTGTCAAAAATTTTTTTTTTACTTATTTTATCAGAAAGGAAGAGCTACAGAGCTTCCATCCACTGGTTCACTCCTCACATGGCTGCAACGACTGGGGCTGTGCCAGGCCAAAGCCAGGAGCATAGAGCTTCATCTGGGTCTCAACCATGTCAGTGGCAGGGGCCCAACTACTTGGGCCATCTCCTGCTTTCCCAGGCACATTAGCAGGGAGCTAAATTAGAAGTGGAGCAACATAGTGTCAAACTGGCACCTATATAAGCTGTTGGTGTCACAGGTGGAAGCTTTACCCGCTACACCACAATACTGGCCTGCAAATGGCTATATTTCTAACCAACTGTGTCCTGTTAGGAAACAGGATGAAATATAATCACTAAGGGTGAAAGGATCCAAGACTAAGTTCTGTACTGCATATTGTGACAAAAATATAAGACCAACATTGACCAACCTCTTGACACATAAAGTCATTAGGCTTTTGGTTCTAAGTCAAAGGATACCAAACTATGAAAAAAAAAATGTAATAAAACTTTTGTGTTTTTTAACTTGTTTTTAGTTTAAAATGTAAACACCAGTATCCTGCATGCGTATATTGTTAACACCATATCATAGTTTACCAAAAATAAAATTGCATTTCTGGAAGTTGATCTTTCTTAACTCAGCTCCCTTCATTCACTCATGTTAGCTGCCAGCCCCGTAAGTATTTGCAGCCTGTGGTTCAAGGACTGTTAGAAATTTCTTGCCATGTTGTCTTTTCTGCAGTTTCTGTCTGTCTTGGGGAGGTAACTCAGAAGCTCCCTTGGAATTTTGTTCTCATCTTTTTGCTAAGGATGGCTTTCATCAGGCCATCTGACTTTTCAATCCTGAAGATTTGCTTTGGGCAGAAAATAGCGCCTATTCTGCTATGTGCTGTTCTCAAATGATTTCTGAGAACCTCCACACAGTAGCACAGTCCATAGATTTTATCTCTTCTGAGCAGATAGATTTACTTTGTAACTACCTTTCTCAGAGCTTGTGTGCCAGGTGTTACATACACGTCTTAAAATCAGGAATTAGCTACATCTACATTTTACAGATGAAACTAAGTAACTTACCCCCACAACTTCAATTTGAGCCATAAGTCTACCAGATGACTCAAGTTTCTGCTGTACTTACTGATTATAAGTTAGTCGTTTTGTTTTTTTTTTTTTTTTTTTTTTTTGACAGGCAGAGTGGAGAGAGAGAGAGAGACAGAGAGAAAGGTCTTCCTTTTGCCGTTGGTTCACCCTCCAATGGCCGCCGCGGCCAGCGTGCTGCGGCCGGCGCACCGCGCTGATCAGGAGCCAGGTACTTCTCCTGGTCTCCCATGGGGTGCAGGGCCCAAGCACTTGGGCCATCCTCCACTGCACTCCCGGGCCACAGCAGAGAGCTGGCCTGGAAGAGGAGCAACCGGGACAGAATCCGGCGCCCCGACCAAGACTAGAACCCGGTGTGCCGGCGCCGCAAGGCGGAGGATTAGCCTATTGAGCCGCGGCGCTGGCCATAAGTTAGTCTTTTTTTTTTTTTTTTTTTTTTTGACAGGCAGAGTGGACAATGAGAGAGACAGAGAGAAAGGTCTTCCCTTTTGCCGTTGGTTCACCCTCCAATGGCCGTTGCGGCTGGCACACCGCGCTGATCTGAAGCCAGGAGCCAGGTGCTTATCCTGGTCTCCCATGGGGTGCAGGGCCCAAGCACTTGGGCCATCCTCCACTGCACTCCCTGGCCGCAGCAGAGAGCTGGCCTGGAAGAGGGGCAACCGGGACTAGAACCCGGTGTGCCGGCGCCGCAAGGCGGAGGATTAGCCTAGTGAGCCATGGCACCGGCTCATAAGTTAGTCTTAAAGTACAGTCTCCAGCTCACAAATGAACCACAACAGATTAGAAAAAAAATCTGTTTATTTGATTCTGATACATGACAAAATGTTGCACCTTTGGAAATGGGCCAGCTCCTGGCAGCCTAAGAGTAAATAAAGGTACTAAAGTTGGATACTCACGGATGAAAATAAGCATCTTAATAGTATGTGCTGAACTTTGGGTCCATATTCTAAAACCTCTGCTTTACTGCCGTATCTCATGGCAAAGACTCTATCCTGTATGTGTATGCATATAGATAATTAAAATGCCTACAGTTGGAAGGGAATGACAGTTTATCAATGTTGCATTGAATTGGCTATGTTTTCATTGCTTCTATTCTACATTCTTTTCTAGCTGATTATCAATTTAGTTTTCTTAATGATTGCTGAACTCCATTGTGTGTGATAATGCATTATTTTCTTCAACAGTAGTTTCAGTCTAATTTGGTAGATTTCAAGGCATAGAGGCTTTCAGTTGAGATATCAGTCAATCCTATTTCCATTGCTAAGCAGACTATATATATATATATAGACAGCTCCCATCCCAAATCTTTTTTTTCTTTTTTTATTTAGTAAATATAAATTTCCAAAGTACAGTTTATGGATTACAATGGCTTTCCCCCCCCACCAAATCTTTTTTTAAGATGATATTTCTTGGTCACCTCTGTTCTTTTTGTCTTTAATTGAGACCAGATAAGGATGGTAGCCCACTTGAGTGGGATATCAATTTGGTCTGTTTAACATGATGGACGGGAGTGAGTCTAATATCCCAATAGAATATGGAACAAACTGAAGGAAGTTGTGTTACAGAGCTCAGAAGGCAATTTTGCCTTTGGTTTAAAGTTAACTATTTTTTTAAAAGATTTATTTGAAAGGCAGAATTACACACAGAGAGGGCTTCACTGCCCAAATGGTCAATGACTGGGGCTAGGCCAGGAGCCAGGAGCTTCTTCTGGGTCTCCCATGTGGGTGCAGGGCCCCAAGCACACAGGCCATCATCCGCTGCTTTCCCAGTTGCAACACCAGGGAGCAGGATTGGAAGTGGAGCAGCTGACACTCAAACCAACACCCATATGGGATGCCTGCGCTGCAGGTGGTGGTTTTACTTGCCACACCACAATGCCAACCCCTAAAGTTAATTTAAATAGCAAGCATTAATTAAACTCTCTTTATGGTCCGGGCAGGGTATTAGAGACAGAAGGCTGCAACATAATTCTGCCACAAATGGGTTTACCATCTAGTTAACTGCCTATGCTCCTGTGTTTATTGTATTGTGAATTGATCTGAGATTAGTATATGCTCACTTTTCCAGGTAGTTTTCTTTGAGATACAGTATTATTGATAGCAAGAACATTATTTTGAAATCTGGCCCAACTGGATTCATATCCAAGTTCTGCCATAGTGTTAGTATGTTGTGGGGCAAGTTATTTAAAATTTCCAGGTTTCAGTTTTCTCTTTAAAAAGGTAGGGAGAGGGCAATTAATGATGTGATACCCATTTCACAGGTCTAGAAGAACAAATTATATATATGAAGTACACATGTACTTTATTTTAATTAACTTTTTTAAAGATTTATTTATTTATTTATTTGAAATGCAGAGTTACAGAGGGGCAGAGGCGGGGGGGGGGGGGTCTTCCATCCACTGGTAATGGCCAGAGCAGGGCCAATCCGAAGCCAGGAGCCAGGAGCTTCTTCTGAGTCTCCCACGTGGGTGCAGGGGCCCAAGGACTTAAGCCATCGTCTACTGTTTTCCCAGGCCATAGCAGAGAGCTGGATTGGAAGAAGAGCAACCAGGACTAGAACTGGCACCCATATGGGATGCCAGCACCACAGGTGGAGGATCAACCTACTACACCACAGCACTGGCCCCATTGCTGCTCCACTTCCAATACAGCTCCCTGCTAATGTGCCTGAAAAGCAGCGGAGGATGGCCCATGTAATTGGGCCCCTGCACCCATATGGGAGACCCAGATGAAGCTCCAGTATTCTGGCTTCAACCTGGCCCCACGCTGGTCATGGTGGCCATTTGGGAAGTGATCCAGTAGATGGAACATCTCTCTCCTTTCTGTCTCTCCTTTGCTCACTGTAACTCTGACTTTCAAATAAACAAATCTTTTAAAAAGCTTTAAAAACAATCCCTTATGGGCACCACTTCAAGTGCTGGCTACTCCACTTCTGATCCAGCTGTATGCTAATGGCCTAGGAAAAGCAGCAGAAGATGATCCAGGTACATGGGCCCCTGCCACCCACGTGGGAGACCCAGATGAAGCTCCTGGCTCCTGCCTGGCCCAGCACTGGACATTGGTGGCCATCTGGGGAGTGAACCAACAGATAAAGATCTCTCTCCTCCCATCTATAACTGACATTCAAATAAATATTGTTTTAAAAAACACAAGGGTGATTATATTTTTAAATGGAAAATTTGGAGAGGATGTAAAGGATTTGGAATCTTCATATATTACTGGTGGAAATGAAAAATAGCCACTTTGGAAAACAATCTGGAAGGTCTTCAGATGGTTAAGCCCAGAGTTATATGATCCAGCAATTCCACTCCTAGGTATATACTCAAGAGAGTTGAAAAGAAAAGCTATATTCACACAAAACTTATTCACAGGCTGGATATTTGGCCTAGTAGATGTTGCTTAGGATATAGGCATCCCACATGGAAGTACCCGGTTTCTTTTTTGTTTTTAAAGGGTTATTTTATTTGAAAGAGTTACATAGAGAAGGAGAGGCAGAGAGAGCGCAAGCAAGAGCAAGAGCAAGCTCTTCCATTTGCTGGTTCACTCCCTGGTTAGCCGCAAAGGCTGGAGCTGTGCCAGAGCCAGGAGCTTCTTCCGGGTCTTCCCCGCGGGTGCAGGGGCCCAAGGACTTGGGCCATCTTCTGCTTTCCCAGGCCACAGCAGAGAGCTGGGTCGGAAGTGGAGCAGCTGGGACTAGAAGCGGTGCCGATATGGGTTGCCGTTACTGTAGGCGGCGGCTTTACCTGCTATGCCACAGCACCGGCCCCAGTACCTGGTTTCAAGTTCTAGCTCCAGCTGATTCCAGCTTCTTATTAATAGGGACCATGGAAGGGAACAGTCACAGCTCAAGCAGTTTGGTTCCTGCCATTCATGTGGGAGGCCTGGATTGAATTCCCAGCTCTCAGGTGTACCTACTTCCCCACTGCCCACCTCTTGAAAGCATTTGGGTAGTGAACCAGCACATGGGAGTGTACTCTGGTTCTGCCTCTAAAATAATTTAAAAATCTTGCTGGGACAGGTGTTTGGCACAATGGTTAAAAGACTGCTGGATTGGGAGAGCAATGCTGTGGCATAACAACTTAAAGCCCTGGCCTGCAGTGCCAGCATCCCATATGGGCACCGGTTTGAGTCCCAGCTGCTACACTTCCAATCCAGCTCCCTGCTAATGCACTTGGAAAAGTAGTGGAGGATGGCCAAAGTAGTTGGGCCCCAGCACCCATATGGGGGACCCAGAAGAGGCTTCTGGCTCCTGGCTCCTGGCTGTTGAGGCCATCTGGGGAGTGAAACAGCAGATGGAAGACCTCACTCTGTTTGTCTCTACCTCTCTCTGTAATTCTACCTTTCAAATAAATAAAATAAATCTTTAAATAAAATTTAAATAAAAGAGTGCTTGTGAGGGGCCGATGCTGTGGTGCAGCGGGTTAACACCCTGGCCTGAAGCACAGGCATCCCATATGGGTGCTGGTTCTAGTCCCAGCTGCTCCTCTTCCGATCCAGCTCTCTGCTGTGCTCAGGAAAAGCAGTAGAAGATGGCCTAAGTCCTTGGGGCCCTGCACCCACAAGAGGGACCTGGAAGAGTCTCCTGGCTCCTGGCTTTGGATAGGTACAGCTCCACTCATTGTGGCCAATTGGGGAGTGAACCATTGGATGGAAAACCTCTGTCTCTGTCTTTCAAATAAATAAAATAAATCTTTTTTTTTTTTTTTAAAGAGTGCTTAGGAAACCGGCATTCCACATTGGAGTGCCTGGGTTCAAGTCCTAACTCTGCTTCTGATTCTAGCTTCTGTTAATGTGTAGCCTGGGAGGTAGTGGTGATGGCTTAAGTACTTTGGTTTCTACCACTCGTGAGAAACTTAGATTGAGTCTCAGGCCCCTGGCTTCAGCCCAACAGAGCCCTGGCTGTTGTGGGCATTTGGAGAGTAGCCAGCAAATGGAGGATATCTCTCTCTCTGGCTCTTTCTCTGGTCTTTCAAATACATTTTTATTTTTAAAAAAGATTTATGTATTTATTCTGAAGGAGTTAGAGTGTCAGCAAGTGCATGTGTGTGCGCTTCCATCCACTGGTCCACTCCCCAAATGGCCACAATGGCCAGGGCTGGGCCAGGCCAAAGGCAGGAGCCAGGAGCTTCCTCTGGTTCTCCCACATGCGTGACAGGAATCCAAACACCTGGACCATTTGCTTTTCCCATGCCATTAACAGGGAGCTGGATCAGAAGTAGAGCAGCCGGGTCTGGAAACTGGCATCCATATGGGATGCTGACATTGCAAGCTGCAGTTTAACCCAACGATGCTGGCCCCCAAATTAATGTATTAAATTGCACGTTCTTCTGTGTGGTGTGTCCAGCACATCCATGTTGTACACAGCACTCATCATGTTAGCCACGTAGTAATTGTCATGGTTATCACATCTACTGTCATGGCATTTCAGTGCTTGTGTTTCAGTAACCCTGATTTTATTTAGTAATAGCCCCAAAGTACAAGAGCAGTGATGCTGGCTGGTAATTTGAATATACCAAAGAGAAGCTGGGAAGTGTTCCTTTTAAGTGAAGAGCTAAAAATTCTCTATATAATAAAAATAAAAAAGATCATATTCTGAGGTTGCCAAGACCTACTGTGAGAAGAAGTCTGTCCTTGAAATTGAGGAAGGAAAAATAAATTTCACTTAGTTTTGCTGTTGCACCTCAAACTTCAAAAGTTACAACTATGGTGTGTGATAGATGCTTAGTTAGCATAGAACAGGTATTGAATTTATGTATGTATAGAAAAAGCAGTTTATATAGTATTTGGTACTATCCACAGTTTCAGGCATCCACAAGGGTTCTTGGAATGTATCCCCTGCAGATAAGGCCAGGGTGGCTACTGCACTAATGTCTCATGATGTTGCTGCAAGGTTGGTGGACATTAGATGGGTTTAAAACAGTTCCTGGTACATAGGTGCTCGACTGATACCTAATACTGCTTTGCTTCTTGAGCTGTAGGCAGGCTGTAATCTGGGTAGATGTTTCTAGTAATTTTCAATCTGTGTGCTACAGAAGTCATATGCAGGCAGGATGCTCCCCTCTCATTTGCCAGGGCTGCTTTTCTTTTTCACAACATCAACAGACGTGTCCTTGCTAGTTGGAAGGACATTGTTAGGATCGCAGGAGGTGCACATAGGAGTAAGTTGGAACCTGTGGTCTTGGACATTAATGGCAGTGTCCCTTTAGTTCTGTGACGGTGTCATGTGTCTCAAGTCCTATAAGAGTGAAGAGGAAAGTAATTATCAAACAATTTATCTAAGAGGGGATAGACTTATGGGAATATTTGGAACATTGGGAAAGAAAGGCCTAAGACATAGTAAGACATTCTGGGTAGAGAAACCAAAAGACGGGGCAGCAGGAGCAATCTCAGAAATGGGTATTTAGCAAACTAGCCTGGTAGGAATGGGGTGTTGGGGAACTATGAGATTCTTATTCTGTTGTTTTCCATTACCTACTATTCCTGCAGCTGGAAACATGAGGTTTTCTTTTTTCTATTCTTGGTTCTCCTGCAAATCAGGTAAAAATGTCAAGTCATTGGTCCTCTCAAGGCCTCAGTTGCCTAAGCAATAAAATGAGTAATCAGATGACTTCAGTGGTTCTCAACTGGGGATGTGTATTAGAATGTACTAAGCTGTTTTTAAATATAGGTGTTTGGATCACACTGAGAGCATTGTTTCAGTAGGTCTGAGGTGAAGTCCACATTTCTATATTTCGTTTGTGTTTTTTAAAAATTTTTTATTAACGTAAAGACAATAGATTTCCTGTAGTTCCTAGATACAGTTCTGAGAATATAATGATACTTCCCTCTCTCTGTATTTTGAAAAATCCCTGGAGGTAATTGTGATGTTCATTCGCAGTATTTTAAGAGCCATCTGATTAGATAAAAATCACTAGTCCCACTTTCTGGAGCTCAGATCGCTTGGGTGGTAGCATAAACTGCTTCAAACCAGCTGCAGGTTGACTGTAGACAAGCATGGATTGTGGTCCATTTGATCCAGGTGGCTGTTCCCAAGATCTCTGACTCTGAGCAGGGCACCTAACTTTTCTGAGCCTCATTTTCCTCATCTGTTAAATAGGCCCACATGGTCAGGTTGTGGTGACGAGAGAGAATGTAACACATGTAGTCTGTGCCTGGTACAAGGCATGCTCAACCAAGGCCCGCCTAGAACTACTATTGCATCTGCAGTTAGCTGTAACTCTAGATACAAATATGTTGCAATGCTTTCTGGTCCTTCTCCCTGGATATCAAATACAGAACTTTCTTCATTCTCTGCAAACCGGCATCCTTCCTTTTGTGTGACCTGATGTGTGACATGACTATCAACTGTGACTAGACTCTTTTCATAACCCAGCAAAAGTTTAATGCACTGGGATTCCTGTTAGACTCCAGAAAACTATGAAAAGTAGGTCAGTTGAATTCAACAAAATTATCTAGGTCTATGGACTTTAGAGCCCAAATCTGGGCTTTGCTCCTTCTAACCATATGACTGTGTCCTCAGAAGGTTATAGTATCAAGCTAGTTAATGCATATAAAGTACTTGGAGCATGGCTTTGCATATAGTAGATATTCAGTGTCTCTTAGTCATTACTGTTAATATTACTATGCATCAGGTCTTACGAGGGAGCTTGGAATACAGAAAGTCTCTGTAGTCAAGAAACTTAGTGCAGTGAGCCAATATGCAGATAATTTTAGTAAACTTCCGGTGCAGCTGGAGAGTCATGGACAAGAAGGGTACTTAACAGTCTGCTGGGGCTGCCGCTGTACCACAGCAGGTTAAGCCACTGCCTGCAATGCTGGCTCCTCTGTGAGAGCCAGATGGAGTCCTGGCTGCTCCATAGGAGACCTGTATGGAGTTCCAGGCGCCTGGCTTCAGCCTGGCCCAATTCCTGCCATTGCAGCCATTTAGGGAGTGAACCAGCAGAGGGAAGATCTCTTTCTGTCTCTGTGTCTCTCTTTATTTGCGTAACTCTTCCCTTCAAATAAATAAAATAAATCTTTAAAAAAAAAAAACAATCTGCCTCTATTACATAAAAGCACTCTGCTGGAAGATGCCTGGTACAATGGCAGGTATCCATTCATTCAGGTGAGTCTGAGTTTGATCCCTGTCTACCACTGACTCTTGCAACTTTGGGGACAGCCAGTCTCTCACGGCTTTAGTCTCCCCATTTCTAAAATGAAGTTTCTCATTTTGTTGGAAATGCCTTGTTTAGGTATCCTGTAAGTTTTTTCATCCATTTGTATCTTGCCGTAGTTGTTCTGATCATAAGACAATATATATAAAATGCTCATTTGTGTATTGCATAGTTGATGCTGAGTGAGAAATAATAGCTTTGTTATTTTTCTAGCAAAAGCCTCTTCTGTTATTTTTTGAAGTAAAAACTTCAGAAACATAGGGGGCAGGCATTTGGCCTCATGGTTAAGACACCAATTATGATACTTGTGTCCCTTCTTGGAGTACCAGCTTCAACATTTGGCTCTAGCTCTTGATTCTAGCTTACTGCTAATGCAGCATGCTAAGTAACTAGATTCCTGCCACCCACTTGGGAGACCTAGATTGAGTTCCCAGCCACCATCATTGGCCTTGGCCATTATGGGCATTTGGGGAGTATGAACCAGTGGATGAAAGCTCCCTCTGTGTTTGTCTGTATGTGTCTCAATTAAATAAATAATTTAGAAAACTTAAATAATACATACCTTGTGTATTTCAGTATTCTGATTCTGAAGCACTTCAGGCCAAGTTTCATTAAAGAAGTTGGGAAAGACTAGGTCTTTGAATGAACACATGTATAATACTGTTTGTGTTTACAGGAGTAATAAAATTCTAGGTTGGGAGAGATTTTTTTTCTTATTTTTAAAAATAGAATCTTATTTTCATTTTTTTATTTGAAAGGCAGAGAGACAGAGATGTAGACAGAAAGATCTTCCATATGCTGGTTCTCTCTCCAAATACCTCTAACAGCTGGGCTGGGCCAAGCTGAAGCAGGGAGCCAGAAACACTAGTACTTGAGCAGGGACCCAAATACTTGAGCCATCACCTCATGCTCCCCCTCCCTGCAGGATGTGTATTACCTCAGAAGCAGAACCAGAACTCAGATCCAGGAGCTCAAATGTGGGATTTGGGCATCTTTTTTTTTTTAAGGTTTATTTATTTGAAAGTCAGAGTTACACACCCAGAGAGAGAGAGAGAGAGAGAGAGAGAGAAAACGAGTACTCTTCCATCTGCTAGTTCACTGCCCAATTGGCCACAATGGCCAGAGCTGCATTGATCCGAAGCCCGGAGCTAGGAGCCTCCTCTGGGTCTCCCACGTGGGTGCAGGGGCCAAGGACTTGGGCCGTCTTCTACTGCTTTCCCAGGTCACAGTAGAGACCTGGATCGGAAGAGGAGCAGCCAGGACTTGAACGGCACCCATATGGGATGCCGGCACTGTAGGCAGCAGCTTTACCTGCTATGACGTAACACTGGCCCCTGATTTGGGCATCTTTTTTTTTTTTTAAGATTTATTTAGTTTATTTGAAAGAGTTACAGAGAGAGGTAGAGACTGAGAGAAAGGTCTTCTGTCCGCTGGTTCACTCCCCAGATGGCCACAACAGCCAGTGCTATGCCGATCCGAAGCCAGGAATTTCTTCCGGGTCTCCCAAGTGGGTGCAGGGGCCCAAGGACTTGGGCCATCCTCTGCTGCTATCCCAGGACATAGCAGGGAGCTAGATCAGAAGTGGAGCAGCTGCGACTAGAACCGGCGCCCATATGGATACTGGTGCTTCAGGCCAGGGCTTTAACCTGCTGCACCACAGTGCTGGCCCCTGATTTAGGCTTCTTGAGCAGCATTTTAACTGCCCTGCCAAATACCATTTGCGTTGATTATGTGTTTCTTAAAGTGTTCTGTTCAAACAGATAGAACCTTAAATATCACCAAGCTGTAACATTGTTACTAAGATTCCTGACTTGAAAGAAAATACAGATGAGTTTCTGTGGCATGATGCGTTCTCCTCTGCTCCCTGCCAGGTCTTTCAGAGCCTTGAAGATCACCATCTGGAAGTGGTAGCTTTTTTCCGGGAAAATGGCTTCCACGGCCTTCTTGCCCATGACTCCGAGTACGCACTCTACAATATCCCCTCTTACTACAGTTCCCATGCTCTGAAGCTGAGCTGGAATGGGAAGAACCTCACTACGAACCAGTTCCTGATGCAGGAGGTGGCCAAACAGCTGGGCCTGAAGCGGATGAATTTTCCTATATTTGCTGCACTGCTAGGTAGGTAGCCCAAACAGTAGGCTCCAGTGAGCCATAAGGTCTCCTTTTCCAGTGTTACATGATGGAGACTAAACTGAATTAGACTGTCATGATTGGGTTTGCTTTTCAAAGTCCACAGGGTAAACACTGTGTTTGGGAGAACCCAGGGGATTATTATGCTTCTTAGGAGACCATACTAAAGCTCAGAATGTTTGCGTGATGGATTGCTACAGAATATTCTAGACCTTTATTCTGATTCTTGTCAAGCTTTTCTCTTGTGTTAACATTGCATAGCTGTTTTATTTATTTACTGTTTCAGACCAAAAGCTTTGTTAGTCCTATACAACTTTGGTTCCCTACTCACGACATTGGCATTTATAAAAAAGTACTGAATTTAGATCAGGAACAAAAATGGTTGCTTATGTTTTCCTCTTTGTTTCTTTTGTACTAATGTTTTATTTTGAAAATTTCCAAAAATACAATAAGATTTTAAAAAGTTTGAAGTGAAAACCCTATATTCACCACTTGTATCCCACCATTAGCATTTTATTATACTTGGATACGTGTTTATCTGTCCAGCAATCTGTCTTTTTAAAAAATTTTTATTTATTTATTTGAGAGGTAAAGTTACAGACAAAGAGAAGGAAAGACAGAGAAAGGTCTTCCATCTGCTGGTTCACTCCCCAAATGGCTGCAATGGCCAGAGCTGAGCCGATCCCAAGCCAGGAGCCAGGAGCTTCTTCTGGGTCTCCCACGTGGGTGCAGGGGCCCAAGGACTTGGGCCATCTTCTGCTGCTTTCCCAGGCCATAGCAGAGAACTGGATCAGAAGGGGAGCAGCTGGGACTAGAACCGAGCCCACATGGGATGCTGGCGCCATAGGCAGAGGATTAACCTACTGCACCACAGTGCCAGCCCCGCAATCTGTCATTTTAAAGATATATTCCAAAGTACAGTGCATTGCAGAGAGGTGATTATGTTTTGAGTTGGTTTGCTAAGTACTGGCAACATGAAGATTAGTATCTTGTCTTAGGTCTGTCCTCTCCTCTGTAATCCCAAAGAACATGAGTTTGGAAAGTCTAATGGATTCACCATAAGTTTTGAAATTTAGCCTTGTGAGAATCACTGAAGTCACATCTCCCTGGTTTGTTTCTTCCTCTGTGAAATAAAAATAATAACAAGAATATTTCATGATGGTGTCAGAGGGGTTAAATGAAATGAAATACAAGAATACTTAAAAGTTTATGCAAAAATAGAATTAAAAGACAAGTTTATTTTGGTATAAAACATTTCTGAAATCCACACGTAGTTTGTCCATAATATACAGTTTCCACAAACCTTTTGAAGACCTCTCTATGTATGGATTTCAAATTTTTTTGCACCACAAAACTTATCTTTTAATTCCAGTCTCCACAAATGTTTTGAAGTTCCTTTGTATATACAATGCCCAGCACTTATTAGAAAGTCAGTAATTGTGCCTGCTGTTAGAGCAGGCAGCGTGACTAAGTGATGAGTAATAGCTTTAGTGTGTGATAGTCTTACCTTCTTTTTAAAATTTTTTATTGGAGCTAGCGCTATGGGGCAGCGGGTTGAGCGTCCATCCCATATGGGTGCTGGTTCTAGTCCCTGCTGCTCCGCTTCCAATCCAGCTCCCTGCTAATGTACCTGAAAAAAGCAGCAGATGATGTCTCAAGTCCCTGGGCCCCTGTACCCATGTGGGAGACCCAGATGAAGCTCCTGGCTTCAGCCTGGCACATCCCTGGCCATTGTGGCCATTTAGGGAGTGAACCAGCAGATGCAAGGTTTATCTCTCTCTCTCTCTCTCTCTCTCTATATATATATATATATATATATATATATCCTTCTCTCTCTGTACTTCTACCTTTCAAATAAATAAATCTTTAATTTTTTTAAATTTTCATTTAATCTGAAAGGTGGGGGGGATGGGGTACAAAAGATCTTGCATCTGCTGGCTCACTCCCCAAATGCCCTCCAACAGCCAGGGCTGGGCCAGGCTGAAGCCAGGAAACTGGAGGTCAACCCAGGTCTCCCACATTGGTGATAGAGACCCAAGTTCTTGAGCAATTGTCTACTGCCCCCCAGGGTATGTATTAGCAGGAAGCTGGACCGGAAGCAGAGAAGGTGGGGTGTAAATCAGGCTAACAGGGGATGCCTGTATCCCAAGCAGCATCTTAACCACTTTGTGTGTACCGCCTACTCTGAGACAGTTCTAGCTTTTTATATTAGTATGGGCACTTACTGGCTAGCTGCCTTGGGTCAAGTCACCAAACTTGTCCAAACCTCAGTTTCCTTTTCTATAAAATGGGGATAATAATACTGTTATGCAAGTCATTATTAAGATGATTCACTTAATGCACTTGATACAAAGTAGCTAATCAAGCACATAGCTGTTGTAATTATTGCATCAAGAATATCGTCCTTTGTGAATGATGGAATTATTTTCTGCCCCCCAAGACTCCTTTCGTGGCCTGGAGGTTCTAAGAAAACTTGGTATAATCAATAAATGACCAATGTACTTTATAGGTAACCACATTCTCCCAGATGAGGACCTGGCTGCTTTTCACTGGAGCCTCTTGGGACCAGAACATCCTCTTGCATCACTTAAGGTAATGTGCCCCATTTCCTGCCTATAGAGGTTAGCGGACATCAGACTTTAACTGGAGTTTAATGGAATAATTATCTGTCATTAAATTGCAAGTCTCTGCCGGCGCCGCGGCTCACTAGGCTAATCCTCCGCCTAGCGGCGCCGGCACACCGGGTTCTAGTCCCGGTTGGGGCGCCGGATTCTGTCCCGGTTGCCCCTCTTCTAGGCCAGCTCTCTGCTGTGGCCAGGGAGTGCAGTGGAGGATGGCCCAGGTGCTTGGGCCCTGCACCCCATGGGAGACCAGGAAAAGCACCTGGCTCCTGGCTCCTGCCATCGGATCAGCGCGGTGCGCCGGCCGCAGCACGCCGGCCGCGGTGGCCATTGGAGGGTGAACCAACAGCAAAAGGAAGACCTTTCTCTCTGTCTCTCTCTCTCACTGTCCACTCTGCCTGTCAAAAAAAATAAATAAATAAAAATAAATAAAAATAAAAAAAATTGCAAGTCTTTCACATATTTATACAGATAAAAATAGTTATGGTCAATACCCTTAATATCTTAAGAACTCAAAGAAATATATGAAGAAAAATACCTCTGTCTCAGTTATAAAATAATCAGAAAAGGACAGAAGCAGAAAATTAGCTGCAAAGGAAATGCAGTGGCCAATAACATTACTTTTAGCTGTTTGCTCTCAGTAGTGATCAGGCATAGGAACTCATTGAGCAGTGTGAGAACAGTTTAGCAAGTATTGCGGCATTTATCTACCCACTTCTATGAGGGCTCTAGCTGGTACACTTCTCATACACTTCTGGTAGAGGTGTAAGTGGTAACTGTGTTATTTTTCACCAGTTGCTTCACTCTCCTAGACAACTGTTTCATCCTTTCTCCCCTGCTCCCCAAGCCTATATCATACTAGTACTTTCTCCTCATTGGCTCACTCTCCCATCCAAGTACTAACCAGGCCCGACCATGCTTAGCTTCCAAGATCAGACGAGACTAGGTGCATTCAGGGTGGTATGGCCATAGACCTTGGCTCACTCTCAATTCATGAGCTCACCTGCTATTTCACTGAGAAAATGAAAGCAACATGAACTTCTACGAGCTCCCAAACCCTCTTCATCTGACCTACACGTACTGGTGTGCATGTACACTCTGCTTGCCTCCGATTAACTGTGGATGACCTGCTGATGCTCCTGTCTAAAACCACTCCACTTAGACTAGATCCCATCCTGTCTTGCCACCTGAAGAATATCAGTACAGCAATTCTCCCACTCTTCTTCCTGCATCATCCTTTTTCCTCTTTTCATTGGCTCTTTCCCATCAGATATATAAGCATACAGCCAATCTTGACCTCATTCTCCCCACCAAAGCGCCTGCTCCATTTTTCTTCTTACAACAAATTCCTCTAAGGAGTTGTCTATACTTGAGCTGCTCACTCTCCTCTTCCCCTGTTCTCACTTCCATCTGATTTGCTGAAATTGCCCTGACAAGGTCATAAATTACCCCCACGTTAATAAGCACAATGGCCAGCTCTCTGTTTTTATCTCACTTGACCATCAACAGAATCGGACAGGGGCTGGCGCTGTGGCATTGTGAATAAAGCCGCCACGTATAGTGCTGGCATCCCATATGGACACTGGTTCAAGTCCTGGCTGCTCCACTTCTGATCCAGCTCTCTGCTATGGCCTGGGAAAGCAGTAGAAGATGGCCCAAGTGCTTGGGCCCCTGCACCCACATGGGAGACCTGGAAGAAGCTCCTGGCTCCCGGCTTTGGATTGGTCTAGTTCTGGCTATTGCAGCCATTTGTGGAGTGAACCAGTGGATGGAAGATCTCTCTCTCTCTCTCTCTCTTTCTGCCTCTCTGTAACTCTACCTTTCCAATAAAATACATCTTTAAAAATACAGCATTGGAAGATTATGGCCGGCGCCGTGGCTCAATAGGCTAATCCTCCGCCTGCGACGCTGGCACACCCGGTTCTAGTCCTGGTCGGGGTGTCAGATTCTGTCCCGGTTGCCCCTCTTCCAGTCCAGCTCTCTGCTGTGGCCCAGGAGTGTAGTGGAGGATGGCCCAAGTGCTTGGGCCCTGCACCCCATGGGAGACCAGGAGGAAAGCACCTGGCTCCTGGCTTCTCATTGGCGCGGTGCGTCAGCCGCAGCAGCCATTGGGGGGTGAACCAATGGAAAAAAGGAAGACTTTTCTCTCTGTCTCTCTCTCTCTCACTGTCCACTCTGCCTGTAAAAAAAAATACAGCATTGGACAGAGTTGCTGATTCTTCACTTGGCTTTAAGGACATTACTGTCTTCTTGCTTCCTTCTTGCTTACTGCTACTACTATCTCCTGTGCTTCTTCTGTGTCTTCTTCTCTAGTTCTTTTCAATTAACTTGTTTCCATTTTATTTGAAAGGCAGAGAGAGAGAGAGAGAGAGAGAGAGAGAGAGATTTCTTCCATCTCCTAGTTTACTCCTCAAATAGCTGCCATAGCCAGGGCTGGGCCAGGCTGAAGCCAGGAGCCTGGAACTTAGTTGGGCCTCCTACAGGGGTGGCAGGGAGCCTAGTACTTGAGCCATCATCTGCTGCCTCCCAGGCATGCATAAGCTGGAAGCTGGGTTGGACGCAGAGTAGCTGGCACTTGAATCAGGTACTCTGGTGTGAGATGCAGGTATCCCATGTGATGACTTAACCTCTGAGCCAAATGCCTGCCCCTCTTCTAATTTTTTTTTAAAGATTTAGTTGTTTGAAATTCAGAGTTACACAAAGAGAGAAGGAGAGGCAGAGAGAGAGAGAGAGAGAGAGAGAGAGAGAGAGAGAGGTCTTCCATCCACTGGTTCACTCCCCAATTGGCCGCAATGGCCAGAGCTGTGCCAATCCAAAGCCAGGAGCCAGGAGCTTCTTCCGGGTCTCCCATGTGGGTACAGGGGCCCAAGGACTTGGGCCATCTTCTACTGTTTCCCAAGCCAATAGCAGAGAGCTGGATCAGAAATGGAGCAGCCGGGACTTGAAGCGGCACCCATATGGGATGCCAGCACTACAGGTGGCAGTTTTACCCACTATACCACAGCACCGTCTCCTCCTCTAATTCTTAACCGCGGAGTATCCCAGAGTTCCACCCTGATTCCCTTCTCTTTTCTGTTTACACACATGATTTATCTCATCAAGTCTCTTGACTGAATAACATCTGCCCATTGAGGATTCCTAAATTTGTGTCTCTGACCTCTCCCTTGAACTCTGGATTCTAGTATCTAACTGCCTGCTGAACATCTTCTTTTTCATGTCATAGGCATCTTGAAGTCATATGTCCCAATGGCAATTCTTGATCTTTCCCCTAAGCCTCCTCCTTTCTCAGACCTCCTCACATTCATTAATGACAACTTCAGTCTTCAAGTTTTTTAGACTAAAATCCTTGGGATCATCCCACCTCCTCTCTTCCTCACCCCCTATATGTCATCTGTTGGCAAATACCATCAGAGCTTCCTTCTATTTATTTCAAGTTTTAAACATTTTTTAAAAATGTTGACAGATACAAGGATTGTGCATATTTTGTGGTATTATGTGATATTTTGGTACATGTTACACATGTATAATAGTGTAATATCCAATCAGAGATTGTGTAATATCCAATCAGGCATTTAACATTTGTTAATAGTGAAAGCATTTGAAATATTATCTTCTAGTTTTTTAAAATAGAGAAATATACCGTACATTAAGATTATGTATTGTCACTCTACTGTGCCATAGAACTCCTCAACTTCTTACTCCTATCTAGCGCTAACCTACTACCCATCGATGACCATCGTTCCATCCTTCCCGTCCCACTTCCCTCCCCAGCCTGGGGTAATGACTATTATATTTTTAACTTCTATGAAATCACCTATTGTTTAGACTCCACATAGGGTAGGAGTGAGATCATGTGATGTTTGTCTTTCTGTGTCTGGATCATTTCACTTAACATTATGACCTCCAATTCCATTCATGTTGCTGTAAATGACAAGATTTCATCCATTTTTATGATTCAGTAACATTTCATTGTGTATATGTACCACATTTTCTTTATCCATTTATTGGTGGACAGACACTTAGGCTGTTTCCATTTCTTCACTATTATGAATAGTGCTGCAAAAAATGTGGGGATGCAGATGGTTCTTTGACAGATGGATTTCATTTCCTTTGGCTATATACCCAGGAGTGGGATTGCTGGATCATATGGTAGTTCTATTTTTAATATTTTGGGGAACCTCCATAGTGTTTTGGGGAACCTCCATGGTGTTTTCCACAATGTCTGTACTAATTTACATTCCCACCAACAATGTGAAAGGTTCGTTTTTCTCCACATCCTCCTAAGCACTTACTGTCCTTTGTCTTTTTAATAAAAGCCAACCTTACTAGAGTGAGGATCTCTCCTTGTGCTTTTCATTTGCATTTCCCTGGTCATCAGTGATGTTGAGCATGTTTACTTGTACCTGTTGGCCATTTGTATGTCTTCCTTGAGAAATGTTTATTTAGATCTGCTCATTTTTAAATTGAATCATTTGGGTTTCTTTTTTGCTTTTGAATTAAGTTCCTTTTATGATCTGAATATTAATCACTTGCTATAGCTTGTAAATTTTTTTTTTTTTTTTTGCCATTTGAAAGTTGTCTTCTCTTTGTTTGTTTCCTTTGGTGTGTAAAAGTTTTCTAGGTTGATGTAATCTCATTTTTCTATTTTATCTTTTGTTTCCTGTGCTTTTGGTGTCTGATTTAGAAACTCCTTGCCCATTCTGATGTCCTATTGTGTTTTCCCTCTTTAAAAATATATTTATTTATTTGAAAGGTAGAAAAACAGAGAAAGACACACACACACAAGCACACACACACAGACACACACAGAGACATCTTCTGTCTGCTGGTGCACTCTCCAAATGCCTGCAATAGCCAAGGGCCCAAGTACTTAGGTCATTTTCTGCTGTCTTTCCAGGCACATTAACAGGGAGCTGAATCAGCAGCTGAAAAGCTGGGACTTGAACCTGTACTCCAATATGGGATACATTGTTACAAGCAGCCACTTAATGTGCTGTACCACAGTGCCAGCTGCTTGCCTGTGTTTTCCTTTAGATTCTGAATTTCAGGTCTCATATTTAGGTCTTTAAGCTGATTTCAGTTGATTTTTTAAAAAAAGATGTATTTACTTTATTTGAAAGGCAGAGTTACAGAGAGGGAGAGAGAGAGAGATCTTCCATCTGCTGGTTCACTCCTCAAATACCTGCAACATTTAGGGCTGGGCTAGGCTGAAGCCAGGAGCCAGAAGCTTCTTCTGGGTGTCCCACGTGGGTATAGGTGCCCAAAGACTTGGACCATCATCTGCTACTTTCTGCTGCTTTCCCAGGTGCACTAGCAAGAAGCTGAATTGGAAGTGGAGCTGCTGGGACTTGAACTGGCATAAGGGATGCCGGCACTGAAGACAGTGGCTTAACTCGCTGTGCCACAATGCTGACCCCTTGGGTTGATTTTTGTACATAGTGAGAGATAGGAGTCTAGTTTCATTCTTCCGCAATCAGATATCCAATTTTCTCAGCATCGTTCATTAAAAATACTACCTTTTTTGGGTTGCATATTTTTATAGCATCTTTGTCAAAGATCGGTTGGCTGTGGATGTAAGGGTTTACTTCCAGGGTCTCCATTCTGTTCCACTGATCAATGGATCTCTTTTATGCCAGCATCATTCTGTTTTAATCACTGAGCCTGTTGCTTTGTTCTTTTTGCTCACAATTGCCTTGGCTCTTCAGGGTCTTTTATGGTTCATTGTAAATTGTTCTAGTGTTTTTTTCTAGTTATATGAAAAATGTCATTGGAATTTCATAGGGATTGCATTGAATCTGTAAATCACTTTGGATAGTGTGTTCATTTTAATGCTACTGAATCTTTCAGTCCATGAATACAATTTGTGTTTCCAATTCTTCGTGTTCTCTTCAATTCTTTCATCAATGATTTATAATTTTCATTGCAGAGATCTTTCATCTCTTTGGTTAAATTTATTCCCAGGTATGTTTTTGTAGGTATTAGAAATGGGATAACTTTCTTGATTTCTTTTTCAGCTGATTCATAACAATGCTACTGATTTTTGTACTTTACTTTTGTTTTCTGCAACTGTGTTGATTTTTTTTTTACTAGTTGTAATAGCTTTTTGGTGGAATCTTGGGAGTTTTCTATAAATAAGATCATGTCATCTGCAAATAAAGACAATTTGATTTCTTCCTTTCCAGTTTAGATGCCCTTACTTTCTTTCTTTTGTCTAATTGCTCTACTTAGGACTTCAGTACTATGCTGAATAAAAGTGGTGAAAGTGGGCTTCCTTATCTTGTTTCAGATCCCAGAAATCCTTTAGCTTTCCCTGATTCAGTATGATGTAAGCTGTTGGCTTGTTATATACAGCTGTTATTATGTGGAGATATGTTTCTCTACCTAATTTGGTCAAAGTTTTTATCATTAAGGGATATGGGATTTTTTCAACGTTTTTTTCTGCTGTTATTGAGATGATTATATAACTTTATTCCTCATTCTGTTAATATGGTATATCACATTTTTCAATTTGCATATGTTGCATACTCATTACGCCTCTACAATGAATCCCACATGATTCGTGTTAAACTTTCTAATATCCTATTAGATTTGATTTACTAGTATTTTTGCATTGATGTTCACTAAGGATCTTGGCCTGTAGCTTTCCTTTTTGTTGTATCCTTGTCTGGTGTTCTTTTCTTAAAGACTTTTATTTATTTGAGAGGTAGATTTACAGACAGTGAGAGGGAGAGACAGAGAGAGAGGTCTTCCTTCCAGTGGTTCACTCCCCAAATGGCTGCAACGGCCAGAGCCGAGCCGATCTGAAGCCAGGAGATTCTTCTGGGTCTCCCTCAAGGGTGCAGGGGCCCAAGCACTTGGGCCATCTTCTACTGATATCCCAGGCCATAGCAGAGAGCTGGATCAGAAGTGGAGCAGCCGGGACTCAAACTAGCTCCCGTATGGCATGCTGACACAGCAAGCGGTGGATTAACTTACTGCACCACAGCGCTGGCCTCCCTTGTCTAGTTTTGATATCCAGGTAATATTGATATCTTAGAATGAATTTGGAAGAATTAACTCCTGTTGAATTTTAAAATAATATAAGCACAATTCATGTTAATTCTTTAAATGTTTAGTAGCATTCAGCTGTGAGTCCATCTGGTCCTGGGGTCCTCTTCAATGGGGAGATTTTTTTTTTTTTACAGGCAGAGTTAGACAGTAAGAGAGAGAGAAAGGTCTTCCTTCCATTGGTTCACCCCCCAAATGGCCGCTATGGCTGGCGTGCTGCGGCCGGCGTGCCGCACTGATCCGAAGCCAGGAGCCAGGTGCTTCCTCCTGGTCTCCCATGTGGGTGTAGGGACCAAGCATTTGGGCCATCCTCCACTGCACTCCCGGGCCACAGCAGAGAGCTGGCCTGGAAGAGGGGCAACCAGGACAGAATCCGGCGCCCCAACCAGGACTAGAACCCGGGGTGCCAGCACTGCAGGTGGAGGATTAGCCTAGTGAACTGCGGCGCTGGCCAGGGGAGATGTTTTTAATTACTGATTCCATCTCACTTCTCATTACTGATCTGATTAGTTGTTCTATTTCCTCAAGATTCAATCTTGGTAAGGTGTATGTGTACAAGAATTTGTCACTTTCTTCTAGCTGATTGAATTTGTTGCCATATAATTGTTCATAGTAACCTCTTAATCCTTTGTATTTCTGTGGTGTCAGTCAGAATGTCTCCATTTTCATCTCTGATTCTATGCATTTGAGTCTTCTCTTTTTTCTTGGTTAATCTAGCTAAGAGTTTATCAATTTTCTTTATCTTTTCAAGGAACAAGCTTTTTATTTCATTTTTTATACCATTGTTATTTTAAGTCTTGTGTCATTTATTTGTGCTCTGAGTTTTTTTTTTCTTTTTTTTTTTTTCTTGACAGGCAGAGTTAGACAGTGAGCGGGAGAAACAGAGAGAAAGGTCTTCCTTCCATTGGTTCACCCCCCAAATGGCCGCTGTGGCCGGCATGCTGCGCCGATCTGAAGCCAGGAGCCAGGTGCCTCCTCCTGGTCTCCCATGTGGGTGCAGGGCCCAAGTACCTGGTCCATCCTCCACTGCACTCCCGGGCCACAGCAGAGAGCTGGACTGGAAGAGGAGTAACCAGGACAGAACCAGCACCCCAACTGGGACTAGAACCCAGGGTGCCGGTGCCGCAGGCGGAGGATTAGCCTAGTGAGCTGCAGCGCCGGCCTGAGTTTTTTTTAAAGATTATTTATTTGAAAGTCACAATTACAGAGAGAAGGGGAGGCCAACAGAGAGAGAGAGAGGTCTTGCATCCACTGGTTCATTCCCCAATTGGCTGCAACAGCCAGAGCTGTGCCAATCTGAAGCCAGGAGCCAGGAGCTTCTTCTGGGTCTCCCATGTGGGTGCAGGTGCCCAAGGACTTGGGCCATCTTCTACTGCTTTTCCAGGCCATAGCAGAGAGCTTAGTGGGAAGCAAAGCAGCTGGGACTAGAACCGGCACCCATGTGGGATGCCGGCACTGCAGCTGGCGGCTTCATCCATTACACCACAGCGCTGGCCCCATGCTCTGAGTTTCATTATTTCTTTCCTTCCACCAATTTTGGGTTTGATCTGTTCTTGTTTTTCTAGTTCCTTGAGATACATGCAATAAGTTGTTTGAAATGCAAGCACTGATTGCCATAAACTTCCCTCTTCGTACTGCTTTTGCTATACACATAAGTTTTGGTAGGTTGTATTTCCATTTTCATTCATTTAAAAATGTTTTGATTTCCTCCTTGATTCACTGATTGTTCAGAATTGAGTTGTTTAATTTCCATGTATTTGTGTAGTTCCCAAAGTTTTTATTGTTACTGAATATAGTTTTAGGGCATTGTGATCATAAAAGATACTCTATATGATTTCTATTCTTTTAAATTCATTGAGACATGCTTTGTTACTTTTCATATGATCTATCCTTTAAAATGGCCCATGTGCTGCTGAGAAGAACGCGTATTCTGCTGAGGTTGGATGGAAAGTTCTGTAGATGTTTGGTGGTTCCATTGATCAAGGTTATAGTTTACCTCTACTACTTTGATGATTTTTCTATCTAGATGATCTGTCCACTTCTAAAAGTAGGATGTTAAAGTCCTCTGTGGGGAGCAATCCGGACTAGACTGAGTTACTGGAATTAAGACTTATTCTATGCATCTGCTCTCCCACAATATGGCGCTGGGAGAGAAGTAAACAGCTTCTGCACAGCTGCCTCCAGTTCAACCAATAAACTGTAGGACTTGCTCCTGATTGGAGGAGAGCAGCGTACTCAGCGTGTGGGCAGCCGAGTTGGGATTGGCAGAGGAGGACTATAAAGGAGGAGAGAGACGGCATGCATCAGGAACATCTAAGGGGAACATCTAAGGGGAACACCTGTGCAGCCCCCGAGAAGAGCCGGCCGGCGGTGTGCCGCTCCCCTGCGGAAGTGGGGAATGTGGCCAGGGGGAACTGCCCTTCCACGGAGGTGGAAGGGATAGTAGCCAACCCGGGAAGAACCAGCAGCAAACCCGGGAAGGGCCGAGCAGATGAAAGAACAGCGCAGGGTCCTGTGTCGTTCCTCCACGAAGAGGGGGAGCGACATAATGGTGCCGTGACTCGGATATGAAGCCTAGGCAGGGCTTAGTGTCGTTCCTCCACGAAGAGGGGGAGCGACATCCTCTACCATTATTGTATTATAGTCTGTCTCTTCCTTTTTTTAATAGTTGGCTTTTTAGAAAGTTAATTTATTTATTTGAAAGGCAGAGTTAGAGAGAGGCAGAGGCAGAGGCAGAGAGAGAGAGATCTTCATTCACTGGTTCACTCCCTAGATGGCTGCTACAGCTGGAGCTGCCGTGATCTGAAGCCAGGAGCCCGGATGCCCAAGCACTTGAGCCATCTGCTACTGCTTTCCCAGGCCATAGCGGAGAGCTGGATTGGAAGTAGAGCAGCCAGGACTTGAACTGGTGCCCATATGGGATGCCGGCACTGCAGGCGGCAGCTTTACCTGCTACATCACAGTGCTGGCCCCTCTCTCTCTTCCTTTAGGTATACTAATATTTACTTTATGGGAGCAAATGAGGTAAGCCACTGCCTGTACCACCAGCATCCCATACTGGGTTCTGGTTTTTAGTCCAGGCTGCTCCATGTCTCTCTCTTTCTCTCCCTCTTTCTGTAATTATGCTTTTCAAATAAATAAATGTTTGCTTTATGTATTTGGGTGCTCTAACATTGGGTGCATATAATATATAAGTGTTACTTCCTCTTGCTAATTGAGTTCTTTATTATAGTTATATAAAGACCCTCCAGTTCTCTTGTTACTGCTTTTGATTTAAAATCTACTTTATCTGATAGAAGTATGGCTACTCCTGCTTTCTTTTGAGTTCCATTCTTTTTAAACATTTTTAAAATTTATTTGAAAAAGGTAGAGAGGTAGAGAGAGAGCGAGAGCTAGAGTGTAAGAGAGAGAGAGGGAGAGGGGTTTGCCATCCTCTGGTTCATTCCTCAAATGCCCTCAATGGCCAGAACTGAGCTGATCCAAAGCCAGGAGCCAGGAGTTTCTTCTGCATCTCCCACATGGGTGCCGGGGCCCAAGAACTTGGGCCACCCTCTGCTGTTTTACCAGGCACATTAGCAGGGAGATGGATTGAAAGTGGAGCAGCTAGGACTTGAACCAGCACCCATATGGGATGCTGGCACTGCAGGCCAGGGCTTTAACCCACCACACCACAGCACCGGCCTCTTGAGTTCCATTTTCATGGAATATCCTGTTCTATCCTTTCACTTTTGTTCTGTATAGCTAAAGTGAGTTTCTTGTAAGCAGTATATAGTTGGGTACTGTTTTTTAAATTCGTTCAGTCATTCTTTTAATTGGCAAATTTAGACTGTTGACATATAAGGTAATTATTACATATGATCTTACTACTACCATATTGATACTTGCTTTATATTTTTATTGTTGTTCCTTTCTTTGTCCTTCTCTTATCATCTTCATTTGTGATTAAGTGGTTTTCTCTAGTGGTATACTTTGATTCTTTATATATTTTTTGATAAGTCTGTTATAAGTTTTTGCTTTATGTTACCAGAGAAATACAAAAAATTTCTTTAAGCTATAACAAAGGGCTGGCATTGTGGCAAGGCAGGTAAAGCTGCTGCCTGCAGTGCTGGTATGTCATATGGACACCAGTTTGAGTCCTGGCCACTTCTGATCCAGTCCTCTGCTATGACCTGGGAAAGCAGTAGAAGATGGCCCAAGTCCTTGGGTCCCTGCACCCACGTGGGCGACTGGGAAGAAGCTCCTGGCTCCTGGCTACAGATCAGCACAGCTCCAGCTGTTGCAGCCAACTGGGGATTGAACCAGTGGATGGAAGATATCTCTCTCTCTCTCTCTCTCTCTCTCTTTCTGCCTCTCTGTAACTCTGCCTTTCAAATATTTATTTATTTCCACCCACTGGTTTACTCCCCAATTGGCAGCAACAGCTGAAGCTGTGCCGACCTGAAGCCAGGAGTCAGAAGCTTCTTCCGGGTCTCCCACGCAGGTGCAGGAGCCCAAAGACTTAGACCATCTTCTACTGCTTTCCCAGGCCATAGCAGAGAGCTGGATCGGAAGTGGAGCAGGCGGATCTTGAGCCAGCACCCATATGGGATGCCAGTACTGCACACGGTGGCTTTACCTGCTACGCTACAGCGCCGGCCCCCTATAGTATTTTTGATTGGTAATTTTTTCCTTAGTATAGTATCGTATTTTTCATTTTACTTTTTTTTTTTTTTGACAGGTAGAGTGGACAGTGAGAGAGAGAGAGAGAGAGAAAGGTCTTCCTTTTGCCGTTGGTTCACCCTCCAATGGCCGCCTTGGCCGGCACGCTGCGGCCGGCGCACCGCGCTGATCCGATGGCAGGAGCCAGGAGCCAGGTGCTTTTCCTGGTCTCCCATGGGGTGCAGGGCCCAAGCACCTGGGCCATCCTCCACTGCACTCCCTGGCCACAGCA
This sequence comes from Oryctolagus cuniculus, assembly GCF_051225735.1. Taxonomy (NCBI): domain Eukaryota; kingdom Metazoa; phylum Chordata; class Mammalia; order Lagomorpha; family Leporidae; genus Oryctolagus; species Oryctolagus cuniculus. Next base: position 37,712,363 of record NC_142888.1, on the reverse strand, counting down.
GAGAGCTGGCCTGGAAGAGGGGCAACCGGGACAGTATCCGGCGCCCCGACCGGGACTAGAACCCGGTGTGCCGGCGCTGCTAGGCGGAGGATTAGCCTAGTGAGCCGCGGCACCGGCCTCATTTTACTTTTCAATTGAAGGATTCCTATTTTATTTTGTTCAATTTCATTTTTACTGAATCTATTAGAATATTGAATCGTTTCTCTATATTCTCATTTATTTTGTTGAGTTTCCTTAAAACAGCTAGTTTGAGATCTTCAAGCATTTGGAATTTTCAGTTCCTAGGTGACTGGTTGTCTTGCTGTTTCGGTGAGGTCATGGTTCCCCAGAAGTTCCTGATGCTTATTGGGGTGTGACATCCTCCGCACATTGAAGGATTAGCTTTTAGTAATCTGGCATTGTCTGGGGCCACCCTTCTAGAAATTCTAAGCAGTCGGATCATTTTCTCTGAGCCCATGGATACTTCTGCTATTTCTACACTAGCTAGCACCCTACATCATGGTTTGCCTCAGGTCCACTGTTGATATGTTCTTGCTGAGTCATTTCCACAGTGCTCTTCAGACTCAGTTTACCTGCAACCTGCAGTTGATGTGTTGTTCAATAGGACTGAGGAAGTACCTGAAAATGAGTAGCGTGTCCCTACACGCCTCTTCCTGGGCCTGTGGTAGTCTCAGATTCCTTGTCCTCTGTCCACGAACGCCATGATTCTGTACTACATCTGGAACCCTCAGCCCACCAAGAGCAGTGCAGCCTGGAGGTAGGAACAAAGCTCACACTGCGGTGAGCTGTTGGCTGCTGAGACGTGCTCAGCGCCCGATGTGACACCCACCAGCTACCACTGATGCTGGCTGGGATATGCGCTGGGCCCCGAAGCATGTGCAGAGGCTCTGCCTGCCAGCACTGTCCTGGAGACAGGACTGTTAGGATCTGTTCCATGCTGGATTTTACCAGCCTGCCACTGCGTCTCCAAACAGTCCTATGATTCCTTGCTGCATGCCCAAGATTGTAGGGGGTGTGATGGGGCAGCCCCTCAGCTACTCAGGCAGGCCCTAGATGGATCACACCTGAATCTCACAGTTACCCGGCCCTGTGCAATCTCAAGGGTGCACAGCAGGGCTGCGAGAAGCTGATGGTGCTACACTCCGAAACTAGTGTGTCTCACCAGGGCGCAAGGCACTGCCTGCTACAGGGCTAAGTCCAGAGACTGTGCACAGGGACCTGCTGTGGGAGACACTGTCAGGATCACACTTCCCTGGCCCCTTGCTGCCCAAGGTTGCAGGAGAGTAATGAAAGTAGACCATGGCCCCAGGCTCCCACAGTCACAGGTCCCTATAAAGTCCTCAGGGTTTCCATCAAGCCCTCTAGAGGCTGGCAGTCATATCCGCCAAAATGAGCCCGACCTCCTGAAGCATAGGTCTCCACGTGATGCCTTGCTAGGGAATACTGGCTGAGAGCTAGAGGCTTGATCAAGTGCAGGTCTCTGTGCAGCAGGCCTGGCTCTGAGCTGCCAGGAGCGATCCTGAGCTCCCTCTTCTGGCCTCTCGGCATTGCTGCAGTTTGGCTTTCTGTAGGCTGTTGGAGGAGGGGCGGAACCGCCAAATACTCACTCCTGGGTTTCTGGGCCTTAGGGGCAGCACAGGGGAGCTCGGTCCGATGGAATTTTTGCACAGTGGGCCTGACACTGGGCTTCAATCCACTGTCCCTTTCCCAAGCAGGAGTGTCTCTCCATGCCGTGGTCTTTGGATCTGGGGCAAGGTTAGCACAGTCAACTCTTTTCTTGCTGCTTTCTTCAGTGGGACAATGCTTATGATTCTAACAAGGCAAGGCACTGTGCTCTCTCACCTGGCTTCAGGAGTGCTTGTGAAGGTGACTTGATGTGTTGTCCAGCTGTTCACATTGCTTTCTCTGCGTGGAGGTAGTCACCATTTTGGTTCCACCTCTCTTCAAATTGACTGGCTGCTCACCATTTCCCCACTGCTACCCTGGCCAAGCCACCATTACTTGTTTATTGTTATTTTAAAGATATATGTATTTATTTATTTGAAAGAGAGAAAGAGAGAGAGAGCGAGAGAGAGAGAGAGCTGTTCCATTGGTTCACTTCCCAAATGGCCACAACGACCAGCAACTCCATCTGGGTCTCCCACATGGGTGGCAGGGGTCCAAGTACTTGGGCTGTCATCTGCTACCTTTCTGGCCATATTGGAAGCCAAGCAACCTGAGCTCGAACCAGCACTCCCCTAGGGGATGCCAGGATCACAGGCTTAGTCTGCTGCCCGCAATCCCAACCCCATTTGCTGGGATTTTGATAATAGCTTGTTAACTGTTGGTTTTCTGCTTCCTCTCTCCCTACTTTCATATATTCTCAACATATCAGCAGAGTGCATCTTTAAAAAAAAATGACTGACTCATATCCCGTCACTTCTCTATTTCAGATCTTCCAGTGCCTCTTCATGTCACCCACCAAATCCTTACCCTGGTTACAAAGCCCTGTATTGTCTGGGCCCCTGTGCTATGTCCAATCTCATCTCCTCTTTCGCTCTGAGGATCTTTGCACTTAGCAGTCCCTCTACTTAGAATGCTTCTTCTTCCCACATAACTAATTTCCCACTCCTAGATGTTTTAACAAACATCATTTGCCCAGTGAGGACTTCCTGTTCACACTCTTTAAAATTATGGGCACACATGCACATGTGTACACACACACACACACTCACATTCCCTAGCCATTTCTCTATTTTATATTTTCTTTAAAGCACTTATCTCCCTTTATCACACTGTGTAGTTTTCATCTTTATTTTCCTTTTTTAAACTCCCTTCATCCCATCCCAGCTCAGCTACAAATAGAATTTAAACTCCTGCAAGGGAAGGAGTTTTTGTCTTGTCTTGTTCACTGCTATATCTCTGGTCCTAGGACAGTGCACGCAGTACATAGCACGCAGTAAATATTTTTTTAAAGGAATGAATGATAGTCACCTTTTAGCAAAACAGTTTGTATTGAAATTGTTGAAGGGGTTTATGCCCTGACTCAGCAATGACAGTTTGAGGGAGCTTGTAATTAAATGATTGGAAAATGGACAGCAAGGTATACCCACATTTCATCATAGCCGTACCATTTATATCTCTCTAACAATTTCAAGTATCATGAAAGAAGGGAAAGGGGTATAATGGTACAGTGAATCACCCTTGTAACGTCTTCCAGATTCAACAGTTAACAAGATTTTGCTGTACCTTCTGGTTTTATTGTTGTTGCTAGTGTAATTCAAAGCATACAGCAGATTTCAAGTCATGTCACTTAGGCATTCTTACATATACATCACTGAAACACTTGGACACTTTCTTACATAAGCACCATGCCATTATTATCCCTAGAAAATGAGTGCTAGGTCCTGATACTATCTTAATATCCATTCAATTTTCATATTTCTTGATTGAATCTTAAAAAAAATCTTTATGAGGTTGCTTCAGATGGGATCTAAACATGGTCCACACATTACAACTTCCTTTTATTCATCTATTTTTGAAATATTGATTTATTTCTTGAAAGGCAGAGTTATACAGAGAGAGAAGGATAGACAGACAGATCTTCCATCCACTGGTTCACTTCCCAAATGGCCGCAATGACTGGGGCTGGGCCAGGCTGAAGCCAGGAGCCAGGAGCTTCCTCCGAGTCTTCCATGTGAGTGCAGGGACCTAAGGACTTGGGCCATGCTCTGCTGCTTTCCGCAGGTGCATTATCAACGAGCTGAATCAGAAGTGGAGCAGCCAGGACTCAAACCGGTGCCCATATGTGATGCTGGCATTGCAGGCGGTGGCTTTACCCGCTATGCCACAATGCCAGCCCCACGACATTATTTTTAAAGGCGAATAATTGGAAGCAGCCAAAATGTCTCCCAAAAGAAACCTGATAAATTATGGCATGACATAAAATAGTAGTTTTCTGTGTAGAAGGGTTATTAGTATCTTTGCAACTGTTTGGTCTTTTCCAAGTGCACTGTACTGGGATAGGTTTGTGTCTGGAGTTTCTTACCCCACCTCACCGTTTTCCTTAGTTGTCCATCCTTAATATCAATGCCCCTTCCTTATCTTGCCTTTCCTAGGTTCGAGCTCATCAGCTGGTTCTTCCTCCCTGTGATGTGGTGATCAAGGCTGTCTCCGAGTATGTAAGTTCCATTAAGGACCCCTCAAACCTGGATGTGGTTGGGAAGGATGTTTTCAAACAGTCTCAGGTGAGCTGGCCTTCTCCTTCCTTTCATGCCCTCCTCAGCAGCTCTCCCGATATTTACTGTGATGCCCAATTGCTCTCCTCTGAGCTGCTTGTCTTTAACATGCTTACAGACTACACCCTCAACATTTCCTAGTTTGTTTGTTTGTTTGTTTGTTTACCAAAAAACATTACTAGGCCTTGGTGGAAAGGGCACTTCACCTTTTTTGTATGGATAATTGGAGTAATGCAAGTCCATTCTGGAAAATTTAGAACATGAAGAAAAGAAGCCGTTTAAAATCTCATTAACCAGGAACAGCTTGCGGCTGTTAACACTCTGACATGTCTCCAAGTTTTCTTTGTTTGTTTTGATGTATATGATAACATAAAATAAGCCTCTGTGGTGGATGATAATGGGTAATGAAAAAGACCACTCAAAGTGAGTCTGCATAAAACAAGAATCAGGGGTGGGCATTTGGCCTGACAGCCACATCGTATCTGGGGACAGAGCCCACCTTTGCTTCCAATCCAGCTTCCTGCTACTGTGCATACTGGGAGGCAGCAGGTGATGGGTCAAGTAGTTGAGTCTCTGCCACCCACGTGGAAATCCTGAATTGAGTTCCAGTCTCCTGGTTTCAGCCTGGTCCAGCCTTAGCTATGGAGGGCATTTGGGCAGTGAACCAGGGGATGGGAGATCTCTGTCTCTCTCACTTTCTGCCTTTAAAACTAGCCAGAATCAAAATTTCATGTTAATTAAGGAGAAAGAACTCAACTGATATCCTCCAGAATGAAACTAAAAATTAAGCAAATAAGTTACTTTTATTTCTGACAAATCGCATTATACTTACAACTGGATTTTTACTTTTTAAGGTAACATACAAACTGACTTTTGTGTGTATGTGTATACAGTTCTATGGATTTTTAGCATATTCACAGGTTTACATAACCACCATGGCAATCAGGATACAGAACAATTTTACTATCCCAAAAATCTCTCATGCTATCCCGTGGTAATAATAATCCCCATCCTTAATTCCTGGCAACCACTTGTCTGTTCTCTGTTGTAGTAGTTATGTCTTCTAGAGAATAGTCATGTGAATGTAATCATATAGTATAGAATCTTTTGAGAATGGCTTTTTCCATTCACATAATGCCTTGAGATTCTTCTAAGTTGTAGAAGATTAACACATCAGTAACTCATTCCTTTTTATTACTGAATAATATTCATTGAATGGATATAGCAACAGTTTGTTTATCCATTCCCCCTTCAATGACAGTTCGATTGATTACTGTTTTTGGTGGCTGTGAATAGAACTGCTATAAATATTTATGTACAAGTTTTTGTACAAGCATCACTATTCAGTTCCCAAGTGTAATTACCTAGGAGAGGAATTTCTGGCCACATGGTAGGTAAGTGCACATCCAATTTTATAAGAACTTTGCCAAGCCATTTCCCAGAGTAATTGCTCCATGCCTAACTGGCGCTTGATAGTCACAGTATTTTTTGATTTATCAAATACGATTTCTATATATTTATGTATACAACACATCAATTTGACATATGTGTACATCTTGGAATGGCTAAGTTGAGCTAATTAACATGCATTGCTTCACATATTTTTCCTATATGTGGTAAGGGAACTTAGAACCTACTCTCACTAATTTTCAAGAATAAAATGTTATTAACCATATCATCATGTTATACAATAGATTGTCAGTTTTTTATAGTGATTCTAAAGGTGCAATGGTGGCACCTTATCCTCCTTGTAATTTGCATTTTCCAAGTGACTAATAATTGTTCTTCTTTCCTCTATGATGAATGGTCTTTTCATGAGCAATCTTTTTCCTGTTTTGTTTAATAGGTTTGTTTACTTAATGTTGAGTTTTGAGAATTCTTTATATGTTCTGTATACAAGTCTTTTGTCAGGTATCTGGTTTGAAAATATTTTCTCCTACTCTATTAATTTTTTAATATTTATGTTATTTATTTGAAAATCAGAGTTATAAAGAAAGAGGGAGAGACAGAAAAAGATCTTCAATCCACTCCTCGAATGATTGTGATGGTTGGGGCTGGGCCAGGCCAAAGCCAGGAGCCCAGAACTCCATCTGGGTGTCCCATATGGATGGGCAGGGGCCAGAGTATTTGGGACATCTTCCTCTGCTTTGCCAGGTGCATTGACAAGGAGTTGAGTTGGAATCGGAGCAGCTGAGACTCAGACCAGTGCTCTGATATGATATGCTTGTGTTGTAGGTGGAGGTTTAACCTGCTGCACCACAGGGCTGGCCCTCTATTAATTCTTTTAACAATATCTATTACAGAATAAAGTTTTTAATTTTCATCAATTTTTATCTTTTATAGATCATGCTTTTGATCTCATATATAAGAATACTTTGCCTAACTATGGGAATGAGAATTTTTTCATGCTTTGTTTTAAAAGTTATATAGTTCTTCACTTCACATTTAGGGCAGATCATCCTTTTTTAGTTCATTTCTGTGTACAATGTAGTAGTTTTAAATTTTTTTTGTATATGGATGCTCAATTGTTTCAACAGTTTATGGAGAAAACTATCTTACCCATTCAGTTGCCTTTTCACTTTTGTCAGTAATCAACTGGTCATACTTGTGTGAGGCTATTTCTGGACTGTCTTTTGTTCAGTTGATTCATCTCTATCCTTCCACCACTAGCACACATTCTTGAATAGTATAGATTTATAGTAAGTCTTTAAACTGGCTAGTGATCCTCCAATTTTATTCATTTTCAGTATTATATTATTTTTTAAGTTTGTTTGCCTTTCTTTGTAAATTTTAGAATAGCTTTATATTTACCAAAGAAAAATCTTGGGCTCTTGATTAGAATTATGCTAAATATATAGATGAATATCATGAGTCATTGAATCCATGAATTTAGTTTGCCTCTCTATCGAGGTCTTCTTTGATTACTTTCTTTTTTTAAAGATTTAATTATTTATTTGAAAGGCAGAGTTACACACACTCACAGCAGAGAGAGAGGAAGAATCAGAGAGAGAGGTCTTCCTCCCACTGGTTCATTCTCCCAGTGGCCCCAGTGGCCAGAACTGGGCCGGTATGAAGCCAGGATCCAGGAGCTTCTTCTGGGTCTTCCCAAGCACTTGGGCCATCTTCTACTGCTTCCCCAAGCACATTAACAGGAAGCTGGATTAGGAGTGGAGCAACCAGGACAGGAATTGGCACCCATATGAGATGTGGACATAGCAGGCTGCAACTTAACCCACTACACCACACTGCCAGTCCCTTGATTTCTTTTGTGTAAAACTCTCATAATTTTAAACATATAAGCCCTGTATATATTTTTCTATTTAAGTATTTCATGTGTAAGTATCTAATATAAAGGATATTGTGTTTATTTCCATTTCTGATGGTTCATTGCTTATATATAGGAATATGATTTTCCGTTGACCTTATACTCTGTGATCATTCCAAACTCATTACTTCTAAGAGTTTTTTGGTAGATTTCATATTGTCTGTGTATGGGGACAGCTTTATTTCTTTGTTTACCATCTGTATGCCTTTTTTTCTTGATTTACTGTGCTGTTTAGGGTTTCCAAGTAATGTTGGATAGCAACGCTGAGAGTAGATATCCTTGTCTTGTTCCTGATCTTTAGAGAGAGTATTCAGTCATCATTAAGTATGATATTAGCTATTTATTTTGTACATGTATGTTATCAGACTGAAAAAATTCTATTTTTCAGTTTGGATTTATTTTATTTGAGTGGTAGAGAAAGGGAGGGAGGGAGAGAACAAACATGTAGTGTTCTGCTGGTTTGTTCCTCAAATGCCAACAACAGTTGTGCTGGGTTGGGGCCAAAGCCAGGAAGTCATTCCAGATCTCCCACATATGTTGCAAGAGCCCAGCAACTTGAGCCAGGTCTGCATTGGCAGGAAGCTGGAAAAAGGGGCTAGAGCTGAGAACCTGCCTCAGGTACTCCAGTGTGAGACCCTGGTGTCCTAATCAGCATCTTAACTGCTATGCCAAATACTGGCCCCAAGTGAGAAAATGCTCTTCCATTCCTTGTGTGCTGTGTGGTATATTTTGTCAAGTACATTTTCTACATCTATTGATAGAATCATATTGTTTTTCATCTTTGGTCCTTTAGTCCATTAATATTTTGGATTGATTTTTGAATATTGAACCATGCTGCATTCCCAGGACATGGTTCTAATGAATTATTCCTTTTTTGTATTAGTGAATCTGAATTGCTGGTATTTCATTGAACATTTTTATGTTTAATTTCATGAGGGATATTGGTCTATACTTTTGTATACTGTGTTGATCTGTTTATTTTTTATTTTTTTAAGATTTGTTTATTTACTTGAAAGAGTTACAGAGAGAAAGAGAAGGAGAGACCAATGCAGATCTTCCATGGGGCCAGTGCTGTGGCATAGTAGGTTAAGCCTCTGACTCCACCTCTGGCATCCCATATGGGCGCCGTTTCCTGTCCCAGCTGCTCCTCTTCCAATCCAGCTCTCTGTTTATGGCTTGGGAAAGCAGTAGAAGATGGCCCAAGTGCTTGGGCCTGTGTACCCTCGAGGGAGATCCAGAAGAAGTTCCTGGATCCTGGCTTCAGATGGGCCTAGCTCTGGCCCTTGTGACCATTTGGGGAGTGAACCATTGGATGGAAGACCACTCTCTATGTCTCTGTCTCTGTCTGTCTGTTTCTCTCTCTGTAACCCTGCCTCTCAAATAGTAAACTTAAAAAAAAAAAAAAAGAGAAATCTTCCTCCTATTGGTTTACTCTCCAAATGGCTGCAAAAGCAGGGGCCGGGCCAGGCTGAAGCCAGGAGGAGCCAGGAACTTCTTCCAGGTCTCCCACGTGCGTATAGATGCCCAAGGACTTGGGCCATTTTTCACTGTTTTCCCAGGTACATTAGTAGGGAGCTAGATCAGAACTGGAACAGCCAGAACTTGAACCATTGCCCATGTGGGATGCCAGCACTGCATATGGCGGCTTAACTCATTGCACCACAGCGATTTTACTTTTAAGTCAGGGTGTTGCCACACTCAAAATGAAAAGGCAGCTGCTCCTCTCTCTTCTGTGGGGACTGCTGATAGTTTTGGTTTAGCAGACAACCCACTTAGGTTCAGATCACTGGATCTCAGCATCCTTCTGTGGGCTGTGCTTTAATGGAAGTGCTTTTTATAAGGCCTTTGCAGATATAGGTGTGTTAACTCCATGTACAAAAGGTCTTCAGAAGGTTCATGGAAATTGTGTGTTGTGGAAAACTGCACGAATTTCAAAGTTTTTGTCACCAAAAATGTCTTTTTAATTCTGCTTTTCTATAAACTTTTTGAAGTGCCCGTGCATGTACTAGTTAGTGCCTGGTCTGGGTCTATGGTCTATCTCTGCCTCTCCTTATTTTTTTAAGAGATAGATTTATTTATTTATTTATTTGAAAGGCAGAATGACAGAGGGAGGGAGGAATAGAGAGAAAGAGATTTTCCATCTGCTGGTTCACTCCCCACATGGCTGCAACAGGCAGGTCTTGGCAGCCTGAAGCCACGAGCCAGGAACTCCATCTTATATGGGTGGCAGGGGCTCAATTACTTCAGCCATCAGCTGATGCCTTCCCAGGTGTATTAGGAGGAATTTGGATCAGAAGCAGAGCAGCAGCTCCTTGAACTGGCACTCCATTATGGAAGTTGCAGTTTACCCTGCGAGGCCAAGATGCCTACTCCCCTGGTTTCTCAAAATCCGTGTTCTGCTGTTGATTGTAAGATTGATAGCTCAGGGGGTGAGTGTAAGAGTTCATAACCAAGCTTGTTTAGTTGATTTTTGAGCTGTTCCATCTCTGTGATCTCTTCAGTACTTCCTGATCATTGAGCCACTCCCTTTTCAGTCCTCTTGCCATAAAGTCAGGAATTTAATTATTCAACTCTGCCATATAATTTTTGTGACTGCATTTGTAGATGTCTCTCTCTTATTTGAAATGCAGTTACACAGAGAGAGAGACAGAGAGAAAGAGATTTTTCATTTTCTGGTTCACTCCCCAAATGGCTATAACAGCCAGAACTGGGTCGGGCTTAAGTCAGGAGCCTGGAACTCCATCCAGCTCTCCCTCATGGGTAGCAGGGGCTTAAGGACTTGGGCCATCTTCCGCTACTTTCCCAGGGCACATTAGCAGGGAGCTGGATTGGAAGTGGAGCAGCGGGGACTCAAACCGTTGCTTATATGGAATGATATGCTGGTATCACAGGCACTGGTTTAACCTGCTGTGCCACAATGCTACGCCTGCCCCAGCAGCATCCTAACCACTACATGAAATGCCTACTCCTAAGCTTACCTTTTTATTCCATTTCCACCAACTTTCTAAAGCCCTTTCATATTATTTAATGGAAAAAGAAAGATGATGATGTGATGAAATGTGATGATTTCACTTATGTGGAAAAAAGTAAAACCCACGTTGGCATCTATATAAACATGAGCACTTCAAAAATTTCATGGAATAACGAAAATAAAAGGTATCTGTGCAGTTTCACAAACTTTTTGAGGTACCCTATATACGTTATATGTACAAGCACATAGCAAAACTTAGGAAAGAACATCTACGTAAACTGTTACCATTGCTCACATCTGGGGAAGGGAGTGGGTACAGAGAGAGATATTAAGGAAGACTCTGTATGATTTGGGTTGTTTTAGATAGTTTTCAATTGTAGATGTTACTAAGTATAATGAGATAATAAATAAATAAATAGGTAAGGGAACATTGTTACGATAGAGTGTTGTTCAATCACATAAGTATCATTCCCTAAGTTTGTCATTTGCAAATGTTCTTTAGATTTGGAGCCCTTTTTTTTTCAAACAATTCTGTCAAGTCTAGTTGTTTGAGAAGGTGGACAGATTTTTGTTTCTGAGTAAGGCTGGAGGGCTAGGAGATCTTTATTCCTCTGGACATGCACGCATACATGCAAATAAAGAAGGCTGGCACGATATATAGCTGTGGGTACTAGCAATCACAGTCTCTGAGAGATGACACTGTAAGTTTCCCCAAAATTTGTATTACGTGTTTTAAGTTTTCTGCAAGAAGCAAACACTATTTGTTATAGTCAATTATTTTTTTCTAAAACTGTTCAAACTTTGGGCTGTATCATGAACTGAACATTCTCATATGTTGATGATAGCAATAGAACTTGAGGTGTCTGTTCTGCAAAGAGATTTAGTACCATGTGTCAAGAGTCTAAAAATGATCATACCCTTTGATCTAGTAATTATACGTCTAGGAATTTTCCATTTGAAATAACCCAAGAGATTTATATACACATATGCTTATGAGAGCATGATTTATCATGAAAAATGACATAGGATAGCATAGTCTTACATTCCATTTGATAAAATAGAAAGATTTCTAAATAGTCGTGGAAAAAGCATGACAAGTGAAAAAGGCCCCTTCTCAGCCCTTCCTCCCCCTCTACAAGAGATAAACAGTAATTTTTACCTGTGTTGCCATAGATTAGATAGCTAAGCTTTATATGTCCTCATTTGTATCTCTCTTCTTTTACCCAATATGATAGTATTGATGAGATTTATACATATTATTGTGTGTATCAGTGCTTTGTTCTTTTGATTGCTGTATGGTATCCCACTGTATGATTTTACCATAATTTGTTCTCTTGTTGATATACATTTGAGTTGTTTCCAGTTTGGGACTTTTTTAAATGAAGGGATTGTTAATATTCTTTCATGTTTCTTGGTAGATATATGTGCTCATTTCTTCTGGGTAGATACACAGGAGTAGGGTTGTTGTGCCAAAAGGAAAGGACATGTTTAATTTTGTAAGAAACTGCCAGACTGTTTTCCAAACTGTACCAGTGTATACTCCCACCAGCAGTATGCTGGAGTTCCAGTTAGTCCATGTCCCTGAAGGTGCCTCATACTGATAGCCTTCCATTGTAACCATTCTGGTAGATGTGTAAAGGTGTCACATTGTGGTTTTATATATGTTTCAGTACTTTGGGTTTAGCTCATACCTTTTGAACCAATATAATTTCCTTTTTAAGTTTTCTTCCTAAGGATATTGCCTGAAATACACAAATAACTTGAATGGACAGTGTATACCCTTTGCTGCATAACATATTTTTAAAATATGTATCTATTTTCAATTTATTTGAAAGGCAGAGATCTCCCGTCTGCTGTTGCACTTCCTAAATACCCACAATTGTTGGGCCTGGGCCAGGCCAAAGCCAGGAGCCCGGAACTCCATCCAGATCACCCATGTGGGTGGCAGGGACCCAAGTACTTGAGCCATCACATGCTCCCTCCCAGGATTCACACTAGAAGGAACTGGTTCAAAAACAGAGTAGCCAGGACTTGAACCAGGCACTCTGGTATGGGATGCAGCTGTCTCCAGTGACAAGCACTGCACCAAATGCCCAGCCTCTGCATGACTTATGATAGCCAAATGTGAGAATTAGTTACATGTTAAATATTAGGAAAGTAGTTACATAATTTATGATGCATTCATGATGGTGAAATATGCAACCATTTAAAGTTATTTAGGCGGGGGGATGGTGCTGTGGCACAGCAGGTTAACACCTTGGCCTGAAGCACCGGCATCCCATATGGGCGCTGGTTCGAGACCAGGCTGCTCCACTTCCAATCCAGCTCTCTGCTATGGCCTGGGAAAGCAGTAGAAGATGGTTCAAGTCCTTGGGCCCCTGAACCCATGTGGGAGACCCAGAAGAAGCTCCTGGCTCCTGGCTCGGGTTGGCACAGCTCTGACCATTGTGGCCAATTGGGGAGTGAACCATCGGATGGAAGACCTCTCTCTCTCTGCCTCTCCTCTCTCTGTAACTCTGACTTTCAAATAAATACATAAATCTTTAAAAACAAACAAAAAACCCCAAAACCACAAAATTACTTAGATAGGTTAGTTTAATATGATAAAATCAAGACACAAAATTAGACATAGGTGTAATAAAATAGAACGGCTATACTTCAACAACAAAAAGTTCATTTAAAAGAATACTGTAAGGGGCCAGTGCTGTGGCATAGTGGGTAAAGCCACTGCCTGCAGTGCTGGCATCCCATATAGGCGCTGGTTTGAGTCCCAGCTGCTCCACTTCTGATCCAGCTCTCTGATATGACCTGGGAAAGCAGTAGAAGATGGCCCAAGTCCTTGTGGCCCTGCACCCATGTGGGAGACCTAGAAGAAGCTCGTGGCTCCTGGCTTCGGATTGGCTCAGCTCCAACTGTTGCAGCCATTTGGGGAGTGAACCAGAGAATGGAAGACCTTTCTCTCTCTCTGCCTCTGCCTTTCAAATAAATAAATAAATCTTTAAAAAAAATACTGTAAGGAAGCACAACAAAATATCTTTGGATAGTGGTACAATATAATTTTTCCTGCTAATCCCTAGGGTTTTTTTTAATGATCATGTGATCATTATAGATAGCAGAAAATGTAAGTAAACTTCATTTTATCTAAGAAATTTATTATTGGGGCTGAAATTGTGGTGTAATGGGTTAATCCACAGCCTGCAATGCTGGCATCTCATGTGGGTGCCTGCTTGAGTCCCAGATGCTCCACTTCTGATCCAGGTCCTTGCTGGTGCACCTGGGAGGGCAGCAGAAGATGGCCTGAATGCTTGGACCCTTGCATCCACATGGGAGACCCGGATGAGGCTCTGGGCTCCTGGCTTTGGCCTTTGCCCAGCCCTGTCTGTTGTGGCCATTTAAAGAGTGAGCCAGTGGATGGAAGATCTCAATCTCTCTCTGTCTCTCTCTTTCTCTCTCTCTTTAAAAAAGAGAAATTTATTATTATTTATTTCAGAGGCAGAGAGAGAAGGAAAGAAAGAGAACTGCTTCACTCCTCAATTGCCTATAGTGGCTGGGACTGGGCTGGGGCTGGAGCCAGGAGCTAGGAACTCAATCAGGTGTTCCACATAGGTGATAGGAACCTAAGTACTTGAGCTGTCATCATTGCCTCCCAGGATTTGCATTGGCAGGAAGCTGGAGTCAAGAACCAGAGCCAGGAATTGAACCCCGGGCACTCCACTATAGGACACAGAGATCTGAACTGCTAGGCTCAATGCCAACTGGCTTTCATTTTATGTCCTATAATACTGTCTCCTATCTGTTTTTTCTGCAAAGTGGAAATTCATTCTCTTGTGTTTTTAAAACTATTTGATTTCTGCTACTGTTTTGACTCCCAGATTATAAGTTATATGAAACAGACACTCTCGTATTGTTTCTGCTTCTGAAAGTCTGATGTTCTATCATGCAGTCCAGGACAGAAGATAAAATAGAACGATTCAAGAAAGCAGTTGAGTACTATTCAGTCACAACCAAACTCTCTTCGCTGCCAGTGGCTCCCTCATTTCTAGGTAAGGCTTCCATTTGACCCAAAACTATTTTGTTTACAGGGGAAACTGAGTTGGTCTCTCAGGAACTCTGGGGCCAGAATGGAATCATTTGTTTGTATTGTGCCCTCCTGTTTGACAGGCATTCTTCTTTTGATTTCCATGTCATAAGAGTTACAACATAAGAAATGTTAGTGAAATGAGCCGGTCCCCAAAAGGCAAATACCATATGTTCTCCCTGCTCTGTGGTAACTAATGGAGTACCTAAAATATAATGTATAGGTATGAAATTGACACTTTGAGATGCCATGATTTTTAACAGCCCTTGTCTTGTCTGTTGAGGAACAGTATTTATTTTCTCTTTATACTATTTGTTGAACTCTTTACTTACTGCAGGGTTAATCTCATGAGTATAAAGTTAACTGACAATAGATTTTTGTAAAACATAAGAATGGGAATAGGAGAGGGAGGAGGAAGAAGGGTGGGATCATGTGTGGGCAGGAAGGGAGGGTGGGAAGTATCACTATGTTCCTAAATCTGTGTATATGAAACGCATGAAATCTGTATACCTTAAATTAAAAAAAGAAAAGGAAAGGTTCGTGATTTCTCAAATTTATAGATGGGATATAGTTGCTATTTCCTTAGCTTGTCCTCCTGCTCGTGCTAACCCCCCATTCTTGCCTGACATATGTAAAATAGCTCTGTCTTTGGGAACTGAGTTAGAATTCTACCTTGGCTGCTTGCCAGCTGTGTCACCTTGGCAACTCACACTTGTATAAAATGTGGCTCATGACACTTACTTTATAGGGTTGTTATCAGCTGAAATAATTTACATTAAGTTCTCGGCATGGCACATAGTAGCTATTCAATGAATCATAAATTTATATATGAATAACTGTTCATGTGATAGTGGGTTAGCAGAATGTAGCATGCTAAAATTATTAGGATTGAATGAAGTATAGGTCTTTTCTCTTACCTTCAGGCTTTCGGAATAATCGACTTGGAAATCCTCCCCTTCCACGAAATCAAATGGGCACCATTTCTGCGGGAAAGCCAATGGTAAGTATCCTCTAGAAGGTCTGAGAGCATTCGTTCACATTACTCAGATTGCTTCCCAATTTTTATAATCTTGAGTTAAGGAGTGAGGTTGATTCAGTGTTGTCGGACCTCCAAGGCTGCATAAGCCTATGTCACATTCTTAACTTGAGGCTGGCAGACTGTGTAAAGATAGCATCCAAACCAGTAACCACTAGGACATTGTAGAGACAGATGAACTAATGTCAGAAAATGGTTCTAGGACACCTGGGCAGGTTCATTATCCAGCTTCTGGTAGAATCTGTTCATACATCTCTATTGAAATTATTCCTCACTCCTCTCAGGAGGCACTTTGTATCTCAACAATCCCTGCTACTGGCATCATCTACTATGTCGCAAACTCTGAGGGACGCATCTTGGAGCCTAGTAAAATGTTAAATAGTTTTTGTGTCTGTTTTGTCCTTTAGTTTTCTCACCAAGTGCCCCAGAAAATGAAATATCCACCACCATTCCCAATGGGACCCAACTCATCTCTTCTCTTGTCTCCCCATGCTTTGGGGGACTCACATGCTTTCTCTGAGGATCCCGTGCTGCAGGACAGCCCCTTTGCCAATTGGGCTGTCTCTTATGACTCCTCTGCATCTCAGTTTCCCAATTACCTGACTTCCAAAGCTTCACCTCCTTTGGGACCAGACTCTTCCCACTCCTCTTCCTCTGATGGTGATGAGCCAAATGGAGGCAGCTCTGAGTAAGTATGAGTATAGACTCCATGGGAAAAGACTTTTGAGGCATCTGTGTTATTTGTTGCAAACTTGGCCAGAGATGTGGGAGAGTGTGCATTGTTGTATTTCCACTTAAGAAAGCAAAATGGAAAACCTTCCTTTTGGCTTACTCACTTCATGCTCATCGGAGCCGGTGTGTGTAGTAATTTTCAGACATCCGGGCCACTGAGGCAAGAGGCAGCAAAATGGGTAGTTAGGGAAGCCCTGCTAATGGACAAACTGGATATCGTGGCTGTCACTTCTTAATTTGTGGCAGAGGTAGATTAGGTAGATTGAATATTTTAAAAAAGAGTTTATAGAGTTGAGTAGTTAATTTTGTTGTTTAATAAGTAAGACTGCATTCTGAGGATTGAAATAGTAGTATTTTGTACTAGTGTGTTTCTTCTTAGATTACTAGTGCTCTAAGCATATTTTGCCTGGGACACACAATTGCCTTGAGGTTGCAATTGTAACTATTTTTCTTAGAACATTAGCAGCCTCTAAGCCTGGCCTCTTAGAAGGTGGAAAGGACTCCGTGTGATGTGCGTGAAGCCCTGAGGGCAGTAAGAGGGAAGATTTCAGGTGGAGTGCTTAACTCAGCGTCCTGACCTGCAGAGCCGTTGTGTGATTCCTTGGGATTAGAATGGGCATCTTGAGTTTAAATCTGTCAACCTCCCTTTTATCTCTGTACTGTCTTTCTGCGTTTTTATAGTCACATCACAGAAGCACTTCAGCTTCAGCAGCAGCCTGGATGGACAGATCCCAATGGTGACAGAGAGTCTTGGGTACAGCCCGTTGATGCTGGAGTTTCAGAAGGCAGCCTAGGTGATGGTGAACCCCACATCCCATCTCTGCTGTCTATGTCCACGAGGAACCACATGGACATCACCATTCCACCCTTACCTCCAGTAGCACCAGAAGTCTTGCGGGTTGCTGAACACAGACATCGCAGGGGTCTTATGTACCCCTATATCTACCACATCCTCACTAAGGTGAGACCACACAGCAGCATCCACCTCCTGCATCTTAATGCTGTACTTCATGCTTTCTAGGACCATAGGTAACCAGAGAAAATGCACATCGTTGGTATCTGAAGGGAGATAAACAAAGACCAAGTGTGCTGGTTGATGTGAAACCACCAGGAGATGGGACTGTACAGTAAATTAGGCCCCTACAAGACAAGAACCATGCATAGTTTTTAAAATGTTATTTTTATCTACTTGAAAGATAGAGATTTTTCACCCACTGGTTCATTCCCCAGATGCTAGCAACAGCCATGGCTGGGCCAAGACTGAAACCAGGAGCCTGGACCTACATCTGGGTCTCCCCTGTGCGTGGCAAGGGCGCAAACACTTGGACCTTCTTCCTCTGCTTCCCCAGGCTCATTAGCAGGGAGCTGGATTGCAAGTGGAATAGCTGGGACTCAAACTGTCACTCTGATATGGGATGCATGTGTCCCAAGTGGCTCCTGGCTTTGGCTTGGCCCAGCCCCAACTGTTGCAGCCATTTGGTTAGTAAACCAGCATATGGAAGATATCTCTTTTTGTTTCCCCCTCTCTCTGTAATCCTGCCTTTAAAATAAATAAGTAAATTTTTAAAAAATGAAATATAGCTTTTTGTTAAAAAATATTTATTTTTTATTTATTTGAGAGGTAGAGTTATAGACAGAGAGAGGGAGAGACAGAGAGAAAGGTCCTCCATCCACTGGTTCTCTCCCCCAAATGGCCATAATGGCTGGAGGGGAGCCAATCTGAAGCTAGGAGCCAGGAGCTTCTTCCAGGTCTCCCACATGGGTGCAGGGGCCCAAACACTTGGGCCATCTTCCACTGCCACCCCAAGCACATTAGCAGGGAGCTGGATCAAAAGAGGAGCAGCTGGGACACAAACTGGCGCTCACATGGGATGCCGGCACTGTAGCCGGAGGCTTAGTTTACTATGCTACAATGCCTACCCCAGAATATAGCTTAAAGTTGGCTGTGGTGAGCTGGGTTTCTTACAGCTTCTTTTCATTTGAAATTCTGTCTGAATACAAACAGAAAATGTAGACAGGTTGCAGAGCCTGCAATTCATTGCTTGTTTTTCTCAGCTCAATTCTAAATCTTGATGTGGCTGATTTTCTTCTTTTCCCTTTACTATTCTCTCATTAGGGTGAGATTAAGATCCCTGTATGTATTGAGGATGAGTGTAACATGGAGTTACCTCCAGCTGCTCTCCTGTTCCGATCAGCTCGTCAGTATGTGTATGGAGTCCTTTTTAGTCTGGCGGAGACACAGCGGAAAATGGAACGCCTGGCCATACGGCGGCGACTGCCTGTGGAAAGTAAGTATAGTTCTTGCTTTGACAGTTCTCTCCTTGCTTGACTCGGAGTAGAAATGTTCTGTGCAGATGCATCATCCATTTGGTTGTAGAGCAATCTTTAAGAAAATGCGTCATTACCAGAATACATATTGGTATGAGCAATGCATGAAGTGCAGCCCAACTCTGCAGTTATCAAGCATTCTGAGTGATTTCTACTTAAAAGAATCACACTGGGCTTGGAGAAGGTAGAGGCATATCTGACACAGTTTCTCCTCTGTGAGTTCTTTGTTTTGGGATTTGATCCTGCAAGTAGTTTTAAGCTGCAGAGTGACAAAGTAAAATTAGTTTATTCAAAAGAACACTCTAGATTTCTGCTTCCAGGAAGATGGAGTATATCAGATGTAATTCTACCTATTCTTTCTGCTAAGTAGAACTAAAAGTCCAGGACATTATATATAAAATGAGCACAAGACATTCTGGGAGGTAAAAGAAAAGGCAGACCGGCTGAAGATTTGGGGACCCTAGGTGTGACATGGTAGTACCGGGATGAGTTTCCTGGGTTTTCTTTTTGATTCACATATCCTAGACTGGGTATATGATGAGCTGGCATCCCAGAAATTTCAACAGCTTCCGACAAGAAAAGTCCTCCAAAAAGCCTGCTTTCTCTGGGTGAAGGACCTAAAAGAGTAACCTGACAATACAGAAAAATTTTAGATAATAACCACTGTACTCCAGCCAAATATCATAGAAAAACCTGTGAGCCACTCCCACTCCCACCAGAAATGCCAGAGGAAGAACTTGGACTTCTACCCTTACCAGTCTATGATGAGGTCCCTCAACTTCTCCTCCTGGGGAGGTATCGACAAGTCAGGAGCCAAGACTTGTGCTCACAACTGCCAGTAATTAGACAGTGTTCCACTTCACCTACCAGAATGGTGTCAGAAAAAACCTGCTAAAACATAAGACTTTCTAAAAAAAAGATTTATGTATTTATTTATTTGAAAGTCAGAGTTACAAAGAGAGAGGGAGAGACAGAGAAAGAGATCTTCAATCCACTGATTCACTCCCCAGATGGTCAAAAGGAGCCAGGAGCTTCATCCAGGACTCCCATGTAGATGACAGGAAGTCAAGTCCCTAGGCCATTATCTGCTGCCCCCCCCCCCCCAGGTACATTAGTAGGAATTTAGATCAGAAGCAGAGGAGTCAGAGCTCATACCAGCACTCCAGTATTATATGCAGACATCTCAAGAGGTGACTTAACCCACTATACCACAAGACCTACTGTGTATATATAATTTAATACCTAAAAAATGTACTGAAGAGGATATACAAAGAGATACTCTCAAAAACTGTGTGGATAAATCAAAATGGAATTATAAAATTAGTTCATAGGGCTGGCGCTGTGGCGCAGTAGGTTAACGCCCTGGCCTGAAGCACCGGCATCCCATATGGGCACCAGTTCTAGTCCCAGCTGCTCCTCTTCTGATCTAGCTCTCTGATGTGGCCTGGGATAGCAGTAGAAGATGGCCCAAGTCCTTGGGCCCCTGCACCTGCATGGGAAGACCCGGAGGAAGCTCCTGGCTCCTGGCTTCAGATCGGCGCAGTTCTGGCTGTTGCAGCCAATTGGGGAGTGAACCATTGGATGGAAGACTTCTCTCCCTCTCTCTGCCTCTCCTCTCTCTGTGTAACTCTGACTTTCAAAGTAAAATAAATAAAAATCTTTTTAAAAAATTAGTTCAAGTTTTTCATAGGAAGGGATGAACAAGAAAGCAGGTAAATAAAAAATAGAAAAATTACAATGACAGATTTAAGCCTAATATATCAATGATTCATTAAATGTAAGTAGTATATGCCAATTAAAATGTAGAGATTGGGGTCTGTGTTGTGGCACAGCAGGTTAAACTGTTGCCTGCAATGACAGCATCCCATATGTGCAGGTTCGAGACCAGGCTGCTCCACTTCTGATCCAACTCCCTGCTAATGTGCCTGGGAAAGCAGTAAATGATGGCCCAAGTACTTGGGCCCCTGCCACACACTTGAGAGACTTGGATTAAGTTCCTAGCTTCCACCTTTCCCCTAGCCCAGCCCAAACCATTGCAGGCTTATGGGGAGTAAACCAAGAGTTGAGAGCTCTCACTCTCCCCTCTATGCAAACAATAATTTCAGACATCATATAGAGTATATTCTTAAACCACTGGAATCAAACTAGAAATTAATAGCAGAAAGGTAACAAGAAAATCTGTTAATACTTGGAAAAATAACAAATCATATGTATATAATTTATGAGTCAGTGAGGGAATCTCAAGAGAAAGAAATAAACACATTATTCTGAATGAAAATAAAAATATAGATACTTCTTGACTTAGGATGGTGTTATGTCTCAATACATCCATTATAAATTTAAAATAACATGAATTGAAATGTATTTAATGCACTTACTGAACATCATAGCTTAGCAACACAGTACACTGTAGAATATTTGATGTTTATCTTCATGATCACATGACTGGGAGCTGTGAATCACTGTTGCTGCCCAGAATGAGAAGATAATACTGTATTTTTTTTTAATTTTTGGGTTATAGCCATTCTGATTGGGGTGAGGTGATACCCCATTGTGTTTTTATTTGCATTTACCTAGCGGCTAGTGATCCTGAGCATTTTTTCATGTGTGTGTTGGCCATTTGTATTTCATCATTTGAAAATTGCCTATTCATGTCCTTTGCCCATCTCTTAACTGGATTGTTTGTTTTGTTGTTGTTGAGTTCCTTGAGCTCTTTATAGATCCTGAATATTAATCCTTTATCACTTGTATAGTTTGCAAATATTTTCTCCCATTCTGTTAGTTGCCTCTTCACTTTCCCGAGTGTTTCTTTAGCAGTGCAAAAGCTTCTTAGCTTGATGTAATCCCAGTTGTCTATTTTTGTCTTTATTGCTTGGGCTTCTGGGGTCTTTAACAAGAAGTATTTGCCTATGCCAATGTCTTTCAGAGTTTCCCTGATGTTTTCCTCTTGTAATTTGATGGTATCAGGTCATAAATTTAGATCTTGATCCATTTTGAGTTGATTTTTGTATAAGGTGTGAGGTAGTGGTCTTGTTGCCTTCTTCTATGTGTGTAGATCCAATTTTCCCAGCA
Source organism: Oryctolagus cuniculus (assembly GCF_051225735.1). Taxonomy (NCBI): domain Eukaryota; kingdom Metazoa; phylum Chordata; class Mammalia; order Lagomorpha; family Leporidae; genus Oryctolagus; species Oryctolagus cuniculus. The sequence goes on along the minus strand of NC_142888.1, from coordinate 37,690,604 downwards.
CCATTTCTTGAAAAGATTTCCTTTCTTCAGGGATTGATTTCAACTCATTTGTCAAAAATCAGTTAGTTGTAGATGTGTGGATTAATTTCTGGGAATTCTTTTTTCTTCCATTGGGTTACATGTTTATTTTGTTGCCAGTACCAGGCTGTTTTATTTATAACTGCCCTGTAATATGTCTTGAAGTCTGATATTATAATGCTTCCAGCTTTGTTCTTATTTAAGATTGCTTTAGCTATTCATGATCTCTTGTTTACGTATGAATTTTAGCATCACTTTTTCTAGATCTGAGAAGAATGTTGTTGGTATTTTGATTGGGATCACATTGATTCTGTAAATTACCTAGGGTAGTATGGAAATTTTGATTATGTTAAATTTTTAAATTTACAAGCATGGAAATTTTTTCCTATTTTTATGTGTCTTCCATTTCTTTCTTTAATGTATTATAATTTTCCTTGTAGAGATGTTTCTCATCCTTGCTTAAATTTATTTCAAGATAGTTAAGGGTTTTTTTTAGCTATTATGAATGATACTGATCTTACAAGTTGTTTCTCAGTGCTGTCATTGTTTGTGTATACATAAGGTGTTGATTTTTGCATGTTGATTTTATATCCTGCAACTTTACCAAACTCTTGCGAGTTCCAGTAGTCTCTTCGTGGGGTCTTTTGGATTCCTTTTTCAAAAAGATATATTTATTTATTTAAAAGGCAGAGTTACAGAGAGTTAGAGACAGAGAGAGAGGGGTCTTGCATCCTCTGGTGCACTCCCCAGATTGCCATACTGGCCGGAGCTACGCTGATCTGAAGCCAGGAGCCAGGAGCTTCCTCCAGGTCTCCTACACGAGTGCAGAGGCCCAAGGACTTGAGCCATATTCTGCTGCTTTCCCAGGCTGTAGCAGAGAGCTGGATTTGAAGAGAAGCAGCTGGGACTCGAACCAGAAACCATATGGGATACTGGCACTGCAGGCAATATCTTTACCTGCTACACCATGATGCCAGCCCCTTGGACTCCTTATATATAAGATCATGTCATCTGCAAACAGGGATAATTTGACTTCCTTCTATCCCTTTGTTGTTGTTGTTGTTGTTGTTGTTGTTGTTTTGTCTAATGGCTCTGGCTAAAATTTTGAGATTGATAACTATATTGAATGGCAATGGTGAAAGTGGGCATCCTTATATGGTTCTGAACCTTAATGGACATATTTCCATTTTTCCCCATTTAATAAGATGCTACCCATGGGTTTGTTATATATTGCCTTAATTGTGTTGAAGAATGTTTCTTCCATACCCAATTTGCTTAAGGTTTTTATCATGAAAGGCTATTGTATTTTATCGAATGCTTTCTCTGCATCTATTAAGATAATCATATGGTTTTATTCTTCAATTTGTTTATGTGATGTATCACATTTATTGATTTGCATATGTGGAACCATCCCTGCATTCAGGGAAAATCCCACTTGGTCCAAGTGAATGATCTTTCTGATGTTGGATTTGATTAGCTAGTATTTTGTTGAGGACTTTTGCATCTATGCTCATCAGGGATGTTGGTCTATAGTTCTCTTTCTTTTTTTGTATCTTTTCTGGGATTAAGAATTAAGGTGATTCTGGCCTCATAGAAGGAGTTTGGCAGGATTCCCTCCCTTTCAGTTGTTTTGAGTAGTTTGAGAAGAATTGTAATTAATTCTTCTTTAAAAATGTGGTAGAATTGAGCAGTGAAGCCATCTGGTCCTGGGCTTTTCTTTGTTGGGAGGGTCTTTATTACTGATTCAGTTTCCATCTTGGTTATTGTTCTGTTTAGGTTTTCTGTGCCTTCATGGCTCAATTTTGGTAGATTGTATGTGTCCAGAAATCTATCCATTTTTTTCTAGATTTTCCAATTTGTTGACATTATAGCTGTTTATAGTGATTCCTGATGATTCTTTTTATTTCTATGGTATCTGTTGTTACATCACCTTTTTCATCTTTCACTTTATTAATTTGAGTCTTCTTGATGGTTTAACCCACTGTGCCACAACACCAGGCCCATTGCCAACTGATTTTTGACAAAGCTATAAAGGTACTTCTTTGGAGGAAGGAGAATTTTTGTTAAATGGTGGTAAATCAACTGGACATCCATAAATAAACAAGAATCATATATCTAGACTAGAATATAAAGTATATAAAGAACTCTCAAAAGCAAACATTTTAAAAAAAATGTTTGTAATGTATTTTTGAAAGAGTTACAGAGAGAGAGGGAGGGAGGGAGAGAGAGAGAGAGAGAGAGAGAGCGAGCATATGCGAGAGAGCGATCTTCCATCTGCTGGTTCACTCTCCAAATTGCCTCAGTGGCTGAGGTTAGGCCAAGTCAGAGTCAGGGGCCCCATCTGAGTTTCCCACATGGGTACAAGGGTTCAAGGACTTGGGCTATCTTCTGCTTTCCAAGGTACATGAACTGGGAGCTGGATAGGAAGTGGAACATCCGGGTCTCAAACTGGCACCCATATATTATACTGGCATCACAGGCAGTGGCTTAATGCATTATGCCACAACACTGACCCAGAAAAGTAAACATTTTTTTAGAAAAATCAGTATAATTTAGATAATTGGCAAAAGACAATACAATAGATTTTTCACTGAAAAAGATGTGAAAAAAGGGATGGGTGTTTGGTGCTGCAGTAAGATGCTGCTTGGGATGCCTGCATCCCATATTTGAGTGCTTGGCTTCTAGTCCTGGCTCCTCTGTGGATTGCAGCTTCCTATTAATGCTCATCCCAGGAGACAGCAAGTAATGGCTCAAGTACTTGGGTTTCTGCCACTCTCATGGGAGAATTGAATTCTCAGCTTCTGTCTTTGGGCTGACCCAGCCTCTGTAATTGTGGACATTGGGGAGTGAATCTGCAGATGGAAGATCAAAATCAATTAATCTCTCTCTCTCTCTCTCTCTCTCTCTCTCTCTCTCTCTGTGCTTTTTCTAATAAATATAAATAAATACATTATAAAGAGATGTGAAAATATATTTAACACTATTATTCATCAGAGAAATACAAATTGAAACCACAATGGGGTGACTTTGGGTGTCTCAACAACCTTGGTACAGGGATTGCCCAAGCCCAGACCTAACAGATTTGTTTTCTCATTTCGGATTGGAGGCTTCTGCTCTGAACATTCTCCACCAGATCCTCAGTAAGGCCAAGAAGCATCGAAGCTTGATCCCCCTCATGGTATTTGTTGGAGCCAGAGGTACTAGAGCAGTATTATATTTCTAGAGAAATAGAAAGTTGTATGAGCAGTGTTGTATGTTATGCATCTGACACTGCAATCCAGATGTCATTGGGGATAGAAAGAACACCTTGTAGAACAAAGTGGGTCCCAGTGATCAATACAAGTTCTATTCAATAAATGTGGATTACAACAAACTGAAGAATGAAGGTCCAGATTTTTAAATTACATGTTTCACCATAAAATTGCTTAGAATGGAAGTACTCCAGGCGCCATCCATGCAACTTTCTACTTTACTAGGAAATATTTCCTCTCTAAATACTCGAAATCTTGGTGATTTTTTGAAGTCTCTTACACTGATTAATAAATATATGAAACTTAGAAAAAATGTAAAATGAAGTATCATTACATATCTTTCAGTATGGCTAAGATAATGATAAAATCACATGCCAAAGAAGATGTAGAAAACTGGATCACTCACAAAATTTGGTAGGAATACAAAATGATACCACTACCTGGGGAGATAATTCATCAGTCCCTTCCAGTAGTAAAAAATCAACTTATCATACAACCCAGCACTTAGCTGGGTGGGTATTTATTCCAGAGAAATTAAGACTTATTTTTCATGCAGGAGCTTGTTCACAAAGCACTTTTATTAATAGCCCAAGCTAGAAACAACACAGATATTCTTTAAAGGGTGAATGGTTAAACTGTGTTATGTTTTCATACCATGGAATACGAATCAGGAAAAAGGAATGAACTGTTGATTAAACAACAGGAATGACCCACGAGGGCATTATGCTGAGTGAAAATGTCAATCTGAAAAGGTCAAATATTGTATGATTCTGGTTGTGTAACATTCTCAAAATGGCAAATGGGAGAGATGGAGAACCGATTATTATTGCCATGAGTCAGAGATGGTGCTGGAAAGCACTGGGTGTGGCTGTAAAGGGGCAGCATAGTGTGGCTACGGAATAGTCCTGTAGCTTGATTACCGTGATGGTCACATGAATCTACAAATATAGAACTACACACACACACACACACATATTGTCCCAGTGTCAGTTTCTTGGCTTTGACATTATGATTATTGAAAGCCTAACCATTGGGGAAATTAGGTGAAGAGTACGTAAGACCTCAGTCTACTATTTTTGCAATGCCCTGTGAATCTGTATTTATTTCAAATTAAGACTTTTTTTCTAAAAGAGAACCCTAGTGATTGTGGAGCAATGGACATGAGGGGGACCAGACAGGCTGAAAGCAGGAACAATCAATCTGGAGACTCTTGTGAAGTAAAAGATGATACCCGAACCATTACAGTATTTGTTGTGATTAAGACAAGGGGACAGATAGAAGTAATAAGAGGCTAGAGTCAGCAGGACCTTGATAATAAACAGATGTGGAGGAGGTGGAGAAAGAAGACGCTAGGATGACTCCTGGGTCTCCAGCTTAGGAGCCTCATGAATCCTAGAAGCAGATAGAAGACACGTTTGCCTGGTCCTGATAAACCTTCGGAAATCTAAAAGATGTTGGAGTTTTGAGAATTTCGTGAAATTCCTTACATTCTTTTTACATCTTTCTTTGCCCAGCCTGGTGTATGTGGTTAAGAAATGAGTTTCTTTTAACATTTTATTTGTATATTTGAGAGGCATAGAGACAGAGAGTACCCACATCCTCCCACTTGATGCTCACTCTAGTAGTTCAGCATTGTGTGACATTGAGCCTTGATTTCTTCATCTGCAAAATGAACACCATGTTTTTGATAATGTTGTCATAATAATTCTCTCAGGATTTCGTGAGATAATATATGTAAAGTACTTAATGTGTATCAAGCAGGTAATGCTTGCTATGCATGCTGTTACTATTGCTAACAATAAAAATGATAGTGATACATTATATATGTGTATTGAAATGTCACACTAGAGCCCCAACATAGGAGTAATTATTGTTAATGAAGAATCAAAAATAGAACACAAAAAAAAAAACTACTGAGAAAAAAATTAAGAAAGGTTGAAATGCGATAGATCTTCTGAATTGTGACCGACTGCAGAAATACTCAGAGGTTATCTTAGAGCCCATGTTTCCACCATTTCTTCTTTCCAGTTCCTTCTGTGATCCTCAAAGAGTGGTCTGCCTATAAAGGGAAGTCACCTCAAACCCCTGAGCTTGTGTCTGCACTGACATTTCGGGAATGGACTTGCCCAAACCTCAAGAAGCTCTGGCTAGGCAAAGCGGTTGAAGACAAGAACAGACGAATGCGGGCCTTCCTGGCCTGTATGAAGTCAGACACGCCCAGCATGCTCAATCCAGCTAATGTCCCCACCCATCTGCTGCTCATGTGCTGTGTGCTCAGGTAAGCCATGTGACATGGAGGTGGCCAGTTCCATGACCCTTGTTGTGTTTGATTTTCTTTAGTTTTTGTCCATTTCAGTCCTTATTCCTGATCCAGTTCCTTCCTCCTTATTACCCATAAGTCATCCATTCTTGAGTATTTGGTATGTGTCCTTCCAAGTGTATACTTAAACATGCGTGTTTGCACAGAACATACTATTGTTCATATGGTCATTTTTCCCCATTTTTGATATGAATGGTATTGTGCTTACACATCTCAATTTTTTTCTTACTTTTTTGACCTGATGTTTGTTTTTAAGACTGATCCGTTGATTTGAAAGGCAGAGCGGCAAAGAGAGTGGGCAGAGAGACTTTTTGTTGCCTGGTTCGCTCCCTAAATGACCACAACAGCCAGGTGTGGGCCAGGCCGAAGCCAGGAGCCAGGAACTCCATCCTGGTTTCCCACATGAGTGGCAGGGCCCCAAGCACTTGGGCCATCTTTTGTTGCCTTCCCATGCACGTTAGTGGGGAGCTAGATTGGAAGCAGTGCATCCGGAACTGAAACCTGCAATCTGATATAGGATGCTGATGTCACAAGCAGATGTTTATGCTGCAGTGTTACAATGCCAGCCCCTCAGTGTTATTTTTGAGATCTAGCCATATTCAGTCTTCTTGACTGCTGGATTATGTTCCATCAGATACTGATTTTTAAAAGTTTGAAATTGATATTCATTTTATTTGAAAGGCAGAGAGACAGAGACATCTTCCATCCTCTGGTTCACTCCTCAAATGCCCACAACAGCCAGGGCTGGGTCAGGCCAAAGCCAGGAGGTATGTGTTAGCAGGAATCTGTATTCAGAAGCACAGTCAGGGCTCACATCCAGACACTCGGATATGGAATGCAGACATTCCAAGCAGCTACACAAAACACCTGCCCCCACTGTATTTATTTCAATGATGAATGGATCATTGTTTCCAGTTCTTGGTATTACATAGAGTGCTGTAGGGAAATCTCACAGATGTATGTGTCTCTTTGTGCTCATGTACTAGTTTGTCTAAAGTATATACACAGGTATAGAATTTCTGTGTCCTATGAAATATGCATGTAGGTTTTTCACTGAAAATTGACAGATTAGGGGCCAGCACTATGGCTCACTTGGTTAATCCTGTGCCTGCGGTGCCGGCATCCCATATGGGCACCCAGTTCTAGTCCCGGTTGCTCCTCTTCCAGTCCAGCTCTCTGCTGTGGCCCGGGAGTGCAGTGGAGGATGGCCCAAGTCCTTGGGCCCCTGCACCCTCATGGGAGACCAGGAGGAAGCACCTGGCTCCTGGCTTCAGATCGGCATAGCTCCGGCTATAGTGGCCATTTGGGGAGTGAACCAGCGGAAGAAAGACCTTTCTCTCTGTCTCTCCCTCTCACTATCTAACTCTATCTGTCAAATAAAAAAAATTGCCAGATTGCTCTAGATAATAGCTATACTAATTTGTATTCCTATAAATAATACATAAAGATTCCTACTTCTTATTATTGCCAGTATTAATATCATATAACTTAATTTTTGTGAATCCTATTATCTTTGAATTTATATTCCTTTGATGAAGTTGATATTTTATTTTTATGCTTATTAGCCATTTGAGTTTTCATATTCTATAAAATGCTTATTTATCTGTCTTTCAAATTTTCTATTAGGTTACTACTTTTTCTGGTTGCTTACAGAAGTTCCTTGTCAGACTTGTGTATATATACACACATGTATATACATAGCAAATATCTGGTTTTTTTATTTAAAGATTTATTTATTTTGAAGTCAGAGTTACAGAGAGAGAGCTAGAGAGAAAGATCTTCCTTCCACTGGTTCACTCCCTAGACAACTGCAATGGCCAGGGCTGGGCCAGACCAAAACCAGAAATTAGGAGCCTCTTCCAGGTCTCCCATGTGCACACGGGGGCCAAGCACTTTAGCTGTCTTCAGCTGCTTTCCCAGGTGCAATATCAGGGAGCTGGATTGGAAGCAGAGCAGCCGGGTCTCAAACCAGCATCCATATAGGATGCTGGTGTCACAGGCTGGGGCTTTACCCATTACACCACAATGCCAGTCCCCAGCAGATATCTTTTCACTATGCGTGTACCTGCAAGTATGTGTCAAATATCTTTTCCAATTGGTCACAATTTGTTTAAACTTTATACACAGTATTTTTTTTAACAGAAGTTGAATTGGAAAAACAAACCTAGGCTTAGTTTGTCCTATTATACGCTTACAACACCAGTTACTTTTGTGACCTGGAAAATGTTAAGACTTGTCACCACCAGCAGGCAAGGCAAGCAGCCAGTTCTGCAGTGGATATCAGCTGGGTGGCCTCCACTTTAATTCACATCTAACACTGTCCTGGGGACAGCATCATATCCCGCAGGTTGAAGGCTCGGTTCCCAATACTGCCCCCTTCCACTTTATAAGCCAATCCCCAAAAGACAGATAACATGTGTTCTCCCTGATCTGTGGTAACTAATAGAGTACCTGAAAAGTACTCTATAGGAGTGAATTTGACACTTTATGATGTGATGACTTTGAACAGCCCTTGTCTTCACTGTTTAGAGACACTGTCGTTTGTTTTCTTTTTTCTTCATACTAGTTGAACTCTCTGCTTAGTGTAGAGAGTTATGAGTATAAAGTTAACTGCAAATAGACCTTTGGAAAAAATAAGAATGGGAATAGGAGAAAAAGAAGGAAGAAAGTTGGGAGTATGGGCGGGAGGGAGGTAGGGTGGGAAGAATCACTATGTTCCTAAATTTGTATATATGAAATGCATGAAGTTTGTATTTCTTCAATAAAATTTAAAAAAATAAATAGATGCCAGTGACAAGCCCTGTGTGGTTTTACCTGTGCTTACGACTGGTTATATAAACCAGTCTTCCCACAACCCCTTCCTTGGGTTCACTTCCTTGGAGTGACTCCAGAAAATTGCTGATTCATTATAAAGGATATTACAAAGGATGTGATATGGACGAAGAGATGCATAAAGCAAGGTATGCGGGCAGGGGCATCAAGCTTCCATGCCTTCTCCAGCTTCATCACCCTCCAGAAACCTGCACATGTCCGACTATGCAGAAGCTCTCCAAACCCTGTCCTTTGGGGCTTTTATGGAGACTTCATTGCACAGACATGTTTGAAGTGTGGACAGCTGGCTTGAAATGTGATTGGACAAAAAGGCTTTGGTAAGATCTAATTCTAATCAAGTGAGTAAGAAATCCCAGTGACGCCTGTCCAGATATGTCAGCCTTTCTTCCTCAAATATGGGGCAGGAACCCTTCCCAAATGGAAATCTTAGCTCTCTGCTGATGCTTTGGGAGGCAGCAGGTGATGGCTCAAGTGGTTGAGTCCTGCCACCCATGTGGGGGGCCTGGATGGAGTTGCCAGCTCCTGGGTAAGGCCTGGTCCAGTCCTGACTATTGCCAGCATTTCAAGAGTTAACCAGCAGATGGGAAACTTCTCTTTGCCTTTCACTCTTTTTTTTTTTTTTTTTTTGACAGGCAGAGTGGACAGTGAGAGAGACAGAGACAGAGAGAAATGTCTTCCTTTGCCATTGGTTCACCCTCCGATGGCCACCGTGGCCAGCGCTCTGCGGCCGGCGCACCGCGCTGATCCGATGGCAGGAGCCAGGTACTTCTCCTGGTCTCCCATGGGCTGCAGGGCCCAAGCACTTGGGCCATCCTCCACTGCACTCCCTGGCCACAGCAGAGAGCTGGACTGGAAGAGGGGCAACCGGGACAGAATCTGGTGCCCCGACCGGGACTAGAACCCAGTGTGCCGGCGCCACAAGGTGGAGGATTAGCCTAATGAGCTGCAGCGCCGGCCCTTCTCTTTGCCTTTCAAACAAATAGAAATTTTTTTAAAGATTTATTTATTTATTTGAAAGTCAGAGCTACACAGAGAGAGAAGGAGAGGCAGAGAGAGAAGTCTTCCATCCGCTGATTCATTCCCCAATTGGCTGCAATGGCTGGAGCTGCGCTGAGCCCAAGCCAGGAGCCAGGACCTTCCTCCGGGTCTCCCACGCAGGAGCAGGGGCTCAAGGACTTGAGCCATCTTCTACTGCTTTCCTAGGCCATAGCAGAGAGCTGAATTGGAAGTGGAGCAGCCAGGCCTTAAACCAGCGCCCATATAGGATGCTGGCACCACATGCAGCGGCTTTACCCGCTACACCACAGCGCCGGCCCTACAAATAGAAATTTTTTAAAAAATAAAATGATTACCTTATTTTTTTTTTTGACAGGCAGAGTGGACAGTGAGAGAGAGAGAGACAGAGAGAAAGGTCTTCCTTTGCCATTGGTTCACCCTCCAATGGCCGCCGCGGCCGGCGCGCTGCAGCCGGCGCACCGCGCTGATCCGAAGGCAGGAGCCAGGTGCTTCTCCTGGTCTCCCATGCAGGTGCAGGGCCCAAGGACTCGGGCCATCCTCCACTGCACTCCCTGGCCACAGCAGAGAGCTGGCCTGGAAGAGGGGCAACCGGGACAGAATCTGGCGCCCTGACCGGGACTAGAACCCGGTGTGCCGGTGCCGCAAGGCGGAGGATTAGCCTAGTGAGCCGCAGCGCCGGCTAACCTTATATATTATGTGAGAAGGTAGGTGAAAATTTATTTGTGGTCAGCAGCTCTACAGCAGTGGTGTGACAGGGGGAAGATTAGAGTTTGTATGACCTATGTTGTGGAAGGAATTATAAACCAGGAACTGTTGACAAAAACCAAAATACATATCTATCATAGTATCACAGTAGTGTTTAATTTTTACTAAGCTTTTATTTTAATTTCATGTTTACAGAAAAAATTGGAATAACAGCACAATGAACATACATAACCACCACCTATATTCTATGGGAGTCTTCAAAAAGTTTATGGAAATGCATATTAATGGAAAAAAGTATACATGAATTTCAAAACTGTTTTGTTAATTCCATTTTCCATGAGCTTTTTGAAGTACCTTCATATAATTTTATTATACTTGCTTTATCACATATAACTATGCATGTATCAATGTCTAGTCATTCATTCATCCTTTTTTATTTGAAATAAATTACATCTATCAGTACATATTTCAAAATAAATTGTAGCTGTCAGCACACTTCTCCACTCGCCAAGAAGTTTTTGGTCTTGTCAGACCCATCAATTTATACCTTATGATATGTGCTTCGCAGTCTTATTTAATGAATTCTCCCTTACCAGGGCTAGTGCTGTGGGGTAGTGGGTAAAGCCACCGCCATCAGGGTCGGCATCCCATATAGCTGCTGGTTTGAGTCCCGGCTGCTCCCCTTCCTGTCCAGCTCTCTGCTATGGCCTGGGAAAACAGTAGAAGATGGCCCAAGTCCTTGGGCCCTTGTACCCACGTGGAAGACCCAGAAGAAGCTCCTGGCTCCTGGCTTCAGATTGGCCCAGCTCTGGCCATTGCGGACATTTGAGGAGTGAATCAGTGGGTAGAAGAGCTCTCTCCCAATCCCTGTAACTCTGCCTTTCAAATAAAGAACATAAATCTTTAAAAAATCCTCACCTACCCTTGGGTTGTAAAGATATTTTTCTACATTTTCTTATAGTTTTCTAATGTTTACTTCCAAGTCAAGTCTTTAATATAGTCATTTATTTTGTAAATTCTGTGAGAGCTAGCTTATTTTTTAAATGTAGTATAGCCATTCCCCAGTTCCATTTATTAAATATTCCTTTCTTCCTATATGCCAAGTTCCTATATATACATGGGTTCATTCCTGGATTCTGTTTTGTTCCATTGCCTGTTATATACCTCATCAGTACCACATTGTTTTAATTATTAAGGGTTTATATTTTCCTTATTATTAGGGCAGGGCAAATCTCTACTCTTTGCTTCTTTTGTTTCAGAATTATACTAGCTATTCATGTGCCTCATGAACCTTTATTCTCGCATATATAATTTAGAATCAGTCCAGTTTCCACAAAACCTTGTTGGATTTTTTTTTCTTTGTCATTGAGGCACTGATTTCTTTACAGTATAACATTTTCCCAGCCGAAGATCATAGTTTCCTTTTCCTGTTTATTCAGGTCTCTTTCTTTATGTCTTTTTTTTTTAAGATTTATTTATTCATTTGAAAAGCAGAGTTACAGAGGCAGAGGCAGAGGTAGAGTGAGGTCTTCATCCACTGGTTCACTACACAGATGACCACCTTAGCTGGAGCTGTGACAGTCCAAAGGCAGGAGCTAGGAGCTTCTTCTGGGTCTCCCATGTGGGTGCAGGAGCCAAGCACTTGAGCCATCTTCTTCCACTGTTTTTCCAGGTGCATTAGCAGAGAGCTGGATCAGAAGTGGAGCAGCAGCCGGTGCCGCGGCTCAATAGGCTAATCCTCCGCCTAGCAGCGCCAGCACACCGGGTTCTAGTCCCAGTCGGGGCACCGGATTCTATCCCAGTTGCCCCTCTTCCAGGCCAGCTCTCTGCTGTGGCCAGGGAGTGCAGTGGAGGATGGCCCAAGTGCTTGGGCCCTGCACCTGCATGGGAGACCAGGAGAAGCACCTGGTTCCTGCCTTCGGATCAGCGCGGTGCGCCAGCCGCGGCGGCCATTGGAGGGTGAACCAACGGAAAAGGAAGACCTTTCTCTCTGTCTCTCTCTCTCACTGTCCACTCTGCCTGTCAAAAAAATAAATAAAACAAAAAGTGGAGCAGCTGGGTCTCAAACCAGTGCCCATATGGGATGCTGGTGCTACAGGCAGCGCTTTACCCACTGTGGCACAGCACAGGTCCCTTACTTTATGTCTTAGTAGAGTTAATTCTTTTCCAAGGAGGTCTCCTACATTTAAAATTATGTCATAGGTACTTTATATATATTTTGATTATGGTTGCTAGTCTATTTTCTATTATACTTCCTCATTTTAATTTGTTGCCAGAGAGGAAGTAAGTTCTTACATAAAGCAGATATCGGGCTCTACAAATCAACAGAGAGTTCTAGAAGCCTGAACTTTGATACTGGGCAAACCTAACTTTCAATTCCTGTTCTGGTGCTTTTCAGCTTGCATAAGTCACTGTAGCCTTTCTGGACATCTGTTTGTTCACAATATATGGGTATTATAATTCTGGGAGCTATTTCAGCAATGAGATCACATATACTGAGCTCCTACCATGTAATAGATATTCAATATATATTAAGTCCCTAACCAGCTTGACATTAAGAATGGTGACTTTTGAAGTTTTCACAGTAAGAATAAATGGGAAGGATTTATTACTACTACTTCCTAACATGTCCCTGAGCCATATCCCTGTGGCATCCCATATTAACTCTGGAATTGTATATTTTGCTTATCTTCTCTGTAAAACGTTTAAATGCTCATTTTCCCATTTATTTGGCCCTGTGGATAATATGTAAATGACTAAAAATGAGTTATGAACAGTTATAATAAACAGCAATAAGACTGTGTTCTTTTTTTTTTTTTTTTTTTTTTTTTTTTTTTTTTTTTTTTTTTTTTTTTTTTTTTTTACAGGCAGAGTGGATAGTGAGAGAGAGAGACGCAGAGAGAAAGGTCTTCCTTTGCCGTTGGTTCACCCTCCAATGGCCGCCGCTGCAGCCGGCGCACCGCGCTGATCCTGGCAGGAGCCAGGAGCCAGGTGCTTTTCCTGGTCTCCCATGGGGTGCAGGGCCCAAGCACCTGGGCCATCCTCCACTGCACTCCCTGGCCATAGCAGAGAGCTGGCCTGGAAGAGGGGCAACCGGGACAGAATCCGGCGCCCCAACCGGGACTAGAACCCGGTGTGCCGGCGCCGCAAGGTGGAGGATTAGCCTATTGAGCCACGGCGCCGGCTCAAGACTGTGTTCTAATAGAGTCTCTGTATTTCCTGTGAAAAGAATCTTCTTTATTCTATTTTTTTATAAGTTTAACTTATTTTCATTTTATTTAAAAGACTCAAAGAAATCTTGTGTCTGCTGGCTCACTCCCTCAAATGCCTGCAAAAGCCAGGGCTTGGCAAGCCAAAGCCGGGCGCCTGGAACCTAATCTGTGTCTCCCCATATGGATGATAGGGACCCAATTACTTGAGAAATCATCTGCTGCCTTCTAGGATGTGGGTTAGCAAGAGGGTGGATCAGAAGCCGAGAAGCTGGGACATGGAACTAAGCCCTTGATGTGGGATATAGGCATATCAGTCATCAACCTAACCGTGTGCCGAAGCCTTCCCCTGCACCTACTCTTCATTTAGACACATTTCTGATAGTTTTGCCCTATGATTTTCCAGTATGAAACAGACCAAAAGCAGCAAATTGTAAAGGAAGTGAGAGAGGGAATAGGTGCTACTCTTTCAACCAGTGTCTTTTAACCAGTTCTAGTGACAGTAATGATAAATGATAGCCTACTGCCTAAAAGCAGGGGGAAAAGACAACTAAAAAAAAGAAGAGGCAGCATCTGGAGTCATTTAGTGTAGGGTGAAATAGCCCTATATAAATCATTAACCCAGTGTTCAAAAAATCATAAAGAAGAAGTACTATATGGCCAGCGCTGCAGCTCACTAGACTAATCCTCCGCCTGCGGTGCCGGCACACCGGGTTCTAGTCCCGGTCAGGGCGCCAGATTCTGTCCCGGTTGCTCCTCTTCCAGGCCAGCCCTCTGCTGTGGCCAGGGAGTGCAGTGGAGGATGGCCCAGGTGCTTGGGCCCTGCACCCACATGGGAGACCAGGAAAAGCACCTGGCTCCTGCCTTCGGATCAGCGCAGTGCGCCGGCTGCAGCAGCCATTGAACGGTGAACCAACGGAAAAGGAAGACCCTTCTCTCTGTCTCTCTCTCTCACTGTCCACTCTGCCTATCCAAAAAAAAAAAAAAAAAAAAAAGGCTGGCGCCGCGGCTCACTAGGCTAATCCTCCGCCTAGCGGCGCCGGCACACCGGGTTCTAGTCCCGGTCGGGGCGCCGGATTCTGTCCCGGTTGCCCCTCTTCCAGGCCAGCCCTCTGCTGTGGCCAGGGAGTGCAGTGGAGGATGGCCCAGGTGCTTGGGCCCTGCACCCCATGGGAGACCAGGAAAAGCACCTGGATCCTGGCTCCTGCCATCGGATCAGCGCGGTGCGCAGGCCGCAGCGCGCCGACCGTGGCGGCCATTGGAGGGTGAACCAACGGCAAAGGAAGACCTTTCTCTCTGTCTCTCTCTCTCACTGTCCACTCTGCCTGTCAAAAAAAAAAAAAAAAAGAAGAAGAAGAAGAAGAAGTACTATAGTATTACCTATTATGTACCTGGCAATTTACTAAGTCAACCCTTTGGGTATGATAGTTCTAATCTTCATAATAGTGCTGAAAAGGAGGTGGTATTTACCTCCATGTGGGGGTGAGGAAATAGGCTCAGAGAGCCATAACTCATGAAGGTTACCTAGCTAGTGAGGGATAGTGAAGGAGGTTAACCCAAGTTTCTCCAACTTGCAATCCCTAAGTTATTTAAGAATATAAAATTTCAGGAAAATTCAGTTTAATAATTAGCGTAACATATGGTTGGAAATTTACAATTGAGCTTTAGATGAAGAAAGTAAGCACTGGGTAGGAACACTGAACTAGGACCTGATTAAGTACTAGGCATCTAAACTCAATTAGCTTTTCTAACTATAGGTGAAGAGTGCCTCCTGTGAAAATAAAGTAATACCTGAGAATTTATGGCTAAAACTTATCTTGGTGACGCTCTTGAACAGTCGGTCTATGGAAATGGAGTCTTCTAGCAAAGGTTGATACAGTTTGAGGAAGGCAGAAATAGT
This sequence comes from Oryctolagus cuniculus, assembly GCF_051225735.1. Lineage (NCBI taxonomy): Eukaryota > Metazoa > Chordata > Mammalia > Lagomorpha > Leporidae > Oryctolagus > Oryctolagus cuniculus. The sequence continues at coordinate 37,675,352 of NC_142888.1, read as the reverse complement.
TGCTGCACAGAGTGAGAGATACTGAAAAACTCTTGCCAGGTTTCTGAGATGCAGCCCTGTTGAATATGGAAAGGCATGAAGCAAATCGCTTACTGTTTCTAGCCAAAGTTCACTCAAATTTCAACAGCTTCCAGAAATAGAGCATGATGTTGTGCAAGGTTTCTGGGTAAAGTTCAGGAGTCTCTCCTGAGAAATAAGTATATTAAGAAGCAGTGGTTCGGGGCTGGTGTTGTAGCACAGCAGGTTAAGCCACCACCTGTGACACTGGCACACTTTGAGTGCTGGTTCAAGTCCTGGCTGCTCTACTTCTGATCTGGTTCTCAGATAATACACCTGGAGAAACAGCAAGTGATAGCCCAAGTGCTTGGGCCCCAGCACCCATGTTAGAGATCTGGATGGAGCTCCAGGCTCCTGGAGCTCCCGGGGCAGCTCGGACTTGAACCGGCACCCACATGGGATGCCAGCACTGCACGCAGTGGCTTTACTTGCCATGCCACAGCACTGGCCCCAACTCTTTCCCTTCTTTACATGATATATAATACATTGTTATGAACTGTATTCCACCCACTTTCTGTGCTGTAGAACATTAGAACCTAATCTGCCTTCCAGGATGTGCATTAGCAGGAAGCTGGATCAGAAGCCGATAAGCTGGGACTTAGAGCCAGGCAGTTGATATGGGATGTAGGCATCCCAAGCCTCAGCCTAACCATGTGCCAAAGCCTTTCCCTCTACCTCTCTCTATTCTCCCTTCACCCCACTCTTCTCAGCCTCTACTAATCACTTTTCTAACTTTCCAATTTTTTCTAACCAATTACTTTTTCTATCATTTTTCACTTCTATATATGTGAAAGAACATATGGTATTTGTCTTTCTGTGTCTTATTACTTCTGGCTTATTTCACCTACTATAATGCTCTCCAGTTCTATGCATTTTGATGCAAATACCAAGATTTCATTCTTTTTTTATGGCTGAGCAATATTCCTTTGTGTGCCCATTTTAAAATTGGATTGTTTGTTTTTGCTATGGAATTGAGTTCCTTATAACTTTTAATATTTATTTTTGGAGTTATTGGAAATATAATTGCTTTTTCAATTTCTTGTTCAGATAATTTGCTATTGGTGTATAATATCACTACTGGTTTTGGTACATTGACACTCGTTGGATCTTATTATTAGTTCTAATCATTTCTTTGTGGACTTTGGGGTTTTTTATGTGGTAGATGATGTCATCTGCAAACTGACAGCTTGACTTCCTCCTTTCCAGTTTGAATGCCCTTCAGTTGTTTCTCTTGCCTAACTGCTGTAGCTAGGATTTCTTGAATTAAAGTGGTAAAAGTGGGCCTCCTCGTCATGTTGCAGATCTCAGAGAGAAAGCCTTCAAAACTTCCCTCATCCAGGATGATGTCAGTTGTTGGTTTACTATACTTGGCCTTTATTTTGTTGAGGCATGTTCCTTCTGTGCCGCATTTGTTAAAAGTTTGTAATCATGAAGGGATGTTGAATTTTATCAAGTGTCCTTTCTGCGTCTGTTGAGAGGACCCCATGATTTTTGGCCTTCATTCTGTTGATGCGGACTATCTCATTTATTGACTTGCAAATGTCGAACTATCCTTGTGTCCTTGGGATGAATAATCTTTTAAATGTGTCATTGGATTCAGTTTGCTAGTATTTTCTTGAGGATTTTTACATCTACATTCATCAAAAATATTGACCTTAGTGCTTTTGTGTGTGTGTGTATTGGGTCCTTTTCTGGTTTTGGTATCAAGGTAATGCTGATCTCATAGAAAAGTTTGGAAGAATTCCTCCTTTTCTGTTTTCTGGAATCATTTAAGCAAACTTTGTACTAACTCTTTTTTTAAGATTTATTTATTTATTTGAAAGTCAGAGTTACAGAGAGAGAGGAGAGGCAGAGAGACAGAGAGGAGAGGCAGAGAGAGAGAGAGAGAGAGAAGTCTTCCATCTGCTGGTTCACTCCCCAGATGGCTGCAATGGCTGGAGCTGCGCTGATCTGAAGCCAGGAGCCAGGAGCTTCTTCCAAGTCTCCCACATGGGTGCAGGGGCCCAAGGACTTGGGCCATCTTCTGCTGCTTTCCCAGGTCGTAGCAGAGAGCTGGATTGGAAGTGGAGTAGCCAGGTCTTATACCGGCACCCATATGGGATGCTGGCTCTTCAGGCCAGGGTTTTAACCTGCTGTGCCACAGCGCCGGCCCCTGTACTAACTCTTAATGTTTGCTTGACTTTAGCAGTGAAGCCATCTGATCTTGACCTTTTCTCTGATGTTAGGCTTTTTATTAATTGATTGAATCTTGCTACTCTATTGGTCTGTTCAGGTATTCTATTTCTTCATGATCCTTTGTGAGGTGTAGGTATTCAGGAATTCGTCCTCTTCTAGGTTATCAAATTTGTAGCTGTATTATTCTTCATAAAAATTCATAACAACCCTTTGAATATCTATGATCAGTTATAATGTTTCCCTTCATATATATATATATATATATATATATATATATATATTTGAAAGGCAGAGCAACAGAGAAGGGGAGAGACAGAGAGAGATATCTTCCATCCCCAAATGGCTGCAACAGCCAGGGTTAGGCCAGGCCAAAACCAGGAGCCTGACCAAACTCCATCCAGGTCTTTCACGAGGGTGGCAGGAACCCAGGTATTTGGGACATAATTTGCTGCCTTCCCCAAGCACATTAGCGAGAATGCTGGATTGGAAGTTGAGTGGCCACATTGATATGGGTTGGCAGAGTCCTAAATAGTGACAACCTACTGCACCACAATGCCACCGCCCCATTGTCTCCCTTTTTATCTCTGATTTTTTTTTTAATTTTTTTTTTTTGACAGGCAGAGTGGACAGTGAGAGAGAGAGACAGAGAGAAAGGTCTTCCTTTGCCGTTGGTTCACCCTCCAATGGCCGCCGCTGCAGCCGGCGCACCGCGCTGATCCGATGGCAGGAGCCAGGATCCAGGTGCTTTTCCTGGTCTCCCATGGGGTGCAGGGCCCAAGCACCTGGGCCATCCTCCACTGCACTCCCTGGCCATAGCAGAGAGCTGGCCTGGAAGAGGGGCAACCGGGACAGAATCCGGTGCCCCGACCGGGACTAGAACCCGGTGTGCCGGCGCCGCAAGGTGGAGGTGATTTTATTTTTTAAGTCTTATTTTTTTTCTTATTGAGTTTACATAAAAACTTTATCAGTTTTGTTTATTCTTTCACAGAACCAACTCTTTGTTTCATTGATACTTGTTTTTTTTTTTGTTCCTACTCTCTCTTTTTTTTAAAGATTTGTTTATTTATTTGAAAGACAGAACAGAGGGGGATGTATGTATGTATGTGTATATATATATAAAATAAAAAACTTTAATTTTTTAAAAATGTATTTGAAAGAGAGATAGTGAATCAGAAGTAAAGGAGGCAGCACATGAACCAGGCATTCCAATATGGTACGCAGGCACCCCAAGCGGCAACTTCACCCCCACTGTACCACAATGTCCTTCCCATGCCATTTTTTTTTCTGCTCTGAGTTTTGTTGTTTCCTGCTACTAATTTTGGGTTTGGTTTGTTCTCCTTTTTCTGGTTCTCTAGGGTGCAGCAGTAAGTTCCAATGCTGCTTCCTGCCAATGTACACCCTGAAAGGTAACTGCTGGATGGATAAAGTAGTTGAGTCTCTGCCATCCATGTGGAATATCTGGATTGAATTTCAGGTTCCTGAGTTAGGCCTGGTCCAGTCCCAGCCATTGCTGGCATTTGAGACACGAACAAACAGTTGGAGGACCTCTCTCTCTCTCTTTCTGTCTCTGGCTTTTTCAAGTAAAATTTTTAAAAAAATTAGAAAGTTTTTTTCATTATGGATTTTTAGTTTTATTGCATTGTGGCCAAGAAAGAGATTTCATAAAAATCTTTTTAAAAAAGATTTATTTATTTGAAAGACAGTGTGAGAGAGAGGTAGAGACAGAGGGTGATCTTTCATCCACTGGTCCACTCCCTAATTGCTTGCAACACCTCAGGCTGAGCAAGGCCAAAGCCAAGAGCTGAGAACCCCATCTATGTGGCAGGGGCCCAAGTACTTGGGCCATCATCTACTGCCTTCCGAGCTTCATTAGGACGAAGCTGAATCAGAAGCAGTATAGTTTGGACTTGAACCAGCACTCTGATATGGGAGGCTGATGTCCCAAGTGGCAGTTTAACTCACTGCACCACAATGACATCCCAAGATGTGTGCTTTTAAAAGTTTGTTGAGACTTGTTTTGTGACCTACCATATGATCTATCCTGGAGAATGTTGCATGTGCTGTTGAGAAGAGTTTGAATTCTGCAACTGCTACATGGATCATTCTATAGATGTTTGTTAAGTCCATTTGAGCTAGGGTGCAATTTGTTTGTTCTGTTTCTTTATTGATTTTTCTGTATGGATGATCTCTCCATTTCTGAAAGTGGAATATTAGTGTCCCTTTGTATTACTGTCCTGAGGTCTGCCTCTCCATTTAAGTAGATTGATATTTGCTTCTTGTTTTGGGTGCTCTGACATTGAATGCATGTCTACACACACACACACACACACACAGACACACACTCACACATATATATATTTACAATTATTATTTCCTCTTATTGGATTGACCCCTTTGTCATTATATAAATGACCTTTGTTTGCTGAATTGGTCAATATAGTTACTCTTACCCATGAGTTTTCTGCCTTCCAGAGAACATATGACTAGTAAATCACAATTTCAGAGCTATAGGATACAGTAGAACCCTTACCCACGTCCCATGGGGCAAGTACAGTTACGCTGGGGTTTGTGTACTGGCAGATGTGGTCCTGGCTCTGTGGAATGCAGATTAGCCCTTCTTCTGATTCCATGAGGTGAGTTTGGGTGTCCTTGGGACTTACAGAACCAAATCACAGTCTCAGAACCGCAGAATGCAATGCAGTCTTTACCCAGGCCCCACACAGCAACCTTGGCTTATACTAGGGACTGTGCACTGACAGGTGCAGGCCTAGAGTACTGGAATGAAGGCAGGGCCTCCCTCAAGTCCCACAGGTTGAGCCCTTGAGTTCTCAAGGGCTTATAGAACCAGAAATCACAGTTCCAGAGCTGCAGGAAGAGATGAAAATCTTACCTGAGTCCCACTGGGGGACAATTCAGGTTATGCTGGGGATTGCACACTGGCAGCTGCAAGCCTGAGGTGGTAGAATTCAGTTAGGGCCTTCCTCAGATCCCTTAGGGCAAGTGTGGATATCCCCAGGGCTTATGGAACCAAGAGTCCCAGTCTCAGAGCTGTAGGAAACAGGGTACCTTGCCAACTGCAGAACTGCAGCTATATCATGCAAAGAGGACCTTCCTTTTTGACCATGGGGTAAGTGCGGGTGATTATTGTACTCCTGAGATGATTGGACCAACAGCCAGAATCCCAGAGGTGCAGGACCCAGAAGGAGCCTTCCCAAGGTCTCATGGCATAAGCAAGTTTACAATGGGGATTGTGTTCTGATGACCAAGTGCCCAGAATCAAAGGATACAGAGAGGGGCTTTCACAGGCCCTTCTAGGACTTGTATACTGGCTGCTGCCAGTGCTCAGCTTCAGGATGTGGAAGGCAACTTCTGGAGATCACACAAAGCAAGCAAGCATGACTACAGAGTTTGTGTCAGGCAATCCTGCAGCTGTGGGATGCAGAGGGGCCTTACATCTGCCCTGTGAACCACGCTGTTTCCAGGGGCTTCTGTTTGTAACTTCGGGCTGCCTACTGGCCCATACAGCAGAATGGAGTCTAATGGTGGCTGTGATACAGTACCTTGTTATCTAGGGCTTTGGGGAGGAGGCATTATGGGTTCCTTTTTCTGGAGCAAAGCAGTTTCTTGGACCCCAGTCAGCTTTCCATACTGGACTGAAAGCTTGGGAGGACTGTGGAACTCTCCTGTAGTTAAGGCTGCTGGTCTCTAGCAATGATGGCATTGGCTGAGCTTTTCTTCTTACCTTTTCCTGGCAATGTCAAGTTCTCTCCCAGCCTGGAAGCTAGGAAAAGAGTTGCAGTGGGCTTTGTTCCTTCTCTATATGTTGGCTCTCCGAGTCTCCATTGTTCAGTGTTCCTAATACTTTTTTGTGTCTTAAAAAGGGTTTATTTATTTACTTGAAAGGCAGAGTTACAAAGAGAGGTCTTCCATTCACTGATTCACTCCCCAAATGGCCACGATGGTCAGTGCTGGGTCACGCCAAAGCATGGAGCCTGGAACTCCATCCAGGTGTCCCACATGGGTAGCAAGGGCCCAACCACTTGGGCCATTTTCTGTTGCCTCCCCAGGTGCATTAGTGGGGAACTGGATGAGAAGTGGAGCAGCTGGGACTCTAATTGGTGCTCTGATGGGGTCACTATTGCAGGCAGTGGTCAACCTGCTGTGCCACAACACTGGCCCTCCCATCACTTCTGCAGTAAATCTGAAAATGCTGTCCTTCCTTTGTTGTCCTGGTTCTTCTCTGTGGCCAAGGCAAGCGCAAGGCACCAGCTTTCAGCCATCTTGGACCCTTTCTTTGGTATTTTCTTCTTATTCATATCTCTTTCTTTTTGTTAGAAGAACTCTTTTCTCCTTATAAGGAGTCTGGTGGAATAAGGTCTCCCTGCTTTGTTTCTCTTTGTCTGTCCCTCGTCTCTATAGGATACCTTTTCTGGGAACAGTGTTCTTGGCTGCTAATTTTTTTTTTTTTGACAGGCAGGGTTAGACAGTGAGAGAGCGAGAGAGACAGAGAGAAAGGTCTTCCTTTTCCGTTGGTTCACCCCCCAAAATGGCCACTACAGCCGGCGCTCTGCGCCAATCCGAAGCCAGGAGTCAAGTGCTTCCTCCTGGTCTCCCATGGGGTGCAGGGCCCAAGCACTTGGGCCATCCTCCACTGCACTCCCGGGCCACAGCAGAGAGCTAGACAGGAAGAGGAGCAACCGGGACAGAATCCAGCGCCCCAACCAGGACTAGAACCTGGGGTACTGGTGCCACAGGCGGAGGATCAGCCAAGTGAGCCGCAGTGCTGGCCTGCTAATTTGTTTTCTATCCACACTGTGAACGTCTCATCTCACTTGCTTCAGGCCCAGAAGATCTCTTCTGCAAGTGCTGCTGTTAAGTACACTGGGATATCTTTATTTGTTGCTTCTTTCATCCTACAGACTTCAGGATCCTCTCTTGAGCTTGGAGAGCTTGATTATAGTATGTCTTGGGGTAGACTTGGTTAACTTGACTATAACTAATGATCTCTGACCTTATTTTCTGCTCCAATTATGTATCTTCAGAGAAGCAGTCTTTAAGCTCAGTGATTCTTTATTTAGTTTGTTCTATTCTGCTATTGATAGCTTCTGAATTGCTTTTTTTTGTTTCACTTATTGTACTTTTCAGAGAATTAGTTTGATTTCATCTCTCTGCAAAGTCTCTTGTTTAGAATATTAAATCATTTCTGTGTTCTATGAGTTCATGGCATTTGAAAATGTATGTTTCTTTTTTTAAAAGATTTATGTATTTACTTGAAAGAGTTACACAGAGAGAGAGAAAGAGACGCAGAGAGAGAGGTCCTCCATCTGTTGGTTCACTCCCCAATTGGCCACAATGGCCAGAGCCATGCCGATCTGAAGCCAGGAGCCAAGAGCTTCCTCTGGGTCTCCCATGCGGGTGCAAGGGGCCCAAGGATTTGGGCTGTCTTCTATGGATTTCCCAGGCCACAGCAGAGAGCTGGATCGGAAGTGGAGCAGCTGGGTCTCAAACAGGCACCTATATGGGATGCCAGCACTGCAGGCAGTGGCTTTACCCACTGTGCCACAGCACTGGCCCAAAAAATGTATGTTTCTAGCTGGTCAGTTTCTGGCATTTTATTTTGTTCATTAGGTGAAGTCATAGGTTGTTGAGAGTTATTGACACTTACTGGTGTTTATCATCATCTACACATTTTCAGGATTGGTTGTTGTAACTTTGCTTCGTGGCTGTCCTTTCAGAAATTCTAAGTAGTTGTTTATTTTATGTTTTTAAACTTATTTATTTATTTGAAAGGCAGAGTTAGAGAGAGAGAGAGAGAGAGAGAGAGAGAGGTCTTCTATCTTCTGGTTCACTCCCCAGATATCACAATGGCTGGAATTGCGCCGATCCGAAGCCAGGAGCTTTTTCCAGGTCTCCCACATGGGTGCAGGCGCCCAAGGACTTGAGCCCTCTTCTACTGCTTTCCCAGGCCTCAGCAGAGAGCTGGATCAGAAGTGAAGCAGCTGGGACACAAACTGGTACTCATATGGGATGCTGGCACCACAGGTGGAAGCTTAGCCCACTGTGCCACAGTGCTGGCAAATAGTTGTTTATTTTCTCCCAGCCTGAGGATACTTTTGCTATTTGAGCACTAAATGGTACCCTAAGTTGAGGTTTACTGGAGGCGCATTGTTGGTGTGTCTTCACTATTTCAGTCCTAGAAGATGCCCTGAGTTCAGTTTTGCCCCAAATCTGCTGTTGATGTGTTGTTCAGATTGAATTTGGGAGGTGTCTAAAAAGTGGTCATCCATCCCTGCAAATATAGTCCTATGGCCACCAATGCTGCAATATTGGTTCATATCCAGAGCCCATAACCTGCTGAGACCAGTTCAGCATGAGGGATAGGACCAAAAGCAAACTCTGATATGCTCTGTCAGCTGCTCGTGTGCACTCATAAACTGAGAGTGCTCCCACAAACCACAGGTTATGCTACCTAGAATATAGGATTAACCAACTGGGCTTGTGGGGCTCCAACTGGCATGGGGACAAATTGAGAGGCTTTGTTCTTAGGCACCGGCTTGGATACAGACACCATCTGAATCTGCCAAGCACTGGATTTTTTGAACATAGCACTGAGTTCCACAACACTATCCTGTGGTTCTTTGCTGCCTGCCCAAGGTTGGTGTTCGAGTCATAAAGGCCAACTGTTGAACTCCCGGATTGGCACTAAGCTGGGTCACGCCTGGGTTTCACAGTCACCACACCCTTCATAGTCTCCAGGGTGCCCATCAGGCCCATGTGAGGCTGGTGGTGCTACACAGTGAGATGAATCTGTTCCAGAGCCGGTGCTTTGGCATAGTGGGTAAAACTGCAGCCTGCAGTGATGGCATTCCATGTGGGCACTGGTTTGAGACCCGCTGCTCCACTTCTGATCCAGCTCTCTGCTATGGCCTGGGAAAGCAGTAGAAGACGGCCCAAGGCCTTGGGCCCCTGTAGCCACATGGGAGATCTGGAAGAAGCTCCTGGCTCCTGGCTTTGGATCAGTGCAGCTCCAGTCTTTGTGGACATCTGGGGAGTGAACTAGTGGATGGAGGATCTCTCTCTCTCTCTCTCTCTCTCTCTCTCTCTCTCTCCCCCTCTCTGCCTCTCTGCCTCTCTCTGTGTGTAACTCTTTCAAATAAATAAGTAAATCTTAAAAAAAAAATCTGTCCCACCAGGTGCAGGTCTCTTGCCTGATATCAGGGCAATTCTAGAGCTCCCTCTGCAACCCCTGACCTGGGGGTAGAGGCTTTTGGGTTCTATTAGGTACTGCATCTCATAGTGATGGGACCAACTCTGAGCTCAAAGGCAATGTCTCATGTTCCTCTTCCTGCTCTTCTCCTCAGCAGCTGGAGTCTTGCTCTGCTGTCTGCAGGAGGTTAGGGATATGGTGAGAGTGGCAGGGCCTTAGCCTCATTATTAAAGAAGTTCCAAACACTCCAAACACTCATTCTGCAGGTGTGGGCCTTGGGGCAGGAGCCATGGGCCCCATCTGGCTTTGGTTGTTATCGTGGCAGGACTAGTGCTGGGATTCAAGTTTAAGGACGGGGCTTAATTCACATTCCGTCTCCCAAGCAAGGGATGAGGTATCTCTCTCCATACTATGCTCCTTGGAGCTGGAGGAGAGGTGACATGGGCAACTTGTTATCTCTTGGTTTCTTTAATATTTATTTAGTTATTTGAAAGGCAGAGTTACAGAGAGGCAGAGGTACAGAAAGAGAGGTCTTCCATCCACTGGTTCACTCCCCAGATGGCTACAAAGACCAGAGCTGCACTGATCCAAAGCCAGGAGCCAGGAGCTTCTTCCAGGTCTCCCACACTGGTGCAGGGGCCCCAGCACTTGGGCCATCCTCCACTGCTTTCCCAGGCCATAGCAGAGAGCTGGATTGGAAATGGAGCAGCCGAGACTTGAACTAGTACCCTTATGGGATGCTGGCACTGCAAGCAGCAGCTTTACCCGCCATGCCACAGTGCCAGCCCCTCTTTAATGCATCTTTTCTTCTTGTTATACTAAAGTCAGACAATGTGGTCTCTCACTTTGCTTGTCTTGTGAAGGTGACCTCTGCTCATAAGAGGTGTGTTGGCCCTATTAAACACAAAAATGTATTATCAGATCCCATTATAAGACCCTGGAAATACTTGATGTTAAAATATTCCAAAGGAAGCATCACAAATCAGTGTTCAAGAGATGAATTTAAAAAACCATTATTTTATTTGTTTCAAAGGTAGAGTTAGAGAGGAAGAGACAGAAAGAGAGGTCTTCTGTCCACTGGTTCACTCTCCAAACAGCCGCAACAGTTGCGGCTAGGCCAAGCCAAAGCCAAGAGACAGGAGTTTCACCAGGTCTGCCATGTGGGTTTAGGGGCCCAAGCACTTGGGCCATCTTCCACTGCTTTCCCAGGCCATCAGCAGGGAGCTGGATTGGAAGTAGAGCAGCTGAAACTCAAACTGGCCTGCAGGCAGCAGCTCAACCCTCTATGCCACAACACCAGCCCCCTAGAGATGAATTTTTTAAATAGTTATGGCTTAGAGAATTGGATTCGTATTGGGGAGAAAACTTCCATTTAGAGCATTGTCTCATATACATCCCAGATGGATTGATTGTAGAGATAAGGGTTTTAGAAAAGGTAAAAGAATAAAAAACAGCCCAATGATTTAATTGACCTTGGGATAGGAATGGGATTTTTAAAATGAAAATAAGCCTCAAAGCTGGGCGTTGTCAGAAACTGTAGCAGTCTAGGGCAGTCAGGAAAGGCCAACACTTCAGTTGCTCGTGGCTGCAATACAGCAAGCTGAAAACTTGACGGGGAGAGCTGGGCAACAAAGTAGTCTTAAGGGGCCTTGATGCAGTCTCACATATTCCTGAGAATCTAGAAAACTGCATGCATCCTCAGGAGAAACCAGACAGTAGCCTGGATACACATTCATACCTTGCTGAACATGAGGCCTTGCACAAGGTAAAAGTAGAAACCAGGCACACTTGTAAACAGCCTGGATTTTTAATCCATGCCTCGATATATACATATATCCCCTTGAAGTCTTGATGCTCAAGGTGTTTGTGCACAACTTTGACCAATCATTGGCTAACTAAAAAGATATGCTATGTAAGGAAGATGCTTAAGAAACATGTACAGAGCAGTTAAAAATCTGAGCAGGCACGTTAGTGGCCACATAAATCAGGCAAGACAGACTTTTCTCCAATGTTAGTATGAATGAGTCACTAAACAAACAAAAGTGCATGAGACCTATAAATCTAACCGTATTAGTAATTACACCAACTATACATGAATTGAGCACTCTAAAACAAAAACAAAAAGAAGATATCATTGGGCTCGGCACTGTGGCATAGTGCCACCTCTTGCTGTGCTGGCATCCCATATAGGCGCTGGTTCGAGTCCTGGCTGCTCCACTTCTGATCCAGCTCTCTGCTAATGCACCTGGGAAAGCAGCTGAGGATGGCCCAAGTCCTTGGGACCCTGCACCCATGTTGGAGACCCAGAAGAAGCCCCTGCTGCTGGCTTCTGCTTTACCCAGCCCTAGCCATTGCGGTCATCTGGGGAGTGAGCCAGCAGATGGCTCTGTTTCTGCAACTTTGACTTTCAAATAAATAAGTAAATCCTTAAGAAAATTGTGATGATAGTTGCACAGCTCTATAAATTTACTAAAAATAATTAATTTGTGACTTAATAGATGAATTTTATGAACTATACCTTTAAAAAGCTTCTTTAAGGTAGGTTTCAGTGTATATTAAAATTATTCCTGGGGCCAGCACTGTGGCACATAGTAGGTTAAGCCTCCGCCTGCAGCAATGGTATCCCATATGGGTGATGGTTCGAGTCCCAGCTGCTTCTCTTCTGATCCAGCTCTCTGCTATGGCCTGGGAAAGCAATGGAGGATGGTCCATATGCTTGGGCTCCTGCACCCATGTGAGAGACCCAGAAGACGCACCGGCCATTGTGGCCATTTGGGGAGTGAACCAGTGGATGGAAGACCTCTCTCTGTCTATGGCCCTGCCTCTCAAATAAATAAATAAATCTTTAAAAAATTATTGCAATGGAGTGGGCATTGTATGTAGTGCAGTAGGTTAAGCTGGCACTTGAGATGCTCATACACCGTGTCAGAGTAACTCGTACCTCCTCTGCATCCAATACAGCTTCTTGCTAATGCACCTAGGTGGCAGCTGATGATGGCCCAAGTGTTTGAGTTCCTGCCACCTACATGAGAGACCCCAATGGAGTTCGTGGCTCCTGGATTTGACTTGGCCCGAGCCCTGATGATTGCGCCCATTTAGGGAATGAACCAGTGAATGGAAGATCCATCTCTTTCTCTAACTCTGCTCTTCAAATAAATAAATGAATCTTTAAAAACATAAATAAATAAACAAACAAACAAACAAATAAATAGTTGGGGCCGTGTTGTGGCAAAGCACTTTAAGCAGTAGCCTGCAATGCCAACATCCCACATGAGTGTTTGTTTGAGTCCTGGTCGTTCCATTTCAGATTCAGCTCCCTGCTACTGCACCTAAGAAAGTACTAGAAGATGCCCCAAGTGCTTGGGCCCCTGCCACCCATGTGGGGGACCTGGATGGAATTTGTGGCTCCTGGCTTTGGTCTGGCCCAGCCCTAGCTGTTGCAGCCATTTGGAGAGTGACCAGCAGATTGAAGATCATATTTTTTTTCTCTCTTTCTCACATACTCTCATTTTTCCTTTCAATTAAATATAATAAATCTTTAAAAATAAATATTTTAAACTCAATTGTGTTGATACTTGCACAGGTTTGTAAATTTACTAAAAATTATTAGGATTAATTTTATGAATTATACCTCAATAAAGCTTTTTTAAAAAAAGATTTATTTATTTGAAAGTTGTCATTAGATCTTCCATTTGCTGGTTTACTCCTCAAATGGCCATAACAGCTGGGGTTGGGCCACGCCAAATCCAGGAGACTAGAACTCCATTCAGATCTCCCACGGAGGTGTGGGGGCTGAAGCAATTAGGCCATCTTCCACTGCATTCCCAGACCATTAGCAGGGAGCTGGATAGGAACTGGAGTATCTGGGATATGAACCGGTGTCCATATGGGGTGTGGGCATTGCAATTGATGGCTTTACCTGCTGGCCCCTCAATAAAGCTTTCAGGTAGGTTTCAGTGTATGTTAATTATTCCAAAGGAGCCATCCTTGTGGGACACTCATATCAGAGGTGTCTGGAATCAAGTCTTACCTCTGCATCCAATCCAGCTTCCTACTATTGCACACCCTAGGAGGCAGCAGGTGATGGGTCAAGTGTTTGGTTCCCAGACTCTCACGTGGGAGATCCTGATGAAGCTCCAGGCCCCTGGCTTCAGCCTGGCCCAGCCCTCAATGTTGCAGGCATTTAGGGAGTGAACCAGCAGAGGATGACTCTGTGTGTGTGTGTGTTGCTCTGCCTTTCAACCTTTCAAATAAATAAAAATAAACTAAACAATTCTGAAATAAAGTTTTTTTCAAAGGTGAATTATGACAAAAAAAAAAGACTGAGCTCTTTCCCCCTTGAAAAAGGGAATACTTAAAAAGGAGACCAAGAATTGTGACTGCATCTGTATGCCCAAATACCCAAAATGAAAATGACAAGTGACAAACTAGGGAAATATTCGCAACTATTAGGACAGTATGTTAATATTCTTGCTATACCATGATTGTTTAAGAGATTTATTTATTTGAAAGGTAGAGTGACAGGGAGAGGAGAGAGGAGAGAGGAGAGAGGAGAGAGAGAGAGAGAGGTCATTCTCTGTTGCTTCACTTCCAAAATAGCCACAATAGCTGGGGCTGGGCCAAGCCAAAGTCAGGAGTCAAGAATTTAATCTGGGTCTCCCATGTGAGTGCAGGGGCCCAAGCACCCTGTCCATCTTCTGCTTTCCCAGGCACACTAGCAGATAGCGGGATCAGAAATGGAACAGCTAGGACTTGAACCGGCGCTCAGATGGGATTCTGGCATCACTGGCAGCGGCTTAACTTCCTGTGCCACAATGCCTGCCCCATAAAGACTTTTTTAGATAACAGAGTCCCACATGGGTAAATGACATTCTCTTCAAACTCATTTGTTTTACAAGAAACAAAAGCTGCTCTAATCATCTTATTGTGTTAACAGGTAATCTCATAGTCATCCCAGGACAAGAAAAGCGCTACATACCTGGAGTGCTCCTGGAAAGGCGGGACAGTGATTGTCACTCTCTTGGGGTTCTGTAGCTCCTTTCTGCATGTCTGTTTTGTTGCATCTGTTGGCTCAAAATTTCAAGACCCTAATTAGGAAGTCATGGATATATTAAATTTGGATCAGCTGTTCACCTTACTAAACTGTCAGTATGGAAGATTATTTTATTTGAAAGGCAGTTAGAGAGGGGAGAGGGAGAAGGAGAGACAGAGAGAGATCCTGTGGTGTACCCCCAAATGGCCGCAACAGCCGAAACTGGGCCAGACCAAAGCCAGGAGCCAGGAGCTTCATCCACGTCTCCCACACGGGTTCAGGGGCCCAAGCATTTGGGCCATCTCCCGCTGCTTTCCCAGACATATTAGCAGGGATCAAAAGTGGAGCAGCCACGAATCAAACCGGCGCTCATATGGTTTGCCGGTATCACTACGCCACAGTGCTGGCCCCTACTGTCAGTATTATAAAGATAGCACTTCAGATTGTCTGAAACGGAGGCGCAGACAGAACAGGAAAATGAACTGATATGTCTGTGATTGTCATAGATCCGCTACAGAACTACGTGTTTGGAAAAGATGTGTAACCTCGCCATTAACAATCAATGACAAATTTTAATACTGAGATGCCTATTTTTTTGCCCACTATATCCTTAAAGATCAGTAATAATCCTTGGTAACATACTGCTAGGAGATGGGGCATGGATTCTCCCAAGCTGGCCTGGAAAATAATTTTTCTGTATTTATTTAGGATCTTTAAAATGAGGGAAACCTTTGGCCTGATAATTCTACACTGGGAGTCTAGTCTGAGGGAATGAATAATCAGAAATGTAGACAAGATTTAATATGTGAATAAGTTTATAGTGTTAGTTATAAAATAAAATGTATAGACAGCTTAGAACTATTTAAGTAAATTGATATACTCAATGAACATGCAGTCATTAAAAACCGCATTTTAAAAAAGTACTTAATACAAAGTTCTCAGAGTATAATCTTGAGTGAAAAACAGCCAGATGCAATGTTCTGTATATACAATGAAAGAGAAAGAAATTGAGGTGTGAGATACTAAAAAGAAGCAAACTCTAAGCAATCATAACTTTCGTTATAACTTGAATAATTTGATTATGTGTTATTTCATTTTTCAGTGTTTTCCTTTTTTCTGTTTTAAGATTTTCTGAATGAGAATGAATTTGAACTTTTGTTACCAGAATAAAATTGTAAATATTATTTAAAATTGAAAAAAATTGAGGACAGACATTGTGGCATAGCTGGTTAAGCTGCCACTTTTAATGCCTGCAACCCGTATTGGAGAGCTGCTCCACTTCTGATCCAGGTCTGTGCTAATCCAACTGGGAAGGCAGTAAATGATGGCCCAAGTGCCTTGCTGGGATCTTAAGCCTGAGACTAGCCCCTGACCAGCAGGGGGCAGTACAAGCACTCCCCGACAAGGCGAACGGGAGAGGTAAGGTCAACGGGTCAAGCACACCACAGCAAGAACCCGTGAGTTCTGTCGAAGCAGGAACCACTTTATTGAGGAAGTGTACAGGCTTATAAAGCTTATGAAGGACATGCACAGTAGAGGAGCCAATCAGTGAAAAGGTCACGCAGGCACCGGTGGACCACGCACAGGGGCACCTTAAGCGAGGTATAGGGATCACGCACTGTCCACGTGTCCGGAACTAAATCGGACCTATCCCTGCAGGTGGTCCAATCTCGCGCTGATTAACCGCAGACATGCCCCCTGATCATCTGCCAGGCGCCATGTTGTTAGGGACTATTTTATGCAATGCCCAATAGTGCTTGGGCCCCTGCCACCCATGCGGGAAACCTGGATGGAGTTCTTGGCTCCTAGCTTTAGCCTGTTGCACCCTTAACTATTTTGGCCATTTGGGAGTAAACTAGCAGATGGAAGATTCTCTCTCTCTCTCTCTCTCTCTCTCTTTCTCTCTCTTTCTCTCTCTTTCTCTCTCTTTCCCTCCCTCCCTCCCTCCATCCCTCTGCCTTTCAATAAATATTTTTAAAAATGAAGTTGAGGGGCCAGCATTGTGGCAAAGCCACTGCCTGTGATGCTGGCATTCCATATGGGTGCCAGTTGGCGTCCCACTGCTCCGCTTCTGATCCAGCTCCATTCTAGTGGTCTGGAGAAAGCAGTGGGAGATAGCCCAAGTGCTTGGGCCCCTGCCACCCACGTACAAGACCCAGATGAAGCTCTTGGCTTCCGTCTTCAGCTTGGGCCAGCTCCTGCCAATGAGGCCATCTTGGGGATGAACCAGCAGATGGAAAATCTCTGTCTCTCCATGTCTCTCTGTAATTCTTTCAAGTTTATAAATAAATCTTTTTTTAAAAAAAAGATGTTACATAAAAGGGGAAACTACTAAATATTAAAGCATATCTAAAACTTAAGTCAGTATAGGTCTGATGTGAGAAATAAGCATAAAGTGATTAGGATGGAAACAAATCTTTGTATATGTGAGAGTTTAATATATGATTGAAGGAGATCTTTACCAAATAGTAAAGGAAGGCTTTTAGCATAGTTGAAAGAGTTACAAATGGTGATCAAGAATGCCTGCTGAGCCCTTGCTTTTTCTCTTTTGCTTATAAACTTTGGAGATGTAGGTAGTATTATGCCATTCTAGAGATGAACAAACTAAATCCCCAGAGGTTAAAGCAATTGCCCAGAATCACAGAAAAGGAGTAGTGGCACCTGGGTTAGAACTAAGTTTGCCTCCAAGTTTGTATTCTTTTCCACTACATTCTGTGTATATGAAGTTCCTGGCAATGTGTCTAAAATATCAGAGGCATTTAGGAAATGTTATTCACATGAGTAACTTATAGTTTGCCAAATAGAATAGAATATACTTATATATGATGTTAAATAATATAACTATCAATAGTGATGATAAAGATGCTATCTTGGCCGGCACCGGCACACCGGGTTCTAGTCCCGGTCGGGGCGCCGGATTCTTTCCCGGTTGCCCCTCTTCCAGGCCAGCTCTCTGCTGTGGCCAGGGAGTGCAGTGGAGGATGGCCCAGGTGCTTGGGCCCTGCACCCCATGGGAGACCAGGAGAAGCACCTGGCTCCTGCCTTTGGATCAGTGCGGTGCACCGGCTGCAGCGTGCCAGCCGTGGTGGCCATTGGAGGGTGAACCAACGACAAAAGGAAGACCTTTCTCTCTGTCTCTCTCTCTCACTGTCCACTCTGCCTGTCAAAAAAAAAAAATGCTCTCTTGTTGTTGAGATGAAGGAAGTTCTTTGGGAAATAAGCAATGATGTAATTTTCCCAGAGAAAATCCCTAATGAAATCATATACTTCGAAGCACCAATGATTACTGATTGATTCAATTGTTATTTAGTGCTGTCCCATTTCTGAGCCCTTCAGTCCTCTGAGTCATTGTACCGTATACTCTGTATCTCATGATTCCTTCATTCATGACTAGCTGAATAGCAGTATCAGCCCAAATATGAAGCTAACAATCCCGGGGAGTCTCTGGGCATGGACTGATTTGCTCAGCAAACGTTTGTTGAGCACCCACTCTGTACTTTCTAAGCCTGAGGGATATATAAAGTTGCAAGTTAACATGAAAGTATAAACCAAACCAAACAAAAAGCTCCAATTCTTAGTAAATTAAATGCCCCAGCCTCAGGCCGGCACTGTGGTGTAGTGGATAAAGCCACCATCTGCAGTGCTGGTATCCCATATGGGTACTGGTTCGAGACCTGGCTGCTCCACTTCTAATGCAGCTCTCTGCTATGGCCTGGGAAAGCAGTAGAAGATAGCCTAAGTTCTTGGGCCCCTGCTAGCCATGTGGGAGACCCAGAAGAAGCTCCTGGCTCCTGGCTTTGGATTGGCTCAGCTCCAGCCATTGCAGCCATTTGGGGAGTGAACCAACGGAAGGAAGACTTCTCTCTCTCTCTCTCTCTCTCCCCCTCCCCCTCCCTCCCTCCCTCCATCCATCTGCCTCTCTGTAACTCTGCCTTTCAAATAACATAAATAATTCTTTTTTTTTAAATGTTCCTTCCTCTATGGCACTCTCTGATTCCTTCAGGCACATGACCCCTCTCTCCTTAGAGCACGCAGAACAATCTGTATAAACATACCCCTTGTGTTGTTTTAGTCTTTGTGTAAACTTGACTCCTTTAAGGAGCTCCTATAGGCCAATCTTTCTTGCACAGTAGGAAGGACGTGACTGATATGATTGTGCTTTGGAGGAGTTGTTGTTGAGGTTTGTTTTGTTTTTCTTCTGTTTGTTTTGACATGGCCTGACTGCTGCATTTAGTCACTCATCCAATAAACATTTACTGATAACTACTGAAATGTCATGTACTGTGCTAAGATAGTTCATGATAAGTAAGGAATTTCAAACAAGGACAAACAATTTCATACAAGTTTCCATACCTCACGGGAACTCACACTGGGACTTGAAAAGAATATGTTGGCTTTGTACGACTTCAGTCAAGCATTTAAACCTCTCTCTGTCTGTAACTCGACCTTTCAAATAAATAAAAATCTTTAAAAAGAATAAAGAAGCAGTGGGACTTGTTGGCATTTTCAGACTCATCCTAGAACTCAGAGAAATAATAATTGGTCTTGAAAGTTATGGTTATAAGACTACCCATGCTGTTGTGATCATTCCAAGGGAGAAAATGGGAGCTCAGAGAAGTTTCTAGGTCACACAGCTAGTGAACGGCAAGTTATTGATTCTAAACCAGGCTGTCTGGCAGCAGAATCCAAGCCCTCTCTAGGGTACCACACTACCTATTTGTAGTAGTAACTGGACTGGAGTCCCCAGGAACCCATCTCATGTGCCACTCAGAAGATACGATCACTTGCTTCAAATGCCAGTGTCTGAAATCATTCATAGCTCCAATAATTATATATGATCATTATGTTGTGGGCCATCAGTTAGCTAAGGATACAGACTTCGTATTTCTCATTCTCTCTCCCTCTCTTACTCCCTCCCTCTCTTTTGTCCCCTCCTCCCTTCTCTCCTGCCCTCCCTTCTTCTCCCTGTCTTTTCCTTTCTTCTGATTTCTGTATTCTTAGTTTCTAGAACAGTATGGCATATTTAGTTTCTGAACATGCAAGTACTCACCAGTGAATACCTATTTATTTACTTAGTGGATTTTCTGTCTTAGAGAATGGCCCCATCCTACCCAACCACGTGCCCAAGCCTCAATTCCAGGAGACTTTGCTCTTCCCTTCTCATCACTCCCTTCTCATAAAAGTCTTGTGAATTTATCTCCTTTATAGGTCTTATCCTTGTCCCTGGTCCTGCTCATCCCCTTAGCCAGTATGTTTGTTCAGTCCCTCTTTGACCTCAATTTGCTGCTGTTGCCTCCCAACTGGTATGCATGCCTCCTGTCTCTTCTCCTCTGAGCCAGGAAGTATCAAACCAGTCTATATCACTCTTCTCCTGAGAATCTTTAAATATTTCCCTACAACTTCGGGATTCAGGTGGAAATTTCATAATCCTGTTTTGACATCCTTCATGAACTAGCCTATTTCTAATCTCACCTCTTGTCACACCAAACATGTTTAGTTCCAGTAATATGGGACCTGGTGCATTGTGCTGAGCCAAAGTTCCATGCCTTCACACATATTCTCCCTTAACCTAGAACATTCCTTCCCCACCTTTTTTTCTTACTAAATCCTATAGACCTTTTCAAACTCAGATCCTGCTGACTTTGGTCAGTATGCCTCCCCTTGCACTTAAAAGTCATGGCCCTCTTATGTGCTCTCATAGACTCCTCTGCCTTATCCCATCTTGGTATTTAGCATGAAGTCCAGGTACTGATGTATGTGCCTATCTCATTTACCACCATGACTGCATATAACCACAGGTAATAATTCTTTTACTTCACTCAGTTGAAATTGTCAAAACCTAGCCTAAAATCTGACCTGCTATAGGTTCTTAGCTCAGTATTTATGACATGAATAAGTGAGCTTTTGTGGCCTAATGATGATGCTTTTCTTTTCTAGGTACATGATTCAGTGGCCTGGTGGCCGAATCCTGCATCGCCATGAGCTCGACACCTTCCTTGCCCAGGCAGTGTCAACCCAGCTTTACGAACCAGATCAACTCCAAGAACTCAAGGTAAGTCGATCAACCCTCATTTATATTCTTTATTTTGTGAGCTCATGGGTCTACTTTAGGAGTTTTTTTTTTCTGGAGCTGAGGAGAAGAGTAAGTTCTACAGCTAAATGTATGATTTACTTTAGCTAAATATGTATGTCTGTTAATGAAACCAAGAGGCACCTGATAGATTGTCCCATAATCATGGGTGGAAATGGACAGAAAAAGTGGATATCATGCAAGACAAATAAATCATGGCCCATAGACTTCAGTAAGGTTTCTGTTCTTACAAGATATCCTACAGGGTCCTTGTCCTAATGTCTCCTGCTTGTCTCTAAGTAAATGATCACAGTGCCTCCTTTTAATAATCCATGTTGGGTATTAAGAGAAAATATAAAAAAGCATAAGGAAGAAAATAAATCTGCCATGTAGTGGAAGGCAGTAGAACACAGTGATAAACACATTTGCATAGATTTTAAATTTTTGCACCAAAATAAACTTTTCATTTTTTTCTACAAATACTTTGAAGTACCCTTGCAGAATTTGAATCCTGGCTTCATAACCTCCTAGTTATGTGACCTTGGGCGGGTTACTTAACTGCTCTAGCTTCATTGTCCTTACTTGTAGGATTGAGAGTAGTAAGTAAAATAATCCATTCCTTGCATATTTTACGTACTTAGTACTCAATAAATATTAGCTATTAATGCAGGACACTCCTCCCCTAACTTTAGCTAGTAGCCAAGTTGCTTTGAGGCCCTAATAAGACTTGCAAAATTTTAATTTATGTGAAGTCAACTAAGGGAAAGATAAAATAGTACTAGACAAATAATGAATGGTTCCTTTCTGCAGTAAATGTAATATTGCTTGGTCCTAGAGCAGCTATTGATTCCAGACCACACCAAGTAGGGGCCCTATAAATACTTTCTTATTGAAGCATCAATACCTGCTGCAGGACCAATTTCAGATAACCGCCATGGAGGAAACATCAGTGTTTTCTTCCAGACTCTTGCCATGTATTTCTTACATAGTTGAAATATTGTTTGTGTAATTGTGTACACCCAGCCCTCTGTACCTGTGAGTTCCACATCCACAAATTCATCCAACCCTGGATCAGAATTACTCAGGGAAAAAAACTACATCTTGGGTTGGGTGTTGTGGCATAGCAGGTTAAACTATCGCTTGGAATGCCTGCATCCTATTATCAAAGTGCCTGATTTGAGTCCCAGCTTGGCTTCTGATCCAGCTTCCTGCTATTCCACATCCTGGGAGGCAGCAGATGATGGATCAAGTACTTGAGTTCTTGCCATCCACGTGCGAGACCTAGATGGAGTTTCAGGCTCCTGGTCCAGCCATGGCTGTTGCAGGCATTTAGGAGATGGACCAGCAAAGGAAGATCTTGTGTGTGTGTGTGTGTGTGTGTGTGTGTGTATGCCTCTCTCTCTCACTGTCTTACTCACTACGCCTTTCAAATACATTATTTTTAACGATGGTGTCTGTACTGAACATATACAGACTTCTTTTATCATTATTCCCTAAACAATACAATAAAATGACTACTAACATAGCATTTACGTTGTGTTAGAAATAATACAGTAATTTGGAGATGATCTAAAGGGTATGGGAGAGGGCCAGCGCCGTGGCTCACTTGGTTAATCCTCCGCCTGTGGTGCCGGCATCCCATATGGGCACCCGGTTCTAGTCCCGGTTGCTCCTCTTCCAGTCCAGCTCTCTGCTGTGGCCCGGGAGTGCAGTGGAGGATGGCCCAAGTGCTTGGGCCCTGCACCCGCATGGGAGACCAGGAGGAAGCACCTGGCTCCTGGCTTCGGATCGGCGCAGCGTCGGCCGTGGCAGCCATTTGGGGAGTGAACCAACGGAAGGAAGACCTTTCTTTCTGTCTCTTTCTCTCTCACTGTCTATAACTCTACCTGTCAAATAAATAAATAAATAAAGGGTATGGGAGGATGTGCAGAGGCTATATGCAAATACTATACCATGCTTTATAAGGGACTTGAGCATCAGTGGATTTTGATATCTAAAGAGGGGGTCTTGGAACCAAATCTTCCATGGGTACTAAAGGAAGACTGTATAACAGGTTTTTTTCACTTAACATCACCTGTATTTCCTATGTCTCAAAAAATTTAGTAAAATCCTATCATATGGGTATATCATTTAATTATTTAGATTGTTTCCTCTTTTCCCATGTAATATTATAATTAGCATCTTTATGCATAAAGCTTTATTTACATTTCTGTTTCTTTAGAATAAATATTTTTCTTCTTAAAATATTTTTATTTATTTTATTTATTTGAGAGGCAGAGAGAGAGAGAGAGAGAGAGCGAGCTCCCATCTGCTGGTTTACTCCCCAAATGCCTAAAACAGCCAGGTCTGGGCTGAGGCCAAAGATTAGAGCCAAGAACTCAATCCAAGTCTCCCACACAGGTGGCAAGACCCCAACTACGTGGCCATTACTGCTGTCACTGAGATTGTGCATTAGCAGAATCTCCAGAGAGCAGAGCTGGGCATCGAACCCAGGCACTCAGACAGGGGACACAGGGCTCCCAAGTGGCATCTTAACTGCTAGACCAAGCATCTGCTCTAGAATAGACTTTTTTAAAGATGTATTTATTTATTTGAAAGTCAGAGTTACACAGAGAGAGAAGGAGAGGCAGAGAGAGAGAGAGACAGACAGACAGACAGAGAGGTCTTCCATCCACTGGTTCACTCCCCAGTTGGCTGCAACGGCCGGAGCTGCGCCATTCTGAAGCCAGGAGCCAGGAGCTTCTTCTGGTCTCCCACGCAGGTGCAGGGGCCCAAGGACTTGGGCCATCTTCTACTGCCTTCCCAGGCCATAGCAGAGAGCTGGATCAGAAGTGGAGCAGCTGGGACTCAAACCGGTGTCCATATAGGATTCCGGCACTGCAGGTGGCAGCTTTACCCCCCTACACCACAGCGCTGGCCCCTAGAATAGACTTTTAAAAGTAGAATTTCTGAGTCAAGTATGAACATTTTCAAGATTCTTGATATGTGTTGCTTAATTGTAATGTATGTTCCTTGTCAGCTTTATGAGTACCCATTTACTTTACTGCATACTCATCAATATTGAGTGTTGTTTCAATCTTTGGTTTTTTAATTTTTCCTAATTTGACAGGCAGGAGAAAGGTATCTTCAGTTCTTCTCTTTTTTTTTTTTTTTCATCTCAGTATGATTTTTATTAATGAAGTTTCAGTTTCCGTTCATATCTTTAGGTGCGTCCTTATTTTACACAAATGAATATAGCGTTTATGTGCCTAATATAATTAACATGCAGAAAAATATCTGTGTTTTGCTGTCAGTTTGTGGTTTGAAAGTGCTGATGAGCACAGCGTTACCAATTTTGCAGAGACAGAGAACTTGAAACAGAATGAATCTGTTAAGATGGAGTTCCCCGAAAGGGACAGTTTAACTGATGGCCTAGGGAGTGTCTTTTTTTTTTTTTTTTTTTTTTTGACAGGCAGAGTGGACAGTGAGAGAGAGAGACAGAGAGAAAGGTCTTCCTTTGCTGTTGGTTCACCCTCCAATGGCTGCCACGGCCGGCGCGCTGTAGCCGGTGCACCGCGCAGATCTGAAGGCAGGAGCCAGGTACTTCTCCTGGTCTCCCATGGGGTACAGGGCCCAAGCACTTGTGCCATCTTCCACTGCACTCCCGGGCCATAGCAGAGAGCTGGCCTGGAAGAGGGGCAACCGGGATAGAATCCGGCGCCCCAATCGGGATTAGAACCCGGTGTGCCGGCGCCACAGGCGGAGGATTAGCCTAGTGAGCCATGGCGCCAGCGGGAGTGTCTTTCAAATCATCTCAGACGGTATGGGGGGGGGGGGAGCCATTGTAACCCATGAGTCGTACTTTGGAAATTTATATTCATTAAATAAAAGATAAAAAAAAAATCATCTCAGAGAAAAGCATGGACAGAAGCTGTGTGTGCACTCCCATGGCTATATTAAAGGGCAACATATTCAGAGTTAACTGGGAGAATCAGCATGGAGGAAGAAGAGTAAATGTAGTCAATCATTGTACAGATTGAGTATCCCTTTTCTGTAAAAGCTTGGGACCAGAAATGTTTTGGATTTCAATTTTTTGGGGGGATTTTAGAATATTTCCATATATTTTATAATTTGATATCCTGGGGTTGGAACCTAAGTCTAAACACAGAATTCATTTATGTTTCATATATACTTTGTGTACCTACCCTGACAATGATTGTATGTAATGATTTTAATGTGCCTACATTTTGTTTACAATCTTCCACTCTGGTGTCACGTGAGTGCCCAAAAAGTTCCAGATTTTGAAGCATTTCAGCATTTCAGATGCTCAACTTGCAGCTTGTTACTAGTAATTTTTCCTCTGTGGTTGTTTCAGATTGAGAAACTGGATGCCCGAGGGATTCAACTTGCTGCTCTGTTCATGAGTGGAGTCGACACAGCTCTGTTTGCTAATGATGCCTGTGGCCAACCAGTCCCTTGGGAGCACTGCTGCCCCTGGATTTACTTCGATGGCAAGTTGTTCCAGAGCAAGCTCATTAAAGCAGGCCGAGATCGCGTATCCCTGGTCGAGCTCTGTGATGGCCAGGTACCAGCCTGTCGGGCAGCAGCTAAGGCCTATCTGGGATCTACTGTGGGGATAAATGGGCCGGGATGGGAAGGGAGCAGAGACCTCAGGGAAAGAGGGAGCAGAAGTGGGAGAATGTGTCTGCCCCTCCCCTAAGCTAGCCAGTGCGGTCCCAACAGCCTGAAGTCTGAATTATACATGTTATAACAGTGTATGTTGGAAAAAGTTGTGAGGAGATGAAAGGGTTCATATCCCCCTCTCTTTTGGGGCTATACTTGTTCCCCATGCAATACTCAGTTATACTTTATGCCTTTCCTCCAACTCTTGGGATTTCATTTCCCTTATTTTCAAAAACTGTTAAGTCACTTTTGCAATGATGCTTGTTTTATTGAACTGTGTTTAGAAATGGAAGAGGATAGTCAAGTGGATGACAGGGTAGAAGCAGGTTCTTTTGCAATGAAACCTTGGGCAAGGTGAAGGCAGGCAAGGAGAAGGGAACCTTCCTTATTCCTTTATCTATCTGGGGGGGGGGTGGGCTGAGGGACTAGGGCAGGGGTCGGCAAACTACCCAGCCTGTCCCCTGTGTTTTTATTTTTTAAATACCACTCATCCCAATTTTGTTAAAAAAAAACTTTATTGGAACACAAGTATATTCATTCACTTACACTGCTTTCATGCTATAATGGCAGACAATATGGCCCATTAAGCCTAAAATATTTACTATTTCACCCTTTTCAGAAGAAGTTTGCTGACCTCTGGACTAGAGGTATGGACTTACCCTGGACAAGAACTCAGGGTCTTCAATCCTGGGTATGGGGAAAACGGTTAAAAGGCTTTGTGTATATCAGGTTTTCTCTCTCTCTCTCCCAATTCTTTTACCTCTCTCATAAAAAAAAATTCCTTCATCTGTTGCTGACTGTGTACTATAGATCCTCAGGAAATCCATATTGTTATGTTTGCCTTCCTTGGCCTAGTCAATGTGCCTCGCAAGGCCACGGTCACAACTGATATGACTGTTGCGCGGTCTCATGCGACGACTGGGGGATTTAGTGCCAAACAGACTTCCTGAGTGTGCAGCCTGACCCATTTACCTCCAGGCTTCAAATTCCCTTAATACAATTGTGAATTGTAATTCAATTGTAATACAATTGGAAATACAATTGTGAGACTGTACCTAGAATGCTCCGTACTGTGCCTTGAAACATGGGAGAGGTTCAAAAAAGTGGTAGTCGCTATGATTATTCTGTTCCTCTTTTGAAGGCTGACCTGGCAACCAAAGTGGAAAAGATGAGACAGAGTATCCTTGAAGGAATCAACATGAATCATCCGCCACCTTCTGCTCTACTTCCATCACCTACTTTTGTGCCTCCCATGGTGCCCCCTCTCTACCCTGTTTCACTTTATTCCCGAGCCATGGGCTCAATGCCACCTCACCCTCAAGGAAGGAGCCGGGGGTTTGCAGGTCAGTACCTAAGAACAAGATATTTGCCATCCTCCATTTATTTGATAAGAACCCCCGGAGTCATTATTACCAGTTACGGAATCAATAGATTCACGTGTGTCTCATCTCATTTTACTTTCCGTGCCATGTTGTGATAGGCTGACAATAGCTGACTGAGATGGAGGGTGATAGCCTGCAGAAAAAAGAAGTCCATTGGATCCCCAGTCCACTGTCCGTAGAGATTTTTTTGGTTCCCAGGAATTTGCTTCTCACCAACGAAACTCATGCAGTGACTGATATGGAAACCAGGAATGACTTTATTAAGATCTATCACTAATATGACTCATATCTTCTTGGTTACTGTTAATTTATTCATTCTCTATAGGCAGATGCACACAGGAGCTTGCAAGCGGAGCAACGGG
Source organism: Oryctolagus cuniculus (assembly GCF_051225735.1). Lineage (NCBI taxonomy): Eukaryota > Metazoa > Chordata > Mammalia > Lagomorpha > Leporidae > Oryctolagus > Oryctolagus cuniculus. Next base: position 37,648,405 of record NC_142888.1, on the reverse strand, counting down.
AGTAGATGGCCCAGCATTGATAACTCCCCGGTCCCAGGTCTACTCTGGGAGTAGATCTGACCTGTTTCTCTTTCTTAAGCTCCAGAAGCATGGAGAGAAAGAATTCACCATGCATGCCCCTCAAAGGGTTGCAGTGCAGTGGGGGAAACACATGCATGCACATAAAGACATGTACATGTATAAGGGGTCTTCAAAAATTTCATGGAAAATGCATGTTTTGAAAAAAAAAATCTATGTGTGGATTTCCAAAAGATTTTGCACCACAATAAGCTTACCTTTTAATTCCATTTTTGTACAAACTTGCTGAAGTACCCCTGTACATGCATATACCTACATACATGTATAAATTGTGGTGACACCTGAGCTGCCCCTTACAGGTGACTAGACAGTAATGCTTAGGTAACTCAGATACTGAACCTGAAAATCTAACCAACCTGTCCCTGATAAAACAGTGTATTTCGGTGGGGAATTTTAACATGAAATAGCAGGTTTCTGTATTATTGCTGTGAATGAAGGTGTTTCTTGTCTGCTGTTCCTTGCTTCAACGATAGTAAAGCTGGAATTTGAAGGTAATCTTTTAGGGTCACAAAAATTCAATATGGCTGTTTAGCTCCAGGCTGGGCTTAGATGAGCAATGTGAAAGTCAGCTCTGGTAATGCCCTCATCAGCCAGGTAATGATGAAGTCTTATAAACCCGGGAGCCACCCATTCCATCTCTTTGGAGTAACTTTGCAGATGCCTCAGTCTTGGTGTGTTGTCTTTAGTGTTTGCATCCCAGAAAACAGCCTTAAGGTCAGATTCGCAGGGAGCCCTCACACTCTCCCCAGCTACCAGCGATGCTTAGTCTCCAGTTACTGGTGGTTCGTGGGGAGCTTCTTGCCTGCCTCCTGAAAAGCTGCAATAGGATCCCAAATACAAGTCTCTCTTGTCCCTCTTAGAAATACTTCCTTGTTTCCTGGACCCTGAGTTTTACATAAATGAAAGGCTCTTTACGAAGAACTTGCTAAAATGGCTTAAGGGTCATTAACATTTGATTTCTTCCTGTAAACTCAAAGGCCTACGAGAACTCCATATTCTGTGCAAGCTTACTTCTGTGCCAAATATCAAAACTCAACTGTTCTTTGGAGTTCACACATGTAGAATTGGAGTTTCCTCTGTTTTAAGGATTGTGCTGTCTTGTCTCAAATTCATTCTGGTTTTCAATTGCTGGTATTCCCATTTTTTTTTTATCATAAAGCACTATTTAGTTTCATTATTTTCAGTTTAATTTGCTGTTTGGCTCCTTCTACAGTGTATAGTGATGTGTATTTGTACCAAATTGCTTTTGGCCTATAAATTTCCAATAACAAGATTTTAAGACAATTTGTTCTGTGAATGAATATTGAATTCCCATTATATGCCAGGCCCTGCAGCTGAGAAATGAATCACTCACACCCCACTTGCTAAAAGTGAATGTGCACTTATCTTCAGTCCCCTCCCCCCGACATTTGCTTTCATCATCACCCCTCACTGCTTATCAGAGAGACATGGAAATATAAAGAGTAAGTGGGCTATAGGGTCCTTTGTTCCCCCTCTTGTCCTACATTACACTTAGCATTCATTACTGCCATTCTTCCTTGCTTGCCAGGTCTCCATCCCATTCCAACCCAAGGAGGAAAACTAGAGATTGCCGGGATGGTGGTGGGCCAGTGGGCTGGCAGCAGATCCTCCAGGGGCCGAGGATCCTTTGGCATGCAAGTGGTGTCTGTCGGCGGGCCAGGAAGGGGGTATGTATTCAAGTGGAGTGCTCTGAGCTAGTGTCAATCAAGGAGTCCTTGGGGGATGCTCAGCTGTTGAACCCTTTTATTAAGGTAAGAGGTGTTCACTAACTCCCAGTTTGAAAGCTAGTTTTACATTTAGTTTAGCAAACATACAATCAGTGCCCTCCCTGGGATGCTGAGCAATTCAGTGTAATATAAAAATGACTGAGATAGGGGTTTGCAGTGATAACACAGAGGAGGAGCATCTAACTTAAGGAGGTCAAACTTCTTAGAGGAGGTGAATAGTTGATGAAGTAAAAATGGGGATGTCATTTTTACATGTTTCTCATGATGACTTTTTCTCCCACTTGTTAAAGGCATGGAAAAGAACAGACTGGTAGAGGAATCAAAGGACACAAAAAAGGAAATAAACAAGTAAGCATCCTTTTTTTGACATTATCTAGCTTCTGTTTGATACTCCTTGCATTTTCAGCTAAATTACAGGAGATCAGATCCGACATGGAAGCCCGAGCTGCTGCTCTGCGGAGCTTTCATACCTTCTCCAGGTATTCGCCTTCATTCCCCTGTTCTTCGGTCATCTAGCAAGGGTTTGCCTGCCCAGAACTCTTCCCACAGAGCTGCAAAGTGCCATCCTTTCCCTGCATGGGGTCATAAGTAGAAACAAGGTATCGGGTCCTGAAGACCTGTGTCTAACATGGTGTGTGTTACCTGCAGCCAGAGGAAGGCCAGCGTGAAGCCCGAGGGGCCACCAAGGATGCTTAAGGCAGTTGGTCCTTTATCTTTGCTGAGTATGGAGAGGGAGAGCATTGCTGTTCTGCTCCTGTGTTTTTTTTTAAAGATTTGTTTATTTATTATTTGTTTGAGAGGTGGAGTTACAGACAGTGAGAGGGAGAGACAGAGAGAAAGGTCTTCTGTCCACTGGTTCACTTCCCAAATGGCTGCAACGACCAGAGCTGAGCCAATCTGAAGCCAGGAGCCAGAAACTTCTTCCAGGTCTCCCACGTGGGTGCAGGGCCCAAGGACTTGGGCCATCTTCCACTGCTTTCCCAGGCCACAGCAGAGAATGGGATCAGAAGAGGAGCAGCCAGGACTAGAACCGGCGTCCATATGGGATGCCAGCACTGCAGGTGGTGGAGGATTAACCTACTGCACCACAGCGCCGGCCCCTGCTGCTGCTTTTTTAAAAATTATTTTTTGTTTTTAAAAATGTATCGCTTTATTTATTTCATTTGTGAGGCAGACAGAAAAATAGAAAGAGCTCCCATCCTCTGATTCATTCCCCCAAATGCTGGAGAGGTCGAAACTCAATCCAGGTCTCCAGCATGGGTGGCAGTGACCCACTGCTTGAGCCAACACCTGCTATCTCCCAGGGTGCACATTAGCAGGAAGCTGGAATCAGAAGCAGAGCTGGGACTCAAACTCTGATATGGAATGCCAGCACATCCTATGTGGCATATTGACTGCTATACCAAACACCTGCTTATTTTTTTTTTTAAGTTTTTTTATTTGTTTGAGAGACAGAGACAGAGAGAGAGAAGTCTTTCCTCTGCTGGTTCACTCCCCAAATGGCTGCAACAGCTGGGGCTAGGCCAATCCTAAGCCAGGAGCCAGGAGCTTCTTCCAGGTCTCCCACATGGGTACGGAGTTCCAATGACCTGGACCATCTTCCACTGCTTTCCCGGGCACATTAACAGGGAGCTGGATCAGAAGTGGAGCAGCTGGGACTCGAACCAGCACCCATATGGGATGCCAGTACTGCAGGCCACAGCTTTAACCGCTACACCACAGCACTGGCCCCCTGCTTATTCTTAAAGACTCAGAAAGGTCTTAAACTTTATTCATGGTCTTGATTAAATAGCCAGCCCCATCCCAAATTCTTGTAGTGAGCCACAATCTGGTATTGGACTAAAACTGCTGGGTTCCTCATACTGTAACAGCTCCCATTTACTTGAGTGTGTACTTTCTACTAAGCCCCCTCAACTAGATGTTTTACATGTACACTCTATTCCTAGGCAATTTTGTCAGCAGTTTCAAATCCTAAATATGTTCTCTGGCATACAGTCAGCCCTTATTGCATCCATGTTAACCACTGTTGGTTAATGTTTTCTCAAAGAATAAAAATTAGCTTTAAAGTTATTTTGAGCCAAAAATGGAACTAGAATAGTAGCATTTTACCATGTGCTCAAAAACTAGAAAGCAGTGACTTTCGGATTTTTCCAAAGCTTCTCAGCTCTTTCCAGAAGCTTCTCAGTAAGGCAGAAACAAGTGTACCTAGAATGAAAACTATCCCCTACATAGGCTCCCCTAAGAATGGTGCAGCCTGGGTGAGTGCAAGATGTGAGCATCAGGCTTACAATCTGAAAAGCCTGATCCTTTTGGCATACTTAACAGTAGATCCACCTCTCGGTGGTTGATTCACACTAACCAAGACCACAGAGATGGCTTTGTGAATAGGGCTGGGGCTAGGAAGAAAACAGAAAAAGATCAAGTTCCAATTTATAAGAAGAAGAAATAATCATCGCAATATATCGCATGCTTTCTCTTTTCCAGTCACTCTTAACAAAAACATGGGCTCATTGACACCAAATAAATACCCTGTGAGGTATTTATTACTCTCCATTTTCAGTAGGAGGAAACTGAGGGTCAGAAGAGTGAGGTATCTTGCCCCCAACTGTCTATCAAGTCAGTATCAGAATTGACATTCCAGCCCAAGTTAACTAATTCCAAAGCCCGGTTGTGGGCTGATTGCAATACAGTGTAAAAACTCTAATCGCTGGAGACAAGAGTAAGATTCAGGTCTGGCTGCTTCTAATGCACATGCTTTTAAGCATGACTGTGAGAGCTTTCTTTCTCTAATGGCAAGTTGCAAGGGAGGCCATTGCATCAGAAGCTTGCTTGGGAACATGGAGTCAGAGCAATGATATCACCTAGCGTTTATTAGTCCGTACGGTGTGCTGGAAACACACAGTGTATTTCTAAGTGCTTTGCATGCAGTGTCTCATTGAATCCTTACCAGAACCCATGGAGTAGATACTATTATTCTCTCTATTTTACAGAGGAAAAAGCAAGAGAAAACAGGGGATGGCAGGTGATCTTAAGTTTCTGGCACTATTATCTATTCTGGAGGTAACCTAGCCAAGGGAATCCCCACATTAACTTCGTAGCAAGGCGTCTAGAAAGCTGCTGCTGCTGGTCAGAGCTGCTGCTGCCTACCTTGCTGACTTTTTCTGTCCACTCACCCTTTCTCCAGAGTATGAGATAATTAGTTGTTTCACCTTGTTAAATCTTCTGACACTGTAAGTCCTGTCTCCTTAAGATTATTCCTACACCACTGAGTTTTCCATGTTCTCAAATTCTTTTTTTTAAAGAGTTTTATTTATTTATTTGACAGGTAGAGTTACAGACAGTGAGAGGGAGAGACAGAGAGAAAAGTCTTCCTTCCTTTGGTTCACTCTCCAAATGGCCGCAATGGCCGGAGCTGTGCTGATCCGAAGCCAGGAGCCAGTTGCTTCTTCCAGGTCTCCCATGCAGGTGCAGGGTCCAATCACTTGGGCCATCCTCCACTGCCTTCCCAGGCCACAGCAGAGAGCTGGACTGGAAGAGGAGCAGCCAGGACTAGAACCAGCGCCCATATGGGATGCTGGCGCTGCAGGCAGAGGATTAACCTAGCGCGCCACGGCACTGGCCCCTCTCAAATTCTTAAGTCATTTATCTACAGTGTTTCGATTTCTTTATTGACTCCCTTAGGAATCAGGTAGCTAATTCCATCCCTTGTGTGACTTTTTGCTACTTGCATCCAATTCTCATGTTCTTGGGCAGCATTTCAAAGTGACCTCCATGTGTTTTGCAGACTTTGGAGCCAAATGATTTAGCTATGACTCTCATTTTGCCAAAAATTTAACAGGTATTAGATTTCTAATATGAATTGTATCTTAGTGAACATGATAAGGCCTTGGAAGTCAAGCAGGCTAGGATACAGTCTAGCCATGCCATTGACCTTAAGCAAGCCATCTTAAGAGACAAAGTGAGAGAAGGTGAGCACTCAGATCTACTGGTTCACTCCTCAAATGCCTGAAACAGCCAGGACTGGACTGAGCATCAAAGCCGGGAGCCAAGAACTCAACCCCAGGTCTCCCACATGAGCAGCAGGAATTCAGTCACTTGAGCCATGACCACTGCTTCCCAGTATCTGCATTAGCAAGAAGCTGGGAGTGAGCAGTAGAACTGCTATAGAATTCAAGTACCCCAATACTGGACATGGGCATCTTAACCAGTGTCCAAACCAGTAACCCAAACACTCACCCCATTTTACTTTTTTGAGTGATCCTCCGTTGTCTTATCTGTAAAATGACCAACAGAATATGTGGCCATTATTAGTAGTAATAAGAAGTTGTTTTCATTCACCATTAACATTCATTGAGCGCCAACATCATGCTGCAAGGTAATACAGTTCATGTGATTGTTGTTAGTTATAAAAGATCCTGTAGAATATTACACACACACAGATCCTCTGTGGGTTTTTTTGTTTGTTTCTGTTTTTGTTTTTGTTTTTTGGCCTTTCATTTAATTGTCAGCATGGGAGAGTGTTAAAAGGCAGTTTGGTTACTACAATGAAATATCTGATACAAGCTACTCATGATGGAAAGAGAGGTTCTGGAGGTTCATGTCCACATTTGGGCAGCCCCATTGGTTGGGTGTCTGCTGAGGGTGGCAAGTGGCAGGGCAGCACGAGGGCAGAGGAAGGATCACCTGGCATGCCATGAAGCAGTGACAGCAACTGGGCCTCGCTCGGGCTTTGATAAGCAACCCTCTTGTGAGAACTGCCTTCCGAGGACACGCTCATTGAGCTGAGACCTTCCACCAGGCCCGCTTGTCAAACACCATAACTGGATTAAGTTCCTACCTTCCATTAATTTCTGACTTTGGGGTTTAATGTCCTGCCTGAATTCTGGAATCAAGTCGTGTTCCAACCATAGCAGCAAAGAGAATAGACTTTGGAAGCTGAGCAAGCCAGGGTAGAATCTTGATCCTGCCACTTCCTATCTGGGTGTCCTTGAGCAAGTCACTTTAACCTTCCCAAGCCTCAGCATCCTCATTGGTAGCTACCGTTTAGGATCCCTATGAGTAGTAGAAAAATATTAGAAAATATATTGTAAGGCTTTGGGTTTTTTTGTAAAGATTTATTTATTTATTTATTTATTTATTTATTTATTTATTTGAAAGTCAGAGTTACACAGAGAGAGGAGAGGCAGAGAGGGAGAGAGGTCTTCCATCCAATGGTTCACTCCCCAGATGGCTGCAATGGCCGCAGCTGAGCCGATCCGAAGCCAGGAGCCAGGAGCTTCTTCCAGGTCTCCCATGCGGGTGCAGGGGCCCAAGGTGTTGGGCCATCTTCTACTGTTCTCCCAGGCCACAGCAGAGAGCTGGATTGGAAGTGGAGCAGCCGGGACTAGAACCGGCGACCATATGGGATGCTGGCACCTCAGGCCAGGGCGTTAACCTGCTGCACCACAGCACTGGCCCCATAAGGCTTTGTTAAGTGGTAGCTGTGTCCTTTTTGTGTTGTTGTCACCACTGAATTTCAGTCAGATCCACCTGCTGTCACCCTTAGTTCTCAGGATGGAGTCAGAATAGATGAGGTAGCCACAAGCTTTAGCCTCTCTGGTGTTTTTGAAGAACTGAAGCCGCTTCCTTAACTAGCTTGCAGACACGCTTGGGAGGGTTGCCAGTTGGGAAATGTGATTTTCACAGAGTATCTCTGTTTTTGACAGGGTTCTTCAGATGGAATTGCTAAATCCCTGGAGCTTCATCACGGTCGATCTCGCTTACAGGTAAATGGAAACAATGGCACATTGATCAAGGAAGAGAAGAGTGATCATCGTCTTCCAGCTCCATCACAGTGTGCCTTACCCAGAGACAGCAACATGTGTAACAATGGGAACCGCTGCCTCCCCGTGAAGAATGGGGAGAAGAACCGCTTACAAGAGCAAAAGCTAGAAACTATGGCACAACGGAAAGAGGAATGACACACTGAAGATGGCTTCACCAGATTAGCAAGAGGGGAAAACCTGTACTTTTCTGATTCTAGGCCCAAGCTAGAGGAGGATATAAATGCTTACCCTAGATTTACCCAGCATTTTGATGAACTTTCCTGTTGTAACCATCTTTTCTCCCTCCCTGTCTTTTTCTGGGCTTCCCGACTTAGAACGTGGGGAAGTTCTAGTTAAAGATAATTAGCTCCTAATTCTCAAATTGAATATGTAGCACCAGCATTTTCTTTATCTCCCCTGGGAGCCTATTAAGGCAATAACTGTCAGAAATTGGATATCATTGTGCAAGCTACTGTAGGAAAATCCCAGCTTTGGTTTTCTGATTATTTACCAGGATACTCATTTAAAGACTTCTGTGATCATCTGCTGATGAGGTTTGGGGGACAGCTGTCTATGGCTTCCTGACACCTAATCCGTAGTACCCACCTCCTCCTCTCTCTCCCAACTCACTCACCCAAGAATTTTGTACCACGACCTCTAGCTCTGACCTAAAAATCAGAAAGGTAGATGTTTTCGAAGAAGGGACGTAGTACTGGTTATTTTTATTTTATTTTATTTTTTGTTTTATACATTTAAAAAATAACTACCAATGGCCTTTGTACTGGGAGATTCAAGTGAGTCGGAAAAGTACTGGGCAGATTTTTCCTGCCTCTCAACCAGTGCATTGTTTGTAAAATAGAAGACGTGGTGCAGTTTACCCACTCCTTGCTGCCCACACCCTGAAAGGGTGGGAATCGATGTAATGAAATTGAGTATGAAAGGGACTCAAAAGACTGTATGTGTGTGTGTGTGTGTGTGTGTATGGGTGGGTGGTTGTGTGGGTGGGTGTACATATGAATGTGTGTATCTATAAGCATACACATACCCTTTATATAAAGAAACAGATCTATTTATCTATACATATTTTATATATATATAAGTGTGTGTGTGTGTATATACATATACATGTGTATATGTATACACATACAAACATACATACATGGTGATGTCCCAGAGGAATTACTGAATTTCCAAGAAATGCTTCCACTGCTATGGACTGGTGGGTTTCAAAAGACCACACTTTAAATCTGAAATCCTTACTAAGTCACAGCCCATCACAATTAATGAAAACGTGGGCTATTCTAAATCAGACAAAAAGTACTTTCCTGAGATTGCCTGTTCGGAACAACATATACCTGGGTTGTCACAACCTTAAGCTTGAACAGAGCCCTCACATCCCATATGGTGAAAACAGGAGGTTGGAATGGGATTGGGAAGAGTTGTGCAATTCCTTCTGAAGGTTTGGAGAGAAAAAGGGGTGGGAGGCATTTGAAAGGGCTGTCAGCCAATTCGGAGAAAATCCTTTCTGGAACTCCAGAGTCAAATTGCCTGGGATTGGTTGACATGAATCCCTGAAGGAGAGGTCTAGCATTGGAAAGATACGGGGTAGGGAAGTGCGAGGAAACTGACAATTTGCTTTTACATGCCTAGAATGTTTCATTTGTTCATTGACATTTTGACTACCGGATCTTTTCATTTGCTTTGCAAGGAAGACTTCAGAGGACTCTGGCCTGGGCCTTGAGAAGTATTCTGTGAGAGATTCTCAGCCCCCTTTGTGACCAGGATCTGCCCAGGACTAAGAGGCTGTTCCTCCTTGCTGGAGATAACCTTGAGACAACCTTGCATTTCCAGTTTCCCTCCTTGAGCAGCCAGAATATGAGGGATGAAAACATGGCTAGCAACAAATTAGCATTATGTCTACATTCAGGAATTGAGGCTTCCAGCCCCACACACCTCCTTTGGGGCTTTATGATATTCCTGCCCATGAAGTACTGTTTCTACAGGAATACAACTGACTAGAATTGTAGCTGATTCTCTCTTTTTGAAAAACTCCATGCACCTTAACCCTTAGCAGGTCCTTGGTGATTTTTTTCCACAGACAACCAGAAGGCTGTTTGCTCACTGCCCACTTATAATGACCATATCATGAGAACTTGAAAAGTCTCAGACTGTTCAATCCCAGTCTGGTGCATTTAAGAGAACCCATAGTTTGCAGGGGCAGGGAATCCTGGAATGCCTTGCCTCCTGCCCAGACCATTCTTCCATAACCCTCGGATGACAAGAGTGTCTACCTAGCCAGATATTAGCAGGAACAGAGTGTACAAAAGCAGCCTCTTTGGAATCATCTCCGCTGATTTGGTTCCCCTTCTTCTCTTGGACCTGCTCAACCTTTCACGTCGTCTTGAAAGCTAGGACTTCTCTATCCAGCAAGGGAGGGAATTTGTAGTTAATTTAGATGGCTTGAACTTTTCTTTCTAGAGCACAGAGGGATGAATCCTTTGGAGTTCTAAAAATAACCAGAATCACTGAGCTCTGATATATATATATATATATATATATATATATATATATACACACATATATATATATAAAAAATCAGGTATATATCTATATGTAGATATATATCTATATATAGATATATATGTAGATATATATATATATCTCCAGTTTCTAATAGGAAGTAGGTGGAGTTCAGTGGTAAGATTTTTTTTTTTGGTTGCTGTTTCTATGCATCTTGAATCTACCTGATACACTCAGATGACAGTATTGTTAACTCTCACGGCAGTAAGATGTTTTGTAGGCATTCACTGTGAGAGGTAAAATTGCTGCTTTGACAGAGATGATTCCAGTTTGCCAAAAGGCTTGCTTTTCTCCTTTCTGTACAAACTCTACCTTCCTGTAACCTGGCCCATGGTGAAACAAGTGGCCCACCTCCAACCTTGATTTCTATTTGGAGTCGATATTTTGGGCTTGAAAGGTTACAAGAGAGAACCATAAAGGGCCATATTCCTAGATTTTCATTTATCTGCCAAAACACACAATTTAAAAGCCAGAAAACTAAGGTTCATCACTGGGAGGTGAACTTTTTCTAATTGGAGACCCAACTGGGGGAGGTGGAGCCTGATCTTTGCTGTACCACTTGAAGCGACCGTCATCCTTCACTTGAGGTTCCATTTCTGACTGTGAAATGGCCTCTCTTGAACAAAGTCATGTGGGAACCCATAGAAATGACCCCTTTACCTTGGAGGGTCACAAGCAAAAACACCCTGGTTGTGCATAGCCACTGATCCCCGAGGACTTGCCATTCTTGATTTCTGTTGGTGTATCTTGGGGTCAGCCTATAATTCCTACCCTTATTCAGTGGCCAGTCCTGTCAGGACCAGGCCTGACAAACTTCTGCTCACTTGCATTATGTTTATTCTGAGCCAGTAGGACTCTGGGTAGACTTTAAAGCCCAAGGAATGGTACTTGCTTTGGCTTAGGGACATTTGATTTTTGTCTCCATCCTGATTTTCTGACATTGTTGGCCAAGTCACACTAACTTTTTTTGATCACTGAGAAACACAGCCGGACAAGGCATTAGGGAGGGTGGTTGAAGTCGGGGGGTGGGGTGGGGGGGGCAAGAATGCTTATATAGGGTAGAAAGAAGGTGGGCGTAGCAGTTTGGTTATGCTGGTTCAGTCCTTTGGAGCCCAAGGAGGCCCCTGTGGGTGTGTCAGTGCTACCGTTTCAGCCTCTAAACCCCCCACCCCAACTCCTTTGAAATGACAATACAAGTAGACCACAGTTTCAAGTAGTTAGTATAATTTTACTAAGGTTTAATCATTATACTTGTTCACTTCCTGGTGCATATTTCCTAAATATTCCTAGGGTTCAGGGTTACGGGGTGGGGGGGTGAGTTTTCACTGTTCCGTTGTGTGTCACTCTCTATTTTTCTCCCTCCTGTGACTTTGGCATCTTCTCATTTGATTTTCTATTTTCTTTTCCCTTGGCTTATTGCAGTAGTCCGCTGGTGCAGGTAGGGAGCTCAGTGCACCCATTCTCCTATTACTGCTAATTACCTTCAGTATTGTCAGAGGTTATTTTGATGTTCTAGGAAAATAACGTCATTTTTCTACAAAATCATCTGTTCCAAGTTAAAAGCAAAATAAAACATCCCCTGTGCTAGGGTGCCCATTTCAGCTTTTGACGTTGCCCTTGTACTTTTATAGATGCTCTTTTTGTCCGTGTTGGTAGTAACTAATGACTAGTGAATTTTCATGTAAATGAAGCAAATTAAGTATTTCAGGTTTTATTAATCTCTCATAACCCTGCCAAATCTGATGACTTTATACTACTTCCCAGAAGGCACTTCCCCCTCCTACCTTTCATTTTATTCTATTCTATTTTTAGACTAACACACTAGGTAAAGAACTTTAACTACAAAGAGTCAGTGATTTTTTTTAGTGCTCCCTGATAATGATGTTATTGACAAAAGTAAGAGATTCTTTCATTGTTTTTTTCCTGTGTTACTATCTCCTCTCCTGTGCTCTTGACAGTGTGTTTAGTGGATGGATAATATGTATTTCTCTTTCCCACTCCCAGATTCCAAATTCCCTGCCTTTTTGGCCCACCTCACTACAAAAGCTCCATAGTTTATTAATGTAAGTTTGAATGGATGCTTCTTTGGGGAAACTACAGGAGTTAATGGAAATGTTTCAGAAAGGAAAGAGAATGTCTCAGGAGTTGTTCTGTGATGGAATCTGGTCTGTTGTTCTGTTAATGCTGATGGAAAGAAACTTACAGCGCTTAATAAAAGTTTATTCTTTTAGTAAAAAAAAATTGTGAAATAATTTTAGGCGTGTGAAGTGTGATTTCTTCTCCCATCTCTGGAACTCTTTGTGCAAATGGGGGATATACTTCTGTTGGTTCCAGAAGTATTGTACAGAGATTTAGGGGTCTATCTGTAGAATATCAGGGCAAGAGACTCAGTACAAGAATCATCAAAAGCAAGAGCATATTTTACATCCTGATTGACTTCTTCTAAAGGTACCTTTGACTCCACATCTCCCAAATGGAACTTATCTTTCCGAAGTCTGCTCCTTTTCATGAGTGGCACAGCCTTCTACTTGCTGACCTGGGTGTCAGTTATCTTGCCTCATCCCTTTCCTTCATGCCTCAAATCTAGCTGCTATCAACAAAACTGTCTTTCCATTTCTCACATCTCTCCTCTTTTCTGTCCTTGCTCCTGTACCTTCCGTGGTTCAGGCTTCCGCATGTCTCACCTGGACTGTTGTAGTTGCTTTCCTGTCTTACTCCCAGTCAGATGATTGTAAGCAACATTTTGCATCGAAGACAATGTGACATACCCCCCCTTTTAGATTTATTTATGTATTTGAAAGGCAGAATTACAGAGAGAGAAACAAAGATCTTCCATCTGCTGGTTTATTCCCCAATTGGCCGCAATGGCCGGAGCTGGGCTGATCTGGAATCAGGAGCCAGGAGCCTCCTCTGGCTCATCCACATGGGTGCAGGAGACCAAGAACTTGGGCCATCCTCTGCTGCTTTTCCAGGAGCATTAAGAGGGAGCTGAAGCAAAAGAAGAGCAGCCAGGACTTGAAATGGCACCTATGTGGGATGCCGGTGCTGCAGTTGACAGCTTTACCCACTACACCACAGTGCCAGCCCCAACAGTGTACCTTTCTATGACAAAAGAGCCCATACCTTTTTCTAGGTTCTTGAAGGAGTCTATGACACAAGAACCATTTGTTTAACACATCATGTTGGCCGGCGCCGCAGCTCTCTAGGCTAATCCTCTGCCTTGCGGCGCCAGCACACCGGGTTCTAGTCCCGGTTGGGCCGCCGGATTCTGTCCCGGTTGCCCCTCTTCCAGGCCAGCTCTCTGCTGTGGCCAGGGACTGCAGTGGAGGATGGCCCAAGTGCTTGGGCCCTGCATCCCATGGGAGACCAGGATAAGTACTTGGCTCCTGCCATCGGATCAGCGCAGTGCGCCGGCCACAGCGCGCCGGCCGCGGCGGCCATTGGAGGGTGAACCAACGGCAAAAGGAATACCTTTCTCTCTGTCTCTCTCTCTCACTGACCACTCTGCCTATCAAAAAAAAAAATCAAGTTTATCAGCTTCCTGAGTAATCTGTACACTGCTTCTCAGCTTCCATGGCTCCCTTATGATCTGGCCCCTGGCCACTTTTGTAGCCTCATTTCCTACCCCCCTCGCCCATTCCAGTGGTAGTAAAGTACATCTCATGCACATTAAGTTGTCCATACTCATTTCTTCTCATTTGCTTGTACTGTTATTGAGAATGCATCTCTCCCTTTGCCTCTGGTACAGTCTCAACTTTTTCCTCCAACATTCAGCTCATGTCTTTATGATTATTTTCATGATTCACAACTAGGTAGGAATCCCCATACAGACTCATCACAGCCAGCTCCCATAGCACTTTGTTGTGTCTCTGACCCTGAATTAAATTTGAGAGCAATGTGCTTGACCATCTGTGTATTCTTGGCACTTTACAGCATGTACTTAGTAAATTCAGTTTGATGAATAAATCAAGAACACCTTTGAAAATGTTCTTTGATAAAAGCAGATTGTAAGGGCTGGCGCTGTGGTGCAGTGTGTTAAAGCCCCAGCCTGCAGCACCGGCATCCTGTATGGGCGTCGGTTTGAGTCCTGGCTGCTCCTCTTCTGATCCAGCTCTCTGCTATGGCCTGGGAAAGCAGTGGAGGATGGCCCAAGTGCTTGGGCCCCTGCACCCATGTGGGAGACCTGGAAGAAGCTCCTGGCTTCGGATCAGCTCAGCTCTGGCCGTTGCAGTCATTTGGGGAGTGAACCAGCGGAATGGAAGACCTCTCTTTCTGGCTCTACCTCTCTCTGTAACTCTGTCTTTCAAATAAATAAAATAATTTTTAAAAAAAGCAGATTGTAGACTTTCAAAAAGGATATGCTGGTGCCAAAAGAGTATGAGGGGTCAAGCCTGGATGATACTCATTTAGATGTGGGTTTTTTTTAAAAGAATTATTTTATTTATTCGAAAGAGTTACAGAGACAAGTAGAGCCAGAGAGAGAGAGAGAAATGTCGCTCCCCCACTCGCGGAGGAGCGGCACCGTATGCTGTTTTCTTTCCCGGTCCTTCCCGGATTTGCTGCCGCTCCCCTGCCTCCGCGGAGGAGCGGCACCATCGAGCTCTTCAACCGACTCTCTCAGGGGCCTCGCATGTTGTCTCTCTCCCCCTTTTATAGTCCTCTCCCACCAATCCGTGCTCCGCTGCCCGTGTGCTGAGCACGCCGCTTTCCTCCAATCAGAGGCTGGATCGGGAATCAGCTAATTAACGAAGCAGCTGTGTAAGATTTGTTTACTCCCTCTCAGCGCCATGTTGTGGGAGATCAGATGCAGAGAGTTAGTTTCAGTCCACAGTCTCAGTACTTATTTGTCTCCCCACCATGTTGCGCCCCACCATGTTGCGGGAGACGGACCCTGCTCCCCACAGAGAAAGGTCTTCCATTCCACTGGTTCACTCCTCAAATGACACAACGGCCAGAGCTGAGTTGATCTGAAGCCAGGAGCCAGAGGCTTCTTTCAGGTCTCCCACATGGGTGCAGGGGCCCAAGGAGCTGGGCTATCTTCCACTGCTTTCCCAGACCATAGTAGAGAGCTGGATCAGAAGAGAAGCAGCCAAAACTTGAACCAGCACCCATATGGGATGCCAGCATGTTGGGGCTTTAACCCATTGTGACACAGTGCCAGCACCTAGATGTGTTTTTTTTTTTTTTTTTTGACGGGCAGAGTGGACAGTGAGAGAGAGAGAGAGACAGAGAGAAAGGTCGTCCTTTTTGCTGTTGGTTCACCCTCCAATGGCCGCCGTGGCCAGCACGCTGCGGCCGGCGCACCACACTGATCCGATGGCAGGAGCCAGGTACTTATCCTGGTCTCCCATGGGGTGCAGGGCCCAAGCACTTGGGCCATCCTCCACTGCACTCCCTGGCCACAGCAGAGAGCTGGCCTGGAAGAGGGGCAACCGGGACAGAATCCGGCGCCCCGACCAGGACTAGAACCCGGTGTGCCAGCACCGCTAGGTGGAGGATTAGCCTAGTGAGCCGTGGTGCCGGCCTAGATGTGTTTTAAAATTGGGCTTTGAGGGACTGGTATTGTGATGCAGCAAGTTAAGCCACCGCTTGCACTGCCAGCATCCCATATGAGCACTGGTTGGAGTCCTGGCTGCTCCACTTCAGATTCAGCTCCCTGCTAATGCACCTGGGAAAGCAGCAGATGATGGCCCAAGTAACACCAATCCACAATGACTACTTATCTCCTGCTGAGATCTACAGCATGCACATATTCACCTTTATAAGGCAGGGAAAAGTTATTTTTAAAAGTATTAGGAAGTAGGACTAATAAATAATGCCTACCTTATCCCCCTTACACATAGTTTTGAGAATAACAGTCTAATGCATGTAAACATTTAAAATACGCTAAATAAGACATGGTTGCACTGTTTTTTTTTATAATTAAAGAATTATTTATTTATTTGAAAGGCATAGTAACAGAGAAGCAGATGCAGAGAGAAAGAGAGAGGTCTTCCATCTGCTGGTTCACTCCCCATATGGCCGCATTTGAAGCCGATCTGAAGCCAGGAGCCAGGAGCTTCTTCATGGGTGGCACGGCCCAAAGATTTGGGCCATCTTCTGCTGCTTTCTCAGGCACATTGGCAGGGAGCAGGATTGGAAATGGAGTAACCAGCACTTGAACCAGCGCCCATGGGGGATGCGGGCACTGCAGGAAGTAGATTAACCTGCTGTGCCACGGAGCCAGCTCCTCTACTCACTCTCTGGAATCCCTGGAATTACCATATGAATCATCATGGGCTAGCCTTCTGGAGGCGAGAGACCTTGTCATTCAAGTACCCCAGCCAAGACCACCCTAGATTCGCCAGCCTCCAGCCAACCCAAGAGCATACTGCAGATATATTAGTGAGCCCATACCAGATTAGCCAAACCTACTACAAATCAGCAGAACTATGTAACTGACCCATGGACTCATGAACAATGATAAATGGTTGTGGTTTCAAGCCACTGAGTTTTGAGATGGTTTATTATATAGCAATTGCTAATACAGAACCAGTAATGCAATACAAATTATACTTTACTGCAAGATCTACTTGATCTGTACACAGAGGGCTCTTCACATTATCTTCTCTTCTATACTGCCTCCCTGACTACTTTGCTTCCTTAGTGTGTCTCTTAAGATTAGCATTTCCCAGATTTTCTATGCTCAGTTGTCTTCTCACTATACTCTCACTGGTCAGTTTCATCTTATTCTATGGGCTCAACATTTAACATATAGATAGATAGATGATAGATAGATAGATAGATAGATAGATAGATGCCTCCTAAGTCTACTCAGCTCTGCTGAGCTCCAGATGAGGAACTCAAGTAGACTGCCAGACAAGCCCGCATAATACTCTTCCAGAAAAATCACAGATGTTCAAATGTGAAGTCTTGAACCTGCCCCTCCATTGATTCCTATATTTCATCATCTTTTTTCCTAAGATTTTATTTATTCATTTGAAAGAGTTACAGAGAACCAGAGCAGAGAGAGAGAAAGACTTCCATCTGCTAGTTCACTCCCCAAATGGCAACAATGGCCAGAACTGGGCCAATCCGAATCCAGGAGCGAAGAGCTCCTGGGGCCCAAGGATTTGAACCATCTTCTACTGATTTCCTAGGCCATAGCAGAGAGCTAGACAGGAATTGGAGCAGCCGGGACTTGAACCAGCACCCATATGGGATGCTGACACTGCAGGTGGTGGCTTTACCCACTATGCCACAGTGCCAGCCCTGTCCTCCTCATCTAACTTGATTGCCCCATATCTGATTAATGGCGCCACCACCACCTTCATATTCACTCAGGCCTGAAACTTCAGTCATCTCAGACTCTTCATGCTACATACCTAATCACTTCTTCTGCAGCCTCTCATATCTGTCTCTCTTCTTCATCTTTATATCCTGCCCCATTTTCCTTCTTTCTATTCCAGTGAGCAGTGGTTCAGCAACATTAGCATCACTTGGAAATCTGTTAGAAATGCAGACTATTGGGCCCCACCTCAGTTTTACTCAATGAGAATCTGCGTTTTAACAAGATCCCTTTGTAATTCAAATGCACATTAAATCAGCATTATAATGTAATCTAAATCTAGATAGATATAAGTCTTCACCAGTTGTAACCTAGGCTCCATGACAGTGGCACTCAAAGCTGACTATATATCAGCACATTTGTGAAGTCTTCATTTTCTGTGCATCTTTTCATGACTTATAATGTTTACTAGTCATCTTCTCACACAGAGATACAAAGAAAAAAATTAAAATTGAACTATGCCTTGCCCAGATAGCTCAAATGACATTTTCTTTTTTTTTTTTTTTTTTTTTTTTTTTGGACAGGCAGAGTGGACAGTGAGAGAGAGAGACAGAGAGAGAAAGGTCTTCCTTTTGCCGTTGGATCACCCTCCAATGGCCGCCGCTGCAGCCGGCGCACCGCGCTGATCCGATGGCAGGAGCCAGGATCCAGGTGCTTTTTTTTTTTCCTGGTCTCCCATGGGGTGCAGGGCCCAAGCACTTGGGCCATCCTCCACTGCACTCCCTGGCCATAGCAGAGAGCTGGCCTGGAAGAGGGGCAACCGGGACAGAATCCGGCGCCCCGACCGGGACTAGAACCCGGTGTGCCGGCGCCGCAAGGTGGAGGATTAGCCTATTGAGCCACGGCGCCGGCTGACATTTTCTTTTTTTAAAAAAAATAGAATACCCAGGGGCCGGCACTGTGGTGTGGTAGGTTAAGCATCTGTATCCATATGGGCACCAGTTCACGTCCTGGCTGCTCTACTTCCAGTCCAGCTCTCTGCTATGGCCTGGGAAAGCAATGAAAGATGGCCCAGCTCCTTGGGCTCCTGCACCCACCTGAGAGACCCAGAGGAAGCTCCTGGCTCCTGGCTCCTGGCTTCGGATCAGCACAGCTCCAGCTGTTGTGACCATTTAGGGAGTGAACAAGCAGATGGAAGACCTCTCTGTGTCCATATCTCTGCCTCTAAAGTAAATCAATAAATCTTTAAAGAAAAAATAGAAAACCCAAGGGTGTGTCTGGCTCAGGGGTTATGCTGCTTGGAACACCCACATCCTATATTGCAGTGCCTGGGTTCAAGTCCATGCTTCTACTGATGTGCATGCTTGGAGGCAGCAGGCACTAATGTCCCTGCCATCCATCTGGGAGACCTGGACTGTGTTATTTGCTCCTGGCTTTTGCATGGTGCAGCCTCAGCTGTTAGTGGCATTTGGGGAGTGAACCAGTAGATGGAAGAGACTTGTGTGTGTATGTGTGCCTGTCTGTTTCTCTACCTTTCAAAGAGAATGAAAATAAAAACCAAAATAAATAAGTAAAAATTGAAAAACAGCTTAGACAATTCAAACAGAATAGAAATGCACAAAGAGAATACTGAAGAACCTGTAGTACCACCTTAATCCCAACCCCCTTCCCCAAATATAGCCATTCATAATCAGTATTTCCTTCTAGAAAATTGACATATACCTTTATATGTATATCTGTTTATTTTTTATTGTTGCTTAAAACTATAAAACATAATCATCATATTTTTATACTTAATATTTTTCAGAGCTATTTTTCTAAAAGCATGCATGAGTCCATTTGCTGTTATAACACAATACATTATTCTGGATGATGATTTTTACTTAAAGAATACAGGTTAGGCCGGTGCCGCGGCTCACTAGGCTAATCCTCCGCCTTGCGGCGCCGGCACACCGGGTTCTAGTCCCAGTTGGGGCGCCGGATTCTGTCCCGGTTGCCCCTCTTCCAGGCCAGCCCTCTGCTGTGGCCAGGGACTGCAGTGGAGGATGGCCCAGGTGCTTGGGCCCTGCACCCCATGGGAGACCAGGAAAAGCACCTGGCTCCTGGCTCTTGCCATCGGATCAGCGCGGTGCGCCGGCTGCAGTGCGCCGGCCGCGGCGGCCATTGGAGGGTGAACCAACGGCAAAGGAAGACCTTTCTCTCTGTCTCTCTCTCACTGTCCACTCTACCTGTCAAGAAAAAAAAAGTCTTTAAAAAAAAATACAGGTTAATTCTTTATATCATTTCAACTCATGGCAGAAAACAGAAGGACAAGTGGGCACATGCAAAAGAGGCAAAATGCCACAGGCAAGCTTGCTTTATAAAAACCCCCTTCTGGTGGTGAATAATCCAGCCTTGCAGTATCACATTAATGAGAGAATTAACTCAGTCCTGAAAGAAAGGCAATCATCCGTGCCTCCATGACCCAAACACCACTCACTTGATCCTACCTTCCAACACTGCCACAATGAAGAATGTAGTTTCCAGCCATGGACATTGGGAATGGGGGGGGGGTGACACTGAAACCATTGCACAACATATGCACTGTTTTTTTTTTTTAATAAAAGACGTATTTATTTCAAAGTCTGAGTGACAGAGAGGGAGATCTTCCATTTGTTATCCATTCCCTTAAATGGCCACAATGGCCAGAGCTTGTCCAGGCTGAAGCCAAGAGCCAGGAACTCCATCCGGGTCTCTCTGTGGGTGGCAGGGGCCCAATTAGTTGGGCCATCACTGCTGCTTCCCAGGTGCATTAGCAGGGAGTTTGATTGGAAGCAGAGCAGCTAGGATTCAAACCAGCACTCTGATGTGGGATGCCAGAATCACAAATGGTGTCTTAGCCTGCTGCATCACAGAGGCGGCCTCCCTATTTCATAATATTTAATCCCATGTCCTATTCATTAGATGGATAAATTCCTTATTGATAACTGTTGTGATCATTTCACATGCTGGGTGGTATTAACCTGTTGAACTAAAGCTACAGCGATTTCCTGTTTTAGGTGTATTGCAAGGATCATCCATGTACATATATATTGGTAAACTTGTACAAAGATATCCAGAGCATAAATTTTTAGTGTCAAGATTGTTGGATATGTTGCTTTTGATTGTTACTTAAACAAACCCCCGATTCTAGCAGGATTGCTAAATTGCTGAAGCTGTTCAGTTTTCTATTAGACTGTCTTCCGTGCTGGCCATACCTTATCCAAGTAGTTTTTTTTTTTTAATTTTTTAATTGTTGTCAGGCAGAGTGGACAGTGAGAGAGAGAGAGACAGAGAGAAAGGTCTTCCTTTGCCGTTGGTTCACCCTCCAATGGCCGCCCCGGCCAGCACGCTGCGGCCGGCGCACCACGCTGATCTGAAGGCAGGAGCCAGGTGTTTCTCCTGGCCTCCCATGGGGTGCAGGGCCCAAGCACTTGGGCCATCCTCCACTGCACTCCCTGGCCACAGCAGAGAGCTGGCCTGGAAGAGGGGCAACCGGGACAGAATCCGGTGCCCCGACCGGGACTAGAACCCGGTGTGCCGGCGCCGCAAGGCAGAGGATTAGCCTAGTGAGCCGCGGCGCTGGCCTTCCAAGTAGTTTTCTCAGTGTAGAAACATCACTCTGCCTCCATCCCTGCATCAGCAGCAACACCATCATCTGGAACTTCTTAGAAAGCAAATTATCAGTCCCCACCTCAGATGTACAGAATCTGTAACTAGCATTCTATGCTTTAACAAGCTAGGTGACTCGAATGCATGCTAAAAGTTGAGGACTATTCATTGCTTTAGCCAAGGAAGCCAAAAGATGGTTGCCAGTGACAATGGAGGTTATGAGTCTCTTCCTTTAAGGCCAAGAGGAAAAAGAAAACTGCTCACCATTCCCAGCAGGATTCCCAAGGCTCACCCTAACTGGCTTGCTTAAGTCACAAGTGCTCTGCTGAATAATGTCGGTGATCAGAAGAA
The DNA here is from genome assembly GCF_051225735.1 of Oryctolagus cuniculus. NCBI lineage: Eukaryota > Metazoa > Chordata > Mammalia > Lagomorpha > Leporidae > Oryctolagus > Oryctolagus cuniculus. Next base: position 37,626,947 of record NC_142888.1, on the reverse strand, counting down.
CTTGGAGTAGGATCAACGTATCCTAAAATACATGGACTATGAGTGGGAAGAATGGATACACAAATAAAAATCTAGTGATTACTACAAAGGAAAAGGTGGGGATGCATGTTGAGAAGGCACTATCAAAGGCCACAGCATTCAATCAAGCATTAGACGCATGTTCTATTTTAATATATGTTGCCAGATTATACCCTCGAAAGATTGCACTAATTAATGATCTTCCCAGCAGTACACGAAAAATATGTTTCCTAATGTCATCACTAGCCCTGTGTGTAATCAGAAATCAAAATATTTCCCAATCTGGCATGTACATATGGTGTTTTATTGTTTTGATTTGTATTTCTTTAACTGTGGATGAGGTTAGACAGCATTTCGAATCTCTGTTATGTATTTACCTTCCTTTCTAAACTATTTGCTTATTCCTGAGCTCACTGACTATCGGATTTTGCCTTTTTCATACCGTTCTTCTTAGAGAATTACTTATTTGAAAGATAGAATGATAGAGAGGGAAATTATATATATATATATATATATATAGAGAGAGAGAGAGAGAGAGAGAGAGAGAGAGAGATCTTTCATCCACTGGTTTACTCTCCAAATGGCCATAATGGCTGGACTGGGCCAGGCTGAAGCCATGAGCTCAGAGGTGCATCCAAATCTCCATGTGGGTGGCATGAGCCTGAGCACTTTCGGCTGTCTTCTGTTGACTTTTAGTAGCAAGCACTAGAACCTGTGCTCCGATATGGGATGCCAAATTCACATGCACCAACTTAGCTCACTGTGCCACAATACCTGCTCCCATATAGATTTTTCTGAAATCTTTGTAACTTTAAAAAAAGAAACAAACAAAAACTAGCCCTTTGGCATGTGTGAGGGTATTTCAAAAAGTTCATGAAAATGAAATTAAAATATAAGTTTATTTTGGTGCAAAAAAACTTGAAAGCCATGCATAGATTTTTCATAGAATATATCTTCCTTCCTTCCTTCCTTCCTTCCTTCCTTCCTTCCTTCCTTCCTTCCTTCCTTCCTTCCTTCCTTCCTTTCTTGGCAGAGTTAGTGAGAAAGAGAGAGAGACAGAGACAGAAATGTCTTCCTTCCGTTGGTTCACCCCCCAAATGGCCGCTATGGCTGGTGCCACGCAATCCGAAGCCAGGAGCCAGGTGCTTCCTCCTGGTCTCCCATGCAGGTGCAGGACCCAAGCACTTGGGCCATCCTCCACTGCCTTCCCGGGCCACAGCAGAGAGCTGGACTGGAAGAGGAGCAACCGGGACAGAATCCAGTGCCCCAACCGGGACTAGAACTCAGGGTGCCGGCACCACAGGTGGAGGATTAGCCAAGTAAGCCATGGCGCCGGCCCATAGAATATATTTTCTATGAATGTTTTATAGACCCCTTATATGTTGGAAATATGTTTTCTAAGTTTTGTCTTTTCTATTTTTAACTTTATTTAGAATTTTATTTCAGAATAGTTTTAAATTTACAAAACAAAAATTCTGGGGCAATAATACAACGAATTCACATATATTCTCACCCCATTTCTCCATTAATATCATATTAGTATCTGTCACAATTAATGAATGTTTATGATTTTTTTGCATCACAAAACTCTGACCTTTTAAGTAGTCAAATTCACTAATATTTTCCTTATGACACCTGAGTTTAAAATGGCCTTCACTGGGGCCAGCTTTGTGGCATAACAGGTTAAGCTGCCACCTGCGACACTGGCATGCCATATGAGCGCCAGTTTGAGTCCCAGCTGCTCCGCTTCTGATCCAGCTCCCTGCTTATGGCCTGGGAAAGCAGCGGAAGATGGCACAAGTCCTTGGGCCCCTGCACCCACATGGGAGACCTGGAGGAAGCTCCTGGCTCCTGGCTTTGGCCTGGCTCAGCCTTGGCCATTGCAGCCACTTGGGGAGTGAACCAGCAGATGGATGATCTTTCTGTCCCTCTATCCCTGTGATTCTGACTTTCAAATAAAAAAACTAAATTAAAAAAAACAGTTTGCAGTTATACTACATTTTGTGGCAATACTGATATTATCCTGCTGAAAGAAGCTGTGTTACTCATTTTCGATTTTGCCTAAAATGCAGGTAAAATCATGACAGACTGACATGAACAATTCTGAATAAAAAAGAAGTAAAAAAATCTTAAAAAATATAAAAGGGCCTTCCCCATTCCTAGAATACAAATAAGTACATTCATATTTTAATCTGGAATTGTGTTTTTACTTCTGGTCCATCTAGAACTATATTTTGGCCAAAAACAATGAGATAAGCATACTTCCACTTTATCATCTACTGTGGAAGAAGCCCTCTTACTCTCCACTGATTTCAGTTGCTATGTTTATCATAAATAAAATTATCTTACGCTGGGGCCGGCGCTGTGGAGCAGTAGGTTAATCCTCCACCTGCGGCACCGGCATCCCATATGGGCACCAGTTCAAGTCCCGGCTCCTCCTCTTCCAGTCCAGCTCTCTGCTATGGCCTGGGAAAGCCATAGCAGTCCTTGGGCCCCTGCACCCTCGTGGGAGACCTGGAAGAAGCTCCTGGCTTTGGATTGGTGCAGTTGCGGCCAATTGGGGAGTGAATCATCGGATAGAAGATCTCTCTCTCTGTTTCTCCCTCTCACTGTCTGTAGCTCTACCTCTCAAATAAATAAATAAAATCTTTAAAAAAAATTATCTTATGCTTTGTGAATCTACTTATGCAATCCATTTTTCCTCATTGGCCTAATTTTTCTTTACTAAACTGGATCATTTTATCTTTGTAGTATTTTAAATGTCTGACAGAAATTGTCTTCTATCATTTTAATTTTTACAAATGTTCTGGTTATTCTCTCATGGTTTACTTTTTCAAGTGAATATCATAATCATTTGCCAACTCAGAAAACCTTTCAAAGTTGGGGCTGCTAGAAGATGGGCATTTGGCCTAGTGGTTAAAATGCCTGTGTCCATATTGGAGCACCTGGGTTTGATGCCCAGCTCCAACTCCTGGCTCCAACTTTCTGCTAATGCAGACCCTGGCAGGCAGTGGTTCTGGCCCAAGTAATTGGAGAATGAACCAGTGGGAGAGAGAAATATCTCTTGCCCTTCTCTCGATAGATAAATGATAGATAGACAGATAGATAGATGATATAGAAACAGATATAAATATAGATGTCTCTGTGTATGTGTGTGTGTATCTGTCTCTTAAATTACAAGTAAAATTTGAAATTCTGAGCCTCCATTCCAGACATAGTGAAGTACATTTTTTCAACTTAATATTTTCTTTATTATTTCTTAAGATAAAATTTTTGATTTATAATATAACCAAAGGTTTAATGGCTCTGCTAAGTAGAGAGTTCAACAAACCAAAAATAAAAAGATCATATTCCAGCAGAAAAATAGGCAAGGGCTATAAACAATAATCAAATTAAAACATGTTCAACTTCACTCACAGAAAACAAATTTCAAAATATAGTGAAACATGTTTTAAAAATATAATATTCTTGGGGCTGGTACTGTGGCATAGTGAGTAAAGCCACTACCTGTGGCATCAGCATCCCATATGGGTGCTGGTTCAAGTCCTGGCTGCTCCATTTCTGGTCCAGCTCCCTGCTGGTACACCTGGCAAAGCAGCAGAAGATGGCCTAAGAACTTGGGCCCCTGCACCCGCGTGGGAGACCCAAAAGAACCTCCTGACTCCTGGCTTCAGATTAGCCCAGCTCTGACTATTGCAGCCATTTGGGGAGTGGACCAGCAGATAAAAGATTCTCTCTCTCTCTCTCTCTCTCTCTCTCTGTGTGTGTGTGTGTGTGTTTGTCTGTAACTCTGCCTTTCAAATAAAAATTAGATCTTTAAAAAGTATACAACATTCTGGAGTGGGCATTGTAGTACAACAGGTTGATCTGATGTTTTGGATGTCTGCATCTCATATCAAAGTGCAGGTTCAAGTCCCTGCTCCTCTGCATTTCCCCTGCTACTCTGCACTTCTTTTTTAATTAATTAATTTATTTGAAAGGCAGGGTTACAGAAAAGCAGAGGCAGAGACACAGAGAGAGAGAGAGTCTTCCATCTGCTGGTTCACTCCTCCAAATGGCCGCCACAGCCAGAGCTTCGCTGATCCGAAGCCAGGAGCCAGGAGCTTCTTCCGGGTCTCCCACACGGGTACAGGGGCCCGAGGACTTGGGCCATCTTCTACTGCTTTCCCAGGCCATAGCAGTAAGCTGGATGGGAAGTGGAGCAGCCAGGACTCAAACGGGCACCCATATGGGATGGTGGAACTGCAGGCAGCGGCTTTACCCACTACACCACAGCGCGACAGTGCTGGCCCCTACTCTGCACTTTTTTTTTTTTTTTACAAAACTTTTATTTAATAAAGATAAATTATGAAAGTACCAACTCCCTGCACTTTTGATTCAGCTTCCTGCTAATGTGTCTGGGAGGCAGTGGATGATGACTCAAATACTTGAATTCCTGCCACCGATGTGGAAGAGTAGGTGGAATTCTTGGCTCCTGACTGTAGCCTAGTCTAGCCCGGGCTGTTGTGGGTATTTGGGGAGTGAACCAGCAGTTGAAGATCTCTCTCTCTCTCTCTCTCTCTCTGCCTCTCAAATAAATATATTTATTTTTAAAAATTATGACATATAGTACATGAATTGTGTTACCCCAAGTTCATGTTCACCTGGAATCTGTGATCATGACCTTATTTGGAAATAGGGTCTTTGCAGATGTAGTCATATTAAAATGAGGTCAGGCTATATTAGGGTGGGCCCTAATCCAATGTTTGGGGCCCTAATAACAAAAGGAAAATTAAGACAGAAGGAGTACAACATGGGACAAGGGAGGCAGAATGACAGTTCTGTAAGCCAAGGAATGGCAAGGACTGTAAGTACCAGAAGTGAAGAAGGATGCTCTCTAGAGCCTTCAGAGAACATGCCTCTGCCAACACCTTGATTCCAGACTTCTAGGCTCCAGGACTATAAGACAATACATTTCTGTTGTTTTAGCTATTTTTTAGGCAGTGGCTTTTTTTTTTAAAGATTTATTTATTTATTTGAAAGTCAGAGTTATACACAGGAGAGGCAGAGAGAGAGAGAAAGAGAGAGAGAGAGAGGTCTTCCATCTGCTGTTCACTTCCCAGTTGGCTGCAATACCCGGAGCTTCGCCGATCCATAGCCAGGAGCCAGGAGCTTCTTCTGGATCTCCCACACGGGTGCAGGGGCCCAGGACTTGGGCCATCTTCCACTGCTTTCCCAGGCCAAGCAGAGAGCTGGATCAGAAGAGGAGTAGCTGGGACTAGAACCAGCGCCCACATGGGATGCCGGCACTGCAGGCGGCAGTCTTACCCACTACACCACAGCGCCAGCCCCAATTTTGTTGTTTTAAACCATCCAGATTGTGGTAATCAATTGTGGCTGCCCTAGGAGGCTAATAAACATTCTGTATCTGAATTTTAAATAAATCTCCAAGTATGGTTCTTATACACAACCAGTGTTGAGAATCAGTGTACTAAATAATATTGTAACTATCTTTGACTCATTCAAAAGATATATGGCAAGAAAAAATAGGCGGGGCTGGTGCCGTGGCTCACTTGGTTAATCCTCCACCTGCGGCGCCAGCATCTCATATGGGCGCCAGGTTCTAGTCCTGGCTGCTCCTCTTCCAGTCTAGCTCTCTGCTGTGGCCCAAGTGGTTGGGCCCCTGCACCCGCATGGGAGACCAAGAAGAAGCGCCTGGCTCCTGGCTTCGGATTGGCGTAGCGCCGGCTGTAGTGGCCATTTGTGGGGGTGAACCAACAGAAGGAAGACCTTTCTCTCTGTCTCTCCCTCTCACTGTCTATAGCTCTACCTGTCAAATTAAAAATAGACAAAGTTTTTATTTTTAAAAAATATTTATTTATTTATTTATTTATTTGAAAGGCAGAGTTACAGAGGGACAGAGGCAGACGCAGAGAGAGTCAAAGTCTTCTATCTGTTGGTTCACTCCCCAAATGGCCACAATGGCCAGAGCTGTTCTGATCCAAAGTCAGGAGCTAGGGGCTTCCTCTGGGTCTTCCCACATGGGTGCAGGGGCCCAAGGACCTGGGCCATCCTCTACTGTTTTCCCAGGCCATGGCAGAGAGCTAGATTGGAAATAGAGCAGCCGGGACACAAACCGGCACCCATATGGGATGCCAGTACTGAAGGTGGTGGCTTTGCCCACTATTACAGAGGCATGGTCCTGCAAAGGTTTTAAACAATTGACAGAGGATATCCATTAAACATCATATGAAAAGATGCTCAACATCACTAGTGATGAGGGAATGCAAATTAACAAACATAGGTTAACATTTTTCTTTTTAAAGATTTATTTATTTGAAAGGCAGAGAGGGGAAAAAGAATGAGAGGTCTTCCATCCACTGGTTCACTCCCCAAATGACCACAACAGCCAGGGCTGGGTCAGGCCAAAGCCAGGATCCAGGAACTCCATCTGGGTCTCCCACATGGGTGGCAGGGGCCCAAGCACTTGGGCCATCTTCTGCTGCCTCCCCAGGTGCATTAGCAGGGAGCTGGATCAGAGGTGGAGCAGGTGAAACTGGAACCAGTGCTTATATGGGATGCTGGTGTTGCAGGTGGTGGCTTAACCCACTGCAAACAACAGAACCCTGGCCCCGAGTTAACATTTTACATCCATTAGATTGGCAGTTTAAAGGTCAGAGTCTTAGTAAATGTCAAAACATACCACTGATGGGATTGGTAATTGGCATAATACTTTTGAAGGGGAAATGAGCAGTATTAGTAAAATTGAAGATATCTGTACTCCATGACCTGGAACCCACTTTTGAGTGTTCACCTGGAGAAACATGTCAGCACCAGGAAGCCCTACCAGAAGGTTCACTGCAGCTCTGCAACAGTGAAAAATTAGAACTACTTCAGCGGTGGTTTTTTTGTGCAGTGTTTAAGATATTGTTTGGAATACCTACATTCCATATGAAAAGTGTCTGAGTTCAAGTCCTCGCTCGTTTTTTGTTTTTAAAGATTTATTTTGTTTATTTGAAAGAGTTGCAGACAGAGGCAGAGAGAGAGAGAGAAAGAGGTCTTCCATCTGCTAGTTCACTCCGCAGATGGCTGCAACCGATCGGCTGTGCCAATCCGAAGACAGGAGCCGGGAGCTTCTTCTGGGTCTCCCACGTGGGTGCAGGGGCCCAAGGACTTGGGCCATCCTCTACTGCTTTCCCAGGCCACAGCAGAGAGCTGGATCAGAAGCAGAGCAACCAGGACTAGAACTGGCACTCAAATGGGATGCCAGCGCTTCATGCCAGGGATTTAACCTGCTGCGCCACAGCGCCAGCCCCCTCGCTCGCTTCTGATTCTGGCTAATACACACCCTGGGAGACAGGAGATGATGACTCAAGCAGTTGGGTCCCTGCCACCCTGGCTCCTGACTTTGGCCTGGCCCAGCTGTTACAGGCATTTGAGGAGTGAACCAGCAGATGGAAAATCACTGTCTCTTTGCCTTTCAAAAATTATATATATATATATATATTTATATATAATACTTTTTTAAAAAAGGAGAAACTATGCCTTCTAAAAAAATTCAAATACCCATCAGGGGAGTGGAGAAATAATAAAGTAATACACATCCATACAATGGAATTTCCTGCATCAGGTAAAAGGAAGAAGGTACATTTCCCTTTTTTGTAGAAAGATCTCCAAGACATATTGTCAAGTGAAGAAAGCAATTTGTTACATAATATGAATGAACAATATGATCCCATTTGTGTGAAACGATAAGGAGCCACACTGACTTCTGTATTTCTGTATTATTATCCTGCCTGTCTTCACGCCTACCCCTACTCCCAGTGGAGTTTGTTTAGAGCAGTGAGGCTGTTTATGTAGCTGCTATCCCAGTTCACCTCACAATCAGCACCAAGCAGGAGAGAGACCCTGTTACGTGTTTTGTGGGGCCTGGTGTAAAGTGAAAGTGGAGGGCCCCTTGTTCAACAAGCAGGGGAAAGGGGAGAAAGTGTAATTAAAAGTCCTAGCTGGTACATTTTTTTCTTTAGAGTTATTTTTTTTAAAATGTATTTATTGGGGCGGGCACCATGACATAGCAGGTAAAGCTGCTGCCTGCAGTGCCAACAACCCATATGGGCACCAGTTTGAGTCTCCGCGGCTCCACTTTTAATCCAGCTCTCTGCTATGGCCTGGGAAAGCAGAAGATGGTCCAAGTCCTTGGGTTCCTGCACCTGCATGGGAGACCCAGAAGAAGCCTCTGGCGCTTGGCTTTGGTTTAGCTCAGCCCTGGCCATTGTGCCCATCTGGGGAGTGAACCAGCGGAATGGAAGATCTCTCTCTCTCTCTCTGCCTCTTCCTCTCTGTAACTCTGCCTTTCAAATAAATAAATGCATCTTAAAAAAAAAAAAAAAAGATGGCTAAAACAGGGGCTGGGCCAGGCAGAAACCAGGATCCTGGAACTCCATCCAGGTTTCCCACGTGGGTTGCAGGGGCCATTATCTGCTGTTTTCCCAGGCACATTAGCAGGATACTGGATCAGAAGTGGAGCAGCCAAGACTTGAGCTGATGCTCTCATGGCAGTGGCTTAACACTGCACCAAAACACTGGCCCCTACAACAAATATTAATATATCTTCATCATAAGATTTTTCTGGCTTACTAGTCTGCAAATTCAATTACTTTGTCATCAAAATTTATATTTTATCATTTTTAAAGCAAATTTTATCAGTTTAAAATGAGAAGCAGGGAGACAGAACTTCCATCCTCTGGTTAACTCCCCAAAATGCCAACAAAGGGCAGAACTGGGCCTGGCTAAACCCGGAAATTGGGAACTCACTTCAGGCCTCCCACATGAGTGATAGGAACCCAGTTACCTGAGCCATCACCACTGCCTCCCAGGGTCTGCATTAACAGGAAGCTGGAATCAGAACGGAGCTGCAACTTGAATCCAGCCACTCCAATATGGGTTGTGAGCACCCCATCCAGCATCTTAACTGTGCCAAAATGCTTGGAAATAATGTCAGTCACAAGATTGCAATAAGATTTGATAGGTTTTTAATTCTGAGGATGATTTTCTGCTGATACCACTGTCATTGGCACTGTTAAGAGTATTTTGTAGGCAGGCAGTGACAATATCTGTGATGAATTATTTCAAAATTCAAATTTTAGTACATCTAGAGCTGATGATTCTTGCACAAACATTTTTCTAAAAATATTTAACTTCATACATTAGTTTCATGGAAGTCTGAATCTAATTTTAAATATAAATTTATACAATGGCATTTAATGTTTTCTCTAACTTTTTTGGATCTTTCTTTTTTTCTTTCTTTTATTTATTTATTTTGAAAATCAGAGTTATGGGGGTGTAGAGAATCTTCAGTCCTCTGGTTCACTCCCCACATGGCTGTAACAGCCAGGCCTAGGCCAGGCCAAAGCCAGGAACCAGGAGCTTCATCCATGTGGCAGGGGCCCAAGTAGTCAGGCCATCGTCTGCTGCTTTTCCCAGGCCATTAGCAGTGCGCTTAATCAGAAGAGGAGTAGCCAGGACTTGAACAGATGCCCATATGGGATGCTGGCATTGCAGGCGGCTATGAATGTCTGTATTCTACTGCTGTATCTCCAATTACAAGGAAAAACTTTTCCATTATCTTCCTCTTTAATGGTTGATTCATCCTAATTTTTTTTTTGTCTGATGTGTCTATTATGTTGACATTACATGTAATTTCTATCTCTATTTCTAAGCCTGAGGACATTTCTTTGCAAAGTTGTACTACTTTACTGAACCAGAGATTCTAAACTCTGACAAATTCTAAGAAGTCCTTCACATACATTTCTGCAATGTCCAAGGGTATGTTTTTATTTTGTAATCATTTCCTGGGAAAGTTTACTGCCTAAGCACCAGCAGTTCCTATCTCAGTGTGCAGGCTAAAGAGTTCATCTTTGTGCAGATACTGTAGGGACAAGTTCTGGTGACAGGACTAGCTTGCCTCTCATCAAGGGTCCCCTCACTGCCCCTATGCAGAGATCCTTCTCTCTTCCAGGGCTGTGGCTACTGCTGGCTCCACTGCTGCTTCTGCTACTGTTGCCCCTCTGGTTGCTGGCCTGATATCCCTCTCTGGGCCCTGTGGTGTCCTGGACTTCCCCCAATGTGCTTGTGCACACCAGGTGGCCTGGCCAATGGGTCAGCATGCTCACTCTCTGCACTGCCCAGAGACTGAGCACTGACACTCAGTGCATCTCCTCTGCTCTCATGCATGCTCCATTCGCATTTCAGATTACATTTTTTAAAAGATTTATTTATTTATTTGAAAGTCAGAGTTACACAGAGAGAGAGAGAGAGAGAGGTCTTCCATCTGCTGGTTCACTCCCCAATTGGCCACAAAGGCCGGAACTGCGCCGATCTGAAGCCAGGAGCCAGGAGCTTCTTTTGGGTCTCCCACGTGGCTGCAGGGGCCATCTTCTACTGCTTTCCCAGGCCACTGTAGAAAGCTGGATTGGAAGAGGAGCAGCCAGGTCTCAAACCGGCATCCATATGGGATGCTGGCGCCTCAGGCCAGGGCATTAACCTGCTGCACCAAAGCGACGGCTTCTCAGGTTACATTTACAAAACACAAGTTCGAACATAAACTGTTAAGGATTTCAAGACAGTAAGAGTATGCCTTAAACTGCATGGTGCACCTATTATCCTGAAGGGGAAAGTGGTGTTCCTCAACTTCGTTGTTTGGCACCTAGGACACCATTCTGCTCATTTTTATTCCAAGTGTGTGTAACAGCATGTTTTCCTTCTGATGTTCAAATCAAGCCAATAACTGTTGATTGATTACCTTCCTCCATGACATCTATACATTGGTTGTTAAATCCACACCAGTGATAGAATGGATTGGTGATGTGCCTGGATTCTGGACCTGCATCACCAGGAACCCCTGCTTGGACACATACTAGCTATGCAGCCCGAAACAAGTGAATTAAAGTCTCTATATACAGCTTCTTCATCTATAAAATGGGGATCATCCTAGCACCGCCCTCATGGGGTGGCTGGAAGGATTAAGTAAGCTAATGCATCTAAGGAACCATGCACCACCTGATAAAGTCTCAGATTTGTCATTTTGTCTTTTGTTTCAACTCTCCATGTACTTTCAAATCTGTTTTAGGGCAAGACTGTACTTTCTCACATGTGTTCTTTTTTCCCTGCTGTGACCCTCATCATGTCTCCTCTCAGCAGCTATAGTACTTAGAATTCTGCCGAGAAATGAGTTGGCAAAGAGCAGGGATTGAATGGTGGTCAGGGGTGAACTTCACCCTAGCTGTTTGAATACTCACAATGGGAATGCAATCTCTTATCTGTATAACTAAAAAGAAAAGCTTATAACTGTTAAGTGGAGGTGGGTATTGGAGGAAAGCTTCCAGAGCACCCTCATGCTATGGCAGTCAGTCCAGATCGTGCACTACATCCTCTAAGAGACAAGGCACCAGACCACACAGGGAAGCAACTAGCTGCTTCCCAAACTTGGCAATGGCTAGAGTTTTCTTTGCCAGCAAATCGTACTTCCTTGGGTTCAGCTCCCTGGCAGCTTTGCCTTTCTCAAAATTCGAAGCTCCCTCTGCTTACCTCTCCGGAATACTGGGGAGGAACTTTCAGGGCAGAGGGTGAGTACCAGCATTACTCAGTTTTTCATCACTATAACTAAATATCTGAAACAAACTACTTACAAAGGAAGGAGTATATTTCAACTCACAGTTTTGAAAGGTCACAGTCTAAGATCAGCAGGCCCCATTTGGTTCAGTATCTGGTGATGGCATTCTTGCTGGAAGAGTTCTTTATAAAGCCACCAGGATTTAATCATGGGGCTCTCTAATGATGCAGTCCAATCTCATCACCTCCCAAAGGCCCTACCTCCAAACACCCTAATTGGATTAAGTTTCTACCTTCTTAGTACCGTTAACTTAAGACTTTGGGGAACCAAGCCTTTAAGACATGGGTATTTGGGGGGACATTTAATAGCGGAACAAATATCCAAATTGTAGACACTCCACTGTATGTGGTCAAATGCTACGTCCTGTCAAGCCTTTCCTGACACACTGACTGGACATGTTTGATTTATAACTCTTTGTTCACACACAAGTTGCTCATACTTCAGGTAGCACATAAAGTTTGATCTTTCTCAGCCTTTGTTCATTTTCCCTTGTCTCCCTCATTAGATTGTATACTCCTTAAGCATCTTTTGGGGCCACATTGTGGCACAGCGGGTTAGGCTGCCACCTGTGACACTAACATCCTATGAGTGCCTGTTCAAGTCCCAGCTGCTCCACTTCTGATCCAGTCCCCTGATAATGCACCTGGGAGAGCAGAAGATGGCCCAAGTCCTTGGGCCCTTGCTACCCATGTAAGAGATCTGGATGGAGTTCCTGGCTCCTGGATTTTAGCCATTTGGGAAGTAAACTAGCAGATGGAAGATCTCTTTTTCACTCTGTCTCTCCTTCTTTCTCTGTAACTCTGCCTTTCAAATAAATGAATAGATCTTGTGGCATAGTGTATAAAGCCACTGTCTCAACACTGGCATCCCATGTGTCCCAGCTACTCTGCTTCTGATCTAGCTCCCTGTTAATGTCCTGTGAAAAGCAGCTGAGAATGTCCTGACTATTCAGGCTCCTGCTACCCATGTGGGAGACCCAGATGAAGCTCCTGGTTTTGGCCTGGCCCAGCACTGTCCATTGCGGCTATCTGGGGAGTGAACCAGTGGATAGAAGAGTCTCTCTCTGTCACTCCCTCTCCGTAACTGGCTTTCAAAATAAATGAATAAATAGAGTCTCAGGGCTGGTGCTGTGGTGCTAGCTGCAATCCTATGGATGCCAGTTCAAGTCCTGGCTGTTCCACTTCTAATCCAGCTCCCTGCTAATGCACCTGGGAAAGCTGTGCAAGATGGCCCAAGTCCCTGGGCCCCCTGGTGTCCACATGGAAGACCCTGATGAAGCTCCTGGCTCCTTGCTTTCGCCTGGCCCAGCCCTAGCTAGCCCTAGCATTTGCAGCCATTTGGGGAGTGAACCAGTGGATGGAAGGTTCTCTCTCTCTCTCTCTCTTTCTCCATCTGTCTCTGTAATTCTGACTTTCAAATAAATAAATGAATCATAAAAAAGAGTCTCATTCATATCTGGAAACCCATATAGGATGGAGGCACTGCAGGTGGCAGCTTTACCTGCTACACCACAGCGCTGGCCCCTATAATGTTTCAAAATGTGTTTAAACTTCAATCGATTCAAACTGCCCTTTCCACTGAGAACCTGACCATACTTTCCCTTGCATTACATAGCATTATGACTTAAGTGAACATTGCTTTGGGGAATAGAGTTTGAGTTTTGTCAGACATTTATATGTGGTTTATATCACTTCTAGTCACACATATTACCCAGGTGTAGAAGTTGCTTCTAGAAATACTCTTCTTGCTCACCTTTGAATCTAATTTTGTATCCATAAGTCTATATTTCTTTTTTTAAAAAAAGAACTTCAAAAACATGCCACTTATTATCATTTTATTTGAAAGGCAGAGAGAAATATACAGAGACAGAGAAAGATCTGTCACTCATCAAATGTCCCCAACAGCAGGGGCTGGCTGAAGTCAGGAGCCCAGAACTCAATCCAGGTGTCTCATGTGGGTGGCAGGAGCTCAACTACTTGAGCCATCACCTGCTGCCTCCCAGGGTTTGCATCAGCAGGAAGCTAGAATCCAAAACAGAACCAGGACTCTAAAACAAGCACTATGATATGGGATTCCAGAGTCCCAAGTAGGGTGCTTTTTTTTTTTTTTTTTAAAGATTATTGGTGCCGCTGCTGTGGCGCAGTAGGATAATCTGCCTGTGGCGCTGGCATCCCATCCGGGTGCCAGTGCGAGTCCCAGCTGCTCCTCTTCCAATCCAACTGTCTGCTGTGGCCTGGAAAAGGAGTAGAAGATGGCCCAAGTCCTTGGGCCCCTGCACCCGCATGGCAGACCAAGAAGAAGCACTTGGCTCCTGGCTTCAGATCGGCACACCTCTGGCCGTTGCGGCCATTTGGGGAGTGAACCAACGGAAGGAGGACCTTTCTCTCTTTCTCTCCCTCTCACTGTCTGTAACTCCACCTCTCAAATAAATAATATTTTTTTTACTATTTTATTTATTTATTTGAGAGGTAGAGTTACAGAGAGAAGGAGAGACAGATCTAACTGCTGGTTCAGTCCCCAAATGGAGCAAAGGCCAGAGCTGGGCTAAGACAAAATTAGGAGCTTCTTCCAGGTCTCCCACATGGATGCAGGGGCCCAAGCACTTGGGCCATCTTTCACTGCTTTCCCAGGCCTTAAGCAGATAGGTGAATTGGAAGAGGAATAGCTGGGACACTGGCCGCCCACATGGGATTTTGGCTCCGTAGGCAGAGGCTTAACTTAGTACGCCGCAGGGTGGGCTCCCCAAGTAGGGTCTTGACTGCTGGGTCAAATGGGCCCACCTACTCCCTACACCTATTCTTTTCTTTAAGACATCCTCCCTCCCCCAAACTGTAAGCTTCAGATCCCACTAAAATTGGAATTTCCTCTGGCTAAGACACAAGTGTGACTTAGTTACTCCTGCTGAAAACCCTTCACTGGTTTCTTACTGCTTTCAGGATAAAATCTAAACTCTTGCATTTTTTGCAATCTTTCTTGCCCTCTTTACTTAGTTTGACTTCCTACCTATATTTTGTCCTTCCTCTTTGTTTCAACAATAGTCAATATCTTTAGGGAAATGTATGTGCCTCCATGCATTTGTACATGTTGATCCTTTTATGTACTTATTCTTGTTTATTTCTGTAGCCTCCGAATCTTCCTGACGTCTTCCTAGCCGCAGCAAACAGTTTCTGAGGCTCTTTCTTTTATCTTATTTGTTTATTTATTTGAAATGCCGAGTGACAGAGAGAGAGAAAAGAGCCATCTTTCATCTGTTGACTCACTTCCCCCAAATTCCTGCACGTAGTTTGCGGAAACCTAAGCACTTGGGTTATCACCTGTTGACTTCTAGGTGTACTAGGAGGGAGCTGGATTGGGAGTAGTCAGGACTTGAACTCAGGCACTCTCCTAGGGAATGTGGGTATAGGGGAGGCTGGTGTCCAAGGTGGCAGCTTAACCTGCTGAACCAGGAACCACCCCCTACACACACTGCCCCAGCTGTTTCGTAGCTTCACTTTGCTCTTTGCATGAGGTATTTGTGTGCTTACTGGGTCTTCCATTCCAATTGCATACTTGCAAACTTGTTTCCTGCCCTGGCTTGTTATTTCCCACTGCAGAGGGAAATCTTTTCATCATTGTACAAGTACTCCAGGACCTAACACACTGTCGTCACTATGAGTATCGTCAGAACATAACTCAAAGGGCACTGATTAGGAAATTGCTGTACGCCACTGTGCATATGCACACGCACACAATTTTCTGTTTTTTTAAAAGATTTACTTATCTGGGAGGTCGAGTTACAGAGAGAGGGAAAGACAGAAAGGTCTTCCATCTGCTGGTTCACTCCCCAAATGGTCTCAACAGCCAGAGCTGGGCCAGGCCGAAGCCAGAAGTTGCTTCTGGGTCTTCCACGTGGGTGCAGGGGCCCAAGCCCCTGGGCCATCTTCCACTGTTGTCCCAGGCCATAGCAGAGAGCAGGATCAGAAGTGGAACAGCCAGGGTGCTAACTGGTGCCCATACAGGTGCCCACACTACAGGCCGAGTCCTGCTACGCCAAGATGCTAACCCCACATTTTTTTTTAAGTATTGGGGCCCTTTAAGAAGGAGGTCTATTAAGCGAACTAGATTAATTTCTAGAGTGCTTTTGAAAACCACGACCAGGTGTTTTGAGCTGGATTCACTCAACCTCTCTTGTAATCCCACCCCCTCAGGCTGCAGTCAGAAAATCTTGGAACAGGTGAAGCAAAATCCATGAACCCAATTTGAACTGAGTAACAGGGTCAATGCAAAAGAGTTCAGAGGGAGGAGCCAAGCAACACAGAGGGAGGGGATGAAGTTGAAACGCCGAGGTGGCAGAAGGCGCAAGGTTTAACTTCCCGCTTCTGAAGCAGGCTTCTCTCAAGCTGTATTTCGGGGTAACGACAGAGCTTCCCTCACAGGGTAAAGAACAAGCGACATGGAGACCGTGGGAAAGAGCTTATGGGGCCGCTGAAGGTGCGCAACGAACGGGAGCCTCTGGGACTACTCTGCCTGTACCCCGGCTGCAGCCCGCCCCCGTCGCCTATTAATTTTGTAGTTTGGAGTCGTGGAGTTCACCTCTTCTCATAGGAGGAGAAGGCTGAGGAGGAGGAGTGCGTGTGTGTGAGTGTGTGCGAGAGCGAGAGCGAGCGCGAGCGTGTGTGTGTGACAGAACTGCTTAACTCCCTGCGTGCCCAGAGGAGGAGGAAGGCTAGGAAATTTCTGGCCCCACTCAAAATGGAACCAAACGCCTGCCTCGCCTAAGATGGCGGCTTCTCCGCCTCTTGGCTCAAGGTCTTCGGCGGCTATTGGGCACCTTTAAGAGACGAGCGGGTCTAAAGGTAGCTGAACACCGCCCTCCTTTCTCAAGGTGCTGCTCCGCCCCCGATTACGTCACGCGGGAGTCGCCGGCGCGCTGCTCCCCGCCTCCACCGCGGTTACCTCGCATGCCCGGCCTTCATAAGATGGCGGCCGGCTCGCCTCTCGGCGGCCGTGCCGCCACTCTCAATATGGTAGCTGTTTACCTCATATTTCTCCTCCCCAACTTCCTCGTTGTTTTGAATAAACTTTATTGACTCCCCTGAATTGTCTACCACCACCACCGGGCTTCTGCCGGTGACTTTTTGGATCGTCTTTCTCAGACCTAGGGGCCGGTTCATTTCATTCCTCGCTGATTTGCTCGCTGCTATCTGCTGCCGGCTCAGCGACAACGCCACTAGCCCGTTGGCCGGGGTGGGGTGGGGTGGGGGTTGGGGGGGGAAGCGGCCGCTGGACTAGGCCTGAACCGTGGTTTCCAGTAGGCCCAAACGGGCCGGGCCGGGGGGTGGGGTGGGGGTGTGCTGTGGAGAAAGCTCTCCTGAATCCCTGCGGGCGGCAGCACCTCGCGACCCGGGGGGTGGCTTGAGGGGAAAAGCGAGCAAGGTTTGCTGCGTTACGGCGTCTCTCCCAGAATTCGGCGCGCGCCGCCGCTGGGGCCGGAACTGCCCGGCGAGCCTCCGCTGAGCGAGGCGCCGCGCCGCCGCGGAGCGAGCCCGGCCGCCGGCGTGTCGCTGGGACTGAGCTCCGCGGGCGTGAGGAGCCCTTGTACGGTTCAGGATTGAAGACGTTCTTGTCAGGTTTGGGGACGTGAGGAGGTTCCTGTCAGTTGGGGAGGCGTGAGGCGATCCTCGTAAGTTTCGGGGGCTGTGAGGAGATTCCTGTCAGTTTCAGATTCTAGGATGATGTAGATCCCTGTCAATTTGTGGCGGCGGGGGGGGGGGGGGCGGAGGGACGCGGAAACGCTGATGAGTTTCAGGGGGCTGTGAGGAGATGCCTGCCAGTTTTGGAGCGACAAGAAACAATCCATGCTTAGTTTCGGGAGACTGAGGAGATTCTACCCAGCTTCGGGGTTTGGGGAAAGAGATGGTTTTTAGTTTGAGGGGTGCAACGAGAACCGTGCCATTTTTCAAGTAGGGGACGAGCTGATCAGTTTTGAAATTGGGATCCCTTTCCTTTTGGGGGGTGGGGAGGGTGACGAGACTCCTGACGGGTCGGGAGCGGACGGATAGACTGAGAGTGACGGAAGGGATCATTTAAACTCAGCAAACGCGACCCCAGAACTGTGATTGGAGTTGAGCGCCCAGTAGGCTCTGCCTTGTTCCCGAAGGCTTTGAGATAATTTCCGAGTAACCCGAGCAGACTTTTCAAGGCTGCCTCTATTTTGGGGGGTGTGTGAAAGAAGGGGCTTTCCGCGAGGCACACCCCCACCCCACCCCGAGCCTCATTCTTTAGGCTGGGGTTTTGTCTCCCCATAAAAGCGAGCCCCCCGAGGGGGGAAGGGGGAGGAAGGGTTTTCCGTGAGGGATTAAAAGCCTTCCTGAAAAGGCGTCAGGTATTATCCTGAAACCCGGAAAGAAGTTATCACGGACTTGGGGCCCGGGGAGGTGGGGTGTGGGGGGGGTGGGGGGCGGGGAGCCTGGACGGCCAAGCGCCCGACGCTCTTTCCGTGTGAAAGAAATTCTATAGGCCGGGCGGACTTGCTCCGGGGCCCCCTACAGCCGCGCCAGCTGGGTTGCATCCCGCCGCCGGACGCGCCCGCCGCTCGGGAACCCTGGCTGGAGGCGGGGGCGGGGGCGAGGGCGAGGGCGGGGACGGGGGCGGCGGGGGAGGGGGACACCTGATTCACTCTGTAAAAAGTGTTGTTTGTGCCTAGCCTTCGTCCAGAGAGGACGCGTGCCGCCGCCGCCGCCGCCGCCGCTGCCGCCTCCGGCCCCTCCTGCCATCACGAACCTGGCCCTCCACGGAACGCTCCCAGGCAGGGGGAAGATGGCCTCGGTGCCCGTGTATTGCCTCTGCCGGCTGCCTTACGATGTGACCCGCTTCATGATTGAGTGTGACATGTGCCAGGACTGGTTTCACGGCAGGTAAGGAGGGCAGGCCAGGCTGGACAAGGTGTAGTGGCTCACTTGCTCGCTCTCCTTTCTTCAGCTCTGTTTTAGGTTCCCGCTCAGGCTCAGAAACACCCCTCTAACCAACCACCACTACCAATAATTAATTACCATCCCAGTACCCTGCTTGCTAGCTCACTCACTCACTCACCCACTCACTCCCTCCCTCCCATCTTCCTCCCTTCCTCCCTCCTTGCAAACCAGGGCCTAGCCAGGTCCTTAATCTCTGGTTTCCCCTTTTTCTCTGTTTTCCCCAATGTATTTCTTTGCACCCTTCTTTTGAAATTTTTTTTAAAAAAACATATTTGAGTCTCTTTCTCTCCAGCCACAAAGAAAATGTCATTTTTGTATTCTGGTACTTGTATTTTGCCTTAGACACTGGCTTCAGGGGAGACAGTACTGCATTTTTGAGATATTTGAGTCCAACAAACATGGATTGGAGCCATGGCTTTGCACTTACTATCAGAGTGACCTTGGGCAAGTTGCTTTGCTTCTCTGAGCCTCATTGTCTCTTCCTATACCGTGCATCAAATATATCCTCTGGACTATATAAAGCACTTTGCCCGAACTCAATAAATTTGGAAGCAGAAATGCCATAGTATTTACAGTACTTATCTGCAGAACCATCCAACTAAATTTAATTAAGCAAAAGAGACGTTGGGTAAAACAGCAGGAGTAAAATTGCTAATGAATTCCCTCAAGTTAACCATGTGTGCCCATAAGCACCTGTCACTGAGGATTCCAGAGCGGTTAGTGTGTGGAATAAAAGTGTAATATTATCCCATTATTGGGATTAAAATCCCAGCTATGGAAAGATAACCATGAGGGGAATTTTTACACTCTGTGGTGCCACCCTCCTGATGCATGTTAGTTGTCACTAGCTGTCATTAGCCCCTTGCAGAGGAGCTGTTCTGTTGTCATGTGCAAGACTAAACTAAAATTTGACCCTCAGCAGGGACTGACTGCCCACACTCAGTGCATCCCAATTCATATTTAACTGATCTTTATTGACTATTTACTGTGTGCCAGGTGCAGAGTTCTGTTTATTGCCCCTTGTTGTTTAAGAGGGAACAAACCTGGCAGGTGGGGTCTTTTCCCTTGCCCTGGAAGTAAGTTGGGGATGTCTTTCAGGATTCTAGCTATCTTTGCTAGTGCTGATCAAGTAATTCCTCAGGTAAACATTCTTCTGTCAGTGTTTCCCCTATAGGATGAAGTTTAGTAACTTTTGTGTGAAAAACAAGACCTTTTGTGATCTCATTGTTCTATCATTTCCTGCCACTCCTCCTCATTTGATTATGTCCCAGCAAGACTGAACTACCTGCAGGTCTGGGAAAATTCTGTACTCTCTTCTGCCTCTTTGTATATGCCATTCTCATTAATTTCCTTCTCTTTACAACTCATAGAACACCTCCCCTGTTAGAGAAATCTTTCTGGGTTTGACATTAAATTTTGTATGCATCTTGTTAAAAACAAATAATTTTAACATAGTTATAAATATGTCTGTCATTCATTAGGCTAGCTGGAGCTAGTTCAGTGCTAAATATGTAATGGATATTGGGTACAGTTTTGAATGAATGACTGTTCATGAGAAAAGCTATTGTGTGTTGCCCTTTGGATTGTATGGGACATGTGTAGTTCAGCCCTGGAGAATTTTTGCTTATAATATAAAGACCCTAACTCTACTCTGGGAACAGAGAATAAATGCTTCCTAAGTGCTTACTGTGTGCCAGACACTATGACAAGGATTTTGCATAAATTATTTAATCTACCCACAAACCTGAAAGGTATTTTTCTTTTTTTTTTGTTTGTTTGTTTGTTTTTGTTTTGGACAGGCAGAGTGGACAGTGAGAGAGAGAGAGAGAGAAAGAAAGAGAGAAAGGTCTTCCTTTTCTGTTGGTTCACCCCCCAATGGCTGCTGCGGCCAGCGCACCGCGCTGATCCGAAGCCAGGAGCCAGGTGCTTCTCCTGGTCTCCCATGCGGGTGCAGGGCCCAAGGACTTGGGCCATCCTCCACTGCACTCCCTGGCTACAGCAGGGAGCTGGATTCGAAGAGGAGCAACCAGGACAGAATCCAGTGCCCTGACTGGGACTAGAACCCAGTGTGCCAGCACCGCAGGTGGAGGATTAGCCTATTGAGCTGTGGCACCGGCCATGTATTTTTCTTTTGAATAATGTTTTTAATTTTTCCTTATTATATAGGTGAGATATGCTCATTATTAAAAAAGTATAGTAAAAGAATAAAGAAGGGAATGAATGTCATCTATGAGTATACAGTTTGACAATGCACTGCACATTTTTATTAACTCCCATATTTTGACTTGAAATATAAGCATATATTTTTATAGAGTAGAATCTGTATTAAAAATACCATTTTGCAACCTTTTATTCCTACCCAATGTTATGTGGTTATTTGCCATGTGTTTAAATGCTTACTTAAACCTGGTTTCTGATGATATCCCACCACATATATTTGTTACCAGTTACTTGGTCATTTCCTTAATGGGTGTACACTTATATTATTTGTACTTTTTTAAAAAGGGTTTATTTTATTTATTAGAAAGGCAGAGTTACAGAGAAAGGTGGGGGGGTGTGAGAGAGAAGATTGATTGATTGATCATTCAATCTTCCATCCATTGGATCACTCCCCAAAATGACCACAACTACAGGGGCTGGGCCAGTCTGAAGTCAGGAACCTGGAAATCCATTTGGGTCTCCTATGTTGGTGCATTGGCCAAAAAACTTGAGCCATCTGCCACTGCTCTCCCAGGCACATGCGCAGGGAGCTGGATCAGGAATGGAGTAGTCAGGACTCAGAATGACGCCCATATAGGATGCCAACATTGCAGGCAGCAGCAGCCTAACTTGTGCCACAATGCAGGCCCCTATTTGCACTTTTTAATATTATAAATAATAGCATGAGGTGAGTAAACTTTGGGGACCTGGAAAGGTTTTGCATCTTTTTTTTTATTTGAAGCTTACAGAGGAGGACATGTGGGAAGGGAGGGAGAAAGAAAGAGAGCGAGAGGGAGCAAGCAAGTGAGCTTCCATCCACTAGTTCACTCCTCCGTTGGCCTCAATAGCCAGCACTGGGCCAGGCTGAAGCCCAGAGCCAGGATCTCCCTCCAGATCTTCCACATGGTAGCAGGGGCCAAAGCACCTGGGCCATCCTCCACTGCTTTTCCTAGACCATTGGCGGGGTAGCTGGATTGGAAGTGGAACATCCAGGATTTGAACTGGTGCAATATGGGATGCCAGTCTTGTGGGCAGCAGCTTTACCTGGTAACCACAACAATGGCCCAAAGTTTTGCTTCTTAATATTCATGCTAGTTAAAAAGAAAAAGCATTATTGTGGTAAACTTCCTTGACTAGCAGACACTTGACATTTATGAGGAGTACCACTGGGACATTTAGGAATTGTAGGTTTGAGACCAGCATTGTGGCATAGTGGGTTAAGCTGCCACACACCACAATGCCAGCATCTCATAGGCAAACTGGTTCAAGTTCCAGCTGTTCCACTTCTGATTCAGTTCTCTGCTAAAGCACCTGGGAAAACAGTAGAAGATGGCCTGAGTGCCTGGGCCCCCTGCCACCCACATGGGAGACCCAGGAAGAGTTCTTGGCTCCTGGCATAGCCCTGGCCTTTGTAGCCATTTGGGAAGTGAATCAGCAGATGGAAGATTCTCTCCCTCCTCTAACTCTACCTTTCAAATAAATAAATAAATAAATAAATCTTTTTAAAAAGCATTCAAGGTGTACAAGTATGAAAATCAGTTTATGGGCCAATCCCCTCTTTAATTACACTTCTATGGTGAGACCTGTGTTTCTGTTACCACCCTGACACAATTTTTGCTCCATGAAAGAAACCTTATTTTTTCTTTTGCCTCTTCTGCTTCTTTCGATGGGCTGCCAGAGAACAAGGAAGCTAGCTGAGAATCAGGTCCTTGGTGGGTGGCTGCTCTTGCTTACTCAGTGCATTGCTCACACACGCCAGACTCACAGTACTCCATTGAAGTTTATACTTCAGTATAGTTGAGAGTTGCTAAATACTGTGAACTTTTCATGGCTGGTTATAATAGTTAAGCCCACAAATTATATTTTTTCTCTTAATTTTTTTAAGATTTGTTTATTTATTTGAAAGAATTACAGAGAGGAAGAGGCAGAAGGTGGAGGGGTAGGTCCTCCATCCATTGGTTCACTCCCTAAAAGGCAGCAACAACCAGGGCTGGGCCAAGCTGAAGGCAGGAGCCCAGAGTGTCATTCAGGTCTCCAGTGTCTATGCAGGGGCACACAGACCTGCACCATCCTTTGCTGCTTTCCCAGGCACATTATCAGGAGGCTGGATTGGAAATGGAGAAGCTGAAACTTGAACTGGCATCCACGTGGGATGCTGGTTCCACAGGCCATGGCCCCTCTTTTTTATTTGAAGCTCACAAATTTTAAATCCACATACCTTTGATGACTTTTTTTTTTTGACAGGCAGAGTGGACAGTGAGAGAGAGAGACAGAGAGAAAGGTCTTCCTTTTGCCGTTGGTTCACCCTCCAATGGCCACCACGGCTGGCGCGCTGTGGCCGGCGCACCGTGCTGATCTGAAGGCAGGAGCCAGGTGCTTCTCCTGGTCTCCCATGTGGGTGCAGGGCCCAAGCACTTGGGCCATCCCCCACTGCCTTCCCGGGCCACAGCAGAGAGCTGGCCTGGAAGAGGGGCAACTGGGACAGAATCCAGCGCCTCGACCGGGACTAGAACCCCGTGTGCCGGCACCGCAAGGCGGAGGATTAGCCTAGTGAGCCGCGGCGCTGGCCCTGATGACTTCTATAAAATAGATTTCTTGGAGTGCGGTTAGGGATTATAGTATGTAATGCCAAAATACTTCTTGGAAAGATCATAGCAAGGGAGGCATCTATTCCATTTAGCTGATGAGAACCTGGAACTCTTGGAGGTTACGTGACTTTCTGAGTGTGGATTTGAACTTTGAATTACTTGGTTCCAGAGCTCAGGTTTTCAAAATTTGAGAAAATATGAAATAGCTTAATTCCTCCTGTAACTGGGTTTTGCAAAGACACATAGACTCGTTTAGCAGTAGCTCTCAAAATTTAGCATGCATCAGGATCACTTGGCAGACCTGTTAAAACATAGTAGGTAGGGGCCACTCATTGTGTTTCTGATTTGGTTGGTTAGTGGGGCCCACCCCAAAGAACTACTGATTAAAAGCATTATCCAGGCCGGCGCCGTGGCTCAATAGGCTAATCCTCTGCCTTGCGGCGCCGGCACACCGGGTTCTAGTCCCGGTTGGGGCACCGGATTCTGTCCCGGTTGCCCCTCTTCCAGGTCAGCTCTCTGCTGTGGCCAGGGAGTGCAGTGGAGGATGGCCCAAGTGCTTGGGCCCTGCACCCCATGGGAGACCAGGAGAAGCACCTGGCTCCTGGCTCCTGCCTTCAGATCAGCGCGGTGCGCTGGCCACAGCGCGCCAGCTGCGGTGGACTTTGGAGGGTGAACCAACGGCAAAAGGAAGACCTTTCTTTCTCTCTCTCTCACTGTCCACTCTGCCTGTCAAAAAAAAAAAAAAGCAGCATTATCCTGTTTTCGCCTTCTGTGGAGTGTGATAGCTTCTGATATTGCAGCGTGGATGGGCTAATATACCATTACTGTACTAGTTGTTCTTAAAGTAATGGTTCATCAACCAGGAATTTGTTAAAAATGCTAATTCTTAGACTGGGATTCAATCTATATTTTTAACAAACAGATGATTTGGATACCTCCTAACATTTGGCAATCATTGCTGTGCACTGGACTAAAACTGGTTGGCAAGTATTTATTGACATGTGGGATTTTGGCATAAACTTCTCTTCTTTACAGTTTTCCTTTTTATAAAGGAAGTATTTGACATATCCCTAAGAAGTTAGCTGTGGTATGAATTCTATACTCTACAGGAAGGGGTAGTGATTTCAGTTCTGTGTCCAAATTCTGGCTGTGAACTTATTAGCAAAGGATCTAATTTCTGTGAAACCTCAGTTTCGTTAAGAGAGGTTGTACTGATCTAAATGAAATGGTTGTAGTTATTGTAAGCACTAGCTAACATGCTAGGCACTATGCTAAATGTGTTTGTTGCCTAATGACATAGTTTTTTTGAGAGTTTTAAAATTGTGAATTCTCTTTCATAGTTATAGAACATTTCAAATTATGTATTGAATGTCTTGTAGTAGTGTATACTTTTCAAGGAATTGATCCATTTCATCTGAGTTGTCAAATTTATGTTTATAGAATTGTCATAGTATTCCCTTATTATTCTTTTGGTATCTGCAACCTCTGGTGTTATCTTGTTTCATTTTTTATATTAAAAATTCATGTCTTTTTCTTTATCACATTTGTTAGAGGCTTGTCATTATTTTTCTTGTTCTCATTTTTGATAATATTTTCAAATAAGAGGCTTTTTGTTTCGTTGGCTTTTGTTTTTCTGTTTTCAATTTCATTGATTTATGGATTTTGTTACCTCTTCTGTTTGCTTTTGGTTTATTTTTCTTCTCTTTATCTAGTTTCTTGAGGTGAGAGCCTGGATTAAGATTTTCTGACTCTTCTAATGTAAGCATTTAGTGTTATAAATTTCTCTCTCAGCACCAATTTAGCTGTGTCCCACAAATTTTGATATGTTATGTTTTCCATTTCAAATAAATGCCTTTTAAAATTTTTTTGCGACTTACTGTTTGACCCATGAATTATTTCCAGGTATTCGTGGAAGTTCCTGTTAATCTGTTGTTGACTTCTAGTTTGATTTCCTAGTGGTTAGAGAATATAGTCTGTGTTACTTCAATTCCTTTAAATTTATTTATTTTTTTTTACATCTCAGTATATAACCTATCTTGGTAAATGTTGTAAGATTACTTGAAAAGAATGTGTATTCTGTTGTTGGGTGAAGTGTTCTGTAAATGTCACTTAACTGAATTCTCTCTATTTGCTGATTTTTCTATATAGTTGTTTAGTCAGTTGTTGAGAGGAAGATGTTGAAGTGACCAACTATAATCTGTTCCTCTTTTCAGTTGTATCATTTGTTGCTTCACATGTTTTGTAACTTCATTGTTTGACACATTTGTACTCCTGTCTTCTTGGTGGATTGAACCTTTTGTTATTTTATATTGTCCTTCTCTGTCTCTAAATTTTTTTGCATGAAAGTCTGCTTCACCTGATATTAATTATAGCAATTTTTGTTTTCTTTTGATTAAGGATAGTATGGCATATATTTTTCTACCCTTTTATTTTTAGCCTATTTGTATATTATATATAAAGTGAGTTTCTGGTCAATAGCATGTAGTTTGGAATCTTTTTATCCACTCTGCTAATCTTTCTTTTCTTTTTCTTTTTTTTTTTTTTAAGATTTATTTATTTATTTGAAAGGAAGAATTAGAGATTTCTTCCATCCGTTAGTTCACTTCTCAAATTTTTGCAACAGCCAGGGCTGGGCCAAGCCAAAGCCAGGGGCCAGGAGCTTTTGGGTCTCCTACATGGTGTAGGGGCCCAAGTACTTGTGCCATCTTCTGCTGCTTTCCCAGGCACTTTAGCAGGGTGCTTTATTGGAACTGTGTGAGCAGCTGGACTTGAACCGGTACCCATTTGAGGTGCCAGTGTTGGTACTATAGGTGACAGCTTAACCTGCTAACCATAATCCTGGCCCCTAATCTTTCTTTTTAAAATAAGCACAATTAAGTTTACTTGTGTAAAACCATGTGTTCTAACCCCAGGTGGAGCCTATATCCTCTGCACAGACACTCTGGTGTGAGTCTTTTCTTTTTTTTTTCTGCTTTTTTTTTTAACTTTTATTTAATGAATATAAATTTCCAAAGTACGGTTTATGGATTACAATGGCTTCCCCCCCATAACGTCCCTCCCACCCGCAACCCTCCCCTTTCCCACTCCCTCTCCCCTTCCATTCACATCAAGATTCATTTTCGATTATCTTAATATACAGAAGATCAGCTTAGTATACATTAAGTAAAGATTTCAACAGTTTGCTCCCACACAGAAACATAAAGTGAAAAATAATAGATCATTTTTTAAATAATGATGAAATCAGATCAGACCTATTGTCATGTTTAATCCCAGTGAGAGTCAAGTTGGGAATTGATAATTTCTTTTTTTTTTTTTTTTTACAGAGGATCAGTTTAGTATGCATTAAGTAAAGATTTCAACAGTTTGCACCCCCATAGAAACACAAAGTGAAATATACTGTTTGAGTACTCGTTATAGCATCAAATCTCAATGTACAGCACATTAAGGACAGAGATCCTACATGAGGAGTAAGTGCACAGTGACTCCTGTTGTTGACTTTACAAATTGTGGTGTGAGTCTTTTCAAGATGGTCGGTGAAGTCCTGATAGGGAGACTTGGTGAACACGGTCTCCTTCCAGAGTTCAGAGGTCAGATAACTGTAGGTCTTGGAGATGGTATCAAAAGTGGCCTTGGTAAAGTTGCCCAGGTTTGTGGTGCAGTTCCTGGCTGAGGTGTAGCAGTCATCAATGGCAGCCATCAGTAACAGCTCATTGGGGCCAGGGGCCAACATGATGCCAGTGCCTCTGGGTCCAGGGATGAGGCACCAGCATAGAGCCACAGCATCATGCAGGCACGGTGTGAGGTTTACTAATCTTGTTCCCCCAGTAGCCTCTCTGCATGGGCACAACGGAGGGCTTGGCCAGAATGATGTCCCCTCAGATGGCAGTGGCTATCTGCTTGGAGCACTTCACACCCAGGCATGTGTAACCATTGTCATCCCTGATGACGACAAATGCCTTGAACCTGGTCTGCTGGCCAGCAGCCTCTGCTTTTGCACCAGCATAATCTTGAAAACCTCATCCTTGAGGGATGCCCCCAGGAAAAAGTCAATGATGGGCTGGAGAGAAGAGATAGATCTCCAGGGACCTGTTTTTCATGTCCTTGACCAGGCTGCTCAGCTTGGGAGCCACTCTTTGTCCTCCACCTTGACTCCTAGAGCTCTACTGCCTTGTTCCCAGCCAGGACCCCTGTTGCAACTGTAGCCCCAGATGCCTCTGCTGCTGAAGCCTCTGCAGAAGCTGCCTTGGCCTCCCATTCCAGGGCCTCTGGAGCCTCCCCCAGCGCTGCACTGGCATCATCCACCATTTGGTGTTCTTTTGAAGAAGAAGCCTGTTATTCTTTCTAAATTGGCATATTTAGGCTATTTTAGTGTGGTTATTGATATATTAAAGCTTAATTTTGTCATTTTTGTTAATTATTTTAGATTTCAGATTCCATATGATTTGTACATAGAATTCTAAGAATGTAATATTCCATTCCTCCCTCCCTCCTCCTCCCCCGCCTCCCCTCCTTTCTCCTTCCCATCCTTCTTTCTTTTCTTTCTTCTCCCTTTTTCTTTTCTTTTCTTTTCTTTTTTTTTTTTTTTTTAGTTTTTGGGAAGAAAGTCATGTGTTTCTTTCTGCCTCTGTTGTATTTTCTTCTGCTTTTCTCTGGGTTACTTAAACCTTTTTTACAATTCCATTTTGATTTATTTGTGGTGTGTTTGAGTGTATTTCACTGTAGAACTGTTTCAGTATTTGTTCTGTGTATTATATCATATATGCATATTTTAACCACAGCCAACAATGTACCAGTTTGAAGAGTAGAATCTTTTCTTTAAATTTCTTTATGCTAGCCGGCGCCGCGGCTCACTAGGCTAATCCTCCGCCTAGCGGCGCCGGCACACCGGGTTCTAGTCCCGGTTGGGGCGCCGGATTCTGTCCCGGTTGCCCCTCTTCCAGGCCAGCTCTCTGCTGTGGCCCGGGAAGGCAGTGGGGGATGGCCCAGGTGCTTGGGCCCTGCACCCCATGGGAGACCAGGAAAAACACCTGGCTCCTGGCTCCTGCCATTGGATCAGCTCGGTGCGCCGGCTGCAGTGCGCCGGCCGCGGCAGCCATTGGAGGGTGAACCAACGGCAAAGGAAGACCTTTTTCTCTGTCTCTCTCTCTCACTGTCCACTCTGCCTGTCAAAAAAAAATTTTCTTTATGCTCCCTTGTTTATCATATCATTAATCTTAAGTATTTGCTATGCCATACATTGAGAATCATGTCAGACAGGGCTATAATTTTTTGCTTCAACCCTCAAACATGGGGTTAGAAAATTCATGAGGAGCTAGGAAGCATTATTCATACATATTTTTACTCCTGTTTTTCCTTACTTCCTGATGTTTCAGGATTCCTTTCATCATTTCCTTTCTGTTTAGAGAGGTTTTCTTTACACATTCTTTAGGGTAAGATCTGTTACCAACAAAAAATATAGTTTTCCTTCATCTGAGAATGTCCTGATTTCCCTTGAATTCCTGAAAGATCTTTTCACTTGATAATAGAATCTTGCAATTCCAGTTCTTTTCTTTCAGGACTTGAAAACTGTTGTGCTGTTTCCTTTTGTCCTTCATGGAAGTAGCTGTGTATGAAGTGAATTACTTGCCAACAGCATATAGTTTGGATCTGATGAAAGATCCATTGTCAGTCAAATTGGTGTTCTCCTTTAAGTAATATGTAGTTGCTCTACTTTCAAAATTTTTCCTTTGCCTTTTGTTTTTAGGGGTCTGATTAAGTCATGTCCCTAGATTTCTTTGGGTTTGTCTTTTGTTAGAGTCATATAGATTCCTGAATCTCTCTTCATTTTTTTCAATCTATTTTCTTTCTGTTTAAGTTCTGTTGTTTTGTTGTCAAGTTCACTGATTCTTTTTTCTGTTGACTCCATTCTGCTGTTCAGCTTATCCAATGAAATTTCTGTTTTTCAGATCTAGAAGTTCCATTTGGTTCTTTTCTTTCTTTCTTTCTTTTTTTGAAAGGCAGAGTGGACAGTGAGAGAGAGAGAAAGGTCTTCCTTTTGCCGTTGGTTCACCCTCCAATGGCCGCGCTGATCCGATGGCAGGAGTCAGATACTTCTCCTGGTCTCCCATGGGGTGCAGGGCCCAAGCACCTGGGCCATCCTCCACTGCACTCCCTGGCCACAGCAGAGAGCTGACCTGGAAGAGGGGCAACCGGGACAGAATCTGGTGCCCCGACCGGGACTAGAACCCGGTGCGCCGGCGCCGCAAGGCAGAGGATTAGCCTAGTGAGCCACAGCGCCGGCCGTGTTCTTTTCTTTTTTTAAAAAAAGATTTATTTATTTGAAAGAGTTACACAGAGAGAGGAGAGGCAGAGAGAGAGGGAGAAAGCACGCGCGCGCGAGGTCTTCCATCTGCTGCTTCACTCCTCAATTGGCCGCGATGGCCGGAACTGCGCTGATCCGAAGCCAGAAGCTTCTTTGAGGTCTCCCACGTGGGTGCAGGGGCCCAGGGACCTGAGCCATCTTCTACTGCTTTCCCAGGCCACAGCAGAGAGCTGGATCGGAAGTGAAGCGACTGGGTCTCAAATCGGCGCCCATATGGAATGCTGGCGCTTCAGGCCAGGGCATTAACCCGCTGCGCCACAGTGCTGGCCCCTCATTTGGTTCTTTTCTATATCTTCTGTTTCTTTGTAGAAATTTTTTATTTTTTGCTGACACTCTTATTTAACTGTTTCAGGAATGTTTATAATTGTTCATGGAAGCATTTGTATGATGGCTCCTTTAAAATCCTTGTCAGATAATTCCAGCATCTGTGTCATCTCAATGTTGACATCAGTTTATTTTCTTTTCTCATTCAAGTTGTGATTTTCTTTGTTCTCGCTATGATGAATGATTGTTTTAATTATATCCTGGACAGTCCAGGCATTGTTATGAGATTCTTATTTAAAACTTCCATTTTTACCAGCCTCTTCAGACATTGTGCTTTATTGGCAGGAATAGGGTACCATTTTGTTATTGCCATGTGGGTGTGAGAGTCCAGGTTCCCCACTTGGTCTCTACTAATACCCACCACCTGTCAGGAGAACAGGTCCTACTGTCCTTAGTTGTTTTGCCTTCTTTCTACTGTTCAGAGTCTCCTTGTTTGTTTTTTATGTAATGTCCAAAGATTTTAACTGTGCTTAGTGGGAGGAATAGGGAGAAGTACATTTACTTCATATTGTTCCAGAACACGATGTGACCAATAATCTTTAAAGTAGCTCTTTGGAGATAACTATTTTCCCTCATGAGGTTAAATAAATTGCCCCAAGCCACATAGCTGGTTGGCTACTGAACCACAAGTCAAACCTGGATTTCTCGGGCTCTTGCTATAGAATATATAGTATTATAGACAGTATAAATGACGGTTTAGGTGAAATTGTGGAAGGTAAGGGAAGATTGGAGCTTATAAAGTCACAAACCTTATTTTTGCTCCAAGTTCAAAACCATTTGTCTTCCATCCACTGGTTCACTCCCCAGATGGCTGCAGTGGCCAGAGCTGTGCTGATCTGAAGAAAGGAGCCAGGAGCTTCTTCCGGGTCTCCCATGTGGGTACAGGGGCCCAAGGACTTGGGTCATCCTCTGCTGCTTTGCCAGACGATAGCAGAGAGCTTAATTGGAAGAGGAGCAGCCAGGACTCGAATGGGTACCCATATGGGATGCAGGCACTGCAGGCCGGGGCTTTAACCCACTGCACCACAGCACTGCCCCCCAGCTTTAAAACATGGAGAATCCTTATTTCCTATACTTGTTGTGAGGCTTTAAAAATGTCAGTAAAGCATGTAGCACAGTCCTTGGTACAATAAATACTGGATTATGACTATCACCAATCATGCAGTAAATTGTTATTGTTTGCCAGTGAGTAACATAAGGAACTATATGCAAAGGGGCAAGTGCCATGGTGCGGTAGGTTAAGCCGCCATCTTAGACACCAGCATTCCACATGAGGGTCTGTTCAAGTCCCAGCCGCTCCACTTCTGATCCAGCTCCCTGCTAATGTGCCTAGGAAGGCAGCAGAAGATGGCCCAAGTACTTGGGCCCCTATCACCTATGTGGGAGATCCAGATGAAGTCACAGGCTCCTGAATTTGGGCTGTCCCAACTCTGGCTGTTGTGGCCATTTGGGGAGTGAACCAGTGGATGGAAAATCTTTCTCTCCCCCTACCCTGCCCTGCCCTCACCACTTGTCTCTCTCCATCCCTCTCTGTCTCTGTAACTCTTTCAAATTTAAAAGTAAAGATCCTTTGGCCCACAGAGCCACAGATATTTTTAAAAACTATATATAGAGATGGATAAGAGTTGTGACCTCTAGATAATCTCAAGATAGATTAGATAGGTTCATTAATTTAGTCATTCATTTATGCACTCTTTTTTTTTAAGATTTATTTATTTATTTGAATTCAGAGTTACACAGAGAGAGAAAGGAGAGGCAGAGAGAGAGAGAGAGAGGGAGGTCGGTCGGTCTTCCATCTGCTGGTTCACTCACCAGTTGGCTGCAAAGGCTGGAGCTGCACCGATCTGAAGCCAGGAACTTCTTCCACCTCTTGCAGGGACCCAAGGACTTGGGCCATCTTCTGCAGCTTTCCCAGGCCACAGCAGAGAGCGGGATTCGAAGTGAAGCAGCTGGGACTCAATCCAGCGCCCATATGGGATGGCAGCACTGCAGGCAGTGGCTTTACCCTCTACGCCACAGCGGCCCCTCATTTATGCACTCTTATTAACAGATATATGCTATGTGCCAGGCACTGCTCTAGACACTGGGGGTGGGGGGATACAGCAGTAAACTAACAGTTAGATGTATTGTGTACCAAGTGATAATAGATGATAAAAGTAAAGCAAGGTGGGCAGGAGAAGGAGTGCCATTCCAGGGGTGGAGCCATGATTATTTTATTTTATTTTCCAATGAAAATACAAATTTCATAAGTACAACTTCAGGTATATAGTTACTCTTCCCATCATACCTGCCCACCATGATTATTTTATGTAGGGTGATTATGTATGGGTTACACATGAGCAAAAGCCTGAAGCAAAGTGAGAGGAAGGGAACCTCTGTCATCTCTTACACTAAGTCGGGGAAGTGCTAAAGTGGCAAAGAGTGTTCCAGGTAGAAAAAATAAAGGACCTGAGTGAGGAGCAGGACTAGCACATTGCCACTGGAGTTACAGCCAGGAGGCAACGTTATTGGAACAGAGGAGGATAGTAGTAGAAGTTGATGTTAAGGGTAGAGGCACAGATCATGGAGGGCAGTGATCCTTTGTGTGGGGTCCCCAGAGTAGCAGGATCAGCATTACCTGAGAACTGGCCTAGCCTTACTGAATCCGAAACTCTGGAGGCAGGGCCCAGGTGATTAACAGCCCTTCAGGTGATTGTGGTGCACACAGAAGTTTGAGAAACCTAGGTGTAGGGCCCTGTAGGCCATTGTAAAGACTCTGTTATGGGAGCCACAGAGGGGTTTTGAGCAATGGAGAGTTGCTATCTGAATTAGATTTTGGCTGTTGTGAGGATGAACTCAAGATGAAGAGCAAGGGTGGAAGCTGAAGAATCTGGGGGCTACTGTAGATTATTATTCCTTAAAGTGTAGTCTGGACCAGAAGCATCAACATCCCCTGGGAGCTCACTTGAAACACATGTTTATAAGCCCCACCTCAGACCTAATGAATCAGGATCTCTGAGGATAAGGCCTAGGAATCTTTGTTGTTTTTTAATAAAGATTTATTTATTTATTTATTGAAAGGCAGAGTGCCAGAGAGAGAGGGAGAGACGGAGAAAGAAAGAGGTCTTCCCAAATGGCCGCAATGGCTGCGGCTGGGCCAGTGCAAAGCCCGGAGCCTGGAACACCATTTGGGACTCTCACATGGGTGACAGGGACCCAAGTGCTGGGCCCTTAGCCACTGCTTTTCTAGGTGCATTAGCAGGGAGCTAGATAAGAACCAGAACAGTTGGGATTCCAACCAGCATTTTGATTTTGGATATCGATGTTGTGGGCTGTGTCTTAACCCACTGGACCAGGAGTCTGTTTTGACAAACCCTCTAGGTGATTCTGTCCCTAAAACTTGAGAACCATTGATCTGGTTACATATTGGTGACTTGTACCAGAGTCAGTGGTGATGAGAGTAGTTGGATTTTGAATATATATTGATACAGGAATTGCTGATAGATTGGATTTTGTGGAGTTTTAATGTAAAGGGGAACAGAGTAATGGATCAGTGAGAGAGTAAAGGAGAGGTTTTTAATTTCATATTTTTGGAGACAGAGGTAACCTGTTTTGTGTGCGTGCCAGCACATATGCAGTTATTCTGTTGGTGCATACAGAATTTAATGAAGCCTGTTATATGGCAGACTCACATGCTGGGGACTAGGTAGACAAAGAAAAGATTTCCCAGGTCACTGGAACTTGCTCTGTGTCCTTTGCAGTCCTCCAAGTCCTTTGTGTCTGGAGGACTGGGAGCCATTGGTGGGAAAGGTAGATGCCTCAGCTTCTGGCTTTTTAATTTAAATTAATCAACATTTTTGAATTTGAGACGCAGAGAAGTTCTATCTACTGTTGACTCCCCAAATGCCTGGGAGACAGGAATTTTTAACCTCTGTACTTTAGTGTCTCAGAATACTGCACAGAATGCCCTGATTTGTTGTGGAGATTAAATACCATAATTTATAAGAAGTTTATAGCTCAGTTTTCTTCTCAGTTCCTTTGCTGCTAGCTTCACATTTACTCTGCCACTCACCATCCTATTACCTTGCCTTATTTATTTTTTAGCACTTTTGATATTTCTGGCTCCACTTGTCTGTATCTCTAGAATGTCTACTCCATGAAGACAGTGTCTGTGTTTAATCAATATTGGTTGAATTTATGCACTCATTTACTTAACAAATATTTGAGTGTCTGTGCTAGGTTTTGCAGTACATCTTGGGGATAATTCTTAATCTTGAGACCTGGTGCTGTCATAATTGTCTTCTTCCCTGAGGAAGCCACCCAGAGCAAAACAGCACTAATTACTCTTGGTTCCTGGTGATAATTATTGAGAAAGTGCAGCAATAGCCTGATTTTCATCTCTCTGTGCCCCTGAGCTGAGGAGTTATCTAGCCCAATGTATGTTTGTTGAATTGAATTGAAAAATAAATAAAGCAAGACTGGAAGATGGGGAAGATAAGGACTTTTAGTGAGCAAGATATGTTGTCTACCTAATGTAGTGAGGGCAGACAGCAAGTAAGGGAGTAGTTGCCAGTCAGCTTGGTGAGAGCTGAAATAGGGACTAGTGTGTGGGGCTGACCAAGGCAGCAAGAAAGAGGATTGTTCATGGCAGAGAGCGCCATGTGCAGTCAAGTCCAGAGGCTAGAAAGAACATGGCACTGAGAGTGCAGCTGGTTTTTTTTTAGAACAGAGCTGGCTTCAGGGGTGTGTGACCACTGTAGTCACTTGGGGACCCATGCTTGAGGGTTAATACTCTGCAGTTGTCATCTTGAAATCCTAATAATTTTACTTTCGAAGTTATGTTTTGTATGTAATAGGACCATGGAGCCTGTGCTGGGCACTTAAGACTCCTGTCTCATGTGTGGTCCTACCTCCTGCTGCCTCCCCAAACAGGTTTTTGGCTAGCTACTTGGGGCACCAGGCTCAGATGCAGATATAGATTCAAGTCATGTACATATACCTTGTACACTGCGTCAAGGGGTGGGGTCCCAGGGAACATGTGAGGGACTGCACTTGCCCTTTGAATAGCCCTATATCCCAGGGAGCAGGACAGTAAATAGCAGATAGAAGCCCCATCCATGGTAAATTGAGAAACCATGGAAGAAAGAGCAAAAAAATCTTTTTTTTCTGTTTTTTTTTTTTTTTTTTTGAAAAGGGAATCCCACTTTTTATTTTTACTAGACTCCACAAACTATAGCTGACACTGTATGTGAGGGGCAAAAGATGAGGCCAGAGAAGCAAGGCCTTTTAGGCCATTGTAAGTATATTGTTTACCATAAGAAAAATGATTACCCATAATCCTTCTTTCAGAACCACTGTTAAATATAAAATCTTCTTTTTAGAGTATTTTCATTTAATAAAGTATCTCAAAGTTTAAAATTTGGATTCTATGTCAAAATATGGTTGAATTATTTGGTTATACAGATTGAATATCACATATTCACAGTATTCAGGACCAAGGCAGGCATTTAGTACAGTGGTTAAAACACCACTTGGGGCACCCACATCCCATATTGCAGTGTCTGTGCTTAAATCCTGCTATTGCACACCCTGAGAGCCTTTGCCTGACCCTGGCTGTTGTGGATATTTGGGGAGTAAATGAGCAGATGGAAGACTATCTCTTCTCTCTTTGTCTGTCTGTCTGTCTAGAGAACTCGTCCATCTGCTGATTCACTCCCCAGATGGCCAAAACTGCCAGGGCTAGACCAAGCTTAAGCCAGTAGCCAGGAGCTTCTTCCAGGTCTCCCACATGGGTAGCAGGGGCCCAAGGACTTGGACCATCTTTTCGCTGCTTTCCCAGGCACATTAGCTGCAGGTGGATCAGAGGTGGAGCAGCTGGGACGTGAACCAGTTACCCATATGGAATGCTGGTGTCTCAGGTGGTAGTTTAACACACTGCAAGCCCTAGATTTTTTTTAATTAAATGTTTAGAACCAGAACTTTTTTAGATTTCAGGGATTTCAGAATATCTATTTATAATGAGATATCTTAGGATTGGACATAGGTCTAAACATGAACTTCATTTATGTTTCACATATACATTATACATATAGCCTGGAAGCACTTACTACAATTTTTCTTTTTTTTTTTTTAATTTATTTTTTTTGACAGGCAGAGTGGACAGTGAGAGAGAGAGACAGAGAGAAAGGTCTTCCTTTGCCATTGGTTCACCCTCCAATGGCCGCCGCGGCCAGGGCGCTGTGGCTGGCGCACCGCGCTGATCTGATGGCAGGAGCCAGGTACTTATCCTGGTCTCCCATGGGGTGCAGGGCCCAAGCACTTGTGCCATCCCCCACCGCACTGCCTGGCCACAGCAGAGAACTGGCCTGGAAGAGGGGCAACCGGGACAGAATCCGGCGCCCTGACCGGGACTAGAACCCGGTGTGCTGGCGCCGCAAGGCAGAGGATTAGCCTAGTGAGCCGTGGTGCCGGCCAGTTACTACAATTTTTAAAGTGTGTCTGTTTTCACTGCAACCAGTCACATGCAGATGCATGTTTTTTTCAGTTTGTGGCATCATGTTGGTGCTCAAGTGTCAGATTCTTTTTTTGAAGATTTTATTTATTTGAGAGAGAGTTACAGAGAGAGGGAGAGACAGCGAGAAAGGTCTTCCATCCACTAGTTCACTCCCCAAATGGCTGCAATGGCCATAGCTGGGTCAATCCAAATCCAGGAGCCAGGAGCTTCTTCTAGGTCTCCTAAAGTGGGTGCAGGGGCTCAAGAACTTGGGCCGCCTTCTACTGCTTTCCCAGGCCATAGCAGAGAGCTGGATCAGAAGAGGAGCAGCCAGGACCTGAACCAATATCCACATGGGATGCCAGTGTCATAGGCAGAGTCCCCACTACCCCACAGCACCGGCCTCAGTTGTCAGATTTTGAAGCATTGTGGAGTAAGTGTGCCCAATGTGTTTTGGGTTAAATAAGATATTAATTTCATCTGTTTCTTTTTATGTTTTAAATGTGGATGTTAAAATATTTAAATTACATATTTGGGTGATGGGCATTTTATCTAGTAGTTAAAACTCCACTTCTCACATTGGAGCCCTGGGTTCAAAACTCCATCCCTGGCTCTTGATTCCAGCTTCCTGGTAATGCAGATTCTGTAAGCCAGAGATGATGGCTCAAGTAATTAGGTCCCTCCCACCTACTTGGGAAACCTGGATGGAGTTTTAGGTCTCTGGTTTCAGCCTGCCCTAGCTTCAGCTATTGTGGGCATTTGGGGAACAAACCAGTGGATGGAAGGTATTTTCTCCCTCTCCCTCCCTCCCTCTCTCTCTCCAGTGGATGGAAGATATTTTCCCTCCCTCCCGCCCTCCCTCCCTCTCTCTCCCTCCCTCTCTCTCTCTCCCTCTCTCTCTCTGCCTTTCAAATATATAAAAATATTTACATAAGAATTTTTTTCAATAAAATTTCTATAAACCTTGCCTGTTTTTCTCTTTTCCAGTTGTGTTGGTGTTGAAGAAGAGAAGGCTGCTGACATTGACCTCTACCACTGCCCAAACTGTGAGGTCTTACATGGACCTTCCATTAGTGAGTAGATCTTAGGGGTTTCCAACAGAAGGCTGTTCAGAGGAGAGACAAAGTGAAGTTTAAGAGGGCAGTTGCTTTTGGCTGCACACTGCAGATTTCCCTTAGGAAATAGTGAAGTTTATTAATTTATTTGAAATGTAGAGTGGGTTTGCCTGGAGGAGTTACCCATCTTCACTAGGAGCTTTACTGATTCCTTGAAGGCCTCCTTGATTCCAGATGTTCTAAGGGGGTGTTAGATTAGAAGAGAAAAAGGATCTACTTATGTCTTCGTTCTTGCTCAACTCATAGTCATCCTGTCTCATAATCTCTTGTCTTTTTCTCGCTTAGTGAAAAAACGTCGTGCATCTACCAAAGGGCATGATACACATAAGGGGAAGCCAGTGAAGACTGGAAGCCCTACATTCATTCGAGAGCTCCGGAGTAGGACTTTTGACAGGTGAGGACCTATGCTTCAGGGCTGGTGAGTGCCAGGACTTTGGGAGGCTGAGACTCCTCTCTTCCCAACTTTCCCATTGGTCATCCCATTAGATGCTCCTCAATTTGTGGGTGTCTATGTATTGGTCAGTTTCTGAGAAATAGTAGCCAGAGTAAATATGATATACAGAGTATATTAAGGTCCACTTATAAAAACTTTTGGTAGTTGGGAGTCAGAATTCACATAAATCAAGCGAGGATATTTACATGCACCCAAGGAATGCTACAACTAGAAGTCTTAAAGAGCATAAAGATTAATTCTCTTATTGTGGAGAAGAGGAAACACTTCTAAAAATAAAAATTTTTAGTGGTCATATTTCTTTTTGCAAACAGAATATTTTTTATTAACCTTCACTTATTAAAAATAAATTACTTGAGTAAAAATAATGAGGTAAAAATCAATAAAGCATTTTTACTTTGTTTTTAATTCTCTAGACCATTTTCAGGTCTTTTCTTGAACTTAATGTTTTTTGTTTTGTTTATTTAAAGGTAGTGAGTCTCCTCTCTATCCCAGATCCCAAAATTGACCAATTTCTTGTGTATTCTCTCAAAAATAGTTTTTGCATAAACAAATATATATGTTTATTCCTCTTTTTCTCATTTTTTGACACTAGTGGAAACACTATATTCTGCATCTTCTTGTCTAATCTAAATTATATAACTTGGAGATTAATCCAGAACAGCATATATACGTATTTCTCATTTTTCCCCATTGTCATCTAATATTAAATTGTATGGATATACACTTTATTTAATCTATTGATGAATATTTGATTCCAGTATTTTGCTGTTTAAAAAATCCTGCAGTGAATATCAAGTACTTAAGTTTTTCCATATATGGTGAGTATATGTAGATTTCCTGTCTAAAAGCAAAATTGTTAGATCAAAAAGTAAGAGCTTTAAAAATATAAATATTGCCAATTGTTTCCAAAATGACTTGACCATTTCATACTCCCATAGACAGTGTGTTGGGGTGCTGATTTTCTTACGTCCTGGCCACCACTGTTTTATTTTTTTTGCCCTTTTAATAAGATAAAGAATGAAATCTAGTTTCTACTTAAATTTCTTTGATTATGAAAGAGGTTGATTTTTGTACATTATAAGCAATCTGTCTTTTTCTGTTTTTCTATTAACTGCCTACTTTTGTCGACATCTTATTGATATTTAATGGCTTTCCTTGCAGAAAATCTTATTTTTATATAGTTAAACTTGTTACTATTTTTAGTGAGTACTGGACCTTGTATTTTCTGTGTTTTTTTCTACTGTTCTTATGGCTTTATCTTTTGTAATTTAATCTTTGTGCCATCTAGCATTATATAGAGAATAAGATAGATACTGAGCTAAATATGTTTGACCAAATACAACTTGTCAAATAGTATGCCATTTTATCCAGCATGATTTTTTTAAAAAAGAATCTCAGTTTTTCTTTTTCTTTTTTTAAAAAGAGATTTATTTATTTATTATAAAGCCAGAATTACAGTGAGAGAGAAAGATATCTTCCATCTGCTGGTTCACTTCCCAAAGGGCGGCAACAGCTAGAGCTGGGCCAGGCCCAAGCCATGAACCTGAAACACCATCTGGGACTCCTAATTGGGTAGCAGGAGCCCCAGTACTTGGGCTATTTTCCATTGCTGTCCCAGGAGCATTAGTAGGAAGCTGGATCAGAAGTGGAGTAGCCTGGACCTAAGCCAACACTCACATGGGATGCTGGTGCCACAGGTGGCTGCTTGACCATGCACTGATCTGGCAACATGATTTTTAAAAAATTCCATATTTTCTAGTTAAGTATAAAATTTGTTTTTTTTTTTTTTTCTTTTAAGTTATTTCCTATTTTTTTTTTTGTGCAATGTTTTAAATTGGATGCTATTGCTCTGGTTTAGAACAAATTAGCTAGATTTACCATATATGCTTTTTCTCCCTGGGTAGGCTATTGATTGATTTCTTCCTTTGTCAACCACAGAAGAACACCCTGTTGAATGGATTTTGCCCACCTTTTCTGGTCACCTGGCCTCTTGGACAGGTCATTATTCCCTGGCACATAAAGTTTATGCTATTAATTTCTAACTCACATTAGCTTCTCTCAGGAAGCCTCCATCCATTGAATGAGTGTGGTGAGTGTAGTAGCCCTTTGATAGGCAGGGCTCAGGCTTAGGCTTTCTCTCCTGTGGCCCACAGCTCAGATGAAGTGATCCTGAAGCCCACTGGAAGTCAGCTGACTGTGGAATTCCTGGAAGAGAATAGCTTCAGTGTGCCCATCCTGGTCTTGAAGAAGGATGGGTTGGGGATGACTCTGCCCTCTCCATCATTCACTGTGAGGGATGTGGAACACTATGTTGGTAAGAGGCCACAGACTCTCTCAGCAGTAACATTGTTCACTCCCTTCAAGACCCATGTCCCTTCCTCTTTAGTCTACTTTTTGCATTTCCTTTCTAGCCATCTTAGGAATCTGAGGTGATGTACCTTCCCTGAAGTCATTCTTTGGCAAAACTAGAGCCAAAATCTTACTCTTTTCTTCCTTTTCCTCTTAATAGACTACATAGCCCTATATGGAGCTGCATCTTTTTATCAGGGAAATTCTAGGGATCTTAGTCTCTCTGTCCTCTTGTCCTCTACTGAGATGATAATGCCTTTGACTTTTTTTTTAAAGATGTATTTATTTATTTGAAAGTCAGAATTACACAGAGAGAGATGGAGAGGCAGAGAAAGAGAAGTCTTCCATCCACTGGTTCACTCCCCAGTTGGCTACAATGGCCAGAACTGCACCAATCCAAAACCAGGAGCCAGGAGCTTCTTCTGGGTCTCCCATGAGGGTGCAGGAGCCCAGTGACTTGGGCCATCTTCTGCTGCTTTCCCAGGCCATAGCAAAGAGCTGATTGGAAGTGGAGCAGCCAGGACTCCAGCTGGTGCCCATATAGGATGCCAGCACTGCATGTGCCACAGCGCTAGCCCCAATGCCTTTGACTTTTACCCTTACATACCAGTTGAGTTTTGGGGGGAGAGGAGGAGAAAAATTGATTAACACGGCTGACCCTAGCAGGTGACTGTACTTTGTGTGAGGCTGTGAGTCAGGTAGTTCTGTAACTCTAGCAATACTGGACCTACCACAAAAGTATGATGGATTCTTGCTCCTGCTCCCCAAACCCACACAATACCTGTACATACAATGTCTGAGGAGAGAAGCCTTGAGCAAAAAGCCATTCTATGGACTGGTAAGGGACTGAGAGTTTTCTCAAGACCACCTGGAGCAGAACTTGTCTCTTTACTTCAGGTTCTGACAAAGAGATCGATGTGATTGATGTGACCCGCCAGGCTGACTGCAAGATGAAGCTTGGTGATTTTGTGAAGTACTATTACAGTGGGAAGAGGGAGAAAGTCCTCAATGTCATTAGTTTGGAATTCTCTGACACCAGGTAGGAGGGGCAGGGGTAACAAAAAAGCATGACGAATTGTCTAGAACTTATGATATACTGAGTATCTTTTCTGTGTTCTTCTCCCTTCCTCTTTGTGGTTTCTTCCTTTGAGATGGGGAGCCGAGTTACAGTTTCTAGGGTAGCAGCTTTCATTATAACAACCAAGTCATAATATTTCTTCTGTATAATTTCTAACATTGGATAAATTACACAGTAGCTATTTTAATTTATTTTTATCACCTTCAAGATCTAGGGCAGCTTTCTTTGACCTTTTTCTGTTATTTAGATTGTGGCATGGTCACTGTTTTGACTACCAGGATAAGTCCTTTGTCTAAATTTACTAAATTTACCAAGTAGGTTGTCTAAGGATAAGCATTTGGATTGAAAAAGAAAAGGAAAAGGCTGTATCATAACATTTAAATGATTCTGTCTAGACTTCCACACTCAATAGATAAATAGTCTTCTCAGTGCTCAGAACTGAGGGAAATACCAAGAAATCACATGTCTTTTTGCTCTTAGGAAGCTTGCTGTATGCTCATTTACATTTTTTGACTTTTAGTTTTGAAATAATTAGATATTCCCAGGAAGTTGGTCATGTGTCTTCTTCCAGTGTTCCACATAGTAACATCTTACATTATTATAGTACAATATTAAAACCCTTGCTTTTGTTTTTAAAATACTAGGCTAAACAACCTGAAGATGTTTAAAAACTGTTTCTTTATGCCTCACTTCTGAAAGATGATTTGAGGTAGCTTACAGAGAATGCAGTGAGGTAAAAAAAAGATAATTAGGACAAAAGAAATTTCAGGTATTGAAGTAGGATGCATCTGGTGGGTACTCTGCACATAAAATGTATATAATGAATGTTTTGATAATTGATAGAGATGTATTATAGAGTTTTCACTGAATTTCCTGAAGGTCAGAATAAAGGAGAATGCAACGTTTTTAAGATTTGTGGTTTTACATAGGATAAAAACAACCGGATGTTTCAGAAAAACACTTCTTTACCTGTAACTAAGCCCTGAGAGGTTTCCCTAATGGTTTCTCATAAAGAAGACACTATGAGGTGAGGACAGCACAATAACTTATAAATCAAGGGCCAAGTGAGTAGACTGGTATTGGAGGGTGAGTATGATGAGCATTTAGTAGAGAAAATGACCACCTTCCACTGGGGAAGGCTGTGCAGCTGGAACTTGGGACTTCTGGAGCTGAATGGAATGAGAATGCTGACCAGAATTACAGAAATAAGTATCCTATGTGCCTTTGGGGATTCTATGGAATGAACTTGTTTTCCGTCTTATTTGATCTGACTGAGATGCAGGGTATTTTATTCAGGCTCCAATCCCTGATCAGCTGACATCTACTTTCACTCTCTCTTACTTGCTAGGCTTTCTAACCTTGTGGAGACACCCAAGATTGTTCGAAAACTGTCATGGGTCGAGAACTTGTGGCCAGAGGACTGTGTCTTTGAGAGACCCAATGTGCAGAAGTATTGCCTCATGAGTGTGCGAGATAGTTATACAGACTTTCACATTGACTTTGGTGGCACCTCAGTCTGGTACCATGTGCTCAAGGTATGACTGGATATGGCTTCTAGAGGTAAACAGGCCTTGGGCCCCCTTCTTGTATCAGGTGTCAGCACAAAACAGGCTGCTATGGACCACATACTTACCACATTCTGTTTGGGTAACATTTCCATATAACTGCTTTGTCAGAATTTAGTATTTGGTAGATGTGCCATACACCCTGATGATTGTTTGTCTGTACAGTTTATCAAAATTGTTTTGAAAAGCATCAAATGTCTATGGTTTTTCCAACTGTTTCCTTCTTTAATTGAAGCGATTTATGCTCCTACCAACATGTGTGGT
The DNA here is from genome assembly GCF_051225735.1 of Oryctolagus cuniculus. NCBI lineage: Eukaryota > Metazoa > Chordata > Mammalia > Lagomorpha > Leporidae > Oryctolagus > Oryctolagus cuniculus. Next base: position 37,583,557 of record NC_142888.1, on the reverse strand, counting down.
CCTTCAGACCACATATGTCCTTCAGAAATTCCTAGTAACATGAGAGTTCCTCCTCCCTCTCCCCTTCATAGAGTAATTATTTATTTATTTATTTTTAACAGAGTGGACAGTGAGAGAGAGAGAGAGAGAAAGGTCTTCCTTTTGCCGTTGGTTCACCCTCCAATGGCCGCTGCGGCCAGTGTGCTGCGGCCGGCGCACCGCGCCTATCCGAAGGCAGGAGCCAGGAGCCAGGTGCTTCTCCTGGTCTCCCATGGGGTGCAGGGCCCAAGCACTTGGGCCATCCTCCACTGTGCTCCCGGGCCACAGCAGAGAGCTGGCCTGGAAGAGGGGCAACCGGGACAGAATCCGGTGCCCCGACCGGGACTAGAACCTGGTGTGCTGGCGCTGCTAGGCAGAGGATTAGCCTATTGAGCCGCGGCGCCGGCCTAGAATAATAATTTTTTCTTTTTTTGACAGGCAGAGTGGACAGTGAGAGAGACAGAGAGAAAGGTCTTCCTTTTGCCGTTGGTTCACCCTCCAATGGCCGCCATGGCCGGCGCACCGCGCTGATCCGATGGCAGGAGCCAGGTACTTATCCTGGTCTCCCATGGGGTGCACGGCCCAAGGACTTGGGCCATCCTCCACTGTACTCCCGGGCCATAGCAGAGAGCTGGCCTGGAAGAGGGGCAACCAGGACAGAATTCGGCGCCCCGACCGGGACTAGAACCCGGTGTGCCGGCGCCGCAAGGCGGAGGATTAGTCTAGTGAGCTGTGGTGCCGGCCTCCAACATCTTTTTTAAAAAGATTTATTTATTTATTTGAAAGGCAGAGTGACAGAGAAAGAGGGAGAGACAGAGAGGGATCATCTGTCTGCTGATTCACTTCCCAAATGCTTGCAATAGCCAGGACTGGACCAGGCTGAAGCAAGGAGCCAGGAACTCCATCCAGGTCTTCTACACGGGTGGCTGTGACTAAAGTACTTAAGCAATCATCTGCTGGCTTCCAAATGCATGAGCTGGAAGCTGGATCAGAAGCGTAGTACACAGCACTCTGATATGGGATGTAAGCTTCCTTGTAGTGGCTTAACTTGTTGTACCACAACGCCATCCCTATAAATGATTTCTGAGGGCTGGAGAGCAAATTACTTAAATACTTTTGATTGTTACTGTTTTCTACCCTTGTTCATATTATTTAGTTTTCTTACCAGAAATGCCAAGGAAAGAGCAGAAATCTTGGATTATAGCTCTGTCCAAGTGATCACAAATTCTGAAGTAGCTGTTTTCTTTTTTTTCCTTTTTCAATTTCAATTTTAATTTTTTTTTAATTTGACAGAGTTAGACAGTGAGAGAGAGATACAGAGAGAAAGGTCTTCCTTCTGTTGGTTCACCCCCCAGATGGCTGCTACGGCTGGAGCTACACCTTCTGAAGCCAGGAGCCAGGTGCTTCCTCCTGGTCTCCCACATGGGTGCAGGTGCCCAAGCGCTTGGGCCATCCTCCACTGCCTTCCTGGCCACAGCAGAGAGCTGGACTGGAAGAGGAGCAGCCAGGACTAGAACCCGGTGCCCATATGGGATGCCAGCGGTGCAGGCAAAGGATTAGCCAAGTGAGCCACGGCGCTGGCTCCCTCAATTTTAATTTTTAAAAGCTATTTGAAAGAGAGAGATAGACTGACAGATTTTCCATCTGCTTTTTTTTTTTTTAAGGAAACTTTGTATGTTTGAAGGTGAAGGTTATAATTTTTTTATCAATTTCTTTTAAAGATTTTTTTATTTATTTACTTGAAAGTCAGAGTTATACAGAGAAGAAGCAGAGTGTGTGTGTGTGTGTGTGTGTGAGAGAGAGAGAGAAAGCGAGAAAGAGGGAGAGGTCTTCCATCTGATGGTTCACTCCCCAGTCGATCACAATGGCTGGAGCTGCGCTGATCCGAAGCAAGGAGCCAGGAGCTTCCTCCGGGTCTCCCCTGTGGGTGCAGAAGCCCAAGGACTTGGGCCATCTTGTACTGCTTTTCCAGGCCATAGCAGAGAGCTGGATCTGAAGTGCAACAGCCAGGTCTCAAACCGGCGCCCATATGGGATGCTGGCATGCAGACAGCGGCTTTATCTGCTATGCCACAGCACCGGTCCCTGCTCCACTTCTTATCTAGCTCTCTGCCAATGGCCTGGGAGAAGTAGCAAGATGACCCAAGTGCTTGAGCATCTACCAACCATGTGGAAGACCTGGAAGAAGCTCTTGGCTCCTGGCTTCAGCCAGACCCAGCCCTGACCATTGCGGCTATCTGGGGAATGAACCAGCAAATAGAAGATCTCTGTCTTTCTCTCTCCCCTCTCTCTGTAACTTTCATGACAGACAGTGAGAAGATGAGACACAGAGGAAGTTTTCCTTCTGTTGGTTCCCTCTCCAAATGGCCGCAACAGCTGGAGCTGCACCAATCCAAAGCCAGGAGCAGATGTTTCTTCCCAGTCTCCCACACGGGTGCAGGGGCCCAAGCATTTTGGCCATCTTCCACTGTTTTCCCAGGCCATAGCAGAGAGCTGGATTGGAAGAGGAGCAGCTGGGACTGGAACCGGCGCCCATATGGGATGCCGGTGCCAAAGGTTTAACCTGTACCACCATGCCGGCCCAAATAAATAAAATCTTTAAAAATGTTTTATTAGTCTGTAAACTGGATGTTTTGTTGGCTTACCATAAAGAAATTGAAATATGTAAATGAAAGTGTTTTTATGCAAATGTAAATTTTTTTTAAAGATTTATTTATTTGAAAGTCAGAGTTACACAGAGAGGAGAGGCGGTGGGGAGGGGGTCTTCCATCCAATGGTTCACTCCCCAAATGGCCGCAACAGCTGGAGCTGCACTGATCCGAAGCCAGGAGACAGGAGCTTCTTCTGGGTCTCTCACGCGGGTACAGGGGCCCAGGGACTTGGGCTATCTTATACTGGTTTCCCAGGCCATAGCAGACAGCTGGATTGGAAGTGGAGCAGCTGGGTCTCGAACGGCGCCCACATGGGATGCTGGCACTTCAGGCCAGGGCATTAATCCACTGTGCCATAGTGCTGGCCCCAAGATTTAACTTTTACTTAAAAATAAAAAGTAGTTTAATTTTTATAGAAGAGTTTCAAAAATAATGGAACGAATTCCTGTGTGCCCTTCACCCAGATTCCCAAATGTTATGATTTGTTACATTCTCTTTTTCTAAAGTAGACGTAACAAAGTGTTTTTTTCTGAGATATTTGAGAGTATAGATATAGTCCCTTTATCTCGAGTGTGCAGTCTTAAAAGTAAATCATGCTCTTATATAATATAATTATCTAGTTACCAAATTAGGAAATTAACATTGATGCAGTTCTACTAATTACAGATATGAGTTTGTCCAGTTATACAGATTTTTCTAGTGTTGGTTTTCTCTGTTCTGATTTACTATTGTGAAATTTTGATTAAACCAGTCAAGCTCTCAGGATGTCTTTGTGCTGGTGAGTTTTCGTTTCTTATCTAGTGATTATCAAAGAAAACACGATTAAGAAATAAAATGTTCTAACAGATAATCACCTAATGTAATCTTAGAAATCCTTGGGTGATTACTGAACTTTTAAACTTTTATTAACTTTGATTGCAGGTGTGAGAAGGAACATTCAGTAATGGCATTTAAAGACAACTTCAATTTTCTTTTCATCAGTAATGTGGCCTTAAATTCTCCTAGGGCTAGTGGTATTGATCTACTCATTTGTAGAGGCCATTTTTCATTTGGCATTGTGTCTAAAATAGGAATACTTGGTGTCCATTTATCCTAACTTGAACAATTTTGTTTGAAATGACCTTTCCAAATTGTTTTTGTCAAATTTATAGGAATTCGGCAGTGCAAAGTGCAAAAAGACCTTTTCAAGTTTTCCAATTCCACATAAAAATGATTGTTAGATGGGTTTTGAACTCTGGCAGATAGTCAGCAGTCTTTGAGCATGAGAGAATTTCCCTTTGCAGCACCCCTGATGGACTTTTCTGGAAACCAAATGTATTTTGGGGTACTTCAATCTCTATTTGTTTCAGGGTGAGAAGATCTTCTACCTGATCCGCCCAACAAATGCCAATCTGACTCTGTTTGAGTGCTGGAGCAGCTCCTCTAATCAGAACGAGATGTTCTTCGGGGACCAGGTGGAGAAGTGCTACAAGTGTTCAGTGAAGCAAGGACAGACGCTTTTCATTCCTACAGGTCTTCCTTGGGCCCCGGTGGGAGGGTTTGTGTAGGGATGGAAAGAATAAGGGAGCTTGTGGCACCACAAGTTGACCACTTCCCATAATGCATTAGTCTGTTTATATGGATATCTCTGTCGTATCAGTTGAGGCTCAGAACTGGACCTCAAGAAAACTCGTGTGGTGACCAGTGGGCAGCATGGTTCCTTGGGGAGGCTGCAAGTGAACAGTGAGGGGAGAGTTGTCCACGAGGAAGGTGATGGATTCTTTTCACTGGGTCAATGGTCAACTTGTCAGACAGATAGAAAATAGGATTTCATAGCCTCATGACTAAGTGACTGGAAAGCTGGCATTCTAGGCTATAAATCAATGACCTCAGGCAGGAGTGGGTTTTTTTTTCTCCCTTAAAAATATACATGCCTGTGCTTCACCCCTATAATTATGAATTCTTAAATCCAGGTAGAGTCTGCATATGTGGTTTTTTTAAACCTAGAAGCCTTTTATTTAAGGTATACAAACTTCATGCATTTCATAAATACAAATTTAGGAACATAATACAAATTTAGGAACCATACCCTCCCTCCCAACTAAATATGTGGATTTTTAAAAAGTCTGCACCTCATTGTTTCCATTTGGGAGAACTGATATCTTTAATTTGTTAGGTCTTTCATGAACACAGTATGTCTTTCCGTTTGTTTCGATTTCCCTTGGTTTCTTTTTTTTTTTCTTTAAGATTTATTTTATTTATTGAAAGAGTTACAGAGAGAGGTAGAGACAGAGAGAGAGGTCTTCCATCTGCTGGTTCACTCCCCAGATGGCTGCAATGGCCGGAGCTGCACTGATCTGAAGCCAGGAGCTTCTTCCAGGTCTCCCATGTGGGTGCAGGGGCTCAAAGACTTGGGCCATCTTCTACTGCTATCCCAGGCCATAGCAGAGAACTGGATCGGAAGAGGAGCAAGCCGGTATTATAACCAGCACCCATATGGGATACCAGTGCTTCAGGCCAAGGCGTTAACCCACTGCGCCACAGTGCCGGCCCCTCCCTTTGTTTCATTAATCATAATTAATGTTAAGTTTTCTTGACATGTTTGATATAATTCTCTAGTGAAGTCATATAGACTTGGATATTTCTTTGGTGGGAAATTTTTAATTAAAATTTAATTTTCTTTTTAAAATTTAATAAGTGAATTAATTTACTTGAGCTATAGAAAATGGTGGGAGTGGTTAGGGGTAGGAGAAAACATGCGAGTGCTCCAACTGGGCTGGGAAACCAAGCCAGGTCTTGCACACAGGTGGCAAATATCTAGTTAAGCCATCACTGCTGCCTCCTAGGGTTCCCGTTAGCATGAAGCTAGTTAGGAGATAGAACTGATGATTGAACTCAGTCACTCTGATGTGGGGCACAGGTTTCTAACTGGTATCTTAATCACTAGGCCAAATGCTGCCCTATTCAATTGCCTTAATTTTTATGAGGCCATTCAAATTATCTATTTCACATTGGATGAATTGTGGGAGTCTGTTTTTTTCAAGGAATTGGTATATTTTATAAAATCTGAATTGTCAAATTTATGTGTGTAAAGTATTTATTATCTTTTTAAAAAATTTAAGTATTTAATTGAAAGGTAGAGACAGGGGGGAGACAGAGAAAGAGATCTTATCTGAGGGTTCACTCCCCAAATGCCTACAACAGCAAGAGCCAGTCCAGGCCAAAATTAGCAACCAGGAACTCAATCCAGATCTCTTATATGGATGACAGTGACCCAAGTACTTGAGCCATCACCTGCTGTCTCCCAGTATGTAAATCCCAGGAAGCTGGAAGCCCAGACACTCCAGTATGGGATGTGAGTGTCCTAAGTGGCATCTTAACCATTACACCATTATAATTTTGTTTTCTTCCAGAACACAAGTGGTATCCTGATTCATTCCTCTATTACTTATGTGTGTCTTCTCTCTTATTCATGTTAGTCTTACCTAGAGGTTGGTCAACTTTATTATCTTTTCAAAGAACCACATTATGTTTCATTGTTTTCTCTGTTGTCTGTTTTCAGTTGAATTGATTTCTGCTTTTATCTTTATTGTTCTTCTGCTTGCTGTGGGTTTATTTTGCTCTCCTTTTTCTACTCTTGAGATGGGAGCCTAAATTATGGATTTAAAACTTTCTTTCCTAATGTAAACATGTGCTGTAAATTTCCCTCTTAGTACTGATTTAACTATACCACATAAGTTTTGATATATTGTATTTTCATTTAGTTAAATGTGCTTTTGAAAAAAATTAAGGTATAATCCATATAACATAAAATGTAGTACTTTAAAGGACATAATTAATTTGTTTTTAGTATATTTATAAAGTTATACATGCATCACTGCTATCTAATACCAGAAAATGTTCATCACTTCCGAAAGAAACCCCATATCTCCTCTCCCTCAGTCCCTGGCAACTACTTTTGTACTTCCCCTGTATACAGATTTTGCTCTTCTGAATGTTTCATATAAATGTAATTAATATGTTTTCTTTTGTGTCTGGCTTCCTTTACTCAGCATGTTTTCAAGATTCATCATGTTACAGCATTTATCAGTAATTCATTTTTAAAAGCCTAATAATGCCATTGTGTAGATATGGCATATTTTATTTATCCATGTATCAGTTGATGAATTGTTTTTACTTTTGGCTCTTACAAGTAATGCTGCTATAAACATTCATTTATGTTATTTGTGTAAATATACATAAATTAGGCATCCCAAATCTAAAATCTGAAATGCTCCAAAATCTGAAGCTTTTAAGAAGCAGCCTGACACAGAGGAACATTTCACACCTGACTTTATTTGATAGGTCGCGGTCAAAACTCAGGCAGGATGGGCATTTAAACTTAGTGGTTAAGATGCCTGCATCCCATATTTGAGTGCTTAGATTCAATGCCTGGCTCTATTCTTGACTGTAGCTTCTTGCTAATGCAGACTGTGAGAGGCACTGGTGATGACTCAAATGCTTGGGTTCCTGCTACCCATGTGGGAGACCTGGATTGAGTTCTCAGCTCCCAGCTTTGGCTCTGCATCATGGGTATTTGGACAATTAACCAGCACTTTGGGTGGGAGACAGAGAGAAAGGTCTTCCTTTTGCCGTTAGTTCACCCTCCAATGGCCGCCATGGCCGGCGCACCACGCTGATCCGATGGCAGGAGCCAGGTACTTCTCCTGGTCTCCCATGGGGTGCAGGGCCCAAGGACTTGGGCCATCCTCCACTGTACTCCTGGGCCATAGCAGAGAGCTGGCCTGGAAGAGGGGCAACCGGGACAGAATTCGGTGCCCCGACCGGGACTAGAACCCGGTGTGCCAGCGCCACAAGGCGGAGGATTAGCCTAGTGAGCCGTGGCGCCGGCCTCCCTGCCTTTCAGATAAGTTTAAAATTTTTTTAAAACTGCCAGTATACTAAAAATACTGCATCATATTTTCTTGATGCTAGGGTAGGTGTTTGCAGCAGTTAAGCTGCTACCTAGGATGCCTGAATCCCATATCAGAGTGCCTGGTTTGTGTCCCAGCTCCTCCACTTTAAATTCAGCTTCCTGCTAAGGCACATCCTGAGAGGCAACAGCAGATAGATGAAGTGCTTGTGTCTTTTTCACCCGTGTGGGAGGCCTGGATTGTGTTCTGGGCTTCTGGCTTCAGCCTTTCTGTTGCAGGCATCTGAGAGTAAATCTAGGGATAGAAGATCTCTGTCTCTCTGCCTTTCAAATAAAGTGACAATAAATAAATTTTTCAAAATTACCATAGGCTAAGCATATATATATATATATGAAATACAAATGAATTTTTTATTTAGAATTGGGTTCCATCCCCAAGATATCTCATTTTGTATATATAAATCTTCCAAAATCCATAATCTAGGACTTCTGGTCTTAAGCATTTTTGATAGGGATACTCAACTTATATTTTCAATTTTCCTGCATGTAGACCTAGGAAGGAATTTAACTGTGTTTAAACTTTCAAAGAAATGCCAGACTGTTTTCCAAGGCAGCTGCATGTGCTATTTTATATTCTTGACAGCAGGAATGAGGGTTCCAATTTCTTCATATCCTCCCCAACATTTGTTATTGTCTGTCTGTATGATTACAGCCATCCTAGTGAGAGTAAAGTGGTGTACTATTGAGTTTTTGGTTTATATTTTCCTAATAACTATTGGTGTTGAACTTCTTTCCACATGGTGATTGGACATTTATGTATCTTTTCTTTTGGTTGGAGAAAGAAATACTCAGTCAAATTCTTGGCCCATTCATAAATTAGATTCTCTTTTTATTGTTGATTTGTAAGACTACTTTACATGTTTTGTATTCTAGACCTTTATCAGATATATGATTTGAAAATATTTTTTCTTAAGGCTTTTTCACTTTCTTGATAGTATCATACAAGGCACTAATTTATGAATTTTGATGTCCCATTTTTTTTATTTGCTTATTCTTTTGATGTCTAAGAAACTGGTGCTTAATTCAGAACATAAATATTTACTTTAGTTTTTTTTTAAGGCAGAGTTACAGAGAGAGAGAGGGACAGACAGAGATCTTCCGTCTGCTGATGCACTCCCCAAATGGGTGCAAAAGCTGGAGCTAGCCGGTCTGAAGCCAGGAGCCAGGAGCTTCTTCTGGATCTCCCACATGGGTGCAGGGGTCCAAGCACTCAGGCTATCTTCTGCCGCTTTCCCAGGTGCATTGTCAGGAAGTTGGATGGGAAGCTGAGCAGCTGTGACTCACACTGATGCCCACATGGGATGTCAGTGCTGTAGGCAGCAGGTTTACCCACTATACACAACACCAGCCCCCTTTATTTAGGTTTAAAGATTTGTTTATTTGAAAGGCAAAATGATGTATGAGAGAGAGAGCAAGAGCTATCAATCTTCCATCTACTGGGTTATTCCACAAATGTCTGCAACAACCTGGTCTAGGCCAGGCCAAAGCTAGGAACCAGGAACCAGAAACTCCATCCGGATCTCCAACATGAGTGACAGCTACCCAAGCACTTGGGCCATCATCTGCTGCCTCCCAAAAGTATTAGCAGGAAGCTGGATCAAAGCATGGAATAGTTGAGTCTTGAACCAGGGACTCTGATATGGGATGCAGGTATCCCAAGCAGCAGCTTAACCCACAGTACCACAGTACCTGTTCCTCAGGATCGTAAAGATTTGTGCCTATGCCTCTAAGTATTTTATAGTTTTTAGTTCTTACATTTAAATCTTTAATCCATTTTAAGTTAATTTTTATATGGCATGAGGCAAGGGTCCAATTTCATTCTTTGCACTGTAGCTATCCAGTTGTCCCAGAACCATGTGACAAGACCTATTCTGTTCATCAGTGAATTGTCTTGACACCTTAGTCAAAAGTCAGGACCATAGATGGATGGGTTTATTTTTTGGCCATAAATTCTATTCCATTGCTCTACATGTCTCTTATGTGTAGTATCATATTGTCTCAGTCACTGTGCATTTGAAACTGGTTGTTTCAGCCCTCCAACTTGATTTATTTTTTCAAAATTATTTTGGCTATTCTTGGTCCCGTGAATTTTCCCATGAATTTTTAGGTTCAGATTTTTAAACTGCTTTTACTGGTTATTCTAGTTACTTTTTATTTGCTCTTGATTTACTGTTCAGTGGTTGTACTAGTTGTTATATTTTACATAGCATATCTCAGTCTACTGGTATTTATGTTTAGCAGTTTGAGGGAAGGGTTGAAAACTTACAGAATTCTGTTTACATCCCACTTCCCATCCATTTTCTAATATTTTCCTATGTCTTAACTTTTTTCCATGAAGTTCTCATAAGTATTTTCTCTGCAGACCCTGAAAGCTACATCACACTGTGTTAATAACTTTTTCTTCAACTGCCAAACATAATTTAGAAAGCTCAAGAGAAGGAAATTCTGTTATGTCTTTTCTTTCATTCTGTCTTCCTTTATGGTGTTCGTTACGAGATTTCTTCTTTTGTAATTTTTTCTGTTTAGAGTTTCATGGTAGGTCTGATTGCAGCAAATTTTCTTAATTTTCCTTATCTGTAAGTATCGCGATTTCCCTTTTGCTCCTGAGATATATTTTTGCTGGATATAGAATTCTGGATTGATAGGTTCTTATCTTTCAGCCCTTGAAGAATGTTGTATTGCTTCCTTTGAGTTGTTTTTCCCCTATAGATAAATGAGTCATTCAATACTCCTTTCAGTAATTGTTTTTCTTTTTCTTTAGTTTTAAGCAGTTTGGGATGTGTTTTGGCATGTATTACTTTGGGTTTATAATGCTGTGTATGTTCACTTAGCTTCTTGAATGTGTAGGTGTATGTCTTTTGCCATAGTTGTGAACTTTTTAAATATTATTTCTTCAAATACTTTAACTTCTCTTTTTTAGAGTGATGGTTATATGAATGTTGTGTTTTGTTTTAGTCCTTCAATCCCCTAAGCATTTCTTTCTCTCTGTTAATGTTCAGATTGGGTAATTGCTATTGATTTATCTTTAAATTCTCAGTTTTCTTTCTACCATCTCTAACATTATGTTGTATAATTTTGGATTTTTTATTGCACAGATCTGTTTTTCTGTTCATGTATCAATAGCACTGATTTGATTTTATTAATTTTGTAGAATGTTTAATATGTGTTTAAGCCAGTCATCCTCTATGTAGAAAACTATTAAGTTTTCTATTCTAAGGCATTTATTTACCCATCTTTGAATCCTTTGACAGCTTTGGGTACTTGATAACTGCTTAGTGAATTGAAATTTGCCTACTATGTATTTGATTTAGATTAATTTATGTCTTGATAGAAATGTTCAGTCCATAAGCATTGAGTGTTGATTCTGTGTCTCAGCATTCGGCTAGGTGCTAGGGATAGATCGAAAGGACATTTCAGCATGATGTTCTTATAACCACGGTAACACCAATAGAGATATTCACCAGAAGTTTTGGAAGCACAAAGAACAGTACTTGGTTTCACAAGTGGTTTTTGGAAATCTTTTTTTTTAACTTTTATTTAATAAATATAAATTTCCAAATTACAGCTTTTGGATTATAGCGCCTTTTTTCCCCCATAACCTCCCTCCCACCTGCAACCATCCCATCTCCCACTCCCTCTCCCATCCCATTCACATCGATTCATTTTCAATTATCTTTATATACAGAAGATCAATTTAGTATATACTAAATAAAGATTTCAACAGTTTGCACCCACACAGAAACACAAAGTGTAAAGTACTGTTTGAGGACTAGTTATAGCATTAATTCACATAGTACAACACATTAAGGACAGAGATCCAACATGGGGAATAAGTGCACAGTGACTCCTGTTGTTGATTTAACAATTGACACTCTTATTTATAACGTCAGTAACCACCCAAGGCTCTTGTTATGAGCTGCTAAGGCTATGGAAGCCTCTTGAGTTCGCCAACTCTGATCTTATTTGGATAAGGACATAGTCAAAATAGAAGTTCTCTCCTCTCTTCAGAGAAAGGTACCTGCTTCTTTGATGGCCCGTTCTTTCCGCTGGGATCAGGAAATCTTATCAGAGTTATATTTGAAGGATGAGTATGGATTGACCTAGGAGAGGAAGGCAGGAAAGGTGGTTAAGATATAGGGAAAGACACAAGTGAACCAAGGCTGTGTGAGGCAGTTTATGACTACTAGAGCCTGAAGAGCCAAGGCTTGGAAGTGGATGAAGCTGAAAGCCATTAAAGGCCAATGGTTTGTTTATTTAATTTCTAATGGGTCAGCTGGTGCCGCGGCTCACTAGGCTAATCCTCTGCCTTGCGGCGCCGGCACACCGGGTTCTAGTCCCGGTCGGGGCGCCGGATTCTGTCCCGGTTGCCCCTCTTCCAGGCCAGCTCTCTGCTGTGGCCAGGGAGTGCAGTGGAGGATGGCCCAAGTCCTTGGGCCCTGCACCCCATGGGAGACCAGGATAATTACCTGGCTCCTGCCATCGGATCAGCGTGGTGCGCCGGCCATTGAAGGGTGAACCAATGGCAAAGGAAGACCTTTCTCTCTGTCTCTCTCTCTCACTGTCCACTCTGCCTGTCAAAAAAAAAAATAAAATAAAAAAAAATTTCTAATGGGATATTTCAGATGTAGCAAAAAATATAATGAATAAAATTGTACTTATAATTAAACTAAAAATATAAAATATGCCATATATATTTGAATTTTCCAATAATACCACTCCTTTTTTTAAAAAGACTTATTTATTTGAAAGAGTTACACAAAGAAGGAGAGGCAATGAGAGAGAGAGAGAGAGGGAGAGAGAGAGGTCTTCCATCGCTGGTCCACTCTGCAATTGGCTGTAATGGCCGGAGCTGTGCTGATCTGAAGAAAGGAGCCAGGAGCTTCTTCAGGGTCTCCCATGTGGGTTCAGGGGTTGAAGGACTTTGGCCATCTTCCACTGCTTTCCCAGGCCATAGCAGAGAGCTGAATTGGAAATGGAGCAACCAGGACTTGAACCAGTGCCCATATGGGACACTGGCACTGCAGGCGGTGGCTTTACCGCAGGTGGCAGCTTTACCTGCTATGCCACAGCCACAATATCTCTTCTTAATTACATGGTCATTCTTCCCTCTCAGAGCTAACCATTGTCCTGAAGTTAGTGTTTCCGATTCTCATGCATTTTTATCCTTCTGTTTCATAGACATGCCTCACCAAACAGTTATTTTTTCACATGTTTTTAAATGTTATACAAATGGACACATTGATTACATTATTCTCAACTTTATTCTCTGAACATTGACTGTGAGGTACATGTTGATACATGTAGCTATAGTTCATGCATTTCACTTTTTTTATAGTTTTCCATTTTATAAGCTTATGAAAATGTATTCATTCTCCTGTGGGTGGACATTTCATTGGAGATTTTTAAGACAGGGAATGGATGACATGGGGAGATATGCATTATAGATAGATCATTTAGGATTGGATATGGATGACAGATTTTAGATTGGTATAGAGCAATGGTTTATAAACATTTTGTATTCCTTTATACTTTTTTTAAAGATTTATTTATTTGGAAGAGTTACAGAGAGGCAGAGAGAGAGAGAGGGAGAAAGAGAGAGAGAGAGAGAGAGGGAGAGGTGTCTTGTATCCGCCGGGTCACTCCTCAGTTGGCTACAACAGCTGGAGCTGGGCTGACCCGAAGGCAGGAGCCAGGAGCTTCTTCCAGGTCTTCTGCGCAGGTGCAGGGGTCCAAGGACTTGGGCCATCTTCCACTGCTTTTCCAGGCCATAGCAAAGAGCTGCATTGGAAGTGGAGCAGCTGGGACTCAAATCGGCGCCCATATGGGACACTGGCACTGCAGGCCGTGGCTTTGCCCACTATGCCACAGCCCCAATCCCCTCCTGTATACTTTTAAAAATCATTGCAAACCCAAAAGAACTTTTTCTTGTGTAGTATAGATTTATCAATCTATATATTAAAACAAGTTTTTTCATTTTTGAAGTGTTATTTATTTGAAAGGCAGAGTTGCAAGGAGTGAGGGAGACAGATTTTCCATCTGTTGGTTCACTCCCCAAATGACTGCAATGGCTCGGGCTGATCCAGGCTGAACCCAAGAGCTAGCTTCATCTGGGTCTCCCATGTGGGTACAGAGACCCAAGCACTTGGACTATCTTCTCATCTTCTGCTGTTTTCCTAGGCACATTAGCAGGGAGCTGGATCAGAATTGGAGCAGCTGGGATTTGAAGCCATGGTCATATGAGATGCTGGCATTGCAGGTGATGGCTTAACCAGCTGCGTCACAACACAGGCTCCAAAAACAAAATTTTTAAACATATATGTATTAATTCATGGAGAAATAATAAACCTATCAAATTTTAGTATTTTTGAAAAATAACTTTTAAGCAAAATCATTTAGTGAGAAGTGTTACATTGTTTTATATTTTTGCAAATCTTTAGTGTCGAGGATAATAGAAAATGACTGCATTCTCAAATCTGTTTCTGCCTTTAATATTATGTCATATCCTCTTCGGGAAACATGGTATACCTGCAAGAAGTTGACGGTAAAAAAGACAAAGAATACCTTTTTTTCCTAGAGTCAAATACAGAAATACTTCATTAGCAAGGACAGAATCACCTGATCTCAAGGATGTGTGTAGGATTCTAGAATAAATGATCTTGGGCAGCAAACATGAATACTAACAAGAGTAGGCATCCCAATGTGTCTGTCTCACAGCTGTCCAGTATAAGCAAGGAAAAACAAGAGCAATACTTGTACCACAAATTGACTGTGAAACACTTCATTACTTAGGAAAAAGGTAACACATGGTCACAACTCCTAACTAGAAAAAAGGAGCTTTTTGAATATTAATTGGGTCAAGCAGTCTTGTTAAATTGTATTTCTGCCTGATACTGATTTCCTCTCTATATGTGAGATCAATGTACATGTTAATAGGAATTATTAGTCTTTCTGATTGAGGCAGTTCAAACCCATTTCATCTCAGAACACTAGGTCTAAGATTCAACTTGTTGTAGCATTGATATATTTTCTATGATCTTGAGTGATGTTAAATCAGAATGTTAATATAATCTGAAAAACATTTATGGCATAAGGGAACCGTATGTAAGTATGTATACACACATACATATATGTACATGTATATACATTCACATATATATAAATAAAGTATCCTAAAATCACATTACAGAATTTATATTTAAAATTAAAATGATTTAAGCATTTAGTTTTCTTGTAGCCAGTCATGTATAATTTTTTTAAAGATTTATTTATTTATTTAAGAGGCAGAGTTATAGACAGGGAGAGACAGAGAGAGGTCTTCCATCCATTGGTTCACTCCCCAAATGGCTGCAACAGCAGGATCTGGGCCAATATGAAGCCAGAAGCCAGAAGCTTCTGCCAGGTCTCCCACATGGGTGCAGGGACCCAGGTATTTGGGCCATCTTTCATTGTTCTCCCAGGCCATAAGCAGAGAGCTGTATTGGAAGAGGAGCAGCTGGGACTTCAACCGGCGCCCATAGGGATGCCAGTGCTGCAAGTGGAGGCTTAGCCTACTATGCCACAGCGCCTGCCTGTAGCCAGTAATTTAATTAAGAAAGGACCATCAATGTTTTGATAAGATCCCCTTTGAACACAATATTTTTCATGATTTTTTAATGCTCAGAAAATTCTACTTTCAGTCTCCAAAGGGCTTCCTAAGATATAATTTAAAGTGGAACAAATGTTGTCTTTTTTTTTTTAAAGATTTATGTATTTATTTGAAAGAGTTACACACAGAGAGAAGGAGAGGCAGGGAGGGAGGGAGGGAGGGAAGGAGGGAAGGAGGGAAGGAGGGAGAGGTCTTCCAACCATTGGTTCATTACCCAATTGGCTGCAATGGCCAGAACTCAGCCAATCAGGAGCCAGGAGCCAGGGGCTTCTTCCGGTTCTCCCACGTGTGTACAGGAGCCCAATGACTTGGGCCATCTTCTACTGCTTTCCCAGGCCATAGCAGAGAGCTGGATTGGAAGTGGAGCAGCCAGGACTCGAATTGGTGCCCATTTGGGATGTCAGCACTGCAGGTGGTGGCTTTACCTGCTGTGCCACAGCACTGGCCCCACAAGTGTCTTCTGATTCTAGTTGAAACAGTGAAATAGTTTCTGTCTAAATTCTGGGAAATCTTAAATAATATGCCTTCTTTGTGAAGCTGAAGAAAGATCAAATCACACAAAGATAAAGGTTGCAATAGATACCAAGGTGGGTAAATGGCCAATTATTTTTGGTCATCATTTGTGCAAAGCCAGGTGGTAAAATTGGGCCAAATCTGATGGCTAGTGTGAGGATGGTGTTTTCCTATTTGATGCATAAGAAATTATTGTATGAAAATATGAGGATAGAAGAGGGAGCAGCTTTGTGCTTCCTGCTGTGTTATCTTTTTTTTTTTTTGACAGGCAGAGTGGACAGTGAGAGAGAGAGAGACAGAGAGAAAGGTCTTCCTTTGCCGTTGGTTCACCCTCCAATGGCCGCCGCGGCCGGCGCGCTGCGGCCGGCGCACCGCGCTGATCCGATGGCAGGAGCCAGGAGCCAGGTGCTTTTCCTGGTCTCCCATGGGGTGCAGGGCCCAAGCACCTGGGCCATCCTCCACTGCACTCCCTGGCCACAGCAGAGGGCTGGCCTGGAAGAGGGGCAACCGGGACAGAATCCGGCGCCCCGACCGGGACTAGAACCCGGTGTGCCGGCGCCGCAAGGCGGAGGATTAGCCTAGTGAGCCGCGGCGCCGGCCCCTGCTGTGTTATCTTTATTATGTTCCCAGTTTCACTTAGACTAAAACTAGATTGCCACAGAATTTTCCTTTTTTTTTTTTTTAAGATTTATTTATTTATTTGAAAGAGTTAGGAGAGGCAGAGAGAGAGCGAGGTCTTCTGTCCGATGGTTCAATCCTCAGATGGCCGCAATGGTCGGAGCTGCACTGACCTGAAGCCAGGAGCCAAGAGCTTCTTCCGGGTCTCCCACATGGGTACAGGGGCCCAAGGTCTTGCGCCCTCTTCTACTGCTATCCCAGGCCATAGCAGGGGGCTGGATTGGAAGAGGAGCAGCCAGGACTAGAACCGGCGCCCATATGGGATGCTGGCACTGCAGGCCAGGGCGTTAACCAACTGCACCACAGCGCCGGCCCCACCACAGAATTTTCTAATCACTAACCACCTTTTCCACATTACTGCTTTCTCTGTCGCTTTATATTTTTTGTTGCTGGAGTTCCTGCAGGTTTCTTGGTGTCTTGTGGGTATGATATTACTTATATCAGTAGAAGCTGTTGCTGTACTCCCATATCTTGGCAGTGTGGTTGAGCTGCTTCTTAAAAATATCATGAATATAGATTTGGCCTTTCATATTCTCTGAAAGTCTCAGGGAGCATGAGGTTTCTCTGAATCATACCTTGAGAACAACTGGCGTACAGAAGCCAGTTTAGAGGCTGTTACAGTAGCCTAGATGAGAGATAGTGAGGGATTTGAACCAAAGCATTAGTAGGATGGATAGATAGAGAAAGGGAGATGAATTTGAGAGATTTAAGAATAAAAATATTTTTAAAGGATTTATTTATTTGAAAGGCAGAATTACAGAGAAAAGGAGAGGCACAGAGAGATCTTCCATTTGCTGGTTCACTCCCCAGTGGCCACATTGGCTAGGGCTGGGCCAGGCTGAAGCCAGGAACCAGGAGCTTCTTCCAGGTCTCTCACGTGGGTGCAGGGGCCCAGGGAGTTGGGCCATCTTCTGTTGCTTTCCCAGGAGCATTAGCAGGGAGCTGGATCAGAAGTGAAGTAGCCAAGACTTGAACTGGCACCCTTATGGGATGCTGGTGTTGCAGGCTGTGGCTTTTACCTACTGTACCACAGTGCTGGCCCCAAGAAGAAAAATCTTCAGGTCCCAGAAGGAGGTACTGTGTCAGGGGTAAAAGGAATAATTGAGTTCCAGTTGGGTGTGTGCTTCATAACCACACTGTGAGGTAGATAGTTACCTAGGAAATGGCAGAATTTGAACTCAGGTCTGACCAGCACAAAAGCTTTTTGTTTAGCCAGGTTAGAGGTAGAAGGAATAGTTATAGGAAGGAGTTGATGTCCTTAGAGACAAAAGATTGGATGGTAAGGCAACGGAAATATTTTGAAATGGAGAGGAGCGAGGTGGCAGAAGTGCATTAACCCCATATTTTGGTCCAATGCAGGATTATAAATGATGGCAGGCTGGGTGTTGAAAGAGTGTATTAACTAAGAAAGTTCTGAGTCATCTGCTCTTCAGGAGTTGGAGTTGACTTGAGTGGGCTATGGAGAGAGGAAGAAAGGCCCTGTATCAACTATAATTTTTGCTTTGTTACACTGCAGGATGGATCCATGCTGTGCTGACCCCTGTGGACTGCCTTGCCTTTGGAGGGAATTTCTTACATAGCCTTAACATTGAAATGCAGCTCAAGTGAGTCCTGAGGCTGTGGTGATCCTGAGTTGGCCCCTCCTGTCTGCTGGAGTTCTTGGACTCTTCCTTAGAGCAAGGAAGTGCAGCATAGAAGGAGGCATGATGATCAGATGGAAATGGATCCTGGTTCCTGATGCTGTTCAGTTTAAGGATTAACAACTTTTCCTCACATACTAGTTAAGTGACCTTGGGCAAGACATTGTAACCTTTGATTCCAAAGTCTCCTAAATATAAATCTTACAGGATCCTTTTTTAAGAAAATTATTTTAAAGGCAGTGACAGAGAGAGAGGCAGACACAGAGATCTTCCATCTGTTTGTTTAGTCCACAAATGGCCACAATGGCTGGGGATGGGGCAGGCCAAAGTGAGGAACTCCATCCTGATTTTCCACATAGGTGGCAGGGGCCCACGTATTTGGGCCATCTTTTGTTGCTTTCCCAGGCACATTAGTAGGGAGCTGGATTAGAAGCAGAGCAGCCAAGACTCAAACCAGCACTCCAATGTAGGATGCCAGCTTTGCAGGCAATAGCTTAGCCAGCTGCATCATGCCAATAGCCCCTTTTATGGGGTCTTTTGAGTATTAGAGATAATATATACAAAGTACCCAGAATATGCCTGGTATGTAGTAATTGCTAAGTAAATAGATCCTTGTTATGCCTCTTTCTTCCAGAGCCTATGAGATTGAGAAGCGGCTGAGCACAGCAGACCTCTTTAAGTTCCCCAACTTTGAGACCATTTGTTGGTATGTGGGAAAGCACATCCTGGACATCTTTCGAGGTATGGGTCCGTTATGTCCTGCTCCCCTGACTGTGTGTGTGTATGTGTGTGTGTGTGAGAGAGAGAGAATATGAATATGTATAACTATCAACTTGATCAAGATATAGTACTATTCATCACCACAAAGATCTCCTATGTATATGAAAACATTGTGTTGACACTTTCTTCTGGTGGTGGGCATATAGCTTACCCTGTTCTGGGGAAAATGGAGCTCAAGGCCATGAACCTGGCTGTCTTCCCTCATCTGACCATGGTGCTTTTGGCCACTGGCATGTTCTTCACTTGGTTCTTTGTTTTTAAAAAAAGATTTTATTTATTTATTTGAGAGGTAGAGTTACTGACAGTGAGAGGGAGAGACAGAGAGAGAGGTCTTCCATCCGCTAGTTCACTCCCCAAATGGCCACAACGGCCGGAGCTGCGCCAATCTGAAGCCAGGAGCCAGGAGCTTCTTCTAGTCTCCCACATGGGTGCAAGGGCCCAAGGACTTGGGCCATCTTCTATTGCTTTCCCAGGCCATAGCAGAGAGCTGGATTGAAAGAGGAGCAGCTGGGGCTAGAACTGGTGCCCATATGGATGCAGGTGCCACAGGTGGAAGATTAACCTACTGTGCCACAGCGCTGGCCCCACTTGGTTCTTTGTTTATGAGGTCATTCCTGCCATGTGCACTTGAGATATCTATGGAGAGTATCTTCTCCTTGGTGGCCTTGTTCTTTATGAACTGTGTCGCCTTCATCATCTTGTTCTGGGTTGGCATCTACATGTGAGCTCCAAAGGATGCCAACCAGGAGGTTTCATGGAATTCTTTTTTTAAAAAGATTTATTTTATTTATTTTGAAAGAGTTACAGAGAGAGAGAGAGAGGTCCCGCTGGTTCACTCCCCAGATGGCTGCAATGGCTGGAGCTGAGCCAATCTGAAGCCAGGAGCCAGGAGCTTCTTCTGGGTCTCCCACGTGGGTGCAGGGGCCCAAGGACTTGGGCCATCTTCTACTGCTTTCCCAGGCCATAGCAGAGAACTGGATTGGAAGAGGAGCAGCTGGTATTAGAACCAGTGCCCATATGGGATGCCGGCACCCCAGGCCAGGGCTTTAACCCGCTGCACCACAGCACCGGCCATGAGAATTCTTTATAAAGCCCAAATCTGGTTCTAATAGTCTTCCCCTGAAGTGAGACCAAGCACAGCTAATCCATCTTCTATGTTAATGGCCCTTCACATCCTAATGTAGCAACCATGGTCATCCTGAGTGTTCTCATTTTGAAACCCAGTTGGCAGAGTAGTTTAATGGAAGAAGCACACCCTCAGATTCAATTAGGATTTCACTCTTGGCTCTGGCCTTTACCAGGTGTGGCCACTTGGTCAAATCTGTTTTTTTCTCTGAAACCCAGTTTCCTGAACTGCAAAATGAAGATACTAATACCTGCCTAGTAGGGTGGTTATAAGGATTCACATGTAGTAGATACACAGTAAATGAACACCAATAAGAGAACTTCAAATCTAGAGTTGAACTCAGAACTCTGAGCATTTTCTCTAGTTGTATGATTTCCCTAGTTGTATTTACTTTCCTGCAGCGCTTCACTGATACTCTGCTTTCCTCTTTCCCTCTTTAGGTTTGCGACAGAACAGGAGACACCCTGCCTCCTACCTGGTACATGGTGGTAAAGCACTGAACTTGGCCTTTAGAGCCTGGACAAGAAAAGAAGTAAATATGTCTATTTCTTTATCTCCTTGGGAGTTCTGCCCCCTGTAGGGACTGTCTTTGGGCATGTGCTTTGAAGAAGCAGAAGAGTGGAGGACTGGGCTAGGATTCCTTGGATTACATTATTAAACCTTTCTTTTAGCTCATAAAAGTAATGCATACATACTTTAGACAAATAAAAAGAATATAAAATAAGAAAACATCATCTGTAATTTTAATACTTATAGGGAACTATTAATATTTGGACATGCTTGTATTTCTGATCTTCTTATGTGTTTTGTTTATTTTTAATTTTATTTATTTGAGAGACAGACGGAACTCCCATTTACTGGTTGACTTTCCAGATGTCCATGATGACTCAGGCTTGTGGCTGAAACCGGGGGTGGGAAACTCAATCAAGGCTTTCTACATGGGTAGCAGGGATTCAACTACTTGAACCATCACCTGTTGCCTCCCAGGGCACATATTACCAGGAAGCTAGACTTGGGAGCTGAGCTGAAGCTCCAAACAGAGGCACTCTGATAATGGGATGCAGGTGCCCTAACCCTTGGGTTACCTACTGGCCCAAATGTCTTCCTCTATATGAATTATTTTTAATGATTTATTTATTTGTTTGAAAGAGTTACAGAGAGAGTAGAACCACTGGTTTACTCCCCAGATGACCACAATGGCCGGACTGGGCCAGGCTGAAGCCAGGAGCTTCTTCCAGGTCTCCCACATAGGAGCACTGGGACCATCTTCTGCTGCTTTTCCTAGGCTATTAGCAGGGAGCTGGATTGGAAGTAGAGCAGCTAGGATGCAGGCATTGCAGGCAGTGGCTTTACCTGCTATGTCACGACACCAGCTCTCCTATATGAATTTTAAAAACATAATTGCAATCATGCTGTAATCTAATTCTATGTTTGAGTCTATTGGCTTATTGTAATTTTCATAAACATGAGCATTTAATAATTACATGATATACTTCAGTAGGACTGTATCATCCTTACCTAACTACTTGTTATTGTGTCCTTTTAATTATTTATTTGGAAGAGGTATAGAGAGTCTTACAATAATTATCTGTATGCATCAGTCTTTATCCCACATTGTTTGATTAAGAGCAGTTATTACATCAGAGTTTATGAAAAAAATGTAAGGCTCTTGATGCATACTGCCAAAATGGCTTTTTAGAAATGTACCAATAAACATCAATCCAACTGAATACTAAACAGCTGTGACAGACAATAAGAAAGCTTTCTATGTACTGATTTGGAAAGATCTCCAGAATTTGTCAACTAAAAGCATAGAACCATGTGTAAACTATACTACTTTATATGCAAAAAAGGAAAAAGCAAGAATTATATTTGCATATACTTGTATTTGCCTGAAGACACATCTTGAGGAATATAAAAACAAAGGAAGTATTATTTGTGGGTTAGTTTATGGAGGTGATGGTAGGGACAAGGTAGGATGAGACCTTTCACTAGTTATCTTTTACACACACACACACACACACACACACACATTTGAGAGGTAGGGATTCAGAGAGCATGAATGAGTGCAAAGCATTCTCATCTGCTGATTAACTCCCCAAATGCTTGCCATGGCCAGGATAAGGCCAGGCCAAAACTTGGAGCTAGGAACTCAATCCAGATCTCCCATGTGCTAGCAAGGATGCAACTACTTGAACTGTCATCTGCTGCCTTCCAGGATCTTCATTGGCAAGAAACTGGAATTAGGAGGCAGAGCTGGGGATTGAACCTAGGCACTCTGATATTTTTTCATATTATTTGCTTTTAAAAAAATATTTATTTATTTGAAAGAAAGAGTTACATAGAGGGAGAGACAGAAAGAGATTTTTCCATCCCTGGTTTGCTCCCTAAATGGCCATAATAGCCAGAGCTGTGTCAAGCCAAAACCAAAATGGAGCTGGTACTGTGGCGTAGTAGGTTAAACCTCCGCCTGTAGCACTGGCATTCCATATAGTGCTGGTTGGAGTCCTGACTGCTCCTCTTCTGATCTAGCTCCCTGCTCATGGCTTGAGAAAGCAGTATAAGCTGACCCACTGGCCGGCGCCACGGCTCACTAGGCTAATCCTCCACCTTGCGGCGCCGGCACACCGGGTTCTAGTCCCGGTCGGGGCACCGGATTCTGTCCCGGTTGCTCCTCTTCCAGGCCAGCTCTCTGCTGTGGCCAGGGAGTGCAGTGGAGGATGGCCCAAGTGCTTGGGCCCTGCACCCCATGGGAGACCAGGAGAAGTACCTGGCTCCTGCCATCGGATCAGCGCGGTGCGCTGGCCGCAGCGCGCCGGCCGTGGCGGCCATTGGAGGGTGAACCAATGGCAAAAGGAAGACCTTTCTCTCTGTCTCTCTCTCTCACTGTCCACTCTGCCTGTCAAAAAAAAAAAAAAAAAAAAAGCTGACCCAGGGGCGTGGGCCCCTGCACTCACGTGGGAGACCTGGAAGAAGCTCCTGGCTCCTGGCTTCAGATTGGCCCAGCCCCGGCTATTATGGCCATTTGAAGAGTGAACCAACAGATGGAAGACCTCTTTCTCTGTCTCTCCCTCTCTCTGTTTGTAACTCTTCCTCTCAAATGAATTTAAAAAAAAAAATCTCCAAAAAAAAACCACACCAAGTTTGTGGAATGCAAGAAAATGGAAGATATATGAGTGTTTATGTTTAGGCTGCATGTACCCTATAGATTCCTCCCCCTGCATTCAGTGACCTAAAGAGACTTCTCAGCTATTGCAGGCTTAACCTACGTATCTCCCATTTCTTTCTTTATTAAAGTGACATATTTGAGAGGGAGAGTGACAGGAAGGGAGGGGGGAAGAGAGAGAGAGAGAGAGAGAAAGAGAGAGAGATTAATTCTATCTACTGGTTCACTCCCCAAATGCCTGCAATAGCTAGGGTTGGGTCAGGTTGAAGCCAGAAACCAGGAACTCTGTCTGGGTCTCCCACATAGGTGGCAGGAATTCAAGTAATTGAGACACCATCTGCTGTTTTCCCAGGCCCATTCTCAGGTAGCTGGCTCAGAAGCAGAGGAGCCTAGACTTGAGCCTGCATTATGGAGTGCTGGTATATCCAGAGGTAGCTTAACCTGCTGTAACAGAGTGCCTACCCCAAAATGTTGAGTTCTTAAAAAGCAAGCAAGTGGGGCCCGGTGCTGTGGAGTAGTGGGTAAAGCCTCTGTCCACAGTGCCAGCATCCCATATGGGTGCTGCTTCGAGTCCCAGCTGTTCCACTTCTGATCCAGCTCTCTGCTGTGGCATGAGAAAGTGGTAGAAGATGGCCCAAGTCTTTGGGCTCCTGCACCCGTGTGGGAAACCCAGAAGAAGCTCCTGGCTCCCAGCTTCAGATCAGCTCAGCTCCGGCCATTGCAGCCATCTGGGCAGTGAACTAGTGGATGGAAGACCTCTCTCTCTCTCTCTCTCTCTCTCTCTCTCTCTGCCTCGTCTTCTCTCTCTGTGTAACTCTGACTTTCAAATAAATAAATAAATCTTTTTAAAAAAGCAAGCAAGTTTATGAAATCCAAGAAAGCAGAAGAAATATCAATATGTACACTTAGACTTCAGGTAGCTACTTCATTGTCCTAAGGAGACCTTTCAGCCATTGAGGCTTATCCCACACAGTCTCCCATTTCTTGTTACCAGACTTTCCCATAGATATTCTTGGCCTTCACACTTTAGGCCTTCCCTTGCTCCCTGCACTCACCTATACCTGGGCCTTAGTCTGTGACTCTGTTTCTGAACACCTTATAGGTGTGGTTTCCTTGAGTTTGAACACTGAGCCCATCCCATGAATGAAACTTCACCATGATTGGGTCCCCAGGAATACTAAAAAAAGAGTTGCATGGGTAGAAAGTACTCATGCTCTTGGTTAAGAACCAAGGGATGGCCCCAAGCAGTGTGATCAAATGGAACTGAAGGAGAGTAAGACATTTCTGAGGAGCCCATGCTCACGGAAGAAGTCTGTGAAGTATACTGTCTGTCTTGGGAAGCACTTGCTTCCTCACCTTTCCTGAGCCCAGGTCTTAGAGGGGAGGGAGGGAGCCATTAAAGTTATGCTGGGTCACATAGATTCTTGGCCCCTGATCCAACCACTAAAATAAATTCCAGATAGATTAAAGGAGTTAAATGAAAAGAAAAAAAAAAAAGAATCCAACCTTGAGAAGCAAGGGAATGCTGAGGAAATTTTTTCCATCCTCTGGATGCAAAAGTAATGTAAAAAGTAGTAGAAGAAATGACAAAGAAAAAGTTTCAGATCTACATAAAATATAAATCTTCATATTAAAAAATATGGAAAATAAATTTGAAAGAGAGACAACTGACATGTTATCCCCCAGTTTATAGTTGAGCTAGGTATAGGCCTGTAGCTGCTGAGTACTGAGTTCTATCCTCTAAAGCGCAGAGGCCATTTTGTCCCCATTCATCTCCCTCAGGTCCTTGATTTTTTTAAAGATGTGTTTGTTTTTTTGAAAGGCAGAGTTACAAGGAGACAGGTCCTTAATTTTTTGAGCGGTGTAGCTCCAACCCACAATTGAGTTCCTTACACCTCTTGATACTGTCCTTTAGCAGATATATTTGGTAAATATTTTCTCTCAGTCTGTAACTTGTGTTTTTTTTTAAAGATTTATTTATTTATTTGAAAGGCAGGATTACAGAGAAGGAGAGACACACAGAGAGAGACAGATGAGTCTTCCTTCCGCTGGTTCACTCCCCAGATGGCCACAATGGCTGTAGCTGGGCTGTCCGAAGCCAGGGGCCAGGAGCTTCTTCTGGTTCTCCCATGTGGGTGCAGGAGCCCAGGGACATGGGCCATCTACCACTGCTTTGCCAGGCCATAGCAGAGAGCTGGACCAGAAGTGGAGCAGCCGGGGCTTGAACTGGCACCCATATGGGATGCCAGCACTGCAGGCTATGGCTTTAACCACTACACCACAGCACTGGCCCCTTTAGCTTGTCTTAAAAGTAGCATTGATGGTAAAGTAGTGGAGATTTTGCAGAGAGTTTTTTAATATGTCTAATTTATCACTTTTTTCTTTGCTTGTTCATGTTTTTTATATCCTATGAAATCTTTGCCTAACTGGAGGTTCCAAAGGTTTTCTACTCTCTTCTAAAAATAATGGGTTTATAATTTTTATTTTTAGATCCATGAGCCATTGTGTGTAAGATCTGGATCAACGTTCTTGTGTCTTTTTTTTTTTTTTTTTTTTTTTGTACATAGATTTCTAATTGATCCAGTATCATTTGTTGATTGACACATTTATTGAAAATCAGTTGTTTATTTACTTGTGGGTCTCTTTCTCATGCCTCTTATTTGACAGGCTCTTCCAGACCACGAGGATGAGATCCCGGAGACAGTACGGACTGTACAACTCATTAAAGATCTGGCTAGGGAGATTCGCCTGGTTGAAGTAAGAAGCATGGGAAGAGGGAAAGGCATTTGGGCTCAAGGCTCAAATGGCAGATCAGGTTTCTGCAGTTGACATGAGCGCCCAGAGGAAGGATTGGGAAAATCCCATCAAGCAACCTATTTGTTCATTCAGATAATTATTATGTGCTTCAAATGTGTTCTACACATTGGGCTACCCTCTAAGGATACATAAATAATACAGTGCCTGCCCACAGTAAACTTATAGTCTGTTTGAGGAGCCTTAGCAAAGTTAACCTCTCTTGAGCCTCAGTTTCTTCATCTCTTAAATGGGGATAATTGTATCTACTCAAGGATTGTTAAGAGAATTACATAAGGTAATGTGGGTTGAGTGTCAAATATAGTGTTTGGCACACAATAGATCCTTAATAAATTATGATGGGTTGTGGTGGTAGTGGTGGGTGGTGGTGGCGGCAGCGGTGGTACTAGTAGTAGCTGTTGTTGTTAATATTTTGATTCAGTCTCTGCATTCTACAAAATGACAGTTCTCTCGGGTTGCAGATGATTACAAAGCCATGTTTCAGCAGGTGGCATATACCACGAGGCAGTAAGGTATAGTGGTAAGAGACTCAGAGAAACCTGGATTCTGGTTCCTACTCTATCACTTGCAAGTCTTTCAGAGTCTCAGTTTCCTCATCTGTAAAGTAGGAACCAACTTTACTAACGTTTCAAAGTTTTGTTGGGATTAACAGCTAATATATGTAGAGCCTCTCATACAGTGCCTGGCAGAGTAAGTACTCAATAAATGTGAGCTGTTGTTATTAATAGACTTTGTAGCAAAGAGAGAACTCAGTGTGGGATGGTGAAGTAGCAGAGGCACCAGAGGAGAATTGGACTTAGTATGTTTCAACTTTCGTTTAGCTCAGGAACTGTCAAGTTCCATTTACTACCTAGGATGTAATCCTTGCTGAATGATAGATACAGTGAGCTACTGGGGAGTTAAGCTTCTAGCCTCACTGCTTGAAGAGTGTTTCACTGCCTATAACTGTAGCTTACAGTGTCCACTCCCCCCTACCTTATTTTCCTCCATTTCCAGCTGTCAAAATCCTTCAGGAAAGGTTTACCTTTTCTCCAGCTCTTTCTACTTAAATCAGTCTTATAAACAGAACTTTGGGCTGGTTGGAAGAGGACTTAGATATAGACCATATCTGATCCATTGGTTTTAAAATTTTTTACAGCACTGGACTCCTCTTTTACAAATGAGATTTCACATGGAAACCCAATATATATATGACAAATCAGAATAGCTGCTTTGAATACAGTGATGATGGGAGGCCTTGTTCCTTTTATATACTTTCTATCTGCTTGGAGTCTCCAGGGTTTCTTTCAAGAAGCTAGGTTAGGAGCCATAGAACATCTTTGGAAATCACCTTTAGAATCTAGTCCTTTAATTTTACAGCTGAGCAAACAGCCATAAAGGGGTCAGATAACTTTCCTGAGGTCATAGATTTAGATAGCTAGTAGCAAAATTAGGACTAGATCATCTCTCCTTCTCTCAAATCTTGTAGTTCTTAGAGTTTGAACCACAGTTTTGTACTTGATTATTTTCTGTTTCATGTCAGCTACTCTTGGAGTCTTTTCTCTCCAATTTTGACAGCATTGCTGGACTTTTTCTTTGCTCGTCTTCACACTTGTCAATGGCTGGGTTAAGAAATGCCACCCAATAAATTCTTGATGAGTCATTGTACAAAAACTAGGGTGTGCATTTGTAGAGTATCTATAAGCCACTTCAGACCTCTGCTCTTAATATAGAGAGAATCTTTGAGTAAGCGCTAACCCCCTCATGTACTAATACTCTTGTAGGACATCTTCCAACAGAACGTTGGGAAGACGAGCAATATCTTTGGGCTGCAGAGGATCTTCCCAGCCGGCTCCATTCCCTTAAACAGGCCAGCCCATTCCACTTCAGTATCCATTTCCAGGCTGTCACTGCCCTCCAAAAGTGGTTCAAAGAAGAAAGGCCTGAAGCCCAAGGAACTCTTCAAGAAGGAAGAGCAAAAGGGCAAGGAGAGTTCACCCTTGGGGCCTGCTGGCCAATTGAGCTATAATCTCATGGATACATACAATCATCAGGCACTGAAGACAGGCTCTTTCCAGAAAGCAAAGGTGGGTGCGGACCCATGGGTTCAGCCCAACCCTTTTGGGTCCCTTGGAAGAGCAGGGTTTCAAAAAGACAGGCTTTCCTGTATTGCTCCCACCTCCCGTAGGGCCCCTGGTGTTTGGCTACCAGTCCCACTCATTTAACAGGCATTTATTGAGACCTTTTCTGTGCTGGGCACTGTGATAGGTGCTGTGGGCATAACTCTCAAGAGTCTCATATGATAGGCCAGTGAGAAAGATAGGCATCAAAACAAATGAGTGCAACAAAGTGCTATATAGATGCCACAATCAAGGTATCTGTGAGACTCTGTGACACATACAGAGGGGTTTGAGGTATAGAAAATGGTCAGGGGCTCTTCAGAAAACAAGACACCTGAGTTGAATCTTGAAATTCCCAGAGGGAATGGGATTTGAGAACATTGCATATGAATATCAGGTTAGAATTTTAAATAAGTCCTTTAGAAAAGTTTTCCCTCAGGGTTCTACCTTGCCTCAATATTTTGGTGCCCTCTATAGGCATCTGAAGCTGCCCCCCACCCTTTTAGAGAACGTGTTTCACAAGATTGACAGGTTTCCCCGGAGCCACTCACTCATTCTCAGCCTCATGCTTCTGTGATGTTTGGAGGGTGGGAAAGGGAGGGAAACAGAGCAGAAGGCCTTGGTTCAGATGGTTTTGACAGTGAACTCAACCAGTGAAACCAGAGGGAACTGACCATCGTGATTGAGATGGGAGTCTCAGACTGCTGACAACTGAGCCTCCTCCTTCTGCAGTTCAATATTGCTGGTACCCGCTTGAATGACTCGGAGGATGACTCGCCAGACCTGGACCTTGATGGGAATGAGAGCCCATTGGCTGTTTTGATGTCTAATGGCAGGTGAGGTGGTAAGAAGGAGTACAGAAATAATGGGACTGACAAAATTGGAACCTTGGTGTTAAGACATGGGTGGTGGAGGGGTTAGGGTAGGGGCATTGTAATCTAATTGCAGTATAATTGGAAGTCTTGAGAAGAATACTAGTTCTAGAAGTTTCATCAAGATAGTAATAACCACTGGGAGAAATAAGAGGTGGTATGGCATGCTTGTTAAAAGCATTAATTTCTTATATACCTTTTGATTTGCAGTTTGAGTGTTAGGAATTTAGTTTGTAGAAATGTTTGTACAAGAGTGTAATGAGAAGTGTTCACTGCATCAGTTTTCATAATGGTAAATAATTGTAAGCATCCAAATGTTTATCAATAAGGGTTGAATAAATCAATTTTTATACATCTGTAGAAAGAATTACCATGTAGTCGTTTAAAAAGAATGAGACAGTTTACTATCTGTTGACACAGAAACATGTCTAAGGTATATTCCTAAGTGAAAGAGATAATATATAGGAATAGTTCCATTTTTATTTTTTAAAGGCATCTTTGCACAGAAATATGTTTAGTCATGTGTAGAAAAGCAACAGACTTTTCACTTTATTTTTTAAAAAAGTTTTATTTATTTAATTTCAAAGAGTTAGAGAGAGGCAGAGGCAGACAGAGATAGAAGTCTTCCATCTGCTTGTTCACTCCCCAAATGGTTGCGACGTCCAGGGTTGGAAGAGTCTGAAGTCAGGAGCCAGGACCTTCATGTGGGTCTCCCATGTGGGTACAGGGGCCCAAGGACTTGGGCCATTTTCTACTGCTTTCTTAGGTACATTAGCAAGGAGCTGGATCAGAAGTGGAGTGGCTAGGACTTGAACCAGCACCCATATGGGATGCCAGCATTGTAAGCAGTGGCTTTACCCACTATGCCACAATGCCAGCCCCTCCCTTTAGTTTAAATTTTTTGAAGTTTAAAATTCAAAAACTATGAGAAAGGTGCCTCATAAAAAACCAATTTCAGTGGTTTCCTTCCAGAGATATTTATATGCATTCTAGCAAATAATTGTGTTTGTAACATATTTTATAGTTGTTATACCATGTATTCAAAAGTGTTTTATGTTTGGAGAGTAGTACAGGGGTGGTGGGAGAGGAAATTTTCACTTCAGTAGCACTGAAATTTGTATGAGTATAATGAGCATGTATTAGTCTTCTGAAAATAATTGTAGGCAACATTTTCTAAAAGAATAAAAACAACAAAATCAGGGACTTGGGAATTCCTACTTTAAATCACAGCTGTGACATGTGTTCATGTGTGACTTTGGCACATGAGCCTATCTGAACTTCAGTGTCTTCATCTTATCTGTTCTGTAGATAAAATTTGCCGTATGTAGTAGAGGATGGCCCAAGTGCTTGGGCCCTGCATCCGCATGGGAGACCAGGAGGAAGCACCTGGCTCCTGGCTTTAGATCGGCACAGTGCTGGCTGCAGCGGCCATTTGGGGAGTGAACCAACAGAAGCAAGACCTTTCTCTCTTTCTCTCTGTGTCTATAACTCTACCAGTCAAATAAAAAAAAAAAGATTTATAAAAAAAAATTTGCCTTATGGTTGTTGGAGGGTTAAATGAGAGAATGCATGCAAAGTGCTTATCAAAGGATCTGTTGTATAACAAATAGTATCTCAAATATGAAGATGTAACGATGTAGGTGTGGCCAGAAGTGGAGAAGGTCATCAGAAACCCTGAAATACATATGGAGCTGGAGGCAGAGACAGGAGAAGGTAGTAAGTATTATCATCTGGGTTCTTTTTTGTTTTTTAATTTGACAGATAGAGTTATGGACAGTGAGAGAGACAGACAGAAAGGTCTTCCCTCCATTGGTTCACTCCCCAAATGGCCATTATGGCCGGTGCTGCGCCAATCCAAAGCCAGGAGTCAGGTGCTTCCTCCTGGTCTCCCATGTGGGTGCAGGAGCCCAAACACTTGGGCCATCCTCCACTGCCCTCCCAGG
Source organism: Oryctolagus cuniculus (assembly GCF_051225735.1). Taxonomy (NCBI): domain Eukaryota; kingdom Metazoa; phylum Chordata; class Mammalia; order Lagomorpha; family Leporidae; genus Oryctolagus; species Oryctolagus cuniculus. Next base: position 37,552,662 of record NC_142888.1, on the reverse strand, counting down.
CCACAGCAGAGAGCTGGACTGGAAGAGGAGCAACCAGGACTAGAACCTGCTGCCCACATGGGATGCCGGTGCCGCAGGCAGAGGATTAACCAAGTGAGCCACGGTGTCAGCCCTATCATCTGGGTTCTTAAAGCACTAGACAGCAGCATTCAAGAGCCAAGTACAGAATTGGAGCACAAACAACAGGGGTACCTTAATAGCCTCTTTGTAGGAAAAGATTATCTTTAGACCCCAACGGAGCGTTGTGGTAGGTCCATCTGTCTGGAAAGTAAGGGAAAGGGAGTGAGAGTAGGGCATATTCTGAAAGCAGCATAGCTATTCTTGGGGTTTGACAACTCCATTTGTAAAAGTAATATTAGAGAGATTGTTGGGTGTTGTCTTTATTCAGAATTTCTGGTAGGTCGCCTGAAGAGGAAACAACTGAGTCCAAAGAATCCAGTATGTATTATCTACTAAGGATATAATGAAACATTTTTTCTTTCCCCATCGGTCTTTCTTATTCTGCTTCTGTTGCCTGCTGTAGCTGCCAGAAGCTGCTGTTAATTGAATCTAGATAGTCAAGGTGTAGAAATATATACAGATGATAGGGTATTATGTCTGGACTTTTCTCCAAATTTAGTCCTTTGTAAGGAGAGAAGGATAAATAAAACAAGATTAGATGTGTGTTGATAATTGCAGAGACTTAGCTGGGTGATAGATGGGACTTCATTAAACGTTTGTGTTTTTATATGTTTGAAATTTCTCACAATCAGAAGTTAATAAAAGGTCAGGTTACAAATAGCTATTATTTATTGGGCATCTGCTCTGTGTCAAACTTGTTTAAATATGTTTTTTAGTCCCCACAACCTTGAAAAAGTACAGAGCCAGTGTTGTGTCCAGCTCCCTATTAATGGCCTGGAAAAAGCAACACAAGATGGCCCAAGTACTTGGGCCCCCGCCACCCATGTGGGAGACTGGGATGTAGTTCCTTGCTCTTGACTTTGGCCTGGCCCAGCTTTGTCAATTGTGGTCATCTGGGAGTAAACCAGTAGATGGAAGGGATACATTATGTGTGTGTGTGTGTGTCGTCTTCTCTTTTTTTTTTTTTTTAAAGAATTATTTTATTTATTTGAAAAGAGTTACAGAGAGAGGCAGAGCCAGAGAGAGAGAGGTCTTCCATTCTACTGGTTCACTCCCCAAATGACCGCAATGGCCAGAGCTGAGCTGATCCGAAGCCAGGAGCCAGGAGCTTCTTCCAGGTTTCCCACGCAGTGTTTAAGATGCTGTTTGGAACACCTACATTCCATATGAAAAGTGTCTGAGTTCAAGTCCTCGCTCGCTTTTTTTAAAAGATTTATTTTATTTATTTGAAAGAGTTACAGAGAGAGGTAGAAGCAGAGAGAGAAGTCTTCTATCTGCTGGTTCACTCCCCAGATGGCTGCAATGGCTGGAGCTGTGCTGATCTGAAGCCAGGAGTCAGGAGCTTCTTCCGAGTCTCCCACATGGGTGCAGGGGCCCAAGGACTTGGGCCATCTTCTACTGCTTTCCCAGGCCATAGCAGAGAGCTGGATCAGAAGAGGAGCAACTGGGACATGAATTAACACCCATACAGGATGCTGGCACTGCGGGCTGAGGCTTTAACCCACTGTGCCACAGCACCGGCCCCAACTCTGACTTTCAAATAAATAAATAAATAAATTTTAAAAATAAGTGCAGGCCGGCGCCACAGCTCACAAGGCTAATCCTCTGCCTTTCGGTGCTGGCACACCGGGTTCTAGTCCCGGTTGGGGCGCCGGATTCTGTCCCGGTTACCCCTCTTCCAGGCCAGCTCTCTGCTGTGGCCAGGGAGTGCAGTGGAGGATGGCCCAGGTGCTTGGGCCCTGCACCCCATGGGAGACCAGGAGAAGTACCTGGCTCCTGCCATCGGATCAGCGCAGTGCGCCAGCCGCAGCGTGCTGGCCGTGGCGGCCATTGGAGGGTGAACCAACGGCAAAGGAAGACCTTTCTCTCTGTCTCTCTCTCTCTCACTGTCCACTCTGCCTGTCAAAAAAAAAAAAAAAATTGCAAGGGATCTTCAAAAAGTTCATGGAAAGTGTGTATTTGAAAGAACTGTGTATGAATTTCAATATTTTTGCACCAAAATGAACTTGTTTTAATTCTATTTTCTTTTTAAAGATATATATATATATTCATATATATGTGTGTGTGTGTGTGTGTGTGTGTGTGTACACATACATATCTATGTATTTGGAAGGCCAAAGAGTTAGAGAGCGAGTTTTCATCCACTGATTCATGCCCCAAATGTCTGCAACAGCCAGATGCTGGGGCAGGCCAAAATCAGGACTCCCACATGGACAGCAGGAATCATTTCCCCCTGCCTTCCCACATGGATTAGCAGGGAGCTATATCAGAAGCTGAGTATCTGGGACTCAAACTGGTGCCACGGCATCTTAACCTGCTGCACCACAGTACTGGCCCCTTAATTCCATTTTCCAAAAACTTTTTAGGTACTCTCATATTGTTACCCCATTTTACTCATGTGAAAATTGGGACCCAGAGAACTTAATTATAATATTAGCTACAATTTGGCACTTGCCGCTTGTCAGGCTCATTAGCTCATTTAGTATTCCCCAACAGCCTTATGAGGTAGAAAACAGGCCAATTTAATGACAACCAATTCACTGAAGGACTGTGGTTTATGAGGTTTCATTGATCAGTTTGTACTGATTAATATTGTTCACTATGTGTAACAGAATTATCCAAGCCATTTTGAGTTTTTCCTTTTCCTTTACATATTTTTAACAGCATTCTTGACACATGATTCATATACCATAAAATTTGCCTTTTCTAGGTTAAATTAACCTGTGGTTAAATGAATTTTAGTAACTCTACAGAATTGTACAACCATTACAATCCAGTACAAGAACATTTCTGTAAGAACAAAAGGATCCCTCTTGCCTATTTGCAGGCAGTCCTCATTCTCATCTCTAGGCCCAAGCAACTACTAATCTACTTTCTATAGATTTGCTTTTTCTGGATCTTTTGTAGAAATGGAATCATGCAATACGTGGTCCTCCATATCTGGCTTCTTTCACTTAGAGCATAATGTTGGGGGGTGGGTAGATCATTCATGATGTAGCATGTATCATTAGTTGATTCGTTTTTACCACTGAACAACATTTCATTGTATGGATATATCACATTATATTTATCTAAACATTTACTAGTTAATGGTCATTTGCATTACTTCTGCTTTTTGGCTACTACGAATAATACTGCTTTGAACATTGATGTATAAGTTTTTGTGTAGACATAGGTTTTCATTTCTCACCTATGAGTAAAATTACCCAGTCACATGGTAACACTATATTTAGCTTTTTAAGAAACTGCCAAAGATTATTCCAAAATGTGTGTACCATTTTGCAGTCCCACCAGGAACCATGAGTTTCTTCACGTATTGACCAACAATTTTTTTTTTTAATTATAGCCATTCTGAGAGATGCAAAGTGGTATCTCATTTTTTGATAAAAATTATATACATACACACACACACATATATATATAAGTTTTGATACACATCTAAATTGTGAAATGATTGCTGTAGTCAGGCTAATTAACAAAGTCATCCCCTTACACACTTACCATTTTGTGTGTTTGTGTTTTTATCTACTCTTGGGAAATTTCAGGTATATGTCTGTAGTCATCTTGCTGTGCATGAGATTTCTAGAACTTTTTCATCCCACATAACTGAAACTCTGGTTAGCATGTTCCCTTACCCCACAGCCTTTCAAAACCACAGTTATACATTTTGTTTCTATAAATTTTATGTCTGTAGGTTCCGTATATAAGTGAAGTCACTGCGTATTTCTTTTTTAAAGATTTGTTTTTTATTTGAAAGGCAGAGTTACAGAGAGATGGAGAGACAGAGAATCTTCCATCTGCTGGTTGACTCCCCAAATGGCTGCAATAGCCAGGAAGGGCTGTGCCAGGCCAAAGCCAGGAGCCAGGAGTACTTTCCAGTCTCCCATGTGGGTGCAGGCGCCCAACCAAGTACTTGAGCCATCTTTGCTGTTTTCCTAGGTGCATTAGCAGGGAGTTGGATCAGAAGTGAGCAGCAGGGTCTCAAACCAATGGGATTCCAGTGCTACAGGTGGTGGCTTACCATGCTGTGCCACAATGCCAGCCCCATGGAGTATTCTTCATTGCGTGTCTGACTTGTTTCACTTAGGTTAATGTCCCCTAAGAATATATTGTCACAAATGGCAGGATTGTTTGGATAAGCATTATCTTCTTAATGGTCAGTTTTTAATTTACCTATTGTCAGGTCAAAAGATATTTTCCTGTGATTTCTTCTAGAGAGTTTATAGTTTTAGCTTTCACATTTAAGTTTATGATGTATTTTTAGTTAATTTTTGTGTATGATGTGAGATAAGGGTCCATATTCATTTCTTTGCATATGGCTATTCAGTTTTATCAGCACCATCTCTTTCTTTTTGAACAAGATTTGTTTATTTTATTTGAGTCACACAGAGGAAGAGAGAGAGAGAGAGAGAATGTTCCATCCACTGGTTCACTTCTCAAATAGCCACATTGGCTGGGGCTGGGCCAAGCCAAAGCAAAGAATTAGGAGACTCTTCAGGATCTCCCACGTGGATGCAGGGGCCCAAGCACTTGGGCCATCCCCCCACCCCACCCGGCTGCGTTCCCAAGCACATTAGCAGGCAGCTGGATAGGAAATGGAACAGCTAGGACTTGAACCAACACCCATATGGGATGCCAGTATCACAGATGGCAGCTTTACCTGCTACCTCATAACACCAACCCTGTCTCAGTACCATTTCTTGAAATCTTTTCCCTACTGAATTACCTTGACACCTTTGTCAAAAATCAGTTGATCATAAATTTAGGAGATTATTCTGGACTCACAGTTCTGTTCCACTGATCTGTATGTCTATCCTTAAGCCAATATTGCATTGTTTTGATTACTATAGCTTTATTATAAGCTTTGTAATTGAGTAATATGTCTTCCAACTTTTTTCTTTTTTGAAATAGTGTTGGCTATTTAAAACTTTTTGCATGACTATGTACAATTTACTATCAGTTTGTCAGTATACAAAAAAAGCTGGCTGGATTTTGATAGAGGTTGCATTGAATCTTGCCAAGATCAATTATGGGAGAATTACCATCTTAACAATATTGCGTATGATTGTTTGCTTTTTTTGTTCTCCTTCCCTTTATCTTCAGTACCAAGAGGATGAAGAGCTTACCCAAATCCCGGCGAGCCAAGATTGCAAAGAAGTCCGAAAAGGCTAGGGCGGTGACAGAACAGATGATGGAGGATGAATTTGACTTGGATTCAGATGATGAGCTCCAGATAGACGAGAGACTGGGAAAGGAAAAGGCGACCTTGATAATAAGACCAAGTGTGTCTCTAATTTTCTCTTCCCTGGCCTGCCCATTTCATATATATTTTTGGCCCCTTTGGTAGTCTCAAAACATTAGGCCTGAATTTGTTGAGATTCTGATTTACCAGACTTTGTAGGCCCCCCCATTGTTTCCTTTTCTCTAGAGATTTATCAGTTAATGTTTCATCTCTCTAAATTAGTGGGCTGTGATCATTACTTCCAGGAAAATTACTGTGTTATTTTCTTCCCTCTGGGTATTTGGCTCAGATGCTAATCTTGGCTTCAAAATAAGTGCGTTCTGGTTGTTTTGTTTTTGTTTTGTTTAAGAATTTCCCCGGAAGTTGCCCCGTGCAAAGCCTTGCTCTGACCCTAACCGAGTTCGTGAACCAGGAGAAGTTGAGTTTGACATTGAGGTAGGAACCCATCCTATATCTAGTCTTCTGCTCATTCTGGTCATGGAGATAGACGACAGATTGTCATTCTCATTGGGAGGGAGTCGAAATGTCCTGTGCATTCAGTTCCTGAAGTGTCCATTAAGTAAAAGATCATTTGCTAAGGACTGCTTCGCATTAAAATGGGAAATTACAGGTTAGTTGAAATATTTTTAAAATCTTTTAATACAGAATAGAATAAAGACAGTGTGATGTAGCAGAAAGCATATCTGATTTGGAGTATCTGATGTGACCTTACTCAAAGTATTTAGCTTTACTGAGCCTTAGTTTCCTTATCTTTAAAATATGGATGTTAGAATTCTTAACTCGCAAAGGTGCTGCAGAGATTAAGATGAAAGTGTGAATATTCTGCATAGTACTTGGTGCTCAGAAGATACTATCAGAAGTCAGACTGTCAACTCTGTATTCAAACCTTATGAGAGTAGAATAGCAGATGTCCTAAACAGCACTCTGGCCTCAGAATCAGCCCTTGAGGCATTTGGATCTGGCTGAAGAGCCCATGAGAGTATTTTAGGCATGGAAAGCCAAGACACTCTGTTAAAAAAAAAAAAAAAAAAGAAAAACCTAAATGAAAGATCTCAGTGAGATCCCAGTAGAAAGAACGGACCATCAAAGAAGGAGGTACCTTTCTCTGAAGGGAGGAGAGAACTTCCACTTTGACTATGACCTTGTCTAAATATGATCAGAGTCGGTGAACTCAAAAGGCTTCCATAGCCTTGGCAACTCATGACAAGAGCCTAGGGAGATTACAGACACCATAAACAAGAGTGTCAATTTGTTAAGTCAACAACAGGAGTCACTGTGCACTTACTCCTCATGTAAGATCTCTGTCCTTAATGTGTTGTTCAATGTGAATTAATGCTATAACTAGTACTCAAACAGTACTTTAAACTCTGTTTCTGTGTGGGTGCAAACTGATGAAATCTTTACTTAATATATGCTAAATTGATCTTCTGTATATAAAGATAATTGAAAATGAATCTTGATGTGAATGGAATGGGAGAGGGAGCGGGAGATGGGAGGGTTGTGGGTGGGAGGGAAGTTATGGGGGGAAAAAGCCATTATAATCCATAACCTGTACTTTGGAGATTTATATTTAGTAAATAAAATTAAAAAAAAAACCTTGTGAGAGGAACTCTGGGCAACTGACATTACATGTTCTCTCCCTAACAGGAGGACTACACAACAGATGAAGACATGATGGAAGGGGTTGAAAGCAAGCTTGGGAATGGAAGTGGAGCTGGTGGAATTCTTGATCTGCTCAAGGCCAGCAGGCAGGTGGGGGGACCTGACTATGCTGCTCTCACGTGAGTATTGGCTTTGGTCTTCCCTTTCCATGCTATCAGACAGCATTCTTCCCTCCCACCCAAGGGGCTAGGTCAGCCAATCAGTAGATATGTTTTGAGCCATTTAAAGGAACAAAGAATTATTGAGGGCATTTGGGGTGAAAGAATAAAGTAGATAAGAAACCTGTCCTGAGGAGCATAAGATCTGACAGTGATAGGATATACAGATTTCAAGGGAAATAAATTTGGGGAACTTTGGAGATTGGGAGAGTTTAGAAGAATCATGGAAGGAGTACAGTTAAAAATAAAAGGAGAGAATGCAGCATGGGTGAACTGGGTGGGAGGTATGCTCCTTAGTTTTTGCCATCTTGCCTACTGTCTATGGAGGCACTTGAGACAAGAGGGACTGGCTTTTCATAAAAACGATCTTTAATACTGTCTTGATCCTTTAGCTTGATTTCTAGTTTATCACCTTGAGTGGTCCCCCCCTTCTTCTTCCCTCCTTGATCCCCACAGCTGTTGTCCCTCCACCCTGATTATTCTGATGACTGGCTTCCTCTGACAACTAGAGAAATTCCCTCAGCATTTCTCCTCTGTCCCTTGCAGCGAGGCCCCAGCCTCTCCCAGCACTCAGGAGGCTATCCAGGGCATGCTGTGCATGGCCAACCTGCAGTCCTCATCGTCCTCACCGGCTACCTCCAGCCTGCAGGCCTGGTGGACCGGGGGGCAGGACCGAAGCAGTGGGAGCTCCAGCAGTGGGCTGGGCACAGTGTCTAACAGTCCTGCTTCCCAGCGCACCCCAGGGAAGCGGCCCATCAAGCGGCCAGCATACTGGAGAACCGAGAGCGAGGAGGAGGAGGAGAACGCCAGTCTGGATGAACAGGACAGCTTGGGAGCATGCTTCAAGGACGCAGAGTATAGTAAGGGCAGCTAAGCACGTGGGTCCAGGCCAGAAGGGCTCCCCTCAGCCCCAGTCTCAAACCCAGCCCCAACAGAGGACAGGCTGTAGTTCACAAAAGGCCTGGCTTTAAGCCTGTTAGTTTCTCTGAGCCATGTTTACTTAATGTGTAAAATGGGGGCGTTTCTCAGGTTGTGTAAGAATTAAAGACTATGCTTGTACAGAGCACTTGGCACAGTGTCTTGTTTATGGGAAGTCCTCAAGAAATGGTAGCTGTTATAATTAGCTATCATCAATTTTTAGTACTGTCCAATTTTCATTGCTTGTAACTCTTGGTTTTTTCCTGGCCTATTTTATTTCCACAACTTGTATTTATGTTATCTGGCAGTTCATGCCTTGCAAAGGTATATATAGTCTGCCCTCTGTATCCACAGTTTCTGCATCTGCAGATTCAACCAAGTGTTGGGGAAAAAATTGCATCTGTACTGGACTTGTGCAGACCTTCCTTATCATTATTCCCTAAACAATACAGTTTGACAACCATTTGCATAGCATTTACAGTGTATTAGATTTTATAAGTAGAGATGATTTTTAAGTATGTAGGAGGATATGTATAGCTTATGTGCAAAGACTAGACCATTTTATATAAGGAATTTGAGCAGCCACAGATTTTTGTGTCCACAGGACCTCTGCAAACCAATCCCTGTGGATTCTGAGGGATGACTGTAATGACCTTTCCATGGGCATTTTACGTTTAGGAACTGAGCCCTTATTTTTAAGCTAAGATTTAGTGAAACTGCAATGTGTAAAGAATTTTTTGTATAATACAGGTGATGAGAGGTTTTTAATTTGGTAGTATTATCAAAAGTTATTTATTTGGTCAAGGTTATTGGTCAAAATTAGAACATGATAAAAAAAATTCTTGTGACTAACACTCTAACCTGGGTCCAAAGGCATCCTTTGTTAGTAATTTGATGTATAACTTTCCTTTTATTGTGTTTATTCCCTTATATAGACATGCGTAGATAATGGTACTCAAACCAGCATTCTGATATGGGATGCCGGTGTTGTAGATGGAGCTTATCTCATTGTGCCACAATGCCAGCCCCAAACTTTTAGTTCTTTATCGGGAATTAAGTTTTTTGAATTATGGGAGGTAAGAATCTAACCTTATTTTTTTCCACACAGATAGTCATTTACCTCAATACCATTTATTGATAGTTCACCATTGTCTCCCTGATTTGAAGTCCTGCCTTTGTCATAAAATAAATTCCCATATTTGTTTATATGTGGATTTGTTTTTTTACTGTAGTCCTCAGTTCTGTGTTTTAATGGGTACATGACCTTGGCCAAGCTAGTTAATCTCTCTATGCCTCTTTTTGATAATAGTACCTACCTCATAGGTTATTATGAGGATTACATATACAAAAAGCATTTAAAGCATTTCCCAGCATATAGTAAGCACTGTGTGTTAGATATTATTAATATTATTCTGTTCCATAAAATTAATTTGTTTATTCCTATGGCAGTACGAGGTAGGTTAGTTACCACAGGCCTTGTGTCTGGTACAGCTAATCCCTTGTGCTGAATGTACTTTGGATTTGAGCACAATGCTCAACAAACCCATCATCTCTGTACTAAGCTGTGATTGGGCTTAGGGGCATTCTTCTGGCCACCTACTCTTCCTTCAGCAGCCAATCACATTAAGCTGCAACCAAGACATCTGGACCTGGTTTAGCCAATCCTCTTAGAAAAAACAGCTTACTCAGCCTCTGCTTCCTCCTTCTCCTTCCTGCTTTGCCCAGCAACACTGCAAAGGCAGTTTAACAAGGAGAGAGCTCCCTACTTGTCTTTATTTTTTCAAATTTTCTAGGCTAGTATTAAGCCTTTTCTATTCCAGGTGAATTTTAGAATTAGCGAATAATTTAATTGAGATTTCAAGATTTAAGAGTATATAATATTTATAGATTAATTTATGGAGAATGACATCTTTTATTGGAGGCCCCTCTGCTATAATGGGGTATATACATTCCTGAAAAATCACATATCTTGAAAATTTGTGTGGTAAAAGTAATAGGGTTTACAAGAAAAAGAGATTAGGGGCGTATCTTTCAAAATGTATATGCCTTTGAAGCCAAAACGCTGACCCAAATAATGAATAGTCCTAACTTGTCCAATTAAAGGCCATTGGCATTTACTCTGATCACAATCACTGGAGTCTTAAACCCTGGACTCAGGCTTTTTCCTTCCAGAAGTGGAGTCTTAAAAGCATTTGCCTAAAATGCATATCAACTTCATCAAATAAAAATTGAATTAAAATCTGACCCAGTGTCTAGTCTTCATCAATTTTTTAAACACGGGGGGAAATGTCTTTGCAGTTTTTTCATCTCCTCTTTTAACCAGTCTCCTATCCCATCAGAACTTAATTTTGTAGAAAACAGAGCCAGTAGTTGCTCTTTCACTGATAGGTGGCACAATTGCAGGATCTTTGTACATCTTCATATATTATTAAGGCTTTCTTTGTAGTTTTGAGAAAGTCCACCATGGATTGGTTAGAAACAGTATGCCAGAGAAAATTGCTTTTGAAATAGTACAATTTCTGGACAGCATTGACGTCGTTCCCCTATTTACCTTTTGGGTTTAAGCAGACACAAAATAGGTCATCTTGTCTTTCTGTCTTCACAAATGAGCTATCTCTCAATTTATTCAGGTCTTCTTGTACAAGGGCATTTGAAAAGGTTCATGGAAGTTGGAATTAAAAATTGTTTATTTTGATGCAAAAAAAATTTTAAATCCCTGAACAGCTTTTTTATAATATACATTTTCTATAAACTTTTTGAAGACCCCCTCATATATCTCTTCCTTGGTTTATTTCTTCTTCAGTTTATTCTTAGGTATTTTATTTTGGTTGCTATTAAAAGTGACATCTTTTTATGTGTTACATTTTCTATTTGGCTTTCCTAAGTATGTAGGCAAATTATTTTCTTTCCATATTGATCCTGTATTGGACTGCCTTACTATATACTTACTAGTTTTATTAAGTTTTTTCGTAATTGTCTTGAGTTCTTGAGCTAGTTGATGTATTTGTTCTGTTTTAGTTTGATAGTGCTGCCATAACAAAATACCGTAGACTGTGCAGTTTAAACAAGAGAAGTTTATAACCTTACAGTTCTGGAAGTTGGAAGTCCAAGATCAAGGTATCAGCAGAGTTGGTTTCCAGTGAAGCCTCTCTCCTTATCTTACAAATAACATCCCTCTTGCTGCCTTTTCATGTGATCATCCATCTGTGCATGTGTCCCTATTGTATCTCTGTGCATCCTAATGTCTTCTTGTAAGGACAGAAGTCAGATTGGATTAGTGCCGCCACCACCACACCCAGCCTTATTTTAACTTAATTACTTCTTTAAAGGCTTTATCCCCAAATGCAGTCACACTCTTGGGTTTTGCGGGATTAGGCCTTTAGCATACAGATTTTTATAGGACACAGGTCAGGCCCTAATATCCCCTTTCTTTCTATATTCATACTTAATGATTTTTCTAGTTTTATTACAGTGCTGTCATAGTGGAGATAGGGGGCATCCTTGTGCTGTTTCTGACTTTAAAGTAGTACTGCTTATGTTTCTCTACTCAGTATGTAAGTCTCTCTAGGTCTCTGGTAGACTACTTTCATAAAGTTCAGGAGAGTCTCTATCTCTAGTTTGGAAGGCTTTTGTTTGTTTCAAAATCAAGTCACATGAGGTTTTAACAAATGGTTTTATGGTATCTTTTTAAAAATATTTATTTAGTTTAAAGGCAGAGAGAGAGATCAATCTTGGATCTACTGATTCACTCCCCAAAAAATGTCCACAACAGCTGGGGCTGGGCCAGGCTGAGGCCAGGAGCCTGGAATTCAGTTTGGGTCACCCATGTGGTAGGCAAATACCCAAGAATTTGAGCCATCTTCTGCTGCCTCCCAGGGTGTATAATAGCAGAAGCTGGAATCGGAAGTGGAGCCAGGACTTGGAACCCACATACTCTAATATGGAACATGGTTTTCCCAAGTGATAGTATCTTAACTGCTGCACCGAACACCCGCCCCTATTTTTGTTGTTTCTGATTTTATTTTATTCTCTCTTTTAATGTTCTTCATCTGACATCCTGAGTTGAAAGTTCTGTTCATTTGCTTTCATTGTGTCTATAAAATTGTATTTTTTTAAGTTGGTCTGAAGCAAAATTGGCTTTTTTCTGTATCCATGTTTACATTCTAGCAGCTACCACAATCAGGACACAGAACACTTTGTCTTCTTACTCCTGCCCCTCTTTGTCACCTTACTCTCTCCTTACTCCTAACCCTGGAAACCATTGATCTACTCTCCATCACTGCACTTTTGCCTTTGCCAGAATGCCATATAAATGGAATTATTTAGTATGTAATATTTTGAGATTGAAATCTTTCACTCAGCACAGTACCTTTAAGATTCATACATGTTGTGTATGAATAGCTTATTTCTTTTTATTGTTGAGCAGTATTCCATTGTGTGGATGTACATGTTAAAGGACATTTCAGTTGTTTCCAATTTGAGATGATTATAAATAGTGATACTGTGAACAGACTTTTGTTTGAACATGAGATTTCATCTCTCTATTTACTAAAATACCTAGAAATGGGATTCCTAGACAATATGGATTGTGAATGTTTTAACTTTAGAAAATTACTACTAAACTTTCCCAGAGTAGTTATGGCATTTTACATTCCCATTACAAGTATATGAGCTTCAAGTTGCTGTACCTACTGGTCAGTATATATATTTTAGCCATCCTAATAAGTGTAGTGATATCTCATTTAATGGCTTGTTTAATGGTTAATGATCTTGAATGAGCATCTTTTTCTGTGTTTGCCATTTATATATCCATTCTTTTTGAAGTGTCTTTAAACAGCACTTTAAATGACTTTTGCCTGTTTTTCTTTGGGGCTCTTTCTTTCCTTAACTGTTGAGCTTTGAATATGCTTCATATAGTCTGTGTAGTCCCTTATTGAATATGTGATTGGCAGATATTTTCTCCCAGAGTGTAGCTTGTTTTTCTTTTTCTTTTTAGTTTTCTAAAAATTTTTATTTTCATTTCATTTGAAAGGTAGACATATACATACATATACATACACAGAAATCTTCTGCTGGTTCATTCCCCAAATGCAGGAGCTATGAATGCCTACCCCCATTCTCCATTTTCTTTTAAAAATATTCCAGATAAAGAGGTTCTACTCACTGATTCACTCCTCAGATGTCTGAAACAGCTGGGTCTGGGCCAAGCCAAAACCAAGAGCTAGAAACTCAATTCTGGACTCCTATGTGGGTAGCAGAAACCCCATCACTTGAGTCATCACTGCTATTCCCCAGAGTCTGTATTAGAAGGAAGCTGGAGTCTGGAGCTAGAGCCCAATATTGAACCCAGGCACTCTAATGTGGGACACAGCATCTTAATTGCTAGGCTAAATGCCTGCTCCATCTTTCATAAGAAAATACTTTTAATTTGGGGATGAGGGAGGTGGAGGTGAGGGCAGGCATTTGGCACAGTGGTTAAGATACCGCTTGGGATGCCCATATCTCATACTGGAGTGTCTAGTTTCACATCCTAGCTTTTCTCGTGATTCCAACTTTTTGCTAATGTGCATCCTGGGAGGCAGTAGGTGATAGCTGAAATAGTTGGTCCCTGCCTTCCATGTGGGCATCCCAAATTGGATATTGGAGCATAAGGAGAATGAACCAATAAATAGAAGATCTGTCTTTCTGTGTTTGTCTCTCTGCCTTTCAAATAAAATGAAAACTTTAAAAAAAGAAAAGCAAAGAAAGAAAATAGTAAACATCAAATATTAGAACCAAATGATAAGACACAAAAAAATCCCTACTTTTTGAAAATACTGGTAATAAAATAAACTAGACACACTATTGTTGAACACTATGACCAAGTACAGCTAACTGCAAGAAGAAAATTTGGGTATAAAGTCAGTAGTAATCCTATTAATGTTCATCACCACATTAACAAATAAATCGAGAAAAACTATTTGTCAAAAGATACCAGAAAACCATTTAAAAAATCTCATATTACTAGATTTTAAAACAAAAGCCTTTCAAACTATATAGATAATTTGGGGAGGATTAACATCTTTATTTTTATTTTTTATTTACACAGCTTTTTTTATCCACATTCCCATATTTCCATTTAAGTGATACATGCGGGACTGAGAATATCAGATTTATTATTGTTTCATACAACCATTTAAAAATGCATAGTTCAGTGGCATTAGTGCATTTACAGTGCTATAAAATGGTCACTTCCATTTTTGAAGATATTGCCCTCACTAGAAAATACTTCATGTTCAATAAATAATTAATCTCCATATCCTCATCTCTTTATCCTCTGGTATCCCGCAATCTGCTTTCTGTTTCAGAAAATTTGTGGAGAAATCAGATTCAAAGATGAGGATTTTTTTCATGTGAAAAACTTTGAGATCTTTGTGTAGTTTTTCCATAATACACATTTTACTTGAACTTTTTTTTTTTCATAGGCAGAGTGAACAGTGAGAGAGAGAGACAGAGAGAAAGGTCTTCCTTTGCCGTTGGTTCACCCTCCAATGGCCGCCGCGGCCGGCGCGCTGTGGCCGGCGCACTGCGCTGATCCGATGGCAGGAGCCAGGTACTTATCCTGGTCTCCCATGGGATGCAGGGCCCAAGCACTTGGGCCATCCTCCACTGCACTCCCTGGCCACAGCAGAGAGCTGGCCTGGAAGAGGGGCAACCGGGACAGAATCCGGCGCCCCGACCGGGACTAGAACCTGGTGTGCCGGTGCTGCAAGGCGGAGGATTAGCCTAGTGAGCCGCGGCGCCGGCCTACTTGAACTTTTTAAAGCCCCCATTTATTACCACAATTTTTTTATCCATTCATGTGCTAAACAAATTTTTTGTTTCCACCTTTTGGCTGTTAGGAATAATGCTGCTATAGACATCCTTATGCATGTTTCTGTGCAGATACATGTTTTCATTTCTCTTGGTCATATATCTAGGAGTAGGATTACTGAGTCATAGTAATTCTATTTTTAACTCTTTGAGAAACCACCAAAATGTTTTCCCACAGAGTACAAGAGAATTTGCATCATAGATAATATTGATTCTTCCAAACCATGTATATGATATGTTCCTTCAATTTATTTTCTTTCTTTTTTGAGGTTTCTGCATACAAATCCTACACATTTTGTTAGAGTTTTAAGTTATTTTGTAAATGGTATCTTTTTAAAAATTTTTGTTTTCTAATTGTTTATTGCCAGTATATATAAATATGATTGATTTTTGTGTGTTGACCTTGTATCTTGCAGCCCTAGCAAAATCACTTATTTGTTCTAGGACTTTTAAAGGAATATTCTTGTGATTATCTATTTAGATGATCATGCCGTATGGAAGAAGTGACAGTTTTATTCATTCTTCTCCAGTCTTCATGTCTTTTGTTTTTCTTTTTTATTCTGATGTGGGACTTCAAGCAGAATGTGGCGAGAGTGGCCATCCTAGCCTTATTTCCAATGAAAAAGAGAAAACAGTTAGTCTTTCACCATTGAGTACTATGTTAGCTCCAAGTTATCAGGTTAACGAAGTTTACTTCCAGTTCCTAATTTGCTGAGTTTTTTTTTTTTAATTATCATGTATGGGTGTTGAATTTTGTCTAATTTTTGTCTCCATTAATGGGTATTACTGTGTGTTTTTTCTTTTTAGAATTTTTTTTTTAGAAATTGTATTTTGGGGGAGGGAGAGAAAAAGAGAGACTGTGTGTGGGTGTGTGTATATCTGTGTGTGTTCTCATCTCTTGGTTCACTTCTCAAATGCCCACACAAACAGGGGCCTGGGGCCAGGAACTCAATCCAGTTCTCCCAGTTGAGTGGCAGGCACCTAGTTACTTGAACCATCACTGCTGCCTCCCAGGATCTTAACATGGAGCTGGAATCAGGAGCAGAGTCAGAACTTAAACCCAGGCGCTCTAATATGGGATGTTGTTGTCCCAAGTGGAGTCATAATTGCTAGGCTAAATGCCCACTCCCCCATTTTTCTTCTTTAGTCTGTTAATATGGTATATTACATTGATTTTTGAATATTGAGCCAACCTTGTATTCACAGGATAAATTCCATCTGATCATGATGTATAATTATTATTCTTACATATTGCCAGAATTAATTTAGTATTTCACCAGAGATTTTGTGTGTGTGTGTGTGTGTGTGTGTATATATACACATATTCTCCATGTGTACATGGAGAATAGTGATCTGTAATTTTCTTTTCCTGTATTCTTTTACTCTAGTTTTGGTATCAGATTAATGCTGGCCTCAAAAAATGAGTTGGGAAATGTTCCTTCTTCTTAAAGAAAATATTTTCTGGAAGGCGTTATGCAGAATTGGTGTCTTGTCTTCTTTAAAGATTTGATAGAATTTACAATGTGACCACCTGGGTTCCAAGATTTCTTTTTCAGAATTTAACTGTGGGATTAATTTTTAAAGAAGCTGTAGGATTTTCAGGTTATTTATTTCACCTTGAATGATTTTTTGGTAGTTTGTGTCTTTCAAATAATTGATCCATTTCATCTAAGTTGTTCAGTTTCTGGGCATAGAGTTTATAGAGTTCTCCCATTATCCTTTAATTTTCTTTGGGACATTTAGTGGTAGCCCTTTTTTCATTTTTGATATTAGTAACTTGTGGCTTCTTTTTTGTCATTCTTGTTGGCATTTTGTCAATTTAATTGATCTTTTCAAAGCTTTCAATTCCATTTTCTGTATCAATTTCATTAATTTTTGCTTTTCAAAAAATTTAGTTTATCATTAGTTTTCAATGTGATTTGTAGATACAATTCTTGGAACATAATATTCCCTTCCTCTCTTCTTCCCCTGATTTCTGCTCTTGAGATTATTGTTCTGCTTGCTATGGATTTATTTTATTCTTTTTCTAATGTCAAAAGTAGAAATAAAGATTATTGATTTGAGGCCTTTTTTACATTTCTAATGTAAACTTTTTTTGAAGGTTTTATTTATTATTTGAGAGTAGAGTTACAGACAGAGAGAGGGAGAGACAGAAAGGTCTTCCATCTGCTGGTTCACTCCCCAAATGCCCTCAACAGCCAGAGATGAGCCAATCCAAAGCCAGGAGCCATGAGCTTCCTCCAGGTCTCCCACATGGGTGCAGGAACCCAAAGACTTGGGCCATCTTCCACTTTTTTCCAGGTTATCAGCAGGGAGCTAGATTGGAAATGGAGCAGCTGGGACACAAACAGACGCCCTTATGGGGTGCTGGTGCCACAGGCCAAGGCTTAGCCTATGTGCCATAGCACTGGCCCATTTAATGTAAACATTTAATGCTTAAATTTCTTATTTATTTATTTGAGAGGTAGAGTTATATATATAGAGAGACAGTTGGGGGGGGGGGGTCTTCTATCCGTTGGTTCACTCCCCAAATGGCTGTAATGGCTGGAGCTAAGCCAATCTGAAGTCAGGAGCCAGGAGCTTCTTCTGGGTTTCCCACACAGGTGCAGGGGCCCAAGCACTTGGGCCATCTACTACTGCTTTCTCAGGCCATAGCAGAGAGCTGAATTGGAAGTGGAGCAGCCGCAACACGAGCAGACACCCTTATGGGATGGTGGCCACAGGCTGATGCTTAGCCTACTGTGTCACATGGCCAGCCCCCTTAAATTTCTTTCTAAGCAGCACTTCATCTATGTCTCACCAATTTTCTGTGTCACATTAAACTATTTTCTATCTTTGAACTCTTTTCTTTGACCCGTGGATCAAAAGGATGTTTTAATTTCTTTTTTTTTTTTTTTGAGATTTATTTATTTTATTTGAAAGAGTTACACAGAGAGAGGAGAGGCAAAGAGAGAGAGGTCTTCCATCTGCTGGTTCACTCCCCATTTGGCTGCAATGGCTGGAGCTGCGCAGATCTAAAGCGAGGAGCCAGGAGCTTCTTTTGGGTCTCCTAAGAGGGTGCAGGGGCCCAAGGACTTGGACCATCTTCCACTGTTTTCCCAGGCCATAGCAGAGAGCTGGAAGGGAAGTGGAGCAGCCAGGACTCGAAGCAGTGCCATATGGGATGCCGGCACTGCAGGTGGTGGCTTTCCCCGCTATGCCACAGCACTGGCCCTAAGGATGTTTTAATTTGAAGTGTTGGAGATATTCTAGTTATCTTTCCATACTGATTCATGGTCTAGTTTGACTGTGGTCAGAGAACATACTTTGTATGATTTCTTTTGGGCTGCTCCACTTCCAGTCCAACTCGCTGCTGGTGTGCCTGGGATAGCAGCAGAGGATGGTACAAGTGCTTTGGTGTCCTGTTACCCATGTGTGAGACCCGGAGGAGGCTCCCTGGCTCCTGGCTTCAGACTGGACCAGCTCCACAATGTTGCAGCCATTTGAGGAATGGACCAGTGGATAGAGGATCTTTGTCTCTGTCTCTCTCTTTCTCTCTCTCAATTCTGCCTTTTCAAATAAATAAATAAATCTTTAAAAAAGAGAAATGTATTTTATTACCAAGGATTTAGTCTATTTTGGTGAAATTTCTTTATGAACTTGAGAATTCTGTTCTATTGTTACTGAGTTAAGTGGCCTATAAATTTTGATTAGATCAAGTTGGTTGATGACACTTTTCTGTGTCCTTGCAGATCTCTCTACTTGGTTCATTGATTACTGAGAAAGATGTGTTGAAGTCTCCAAGAGTATTTGAGGATTTTTCTGTTTGCCCTTTCCGCCCTAACAGTGTTTGTTTCATATATGTGGAACCTTTGCTGCTAGGTGCATCCACGTTTAAGATTACTATTTCTATGAATTCATTGCTTGTAATAATGGTATATCCCTTTTTATCCTTGGTAATTTTCTTTGGTTTGTAGTTACTTTGATAATATAACTGATTTAGAGTTCTTTAATTAGTGTTAATATATTACATCTTATTCTATCCTTTTATTTTTAGCTTACCTTTATGATTACAGTTAAGTAGTTTTCTTATAGACAGCGTTAATGATCTTTTAGTTGGTGTTTTTAAACTAATGTAATTGAAGTTATATAAAGATAAAGGTTTAGTATTATTTATTTCTCTTTGTTACATCTACTTTTTGTTCCTTTTTCTCATTTCCTTCTTTTGGATTTGAATAAATTTTTTGCATTCAGTTTTTTTTTTTAATTTTTTTTTTTTTACAGACAGAGTGGACAGTGAGAGAGAGAGAGACAGAGAGAAAGGTCGTCCTTTTTGCCGTTGGTTCACCCTCCAGTGGCCGCCGCGGCTGGTGCGCTGCGGCCTGCGCACCACGCTGATCCGATGGCAGGAGCCAGGTGCTTCTCCTGGTCTCCCATGGGGTACAGGGCCCAAGCACTTGAGCCATCCTCCACTGCACTCCCTGGCCACAGCAGAGAGCTGGCCTGGAAGAGGGGCAACCGGGACTAGAACCCGGTGTGCCGGCATCGCTAGGTGGAGGATTAGCCTAGTGAGCTGCGGCGCCGGCCTGCATTCAGCTTTAAATTATCAATTGATATTTTTATTCTTTCTTTGTATAACATCAATTATTGAAGAGGTAATTCCTTCAATTGAATGGTCTTGGCACCCCTAATATCAATTAACTATAGGTATATGAAATTCTTTCTATACTCTCAGTTCTATTCCATTAATGTACATGTCTGTTCTCATACTGAGACTATAATGTTTTGATTACTGTAGTTTCGTAGAAAGTTTTTTTTTTTTTTTTTTTTTTACAGGCAAAGTGGACAGTGAGAGAGACAGACAGAGAGAAAGGTCTTCCTTTTGCCGTTGGTTCACCCTCCAATGGCCGCTGTGGCCGGCACGCCGTGCTGATCCGAAGCCAGGAGCCAGGTGCTTCTCCTGGTCTCCTGTGTAGGTGCAGGGCCCAAGGACTTGGGCCATCCTCCACTGCACTCCCGGGCCACAGCAGAGAGCTGGACTGGAAGAGGAGCAACCGGGACAGAATCCGGCGCCCCGACCAGGACTAGAACCTGGTGTGCCAGTGCCGCAGGCGGAGGATTAGCCTAGTGAGCTGCAGCGCCGGCCATCGTAGAAAGTTTTAAAACTAGGAAATATGAATTGTCCAATTTGTTCTTTTTCAACATTGTTGGTATGGGCTGCATGTTTGTGTTCTTCCAAATTCCTTTGTTGAAACCTATCCCCAGTGTAATAGTGCTTGCTGAGCAGGCATTTTGGGAATGATAGGCAGAATTCTCATGAATGAGATTGCTGCCTTTATGGAAGACACCCTTAAGAGATCCCTTGCTCTTTCTGCCAATGTGAGGATACAGTAAGATGACAGCCGGCTAGTTGTGACCAGGAAGCAGGCCCTCATCAGACACTAAATCTGCTGGTGCCTTGATCTTGGACTTCACAACTTCTAGAACTATTGGAAATAAGGTTCTGTCATTTATGAGCTACTCAAATTATGGTGTTTTTGTTACAGAAACACAAATGGATGAGAACAATTCTTTGGGCTATTCAGGGTCCCCTGCAATTCCATTTAAATTTTAAGAGCTCCATTTCTGCAAAAAATAAAAATAAAAATAAAAAATAAAAAGCATTGTTATTTTGATAGTGATTGCATTTAATCTATAGATTGCTTTATAGCTACCTTAACAATATTAAGACATCTAGTCCGTAAGCATTGGATGTCTTTCTGGTTATTTTGGTTTTTAATTTCTTTCAGCAATACTTTATAGTTTTCAGCATGCAAATCTTGTACTTCCATTGTTAAATTTATCCATACCTATATTATTCTTGTTGATATTATAAATGGAATATTTTTCTTAATTTATTTTCTAGATTTTTTATTACTAACACAGAGAAAGACAACTAATTTTTGTTTGTTGACCATGTATCTTGGAACTTTGCTGAATTCTATTACTAGCTCTAAATTGTTCTCTGTGTATATATGAATTCTTCAGAATTTTTTTATGTAAGTTTATTTGTAAATAGAGATTGTTTTACTTCTTCCTTTTTAATTTGATTGTCTTTTATTTCTCTTTTGTTTCTTTGCCTAATTGCTATGGCTAGAATTAACAGTACTAGTAAATAATTTATAGTGTTGACTAGTAATGATGTGGGCAGTCTTGTATTATTCTTGATCTTAAAGGAAAACTTCAGTCTTTTACTATTGTGATATTAGCTATTTTTCATGTTGAGGAAGTGCATATTTTTAATATGCATATTGAAACATATTTTCTTTCAGTGTACAGAGTTAATTATTATCTACATCTTATCCCCTCTTGAATAAGACCTGAACTTTAGAATGGAATTACTTTTGTAAGTTACTTTGCAGATAGAATCTCTTAATTCTCAACAACTTTGCAAGGCAGGTGGTATCTATTATTTCAGGCTTATTGAAGAAGATAATAAGACTTAGAGAAGCTCTCCCAGGTCACTAGTAGGTCAGTCCAAGATTTCAAAATAATTGTGACCCTGAGGCTCAGGGTGTTTCTTTCATATCTCACTTCTCTTGAGTTGGAAAATCTTTCAGATGCAGTGAAATAACACTAACTACTCTGTGTTACCAGGTGTCATTTCCTTCTAGGGACAATTACTCCTCTTTCTTAAAAGAAAATCATTATACAGGAGTTCTTAATTCTTTGCTCAAGGAGGAAGGCCTGAAAAGTAGACTTATTTTTCTGCAAAGTGGCCCTTCTAGGAAGAAGTAGGCAGCTAGGTTCCTCTGATGAAGTAGGATTTTCTATAGAATTTTGACACTGATTATTAGAAATAGTGGCGTTACAATAATTTAGGAGGACATTTTAACTCTTTGACATTATTTCTCTTCTAGGTTTAGCAGCAGTTTCAGAGGTTTTTTTTTTTTTAAGATTTATTCATTTATTTGAAAGACAGGGTGACAGAGAAGAACAGATGGAGAAGGGATCTTCCATTTACTGGTTTACTCCCTGAATGCCTGCCACATCCAGGGCTGGGCCAGTCCAAAGCCTGGAGCCAGAAACTCCATACAGGTCTCCCCCATGAGAGACCCAAATACTTGGGCCACCTTCCACTGCCTTTCCATGCACATTAGCAGGAAGCTGGATCAGAAGCAGAGCAGCTGGGACTTGAACTGGCACTCACATGAGATGTCGGTATTGCAGTCAGCAGCTTAACCTGCCATACAGCAACGTCAGCCCCTATTATCAGAGTATGGACCTCATCAATAGGACCTTTCTAGATCATCTTCCCTTTAAATCCTGTGTGTGTAGCTTGTGAATTACGAGGACAATGTGATAAAGCCATGTGTTTGTGTTTGTGTTAGATGAGATAACTTCTGTATGTGTGTTTTGTCATTTAGATCATGCAGTTCCAGTAATCTTGTTCCTAATTCACCCAAGTGCTCTTTCTGTTCCCTTTGTGAATTAATTATATATCACTTATTTTTCCATTCAGTCAGCAAACACTGGGCACACCTACTCTTCATTGTGTTAGTCTCTCTTAATATGAAATAATACGTGTCCCTGCCCTCATGGTAAATTGGAGGCAACAGATTTACTAATCACTTTAATACTATATAACAAATAACTCCAATAGAAGTATGCATAGGATATAATGGTGAGCTGACAAGCAGGCAGAATCATATTAGGAGAGTGAAGAAAGGCTGCTTGTGCGGAGATGAATCTAGAGCTAAATTTTGAAGAGTAAAGTGAAACCCATGAAGTTAGGCACTGAGTGGACATTGGATGAATGAGTCAGAATTACATGAACCTTGGAAATGGACATTTGCAGCAAAGGTAGAAAGAAAGGCATGAAATATGTGTGGCATATTCAGGGGTTCTTGGAGTTGAGAATGGATTAAGGAAAGGGTACACTTGTAGGGGAGTGGGAGGAGTTAAATAGATATCTATCATTCTGTCTTCACCCTTTTGGATGAGATCTCAGTTTGTCCTGTTTTCCCCTTTCCCTGCAGTCTACCCTTCACTGGAGTCTGATGAGGACGACCCTGCTTTGAAATCTCGACCCAAGAAAAAGAAGAATTCAGATGATGCTCCCTGGAGTCCTAAAGGTGATCCAGTCTCTTAAACTTTGTAGGGGGTGGTCTGGAGAAAATATAGGCTGGGGCAGGAGGGATATTTAATCTAAGAATACCTAATTCAGTCACTCATTTGTTTATTCTGCAAGCATTTGTGGTATTCAGGTACCATGTTAGGTGCCGGAGCTAAAATCCTCAGTAAAACATGGAGTTTGTATGATCAGTGCAGCAAAACCAGAAGTAATGGAGCATTGCTTTTGATATTACATGGTTTGAGATGAAAGGAAGAAAGAACTCAGATTTCACAGAGCAGTCTAAGGCTTCTGCAAACATTGTGATGTCATCATCCCAGCCCTTTAGTTATTTTATTGTCCAAGAGGGAAATTTTGCTGACTCTGCAAAGCCCAAAGCTGTCTCCTATATTGAGAAACCATCCCTTAGGGAGGAAGGAAGAATGATAATTGAGTTGGACATAGGAATTAGAGTGATCACAGAATTTTCTTTATCTTGTGGACTAAGTTTCACATTGGAGGGTCTATCAGCAAGCTTTTGCTGCTCAATAAATGTAGTAACTTAAAGTACCCCAATGTAGTAGCTTAAATGTACCCCAAATGTAGTAGCTTAAAGTAGCAATAGTTGGTCATGTCTCATGATTTTATAGGTTGGCTGAGTTCTTCCAGTTTGGGCCAGCTAGAGTAGGAGCTGGATATTCTAAAAGTATCTTCCTTGGGGTCCTAACTTAGATGGCCAGGGCCTGTTTCCACATAGTCTTTCAAAAAATGTCCAATCTTTTTCACAAAGTAGGAGCAAGGTTTCCAGCAGCAAGAGAGGAAAAACCTAAATGTGCAAATCCTTTTCAAGCCTCTACTTATGTCTGCTACCGTTCCGTTGGCCAAAAGCAAATTACACAGCCAAGCTTTGGTTCCAAGGGTGGGAAGTAGATTGCACCTCTTGAGAGGACAGCTGCAAAGTCACATTGCAAAGGAGGAATGCACACAATGAAATATCTGCTATAGAGGGTGCTGGGATCTGTGAATGCCTGTTGTTCCCTCTCAGCCATATTTGGCCTTTCTGGTGTTTGCCGAGGGTTGATGGAGTGGGGCAGCAGGATATTCCTGGGAAGGGCTCTCTTAGTGAGTCAATCAGCAAATGTTTCTTTCTTTTTTTTTTAATTTTAGACCCATTTTCTGACTTTTTTTCTCCTGTAAGTTTTACCTGTATTTTCTCCTCTATCAAAGTAAATTTTTCTCATTAGTATAATGGAAAATAAGGAAAGGGCCGGCGCCGCAGCTCACTAGGCTAATCCTCCGCCTAGCGGCGCCGGCACACCGGGTTCTAGTCCCGGTCGGGGCACCGGATTCTGTCCCGGTTGCCCCTCTTCCAGGCCAGCCCTCTGCTGTGGCCAGGGAGTGCAGTGGAGGATGGCCCAGGTGCTTGGGCCCTGCACCCCATGGGAGACCAGGAAAAGCACCTGGCTCCTGGCTCCTGCCATCGGATCAGCGCGGTGCGCCGGCCGCAGCGCGCCGGCCGCGGCGGCCATTGGAGGGTGAACCAACGGCAAAGGAAGACCTTTCTCTCTGTCTCTCTCTCTCTCACTGTCCACTCTGCCTGTCAAAAAAAAAAATAAGGAAAAATACTGAAAATAGAGGAAGTTATAAAGAAGATACTGCCCATGATTCTGCTATCTAGAATTAACCACTGTTAAAATTTTGACATATTTTCTTTTAGTATTTGTTTTCTCTGCATTTTTCCTTTTTGGTGTTTGAAATCACACTGTGTATACAGTTGTGTATCCTACTTTTTCATTTTGTTTTCTGCCTTTTAATCAAAGTAGAATGTATAGCATATCAAATAGTACAAAAAAGAGTTTAAGATTAAATGCAAAGTTCTTCTGCACCTGCTTTTCCTACCTTCAATCCTGTGTCTAAACAGCAACCTCATAGTGTTCATTTTCCTAGTAAATGCCTTCAGAATTAAAGGTGATAAAGTAGTTTATATCCTCATTTCCCTATTTATCAACTCTATTTCTTCTTTCACTAATTTCTGTCAGTCTCTCTTGATTACCTACTTTGTAAGATACGCATATCACTGCCCCTGTTCTTACCCTCCTCCAATCTTCTGTGATCCACACTTTATGTTTAAACCATCCAAGTTGTTACTGTATACATTGTCTTGTGATTAACATTCCACATCTACTAGAAATTGACTTTAAAAATTGAACACTAATAAATATACCTGGTCTTTTAATATTATATTGTAAGCATGTTCATAAAGATTTATTCATTTTGAAAGAGTTATTGAGAGAGGGAGAGACAGAGAGAGAGAGCTCCCATCCACTGGTTCACTCCCCAGATGTCCACAACGGCTGACACTGGGTCAGGCCAAAGCTGGGAGCTTTTATCTTCCACTGCTTTTCCCAAGCCATTAGCAGGGAGCTGGGTCTGAAGTGGAGCAGCCGGGACACAAACCTGCACCCATATGGTATGTGGGCATTGCAGGCAGTGTCTTTACTTGGTATACTATAGTGCTGGCCCCATAAACATGTTCTTAAGCCATGGGTTATAAATAAAATATTTGAATAGAAATAAAATAGCTATTCCATGGATAGTCCCAATTTACTTAGCTTCTCCTTTAATGCTATAGTCAAGTTTTCATAGTTAGTGATAACATTTGGAATGGACATCTTTGTACATAAATGTATTTCTGTGATTATTTACTTCAGATAAATCCCCATGGAACCTTAGAAGGACCAAAGTATATGAGGATAAAACTGTGCAGAGTCTCCTTCACAACCCTGTTCCATAGCTTTCCAGTTCCTTACTTGGAGTCAACTGCTGTTACAGTTTCTTATTTATCTTGTCAGAGATCATTTATGTATAAATAAGCAAATATGTGTATATGTTTTCTTTATTTTTTTACTCAAATGGAAACATACTTTATACACTGTTACATGCTTTGCTTTACTCAATAATAGATCTTAGAGATGTGTTTACACTGCTACAAGCAATGCATGAGAGTGCTTGTTTCCCTACACGCTTGCCAACACAGTTTGTTAATATGAATGTTTTTAAAGCTCTTGATACTAATTGCCAAATTGCTTTTCAGAAAAGTTGTACCAATTTACACTCCCACCAGCCATGTGTGAGAATGCTTCTTTATGAAATCCTTGTAGGCCTTGAGGAATAGTGTTTGCCTATGAATAGCAGGAACCTCTCAAGCATCCTTAGTGAGTGCTTATTCCCTCAGGATCACAAGATAATTACTTTACCTCCAGCACTGAATCTGGGTTGCAGTCAGGAGAAAAGGGAAAAGCAAAAGGAAAAAGGAAATGGCCTGCTAAGCCTCACCTCCTCCAAGGAGTTTTAAGGTCTAATTTTTAAAAATTTGTTTGAAAGACAGTTCCCATCTACTGGTTCACCTTTCAAATGCCTGCATTAGTCATCCCTGGGACCAAAACTTGGAGTTGAGAATTTAATTCAGGTCTCCCATGAGTAGCAGGAACGCAGCTACTTGAGCCATCATTGCTCCTCCTAGAATCTGCATTACCAGAAAGCTGGAATCACGAGCCAGAGCCAGGTGTTAAACCCAAGCATTCCAGTGTGGATAGTTGGACTTCCTATCATATTCTATGGTAAACACCTGTTCCCCTCTACTTTTGAACATCTCTTTGGCTGAAGTTATGTCAAGGCCAAGACTACATGTCACAGGAGCCAGGAAGTGTAGTTTTTTATCTAGGCATATTGCTGTCCCACAAAATCAGAGTTTTTATTACTAAACAGAAAAGGGAGAAAGATACTTGGTTGCAAATGTGGAATGTCTACCTTGATCTTTGGTAATTCATAAGCAAACAAGTCTCATTGGTTTAATTTACATTTTTGATTAATCATTGCCTATGTTTTTGTACATTACAATTTCTTATTTTGGAAATTTTGATTCTATCCTTTGCCCATTTATCCCTGTGGGTCTTCAAGCATTTTAAATTGCCCTTTCTATTTAGATAGTAAAGAAATAGCTAATAGCTATCCTTTGCCTTACACACACACACACACACACACACACATACACATACACAGTTATGCCTCAAAATTTCAACTTGATTAACACAAAGTGTAAAATATTATATTGGAAAATACATTTTAATGCACCCAATTTATCAAATATCATAGCTTAACAACACTATAGAATATCATGATCCTGTGGCCAATTGGAAGCTGTGGCTCCCTGCTGATGACTAACATTATAAGAGAGTGTTACATGGTAGGGTGTAAGCCCTAGCCCAGGGAAAAGATCAAAAATCAGAATTCAAAGTACTGTTTCTACTGAATGTATCATTGTCATACCATTGTAAAGTATACAGTGTTTAACCGTTATAAATCAGGGACTGTATATACACACACACAAATACACATACTTTTTAAAGATATAGTTTGCTGGGGCTGGCATTGTGGTGTTGTGGGTAAAGCATGGGGAAAAGCAGTGGAAGATAGCTCAAGTGCTTGGGAGACCGAGGCAAAGCCCTTGCTATTGCAGCCATCTGAGAAGTGAAACAGCAGATGGAAAATATTTGTCTGTCTCTGTCTTTCCCTCTCAGTAACTGTGACTTTCAAATAAATAAATAAATCTTTTTTAAAAAAAATACAATTTGCTTATAGTAATTTCCCTCATGAATGAAAAACCTGGATATTTCTATATCAAATGTTGTTTTTTTCCATTGTTTCCCTGGTCAGAGAACAGATAATTAGCACTCATGCATTTAAAAAACAAAAAAAATAATTATTTATTTGAAAGGTAGAGTTACAAGAAAGGGATAGTTAGGGAGAAAAAGGGCTCTTCCATCTGCCAGTTCACTCCCCAATTGGCCAAAATAGCCGGGGTTGGGCCAGGTGCAAGCCAGGAGCCCAGAACTCTGTCTGACTCTCCCACATGGGTGGCAGTGACCCAAGTACTGGGGCCATCTTCCTCTGTTTTTACAGGTGTATTAGCAGGGAGCTGGATTAAAAGTGGAGCAACTGGGACTTGAACCAGTACTTATATGGGATGCCATCATCATAGGCAGTAGTTTAACCTGATGCACTCACAATGCACGCTCCCACCCCTGTATTTTTTAAGCATGATTTTTAAACATCTAATGTTTTAATCTAACTAGAATTATTTAGAATATAATGTTGAACTGAGTCTTAATTGGTTCCCTCCCCACAATTAGGTAACTATTAGTACTAGAACCATATTCTCACTAAGCTGAAATGCTTTCTTTTTAAAAATTTTAAAAGGATTTATTTATTTGAAAGGCAGAGTTAGAGAGAGAGAGACAGAGGCAGAGATCTTCCATCCACTGATTCACTCCCCAAATGGCTGCAATGGCTGGGGCTGGACCAGGCTGAAGCCAGGAGCCAGGAGCTTCTTCCAGGTCTCCCACATGGGTGTAGGGGCCTAAGGACTTGAGCCATCCACAGCTGCTTTCCCAGGCGCATTAGCAGGGAGCTGGATCAGTAGTGGAGCAGCTGGGACTTGAACCAGCACTCATTTGGGATGTCGGCACTGCAGGACATGGCTTTATCTCACTATGCCACAATGCCAGCCCATGAAATGCTTTCTTTACATTATCTACTAACTCATATATATCATGGACTGCTTGGGGAGCATCTACTTTGTGCCATCAATCTTTTTGTCTATTCTTGTGTGCTATCTCTCTTACGCTATGCCTATTTGTGACTTTTTAAAAAACCCTACAAAACAATAAAAGCAACCCAAAGTTGAGATGCATTTGACCTAGTAGTTAAGACACCACTTGAAATGCCTGTATTCCATATCAAACTGTCCTGGCTCTGCTCCCAACCCCAGCTTCTTGCTAATGTGTACTCTGGGAGGCAGCAGGTAATGGCTCAGTTCTTTGGATTCCTGCCACACACACGGAGACCTGGACTAAGTTCTCAGCTCTCAGCTTTGGCTAAGCACAGCCCCCACAGTTAGGGGCATTTGGGGAGTGAACAAGCTGTCAGGGGAGTAACCCCCTCCCCCCCTCCCCTCTCTGCCTCTGAAATAATTAAATTTAAAAAAAAATCTCAAAAATAGTGACTTTTAGTTATCCAGAAATAAAAGGTTGCTTCCTTAATATGAAGAAGAATGTCTATCTTAAGATCAACAGGATGAAACTATAGAGAACTGTTTTAGTTTGTGTTCATGGACTTTTGGATCTTTGAATTATCTAAAACTTTATATAAATGTATGTGTATATAAATGTATTTTCCTTGCTAGTAACATTTATCATGTTTTCTTTTTTTAAGAAAGATTTATCATCTTCTGGTTCACTCCCCAAGTGGCCTCAACAGCTGGGTCCGTGCCAGGCTGAGGCTAAAAGCCTAGAGCTCCATTTGGGTCTCTCATGTGGATGGCAGAGACTCAAGTACTTGGGCCATCTGCTGCTGCTTTCCCAGGCACATTAGCAGGGAGCTGGATTGGAAGTGGAGGAGCATAGACTCAAACTGGCACTCATATGGGGTGCTGGATTTGCAGGTGGCTGCTTAACTCTCTGTGCTACAGTACTGGCCCCAATTTACCACATTTTCAAAGTGAGTTCTTAACTCTGAAAAGGTTGACACAGTCTACTGAAGCTATTCTCATTAAAATCAAGAATAAGACAAATGTGCCCACTGCTTTTTATTTAGCATTGTTCTAAGGAAGTTCTAAACAGTTATATTAGAAATGAAGCACTAATAAGAACAATACCTTTTAAAAATTAAGAGACCAGCTGGCACCGTGGCTCACTAGGCTAATCCTCCGCCTGTGGCGCCGGCACCCCGGGTTCTAGTCCCAGTTGGGGCGCCGGATTCTGTCCCAGTTGCTCCTCTTCCAGTCTAGCTCTCTGCTGTGGCCCGGGAGTGCAGTGGAGGATGGCCCAGGTCCTTGGGCCCTGCACCTGCATGGGAGACCAGGAGGAAGCACCTGGTTCCTGGCTTCGGATTGGTGCAGTGTGCCGGCCGTAGCAGCCACTTGGCGGGTGAACCAACGGAAAAAGGAAGACCTTTCTCTCTGTCTCTCTCACTGTCTAATTCTGCCTGTCAAAAAAAAAAATTAGGGGACCAAATTATCATGATTTGAGGATTCCTCAGGGTGATAATCCTTGTCATTTTTGTGCATCATTGAATCTGTAGCACCATACATAGTACCTAGTACTTGGGAGATGTTTAATAAGTACTTGACAAGTGAAAGTAATTATATAATTGTGTAATATATATAGAAAATAGAGAAGCTGGTGCTGTGGTATAGTAGGCTAAGCCTCTGCCTGCGGTGTTGACATTCCATATGGATGCCGGTTCGTGTCCCAGCTGCTCTTCCTATCCAGCTCTCTGCTTCAGTTCTGGGGAAGCAGTGGAAGATGGAACCAGTGCTTGGGCCCCTGCACCTGAATGGGAGACCAGGAAGAAGTTCCTGGCTCCTGGCTTTGTTTTGGCCCAGCTCCAACCATTGCAGCCATTTGGGGAGTGAACCAGCACATAGAAGACATTTCTCTCTGTCTCTCCCTCTCTGTCTGTAACTCTACCTCTCAATAAATAAAATCTAAAAAAAAAAAAAAAAAGAAAATAGATATATATGACTAAAACATGTTAGAAAATACAAAGGAATGAATTAAAAACTGTTAAAAGTAATAGAATTCAATAAATTGGGTAATCATTGGATATAAACCAGATATTCAAAACTTAAGAATTATATTAGTAATAACCATAATATACTTAGAAAAAGATCCTATTGACAATAGCAATAATTTTTTAAAAATTTTATTAATAATTATATTTTTATAAGCTATATTATGACATTTCAATACATGTATACTAATCAAATCAGGGTAATCAACATTTTTCTTTCACATTACTTTATGATTGGAGGCTTTTTTCTGTTTGCTCATAAAAGTGTATACTATGTTATTATGAATTACTATCTCCTACTATATTTTGTTTATTTTTTTTAAGATTTATTCATTTATTTGAAAGAGTTACACAGAGAGAGGAGGGGCAGAGAGAGAGAGAGACGTCTTCCATCTGATGGTTCACTCCCCAGATGGCCACAAAGGCCGGAACTGTGCCGATCCAAAGCCAGAGGCAGGAGCTTCTTCTGGGTCTCCCACGCAGGTGCAAGGGCCCAAGGGCTTGGGCCATCCTCTACTGCTTTCCCAGTCCATAGCAGAGAGCTGGATAGGAAGTGGAGCAGCCGGGTCTCGAACCAGCGCCCATATGGGATGCCAACACTTCAGACCAGGGCATTAACCCACTGTGCCACAGTTCCGGCCCGTCCTACTGTGCTTTGTAACACTAAGAATTTATTCCTTCAGTTTAACTCTGATTTGATACCCATTATCCTAACTCCTTCTATCCCTACCTACCCCTCCAAGCTTCTAGTAATCAGCAGATTGAGGGGTTTTTTCAGCTTCCACATATGAGGGAGATCATGTGGCATTTGTCTTTCTGTGTCTGATTTATTTCATTTAACATGATAGCCTCGAGTTCCATCCATTTTGCTATAACTGACAGGATTCCATTATTTGTAAGATTATGTAAAATCCTCCCAAATAATAATTTAAAAACATTTTTATGAGACAGAGAACATCCCCATCTACTGGTTCACTCCCTAAATGCCTGCAACAGCTGGGTCTGGGCACGGACTGGGCTGGGGCTGAAGCTGGGAGCCAGGAATGCAATCCAGGTCTGCAACATAGGTGGTAGAAACCCAATTACTTGAACCATCATTGGTATCTCCTAGGGTCTTTGTTGATAGCATGTTGGAATTAGGAGGTACAGCCAGGAATTGAACCCACAGACATTGATATAGAATGCAGGTGTCTTTTTTATTTCCCCCAAAGAAACCTTTTATTTAATGAGTACAAATTTCATAAGTACAACTTTAGGAAAATAGTGATTCTTCCCACCCTCCCATCCCTCCACCTCTTCCCTCTCCCATTCCCATTCTCCATTAAGATTCATTTTCAATTAACTTTATACAGAGAAGACCACTATACTATACTAAGTAAAGATTTCAACAATTTGCATGCACACACACACAAAACTGTTTGAGAACAAGTTTTACAGTTAACTCTCATAATACAGCTCATTGAGGATAGAGGTCCTGCATGGAACGTTAGTGCATTTTGACTCCTATTGTTAATTTAACAGTTAACACTCTAGAGTATGATGTCAGTGAACACCCAAGGCTCTTGACATGCGCTGCCTAGGCTTTGGAAGCTTTTTGAATCCACAAACTCTATCAGTATTTAGACAAGGCCATAAGCAAAGTGCAAGTTCTTGCCTCCCTTCAGAGAAAAGTACATCCTTCTGTGGCCACTTATTTCTGCTGGGGTCTCACTCACAAAGATCCTTCATGTAGGTGAGCAGTCATCAAGATTTTGCCATATTTATCTCTTTCTTCTTTTTTTTAAAATTGTCTTTGCTTTAAAAAGCAAATACCAGATACGATTTCATTTCCACCATGTATTTCAGTATGAATGTATTTTTTTAAAGATTTATTTATTTATTTTATTTGAAAGGCAGAGTTGCAGAGAGAAGAGAGGCATAGAAAGAGAGCGAGTGAGCTTTCATCCGCTGGTCACTCCCAAATGTCCATAATGGCTGGGGCTGGGCCTGGGCCAGGCCAAAGAAAGGAGCCTGGAGCTTCATCCGAGTCTTGTCCGTGCAAGGACCCAAGTACTTTGGGGCATCTCTTGCTTTCCCAGGTGCATTAGCAAGGAGCTGGATCAGAAGGTGGAGCAGCTGGGTCTCGAATCAGCACCTATATGGGATTTTGGCATCACAGGCAGAAGCTTAACCCAATATGCCACAATGCCAGCTTCTTCAGTATGCATTTCTCTTTTTTTAAGATTTATATATTTATTTGAAAGCCAGAGTTACACAGAGAGAGAAGGAGAGGCAGAGAGAGAGAGACGTCTTCCATCTGTTGGTTCACTCCCCACGGGCCCTCAACAGCCAGAGTTGCACAGATCCAAAGCCAGGAGACAAGAGCTCCTTCCGGGTCTCCCTCGTGGGTGCAAAGTCCCAAGGACTTGAGTCATCTTTTACTGTTTTTCCACCATCCTCTACTGCTTTCCCAGGCCATGGTAGTGAGCTTGATTGGAAGTGGAGCAGCCGGAACTTGAACCAGCACCCATCTGGGACGCTGGCACTGCAGGCTGCAGCTTTACCTGCTGTGCCACAGTGCTGACCCCCAGTATGCATTTCTAAAAAATATGGACATTTTTTCACAAAACTATAAGCCTGTTATCATACATGATAAAATCAATGATTATTTGATAATTATTTGATATTTAATCCCAAGCCCATAACCAGACTTCCTACTTTGTCTGAAATGGTTATTTTTACAATGGATTTGCTTAAGTCAGCATCTAATTCAGCAGGGTCTATGTGGCATTTAACAGTCATGCCTTTTAAGTCTTTATCTAGGTTACTCCCTCCCCTTTATTGTTTCATGCTATTTATTTGTTGTAGAAACTGATACAGTTACCCTTTAGCATGTCATACCTTCTGCAATTGTCTGTTTGCTTCCATGTGATAAGGTGTTTTTTCAAGAGACTAGATCAGTTATCTTAGAAGTTTTGCTTGTTTTCTCATGGAATCATTTAATTTGTTTTTTATTCATAAACACTGGAAGCAATAAGAATGACTTGCTTGATTTTTAACTCTGACATAACTACTTCCCCAGGTGATGCTGTGAATTTCCTAATGTGTTACATCAGGAAGTTCAAAATGTCTTGCTGTCTATTACTGACACCAAAGTTAATGTTTTGTTTAGGTGGTGATTTCCTGATCTTACCATTGTAAAATTAGGTATTTCTTCTTCTTTTTTAAAAGATTTATTTATTGGGGCCAGCACTGTGGCGTAGTAGATTAAGCCACCTCCTTCGGCGCCAGCATCCCATATGGACGCTGATTTGAGACCCAGCTCCTCCACTTCTGATCTTGCTCCCTGCTAGTGGCCTGGGAAAGCAGTGGAACATGGCCCAAGTGCTTGAGCCTCTGCACCCAAATGGGAGATCCGGATGAAGCTCTTGGCTTCAGATCGGCCGACCTCCAGCTGTTGTGGCCATTTGAGGAGTGAACCAATGGATAGAAGACTTACTTTCTCTCTCCCTCCCTTCCTTTCCCCCTCCCTTCTCTCTCTTTTTAGAAAAAGATTTATTTATTTATTTCGGAGGCAGAGTTATGTAGAGAGAGAAGGCAAGTGAAGGGGAGAGAGAGAAAGATATCTCTTCCACCCGCTGGTTTAATCCCCCAATGGCCACAATGGCTGGAGCTGGGCCAGGCCAAAGTCAGGAATCAAAAACTTCTGGATCTCCCATGTAGGTGCAGGGCCTCAAGAACTTGGGCCATCTTCTGTTGCTTTCCCAGGCTCATTAGCAGGGAGTTGGAAAGGAAGTGGAACAGCTGGGTCTTGAAGTAGCACCTGTGTGGGATGCTGGCATCACAGGCAGCTAGCTGCTTTACTGGACATGCCATAGCACCAGCCCCAGAATTTTCTTCTTGAGAATGGCAAGTAATTTGGTGCTGTGTGACTATCCACTTGTCTAGAATCAGTTGTTTCATTAGAACTTGAAATTTGTGATTTTCTAATTCTGCCATTCCTTCTACATTTATTAGCTGTTTTCTTCGGTACTAAAGAGCTGCTCCTCGTCATCTGGGGCTATTTGGTTATCTTGAAATGTAGTTTCTATTGAAAAGGTGGGATGAGTAACTATTTTTGGATTCAAGGTTGTTAAGGCCCCATAAAAGAGTTATCCAAGAAGTCAGTCTTCATGAATTCAGCCTGGTTTGTAGACAAAAAAGCATACATCAACATCGATGAGACAAGGTTATATGTGCTGTGCTTGAAGTGGCTTATATAGATCATAAGTTCAGAGGAAGGAAAAGTCACTGAGACTGTAGAAGTCCTGGCGATTTCCCATAAGAGACTGATTCCAGCTTGTCTTTGAAGGAAGAGCAAGTTATGAATAGACAGGCAAAAGGGAAGGAGGTACTCCTGTCAGAGTAGATGGTTTAAATGAAGGCACAGGGAGTGAGAATGAGCTATACATATTCAGGAATTGTAATAAGAAAGCCATCTATCTGGAGAATCTTAGAGTGTGGGTGTCTCTGTCTGTTTTCTGCGGCTATAACAGAATACTACAGACTGAGTAAAAGTTTATTTGGTTCACAGTTCTGGAGGCTGGGAAGTCCATGAGCTTTGTGCTGGCTGGCATCTGGCATCATGTAGACTTTGTGCTACATCATCCCATGATGGAAGGTGCCGCATGGTGAGATCGTACAGGGGAGAGAGAAGAAAGGTCCAAACTCCCCCATTTTATAACCATCCCATTTCCACAGTGATGATCTTAATCCATTCATGACGGTTGATGACAGAATCACCTCTTAAAGGTCCCACCTCTTAATACTATCACAGGGGCAATTCAATTTCAACTTCTGGGCTGGCGCCGTGGCTCACTTGGCTAATCCTCCGCCTGCGGCGCCGGCACCCCAGGTTCTAGTCCTGGTTGGGGCGCCGGATTCTGTCCCGGTTGTTCCTCTTCCAGTCCAGCTCTCTGCTGTGGCCCGGGAGTACAGCGGAGGATGGCCCAAGTGCTTGGGCCCTGACCCCTCATGGGAGACCAGGAGGAAGCACCTGGCTCCTGGCTTCGAATTGGCACAGCGTCGGCTGCAGTGGCCATTGGGAGGCGTGAACCAACGGCAAAGGAAGACCTTTCTGTCTCTCTCTCTCACTGTCTAACTCTGCCTGTCAAAAAATAAAAAAAAAAATTTCAACTTGTGTTTTGGAGGAGACATTCAGACCATAACAGTGGGTTGGGTATATGAACAAAGTTGGGAAGATAATAGCCCAGGAGCAGAATTTGGACAACTTTAAATGCCAATTCAGGGAGGTTAACTTTGTTTATTTGTTTTTAAGGTTTATTTATTTATGTGAAAGGCAGAGTTAGAGAGAGGCAGGGGCAGAGAGAGAGAGAGAGAGATGGAGATCTTTCATCTGCTGGTTCACATCCCACATGGCTGCAAGAGCCAGCGCTGGGCATCAGGAGCCAGGAGCTTCTTCCAATTCTCCCATGTGGGTACAGGGGTCCAAGCACTTGGGCTGTCTTCATCTGCTTTCCCAGGGGCCATAGCAGAGAGCTGGATTGGAATTGGAGCACCGGGGTTTTGAATCAGCACCCATATGGGATGCTGGCACTGCAGGTGGCAGCTTTACCCGCTGCACCATAGTGGCAACCCCAACTGTTATTCTTTTTGTTTGTTTTCTTCTTTTTTTAACTTTTATTTAATAAATATAAATTTCCAAAGTACAGTTTTTGGATTACAGTGGCTTTTTCCCCCCATAACTTCCCTCCCACCCGTAACCCTCCCATTTCCCACTCCCTCTCCCATTCCATTCACATCAAGATTCATTTTCAATTATCTTTATATACAGAAGATCAATTCAGTATATACTAAGTAAAGATTGCAACAGTTTGCACCCACACAGAAACACAAAGTGTAAAGTACTGTTTGAGTACTAGTTATAGCATTAATTCACATTGAACAACACATTAAGGACAGAGATGGGGAGTAAGTGCACAGTGACACCTGTTGTTGATTTAACAGTTGACACTCTTGTTTATGGCGTCAGTAATCACCCTAGGCTCTTGTCATGAGTTACCAAGACTATGGAAGCCTCTTGAGTTCGCCAACTCTGATCTTATTTAGACAAGGCCATAGTCAAAGTGGAAGTTCTCTCCTCCCTTCAGAGAAAGGTACCTCCTTCTTTGATGGCCCATTCTTTCTACTGGGATCTCACTCACAGAGATCTTTCATTTAGGTTTTTTGTTTGTTTTTGCCAGAGTGTCTTGGCTTTCCATGCCTGAAATACTCTCATGGGCTCTTCAGCCAGATCCAAATGCCTCAAGGGCTGATTCTGAGGCTAGAGTGCTCTTTAGGACATCTGCCATTCTCTGAGTTTGCTGTGTATCCCGCTTCCCATGTTGGATTGTTCTCTCCTTTTTAATTCTATCAGTTAGTATTAGTAGACACTAGCCTTTTTTATGTGATCCCTTTGACTCTTAGTCCTATCATTATGATCAATTGTGAACCGAAACTGATCACTTTGGCTAGCAAGATGGCATTGGTACATGCCACCTTGATGGGCTTGAATTGGAATCCCCTGCCACGTTTCTAACTGTACCGTTTGGGGCAAGTCCGATTGAGCATGTCCCAAATTGTACATCTCCTTCCCTCTCTTATTCCCACTCTTATATTTAGCAGGGATAACTTTTCAGTTAAATTTAAACACCTAAGAATAATTGTGTGTTAATTAAAGAGTTCAACCAATAGTATTAAGTAGAACAAAAAAGTATACTAAAAGGGATAAAGTATTAAGTTGTTCATCGACAGGACAAGGGCTGATCGAGTCACTGTTTCTCATAGTGTCCATTTCATTTCAACAGGTTTCCTTTTTGGTGCTCAGTTAGTTGTCACTGACCAGGGAGAACATACGATATTTGTCTCTTTGGGACTGGCTTATTTCACTCAGCATGATGTTTTCCAGATTCCTCCATTTTGTTGCAAATGACTGGATTTCATTTTTTTTTTACTGCTGTATAGTATTCTATAGAGTACATATCCCAAAATTTCTTTATCCAGTCTACTGTTGATGGGCATTTAGGTTGATTCCAGGTCTTAGCTATTGTGAATTGAGCTGCAGTAAACATTAAGGTGCAGACAGATTTTTTGTTTGCCAATTTAATTTCCTTTGGGTAAAAATTCCAAGGAGTGGGATGGCTGGGTTGTATGGTAGGGTTATATTCAGGTTTCTGAGGAATCTCCAGACTGACTTCCATAGCGGCTTTACCAGTTTGCATTCCCACCAACAGTGGGTTAGTGTCCCTTTTTCCCTACATCCTCGCCAGCATCTGTTGTTGGTAGATTTCTGTATGTGAGCCATTCTAACGGGTGAGGTGAAACCTCGTTGTGGTTTTTGATTTGCATTTCCCTGATGGCTAGTGATCCTGAACATTTTTTCATGTGTCTGTTGGCCATTTGGATTTTCTTTTTTGAAAAATGTCTGTCGAGGTCCTTGGCCCATCTCTTAAGTGGGTTGTTTGTTTTGTTGTTGTGGAGTTTCTTAATCTCTTTGTAGATTCTGGTTATTAATCCTTTATCTGTTGCATAGTTTGCAAATATTTTTTCCCATTCTGTCGGTTGCCTCTTCACTTTCCTGACTGTTTCTTTTGCAGTACAGAAACTTCTCAATTTGATGCAATCCCAATAGTTAATTTTGGCTTTGACTGCCTATGTCTCCGGGGTCTTTTCCTAGAAGTCTTTGCCTGTGCCTATATCTTACAGAGTTTCTCCGATGTTCTCTAATAATTTGATGGTGTCGGGTCGTAGATTTAGATCTTTAATCCATGTTGAGTGGATTTTTGTATAAGGTAGGGCTCTTGCTTCATGCTTCTGCACATGGAAATCCAGTTTTCCCAGCACCATTTGTTGAATAGACTGTCCTTGCTCCAGGAGTTGGTTTTAGATCCTTGATCAAATATAAGTTGGCTGTAGATGTTTGGGTTGATTTCTGGTGTTTCAATTCTGTTCCATTGGTCTATCCATCTGTTTCTGTACCAGTACCATGCTGTTTTGATTACAACTGCCCTGTAGTATGTCCTGACATCTGGTATTGTGATGGCTCCAGCTTTCTTTTTGTTGTACAAGATTGCTTTAGCTATTCGAGGTCTCCTGTGCCTCCATATGAATTTCAGCATCATTTTTTCCAGATCTGAGAAGAATGTCTTTGGTATTTTGATTGGTATTGCATTGAATCTATAAATTCCTTTTGGGAGAATGGACTTTTTGATGATATTGATTCTTCCAATCCATGAGCATGGAAGATTTTCCATTTTTTTGTATCCTCTTCTGTTTCTTTCTTTAAGATTTTGTGATTCTCATCATAGAGATCTTTAACGTCCTTGGTTAAGTTTATTCCAAGATATTTGATTGTTTTTGTAGCTATTGCGAATGGGATTGATCTTAGAAGTTCTTCCTCAGCTGTGGCATTGCCTGTGTATACAAAGGCTGTTGATTTTTGTGCATTGATTTTATATCCGGCCACTTTGCCAAACTCTTCTATGAGTTCCAATAGGCTCTTGGTAGAGTTCTTTGGATCGCCTAAATAAAGAATCGTATCGTCTGCAAAGAGGGATAGTTTGACTTCTTCCTTCCCAAGTCGTATCCCTTTAATTTCTTTTTCTTGTCTGATGGCTCTGGCTCAAACTTCGAGAACTATATTGACTAGCAATGGTGAGAGTGGGCATCCCTGTCTGGTACCAGATCTCAGTGGAAATGCTTCCAACTTTTCCCCATTCAATAGGATGCTGGCCGTGGGTTTTTCATAAATTGCTTTGATTGTATTGAGGAATGTTCCTTCTGTACCCAGTTTGCTTAGAGTTTTCATCATGAAAGGGTGTTGTATTTTATCAAATGCTTTCTCTGCGTCTATTGAGATAATCATATGGTTTTTCTTCTGCAGTCTGTTAATGTGGTGTATCACATTGATTTGTGAACATTGAACCATCCCTGCATACCAGGGTTAAATCCCACTTGGTCTGGGTGGATGATCTTTCTGATGTGTTGTTGCATTCTATTAGGCAGAATTTTATTGAGGATTTTTGCATCTATGTTCATCAGGGATATTGGTCTGTAATTTTCTGTCAGTGCTGCATCTTTTTCAGGCTTAGGGATTAAGGTGATGCTGGCTTCATGGAACGAATTTGGGTGGATTCCCTCTTTTTTTGATTGTTCTGAATAGTTTGAGAAGAATTGGAGTTAGTTCTTCTTTAAATGTCTGGTAGAATTCAGCAATGAATCTGTCTGGTCCTGGGCTTTTCTTTGATGGGAGGGACTTTATTACTGATTCCATTTCTGTCTCTGTTATGGGTCTGTTTAGGTTTTCTATGTCTTCATGGTTCAATTTAGGTAGGTTGCATGTGTCCAGGAATCTA
The DNA here is from genome assembly GCF_051225735.1 of Oryctolagus cuniculus. Lineage (NCBI taxonomy): Eukaryota > Metazoa > Chordata > Mammalia > Lagomorpha > Leporidae > Oryctolagus > Oryctolagus cuniculus. The sequence goes on along the minus strand of NC_142888.1, from coordinate 37,512,636 downwards.
TCCATTTCTGATAGCTTTCCCTGTTTGCTGGCATACAACTCTTTGTAGTAATTTCTGATGATTCTTTTTATTTCTATGGTGTCTGTTGTTACAGTCCATTTTTCATCTCTGATTTTATTGATTTGGGCCTTTCCTTTTTTTAGTTAGTTGGGCCAGTGGTGTGTTCTTTGAGTATAGGTGAGCTAGCTTTTTACCTAAATGAAAGCAAAATCTGGCTTTGAAAAAGCCAGAAGCAGTAAGGCCAATGAGATTACATTTGGGGAGCTTGGAGGTGGGGAATATATAGTTGGCATTCTAATAACTGTCTTAGAGAGTGACACCTTCTCTCATCCTGTCTCCCTGTAGCCCGTGTGACCCCAACTCTACCAAAGCAGGATCGTCCTGTTCGTGAAGGGACACGGGTAGCCTCCATCGAGACAGGCTTGGCTGCAGCAGCAGCAAAACTGGCTCAACAGGTAAGTGCTGACATCTCAGACACTAACCCTGCTACTGATTCCTATTTGACTTAGAATCTAAAACTCGGATTTTCAGGCTGATAGGATCCCACTAGTGTCTCAGTGGAGAGTGGGTAACCTTTGATCTTTATCCTTGGCAGTATCCTTGTCCCCTCCTAGATCCTTCATGTCCCAACTCATTGACAAGCTACTTCCACAAGTTACATAATTGACATGATTTAGGATGAAAGAAAATACAGGGCTGGAGAAAAACGCTTGCTGATATCACTTGCCTTTCAGATTGTATAAAAAGTCTCTCAGATGAGAAGGACCTGATCTCCCCTTTGCCCCCAGATAAAACACAAAGAGATCACTCAAATGAGTACACTCAAGTTCTTAGCCACTCAGTATTGGAATTTGGTCTGTTAGGGAGTATTCCTATCCCCTTTATTAAATATACTATTACTTTGATCTTAACCACCTGCCTCTCAAGAAAACTTTTACACACCACTTTGTCTTAAAGTGGCATTATCACTAGAATCAAATTCACCTCTTAGCATTATAGATTACAAAGTTCTTCAACATGTAGTGTGGTTCGCAAACTCTAGGAACGTTTGGAGGTGAATCTTTTGGTTCTTTCCTTGTCAACATCTTCTTAGTTCTTCATGCCGTATCCTAGCTTAGCATATTATTGAGCATCTGTGTGTCAGGTGTTTCCATGTATAATGTCTCATGTCATATGTCCAGTAGCCCTGTTCAATGGGTGGTATTTTCATCATTTTACAGGTGAAGAAAATGAGGCTCTCTTTGAATAGTCCAGGATAATGCATCCAGTAAATGGAGGAAACAAGATTCAAACTCATATCTTCTAACTTCAGATTTTATGTTTCTTGCTATTTAAATAAATAGTTAAATGTTTATATAATTTATTAATTATATCCTATTTAAATAAAATTTAATAGCATGATGTTTTCATAGTATGTTTTATGGAGCTCTTGAGTTGCTTAGAAATGTCTCAGAGGCTATTACTGGAGCCAGTAGTTACCAAGCAGGCCAGGTGGCCCTACTTTGACCAGAACATCTATCTAGTAGGTATACCCCAGTGCTATGCAAGACATACTTTGAGGAAAAGGGATTCTACTCTTTAAATATATAGTAATTAATTAAGAGTATGAACTAGTGCCTTTTAAGGAGCATACTTCTGTTTGGGTTGACCAGGGATTATCTCAAAGAAGTTTTGAAATCGGGGAGGGGTTTTACAGGATAAGCTTTTTGTAGGCAACAGAGAGGCAGTCCAGGAGAAGGGAACACCTTGGTACAACATACAAGGCCCTCTTGATTTGTCTGTAATCACCTCTCCTCCCAGCCCTTCATGCACACATCCTTTATGCCAGCCACACTGCACTATAGTACTCATAATTTACTCCGTGTTTCTAGTTGTCTCATGCATTGCACCTTTGCACAAGCTGCTCCTTCTTCCCTCTTCGATGCCTTACCTAACAACCCTCCACACCTCCTACCACCAGTTTATTTTAGTGACTTTCTTCCATGCTTCTGTAGCATTATCTCATAGTGCTTAAGATCCTAAGTGTACATCTATGTCCCTTTCTAAACTGCAGGTGCTTTAAAAGTGGGGATATATTTAATTTAACTTGGTGTCCTCACTATGGTAAGCAGATGTGTTTAGTCAGTGTTGGGTTAGTGAATGAGTGACTTTTCTAGATTGGAGACTTCATGGTACAGAATGGGATAAAATAAGAAATGTTAAAAGAGGGCCGGCGCCGCGGCTCACTAGGCTAATCCTCCGCCTAGCGGCGCCGGCACACCGGGTTCTAGTCCCGGTCGGGGCGCCGGATTCTGTCCCGGTTGCCCCTCTTCCAGGCCAGCCCTCTGCTGTGGCCCGGGAGTGCAGTGGAGGATGGCCCAGGTGCTTGGGCCCTGCACCCCATGGGAGACCAGGAAAAGCACCTGGCTCCTGGCTCCTGCCATCGGATCAGCGCGGTGCGCCGGTCGCATCGCGCTGGCCGCGGCGGCCATTGGAGGGTGAACCAATGGCAAAGGAAGACCTTTCTCTCTGTCTCTCTCTCTCACTGTCCACTCTGCCTGTCAAAAAAAAAAAAAAAAAAAAAAAGAAATGTTAAAAGAACAAATTTTGGGGCCAGCCTTCCTGTGTTTGAATCCCAGCTCTACCACTTGAGCAGGTTACTTAATTTGTTCTTGCCTCAGTTTCCTCATAGATTTTATCTTAGGATTAAATGAAGTTATATATGTACAAACTCTTAGAACAGCACTTGGTACAAAGTAAGTGCTATAGGCATGTCAGCTTTCATCATTGTCATTATGGGTTGGCTAGCTGTAAGCAGCCACACTGTGAAGATCATGAATGTCAGACAAGGGAGTTGGAAGTTGGTTGAGGACCTGCTAACAGCTTTTTCAGCAAGAGAATGAATTGGCAAGTAGTCTTTACTGTAAGGTATTCTAGTCATTTAAAGGGATATATGGATAAAAAGTATGCCTAAGATACTGGCAGCAAAGGTAGAAAAATCTAGGCTAAGTGATCTAGATATGAAGGGACAGTTTTAGAGCAAGATGAAAGAAAGGGGAAGAGAAATGTTCTTTCTGCTATGGGTAGAATAGCAGTGTGGCTGAGAGAAGAGATTCTAAAGCCACATGGCTTCAGTCTAAATCACAGTCTGGCCACTGGGGGAACTGACTTACCCTTTCTGTGCCGCAGTTCCTTCGTTCTTAAAATGCGATTATAATTCTTACTTCTTGTATTTTTATGTTTATTAATTAAATAAAGAACAGTACCTGCATGTATTACTAATATTATTATTCTTGTCCTCCAGAAATTTCTATGGTAGCCATGGACTATCAGATCTTCTGAAGGCAGGAATAGGCTCGTGTTGCCAAGGGAAGGCAAAGAAATGTAATCACTGAGGTGGTCTGTGTGGCTGTGTAGCATTTCAGAAGGTGAAGTTGTTCACATGCTCTCAGCACTACCTTTCCAGGTTCTCAGGGCTACAGATGCCCATTATGCAGGTATTCTATTCATTATACAGTGAATAGCAGCCCATGGAGCAATAGATGGATGAAATCCAAGGTATTGGGAGAAGTGACACAATTCCTTATTACTCCCTCCCATATAAAATTGAGGTTTTTAGACCCAGTGACCTGGAGGATTGTCAAGTTTTTTTTTTTTGTGAAAAGGAAAGGACCAGTGAAAGAGGGTAGATGTTGTGGTGCACTAGGTTAAACTACCAATTGGGATGCCTACATTCTATATGGGAATGCTGGTTAAGGTCCCAGCTACTCCACTTCCAATCCAGCTCCCTGCTAATGTGCCTAGGAAGCAGAGGATGATGGCTCAAGTGCTTGAATCCTTGCTCTCCATGTAGGAGACCCAGATGGAGTTCCTGGCTCCTAGGTTTGGCCTGGCCCAGCCCCAGCAGCACGGCAGCTGATGGAACCAGTGGATAGATCTCTCTATTCTCTTCTCTCTTTCTTTCCTTCTTTTTTTCCCTCTCCCTCTGTCCCCTCCCCCCTTCTCTCTGTCACTCTGTATTTCAAATAAATAAATCTTTTTATGTAAAGCACCAGTAAAATGAAGATAATACATTATAAGAGGTAAAGATAGACTGGTTTACCACTTGAATGCCACTGCATGCTATGTATTTTTTAAAAATTTATTTTTTAATTTGAAAGGCAGAGTTAGAGAGAGGAGAGATAGAGATCTTTCATCTGCTGGTTCACTCCCCAAATGGCCACAACAACCAGGACTGAGCCAGGCCAAATCTAGGAGCCAGGAGCTTTTTCTGGGTCTCCCACATGTGTGCAGGGGCCTAATCACTTGGGCCATCCTCCATTATTTCCAAGGCACATTAGCAGGGAGCTGGATCAGAAGTGAAGCAGCCAGGACACAAACTGTTGCCCATATGGGATGCCAGTGCTGCAGGCTGGGGCTTTAACCCACCGAGCCACAGTGCTAGCCCCCATGCTATGTATTTTTATATTGTTAATTTATTTAATCTTTCCCACAACTTTGAAAAGCAGATATTATTTTAGCCATTTTATAGGTGAAGCAGCTGAGATTCAGAAAAATTAGTAACTTTGACAAAGATCCAATTTATGGAGTGTAAGCCTTGATTATCCCAAAACTAATAGTTCTACTCCCCAGATATTTGATTTTGAGAAGTTCACAGGGTGTATCTTTAGATAGACCTGGTTAAATACTGACACTAACTACTTCAACTGTGAGGCTTTTGGCTCAAATTACTTAATATCCCTGCACCTCAGTTATCTCATCTGTAAAGTGAGGGTTCTTCATTCTTAGGGCTGTTCTGAGTATTTAAATAAGATAAAATGTCTACTGTGCCTTAGCTCCTAGTGTAAATTTGGTTGTTGTTAGAAATGTTCACCATCAACTCACTAGTGACAAAGCTAGGACGAAAGTCCAAGTCTCCAAATTCATCTACAGTTCTCTTGCCAGTGTACTGATCAGTGGTAGTGATGACTTAAGGATGGATGGTACCAAAGAGATCACTTCAGGTACTGGAAGGATTTGTGTTGTGGTGTATATGCTGGCTAGACTTGGTGGGGATGGGAGGTGGGTGATGGGTTGCAGAACCATATCATTCTCTAGTTCTTTTCCTGGGAAATTTTCTTCTTTGCTCCAGTCCTAAATCTCTGCTCTCACTTGGTTTGTGTTTCAGGAGTTACAGAAGGCCCAAAAGAAGAAATACATCAAGAAGAAACCTTTGCTAAAGGAGGTAGAACAACCTCGACCTCAAGACTCCAATATCAGTGTGACAGTACCAGCCCCAACTCTGGCTGCTGTTCCCCAGCTTCCCACCTCTTCTTCACCCCTGCCTCCTCCTGAACCCAAACAAGAGGCTCTGTCAGGAAGTCTTGCTGACCATGAGTATACTGCTCGTCCCAATGCTTTTGGCATGGCCCAGGCAAACCGCAGCACCACACCCATGGCCCCCGGCGTCTTCTTGACCCAGCGGCGCCCTTCAGTTGGCTCCCAGAGCAATCAGACAGGACAAGGTACAACTACCATATTGTTGAAGAACTGAGAGGGATCTCAGGGCCACCTGCTCTAAACCCTAGGTGTTCTAGTAGATGAGAACATCAGGGAGGGATGCTGAAGGCCAATCTAAGGTGCTTGTACTAATCTTAATCTCATGGGCCATGGAGAGACGTTGACTGATTTTAAGCAGAGACAAGATCAAGTTTGGCTTTAGAAACATCCTTCTAGTAGGCAGATTAGAGGGTAGATGGGAGGTGGGAATTCTAGGAAGGAGACACATAGGAGGGTATTCAAAATGTTCATGGAAAATGTGTATTATGATATACATAATACACATGGGGTCTCTGCCTATATGACCTCAGCAATAGCTACTCAGTATTTCTCAAGGTAGCACATTCCATCCTTACCATCAAATTAGTTAGCCTTGATCTTTATGCACCAATATAAACTATATTTTAATTCCATATTCCATAAAGTTTTTGAACTGCCCTTGTATCCAGGTTCAGGCAGAAGTGAAGAAAAGCTGGGACTAAATGGAGAGGGAGGGGATAAACTGATGGAGAGGGTCAGATGGAACCAGGGAGGAGATTTGATGTGAGGGGGAGAGAAACAGGCAAGAAACAGGGTTCAAGCCCTCTCTTCCCTCACATTGATCCTCAAAGCTGGGTCCCTAGAGTGTGCAGATCAAGGATTCTGAAATTGGTGTAATGTTGGGTGGTAAGAATATGGGTGAGCTATAATCATTAAGCAGACACTTGTCTAATCCTGGTGGGCAAAATGAGATGACATGGAAGCACATTTACTTCCTTGCAGAATTTTAAAAGGAAAACAGGAAAACAAAACGTACAGACTATAAGCAGGGTGTCTGTGTCTGTATCTGCATCAGGAGGTCAAAGGAGGAAGAACCAGGGCATGTGGTCTTGGATGGAAATGATTAAAGAGGGCTTCTTGCCCATTATGGTTGAAGGATGAGGAGGCTTGGTGAGCAAAGAGAGGAGGGGAGGTGACCTGAGGATAGTTGGTGCTAGAGTTGCTGCTGACACCCTCCCTTGCCATATCCCTTGCTTACTTTTCCCTTCCCCCACAGGAAAGCGTCCCAAAAAGGGCCTGGCCACAGCAAAACAGAGACTCGGCCGTATCCTGAAAATCCACAGAAATGGCAAACTACTTCTGTGAGCTTCCTTGTGTTCCAGCTCTCACCCCTACACCCCCATTGCCTTCTCTGTTGTCAACTGTCGGGGCACTCCTGGATCTTATCTGCCCTGGACAAGGTGCTGAGGTGCACTGTCCTGCTTTCTTTGGACTGACCAAAGGCACGGACTCCCCCCACAGACCCCGTCCTCCAGCTGCTCCCAACTCCTTCTCCATTTCCACTGGATCATCCTGCCGCCTTCTCTCCATACCCTGAGTAGCAGGAAAATGGGAAAGGTCTCCAGCTGACCAGAACCACTTTTCTCCTTTTCCAGCCCAGGTCCCTTTTACCTGCCTTGTCTGTCCTTTACTCTTGGCCCCCATCCCCACCCTGCCCCAGAGTTGGATGGTAGGAGGCAGAGAGGCATGAAGAAAGAGAACCTGGGCCCTCCCTATTTCTCTGGCCATGAAGTGGGAGGTCCCAGTACTCAATACTTTGTGCAACTCAAGCCCTTTATCCAGAAGCCTGTCCATTCTGCCTTCGTCTTCCTCCCAATCCAGTGGATGTGCCCCACCTCCAAACTTGTTCCTGAGAGAAGGCTATGGTGTCTGCCCCCTCTTGCCAAAACTTTGTGGAAATAAAGAGGAGGGCCTAGTGTCTTTCGTACTGCCCCACTGTGGGCCATTTCCAGAGGTAGCCTAGAAAGGCTGACTTCACTTATCCTTGGGAGGAAAAGAGATTCCTGTCACTTTTAAGTGGGGAGAGAACAGACACCCAAGCTGTTGACCATTGACTTTGTGGCCCATTGGAAGAAGCTACTTTTGGCTGGCTACATTTGAAGCCCCTCGTGCCAGGTAAGCTCCAGGGATTTGCCTGGACTTTGAGATCCTGCAGAACATTATCCACGTGGCTGTGGTCGGGCCCCAGCAGATGAAAACCATCTCCCAGAAACCTGAAAGCACCTGCCACTGAAGCACATAACCTTGGCCCTCCAACCTGTTTCTTCCACCTATACCACCGAGCCCAGCCTGGACCTTCCAGACAGGGTGCGGCAGGACAACCCATCCCTGGGAACCTCTATGCTTCTTTCCTCACCTGAGGTCTCAGTCTGAAGAAAACTTCAGGTTTCACATTTTCAATCCTGGGCTTTTGCACTTCCAGGCCACAGGTCAACTCGACGTTCAAGCAAAGTACAGATGGGCCACTGCTGACCCTAGGCCCAGAAGAGACATTCAGATGTGAAGAAGCAGACCATCTGATGATGATCCTCCCTTCCCCCTTCTTTCCTGCGTGGATTGTCTGCATTGTCCAGACAGTGCCCCCACCTCCCTCCTGTCTTGTCTCATTGGCAATCTGGACTTGATGGAGAATCCCCTGCCCCTCCATTTTGGCACTTCCCAAATGGAGTGTATCCTTGATCTTTACCCTTCACTCCAACCTCACCCCAGCTTGCTCAGTGCTTCTGGGGAATTGAACAGCTACCATGCAGGCCACAGGGAATTTGTGAGGCTTCCTTTGTGTTCTTTGTGTCTCCAGTTTGTCTTTCTTTTCTCCATAGCCCCTCCTCTACTCTCCTTCCTTGGAATCAGGGGTCCCTTAGTCCATTTGCTTTTTCTACCTTGGGGACCCCAGGGGCCAAGCAGTCCTCCATCTAGTCACACCAAAGGCAAAAAGCCTGGCTACCTCCCCCTTAGCACTTGAGGTCCTATTTCCCTCCCCTCTGTTTCTACCCAGCTTTGCTTGTCTTGGGGATTTCAAGGGAGCAGAGAATAGTGAGGGGAGGGCAGGAGAAACCTCTGTCCCTGTGTAGGCGACTGCCTGACTAGGCGCTGGCTGCTGTAACCAATACCAGGTCCCCAGCCCTTTGCCCGTTAACACCTACTCTTGATCTTTCAAAGGCAGCTAATTGCTAGCAAATTCCCCTGATTCCAGGCCTCTTTCCCTTTGTTTCTTTGTTAGTTTCTGTGGAGCTGAAACCCAGCCTCCATTTGACTGGGTTTTATTTAGTTTAGTTGGATTCTCATAGCCTCCTGTTTGTTGTTTTGTGTTGTTTCCAATGAAAAGCAAGTTTACCCTCAGAGTTACGCTTTTCCAAAGAGGCTGGTGTTTTTTGTTTTTGTTTTTAATGTTTCAGGTTCTAAGTGAAGTGAGTTGAGGAGGAGGTTGGGAGTTGGTAGTAACCAAGGTTTAGAACATGGTGAGATAGTTACCTCTGATCTCCAATCCCCAGCAGAGAGCTGAGGGTTAGATAGGGGGCAGGGAGAGAGGATTTCTATTCACCTTTAATATATTTTTACAGACAAAGCAAACAATTTAAAAACAAGCCCACCGCTTCTGTACATGTCTAAATATATTTTTAGAAGTGGGTAGGATTGTGAATTTCTGATGCAGGGCCTTTTTATAAATAGGTTAGAGTAGTATCATCCAGACTTCTCGTTTTTTTTTTCCCCTGTTTTTTTCTTATGTTGTGTTACTAATGTAATTTATATTTTTTTTAGATTCTCCCTTTCCTATAGAGATAAAAGTGATTTATCTTGGCAATTGCTTTGCTTGGCATTCTTTTCTTTTCTTTTCTTTTTTTGTTTTGATTTGTTTTTGTTGGTGGTAATGTGGTGTGGGGTCCAGGAGTTCCGCCTTCTACCTTCTCGTTGTATTCTTTTTGTCTTTCAGCAAATTGTCACTAGGCACTTCTGGTGCCCAGCCTTGTGCCTGGTGTGGGAAGGGGACAGGATCCCTGCCCTTAGGAGGGACACAGTTCACACACTCGAAACAGATAACCAGAAGTATAGTGGGCAGAAAAGAAAGGGTGCAACAATTCAGAGGGACTTAAAAGTTCAGTGGAGAGACTTTCCATAGCTTCCATGAAGAAGCTGTTTATACTGACTGTGCTTGTGTCTTCTTTTTGTGAATGTGGGATAACATACATATATATATATATATATATATATATATATATATATATGTATATGTATGTGTATATATATATATATGGACTCATTTCATCCTCACCAACATCCTCATCCTGCCAGTGAGGGAACAGGCAAAGCAACCTTCCAGCATCGCATATAAAAGAAGTTCTGGGGCCAGCCTGGATCTAGAATGTTTGTTTTTTTCATAGAATGCAAATTCTTTTTATTCTTAAGATTTTATTTATTTATTTATTTGAAAGGCAGAGTTATGGGGGGGCTGCTGGGGGGATATCTTCCATCCACTGGTTTACTCCCGAAATGGCCACAGCAGTCAAGGCTAGGCCAATCCAAAGCCAGGATTCAGAAACACCATTTGGGTCTCCCATGTGGGTGGCAGTGGCCCAAGCACTTGGGCCATCTTCTGCTTTTTCTGACATATTCACAGGGAGCTGGATCAGAAGTGGAACAGCAGAACCTGAGCTGGCAGCCACATGGGGTGCCAGCATTATAGGCAGCAGTTTAACCTGCTGTGCCACAATGCTGGCCCCAGAGTCTGTGTTCTTATTACTGTATTCCACCACATCTCACTGATAACTGCTATCATTTATCAAGTGCCTTTAGGGTGCCAGTTTAGGGCTAGTTTAATCCTCACTGACAACCTCATGAAATAATTAGCCTTGTTTTACAGTTAAGGAGACAAACTTGCCAGCATCTTCCTGGTTCCAAAGCTCATGTTTGTTGTTTTTTCCCCTTTACCATGCCCAAAAACCTTTTGAAGCTCAAGCACCCCTGGATGTCTATTCAGCACCTGTTGCATGCAAGGTACAGAATTAAGAGTTGTGTCCAGAGGACTATCCTGAGAATACAGTTTGGAACCTAATTTCAAATTCACCACCACTTTGACACTATGTGACCCTGAGTACCTGTTAAAGAAACCCTATCTAAGATGTCTTGAAAATTCTACTTCGGGGGTCTGGAGTGAAGCAGTCTGAGTCTGGCACCTACTGGTTAAATCATCTCCAGTTCTCAATCTGAGTCTCAGTATTAGCCAGGATTTGGGTAGAGAAGATTCATGTCTGGGGCACAAGGAACTACATCTCTTGATAGAAAGGCAACAGGAAAGCAGAGGGATTTCATAGCCTTTCCAGAAATGATAGGCTAGGTTTTTTATGTCACCAACTCCCAGCCTATTCTGTGAAGGGACAAAGCACCAGCCTCAGGTTAGAGGATAACCTAGAGTCTTAGTCACCTTACTTCTCAGTCCAGGCAGGAGATGCCAGCAGATCAGAGGCTGCTTTCTAACTCTGGGAGGGGAGCAAGGCACCCAGCGCCATTATTCCCTTTTTCCAGTATGGAGTGAAAAAGTATATAGAAAAAAATTACACAAGAGCTTTCCATCTCAATGAGTAATTTGGGAGCATGTTTTGTGTAGCTAAAATAGAATGCCATAGACTGGGTAAGTCATAAAGAAAAGAGGTTTCTTTTGGCTCGTGAGCATGGAGGCTAGGAAGTACAAGGTCAGGTGACCTCATCTGGCAAGTGCCACATGCTGCTTCACCTCATGATGGAAAAGTAGGAGAGGAATATGTGCAAGAGGGGCACGTGTGACAGGAGATGCCAGCTTTATAATAACCCACTGTTGCTAGAACTAATCCAGTCTCAAGAACTAACCCATTATCTAGAGAAAGAATCATTTCTTGAGGATTGTGTTCCCATGACCCATTCACCACCCAAAGGCCCACATTCCAACGCCACTGCATTGACAACCAAATTTCAACATGAGTTTTGAGAGAGACAAACCACATCCAAACCAGAGCAGAGAGAGGGCTCTCTGGGTCTACATTTGCCAACTTTAATTATCTCAGCTAAGAAGCCCTCTAGAGGCTTGATTTTCCCTGAACTTTCTGAATGCTATAAATTCCCAAACTGAATCCTCTAGCCCTGACTTGCCCTGGGTACAGATCTCCATTTTTGCTTGCTCACATAGTGTACCCTGCCTAAACTAAACAGCCCCTCCATTAGGACCCTGTTCACACCAAGTTGACTGAAAAGATACTTGCGCTCCAATAAGTTGTGTAGAGAAGAGCACCAGATGGTAGAGCATAGTGGTAGAGATGAAAATGGCATATTGGACAGGGAATCCATCTTAAGGAAGCAGGTAATTTAGGGAAGGCTTCCTGTCAGATGATGCCTGAACTGAAAAATGAAAAGTAATTAGGAGAGGCAGTGGGAAGAATGTTCCATACCAAGGCCATAGCATGAATAAAAATAGGTGGAGAAAGAGATGAAGAGAAGGACAAGCAATTTGGTGTAAGTGCAGCCTTGACTCACTGAGAAGGAGGGGGTGGGGCTTATGTAGAATCTCCAGGAGGAAAGGTGTATTTTGAGAAGGTATGTGATTATAATTAATTAGGTCTTTAATATTTATTTCAAAACCCCAGATAATGGAGGACTGGAGTCCTATTTAATGGCAGAGAGCAGTAAAGAGTTTTAAACAGAAAACTTATTTTAAAAAATTAGTTATTTGAAAGAGGAAGAGAGAGCACTTCCATTCACTGGTTCGTTCACTCCCCAAATGACCACAACAGCCAGGGCTGGGCCAGGCTGAATCCAGGAGCTTTATCCGGGTCACCCATATGGATGCAGGGGCCCAAGAACTTGGGCAAACTGCTGCTGCTGCTCCAGGCACATTAGCAGGGAGCTGGATCAGAAGTGGATCAGCTGGGACTCCAACTGCCACCCATGTAAGTTTCTGGCATCACAGGCAGTGATTTTACCCACTATGCCACAGCACCAGCTCCAACTTACTTTTAAAAAGGATCTCTTTGGGGGAGAGATTGAAGCCAGGGAGGCTAGTGTGGAAGTTACAGAAAGATGGGGAGGGCACCATCTTATAATTGCTCCCATCGAAAGCCACTTCACTAGGAACCCTTTACCCAGCTGTCTCGTCAAATGGTGACTTTGTCCTATTTCTACATCTCATAAGGGGTGGAAATCCAAGCCATTTCCAGAAGGTAAAACAATGGAGTCAGCCACTCAGAACCCAAAGTAAAGAAGATGGACTCCTGTATCCCCCTTTCAGTTTTTAAACTCAAAGCAGTTCATTTTACCGTAGAACCAACCATAATGCCACCTCTCATCACTGGATGTGGTAGGAGAGATAAAATAATCATTTTATATTCTCAGAGGCCAGCGCCTTTCCCTACATTCTATTTCCATTCTGTCATATACAACCTATCAGGAGTACCTCCCTACAGTTCTATTTTCTTCTCCTGCTTTTTTAAAGAACATTCCATGGCCTTCCTTTGCTTTTTACAACCCAAGATTTCAAGGTTTTCCAAAACCTGACCCAACATAGACAGTGGACTCTTGTGGAAAGTGGATGTGTTTGGGAGTTGAAAACATCAGTGATTCAATTTCGGTTCTGCCACTTATGCTATCTTGAGCTGGTTGCTTCATATCTCCTTGCCTCAATTTTGCCATCTGTAAAATTAAGACATAATCCCTACATCATAAGGTTGTCAGCTACATGAGGAAGGTGCTGTTTAAAGAACAAAGGGAGGTGGCTGAATCTATTGGTGTGGTGGTCCTTAAATTCCTGTAGTGAAAATACAAATTTGTGACAGAGTTGTTGAAAGATGCCAGTTCAGTATCAGTGGCTCAGTTCTACAGTGACTTATCACAGACTCTCATGTCAGGCCCCGTGCATACCATTGATCTTCAGGAAGCATGTGCTTTAGTATGCAGCGATGAAAACCCAAGTACAGCATATTGGGATTAATACTGTGTCGCTAATGAGTACAAGGTGCCACGGGAGAATGAAGTAGGGAGACCCAACCCATTCTGCAAAGTAGGAAAGTATTCTGGAAAGATTTTAACACCTGAGTTGAGTTTCAAAGCATTTACCAGAGAAGGGAAGTTGGAAAAATTCCAAGCAGGAGGGACAGCAAAAGTCAGATGTCCTGAAGCATCCTCATATGTGAATCAAACTACAAGCCCTTGAGTTGAGCTAGATCTCAGTCTGAAGTAGCGAGGCATATCGGGATGAAGCTGAAGAGGCCAACAGGGCCTGGAACATGGAGGTCAGATTTATCTTTCAGAATGTTCTCTTTGGGGATCCTTGGGGTTATAAAGACCAAAGTGGGTTAGAAACCAGCGTGAAGGCTGGTTGTGAGTTTCTGATTAATATGTAACGGAGGTCTAACGAGTGTGAAGATACCAGAAATGTTAATCCACATCCTTTAATTTTGTCTTTAACATTTTACTATGAACATTTTCAAACATTCAGAAAGTCAAAGTAACTCTACCATGAACACCCATATATCCACCACCCAGATTCCATAACTACCATTTTACTACAATGGATTTTATCAGATATGTTTATGCATCGACCCATCTTTATTTTATGCACTTCATAATTATATGTGGGTATACATTCCTTTGAAGACTTCAGAATCCATGCCATTTACTAGAGTTCAATGTGATTCTTTTTTAAGGTAAAATATTCATACAATGTAATAAATGTGCACATCTTAAGAGTATAATTTCATGTGTTTAAACAAATGTATACACCTCTAGCTCATGCCCGTGTCAAGATATGAACATAACCATCCACTCAGTTCCCATTAGTCCCTTCCCAGTCCCTCACAGCCTTCCTCCCTCCTAGAGCAAGACTTGAGTTTGAAGGGGTAGAATTTAGAACGCATGAAAATAGAAAGATGCTCCAGGTGGAACTTGGCTGGCTCCATCTCCAGCAAAGGCATGGAGGCAGATGACTAGGAGGAGGGATACACAAGCAGTAATAAACAAGCATGGATGCCCTTGAACCTCTTTCTCTTGCTACTGAGCCTCATCTTTATGGCTTAATGCAAGAAATAGTGGAGCAGGGAGGAGCCAAGTGGAAGGATTGTCAGACCCTCAAGAACTGATGGTCTTGTAGAGGAAACAGAGTCACAATTTTAACAAATGTTGAGTATCACATTGTACCAGGATCAGTGATACAACTGAGGAAGGGATGAAATGTGAGGCAAAGCAACATGAAGATGCCATAAGGGTTTGGGGCGTGTGTGTGTGTGTGTGTGCATGCGCGCACATGTCAGAAAGAGGGTGGGAGAGCCGTGATAAGGTGAGTGGCTCAGACTCTGAACTGGAAGAGCTCAGAGGAAAAAGGAACATTTAACAGACATGAAAAATTTCCTGAAGGTGAAACAAGTCTTAAAGGATGTTGACTTGTAAGTGTGGTAGACATGAGGATGTTTTCAATTGGAAATGACAAAAAACACAAATCAAGCATGGGACATTGGCTTATGTCATTTGAAAATGTAGAGGTATGTGGGTTTTAGGCACAGTGTATTCAGAGATTTGATTCACTTCAGTGCTACCCTCTTTGATATGTGTTAATTTTATCTTCTGGATACTTCATGGTCACAGGATGGCTGCCTGCAACAAATGAGGATGTGATCATTTCCCACAAATATTTTTCAAAACAGGTCTGAGTTTTGTACCAGTTTAATTATCCCTGACTTGATCCCCGTAGTCTAGGAATGCCATCTACTTGCCGATTTAGGCCTGGATTATAGGCTGTAGTCGTTGTGGCAAAAAAGGACCCTCTGGAGTTGTGAGTGTGGTCATCCCACATAAACCACATCACTTCCACCACAATGCTTCCATACTTGTGCTTATGTGCCATTTATACATCTGTGGTGAAGTGTCTGTTCAAGTCTTTTGATATTTTTAATTGGATGGTTTGCTTATGGTTGAGTCTGGGGAGCTTTTTATATATTTAGGATACAAATCCTTTGTTAGATATGTGACTTGCTAATATCTCTCCAGTCTGTAGCCTGTCTTTTTATCCTTATATCAGTGTCTTAATTTGGATAAATTCTAATTTATCAATTTTATTTATTTTCTGGATTATCCTGTTTAAAAATTCTTTGCCTAACTCTAGGTCATGAAAAATTTCTATGTTAACTCTTAAAATTGTACATAGTTTTATGTTTAGATCTATGATTCCTTTTGAGATACTTTTAGTATATAATAAGAGGTTTAAGTCAAAGTTCTTTTTTACTTATGAAATGTACAATTGTACAAACATAATTTATTGAAAAATACCATCCTTACTCTATTGAGTTAGTTGCCTTTGCCAAAAATCAGGTGGCCACACTTGTATGGGTCTCTTTCTGGAATCTGTATTCTGTTCCATAAATCCTCCACCAAAATCACAGTTTTAATTAATGTACCTATATAGCAATCCTTACTATTGGGCAGAATGGTTCCTTCCATTTTATAGGGCCTGTGACTTTTCATATAGATACATATTTTTAAATTTTTATTTGAAAGGCAGAGAGAGAAACAGATGGAGAGAGCCCTTCCATTCACTGGTTGACTCCTCAAATGCCTGCAAAAGCCAGGACTGGGCTAGGCCAAAACCAAGAGCCCAGAACTCCATATGGGTCTCCCGCATGGGTAGCAGGGACCTCAGTACTTTAGCCATCACCTGCTGTCTTCCAGGGTATGCATAAGCAGGAAACTATATTTGAAATGAATTATCTGAGATTCAAACTAGGTGCTCTGATATGGTATGTGGATGTCTCAAGTGCAACATACCCACTGTTCCAAATGCTCACCCATACATATATATTTTAGAACAAACTTTTCTCTCGCTGACATTTTGAAAGGAATTGCCTGTAATCTATATATCAATTTGGGTAGAATTGGCCCATTAATGGTTTAAAAACATGTTTTGCTTTTCATATCCTTTTTTTTTTCTTGACAGGCAGAATTAGTGAGAGAGAGACAGACAGAAACCTTCCGTTGGTTCACCCCCTAAATGGCTGCCATTGGCTGGCGTGCTGCGCCAATCCGAAGCCAGGAGCCAGGTGCTTCCTCCTGCTCTCCCATGTGGGTGCAGGGCCCAAGCACTTGGGCCATCCTCCACTGCCTTCCCAGGCCACAGCAGAGAGCTGGACTGGAAGAGGAGCAACCGGGACCAAATCCCGGTGCCCCGACCGGGACTAGAACCCAGAGTGCCGGCGCCGCAGGTGGAGGATTAGCCTAGTGAGCCACGGCACCGGCCTATTTTTCATATACTTTTTAATTAAAATATAATCTACATGTAGAGAAGGGTACAAATTTTAAAGGTAAATATTGATAAATCATCACCCAAATTAAGAAATATTAGAACAAAGTGGGATTATTCTTTTTTTAATATTTATGTATTTATTTGAAAGAGTTACAGAGAGGCAGAAGCAGAGAGAGATTTCATCTGCTGGTTCACCCCCCAAACAGCCACAATGGCTAGAGCTGGGCTGATACGAAGACAGGAGCCAGGGGCTTCTTCCAGGTCTCCCACATGGGTGCAGGGGCCCAAACACTTGGGCCATCTTCTGCTATCCCAGGCCACAGCAGAAAGCTGGATCGGAAGTGGAGCAGCCGGGCCCGTGTGGTGTCCATATGGATGACAGCAATGGAGGCGGCAGCTTTATCTGCTTGGTCACAGTGCCGCCGGCCCCCGGGAATTTGTCTTAATTTGAAAGGGAAAGAGAGTGCTTTTGGACATCCTTATGATGAGGTTGCCTTCAAAGAACTATACCCTCAGGGAAAGGGACTAGGAAATAACCTTCCCATTGGCATAGGGACACAAGGTAGGTGGTTTGTCTGATTTTGGCCTGGACCTAGGATGGAGGAAGTTTTGTTTTCCTTCTCTATGAATGCTTAACCCCATTTACGGTTCAAATCTGAACTACCTGATTGGTCACAGAACCTACAACTTCTGAGATTAACACATAAATTGGTCTTTCTCAGATATCTGGAAAAAAACAAAAACCAAACCTCTCAGTGTAAGTATGCCTTCTAGTCAGGATGAACAGGATTGTCATCAATGAATCCTAGCTGAACATGAGTAAAAAAATCCACAATAAGCAAGAGTCAGCAAACACAATAGACAGTAGGATTAAACTTCTATGAACTTCAGATAACAAGAAAGCTCACAGAGATAATAAATGTTAAAATGGTTAAGGCTATAATTTAAAATAAATAAATTTTACAAAATGATGGAGGACATACAAGAAGAAATAAAAAGAACAAGATGTTACTGAAAAGGACAGCTATATTTGAAAAAAAAAAAAACAGAGCAGCCTTCTAGAAATCAAAAATACAATACAATTGACTGTGTGAATTCTGCAACCAAGGATTCAATCAACTGTGGAAATAACTTTTTTTATTTTCTGTTTTGAACATACATCATTTCCTAAAAAATACAATTTAGCAACTATTTACACAGCATTTAGATTGCATGATGTATTATAAATAATTTTAAAGTAGAAGAATATGTGTAGGTTATATGCAGATACTGTATCATTTTTCTATAAGGGACTTGAGTATCCACAGATTTTGGTATGCACGGAGGGAGGGTCCTGAAACCAATCCCATGTAGATACTAAGAGGTAAAAGTGAAAATTTAAAAGTCAATGGGGCCCAGTGCTGTGGCTCAGCAGGTTAACGCCCTGGCCTGAAGCGCTGGCATCCCACGTGGGCGCCGGTCCCAGCTGCTCCACTTCCTATCCAGCTCTCTATAGCTGGATATTGGGGAGTGAACCAGTGAATGAAAGATTCTCTCTCTCTCTCTCTTTTCTCTCTCTCTCTGCCTCTCCTCTCTGTGTAACTCTGACTTTCAAGTAAATAAATAAATCTTTAAAAAAAAGTCAATGAATGAGTTAAGCAGAGATGAGTTACTTGTGGAGAGATAATGTAATTGGAAAATGGATCTTAAGAACTTATTCAGCAAATAACAGAAGAGAGAGAGACAGAGAGAGAGAGAGAGAGCAAGAGGCCAGCATATGTGGAACATAAAATGAGGTCTCACAAATAGCTAAAAGGAATAAATAAATTAAAAGGAATAAATAAAGAGAAGAGGGATAGGCCAGCGCCGCGGCTCACTAGGCTAATCCTCCGCCTTGCGGCGCCGGCACACCGGGTTCTAGTCCCGGTCGGGGCGCCGGATTCTGTCCTGGTTGCCCCTCTTCCAGGCCAGCTTTCTGCTATGGCCCGGGAGTGCAGTGGAGGATGGCCCAAGTCCTTGGGCCCTGCGCCCCATGGGAGACCAGGATAAGTACCTGGCTCCTGCCATCGGATCAGCGCGGTGCGCTGGCCGTAGCATGCCGGCCACAGCGGCCATTGGAAGGTGAACCAACGGCAAAGGAAGACCTTTCTCTCTGTCTCTCTCTCTCACTGTCCACTCTGCCTGTCAAAGAAAAAAAAAAGAGAAGGGGGAGAGAAGTAGTGCACAACTGTCTTCTCAACATTTTCACCCGAAAAATATATCCAAACTTAAACTCCTAATCTGTTCTCTCCAACCTTGCTTCTCTCCCTTCCCCATTAGTAATTAGCACAATCATTTTTCCAGTTGCTCAAACCAAAAACCTTGGATAATCCTTGATTCCTCTGTTTCCCAGCCCCCATATCCAAGCCATAAGCAAATTTTTTTTGGATTTCCTTAAAAATATTCGTAGAATCTGACCACTCCTCACCATTTTCACTGCTACCACTTTGACCACACCATTGTCACCTATCATCTAGAAAATTACAATAACCTCCTACCCTATATTGCTGTCTCCTCCATGGTTTTCCTCCAGTCTAATTGCAACTCAGCATCAAGAGATATTCTTTTTAAATTTATTTTTGTTATGTTTGGAGAAAGGGAGAGAGAGAGAGAGAGAGAGAGAGAGACAGACAGACAGGCCTTCCATCTGCTGGTCCACTCCATAAATATTCGTAACAGCCAGAGCTTGACCAAGCTGAAGCCAGGAGTCCAGAACTTCATCCAGGTCCCCTGTGTGGATGTAAGGCACCCAAATACTCAAGTGATCCTGTGTTGCTTTCTACTGTACACATTGGCAGGCAGCTGGATTGGAGGTGGAATAGCTGGAACTCCAGGCATTTTGATATGGGAATGCAGGTGTTCCAAGTAGTGACTTAAGCTGCTGCACCAAATGCCCACCCCAAAAGATGTTTTTTTTGAAACTTCCACTTCAGAGAAGATGGAGTAGATATATTTTCCCCTATTCTGCCCACCAAATGCAACTAAAAACCCTGGATATTAAGTACAAAGCAAACATAAGACTTTGAGAGGTAATGAGAAAGCAGATCAGCCAGGGACACTGAGATCTAAAGGAAGATACTGTGCTGAGTTCCTTGGTTTTCTTTCTTGCCGCACACGTCCTAGACTAGACACTGGGTCCTAGACTAGACACTGGAGAAGCCAGCAACCCACAGAGGCAGAAAAAAGAACACCAAGGAAAGTCCGATTTTTCCAGCTGAAGGCCCATGAAAGGGGTGGTCTGGCAATACAGAAAACAGACAATGACAATTGTACTCCAGTCAAACACTGGAGAAAAACTGACTCCACCATTACCCTCACCATCAGACTGATTGAAAAGCATAGACATTTCCCAGGCTCCAATATCCCCCCATTCCCCACCAAGAGACAAAGCTAAGTGGAGAGCTTGGTCTTTTACCATATTTGGCATTAATGAGGCAGCATCACATCCTTCCCCTACCAGAACCTTCTCATAAGAGACCAACACAGAAGATTTAACTGAGTGCCAGAGTCTCATAATAACACCCAAAATAGTAAGGATTTAAAAAAAAAATCATACCAAGAACCAGAAAGATTTCCAACTGAGAGCCAAAGGATAGAAATGATGAAAAGTAAAAATCAATGACCTTGAAAACAAAAATAATAGGGAAAATCAGTAAGACAAATAGCATATTCTTTGACAAAATCAATACAATTGACACATATCTAGCAAGACTGATGTAAAAGAAGACACAAATTATTAATATCAGAAATGAAATGGAATAATTCTACAAGCCTTGCAGACATCAAAAATAAAATAAAAGATGCTACAAACAATTTTACATGCATTTCATTAAATCAATAGCATAGAATAATGGACCAATTCCTTGAAAAGTACAAACTTACACCACTCACCCAACACAAAATAGCCCAACACAAAATAGATATTTAAATAGCTCTGGGGCCAGCACTATGACATAGTGGGTAAAGCCGCCCCCTGCAGTGCTAGCATTCCCATATGTCCTGGCTGCTCCATTTCTGATCCAGCTCTCTGCTATGGCCTGTGAAAGCAGTAGAAGATGGCCCAAGTCCTTGGTCCCCTGCACTCACGTGGGAGACCTGGAAGAAGCTCCTGGCTCCTGGCTTCGGAAAGGTGCAGCTCCAGCCCTCTGGGGAGTGAGCCAGTGGATGGAAGACTCTCTCTCTCTCTCTCTCTTTTTTTTTTTTTTTTTTGACAGGCAGAGTGGACAGTGAGAGAGAGACAGAGAGAAAGGTCTTCCTTTGCCATTGGTTCACCCTCCAATGGCCGCTGCGGCCGGCGCACCCTGCTGATCCGATGGCAGGAGCCAGGTGCTTTTCCTGGTCTCCCATGGGGTGCAGGACCCAAGGACTTGGGCCATCCTCCACTGCACTCCCTGGCCGTAGCAGAGAGCTGGCCTGGAAGAGGGGCAACTGGGACAGAATCTGGCGCCCCGACCGGGACTAGAACCCGGTGTGCCGGTGCCGCAAGGTGGAGGATTAGCCTAGTGAGCCATGGCGCCGGCCAAAGACTCTCTCTCTCCCTCCCTCCCTCCCTCTCCTTCTTTGTCCGTGTAACACTGACTTTCAAGTAAATAAATAAGTCTTTAAAAAATAAATAAATAGCTCTATAACTGTTAAGGAAATTGAGTACTAATTTAAATCACTCCTCCCCCAATATTCAGGCTCAGATGGTTTCACTAGGTAATTCCAAATAATGTTTCAAGAACTAACAATTCTACACAATCACCTCCAGAAAAATAGAAGAGGAAACACTTCCCAGTGCATTCTGTCTGGTTGGTGTTACACTGAAACCAAAATCATCCAGTACAAGAAAACTAGTTAAAAGAATCGTAACATTTTAGTGCTTAATTTTATAGTGTGTGAATTACGGCTCATGAATATAGATGCAAAAATCCTTAGCAAATTGTTTGCAAAAATTAGCATAAAATACTATTTGACCAAGTGGGGTTATTCTAAGCCTGCAAAGTTGATCCATTATTTAAAAATTAATAAATGTAATAATATTAAACAGGTTAAAGTGAAAAAGTCATATCATATAAATCAATGGAGAAAAAAACATTTGACAAAATTCAATACCCATTCATGATTTAAAAACTCTCAAAAAGAACATCTGTTTTAGTTAGCTCATGCTTCTATAACAACATATCATAGATTGGGTGGTTTAAGCAATAGACGTTTATTTTGCACAGTTCTGGAGGCTGGGAAGCCTGAGACCAGGGTGCCAGCATGATAGGGCTCTGGTGGGGGCATACAGCTTCTTTTTCACTGTATTCTCACATCATGGTGGATGGGGAGAGGTTTCTTTGGCCTCACCCTGATGATCTCATCTAAACCTAATTGCCTTCCAAAGGCTTCATCTCCTCATACCATCACATTGGGAGTTAAGGCTTCAGCATAGGAATTCCCGGAAGGTGGGCTAAACATTCAGTTCATAACAACTTCCTAAGCTTGGTAAGAGACGTCACAATGGTGTAACTAGTATATTTTAATAGTCTGAAGGTCAGGAGCAAGTAAGGATATCTGATATAGCTGTTATTCAATTTCGTATAGAAGCCCTATCCAGATCAAATAGTGAAGAAAACAAAAGGCATGCATATCAAAAAGGAAGAAAAACTGTTCTTATGTGCAGATGTAATGATATAGAAAAATTCCAAGAATCTACAAAAAGAAATTCCTAGAACTGATAAGTGACTTCAGCTAGCCCATAGGATGGGTATGAGGTCAACAATGTACAAAAAGTGAATTGTATTTCTATACAAAGCAGCAAGCAACACTTGGAAGATGGAATTGAAATTACATAAAATATATAAATTTAAAATTGCTATTGTTCAAAAATGCAATGCTTAAGTGTATAACAAAATATAAGAAAAATACACTGAAAACTACAAAATGCTAATGAAAGAAATCAATGAAGTTCTTTTGTTTTTTTGTTTGTTTGTTTGTTTTTGTTCTTTTGACAGGCAGAGTGGACAGTGAGAGAGAGAGAAAGAGAGAAAGGTCTTCCTTTGCCGTTGGTTCACCCTCCAATGGCCACCACAGCTGGCGCACTGCGGCCGGCACACCGTGCCTATCCGAAGGCAGGAGCCAGGTGCTTCTCCTGGTCTCCCATGGAGTGCAGGGCCCAAGTACTTGGGCCATCCTGCACTGCACTCCCTGGCCACAGCAGAGAGCTGGCCTGGAAGAGGGGCAACCGGGACAGAATCTAGCGCCCCGACCGGGACTAGAACCCGGTGTGCCGGCGCCGCAAGGTGGAGGATTAGCCTACTGAGCCACGGCACTGGCCAAAAATCAATGAAGTTCTCAGCAGACATTTAGTGCTCATTGATTTCAAGACTCAACATAGTCCTCCTGAATTGATATACAGAGTTAATGCAATCTTGTCTAAACTATCAACATTTTTTTAGGATACAAAGATTATTCTGAAGAACAAAGCACAAAGAACGAAGTAGCTGTAGTGTGATGGATGTTGGTTCATGAAAAGACATATGCATATCCAAACTCCGGAAATTTGTGAATGTGTATTCACTCAGTAAAATGACCTTTGCAAATGATCTTGAGATCATTCTGGATTATCTGGGTGAACCCTAAATCCAATGACAACTGTACTTAGAGAGAAGCTGGGAACACACAGACACAAAGAAGTCTATGTGACAGTGGACACAGTGAATGGAGTTACACAACCATAGTGATCAACATTGTGTGCTATTAATGAGGAGATAGACACATGGATCAATGGAACAGAGAACCCAGAAACTGCCAACCTGTTTTTGACAAAGGCAAAAAAGCAATTAGGTGGAGGAAGGATAGTCTTTTTAACAAAAAGGTATTGTAGCCATTGGAGATATATATATATATACACACACACACACACACACATATACATTTTTTGTTTAAGTAATAGTATTCTTGGGGGGCATTTGGCATAGTGGTTAAGATGCTGCTTGGGATACTCTATCCCATAGTGAAGTGCCATGATAAAAGTCTGATTCCAGCTTCTGGCTAATGGGCACATTGAGAGGCAGCCAGCGATGGACTCATACTTTCTTATTTTTTATTATTATTTTTATTTATTTATTTCAGAGGTAGAGTTACAGACAGTGAGAGAGAGAGACAGAGAGAAATGTCTTCCGTCCACTGGTTCACTCCCCAGTTGGCTGCAATGACTGGAGCTGCGCTGATCCTAAGCCAGGAACCAGGAGCTTCTTCCGGATCTCCCATGTGGGTGCAGGGGCCCAAGGACTTAGGCCATCTTCTACTGCTTTCCCAGGCCGCAGCAGAGAGATGAATTGTAAGTGGAGCAGCTGGGACTAGAACCAGTACCCATATGGGATGCCATTGCTATAGGCAGAGGATTAACCTACTGCACCACAGTGCCGGCCCCATATTTTCTTATTTTAAAACATGATTCAGGAGTGGGCATTTGGCATAGTGGTTAAGACACTGCTTGTAATGTCTGCATTCCATATATATAGTAGTGCCTTGGTTCAAGTTCTGACTGCACTCCCAAGTCCAGCTTCCTGATAATGCACACTCTGGAAAGCAGCATGTGATGGCTCGAATAGTTGGGTCCCCACCATCCACATGGCATACCTAGATTGAATTCCTGACTCATGGCTATGCTATGGCACAGTCTCAGCCATTGTGGGCACTTGGGGAATGATTCAGTGGATTGGAGTCCTCTATTTGCCTCTCTGTCTCTCAAATAAACAAAATTTTAAAAAAATTCAAAGGTACAATAGTCAAAATATTGTGGTAACAGTATTGACATGTAGACCAATGAAATAAGTTTGAGAGTTCAGAAAAGAACCTATGCATCTATGGTCAATTGATTTTCAACAAAGGTGCTGGGACAATTGAGTTGTACAAGAACTCTTTCTACAACAAATAGTGCTTGGACAGCTAGATATGTGTATGCAAAAAGATGAAGTTGGAACTTACCTCACACCTTCTACAAAAATTAGCTTAAAATAAACCCTGTAACTAAATATAAAAGCTAAAAGTATAAAACTCTAATGGTTAGGAATACAACATAGGAATAGATCTTTATGGCCTTGTATTGGGCAATATATTCTTTTTTTAATTATATATATATATATTTATTTTTTGACAGGCAGAGTGGACAGTGAGAGAGAGAGACAGAGAGAAAGGTCTTCCTTTGCCATTGGTTCACCCTCCAATGGCTGCCGCAGCCAGCGCACTGCGCTGATCTGAAGCCAGGAGCCAGGTGCTTCTCCTGGTCTCCCATGGAGTGCAGGGCCCAAGCACTTGGGCCATCCCCCACTGCACTCCCAGGCCACAGAGAGCTGGCCTGGAAGAGGGGCAACCGGGACAGAATCCAGCGCCCCGACTGGGACTAGAACCCGGTGTGCCGGCGCCCCAAGGCGGAGGATTAGCCTAGTGAGCCGCGGCGTCGGCCTTGGGCAATATATTCTTAGAAATGACAACAAAAGTACTAGCATCAATGGATAAAAATAGATAAATTGAGCTTCATCAAAGTTTAAACCTTCTGTGCATCAAAGCACACTATGAAAAAAATAAAGACAACTCTCAGGAAAATATTTTCAAATTATGTATGTGAAAAGGGTCTAATATCCAGTATATAAAAAGAACATTGAGGGGCCGGGTTGTGGTGCAGCAGGTCAAGCTGCTGCCTGTGACGCCAGCATCCTACATGGGTACCATTTCAAGTCCCAGCTGCTCCACTTCTAATCCAGCTCCCTGCTAATGTGCCTGGGAAAGCAGCAGAAGGTGGCCCAAGTGTTTGGGCCCCTTTCACCCACATGGTAGACTGCAGTCATGTGGGGAGTGATCTAGTGAAGGGACCATTTCTCTCTCTCTCTCTCTTTCTCTCTTTTCCTCTTACTGTAACTCTGCTTTTCAAATAAGTTTTTTATAAAGAACATTTGTTACTTGAAAAAAAAAAAAAAGATGAACAACCCAATTAATAGTGCACAAATGAATAGACATTTCACCAGAGAAGATCAACATATGGCCAAAAAGCATGTGAAAAGATGCCAACATCATTAGTTAAAAGGAAAATTGAAACCACAACGATATGCCACTTTACACTCACTAGGATGGCTACATTACAAAAATAACAAAGCTATTGTTGGCAAGGATGTGGAGAATTTACACCATTGTATATTGCTGGTGGCAAAGTAAAATAGTGCTTCCACTGTGGAAAAGAGTTTGGTAATTTTTTTAAAAAGTTAAACATAGAATTACTATGTGGGGCCAGTGCTGTGGCCCAGCGGGTTAACGCCCTGGCCTGAAGCACCGGCATCCCATATGGGTACGGGTTTGAGTCCCAGCTGCTCCACTTCTGACCCAGCTCTCTGCTATGGCCTGGGAAACCAGTAGAAGATGGCCCAAGTCCTTGGGCCCCTGCACCCACGTGGGAAACCCGGAAGAAGCTCCTGGCTTCGGATAGGTGAAGCTCCAGCAGTTGTGGCCAATTGGGGAGTGAACCACTGGATGGCAGACCTATCTCTCTCTCTCTCTCTCTCTGCCTCTCGTCTCTCTCTGTAACTCTGACTTTCAAATAAATAAATCTTTAAAAAAAAGAATGACCATGTGATCAGTCAATTACACTACAATATACCCCTACTAATGAAACAGATATTCAAACACTGATATAATAATGTAGATAGCAGCACTAGTCACGACTGGAAAATATCGACTAACAGATGAATAAATTCTAAACCGTGCTATATCAATACATGAATTTTTTTAAAGATTTATTTATTTTACTTGAAAATCAGTTACACAGAGAGAGGAGAGGCAGAGAGAGAGAGAGAAGTTTCCATCTGCTAGTTCACTCCCCAATTGTCTGCAATGGCCGGAGCTGGGCCAATCCGAACCCAGGAGCCAGGCGCTTCTTCGGGCCTCCCAATGAGGGTGCAGGGGTCCAAGCACTTGGGCCATCCTCTACTGCTTTCCCAGGCCAATGCAGCCAGCGGCTTTACCTGCTACGCCACAGTGCTGGCCCCAGTACATGAAATATTTAATCACCACAAGGCATGCAGTATTGATACAAGAGGTTAGATGAACTTCAATCACTGAATCTATGAGCCTATTGCCGGTTGCACGGAGCCTCCTCCCTTCCCGCTTGTCTACCACTCACCCAGCACCTGTACTTTGTCCCTCCTGTGTCTGGAAGTGTTTGTTGATCATCCCCTCACCCTCCTTTCTTTTCACTTCTTTCCCCCTCCGTGAGCTCCATTTCCCGAGTGTTAACCTGCACTCACGTGTATTGAAAGACTAGGACAGGTGGCGCTGGACGCCTTCCCTCTTAGTCGTACACTGCTCAGCCGCCCTCACTGTGGTTTGAGCATCCAGTAGTGCTAAAGGTGCTTTGCTAAGGTCACCGGACACCAACGGGCTGCTAAGTCCAGCGGCCGCTTCCTAGGCCTCACCCCATCGAGCCCTCATCTGCACCTGACACGCAGGGATCGGTCCCAGCTGGAGCTGTCTTGAAAACACATCCCTACCATTTGGCCAGAAACGTTTGCTCTAGCCAAGTACTGACGGTGACGATGCTTCAGGGTTCTCCTAAGTCACTTCTTTTTCCCCTGTTCTGGCTTCCCAAGCTATCTCACACACACCTGTGGATCTAAGGGACACCTGTGTGCAGATGAAGACTGCCCACCGTAGGAAATTCAGATAATGCAGAGCAGCACAAAGAAGACAGGAAGACAGTTACCTAAGCTGCCACACTCCATGGCGGGCGTCATTAACATCAGCTGAACACCTCAGACGTCTCCCAGTGCATAAGAAATCGTGGTTATTAAGTTCTTCTCTGTGACGCCGCGCTAGTGGGCAATTTTCTTCTGTCCCCTGGGTTGTGTTTGCCTTCAAATTTGGTTTTCAGCCCGTCTGCATACGATGCTCTTGTTTTCTTCTTGGCTTTGTTGTGTCTGCATAACAGCCTGCTCTTTTCAACTTGCTCACACTTCCGTGGAAAGCTGGGTGGAGTGTGCTCCCGTCTCGGGTGCAGGCTGCACGGATCCCCCCACACCACACGCACCTGAACCGAGACCTCCTGCCCCCTTCTCCGGGCTGAGCTGTAGCACGCTTGTGTAGCTGTCCACGTCACGGCAGCTTTGGCATCACGGAGCTGCGGTAGGTTGTGCTGGTGATGCGGAATCTTGACTTGGAGGGTCTGGGCACTACCACTTTTCAAACTTGTGGCCTGAGGGGTTCCTGCCTTGTTTTTTTTTTTAAGATTCATTCATTTATTTGAAAGGTGGAGTTACAGAGAGGCAGAGGCAGAGGCAAAGAGAGAGAGGGGGGCCTTCTATCCACTGGTTTACTCTCCAAATGGCTATACGAGGCAGAGCTGGGCAGATCCAAAGCAAGGAGCCAGGAGCCAGGAGCCTCCTCTGGGTCTCCCACATGGGTGTAAGGGCCCAAGGGCTTGGGCCATCTTCTACTGCTTTCCCAGGCCATAGCAGAGAGCTGCATCAGAAGAGGAGCAGTCGGGCCTCGAACCAGCACCCATATGGGATGCCGGCACTGCGGGCGGTGTCTTTACTGAGCACAATGTCAGCCTCCTGCCTTGTTTTGTTGTGACTTGCTGTGCTGTGTGCTGGCCTGCCCCACTTCTTTTATTTTTTTAAAGATTTATTCATTTATTTGATAGGCAGTGTTAGAGAGACAGAAGCTGAGAGGGAGAAAGGGAGAGAGGTCTTCCATCGCTGATTCACTCTCCAAATGGTCGCAATGTCCGGAGCTGCCGATCTGAAGCCAGGAGCTGTAAGCCTGGGAACTAGGAAGGCTGATAGCATAGCTCCCAGTCTGAGGCAAAAGGCCTGAAAGTCCCCCGAGGGCTACTGGTGCAAGTCCTAGAATCCAAAGGCTGAAGTGCCTGGATTCTGAGGTTTAATTGCAGCATCAGTGGAAAACATGCACCCTGCTTAGTGAGGAAGAACCAGAGAATGAGTTTGCCTTTTTCCTCCTTCCTGTCCTTTCGGAGCCCCCAGCCAATTGGATGTTGACAGCTGACACTTAGGACAGCTTTCCCCCAGTCAGTTCAAGTCACACACAACGATCTCTGAAAGCACCTTCACCGACACACTAGAAGTATGCTTTAGCACTTCTCTAAGTGTCCCCTAATCCAGCCAAATTGGCAATCCAAATTAGCCATCACAGGAGGCAAATGCGATGGAAGAGTAACGCTACAGGAGAGAAGCTGCCCTCCCTGCGTTCATGATGGTTGATTTTATGTGTAAATTCGACGTGGGCATCAGATGCCCAGATATTTGATGAAACATTGTGGTTTTTTTTATATCTGTGTGGCTGTTCCCCAAAGAGATTAACATTTGAGGTGGGGTACTAAGTACAGTGGGAGCCACTCCCATGCAGATAGGCATCTTCCAATACACTGAGGGCCTGAATAAAACAAAAATTCTTAGCCCTAGTTATATTGTCCCCTCCACTCCCAGTTGTATCAGCCTTTCCACCCCTGTCTGAGGAGATTAAGCCTACGTTTCCCGAGGAAATTATAATGGCCTTCTTGGAAGCAGTTAGCATGCAAGGCAATGCTGACTCCTCAGTACCCACCTCCACCACCTTTCTTTGCTTCTAGATTTATAACTAAACACAGGTGCCAGCAGGCACCTAACAGTGAGGTACAAAGTCTGACTCATAAGGAGGTGTGCTACTCTTCAAAAGAACTACTTCAGTTTTCTAATTCTTACAAATAAAATCTAGGGAATACGTGGGAATAGATTTTGAGGATGTGGGGTAATTGTAAGGAATGTAAAGTTGAATCAGGCCAATTTATTGACAGGGGCCCAGTAAGCAGAGGTTCTTCACTTAGTGGTGCTGCTCAGAGAGGTAGAAAGGGCTCTGGTTGACTCAAACATGAACAAAAGAATGGCCCAGAGTGAGTACATGGCAAATGTCTGATGCGCCTTGATTTGATGTAGAGGAAGGGATTCACGGGCTTAGAGAGAGAGTGGGACATTGTAGTGAATTTGTCATTTAATACATATGCATCCACAATGGGAGTATCCAATAGACCTACATTTCACCAATGCTGTGAGGAATAAATTTGTAAGGGGATTTCCGGCATCCTTGAAGGACTCTGTGATTATTCTTGTAATAAGGCCAGACCTTACAATGGGAGCCACAACCATTCAGTTGGGAAAATGGAATGCAGTGGGAATAACAGGATCCTAAAGTGATAGGGCCCATGTGTATGTAGCACTCAACCACCATTGGCATGATGGACGTTTTTGCCATAGCAGATAGTGGAGTCAAAGAAGCAGAGTAGTCACACTTGCACAGACCTAGGGCATTGGCTAGTTCATCGTCACATTCCTAGAAATGTAGTAGATGGGAAGCCTACTAAATTCTTACTTGATCTATGTAAGTAGAAAAGTTCTAGGCAAAGTGATGGACGTCTAATCTGACTAATAAGAACAGAGTCATGGTCCCTCAGTCAATTTCTGGATTCGGGATAGCTTATAGAGCCAGAATTCCTTGAATGAAGGGGAGGCTGGGTCCTCTTGAAGAAGGACGCTAGTTTACTACCAAACATTAACACTGTAATCCTCTCCAAGCCTTTTCCAAAAACGTTGACAGCTTTTTCCAAGCGTAACTGTGCATTGAGGGAAAGGAGAAAAATCAGACATATCAGGGACTAATAAACTCTGTATCTGGACTGACACTAATTCTAGAAGGCCCCAAACTTCACTGTGGCCCTCCAGTCAATATACAGGCTTATGGAGGTCAGGTGATTGATGGAGGTTTAGCTCAGACTCAACTCATAGTTGGCCTAGTAGGTAAATGGACTCTTCTGGAGTGTATAATGGGGCTAGACATTCTCTGAAGCTGTCACAATCCCCACATATGTTCTTTGACCTATGGAGTAAGAGCTATTATGGAGGGAAATGTAAGGTGGAAGCCACTAGAACTGCTTCCACCTGGGAAAACAGTGAACTCCATTTCCCTTCTTAAACAAAATTATAAAGTGTCAAGAGGAGAAAACTATTCTCTTTTCCCATCTTCCTACTTGGAATTTGATGTATTTAATAGCATTTTGTGATCATGAGAAGGTCAAGAAAATTATAGAAATGTCGGGCATGACATTTTAAAGTCACTGAACCAACTACAACAGCCATCTTCTTCTAGACTTGTGAAAATTTCTGCACTATGTTTTGTGGAATTCAATGGTGAAGCCATCAGGTTCTGGACTTTTCCTTGATGAAAGACTTTTAATTACTACTTCAATCTCATTGTTTGTTATGGGTCTGTTTAGATTGTCTATATCTTTTTGATCTGATCCTGGTAGGTTATATGTATCCAGGAATTTATCCATTTCTTTGAGGTCTTCCAGTTTAGAAGCATACAGTTTTTCATAGTAGTTTCTTATGATCCTTTGTATTTCCACAGTGGCAGTGGTAATGTCTCCCTTTTCATTCTAAATTTATTTATTTGAGGATGTACTAAGAGAGCAGATATAATCAGTATCCAATCAACAAGATGACAGATGTTATTTTTTATTGACCAATACTAACCTTGAATGAAAGTGGATTAAATTATCCAGCCAAAAGACTTAGATTGGCTGAATGGATTAAAAAAAAAAAAAAAACCGCAACAGCCCAGGATTCTGCTATATGCTGCCTATAAGAAACTCACTTCACAAATAAAGAAACACATAGACTGAAAAGGAAGGGCTGGAAAAAGTTATACCAGGCAAATAGAAACCAAAAACAAGTTGGAGTAGCTATCTTTGTATCAGATAAAAAGAAAAAGACAAAGACGGACACTATATTTTGATAAAAGCTTTGATTTGGCAAAAAGATGTAATTTATGTGTATATATATTTCCAACACCAGACCACCCAGATATACCTATTAGACCTAATGGGAGAGATGGATCCGAATTTAATAATAGCGGATGACTTAAACATCTCACTCTCATCAATGGACAGATGATCCATACGGAAAATCAATGAAGATACATGGGAGTTGGAACGTACTGTTGAGCAAATGGAGCTAACAGACATTTACAGGACATTTCATCCAGCAGCTGTAGAATACACATTCGTTTCATACGACCATTTGACATTTTCTAAGATAGACCATAGATTAGGTCACAAATTAAGTCTTAGCAAGTCCAAAAATATTGAAATCCTATCATGTATCTTCTCAGTTTACAAAGGAATGAAACTATAAGTCAACAAGAACAATAGAATATTCATAAATACGTGACATTCAACAACATGTTCCTGAATGATCAATAGATCACTGAAGAAATGTAAAAGGAAATAAAAAAGCTTCTTTTTTTAGCTTTTATCTAATGAATATAAATTTCCAAAATACGGCTTATGGATTACAATGGCTTCCCACCCCCCCATAACTTCCCTCCCACCCGCAACCCTCCCCTTTCCCACTCCCTCTCCCCTTCCATTCACATCAAGATTCATTTTCAGTTCTCTTTATATACAGAAGATCAGTTTAGCATATATTAAGTAAAGATTTCAACAGTTTGCACCCACATAGAAACACAAAGTGAAAAATACTGTTTGAGTACTAGTTATAGCATTAAATCACAATGTACAGCACATTAAGGACAGAGATCTTACATGAGGAGTAAGTGCACAGTGACTCCTGTTGAAAAAGTTTCTTGAAATAAATGAAAATGAAAACACAACATACCAAAACCTGTGGGATACAGTGAAAAGCAGTATTAAGAGTGAAGTTTACAGCATTAAGTGCTTACATTAAAGAAAGAGAAATGTCTCAAGTAAATGATCTAATGATGCATCTCAAAGACTTAGAGAAAAGGAGCAAACCAAACCCCAAATCAGCAGAAGGTGAGAGGTAATAAGGATCAGAGTAGAAATAAGTGAAATGGAAACTAAAATAAATTTAAAAATCAACAAAAAGGCTGTTTTTTTCAAGAAGATAAAATAGGTATAACTTCAGCCAGGCTAACAAAAAAAAATAAAAAAGAGAAAAACTATTTAATTTGATACAAAATTCTCACGTTTCCACAGTCAAAAATTTCAACCTCATGGGCTGGCATTATGGTGCAGTGGGTTAAGCCATCACCTGCAATGCCAACATCCATATAAGCATCGGTTCCATTTCTGATCCAGCTGCCTGCTAATGCACCTGGGAATGCTTTGGTTTTCGAACCAGCACCGGTATGGGATGTCAGCATTGCAGGTGGCATCTTAACCCACCGTGCCACAATGCTGGCCCCAAATAAATAAATCAAAAAAAAAAAATTCAGTCTGTTAATCTTGAGCCCAATTTTTTTTTTTCTGTTACAAGGGAGAAATGTTTCTCCTTTTATGCCTTCAGTTGTACTTCGGATTCCATCTTGCCTCATCTTCTCACGTATGTTGAGCCTTTGACTCTCTGCCTCCAAATACACAATTTTCAGAATCATTAATCAATCCATCTCATTATCACTAACATAAACATTTAAACATATGTCGGTAGATCCCTTTTTTTAAAAGATTTATTTATTTACTTGAAAGAGTTACACAGAGAGAGAAGGAGAAGCAGAGAGAGAGAGAGGTCTCCTATCCACTGGTTCTCTCCCCAGATGGCCACTGCAGCTGGAGCTGTGCCAATCCGAAGCCTGGAGTCAGGAGTTTCTTCCAGTTCTCCCACGCGGGTGCAGAGACCCAAGGACTTGGGCCATCTTCTACTGGTTTCCCAGGCCATAGCAGAGAGCTGGATAGAAAGTGCAGCAGCCGGGACTCGAACCGGAGCCCATATGGGATGCCGGCACTGCAGGTGGCGGCTTTATCAGCTACACCACAGCGCCGGCCGCTGAGCAAAATATTGATGAATACATCTTTTTTTTTTTTTTTTTGACAGGCAGAGTGGACAGTGAGAGAGAGACAGAGAGAAAGGTCTTCCTTTGCCGTTGGTTCACCCTCCAATGGCCGCTGCAGCCGGTGCACCGCGCTGATTCGAAGGCAGGAGCCAGGTGCTTCTCCTGGTCTCCCATGCGGGTGCAGGGCCCAAGGACCTGGGCCATCCTCCACTGCCTTCCCGGGCCACAGCAGAGAGCTGGCCTGGAAGAGGAGCAACTGCCCGGGAGTGCAGTGGAGGATGGCCCAAGTGCTTGGGCCCTGCACCCCATGGGAGACCAGGAGAAGCACTTGGCTCCTGCCTTCAGATAGGCGCGGTGCGCCGGCCACAGTGCGGCGGCCATTGGAGGGTGAACCAACGGCAAAGGAAGACCTTTCTCTCTCTCTCACTGCCCACTCTGCCTGAAAAAAAAAAAAAAAAAAAAAAAAAAAAAAAAAAAAAAACAACTACTAGTATAGTCACTGGAGACATGAAAACATTTTTGGCACATGATTTTCCTCATTCTTTTCCACCACCAATATTTTGAAATAGTTGAGTTATATTTACATTATCAGAGCACATAGCTTATATAATATAAGCTCTGCCTCTTAATCTATGTTGATTTTTCATTCTAGGGTAATTATACATTTAATGCTCACAACCAGAACTTACATCTGGTTATAGGCATTTATTTGGTTATTCCAAGCTGGTTATATGGGGTTAGTTCTCTGGTAGGTACTTTAGGAGGGGCTCATAGGAACGATATTCTGAGTTCTTTTTTTTTTTTTAAATCAGGTTTATTAGTAATTTTTTTTGACAGGCAGAGTTAGACAGTGAGAGAAAGAGAGACAGAGAGAAAGGTCTTCCTTTTTCCATTGGTTCGCCCCCTAAATGGCTGCTACAGCTGGCGCTGTGCCGATCCAAAGCCAGGAGCCAGGTGCTTATCCTGGTCTCCCATGGGGTGCAGGGCCCAGGGCCCAAGTTCTTGGGCCATCCTCTACTGCACTCCCTGGCCACAGCAGAGAGCTGGCCTGGAAGAGGGGCAACCGGGACAGAATCCGGCGCCCCAACCGGGACTAGAACCCGGGGTGCCAGCGCCACAGGCGGAGGATTAGCCTAGTGAGCCGCGGCACCGGCCGATGAATATATCTTACTATCCATTTTCCCAAGAAGCACAAGAGGCCCGAAGGCAAGATCTACACTGATTTACGGACCGTAATTAATGACTGGGCTAGAAGATCAGGGAATTCAAAGGAACAGGATTGGCAGATTGGTGACAAGCTTTGAGGAGGAGGTATGTGCACGACCCTCTTCTGATGGACCCAGACTCTGAGAATATTTGTGTACCATGTGAAAAATTGATCTCTTTTTTTAGATTTATTTATTTATTTATTTGAAAGTCAGAGTTGCAGGGAGAGATGGAGAGACAGAGAAATCCCCATCTACTGGTTCTCTCCCCAAATGGCTGCAATGGCCAAGACTAGGACAGATCAAAGCCAGGAGCTAAGAACTTCATCCGGGACTCCCATGTGGGTTCAGGGCCCAACGACTTGGGCCATCTTCTGCAGCTGTCCCAGGCATGTTATCAGGGAGGTGGGTCAGAAGTGGAGCAACTGGGACTTGAACCAGCACCACAGACAGCAGCTTAACCTGCTGCACCACAGCAGCAGCCCGGAAAACATTGATTTTCAGTATCCAGATTGATCCACCAAATATTGTGCTTCGTTAGTCATAGAGGACGAAAACTGAAATGATTTGGCCTGCGCGTTGGAGGGAGCATTTTGAGTTGCCTCATGCCCCTTGACCCCTGCCAATTTCACAGAGGTGCAAACTTTTGTAAGTTCGAAGGATTGAACTGAAAGTCAGTCTCTTGAACTTCAGGAGTCTTTCCAAGATAGTTAAGGTACCTGCTGTTTCCTATTTTCTCTGTCCTATCAGCATGTTGTCATGAAAGAGCAGGCTAATTTTCACTGGACAGTGGAGCTCAGCCTAGGAAATATGACAGTAAGAAAATAGGAGTATCTATGCTGAGGAAAGCAAAATGCTTTTCGTATTCTGCTTGCTCCAGTAAGAAGGTCACTTCTGGGACAGCAAGTTCTGTGGGCGTCACCATCTGATTGAATTTATGACAATTCACATCCATGCTGCAAGTTCTGTCTACCTCTTGCACTAGTGAAGATAGGAATGGGAATGAGATAAGAATCTCTACCTCTAAATCTTTTTTTTTTTTTACCAAGAAAGATTTTTATTGATGTATAATAACTGCACATATTTTTGGAGTCCAGTGTGATAATACATATAGACAATGTGTAATGATCAAATCTGGGTGAATAGAATTTCTGTCTCTTTAAACATCATTTCTTTCTGTTGGGAACCTTCAAACTCCTCTCCTAGTTTTTGTTTTGTTTTGTTTTGTTTTGTTTTGTTTTGTTTTGTTTTGTTTTGTTTTTTAATAAAATGTCTAGGGCTGGTGCTGTGGCACAGTGGATTAAAGCCCTGGCCTGCAACTCTGTCATTTCACATGGATGCCGGTTCAAGTCCCGGCTGCTCCACTTCCAATCCAGCTCCCCGCTAATGTGCCTGGGAGAGCAATGGAGAATAGCCAAAATGCTTGTGTCCCTGCACCCGCGTGGGAGACCTGGAGGAAGCTCCTGTCTCCTGGCTTCAGATCAGCGCAGCTCAGGCTCTTGAGGGCATTTGGGGAGTGACCCAGAAGATGGAAGAGCGCTCTCTCTCTCTCTCTTTCTCTGTAACTCTGTCTTTCAAATAAAAATAATTCTTTGTGTACCATGTATATTTCATGTATTTCAAATAAAAAATCTTTGTGTACTTTCTGGTGATAACTATTGTAAAATTGTGAGATGATAACTATTATAAAATTGTGTATAATAGATAACTATTATAAAATGTGAACTCATTGTGGTTTTAACATGCGTTTCCCTGATGATTAGATATCTGCTGGTCAGTTGTGTGTCTGTTGAGAATTGTCTAGTCAGGTTCTCTTCTCATTTTTTAAGAAATTGGGTTTTTTGTTTTATTGCATTGAGTTTCTTGTATATTTTGGGTATTAATTGTTTATCAAATATATGGTGTGCAAATATTCTCTCTCAGTCCATAGGTTGGCTCCTCACTCTGCTAATTATTTCTCTTGTTGTGTAGGAGCTTTTAGTTTGATGCAATCCTACATGTCTGTGTTTGCTTTTGTCACCTGTTCTTTCAAGGTCACATCCAAAAACTCATTGCTGAAAGCAACATCATGGAGATTCTCTGTTATGTTTTCTCTCAGTAATTGTATTATTTCAGGTCTTACATTTAAATGCTTAGTCCCCTTTGAGTTGGTATTTGTATACGATGTGAGATAAGGATCCGATTTTGTCTTTCTGCATGTGGACATCCAGCACCATTTATTGAAAGGAATATCCTTTTCACATTGTATGCTTTTGGCACCTTGAGGAAAAGTCAGTTGTCCCAACATGATGTTCATTTCTGGGATATCCTCTGTTCTATTCCAGTTTTTATGCTAGATTTTCTGTTCTATTTTTTACGCTAGTACCATGCTGTTTTGACTAGCATAGAATTGTAGTGTATTTTGAAAGCAGGTAGTATAATGCTTCCAGCATTGTTTGTTTTGCTTTCAATTCAGCCAATTTCCTTTTCACATAACAAGAATGACCCTTCCTCCAATCTCCAATAAAAAGTTCCTCATTCCTGTCTGGGACTTCACCAGATTGGCTTTTACTACCCCCATTTCGACCAGTATTCTGTTCATGACCTCACCAGAATCTCTTAATGGCCCACTCATGGTCATTAAGGATTTCGCTAGTATGTACCACGAAACTCTTCCAACCTGTCCCCATTACCTAGTTCCAATGCTGCTTGTACATTTTTAGGTATTTGTTACAGCGACATTTCCCCCCACCCCCACACCCAGTACCAATGACCTATCTTAGTATGCTGGAGCCGTAATATATAACAAAGTGCTATAAACTGGGTATCTTATAAAGAAGAAAAAATTATTTCTCACTGTCTGGAAGCTAGGAAGTCTAAGCTCAGGACATCAGAGAATTAGGTATCTGGTGAGAGCCTATCTTCTGGTTCACAGATGCACATTCTAGCTGTGTCTTTTAAAAAAAAAACTTATTTATTTATTTGAAAGTCAGAGTTACACAGTGAGAGGAGAGGGAGAGAGAGGTCTTCCATCCGCTGGTTCACTCCCCAGATGGCTGCAACGGCCGGAGCTGTGCCGATCTGAAGCCAGGAGCCAGGAGCTTCTTCCAGGTCTCCCATGAGGGTGCAGGGACCCAAGGACTTGGGCCATCTTCCACTGCTTTCCCTGGCTGTAGCAGAGAGCTGGATAGGAAGTGGAGCAGCTGGGACTAGAACCTGTGCTCATATTGGATGCCGGCACTTTAGGCCATGGCGTTAACCCACTGCGCCACAGCACCAGTCCCTATAATAAACTTTTGAAAAGGAAAATTTAAAAAAGAAAAATTACTCTGATAGCTGAAAACTATCAAATACGTTTATACAGGTGAATTAATAATGAATTTTTATGTTTTTTAAGATTTATTTGATTTATTTGAAAGAGTTACAGAGAGACATAGAGAGAGAGAGAGAGAGAAGGGAGAGAGTGAGAGAGAGTGAGGTCTTCCATCCACTGGTTCACTCTCCAAATGGCCACAACGACCAGAGCTGAGCTAATCCGAAGTCAGGAGCCAGGAGCTTTTCTGAATCTGAAGCCAGGAGACAGGAGCTTCTTCCGGGTCTCCCATGTGGGTGCAGGGGCCCAAACATTTGGGCCATCTTCTACTGCTTTCCCAGGCCATAGCAGAGAGCTGGATTGGAAGTGGAGCAGCCAGGACTTGAACAGGTGGCCATATAGGATGCCGGTACTGCAGACCAGGGCTTTAACCTGCTGCACCAAAGTGCCAGCCCCTGTCAGTCTTCTTTTATCTTTTTCTATCCTATTTGGTTGCCCTCTCCCAGACACCCCAATTGTAAAGTTACCTTCTGTAGAAAAGTCCAAAGTATTAAATACACACACATACACACATAGGGAGGAACAATCTCTTGTAGTCCCACCAGCCAGAGACAACTAATTACCATTCTAGACTATTTCTTCCCAGCATTATTTATAGACATCTATACATAGTTGAGATAAATTATATTCTTTTTTTTTCTTTGGACAGGCAGATTTAGACAGTGAGAGAGAGACAGAGAGAAAGATCTTCCTTTGCGTTGGTTCACCCCCCAGATGGCCACTACGGCTGGCGCTGCGCCGATCCAAAGCCAGGAGCCAGGTGCTTCCTCCTAGTCTCCCATGTGGGTGCAGGGCCCAAGCACTTGGGCCATCCTCCACTGCACTCCCGGGCCACAACAGAGAACTGGCCTGGAAGAGGAGCAACCGGGACAGAATCCGGAACCCTGACCGGGACTAGAACCTGGTGTGCTGGCGTCGCAGGTGGAGGATTAGCCAAGTGAGCCGAAGCACCAGCCAAGATAAATTATATTCTAATATTAAATTTTAACACTTTTCCACATCAGCAAACTTCTGTGATGAAAAGTATAACAGGCCAGCACCGGGGCTCACTAGGCTAATCCTCCACCTTGCGGCGCCGGTACCCCGGGTTCTAGTCCCAGTCGGGGCGCCGGATTCTGTCCCGGTTGCCCCTCTTCCAGGCCAGCTCTCTGCTGTGGCCAGGGAGTGCAGTGGAGGATGGCCCAAGTCCTTGGGCTCTGCACCCCATGGGAGACCAGGAGAAGCACCTGGCTCCTGCCTTCGGATCAGTGCAGTGCACCGGCCGCAGTGCGCCGGCCGCAGCGGCCATTGGAGGGTGAACCAATGGCAAAGGAAGACCTTTCTCTCTGTCTCTCTCTCTCACTGTCCACTCTGCCTGTCAAAAATAAATAAATAAATAAATAAATAAATAAAATTTAAAAAAGAAAAGTATAACAACAGTTTTTTCAAAAACCCACATAAACAATACTGTGTATTTCCTATGAGTCCAAATATATGCATGTGAAACTATTTAAGTAAATACATAAAAGCTCACAAAATAGAAAATAAGCAGCATTATTCCTGGAAGAGAATAAATAGAATAGGATTGAGAGTGGTCAATGAGAATTTTTGGGGCCGGTGCTGTGGCGCAGCGGGTTAACACCCTGGTCTGAAGTGCCAGCATCCCATATGGGCTCCAGTTCTAATCCTGGCTGCTCCTCTTCCCATCCAGCTCTCTGCTATAGCCTGGGAAAGCAGTAGAAGATGGCCCAAATCCTCGGGCCCCTACACCTGCGTGGGAGACCCGGAGAAGGCTCCTGGCTCCTGGCTTCGGATCGGCGCAGCTCCGGCCATTGCAGCCATTTGGGGAGCGAACCAGCAGATGGAACACCTCTCTGTCTGTCTGTACCTCTCTTTGTAACTCTGTCTTTCAAATAAAATAAATCTTTAAAAAAATGAGAATCATGGTCTTATTTATAATGTTCTGAATTTATTTTAAATACAGAATGTTTTGTTTCCATTGTGTTATAAGTTACATAAAAGGGATATATATGTAATTTACTTTCAAATGATTCATAAAATATACATATTGAAAGAATGCAAATGCAAATTTGCAAAAAGGCAATGGTGGATGAATCTTGGTGAGTGATATATGATAGTTCAATATTATTTCCTAATAAAAGTTTTAAATTCATCCAAATATATCATTCTGGATCATTGCCGTGTCTATCCAGTCTTGCCACAGGGTTTTACTGCCCAATTTCAGTTTCTGTTTAAGAGTCCAACAACATCAAAGAAAATTGTTGGTGCAGGCGCTGTGGCATCACATATGGTTGCTGGTTTGAGTCCTGGCTACTCAACTTCCAATCTAGCTCCCTGCTAATGCACTTGGGAAAGCAACGGAAGATGGCCCAAATGCTTGGGCTCCTGTACCCATGTGGGAGACCTGGAGAAAGCTCTTGGTTTCTGGCTTAAGATCAATCTCAGTCCAACTCCAGCCATTACAGCCATTTGGGGAAGTGAACCAGCATATGGAAGATTCTCTTTCTCTCCTCTCTCTCTCTCTCTCTCTCTCTCTGTCTCTCATAAATAAGTCTTTTTTAAAAAAGAAGATTGTTTTGATAATCAGGGCTTTGGGGTGGGTGTTGTAGCACAGCAGGTTATGGGTTGCCTGTACCCCATATTGGGGTACCAGTTCAAGTCCTGGCTGTTAGGCTTCTGAGTCAGCTTCCTGCAACCGCACATGGGAAGGCAGCACGTAATGGCCCAAGTGCTTGGGTCTCTGTGATCCACATGGGAGACCTGGATGAAGTTTCAGGCTCAGGGCTTTGGCCTGGCTCAGCCCCAGCTGTTCCGGCTATTTGAGGAGTGAAGCAGCTATTTGAAGATCCCTCCCTGCCAGTCTACCTTTCAAATATTTAAAAAGAATCAAGTGTTAATGAAGCACACACTCACACATACAACATAGACAGACATAAAAGCCAAATGATATATTCAAACCGTATTATAGGTGTGCTATAATCACCACAATATAGTTTTTAGAAAATTTCCATCGAACAAGATCAGCTAGCAAAAATTAGTAACATTTCAATGAAGAAAGCAGTCCCATTAAAACAACAGCAGCAAAAACTGAAAAATAACTCGGACTAAATTGAAACAAAGGGGTAGAAGAGATCACTAAGACCTGGAAAGCCATCCCGTGGTCATGGGTTTGAAGAACTCATGTTTTTGAATGTCCATACGACTAAAATTAGTCTACAGAGTCAGTGCAGTCCCTGTCACAGTACCATGACATTCTTCACAGAAACAGAATGGGAGAGAATACTTCCAAGCTGTCCAGATGCTGAGATGAAAGAACTCAACCCAGCACCCCCCACCACCCAAATCCAATTTAAAAAGTGAGCGAATGATCTGAGTAGCCATGTCTGAAGAGAAAATACGCAAATGGGCAACAAGTATATGAACTCATCAGGGAAAGGGAAATCAAAGCCACAGTGATACTATCACACCTGTTCGGATGGCTAAAGAACAAAAAAGACTCAGATTCTGGCGAAGATGTAGAGAAAGGGGAGCTCTCCTACACCGTTGATGGGAATGGTAATCAGTGCAGCCCTGTGGGAAACTGGAGTTTCCTCAGAAATCTAGAACCAGAACTGCCTTACGGTCCAGCAGTCCCACTGTGAGTTTTTATATCCAAAGGAAAGGAAGCCAGATGCCCGTGTTTATTGTTGCCCTGCTCACACAGCCAGGGTGTGGAGTCGACCTGGGT
Organism: Oryctolagus cuniculus; assembly: GCF_051225735.1. Taxonomy (NCBI): domain Eukaryota; kingdom Metazoa; phylum Chordata; class Mammalia; order Lagomorpha; family Leporidae; genus Oryctolagus; species Oryctolagus cuniculus. The sequence goes on along the minus strand of NC_142888.1, from coordinate 37,470,928 downwards.
GTTCTGTTGGTGGATGAGTGGATAAAGAGCACGTGGTTACCTCTACACAGTGGAATAGTACTCAGCCATAAAAAAGGATGCAGCAGAAATGAGGCAGGAGGACATTGTGTCAGCACAGAAAGAAAACTACTGCATGTTCTCACTTGAGTGTGAAAGCTTAGAAAGCTGATCTCAGAAGAACAGGGATCACCAGAGGCCGGGAGGAGGAGCATGGGCCGTGGGTGCCCGGCTGCAGCTGGGTGGGAGGGGTAACTTGGTAGGTCATTCACTGAACAGTGGTTGTGTGTCTCAGAGTAGCTAATGGGATTCTGCATGTTCCCAACACAAGTGATCAGCATTTGAGGTGACGGGTATGCTAATTAACCTGGTTATTACATGTTGTGTACATGTACTGGAATACCACACTGGACCCCATATGGATGTATGATTGTATGTGTCAATTATGAATAAATGCACATGTCACTGTCTTAAAAAAAAGAAAAGAAAAAGAAAATTTCCATCTATCCCCAAATACCCCTGGTTACCATTTACAGTCATTCCCCACTACCAGTCCCAGACCCAGACAACAACTATTCTGCTTTAATACATTTTGAAATCAGGAAGTATAATCCTCTAGCCTTGTTCCTCTTTTTACGATTGACTAGGTTATTCTGGATCTTTGCATTTACAAAGAAATTTTAGGATCACTTTGTCGATTCCTGTAAAAGTAGCCTGCAGGAATTTTGGTAGAGATTGCAATGAATCGATAAAACAATTTGACAGTAATTGCCATCCCAACACTGTTGAGTTTTTCAATCCATGAAAATGTAAACTCTAGGGTAGGCATTGTGATACCATGGGTTAAACCACAGGTTGCGATGCCTGCATTCCGTATTGGAGTGCCAATTCCAGTCCTGGCTGCTCTGTACTTCTGATCCAGGTTCCAACCAATACACCTGGAAGACAACAGATGGAAGCATTCTCTCGCTCCCACTCCCCGGCCATTTACTCTCTCTCCCTCCCTAATCTCTCCCTTTTAAATAAATAAAAAATAAATAAATCTTTTTTTTAAAGTCAAAGAGAATCATTTTCGATTCCCATTCAGGCTCCCCATGCCTGCAAAGCCAGGGCTGGGCCGGTCTGAAGCCAGGGGCCCAGAACTCTATCCAGGTCTCTTACATGTGTGGCAAGGACACAAACACTGCCGTCTCCCAGGATGCACATTAGCAGGAAACTGGATCAGAAGTGGAGTAGGGGCTGATGCTGTGCCCCAGCTGATTAAAGCCCTGGCTTGCAGCACTGGCATCCCATATGGGTACCGATTTGAGTCCTGGCTACTTCACTTCTGATCCAGCTCTCTGCTATGGCCTGGGAAAGCAGTAGAAGATGGCCCAAGTGCTTGGGCCCTTGCACCCTCATGGGAGACCCAGAGGAAGCTCCTGGCTCTTGGCTTCAGATGGGTGCAGCTCCAGCCGTTGTGGCCATTTGGGGAGTGAACCAGTGGATGGAAGACTTTCTCTCTCTGGTTCTACCTCTCTCTGTAACTCTTTCAAATAAATAAAATAAATCTTAAAAAAAAAAAAGAAAGAACTGGCATAGCCAAGGCTCAAACCAGGCATTCCCATATGGGCATCCCAAGTGGTGACTTAAGCCATTGTGCAAAATGTTCACCAGCATCTTAACCATTTTTAAAAGATGTATTTTTTATTTATTTCAATTTATGTATTTTTTAATGATCGCCCCTTGCCAGTGTATGCACTGTCTAGGTTGGCATTTTCTCTTTTCCAAAGCTCTCCCTGAGAACATGCTTGCTTTTGGAGAGCGGCAAGATATTCCATCTTTCAAGACTTTCAGTAGACACCCTCAAAGGCCTGGTTGCTTTAAGCAAAGAATAGTTCAGTAATTCAAATTTGTATCATGTAGTGTACCCTGTGTCTTCCAAGCAGTTGCTGGCAGGGTACCGTGAATGACTGCGATCCGGAATGCAGAGGCCTAAGAACTGCCAGCTCAAGTGACTTCTTCCAGCATACCTACACTGCCTCTCCTTTTTAGAGATCCTGATTTGGTATGCAAGATATCTCCATTCTGTGAGGGAGGAGGTATATCTTCCCACTAAGTTCAGTATTTTTTTCTATAAACTGTCACACCAAGCCTTGTGCTGAAATACTGTCCAGAGGGTTTTTTTTTTAAAGATTTATGTATCTATTTGAAAGTCAGAGTTACACAGAGAGAGAAGGAGAGGCAGAGAGAGAAGGAGAAGCAGAGAGAGAAATCTTCCATCCGCAGGTTCACTCCCCAGTTGGCCACAGTGGCCTGAGCTCCAATAATGCAAAGCCATGAACCAGGAGCTTCTTCTGGGTCTCCCACGTGGGTGCAGGGGCCCAAGGTCTTGGGCAAGATGGAGAATTATTATTTAATGGTGACTACTAGACAGAAGATCATTAAGGTTATGGAAGAACTCAAAAACATCCTCAATCAACATGATCTAATCAGAATCAATAGAACACTTCAACAGTATCAGCATATGCACCCGTTTGAAGTGTGCATGGAACACTCACCAGTATAGACCATACCCTGAGTCATAAAACAAATATCAAGTACTGTAGGGGCTGGTGCTGCAGCACAGTGGGTTAAAGCCCCAGTCTGCATTGTTGGCATCCTATATGGGCACCAGTTCGAGTCCTGGCTGTTCCGCTTCCAATCCAGCTCTCTGCTATGGCCTGGGAAAGCAGTAGAAGATGGCCTAAGTTGGGGCCAGTGCTGTGGCATATAGCGGGTAAGGCCGCCGCCTGTGGTGCCACTGCCTGTGGTGCCATTATCCCATATGGGCACCGGTTTGAGACCCGGCTACTCCACTTCCAATCCAGCTCTCTGCTGTGGCCTGGGAAGGCAGTGGAAGATGGCCCAAGTCCTTGGATGCCTGCACCCATGTGGAAGGCCTGGAGGAAGCTCCTGGCTCCTGGCTTCGGATTGGTGCAGCTCTGGCCATTACAGCCATGTGGGGATTGAACCAGAGGATGGAAGACTTCTCTCTCTCTCTCTCTCTCTCTCTCTCTCTCTCTCTCTCTGTCTGCCTCTGCCTCTCTGTGACTCTGGCTTTCAAATCATAAATAAATAAATCTTTAACAAAAAAAAAAAAAGGTCTAAGTCCTTGGGCCTCTGCACCCACATTGGAGACCCAGGAGAAGGTCCTGTCTCCTGGCTTCAGATAGCTCAACTCCAGCCATTGTGGCCATTTGGAGAGTGAACCAGCTGATAAAAGACCTCTCTCTCTCTCTCTCTCTCTCTGCCTCTGCATCTCTGTAATTCTGCCTTTCAAACAAATCCGGCGCCATGGCTCACTTGATTAATTCTCTGCCTGTGGCACCGGCATCCCATATAGGCACCAGGTTCTAGTCCCGTTTGCTCCTCTTCCAGTCCAGCTCTCTGCTGTGGCCAGGGAAGGCAGTGGAGGATGGCCCAAGTGCTTGGGCCCCTGAACCCCGCATGGGAGACCAGGAAGAGGCACCTGGCTCCTGGCTCCTGGCTTCGGATCGGCGCAACACAGGCCATAGTGGCCATTTGGGGGGTGAACCAACGGAAGGAAGACTTTTCTCCTCTGTCTCTCTCTCTGTCTATCTCTATCTGTAATAATAATAAAAAAGAATCCAAATCATATGGGCCTTAAAAAGGAAGGAAATTCTGTCACATGGTACAACATGCATAATAAACCTTGAGGACATTATGCTAACTTGAATATGCCAATCACAAACAGACAAATAGTGTATCATTTCACGTATATGAGCTATCTAGCACAGGTAGAGTCATGGAAACAGAAAGTGGAATGGTGGTTGCCAGAGACAGGGGAGCTAAAGGAAAGGGAATTAATGTATAATGTGTATAGAATTTCAGATTTGTACAACTAAAAGGCTCTGCAGATCTGTGTCACCATATTGTTCATATGCTTAACACTAAGGAACTGTACCCTTATATGGTTAATGTGGTCTTTAAAAATCACCTGGAGTATGTGCTCTGAGCATATAGGAATCAAACTGGAAGTCAGCAACAGATAACAACAGGAAACTCTCCAAATTTGGGGCAGTTAAGCAACACACTTCCAAATAATCCACAGATCAAAGACAAAGTATTAAGGAAAAAAATTTAAAAGCACTATAACTTAATGAAAATGAAAACACAATGTATCAAAATCTCTGTGATACCAATAAAATAGTGTTGAAAGTGAAATTTATAGCTCTAAACATTTTCATTAGAAAAGAGAAAAGAATATCTAGAACTTAAAAATCTAAATTTCTCAAAGTAGTCTAATTCTTAGAAATAGAAAGTAGAATACAGGTTCCCAGATAGTTGGGGAAAAGGATGAACAGGGTTGGTGTTTAACAGGTGTAGAAGGATTTCAGTTTGAAAAGATAAGAAGTCTCTGGATGTTGGTTGTACAACACTATGAATGTACTTTAATACAACTGAACTATACACTTAAACATATTTAAAATGGTGAATTTTATGTTATATACATTTTAAAGATTTTATTCATTTATTTGAGAAGTAGTGTTATAGAAAGTGAGAGGGAGAGACAGAGAGAGAGGTTTTCCATCTGCTGATTCACTCCCCAAATGGCCGCAATGGCCAGAAGTGAGCCGATCCAGAACCAGGAGCCAGGAGCTTCCTCCGGGTCTCCCATGCGAATGCAGGGGCCCAAGGACTTGGGTCATCTTCCACTGCTTTCCCAGGCCATACAGAGCACTAGATCGGAAGTAGAGCAACCGGGACACGAACCAGCACCCATATGAGATACTGGCACTGCAGCTGGAGACTTATCCTACTGCACCACAGCACTGCCCCATGTTATGCATTTTTTTTGACAGGCAGAGTTAGACAGTGAGAGAGACAGAGAGAGAGAAAGATCTTCCTTTTTCCGTTGGTTCCACCCCCAAGTGGCCGCTACGGCTGGCACGTTGCAGCCGGCGCGCTGTGCCGATCCAAAGCCAGGAGCCAGGTGCTTCTCCTGGTCTCCCATGTGGGTGCAGGGCCCAAGCACTTGGGCCATCCTCCACTGCCTTCCCGGGCCACAGCAGAGAGCTGGACAGGAAGAGGGGCAACCGGGACAGAATCCAGCGCCCCAACCGGGACTAGAACCTGGGGTGCTGGTGCCACAGGTGGAGGATTAGCCTAGTGAGCCACGGTGCCAGCTCATGTTATGCATTTTAATACAATGCATTTTCATTTGAAAAAATAATAAATACTAAAATAAAATGTATGCTCATTAGTTTGACAGCTGAGCAGAAATGGACCAATCCTCAAAACACACAAACTTCTAAAAGCAGCCAAGAAGAAAGAGACAATTTGAATACACATAAAACCATTAAATGAAATGAATATGTATTTAAATCTCCCAAAAAAAGAAAACTCTAGCACCAGATGGTGTTCACTGGAGAATTTTACCAAACATTCAAAGAAAATATCACCAATTTTACACAAATATGGAAGAGGGGACACGTCCCAATTCATTTTATGAACAAACTACCAAACAAGGCAAGGACTGTACACAGAAAATTACAGACCAGTATCCCTCTGCAATGTAGATGGAAGCCAGAAGCCTGAAACTCAATCCTGGTTTCCCAGGTGGGTGGCAGGGATCAAAACACTTGAACTATCAGCTGCTGCCTCTCAGGGTCCACATTAGCAAGAAGCTAGACTCAGAAGTGGAGCTGGGACTCGAACATAGGCAGTCCAATATAGGATGCAAATGTCCCAAGTAGATACAGGTGTTCCAATGGCATCCCAACTGCTGGACCAAATGCCCACTGCTGGGCCATTTTTTAAGGGAAAATCTTTTGAGCATTTAGGGGGAAAATCTGTGATTTATGACAGTAAGAAATTGAAATAAGCATCAGACTTTTCAACAGAAACACTTTGCATCTGAAGAAAATGCAGTAACACATTGAATGCAGTTAAGGGAAGAAAGTGTGAGCCAAGGATTTTACATCCAGCAAAACTGCCACTCAAGTGTAAAGGACAAACTATTATCAATCGGCAAGAACTCAGTGGGCCGGCGCCATGGCTCACTAGGCTAATCCTCCGCCTGCGGCGCTGGCACCCCGGGTTCTAGTCCTGGTCGGGGCGCCGGATTCTGTCCCGGTTGCCCCTCTTCCAGGCCAGCTCTCTGCTGTGGCCAGGTAGTGCAGTGGAGGATGGCCCAAGAACTTGGGCCCTGGGCCCTGCACCCCATGGGAGACCAGGATAAGCACCTGGCTCCTGGCTTTGGATCGGCACAGCGCCAGCTGTAGCAGCCATTTGGGGGGCGAACCAATGGAAAAAGGAAGACCTTTCTCTCTGTCTCTCTTTCTCTCACTGTCTAACTCTGCCTGTCAAAAAAAATTACTAATAAACCTGATTAAAAAAAAAAAAAGAACTCAGAATATCGTTCCTATGAGCCCCTCCTAAAGTACCTACCAGAGAACTAACCCCATATAACCAGCTTGGAATAACCAAATAAATGCCTATAACCAGATGTAAGTTCTGGTTGTGAGCATTAAATGTATAATTACCCTAGAATGAAAAATCAACATAGATTAAGAGGCAGAGCTTATATTATATAAGCTATGTGCTCTGATAATGTAAATATAACTCAACTATTTCAAAATATTGGTGGTGGAAAAGAATGAGGAAAATCATGTGCCAAAAATGTTTTCATGTCTCCAGTGACTATACTAGTAGTTTTTTTTTTTTTTTTTTCAGGCAGAGTGGGCAGTGAGAGAGACAGAGAGAAAGGTCTTCCTTTGCCGTTGGTTCACCCTCCAATGGCCACCGCCACCGGCGCGCTGCGGCCAGTGCACCGTGCTGATCCGAAGGCAGGAGCCAGGTGCTTCTCCCATGGGGTGCAGGGCCCAAGCACTTGGGCCATCCTCCACTGCACTCCCGGGCCACAGCAGAGAGCTGGCCTGGAAGAGGGGCAACTGGGACAGAATACGGCGCCCCGACCGGGACTAGAACCCGGGGTGCCAGCGCCGCAGGCGGAGGATTAGCCTAGTGAGCCACGGCGCCAGCTAGTAGTAGTATTAGTATGAATACAAATAGTAGTGGCTGGCATTGTGGCATACTGGGTAAATCTGCCACCTGCAGTGCCAGCATCTCATATAGGTGCCAGTTGGAATGCTGACTGTTCCACTTCCAGTCCAGCTCCTTGCTAATGCACCTGGGTAATCAGCAGAAGATGGTCCGAGTCCTTGAACCCCTGCACCCATGCGGGAGACCCAGAAGAAGCTTCTGGCTCCTGGCTTCAGCCTGGCCCACACTGGCCATTTTGGCCATTTAGGGAGTGAACCAGTGGATGAAGATTCTCTCTCTCTCTCTCGTGTGTGTGTGTGTCTGTAACTCAGACTTTTGAAAAAATAAATAAATTTTTGAACAAATACAAATAGTAAGGAAGTAAGAAACATTAATGAGCTATAGATTTGTGGACAATATTCAATTATAGTATCCAGGAATTCACATTGGGGTAATTAAATTACAACTAATTACAAGGGATTCATTAGTATAAAAGTCAGAACAGTAGTTATCTACTGGGGCAGGAGGGTCTGTGGTTGTAGTGTGGCACATAGATGGGGCTTCCCGGGGAGTTGACAAAGTTCTAATTTATACCTCCGTGTTTTTTCACCTTTTAATAAATCAGTAAGCCATAGACTTGATCCATGTGGCTTTATCTGTGTTTTATTTACAGTGAAAAGATTGCTTTTTAAAAAGAATCTCAGGGGGCCTGTGTTGTGGCACAGTGAGTAAGCTACTGCCTGTGACTCTGGCATCCCATCTGGGTGCCAGTTCAAGTCTTGGCTGCTCCACTTCCCACCCAGCTCCCTGCTAATGCACCTGGGAAAGCAGTGGAAGATGACCCAAGTGCTTGAGTCCCTGCACCCATGTGAGAGATCTGGAAGAAGCTTCTGAGTCCTGGCTTCAGCCTTGCCCAGCCCTAGCCATTGCAGCCACTTAGGGAGTGAACCAGGCGATGGAACATTCTCTCCCTCTCCCCCTTCAACTCCAACTTTCAAATAAATAAATAAATAAATGAGAATCTTGGGACTAAAGGACACAGTTGTTTCCTTCCCTTTCTAAGTACAAATTTTCCATTCTTTATCCCAAATTATTTAAAAGGATCTAATTTGATAAAGTGTTAGATTGAAGACATTTACAGAAATATAACTTTTTCTCTATAAGAAACAGAAACTTCTGTGTACTAAATAGCTGGTGTCAATTGCTCTCTCTTTTTTTTTTCATATAATCTAGCCTTGGGGATATCATTTGTACGAGAGAATATTGTAAAGTTCCCAACATTTGAGAAAGTGTTGCCATAGCCTGTGAAAATAACCTTCAAAAAGAACTTGTAATTCTGATTGGCTGTCATGTTTGATAAATTTTTGTCCCAGTAATAAAATAGCAATTGACATCTCTGAGTTGCCAAAAGATTTAAACATTGACTTTCAAGTTGCTCTATCAATTCCGAAGTCCATCTTTGGAATCCTCTCATTTGCAACAGCATGGATGAACCCATTATGTTAGGTGAGATAAGCCAGGCACAGAAAGACAAACTTGGCATTATCTCACTCATTATGTGCAATCTACAAAAGTTGATCTCATAGAAATTGAAAGCAGGATAGTGATTACCAGCAGGTGGGGAGGGGAGGAGTAAGGGCGGAACAGAGAGATTTGGGTCAATGGATATGTTACAGCGAGATTGTAGGAACAGCTTCTGGTGGACTGTAGTGCGGCTCAAAAGAACTAGAAGGAGGAGTTTTAATACTCTCACCACGAAGAAATGACAAATTATTGAGGCAATGGATATGCTAATTATTCTAATTTGATCATCACACAATGCATACATGTATGAAAATATCACACTGTATCACACAAATATGTATAATTATTGGTCAGTCAAAATGAAAATAATATTTTAAGGAACAAGTCCATCATTGACACCTACTTCCTCACCCATATGAAGGAGCTTTAAAATCCCTATTATTTTGGAAACTAAAGCACTTTATAAGGAGATGGAAAATTCTATCTATAACAAAGAGAATAAAAGGAGGCTGAATCTCACAAACATAAAATTCAGAAAGAGACAACATACATATAACATGCTAAAAATTTAGGGAACTGGCTAACATCTGGGGTGGGGGAGTTGGTGGCTAGCAGGGAGCCTGAGAAGTGGCTTTAAAGGAGAGATAACTATGGAATATTTTGAAGTCTAACTAATACGCTGCCATAACTTCGTATTAACTAACATGCTGCCATTATCAGAAGGCATCTCAAGCTGCATCTTATTTTTCATTGTTCATGGCCCTCTGAATGTGTCATTGCATATAGCGTTTCCATATAAAGAATGGTGACAAAGATCAGGGGAAAGATTCCTGCATCCTTGGGTCTTCTGACAATTGTACCAATTTGCTGCCATAAGAATTATGCCCAAATAAACTCCAGTCCTGGCAGGGAAATTCAGAAGATTGACCCAATGAAATGGTGGAAGAAAAACAATGCAATCACGCCAAAAAAAGAAAAGAAAGACAAGACCTTTAGTTCAGCATCACCTGGTCAGTGATTATGCTGCATGCCACGGGGCACATCCTTGGAAGAGAAAAATGTCTCTTGTCAGCAAGCTGGCTTCTCTGGCTCCTACATTCTGATATATTTCCCTTGCCCTTGTCCTTCAGGGAAGCCCTGGGAAGAATACTGAAGACAACTGATCCTGAGGAGCTGTAAGCTTATAGTAGGTCAGCTCAGGATGGCACTACCATCTTTCTCCTGGAGACCAGGGTTTTCAGAAGAGTCAGGACTTCCGGTTATGCTGGGTCAGGCCATAGGCAGGCCCCCATTCTTGAGATTTGAGGTTTTTCCAGTAACACAACTCCTTATTGGAGGCCTGTCAATTTGGGTTTTGTTTTGAAGGACTTCTGTTGTCCATACATCAATGCCAGAAATTGCTCCAGTACCTTCTAAGGTTCTGATTTGGGGATGCAACCACGATACCTTTTTTTGTAGTTTCTGTCTGCAAAGTCAGTGCAACACGTCAGAACTACATTGATCTCGTTTTTAAAGCTTTTTCTTAAAATGGTTTGCATTTGAAATAATTGGTGACTCACAGGCACCAATCTGATTTTGAGTCTCAGTGCTACCACTTGCCAGCTGGGTCCCTGGCAAGTCTTTTCAATTCCATGAGCCTAAAAATGTTCCTCATCACATCTCCAGCACGTATCGGCACACTCAACACTCAGGACCGTGCTCTTGCCAAACGAGTCCCCCCCCCCCCCCCCCCAGCAGCACGGCCAGCAATTAGACCCTTGCACCACTGTGCAGCCAGCTCTCCACTACCCAGGCCTGTGACTCCTGAGCACTATGCGGCCCCACTGCATCTGCTCTTACAACACAAGGGCCTTTGAAGTCTCTCGGATTAAACGCATGTTCTGTATTGCTGCCTTTGGAGTCTTTCTACCAGCCTGCAACAGCATTATGAGAGTATTAGTGCCTGTTATCTTATGGCCAGGATATACGCGCTTGACAATCTGGTGACCCAACTGACTCCATCCTGCCTCCAAATGCTATTTTCCTTGGCCACTGCCCAGATCCATGCCTTTTATCATTTCCCCTTTCTCCCTAGAGCTCCAGCTTCCCCTCCCTTCATAAACAACCCTCCACTAAACCTTGTTCTTGCTGTCTCAGATCCTTACAGCACACTCCCTGGAATTCCTGCCCCGTGTTGCCCAAACCCTCCTACCTTTCCAACTTCTCTAGATATTCTTTCCTCTTCTTGCTTTAACTCAACCCTGGCTATCCCGAATCACCCTGCTTCGGCTGCAGCCCCCTTTGGTGAGGGTGCTTCTGTTCATACTTTTCTCACACGTCAGAGTGGAAGTATAAAGATGGTGTCACCATGACCCCCACTGTACTACTGCCAACCAATATTCCCTCTGTCATGAAAAGGGTCACGCTCCCTGTGTAGCTTCCATATTTGGCTTTACCACCCTTCATTGCTGTCAACTACAAACCTACGAGGCACACTGCTCCATACATTTGTAACCTTGGCACTTAAAGTAACAAGCCTCTTCATAGCAAGTCTTTCTCTCATCCTGGGTAAACCCAATGTCCATTCTATCCACCAAGTTGGACTTTTGCTTTGCATAAACTCGAATCCAATATCCTTTGTTCTGCTCAGTCCAGTCCCTTATGCCTAAACTCACATCCTGCATTTTATAAGAAAGTGAAACTTCTCTACTTTAAAAATTTCTTGCTCTGGGGTCAGCGCTATGGTGTAGCCAGTAAAGCTGCCACCTGCAGGACCCGCATCCCATATTGCCACTAGTTCGTGTTGCAGCTCTCTGCTATGGCCTGGGAAAGCAGTGGAAGATGGCCCAAGTCCTTGGGCTCCTGCACCCACATGGGAGACCCGGAAGAAGCTCCTGGCTCTTGGCTTCAGATGGGTCGAGATCTGGCCATTGTGGCCATCTGGGGAGTGAACCCTCATATGGAAGACTTTTTCTCTCTCTCTCTTTCTCTCTCTCTCTCTCTACCTCTACCTCTACCTCTCTATTACTCTGCCTTTCAAATAAATAAATAAAAATATTTTAAAAAATGCTTCTTGCTCAAATATCCTACTGTGATCCTTGTGTCCTCTCCTTACACCACTGGGTTCTGCTCAACTCTTGCTAAACTTCCTAAGGATTGTTAGAAGAGCTGACTCATCTAACTTCCCCCTTGCTTTATCTTTCTGATGTCCTCGTTTTCTCTCATCCAACTGCAAATCCATGGTTCAAAGACCGTCTTGTTAATACCCCCGATTTCCATTCCTTGTTGCGTTTCCTTGCAACATTAGAATGAACACCAACCACAGATTACAGTGTCATCTGTATGCTTACATTTGGCAGCCAAGCAAAGCCAGACAAAGTCTCAGAATGTGGCAGACTGTTATCACTCTCGATAAATGGTGATGAATGCCAACGGGACAGGGATGTATCTTTTTGTGGTTTTTCTTTTATCATCTCTTCCTCTTCCATTATCATCAAGACTCTCCCTCTACATCCCTTCGCTGAACACTCAGCAAATAATTTTATCCTCCTTCACAAACAAACAGAAATTATCAGCTGGGAACGACCTCATCTTTCCACCACTGAATCTATGAGCCTATTGCCGGTTGCACGGAGCCTCCTCCCTTCCCGCTTGTCTACCACTCACCCAGCACCTGTACTTTGTCCCTCCTGTGTCTGGAAGTGTTTGTTGATCATCCCCTCACCCTCCTTTCTTTTCACTTCTTTCCCCCTCCGTGAGCTCCATTTCCCGAGTGTTAACCTGCACTCACGTGTATTGAAAGACTAGGACAGGTGGCGCTGGACGCCTTCCCTCTTAGTCGTACACTGCTCAGCCGCCCTCACTGTGGTTTGAGCATCCAGTAGTGCTAAAGGTGCTTTGCTAAGGTCACCGGACACCAACGGGCTGCTAAGTCCAGCGGCCGCTTCCTAGGCCTCACCCCATCGAGCCCTCATCTGCACCTGACACGCAGGGATCGGTCCCAGCTGGAGCTGTCTTGAAAACACATCCCTACCATTTGGCCAGAAACGTTTGCTCTAGCCAAGTACTGACGGTGACGATGCTTCAGGGTTCTCCTAAGTCACTTCTTTTTCCCCTGTTCTGGCTTCCCAAGCTATCTCACACACACCTGTGGATCTAAGGGACGCCTGTGTGCAGATGAAGACTGCCCACCGTAGGAAATTCAGATAATGCAGAGCAGCACAAAGAAGACAGGAAGACAGTTACCTAAGCTGCCACACTCCACGGCGGGCGTCATTAACATCAGCTGAACACCTCAGACGTCTCCCAGTGCATAAGAAATCGTGGTTATTAAGTTCTTCTCTGTGACGCCGCGCTAGTGGGCAATTTTCTTCTGTCCCCTGGGTTGTGTTTGCCTTCAAATTTGGTTTTCAGCCCGTCTGCATACGATGCTCTTGTTTTCTTCTTGGCTTTGTTGTGTCTGCATAACAGCCTGCTCTTTTCAACTTGCTCACACTTCCGTGGAAAGCTGGGTGGAGTGTGCTCCCGTCTCGGGTGCAGGCTGCACGGATCCCCCCACACCACACGCACCTGAACCGAGACCTCCTGCCCCCTTCTCCGGGCTGAGCTGTAGCACGCGTGTGTAGCTGTCCACGTCACGGCAGCTTTGGCATCATGGAGCTGCAGTAGGTCATGCTGGTGATGCGGAATCTTGACTTGGAGGGTCTGGGCACTACCACTTTTCAAACTTGTGGCCTGAGGGGTTCCTGCCTTGTTTTTTTAAGATTCATTTATTTATTTGAAAGGCGAAGTTACAGAGAGGCAGAGGCAGAGGCAAAGAGAGAGAGGGGGGCCTTCTATCCACTGGTTTACTCCCCAAATGGCTATAAGAGGCAGAGCTGGGCAGATCCAAAGCAAGGAGCCAGGAGCCAGGAGCCTCCTCTGGGTCTCCCACATGGGTGTAAGGGCCCAAGGGCTTGGGCCATCTTCTACTGCTTTCCCAGGCCATAGCAGAGAGCTGCATCAGAAGAGGAGCAGTCGGGCCTCGAACCAGCGCCCATATGGGATGCCGGCACTGCGGGCGGTGTCTTTACTGAGCACAATGCCGGCCCCCGCCTTGTTTTGTTGTGATTTGCTGTGCTGTGTGCTGGCCTGCCCCACTTTTCCTTTATGAGCCATTGGAGAAAGGGAATTTGCAGATTCCACCTTTTGCCGTCAGATTTTTCCTTGGCAGCTAAGAGAATAAAATCGATTTGCAGTCCAGACTTCTCTTCCATTCTCTAGAGCCACATAACCAACAGGGTCATTTACATCTCCTCCTCTTATCTGCTGGGCAGCCTCTGTGCTAAGCCTACTCAGCAAACATTCCCTGCCCTACCTTTCCTACTCAGATCATTTCACAGTTATCCCTTGGCTTCAAGGCCTGATCTAAATAAGTGATGGTAATTTCAATCATCTTACGTATTGATTGGCCTAAAGGTGGTGTATTGTTTGGGGTTCTCGAGAGAAGGAGAACCAGGAATGTTTTTATATTTATGTGTGTTGTCATGTATGTGTGTCTGTGTGTATCTACCTGTCTACTTATGCACACCATCAAGGGTACTTCAAAAACTTCTTGGAGGGGCAGGCATTGTTGTCAGCAGGTTTAGCTGCTGCTTTGGGTGCCCATATCCTCTACTGGAGTCCCAGTTTTTCCATGCTTTCAATCCAGCTCCTTATTAATGTACCTGGGAGGTAGCAAATAATGGTGCAAGTACTTGGGTTCCTGGATGGAGTTCATACTTCCTGGCTCCTGCCTGGCCTAGCCACAGCTGCCACAGGCATCTGAAGAGTGAACCAGTAAGTGCAACATTTCTCTCTCTCTCTCTCTCTCTCTCTCTCTCTCCAGCTCTCCAGCACTCGCTGTTGTTCTGCCTTTCATATGAAAATATTCTAAATGTTAATAGAAAGTGGATTTGAAAGATGAGTTTGTCACAAAAAATTTGAAACCCATGCATACCATTTTTTGTAATATACATTTATTATGATCTTTTAAAAACAGATTTATTGATTTTTATTTACATGAAAGGCAGAGTTACAGAGAGAGGGGGAGAAAGAGAGAGAGAGATCATCCATCTGCTGATTCGCTTCCCAAATGTCTGTAACAGTCAAAGCTAGAAGCCTGGAAGTTCATCTGGGTCTCCCATGTGGATGGTAGGGTTCCAAGCATTCAAGCCCTCTTCCATTGCTTTCCCAGCCATATTAGCAGGAGCTGGATTGGCAGTGGAGCAGCTGGGACTTGAATTGGCACTCATAGGGGATGCCAACATCACAGGTGGCTTGGCTTGGTGTGCCACAACATCAACTGCATTTATCATACTCCTTTTAAAAATGTTTATTTATTGTTTTATTTACCTACTTGAAAGGCAAAGAGAGAGGTGGGGTGGGGGATTTCATCTACTGGTTCACTTCCCAAACGTTGAAAGGCAGAGAGAGAGGTGGGGTGGGGGATATCTTTCATTTACTGGTTCACTTCCCAAACGTCTATAACACCCAGGCATGGGCCAGAGCATGAAACCAGAAGCCCAGATATTGATCCAGGTCTCCCAGGTCAGAGACAGGGACCCAAGTACTGGAGCCGTCATCTGCTGCCTCCCAGGGTGCATTAGCAGGAAGCTGGATCATCAATGGTGTATCTGGGACTTGAGTCCACACTCTGATACAGGTGTGTCAAATGGAGGTGTCCCAAAAGGAAGCTTAACCTACACTGTGCCACAATGCCCCCACTCTGTATCATGACATTTCTAAAGACTGTGTGTGTGTGTGTGTGTGTGTGAATTTATTAGGAAATTGGCTCACACATTCACAGAAGTTGAAGAGCTCCACAATGGCCATCTGCACACTGGAGAGACAGAGACGCTGACAGCAATGATTCAGTGTAAAGAGGCCAGAAGCCTCTGGGAACCAGGGAGGCTGAATTTCAGCTGATGATCTGAGGCTGAAGGCCTGAGAGCCCCCGGACAGCCACTTGCTGAGTGTGGGAAACTTCAAAGGAGCTGATGCAACGGATATTAGATAAGCTGGACATGCTTCTGGATTAGCTAAGAATCTTGTGTTCTCTCCTCTTGTTTGCTGGCCTGCCAGAACTGGAGCTTCACCCTCACTAATGATTAGTCAGAATTATTTCGTTGCAAAGTGATAGAAACCAACCTTGAACTTCCTGAACCCAGAAGAAGAAGAAAAAAAAAAGAAAGGAGAAAGAGAGAGAGGAAGGAAGGAAGGAAGGAGGGAAGGAAGGAAGGAAGGAAGGAAGGAAGGAAGGAAGGAAGGAAGGGAGGAAGGAAGGAAGGAAGGAAGGAAGGAAGGAAGGAAGGAAGGAAAAGAAAGAAAAAAGAAGACTTTGCTCATCAAATACATGAAACTGTCAAGTCCATGAGCAATCCAATTACAGGAAATGCTAAGATGTGGGGTCTCAAGGGAGACAGAAAGAAGGGATTATTAAAATGCTGTGATGATTCAAGGTTCTTGAGTTCAATCAACAAAACTTGTCCTTGGCTAATTCAAATACAAAAGGAACTTATTGCAAGAATGCTGTGGTTCACATATGTTCCCTCTAGCTATTCATAATGAAGAAATGATTGCAAAAGATTCCAGGTAATTTGCACCTCTAACCGGTTCTTGAATCAGAGGAGCTCAGAGGGCCACAGTGTGAAATCTCTTTACATCTCTCCCACTTTCACCTTTAAGTATGCTATACAGTTGTACCTTTTCCACCTCTTGGTGACTTCTCATGCTGATTCTACAGTTACTCATCGCCTTCATAAAAATAACAGCCTAATTTTCAGATATTTGAAAAAAACACACACTACTGAGAAATTTGTAAAAGCTAATCCATTCTAAGTAGACTCCGACTTCTCCTTGACTTAAAGTGTATTTTCTTTTCTGCTACCGAATGTAAGCCCCAGGACTTACAGAGGATGTACTCTGTCCTGAAATACCCAACTCTCTCCTCAGAAACCCCAATTTTGGAGCTGGCGCCTGTAGCATAGTAGGTTAAGCCTCCATCTGTGGCACTGGCATCCTACATGGCTACTGATTCATGTTCCGGCTGCTCCACTTCTGATCCAACTCTCTGCTCGTGTCTTGGGAAAGCAGTGGAAGATGGCTCCAGTACTTGCGGCCCTACCATCCACATGGGAGACCTGGAAGAAGTCCTGGCTCCTGGCTTCATATTGGCCCAGCTCCAGCTGTTGCAGCCATTTGGGGAGTGAACCAGTGGATGGCAGATCTCTCTCTCTCTCTCTCTCTCTCTTCTCCCCCACCGATAACTCTGCGTCTCAAAAAATAAATATTTATTAAAAAACAAAACCAGTCTCTCCTAGAGCTGGGGGCGAGAAGGATGTGCTTTGCAGATTTTGAACTTTGTTAGCTAGCTCTGGACGCTTAGTGCAGCTCTATGAATTTCCAGGGATGGTTAATATGAGCTAGATATGTTCCTGGTTTTCTCTAAAATACTTTGAAATACCATAAATTCCTTGGTATATTGTGGAGAAAGTAATTAAACTGAATTTAAAAAACTCTGGGGAAAGCTGGAAAGGAACTATCATGTGTGTCACCTCACGCCTTGACTACGCAATTCTAAGTTGAACCACAAACTCTCCCTGTACAATTTGGCCTCTATGTTGGAAAAGAAAATGCCAGAATATTTTAAAATGCTCTTCTCAATAGCTATGGAATGCTTATGAGAAACACTGCAGTTAAATTGGAATTGCTGGTCTTAGTGAGGGTGTAGAGATCTCTGAGCAAGTAAGGCCAACCAATGGTTTTTGAGCAGCACAGGACATGTGTGTCTGGGATTATAAGGAGCAACGTACAGTTGCTCCTTAGGTACAGTCTATAACAACCAATTCTACTGTAGAAAAGAATTTGAGGGGCTGGCGCTGTGGCACAGCAGGTTAAAGCCCCGGCCTGCAGTGCCAGTATCCCATATGGGCGCCAATTCGAGTCCTGGCTGCTCTGCTGCTCCACTTCTAATCCAGCTCCCTTCTAATGTGCCTTAGAAAGCAGCGGAAGATAGTTCAAGTGCTTGGGTCCCTGCACCCACGTGGGAGACCTGGAAGAAGCTCCTGGCTCCTGGCTTCAGCTTGACCCAGCCCCCCTGGTCGTTGTGGCCATTTGGGGAATGAACCAGCAATGGAGGATCTGTCTCTGCCTCTGCCTCTTTCTCTCTCTCTGTAACTCTGCCTTTCAAATAAATAAAATAAGTCTTAAAAAAAGAAAAGAATTTGAGGGGAAGAGCATGAAATGAAAATATTTGAGGAGATGGAATTACTAATTACCTTGATTTGATCATTACACATCTCACACACGAAACGAGGTCAGGAATGGCCCAATGTTAGAGGTCACTGGCCGTGGTAAATTTATCATGGAGTCTGGATGAATGCAATGGATGTACGATCCACTAGAGGTTCCCACAGGGTTTGGACAATTGTTGGAGGGAATCCTATCCCCTATAAGCAGAACAAAGTTGATGTAGTGAGATGAAGTGAAGCAGAGAGCTTGGGGGTACAGATTCTGGGTCTATCCCTAAGTTCTTCTTTTTTTAAGATTTATTTTATTTATTTGAAAGACAGAGTTACAGAGAGAGGTACAGACAGACAGAGAGGTCTTCCATCCACTGGTTCACTCCCCAAGATGTCCGCAATGGCCGGAGCTGCACCTATCCAAAGCCAGGAGCCAGGAGACCCTCCAGGTCTCCCACATGGGTGCAGGGACCCAAGGACTTGGGCCATCTTCTACTGCTTTCCCAGGCCATAGCAAAGAGCTGGATGGGAAGTGGAGCAGCTGGGACTAGAACCGGTGCCCATATGGGATCCCGGGACTTCAGGCCAGGGCGTTAACCCACTGCTCCACAGTGCCGGCCCCTATCCCTAAGTTCTTAAAGCTGGGGTGGCTGAAGGAAAATTCATGTACTCAAAAATATTTATTAAGCAATAAGTAGGTGGTAGTTACTGGGGAGACACTGAGTAAAGAGTCACGAGCCAACATACAGGTTTCCCTAGGCTAGAAGGGAAGGTAGGCATGCCAAGAGGAAACTGTGATGCTGGCACTGTGGGAGAAGTAGAGGAGCTGTAGGAGCACACACATGACAACGATGGTCTCAAGGCCTTTCCTGGAGGAACTGACATCTGAAATAAGACCTGAAGTATGAGGAGGGCAAAGAGAAGAGAAAGGTTACACTCCCAGTTGGATAAATATTAGCTATGGGTGAAGAAAGATGAAGGGGTAAAAATTATGATCAAAGAACTTAAAGGACAACTGTGTCAGGACAGGCAGTGTGGTGTAGTGGGTTAGCCATCAGCTGGGATTAGTGCTGGTTTGAATCCAACCTCCTGCCAAAGAATCCTGGGAAGCAGCAGACGATGGTCCAAGTGCTTGGGCCCCTGCCACCCATGTGCGAGACCCAGATGGAGTTCCAGGCTCCTGGCTTTGACCTGACCCAGCCCTGGCTGTTGTGGCCATCTGGGGGAGTGACCCAGCAGATGAAAGATTCTCTCTCTCCCTCTCCCTCTCCCCCTCCTCCTCCCCTCCCCCTCCCCCTCCCTCTCCCTCCCCACTCCCCCTCCCCCTCCCCCTCCCCCTCCCTCTCCCTCTCCCTCTCCCTCTTGTTCCCTCTCTTCTTTTCAAATAGTTGAAAATAAAAAAGGAAAAACAGGAATAACTGTGCTTACAAGTGTAGACGACTAGATCTCCTCATTATTCCATACTCTCCCTTCCCACGTGCTATCAAATTTGTAGACCTATTAAATGATCAAAAAAGTAGAACAAGATTTCTTTTAAACGTGTAGTTGAAGTAAAAAAAAAAGTTAAAGGAAGTCACAAAGGCCAAGAGTGAGGAGGAAATCGGAACACAATGCTACAGCACAGAATCAGACACCTTGGCCTCTCTGAAGTAACTTACTGGTTTTGCTAACAGTATTTGAGTTTCAATGACCAGCGAGGATGAGAAAGAGTGTTGGTAAGGAGTTGGCAACTCCCATGATGATTTTTGGTCGGGATTTACTCCAAATTCATCGTCTAGGATCCTTCAGTCTGGTATATTAACATTAAATACGCTCCCAGACTGGTGAGATTCGAGGCTGTAGCTGCCTGGAAGAATCAAAACCAGAACTTTTCTGAAGGCACATTCTCCACAGGACTCCCACAAGGCCCTATCAAATAGGAGCTCAAATTCCATTCTCATAAAACACAGGAAGAAACAATCTCCCATGAACAAGAAACAGCAGAAAGGAAAAAAAAAACAGCATAATTAGATCCCTAGGAATTTCGGCTAACAGAATTATCATATAGACATTAAGAAACAGTAAGTTAAACTAAGAGACATAAAAGAAGATGTGCAAAGTTAAGAAAAACAGAAATTTGGTATTTTTTTAAATGGCTGTAAAAAGAGAAAACTTATAGAATTGAATAATATAGCCATTGATAACAAATAGCTACTATACAAGTTAAACAGAAAATTAAGCTGAAGGGAGGGGCCGGCGCTGTGGCATAGCGGGTAAAGCCAGCACTGCAGGCGGTGGCTTTACCCACCATACTACAGTGCCCTCCCTGATAGAATACTTTAAAATGTAATGGTTGAGAATATTTTAGAATTGCTGAAATATATGAATACTCAGATTCCGGAAGCCAATAGCATCTGAAAAAATGCTCAACATTACTAATCTTCAGTAAAACTACAAAGAAATGTCACCTCACCCTAAATTTCCTATCATCAAAAAGTCAAACAAATGCTGGCAAGGATGAGGAGAAAGAGGGACTTTCATATACTGCTGGTGAGAGTGTAAATTAGTACAACCGTTATGGAAAACAGTATAGAGTTTCCTCAAAAAACTTAAATTAGAACTACCATAGGATCCATCTATCCCACTATTGGGTAGACCATCCAAAGGAAATGAAATCAGTATATCAAAGAGATAACTACACAGTTGTGTTTATCACAACACTATTTACAATAGCCAAGACATGAGATCAACCAGTGGATGGATAAAGTAAATGTGAGATATGTGGCCCTCCCATAATTTGCAGTAACATGGATGGAACTGGAGGATGTCATGTTAAGTAAAATCAGCCAGACAAGGAAAGATAAATAGAGTAGATTCTCACTCAGTTTGGGGGGTTAAAAATTTAAGCATACAAAGAGAGTAGACTAGAAGTCAGTGGAGGCTAGAAAGAGGAGTAAGAAGGGCGAATAGTGAAAGGATAGATAATGGGTGGCAAAGCAAAGTTGAGGGGGTAGAGTTCCAATGTTATGTAGAATAGGGCAACTAGAGTCGACAACAACTAACTCTACCTTAGAAAAGAATTTGAGGGGAAGAATTTGAAATGAGATTATCTGAGGAGATGGAAATGCTACTTACCTTGATTTGATCATTATACATCGCACACATGCATCACATTACAATACTGTACTACATAAATAAGTTCAACAATTATATGTTGACTGTAAAAAGATATGGAATCAACTGAGGGGTCCATATATACACAATGGAATGTTATCCAACGTAAAAATGAATAGAATCGTGTCATTGAAGCAACATGGATGGGATTGGAAGACACTGCTAAGCGAAATAAGCCATGCACAGAAAGACAAATACTGCATGGTCTCTCTCATATGTGGAAGCTAAAAGTTTATTTAATAAAAGTAGACAGAATAGTGGTCATTAGAAGTTGGAAAGGGGGGCCGGAGCCGTGGCTCACTAGGCTAATCCTCTGCCTTGCGGCGCCGGCACATCGGGTTCTAGTCCCGGTCAGGGCGCCGGATTCTGTCCCGGTTGCCCCTCTTCCAGGCCAGCTCTCTGCTGTGGCCAGGGAGTACAGTGGAGGATGGCCGAAGTCCTTGGGCCCTGCACCCCATGGGAGACCAGGAGAAGCACCTGGCTCCTGCCATCGGATCAGCGCGGTGCGCTGGCGGCCATTGGAGGGTGAACCAACGGCAAAGGAAGACCTTTCTCTCTGTCTCTCTCTCTCACTGTCCACTCTGCCTGTCAAAAAAAAAAAAAAACAACTTGGAAAGGGGATGGCACAAGCAAGATAGAGGGAAGTTGAATAACAGGTAGAAAAATATAGTTACCTAGGGGAATACGTTCTAATGCTTTACAGCACAGCAAGGAGACTATAGCTCACAACAGTTCATTAGACATTTTAGTTTATAAAGGTTTATTTTAGGGGCTGGTGCTGTGGCATAGCGGGTAAAGCCGTCTCCTGTAGTGCTGGCATCTCATATGGGTGCCACTTTGAGTCCCAGCTGCTCCACTTCCTATCCAGCTCTCTGCTATGGCCTGGGGAAGCAGTAGAAGATGGCCCAAGCCCTTGGACTCCTGCACCCGCATGGAAGACCCAAAAGAAGCTCCTGGCTCCTGGGGTTGGATCAGCTCAGTTCTGGACATTGTGGCCATTTGGGGAGTGAACCAGCAGATGGAAGACCTCTCTCTCTCTCTGCCTCTCCTCTCACTGTGTAACTCTAACTTTCAAATAAATAAATATTAAAAAATGAGTTTTTGATGTGACCTTGAAAGAACAGGTGGCAAAAGCAAACACAGACATGTAGGATTGCATCAAACTAAAAAGCTCCTACACAACAAGAGAAATAATTAGCAGAGTGAGGAGCCAACCTATGGACTGAGAGAGAATATTTGCACACCATATATTTGATAAACAATACCCAAAATACACAAGGAACTCAACTCAATGCAATAAAACAAAAAACCCAATTTCTAAAAAAATGGGAAGAGAATCTGACTAGACAATTCTCAACAGACACACAACTGACCAGCAGATACCTAATCATCAGGGAAATGCATGTTAAAACCACAATGAGTTATCGTCTCACAATTCTTACAATAGTTATCACCAGAAAGACAAAACAACACATTTTGAGAAGGATGTGGAATAAAGGGAACACTTAAACACTTCTGGTGGGAATGTAACTTAGTACAGCTATTATGGAAGTCATGAGATTCCCCCCAAAATTGAAAATAGAAGTGCTATATGACCCAGCAATCCACCACTGTATGTTAAAGAGATTTAACTGTATGTTAAAGAGATATCTGATCTCCTGTGTTTATTGCAGCACTATTCATAATAGCCAAGATGGAATCAACTTACGTGTCCATCAATGGATGAATGGATGAAGGTAATGTGGTGTATTTACACAATGGAAACTATTCAGCCTTAAGACAGAAAGTCTATCATTTGCAATAACCCAGATAAACTTGGAAAGCAATATGCTAAGTGAAATAAGCCAGGCATAAGAAGTCAAATACTGCCTGATCTCATTTATATAAGGTATCTGAAAAAGTCAAACTTATAGAAGTAGAGAGCAGATGGGGCGGGGAGGGGGAGGGCGGCACTGTGGCGTAGTAGGCTAAGCCTCTGCTTGCACCGGTCTGTGTCCTGGCCGTTCCAGTTCTGATCCAGCTCTCTGCTATGGCCTGGGAAAGCAGTACAAGATGGCCCAAGTCCTCGGGCCCCTGCACCCTCATGGGAGACCCAGAGGAAGCTCCTGACTCCTGGCTTCAGATTGGCTCAGCTCCTGCTGTTGCAGCCATTTGAGGAGTGAACCAGCAGATGGAAGACATTTCTCTCTGTCTCTTCTTTTCTCATCTGTAACTCTACTTTTCAAATAAATAAATAAAATCTTAAAAGAAAGAAGTAGAGAGCAGAATAGTGGTTACTATTGAACAAAGAGGTGGTGAAGGGGAATGAAGAGATGTAGACCAAAGGACACAAAATTTTAGTTAGACAAGAGGAGTAAGTTTTGGAGATCTAGTTCACAACATGATTATCATAGTTAATAATAATGTTTCAAAATTGCTAAAAGAATAGATTATAAGTATGATAAACAAGGTAGGCATTTGGTCAAGCAGTTAAGACACCAATGTCCCCTATAGCAGAACTGGGTTTAATACCTGGCTCCAGCTCCTGATTGCAGCTTCGTGTTATTGCAGACCTGGGAGGCAATAGTGATGGCTAAGTAATTGAGTCCCTGCCAACCACGTGGGACACCCCCTAGATTGTGTTCCCAGCTCCTGGGCTCAGCCCCCAGCCCAAAGCTGTTAAGGGTAATTGGGTACTGAACCAGCAAATGGAAGCCCTCTGTCTGTTTCAAGTAAGTTAAACTTTAAAAATGATATGTGTGGCCAGCGCCGCGGCTCAATAGGCTAATCCTCTGCCTGCGGTGCTGGCACCCCAAGTTCTAGTCCCAGTCTCTCCCGGTTGCCCCTCTTCCAGTCCAGCTCTCTGCTGTGGCCCGGGAGGGCAGTGGAGGATGGCCTAAGTGCTTGGGCCCTGCACCCGCATGGGGGACCAGGAGAAGCACCTGGCTCCTGGCTTCGGATCAGCGTAGCACGCCGGCCGCAGAGGCCATTGAGGGGTGAACCAATGGAAAAGGAAGACCTGTCTCTCTCTCTCTCTCTCACTGTCCACTCTGCCTGTCAAAAAAAAGGGGGGGGGAGAAAAATGGTAAGTGTATGAATGATAGATATGTTAATTACCTTGATAGAATCATTTTAAAATGTTCATGTCTTAGAGTTTTGTGGAAGGTAGACCTTTTTAAGAAAAAAATTTTTTTGAAAAAAAAAAAATGTATCTGAAAGAGTTACAGGGAGAGAAATAGATCTCCCATCACTGATTCACTCCCCAGATGGCTGTAATGGCCAGGACTGGGCCAGGCTGAAGCCAGGAGCCTGCACCTCCATCTAGGTCTGCCATGTGGGTAACAATGACCCAAGCACTCAGGCCATCTTCTTCTGCTTCCTCAGGAACATTAGCAGGGAGCTGGAATGGAAGTGGAGTGGCCAGGACCTGAATCAATGCTCATATAGGATGCTGGCATCACAACCAGTGGCTTAACCACAATGCCGGCCCTGGAAGGCAGATCTTGTAAGCAATGAAAGTGGATATTTAGTGGAAGCTATATCTTCTTTTAATTGACAAAAATAGAAACATTTGTGGTGCAAATATGATTCTTTGAAATATGTATACACTGAAGCCTGGCATCCCATATGGTTGCCGGTTCAAGTCCCGGCCCAGCTGCTCCACTTCTGATCCAGCTCTCTGCTATGGCCTGGGAAAGCAGTAGAAGATGGCCCAAGTCCTTGGACCCCTGCATGCATGTGGGAGACCCAGAAGAAGCTCCTGGCTCCCAGCTTTAGATAGGCACAGCTCTGGTCGTTGCAGCCAGTTGGGGAGTGAACCATCGGATGGGAGACCTCTCTTTCTCGCTCTCTCTCTCTTTCTGACTCTTCTCTCTCTGTGTAACTCTGACTTTCAAATAAATAAATCTTTAAAAAAAGAAAAGAAATATGTATACATTGTAGAATGGTTAAATTGAGTTAATTACCATAGGTATTACTTCACATTTCTTTTTCAATGAGATCACGTAAAATCCATCTTTTAATAATTTGTGAGTATGCAACGTAAGTATAAACTTATTCCATCTGTCTAACTAAAATTTGATACCTTTTGCCCAACATTACCAATCACCTTTCTCCAGCTCCTGGTAACAACCATTCTATTTTCTATGAATAACTCAAGCTATTTCTCAGCAAATTGTTTAAAGAGCAGGCTGGTTCTTTTTGACTGGCTATAGTGAAACCGTAGAAGGAGAAAAATGATTTAAGAAAGAAATTGCTAATCAAAAGTAAAGCAAAACTTAAAAATTTGGAAAATTCTCAACCTATCCATATTGAAAAAAGAAAATGAGAAAGTCTAGACAGAACAAGAGTGTGGCCATTTGATAAAAGTATTAGCATGGATTGGCACTATCAAAAGGGAAACCAGGTCCAATTTCTCAAGATAATCGAAGAATGAGCTTGAAGACACTCCAGAGCTCCTTAGGACTGACCTTCCCCTCACACCCCTCCAAGGAAGGTGTTGTGGGAAACAGATATCTTTGCTGTCTCCATAGTTTTGCCATTTTCAGAATGTCATATGATGATTGGAGTCTTTGGGGGGTCATACTTTCCCCAGTTTGTTTATTTTGATCTCTTTCCTACATGTAGCAGATTTTCTTCAATTCCTGGTGATATCTTTCTTCTTTTTTATTATAGGTGATTATAGCTATAAGTTTTTCTCTCTAGTGCTTTTGCTGCATCCCAAAAGTTTTTGTATACTCTGTCTTCATTTGTCTCTACATATTTTCTAATTTCCTTGTGATTCCTTCTTTGATCCACTTGTTGCTTATGAGTGAGTTGCTTAATTCCCACATATTTGTGAATTTTCCTTCTGCTAATGATTTCTAGTTTTATTCTATTGTGGTCAGAAATGATACTTAATATGATTTCAATATTTTTATATTTATTAACTCTTGTTTTATGACTTACCATATGGTCTATCCTGGAAAATGTTCTATGAGCAAATGCGAAAAATGTGAATTCTGTTATTGTTGACCAAGTGTTCCTCATTTGTCTGTTAGGTCCAATTTGCCTACAGTATGTTTAAGTCCTCTGTTTTTTTAGTGATCTGAATGATTATTTTATCCATATTGAAAGTGTGATATTGAAGTCTCCCACTATTATTGCTGATCTATTTCTCCCTTCAATTCTATAGATATCTATTTTATGTATTTAAGAGATTTGATGTTTGGTAAATATATATTTATAATTGTTCTACTTCTTAGTGAAATGACTTTTTCGTTATTATATAATATTCCTCTTTGCTGCTTATAGCAGTTTTTGACTTAATGTCTATTTTATTTTATATTAGCATAGTCACTACTGCTCCCTTTTGTTTACTCTTTACATTGAATATCTTTTTAAAAATAATTTTTAATGTATATAAGCTGAAAAAATTTCACATATTTCATATATACAGATTTAGGAGCAGAGTGATAAATCCCACCCTATTCTACCTTTTTTCAGTTTATTTTATAATCCTAAACTGAACACTCCACTAAGTAAAGAATTCAACAAATAGGAAAAAAACACTGTTCCTCAATAGTAGGGACTAGGGCTATAAGCAATAGTCAAATCTCAATATGTCAATTTTGCTCATATACATTACAATTTTTAGGTATCACAGATCAAGAAAAACATATGATATTTGTTTTTTTGAGACTGCCTTATTTCACTAATATAGTAATTTCCAGTTGTATCCATTTTGTGGCAAAAAGACAGGATTTCATTCTTTTTTATGGTCGAGTAGTATTCCATAGTGTACATATACCACATTTTCCTTATCCAGTCATCAATTGATGGACATCTTGTTTGACTCTACATCTTAGCTATTGTGAATTGAGCTGCAATAAACATGGAGGGTATAGATAAATCTTTCATATGCTGATTTCATTTCATCCCAATAAATTCCAGGAGTGGGATGGCTGGATCATATGTTAGGTCTATATTCAGATTTTTTAGGTATCTCCAAACTGTCTTTCATAGTTGCTTTACCAGTTTACATCCCCAGCAACAGTGGGTTAGGGTATACTTTCCCCCACATCTTCACCAGCATTTGTTTGTTGATTTCTGTGTGAAAGCCATTCTAACTGGGGTGAGGTGAAACATAATTGTAGTTTTATTTGCATTTCCCTGATGGCTAGTGATCCTGAGCATTTTTCATGTTTCTGTTGACTATTTGAATTTCATCTTTTGAAAAATGCCTATTCAAGTCCTTTTCCCATTTCTTAGCTGGATTGTTTGTGTTGTTGTTGAGTTTCTTGAGCTCTTTATAGATTCTAGATATTAATCTCTTATCAATTGCATAGTTTCCAAATATTTTCTCCCATTCTGTCAGTTGCCTCTACACTTTGTTGAGTGTTTCCTTTGCCATGTAGAAACTTCTTAACTTGATATAATTCCATTTGTCTATTTTTTCTTTGATTGCCAGTGCTTCTGGGGTCTTCTCCAAGAAATTTTTGCCTATGCCAATATTGTGCAGTTTCCCCAATGTTCTCTTCTAGTAATTTGATGGTATCAGGGCATAGATTTAGATCCTTGATCCATTTTGAGTTGATTTTTGTATAAGGTGTAAGGGAGGGGATCTTTTGCCATAGTTCTGCATGTGAAGATCCAATTTTCCCAGGACCATTTGTTGGTGAGACTGTCCTTCCTCCAGGGATTGATTTTAGCTCATTTGTCAAAGATTAGTTGGTTGTAGATGTGTGTATTGATTTCTGAGGTTTCTATTCTGTTCCATTGGTCTATATGGCATATTTTTTTTAGTGGGAGGTAAAATATCAAGGTTTATTAGGGAAGGGACATCCATAAGGATGGATGGGCACCTCTCCAGACAGAGCCTGAGATGTTATCAGGCAGGAGGAAGGGTGGGCAGGACCCCCTAGAGAATTGGGATCCGGAGCAGGATCTTTGAAATGGGTTGCACCTGGGAGATTGTGGAAGACTGTCAGGCAGAAGGGGTGGGGACCTCCACCTGGCAGGTTATCAGGTAGAAGGGGGCAGGGCAGGAAATACCGGGCTGCCCCTGAAACATTGTCAGGATGACTTTGAGATGCAGATGCATATGCTGGACATAGACGTCTTCTCTTTAGGTCTTTATGTCACACACACATAAGCTCATAACTGACTTTCCTACCTAACATTCCCCTCTCAAGAGGCAATACCCGAAATTCTTCTTTGGGATTATGGATGGAGTTCTGTTTTCTGTAACTTCTTCAAAGCTGGCATATGGGCGTCGAGGGGGATTTGGGTATTTCCTCTTGCTATCTGTCTTGTGGTGTGCAACAGTGGCCTTGGAAAGACTGTGCTGCTCAGTCCAGAGGGATGCTCAGGTCGTCCAATGGAATGTGCTGGAAGCCTTGTCTGACAGCCATTTAGAGTTCGACAGCTTTTAGTCTGTTAGAGACAAAACGAACAAGGGCATTAAAAACACATGGTCCAAAGAGAAGCATCCAGATTACAGAAGTTATTGGGCCAAGGAGAGGAAATAGCCAGGATTTCCATGACCAGATGTCAGGCCAGAAATCCCAGCCCTGCTTGGCCTGGTCCTGGAGCTGTTTGGCTTTGTCCAGGAAAAGTACAAATTTGGATCTGTACCTGTCCAGTCTGATTGACCCAGAGACAACATTCTTCCTGGAACATGGCACAGATATCTCCTGGAGCAGCAGTTAACATGTCCAATATTTCTTTCTTTCATAACCTTTTGCGACTTCTGCACACATTCTTCAACTTACTTGAAACATTCCATCATTTCCATTCCAGTCTAGAGTAAACTAGCCATCAGGGTAAAGTCATTCTTACAAACCTTACAAACCATGTCCTTTCCTTATTTAAAAAGCTCTTTCCTTTTTAGCCCTTCTTACCAAGAACACTCTTTCCTTCTAAACCTTTATTACCAAGCACACATTTCTATCCTTGTGATGTTTTCCATAGAGCCTGGTTGGCTCTTTCTACCTTACTGGAAGACTGAGGTCTACATGCAGAGTGAAGGTGTATATGGCATATTTTTTAAAAGTTTTTATTTGTTTATTTATTTGAAAGTCAGAGTTACACAGAGATAGAAGGAGAGGCAGAGAGAGAGAATGAGAGAGAGAGAGGTCTTCCATCCGCTGGTTCACTCCCCAGTTGACCACAACGGCTGGAGCTGTGCCGATCAGAAGCCAGGAGCCAGGAGCTTCTTCCAGATCGCCCATGTGTGTGCAGGGGCCAAGGACTTGGGCCATCTTTTGCCGATTTCCCAGGCTGTAGCACAGAGCTGGATCAGAAGTGGAGCAGCTGGGACTCGAAATGGCGCCCATTTGGGATGATGGCACTGCAGGCAGCAGCTTTACCTGCTACACCACAGTGCTGGCCCCTATGGCATATATTTTTTAAAATAGTTTTAACCCTTTTATGAACCTTTATGAGATCTACTCTCTTAAGAAATATGTATGTGTATAATAAGTTTTAAGTAAAGCATATGTCTAAAGTTACTCATCCTGCATAATTGACACTTGAAACCTACTGAATAGCCACACTCCATTTTTACTTTCCCCCAGTGATGGAATAAGGACACAAGCCTCAGCCATTCTCCCTCATTGCCCAAAAGAGATAAACTTTGGAATGTATTCCTTGCCCTTGAAACTCAATTGGGTCTCACACCCTATTGCCTTCATACCCCACCCCCCACAGCCGCCTGAAAGACCACTTGCTCTGAACACCTGAAAGACCAGTTCCAGGAATTCCCCTCTGCCTGCTGCCCCCTACCCCACCCTCATCCCCAGCCCTCCTAAAATATAAAAATACCCGGCCCCTGGGGGTCGAGTCCTTCTGCCACGTGTTCCATCAGTGTGCACGCGGGCAGTTGGTCACCCACCTCCACAGATTTATTTTCTCTGAATAAATTCGGTCTGGCTGTAAATTCTTACACTCCCTCCTCTCTATCCTGCGCCTCTTTTCCTAACATTTTGGTGACCTGTGTGAGGAGGCACCAATCTGCAACTCTTTTCCTAACACCCAGTCCCCGGTAACCACCATTATTTAACTGCTCCTCTGAATTTGTTGAGTTTTAAAACCTTATATATGTGACTCAGGCAATATTTGTCCCTCAGTGACTGGCTTATTTAACTTAGCATAATGTCTTCAAGTTTCATCCATGATGTCACATGTGGCAAGATTTCCTTCTTTTTAAAGAATGAGTAATATTCCATCCAATGTCTATAGCACCCTTTATTTATTCATTCATCCATTGACGAACATTAGGTGGTTTCCATATCTATATTATGAATAATGTTGCAATGATCATAGGAGTTTAAATTCCTTGGATAAGTACTCAGAAATGGAATTACTGGACTGTGTGGTAGTTATGCTTTTCACAGTATGTTTATTGTGGGCTTTTCATTATGACCTTTGTTATGTTGAGGTAATTTCCTTCTATTCATAGTTTCCTGGGAGATTTTATCATGAAGATGTGTTGAATTTTCTTAAGCACCTTTTGTGCAACTATTGAGATGATCTGTGATTGCTTTTATCTTTTCTTCTGTTAATCACATTACTTAATTTGCGTATGTTGAACCATACTTTCATCACAGAGATAAATCCCAACTTGTCATGGTGCATAATCTTTTCATTTGTTGGGAGGTCTTTGATTACTGATTCAATGTTTTTATTAGTTATAAATCTGCTCAGATTTTCTACTTATTCATGATTTAGGTTTGGTAGTTTATATGTTTCAAGGAATTTATCCTTTTGTTCCAGGTTATCCAGTTCCCTGGTATTTAATTGATCATAAGATCCTTTTTATTTCTGCTTCTGTTGAAACTGTTGTAATGTCTCTTTTTTTCATTTTTCATTTTATTTATTTGAATATTCCATAATTTTTTCTTAATGTTGTTGACTTTTAAAAAAAATGAACTCTTAGCTTTGACTTATTTTTAATTTTTCTATTTTGTTTATTTCTTTTTTTTTTTTTTTTTGACAGGCAGAGTGGACAGTGAGAGAGAGAGAGACAGAGAGAAAGGTCTTCCTTTTGCCGTTGGTTCACCCTCCAATGGCCGCCGCTGCAGCCGGCGCACCGCGCTGATCCGATGGCAGGAGCCAGGAGCCAGGTGCTTTTCCTGGTCTCCCATGGGGTGCAGGGCCCAAGCACCTGGGCCATCCTCCACTGCACTCCCAGGCCACAGCAGAGGGCTGGCCTGGAAGAGGGGCAACCGGGACAGAATCCGGTGCCCCGACTGGGACTAGAACCCGGTGTGCCGGCGCCGCTAGGCGGAGGATTAGCCTAGTGAGCCGCGGTGCCGGCTTATTTTGTTTATTTCTGCTCTAATCATTGTTATAGCCTTTATTCTGCAAACTTTGGGCTTAGTTTGTTCTTTTTCTCGTTCTGTGAGTTGTAAAGTTAGGTGGTTTATTTGAGTACTTTCATTTAATTAATGTAGGCATTTCTCTCTCTCTCTCTCTTTTTTTTTTTTTTGACAGGCAGAGTGGACAGTGAGAGAGAGACAGAGAGAAAGGTCTTCCTTTTGCCATTGGTTCACCCTCCAATGGCCGCCACGGCTGCCGATGGATGGCAGGAGCCAGGTACTTATCCTGGTCTCCCATGGGGTGCAGGGCCCAAGCACTTGGGCCATCCTCCACTGCACTCCCGGGCCACAGCAGAGAGCTGGCCTGGAAGAGGGGCAACCGGGACAGAATCCGGTGCCCCGACCGGGACTAGAACCCGGTGTGCCAGCACCACAAGGCAGAGGATTAGCCTAGTGAGCCACGGCGCCGGCCAGGCATTTCTCTTTTTTAAAGATTTTATTTATTTATTTGAGAGGTAGAGTTACTCTAATGAGAGGAAGAGACAGAGAAAAATGAATTCCTTCCGTTAGTTCACTCTCCAATTGGCTACAATGGCCAGGGCTACCAGATCCGAAGCCAGGAGCCAGGAGCTTCTTCTGGGTCTCCCACGCGGGTGCGGGGGCCCAAGGACTTGGGCCATCTTCTACTGCTTTCCCAAGCCATAGCAGAGAGCTGGATCAGAAGAGGAGCATCCAGGTCTTGAACCGGCACCCATATGGGATGCCGGCACCGCAGGCGGAGGATTAACCTATTGCACCACAGTGCCGGCACCATAAGGTAGGCATTTCTTCCTGTAAATTTGCCTCATAGTACTCCTTTTATTGTATTCTATAGGATTTGATGCTTTTTAAAAATTTTTGTCTTGTGGTATTTTCTTGCTTCCGTTTTGATTTCTCCTTTGAGCCAATGGTTGTTACAGGAGTGTGTTGTTTAATTTCCACATACTCACTAGTTTTTAGTCTTCCTTCTGGTATTGATTTCTTGTTTCATCCCATTGTCACCATAAAAATTACCTGCTATCATTTCAGTATGCTTAAATTTGCTAAGAAATATTTTTTTTCACCTAATATATGTTCTTTCTTGGAGAATCTTCCATGAACATGTGAGAAAATATGTATTCTGTTATTGTTGGGTAAAATATTCTGCATATGTCTGTCCAGTCTATTTGGTCTTTCGTGTTGTTCAAGTCCTCTGCTTCTTTTATTGATTTTCTGTCTGGATGTTCTATCAGTTCATGAAAATGGAATATTGGAAGTTTCCTACCGTTTTTATATTATTGCCCATTTCTCTCCTCAGTTTCTTCAATGTTTGCTCTATTTTTGGTGACCTGGTATTTAGTGCATAGAAATTTGTAACTATTCTATCTTCCAGGTAGATTAACCTTTTAATCATTATATAACATCTTTTGTCACTTGTGACTGTTTTTTATTTAAAGTCTATTATGTCATATATATATATATACATATATATATGCTGTCACTCCTATATTCTTTTGATTATCATTTGTCTAGAGTATGTTTTTCCATGCCTTCACTTATGGCACATGTGTTTTCTTTTTTAAAAATATTTATTTATTTATTTGAAAGAATTACACAGAGAGAGAGATGGAGAGGCAGAGAGAGAAAGAGAGAGAGAGAGAGAAAGGGGTGTCTTCCATCTGCTGGTCCACTACCTAGATGGCCACAACGGCCAGAGCTGGGCCGATCCGAAGCCAGGAGCCAGGAGCTTCTTCCGGGTCTTCCACACACATGCAGGGGCCCAAGGACTTGGGCCATCTTCCACTGCTTTCCCAGGCCATAGCAGAGAGCTGGATCAGAAGAGGAACAGCCGGGACTATAACCAGCTGCACATGTGTGTTCTTAAATCTAAAGTGAATTTCTCGTAGGCAGTATATAGTTGAGTATTTTTTTACCCTTTCAATCATTGACTCCATTTCCTTCAAAATAATGATTGATAGGGCGGGATTTCCCATTGCCATTTTCTTTATTGTTTTCTGTTAGTTTTGTAGTTCCTTTCTCTGTCTTTTCCTCTTGCTATGCTCCTTTACATATTGTTAATTTTTTTGTGTTTGTATGCTTTGCATCCTTTCTCTTATTCTTTTGCATATCTTCTATAGGTATTCTTCTTGTTGTTACCCTGGGAAATATATAAAAGTTCTTATAGATCCAATAGGCTATTTTAAGCTGATAACAAGTTCAATCATATAAAAATATGACACATGATCATTTCTCCACTTCCCACTCACTTTGTTATTATTGTCAAATTTCCATGTACTCCTAATGTGTATCTTTTAACATATTTTTAATTATAGTTATTTTTAAGATATTTAGCCTTTAAAGCCTTACATAAGAATTGTAATATAGTATTCTGTATTTTTGATATATTTGCGTTTATCAGTGAATTTTATATTTTCATATGCTGTCATGTTTATGTTTGCCATCCTTTCATTCAACTTGGAGAACTCTGTTTATCATCTCTCATAGGGTAGGTCTAATACTGATGAACTTCCCCAGAGTTTTCACATACGTGAAAGTCTTTAGCTGTCCTGTATTTTTTTTAAAGATTTATTTATTTTTTGAGAGTCAGAGTTACACAGAGAGAGGAGAGGCAGAGAAAGAGAGAGGTCTTCCATCCGATGGTCCACTCCCCATTGGCCACAATGGCAGGAACTTCACTGGTCTGAAGCCAGGAGCCAGGAGCCTCTTCCAGGTCTCCCACACGGATGGAGGGGCTCAAGGACTTGGGGCATCCTCTACTGCTTTCCCAGGCCATAGCAGAGAGCTGGATTGGAAGAGGAGCAGCTGGGACCAGAACGGGCACCCACATGAGATGCCGGCACTCCAGGCCAGGGCGTTAACTTGTTGCACCACAGCGCCTGCCCTGTCCTGTATTTTTGAAGGAGTATGTTGCTAGATAAGTATTCTAGGTTGACAAATATATTTCTTTCAGCACTTTAAAGATATCATCCCCACTCCCTTCTGGCCTGCAAGGTTTCTCATATTATTTTAAAATATATTTTACTGTTAATTTAAATATTATAGGGGCAGGGCTGTGGTGTAGCGGGTGAAGCCGTCACCTGCAGTGCTGGCATCCTATATGGGCACCGCTTTGAGTCCCAGCTGCTCCACTTCCAATCCAGCTCTCTGCTATGGCCTGGGAAAGCAGTGGAAGATGGCCCAAGTCCTCGGGCCCCTGCACCCACATAGGAGACCTGGAAGAAGCTCCTGGCTCCTGGCTTTGGATTGGTGCAGCTCTGTTATTGCCGCCAATTGTGGAGTGAACCAGTGGATGGAAGACCTCTCTCTCTCTCTCTCTCTCTGCCTCTCCTTCTCTCTGTGTGTAACTCTGACTTTAAGGTAAAATAAATAGATTATTTTATTTTATTTTTATTTTTTGACAGGCAGAGTGGACAGTGAGAGAGAGAGACAGAGAGAAAGGTCTTCCTTTGCCGTTGGTTCACCCTCCAATGGCCGCCGCAGCCAGCGTGCTGCGGCCGGCGCACCGCGCTGATCCCATGGCAGGAGCCAGGTGCTTCTCCTGGTCTCCCATGGGCTGCAGGGCCCAAGGACTTGGGCCATCCTCCACTGCACTCCCAGGCCACAGCAGAGAGCTGGCCTGGAAGAGGGGCAACCGGGACAGAATCTGGCGCCCCAACCGGGACTAGAACCCGGTGTGCCGGCGCCGCAAGGCAAAGATTTAGCCTAGTGAGCCGCGGCGCCGGCTAAATCTTTTTAAAATATAAAATAAAATAAATTATAATTGTGTATATTTATGGGGCACAATGTGATGTTGAAATGTAAGAATATAAAGTGAGATAATTAAATTAAGCTATTAACATAGCCTTTACCTACTTATCATTTTTTGTGATGATAAAATTCAAAATTTTCTTTCTTAGTAAGCTTGAGATTTACATTATTGTTAACTATAGGCATTACGCTAATACATCATATAAAACTTATTTTTCCTGCCCAACTGAAATTTTGTACCCTTTGGTCAACATCTCCCCATTCCTTAACCCCATCCCTTCACGTCCTGGTAACCACTATTGTACTCTCTTCTTCTGTAAGTTTGATTTTTTAAAAAAGATTTATTTATTTATTTATTTGAAAGTCAGAGTTACAGAGAGAAGGAGAGGCAGATAGAGAGAGAAGTCTTCAATTTGCTGGTTCACGCCACAATTGGCGGCAACAGCCAGAATTGTTCTGATCTGAAGCCAGGAGCCAGGAGCTTCTTCTAGGTCTCCCCCAGGCCATGGCAAAGAGCTGAATCAGAAGTGGAGCAGCCAGGACTCAAACCGGCACCTATATGGGATGCCGGCACCGCAGGTGGCGGCTTTACCCTCTATGCCACAGTGCCAGCCCCTCTGCCATTCTTTTTTTTTTTTTTTTTTTGACAGGCAGAGTTAGACAGTGAGAGAGAGAGAGACAGAGAGAGAGAGTTATAGACATTGAGAGAGACAGAGAGAAAGGTCTTCCTTCCATTGGTTCACTCCCCTAATGGCCACTGCACTGATCCAAAGCCAGGAGCCGGGTACTTCCTCCTGGTCTTTCTTTCTTTTCTTTCTTTCTTTCTTTCTTTCTTTCTTTCTTTCTTTCTTTCTTTCTTTCTTTCTTTCTTTCTTTCTTTCTTTCTTTCTTTCGACAGGCAGAGTGGATAGTGAGAGAGAGAGAGACAGAGAGAAAGGTCTTCCTTTGCCGTTGGTTCACCCTCCAATGGCCGCCGCGGCCGGAGTGCTGCGGCTGGCGCACCGCACCGATCCAATGGCAGGAGCCAGGTGCTTCTCCTGGTCTCCCATGGGGTGCAGGGCCCAAGCACTTGGGCCATCCTCCACTGCACTCCCGGGCCACAGCAGAGAGCTGGCCTGGAAGAGGGACAACCCTGGAAAGAATCCGGCGCCCCGACCGGGACTAGAACCCGGTGTGCCAGCGCCGCAAGGTGGAGGATTAGCCTATTGAGCCGCGTCGCCGGCTGTTTTCTTTTTTTTTTTTTAAGATTTATTTATCTAGTTGAAAGGCAGAGTTACAGAGAGGCAGAGGCAGAGAGAAGTGAGAGAGCGAGAGAGCAAGAGTGTGTGTGAGAGAGAGGTTTTCCATCCACTGGTTCACTCCCCAGATGGCTGCAACAGTTGGAACTGGGTTGATCAGAACCCAGGAACCAGGAACTCCATCCAGGTCTCCCACATGGGTGCAGGGGCCTAAGCACTTGGGCCATCTTCCACTGCTTTCCCAGGCCATAGCAGAGAACTTGATCAGAAGTAGAGTAGCCGGGACTTGAACTC
The DNA here is from genome assembly GCF_051225735.1 of Oryctolagus cuniculus. Lineage (NCBI taxonomy): Eukaryota > Metazoa > Chordata > Mammalia > Lagomorpha > Leporidae > Oryctolagus > Oryctolagus cuniculus. The sequence continues at coordinate 37,434,394 of NC_142888.1, read as the reverse complement.
GCACCCATATGGAATGCTGGCACTGCAGGCGGCAGTTTTACCCACTATGCCACAGCACCAGCCCCAATCTCAGAAACATTTGGCATGCTTACATGTAAACCAAACACTTTTATCTCCCTAAGGGAAGCTGGGAGCTTGAGAGTCTCTTCCTGGTTGTATGGCATTGTGCCAGGGGTAGGAATTCTGGCATCAACATGTCCCAGATCTCCCCACTGACTTGATGATTCTGGCTTCACATTCATCCTGCATGCAGGAGCCTTAAATTAGTTTCTGTATTTCCCACAGAGGGAACTTGTCCATGAATTGTTGCTCAGTTGGTGTATTTATGGGCGCAAGGAGAGTCTAAAGCTTCCTACTCTGTCATTCGATTGATGCCCCTCTAGCCTAAAGGTGACTTTCTAATAGCATCCTTTTCTTCTTTTCTAGATGCAATTTCATCTCCGTGTAGGTGTAGGTGCTCAATAAAATGTTATCAGAGTCCCAGAGATAATAAAAGATCATTTCCAGCCCAGGAAGGAAAATTTTCCATGGATACCAGGTGTTACCACTCCTAGAGAATGTCACTCATAAGTCTCTGACGTGAAGTGAGCTGCCTACTTGATGTTTCCATAGCCCCCTATTCTGATACCATGTGTGGGCAAGATCATATACTATGAACTATATGGTTGTGGTCATGTGCGCCCTACCTGCAGTCCAGCTCTGTAGCTCTCACCTTGGCATCAGAGAGAGGAGGTCATCATTCTATTTTCTTCTCATAGGTGATATATATTTCCTGCTACAGCATAACACCCAACAAGATGTGTTTTCTTTCTGGGACATTCTAACATCTGCTCACACTGGTGACCTAATCCCCATGGACCACATGAGACCATCATAATAGTCAGCAACACATTCAACAGTATGGATTGTTTTTAAAGTTAACAATATTTATGATAGAACCAATAATTCAGTCTTAGTCCTTTTACCATGTTTCCTCCAGTAGGAGTCAACCACAGTTCAAATCTGCAGGTCTCCTGATGTGTTCCCAACTGAGTATCTTTTGTGAGCAAAGGCCTGGGGAAAAATATGCACATATTTCTTAAGAATAAATAATCATGTTCAGCGACAATTCAGTGTAAACCCATGTTTAGGATAAAGATAGCGAGCTCAGTGGAAAAATAATATTGTTAAAGTACACCCAGCTTATGTCAATATACACAACATTTAACATTTTAATCATTGTAGATAATATTTGCGTACTATGTATCAGGCATTTGCGTTACATTCATTTTTATAAAGAAAGAGGGTGAGGTTCCCAGGTGACATTTGCCCACGGCCAAAGAACTCATAAATGGCATACAGGAAATTGCCCCAGCACTGTCTAATTGCAGTCAACCCTTGTAACTACTACACCGAGCTGTCCTGGTTTCCATTAGCCATATTCATGTTAAAGGTGATAGCACGATTTTCTCTAAGAATAATGGAGGGATACCTAAGATGCCTTAAGTAAAAAGCCTCTTCTGGTGAGCTATTTCCCAAGGTGAATTGATGTCATTTAATCTGGAGACAAAAGATGGCTACCGGCTTTTGTTTAAAAATTTTTCTCATAAAGCCAAAATGCTTTTTTAATTTTAATTTTTTAATCAAAGTAATACATTCACAGAGTTAGAAGAAATAAAAGAGTTTTGGGGCTGGCGCTGTGGCACAGTAGGTTAATCCTCCGCGTGTGATGCTGGCATCCCATATGGGCACCACTTCTAGTCCCAGCTGCTCCTCTTCTAATCCAGCTCTCTGCTGTGGCCTGGGAAAGCAGTAGAAGACGGCCCAAATCCTTGGGCCCCTCCATCCATGTGGGAGACCCAGAAGTAACTCCTGGCTCCTGACTTCAGATCAGCGCAACTCTGGCCATTGTGGCCAACTGGGGGGTGAACCATTGGATGGAAGACCTCTCTCTCTGTCTCTCCCTCTCACTGTCTGTAATTCTACCTCTCAAATAAAACAAAATAAAATCTTAAAAAAAAAGAAATAAAAGAGTGCTAAAGGATACCTAATAAAACACAGCACTAACTATGGCACTTCTTTCCACTGCAAGTCCTGCTCCCTAGAGGCAGCTACTCCAAGTCTTTCAGCTGTTTTTGCTTGCATGTGCCATTCCCGAATTCCTTCCCACCCAGAGCCCGAGGAGCCAGCACTTTGCTTTCTCAGTCTCCCTCGCTGCCACAGGTAACTGTGCAACCCAGCTGTGGCCAAGAAAAGGTTTGCTGGGGGCTTTCTGGAAAACCTTGTGTTTTCTTGAGCACGGAGACTCACATAACGGGTGCTATTGCCTTCCTTCTTTCTGCCTTGAATATGGCCGTGCTGACCATGGGGGATGGAGCATGAGGATGAAGAGAGCATGTTAAGGAAGAAAAATATGCAAGGAGCCTCGTTCCTTGAGGGCATCATTGAGCTGCTGAATCCAGATCACACTTCCTTTTAACAGAAACAAATATACAGCCACGTGTGTTTAAGCCACTGTGTGCTGGGTTTTCTGTTACTTGTAACTGAAAGGGTTTTAAAACAATGGACAACCATAACTCTTCATAATATGCCAATACCACTATTTCTTAACCTGGGAATTTGAGACTTTATCTCTTTATATCTTACTATGATAGAAGAGGATTTCATCCCCCTGCACACACACCCGTACATTCTCTTCTTTCCTTCTTCCAATATGATTCCATTCCAACTCCTAGTAAATCAGTAGTCACTGCAGAGTCAAGAAGTGTACTATAATTTACTGTTTTTGTATTTGGGGGATATTCTTGGTTTTAACAATTGCTTGATATTTTTCTAATGGAAATATGGTTAGCCTTAGCTTTTCCTGGTTGCTTCATCTGTTTGCTCACGAGATCTATTTTCATATTTTTCATAAATTCCAAAACCTGTCAGCCAACTTATATAATAATGCCATAAAATTGACTTGGAGTTCTACGTAAAGGGCAAGAGTTTGTCAAATTCACGGTTAGGCTTCCCTGTAAGGTGACTGGGTGGGGAGCTGCACAGTCCGCCAGAGGACCTCTGTGTACAGAGTGGGAGCCTTTGCTCTGGGACTTTGATTTCTTTGAAGAGCCCTCTGCTACTCTGCTGAGTGTGGGCACTTGGCTCTCATGGTGTCTTCCCACAAGCACGGCGGACATGCAGGGCAGCTGGGAAGTCAACTGTCCCAAAACTTACTTTCAATGATTTTCTGTTTAGAGTTCTACATCTTACTCCTATCAGCAGGATACCTTCGCTTTTCCTTTCCAGAATGTTTCAGATAGATTATGTCTCACAGATCCATCCCTGCACCATGTATGAGCTATGCCTGTGCATTTTCCTGTTCTGTTTTCCCATTTGCCATCCCTCTAACATCTTTAGAGTTTGCCAGTAAGTTGTAGGAACCTCTCCACCATTGATGGGGACTCCTCCTACTCCTATATTTTTTATAATTGTATATTTGATTCCTTTGGTTTTGTTTTATTGACTCTCAGGAGTTAGAGGAGACAGATGCATTCTACCTTTCAAAATGAAAATCCAACTCTGCCGCAAATTATCTGGGTACACTGCCGTCTATGTAGAGCAACACTTGTGAATGTTAGCAATGGGAGAAACCTGGGTTTGGGATTCTTTTGGATTTGAGTTTGAATTCTGACTCCCTGCCCTCTTTAATCAATTCAAATCTCTGGGCTTCAACTTTCCCATTGATGAAATAATGTCCCAGGTAGAATAATAAGGTCTCCTTTATGGACTCCTGGGAAAATTTCCTTAGATGATGTATATCATGCGACTGACACAAGACGAATAGGACTGATCACTTTTTAATTAGAGGAAGTCGGAAATGCAATTGGAAAGATTGGAATCAGGTTCTTGGAGGGCCTGGAAAACAGGACTTATTCTCTTTTTTGTAAGAATTATTTTAATTTTTTTATTTATACATTTCATTTACTTGAAAGCCAGAGAGAAAGAGAGACAAAGAGCATTCATCTGCTGGTTCACTCCCCAAATGCATGCAACAATAGGGGCTGGGCCAATCTAAAGCTAGATCAGAACTCTGTCCAGGTTTCTTACATAGGACATAGGAACCCAAGTACTTGAGCCATCATCTGCTGCAGTGAACATTAGCAAGAAGGTGGACCAGAAGTAGAGGATTCAGGACACAATCAGGCATTCTGATATGTGCTTCACAAGCAATGACTTAACTGCTGTACCAAATGCCCATCACATGGTTTCTGAACAAAAGAGAGACTTGATTCCAAAGAATTTCCCGGATTGTTCCTTCAACCTGGTCTGAGGAAGGAGCAGGAAGCCCTTGGCCCAGCAGCTCTTGGGTTAAAATCCTTGTCTGCATCTGAGTTATTTGTAACCCGTTGCCATGGCAACAAGTTTGGCAAGCGAGCCAGTGCTGCAAGCTCCTGACAGTGGGGAGGGGAGGGCAGTGGGAGAAGATCTGGAAGGGGGTTCGTCTGTGACCAGTGCCTCACTTCCCTGATTTGCCTGAAACTTTCAGCTGGAGATGAGGGTGAGCATCCTCGGGGGAGAATCATTGGACGTTGGAGACTCTCCTCCCCAGTCTCCTGATATCTCGGATGGAAAAATAGGCCGAGAGAGGTCCAACCGCTGGCTCAAGGCCACACAGCAAAGTCAGGGACAGTGACAGGACTACCCAAAGGCCTCGGGGGCATAGAAATGAGGCACAACAAGGTGGAGGGGGCTTGGGCAGCATTTCAGCCGCCTCCCCACCAACACACGCACACCTTTCTGTTGTTCAGAGGGGACGGCTGGGCCCAGAGTGGTTTAGAACTGACTCAGTGTCACCCAGCAATTCCAGTGCGGACTCGCCATCAGAACCCCTCAGCCTCAGGCCTCGCATGTCTGGGCACTTCCCAGGGAAGTTGCAATGTGGGATTCCCAGTCCAGACTTGCCCCTCAGGGAAGGGTTGATGTGACTGCCTTGGCCTTTGGCTCCTCGGGCCTGTTTCCCCTCCCCCACAGTGCGCCATCCCCACGCACCTGCGCACGCCTGGGTGTCCTCCTGCCTGTGGCAATACTGTTGCACCCATGGGAGCCCAGTCCCACCCCACCCTGCCGCACACCTTCCCGGCCACCTCACCCACAGGGCTAGCCACTTCCCACACAGTCTCTTACGTAACTGATCCTCACCATTACCACTCTCTGTCTCCCAGTTTGGCAGATGGAAACCGCGAGGACCAGAGAAAGAGTGAATGACCCAAAGTCCCACCGCGCGTGCTGGCCTGAACCCCTTCTCCTCCGGAAAGGGGTTCTGCCCTTTCTACCCCACACTGAGTTCTCAGCCCTCGGCACCCCTCCAGCACTTCTCTTTGTCTTAATCACCCCCTTCAGCTTGTGCAAGGCACCTCCTCTGTCTTCTCTGGCGTATGTGCAGCCTAAACTCCTCCTTCGCCTCATAGCCAATCCTCGCCAGGTGCACTTGAGTCTCTCCTGTCTCTCAAGGCTCCCTTCTTTCCTCAGTCTCTGCCACTGCCCTGCTCTGGCCTCAATATCTCCCACATGATTGATACCATATCTGCTCTCTTTCCTCTGTGTCCAGACTGGCCATTCATTGCATGAATTCAGATACATGAATGATGAATGAAATTTGGTTTCGACTCTGTGATTGTACACTTTTGCCCAGGAGAACATGTGTGATGTCACTTGGTTCCCGGAAGTTTCCCCTCTGCCCTACGATGTGGATTCCCAGGGTGGGGTGGTGACTTGGGTCAGCTGACACAGGGTGAGGTGTACCAGCAGTCCAAACCAACCACATCTTGAGCGATAAGACATGGTAGAACGAAAGGGATGTGGGATAGAAATTGAGGCACTTTATGACATAGATAACATCCCCTCCCTTTACAGGTAACAAAACTGAGGCACAGAGAGATATAGATGACTTGGCAAAGCCACAAAGCTAAGGACATGTGTGATGAGTCTCCAACTCTGATCAACCAAGTTAGTTTCTACATTTTCCTGGCCTCTCATAACATTCCCTTTGGACAGGTAAAGTTGTGCCTCGAACCCTGGTCTCAAAGAAACTGCCAAGGTGGAAGACAGAGCAAAATCATATTCTGAAGACCAACCATGACCTTGGGCTGTGTGGTACCGAGATGAATGGGGGGAATGGGGGTGGAGCTTGAAGATTTTTTTTAAGCTTATATCACACACTTAGTTTACTCTATACATTATCTGCTAACACTCAAAGCAGACCCTTCATGTGGAAATTACTGTCCCATTTCAGCTCTGAAAAACCTGGGGCTCATAGAGAAGAAATGACTTACCTAACTTTTGGCTCTATAAGCAGCAAGAACAAGACTTACATAGGTATATAAGGCTCCATAATAGAAGATGAGAAAAAGTCTCAGAGGCAAATTAGAATATGGTTTTTGCAAGCAATTGGGACAAGTGTGTAGTCAAGAAGAGTCTGGCTCAAAGGAAGGATGGGTAGGGACTATGCTTGCAAAGGATCAGTGAGGTTTGTCAATGAGCAGCCTAGAGCTAGAATTCCAGACCCAGGCAACATACTTTCTATTAAAATAATAATAACAAATCTCTCTCTCTCTCTCTCTCTCTCTCTCTCCATATATACAGTCAAAAATGTTTATGCTGCGTGCAAAACTCACTAAGTCCGTTAAAAATTTTTCTCTGAGGGGGAAGGGGCATGGGATTGGGGTATGAGAATTCTGGTTAATAAATAAATACAATTAACAACCACAGAAATTAAGATAAGAATCTGGAAGACACTAATGATTATAATGTGCTTGATATGAGGAGTATGAGTAATTTCATCATCTACTTTGAAATTCCAAAACTACAAAGTAAACTCCCACTTGCCAAAATGTAATGCATGTTCGCAGATGAATATTTGGGAATGAAGAGTGATGTCAGCAAAATGGTGAAATAGGAGCTGTCTACCAAGATCTCTCTGCAGAAGCATTGATTTTGACATCAACTCATAGATGACAGTATGTCTGTGAGAGTCCAGAAGCCCAGTGATAAATCTCAGCATACTGATAGATCAAAAAATCTGGGTATAGGCCGGCGCCATGGCTCAATAGGCTAATCCTCCACCTTGCGGCGCCGGCACACCGGGTTCTAGTCCCGGTCGGGGCGCCGGATTCTGTCCTGGTTGCCCCTCTTCCAGGCCAGCTCTCTGCTATGGCCAGGGAGTGCAGTGGAGGATGGCCCAGGTGCTTGGGCCCTGCACCCCATGGGAGACCAGGAAAAGCACCTGGATCCTGGCTCCTGCCATTGGATCAGCGCGGTGCGCCGGCTGCAGCAGCGGCCATTGGAGGGTGAACCAACGGCAAAGGAAGACCTTTCTCTCTGTCTCTCTCTCTCACTGTCCACTCTGCCTGTCAAAAAAAAAAAAATCTGGGTATACCTTCATTGAAGAGGATGAGAACATAATTTTATCCACCTCACCCCTTGTTACAGGTGGCAAAGTTCTGATGAGAGAAACCCTCCTGTTCTGCAGTTTCTAGGAGCACAATGAGTGGGATCATCTAACTCCCCCAGCTATGCAGGATGCTGCCTGAGAAGCCCATTTCTATCTCACTACACTCACATCAGTGAAGTGATCATACTTCTGAGTGGTTGGAAGAAGCAGGGAACAGTGAAAAGAGGCCAGATACCCTGCTAACAACTCCTTTGACTCCATAAGGAAGTCTGGAAGTCTCCTGGGACACCTCATCTATGGGTGCCTCCAACTGGCCTACAGGCATCCCCACCCCCAGTCATCTCCCAAAGCATTCCCCCACAAATGGCAAGTAAAAGTGTCTTACAGAAAAAGCCAGCTCAGTTGGGAGCCTGCAGGATTGGGAGAAGGCATTTTAGAGTACAGGTTGGAGAAAACAAACAAGAGGCTCAACATGCAACCAGGTGTTAGGAATCAACAGAAGATATACCTCCATGAGGGAATAAGAAGTGTGGAGCAGGTACATCCAAAGCAAAGGTCTAGAAAATCTTAAGAACTCCTAGTTTGGCTATTGAAAGTTTTTCACCCCAAAGCCAGTTAGTAAAGCCTAGAGAAGGTGATTGTCAAAGAAACATGACACCACTAAATGAACACAATAATCTTCTAGTAACCAAAACTAAAGAAATTGAAATTTATGAATTTCCTGACAAATTATTCAAAAAAGTGTTTTCAGAAAGCTCAGCAAAGCAATTCAACAACAGCAGAAAAGCAATGTCTAAAAAAAAATAAGTAGCTCAATTAAGATACAGAAATCACAAAAGAGATGAGCAAACAGAAATTCTGGAGCTGAAGAATACATGGATTAATTGAAAAATGCAATAGAGAGCATAAACATGAGACTTAATCAAGCGAAAGAATGAATCTATAAGCTAGAAGACAGGTCATTTGAATTTATACAAAGTAGAAAAGAAAAGCACATTGAAAAGAAATACAGGACACTTACAGGATTTGCAGGACACCAAAAAAGAAATCTAACATATATAATGGAGGTTCAAGAAGTAGAAGAGACAGAAAAGCCACAGAAGACTTATTAAAATATCTAACGGCGGGCTGGCACTGTGGCTTAGAGAGTGAGGCTGCTGCCTGCAGTGCTGGCAACCCATATGGGTGCTGGTTCAAGTCTCAGCTGTTCTGCTTCCTATTTGGCTCTCTGCTGTGGCCTGGGAAAGCAGTGGAAGATAGCCCAAGTCCTTGGGCCCCTGCACCAGAGTGGGAGACCTGGAAGAAGCTCCTGGCTCCTGGCTTTGGATCAGCTCAGCTCTGGCCATTGCAGCCATCTAGGGAGTGAACCAGCAGATGAAAGGCCTCTCTCTCTCTCTCTGTCTCTGCCTCTGCTTCTCTGTAACTCTGCCTTTCAAATAAAATAAATAAATCTTTTAAAATAAAAGAAGAAAAAGAAATAATGCTAAAAGAATTTCCCAAATTTGAAAAGAGATGGACATCCAGGTACATGGAAGTCAAACAACCTAAATAGAAATCATCCTGAAGAAGACTACCTCAAGACATATTATAACCAAATTGATAGAGATTAGAGACTTTTGAAAGCAAGCCAAGAAAAGAGCTCATCATATACATGAGAAACCTCCTCCATGTGTCAGTAGATTTCTCAGTAGAAACCTAACAATAAGAAGATGAAGTAATATATTCAAAATGATGAAGGAAAAGCTACCATCCAAGAATATTTTACCAAGCAAAGGTGTCATTCAGAAATTATTGAGAGATAGACTTTCTCAGACCAAAGCTGAGGGAGTTCATCACCACCAGTCTTGTCTTACAAGAAATGCTAAATAGGAGTATTCAGCAAAAACAAACAATGCTGAATGGTAATATTAACATGTGAATGTATAAAACACTGATAAAAGTAAATATGTAGTCAAATTTAGAATACTCAAATATTTTAATGGGTTTGTGAAAATCATTTATATCTTTACTATGAATGAAAAAAGACTATTAACAGTAACAGTAACCACAGATCAGTTTTTTATTTAGTTAGTTATTTGAAAGGCAGAGTTATAGACAGAGGCAGAGAGAAAGAGAGAGAGAAAGAGGTCTTCCAATCACTGGTTCACTCCTCAAATGGACACAAGGGCCAGTGTTTGGCCAGGCTGAAGCCAGGAGCCAAGAGCTTCTTCTGGATCTTCCATGTGGAGGCAGGGACCCAAGGACTTGGGCTGTCTTCCACCGCTTTCCCAGGCCATAGCAGAGAGCTGGATTGGAAATGCAGCAGCCAGGATTCAAACTGGCTCCCATATGGGATGCCAGCACTGCTGGCAGCGGCCTTATCCACTATGCCACAGAGATTAGTTTTTTTTTTTTTTTTTTGACAAGCAGAGCTAGACAGTGAGAGAGAGAGAGAGAGAGACAGAGACAGAGAGACAGAGAGAAAGGTCTTCCTTTTCCATTGGTTCACCCCCCCAAATGGCTGCTACGGCTGGCATGCTGCGCCGATCCGAAGCCAGGAGCCAGGTGCTTCCTCCTGGTCTCCCATGCGGTGCAGGGCCCAAACACTTGGGCCATCCTCCACTGCACTCCCGGGCCACAGCAGAGAGCTGGACTGGAAAAGGAGCAACCGGGACAGAATCCGGCGCCCCAACCGGGACTAGAACACGGTATGCTGGCACTGCAGGCAGAGGATTAGCCAAGTGAGCCGCTGCACTGGCCCAGAGATTAGTTTGAAAATATACAATATAATATACATACATTGTGACACCAAAAACATAAAATGTAGAGGGCTGGAGTAAAAGAATAAATAGCTATTATGCATATAAAGTTATTATCAGCTTGAACTAGCTTATTGTAAGTATATATGTTTGATGTAAGTCTCATGCTAACCACAAAGAACAAAGATAAAAATATAAGTAATTTCAGCATACCATTACAAAAAATCATCGAATCACAACATAAGACAACAAAGAGAAAGAAGCAACCAGAAACAGCTAACAAAACATCAGGAAATTCTTCTCTATCAATAATTATGTTTGGGGTGGGTGTAATGGTTAAGTCAATGCTTGGGATGCCTATATCCTATATTGAGTCTTGACTCCTTCAGTTATGATCCAGCTGCCTGCTATTGTGCATTCTGGTGGTGACTGAAGTACCTGGGTCCCTGCCATCCACCCAGGAGACCCATATTGAGTTACAGGCCCCAGGCTTTGGCTTGGCCTAGTCCAGGCTGTTATGGAAACTTGGGGGAGTGACCTAGGGGATGGAAGGTCTCTCTGCCTTTCAGATAGATTGAAAAATTTTATTTTAGAAAATTATGCCGAATTAAATGGATTAAATTATCCATTCAAAAGACATACAGTGGTTGAATGAAGAAGGAAATAAGACCTAACAATATGCAGTTTATAAGTAACTCACTACAACTTTAGGGACAAACATGGATTGAACATGAAAAGATGGGGAAAGATATTGCATACAAATGGAAACCAAAAGAGAGCAGAAGTAGCTATCTTTATAGCAGACACATACAAATTTGGGGTGGGGGGGGCAGTAATTCTAATGTTCAGTAACACAGGAGGGTAATTATAGCATACAAAAATTAATTATAGGGGCTGGCACTGTGGTGTAGCAGGTAAAGCCGCCGCCTGCAGTGCAGGCATCCCATATGGGCACCAGTTCAAGTCCTGGCTGTGCCACTTCCAATCCAGCTCTCTGCTATGGCCTGGGAAAGCAGTGGAAGATGGCCCAAGACCTTGGGTCCCTCCTCCCACATGGGAGAACTGGCAGAAGCTCCTAGTTCCTGGCTTCAGATCAGCACAGCTCCAGCTGTTGCAGCCATCTGGGGAATGAACCAGCAGATGAAGTCCCCTCTCTCTCTCTCTCTCTCTGTGTGTGTGTGTGCGCGTGTATGTGTCTGTCACTCTGCATTTGTTTTTTTTTTTTTTTAATATATATTTTATTTGTTTGAAAGACAGAGTTGCAGAGAGGTAGAGACAGAGAGGTCTTTCAACCACTGGTTCACTCCCCAGATGGTCACAATGGCCAGAGCTGTGCCGATCCGAAGCCAGGAGCCAGGATCCTCTTCCGGGTCTCCCATGCGGGTGCAGGGGCCCAAGGACTTGGGCCACCCTCTACTGCTATCCCAGGCTATAGCAGAGAGCTGAATCGGAAGAGGAGCAGCCGGGATTAGAACTGGTGTCCATATGGGATACCGGAGCTTCAGGCCAGGGCTTTAACCCACTACGCCACAGCACCAGCCCCTCTGCCTTTCAAATAAATAAAAACACAAGTAAAAATCTTTTAAAAATTTTAAATACAACATACTGAAACTTATGAGAAGCAGTGATAGAAACATTAAGAGGGAAGTTGATAGCAATTAACATATACATGAAGTAAATAAAAAAAGCTCCAAAATAAATAGCTTAACCTTACACCACAACAAAGTAGAAGACAAAATAATTCCAAAGTTAGTGGAAGGTAGGAAATAACAAAGAGCAGAGCAGAAATAAAGATAATAGAGCCTAGGAAAGCAATACAAACAAGTTAGTGAAACTAAGACTTTATTTTGTGAAAACAAAATCAATAAGCTTTTAGTCAGACTAAGAATAAAGTGAGAAGACTCATATAAAACCAGAAATTAAAGGTGGCATTATAATAGATACCAAAGAAATGCTAATATAAATAAGATACTACTATTACAAGTCTAAGCCAATAAATTGGAGAACACAAAATAATTTGATTAAATACCAAAAAGCATTATCTGGGGACTTCAAAAATTTCATGGAAAATGCATAGTATGAAAAAAGCAATCCACAGATTTCAAAATATTTTTGCACCAAAAATACATTTATCTTTAGTTCAGTTTTCCACAAATGTTTTGAAGTAGTTATATTTCAAAACTGAATTGTCCTGAATCAGAAGATCTGAACAGACTAATAACGAGTAAGGAGACTAAATCAGTAATCAAAAAATCTCACAACACAGAAAAGGTCAGGACCTGAATGTTTCACTGGTGAATTCTAACATTCAAAGAATTAATATCAATCCTTTTCAAACTTTCCAATTAAAAAAAACCACAAGGAGGAGGGGGCACTTCACATTCACTTTATATGACAGCATGACCCTGATAATACAGTCAAGTAGTGATACTACAAGAGAAGAAAGCCACAGGCCAAAATCCTTGAGAACATCAACCCAACCATTCCTAAACAAAATTCTAGCAACAGCACATTCACAGGACTACACAAGGATCCAGACCAAGGATGATTTATTCCTGATGCACAAGCATGGATCAAGAGATGCAAATCAATAAATATGATGCAGCACATAAACAGAAAAAAAGGATAAAATCATATGATCACCTCAATTGTTCAGAAAAAATATTCAACAGGATTCAACTGCCATTCATGACAGTAACTCTCAACAAATTAGTTATACAAGAAATGTACCCTCCAAACAACAAAGGCCATATTTGATAAGCTCACAGCTAATATTACACTAAATAACGAAAAGTTCAAACTTTTCTTTTGAGATCAGGAATAAGATAACTTATGAGGAATAACTTGTGTGACCCTCACAACTCCTGGTCAACATAGGACTGGAAGTCCTCCCCAGAGTAATCAGACAAGAAAAAAAATGGGGGCCGGCACACTGGTGCATCAGAATAAAGCCTCGGCATAGCACCAGCATCCCATATGGGTGCCAGTTCGAGTCCCAGGTGTTCCACTTCTAATCCAGCTCCTTGCTAATGTGTATGGGAAAGCAGAAGATGGCCCAAGTGTTTGGGCCCCTGAACCCACATGGGAGACCCAGAGGAAGCTCCTGTACCCTCGCTTTGGCCTGGCCCAGCCAATAATGACCTTTTAGGGAGTGAACCAGCAAAGGGAAGATCTCTGTCTCTGTTGCTCCCCCTCTCATTGTAACTCTTCCTTTCAAATAAATAAATTTTTAAAAATGGAAAAGAAAGAAGTTAAATTGTCTGTAGATGACATGGCCTTACATATAGAGAACCCTAAAGACTTCAGTGAAACACTGCTAGAATGAAGAAATTAATTTAGTAAGTTTGTAGGATACAACATAAACATACTAAAATCAGCTGTGTTTCCAGACACTAACAACAAACTCTACAAGAGTAAACCAAGAAAATAAGCCTATTTATAATAGCTACAAAAAAAAACTCAATTAGGAATAAATCTAAGGTGAAAAATCTGTGTAACCAAAACCATGAAACATTGATGAAAGAAGTCGAAGAAGACATAAATAAAAGGAATGATATGTCATATTCACAGATGAGAATTAATAATGATAAAGTGTCCCTAACACTCAAAGTGTTCTATAGACTCAATACAATCCTTGTCAAAATCCCAATGACATTTTTCCCAGAAATAGAAAAATATCATTAAGTTTAATGTAGGGGATCCCACAAGATCCTAAATAGCCAAAGCAATCTTGGGCATAAACAACAAAGCTGGAAGCATCATACCACTGGATTTCAAAATCTGTAATAATCAAAGCAGTATGGATGCAGGCATAAAATATAGACAAAAAGGGGCCACTGCCTGTGTCACTGGCATTCCACATGAGCATAGGCTGCTCCACTTCTGATCCAGCTCCTTGCCAATGCGCCTGGGAAAGCACTAGAAGATAGTCCGAGTACTTGGGCTCCTGTCACCCATTGTCAGAGACCCGGATGGAGTTCCAGGCTCCTGGCTTTGGCCTGGCCCAGCCCCAGCCATTGCAGCCATTTGGGAAATGAACGAGTGGATGGAAGACCTTTCTCTCTGTCTATTCTTTTCTCTGCCTATAACTCTACTTCTCAAATAAATAAAAATGAGATCTTTTCATAAAATAAATTTTATCTTTATCTTATACCATGTACAAAATTCAACCCCAAAAGGATTAAAGATGTAAATGTAGGACCTGAAACCATCAAACTCTTACAAAAACACAGGAGGACATCTACATTGTCTTGTTCTTGTCAATCATTTTTTTTGGATCTGACACCAAAATCATAAGAAACAACACGAAAAATAAGTAGGACCACATCAAACTAAAAGTTTTCTTTACAAAAGGAAAATAATCAACGGAGTTAAAAGGCAACCTCAGAATGGGAGAAAACATCTGCAAGTCTTGTGTCTGACAAAAGGTCCATATCCAAACTATACGAGGAACTCCTACAATTCAGTAGCAAAAACAGAACCACCCCCTCTGATGGTACACCCCCAGGTGACCTAAGGACTTTCCACCAGACTCCAACTCCCAAGGGTTCCACCTTCCAATTGTGCCATCTTCCAATAGTGCTGCCCTGGGGATCAAGCCCTCAATCATGATAGACCCTTAGGGGACACAATTAAAACATGTACAACTTACAGCAACTATTTTCAGATGTCATCATCCCTTTGACATGGATTAGTTGGCCCACTGTGTAAAAGAGAGCTCTCTCATTTCCTACATTTATTTATTTCTGTCCTCAAGGACTCCCGATTGTCGCTTTCACACGATGGGTTACAAAGCATTAATAGCATTCTTTATTTAGATGTTAAAATGTTCCAGATTTGACAACTAGGAAGTCCTCCAAGCTGACTCTAGTGTTCTTTTGGCCTGTGTGTTTCCATCTTTCTTTAAGCACTGCCTTGTTTTCTTGGCACTACAGGAAGATCCAAGTCCATCTTGTACTTTCCCGGCCCCAGCTCTGGAATCACCCAGCCTTCTGAGGAACAGCCTTAGTTATTTTAAGTTTTTTCCTTTCCTCTCTCCCTGCCTTCCTCCCTTCCTCCCCCTCCCTCCCTCACTTCCTCCCTCCCTTCCTTCCTTCCTTCCTTTCTTTCCTCCTTTTCCAAAATCAGAGTTACATAGAGGGAAAGGTACAGAGAGAGAGAGAGAGAGAGAGATGCTTATGCTGCTATCTTCGAAGAGGAAGGAAGGGGCCACAAACCAAGGCGTACAAACAGCTAGAGAAACTGGAAATGACAAGGAGACAGATTCTCCTTGAAAGCCCCAGAAGGCATATAAGGTTTTATTTGAGTCGCACAAGACCCACTTCAGACTTCTGACTTCCAGAACTGAAAGACAATACATCAACATTGTTCTACATTCCTAAACTTGTAGTAATTTGTAACTGAAGCAATAGCAAAATAATCCATATGGTTCAAAAATCAAAAGTTTATATAAAAAACCAACACACTGAGAAGTGTTGCTCACACCCTGTCCTCATGCACCTGTTCCTCATGAACACTGTGTGTAGATGTTTTTATGAATTTCCTCTTAATATGGCCAATATTTCTTGATATAAGTATGAACGATCATGAATATTTATTCTTACATGGATTTTAATACACAGTACAAGCTATACTGCATCTCTCCTTTTTTAAAAGATTTATTTATTTATTTGAAAGTCAGCATTACACAGAGAGAAGAGAGGAAGAGAGAGAGGTCTTCCATCCGCTGGTTCACTCCCCAATTGGCCACAATGGCCAGAGCTGTGTAGATCGAAGCCAGGAGCCAGGAGCTTCTTCCAGGTCTCCCACGTGGGTGCAGGGGCCCAAGGACTTGGGCCATCTTCTACTGCTTTCCCAGGCCATAGCAGAGAGCTGGATTGGAAGAGGAGCAGCCGGGACTAGAACTGGCGCCCATATGGGTTGCCGGCGCCTCAGGCCAGGACGTTAACCTGCTGCGCCACAGCACCGGCCTTGAAATGAAATTATTAAAATTATAAGACATGACATAGTCATGTGTTGTTTTCAAATTTCTCATTGCTGTTTGATTAATTTTTATTTATTTGGTTTATCTGAGAGGAAAAGAGAGAAATTGCCTTTTTGTTTTTTAGATTTTTAAAATTTATTTGAAAGGCAGAGATAGAGGCGGGAGGGACTTCCATCTACTGGTTCACTCCCCAAATGGCTGCAATGGCTGGAGATGGGACAATCTGTAGCCAGGAGCCAGAAGCTTCTTCCAGGTCTCCGATGCAAGTGCATGGGCCCAAGGACTTGGGCCATCTTCTACTGCTATCCCATAGCAAGGAGCTGGATTGGAAGAGGAGCAGCCAGGACTCGAACCAGCACCTATGTGGAAAGCTGTCACTGCAGACCACGGTTACACCACATCACCAGCCCTGAAAGAGAAATCTTCTAATCACTGGTTTACTCCTCAAATGCCTGCAACAGCTGAGGCTAGCCCTAGCCAATGCTGGGAGCCAGAAACCCAATCCAGGTCTCCCATCAAGGAACTAACTACCTGCTGTCTCCCAAGGTGTACATTAGCATACAGCTGGAATCAGAAGCAGAGCCAGAACTCAGACTCATTCACTCAGATAATGGATTCTGGTGTGCTAAGCAGCATCTTAACTGCTCTGGAAACCACACCCCTCCCACCGCCCCCAGAGACCTCTTAGATGGGGCCATGTGACTAGTTCTGACCACAGTGGGCTGTGAATTTAAGAACTGGTCCTCAGTCCTCCCACGCTCTCTCCCTCTGTTTTGGCAGCCACGGGACCTCAGGTGCCAGATGTGACAGCCAGAAGATGGTGGAGCCTTCCATCAGCCTGGAGCCTTGAGCTACCAGTTGGCAGGGAGCTGTCCTGAAAAATCGCTAGACCTGCAGTAGATTTGTGCATATGCGAGAAATAAACTTGCATGTGTCAAGTCATTGAGAATTCTTCATCTTGTAGCATGTGCCGGCCTATCCTGACTAATAGAAAAAGATGCCGGGTCATTCATGAGACCCTGAGAGACCTGAAGAACCAGGTGGGGTCAGGAACCGAGGGAGCATTACAGGACACAGCTACGGGTTTACTGCAGAAGTGCTCTGATGGGATGGTGCCGTCAACTGAAAACTTGAACTACACACTGGGATTCTGCTGTCCCTTGGTGCTCTAATTGTCACATTCTTGACTCTACAGTAGCTGCTTCGAAAAGTCCCTAAATGACCCTGCACACTTTTGTCTCACTCCCTCAGCATTCAAAGTTCCAGGCAAAATCTTGTGGTCGGCCTCGCAGAGACCACATGGCCATGCTCGAGCTAACAGGTGATGGGGAGAGGACAGGTGCGGCCCCTCCTTGGTTCCGGTAATGTGTGGAGGTGCCTGCCTCTCCAGTGACTTGAGATGCCTCCTAAAGTAGGAAGTGAGTTTGAATTCTGAGCACCAGAAAACGCCAGTGTTGGCAGGGGCTGGCATTGTGGCACAGCAGTTTAAGCTGTTGCCTGTGACTCTGGCATCCCATATGGGCACCGGTTCAAGTCCCGACTTCTCCACTTCTGATTCAGCTCCCTGATAATGCACCTGGAGAAAGCAGCAAAAGATGGCCCATATGCTTGGACTCCTGCCACCCACGTGGGAGACCCAGATGGAGTTCCAGACTCCTGGTTTCAGCCTGGCCCAGCCCTGGCCATCACAGCCATTTGGGATATGAACCAGTAGATGGAAGATCTCTCGGTCTCTGTATCTGCCTCTCTGTCTGTGAGTCTGCCTTTCAAATAAACAAATCTTACAAAAAAGAAAGTGTCCACCCTGGCCTACAACTGCATCACTGACCAATCTTTCACCTTCCTGACATAACAGAAATTTGCCTCTCCCATGCATAGAAGAAATCCATCCAAGCTGCCGTTCTCCAGCCAGTGAAATCTCCAACTCATGTCCTCTGTGTCCTTCCATCACAGCCCTAACCCTAGATGAATACAACTCTGCAAATTCTTTGTGTCAATCCTGGACTCATACAGATACAAAGACCGGCACCACTAAAAATCCACATTCCCCAGTTTCATCTGAGTTCTGTAGCCCCATTCCCCTCAAACTCCTTGGAAAACTTGATGTGTTGACTTCCTCTCTTCCTCCCACTTATACATTCAGTTCTTCCCTATCTTTGACTTGCCTTTCAAACATGCTACATTTTCTTGAATCTTCAAAAATGCCTGTTTCTTAAAAAGTCAAAATTCAATTCACCATGTGTACTAGCAATTTCACTCCTAGGTAGATACCTAAGAGAAATGGATACACAGGTTCACACAAAGATTAATAGTCAGGTATTCATAGCAACATCATTCAGAATGGTCAAAAGTTGAAAAGAACCCACATGTGATTCCAGCAGAATATCTATTTCAGGAAATACTATTCAGCAATTAGCAACAAAAAAGAGCAGATTTATGACACATCATTACTAACCCTCAAGAATACGATGCTCGGTGAACGAAACCAGACATAGTAAAACACATATTGTATGATGCCACTTATATGAAATTTCCCCAACACAAAGACAAATGGATACACTCAGAAAGTGGATGCTTGGTAGGATGGGAAGTGACTGCAAATGGACACAAGAAATGTTTTTGTGGAGATGGAAATGTTCTAAAGCCGAGCGTGGGGATGAATGTACAAGTCTGTAGCTGTGCTGAAATTCATTGAACTGTACCTGGCAATGGGTGAATCTCATGCAATGTAATTGCATTGCAGTAGCGTGTTTTAATACAAAAGCATCGCCCCAGCACCTTGCTACTCTCTAGCTTCTGCCCTGGTTCTCCCCTCCCCGTCCTGGGAAAACAGCTGGAGAACGTGGCCTGCACTCCCAGCCACACTTCCTCACCTCTCAGTCACTTTCTCATCTGCTCCCCCGTCACCTCTCACCCCCTTGCGTTTTGCCTTCCATTCCCTCCTTCCTAACCGAGTGTCATTTGCCATCCACCCCACTACTCAGCGAACACTGCTCTTTGCAAGACTACCAGCGACCTTGTTGCTAAATGGGGAGGATGGTTTTCAGGCCCTGCTTCGTGTGAGGTTTGGCACTGCTGAGCACTCCCTTCATCTGGAACACGATTGGTCCTTGGTTTCTGTGACCCCACCCTCTCCCGGGGTTACTCCGCACTCCTTGGCCACCACTCGTCAGCCTTCTTGTGGGCCTCTCTTCCTCTGCCCTTTCCTGACATGCGGGTGTTCAATACGGCTATGTCTAAGCCTTTTTCTCCTTCTGGTGGAAATAAACAAAGATCAACCGAATAAGGAAAGCACAGGCTCTATGTTCAGAGCTTGCTATGGCAGAGACTCAAAGGCAGGCAGGGGAGGGCAAAGCTTTGTAGTAGAGAAGAGGAAGGCTTTGGGTGTGCCTCGGTTGGAGGCCGTCGGCCTGGGAAATTGCAGGCAGCTAACTAGGTAGGAGAAGGCGCCCTGTGTCATTGGTTAAGAGTGCATATTTGTCTTTCTCTTGGTTGGGCCTAGGTGGGGACAAACACTAGGGAAGCTGTCAGTTGTTCATCAAGTCCTGGCCATCTGGGGCTGATTGTTACTGAAGTTATTATTTAGCTTCCTGGATTGTCACTAGAGGTAGCAATCTGCAACTCTGACTTATCACAGGCTGGCTTCCCTGGCTGTTTATTGGAGTGGAGGGGTGAGTTTCCTGGGCCAGTTGCTGCAGGTTGTTGGTCAGACTTCTATTTTTATATATGGTCTGGCCATTGTCCACTTTTATATTCAGTGTCTCATTCTGTACATCTTGGTGTGTGATCTCACCCATCTCTGTGGCTTTAATAACCAACTACATGCTGTTGGCTCCCAGCACTACAGCTCCAGCCTACATTTCTTTCCTGAACTCCAGATCCGTATGTCCAACTGCCTCCTGGGTATCTCCCCTTGGAAGGTCCAAAATGTAATTCAGTACTCCCCACCCCCCCAAAAAAAAAGTCTGTTCCTCTTTGGGTGTTCTCTGTCTGTATAAATGGTTCCATCATCCACCCAGCCACCTCAGTCATAAACCCATGCTTCTTCTTTGACTCTCTCTGCTAACCACCCCCATACAGTCCATTCACTAATCATGTTGATTTCTTGTTTCCTAATCTGTAATTCAGAGAGTCTATGTGGGGTGCATGGACCCTGGAAGGGTCCTGTAGGCAGGATTTGTCTAATTATGTGTATGAGCATTTGTCCAGGGAGGGTGTGCAGGCCATAGCTTCCACTGCAGTATCTCCGGCCCATGGCTCCACAAAGAGGTAAGAGCCATTTCTCTAAATCTACCCATTTCTCTTCAAGCCACCTCCCACTCTGGCCAGATGTAGTCACTACAGTCTCTGGTCTCCTCAGCAGCACATCAGGAGGGTATCTTGCTGTGGCCATGGGCTGGGCTGGCAGTGCTGGGTGCACTCTGCCCAGGGGCCTCCCGTGTGCCATGGCCTGCTCTCCCAGCCCCCTCACGCCAGCAGATCACTTATTCCCTGCCCTTTTGCTCTCCTCCCCTCTTCTCTTTCATCTTCTCCTGTTCTCCTTCCGCTCCCCAGCTTCTGGCTCATGCTTCACTAGCACACTAATTACAGGGTAATCGGATCTTTGACACACAGAGCTTGAAGCCTCTTAAAACCAAGACTAGAGTCAGCATTCAGCCTGCTCACTGGTTTTTACTTGCAGAGTTCCCAACACCTCCACCACAGCAGAAGGGGGTGGGGCTGCCCTTGGAGGTGTGGGGTCAGTGAGTGGGGAAACTCGGCCCCAGCAAGAGCTGTAGCGGGTTAGGAGAGATACGTGGTGCAGGCCAAAGAATCCTGGACCTTAAAATCTCTGACTGAACCTGAATGTTTGGAAGAAATTATGTAACCTAATCCAATCAACTTTCTATCTCTTAGAAGTGTGCCTTTATTCCTTTCTTTTCTTCAACACATGAACAGATTCTGTTAGCTCTGCCTCAATATATATTCTATTATGTTTCATTAATCTATGTACCCGTTCTTTCTTCACTTGCCCTTTCTCTTGTTTACTATAGCTTTACATTTTTTAGCTGTCTTGAAATCAGATAGTGTAAATTCTCCAACTTTATTCTTTTTCATTGTTCTGGGTCCTCTGGTTTTCTATATATACTTTAGAACCATTTTGTCCATGTCTGGAGTAATGTTTGTTGGAATTTTGAATGAAATTATACTGAATCTAATATTACATTAAATTGGGAAGATTATTAATATTCATAATATCATCTCTTCTTATCCATGAATATGGAATATTTCTCCATTATTTATATCTTTGATTACTTTCCTCCATGTTTTCTAGTTCTCCGCCTTCAGATCCTACATAGTTTGTTAAATTTATACCTAAATGGCACAATGGTGTAGCAGGTAAAGCCACTGCCTTTGATGCTGGCATCCCATATGGCCACCGGTTCAAGTCCTGGCTGCTCCACTTCTGATCCAACTCCCTGCTAATGCACCTGGGTAAGCAGCAGAAAATGGGGCCTCTGCCACCCACATGGGAGGCCCAGAAGCAGCTCCTGGCTCCTGACTTCAATCTGGCCCAGCCCTGGCCATTGCAGCCATTTGGGGAGTGAACCTGTGAATGGAAGCTCTCTCTCACTCGCTTGTTCTCTCTCTCTCGCTCGCTTGCTCTCTCTCTCTCTCTCCCCCTCTCTCTGTAACTCTACATTTCAAATAAATAAAATAAATCTTAAAATTCATACCTAAGTTTTTCATTGCTTTACTAATATTTTAACTGTTTTTAATTTTAATTTTTCGTTGCTGGTATATAGGAAAGTAGTAAATTTGTGTATTTCAAACTTGTATCCTGCAACCTTACTATACTCACTTATTAATTCCAGGAGAGATTGTTGAGATTTTGTACAATCTCTCAAATTTTGATACATTGCATCTTCATTCAGTTCAAAATATTTTCAAATTTCCTTTAGATAACTTTTACCTATGTGTTATTAAGAAATGTGTTAGTTTCCAAATATTTGGTGGTTTTTCAGTGATGTTTCTGTTATTGATTCTTATTCCATTCCACTGTGGTCTTTTTATTTTTCTTTCTCAGATAAAACAGGAGAGGGGGCAGGAAGGGGGATGAGAATGGGTGGGAGGATGGGTATGGTGGGAAGAATTACTATGTACATAATGTTGTATTTATGACATACATACAAATTAAAAATGAAAAGAAATAACTGCCTTCTTCTTGTCATTCATGCCTGCCTAAACTCTCAACCCTGTGGGGAGTACTTCTTGACTAATGCATTTAATCTTCTTATTTTTATTTATTTTACAGATTTATTTATTTGAAAATCAGAGTTACATAGAGAGAGAAGAAGAGGCAGAGAGAGAGAAAGAGAGAGAAGAAGGAGGAGGAGGAGGAGGAAGAGGAAGAAAGAAAGGTCTTCCATCCACTGGTTCACTTCCCAAATGGCTGTAATGGCTGGAGCTGTGCCAACTCAAAGCCAGGAGCCAGGAGCTTCCTCCAGGTCTTCCAAGCAGATGCAGGGGCTCAAGGACTTGGGCCATCTTCTAGTGCTTTCCCAGGCCATAGCAGAGAGCTGTATTGGAAGTGGAGCAGCCAGGACTCAAACCGGCACCCATATGGGATGCCGGCACTGCAGGTGGCAGCCTTAACCGCTATGCCACAGCGCCAGCCCCTAATGCATTTAATCTTGTTCCCCATCTTCACCTGATATACTACCTCTACTATTTCTTATATGTTTTCATAACACTTTTGTCTTTTTAAAATGGTCTTATTCATGTATGTATACTTTATAATTTTATCTGCTATATGTGTGTTTGTCATCCTTTCTCTAAAAAGGCAACCATGAACCTTTACCTTTTTTAAAAATTATTTAATTACAATGCAGTGTTACAGAGAATGAGAAAGCAAGAGAGAGCAAGTGAGAGAAAGAGAGAGAGAGAGAGAGAGAGAGAGAGAGAGAGAAAATCTTCCATCTGCTGGTTCACTCTCCAAATGGCTGCAATGGCTGGGGCTGAGCCAGGTCAAAACCAGGGGCCTGAAACTCCATTCAGGTGGTGTGGCAGGGGCCCAAGCACTTGGGCCATCTTCTACTACCTTCCCGGGTGAATTAATAGGGAGCTGGATCAGAAGCAGAGCAGCCAGAACTCCCAACAGCACTCATATGGGATGCAGGCATTGTAGGCAGTGGCTTAACCCACTACGCCACAATGCAGGCCAACCAAGAACCTTTTTTTTTTTTTTTACTAAATAGCACCTAAAGCAGTGCCTAACACCCCACTCTTGAGGCCAAGATTGAAGGAAAGTGAGGTAGGTAGGAAGAGGGTAAGTCTGATCTCAGGCAAATATAAAGGGGCCAGGTCAGAGTGGCACAGGAAATGAGGACAGTTCGTGTTTTTGCCACAGTTATTGGCATATTATTATATATCATTAATGAAGTCCTAAATAATTCAGAATTGTAATATATATCTTCTCCTTGGCTAGGGGTGAGCAGATCCACTCAAATAGGTTTTCCATCTTTTTTATTATTGCCCCCTAAAAATGTAATACCACAGGTATACTATTATTTATTTAATAATTATACATATATTTGTGCTTTATACCTAGCAAGAGTGAGTACAAAGCTCATTCTTTTTCCTCAATACAAGGTTAAGAATGAGTAACCACAAACTTTTAATTAAAATTAATTTAAAATGTTTATTAAACATTGAACTTTATAAGTGTATCTGAACTTTATAAGCAACTTTTGAATGTGATTTATTCACTTATACAAACTGTAACATATTAAATTACAATGTTCAGATTTTTAATTCATGTAACTGCATAATAATAATAGCATTATGATCTAAATTTTTTTAAATGAGAGCAGATATTTAGCCTAAAGTCAAGATGCCCACATCCCACATTTGAGTGTCTGGATTTGAATCCCAACTCTAGCTCCTGATTCCAGCTTCCTACTAATGTAGACCCTCGGGAGTACCGATGATGGTTCAAGTCATTGGATTCTTGTCACCCATGTGGGCAACCTGAACTGTTTGAGTGTCTCCTGGATCCAGTCCAAGCCAAGCCCTGGCAGTTTCACACATCTCTTTTTCTATCATATCATCTCTAGCTCTAGCTCTAGCTCCCTATCTCTGTCATCTCTATCTCTTTTGCTCTGCCTTTCAAACTAAAAAAAAAGTATGCCAAAGTTTGTTTGTTCACTGAAAAAACTTACTAAGAAATTATTTTTAATAAATTTTAATCCTGATTGACATTAGAAAATAGCTTTTAACTTAATCGTGTCTGTGGCCATTCAGGTATTGTTGACATTCTTGTTCCGCACTTGACATGATTGATGATGAATCGCATAACTTTTGAAGAATTAAATTTAAACTATATACATATAGTTCTCAATGGTTGAGGAACATATGAAGTTAATGAGGATCAAGCATGAACCAGCTAATGGCAGACACAGGCCAACTCTTGAACCAAAGCTTTAATAATGAGCAACCAAAATAAAGTCTTTGAATCGCAGCCATCTATTTGTCATGGCCTTACAGCACTTGGTGTGTCTTCCATAAATCCAATGTCTATGCTGCTCATGTGATTCTCAAGAAAACTCAGTAACACAGATTAAATACTAAAGAATACAAATTTTCAGGTAAATTTTGGCCTTAGAAGGCCATAAACCACTGTGACAGCTAAACTTTGTTTTCTCATACAGAACAAATTTTCACCCCCTTGAGAGTAATGTCACCTCTTTTAGGAATGCATGCCCTATGCATGTGGTGCAACTGGTTAAAGCCACGGCCTGCAGGACCAGCATCCCATATGGGCGGCGGTTCGAGTCCCAGCTGCTCCATTTCTGAGCCTGCTCCCTGTTAATGCACCTGAGAAAGCAGAAGATGCTCCAAGTCCCTGGTCCCTGGACCCCTGCACCCACATGGGAGACCTGGAAGAAGTTCCTGGTTCCTGGCTTTGGCCTGGCCCAGCCTTGGTCATTGTGGCCATTTGGGGGAGTGAACCAGCTGATGGAAGATTCTCTCTCTCTCTCTCTCTCTCTCTCTCTCTCTCTGTGTGTGTGTGTGTGTGTCTGTGTGTGTGTGTATAATTGTGTCTTTCAAATAAATCAATCTTTAAAAAAAAACAACACATGCCCTAGGGTAACATTTTGATTTGACTACATGAAACAAGTAGAATAAATGCTGGATAGGCAGAAAAACAAAGGAAATAAAGTATTTACCAGAGAAAAATCCCCTTCTGAGGACAAAATAGCAAACATTTCTCCCAACTAACATTTTCAAAAACATCTTGACCCAACATAACACTACTAAAGCATGTGTAATAACTACTCGCCTCTTCTTGAAAATTATTTTATCTAAAATCTTAGCATACTATCCCCAGTTCAAAGTCCAGGAATTGCAGCTGATATTCTTTTCTCTGTAGGTAACTTGCAATCTCTTCCAGATATGTTGCAAGCTACGAGCTAACTTGTACATTGAATCACCTTATACACACTCTATATTCTACAATGGATGAATATGAAGAAAGAGAACGGAAATAAATAAATGTATATATAAATACTATATATATACATATATATATATATATAAATACACACACACCAAACAAGGAAGAAAATAATGAGAATGGTTATATACTTGATACTAAAACTAGTCCAGAGAACACAGCTGATAATTCTGACTTCCGTTTTTTTCTGTTGAATCCATTCGTGCCCCATTGCCTTTAGCAAACAAACAGCTTAGCAGGTCACGGATATTTGATTCGTAGGATGAGGCCTTTCATGTTCTTGCATGTTTAGGGCTATTGCATTCTTTGGCTAATCTTTATCACTGGACATGTTGTGGATGAAAACACCCAGGTGATTTCCTGGAACTCACACAAAAGATAGATTGGGCCCCACTCCAGCAACTCCGGTAATCCTGAGCATGCCTTGTCGGAGCAAGTTGTGTATTATGTTCCTATGCACTTTTTTTTTAAAGATTTATTCATGTATTCAAAAGCAGAGTTATAGAGAGGCATAGGCAGAGAGAGACATCCACAGGTTCACTCCACAGATGGCTGCAACGGTAAGAGCTAGGTCGATCTGAATCCAGGAGCCAGGAGCTCCTTCCTGGTCTCTCACACAGGTGCAGGGGCCCAAGGACTTGGGCCATCTTCCACTGCTTTCCCAGGCCATAGCAGAGAGCTGGATCAGAAGCAGAGCAGCCAGGATTCGAACCGGTGCCCATATGGGATGCCGGCACTGAAGGCAGCAGCTGTACCTGCTACGCCACAGCACCAGCCCCCCTAATGTACTTTAGAAATTGTGTGCCATCTGAGCTGTTGGAGGTCCTACCTTTATTGAGTTGTTATAATCTTCCATAAACTTTTGCTGCTGGACTAATACTAGGCTCATGCAGTGAATCTCCTAGGGCCCAACCATGCTCTTCCCTTCCCCCTTGCAGAGCAGACTCCTTGTTTCCCCTTGATGAGTAAGGTCACTCTTCCCAACCAACATTCTAAACCCCCATCCTGGTGATTGGCTCAATGGCATGGGGAGTTCCAAACAGCCAGACGGAAGTGAAGCATCACCTGCCTACAAATCAGAGTTCTTTTCAAGATATTTACTAAGTGAAGTGTTGAGAGGTGTTATTCCCATTTCCCCCCTTGGGTTCCTAGACCCATATATTCTACTTTTGGCAGAAAGAGGATTATATATTGGTTGGTAATGCAGAGAATATACAAAGTGCTATTTCCTAGCTGTCAACATAACTAAGTCTTCCATAGGCCATTCCACCTTTCCTTTTTCATTTATTTCAAAGGCGAAGTTCCAGAGAGAGAAGGAGAGACACACGGAGAGGGCTTTTCCATCCACCGCTTCACTACTTAAATGGTCTCCATGTTGAGGACTGGGCCAAGCCAAAGCCAGGAGCCAGGAACTCTATCCAGGTCTCCCACGTGGGTGCAGAGACCCATTCACTTGGACCATCTTCCACTGCTTTCCCAGGTGTGTTAGTACTAAGGGAGCTGGATCTGAAGTGCAGAAGCTGGGACTCCAACTGGCACTCATATGGGATGCCAGTGTCGCATGTGGCCACTCAACCCACCACACCACAATGCTGACCACAGTTCCACCTCTCTCTAAGGACAATTGTTTATGTGTGCATGTATATGTGGTCAGAACAGGGAACCTCGTGTTACTGAGATCATTATGCTATTCCTTTCACTGTGGAATGAGTTTCTTGATCAGAACAGTATATCATACAGTATATTGCCATGCTACATAATGTTTATAAATAGTTGGGAAAATCAAGGATGATGGTGCTGGTAGAAGCACTGCAGGCATGGAAGGCAAATCCGTTCCTGAACAGGTGATTGCTTCAGTGACGATCAATGGGTGACAACTCCATGGTGGAAGGGGTCCAATGTAATATCTCTATCCCCCAGGGATTTGTGGGTTCCCTCAGGGAACGGTGATGTATTGGGAGTTTTCCTATTCAGAGATTGAGCGCTAACTTGGCACCGAGTCAAGCTAAATGAAGGTGAATCCATAAAGAACCCACACAAAACACCCATCCCTTCTACTGGGGCCATTTTTTTTTTTCATTGGCTCATTGAACAAGCAGTGGAGTGTCTAGATAAAACTCCAAAGGCTGGGTCACCATGTTCCTACAGGTGAGCATTCCTGACACAAATAGAGCTGTTCACCTACTCCTCACTTACATGCAGGCAAAGCAATTAGAACTGTGCTAAGTATTTCATTGCATTGTTGTTGCTATCTGTTCTCCAATCTTGTTCCTTTCTAGTCTAAAACCGTCTGGCCAGATTTAATCAGTGCCGCAGGCACATTGCTTTCTAGATAGAGATCACCCAGATGCATGGCCCCAGTAGGAGAATTTCCCCTGCTCAGTTCCCATCAGGGTCACCCCAGCATGCAGCTGCACCACACCTAGACTTCCGACTACTTCCTGTTACCACCTGCACACTGTGCTCCCAGGACTTTTTCTTCTTCGGGAGCCACCTGCAAGGCTCACGGCAGGAGCTGAGGCACAGCGAGAGATGTTGTGCAGAGGGGCGGCCTCTGCTAACCCATCTGGGCCTTCAGCCCTGTGCCCGCCTGATCTGGCACCGACCACTGCCTTTGGAGATGGGCTGTTGCCGTTGCTCACCCAACCTCAGGGTGAGCTCACAAGCGTGCTCACTTGGGGTCCCGTGTCTAGACGTTCAGGCTCGACCAGGACGCAGCCATCGAACTTCCTTGAGTTAGTCGTCACACGCCAGGGGCAGTTTCTCAGGAGGGGAAGAATGACTTGAGGAGAGCCCGGCCTTTTCCCCAAGGCAGCAGAAGCTGGGGACTGGGTTCTCCAGCTGGGGCTTGGCTGGGGCTCTGCAGCATCGAGCCCTTCAGGCACCCCCTCACTCAGACACTGAGCTGTTCACTAAGCCAACACGGGTTACTGACTCGGGTGCCCATGGCCCAGTGCTGGGAGCTGGGGGTCCCAGTTCTCAAGACACGGCCAGTCCCGTGCAGGAAACAAAGGCAGCATGGAGAGAGGCCCCCAAGGGCTGTGGCAGCCCAAGGGAGCAGGCGACCTGCCGTGCTGTGCACAGGTGTGACAGCCATCCCAGACGGAGTGCGCTGGGAACACCGGCACAGACGCACGCACCAGGCGCTCATTGAGAGCCACAGCCACACGCCTCTCCTGCACGCATCTCATCATGGACCTGAGTCAGCGTCCGTGCGCTCCGACAGAAGGGGCGCTTGACTGGGAGGTAGGAGACGTGGGTGAGGCCCCCACTCCCTCACACGGTCCCTGTGAGCTGAGGGCCGAGTCCCTGCCCTCCCAGGCCTCACGGCTTGCCTGAGAGATGCGAGCAGCTCGCGCTCACCTGTGGTCTCTGTGTTTGTCACTTCACCTGGGGAGTCAGCAGCACCCAGACTGCTCCCAGGTGCACAGTGGGTGCTGCACAGTGAGGGCTATGGTGATGGGGGTGACCACTGAGGGCACTGCCAGCTGCGCATGGAGCACTGTGCCCAGCACACGGAAGGCTGGGCCAGGTGTGTGCAGGTGCACGCACACGTTAGTGAGCAGGAAGCACATGTGGAGCTGGCCACTGTCCACCTGGGCTCTAAGCAGCATGAGAGGGCCATGGCCACCCGTCAGCAAGAGCGCCCAAGCTGCAGGTGGTGCCATGGGGCAGGGTCACACCTGCATGGCCTCTCACTCTGCCCTGAGGAGCCACAGATGAGCCACAGGCCAGCGTACACAGACTGCCAGCCGGGGAGTGACAGGGAGGGAGCCATGAGGACTGGGCTGTAAGTGACAGCGCCTTGTCTGGGACCCCTCCTGCCTCTCCAGCAGAGATACTGAGGTGCAAGGCAGGAAAGCCTGGCTTTCAGTCCTGGCTCTGTCTGGCCCAGGCTGTGTGACCTGCGGTCACTCTCTGCCCCTCTCTGGACCTCAGCTCCGTCCTCCATATCTGGGTGTGGGTATTGCCCACCCCACAAAGCTGTTGTGGATATCAAATGAGGCCACACGTCGGGAGCAGAAGGCACCGTGGCTGTGAGGAGGGGTCCCATACATGACAACATAGCTGCCCCCACTCCTCCTCTCCCCCTGTTCCCACCCCCACATGATCCTTCCAGCAAGAACAGCACCTGTGCCCACAAGGCCAGGGCCAGATGTGGGGGGGGGAGGGGACAGAGCCCTGTATGAGCCCCTCCCAGAATGTGCAGGGCACATGGCCCAGCCCAGGAGAGATGGAGACCGGGCTCGGCCACCTGACCGTGAGGGCTTCCTGAACCAACCACGGAGCAGGAGCTGGGCCTGGCATGGAGCTGGGAGGGCAGGCGAGACGCAGCCAGAAGTGGGTCAGCTGCTGACCGCGTGACCCCTGCGGTGGGGAGGGTGGCAGCAGCCCCAAGTCGCAGAGAAGGGATTCAGCGTGGGGCCCTCCAGGCAGCTGTCTGCCAGAGTGGTGACCAGCGACCAGAGGGGACCGCAGGCAGCAAGCGAAGGCACAGTGTGGTGAGAGGGATGAGGGGACCTGCCAGGCAGGGGTGAAGGGAGGTCGTGTGATGGAGCAGCCAGACTGGGGCGGGCCTGGAGGGCCGGGCTCCAGCTAGGAGACCCGCAGAAGCCGCTGGCACCTGGGAGCCACCAAGGATGCGTCCACACTGAGTGGCTGATGGGGAGGAAGGCAGGCGTGGGCAGAACCTGCTCCTGGCCCAGCTCTAGTGTGGGCCCCTCCTCAGGACCCAGGCAGCACCACCCTGCCTGTCCAGCTCCGCCCCAACCACACCTGGGCCAGCTCAGCCACGCGTGGGGGTGCACGGGGCTCTCCCTACCTGCTTGCCCCGAGCTGAGAGGCCAGAGTCTCCTCCGATGCGGCCCCTGAGGTTGAGCTCGCTCTCTCCATGCCGGCACAAGTAGATGGAGCGGGGTGTGACGTGGATGTTCATGAGGTAGTAGACTGTGCGGCTCTGGACGTGGTCCTGCACTCGGTTCACCATGTAGCGTGTGCCCACGTCGAAGGTCTTGATGTAGGACAGGTGGCTGGGCCAGACCCAAGCAGCAGCAAGGGCAGCTCAGGGCTGATGCTGGGGGCTCCAGGCTACTCCCCCACCCAGCTTCTCCCCCCCATCCATGCTCCACCCCTGCCGGTCCTTCTCTGCCCCACCCTGACCCCACTACCCACCCCTGCTGATTGCTCCACCTGGGCTCCTTGTTGGCCAATAAGACTCAGTGGCCCGAGGCCAACGGTGGTGGGAGCGAGAGTCTGGGGCATTTAATCCCGCGCTCTGTCCGCTGGGCTCTGCCTCGGCCTGGTGAAGTCCCCAACTGCAGCCATGTGCTCCTGGGGGCTGCTCCAATTCTGGGATGCGGCTCTCACTGCGGGGCCATAGCTCCACTTCTCCTTCACCCTGCAGTTCTGGGCCACCCAGGGCTTTTCCTGACGGTGCCACGCAGTCTGACCACGCCCCGTGGGACCCTCCATGCCTCCCAGCTCTGTTCCTTACGTCCTCAGAAGTTATCTTCGGTTGCCCCTTGGAGGGGATGTCTGCCTCTCAACAACACGCTGACTGCCAGAGAGAGGCAACGTGAGCGCGACACAGAGCGCGTGGACGTGTGACTGACAGGAGGGCCTGGTGGGGTGTCCTGAGTGGTTGGGGGGAGGAGAGTGACCGAGCAGAGGACACAGCCAGCTGGTGTGGGAAACGTCCCCCTCCCCCGGCCCCCCGGGACTGAGGAAGCCACATCGGCACATGGAGCCTGATGCTGGACTCGCCTCTGCTGAGCCCACAGACACCAAGGAAGTTCGGGCAGCCCGGGGCCCCTGCTTGGGGGTGCGGGGCACAGAGACGGCCAATGCCATCACATCTGGCACTTGCGAAGGCTGGGCTGGCGACACCGGCATCACTCCCTGAGCTGGGAGCGATGCAGATGGCTGAGCCCACCTTGGGGAGCCCGGTTGCTCAGCTTGCAGAGGGCCCAGGAATCAGCATCTGTGACCAGCTGGGGGAACTGTACCTGCAGCCAGGGTGTGGAATCAGGGAACTGGGCCCTGCACTCCCTCAGAGCAGTGATGGACAGGCACCGAGAAATCTCCAGGTCCCGAGGCCCTTGCAAAGCCTATAGCAATGGAGGCCTGTCTGGCAGATGCAGAGGGCAGCGGGGCGGACATACTGCAGACAGACACACACGGACTGCCTTCCCTTCCCAGCTGTAACTCCCGCTGATGAGCGAGACTCCATAGCTCTGCATCACTGTCCCCATCTAAGTGGGGTAGGGAGGGGGCACCCATCACTGGGGACCATGAGGGCATTTGAGAAAACCCACCCCACAGACGCCTGGGTGTCCTGTCAGGGAGACTGGAAGAAAGTGTGCTGGCCGGCATCGGGGAGCACTCACGGCGCCCCGGGTGGGGTCCCCCGTGCTAGACCTAAACGTCCTCCTGTCACCCCCACACGCACTGGGTGTCACCAGGAGCCACGGGCATCCGGGCTAGGGATGGAGAGACGGGGCTGAGAGGGAGGCAGTGACTGGGGCACGGCCCCTCAGCGGCCGTGGGGACCTGGGCCCACGGGCCGGGGCCATCGCAGGCCTCGCAGCCTGCACTCTGGAGCCCTAAGCTATAAACGGCAGTGCCCTCCCCCTTCTCCTTAAAGGTTACAGCAGAGGGTAGGACCAATCCTGTGGGGATAAGGCAGAACAAAGAGCTGGGAGAGGAAGGAAGCCCAGGGAACGTATGTGAGCAGGCGCCTCCGAGAGTATGGGGGCTCGGGTTGCCCCCCAGCTTCCTGACAGCTGGAGCAGGAAGGGGGGAGCAGAATTCCCAAGTTTCCCCTTTCTGGAAAAAAGGAGGCGCAGAGACAGTTGTAAATGGACATTTGTCTTGGACTCAAATTCCAGAGCAGTTGATCTTGTGGCCGGCTCAGCAAACATCCGGGACCAGGAATTCAGCAGTGATTTCATGGGATATTCAGAGATGTAGTTATTCACAGGATTTTTTAAAATTTTTATTTATTTATTTATTTATTTTGACAGGCAGAGTTAGAGACAGAGACAGAGAGAAAGGTCTTCCTTCCATTGGTTCACCCCCCAAATGGCTGCTACCGCCGGCTCACTGTGCCAATCCAAAGCCAGGAGCCAGGTGCTTCCTCCTGGTCTCTCATGCGGGTGCAGGGCCCAAGCACTTGGGCCATCCTCCACTGCACTCCCGGGCCACAGCAGAGAGCTGGACTGGAAGAGGAGCAACCGGGACAGAATCCGGCATCCCGACCAGGACTAGAACCCGGTGTGCCGGTGCCGCAGGCAGAGGATTAGCCTAGTGAGCCGCGGCCCCGGCCTCACAGGATTCTGACATTCCTCCTTGAAGGCAGAGGAAATGCAGAATTCGAGCACATGCCTCCATAGTAGTATCGCCAAATGCATGTTCTTCCCCACTTCTGCTTCCGCCTCACCTACTACAGCATTGAAAATAGAAGACAATGGACAATGGACAGCTCCTCGCCACAAACCGCCCACTACACGCGAGCATTCTTATATGTGCTGTACTCACTCCTTCCCTTCTGGCAGTGGAAGAGTTGTCCTTTTTCCTCGCACTAGAGTTCTCTGTCCCATTCCTGCTACTGCATCAAAAACCTGGATAAATCAGTTATACCGCTCACTCCTGTATCTTCAGTCGCTCCCCATCTCCTGACTCAGCCTTTATTTTTAAATTCTTTAAAAGGATTTTAGTTATTTATTTGAAAGTCCACATTAGAGAGAGAGAGAGAGAGAGGTCTCCCATCCCCTGGTGCACTTCCCCGATGGCTGCAATGGCTGGGGCTGGGCCAGGTTGAAGCCAGGAGCCATAAGCTTCATCTGGGTCTTACACATAGGTGGCATGGGCCCAAACACTTGGGCCATCTTCCACTGATTTTTCTCAGGTACATTAGCAGTCAGCTGGATTGGAGCAGCCCAGACACGAACCAGTACCCACATGAGATGTTTGGTGTCACAGGAAATGGCTTTACACACTCCACCACAGTGCTGGCCTCCAGACTCAGCCTTTAAATGTGTTCAAGTATCTTGTATCTTGTTTTATAAAATGTCATTGTCAAGGTAGAAAGTCTTCTAGGACACCACATATAGAGAGTGAGGAGCTCCATGGACCCACTCTATAAGCATACAAGCAAAACTAATGAAAAGAACAGCTAATTAAAATCTCTAGGAGTTGTCATAAGTGTATACAGTAAATGAAGAAGCATTTATTCAAGAAAACACACAAAAACTTCATAAGAAGAGTGAGTCTGTGTCTTTTGAGCAAAAAATCCACTTCCTCCTCCCCCCTTTCCACTCAGGTTAAAGGAAGCTCTGCTTCAGATGTGGCCAAGAAGATGGTCTCTCCCTTCTTCAGGACCCAATCCAAAATTACTGGATCCCACCTGGAAGGACCAGCCACCACCATTTCTCATCCATCACAACTCCGAGTGGAAGAGGCTAAACTCCTGGTGAGATGTAGCCAAGAAGCAGGAGTGTCCCTTCCTCTACCCAGAGAGTGTACTTTTAGAGCAGAGCCTAACAAAGAAGCGAACATGCAAGAAAACAAGTGGTTTAATCCATTCCACCCCAGCTCACCCATCGGGCAGAGGTTCCACACCAAGAGAGACTAGCTGGGAAAACAAGAGTATTCTGCCCTGTTCCCGGCAGAGTCGTGGCTCGGAGATTTTTTTTTTTTTTTTTTACCAGAGGAGAGGAAATCCATGAATAAAGGAACTCCACAGCACTACCCAAAGAGCTGCTGATTTGAAACAGAATGTGGGAAAGTTCAAGATGCATGACACCTGAAAATCACAGTTCTTCTTAATTAAAAGTCATAAAAAAATTGTGGTCAGCTAAGTCATCAAACAAAACTAGGGAAATACACAACTAAAAGTGTTGCAGGAGTTTTGGTGTTGATGTTGTGGGAGTGGCCTGAAGCACCGGCATCGCATATGGGCGCCAGTTCTAGTCCCAGCTGTTCCACTTGCAGTCCAGCTCTCTGCTGTAGCCCAGGAGGGCAGTGGAGAATGGCCCAAGTGCTTGGGCCCTGCGCCCGCATGGGAGACCTGGAAGAAGCTCCTGGCTCCTGGCTTAGGATCAGCACAGCTCAGGCTGTTGCAACCATCTGGGGAGTGAACCAGTGGATCCTCTCTTGTCTCTACCTCTCTCTGTAACTCTGTCTTTCAAATAAATAAAATAAATCTTTAAAAAAAAAGAGAGCTCCATCAAAGAGACAATCAAAATGAGCTCTGTATAAAAAGCACTGCCATCCTGGTGCCTATGCATGGGCGGCCCAGATCTGAGAACCCTGAGGAACAACAAGAAGGGAAATAGCTTTCAATGAAATAAAGTAGCTGAGCCACTAAAAGCAGATACACAAGCAAGTACATAAACAACCACCGGAGAGAGGGAAACTGTCTTTGAGAGGGACCAGATGTTGGATATAACATATCAGTACTCCAAAATCAGCACAATAAGTATGCTTCAAGAACTAGAGGAAACCTTGCTTAAAAAGTGAAAAAAACACACATTCAAACGCAGTTGCACATCTGGGGGCCTTTAGAAAGCTGACACAGCTTCAGGCTGATGCAAGCTCAGGACTGACCTGGCAAAGCTGTCCCTAAGCTCAGAGCAAGCCCAACTAGTAAGGACTGCCCAAGCAGAGGGCCAGTGTGCAAAGATTGAGAGAAGTGCTCGATCTCTCTCTCTCTCTCTCTCTCTCTCTCTCTCTCTCTCCATGCTTTTTGTTTTTCTGCTTTCACTCCTGGAGTTCAAAGAAATCCATGCCAAAAAATTAGCTAAATACCAACTAAAGGAACAGCGACACTAAGGACCACACATGCCAAGGAATAGTGTTCAAAAAATAATTTGGCAAGATCTAAACACAAATGGACCACCATAGCCTTCAGTAATTTAAAAAAAAATAAAAGAAGAAAAGAAAAAACAGCATATCCCAAGGGAGGGGGAGAATCTGATTTTGAGTGTTATCCCACTATAATAATCAAATGCCTAATTTTCTTTTTTTTTTTTTTCAGATTTCTTTGTTTATTTGAAATACAGAGTGACAAGAGAGAGGAACAGACAAGAGGGAGAGAGAGAGACATGCACGTGTGCATACACACACACAAGTATATTCCATCTGCTGCTTCACTCCCCAAATGGCTGCAATGGCCAGGGCTGGGCTAGGCCAAAACCAGGAACCTGGAACTCCATCCTGGTTTCCCACATGCATGGAAGGAGCCATCTTCTTATGCTTTTCCAGGAGCATTAGCAGGGAGCTGGATTGAAAGTGAGCAGCCGGAGTGGAGGATGGCCCAAGTCCTTGGGCTCTGCACCCTCATGGGAGACCAAGAGGAAGCACCTGGCTTCCTGGCTTCAGATCGGTGCAGCATGCAGGCCGTGGCGGCCATTTGGGGGGGGGTGAACCAACGGAAAAGGAAGACCTTTCTCTCTGTCTCTCTCTCTCACTGTCTAACTCTGCCTGTCAAATAAAAAAAAAAAAAAGTGAGCAGCCGGGACTCAAACTGGAGCCCATATGGAATCCTCATATGGCTCTTAAGAGACCCCAAATAACCAAAGCAATCTTGAAAAAGAGCAAAGGTGCAGGACTGATATTTCCAATTTCAAAACTTACCAGTAATCTATACGAATCAAAACAGCATGGTGTATAATTGTAAATTATTGTAATGTGTGCTAGTTCCTTGCCCCAAACTTCTCTCATTGATACAACACAGAATTCCTCTAATTATTTTTGTTTACAATTAGGCCGTTATAACAGATTAGCCTCTTTTTATAGTATGGTCCTCTATGGTTCCATGAGATATTTGCAAAGCTCTTTCAAAATGTCCAAGATACAGCATTGAGGAGGAAACTATGTCTCCTAAGAGTTCTTTTGGTTGTTAGAGATGAGAAAAATGTATACTGATCATTTTAGTTTGTGCGTAAAATATATTCTAGTAATCATTGATTTTATTTTATCTTTTTAAAGATTTATTTATTTATTTGAAAGTCAGGGTTACACACAGAGAGAGAGAGAGAGAGGGTTTCCATCCACTGGTTCACTCCCCAGTTGTCCCCAATGGCCAGAGCTGTGCCGATCTGAAGCCAGGAGCCAGGAACTTCTTCCAGGTCTCCCACATGGGTGTAAAGGCCCAAGGACTTGGGTCATCTTGTACTGCTTTCCCAGGCCATAGCAGAGAGCTGGATCAGAAGTGGAGCAGCCAGGACTTGAACCAATACTGCAGGCAGTGGCTTTACCCGCTATGCCACAGTGCCAATCCCAATCATTGATTTTAAATATGACAAATTCTTGTAGATAATCTTTCTTGTTTATCATATTTTCCTAGAGAAGCCTAGATAAAGATATATTCCAACTAATCTTGTGTGCTAACCCACCTCCCACCCACCCCCACTCCCCAAATTGAACTCTGGGCTTATTGACAAGCAAATTAGAAAACCTTTTTAAAATTGTTAGATTTGTTGAATTGGAATTTCCATTAAGATAAAAGGTTTTCACTCAAGTGAAAGGTTTTCACTGCAAGTGAGAAAGAAATTTGGTCTTTCATTTTTATCATTTTATAAACTTGTATTTCTCTGTATACTAGGGAAGTTCTAGACACAAAAAATATTCCAAAAAGTAAGGACATTAGAGCACTCAGGTGCTGTTGTGTTTCCTCAGTGCTGATGAATTAGACATCTAGGGAAATAATGCTTCAAGGCCTTCTTGCCAAGGCAGCTTCATGGATGGCTGGGTAATGTTTGTACTGAGGAAGAGATGGAGCAGCAGATTGGAGTGGGGATCTCCCCACTAGTCAAGCAGTGTAGTCAGCTCCCTCACAGGGGTAGTACTTCATTATACTTGTGACAGTGTTCTTGTGTCCACAATTGACCAAAAGGTCAAGATCCAGAAATAGAAGGTATTGGTCAGGTGATCACTAGTAGAACCTTGTGCTTTTTTTTTTAATTAGTTAATTAATTTTTTTAAGGAATACAAATTTCATAAGTACAATTTTAGGAATATAGTTATTCTTCCCACCATACCTGCCCTCCTACCCACATTCCCACCCCTCCACCTCCTCTCTCTCCCCTTCCCAGTCCCATTCTCCATTAAGATTCATTTTCAATTAACTTTGTACACAGAAGACCAACTCTATACTAAGTAAAAATTTCAACAATCTGCACACACATGCATACACACACACAAAAAAAACTATTTGGGAATGAATTTTACTGTTAACTCTCATAATACAACTCATTGAGGACAGAGGTCCTGCATGGGAAGTTAGTGCACAGTGGTTCTTGTTAACTTAACAATTAACACTTATGTATGATTTCAGTGACCCCCTGAGGCTCTTGACATGAGCTGCCAAGGCTATGGAAGCCTTTTGAATCCACAAACTCCGTCAGTATTTAGAGAAGGCCATAGACAAAGTGGAAGTTCTCGCCTTCCTTCAGAGAAAAGTACATCCTTCTTTGATGGCCATTTTTTCCACTGGGGTCTCACCCACAGAGACCCTTCATGTAGCACATTTTAGCCACAGTGTCTTGGCTTTCCATGCCTGAAATGCTCTCACCGGCTTTTCAGCCAGACCAGGAAGCCTTAAGGGCTGATTCTGAGGTCAGAGTTTTAGTAGAACCTTGTTGATTATGAAGTGGAGGAATAATGTCAAGGTAGGTTGGGGGGAAATAGCAACTAAGATTTTACTAGTGAATTTCCATGTTGATTATGTATATTAATATTCCTTAAAATTGCATGTTCACCTATGTAAAGTATTGTCTATGCTTTATGCTTTTAGTAAAAAGGAAAAAGAGAACTTGCATTAAGTTGCTTATTATTTCCTACTACATATGCATTTTCTTTTAGGAATGTTTAGTTATAATTACTGTTCACAAAAAAACAGCACAGTATTGCCATAAAAACAGACATGTACACTGATGGACTAGTATAGAGAGCCCAGACACTCAGATGATCAAATTATTTTTTGACAAGGACTTCAACATCATTCAGTGGAGAAAGACCACTCTTTTCAACAAATGGTGTTTGAAAAATGCGTATCAGCACACAAAAGAATGAAGTTGGACCCTTATCTTATACCACATAAAAAAGACAACTCAGGATGGCTCAAAGAGCTAAATGCCACAGCTAACAATACAAAACTCTTAGAAGAAAAGAGGGAGGAAGCCTCATGACATAGGATTTGGCAATGGTTCCTTGGATATGACACCAAAAGGACAGACAACCAAAGAAAAATAACTAAATTTGACTAACTCAAAATTACAACTTTCATACAATCAAGAGAGTGAAAAATCACTCCATAGAATGAGGAAAAACATCTGCAACTGGTAAGGAATTGCTATGGGCTGGATTTTATCTTCTGAAAGTTCATGTGTTGAAGTCCTAACCCCCAGTACCTCAGAATGTGGCAATATTTTGAGAAAGAGTCTGTAAAGAGGTAATTAAGGTTAAACGAGGTCATTAGGATGGGCTGTAACTCAATATGACTGATGCTCTGATAAAAAGAGGAAATTAGGACACAAACACAGAGGAATGTCGATGTAGAAACAAAGGGAGAAATCGCCTTCCCCAAGTCAAAGAAAGAAAAGTCTCAGAATGAAACCACCTTGCTGACACCTTGACTTTGAACTTCTAGACCCTAGAATCATGAAAAAATAAATTGCTGTTGTTTAAGCCACCAAGTCCTGGCAGCCTTAGCATAATATTACAGGCATTAATACCCAGAATATTTAAAGGAGTCTGATAGCTCAGTAACAGCAACACAAAAATAACCCAATTGAAACATGTGCAAAGACTTCAGGTAATCCCCCAAATAAAATGTCCTAATGGCCAGTAAACATACAAAAATGCAAACCAAACCAAACAAACATACAAAAAGACCCAGGAAATCACGAGTGTTGGTGAAGGTCTGGAATCCTTGAGCCTTGTGATAGGCATGTGAAATGATAGAGCCCCTGTGGAAAATAGAATGACAGGTCCTCAAATTTTAAACATAGAATTGCCATATGATCCAGCAATTCCACTTCTAGATATATACTCAAAATAATTAAAAACAGGGTCTCAAACAGATATTTGTAACTAATACTCATAGAAATACTGTTCAAAATAGCCAAAACACAGACACACACCGAATATCATTCAGCCTTAAAAAGGAATGAAATTCTGAAATATGCTACCATATGGATGGAGCTTGAAAACATTATGCTTAGTGAAATAAGCCAGTCACAAAAGGACAAATATTATATGATCCCACTTGTTAGGTGAGGTATCTACAATGCTCAAATTCATGGAAACAAGAAATAGAATGGTGTTTACCAGGAACTGGGACAGAGGTGTAAATAGGAATTTATTATTTAATGGGTGGAGAATTTCAGTTGGAGATAATGAAATAGCTCTGGAGTTGGATATTATGATGTTTTTTCAACAGTGTGAATGTCACTCATGTCATTGAATTGTTCATTTTAAAATGATAAAGTGGGGGCTGGGGGACGGCACTGTGGCATAGCGGGTAAAGCCACCACCTGCAGTGCTGGCATGCCATATGAGCGCCAGTTCGAGTAAAATTTCACAGGGAAAACAGAGGTTGAAGGGAAACCTACGGATTTAAAGGTGTATGAGAGAGAGAGAGAGAGAGAGAGAGAGATAGACTAATTATAATGTTCAGGCCTCATTTATATCCTAACCCAGGCAAATTAATCTGCCAGACAAAATATAACATCTATGAGACAGTTGGAAATTGAAACACTGATTGAATATTTGATGATATTAAACAATTAACTATTGGGTAATATTTTAAACTTACTGTTAATTTTTAAGGCATGAAATTGATATTGGATGACTTTTTAAACAAATGAGTCCCTTTTATAGAGATTGATACTGAAATATTTACAAATTATGGGAAGGAGGAGGTTGAAATAAATACATTTTCAGCTGAACAAAAATTAAATTTGCCCTTTTTATTATTTATTTATTTTAAATTTGTATGTATCTCATAAATGCAGCATCATATATATAGTAACCCTAACTTGTTCTCAAGAATCCCTTCCTTTTAGTATATTAAAAGGAGGGTATTATTAAGTTATAGTGATGTCAAAGAGCTCACAAAAGATGTGTCATCCTTGGGTTCTTCTTTAAAGACAATTAAGTTTCAAACCACTATAATCCAAAAGTTGTACTTTTGAATTTATATTGATTAAATAAAAGTTTTCAAAAAAAGACAATTAAGTTTCTAAAAGGAAAGAAAGGGGAGGAAGGAAGGAGAAAGAGGAAGGGAAAAAAAGTGAAATCACCTCTTAGAAGCAACAACATAGATGAGCCCTTGTAAATTTGCCTTTAAAAGATTCCAATAAAAACACATTATTTAAAGGTTGTGTTTTAGGCAGAAAGTAAGTGATCGAAGGACTGAAGATGAAGCAGGAATGATGAATGAGTGTAGTAGACATGAATGTCTTCAGGAGTTAAAAACAAAGAAGTAACTAAGTGCAGGAAAACCTGGCACTTTTAAGTGTAGAAGGAGGGGCCAGTGCTGCGGTGTAGCAGGTAAAGCCACCGCCTGCAGTGCCCGCATCCCAAAAGGGGGCCGGTTCCAGTCCTGGCTGCTCCACTTCCGATTCAGTTTCTGCTATGGCCTGGGATAGCAGTAGAAGATGGCCCAAGTCCTTGGGTCCCTGCACCCATATGGCAGACCCGGAAGAAGCTCCTGGTTCCTGGCTTCAGATCGGCCCAGCTCTGTCCATTGCAGACAATTGAGGAGGGAACTAGCAGATGGAAGACCTTTCTCTCTGTCTTTCCCTCTCACTGTCTGTAACTCTACCTCTCAAATAAATAAATAAAAAATCTTAAAAAAAATGTTTGTGGCCCATCTATTTGCTGCTTACAAGAAACACATCTTTCCAACAAACATGCATACAGACTGAAAGTGAAAGGTTGGGAAAAGATATTCCATGCCAACAGAAATGAAAAAAGACAATACATATCAGACAAAATAAACTTTAACACAAAAACTGTTAAGAGAGACAAAGAGGGGCACTATATAATGATTAAGGGTTCAATTCAACAGGAAGATGTAACTATTATAAATGTATATGCACCTAATTACAGGGCACTGGTTTATTTAAAAGATTTGTTAAGGACTTAAAGGGAGACTTAGACTCCAATACAGTAGTACTGGGGGACTTCAATACTCCACTCTCAGAAATAGACAGATCAACCGGACAGATCAACAAGGAGACAGTAGATTTAAACGACACTATTGCCCAAATGGATCTAACAGATATCTACAGAACTTTCAATCCTACACTTAAAGAATTTACATTCTTCTCAGCAGTGCATGGAACCTTCTCTAGGATTGACCACAGACTAGGCCATAAAGCAAGTCTCAGCAAATTCAAAAGAATTAGAATCATACGATGCAGCTTCTCAGACCACAGTGGAATGAAGTGGCAAAAAAAAAAAAAAAAACCCTAAATGAAAGATCTCTGTGAGTGAAATCCCAGTAGAAAGACTGGGCCATCAAGGAAGGAGGTACCTTTCTCTGAAGGGAAGAGAGAACTTCCACTTTGACTATGACCTTGTCTAAATAAGATTGGAGATGGCGAACTCAAAAGGCTTCCATAGCCTTGGCAACTCATGACAAGAGCCTAGGGTGATTACTGATGCCATAAACAAGAGTGTCAATTGTTAAGTCAACAACAGGAGTCACTGTGCACTTACACCCCATGTAGGATCTCTGTCCTTAATGTGTTGTACAATGTGAATTAATGCTATAACTAGTACTCAAACAGTACTTTAAACTCTGTTTCTGTGTGGGTGAAAACTGTTGAAATCTTTACTTAATATATACTAAATTGATCTTCAGTATATAAAGATAATTGAAAATGAATCTTGATGTGAATGGGATGGGAGAGGGAGCAGGAGATGGGAGGGTTGCAGGTGGGAGGGAAGTTATGGGGGCAGAGGGAGCCACCATAATCCAAAAGCTGTACTTTGGAAATTTATATTTATTAAATAAAAGTTAAAAATGTTTGTGGGAACATGGAATTAAAAGATAATTTTAATTGGGTACAAAAAACTTTTGAAATCCATACATAGTTTTCTCATACTATGTGTTTTCCATGAATTTGCTGAAAACCCTTCTGTAGGTGTTTATGCTTTCCCTCTTACCACT
Organism: Oryctolagus cuniculus; assembly: GCF_051225735.1. Lineage (NCBI taxonomy): Eukaryota > Metazoa > Chordata > Mammalia > Lagomorpha > Leporidae > Oryctolagus > Oryctolagus cuniculus. Next base: position 37,391,584 of record NC_142888.1, on the reverse strand, counting down.
ATTTCAGCTGAGCCCCATATATTTTGGTAGGTGATGTTTACATCACCTTAAGCTTAACATATTTTCTAGTTTCCTTTGGTATCATTTCTCAGTTACCTACAAGCACAATGTCTAATTCCTACATCTGTGTGAATTCCCCACATTTCCTTCTGATATTTGTTAATTGCCTGCCTTGTGATCGGAGAACGTACATTGTATTATTTCAATTCTTTCAGATTTATTGAGGCTTGTTTTATGGCCTTACGTATGTACCATCCTGGAGCATGTTCCATATGCATCTGAGAATAACGTATTTTACTGTTGTTCAGGGGAGTATTTGATGGACGTCTGTTAGCGTTAGTTAACTTACAGTGTTGTACAAGTACTCTATTTCCTTGTTGGCCTTCTGCCCAGTAATTCTAGCATCATTGAAAGCAACATGTTGAAGCCTCTAATAATTATTCTTCCACTGGCTCTTTCTCCCTTCAATCCTGTCATTTTCTGCATTATGCATTTTGGGACAGTTTTGTCAGATATTTATATGTTTATAATTATTATGTCTTTCTGTCAACCTTTTCATCATTATAAAATGTTCTTTCTTCATCTCTTAAACAATTTATATTGTGGCTGGCTCTCTGGTGTAGCAGGTAAAGCTGCTGCCTGCAGTGCCGGCATCCCATATGGGCGCCGGTTCTAGTCCCGGCTGCTGCACTTCCAATCCAGCTCTCTGCTATGGCCTGGGAAAGCAGTCGAGGATGGTCCAAGACCTTGGGCTCCTGCACCCACGTGGGAGACCCAGAGGAGGCTCCTGGCTCCTGGCTTCAGATTGGCTGCAGCTCCGGCTGTTGCAGAGTGAACCAGCAGATGGAAGACCTCTCTCTCTCTCTCTCTCTCTCTCTCTCTCTCTCTTTCTCTCTCTCTGTGCCTCTGCCTCTCTTGTAACTCTCCCTTTCAAACAGATAAATGAAACTTCAAAAATTTTGAAAAATAGAAAACCCAATTTATATCTTATAGCCTATTTTGGCTGGTGTTAGGATAGCAATTTTCACTAAGCATATTGTGGTAGGTATACTTGGTGATTTCCTACAGGCCCCTGAGGTTTTGTTAAATTTTCTCTATTCTTTTTTTCTTTCTGTTTCTTTCTGTTCCACAAAGTACATAATCTCATTTGATGTATCGTCAAGTTCACTGACTTCCTTCTTTAGAAAAAAAAGATTCTACTGAATTCTTCATTTTAGTCATTGTACCATTCAGTGCAATAATTTCTGTGATTTTTAATAACATCTTTTGAAATAATATCTTCTTTTAAAGATGTATTCACTTATTTGAAAGACAGAGTTACAGAGAGGCAGAGGCAGAGAGAGAGAGAGAGAGGGAAGTCTTCCATTCTTTGGTTGATTCCCCAGATGGCTGCAACAGCTGGAGCTGGGCTTATCTGAAGCCAGGAGCCAGGAACTTCTTCCGGGTCTCTCACATGGGTGCAGGGGCCCAAGCACGTGGGCCATCCTCCACTGCTTTCCCAGGCCATAGCAGAGAGCTGGGTCGGAAATGGAGCAGCCAGGACATGAACCAGCACCTATATGGGATACTGGCACCACAGGTGGTGGCTTTACCAGCTATGCCACAGTGCTGGCCCTGAAATAATCTTTTTAATAATATCTTTTTGCAGATATTTTCTAATCAATGATAGATTGTTCTCATATTTTCCCTTAATTTTTCTAAGCAATCTTTCCATTCATTCTTCAGTTTTTTCTAATTTAAATTTGTTTAAAAACTGTTTTTTATTTTGTGTGAAAGTCAATGAGACAGAGAGAAAGACAGAGTGAGCCAGAGAGGTAGACAAACATCTCCTGTCCACTGTTTCACTCCTCCAAATGCCTTCAGCACCCAGGGCTGGGCCCTCTTTTAGTTCTTTGAACACATTTAGAATAGCTGATTTAAACTTTTGTCTTAGGGTTGGCATTTGGTGCAGCAGTAAAGATGCCTCTCAAGACACTCACACCTCATATTGCAGTGTCAGGGTTCAAGTCCTGCCTCCATTTGTGACTCTAGCTTCCTACTAATGTGCATCCTGGGTGGCAACCTAAGGCAGCAGTGAATGGCTCAAGTAGTTGGGTCCCTGTGACCCGTGTGGGAGACCTGGATTGTGTTCCAGGCTCCTGGGCTTCTGGGAAATGAGCCAGCAGATGGAAACGCAATCGCTCGACTCTCTCTCTCTCTCTCTCTCTCTCTCTTTCTTAAAGATAAAATAAAAGCCCAACATCTGGGCTTCCTCAGGTTGATGGCTGCTTTCCCTTGTGTATAGATAACACTTTCCTGTTTCTTTGTGTGTCTCATACCTTTTCTTTTTAATTTAGCACTTCGAGTAATACAATGTAGCAATTCTGAAAATTAGACACCTCCCTCTGAGGTTTGTTATAGTTATTGCTGCTGTTACTGTTTGTTGCTTTTTGTTTATTTGTTTAGTGACTTTCCTGCACTAGTTCTGGAAAATCTGTTTTCTTTGTCAAGTGTGGCCATTTAAAGTTTGTTCTCATTTAGCTTAGTGATCATTTAACAATTGCAAAGAGATTTCCTTAAATGCATTGAGCATAATGAGTTCTATCATTTTCCAAAAGGATTTATATGTATTTGGGATTTGTCTTCAATACTACAGTAATTTAAAACTCTGCCATAGTCTTCACTTCTTGGTAGAAACTCAAGGCCCACTAGAAGTGATTGATAATAGTTTATCATGTATTTCCTGGGAATGCACATAACCCTGGGCATACATTGGGCCATCTAAGTTCCTAAGAATGTGCTGGAGAGGGTGGTGTTTTGGTGAAGTGAGTAAACCCCGCTGCCTGCGTTGCCAGCATCCTGTACACGTGCCGGTTGGAGTCCTGGCTGCTCCACTGCCTATCCAGCTCCCTGCTAATGGCCTGGGAAAGCAACGGAAGATGGTCCAAATGCTTGGGGCCCTGCACCCACCTGGGAGACCAGGAAATAGCTGGACCGTTGTGGCATTTGAGGAGTGAACCAGGGGATTGAAGAACTTTCTCTCTCTCTCTCTCTCTCTCTTTCTCTCCCTGCAACTCTACCTTTCAAATTAAAAAAAAAAAATTGTGTTGGAGCTCTGGACATAGTATTCACCAGAATTTTCTTTTAAGGTTTTTGGTCAGACTCCTGTTTGTTACAATTGGTGACATCCTCAGGCATTTGCAAAGTTAAGCAATTGCCACTAATTGTTTTCTAGCAAGGATCTATGGATAGAGTGGTCCTCACTGACTGAGAAAAGTCGAATAAAGACAAATCCTACAAATGGTGTTTTTCCAGCTGAAAGATCAAACAGTGACAGTTCTGGGGCATAAGGGAACCTATTGGGAGAATTAAAATAGTCTAAAACTAATTTATGGTGATGGTAGCACACTCAATAAAGTTACTAAAATCATTTTATTGCACACTTAGATGGACCTGAAGTATAAAAATAATGATGTTTAAAATGATCTAAGTCAGCTACTAAAAGAAAGTATGTAGTGTATAACTTTAAAACATTACAATTAAATGAAGTATGGAATGAAAGAAAAAACTTTATCCACAGCAAGGCTAAATGCAATAGAAAAAGAAACATTAAAAAGATGGCTTCCGGCCAGCGCCACGGCTCACTAGGCTAATCCTTCACCTGCGGCGCCAGCACACTGGGTTCTAGTCCCGGTCGGGGCGCTAGATTCTGTCCCGGTTGCCCCTCTTCCAGGCCAGCTCTCTGCTGTGGCCCAGGAGTGCAGTGGAGGATGGCCCAGGTGCTTGGGCCCTGCACCCCATGGGAGACCAGGAGAAGCACCTTGCTCCTGGCTTCGGATCGGTGCAGCGCACCGGCCCCAACGCGCCGGCCCCAACGCACCGGCCATTGCTGCCACTTGGGGGGTGAACCAACGGAAAAAGAAGACCTTGCTCTCTGTCTGTCTCTCTCTCACTGTCTAACACTGCCTGTTAAAAAAAGAAGAAGAAGAAGAAGCTCCTGGCTCCTGGCTTCAGAAAGGTGCAATTCTGGCTGTTGTGGTCAATTAGGGAGTGAACCAGCGGACAGAAGACCCCCCCCCATCTCTCTCTCTCTCTCTCTCTCTCTGTGTGTGTGTGTGTCTCTCCTTCTCTCTGTATTTTACCCTGACTTTCAAATAAATAAATAAATCTTTAAAAAAATGGCTTCAGGACGGGTATTGTGGTGCAGCAGGTTAAGCCACAGGTTGCAACTCCAGCATACCTTATTGGAGCCTGGGTTCGATTCCTGGCTACTCCAATTCTGATCCAGCTCTCCATTAATGTGCCTGGGAAGGCAACAGAAGATGACTCAAGTGCTTGAGTCCCTGCCAGCCTGGAAAGAGACTGGAATGGATTTCCTGGCCCCTAGCTTCATCCTAGCACAGCCTCAGTTTTTGTAGGCATTTGGGGAAGTGAACCAGCAGATGAAAGATCTCTCTGTCTCTCTCTCTCTCTGTCTCTCTCTCTGTCTCTCTCTCTCTCTATGCCTTTTAAATACATAGTTTTTAAAAATGGCTTTGGGGCTGGCACTGTGGCATAGTGGGCTCAGCCTCCACCTGCGGTGCCAGCATCCCCAATGGGCTTTGGTTCATGTCCCTGCTGCTCCGCTTCTGATCCAGCTCTCTGCTATGGCCTGGGAAAGCAGTAGAAGATGGCCCAAGTCCTTGGGCCCCTGCACCCATGTGGGAAGACCCAGAAAAAGCTTCTGGCTCCTGGTTTTGGATTGGCTCAGATCCAGCTGTTGAGACCATCTGGGGAGTGAGCTAGAGGATGGAAGATTTCCCTGCCTCTCCCTCTCTCTGTAACTCTACCTCTCAAATAAACAAACAAATAAATAAATCTTTTAAAAATGGCTTCAAAATGAGGGAGAAGACTACATACATTCAGATGTGAAAAAGTAAGGAGGTGCTCAAAAGATGTTAGAGGGATATATAAAAAAGACACAGGTGCCAACTTCAAAGAGTTCTCAATGCCCAAATCTGGGACAATTTGAGCAAACAGAGAGAATGAAACAAATATTCGTGTGTCCATACTGATATAAGCAATTTAATAGGCAAAAAAAAAAAAAAACTAAAGAAGGGAAAGCCCTTCCTTAAACTAACATTCCACTTAATAAAAACATACAGAATGATGAAAATGAAGGACCATCATTTAGCAAACACCACAGGAAATCTTATTTGAGGCAAGAATCCTCAGTGGATGCTAAAACTAGTGGGGATATGATGAGAAGCAAGATATTTATACAGTCTCAAAGTATTCCTCATGAGGTAGTTATTAAATGCAAGGGGAAGAGGCTTTCAGTAGAGAAACCCTACAGACACCAGCGGATAAGCGGCATGTGCAGAGCAGGTGACCGCTGCCAAAGATACACTGAGAAGGGCTTAGCATTACCTCTGCTGGTCTTTGTTCAAACATGCATAACCTGGATTTAATCATGACCTCAGATAAGCCCAAAATGAGGGAGAGTCCACAAAATGATCTTCAGAAATGTCAAGATCAGGGCACGTACTTGGCATAGTGATTAAGACACCATTTGCTGGGACCAGCATTGTGGAACAAAGAGCTAAGCTGTTGCTTGCAATGCCAGCATCCCACTTGTTTGGGTCTCAGCTGCTCCACTCCACATCCAGTTCTCTGCTAATGTGCTGGGGGGAGGCAGCCGATGATGGCCCAAGTCCTTGGGACCCTGTCATCCAAGTGGGAGACCCAGACGGAGTTCCTGGCTCCTGGCTTCAACCTAGTCCCATGCTTACCTGTTATGTCCATTTGGGGAGTGAACCAGTGGATGAAAGATATCTTTCTCCTCTCTCTCTCTTTCTCTCTCTCTCTCCCTCCTCTTCTAAATAAGTAAATAAATAAATGAATAATTAAATTTTTAAGTGTCAAGTTCATGAAATATAAACAGAGACTGAAGAACCATCAAAGATCAGAGATTTTTTTTAAGATTTATTTTATTTATTTGGAAGTCAGAGTTACACACACACACACACAGAGAGAGAGAGAGAGAGAGAGAGAGAGAGAGAAATCTTCCATCTGCTGATTCAACCCCCAAATGACCACAATGGCTAGGGCTGGGCAAGATGGAAGCCAGGAGCCAGGAGCTTCTTTCAGGTCTCCCACACTTGAGCCATCTTCCACTGCTTCCTCAGGTGCATTAGCAGGGTGCTAGATCAGAAGTGGAGCAGCCCAGATGTGAACTGGTGCCCATATGGCATGCCAGCATTGCAAGCGGAGGTTTTACCCGCTATGCCACGTTGCCAGCCCCAACCAGAGAGATTAAGGAGACATAAAAACTAAACATAAGCTGGTGCCGTGGCTTAATAGGCTAATCCTCCACCTAGCGGCGCCGGCACACTGGGTTCTAGTCCCGGTCCGGGCGCCGGATTCTGTCCCGGTTGCCCCCCTTCCAGGCCAGCTCTCTGCTATGGCCCGGGAGGGCAGTGGAAGATGGCCCAAATGCTTGGGCCCTGCACCCCATGGCAGACCAGGAGAAGCACCTGGCTCCTGCCTTCGGATCAGCGCGGTGCAGCAGCGCACCAGCCGCGGCGGCCATTGGAGGGTGAACCAACAGCAAAGGAAGACCTTCCTCTCTGTCTGCCCACTCTGCCTGTCAAAAAAAAAAAAAAAAAAACTAAACATAATACAGAATCCTGGACCTGGATCTTACATTAATAGGACAATTGACAAAATTTTAATAAGCTCTGTAGATTAATTCATATGCCAAATATTGTACCAATACTAATTTCCTGATGTCTAGAATTGCAATATGATCATGTAAGATGTTAGCATTTGGGAAAGGGTTTTTTTTTTAAGATTTATTTGATTTATTTATTTGAAAGAGCTACAGAGAGAGAGAGAGAGAGAGAGAGATCTTCCATCCGCTGGTTCACTCCCCAAATGGCTGTAATGACCAGGGCTGAGCCAGGCTGAAGCTAGGACCCAGGAGCTTCTGGGTCTTCCACATGAATGCAGGGCCCCAAACACTTGGGACATCTTCTGCTGCTTTTCCCAGCTTGTTAGCAGGGTGCTGGATTGGAAGTGGGGCAGCCAGGACTCGAACCAGTGCCCATATGGGATGCCAGCACTGCAGACAGCAGCTTGACCCACTACACCACAGAACCAGCCCCATTTGGGAAAGTTGAGTGAAATACACTTGGAAATTTTTTTTAATTAAATTAAACAGTTTTTTAATTTTATTAACAGCATCAGAATTACATCCCCAGAACTAAATCTAAAGAAAGTTGTAAAAAATATTTTCTCTGAAAACTGCAAAACATTATTGAGAGAGATATTAAAGAAGACCTAAATAAATGCAATAATAAATGTTTTCCTAGGTAGGGAGACTCAATATTGTAAAATGTCAGTGCTCCCAAGTGGATTTACAAATTTCATGGCAACTCTGATAAAAATCTCGGTCTTTTCTGTGGACAATATCAAGCTAAATCCAAAATATAAATGGAAATGCAATAGAAGAAGAATAGCTAAGACCATCTTGAATAACAAAGTTGGAGGAATTACACAACTGACAATCAGAACATAACTTAATTAACGTTGAGGTACTACAGCCAGTAGATTATTGGGGAAGGACTAACAAAGAGACCTCAGGAATAGAATAAAGAATACAAAATAACCACATGGATATAGGGACTTGATGTGTGGCAAAGATAGCATCACAGGCTAGTAGGGAAAAGCAGTGTTTTAAAAAGTAGACGTAAATTGAAACTCCAGTACACGTGAGTGGGACATAAAAATCATTCACTATTCATAAGAATTAAAATTAAAAACTTCTGTTTGTTAAAGGATACCACGGAGAGAGTGAAAGAGCAAGCTACGAAATACAGGAAGAGATATTAAGTAGATAAACAAAGCATTCAATTCCAGAATATATAAGTAATCTCAATAAACTAATAAGAAAAACAGGGACAAACTTATATAAAATTGAACAATAAATATGAACTGCCTAGTCAGAAAATTAAATATCCAAATTGCCAATGAGGGACCCTTTTTTAGAGGTCAAAGGGGGAACCATTACATTTGGAAATTCTTTTTTTTTAAAGATTTATTTATTTATTTATTTGAAAGTCAGAGTTACACAGAGAGAGGAGAGGCAGAGAGAGAGAGAGAGAGAGAGAGAGAGAGAGAGAGGACTTCCATCCATTGGTTCACTTCCCAATTGGCCGCAACGGCCGGAGCTGTGCTGATCCGAAGCCAGGAGCCAGGAGCTTCTTCTGGGTACCCCATGATGGCCCTTGGGCCATCTTCCACTGCTTTCTCAGGACAGAGCAGAGAGCTGGATCGGAAGAGGAGCAGCCGGGTCTCAAACCAGCACCCATATGGGATGCTGGCGCTTCAGGCCAGGGCTTTAACCTGCTGCACCACAGTGCTGGCCCCTGGAAATTCTTTGTGCTATTTTTTTGTATTTTTTTTTCATAAATCTGAAATATTCAAAAATGAATGTCAAAAAATTTTTAAATTAAAAAGATGAATGAATGGGCCTGTAGCATACGTGTGCAGGAGCTCTGAGACACTCTCCTCAAAACTTGGCCCCAGATAGGACGCAACATGCCTCATAAAGGAGGAGAAGGTTTCCCAGGCATGCCTTATCCATCACCAACAGCGATGCGGACATGGCGTGAAGCCAGGAAAGCAGCAGTCTGAGTGGCAACAGTGTGTGAAATAGTGGGACTAGAGAGGAGTCATCTACTAGGAGCAGAAACCTCAGAGGCAGGGAGCCTGCACAGGACAAGGAGTACGACAGCTGTGGATCCAGAGTGGTAGGGACTGGAGAGACATTAAATAGCCATGCAGCCTGAGTCCTGTAGCAATAATTTGTATGGATATTGATGATTGGAGCAGCAAAGGGTTGAGAAAACTGACTCTGAAACTCGAGCTCTTAGCCAAAACGTTGAAGAGACAGGTTAAAGTGAGCCCAGGCAGGTAATACCACATCCTCGCCTGCAGAAAGTTTTCTCAAACAGGGTCCAGGAGACCCAGAGGATTTAATGCAGTGTGATCTCATGATGACTGCCCAACACCAAACTCCTTCTATTAGTAAGAATCGACAGAAACAGGGCAAAGGGAAAGGACGTGTCAGTTCTCAGAAAAATAGATGTTGGAACAATCCAGTACATAATAACTGCACACGAAATGTTTTCTAAGAAGGGATACATTTGCTAAGATAACCATACAATAAAAATCAATGACCAGGGGCCAGTGCTGGGGCATAACGGGTAAAGCCACCACCTGCAGTGCCCGCATCCCATATGGGCACTGGTTCAACTTCCGGCTGCTCCACTTCTGATCCAGCTCTCTGCTATGGCCTGGGAAAGCAGTGGAAGATGGTCCGAGTCCTTGGGCCCCTGCACCCATGTGGGAGGCCCAGAAGAAGCTCCTGGCCCCTGGCGTTGGATCAGCTCAGCTCTAGCGGTTGTGACCGTTTTGAGAGTGAACCAGCAGATGGAAGACCTCTCTCTCTCTCTCTCTCTCTCTCTCTCTTTCTTCATCTTTGTGACTCTGCCTTTCAAGTTAAAAAAAAAATCTTAAAAAAAGATTCAATGACCAATAAACAGGTTTGAAAAGTGTGACTTCAAACAATGTAAAAACATAATTTATACTAAATTATATATTAAATGTCTTATAATTCTCTATAAAGTCTGACTTTTGACATTAAAAACTCAGGGCATGGATGAAACATCAGATTAGAAGAAGTTGAAAGGATAGTGAATTAACAGAAGTACCTGAAAACTTTGTTCTAAAATTGACATAGAGGGTGTGCGTTGTGGCACAGGTTAAGCTGCTGCTTGGCACGCCTTCATCCCATAGTGGAGTGCCAGTTCTGATTCAGCTCCTCCACTGCTAATCCACCTTCCTGATAATGTATCTTAGGAAGACAGTGGATGATATGTGCAGTTCTTGGGCTCCCTGTATGGGAGAACCGAATGGAATTCCAGACTCCTGACTTCAGCCTGGCCGAGTCTTGCTGTGGTCATTTGAGGAGTAAATCTGTGGATGGAAGATTCTCTTTCTCTCTCTCTCTCTCTCTCTCTCTCTCTCTTTCTGACTCTCCTTTTCAAGTAGATGAAAATAAATAAAAAGTAAACATTTAAAAGAATAAGTTAAAAAGCAGAGAGACATAAGGAGGTGGAACATATTAAGCAGAGATTAAGAGACATAGAGAGGGGCCAGTGCTGTGGCATAGCGGGTAAAGCCGCCGCCTGCAGTGCCGGCATCCCATATGGGCACCGGTTCGAGTCCTGGCTGCTCAACTTCCGATCTAGCTCTCAGCTCTAGCCTGGGAAAGCAGTATAAGATGGCTCAAGTCCTTGGGCCCCAGTACCCACATGGGAGACCCGGAAGAAGTTCCTTACTCCTGGCTTTGGAACGGCCCAGCTCCGACCTTTGCAGCCATTTGGGGAGTAAAGCAGTGGATGGAAGACCTCTCTCTCTCCCTCTGCCTCTGTCTTTCTGTAATTCTGCCTTTCCAATAAATAAATAAATCTTTAAAAAAAAGAGAGACATGGAGAATGGAATAAGAGAATCTCACAAATGATAGGAGTCTTGGCAGGAGAAAATAGAGACTGAAGGAGAGGGAATATTTGAAGAAAAATGGCTAGGATTTCCTAGTAGTGATAGTCTATGGATCACCTTTCCTGCTGAAAACAAAGTAATAAGGTATAAGGTATACAACTCTCTAATTTATCATCTATCTATATGTACACTTGTCTGTATTATTTAAGGGGGCGTCAAAAAAGTTGGTCAAAATGCAGTTAAAGGTAAGTGTATTTTAGTGCTAAGATTTTTGAAATCCATGTGTGGTATTTTCATAATATGCATTTTCCACATTTTTAAAAAATGATTTATTTTTTGAAAGGCAGAGTTACAGATAGAGGAGAGACAGAGATATCGTCCACCTTCTGGTTTACCCCCTAAATGGTTGCCATTGCCAGGGTTGGGTCAGGCTAAAGCCAGGAGCCTGGGTCTCCTACTTGGGTGGCAGGGTCCTAAGCACTTGGGCCATGTTCTGCTGCCTTCCCAAATGCATTAGCAGGAAGCTGGATCAGAAGTGGAGCAGCTGGAATTTGGCGCTCATAAGGGATGCTGGCATCAAAGCATCAGCTTAACCAACAAGTTGCACCACAGTGTCAGCTCCTTCCATGACTTTTTGAAAACCACTTGTGCGCGCGCACGTGTGTGTGTGTGTGATTTGTGTGCATGTGCATATATGTGTGCATGTAAAATCTTCCAACATTGACAAGCTAAAAAGATAGAGAGTTAGGAAAGTGCCAATCTAGTGTTAGCGGATGGAAGGTGAAGCAAAGCCTACATAGAGAGAGACAAGGACCATATCAGAACATCAGAGTGACTTTTGCCCTGACGGCACTGGCCCTCAGTCACTCCCAGGCTGCAGTTCAGTGGTGAGGGGAATGGAAGTGAGAGCTCAGCTCTTCTGAGTTGGGGAGTCTAGAGGATACCCTCCCCCCATTAACAGAAGATGCCAGCAAAGGTAACCTCTCTCCTTAGACCCAAAGATGCAAGGAAGACCACACTGGTCCATGCCCCTCTAAGTAAATACACGGCTCCTCTCCCATCCAAAAACAAAGACATCTTCGTAGAAACAACAACTGAGAGAGTTCATCAGCACCAAACCCTCACACAAGAAGATGCTCCCAGTTTTACTTCTGGAAGGAGTAAAGTGACCTGAGATGAAAGATCAGAGGTAAGTATGGGCACAAATATAAGGAAACACTGATCACATTAGGTAGTGACAGGTCTAGTGAGATTAAGAGGCTGAAGTGCCTTCACTGTTTGATACAACCTTATCTGTCTACTTATTTTTGTTACTTTGGGGATCTTATCCCAGAAAGCCACTGCTGATATCACTGTCTTGAAGTGTTTCCCCTAAGTTTCCTACTCCTAGTAGTTCCATATTTTCCAGTCTTACATTTAGATCTTCCAACCATTTGGAGTTGATTTTTATGTCAGCTGAGAGATAAGGAGTTAAGGTTCAATTTTTATTTATTTGTTTTTTGCAAATGGACATTAGGTTTCCCAGCACCACTGGGAAAGGAGAAGAGATTCTCCTTTCTCCAGCATTATGTTTTAGTCAACTTTACTGAGAATCAGTTGGCTGTAGATGCATGCTTTCATTTCTGGGGTCTCTATTCTGTTCTATTGGTCTATGTGTGTTTTTATGCCAGTACCATACTGTTTTGATTATAATAGCTCTGCAGTAAGTCTTGAAATCAGGTGTTGTGATGATTCCAGCTGTGTTACTTTTGCTCAAAATTATTTTGCTATTTGACAACTTTTGGGCTCCTATGTGAACTTTAGATTTTTTTTAAGCATGGAAACTTTCAAAAGTCAATCTGAACTTAGAATAGCAATTACTAGAGTAGAAGAGTAAAGGGGGACAGAGGGAGGCTAGATAAAGGGCACCAAAACACAATGAGATGCTGGTGTCCACAGCAGAGTGGGGCGACACCATAATGTATTATGTAGCATATAAAGAACTGGGGACAGGTATTCTGGTTCAAACCCTGGATCCACTTGCAATCCCAGCTTTCTGCTAATACAAGGCCTGGGAGGCAGCAGGAGATGGCTCAACTATTTGGATCACTGCTGGCCGCATGGGAGACTCAGCCTGAATTCCAAGCTACTGACTTAGACCTGGTTCATCCCCAGCTGTTGCTGGCATTTGGGGAGTCAGTCAATGGATGATTCATTCTTTCTGCCTTGCAAATACAAAGGGAAAAAAAGAGTTAAAGGAGAGCTCATAGGTTCCAACCACGAAGGAAGGTAGGAATGCTTATTACTTGATTTGATCAGCTTGTGCTATACATGTGCAGTGAAATTTTGTACTGTGCCCCATAAGATGTACAAATATTACATCTTGATTAATATTTTAAAGTAAAAAAATTAAAATACCAAACAATTGTATGTAGATTAGGAGGGAATAAAGGGAGTTTTCTAAGATGGGGGTAAATGTTTGATTAACTTTAGCCTTTGATCAGATACAGGGTAAGCAGTAAAAGAATAAAAAATGGAAAGAATTTCCAAACTAATAGAAAGGAAAAATTAGGGAGCCAGCATTGTGGTTTAACTAGTAAAGCCACCACTTGTGACGCTGGCATCCCATATGAGCACCAGTTCAAGACCCAGCTGCTCCACTTCCAATCCAACTCTCTGCTATTATGCCTGGCATAGCCGTGGAGACTGGCCCAAGTGCTTGGGCCCCTGAACCCATATAGAAGATCTGGATGAAGCTCCTGACTCCTGTCTTGGGCCTGGCCAAGCCCCAGCCATTGCAGCCATTTGGAGAGTGAACCAGTGTGGGTAGAAGGTCTCTCTCTCTCTCTCTCTCTCTCTCTCTCTGTGTGTGTGTGTGTGTGTGTCTTCTTCCCTTTGTGTAATTCTGACTTTCAAATAAATAAATAAATAAATAAATATTTTATAAAGAAAGTAATAAAACCTTATTCTAAAGGAAATAAAAGGCAAGAAAGGCAAGAAAAAGAAACAGAATGGGATCTGGTGACATTACACAAAATAAAATGAAAGATTTAAATTCCAGCATATCAGCAGATACTGCTAAGCTAAATAGACTTAAATGTTCCAGTTAAGAGATAGACTTTATCACACTGAATAAAACAAACAAGAAAAAAAATGAAGTCCCTCTTCTGATAAAAGTATCTCCAAAAGCCTACAGCAAACATCATACTTAGTGGAATCCTTCCATTGAAGTCAAGGAAAAAAAAAAAGGATGCCTGTTCTATCTCAATATTGTACTAAGGAATCTGATCTATGCAAAAATGCTGAAAAAGAAAAAAAAGAGGGTGGAGAACCAGAAAATCAAGGCAAAGTTGCCATCATTATCATTCAATGAAAGTCCATGTTGTCGAACATTCAGGAGAATGTACAAGCAAGTTATTGAACATAATAAGAGAGTTCAGCAAGGTTGCTGGATAAAGATCATCATATAAAAATAGCACTCCTATAACCAGTAAGAAACAATCAAAGGGGAGATGGAAAAAAGGACCCCTTCGCAGTGACAAGAAACCAGGCCTATTCACAGTGATAAGGCAGAAAACGGATATCAGTTTTCAGTGCTGCACAATAACTGATCCCTCACTTAGAGGCTTAACACAACTCACAAATTCCACAATTTCCACGGGTCAGGAGGCTGTCATGGCTGAGCCGGTCCTCCGCTCAGGGTCTCGCAGGCTGCAGGGAAGATACTGGCAGGGCCTGTGTTCTCATCTCGGGCTCAGGGTCCTCTCACACGTTCACACGGCTGTTGGTAGAACCCAGTTTCTTGGTGTACGGCTGATGTCCTTGTTTCCTTGCCGATTGTCATCTGGGAGCTCACTGTCAGCCTCTAAAGATTGTCTTTAGGTTCTCGTTGTGTGGCCCTCACATTACATAGCCCCCAACTTCTTCAAAGCCAACAAGAGACTCTCACTCCGACGATGCAATCTCAAGTAATGTGTAGTAACCACAGGAGAGCCTGTCCTTCACTTTTGTCATAGAATCAAGGAAGTATGGGAGGTTGCCTTCACAAGGTCCATAGAAAATGCTTATTATGAAAAGCTATGCATAGTTTTCAAAATTCTTTTTACCAGAACAGCTTATCTTTTAATTTCATTTTTCTACGAGCCTTTTGAAATTCTCTCATATTCACATCAATACTCAAGGTGGGACCAGCGCTGTGGCATACTGGGTAAAGCTGCCGCCTGCAGTGCCGGCACCCCATATGGGCACTGGTTCGAGTCCTGGCTGTTCCACTTCCTGTCCAGCTCTGTGCTACAGCCTGGGAAATCAGCAGAAGATGGCCCAAGTCCTTGGCCCCTGCAGCCATGTGGGAGACCTGGAAGAAGCTCCAGACTCCTGGCTTCAGATCGGCCCAGCTCTTGCTGTTGCAGCCATCTGGGGAGTGAACCAGCAGAGGGAAAATCTCTCTCTCTCTCTCTCTCTCTCTCTCTCTCTCTCTCTCTCTCCCCCTTTTCCTTTGCCTCTGCCTCTCTGTAACTATGCCTTTCAAATAAATAAATAAATCTGTAAAAAAATAATTATGTTTATGTACTCCAAAATAAATAACAAATATTCACCAAACACTTTTGGGGAAATATGAACTATTAGTAAAGGACATCAATAAAACCCTACCTGAATGAATGAAGAGCTATAAGAAGTTACTGGAGAGTAAGTCTCAGTATCATACAGCTGTTAACTCTCCTCCAATGAGTCTCTAAAAGAAATTAGATTAATTAAATTTCAAATTCCACTGAAATTCTTCAAAGAAAAATTCTTTTTTTAAAAAGATTTATTTTGGCTGGCGCCACAGCTCACTAGGCTAATCCTCCGCCTGCAGCGCCGGCACCCTGGATTCTAGTCCCGGTTGGGGCGCCGGATTCTGTCCCGGTGGCTCCTCTTCCAGGCCAGCTCTCTGCTGTGGCCTGGAAGGGCACTGGAGGATGGCCCAAGTGCTTGAGCCCTGCACCAGCATGGGAGACCAGGAGAAGCACCTGGCTCCTGGCTTCAGATCGGCGCAGCACGCCGGCCGAAGCAGCCATTTTGGGGGGGGGGGTGAACCAACGGAAGGAAGACCTTTCCCTCTGCCTCTCTCTCTCTCTCTCTCTCTCTCTCACTGTCTAACTCTGCCTGTCAAAAAAATATTTATTTTATTTGAAAGACAGAGTTAAAGAGAGGTAGGACAGAGAGAGAGGTCTTCCATC
Organism: Oryctolagus cuniculus; assembly: GCF_051225735.1. Taxonomy (NCBI): domain Eukaryota; kingdom Metazoa; phylum Chordata; class Mammalia; order Lagomorpha; family Leporidae; genus Oryctolagus; species Oryctolagus cuniculus. The sequence continues at coordinate 37,375,862 of NC_142888.1, read as the reverse complement.
TGCTGGTTCACTCCCCAGATGGCCACAACAGCCGGAGCTGAGCCAATCTGAAGCCAGGAGCCAGGAGCTTCTTCCGATCTCTCACACCCATGGAGGAGCCCAAGGATTTGGGCCATCTTTTACTGCTACCCCAGGTCACAGCAGAGAGCTAGATCAGAAGAGGAGCAGCCGGGACTAGAACCGGCACCCATATGGGATGCCAGCACTTCAGGCCAGAGCTTTAACCCGGTGCTCCACAGTGCCAGCCCCCAAAGAAAAATTCTAATGCTAAAACTAAAAATTCTAAAATTCATATGAAAGAGACTTGTTTGAAAATAGTTAATGCAATTTTAAACAGAAATGAGGAGGGAAGGGAATTTGTTTTATTAGAATTTTTTAAAAGATTTATTTATTGGGGGCCAGTGCCATGTTGTAGTGTGCTAAGCCTCCACCTGCAGTGCCAGAATCCTACACAGAACCGGTTCGAGTCCTGGCTGCTCATCGTCCTATTCAGCTCTCCACTATGGCCTAGGAAAACAGTAGAAGATGGCCCAAGTGCTTGGGCCCCAGACCCGGAAGAAGCTCCTTGCTCCTAGCTTCAGTTCACCCCGGCTCCGGCCATTGCAGTCATTTGGGGAGTGAACCAGAGGATGGAAGACCTTTCTCTATGTCTCTCCCTATCTCTGTAACTCTACCTCTTAAATAAGTAAATAAAAGCTTAAAAAATATTTCTTTCTTTCAAAGGGGGGAGAGAGAGCAAGAGAGAATGAGAGAGGGAGAGAGAGGGCTCCCATCCCCTGCTTTAGTCCCCAAATGGCTGTGATGACTGAGGCTAGGCAAGGGTAAAGCCAGGAGCCAAGAGGCAGGTCTCCCATGTGGGTGGCAAGTGCCCAAGTACTTGGATGATCATCTGTAACATTCTCAGGTGCATTAGCAGGCAGCTGGATCAGAAGCAGTGTAGCTGGAGCTGGAAATGACAATACAATATAGGATGCTGGTATTATAAGCAGCAGCTGCACCTGCCATGCCACAATGTTGGCCCCTGAAAATTTATTTTAAGCAATAATAATTAAAACGGTGTGTGTGTGTGTGGTACAGGAATAGAGAAATGGATTACTGGAAGAGAATAGAAAACACAGAAACAGGTCCGTGGCCTTGCAATTTTTAGAAGTGACATTTCAAACACTAGGGAGAGGAAAGGCTATTCAATAAATAAGCGCTGTTAGAAGAACATATCCTGGGCCAGCGCCGCGGCTCACTAGGCTAATCCTCCGCTTGCGGCGCCAGCACCCTGGGTTCTAGTCCCGGTTGGGGCGCCAGTTCTGTCCCGGTTGCTCCTCTTCCAGTCCAGCTCTCTGCTGTGGCCCGGGAAGGCAGTGGAGGATGGCCCAAGTGCTTGGACCCTGAACCCGCATGGGAGACCAGGAGGAAGCATCTGGCTCTTGGCTTCGGATCGGCACAGTGCGCCGGCCGTAGCGGTCATCTGGGAGATGAACCAATGGAAGCAAGACCTTTCTCTCTGTCTCCCTCTCTCTCTCTCTAACTCTGCCTGTCAAAAAAAAAAAGAGAACAACATATCCTTACATAGAAAAAATAAAATTAGATTACTAACTTGTATCTTGCACACACACACAAAAATTCTAGATAGACTAACCCTCTAAATGTGAAAAGCAAATTTTTACATAAACTAGAAGAAAGTACATGAGAATATAATATGATCTTAGAATAGGAAAGATTTTCTTAACTAAATTATAAAAGGCCCAAACCATAAAGGAAAAGACTTAGTTTGGCTTTGTTAAAATTAAAACTGTTACAAAATACTAGCACCAGAAACAGGTTTAAAAGGCAGGTGACAGACTGGAGAGAGACATTTGCAACCCACATAACACACACACACATACACACAAACTAAAATCCAAAACCTAAAGAGAATTGTCACAACTCAATAAGAAAGAAAGCAAACAAAACTCAAGAGGAAGAAGCAGATGCAAAGATGACTCCGGAAAAGGAAAACTAAATGAACCTCACCGTTAGGAGCACATACATTAACACGATGAGCTATCATTTCACAACAAAATTTACATCTTCCGATACATGATATGTAAAATGACAGAAGCCTACACGTGCTGCTGGTGGAAGTGTAAATTGAGACAACCACTTTAGAGAACTACTTGGTACTATGTAATAATAGAAAAGGTATACTTAGCACATTACCCAGTAATTTTGCTCCCAGTTGTTTTCCTTGGAGAGGCTCTCCAAGACGTGCACAAGGAGAATGTTCTATGATGTTCATTGCAGCAATTATAATAGCGTAAAATTGTGTAATGTGGGGACTGGTGCTGTGGCATAGCGGATAAAGCCCCAGCCTGCAGTGCCGGCATCCCATATGGGTGCTGATTTGAGTCCCAGCTGCTCCACTTCCAATCCACTTCCCTGCTAACACACCTAGGAAAGCAGGATGACCCAAGTCCTTGGACCCCTACATTCACATGGAAAAGACCCAGAAGAAACTCCTGGCCTAGCCCCAGCCATTGCAGCCTTTTGGGGAGTGAGCCAGAGGATGAAAAATCTGTGTGTGTGTGTGTGTGTGTGTGTGAGAGAGAGAGAGAGAGAGAGAGACCTTGTCTGTAATTTTCAAATAATTAAAATAAATCTTTTTAAAAAATGTATAATGTCTCACATGGTAGACCTGGAATGATTTCTTGGCTCCCAGCTCCAGGCCCAGCCATTGAGGGCATTTGGAATTTATTTTTATTAAAGGAACAGAACAGCTCTTACAGCTCTTTTTAAAAAAAAAAAAAAAAGATTTATTTTATTTATTTGAAAGACAGAGAAACAGAGAGAGGTAAAGACAGAGAGAGAAGCCTTCCATCGCTGGTTCACTCCCCAAATGGCCTCAACTGCCAGAGCTGCACCGATCAGAAGCCAAGAGCCAGGAGCTTCTTCTGGGTCTCCCATGTGGGTGCAGGGGCCTAAGGACTTGGGCCATCTTCTACTGCTTTCCCAGGCCGTAACAGAGAGCGGATTGCAAAAGAAGCAGCCGGGACTAGAACCGGCACCCATATGGGATGTTGGCGCTTCAGGCCAGGACTTTAACCTGGCCCTTGGAATTTATTTTTAACATAATAGCACAGGTGTGCAGAATTCTGTGAACAACAATGATCATTATATTGAAAAGTTAGAAATAAGCTACATGGGATCAGCACTGTTGTGCAGCTGGTTAAAGCCATGGCCTGCAGTGTCGGTAAACCATATGAGCACTGGTTTGAGTCCCGGCTGTTCCACTTCAGATCCAGCTCCCTGCTAATGCTCCTGGAAAAGCAGTGGAGGATGGCCCAAGTCCCTGGACCCCTGGACCCACATGGGAGACCCGGATGAAGCTCCTGGCTCCTGGCTTCAACCTGGCCCAGCCCTGACAGTTTCAGCCATTTGGGGAGTGAACCAGCAGATGCAAGATCTCTCTCTCTCTCCCTCTCTCTCTCTCTCTCTTTCTCTCTCTGTAGCTCTTGCTTTTCAAATAAATAAATATATCTTTTAAAAAATTGTGTAATGGTAGATGTCCTTCAATAAGTGAATAAATAAGTTGTGGGACTCCTCTGCTTCCGATCCAGGTTCTTGCTAATGAGCCTGGGAAGGCAGCAGATAGTGACCCAAAGTATTTGGAACCCCTGTCACCCGTGTAGGAGACCAAGATGGAATTCCTGGTTCCTTGCTTCATTCTGACCCAGCTATAGCAGTTGTGGCCATTTGGGAAGTGAACCAGAGGATGGAAGATCTCTGGCTCGCTCTCTCCTCTGTCACTCTGCCTTTCAAATGAATAAGCAATCCATGCATATGAAGAGGTCTTCAGAAAATTCATGGAGGGGGCCAGCGCTGTGGCACAGTGGATAAAGCCGCTGCCTGCAGTGCCGGCATCCCATATGGGCACCAATTCAAGTCCCCTCTGCTCTACTTCCAATCCAGCTCTCTGCTATGGCCTGGGAAAGCAGTAGAAGATGGCCCAAGTCCTTGGGCCCCTGCACCCACATGGGAGACCCAGAAGAAGCTCCTGGCTCCTGGCTCCTGGCTTTAGGTCTGCGAAGCTCTGGCCATTGCAGCCATTTGGGGAGTGAACCACCAGATAGAAGGCCTTTCTCTCTGCCTCTGCCTCTCTGTAATTCTGCCTTTCAAATTAAAAAAAAAAAAGAAGAAGAAGAAGAAGAAGACAGGGGCCGGCGTTGTGATGCAGTGGGTTAAAGCCTGAGCCTGCAGCACCAGCATCCCATATGGGCGCCGGTTCGAGTCCCAGCTGTTCCACTTCCCATCCAGCTCTCTGCTATGGCCTGGGAAGGCGATGGAAGATGGCCCAGGTCCTTGGGCCCAGAGGAGGCTCCTGGCTCCTGGCTTTGGATCAGCACAGCTCTGGCCGTTGCAGCCAACTGGGGAGTGAACCAACAAACGGAAGACCTCTTTCTCTCTCTGGCTCTACCTCTCTGTGTAACTCTGTCTTTCAAATAAATAAAATAAATCTTAAAAAAAAAAAAGAAAGTTAATGGAAAATATATATTACAATAAACTATGTGTAATTTTCAGAATTCTTTGCACCAAAATAAACTTTCTTTAAAAATATTTTATCTATTTATTTCAGAGGCAGAATTATATAGAGAGGAAGAGACAGAGAAAGTTCTTCCATCCACTGGCTCACTACCCAAATCGCCACAATGGCCAGAGCTGGGCCTGTCCAAAACTGGGAGCAAGGAGCTTCTTTTGGGTCTCCCATGTGGGTTCAGGGTCCCAAGCACTTGGGCCATCTTCTATTAGCTGGGAACTGGATCAGAAGTGGAGCAGCCGGGACTTGAACTGGCGCCCATATGAGATGTCCACACTGCAGGCAGAGGCTACTATGCCACAGTGCCGGGCCTCCAAAGCAAACTTATCTTTTAATTCCATTTTCTACAAACTTTTTGAAAAATTCTCATACATTATCACATATCATATGGTAGAACGTCAGACTGTTTCTGTAAAATTCAAAAAACACAATGTAATACTTTATTATTTATGGATACATAAAGCTCTGTAAAAAGTATTAAAACATGTACACCAAATTCATAATAGTGTTAGCCTTGGGATGACAAGAGAGGGAAAGGATTGAAGACAGGGGGTTGAAAGGTTTCTTCCAGTTCATTGCACACAGTTGTCCCCCCCCACCACTTTTGTAGGGCTATATCCCAAAATCCCTGTAGATGCCTGCAACTACAGAGCATGCCAAACCCTAAACCTACTCTATGTTTTCAGATGGGCCCTGAAGCTTTTGCCACCTAGTACCAGAGTCCATCTTGCCCTTCCACATTTTATGCCCTGGTGTGTCCTCTGCATTACTACTCTGGTGCTTTGGGGCATGAATAAGCAAAGCAAGGGTTCCTTCAGCTCAAGGACTGTGACATCAGGGACACTAGATCTGATAAGCAAAGGGACTATTAAGTGACTAATGGGAAGACAGTAGTTGGAGTGTGGATGCCGTGGACCAGGGGATGATTCACACCCCAAGGTGGGAGGGAGCAGAATGGTGAGAGATTTCATCATGCTGCTCAGAACTGCCTGCAATTGAAAACTTCGGAATTGTTCATTTCTGGAATTTTCCACGCATTATTTGGGGAGCAAGGTTGACCGCAGAAAATCACAATTGTGGATGGGGAGGCGGGGGATGATTATAACTACTTTCATTGCTTTTAAGCACACGGATTTGAAGCCGGTATGCTAAAAGGGTAATCATTAAGAACCCTGGGTGGCTTGTATGGGTGTTTGCTCTGTTATGCTTTGTACTTGTCTGTAATTTTTAAGTTCTAAAATAAAATACGCCATAGAAGGGAACAGGAGAGGCTCTTCCCCCATGATGCTGACAAAGAGGGTCACATTTTGGAACCAATTCCAGGATGTTTGTGCTGAGCAGCACCAGAAGTGTAAAGGGAACAAAAGAGCACAAGATGATATGCATAATCACCACACTGTTCCCATGGACACGCTCCTCAAGTCTTCTTGTCTATTTGCAAATCATATTAGTCCTCCCCAAGCTCAAAACTGTATGATGAAATGACTAATACACCATTAATATTCCTATGTGGTCTAGGAGGACAGAATTCTAAGGCTCTGGGCAGTAACTATATAAAATGTCAAATTTCATAAGAAGATAAAATATGTATATACAATCTTGTTGAAAGCCTGGCATATGAAAGCAAGATTGCCGAAGCAGCATTTGGTAGACCAGAAGTTCTCTTATCTGATGCAGTTAATGGGAAAAGTCCGTTAGCAAGAGGAATTGATGTGACACATCAATAAATTACATTTTTTTATTTTAATTAAAACATATGAATGTACATCACTCACCAATAGTCACTGCAGATCCAGGTCTTTTCTTTGTGTTTGCTTCCACTGATTGGCCCCTGGTCTCATTTTTCCTGTGTAAGCCATACCGATAGTGGATTAACTCTGAGTTACTAGTTTTGCTTTCTTCAAAGTGGAACAAAAACTAAAAGAGGATTCTGCAGCAATCGGAGAGCAGAGTCCTTTCAGAATTGTAAGTGCCCTGCCGTCTAATGATGCTGAGTATCTTGTCAGATGCTGCTGAAACATCTCTTCATATACGTCGCTTGTTTTCCAATTAGATTGTTGCTCACTGTTGAGTTCTGCAATTTCTTTATAGATTTTGCGTTGATCTCACATTTAATATGACCCCATTTATTTAAAAAAATGGATTTGCTTTTATCCGGTCTTTCCAAAGCACTCAACTAGTTTTTTTACTGAAACTACAGTAATCATGATTACTAATCAATAGTTACTTTGCATAAAAAGTAAATCATCCAAGCAAAAGAGAGTAGGCATGGGCTGTTGGCTTAGTGCTTAAGCTGCTACTTAGGATGTCTATGTCCCACTTGAAAGGATTCAATACCTGACTCCAGCTTCCTGCTAAGACAGGGCCTTGGAAGCAGCAAGATGGTTCAAGTAATTGTATTCCTGCCACCAGCATCAGCCTCTCCTTCCCCAAATGTTGCAGGCATTTAGGGAGGGAACTAGTGGATGACAGCTGTTTCTCTCTGTGTCTGTGTCTTTCTCTTTCAAATAAATTTTTAAAAATTTAAAGACATAGAGGGGCTGACTGGACAAATAATATCCAACTACATGCAAGATGGCAAGGGTGGCTATACTTATAACAGATAAAATAGACTTCAAGTCAAAAACCATAGCAACAGATAAGGAAAGTCATCATCTAATAACATGGAATGTAATTCATCAATAGGACCTAACAATTATGAATTGCACCCAACATTGGAACATATATATATATATAAAGAAACTATAAGTCAACATGAAGAGAGAAGTAGATAATGATATATTGATAGTAGGAGATTTCAAAACTGTACTTTCAATAATGGACAGATTAATCAGACAGAAAATTAATAAGGAAATACTGGAATTTAACTGTACTTTAGAAAAAAAATGGACCTAACAAATAGATACTGAATTATCCATCCAACAGAAACAGAATATACATTTTTCTCTAGGACACATGGAATGTTCTCCAGGATAAACCATATTGTAAGCCACACACACAACAATTTTTCAGACATTAAAAAAATTGAAATTATATCAAGTATGCATTGTCCACAATGACATGAAATTAGAAATCAATAACAAGAGAAACTTTGGAAAATATATAAATTTATGGAAATTACATAAGCAATGGGATGATAAAGAAATTATAAGGGAAACTAAAAATTTTATAAGGACAAATGAATATGGAAATCTTAAATAGGAAAATCAATGGGATACAGCAAAATCAGTATTTGGAAAGAAGTCTGATAGAAATAAATACCCACATTTTAAAAAGAATGACCTCAAATAAACAGTCTAATGTTGCACCTCGAGGAGCTAGAAAAGCAAGAAGAAATTCCACCCAAAATTAACAGAAGGAAAGAAATAATAAAGATCAGAGAAGAAATGAATAAAATAAAGACTAAAAAAAACACACAAGATCAGCAAAACCAAGAGAGGATTTCTGAATAAATAAGCCACATCTATAACCTTAAAACAGCCTAAGGAAAAAGGAAACTCAAATAAACAGAATCAGAGATGAAAAGGAAGACATTGCAACTCTTAAATCACAGAAATACAAAGGGTCAGAAGACACTATCATACACAATTATATGCCAATAAATTGGATGAGTTGGAAGCAATAGAGCAATAGATAAATCTTGAATACATATATCTACCAAGACTGAATTATGTAGAAATACAAAATCTGAAAAGTCTAATAATGAGTCAGGAAATTGAATCAGTAATAACGTCTCCTATCAAAGAAAATTCCAGGACCTGATGGCTTCACAGCAGAATTGTAGCACAAATATAAAGAACTAATATAAATTCTTCACAAAGTATTCCAAAAATTGAAGATGAGGAAATACTTCTAAAACCATTCTACAAGGCCAGCATCAATGAAAACCATAAAAGGACACAACAACAATGAAAAATGCAGACTAATGACCCTGATGAACACAGATGCAAAAATCCTTAACAAAATACTGGCAAACCGAATTCAATATAACACAATAAAAAGATCATTCACTATAATCAAGGGAGATTCATCCCAGGGATGTAAGAATGGCTCAGAACAAAGAAATCAATAAATGTGCTATATCACATCATCAGAATCAAAGTTAAAAACCACATGGCCACTTCTTTTTAAAAATATTTGTATTTATTTGAAATGCAGAATGATCAATAGCTGCAAAGATGGCAAGAACCCATGTACTTGGGCCCATCCTCCACTGCTTCCCAGTTACATTAGCAGGAAAACTGGATCCAAAACAGAGGAACCTGCATTTGAACTAGCACTCCAATATGGGATGCAGGCATTCCAAGCAGCAGATTAACCCACTGCACCACAACTTCTGCCCCAATATGATCATTTCAATACACACAAATAATTTGATAAAATCCAAAATCCCTTCATGATATATCTGATCATGATCATCTGATAGAAGTAGGGAGTAGAATAGTGGTTACCAGGGATTGAGGAGGGTAGAGGGGAGCAGCATTGAGGAGAGACTGAGCAATGGGCAGATAAGATTTAGTTCTGGTGTTCGGTTGCACATAGAGTGACTATCTTACCATTTTATATTACCATAACAAAATATTTGAGACTGGGTATTTAATAAAGAAAAGAGGTTTATTTAGCTCACAGTTTTGGAAGTTCAAGAGCATGGCACTAACATCTACTTGCAACTCATGAGGGCACCTTTGGCTGTGTCTGATAGCCAATGACATCATGGTGGGAGTGCACAGAGGACAGAGAGGTCACACAGTGGTACAGGAAGTCAGAGAACAGGGAAGGGTCCATCTTACTGTTTTGTAACAACCCACTCTCATGAGAACTGACTGAGGCCGCATGAGAACTACATTAATACCTTCTGAGGGCAGTATCCCCAGTTACCTAATTGCTTTCCACATGGCTCCAACTCTTTAAAGTTTGACCATCTCCTAATATTGCCACACCAGGAACCAAGCTCCCAGCACATGAACTCTTGGGAAACCAATCATATCTAAACCATAGCAGTGACTATAGTAAACAATAATGTGTTGCATGTCTTAAAACAACTAGGAGAGAGGACTTTGGATGTTCTCACCCCAAAGAAATAAAATATTTGATGTGATAGATATGCTAATTGCCATGATTTCATTACTATAAGATGCATACATGTACCAAAACGTTGCATTGTATACCACGAATATGTACAATTATTATGCCACTTAAAATAAAATTTAAAAATATGACAGCTTCTATCGTAAATGACAAATGATGTATCATAAGCCAGAGGGAATGGGTTTTTCAATAAACAGTATTAAGAAATTTTCCTGAGCCGGCGCCGTGGCTCAATAGGCTAATCCTCCACCTTGCGGCGCCGGCACACCGGGTTCTAGTCCCAGTCGGGGCGCCGGATTCTGTCCCGGTTGCCCCTCTTCCAGGCCAGCTCTCTGCTATGGCCAGGGAGTGCAGTGGAGGATGGCCCAGGTGCTTGGGCCCTGCACCCCATGGGAGACCAGGAAAAGCACCTGGCTCCTGGCTCCTGCCATCGGATCAGCGCGGTGCGCCGGCTGCAGCGGCGGCCATTGGAGGGTGAACCAACGGCAAAGGAAGACCTTTCTCTCTGTCTCTCTCTCACTGTCCACTCTGCCTGTCAAAAAAAAAAAAAAGAAAGAAAAAAAAAGGAATTTTCCCGGCCGGTGCCGCGGCTCACTAGGCTAATCCTCTGCCTTGCGGCGCCGGCACACCGGGTTCTAGTCCCAGTCGGGGCACCGGATTCTGTCCCAGTTGCTCCTCTTCCAGGCCAGCTCTCTGCTGTGGCCAGGGAGTGCAGTGGAGGTTGGCCCAGGTCCTTGGGCCCTGCACCCTCATGGGAGACCAGGGGAAGCGCCTGGTTCCTGGCTTCGGATCGGTGCAATGCACCGGCCGTAGTGCGCCAGCCGTGGCGGCCATTGGAAGGTGAACCAACGGCAAAAGGAAGACCTTTCTCTCTGTCTCTCTCTCTCTCACTGTCCATTCTGCCTGTCAAAAAAAAAAAAAATTTTTCCTAAGTAGTTGAAGTAAAATAATGAAGATCACTTGTTTCCTCTCTGCCTGGAAAATATGAGCAAGGTACAGACAGATTTGAAAAGGAATCAAACAGATTTTCTAGAGATAGAAGACTCTAATAACTGAAATGAAAACACATTGGCTTAAAAATTAACCTGAATTGAATCATTAAACACGTATTAGCCCCAGATTGGGAGACATTGTAAAAATAAATGTACTTATACTCTTTAAAAGCGTCAGTGTTCCAAAGTATTGAACAGCATGTAACTCTGCCAAGTACTTTTTATGAGGCCAGCATCACTTTGATACCAAAACCAAAGACACGACACCAAAAGAAAACAACCAATCTATATCCTTAATGAACAGAGACACAAGGGCTCTCAACAAAATACCAGCAAATAGAATCCAAAGCCACATCAAGATCATACATCCTAATCAAGTGTAGTTTATCCCAGAAAGGCAAGGGTGGTTCAATATTCGCAAATCAATAAACGTCATAAATCATGTCGATAGAAGGGAGAACAAAAACCATATGGTCATCTCAGTAGTTGCAGAGAAAGCATTTCATAAGATTCAATACCCTGGGGCCAGCACTGTGGCACAACAGGTTAAAGCCCTGGCCTGAAGTGCCAGCATCCAATATGGGCGCTGGTTCGAGACCTGGCTGCTCCTCTTTCAATCCAGCTCTCTGCTGTGGCCTGGGAAAGCAGTAGAGGATGGCCCAAGTCCTTGGGCCCCTGAACCCACGTGGGAGACCCGGAAGAAGCTCCTGGCTCCTGGCTTCGGATTGGTGCAGCTCCGGCTATTGCAGCCAGTTGGGGAGTGAACCAGCGGATGGAAGACCTCTCTCTCTCTCTGCCTCTCCTTCTCTCTCTGTTCAACTGTGTAACTCTGACTTTCAAATAAATAAATAAATCTTTAAAAAATATATCTCAAAAACTAAAAAAGGAAGGAAGGAAGGAAGGAAGGAAGGAAGGAAGGAAGGAAGGAAGGAAGGAAGGGAAAGGGAAAAGGAAAAAGAATGAGGGGAAAGGAGGGCAGAAGCAAAATATTATGTTCTTGGAATTCTATCTACAAATCACATTGAGTCTGTTTAAAACTAATTAAAAATTAAAATAAAAAATAAACAAAATTGTTTTAAATAAAATAAAAGTGACAATGTTGGGGAAGTCATTTTGGCCTAGTGATTAAGACACTGGTTAGGAGGTCAACACTGTAGCATAGCAAGTGAAACCACCCCTGTAACACCAGCATTCCATATGGGTGCTGGCTCATATCCCAGCTGCTCCACTTCCAATCCACCTCCTCGTTCATATGCCTGGGAAATCAATGGAAGATGGTCTAAGTTCTTGTGCCCCTGCACCCACGTGGGAGACCTGGATAAAGCTCCTGGCTCCTGACTTCATCCTGGTCCAGACTCAGCCACTGTGGTCTTTTGGGAAGTGAACCAGTGGATGAATGATAACGCTCGCTCACTCTCTCTCTCTCTCTCTCCCTCTCTCCCTCTCTCCTTCTGCTTCTCCTTCTCTGTAACTCTGCCTTCCAAATAAATAAATATTAAAAAAAAAACTCTGGTTGGGATACGGAATCCCATATCAGAATATTAGTGTGTCTAGGTTTGAGCTGTGGCTCTGCTTCTGTTTCCACCTTCCTGCTAATGTGCGCCTTGGGAGACAGTAGGTGATGTTTCAAGTACTTGACCCTGCCAACCGCCTGGGAGATCTGGATTGAGTTCTGATCTCCCAATTTCAGTTTTTCCTAGCCTCATCCAGTGTGGGTGTTTGGGGAGTGAACTAGTGGATGACAGCTCTCCCCCCTACCCCGAAAATAAATAAATAAATAAATAAATAAATAAAATTTAAAAATTAAAAGTCCCATGTTATAAAAGGCTAAGAAATGCTAAGAAACTGTTCTTGATTTTAAAAGACTAAGGAGACTTGGCCATTGAAAGCAATGCTTGATCCTGGATTTTCTTTTAAATGACTTTGCTGGGACAATTTGAGTAAGCTTTGTTGATTAGATAGTATTCTGTATAAGTGTCAATTTCTCAATGTTGATAGCTGCATTATTGCTATGTACAAAATACACACTGAAGTATTTAGGGATAAAGGATCACCAGGCTTGCAGTTTGCTCTCAAACATTCTACAAACCATATATAAGTGTGTAGATGGTAGATAGATTGATGAAAGAAAGAAAACAAAAGAAGGAAGGATGGAAAGAGGAACAGAAAAGAAGGAAGGAAGAGAAAATGTAGTAACATGTTAGCATTTGAGGATTTTAGAGAAACATATACAGGATTCTTTGTTAAGTTTTATTTATTCATTTGAAAATGAGAGAGAGAAGGAGGGAGAGAGAAAGACAAAAACAGAGACAGAGACAGAGACAGAGACAGAGATCTTCCATCCACTGGTTCACTCCCCGTATGGACACAACAGATTGGTCTGGGCCAGGCTGAGGCCAGGAGCCAGGAACCCTGTCTGAATCTTCCACTTGGGTGGCATGGGTCCAAATACTTGGGCCATCATCTGCTGCCTCCCAGACATATTAGCAGGGAGCTTGATCAGAAACAGAAGTGGGACTCAATCCAGACACTTTGAAATGGGATATGGGTATCCAAAGAAGCAGCTTTAAAAAAAATCATTTATTTATTTATTTATTTGAAAGGTGAAAGGCAAAGTTGCAGAGACAGGAAGAGACTGAGAGAGAGGTCTTCCATCTGCTAGTTCACTCCCCAAGCAGTCACAACAGCCAGAGCTGGGCCAATCAGAAGCCAGGAGCTTCTTCTGGGTCACCCACATGAGTGCAGGGGCCCAAGCACTTGGGTCATCTTCCACTGCTTTTCCAGGACATTAGCAGGGAACTGCATCAGAAGAGAAGTCGGAACATGAACCAGTGCCCATATGGGATTCTGGTGCTCAGACAGAGGCTTAACCTACTACGTCACAGGGCTGGCCCCAGAAGCAGCTTTAACTTGCTGTACCACAATGCTCACTCCTGTATGCTGAATTATTTATACTGTTTTGTACATCTTTGTAACTTTTCAGTAAGTCCTAAATTATGGCAGAATAAAAAGTTTAACTCCATGACATGACTGTATAGTATATTAACCACAGCAGAAAGATATTTCATGCATTGATAGTAAAAATACATATGCACATGTTATCCAGCATACGGTACACAGAGACAAGAAGATTGCAAATATTAAAGAGCAGGGGAGAGATTCGAAGGACAGGATCAGGGCTAACATATTTCTAATTGGAATTTCAGAGAAAGATACTAGAGAAACAAGGGAAGAGGCAATCAGTGGTCTGAAGAACATCCCAGCTGAGAATTTCCAGAACTGATGATCAACACCAATCCTCAGACCCAGGAAGCTGTATGCATTTCAGACAGGGCAAATAAAAAGAAATTCAAAGAAGAGAAGATCTTTAAAGAAACCAGGGAGAAAAGATAGACACCTATAAAGGAGCGGCAATTAGAGCTGCCTTTTTCAAAAACAGCAGTAGAAGCCACAGGAGAGTAAAATAATTTCTTTGGGCTGAGTAAAAATAATTGGCTACCAAGAATTCTATATTCAGCAAAACCATCATTCAAGAACAACAAAAAAAAAAAGTGACATCATGATACTCTCAGACACAGCAAAACTGAGATGTTGATCACTAAGAGACTCTCACTAAAGGAAATTCAAAAGGATATAATTTAGGGGCTGGCCTAGTGGTTAAGACACCAGTTAAGACCCCAGGTCCTGTGTCAGAATGCTAGGATTCAAATCCTGACTCTACTCCATATTCCAGTTTCCTTCTTATGTGCATCCTGGAGAGTGTGGAGCAGCAGGTGCTTGGATCCCTGTCACCCACATGGGAGAGCTGGGTTCAGTTCCTGGCTCCAGGCTTCAGTCTGACCCGGCCCTGCCTTTTGAGGGCATTTGGAGAGTAAACCAGTGCGTAGGAATTTTCCCTCTCTCCCCTTCTCAAAAAAAAAAAAAAAAGAAAATTATATATACTTCAAGTGTAAGGAAGATGATTCCAAATGAAGGGTCTGAGGTTAAAAAAAAAAAAGGATTGATGCATAAAGATAATAGTAACTGTGTGGATAAAGCTAAAACTAAATAAATATTGATTGTATAAGACAAAAATAATGCCTAATTTTTAAACAAAAACACAGCAAGCTAAAACTGAAACATCACAGAAAATACAGCACTTATGTTGCAGTATTCTAATATCTTGCACTGTTCAGCGAAAGGATTTGAATATTGATTAACTTCAGATTTTGTCAAAATTTGGATTTTAAAATACCTAGCATAACCATTAAAATATGGATTTTGAATATATAACTTCTAAACAAGTACAGGTAAAACGAATGACAAAAATAGTTGAAAAAATTAAATCCAAAAAGGCTAAAAAAATGAAGAAAAAGGATAAATGGGACAAATAGGAAAAAAAACTAAATTTATAACTAGAATGTAAATAAAAAAATCAGGTGAAAACCAAAAATTATCACACCCAATATTTAAACACACACACACACACACACACACACAGGTGCTAAGTAGAAGACATACACCTAAAACACAAGCTTGTGCAGTTATAAAATAGCCCCTTCCTTATCGTGATTTCATTTGGCATTTTTCAGTTACCCGTAGCCAACTGCAGCCTGAAAATAGTAAATGGAAAATTCCAGAAATAAACAGTTCAAAAGAATTAAACTGCACGCCATTCTGAGTAGCACATGATGAAATCTCATGCCGGCCTGCTGTATCCTCCCCCTGCCCGGATGTGACTCATCCCCATGTCCAGCATAGCTACATTGTATACCCTACTTGTATGTAACTCACTTTGTAGCTAGCTCAGTTATCAGATCAACTTTTATTACACTTAATTATCGCACTTTCATTGTTAATTACTGTTGTTAATCTCTTCCTGTGCCTAAATTATAAAGTAAACCATATCATAGGTATATGTATAGGAAATTAAGAAAACAAAGGTACAGTTGAGACAATCAACAAAGTCAAAAGACTATGGTTTGAAAGGATTAACAGACCACACAGACATCTCACACAATGGATCAAGAGAGGGGCTGGAATTTTAGCACAACAAATTAAGATGGTGCCTGTTTCATACCTGGCTGTTCCACTTCTTATCAAGCTCCCCGTTAATGCACTTGGGAAACAGCGGAGCATGGCCCAAGTGCTTGTGCACCCCTGTGGGAAACCCAGAAAAAGCTCCTGGCTCCTGGTTTCAGCCTGGCCCGGCCCCAACATTTGCTGCCATTTGGGGAGTGAATTGATGCCTAGAAGATCTTTCTTCCTCTCTCTCTCTCTCTTTAACTCTGCATTTCAAATAAATAAATATTTAAAGAAAAAGAAAGAAGACACAGACGATATTACAAATGGAAAAGGAAGACATAAATACGCAGGCCTCAAAAAGTAAATAGAAAATGATGATATTATGAATAACTGTTGGCCAATGAAAACTTAGGCAAAATGGAGAAGTTTATAGGAAAAACACTCTCACTAAAATTAATTCAAGACAAAATTTAAAAATACAAATAATACTAAAACATTAGAAATAAGAAACAGAATTGGTGTTGTGGTCCAGCGGTTTAAACCTCCATCTGTGATGCCAGCATCCCATATCTGAGTGCTGATTTAATTCCCAACTAGTCTGCTTCAAATCCAGATCCCTGCCTATGCACCGAAAAAGCAGCATACAGTGGCTCAAGTACTACCACCTGCCTAGGAGACCCTGATGCAGTTTCTAGCTCCTGGCTTCAACCTGCTGCAGACCCAGCTGTTGCAGCCATTTGGGGGAGTGAAGCAGCAAATGGAAGGCATTTCTATCCCCCCCCCCCTCTGTTACTCTGCTTTTCAAATAAGTCTTTTTAAAAAACCATTGAAACAGCAGTTAACATTTTCACACAAAGAAAATATCATGCCACAACAGCTTTATGGGGATGTTCTAATAAACACTCAAGAGAAAAATCTTTCCAATTTTATCAAAAATCTTAAGAGAATTGAAGCATAGATCCACTCCCTCACTCTACTTGTGAGGCTAAAATAATCTTGATAACCACACCCAACAAAGATAATGCAAGGAATTTTGTGGGCCAATGTCACAGAGATGCAAAAATCCTAGATAAAACATTAGCTAATCAAATTTAACAATATATAAGAAATAATATCATAAATAAACAATATTAGAATGAATAAACGAGTTCATCAGGGTCACGAGATAGAAGATTCATACACAAAAATCAATTATATGGAATTGGAAAGTGTATATAAATACACTGGCCATAAACAATTCAAGAAATGAAATTAATAAATTAATTCCTTTTATGAAAGCATCAAAAAGAATAAAATACTTAGAAAACAAATTTAACAAAAGATGCAAGACTTATACCCTGAAATCTAGAGAATATCATTAAAAAAATTTTAAGAAGACTTTAATAAATGGAGACAATACTGTGAAAGATTCAACTCAATAAGGATGGCAAGTCTACTAAAACTGATATACAAGTTAAGTGAAAATCTTAATCAAATCTCAGCAGGATGTTCTGTAGATGTAGAAAAGATTATTCTAAAATTAATATAGAAAGGCAAAGGAACTGTAATAGCTAAAACAAGTGGAAAAAGAATGATAAATTAGGAAGACTCACTCTACCTGACTTTAAGACATATAGCTACAATAATCAAGACTGTGTTATTGGTAGAAACATAGACACATCCATCAATGGAGCAGATAGAGAATCCAAAAATAGACTCACACAAGTCACGCCAAATGATTTTTGACAAAGAGGCAAAATAATTCAATTGATCTGAATGATGCTCCAGCATTCTGATGGTGCTGGAACAGGTATACATAGGTAAATAAATGATCTTAAACATAAACCTCAAATCTTATGTAAAAATTTACTAAAAGTGGATCATAGAATTAAATATAAAATGTAAAAATAATCATCTTAGAAGAAAACAGGAACAAATTCTCAGAATCTAGGGCTTGATGAAGACTTGACACCAAAAGCATGATCCATGAAAAAATTAACAAATTGGACTTCATCAAAATTACAGATCTTTGCTCTGCCAAGCACCATAAGAGAATGAAAAGTCAAGGTATAGACTGGGAGAAAACATTTGCAAGCCACATATCTGCTAACGTATCTAAAATTTATAAAGAAATCTCCAAATTCAAGAATACAATACAGACAATGCAATTAGAAAATAAACAAAATATATTAAGAGGGGCAGGTATTTGGCCTATGGTTATGCCACCGGTTGGGATGCTTACATCCCATATCAGATTACCTGGGTTTGAGTCTTGACTCCAGCTCCTGATTCTGGCTTCCTACTAATGTAGAGACTGAGAGGCAGCAGGAAATGACTCAATTAGTTTTATTCCTGCCACCTACATGGTAGACCTGGATTGAGTTACTGGCTCCTGGTTTTGATCCAGCCCAACTCCAGCAGTTGTGGGCATTTGAGGAATGAACCAGTGGGTGGAAGTGTCTCTCTCCCTCTCTCTAACTATCTATATCAATATAGATAAAATTATATATGAGACATTTTACTGAATAGGCTATATGGATGTTGCCTAAGCATATGAAAATATATTCAACATCATTAACTCTTCAGACCATACCACTACACACTTTTAGAACAGCTAAAAGAAGAAATCATAACAAATCCATACTGGCAAGAATGTAGAGAAACTGTATCTCTCACTGGTTACTGGTGAGAATGTAAAATATAACAGCCACTCACAAAACTATCTTGGCAGCTGCTTATAAAACTGAACATGCAGGGCCAGCACTGTGGCGCAGTGGGTTAACGCCCTGGCCTGAAGCGTTGGCATCCCACATGGGTGCCAGTTCTAGTCCCGGCTGCTCCACTTCCAAACCAGCTCTCTGCTATGGCCTGGGAAAGCAGTAGAAGATGGTCCAAGTCCTTGGGCCCCTGCACCCACATGGGAGACCCAGAAGAAGCTCCTGGCTCCTGGCTCCTGGCTTTAGGTCTGCGAAGCTCTGGCCATTGCAGCCAATTGGGGAGTGAACCAGCAGATGGAAGACCTTTCTCTCTGTCTCTATCTCTCTCTGTAACTCTCTCAAAAAAAAAAAAAAAAAAAAAAAAACAATGGGGCCGGCGCCGTGGTGCAATGGGTTAACACCCTGGCCTGAAGTGCCGGCATCCTATATGGGCACTGGTTCTAGTCTCAGCTGCTCCTCTTCCAGTCCAGCTCTCTGCTATGGCCTGGGAAAGCAGTAGAAAACTGCAGAAGTCCTTGGGCCCCTGCACCCATGTGGGAGACCCAGAAGAAGCTCTTGGCTCCTGGCTTCGGATTGGCGCAGCTCTGGCAGTTGCAGCCAACTGGGGAGTGAACTAGCGAATGGAAGACCTCTCACTCTGTCTCTACCTCTCTGTAACTCTGTCTTTCAAATAAATAAAATAAATCTTTAAAAAATAAAATAAAATAAAACTGAACATGCAATTGTCATATAACCCAGCAATTTTGTCCTTGAGCATTTATGTCCAATAAATAAAAACTTATGTTCACATAAAAAATGTACGAAAATATTTGTAACAACTTTTATTTCTGAAGCAAAAATATTGGAAGCAACCAATCATCTTTTGATGAATGAATGGCTGAACAAACTCTGGTACAGTCATACACTGAAATAATACTCAAGAGTATAAAGGGAGCTTTCAGAGGGTGATGAACAAGATGCCTTCCCAGGATTAGGAGTTGTCATATCCCTTCCTCTGTTCCATTCAAGTGATAGCCAAAAAAGGGCATTCATACTGAAAAAAAAAAAAAAACAGAATTTAAAGGCACACTCTATTGCTCCCTGCAATAATTTGAGTGGGTATCAAAGGCATCATGCTGAATGAAGAAAAGCCAACCCCAAAAGGTTGCACACTATAGTTACATTTATATAGCATTCTTGAAAAGACTAAAGTAGAGTAATATAGAACAGATTAGTGATTGCAGAGATTAAGGATTGCAGAGGATGGGGAAAGGCTAGAAAAGGTATAGCACCAGGAGATCATTGTCATTATGGAACAGTACTGAATGTTGATCACAACATGGTCACCCGTGTCTATACTCTTTGTACCAAGGTCAGTAGGGAGAGGGAATGGATAAAGGATACATGTGATCTCTTTTGTGTCATATTTTAGACTTCCTATGAACCTAAATTATTTTAAAATAAAGTTTCCTTTAAAAAAAGTGGGGAGGACATTTGGGCTAGCAGTTAAGTTGCCCACATCCATAATGGAGGCTCTGGGTTCAATGCCAGCTTTGAAATCTTGATTCCAGCTTTCTGATTATGGGGACCTTGGGTGGCAGCGGTGATGGTTCAAGTAATTGGGTTCCTGACACCTAAGTGGGAAATCTAGATTGAGTCCCAAGCTTGCTGTTCTGGCCACACCCATGGGCTGTTATAGGCATTTAGTGAGCAAGCCCACTGGATAAGAGTGCTCACTCTCTCTCTCTCTCTCTCAAATAAATAAAAAAAATCAAGATGAAACATTGTTTTCAAATCAAACTGATCTTCCTTATATCACTAAATGCACAAAGACAATAGGTCTATATCTATAGTTGTGAAAGGAAGTGACTGTGACCCAAGAATTTTATACTTAGCAAAATTGTCTTTCAAGTGTGAAAGAAACAGAAAGATGTCAGAAAGATGTGTTTAGTTTCACTCATTTTCTCGACAAGGTATTTTGAGCTCCTACTCTGTGTCAGACAATATGCTAGGTGTTTGGGATGAAACAGTGAGCAGTACTGTTGAGATGAACTTGGGAAGAAGATGTCTATCAAGTTTCCACACTATTATTCTCCCTTATCTGTGCCTCTGTGGCAGCTGGTATGATGGCAATTGGACAGGCCCAGTAGCTGAAGCATTTTCTGCTAGTCAGCAGGCCCAGAAGGCTGATACAAATTCTGTTAGTCAGCAGGCCCAGAAACTCATACAGTTCTCTGTAACTCCTTAGCTGCCTGTCTGTTGTCGGTAAAACATATATTAGAAACTGAGGACAGAGCGAAGTGTGAATCCTCTTCTCTGTAGCTAGTCAATTAACAGAAGCAAACTGATATGTTTCTTGTGTACTCTCACCCACCATTGTGATAATAAAGAGCTATGAATCCTCAAAATGCTCTGAAGTTAGCCTGCCCAAGCCACCACATGAGTTGTTCGGGTGCTGGCTGAGTAAACCATGTTCCATCTTCTTCCAGCTTCTGACCCTGCACACCCCTCCATCCCTGGTTGACCAAGCTGGGACCCAACAAGTACAGATATGTTTCCTGACCTCATGAAGCTCAGAAAAGTCATAAGGATTATATTTAGAATAAATAATTAAACAAACAAATTAATGAATGCTTTTTTTTAAAGAAATACTTTAAAATTGAATTCGATCCCACAAAGGAAACAAATAGAGACCCATGATTTGGAGCAACATGCGAGAGCATCATTTAGAAAGATGTGCTGATCACCATTAGTTTCCTGTCCCAATCACTCTCAGCTCTTTTCTTTGTTGATGTGTGAGGCAAACCTACAAGTCTTCTGTGATTAATGTCACAGATACTGAGCAAGGAAAACATTTCAAGAAGGTGGGAGTGATAAACCGTGTCAAATCCTGATGAAAGCATGAATTAAAAGTTAGTAAAATGATCATTTGACTTGCAACCTGGAGCCCACTGGTCATACTAACAAGAGTAGTTTCAGTTGGATTGTGAGGATAGAAGCCAAATTTGAATAGGATAAATAAAGGGAACTAAGAGTATATACACACACATATATGTATATACACATACACATACATATATATACACACACACATATATATGTATGTATGTATGGTTTACATCGGGTTTGACTCCCCAAACTCATGTAGGTATTTATACCCTGACATTTTATGTTAATGGTTAATGGGTTAAGGGTGGAGGCTTGATCCAATTATGGTGTCTGACGGTGTGGCCTTTGAGAATTGATTGGATTGGATTAGGCTGCTACAGTGAAACCCATGATGGAATCATGATGGTTTTATAAAGAAAGCCACATGGGTATGGAGGAACAGCATACTCCCTGTGTCTCTGCTTCCTGACTCACCATTTATCCTCCTTCCAAACATTTTCTACCCTCATCAGATACCAGACTAATGGGGCTGCCAGATCTTATACTGTGAACTTCCAAACCAGTGAGCCAAAATGATTCTTCCTTCCTAGGAAATTCTTCTCAGGTATTTAGCTATATAGTAACAAAAAGCTGAGTTATGCCAAAGAAAACAATTTTGAGAAGTGCAGATAATGAAGGAGAAATAGAGATATTCATTCATTCATTACACAAATAGTTATTAAATGACTGATATGCATTGTTTTAAGCACCAGGGATATTTCTGTTTTCAAAACAAGTTGTGGAAGTATCAGCACAAGGACTCAAAGGAGAATTTTTAAGGTTTAACAAAACAACCTAGTTTAGATGGAAGTTTGATTATACAAAGGTGATAACCCAAATATAGACATCTTGAGATGGCGAAAGATAATCATAGGCTCAGAAAATATACATTCCCAGTACATATTTATGAAATTACTTGAGTATGCTCTCCAAATAACTGACGAAGGACAGTTAAGTTTAAGAATTAATTAAGGGCCAGCGCTGCGGCTCAATAGGTTAATCCTCTGCCTGCGGTGCCGGCACACCGGGTTCTAGTCCCAGTCGGGGCACTGGATTCTGTCCCAGTTGCCCCTCTTCCAGGCCAGCTCTCTGTTGTGGCCCAGGAGTGCAGTGGAGGATGGCCCAAGTGCTTGGGCCCTGCACCCGCATGGGAGACCAGGAGAAGCACCTGGCTCCTGGCTTCGGATCAGCATGGTGCACTGGCCATTGGAGGGTGAACCAACGGCAAAGGAAGACCTTTCTCTCTGTCTCTCTCTCATTGTCCACTCTGCCTGTCAAAAAAAAAAAAAAAAAAAGAATCAATTAAGGGGCCGGCGCTGTGGCGCAGTGGGTTAGAGCCCTGGCCTGAAATGCCGGCATCCCATACAGATGCCGGTTCTGGTCCCAGCTGCTCTTCTTCTGGTCCATATCTCTACTATGGCCTGGGAAAGCAGTAGAAAATGGCCCAAGTCCTTGGGCCCCTGCACCCAAGTGGGAGACCCAGAAGAAGCTCCTGGCTCCTGGCTTCGGATTGGCGCAGCTCCGGCTGTTGTGGCCAACTGGGGAGAGAACCAGCAAATGGAAGACCTTTCTCTCTCTCTCTTTCTCTCTCTCTCTCTGTAACTCTTTCAAATAAATAAAATAAATATTCAAAAAAAATCAATTAAGCTGCATGCACTGCATCCTGTAAAAGTATGCAAATATTACATGTTAATCAAAAAAACTTTAAGAAAATCATATCCTAGTATGAAAATAATAATTTTTAAACATTTTATTAGGAATTTTCGAATACACAAAAACAATTACAAGAATTACACAATGAACATTCTTATGCCTACTCTCTGTGTTCTAGAATTAATATTTAGCTGTATTTGGTTTATCATGCACATCTATCCATAACTTACCTTATTTTTGATGTATTTGAAAGTGAATTGAAGACGTCAATACACTTTACTCCAAAGCGTTTCAGTATGCAGAAAAGATAATGATTTCAGCACACGTGTCAAAATCCTTCCTTTTATAATCCTATTGAAATGACCAAAGAACCATGAAACTTGGAAAAAGTTTATCAGTTAACAATGAATACGTCAGAAACATTAAGAAATATCTACTAGACAGTTTGGTAAAAACAGTGACTAACATACAATTCAACACACTCAAAGTGGTGACTCGCCCAAGCAGTAGGAGATCCATTCCCCAGGAGAGATGTGGAAATATGTAGTCAGCAACAGGACCTAGAAGCACAAGTAGGCCACAACACAGATGCAAGAGAGAAAATCAAAAGACTTATACAATTGTCCCAACATTCCACATATGGATCAACTGCCTTCATTTGCCTCAGAAGGCGTACGAAATGAGAGGCATCACAACAGCAAGATTCTAAAGAAGGTTGTTGAACCAGTTAGGGGAGAAGTGTTGTGCCCCAGTTTACTGCAGGCTCTCGTCAGAAATGTTGGCACATCAGGAACATTCTCGTTCCACCGCGGACTCCGTGAACTCCCTATTTTCCATGGACAATTACATTTATGACTTGACACAGGAGCGCCAAAGCTCAGACAACAGGAGCCTGCGGAAAGAATAGAATGAAATGTCACTTTTTAATGGAAAAGATTCAAGTTATGCTATGAGAGACATTGGGAACTATACACCATGGTGCTGTCACATAGAGCAGTTGGGGTGGGGGTGGCTGATCATTTGAGAAAATCGTTAACCTCTCTTGACTACCTTTTGGTAGAACATTTCTTATCCCTCATGTCCCAGATGAATCCCCCAGCTACAGAAAATATAAACTTTCTCTTCTTTGCTTTGTCTGAAATAGCATCTTGAATAGATCCTGTTCCTGATGCCGGTAATATACAAACACAAGCCCTGTTTTCAGAATGAGTAGAGATAAGACATGAGCTCATGAAAAGACTCAAAAATATTTTTTCTCACTTTCCAGGTTCAGAACAGGGCAGGTAGTATTAGAATTCCAAGTTTACAAATGATGAGCTTGAGGTTTAGAAAGATGATGTGACTTATCCAGATGCTCAGAGTTAGAAGCCAAAGTTAAGAATTCAAGACTTCTGACTCCATGTGTAGGAAAAATAGTTTCACAGGGCAGCTCCGCTGTACAGGAACCCTCACGTGTCCAGCTACTCAGAAACTCTCCAAACCTGTCTTTTTATGGAGACTTCATTGAATGGCATGGTTGCTAACAGACTGCGTGGGGGAACCCAGAAGGAAGCTATCTGCTCAGATCCATCAGCATTCCTTCCTTGAGGGCCTGGGCCAGGACCCCTCTTGAGTGAGGAGGGTCTGAATCTATCACCTAACTTAGGAAGGAAGTTATGAGCCAGGTACCATGGAAGAAAACCAAGCCATGCATATCATAATGTCACACTCCAAAACCTACACTTTTGAGGGACAATCTCCTATAACTTAGACCTGGACTGCCAATAAAGGATCAGAGACTGCCGGCGCCATGGCTCACTTGGCTAATCCTCCGCCTTCGGCGCCGGCATACCGGGTTCTAGTCCCAGTTGGGGCGCTGGTTCTGTCCCGGTTGCTCTTCTTCTGGTCCAGCTCTCTGCTGTGGCCCGGGAAAGCAGTAGAGGATGGCCCAAGTGCTTGGGCCCTGAACCCGCATGGGAGACCAGGCTCCTGGCTTCGGATCGGCATAGCGTCTCTCTCTCTCACTGTCTAAATCTGCCTGTCAAAAAACAACAACAACAACAGAAAGGATCAGAGAGGAGAATGAGGAGAGTAGGTATAATAGGAATGAAAGAGAACACTTTGGGTTTTCCCTCATCAAGATAGTAGTTTTAGGCAGGGTTGGGAAAGAGTATGGAGTATAGACAGTCAATGGGTACAGGCATGCAGTTAAATAGGGAAAAGACAAATGATTAAGACTCAGAAAATGTTTATCTTTGAAATGGACTTGCTGCAGTAAATAGGTGAAACTTTAGAAAATTAGAAATTAGTGTTCTTAGTGAAATTTGAGGGAGGATTTTCCATCTCTAAAGAGTGGACGCTCCAAGCCTATTTTCATATAAGAGACCTGGTTACTGGAGTGAACATTTGGCCTCACATTTAAGTGCCAGTGAAGATGCCCATGTTGGGGCTGGCACTGTGGCACAGTGGGCTAGCTTCCACCTGCAGTGCCAGCATCCCATATGGGCGCCAGTTCGAGTCCTGGCTGCTCCACTTTCTATCCAGCTCTCTGCTATGGCCTGGAGAAGCAGTAGAAGATGGCCCAAGTCCTTGGGCCCCTGCACCCATGTGGGAGACCTGGAAGAAGCTCCTGGCTCCTGGCTTCAGATCAGCTCAGCTCAGGCCATTGCAACCATTTGGAGAGTGTACTAGTGGATGGAAAATTTCTCTCTCTCCCTCTCTCTCTCTTTCCCTCTCCCTCTCCCTCTCTGCCTCTCTGTAACTCTGCCTTTCAAACAAATAAATAAGAAAAAAAAAAAGATGCCTGTGTCCCATACTGGAGTGCCTGGGTTCAACACTGAGCCTCAGCTTCCTGCTAATGCAGACCTTGGGAGGCAGTGGTGGTGGCTTATGTAACTGGGTTCCTCACATGCACATTAGAGACGTGGATTGAGTACCCAGCTCCTGGCTTCAGCAAAGCCAAGCTCTGGCAGCAGCATCTTGTTTATATCTGCGGAAATGGTGACTAAGACTATCCTAAACCATGATGACCAAAATGAGGCTCTTTTGAAAATTCAAAAACTAGCATATTTTGAAAAATCTTGTTTTTAGAACCAAACAAATTGAATGGTAAAGCTGTTTGCACTGGTACCTGAAAGCATAAAAAAGAGAGACAGATATATTTACCTCCCTCCAGGAAACAAATGAGAACTTATCAGAAACTATCTTAGAGAAGAAAAAATAATATTTCCGAATAAGAAAGACTTCAGAAGACTTCACTGTCTCTTCCATAGTTTTCCAGCTGCTCCTTGATCATCTCCTTCAACACCCCTTTACCCTCTTTGTAAGAACTTCATGCCCGGATTTATCTTCTTCCCCTCATCCATTGCCTCCACAGGCAACCCAACCTACTTTAAGTACCCCCATGAGGCTCTTATTCTAGCTCCTCCCTTCTGTGAAATGCTGGTTACAGGGAAAAAGGAACCAGCTTTGAGAAACGAACCACTGAGCACATCTGAACTTGAAAGTGTCTTCAAGGATTTTCCTAATCCAACTAAGGACCCCAGAAGATTTCTAGAGAACTTGACTTAAGTGTTCTAACTTAAAACTAGGGATTCTCTGACTTTTATCACTTGGTCCATATGTTACTCTCTAAGGGAAGGACTGAAGAACAAAAAAGAAAGCAGATTGGAATAATTCATTAGAGGACTAAAAGCAATGCTCACTTTGTGGCAAAGGACCTTTATATGATGCCATAGCTCAATTTTTTTTCAAAAGTTTGTAGATTGGAAGAAGATCCATTAGTGCAAACAAAATCCAGATGAATCTGTTCTAGATTATTATGAATGTCTTTGAAAAAACTGTCAAACAATATTCTGGAGTAGCTGAAATAAGTTCTCAAAATAATCAAAATCATACTCTTTAAAATTTTATTGTTTAAACTATTTTAACAGATACATAAAAATTGTACACATTTATGGGGTACTATGTGATGTTTCATGACATGTATATGTTGTGCAATGTCCAATCATGATAAATATATTTATCCTTTCAAGTGTTTACCATTTCTATATAGTGAAAACACCTCAAAAATCTTACCTTCTAGTTTTTTATAGAAAAATGTACATAAATGTGTAGTATCTATTTTCACCCCCCTGTGCAATAAAACCCCAGAAATTCTTACTCCTGTCCAGGTATATAACCTAGTACTACCTATCAATCAACTTTTCCCAACCCCTCCCACTTTCCTTCTCAGCCTCTGGAAGCTGCAATAATATTTTTAAATTTTATGAGATCAACTATGTACTTTTTTACTCCACTTATGAGTAAGATCAAGTGATTTGTCTTTCTGTGGTTGGCTTATTTCACTTAGCATAATGACCTCTAGTTCCATCCATGCTTTTGCAAATGGTAAGATTGCAACCTTTTAAGGCTGAATAATATACTATTGTGTATATGTACCACATGTTCTTTATATATTCATCAGTAGATGGACACTTAGATTATTTTCATTTTGTGGCTACTGGGAATAATGCTGCAACAGATATGACAATGCTTCTTCATCCAGTGGATTTCATTTCCCTTGACTATCTACCTAGGAGTGGGATTACTGGATCATATCGTAGTTCTATCAGTAGTTTTTGGAGGAACTTCCATATTGCTTTTCAGAATAACTGTACTAATTTACATTTCCACCAACAGTGTACAAGGGTTCCCTTTTCTCTACACTTGTGGTCTTTTGACTTTTTGATAACAACCAATCTGACTGTAGTGAGATGATGTCTCCTTGTGATTTTGATTTGCATTTCCCTGATGGTTAGTGATGTTGAGCATTTTTTCATGTACCTATTGGCCATTTGTATGTATTCTTTTGAGAAATGTCTGTCTAGATCTATTCCCCATTTTTAAATTGGAATGTTTGATATTTTTTCTTTTTGCTATTGAGTTGTTTGAATTCAAATGATACACTTTAGAACTCTAATTCCCTAAATACATTAGATGCAAACATAGTCATTCCGATCAAAAGGCACCAACTTGATTGGCTGACCACTCAAACTCATGAGCTTGCCAAATTGACTGGTCAACTTCGAAGAACTCTCCAGAAAAAAAGGAGAAAATAAAGGCTTCTAAAAATAATGAATTGGAGGCCGGCGCCGTGGCTCAATGGGCTAATCCTCCACCTTGTGGCGCCGGCACACCGGGTTCTAGTCCCGGTCGGGGCGCCGGATTCTGTCACGGTTGCCCCTCTTCCAGGCCAGCTCTCTGCTGTGGCCCGGGAGTGCAGTGGAGGATGGCCCAAGCGCTTGGGCCCTGCACCCCGTGGGAGACCAGGATAAGCACCTGGCTCCTGCCTTCGGATCAGCGCGGTGCGCCGGCCGCAGCGTGCCGGCTGCGGCGGCCATTGGAGGGTGAACCAATGGCAATGGAAGACCTTTCTCTCTGTCTCTCTCTCTCACTGTCCACTCTGCCTGTCAAAAAAAAATAATGAATTGGAGCCAGCACTGTGGCATAGAGGGTAAAGCCACAGCCTGCAGTTCCAGCATCCCATATGGGCTCTGGTGCAAGTCCTGGCTGCTCCACTTCCAGTCTAGCTCCCTGCTAATGTGCTTGGGAAAGCAGTGGAAGGTAGCCCAAGGCCTTGGGCTGGTGCATCTGTGTGGAAGACCCAGAAGAATCTCCTGACTTCTGGTTTCAGAGTGGCCCAACTCTTGCTGTTGCAGCCATTTGGGGACTATACCAGTGGATGGAAGATTCTCTCTCTCTCTCTCTCTCTCTCTCTCTCTCTCTCTCTCTCCCCCTCTCTCTGTAACTCTGCTCGTCAAATAAATAAATAAATCTTTAAAAACATAAAATAAAATAATAAATCTACAGTTTCAACAGGTTAATAGCCCAAAATCAACCTTTTAGTCAGAAAAAGTAACTTAACTCTTTTGAAAATAGGAGACTAATATGCCATTATTGTAGGTAGCCTGAACACTTTAAAAAGGATTGCAAAAAACTCAAACAACAACATGAACAACTAAAAGAGGAACAGGGCTGCTCCTCAGAGCTCAAAGTTACTTTTCCATTTCTCCTAATCAATGTCTGAGGAAAAATAGAAGTTTATATAAATGGAGAACAGACCTATATTTCCTGGCACCATGCTCTCTGTTCCCAACTCCACCACAGTAGATTGTCCCCTTCCTCCTGTGTAATAAGATTGTGCAGACCAGGGGCCAGCACTGTGGCACAGCGTATTAAAACCCCAGCCTGCAGTGCCTGCATCCCTTACGGGTGCCAGTTCGAGTCCCAGCTGCTCCACTTCCAATCCAGTTCCCTGCTAATGCACCTGGGAAAGTAGTGGAAGATGGATCAAGTCCTTGGGCCCCTGCACCCATGTGGGAGACCCAGAAGAAGCTCCTGGCTCCCTGCTTCAGATCAGTTCAGTTCTGGCCATTGCAGCTATTTGAGCAGTGAACCAGCAGTTGGAATACCTCTCTCTCTCTCTCTCTCTCTCTCTCTCTCTCAACTCTGTTTCAAATAAATAAATCTTTAAAAAAATAAATAAAATAAAATAAATTTTAAAAAGTATTGTGCAGATGGTGAAGGCTTCTAATCAACCCATGATCATACATAAATCCCAACGTGTTAAATTCCAAGTGGAATTTTTAAATGGACTGCATTCTTTTCTGCTTGTTTCCTCTCCTCTACCGTCTTCTTTGTAGAGATTTTTTGGGAAACAAATGATACCCACATTTTCTTCTCTCAAAAAAGGGAAATGGTCTTACAAGTGGGACTGAAGGAGCAAGAAAAAGAACAAACTGAAACAAAAATGATACAGATCCAAGCTCAATGAAATTTTTCCAACCTAGATTTAATGAATGATACACATACGCCTTTGCAAACTCTGCTAGGTCACCTGTAGTCTCACTCATCCACAGATATTGGAAAAGTACTCTCAGCTACCTCTATTAAATTGAGGTAGATTCATTGAAACCCCTGCTGACTACAGAACAATACCACCTAAAACTGGAAGCTGTTGAAAGATCAGAGCAAGAATAAAGGGTTATATACAAAAAGGCCTAATAATCCCTTGCACTAGCCCTTTAAAAAAAGATTTGTTTATTTATTTGAAAAGCAAAATGAGAAACAGAGAAAATGAGAGAGAATCTTCCATCCACTGGTTCACTCCTGAAATGGTCACAACAGCCAAGTCTGGGCCACGCCGAAGCCAGGAACCAGGAACTTCATCTGGGTCTCTGAAATGGGTGGCAGGTGCCCAAGCACTTACTTGAGTCATCTTCCACTGCTTTTCCCAGGCACAATAGCAGGGAAGCAGAGCAGCCAAGACTTGAACCAGCACTCCAATTTGGGATACTAGCATCAGAGGTGGTGTCTTAATCTGCTGTACCACAATGCCAGCCTCAAACTAGCTCTTTTAATACTCCAGTCTCCCAATTAGGAAACCAAATGGGAAGAGCTTGCATTATGTACAAGACCTGAGAGCAATTAATAATATCATAATTCCTAGATATCCAGTAGTACCCAACTCTCATACTCACGACAGCTATTCCCACTGGAAG
The DNA here is from genome assembly GCF_051225735.1 of Oryctolagus cuniculus. NCBI lineage: Eukaryota > Metazoa > Chordata > Mammalia > Lagomorpha > Leporidae > Oryctolagus > Oryctolagus cuniculus. The sequence goes on along the minus strand of NC_142888.1, from coordinate 37,345,435 downwards.
TAAAGCATTCACAGTTACCAGGCTGTGTAGTGACTTTTTATTTATTTATTTATTTGAAAGATAGAGTTAGACAGTAAGAGAGAGAGAGAGAGACAGAGAGAAAGGTCTTCCTGGCGTTGGTTAACCCCCCAAATGGCCACTACAGCCGGGGCTGCGCTGATCCAAAGCCAGGAGCCAGGTGCTTCCTCCTGGTTTCCCATGCAGGTGCAGGGGCCCAAGCACTTGGGCCATCCTCCACTGCACTCCTGGGCCACAGCAGAAAGCTGGACTGGAAGAGAAGCAACCAGGACTAGAACCTGGTGCCCATATGGGATGCTGGCACCACAGGTGGAGGATTAACAAAGTGAGCCACGGCGCCAGCCCCATGACTTTTTTTTTTTTTTTCAGTATTCCAGTGGACACTAATTGCTGGTATTTGCTTGCCTTTACTTGGAAAGATCACCAATATTCCTGGACTATCATGTCTCAGGGCTATACTGAAAGGCCTTCTTACTTTCCTCAAATGCTGAAATCTGCTATAGCAGATGTGAGTTTCCCACACTCATTCAATGTTCTCCTGTGCTCTCCAAGCCTTCAGGCTTCCAAAGATGACTGTAGATACCTTTTGACTCAATTGGCTTTAAAGAGATGCAAAGTCTCCAAGGATCAATTTCAATTTTGTCAAACTCAAGTAAAATATCTAGGACACCTAATTTCAGAGAAAAGGCTATTAATAAACCCTGGCCAGATTAAAGGTGTTTGGGCCTCTTCTGAACCTTCTACAAAAAGACACTTCAAGGATTTCTAAGATTGACTTGCTATTGCTGGAATTGTATACTTAATTTTTCTCTGATAGCTCAACCCTGACATGTCCTTCTAGAGTGGGGGGCGGGGGAACATCTGGCTCATGGGCAATATAAGGCCAGTGAAATCATTTGGTCTGGCTCTGCCAAGGCAACTGCAGGAGGTGGGACTCAAATTTCAATAAACTTTAGGAGGCTAACTTTTAATTTGATAATTTTGTATGGCCCACAAATGACGTTATAAATATTCCATGAGCCTTGGCAGAAAAAAAGATTTCCCCACCCCTGTCTAGAAGAAGACCATTCTGACTCTTATCATTGATCCCAGAAGGATAATCAGCTCTGAAAATCATAAAAGAAAATCTCATCAATGCCCCAGCACTGGGGTATCCTAATTATAATCTACATTTTTTTCTTGTTTGTGCATGAAAGCAAAGAAAATGCTTTAGGAGTCCTAACTCAAAAACTTTCGTGACAAAGAAGACCAAAATAGACTCATGTGATACAATGGTCAACAATTACATGTTGTGGCAAGGGATTGCCACCTTGCATGACACAACATCAGCCATTGCTCAACTCCTCAAGGCAGTTGAAGAAATTGTTATGGGCTCTACTTACCATTTATGTTCCTCATTCTGTGGAAACTCCTCTAAACTCTCGTCATACTCAACATTACTCTGTCAACAGCCTTGCTGTATATGAGGTCTTCCTTTTTATCTTCATCCAATATCACTATGTATTGCTGTAACAGTCTTAGTTCATACTCTCCTGCCACTACCTCATGATGGACCAACTCCTCAACCCCAGAAGAGACTTACAAGAAACACCTATGGGAGCCAGCACTGTGGCGTAGCAGGTAAAGTTGCTGCTTGCAGTGCCAGCATCCCATATGGTTGCTGGTTAGAGTCCTGGCTGCTCCACTTCCAGCCTAGCTCCCTGTTAATGTGCTTGGGAAAGCAGCGGAGGATGGCCCAAGTGTTTGGGCCTCTGCACCTGCATGGAAGAGTTGGAAGAAGCTCCTGGATCCTGACTCTTTGCCCATCTCCAGTCGTTGCTGCCATTTGGGGAGCGAACCAGTGGGTGAAAGATCCCTGTCTCTCTCTCTGGCTCTCTCTGGCTCTCTCTCTCTCTCTCTCTCTCTCTCTCTCTGTGTGTGAAACTCTGTCTTTCAAATGAAAGAGAGAAAGAGAGAGAGAGAGAGAGAACAAAAAGAAAGAAAGACCTATAGGTAACACAGATGTTTGATTTCTAGATCATAAATCCTATTTGAAAGATGACTATGGGAAATATAAGGCAGGAGATGAGTTGTCTCTTTAACAGAGGTCATATAAAGGAATTCACTTCTGGATGCAAAATCAGTCCCTCACAAGGTAAGCATTTAGCCTAGCAGTTAACATGACAACTGAACTGCCTGTATTTCATATTAGAGTGCCTTGGGCTCCATAATCAGCTCCAATTCCTGACTCCAGCTTCCCGCGAATGTCCCCAGAAGGCAGTGATGACAGCTCAAGTGATTGGGTTCTTGCCACCCATGTGGGAGACCTGAATTGAGTTCCTAGATCCTGGCTTCTGCCTAGCCATGCTCTGGCAGTTGCAGGCACTGGAGGAGTGAATCAACAAATGGGAGCGCTCTCTTTATCTTTGTCTCTTTGTCTCTCAAATAAAAACAAATGAGGCAGGTGCTGTGGCATAGCAGGTAAAGCTGTCACGGGCAGTGCTGGCATCCCATACGGGCACCGGTTCAAGTCCCAGCTGCTACATTTCCAGTCCAGCTCTCTGCTATGGCCTGGGAAGGCAGGAGAAGATGGCCCAAGTCCTTGGGCCTCTTCACCCACATGGGAGACCCAGAAGAAGCTCCTGGCTCCTGGCTTTGGATTGGCCCAGCTCTCTCTCTTTCTTGCTGTATCTCTGCCTTTCAAATAATAAATAAATAAATATTTTTAAAAAGACATTGATTCATGGATTCACATTTCTCATTTTAAAAAAGGATCTCCTCCAGAGTGAGTCTTTACACCCAACAGAGACCTTCAACTAAAATTGAACTACAATCCAGTTCTACAGCCTCAAGACCAGAATGGGAAGCCAACAAGATATGTGTGGTCTACTTCCTCCCAAGAACCTGGTCCAGGCCTGTGTAAAGCACTGATGGTTCAGAGCTTTGTGTAATGTCTATAACACTCACAATACCAGAATATTGTTTATTCTGTCTTTGCTTGTCTTTTAATTTGCCTATTATATTGCAAAAGACATTATGGAAATCTACCTGAAAATGCTCTTGTCAATAGATGCGTTCCTGATGCTCACTTAACAAGGAAAGATTGTGTATTTACCAAAACAATTCTTACTGTTAGAACCAGAAATGGTTGAATGCCAACCTGTAAATTTAAATAACATCTCCTTGGATCATTCAATATCTCAATGAATCAGATAAATGATTAGCTACTAGATGGAACAATAGCAATATGCCAGTCGACTTTTTTATGTTTATAAAACACTGCACTTGTTATCAAGGACATTGCAGAGGAAAGAATTTCCAAGAAGCACTTTCTGATAAAGCTCCCAACTGTGTAATATATAATTCTCTGTATACTCATCACTGTACAGCTGTCAATCTTGATAATCAGATTCTTAGAAGAGTCCCTGGTTATAATGAGCAAAAGGAGGCAGCAGCATGCTCTGCCCATCAAGCCATCACCCTTGCTTTTGTTGACGGAAAGCTATTTCACAAAATAAAATGAAACAATGGATTGCTGAGGATAATAAGACAAATGGGCATTACATCATGTACCAGGTTTCCAATAAAAGTTAACCTGAGGTATGGACATTTGCACAGCAGTTAGGACATCACTTGGGGTGCATACAACCCATTTCAGAGTGCCTGGTTCAGATCTTGGTTCCTCTGCTTCTGATCCACCTTTTGCTAACACATGCCTTGGGAGGCAGCAGATGATGAGTCAAGTACTTGGGTCTCTGCCACTCGTGTGGGAGGCCCAAACTGGTTTCAAAGCTCTTGATTTTGTCTGGCCCAGGCTTGGCTGTTGTGAGCTTCTGGGAAGTGAACCAGTGAACAGAAGAGTCTCTCTCTCTCTCTCTCTCTCTCTCTCTCTCTCTCTCCTCTCTCTCCCTCCTTCTCTCCCACATTCTAAATAAAATGAAAATGAATAAATAATTTTTTTAAAAAAGTGAACTATCTTGGGCTGGCATTGTGGCACAGTAGGTTAAGCTGCTGCCTGAGATGTTGGCATCCCATATAGTGCCAATTCTAGTCCTGATTGCTCCACTTCCAATCTAACTCCCTGCTTACGCAACAGGGAAAGCAACAGGAAATGAGCCAAATAATTAGGCCTTTGCCACCCATGTGGGAGATCCAGATGGAGTTCCTGGCTCCTGGCTTTGGCCTGGTCTGGCTCTGGCCATTGTGGTCATTTGAGGAGTGAACCAGCAGATGGAAGCTCGTTCGCTCTCTCTCTCTTTCTCCTTTCCTCCCTCCCTCCCTGCCCTACCCCTCTCTCTGTGACTCTGCTTTTCAAATAAATCTTTTAAAAAATAAATTATTTTAAAAGTTAATCCTAGTTTATGGCAACAGAAATTGAGATAAACCTTATGGCATACCCAAACTAAATTATATTTAAGAGTGGGCACCACCTATCTGATCTTAGCATGGAATACTCAAAATTTCTGCATAATTTGTGCTCCAGCTCTGGTAAAGCCATTAGTACCAAAAAGCAATAGTATGTCTGGTGGATCAGGCAACACTGGCCCTCAAAGCAAGAGAGAGCTCTGAGAGACGTAGATACAGGCTTGGGTGGCAGAGAGCAAGCTGCAATCACCTATAGCGCAGAACGCCTAGAACAAGTTAGTTAGAAAGCATTCGTTTCAGGAAGAAGAGAATGGAAGGAGGCTACTTGGAAGTAGCGGGCCCAAGTCACAAATGGGCTTGTCCGTAACCTCATGGTTAATCTCTAGCAACTGCACTGAAGGAGCGCTGGAGTGCCCATGCAACGCTGGCCCTCAGGCCTCACTGCAGAAGCACAAGAAGTGCACTTATGGCAATCTTAGCACACTCAAATTCATGGAAGCATATTGGAGACACTTGAAATTTACATCACCTCTCTATGATCACCTTCACCCACCAAATAAAACAAGACACACTATTTGCAATAGTTCAGTTAATAATGACAGAGACCATACTGAGTGCTTCTCATATTCTACCTATAGCAGATAGACGGGCGTCACTGGACAATGATACTCCATGGAAACCACTCAAGACTATAGGATAGGGACTGGTGCTGTGGCGCAGCGGGTTAAATCCCTGGCCTGAAGCGGTGGGATCCCATATGGGTGCCAGTTCTAGTCCCGCTGCTCCTCTTCTGATCCAGCTCTCTGCTATGGCCTGGGAAAGCAGTAGAAGATGGTCCAAGTCCTTGAGCCCCTGAATCCGTGTGGGAGATCCAGAAGAAGCTCCTGGCTCCTGGCTTAGGATCGGCGCAGCTCAGGCCGTTGTGGCCATCTGGGGAGTGAACCAGCAGATGGAAAACCTCTCTCTCTGTCTCCACCTCTCTCTGTAACTGTCTTTCAAATAAATAAAATAAATCTTTAAAAAATTTTTAAAAATAAATAAAAATTTAAAAAGACTATAGGATGAGACAAGGTGATTGGCTTTGCACCAAATCTATCTGGAACCCAGAAATTTCAGAATCATGTCCTACAGTGGCTACATCCTTCCTTAATAATACCTGGCATTCGGACAAAGGCAGATTTTTTAGGAAAGGAAGGGTAAATACCACCATGCTGCTCACTGACTTGATAAAACTGAACTACAATATAATCATGCTGCAATATGGTGGAATACTAAAATCATCAGTAAAATGCAACTACCTCACATAAATAAGTTTTATGACAATACTGATATTGATGATCAGATGTATTGAGAAACTGAGTTACAATCCCCCATGGAAACTAGTTGGCCTAAAGAATTGTTATGAGGGCAGTGCTGTGGCATAGTGGGTGAAGCCGCCGCCATATGGGATGCCGGTTCAGGTTCTGGCTGCTCCACTTCCAATCTGGCTCTCTGCTGTGGCCAGGGAAAGCAGTGTGTGCGTGTGTGTGTGTGTCTGCCTCTCTTTCTCTCTGTGTGTAACTCTGACTTTCAAATAAATAAACAAATCTTTTAAAAAAGGAATTGTTAGGCAGCGCTGATCATCAATTGATAGCCATATTGATTATGTTTGTCCAAATATCCTGCAAGGTACAAATAACCATACATAAGAGGAGGGGCCGGCACTGTGGTGCAGTGGGTTAAAGCCCTGGCCTGAAGCGGCGGCATCCCATATGGGCGCCAGTTCTAGTCCTGACTGCTCCTCTCCCGATCCAGCTCTCTGCTGTGGCCTGGGAAAGCAGTAGAAGATGGCCCAGGTCCTTGGGGCCCTGCACCCATGTGGGAGACCCAGAAGAAGCTCCTGGCTCCTGGCTTTGGATCGGCACAGCTCTGGCCATTGCGGCCTTCTGGATGGACGACCTCTCTCTCTGGCTCTACCTCTCTCTGAAACTCTGTCTTTCAAATAAATAAAATAAATCTTTGAAAAAAAAAAACATAAGAGAAGGGGAAGGTGATAAAACTCGTAAAAGATTATTAAAATCTTTGTAGTGGAATCCAAGGAAGAATAAGTTGCTTTTTTGAATCACTTCCTAGTTACCTCAAACATTGGACCTTTTGGTAGTGCTCTTTATATCAGATCTGCTTTATAAGTGTGATAGCATTTGCTGAAGAAAGAAAAAGCAGAGCCAAATTATGATGGCACAATGGTTAAGATGTGACTCAAAGGCCACTGCTCTCGAGGAAACCTGACTGACGTCCCATAACATCATGAGATTCCAAGTTACCCAGGCAGAGTCGCCGCTGGCTTCATGGCTACAGCCTTGCCTTTCCCTCCCATGCGGAGCACCCCTACCCAGGAAATGCCTCCTTTAGTGACATTGCAGATCACCTTTGTGGCGTGATTTCATCCTTGAGAATAAGCAGTTGATCATTCTGGCTGGAGAAAGATTTTGATTGAAAGGAGGAAATGCCAAAGGAATTAAAACCAGGTAAGATTGAAGCTCACTAAAAAAATCACCAGCTGGGGGCAAACAAGAGATGAGCTCCTAGACACATCGGACCCTAATGTGTTGGTTAATGCTTGCTGACTAACCGATGCCATTTGGGCAGTCTCAAGTAAAGTGTATATTCCTGTTTGTTGCTCTTTCTCCTGGAATGCATCGCATGAACTAAGCAATAGCTAATCAGGAGATGTGGTATTCTTGTTAACCAGTGTTAACTAATTGTAACAAGTAATTTGTGAGTACCTTCCTTTAAAAAGAAAAGTCTGTATATTCAAACTGCTCAGGTGCCATTTGGGGGGCACCTATTCCGGGCCAATTTGGCTCAAATAAACTCCTTTATTTTCACATTTGACATGCCTTGACTTGCTTTCTAGGTTGACAAGATGAAGATAATGAGTAAAAAGAACAGCAATATGAAAGAATTTCATGGGTAAGGAAAAAAACTCCTACAAGATTTCAGGCAGAAAAAAGCAGGTCAACCACAAAGGGGAAAAAAAATTAGGTCGCGCTCAGATTTCTCTTCCACACCACTAAATGTGACAGAAGAGTTGAGCAATAGTTACAGAGTTTTGGAGGGGAACTCAGGGTTGTATATCCCACCAAGATGTCACTCATACAAGAGGGCAGAAAAAAAGACACTTGCACACATACAGCGACTCAGATGACATACGCATTTATTTCTTCCAAGCCAAATCCCTCTTTGTAGGGACACTTCCCTGTGCACAGACCTTAGAAGCTGTCCCTCAAACACTTGGCTACAGATCCTCGGACCACGTGCCTCGAATTGAGGCAGTCAAGGAGATCATCTGGGCACTTACATTGAAAGATCATTTAGAGCTAGACTGGGAGTACCAACTTTTAAACCTGCAAGTTGGAATTATAGTAGAGCAGTAAGCTCTCAAAGAGGAGGAGATCCTGGGGCTGGTCCTGTGGCAGAGTGGGTAAAGCCGCTGCCTGCGGTGTCAGCATCCTGTATGGGCGCCGGTTCAAGTCCTGGCTGCTCTACTTCCGATCCAGCTCTCTGCTATGGCCTGGGAAAGCAGTGGAAGATGGCCCAAGTCCTTGGGCTCCTGCACCTGCATAGGAGACCCAGAGGAAGCACCTGGCTCCTGGCTTCAGATTGGCACAGCTCCAGCTGTTGCAGCCCTCTGTGGAGTGAACCATCAGATGGAAGACCTTTCTCTCTCTCCCTCTCTGCAACTCTGCCTTTCAAATAAATAAATCTGAGAGAGAGAGAGAGAACCCAATTTTCAGAAAGAAGCAAGAGATTAGAGCAGATCCAGAGAGAGGAAAAAAAGAGCAACAATTACTTATTTCTAATCCCTAGCAGTCTATGGAGCTTGCCAGCTGTGTTTGTTTTTATAAAACCCCCTTTTGTCATATTTTCATGTCTTATTTCTGTATCAGTTAATGTTCTTTTTGTTGCAAGTAAGAGAAACGAATTCAGATTTGTTTAGGCAAGAAAGAGGATGCTTTACAAGAGTGGCTTGAGAAATCCAAAGGCAGGAACAAACTACTGGGCCTCAGGAGAGAATCAAGGTTTCCAACCCTGCAGAGAACCCAGAAAGTCCTCCCTCTCCTTCTCTAATCTCCACTTCTCTGAACATACTTCCTTCATTCTTCTTTCACTTGCTGTCAATTGATTCCTCTTGCTTCCTGGTCCACAAGAGAACTACTAAAATGATTACCAGTAGCTCTGGGGATTCCTTCTCCATCATTTCAGGGAGTTGCAAACTAAGACTGGAATCGTTCATCCCAATACCATGGGAAAAGACTTACTGCTTTTGTCTGGATCATGTGTTCGCTCAGTTGAATTATCTGGGCCAGGAGACAGGGTCATGTTTCCAAACTTACTGCCAAGGAGCCCATACCTGTATATCCAGTGCAGTTCCAAAGTTCTCCTAAGAGATTTCTACCATGGATAGTGACAAAATGAATACCTCAGACAATAGCGATGATTGGTGAGGATGTGGAGACACCGGAAGCTTCATCCATTGCTAATGGGAATGTAAGTGATGCAGTTGCTTTGGAAAACAGTTTGGCAATTTCTCAAACAGTGAAACAGAGTTATCACGTGACCCAGCAATTCCACTCCTAGTATACCCCAAAGAACGAAAAATACACTCACCCTTGAAACTTGTACACAAATGTGCATAACTGTGTGATTCGCAGAAGCCAAAAAGTAGACACAACTCAAATGTTTATCAAATGTAATATGTTTATATAAGTTAATATTAAGCACCCATAAGAGACAATATTAAGTACTGCTCAACACTTCAATGTGAATAAATCTTGGGAACATCCTAGGTAAAATAGTTCAGCATAAAAGAATGCGTATTGTACAATTTACTTTATACAAAATGTTCAGAGGAAGCAAATCTACAAAGATAAGATGTTGTTGCCAGGGGCTGGGAGAGGCAGGGATGAGGAGTGACTGTTAAGGGGCATGGAATTTCTTCCTGAGACGATGAAAATGTTCTGGAACATTCTGTAGCTTCAATTAGGTATTGGAGATAGTGGCACAACCTTGCAAATACAAGAAATCTCTGAGTTGTATCTTGAAAAGGGTAAATGTATGGATATGTGAATAAAAATTAAATGAGAAAAAATGAATGAGGTCCTTAAAATACGTGTTTGTTTTTAAAAAGGAAAAAAGAAATCTAAACAATCAAGTTCCTATAAAGTAAAAAGTAGAAATCTTTTTCTGACCACTTATAAGAAATAGCCATTGTTAATAGTTTGTTGTATATTCTTCCAGACTCCTATATGCTGTCCATAAATAGATTTGGTGCGATTTTTCTCTATTTGATTTGTTTAATAGGCAGAAAGACAGATGGACAGGCAGATAGAGATCTTTCATCCACTGATTTACTCCCCAAATGCCCACAACTGCCAGGCCAAAGCCAAGAGCTGAAACTCTATCTGGGTCTCCCACACAGGTAGCAGGAATCCAAGTATTTGAGCCATCACCTGCTGCTTATCATGGTTCATGTTAGCAGAAAGCTGAAGTTGGGTGCAGAGCCGGGACACAAACCCTGGCACTCTGATATGGGATGTGGGCCTCCCAAGTGGTGTCTTAACCCTTGTGCCGAACACCCACCCCACTGGGTTTTTTTAAAATTTCATTTTCACAAAGATTAACTAGATAGAATTGGAGTATATGCTGACTTGAAATTTTCTCTGACCTTGTGTGAGTGCTGCATTGTATAAACCAAAGTCTGTACCTGGTATTGGTGGAAGAGGGGTAGGGAGGGCAGCTGGCCCACTGCTGGTCAGAGTGCACTCCTAGGTAATCTTCTGGGAGTGGAAGAACTTTTTTCCCAGCGGAGGCAGTTTCCTGGCAAAAGCTCTGCCTCTGCAATCCAAGGTCTTCTCCTCACATGACTGCCTTTATTTGTTATACTTCAACTTATCACTGTTGATTGTCTTTTGCTACAAATTTCTATTATCTCTGAGCTGGGAACAATACCTCATGAGATATTCCCACCTTCTGTAACATTTCTTGCCTGCTTGTGCTATTCCAAGGTTTGAATTCCTTTGTTCCTTCCAATCATATTCGCCTTCTTTTTTCATAGATTCCTTATAATTCTAGGTCTACTGGAGGATCTTTTCTAGATTTCAACCCCTAGATTTCAATTTTTTAAAATATGTCATTTCTGTCATTTTCAGAAATTGGGGTTGGAGCAGGTTCTCAGTGTTCCATTTGGCTTACTCTGCTCCACACAGTTTCGTGACTTCCCTTTTTTTATTCGACAATTATACATGCATATTTTGTGATGTTTGCAGAAGATGAACTCCAGTTTATTTTGGTACAAACACTTTTTTTTAATCCTCACAGTTTTTCCATAGTATCCATTTCCATGAACTTTTGAAGACCCATCTTATAATGGGGTATTGGTTATTGTAGGAAAGCAAACCTGATTTATCCAGAACAAAATTAAGAAGAGTGGGATAAGTCCCAGAATCAAAGAAGAAACTGAGCAATTGAACTTCAGAAAGGATATGGAGCAGGGCAGCTTTTAGGATCTAGGTGATCAACTTTAACAGACAGGACACCATTGTTGAGATGAATCTCCTCCAACCATCTCCCCCATCTTTGTGTAATTTCATTTAAGACTCAAGACCACATAGTTACCCCTTCACCCACCCCTTCTCCACAGGCAGTCAACAAAATTCTCATCAACTACTGCATCCACACCAAAGTCCATGATCTCTGGGTGATGGCCTTACTTTCTTCAGTTACATCTTGATTCCCATTTTCTGTAACCTGTGGACTAAGGGAATTCACTGCCACAGCCACTAGTTCCTTTATAGAACCATGGAAACGGTGAAAGGAAATTAATTTTAAAACAAATAGTAAATATATAGCACATATGAGTAACAGATAAAGTGAGCATATTCAAGTGAGAAATCTTCATTTCTGCAATGGGGCAGGAAGTGGTGGTTGGTATTTATGACTTCCCTTTTCCATTACTCATTCTAAATTCAGTGCCCTTTGGTTGTCCTGACTATATGGAGTTACTTTCATCTTCCATTAACTTTTACTTCTGAACATAGTAGCAGCAGGAAGTAATGCAGGGGCTGCCCTGAGTGCCTTCCATACTGATCCCCACCCAACTGGACAGTAGCAAACTTATTTCTCCTTGAGATAGTCAATCATCCCAGCCTAACCAGTAACTGTATTTTTTGGTCTCATTACCCACCAGCATGAGAAATGACTATGTGGCTGTTGTGAAATATACCTCAGGGGAAGCATTTTTCTCTTCAATACAGAAACCTCTAAATTGGCAGAGTTCAGGGTCACAGAGATAAGAAGCAAACATTTTTGCAGGTGATTCATTAAGTGTAGTAGAAGGATCGTGCTGCATTCCATCCCTTGACTCCTAAATCCATGTGTTCTGGCTATGGGAGAAGAATCACCATATATTTATTTGTACTATAAGACAGCACTCAACTATAACAAGGTGTTGCCTCCTAACACACACTGATGCCATAACTGCTCTTCCCATTCTATGAGGCCCATTGTTGTGGGGTGTTAGAACACATGGTAAGACCAATAAATTGTATGAACATCAGTTCATTGCCTGCTTTTTCCAGCTGTCAGGTGAATTCCTTGTTCAGAGCAATGTCCTATGCAATATCATAATGATGAGTGAGGTGTCCAATACGCCCATTGAGGGTGAAACTTGGAGAAATATGGTAGACAAGGAAAATAAATTCATTTCTGGAATAATTGGACAATTCCAATCAAAAGAGATAACTGCCTGATCCAAAGAGGAAGGAGTCTGGTATAATCAAAATGCCAGTATGTAGATGGCTTGTCCTCTCAAGTCCTAATCCCTTATTGGAAACTCATGACAAGTGCCCATGGTCAACAAATTGGTCACTTAACAAAAAACAATTCAGCCTTATGAGAGGAAGTTGGTCCTTTGTTCATGAGCCCATTGAGCAAGCACTGGGATGGCTGAGCCAAGAGGCTGACGTGCTCCTAGGACAGGTCGTGCTGTCCACCTGATTGAGAGCCTCTTCCATAGCAGGGGCTCGGGGGAGTATTCTCAAGCTATACAAACAGTCCCAAACTCTGGGACTGTTTTGACCATTTTGAAGCATGTGCATTCTTCTTCCTCAGACCACTATGCCATTAGACCTCTGCTATTGCTCCTTTCAGTTCCTGATCCTCCAGCCAAACAATTAGAAATTACCTACGAATGAGTGTACATCCACACACACGCATTTGGCTGAATGTCCTTCCTAGCAAAGTGGATAACTACATTTGTTGCTTGAATTTTTTCCTGCTAAGAAAATATCCCGGGGCCGGCGCTGTGGTGCAGCAGGTTAAAGCCCTGGCCTGAGGCGCCGGCATCCCATATGGGCACCGGTTCTAGTCCTGGCTGCTCCTCTTCCTTTCCAGCTCTCTGCTATGGCCTGGGAAAGCAGTAGAAGATGGCCCAAGCCCTTGGGCCACTAAATCCACATGGGAGACCTGGAAGAAGCTCCTGGGCCCTGGCTTCAGATCTGCGCAGTTCCGGCCATTGTAGCCTTCTGGGGAGTGAACCAGCGGATGGAAGACCTCTCTCTCTCTCTCTCTCTCTCTCTCTCTCTCTCTCTTTCAAATAAATAAAATAAATTTTTACAAAAAGAAAATGGCCCTTCATCACTTGCCTAAGCCCAATAGATTTCTTTTAATTTCTTCATAATATGGTCATAGGTAATTATCCATAATCCTATAGGTGTGAAATCCAGGGAATGTGAGTCACCTGCAACTTAGTTGTCACTATAGGATATGCTTGAGCCCAATCTTATATATACATCCCTGTCATTAATGGAATACTGATGGAAACATCATGCTGTATTGGTTGGTAGATCAGAAAAGATTAATAATAGACAGTTTAGATTGTACGCCAAAGGCTATCCTAGGGTCAGGCATTGAAGTCTCCAGCAGAGCAAACCAAGATGTATTACTCCAAACGGAGATCCGTACTTGATGAAAAGGGCACAGCTTTTCTGAGTTGTGATTTCCCTATGAAGGCCTTCCATTGGATCAATTCCCACTGCAGACTAAGCTGTTTGCTCCATAAGGCAGATAAGAAAAAGACTCCGGATGGATTGCAGATTTCAGAATGGCTGCTGCCTCCCCTTCCCAGGCAGCATCAAGAAAAGGGGAGGGGGCAGCATTGTGGCATTGTGGCATTGTGGCGTAGCGGGTAAAGCCACAGCCTGCAGTGCGGGCATCCCACATGGGCGCTGGTTCGAGTCCTGGCTGCTCCACTTCCAATCCAGCTCTCTGTTATGGCCTGGGAAAGCAGTGGAAGATGGCCCAAGTCCTTGGGCCCCTGCACCTGCGTGGGAGACCTGGAAGAAGCTCCTGGCTCCTGGCTTTGGATTGGCGCAGCTCCAGACGTTGTGGCCAATTGGGGAGTGAACCAGCAGATGGAAGACCCACCCCCTCTGTCTCTGCCTCTCTGTAACTCTGTCTTTCAAATAAATAATCTTTAAAAAAGAAAAAAAGAAAAGAAAGGAAAGGGAGAAGAAAGGAACCTTTCCATTTTGCCTGTAAGAAACTAGAACCTGGGTAGAGAAAATCCCACAGGAAAATGCAGCATGAGGATGGGAATGTCCCAGTCACTGTAGATCCCAGGAAATCCATATTCTCAAAGTAGCTCACACTTTGGCAATTGCCTCCAGTAGTGATTCATCAAAAATCTCTAGTTCAATGTGGGTATTGCCTTACGTTGCATCAAGTAGTCTGCCCCGGGAAAGCCAATGCTTGAGTCTTCTATCTCCTAGGTCCTGTGGCCTATGGACTCAGTTCTCTGAAGGGTTTATGAAGAGTTGTTCATTTGCAGTCTGTCCATTTTTTTCTTCTTAGGGTAAGAGCAACATCTTTCTAGCTCCCTACCCTCTCTAAGTTGAAACTAGAATTGTTCTGGATGCCAATATTTGGATTTCATATAATTTCTCCTTGTCAAAAACATTATTCTCCTGTTGAATTTTTGAATCCACTTAAAATTGTAAGATCCAGCACTGTGGTGCAGTGAGTTAAGCTCTTGCATCCCGTATGAGTGCTGGTTCAAGTCCTGTCTGCCCCACTTCTCCTCTTCTCTTCTCTTCTCTTCTCTTCTCTTCTCTTCTCTTCTCTTCTCTTCTCTTCTCTTCTCCTCTCCTCTCCTCTCCTCTCCTCTCCTCTCCTCTCCTCTCCTCTCCTCTCCTCTCCTCTCCTCTCTTTTGTATGTATCTCAGCTCACTGCTAATGCACCTAGGAAAGCAGCAGAGGATGGCCCAAGTACTTGGGCTCCTGCATCCATGTGGGAGATCCACATAGAGTTCTTGGCTCCTGGCTTCAGTTTGGCCCATCTCCAGCCATTGAAGGCATTTGGGGAATGAACCAGTAGATAGAAGTTCTCTCTCTCTCTCTCTCTCTCTCTCTGCCTCTTCCACCTCTCTGTAACTTTGCCTTTCAAATAAATAAATCAATCTTTTTCTAAAAAAAAAAAAATCCATTGTTAGGCCAGCGCCGCGGCTCACTAGGCTAATCCTCCACCTTGCAGTGCCGGCACACCGGATTCTAGTCCCAGTCGGGGCGCCGGATTCTGTCCCGGTTGCCCCTCTTCCAGGCCAGCTCTCTGCTGTGGCCAGGGAGTGCAGTGGAGGATGGCCCAAGTGCTTGGGCCCTGCACCCCATGGGAGACCAGGAGAAGCACCTGGCTCCTGCCTTCGGATCAGCGCGGTGCGCCGGCCGCAGCGCGCTGGCCGCAGTGGCCATTGGGGGGTGAACCAACAGCAAGGGAAGACCTTTCTCTCTGTCTCTCTCTCTCACTGTCCACTCTGCCTGTCAAAAAAAAAATCCGTTGTTAGAGATGTACAAAAACAGACAGCAAGCTGGATTTGGCCCACTGCTGGTAGCTTGCCAACCCCCAATCTAAGGGCCTTATGCTAGTTTGTGAATGGTCAGGTGACCTAGTGCTGGTCAATGAGATATGAGGAAAGGTCTGATGAGGGTCTTCCAAGAAAAATGTCCTATCTTTTGATGACAGACACATACAAAAGATGGCCCAAATTCTTCCTTCTGGTGTTGCATGTCTGGATGTGATACACAGAGCTTCAGTAGCCACCTTGTGACTATAAGGTGAGTAGCCTGAAGAGAAACCAAGAGTCTGAGATAGCAAAACAAAAAGAAAAAAAAATCTGAGTCCTTGATGACACTGTTGAGCAGCTAAATTAACATCAGAGCCATCCTACCTCAAAATTTATTGCCGGGGCCAGTGCTGTGAAATAGTGGGTAAAGCCTCCACCTAGTGCCAGCATCCCATATGGGTGATGGTTTGAGTCTCAGCTGCTCCACTTCTGATCCCACTCCCTGCTAATGCACCTGGAAAAACAGTAGAAGATGGCTCAAGTCCTTGGACCCCTGCACCCATGTGGGAAACCTGGAAGAAGCTCCTCGCTCCTGGCTTTGGATCAGCCAGCTCCAGCAGTTGTGGCCTTTTGGGGAGTGAACCAACAGATGGAAGATCTCTCTCTCTCTCTCTCTGTAACTCTGCCTTTCAAATAAATCAATAAATCTTATTTAAAAAGAATTTATTGTTATAATAAGCTAGAGGTAATAAAATCTTCTTTTCATTAATCACTGTTTTCTGATTGGGGTACGTTTTCTGTTAGGCATTTTGACTAAAACAATGAGTCAAAAATTCTCCCTTCCACTTCATCAAAGCAAAGAATTTTGCTCTTTGAAAGACATTATGGTAAGAATGAAAAGGCGTTAGAACCGGTGCTGTGGCATAGCAGGTAAAGCCACTACCTGCAGGGCCAACATCCCATATGGGTGATGGTTTGTGTCCCAGCTGTTCCTCTTCCTCTCCAGCTCTCTGCTGTGGCCTGGGAAAGAAGTAGAAGATGGCCCAAGTCCTTGGGCCCCTGAACCCATGTGGGAGACCTGAAAGAAGCTCCTGGCTCCTGGCTTTGGATCAGCACAGCTCTGGCTGTTGTGGTCATTTGGGAAGTGAACCATCAGATGAAAGACCTCTCTCTCCCTCCCTCTCTCTCTCTCTCTCTCTCTCTCTCTCTCTGTGTGTGTGTGTATGCATGTGTGTGCGTGTAACTCTGCCTTTCAAATAAATAAATCTTTAAAAAATGAAAAGTCATGCCACAGGGTGAAGGCAAATATTTGCAAATCATACATACTTACGTTTGGAAATTTTGCTTATTTATTTGAGAGAGAGAGAGAGAGAGAGAGAGAGAAATGAAGTTCCATTTGCTGGTTCACTCCCCAACTGCCCACAACAGCTGGGGTTGGGCCAGGTTGAAGCCAAGAGCTGTGAACTTAATCTGGGTCTCGCATATTGGTGGCAAGTGACCAACTACTTAAGCCCTTGCTGCCTTTCAGTGTGCACATTAGCAGGAAACTGGAATTGAAAGCAGAGCTGGAATTCAAACCCAGGTGCTCTAGCAGGGATACGAACATCCTAAGTGATGTGTTAAACCTCTTTGCCAAATGCCCACTCTTGCAAATCATGTATTTGATGAAAGATTTGAATCCAGAATATATAAAGAAGCATCAAAATTCAGCAATAAAAAAACCAACCCAATAAAAATAAAAAGAGGCAAAAGATTTGATCACAGACACTTCACACTTCGCCAAAGAAGATATATAGATGGCAATTAAGCACATAAAAAGATATTTGACATCATTAGTCATTAGACATATGCAAACTAAGACTGCAATGAGATTACAACCACCCCCTTGTTAGAATGGCTAAAATTAAAAAGACTAACCAAATTGATTGTTGGAAGATGTGCAGGAACTGGGACTCCCACACAATCGTGGTAGAATGTAAAATGATACAGCCACTTTGGAAGTGTCTTAAAACTTAATTATACACCTGCCATATGATTCAACCACTTTACTCCTAGGTATTTACCCAAGAGATATTAAAGTGTATTTTTAAACAAAGACGTGTATAGGAATGTTTAAAGCCACTTCATTTTTAATCCAAAGGTGAGTGGATAAGCAAATTTTGGTGCACACATACAGTGGAATTCTACACAGAAATGGAAAAGAATGAACTACTGATAGTTACAAAAAAGAATGAATCTCGAAATAAATTTTGCTGAGTGAGAGAAACCAATAGACTACAAAAACTGTTCCATCAATTGAAATACCATCTATAGAAAAATCTAGAAAGTGCAAGGGAATCTACCATGACAAGGGAAAGAAAAGATGAAGGTTCCATAGAAGGAATGAGTTCTAGTGTTCTGCAGCACCACAGGGTGAGCATGGTTCACAATCACCTATCATAGATTTTATTTGAAGGCTACAAACATAAAGCAATGACAAGGAGAGGGAAGCATTAATTATCCTGATTTGATCTGTATGAGTTATTTGTATTTAGTGAAATTCACACTGGACCCCATAAATATATACAATTACTAAGTGTTCATTTAAAAGGTCGTTTGAAATATCTAAAGAGGTGGAAATGTTAATTCCTAATTTGAACATAACACATTGAATATATGGATCAAACTATGACACTATACCCTGTATGTATGTACAATGAAAATAATAATAAATCTATACAGACTGGTGGTGGCCTATGGATGAGGGCAGTGCATTAATGGTGGGACAGAGGAATTACAAAGGGACACAGGACATTTTGGACGTCTGGAAAATGGAATTAAAATATAAGTTAGAGATGGGCACTTGGCCTAGCAGCTAAGATGTGGCTCCTTAACGGGGCCAGTGCTGTGGCGCTGTGGAGCTGTGGCGTTGTGATGCTGTGACGCTGTGACACAGTGGGTTAAAGCCCTGACCTGAAGTGCCAGCATCCCATATAGGCACAGGTTCGAGACCTGGCTGCTCCACTTCGAATCCAGCTCTCTGCTATGGCCTGGGAAAGCAAGGGAAGATGGCCCAAGTCCTTGGGCCCCTGCACCCATGTGGGAGACCTGGAAGAAGCTTCTGGCTCCTGGCTTGGGATCGGCACAGCTCCAGCCGTTGCAGTCAACTGCGGAGTGAACCAGCGGATGGAAGACCTCTCTCTCTCTCTGCCTCTCCTCTCTCTGTGTAACTCTGACTTGCAAATAAATAAATAAATCTTTTTTTAAAAAAGATGTGAGTTAAGATGCTAGTGTACTGGGATGACACTGTGGCACAGCAGGTTAAGCCACTGCCTGCAGGGCCAGCATCCCATATTGGCATCAGTTCGAGTTCCAGCTGCTCTATTTCCTATCTAGCTCCCTAGTAATGTGCTTGGGAAAGCTGTGGAAGATGGCCCAAGTGCTTGGATCCCTGCACCCACGTGGGAGACTGGGAGGAGGCTCCTGGCTCCTGGCATCGGTCTGGCCCAGCCCTGGCTGTTGTGGCCATTTGGAGAGTGAACTACTGGATGGAAGACCTCTCTTTCTCCATTTCTCCCTCCCTTTCCCCGTAATTCTGTGTTTCCAACAAATAAAGTAAATCTTCAAAAAAAAATAAAGATGCTCGCATCCTTTGTTATAATGCTTGGGTTCAATTCCCAACTCCGGCTCCTGATTCCAGCTTCCTGGAAGTCAGGAGTGATGGCACAAGTAATTGGATCTTTGCCACCCACATGGGAGACTTGCCCTGGCCCCCAGGTCCCAGCCCTCACATTTCAGACACTTGGGGATTAAACCAGCAGATGGGAGCTCTCTCTCTCTCTCTCTCTCTGTTTCTCTCTGACTCTCAAATAAATAATTTTTTAAGTAAAAAAGATAATTTGGTTTCAGGGCAAAAATTCTTTGAAATCCAGGCATGGTTTTTACCCATAATACATATCATCCATGTACTTTTTAAAGATCGTGTGTGTGTGAGCCGGCGCCATGGCTCACTAGGGTAATCCTCTGCCTGCGGTGCCGGCACACCGGGTTCTAGTCCCGGTTGGGGTGCTGGATTCTATCCCGGTTGCCCCTCTTCCAGGCCAGCTCTCTGCTGTGGCCCGGGAGGGCAGTGGAAGATGGCCCAAGTGCTTGGGCCCTGCACCCCATGGGAGACCAGGAGAAGCACCTGGCTCCTGCCTTCGGATCAGCGCGGTGCGCCGGCCGCAGCGCGCTGGCCGCAGTGGCCATTGGAGGGTGAACCAACGGCAAAAGGAAGACCTTTCTCTCTGTCTCTCTCTCTCACTGTCCACTCTGCCTGTCAAAAAAAAAAAAAAAAAGATCGTGTGTGTGTGTGTGTGTGTGTGTGCAACTTTTTACATATCAATTACTTCTAAAGAAATCTGTTAAATTAAAAATTCTTGGTTGTTAGGGCTGGCTCCGCGCCAGTTCGAGTCCCGGCTGCTCCACTTCTGATCCAGCTCTCTGCTATGGCCTGGGAAAGCAGTAGAAGATGGCCCAAGTCCTTGGGCCCCTGTACCTGCCTTGGAAGACCCAGAGAAAGCTCCTGGTTCCTGGCTTCAGATCGGCGCAACTCTGACCATTGCAGCGAGTTGCAGAGTGAACCAGCATATGGAAGACCTCTCTCTCTCTCTCTGCCTCTCCTTCTCTCTCTGTGTAACTCTTTCAAATAAATAAATCTTTAAAAAAATTATTGGTTTTTCTTAAACTGCTTTAGATTTAGATTTTTCCTTTTAAAAATTTATTTTATTTATTTGAAAGTCAGAATTACAGAGAGAGAGAGAGAGAGAGAGAGAGAGAGAGAGAGAGATCTTCCATTCTCTGCTTCATCTCCCAAATGATTCTTCCTTCACAAAGGAGATTCTTCCAGGTCTTCTACATGGGTTCTGGGGCCCAAGCACCTGGGCCATCTTCCACTGCTTTCCCAGGTGCATTAGCAGGGAACTAGATAGGAAGTGGAGAAGCCAGGACTCCTACAGGTGCCCATATGGGATGCTGGTGTTGCAGGTGGCAGTTTTACCTGCTATTCCACAATGCCGGCCCTGAAATTTTCTTTTAAAAAATGTAATTATTTGAAAGCTGGAGTTACAGAGAAATGAAGAGACAAAGAAAGAGTAAGATCTACGTGCTGGCCCATCCTCCAAAGCTGATTCAGATCGAAGCCAGGAACCAGGAGCTTCATTTGGTCTCCCATGTGGGTGGTAGGGGCCCAACCACCAGGGCCATCCTTCTTCGCTTTTCCCGGACAATTGGCAGGGACCTGGATCAGAAGGGGAGCAGCCAGTACTCGAACTGGCACCCATAGGGGATGCTGCTGTCACAAGCAGTGACTCAACCTCCTGCGCCACAGTGCTGGCTCCTGAAAATTTCTTAGCTGATGCATCCTCATGTTTAGTCAAGCTATATTTAAATGAAACATTTAACCAACTTCTCGTATACCCAGTGCACAATGGTTAAAAGGACAATCAGATTACAGAAATAAAAACTACTAGTTAGAAAATGAAAGAAGAGGCTGGCGCCGTGGCTCACTAGGCTAATCCTCCGCCTTGTGGCGCCGGCACACCGGATTCTAGTCCCGGTTGGGGCACCAGATGCTGTCCCGGTTGCCCCTCTTCCAGGCCAGCTCTCTGCTGTGGCCAGGGAGTGCAGTGGAGGATGGCCCAAGTGCTTGGGCCCTGCACCCCATGGGAGACCAGGAGAAGTACCTGGCTCCTGCCTTTGGATCAGCGCGGTGCGCTGGCTGCAGCGCGCCGGCTGCGGCGGCCATTGGAGGGTAAACCAACGGCAAAAGGAAGACCTTTCTCTCTGTCTCTCTCTCTCACTGTCCACTCTGCCTGTCAAAAAATAAAAAAAATTAAAAAAAAAAAAGAAAATGAAAGAAGAAACAGTACACAACAGTCACTCCAGTCTAAAGTCCTGACTGCTGTAGCATAGCAAAGATTCCTTTCCATGGTAGTAGAGTGACTGCCTTGGTTAACCAATCTATCTGCTCCCAACTCTCACTGTCTTGGGAGAATTTCTCTGGCCTATTGTCCTCCTCAACCCCGTGGAAGCTGGTTGTTGGGGGAGAATTCCCTTTGTTAAGGCTCTGTCGTTCTAGTGGCCCATTTCTTGTTGACGGGTTCAGTATTTCGGAAAGTAGGATCTGTGATGCACCTGAATCAGAATCACCTGTTTAAAATGCAGACTTCAGGGCCTCACCCCTGAACGACTAACAGAGTCACTAGAAACAGAGCCTAGGAATCTTCTTTTCCACAAGCATTCTAGGCGGTTCTTAGTCATTCTCTATTAAGAGACATTGGATGAAGTCTTGAATTGTCACCCCTCATGTCAAAGAAAAGTCAATTTAGGTTTCCATATTGCTTCTTCTCATATTGGTCATCTCTCCTGAGACTGCCCTATCCTACTGTTTCTTAAATGTATCCTCAGCTGTCCGCAAATTCATCGCAAAATATTTTAATTTTGTATTTTTTTCTTGAGATGATAATCTAAATACAATAATTATAAGTATATTCTATATTTTGGGATGACTGCCTTATAATCAAGTGCAGCCATATAATTTGAGCATCCAGAGTGCTATTGCTTTTTATAATAAGGTTGGTACCAAGGTATAATATTTCAGTTGTCAGGAGGTATAGCAATGTCTATGCCCCTCTGTGTACTAACATGTTCGAGTCCTTGCCTCTAAGTGTAGGTATAGGAGCTGCTTTCTGACACCAATCCGGGTTGTCACCCCTGCAAGTGCTCTGGCTAAAGGTGTTTACGCACTGGTTAGATGAATGTGGTCCTATGTCCTGAAGCACAGACAGGGTACAGGCAGGACAACTCTTCTCCCATGCAGTGGTAGATACTTAGGTGGCAAGGTCTCCAAAGCACAAGAAAGGAAATGTCCCCATTCATGGGCTAGATACCCACGAGACTTAGACCCTGCCGTGGTTCTGAGTTTGGTTCTCTGGTCCAGATCAGTGTTTCTCATGGCACTACTCCTCCTGGTCTATTGGTCTGGGCCTTCTCAGGCCACCGACAAGCTATGTACTACATTCAGTGGCTTGTCTCCATTACCTTGAGGATCAGTCAATGTTTTCACTTTGGCAAGATCACAGCCTACCCCCAAGGACTTCTTGTCACAATGTGTGTTTCACAGTTTGAGCCCTCATGAGCTACTATCACATTGTGCTCCCAGTAAAAAGTCTTTGTGTCTAAAAAAAAAAAAAAACCAACCTCACACTCCATCCCACAGCCCTTTCTAAGAGAGAAAAATATATGGGTCATTTTCTAGAACTGGTACAAAAATTCCTGCGTGGTGGCTTCAGGGCTGATTGACTCAGTAATCAAATGACATCATCAAAGGCACAGGGGGCTTTCATTCTTTTTTCTCTGCCTTCCTCTGCTGACAACAGATCTTGCTTCCTGGTTGCAAGATGTCTGTATCAGTGCCAGCATGGCATGCACACATGACAGCATCCTGTTAAGAAGAGGCGAGTTTTATACCACACATCTTTTCTTTTTATTATTACTGAGGACAACCTTTTCCAAAACTATCCCCAGAAGAATTCCCCTTATGTCCCGGGACTGGGTTGCCTGTCCATTCCTAAATCAATCAGTGGCAAGGCGAATATGTCCATCAATGATTGGCATTGACTGTTTCAGACTCCATCAGCACCAGACACAAGGCTGGGGTAGAGTCTTTTCCTTAAGTGTATGATCACAACAGGACCAAGCCAGCAAGGAGAAGGGAGTGGGAGGATGCACTTGGGCTTTAGGGGCTTACCTCCAGATTCCCCCGCCATGGGATCATGTTTAAAGGGTGCCACACAGTGGGTCCTTACTCAGATTCATTCCCCAACCCCCTCGCTCTCGGATGGTTTATGTGTTGTTTTCCTCAACTTTGTATAAAGCTGTATCATTCAACGGATTTGTTCTAACCGCCTGATCTGGGTGGATCCAAGCGGTGGGGATGTTATTCCCTATCTGCCCTGGAAAATGTGGGGATGGTTTTCCTTATCAATCCCTTTATGAGCAAGACATTCTCTTGGTAGATCACTTTATCCAGACTTGCCCCACTTTCTGTGTAGACTTTGTACACAGCAGAGGGGCCCAGGGTTCCTTATCACATGCTAGGAACTAGTTGTCTAGTGACAGCTCACAGGGCAGCCTCAAGTTTCAGAGCAGCACTCAGTCCCCTTATCCTGTTGTTAGCTGCCTTCCCCCCTCCACCCCGGCCCCTTCTTGTTCATGATAAGCAGCAGTAGGACTAAGGGTAGTCAACTACTTAGTGATGTTCATGTTGTTTTGCTCCCTTGGCTATCCCAGATCAGAGGTCTGGGAGCTGCCAAGGTTTGATATTCAAACTTCAAGGAGCAGTGACAAAACCTATGGCATTAAAATTTCCTGGGGACATTTCAGTTGGGTGCCAAGAATGCCTCATCTTGTTTATAGTGTCATTTCTGACCAGGCTTTAAGTATTCCAAAAACATGTTTAATAAAAATAAGGTAAAGTCTCTGGCAGTGGCTCGCCCCAGGGATGGTGGGACCCAGTCTGGAACTTTTGCACCTTAGTTGATTAAAGTACTGTTTTCAGGAAATGTAAAGTTAGGGGAGACGTTGTACACTGAAAACTTTGCAGCAGAAGCTCCTCAGAATGGTGATACCTACACTTCTTTAGGAACCAAAAAGTTGCAACCAGAAAATACACTATGGAGCCTAACTTTGTCCCTAGTCGTGTTCAGGCGCAGCCCATCAAGGGTTCAAAGGCAACTGCTTACTGTGAAAAGTACAAAGCACTTTAAAAATCTCTCTCTTCACCTACCACTACCACCCACTCACCCCTAGATCACCCAAGACATCACGCTAGACTCTCTAGACAAGGAAGTTGTATTTTGAAGGCAACCCCAATTGCTTTCTCTGTCTCATAAAGACCACTGAAGCTCCTGGTCCAGTCCTTCAGCCACCCCCTTGGGCGGATCTAGTTTCCTTCCATCTAGCAGAAAAATATTGAGCCTTAGGGGAAGTGGAGCTCCTGTTTCTTTCTTTCATCAGTTTCCTCAGCTCAGGGTCAGCCCACTCTGCCTTCCTCTCCTCTGCATCCAAATGAGGTAGCAATGACTAACTTGGTGCCACGTGACACCCAGCAGCCATCAACTGTCAGCCTTTGCTGGTTCATTTGCTATTCTTTCTGGGTGTGCATTGAACCCACTTCCTCTGGTTGGGGACTTCCCCATCTTCTGATTCTTGGAAGGAAACAGAGCCCACCTCCCTGTACAGAGTTAAGAATGCCACATTCACTGTGCCTTGCAGCTGGGGTATGGGCCAGACACTGGTCCAATCCTCCTGGACTTGGTCTTAAGGGGTTGGAGGCAAAGACTCAAGGACCCCAGAAGAGTCTCTCGGGCAGTGCTAACAGCCGCAGCAAAACAGAGCTCCCTGCATGGTGACAGTGGTGAGCACCACAGCCTGAGTCTCTGAGGTCCTGCAGTGGGATCCTCACCAGACCAGTTCTGCAGCGTGGTTGGAGTGTTGTTCCTGGCTGCAAACCTGCTTCTCCAGCCCGCCTACTGATTCTGGAAGCTGCCCAATATCCTTTTGATGAATTCTTTTACTGGCTAAATCATCCAGCACCCACTTCTGTTGCTTGCCATCAAGGACCTGGACCAGTACATAGCTAAACCTCCTTCAGTGCTTTGTCTCACTTCTGAGGAGTCCTAAAGGGCCATGTTCCCAGGCAGAGTTTCTATGGCAGGCAAGGCTATTCTTTGTAGATGTCCAGTCTGTTGTGAGTACTGAAATTAGAGATTACAAGGCTGCCCACCATTGCCTCACGGTATCTACTTCAGTACCAGTGTTCTGAGCAATGCTGGAAAGTCCCTTTCAAAGATCTTCTGCCCTGGCAAAAGGCTGTGTGATGCTTCTTGAAATAGTTTCATGACATCCCTTATATAAGAAGACTCCATCTCTGTGAACACATTAGTATGAAAGAGGGATGTAAATTATGAGTTGGCACCGACCAAATATTAAAATGTAAGGAATTTAATTGATTCTGAGTGTTCCTATTGAGATGATGCAATCACGGCCTGGTATTGAGCCTGCTGCTCCAGGGCGTGCTGGCAGGAAGACTTGATAACATTTTAAATCTGTTAAGAGCTCCCCTTTAAAGCCTCTATTCCAAATACAACCACATTGGGAGGCACTAGGGTTAGGGCTTCTGCACATGAAGTGTGGAGGGACACAATTTGGCATAATGATGAGGGAGATCATGGTTCTTCTAACACCCCTCAAACATGTGTTATCCTACCCTGTTTACGTTTATTGGCAAAGCACATGCTCCTTTAGGAGTGTGGCTATCTGCATCAGGAGTGGGCGACTCGAGTTCAACAGGGGAGAGCCGCTTCCACCTTCATAAGCTCATTTTCCCAATACCTCTTAGGACAAAGTTGGGCAGCTCTGATTTTCTTCAAAAAAGTTCTGAAGTGAATCAGAGTTGCACATTAAATGAATTAAATCTAATGTCATTTACTATATCCTAAGCTATAATTCATATCCTCATTATGGGAATATTCCCTATTCTGAATTATGCCCAGCCAATGAACTTCATTAGAAATTGCATGTTCAGTCCAGATGGTGGTATTAACATGTTCCAGATAATATATAAATGTCCAAAACTTGAACAATCTGAAATCCCTCCACTCATGAAATTCTTAGGAGGAAGATTAATTCCAAAATTCTAGAGAAATTTAAGTCTAAAATTATTTCCTCCCTACTTTCGGTTTCTTCTCAGTCTTAGCTAGGAGGGTCTCACTCTGAGTAATGGGAAGAATGGCAGCTGCTTCGGCCATTACAACCTGAGCTGTCATGCACTGACAATCACCTATGTTCTGGAAGGATCACCAAGACAATATTAATCTAATACAAAGATTCTCAAATGTACCACTTTCTAAGAGTTCAAACTGGGCATATAATATTTCCCCAGGACCAATGTTACATGTGCAAAATTTAGAAAATGGAACAAAGAAGCAACCATATGAGTCCAGTAAATGGAACATTCTGCAGAACCAATAGCCTGTTATCTTTGTCAAATCAAAAATCATTAAATATGATGTCTGTGCTAGATTAAAAGAGATTTAACGGACATAAGAAACAAATGCAATGTAAGGTCTGGATTAGGCACTGATTTGGATGAAACAACTGTAAGGGATATTTTTAAAGTCATTTGGGAAAATGCTAATAGGAACTGGGTGTTAAGACAACTTGAACATCTACTGAACTACCAAAACAAAGATTGATGACTGAAAAGAAGGCTGTAGAACATATGCATAGTATGATTTCATAGTATGATTTCAGTTTTTTGGTAATAAAATAAGAGCACACACACTCACAGAGAAAGATCCTCTAAGTTATGTACTACAGTCTGACAGTGGTGATCTCTGGGTGGAAGAAATTTTACTTAATTATTTATTGAATTTTTTGCTTGCCTGTGTTTCCTAACTTTCTTCAGGGCTTACGTGCTGATTTTGCATTAATGAAAGTTGATTTAAAAGAAAAACATTATTGGAAATCTCAAGCAAATCTTGGTCCTTGAAGTAGTTTATTCCAAGCAAAATTATGTTATGAGGAAAGATTACAGAATAGAGTCCAGACTTACACTGTTGTCAGAAAGCAAAGCTCTAGCAGAGATAGTGAGATCTGGGGAAAAAGAAGGGTAAACATCACAAACAGGAGAGAAGGAGGAATTTGCCTTCTTTTCAGCTTCAACAGAAGACAAATTCGATTGTCCTAGTGGTCTAGGTCCACAATCTTTAG
Source organism: Oryctolagus cuniculus (assembly GCF_051225735.1). Lineage (NCBI taxonomy): Eukaryota > Metazoa > Chordata > Mammalia > Lagomorpha > Leporidae > Oryctolagus > Oryctolagus cuniculus. The sequence goes on along the minus strand of NC_142888.1, from coordinate 37,318,403 downwards.
CTTAATCTATTCTAGGATTTATCAAGAGACTAATTTTGGCACTTGGTTTACCATTACAAGGGGAGGGTGGAGTTCTTTGCATGTTTACAGTTTCCTCTCTCAGAGAGTGGCATTGTCTTCTTGAAAAGTTAGAGATTTCTGAGGTTGCACCCCTAGAACTCAGGTCACCCCTGAGGCTTCCTACTTCAAAATCTAGTCTCATAAATCCCTGTGTTGGATCCTGTGTTCCTGGCTTCCCACCATTGTCCGGAGGATGGGCTCAGTTTTATGACATATCTGTCACACTGTCTTGTGGGCAGCCACTTCCTTTTGGAGTAGGCCTTGCTCTGAGTGTGGTTCAGAACCCTGCTGTGTTTGTTTGCCACTGATGCCATAACAAATTGCCACAAACTCAGTGGCCTCGAGTAAACACATTTATTATCTTACAGGTCCGTAGGTTAGCAGACCATGGCAGGCCTCACTGGACCATTGATCAATGTGGGCTTGTTGCTTTCTGAAAGTTCTAGCTGAGAAATAGTTTTGTGCTCATTTGGGTTGTTGGTAGAATTCAGTTCCTTGTGGAGGTTGGACTGAGGTTTCCATTTTCTTCCTGGCTCTAAATAGGAGCCACTTCTACTCCTTGGCTAATGGCCCCTCCTCCATCTTTAAAGTCAGCAGCCTTGGGTAGAGTTCTTCCCACGTGGCTTCTCCCGTGATCCACTCTTCTTCTGTCATCTTCCATTTGTAAAGACTTGTGTGAGGGCCAGCATTGTGGCATAGTGGGTAAAGCCACCACCTGCAGTGCCGGCATCCCATATGGGTGCTGGTTTGAGTCCTGGCTGCTGCACTTCCGATCCAGTTCTCTGCTGTGGCCTGGGAAAGCGGTAGAAGATGGCCCAAGTCCTTGGGACCCTGCACCCATGTGGGAGACCTGGAAGAAGCTCCTGACTCCTGGCTTCGGATTGGCGCAGCTCTGGCCATTGTGGTCAATTGGGGAGTGAACCTGTGGTTGGAAGATCCTCCCCCCCTTTCTCTCTCTCTCTCTCTGCTGATCCTTTTCTGTATGTGTAACTCTGACTTTCAAGTAAAATGAATAAATCTTAGAAAAAGAAGAAGAAAGAAAAAAACTTCTTTAAAAAAAAATGCTCGTGTGGTTGCATTGGGCTCACGCAGGCTAATCTGCCCATCTCAAGGTCCTTCACCTTGAGCATTTATACACATTCTCTTTGGCCCTGTAAGGTAATATATTCACAGGTTCCAGGGGTTAGGGCCTGGCCATCTTGGGGGATCACTCCTGCACCTTGTCTTCCCTTGGCATCTAGTCTTGAGTCTCACTGGTCACTGCCAATGCCTCTTGCTCTGGAATTTCTTGATTGTATGAACCTTGCCTCTTAATGGTGGTTTTCCCTCTGGTTGCGATGTACTTTACCTGACAAATCACCCTCAGTGGAATCCTAAACTGATATTCAAAAGCTTGTGACCTTGGGTCCTGGTGAGGAAAAATTCTTCTGGCTTGGGCTTGCTGCCCTCACAAAAATGCCTTTCAGTTTTCCAGGCCTGACATAAAACTTCAACGGCAGAAATAATTCTTTCTATTTCTCTGGTACCCTTTCTCCTTGTAGGAGGCTCACCTGCATTTCCTATTTCTTTTCAATTATGAAAAATGAAAGCTATAGAAAAAGTACAAAGAATATTGTAATAAAAACCCATATTCCTATCACCCAGAAATGTAGATATTTTGTAATACTTGCTTCCTGTGATTAAAAACTCTGAGAGATTACAGCTAAGCTTGTCCACTTAACCACCACTTATATTGCCATCCTTATCTGAAGCAATCATTATCTTTTCTCATCCATTTTTATACTCCACAAACACATATACATCCATAAATGGCACGCAGCATTTTTGTGCATATTAATTTACATAATAATATCATTTTTGTTTAACATTATGCTTGTGAGATGCACCCGCACAGCTGTAGGTAGCTCTAGCACCACTGCTGTGCAGTGCTCCACCGGACATCACCACATTTTGTCTGTTGACAGCATCTGGACACATTGCTCTCCAAAGGAATTGAACCAGCTGTGTAGGGGTATGTTTATTCCCCCCTATTCTTCCCAACACTTGTGGAGATTTAAACTATTTGAGTGTCTAATGGATGAGAAAGGGTTACTAAGTGTTTTGTTGATGCTCGTGTTGTGAAGTGTTGCTCACTCTAGGCTGATTTCCTGACACTCGTAGGGCCTTGGCTCCTCTGCCTAAAAGAGGAACTGAAACTCCAAGCCTCTAAGGCCTGTGTCACTTCTGGCTGCTTCATGCTCTGCATTCACACCTGTCTGTCCTTTATGGATTCTCACTCTGCTTCTAAGCCATGGAGTGCTCCCTTTCTGTTTGTTTCCATGGGTAGCTGTCCATTTTTTAAACTTTTACAATATTTTATAAAAAGATGGGATGGTGATTCCAAATTCAAATAACTTAAGAGACAAAACAAAAGCTAATGCATGAACCTTGACTAGATACTGGTTTTTTAAATAATTTATTTGAGAGGGAGAGGGGAGGGGGAAAGAGAGAGGGAGGGAGAGACACCCCCCCCCCCATCTACTAGTTCACTTCCCAAATGCTAGCCCTAGCAGAGGGTGAAGGGGAGCTGAAGTTGAAAGCTGAGAACTCTACCTGGGTCTCCCACATGGGTGGCAAGAACCCAACTGCTTGAGTCATCACTGCTAGCTCCAAGGGTCTGCATTAGCAAGAAGCTCAAATCAGGAGCTAGAACTGGAAGTCAAACCCAGACATTCTGATACAGATGTGGGATGCAGACATCTAACCACTAGGCCAAACACCCACCCCCAAATCCGGGGCTTTTTATAAACCTATGAAAAGAATTTGGAAAATAATTAGGGAAATTTTCATATGGTCTAGATATTATTGGATTATATTTAAGTATCCTTGTTAGAATATTATTTCTCATTTCTTTTTTTTTTAAGTTTTATTTGGAAGGCCAGCACTGAAGGTGGAGGCTTAACCTTCCACGCCACAGTACCAGCCCTATGATTCATTTCTTAGGTGTGATAAAGGTTTTGTTGCTGTGTAGGAGAATGTTCATTCAGCATGCACATTGAAGTATTTAGGGATGATGCAGTCAACTCACTTTTAGATGTTTAAAAATATTGGGCCCAGCATTGTGGCATAATGGATAAAGCCACCGCCTGCGATAAACTGATAAAGTGCCAGTTTGAGTCCCAGCTCCTGCACTTCCTATCCACCTCCCTGCTGATGTGCCTAGGAAAGCAGCAGAAGATGATCCAAGTACTTGGGCCCCTGTCACCCCTGTGGGAGACCTGGAAGAAGCTCCTGACTCCTGGCTTTGGCCTGGCCCAGCTCAGGCTGTTGTGGCCGTTTGGGGAGTGAACCAGTGGAGGATTGAAGATCTCTCTCTCTCTCTCTGTGTAAACTCTGCCTTTCAAATAAATAAATAAATCTTTAAAAATATTAGAAATATAAATGATAGATAAATAGCTGAAGCAAACGTGGCATGTTAAAAATTGTTGAAACTAAGTAGTGAGCATAATATTCATTGTACCAATTTGAACTTTTCTAAAATGTTTGAGGTTTTTCCCAATAAAAATCTGAGACCATTTTACACTAGATTTCTAGGTATTTGAAACAGGACTGAAGGCAAGTTGTTGACGAATGATCAAATCACTCTCTTAAACCACAAGTTCAGTCACGTTTTGAACTCTTTAATCTGCTTAGATGGGACAGCTTTTGTTATCTTATATGCGCATGGCTTTATTAGCTAAGCTATAGGTCCAGCTGCTTGGGAGAGTGACACAATCTCCAACGGTTTAAGCAAAGCAGAAATGTATTTCCCTCAGATGTAAGAGATCAGAAGAAGGCACTACAGGGCTACTGTGGCAACGTGTCTGTGTGGTTAATCCAGAGAGACATTCATTATCATCATCACTGGAATGATGCTCCCAGCCATATGACACATGGGGCTTTTACTCTGTAGTCAGCAGGATGAAGAAGGGAAGGGAAGAGGGTCTTCCTCGTACCTTCAAGACTGGACCCCAAAGTTGTACATATCATTTCCAGTAACATCCCATCAGCCAACATTTGTTCACATCTATCTGCGATGGGAATGAAAAATGCGGTCTTGAGCAGGAGAAGTGTGTGTATACCTAAAAACATAATTACAGGGGCCGGCGCTGTGGTTTAGCAGGTAAAGCCCCAGCCTGTAGTGCTGGCATCCCATATGGGTGCCGGTTATAAACCCGGCTGCTCCATTTCCGATCCAGCTCTCTGTCATGGCCTGGGAGAGCAGTACAAGATGGCTCAGGTCCTTGGGCCTCTGCACCCACGTGGGAGATCCAGAAGGAGCTCCTGGCTCCTGGCATCAGATCAGCCCAGCTCTGACCATTGTGGCCATTTGGAGAGTGAACCAGTGGATGGAAGACCTCTCTCTCTCTCTCTCTGCCTCTGCTTCTCTGTAACTCTGCCTTTCAAATAAATAAATAAATCTTTTAAAAAAATAATTACAGGGCCGGCGCCGCGGCTCACTAGGCTAATCCTCCGCCTAGCGGCGCCGGCACACCGGGTTCTAGTCCCGGTCAGGGCACCGGATTCTGTCCCGGTTGCCCCTCTTCCAGGCCAGCCCTCTGCTGTGGCCAGGGAGTGCAGTGGAGGATGGCCCAGGTGTTTGGGCCCTGCACCCCATGGGAGACCAGGAAAAGCACCTGGCTCCTGGCTCCTGCCATCGGATCAGCGCGGTGCGCCGGCCACGGCGGCCATTGGAGGGTGACCCAACGGCAAAAGGAAGACCTTTCTCTCTGTCTCTCTCTCTCACTGTCCACTCTGCCTGTCAAAAAAAAAAAAAAAAAAATTACAGACGCTCCTTGACTTACATCCTGATAAGCCCATTGCATGTTGAAAATATCATACCTTGGAAATTCATTTAACACAACTAACCTACTGAACATCAGAGCTTAGCTAAGCCTAACTTAAACCTTCTCAGAACACTTCCATTACTCTATAGTTGGGCAAACCCACCTAACAAAAAGCCTATTTTATGATAAAGCATTGAATCATGTACACACACACACACACACACACGGGCACTTTTTTTTTAAGATTCATTTATTTTATTTGAAAGAGTTACACAGAGAGAAAAGGAGAGGCAGAGAGAGAGAGAAAGAGAGAGAGGTTTTCCATCTGCTGGTTCACTCCTCAATTGACCACAATGGCCAGAGCTGCGTTGATACAAAGTCAGGAGCCAGGAGCTTCTTCTGGGTCTCCCATGTGGGTGCAGGGACCCAAGGACTTGGGCCATCTTCCACTGCTTTCTCAGGCCATAGCAGAGAGCTGGATCAGAGGTGGAGCAGCCGGGACTGGAATAGGCACCCATATGGGATGCTAGCACTGCAGGTGGCGGCCCTACCCACTATGCCACAGCGCCAGCCCCAGATGGGCACTTTGTAAACCAGATGAGATAAGAGAACATAAAATAGCCAAAAAAATGTTGTCAACACCACACACTGTAGTGTCAGTGATTTCCCCTCATGACTGCATGGCTGCCTGGGAGCTATGCTGACTGTCCCTGCACAGCCTCCCAGGAGGAGTGTACTGCATATGACCAGCCTGGGGAAAAGATCAAAATTCAAAACTTGAACTATGACCTCTATTGAATGCACGTGGCTTTTACACCAACATAAAGTTGAAACATCCTAAGGAGAACCATGGTAAGTTGGAGACCATCTGTACTTTGAGACAGAGTAAGAACAGACACTGGAGAACATTCAGCAGCATCTGACGTGATGACTACTACTTTGAATCATAGCATGTTCCCTCCCTTTTTTTTTTAAAGATTTTTTTTATTTATTTGAGAGGTAGAGTTACAGAGAGGTGGCAGAGGCAGAGAGAGAGAGAGAGAGAGAGAGAGAGAGAGAGAGAGGTCTTCCATCCAATGGTTCACTCCACAAATGGCCGCAATGGTTGGAGCTGTGCTGATCTGAAGCCAGGAGCTAGGAGCTTCTGCGTCTCCCACGCAGGTGCAGGAGCCCAAGCACTTGGGCCATCTTCTACTGCTTTCCCAGGCCACAGCAGAGAGCTGATCAGAAGTGGAGCAGCCGGGACTCAAACCGGTGCCCAAATGGGGGCACTGCAGGCTTCACCCACTACACCACAGTACCGGTTCCCCCTCCTTTTTCTTTAATTTTGCTTTCAGACCCAGGCATTCATTTCCCTAACAGTCTTACATTTTGTCTTGTGAGGGTCACCATACTGAAAGACATTGTAGTCAGAAAATTCTGGGCCAGGCAAAAGCACAATTCAACAAATTCTTGTCCAGTGTCACCTCATCAGAATTGCATCCTTCCACCAGGAGATATTCTCCCACTAAAATCAACATCTGTTCCAAGTCTTAATCTATCATTGGTTTGCCTGATTCACCATAGAAGGTCTCATCTTCCCTCTTTCTTGTTCTTGGAGTCCTAATATAATACATATCCTGAACATGTGCCCATAAGGACATGTCGTACCCACTTCCCCACCCATAACTGTGCTGCCTTGAAACTCATCTAAAATGTACGACATATTTTACAATGATCTTCTCTGTCTTCCCTCCATAAATCTGTCCAGATTTTATGTGCTCACTTAATATGATGCTGAGTAGTAGTTTCCTTATTGCTGTTGGAACATATTACCACAAATCTAGAGGCTTAAAATGACAAATTTGTTCTGTAGGTCAGAAGTCTGAATTGGCTTGACTGGTTTCTCTGCTCCAAGTTTCGCAAGGTCAGAATCAAACTTTTGGCCAGCTGGAATCTTACTGGGAAGCTCTGGAAAGAATCTTCTTCCGTGTTTCAAAATTCAGCTCTTCGTGCTGATTATCAACCGAGGACCCTGTGGCCTGTTGCTTGGGACCCACCCTGGGCTCCTCAAGGCTTTGGTTTCATCTTTGCACGTGGCCTGTACATGTTACTCTTGGAATCTCTCTGGATTCTCCTTCTGCCACATCTACCAGGGTAGGTTCTCATGCTAAAATGAGATTGAGCCTACCTGGAAAGTCGTAAAGGTTGTGCCCTTAATTACCCCCTGCAAAGTCCCTTTTGTCATGCAATACATTCATAGGTTCTAGGGATTAAAGTGTGGATATTTTGGGGGGAGGGGAGCATTCTTTCTAAGTGTTATTTTTCTCGATTGTTTTAAATATGGACTCCTTATAGCACCTTTAAGAGGAAACTGCGGCTGGCGCCGCGGCTCTCTAGGCTAATCCTCCGACTTGCGGCGCCGGCACACCGGGTTCTAGTCCCAGTCAGGGCACTGGATTCTGTCCCGGTTGCCCCTCTTCCAGGCCAGCTCTCTGCTATGGCCCGGGAGTGCAGTGGAGGATGCCCCAAGTCTTTGGGCCCTGCACCCCATGGGAGACCAGGGGAAGCACCTGGCTCCTGGCTTCGGATCAGCGCGATGTGCCGGTCACAGCGCTGGCCGCAGCGGCCATTGGAAGGTGAACCAACGGCAAAAAGGAAGTAGGCAGGCATACAGGTTAAAATTGATCAGATTTGTGAACAGGAAGACCACGCCCCTGTGTGACCTCATGCTCCTTCCTGATGCCTTTGCCACACCCCTGTGTGGCCTCACTCCCCTACCTGGCCACACTGGGGTGCCCACCAGCCAATCAGGTTAATTAACCACTCCCCTTTGGAGCGGGTTAAAAGCCTGGGGCTCAGTGTGCTCGGGGCTCTGCCCTGCTCTTCTTCCCTGGCCTCTTGCCAGGACAGGGCTTGCTGTAGCCCCGTGCCTCCAGGGCGCATGGCCTTCGGGCCATGTGCTCTAGGCTTCCTGGCCTAGATGCTCATCCACGTGGCTGGTTCCTGGTGCTCAGTATGAACCCCTATTCACCTCTCTCCCCTAAATAAAGCTCTCACTCTCTTATGCACTTTTCTTACTAAATAAAAGTTTAAAACGTACCATGCTGCCTCGTTTATCTGTGCCGGGATTTAGAATTCTTCTCTAAATACTAGGCAAGAACCCTCTCAGGCTTATTAATATCGGGGATTTGGTAATAAGCCTGTGGTGAAATCGTAAGGCACCCCAAATTCCAGTAGCGCATGTGGCACCCCGAATAGCATTTCTAGGGAACTTTAAGGGGCCACATTTCAGGGTAAATTTCAGGGGGTCTTTTCCGATTTCACTTTCTCTCTGTCTCTCTCTCTCTCACTATCCACTCTGCCTGTCAAAAAAAAAAAAAAAAAAAGAAGAAGAAGAAACTGCTTAGTAGCATTGTATATGTGGACTCTCACCTGTACAGTAATTTCAATGCTTGATTTTTTTTCTTTCCAATTCGTTGCCCAGTCTCTTTTGGACTCAGCCAAACTCTATGACCCAGTAGCAATGAAACTATCTCCCTGTCTCCTGGTTACATCTTTAAGAATGTTTAGATCCTGAATTTGTGTCAGTTTAGCTTGTTCTCCAAGCTCACATTTTCCTATGAAAACCCTTCTTGTTCTCAAGCTTAAACAGTGTATCTTTCTGTATTTTCTTCTTTCATTCTCTTGCTGCTTTTGTTCGGACACTAAGAACAAAGCTCATTTCATTTTTTTCCCTAATGTTTTATTATGGGAAATTTCAAACATCCAAAAAATTAGAGAAGGTACTATAATGAGCTCCTATGACAAGTAGAATGAATCATTGAGCTTTGACAGTTATCAATATTTTGTCAACTTAAATTCATCTTTTGATAATTATTTTCTGGAGCATTTTAAAGCAATCCAAGATATCATATCATCTCACAAATAAATCAGTATGAAGCATTCTTTTGAAAGAAATATAGTACTTTCTTGATTTTTTGAACAAACCATATTCATAGAGAAGGTAGTCTTTAAAGTTTTTTGTTTTGTTTTGTTTGTTTGTTTTGGCTGAGTCTTTGGAATTTTGATGATTTTGTGACTTGTTTCTTCACCTAAATATAAGAAGATATATCCTTTGTTTGATGAGCACTCCCATTCTTCTGTCTGTACCTTGATAAAAAGTTATCTGCTTTCCTAAGTCAAACTCATAGTCCAGATCTTTTAAATCCAAAGACAAAGCCTGCCTTGTGGCATAGCAGGTAAAGCTGCCACCTGCAATGCTGGCATCCCCTGTGGGTGCCAGTTCCAGTCCCAGCTATTCCACTTTCAATACAGCCCCCGACTAATGCATCTGTAAAAGCAATAGAAGATGGCCCAAGTTCTTGGGCCCCTGCCACCCATGTGGGAGACCAGGATGGAGTTCCTGGCTCCTGGCATTGACCTGGCCCTGATCTGATGTTGAGGTCATTTGGGGAGTGAAATCTGTGGATGGGAGACTTCTCTCTGTCTCTACCTCTCCCCCTCGTAACTGTGCCTTTCAAATAAATAAATAAAAAATGAGAAAAAAATTCCCTGTCTCTCCCTCTCTCTGAGTGTAACTCTACCTCTCAAATAAATAAACAAAAATCTTAAAAAAAAAAAAAAAAAAGAGCCCACCCAAGACCATGTGGCAGTGGAGGTACAGGAGTGAGTCTACAAGTCTGAGGATGTGCCGCAAAAATTCAAGAAGGCGTCTCTGGCTTCGTTTGTTGTTGTTGTTGTTTTTTTTTTTTTTTTTTTTTTTTTTGCCTGCCTCTATATGTGCTCAAAGGGAGCACATAAGCAAGTCTAGTACCTGCTAACACTAACCGATAGAATAAATAAAGGGGAGAGTGATCCAACATGGGAAGTGAGATACTCAGCAGACTCATAGAATGGCAGATGCCCTAAATAGCACTCTGGCCTCAGAATCAGCCCTAAAGGCACTCGGATCTGGCTGAAAAGCCCATGAGAGTATTTCAGGCATGGAAAGCCAAGACACTCTGGCAAAAGATCTCTGTGAGTGAGATCTCAGTGGAAAGAACAGGTCTTCAAAGAAGGAGGTACCTTTCTCTGAAGGGAGGAGAGAACCTCCACTTTGACTATGACCTTGTCTAAACAAGATAAGAGTCGGAGAACTCAAGGGGCTTCCATAGCCTTGGAAACTCATGACTGGAGCATAGGGAGATTACTGATGCCATAGACAGGAGTGTCAATTGGTGAAGTCAACAACAGGAGTCACTGTGCACTTACTCCTCATGTAGGATCTCTGTCCTTAATGTGCTGTGCATTGAGATTTAATGCTATAATGAGTACTCAAATAATATATTTCACTTTGTGTTTCTATGGGGGTGCAAACTGTTGAAATCTTTACTTAATGCATACTAAACTGATCCTCTGTAAAAAAAAAAAAAAAAAAAAGAAAAAAAAAAAAAGAAAAGAAAAGAAACTATCAACTCCCAACTTGACTCTCACTGGGATTAAACATGACAATAGGTCTGATCTGATTTCATCATCATTAAAAAAAATCATCTATTATTTTTCACTTTATGTTTCTGTGTGGGAGCAAACTGTTGAAAGCCTTACTTAATGTATACTAAGCTGATCTTCTGTATATTAAGATAATCGAAAATGAATCTTGATGTGAATGGAAGGGGAGAGGGAGTGGGAAAGGGGAGGGTTGTGGGTGGGAGGGACGGTATGGGGGGGAAGCCATAGTAATCCATTATTCGTACTTTGGAAACGTATATTCATTAAATAAAAGTTAAAAAAAAAAAAAAAAAAAAAAAAAAAAAAAAAGAAGGCGTCTCTGGCTTCGTTTGTTGTTGTTGTTGTTGTTTTTTTTTTTTTTTTTTTTTGCCTGCCTCTATAATAAAATGCAATTCAAAGCAAGATAGAGAAACAGCCCTGATAGAATGCCACCTGCTAAAATGTAGAAAATATAATCTTATCCTTTAGGACTTTGTGGCCTGTCGCTCCCCCTCTTCGCGGAGGAACGACACAGGACCCTGCGCTGTTCTTTCGTCTGCTCGGCCCTTCCCGGGTTTGCTGCTGGTTCTTCCCGGGTTGGCTACCGTCCCTTCCACCTCCGTGGAAGGGCGGTTCCCCCTGCCACTTTCCCCACTTCCGCGGGGGAGCGGCACACCGCCAGCCGGCTCTCTCGGGGGCTGCTCAGGTGTTCCTTCAGATAGATGTTCCTGGTGCATGTTGTGTCTCTCCTCCTTTATAGTCCTCTTTGCTCTCCTGCAATCAGGAGCAGGTCCTGCTGTTTATTGGTCGAACTGGAGGCAGCTGTGTAGAAGCTGTTTCCTCCTCTCCCAGCGCCATATTGTGGGAGAGCAGATGCATAGAATAAGTCTTAATTCCAGTAACTTAGTCTAGTCCGAGTTGCTCCCCACAGTGGCCTACATGCAATTTGGCTACTTTGGTAGTTTAAAGTCTTGGCCTATAGTCCTGGTTGAGAAATAGTGGAAAAGAAGTCATTTTTTTTTTCAGTCCTCTGATGGTGAGAAAGCCTGACTAACGAAGCTATGTTTTGAAGTGAACCTTAACCAAGACTAATATATTTTTTCTCCAATACTCTAACCCTTGCCTCAGTCACAAAACATGTCCAGCCTGTTTCCACTTAGGGTCGCATGAGCTCCGTGGCTTTCAAATGCCAGCCATAGCATAAAATCAAAAACCTGTGAAAGCTCTGCTTTCTGACACTACTGTCTGCCTACTAAAAGCAGTTAAGATCTCTCTCGGGGCTGACACTGTGACGTAGCAGGTAAAGCCGCTGCCTGCAGTGCCGGCATCCCACATGGGCACCAGTTCAAGTCCTGGCTGCTCCACTTCCAATCCAGCTCTCTGCTATAGCCTGGGAAAGCAGTAGAAGATGGCCCAAGTCCTTGGTCCATGCACCAGAGTGGGAGACCCAGAAGAAGCTCCTGGCTCCTGGCTTCGGATCAGCCCAGCTCTGGCCATTGCGGCCAATTGGGGAGTGAACCAGCAGATGGAAGGCTTCTCTCTCTGCCTCTCCTTCTCTCTCTATGTAACTCTGACTTTAAAATAAATAAATAAATAAATAAGTCTTTAAAAACAAATCTCTCTCAGGATGCCCACGCCCCTTATTGGAGTGCCTAGGTTTGAGTCTTGGCTCTGTTCTCCATCCCAGCTTCCTGCTAATGCACAACCTTTGACAGCAGCAGTGATGGCTCAGATAAACTGGGTTCCTGTCATCTGCATGGGAGACCTGGATTGAGTTTCAGGGTCCTGGCTTTGGCCTGGTCTAGCTCTGGCTATTGTGGTGCTTGCGGAAGGATCAGTAGATGAATGCTTGCTCTCTTGCTTTCTCTCTTTCTCTATCTTTCAAATAAATAAATAATAAAAAGATAGTTATGTGCCTTCTGAAATCCATCATTATATAAATGGCTACAAACTCCCAGAGTCAGTGATGTGTCTGGCCAGTGCTTTTGAAGGCCTGCACTTAGGGGGGAAAGAAATGACAGCTGTCACATCTGTGCAGATCAGCCACCGTGCTGCCATAGAGAACTGCCTCCCACAAATGCCACTCACTGCATCCATTTCTCAAGGCTATCCACCACGGGGTCTCACTAAAGTTCATACAATCACATCACTCTCTCTTGCTGACTTCCAAATTAATTGAGAAGTACAAATAGGAGAATCAAACAGGGACCAGAACACTGCCTTGTGGACAAGACTGATTTGGAGAATAGGCCTTGATCAGTGCCCAAGCCAAGGTTTCTAACTCTTTTACCTCCAGCCTAGACTTTGGCACCGTCCTAAGGGAACATGCGGGAGGTGAAGGCACCCTTCCCCTATCCTCCTAGGTTGACCACATGGAAGGTCAGAGAGGAGACACAGGTGTACTGTGCGCAAGGGAGCTCTGGAATAGAGAGAGCCAGGAGCTCAATGGGGACTGCGAAGCGGGCACTCCACTGCCCAGCAAAAAACAAAAAACAAAAACCACAACAACAAAAAGCTGGTTTTGCCCCACGAACATCTCCTGAGAGTCTTGTCTGATTACTGAGGCCATCTGGGAGGGAGAGTGCTTCAGTGCTAATTTGAGCCCCATTACTGTTTTTTTGTTTTTTGTTTTTGTTTTTGTTGGCCCCAGATGGCAGAGGACATCAAGTCTAAAGACAAGACAGAGGATACGAGGGAGCCTGAAACTGAGCTTGCAAACTGCTAGCCTGCTGAACAGATCCAATCCACAGATGTGTTTGATTTGGCCCATAAAAATTGTCAAAAATATGTTTTAATTACGCATCGGCTTATAAAAATTGGTAGAGTTCACAGAAAAATCCCAGATTTTATGACTTCTCTGGAAAAGTGCAAAGATTCTGGCCACATGGATGTGAATTTCTTTATGGCACAATCAGCTGGACAGATTTCTTTTTGGAAGGGCTACAGTCCCTACCTAGGCTTTGTCTGTCAGGCTTAGCCCCTATCTATAGATGCATTTGTCTTTGGGTTAAACTGACCAGAACTAGAGATTGTTTGTGATCTGAAAGAAATGCAAATCGTCCATCTCCACGTGTTTAATCATGTCAGAGCTAGTATTTGACAATGTGGAGAGTGCAAGGGAGGTGTGTGTGCCAAGAATCTGACCATCCATTGCGTGTGGGGGAGGGAGAAATGAGGAGACATCTGTTTGTGCATTGAGGGTGGGAGAAACTGCTGTGAAAGGCGGGAGAAAGCGGCGGTGGCGGGGCACACCCTGTAGTATATGGAAGCAAGCTAGGCTGGAGCAGGTGACTGCGGGAGTCAATTACAGCCAAGTGTTGCTAAGGTAACTCAGGCTCTATGCACAGGCTGGAGGGCCTCCGGCCTTCTCACTGCGAAGGTGGCTGATTTAGAGGCCAGATCTTGGAGATGAGGGATGCTGATGAGGAAAAAGTGTGCAGAGGAATTATCCTGGGTTGGGAGTCCATGTCTTGAATCAGATGCAAACAGAGCTACAACATCCTATATGGAGCTACTAGTAGCCACTCGAATTGGAAAACATTACATTGCACTCTTTATGGAAGTTCTTTCCAAACTGTAGGTCATGGTGGGGTATATGGCACAGCAATTAAGTCACCGCTTACGATGCCATATCCCATGTTAGAGGGTCTGGTTCCAGGCCCGGCTACTCCATTTCTAATGCAGCTTCTCACTGGTGTGCACCCTGGTGGGCAGCAGATGCTGGCTCAAGTACTTAGGTCTCTGCCATCCTCGTGGGAAAGCTGGATTGAATTCTAGCCTCCTGGTTTCTGCCCGTCCCAGCTCTGGTGGTTGAGAGCAATTCAGGAGTGAAGCAGCAGATGAAAGATCACTCTATCACTCTGTCTGTCTGCCTCTCTGCCTTTCAAATGAAAATGAAAACACACAAATAAATACATGTTAAAAGCTCTTTAAAAAAACAAGTCATTATGTATCAGTGGGCAGGGAAATTAATTTAGTGGGACAAAATCAACATATTAAAAAATGAAAAAAGATCTTTTAATGGAGTGCATTCACATAGTAAAGCTAAATACTATTTTGTGAAACACTGGTTTCAGGGGGTGTGTGTGTTAAAGTGTACACACATGCATATGAATGCACAAGCACACATACTGAGTTGTGATATCAAACGCTTCTTTTTTTAGATTTATTTATTTGAAATGCAGATTTACAGAAATGCAGAGGCAGAGAGAGGGGGAGAGAGGTCTTCCATCCACTAGTTCACTCCCCAAATGGTTGCAATGACCAGAGCTGCACCGATCCGATGCCAGGAGCCAGGAGCTTCTTCCAGGTCTCCCACGCAGGTACATGGTCCCAAGGACTTGGGCCATCTTCCACTGCTTTCCTAGGCCATAGTATAGAGCTGGATTTGAAGTGGAGCAACTGGGACTTGAACCAGCACCCATATTGGATGCCAGCACTGCAGGTGGCAGCTTTACCCACTACACCACAGTGCCGGCCCCTCAAATGCTTTTTATTCTGTGCATTGAACTTCAAAGCATCCAAAAGCTGCTGCCACAGACCACAGAATCATTCACTACAGCAAGCTGACTGGAGATGCCTAATTTGGCATGTGTAGGGGATTTTTTTCTCTTTTGTTTTTGTTTTTTGTTTGTGAACAACATCAACAGATGTAGATTAATCATAACTCTCTAAGGAGCACCTCTCTGGTATCAAACACACACACACACACACACACACACAGAGGTAATGTTGGGCCAGCTGGGAAACAGATTTTGAGGTGTGGCTTCTCAGAGAGGCCACCTGGGAGTTGTAGCAGTGCAGGTGAGTGTGCTAATAATGTCAAAAAGAGAGCATATTCCACAGTGCTGGACCCAAAGTCTGTTCTTGTTCAGAATTTCCCAAGGTTTCTAGAAGCAACATCATCCCCACCATGTTTTGCATGGGCCCCATTGTTGATACCTTACCAGATAGCCATCCCTAATAGAGACTTAGTTTTGTTTTTGTATAGGGGAAACCAGTGCATCAAGAGAATTTGGGTTTTCAAATGAATACTCACCAAATCCAAGCCCCCAATTTTTCATAGATTAAAAAGGTGTGAGAATTATTCAACTTGCTAAAAAACGTTCTAAATGTGTATTCTCGATTTCAGTTCTTAGGTTGTGACAGTCTGGTAACCAAGAGTTTGTTGGCTAGTACCAGTCTAGGGACCACAGTATGAGTGGCACTGGTCTGAGCGAACTAATCATAGTCATTCTATTTCCCTTGTCAACTTATTGGTGTAAGTATGGGCTACAACATGATTTCTAGCCAATAAGAGGGGCTATCTCCTGAGAGCATAGGGAAGAATTTCTCTTTGTGTTAAAAGGGACACGTGATAGTTGTTCTTTCTTCCAGCTTCTTGATGTTATAGTTGAAGCCATCTTGTGATCATCAGGTAAAGGACCAACAGTAGAACAAGATGGAGGACAACTGGGTCCTTAATGATACTGCTGTGCTGCTGAATTACCAGCCCTGGAATTCCTCTGTGTTTGGACTTGTGGGAACACATACAAGGGCCTTCCTGGTTAAGCCATTTTCTGTTGGCTTTGTTATTTGAAACAGAAAGAATTCTGATTGATTCACCTTGTAGAACACGAAAGGGTTACTTAATTTGGGCACAGAGGCTTTGTCTTACCTAGGATATTTTATAGTGAGCTTAGAATTCCCAGAAGAGATTGTCCAGATAAGGAATGGTTAGACAAAGTTGCAATTGTTTACTGACCCACCAGCTATAGCAGATGTTATTCTAATTCTGTATCATTGGTTTTGTATTTTTAAAATCAATACACAGTAAATTATTTTTAAAGATTGACTTTATTTATTTGAAAGGCAGAGTTACACATAGAGGGAAGGAGACACAGAGATCTTCCATCCATTGGTTCACTCCCCAAATGGCCACAACAGCCAGGGCTGGGCCAGGCTGAAGCTAGGAGCTTTGTCCAGGTCTCCCATGGGGAGCAGGGGTCAAGTACTTGGGCCATCTTTTGCTGCCTTCCCAGGCACATTAGCAGAGAGCTGGATTGGAAGTGGAGCAGCCTGGACCCAAACCAGTGCCCATATGGGATGTCAGTGTTGTAGGCAGCAGCTTTACCTGCTACACCACAGCTCTGGCCCGAATACACAATAAATTGGTTTATAATTATAGTAGAGTTGCTTAAATTTTAACACATACACAGATTCATGTAGCCACCACCACAATCAGGAGATAGAACAGTCCCATCACCCCCAAAACACTTCATCATGCTATTTTTGAGGTTACACACCCTGTTCTCCATCACTGTAATTTTGTCTTTTGGAAAATGTCATAAAAATGGGAACATACATTAAAAGATTATCTTCTTTCACTCAGAATATTTTTTCATCCAAATGGTTGCATAGTCAGTCGTTTTTATTATTAAGCAGTATTCTGTTGCAGGGATGTACAACAGTTTGTTGGTCCATTCACCCTTTGAAGGATTTTTGGATTATTTCTAGGTTTTGGCGATTATGAATAGAGTTTTTATAAGCTTCCAAGTACAGGTTTTGTGTTAAACACATATGTTCATTTCTCTAAGGTAATACCCAGGATTAGAATTGCTGAGTCATATGTTAAGTGTGTGTTTAACTTTATAAAGGGGCAGGCATTTGGGTCAGGGTCAAGATGCTGTTTGGGATTTTTGCATCCCCTAGCAGAGAACCTGGATTCGTGTCCCACCTTTGCTTCTGATTCCAGCTTCCTGCCAATAGACACCCTTGGAGGCAGCAGATGATCACTTGAGATCTTGGGTCCTGGTCACCCACATGGGAGACCCAGAATGAGTTTCAGGTTCTTGGTGTCATCCTGGCACAGTGCCAGATGTTGTGGGCATTTGGAGAGTAAACCAGCTAATGGAAGATCTCTGTCTCTCTGAATTTCAAATATTAATAAATAAAATTTTTAAATATTTGTTTACAATAAACTGGTTAGGTATTTTCCAGGGTACTATTTTATAGTTCTACCAGCAATATTATGAGAGTTCAAGATTTTTCCGTTTATTTTCTTTGAAAAATCTTATGGTGTTGGGAGTTACCTTCAGAACTATGATCCATTTTGAGTTAATCTTTGTGTAAAGTATGAGCTTTTCATTAAGATTTGTTAGTGGGGGGGAGGTGGCAGCAGGCATTTGGTACAGCATTTAAATTGCCACTTGGAATGCCCAAATTCCAATTGGAATATATGATACAACTCCTGGTTCCACTAGCAGTTCAGCTTCCTGATAATGGGAGGCAGCAGATGCTGGCTCAAGTACTTGGGTTCCTGTCACCCAAGTAGGATACCTGGATTGAGTTCTGGGCTCCTAACTTTAGTCTGGCCTACCCCTGGCTGTTGTGGGTATTTAGGGAGTGCATCACCAGATGGAAACTCTCTCTATATCTCTCTCTGTCTCTGTCTCTCTCTTGCTTTTCAATAAAATTTAAAAAATAAAAATTTTAAAACCATATTACTTTTCAAAAATATTTTTGTGTGGGTCTACTTTTTTCATTACCTATTCTGTTCAATTGGTATCTTCTGCAATACCATATTTTCTTGATGACTGTATCTATATAGTACATCCTGAAATAAGGTAATGTGATTCCTCCAACTTTTAAAATCTTTTCAAAATTGCTTTGGCTACTTCAGTTCTTTTGCCTTTCCAGATAAATTTTAGGGTTCATGCAACTGTAACTACAAAAAACTTGCTGGAATTTTGATAGGAATGGCATTAACTATACAAATCAATTTAATTATGTTGAGTGTTTCAACCCATGAACATGGTATGTCTCTCTATTATTTAGGTATTTGGACAGTATTTTTTGTAGTTTTCAACGTAAAGACCCTGATCATGTTTTGTTAGACTTTTACCTAAGTGTTTCATTTTTCAGAGTTATTGTAAATAGTGTTACTCACTGGTAACTCTCTCTCTCTCTCTCTCTCTCTCTCTCTTTCTCCCTCTCTCTATAACTTTGTCTTTCAAGTGAATAAATAAATAAATATTTATAAAAAATAGGATTAAGTTACCTAATTTGAATAAGATATAAGGTTGGGATAAATAGATTTGCCACATGGTATCTATAAATTCTTCAAGTTGTTTAGGAGTTACTCTACAGCAAGGTGATAAGATATCATATATAAATGGTGTGATTGTGTATTGTGAACAATAATAAGCAATAGTAAATATTTAAAATAATCAACTGTACAAAAATACTAAGTACTTATTGTGTGCCAGAGACTGTTCTAGCAATTATTCATGAATGAACACATCTAGCAAACCCTATGAATTGGATACTATTACTCCCATTTTACAGATGAGGAAACAGATGGTAAAAACTCAGCTAGTCTGGCTCAGAAATGGCACTATTAGCCACTACACAATGAATTGGAAGAGTCTAGAAATAGACCTCTAAATGTCTGGGAATTTAGTATTTGTTAAAGGGGGAATTTCAGATGATTATGTGTAATATCAATAATTATATAGGAACAATTGGATGGTTCTTGGGAAAAAATGAAAGTCAGAACCCTGCATTTGTACTGTACATCAAAATCAGAAACATATGGTTTAAATACACAAGGTTCAAAGACAACAAATTGAGGAAAATATGTGTTACAGAAAGACAAAAGGTTATTATCCACAATATAAAAAGTGCTAATCCTAACTCAACAAGACTATTCAACAAAATACATAGGCAAAAAAACACAAACAGGCTATAAATTTTTTAAAAAGATAAATAATTATATAAATAGCTCAGGAAAAAATTAAAGATGCTCAACCTCACTAAAAATCAATATGATGATTGATGTAAAGATTGACATATCACTTTGTAAGTGTCAGACTAGCAAAGCAAAAATATTACTGAAAACATACAACATTAGCAAGGGTTTAAGAGGAACATCACTCTCATACTCTAGTACTGTGAATATAAATTTGGCATTATCTATCCAATTGTAAAATATGCATAACCTGTACTGCATTTCCATTCTAGTAATTTGTCTTAAAGAACACCTATGTGCAAACGTCTGTCTACAAGGATGTTCATTGTTCTAAAATAATGAAAATTCCATGACAATTTAAAGGAACACCTACCCTATGCAACTAATTAAGAAATAAGGTAAATCTTTAAATATTGACATGTTAGGACACCCATAATCTATTGTTGCCTTATCTACTTATTTCTGAGTATCCTTAGGGGATTTCTTATAGGCTGACTGCTAGTTAAATTAACACAGCTTTCTAACCTGTAAAATGGGCATAATCACATAAAACATTTTTAAACACCCATCAGTGAAATTGAAGAAGACATAAATAAATGGAAAAGTATTCCATGTTTTTGGATTGAGGGAATTAATACTGTTAAAATGTCCATACTATGTAATCTGTAGATTGCTATCAAAATTTCTATCAATTTTATAATTTCTATAAATTTCTATCAAAATAATAATGACATTCTTCACAGAAATAGAAAAAAGTCCTAAAATTTATGTGGAATCATGAATGATCCTATGGTGCCAAAGCAATTCTGTGAGAAAAAAAAAATGTTGGAATGTTGGAGGCATCACACTACCCGTCTTCAAAATATACAAATGTAGCACAACAGATTAAGCTGCCACTTGGGATGTCAGGAATTCAGTCTTTTTTTTTTTTTCAAGATTTATTTTATTTATTTGAAAGTCAGAGTTACACAGAGAGAGAAGGAGAAGCAGAGAGAGAGAGAGAAGCCTTCCATTCTCTGGTTCACTCCCCAGTTTGCCGCAGCCAGGAGCCAGGAGCTTCCTCTGGGTCTCCCACATGATTGCAGGGGCCCAGGGACTTGGACCTTCCTCTACTGCTTTCCCAGGCCATAGCAGAGAGCTGGATCAGAAGTGGAGCAGCCGGGTCTTGAACTGGTGCTCATAGGGGATGCCGGTATTGCAAGCAGCAGCTTAACTCGTTATGCCACAGCACCAGACCCAAAATTTATTTATTTATTTGAAAGACAGAGTTACACAGAGAGAGAAGGAGAAGTAGAGAGAGAGAGAGAGGTCTTCCATCGCTGGTTCACTCCCCAGTTGGCCACAATGGCAGGAGCTGCATAGATCTGAAGCCAGGAGCCAGGAGCTTCTTCTAGGTCTCCCACTCTGGTGCATGGACCAAGAACTTGGGCCATCTTCTACTGCTTTCCCAGGCCATACCAGAGAGCTGGATTGGAAGAGCAGCAGCTGGGTCTAGAACCAGAGCTCTTACGGGATGCTGGTGCTGAGAGTGGAGGCTTAGTCCACTATGCCATAGCGCCCGCCTCCCAAAAAACCTTGAAATATAGGCTGTGAGGGCTGTTCAAAAAACTCATAGAATACGTATTATGGAAAAACTATACATGGATTTTACAACTTTTTGCACAAAAGAAGCCCAACTTTTAATTCCAGTTTCCATGAACTTTCTTAAGTACCCTTGAATAAACACACAGTGAATTACTATTCAGTCATAAATAAGGAAGAAATCCTTCTATTCCCAACAACTTGGATGGAACTAGAGGATGTTAAGTGAAAAAAGTCAGAAACAGAAAGATAAATGCTGCATGATCTCACTCATATGTGGAATCTAAAAATATTAACCTCATGGTAGTAGAGAGTAGAATAGTGGCTGCTAAAGTCCGAAGAGGGGAAGGAAGAATGAGAAGAAGCTGGCCAATGTGTACAAGGTTACTAGTAGAGAGGAGGCATAGGTTCTGGTATGTTCTACTGCCATCCAGGGTAACTATAGTTAATGTATCTTTCAACACGCTGGAAGAGATTTTTAAAATATTTATTTATTTATTTATTTGAGAGACAGAGTTACAGAGAGGGAGAGGCAGAGAGAGAGAGAGAGAGAAAGAGGGCAAAGAGAGAGAGAGATCTTCCATCCACTGGTTCACTCCCTAGATGGCCACAAAGGCTGGAGCTGGGCTGATCCAAAGCCAGGAGCCAGGGACCAGGAGCTTCTTCTGGGTCTCCCACGCAGGTGCAGGGGCTCAAGGACTCGGGGCATCTTCTACTGTTTTCCAGGCCACAGCAGAGAGCTGGATCGGAAGTAGAGCAGCTGGGACTCTAACTGGCACCCACATGGGATGCCGGCACTGCAGGCATCGGCTTTACCTGCTAAGACACAGTGCTGGCCCCATATCTTTTTTTTTATTCTTTTTTAAAATATTTATTTATTCACTTGAAAGGAGAGCAATGCAGTGCAGGCAGGGAAGGAGGGAGGGAGGGAGGGAGGGAGAGAAAGAGAAAGAATCTTCCATCTACTGATTCCCTTCCGAAATGGCTGCAATAGCCAAGGCTGGGCCAGGCCAAAGCCAAGACCCTAGAACTCCATCCAGGTCTCCCAGGTGGATGGTGGGGGTCCAAGGAATTGGGCCATCCTCTGCTGCCTTCCCAGGCACATTAGCAGGGAGCTGAATGGAGAACAAAGTACCTGGGCCAGGAACCCACACTCTGATATGGGATGCCTGCTACACAAGCAGCAAATTAACCTGCTGAGCTGCATGCTAGCTCCTGGAAGGGAGATTTGAATGCTCTCCCTGAAAGAAATGATAAATGTATGGTGATGGATATCCTAATTACCTTGGTTTGATCATTACATAATGTATTATGTGTCTAAACACCATATTGCACTCCATAAATATGTACACCTATTATGTGCGAACTAAAAGAACAGTTTGGTATTGGGGCTGGTATGGATTTCAGGACTACTGAAAAGATGATTTACACTGACACACACTTTTTTGTACTTGGGAATTTGGTTTTTGATAAACATTAAGAATGTACAGAAAATGTTTGAAGTCCTATGAGGGGCTGGTGCTGTGGCTTAGCAGGTAAAGCCACCACCTGCAACGCTGGCATCTCAAGCCAGTTCAAGTCCTGGCTACTCCACTTCTGATCCAGCTCCCTGCTATGGCCTGGAAAAGCAAAAGAAGATGGTCCAAGCTCTTGGGCCCCTGTACCCACGTGGGAGACCTGGAAGAAGCTCCTGGCTACTGGCTTTGGATCACCAGAGCTCCAGCCACTGAGGCCATTTGGGAATGAACCAGTGAATGGAAGACCTTTCTCTCTCTCTCTCCCTCCCTTCCTCCCTCTATGTCTCTGTAACTCTGACTTTCAAATAAATTAAATAACTAACTAACTAAATAAATCTTTTTAAAAGTCCTGTGGAAAATAATAACCAATTATTATTTATTAAAACAATAACTATTAAAATTAATACTATTAAAACTATTAAAACAATAACAATTAAAACAATAACTGTTATTTATTAAATAATAATTAATTATTATTTATTAAAGGTAAAATTGTAAGAATATTTAATAACTTGGAAAAATAATCACCAAAAAATTCCAAGTGAATTACAGAATGAAACACAATAAATCCTACAGTAGCACCAGAAAATACAATAAAGTTTCTAATTTTGGAGTAGATAGGCAAGATTCAAAAAGCAAAAGCTATAAGAGAAACTACTGATGCATTTGAATACATTATCATTTAAAACAATTGTATCCTAAAAGACCCCATAAACAAAATTTAAAAGTAATCAAAAGTCTGCAAAAAAATTCCCTCACGTGTCACAAAGATTTATATCCAGACTACAAAATTCAATAATAAGACAAATAATCCAACTGGAAAATAGATATGAGCAGGCAAGTTACAAAATGAGAAAAACAATGACCAACAAACATAAGAAAATATTTATTAGCCTTGCTAATAATTAGGGAAATGCAAATAATGAGGCATTTCTTTCAACCATTACATTGTCAAAATATTAAAATGGTTACTATCCAGTGTAGGTAAGCATTTAGGGAAGTAGTTATTCACCGCTGGGGCAGAGGTGTGTAAACTGTAATAATTTTTCTACATGACAACTAAGCATTGTGTATTAAAATTTCAAAATATGTTGTCTTTTTAAAAAAGATTTATTTATTTATTTGAGAGGTAAAGTTACAGACAGAGAGAGGGAGAGACAGAGAGAGAGGCCTTCCATCCCCAATTGGCCACAATGGCTGGAGCTGCGCTGATCTGAAGCCAGGAGCCAGGAGTTTCTTCTGGGTCTCCCACGTGGGTGCAGGGGCCCAAGGACTCGGGCCATCTTCTGTTATTCCAGGTGCAGTAACAGGGAGCTGGATTAGAAGTGGAGCAGTCGGGACTCAAACCATCGCCCCTTTGGGATGCTGGCGCTGCAGGAGGCTTAGCCCACTACACCACAATGCTGGTTCCTATGTTGTCTTTTTGATCCAGTCATTTCACTTCTTCATGATTATCTTGGAGAAATCTTTTAGCTTAGGCACAAAAAAAGCATGCACAAGAATTTTCATTGCAACACGGTTAGTTATTATTTTTAATTTTTTGGTACACTCTACATGCTTTTTATTACAATACTATCAAGCATACAAGGAAAATTCATCATCCAGTAACAACATCTAAAGTATAAACATTTGAAAGGAAGAGAATAAACAGATTCATTAAATTATGATGTGATTAAATCATTGACCAACTAGAAATTTCTTTTAAAGATTATTTATTTATTTGACAGGTAGAATTACAGACAGTGAGAGGGAAAGACACAGAGAGGGGTCTTCCATTCGCTGGTTCACTCCCCAAATGGCCACAATGGCCGGAACTGGGCCTATCTGAAGCCAGGAGCCAGGAGCCTCCTCCAGGTCTCCACATGGGTGGCAGGGGCCCAAGCACTTGGGCCATCCTCTGCTTTCCCAGGCCATCAGCAAAGAGCTAGATCAGAAGAGGAGCTGCCAGGACTAGAACCAGGGCCCATATGGGACGCCGGTGCCATAGGCAGAGGATTAGCCTACTGCATCACAGCGCCAGCCCCCCAACTAGAAATTCTTATAATAAAGCCAGAAAAAACATTGTAAAATATAATTTATAACCATTGTTCGCATTCAAGGAATGAATTCAGTCCAAATAATTCATACATTAGAATTTAAATAACACAGACTGAACTAGAGGCTAACAATAGTCAGCAAATAGCCTTCTATAAAATAAAAATACGGAAGTGTAAATCCTAATATCAGTGCATTATTTGTTTCCATACTTTCAAGAACATTTTGCTTTGCCTGTACATCACAGTTACAGCTACAGACTAGGTAGAGAATATTACACGTGTTCTGACTGCCCGTGACTGGAAAGACAGCTACCACACTATTTTTTTTTTAAGATTTATTTTATGTATTTGAAAGGCAGGGTTACAGAGAGAGAGGAAGAGAGAGAGAGAGAGGGAAAGAAAAGGAGAGTGATTGATCTATCTGCTGAACTGGGCCAGGCAGGAGCCAGGAGCCAGGAGCTTCATCTGGGTCTCTCACGTGGGTGGCAGGGTTCCAAGTACTTGGGTCCTCTCCACTGCTTTCCCAAGCCTTTAGCAGGGAGCTGAATCAGAAGTGGAGCAGCCGGAACTCAACTTGGCACCTGTATGAGATGCCAACATTGCAGGCAGTGGTTTAACCCACTATGCCACAACGCCCACCCCAGCTAACACATTATGGATTCATCAATTTTTATGTTGTAAAGGATTAGCTACAGCAACTCTAAGTACCATAACAATTTAATTTTGCCAATGTCCAATCAAAGTAGTAGCTTTCGCCAGCAAAATGACCTATTCATATTCACCGAGTCAGAAGTTAGACTAGTGTGGGTTAAGCGACTAAAAGTGGTTTGCTTTTTGAAAAAAGGTCTCTGTTACAAATTTTGGTGTTTTTTCATGTGGAAGAAATGCGTTATGGGGAAAATTTGGGTATCCATATGAGCCCCTTCTGTTCCCCACCACACATCTCAGTGACAGATATGACTGCTCCTTGCTAGAATCAGTCTCCTAATCCTCCCCAGCTCAGGTTCTGCACAGCCAACCAGATGTACCACCCTGCAATGTTTCACCAGAGCCCCGGTGCACCTCTGAGGCTGGGGAAGCGATGCCAGCCCTGGTTCCTTGGCATTGCACACATGCTACATAAGAAAGAGACGGCCACTAGAGTTACCATCCCTTTGCCTTAGGTTTGAAAGGAAACAAAATGTGCCTGCGCCAAGGCTCACTAGGCTAATCCTCTGCCTGGGGCGCCGGTGCCATGGGTTCTAGTCCCGGTTGGGGTGCCGGATTCTGTCCCGGTTGCTCCTCTTCCAGTCCAGCTCTCTGCTGTGGCCCAGGAAGGCAGTGGAGGATGGCCCAAGTGCTTGGGCCCTGCACCCGCATGGGAGACCAGGAGGAGGAAGCACCTGGCTCCTGGCTTCGGATCGGCGCGGCGCTGGCCATAGCAGCCATTTGGGGGGTGAACCAACAGAAGGAAGACCTTCTCTCTGACTCTCTCACTGTCTATGTCAAAAAAGGAACACAATAAATGTAAAGTGTGGGGGCCAGTGCCGTGGTGCAGTAGGTTAATCCTCTGCCTGCGGCGCCGGCATTCCATATGGAATGCTCCTCTTCCATTCCAGCTCTCTGCTATGGCTTGGGAAAGCAGTAGAACATGGCCCAAGTCCTTGGGTCCCTGCACCCACGTGGGAAGAAGCTCCTGGCTCCTGGCTTCGGATCGACACAGTTCTGGCCGTGGTGGACATTTGGGGAGTGAACCAATGGAAGGAAGACCTTTCTCTCTGTCTCTCTCTCACTGTCTGTATCTCTACCTCTCAAATAAAATAAAATGGCAACTTTTCCAAGAACATAGTATCTTCACTTTCTCTCTCACAGCAGCTGCAAACTCTGAAGTCTCAGCAGTGAGCGGGGGTGGGGGTGGGGGTGGGGAGTGTTGGGTCTGGAGAGGAGCCTGGGAAGGGGGTGGGGGTGGGGGAGGGAAGCACAGGTAATTCTGCACACTTTGGCTCCGGGAGAGTGCAACATCACTCCCTCACCTACTGTGCAGAAATAAAGAATGTAACAATTTTGCATGGAACAGGACTAGGCAACTAGGAGCACCAGGTGGGGAGGAGGCCTTAAACCCACACCAGCTGGAACAGCCGCATTCTCCAGGGAGAAAGCTGGCTTTCGAAAAAGCCTGGTTTTCGAAAAGCACTATAATAGTAAAAGATTGAAAGCCATATATGTTTATCAATGGGTGAATTGTTAACTCATTCAATGAAATACTGTATGGTAGGTAAAATGAATGAAGTTTGTCTATATATACTTACATGAAAGTGTCCCTAAACTGTGTTAGGTGACTACAGCAATTAATAGAATAATACCTAAAATAGGATGAAATTTGTATTTAAAAAAATGAAGGACACAAAACACAAACACAAAACAAAGCTATTTCTATTTGTGTATATGAATGTAAGGAAAACTTTAAATTTGTCTATGTTGAATATTTTATCATAATGTAATCATGTGTAATTAGGAAAATATTTTTAAAATGAAAAAAGAACAAAACTGAAGTTAATTGCATGCTAAAGAAAGGAAAGCTTCATGGTGCCATTAAAATGTTATAGAGAAATATTTAATTACATGACAAATATTCACTAGGTTATTAAATAATAACATGCTATGATACTGTGCTTGCTTAGAACAGTAAATGCATATATAATGTACAGAAAAAAAAAAGGAGAGGACAAAAAAACCAAAACATTAATACTAGTCCTATCTGGGTGGCTAGATTATGAGTGTTTTTCTTTTTGTATTGTCTATGGCTTCATCTAATTTCTGAATGTCCTACAATAAAAAAAAGTTTAAAAAAAAACACACATGCCTGGGGGTGTGTGTGGGGTTATATTGGTTAGAACGAGGACTAGAGAAGAAATGGAGTTAGCAAGAGAACAAGAGGCTGCTGCAGACTGAAGTGTAAACTAGGGCTGTGGGGTATATGGGGTTTTAGAATTAGATGTGGGGAACTAGACTGTACTTGGCCCAGGAATTAGTAGTAGAAAATGAAGGGTTAGAATTAGGAGTAGAGAGCATGGATTATAAGAATTGGTGGTTAGCCTAGCCATTAAGGTGCTCATCTCCCACATTGGAGTGCCTAGATTTGATAGCTGCCTCCTACTCCTGCCTCTGGCTTCCTGCTAATCCTGGGAAGCCGCAGGTGATGGGCAAGTACATGGGTCCCTGGCACCCAGGGTTCTGGCTTCCTGGCTCCTGGATTCTCCCTGGCCCAGCACTATCGTTGGGGTCTGGGGAGTGAGCCAGTGGATAGGAGATTTCTGTGTTCTCTCTGCCTTTCAAATAAACAGAACAAATAAATAAAAACTAAAACAAAACAAAACACTGGAGGGTATAATCAGTTTTTATTTCCTCTGTCACAAGAGTTCTTTGAATGGTCCTTTTGTCTTTATACTTTAAAATAATTAATACATACTTTTTGTTAAAATTCCAAACACTGTCAAAGCGTATAGAGTTGCCAAAGCCCTTTCCTCCTCTAACCCTTCAATCTCATTGTGTGTCCCCAAAGAAGCAAGGTTAATAGGGGATCTCCTGTAGCTTTGTATTCCTATACAATCTTCTACAGGCCCCTCACCAATTGCACTACTACCCCCAAATCCTTCCAAGGAGAAAAAGAAAGAACGCTTGAGAGCTTACTATGTGCCAGCTCATGTGGATTCACTGTGATGGGCGACCCCCACCCGGTCGTCTCCGGCTCTCCGTACTGTCCTGGCTTGTCTTCTTGCCGCCCCTTCAGCTAACAGCCCCCCCCCCCCCCCGCCTTCACAGGGCAGCTAGAGAGGTTGTTAATTTTAAAACGTAAATCAAGTCAAGTTATGCTCCCTCGAGAGGCTTCCACCACGGCAGGAATCAAAGCCCAGTTCCCAGAGACCCTGCTATCTTGTGTGGTTGCCTCTGCGGGGCCATGAGTAGCTCGGGGGCGGTCCCACGCAGGAAACCCGGCTTCAAGACCCAGGGAGCGCCCTCCCCAGGGGCAGGGGCGGAGCTTCTCTGCGGTGGGTGGAGCCTCAAATCTAGTGTGAGCGGAGTCGGAGCCCGGAGGCTTTCGAGCGAGGGCGAGCGAGGGAAGCAAAGCTGAAGCAGGGCCGCGGACCCCGCACGCTCCTGCGGGCCCCGCGGAGCATTTGCGGCGGAGGTGAGCGTCTTCCCTGGGATGGGAGAGGTGGGTGCTATTCGCATGGCCGCCCTCGGCGCCTCGCGGGGTGGGTGGCAGTTCCCACTGGACCCTGTGCGGAGGCGCGGAGGTGGCGGCCTTGGGGAGCCTGCGGGAAAGGCTGGTGAAGGGGCCGGGCGGCCTGCCCCAACCCTCCCTGACCCCGCCTCCTCCCCCCTCCCCCAGGCCTCTGCCGGCGCCAGCGGAGAGCTAGCCGCATCTTCGGGGACGGCAGGGCAGCTGCCGGCAGCGCGGCGACGGCGGCCGACAGAGGGGATGCGAGGTACCGGCATTAGCTGTGGCCAAGTGGCCCTAGAGAGGGAGTAGAGGCCGGGCCTTCGGCATTTCTCCCCCGGGTTCCAGGAAGGCGGCCTCAGAGGAGAGGGAAGGTGAGGGGCGGGCAGGCAGGCTTTGCGGGTAACTACTAGGCGTTGTGTATGTATGTTTTGGTATCTAAATGGTACTACACACACATGCACGCACACACACACACACGCTCGTTTCGGAAAATTGCTTTTTAAAAATTGAACAATGTGTTTTGCACACCTTCCTATATCAGGGAATCCAAATTTATCTCAGCTTTTAAACAGCTGCATTGGATGATTGTACTACAGTGTATTTAACCATTTCTTGATTGATGTACATTAGCCTGTTTCCTTTGGCGGGGTGGGGGGGAAGGGACGTATTACAAGCAATGCTATAATGAATGGGTTTGTGTATATGTTTCGTGCACATGTATGAGTATTTCCATAGGAGAAATTCTTAAGGGAGTAATCTCTGAGTAAAATGTATATGCATTTTGAATTTTGATAGATTTGTCCAAATTACCTTCCCCAAAGGCTATACTAATTTATACCCTTCAGTGTTGTGCAAGAGTGCCTATTTTTCCACAGTTGTGTCAACAGCAATTATTATCAATCTTTGTAATTTTAGCCAATTTAAAGGGCAAAAAAAAATCGTATGTTGTTTTCATTTGTATTTTCCTGATTACTAGTGAAATCAAACGTAGTTTATTCGTCCCATTACAAAAGTAAATGGGCAGATATCAAGTCTTCCTATCTATAAGCAATATGCATTTTGAAAATACAAACCTAAAAAATTCCACTTGCAATAACAAAAAAAACATTAAAAATACCTGAAAGTAAACTATAAAACTTTATTGAGGAATATAATAAAAGGTTTTCATAAATGGGGAAGAGGTACCATGCTTCTGGATAAGAAAGCTCGATTTTTTTAGTGATGTCTATTTTTTCTATATTGGTTTATACATTTGCTGCAGTTTCAATAAATATACCAAGTTTTTGAAACTTAATATGTTTCGAAAGTTCATCTAAGGGGGGGGAAGGGATGGCTAAGAAAAACTGGGAAACGATTTTAAAAGATAAGATGGGGCTATTTGTACTACTAGCTATTAATATACTCTAAGGGAACAATATTTAAATTAGAATGGACAGAACAATGCATTAGAATGGAAAAGCCCACAAATCGAGCCACATTGGATCCCAGGATTTATTGGTGAAACATTGTTGGCTAGATGTGGAAAAATTGCCATATTAAAAGCTTCAAGCACTAACCACCACCACTACCACCACCTCAAGTTGAATTTGCCTTTGAGGGCAGACTCCTTTGTTTGGAGAAAACCACTTTATTGGATCTTTTTGGTTATGCCAAGGTAAAGCTTCAGTACTTAAAATTGGTGGCTCTAGAGCCAGAATGAACGCTATGAACCTTTAGTTAGATTAAGATGGATTCAGGTTAGCCTGCAGTGCGGCGAGGAAAGAAGTCTGGTTATTATAGGTCTTTTAAAATTTTTTTCGATCTAATGGGCAAAAAATGTTATGTCATTGTTTGCATTTGCATTTGCGTGCTTATTGTGAGATTGAACGTCT
The DNA here is from genome assembly GCF_051225735.1 of Oryctolagus cuniculus. Classification (NCBI taxonomy): domain Eukaryota; kingdom Metazoa; phylum Chordata; class Mammalia; order Lagomorpha; family Leporidae; genus Oryctolagus; species Oryctolagus cuniculus. The sequence goes on along the minus strand of NC_142888.1, from coordinate 37,288,153 downwards.
TTTATATGTTAGTCCAGGATAATATGTTATTCCTGGAGGCAGGTAACAATAGGAGACCCATTGCTCCCCTTCTAGAATGGAGTTTGGCTAATTGGTACAGCCCTGCCCGGAAGCGTGAGAATAAACAGGTTGACTTTTTAAATTTTCCTCAAGCACTGGGCAGGCTCTAGACACCTAGATTGGGGGCGGAGGCAGTTTTCAGGACATGGCCGAGATTTGGCGCTGAGCTGTGTCATCGCGAGGTTTGGCAGACAGCTCCGCAGTGGGTCGGAAACCTCGTGGTAAGCGAGATCCCTGCAGGACGAGAGGTTCCTCCCTTCCCCCCGAAAAACTCCCAGTCATTTTCGTGAAGCCCCGCCTCTCTCCTTTTTAGGAGCATGCACCAGGTCTCGCGAGATCTCTTGTTTCCTAAAGGCGAGGCGCGGGCGGCATCCTGCGGTGAATCTCGAAGGTCTCTTCGGGGCTAAAGCGTATTATCGCGATAGTTCTTACAGCGCATGCGGGAGCCGGCGGCGGCAGATTGGCTCCGCCCCTCGGTCCTTCGTGAGGTTGTGCGTCATTTGCTTTTCGCTTCGCTTAGGGTGAGAGCGGAGCTGTAGCGACTTAAGCTTTGGTGGGAGGAGGGGTCTGGGAAGGGTTGGGCTCCGGCTTTCCCGGCCGGTGGAGGTTCTCGCGGGATCGCGCGAAGGCGGCAGCGTTTCGGCTACTGACTGCAGCAGCCGCGGAGGCGGCGGCTACGTCTTCGGCTCGTACTGTTCTTTGCCGGTGAGTTCTCGCGGGAGCGGGTGTACGTCCTCGTGGGATCGTTGGCGGTGGCAGAGGTAGCTCGGGGGTGGGGGGGGCAGTGACTAGGGTCGGTCCGCCTGCTGTTAAGATGGCGGCGGAGGCTGATGTCTGTCCGGCCAGGACCGAGGACTAAGGTGTTGACTATCCGCGTTTGTGACGCCTCTCAGGTAGCCGACATTAAGGAGGTGACGAATGGCGAAATGCCGATGTGCCGGTAAACCCGACCGCAGATGAAGACCATCCCGTTTCTAGTTGGTGGAGGCGACACCATTTCCCAGGCCTCAGCCGCGTGTGGGCCCGCCTTTGCCCCACCGATCGGTCAACGCCTCCGTTGTTGCCGCCGCAGTGGGCGGGTTGGGGCGAGTGGGAGGGGAGTCTGGAGTGGCTGGGGAATGGGGTTGGGGTTAGATTGGTGGGAGAGGAGACCAGCCAACTAGGACTGGTACCCTACCCCCTACAGTTTTTATGCGCGCCCACCTCCGTTCTCAGCTTTTGCAACAACCCAGATGAATCCCCTAGTTTTTCTTTAGTTGGGCTGGGCTCTACTTCCCTAAGTCCCACGGTCTTAGAGCTAAGGGTTGGGGGGTCGAGCTGTAGCGTCTATACTCCTGCCCCTTCTCCCCTAAGTCATCGTCCTGCCCAATCTTTTCTGCGTGGATACTTGGGGCTCTTATTTAAGGAGAGGGGAGTCGGAGCTTTTCCCTGCCAGCCCTTCCGCAGGCCTTGTAATTTAGAGCTTAGCCCGAGTCCCCTAGCCTGGCCCGTCTTCCTCTTCCATCGGTCCACTACTTGGCGCAGGCGTTGAATAGAGCCTATCGTGATCCCTACATTTACTCCATCTTTGTTGAGGGAGCACAGTAGCCATGCATTTCCACAGGTTTTCACGCTTATATGACTCTGATGGGCCCTGGTTTCTTCCAACTCTGCATACTGCTAGACCACTCTTAGGCAGAACAATGAATGGACCGCTGGGGTCAGTAGTTGGATGATTCGTGGACCCTTCATTTGTGGCTGTTAGCCTTCCCTTTCTCATACCCCCTTCCCCTCAAAAAGGGAGGGGGAGCTGTGGAGGATAACCCTCCAGTAAACCAACTTTCTGTTCTCTGTCCCTCACCCATTCCCACTGCAAGCTTGGGAACCGCCCCTTTTCCCTGTCTTGCTCTGAGTTTCGGTAACCTCTCGGTCTGTGGACATCTATTTTTGTTGCTAACCACCAGTACATGCTTCTCACTTCTTGATCTTTCTATACCTTGCGTCCCTTCCACCCCCCACCCCCACCCCACGCTCTTTTTCCAAGAGCCAAATTCCCTAGAGAGGAGTCAGGCTCCCCTATGTGTTCTAGAAAATAGCATTGATTTAACCCTTAAACATTGCCCTTTCCTGCTTTATTTCCTTTCCCCGCCATACTACCCCTATTGTAGGCAATTAATAATTTCCAGTCATTTGTTTCCTTTGTAGATTACACGTTGGGCATTGTTATTTTTTAGCTCCAAGTTTGCATATATTGAGGACACACCAGCATTTTCCATTCATGGGAAGCAGTCTGTATGGTGGAAATATTGTGTGTACCTTGGGTTTTCATTGAACTTTGTGACCTTGGGCAAGTTTCTTTTCAGATTCTCAGTTTCTTCTCATCTGTAGAATGGGGATGGTGGTGCTTACTTTAAAGGATTGTTGCTAGAATTAGAGAATTTATGCAGGTCACTGCTCAAGGCAGGCACACAATAGATTGTGATTTTTTTTGTAGGAATACACGTGTAGATGCATCTGTGTCATCTGCTAGTTTTATGACCTGGAAAAGAATAAGAGATCTTTGTTTTGATCTATATATTTCTTGTCCAGACCTATCATTTTTGTTTGTGTTCCTTAGAAGCCAAGCTCTGTCTCTGATGGTTCATGATGTTTGAATGTGATTCCCACTCTGTCTAGGAATTTTAGTGCAAAATCACTATCTTGGAATGACTACCAGCTATAATGTTGTCAAGAACCACACCCAGGTGTTCTACTTTTTGGAAGGGGTGCCTCATCCCTTACCTACTCATTCCTTCCACTCTTTCAAAGGCAGTCTGTCCTGGCATCTGCCCTATAAAAGTAAAGAAATTTGGTGCCATGCATTTTACAGTGGTCAAGGGAACTTCTGGCTATTTTCCAAGTGTTCATGCTGCTTGTCCCTCACATTACTTGTTTGGGCCCTCAAAATCTGGGAAGATCTGCTATTTAGTAATCATCCTCTTACCTGGGCAGGATAATTTATATGTGAGAGATTTTAGATTATTTGGAATACGGAGCAGCTTTTCCAACAGTGAGTCACTTCTGCTTCTTTCATGTACTACCTCCTGTAGTGATTTTTGCCATTTTATATTTTCTAACATTAAGTAGAAGTGACTGTATTCAATTTAGAGATACTTTTCTCTTGCTGTTCATATTTTGATTAGACCAGTGCATTTTCTAATCACCTTGGCTTGGATATGGGAGTTGAAGTACTAGGATTGAAAATTTACATTGGGTAACCATCTGATAATTAACTATATGTGGACTCTGGTTTTGAGCTTCATAGTTTCCGGTTCAGTTTGAAAGAGGACAGGAGGTCACTAGATGCCTTTTACAGTGAGTTAAGCAGTAATGAAAGTAATGAAACCTCCATTTGACTCTTGTCGTTCGGTGTTAGGATAAATCTGGGAATGATAATCTAGGCATGACCTAAAAGGTTTAATTTATTCTAGGTAGATCTCTGAGAAGAGAGGAAGGAGTGGCATTAACGAATGAAAACTTTGTCTAAGGTTCAATGGCAAAGTTCAACCTGAGTTTCCAGGACATTTATCGTTTGCCTCCCAGTATGGCCAGAAAGCATATGTGAAGGTGAAAAATAATTTTTATGTGTATAGTATTTTTCACAAAGTTTAATTTTCCTTTTTTACCAGTTTCAGTGAAGATACAAAATTATCTGTATGATAATATCTCCTGTAATTTTATTTGGAATGACAACTGAGTTTTCAGGAGTGTTGTTTAAATGTCTGATTGGAAGTATTGTTAAAGCTTTTAGTTGCTGAGTTCTAAAGTTACTGATTGAAACAGGTCCTAAAAAATGCAGATTGATAATGTGAAGGCTGTTTCAGAAATAATTGTGATTATGAACACTGATAAAATGTTTAACTCTTCCACACTCTAATTAATAAATGTGTTATGTATGTCTCCCCCAACCTTTTTTCATAGGTTCTCCAGTAGCATAACCTGAATTGGGTTAGTGCTCCAGAAGAACCAGCAGATCAACTTGATCAGGACGGTTCAGGAATCTTTTGGAGCAGTGTTGGGATTTCCCACCAGAATGAGTATGATTGGCTGTGATTTTAGGTTCGTTTTTGAAGATCATTGTGGGTAGTATTTGTATTTTACTTCCTGGAATGGAGATGGTGGGGTATTTCCATTTTGTGACTGAGATACTTTGGTTTCTTCCATTATCTGGATCTGATGTGGGACTGGTAGCTTCTGGTATGTAAGTGTTACTCTTTACTGAATTAAAGAGAACTGTTGAAATCACCATAAGCATCATTCAGAAATAAAATTGCAAGACAGTATGTCTAACCAGTTCTTTTTTTTAAAGTTCTGAAAAATTTTAAACAGAAAAATTGAATAGTGTAATGATCCCTGTAGGTACATCACCATCTTAACATGCAGCAACTTGGCAGCTATTCTGTTTCATCCATTTTGAAATAAATCCCTGCTGTTGTTGTTATTTGTAAAGTATTTGTATCTCTAAAGGACAAGTACTTTTAAAACATAAACTCAAAACCGTTATTACAACTGAAAACATAAACTGATTTTTTTATATCAAATATGAACCTGTTCACATTTCCCTGACTTCTTGTTTTGTTTTGTGGTTATTTACTTTGTTTTTTTGCAGTTTGTGTTAGGATCCATAAAAGTCCATTTATTGTAACATTATTGCAAAGGGTTGATGTGGCTCCTAGATCTGTTTTAGTTTGCAGGTTGTATCTCTTTTTTCCCTTCAATTTTTTTTTTTGTTGTGGAAATTGTCCTATAGTTTCCCACACAGTGGGAATTACAGCTCAGTAATGGTGTCTAATGCATTTTGCTAAGTTTAAGACCCTGGAGGACCCATTATAATCGAACAATGGCAGTAATCTCCTATATCCCAGTTGGAGTTGATACTGCTGGCCTAGTCAGTATCCTAAAATAACTAGTCATGGATTCCTTTTTCTATGGCAAAGTCTGATTTGATTTGATACCTGACTTCAGTTCCATGTCTTGGCTCTGCTTACTGCTCCATGTTAAAAGTAGGCCGCCTGGTGGAAAAAGCTAGTGTTTCCTAGATAATCACCTGATTGTGCTTTTGGGATTCTTAATGCATGGTTTCCGTTTCCTTAGGTGATTTAATTATTTTTACCGCAATATTAAGTTGCCTTTAATTTTGATGTTGGTATCTCAGCTGCTCTGACCCATAACTTCTAAGCTGCTGAGACCTAGTGATGAGTTCCTCTGGCTTCATATAGTTCTTGAAATTGCAATACAAAAACAACAGTTTTTGAGAGCTTTCACTTGCATCCCGTTTTTCAGCTGTCAATAAAAATACACAACCATGGTTTTCCTATTTTTTATTTCTCACCAGTTTGTCCCAGCATAAAGTCCTATTAAAGTGTTTGTCTCTTACTTGTGCTACATTGACCCTTCTGTGGTCTACTGTGTATCCTTTCCATGGTGAAAATCTGAGAATGGAAATTGGACACATAGGCTTCAGCCAGCCTTTGATTTAGGCACAGGTGGGAGCAGAGCAAGGCCACTTATGCCCAAATAAGAGTAATTCCAAGTTAAGAGGGGGAGAAAGGGTTGAGATCATCATGAATGCAAGTTTTTGAAGTATTTAGATGAAATATGATTGTGAATCACCAGTGCCATGGGTAAGTCACTACTTGAAAATTGACTATTAAAAGAAAGAAGTGATTCCTTGGGAATTGGTAGTAAGCTTATGCATTCAACAAAAATAATTTTGAGCACATTGGATGTAGGATGTATCCCTGAGTTTCCTGTAGTTAGGAAGTTTGAGCAAAATCATTTAAACCTGAGTTTGTGAAACTAGGGTAACCCGGGTGTTGGTATAAATTTTGCACACAGCAGCCATTCCAATTATTTGAATTTTTCCACAGTTAACAGCTGCAGGTTCACAATGGAAGTGCTGTTGAAGTTTTTTTCCCTTTTGTTGTTTTCAACCATGAGTTCAAAGTATTATTGAAATGCTAAACTTGGTTGCTTTGAAAATATTTGCCCTTCACATTCCATGTTACCTCTTCTGGCAAGATTAAGTTAATTGAAATATGTTGTGAAACTGTAACCATATTAGGCTGCCTTACAGTGATCTCACTATCTACAAGGTGGATCCTGTCAAGCACATGGGCTCTTGGTGTTTTTGTTGTATTGTTCTCTGACTCCTTTCCTCAATGACTGGTTACCAGATGTTTATATATGTTAATATCAGGGATAATTCAGCTCTTAAGATTCTTTGGAAGCCCTCTCATTTGATGTGTCATATGGGTTGAGTTGCTAAAACTTGATGTACTTGTTGACCAGCTTGGTCTTCTGGTTATAAAAATGCTTTCAGATAGTGAAGGAGTGGCTTTCTGTGAGTAAAACAGCTGTAGGCTTTGTTTGGGCTGTTGTTAATCCTGACCATTTTCCACTTTTAGGCCTCTTAAAATGTTTCTAGTCATTTGGTTTTTAAAATTAACAGTGCTGACATAGATTGATCCCAGAATGTGATTTCACAGAAAGTTGGAATTTAATTTCCTATGACTGTATGATTGAATGGAGAATGGTATATAGATCTGATTCAGTGTGAATTGTTGATTGAGTTAGATGAGTGTTAAAATTCTTCAACCCTGAGATTCTGGTTGTATAATCTTATGCATTGAAAGACTGGTTTTTTCTGTCAGTAGTCATTAAATGCTGACTAAAAGGGACTAAGAGTAGGGACATGAATTATTCTAGAATGACCTTTCACTGTATTCATTTAGATTTAAAAGATTTGTAAGTCTGAACATAGTACTATGCATTTACTAGTTTTAGTACAACTCAGATTTTTAAGTCCTTTTGATTAGCTATTAGAGATAATTGTTACAGAAATGTGTGAGTTTTGGAAAGACTTTTGAAAGACTGCTTTGCTTATTACATTATTCATTGTGATTGTTTTCTTGTTTGTCTGTTTTATCATCAAGCATACTTCTCCTGGTCTTTACTTGAAAGAGTTGGGGCTGGTGCTTTGGCATAGTGGGTTAAGCCACCACCTGCAGTGCCGGCATCCCATATGGGCGCTGGTTTGAGACCTAGCTGCTCCACTTCCGATCCAGCTCTCTGCTATCGTCTGGGAAAGCAGTAGAGGATGGCCCAAGTCCTTGGGCCCCTGCACCCACATGGGAGATCCGGAAAAAGCTCCTGGCCTCGGATCGGCACAGCTCCAGCCATTGCAGCCATCTTGGGAGTGAACCAGCGGATAGAAGACCTCTCTCTCTCTCTGCCTCTCCTTCTCTTTCTGTGTAACTCTGCCTTTCAAATAAATAAATCTTTTTTTTTAAAAGTCGGAGTTAGAAGAGAGAGAGGAGAGACAGAGAGGAAAAAGAGATCTTCCATCCACTGGTTCACTCCCCAGATGGCTGCAACTGCCAGAGCTGGGCCAATCTGAAGTCAGGAGCTGGGAGCTTCTTCTGGGTCTCCCACGTGGATGCAGGGGCCCAATCGGTTGGGCCATCCTCCATTGCTTTCCCAGGTGCATCAGTAGGGAGCTGGATTGGAAGCAGAGCTGCATGGGATTGAACTGGCACCTATATGGGATGCTGGCACTGCAGAAGGCAGCTAAACCTGCTGCTCCACAGTGCCAGTCCCTGGTCTTCGTTTTCTAAAAAAATTTTTAAAAGATTTTCTTCATTAATTGAGAGGTAGAGTTACAGACAGAGAAGGAGAGAGAGAGAAGGGTCTTCCATGCACTGGTTCACTCTCCAAATGGCTGCAATGGCCAGAGCTGGGCTAATCCAAAGCCAGGAGCCCGGAGCTTCTTCCAGGCCTACCGTATGAGTGCAGGGGCCCAAGCACTTGGGCCATCTTCTGCTGCTTTCCCGGGCCATAAGCAGAGCGCTGGATCTGAAGAGGAGCAGCCGGGATTCAAACTGGTGTCCATATGGGATGCCGGTGCCACAGGCAAAGACTTAGCCCACTATGCCACAGTGCCAGTTCCTAAAAAAAACTTTCACTTCTGTTATTCTTGACTACTGTGTTCTGTCAGTTGCAGTGTTATAGCTGGAAAGCCATTTTAGCATTGTGGTTAAGAATGTGGACTCTAGAACCTTGGGTTCAATTTCTGACTCCATTTCTTACCTGCTGTGTCATCTTGTACAAATTATTTAACCTCTTTGTGGCACAGTTCTTCTTGTATAAAATAGTGGTACAGTTACCTCATAGGATTTTGGACCATTGTAACTGACTTAACACATGAAAAGTGCTTAGAACAATGGTTCTGAAACTGAAGGGAACATCTGAATCACCTGGAGGGCTCGCTGAAACAGATTGCTGGGCCCTAGCTGTTGGGTTTGTGATTCTGTAGTTCTAGAAGGGGCCCCTGTGTTTTGCAGTGGCAGTGAGTTCCCAGGTGATGCTAATGTTGATGGTCAGAGAACCACTGGCACAGAACAATGGTTGGCACAGAGTGTTAGCTTATTTTTTCCGGACTCTACTTTCTTAGTCTGGGTAAATCACTTCACTTTTCAGTGTGGTCTAGTGTTGCCTTCAGCTAGAAGCAGTTTTGAAATCCTCTGATCGTTCTTAGCATGTAGTTCCCACATCTGTTTCTGTTTCTTGCAAATTGGCAGCTGGATCCAGAGCCTTAATCAATTGAGGATCATTCCCTTTGACAAAAATATTGGCAGAGGTATATTCACTCAGAGCATTCGTTGTTATGATATCTTGGATTTTTTAGTCCATTAGAGGCTACAAAATGGTGACATTCTAATGTTGTCAAGTAGTTTTCATGTATTAGCTGCAATAATTGTTTAAGATGTTTTCCCTCGTTTTTTATTGGTTATTCAGTGATACAATTTATAATTGGAAGGACAAGTTATAAACTGTCAGCTTTCTTTTTTTTTTTAATGTATTTTTTTTTTTGACAGGCAGAGTGGACAGTGAGAGAGAGACAGACAGAAAGGTCTTCCTTTGCTGTTGGTTCACCCTCCAATGGCCGCCGCGGCCGGCGCGCTGCGGCTGGCACACCGCGCTGATCCGATGGCAGGAGCCAGGTGCTTTTTCCTGGTCTCCCATGGGGTGCAGGGCCCAAGCACCTGGGCCATCCTCCACTGCACTCCCTGGCCACAGCAGAGGGCTGGCCTGGAAGAGGGGCAACCGGAACAGAATCCGGCGCCCCAACCGGGACTAGAACCCGGTGTGCCGGCGCCGCAAGGCGGAGGATTAGCCTAGTGAGCCGCGGCGCCGGCCCTCTTTTTTTAAAAAAAAAATACAGCTTTCAGGATAATGAATTGATACCCTGTTATCCTTGAAAGTATATGTATATGTGGACATAGCTATGCAGTCATTGGTGTAAACATTTGATGGGTTGCAATACATTAGATTAATATATTGAAGTTCAAACTGTCCCTCTTTTGGCTAGTGGGAATCTCTGATCGTCGCATAATTTCCTTGCCATGCAGTGTCTCAGAATGTTCTGGGCTTATACATTTCTACTCCAGACCTGAAATCTGCTAATGGGATTAAAATAAAAGAAGTTGCCATGGGTAGCTTTGAACCTTGTATCTAGTCTTCCTTTTCTCTTTCTACTCAACTTCTCCAGGCTACCTCTTCATTCTCTCTTTTTCTCTTTATGATTACGAAATTTTTACTAGAACTTAAGTGGAAAAGTTTAAGAAGCCTTGCTAATAGTAGGAAGAGCATGGAGCCCAGGCAATTCTGGGTTTGGAGCCCACTAGTTTTATCAGTTTCAGCAATTTATCCTGTTCTGTCATTTGTCTCATTTGGGAAAATACCTTATTCATATGGTTATTGGGATTAAGTGAGAAAATAGAAGATTTTAGTACACTTGCAGGTGACCAGTACCTGGTAATTTATTTAATATAGTAGCTCACTTAACCCCTCCAACTGGTTAGCAAAGCATGTGTGGGTTCATCAGGGGTGAGGAGGAATAGGGTTTGTTCTTTGGTCATTTGGATTCTAGGACTTTTGGAGAGTGAAAACTGAATGTTCCACTAGAGTAGTTTTCACTTTGTCTTATGCAATTCTGTGGTGATGTGCGTTAACATCAGTTGCCTTGATCTCTCTGACTATGTGCTATTCAAGGTTCTTTTGTTCAGGGTTCTACTGTAACCTTAGTAACCCATAATGCATCTTGGTAGTCATCATTATCACTGTCAGTAAGAGTGGCACCATATATAGCAGGTTAGAAAAAGGTAAATATTTCTTTTAACATTTTATGTAATATATAAGGTATAATATGTGGCACATAGTAAGTGCTCAATAAATGAAGACTATTGGGTCTTCTTAAATGAAGATTATATCTTCCTTTCCTTCTCACATCTTAACCTTTCTTCATCTAGTTAATATAACCATTTACTGAGTATTTCTAAGTAAAAGGAGTTGGGGGCATAAAATGAATGAGACTTGTTCTCTGCTCTTGAGAAACAATCTAGTTAAGGACTCTGAGCTCATGTTTAAAGTTTCTTCCCCTGTCTTGTCCATGCATGATATGGCCTATCTATTGTTTCTCAAAGCTCTCCTAATTCTGTGTGCCTCTGCAGCCTTTGAGATTGCTGATATGTGAGAAAGCCTGCAATTGTCTACAGTGAATACGGGGTACTATCAAGAAAAACCTTTGGGCCAAGATTAGATTTCAAAGTGACACACACGGTTGACACTATACAATACCAGTTTATGGTCTTTAGATGGACCTCCACCTGGTCTCCAGCTTCTGTTGTGTTGCTTTAACTGTCCTCCTTTTTCCTCCCTTCCCCCACCCTCCCATAAAAATGTTTGCTACATAAAGATAGAGGCTCCTATACCCAGTTAGTGATGAATCAACTCTGTAAAACAACAGCTGTTCTTCATATAAACTTGGGTTTGAGTGGGCCTAGGGTATATCACTACATTTCAATTCATAGCTAAAAATAATAATCAAATTCTAATCTATAGGTTGCCTTGAGCATTAACATGAGATGATGTCTTTTAAAATGTTTACATTATAATCTACAAGAATAAGCTCATTATAGTTTGTGAAAAAAATGCTTAATAGCTATGATACTTGGCAAATTACTTCATCACTGAACCAGTTTCCTCATTCTTTAAATGAGGGTGATGCTATCTCACTCATCCAACAAATATTTATTGAGAACATACTCATTGCTGCCACTTACTGGGAATACAAAGATAAGCAGCTGGGGAGTGGAGGACATCATGGTCTACTTATTGGAGGGAGACTTGTAAATTGCGCTCAGGATCAGCGCAGTAATATGAAGAATGAGCAGAATGTGCTATAGCAGTTAATAAGAGGGCACCAGAATGTCACATAGAGTTTTGTTAGAGTTAAGCAAAATATGCTAAAAGTGTGTCATAAACTTGAAAATACTATACAAATGAAGTTAGCTAAATGTGTCCCAAATGAATCAGTGGCCTCAACTGTTATTTAATTTCTTCCTAAGACTTACAACTCAAATGCATTCATTTCTTAAAGCTTGATTTTCTGCCTTCCTTAAGGGTCCTTCTGTATTATAGTACCCTGAAAGTTACATTTTTGTCTCAAAAGAATTTTCTTATCCCATTTCATAGTTCCTACTATATCATTGAATTAATTCAGGAAAAAATAGAAAATGTGTACATATGTGGAAGAGGGGTATTTATAAAGCCATCATGTTTAGTCACCATTAACATTTTTGTGTATATCCATCTAAATAAAGGTAATTTTCCAGTAGAAAATCAGGGACAGGCTTTTCTTAGAATAGGAAACTCAAAATGTCCAATAACAAAGATACCCAAATGAGAAATCAAAAATGCAAATTAAAATAAGTGTTTTCTTTTTGATCATTAAGTTGGCCAAAAAACTGCTATATCAAGTCATGGTAAGAATTATAGGGAAGAATCTAGTTTCATAATACCCACACCGTGGTGTAGATGAATATAGCTATTTTAGGGGTAGTTTTCAAACTGATAAGTATTTGAGAGAAGTGGTCAAGAGGAATGTAGCTTTTTCTGTAATTTTTTAATACTGTGAGTGATATAAATTATTTTTGAAGTAAAAATTGAAAACTTGTGATATCGACATAAAAATGTTATTAAATAATATTAAATTTAAATAGTGCTTTAGCGTTTGTAAAACCATTTAGAATATTTTGGGAATACGACTGTTTTCTCATTTTATTGTGACTCTTTTGCTTGTAAACACTTACATTTTTAAGTGATGTTTCCCACGATTATAGAAGTAAGCACAGCTTAGAGAGCAGGCGAGCAAGCAAGCGCTGTCTGGTGATTTGCTCCCTAAATGCCTGTGGCTGGGCCAGGCTAAGAGCAGGAGCCAGGAACTCCATTCAGGTCTCCCACATGTGTGGCAAAGACTCAAATATTTGCCTCCTGGGCATGTCAGCCGGAAGCTGGATCAGAAGAAATGGAGGGACTGGGATGCGGGCATCTCAAACGGTCACTTAACCTGCAGCCTCACAGTGTCTGGCCCAGACACAGCTAATTAAGTTAAAAATACAGATAAGCACATAAGTCTGCAGTTAAACCATTCGGAAATAAGGGCTGTTAACATTTTGACACATGCTATCTTCTTTCAAGGCTTTTCTTTATGCCTCTGTAGCTTAAAATGTATTTTCAGAAATGCTCTCTTAAAAAATGTAACTCATTGCCTTCCTTAGGACAATTTCAAACAAAAGTGCTAAAAGAATAGGATAGTGAGATCTGCATACCACCAGCTAGATCCAACAGTTATTAAGTATTTGCCATTTTATATTTATATGTACACTCATCCTTTGATATCCTATGGGGGATTGATTCCAGGACCTCACACAGATAACACAATCTATAGATGCTCAAGGCCCTTATATAAAATGGTACAGAATTTGCATATAACTTACACACATCCTCCTGTATATTGTAAGTATAGGTTACTTACAATACCTAATATAATGCAAATGCTATGTAAATAGTTGCCAAACTATATCGTTTATGAAATAGTGGCAAGGGAAAAGTCTGTATGTGTTTAGCAGAGATGTACATTTTTTTCCAGAATGTTTTTGATCGAGAATTGGTTGGATCTGCAGATGTGGAACCCACAGATACAGAAGGCTGGCTGTACATATGTGTGTTTAATTTAAGGATGACACTCATCCTTAAGTCCACAACTTGCATGTCCTAAGAATGAGAACATTTGCAAAACCACAATATCATCATACCTAGGGAATTTGTTATTTTCCTTTTTTAAAATAGTTTTTTTTAAACAGAAGTCATTTTTATAAAGATTTATTATTTATTTGAAAGGCAGAGTTACAGAGAGGCAGAGGCAGAGAGAGAGGTCTTCATCCACTGGTTCACTCCCCAAATGGCTGCAGTGGCTGGAGCTGGGCCAGTCTGAAGCCAGGTGCCAGAGCCTTTTCCAGGTCTCCCACGTGGGTGCAGAGGCCTAAGGTCTTAGGCCATCTTCTTCTGCTTTCCCAGGCCACAGCAGAGAGCTGGATTGGAAGTGGAGTAGCCTGGGTTTGAACTGGCGCCCATATGGGATGCCGGCACTGCAGGAGGTGGAGTTTGCTATGCCACAATGCCGGCCCCCTAAAATATTTTTATTGAAAGAGATGAGGGGGCCGGCGCCGCGGCTCACTAGGCTAATCCTCTGCCTTGCGGCGCCGGCACACCGGGTTCTAGTCCCGGTCGGGGCGCCAGATTCTGTCCCGGTTGCCCCTCTTCCAGGCCAGCTCTCTGCTGTGGCCCGGGAGTGCAGTGGAGGATGGCCCAAGTGCTTGGGCCCTGCACCCCATGGGAGAAGCACCTGGCTCCTGCCTTCGGATCAGCACGGTGCACTGGCCGCAGCGCGCCGGTGGCGGTGGCCATTGGAGGGTGAACCAACGGCAAAGGAAGACCTTTCTCTCTGTCTGTCTCTCTCACTGTCTGTCCACTCTGCCTGTCAAAAAAAAAAAAAAGAAAGAAAAAGAAGAAGAAGAAAGAAAGAAAGAGATGAGGGTAGAGAGAGATCTTCCATCTGCTGGTTTACTGCTCAAATGGCCACAACAGGCAGGGCTGGGCCAAACCAAAGCCAGGAGCAAGGAGCTCCATCTGGGTCTCCTGCGTAGTGGCAGGGGTCCAAGGATTTGGGCCATTCTTGGCTGCCCTCCCAGGGCCATCAGCAGGGAGTTAGCTGTGGATGCCAGTTTTAGTCCCAGCTGCTCCACTTATGGTCCAGCTCTCTGCTATGGGCTGGAAAAGCAATAGAAGATGGCCCAAGTGCTTGGGCCCCTGCATCTGTGTGGGAAACCTGGAAGAAGCTCCTGGCTCCTGGCTTCGGATCAGCCCAGCTCTAGGCATTTGGGGAGTGAACCAGTGGATGGAAGACCTTTTTCTCTGTCTCTTCCTTTTTTTTGGTCATTCTCCCTCTCAAATAAATAAAAGTTTATAAAAAATGTTTATTTCAAAGGCAAGTGACAGAATCTTTGACCTACTGGTTCAATCCCAAAACACCCACAGCAGCGGGAACTGGACCAGGCTGAAGCCAAGAGCCAGGAATCGGCAACACTATCAAGATCTCCCATGTGGGTGTCAGGGGCCCAAGTGCTTGAACCATTTTCCACTGCCTTCTTAGGCTCATTAGCAGAAGCTCAGTAGCCAGGACTTGAACTGACACTCCAGTATTGGATATCAGTACTGCAAGTGGTGGTGGCTTAATCCACTGTGCCACAATGTTTGCCACAGAAATAGTATTTTTATGTTTGCTGTACTTAATATGTTGACTCATGTCCATGTCATGATGTATACCACTTAAGGATTTCTAATGGCTGCATTATATTCTGTTGAATGCCTGATTCATAATTTATTTAACGACTTCCCTATGTGTACACAAAATTTTTAAGTCCCAGGTTTTCAGGATATTAATGCTTTGCTGTAAACAGAAGGCAGTCAGTAAATTAGTGTTGAATGAACGAAAGAATCATAGGAATATCCTAATAGAGAAATATTCATTACATCCACGTGTATTTCCTTAAGAAATTTCTAAAACTGAAATGCAAAAATTTAAAGTTTTGATACTTATTGGAAAATTGCCCTTTAGAAAGACTATCCTGCATTTTTCAATGTGGTATGTTTTATATATGCTCCATGGTGATTCACAATATTATAATGCCTTGGATTAAGCCTCGATAAATTTAGTGTTGCAGAAGAGCATAAACTTGGATATATCCAGTATCTATATAGATGGCTTTCTCCATGTCTGTATCTGTTGCCATATTTTGCAGAGGCTAGTTTAAATCCTTCAGCTTGGAGCATCTTGCATCTTAACCCTGTCCCGGTTCTTGCTCCTCAAATTCCCTCAAAATATCTTGTAGAGTCCATCCGTAATAGGAAGAATAGTCCAAAGAAATGCATGTATCACCTGAAAACCTTTTACCTACAGTATTTTAGACTTTTTTCATTTAAAAATAAATGCAGACTGTCTTTAATGAGTGAATTAAAATCTACCTCCAGCAGGAGAAATTATAGTCATGCACTGTGTAACATTTTGATTAGCAACAGACTGCATATGTCTGGTTTCTTATATGTCACCTGGGGACATTGTAGCCATCTTTGTTTACGTAGGAATACTACAGTGTTGACCCAGTGATCAAATTGCCTTATGATTTCCTTCTAACAATGTATCCCCTTTGTTAAGTACAGTATTACTGTACTGTCAGCTTTAAAGTGGTAGTCGTTTCCATGTCCAGCAGAAAAGGTAGATGAGACTCTGTGTTTGCTATTATCTATGTCAAGCTCCTTATTTTGTAGGCCGAGTTAGAGGTACTGACTTGTCCAAGTTGTCATGACTGGATAGGGGTGGTTTGGATGTTTGAGCTCAGGTTACCTAGTTCAGGGTTATTCCCATTATACTTCATCTTTCCTTAAAACTGATCTTAGTTCTATTTCTGAATGTGCCACCAAGCATCAGCCATAGAAGTGCAGAATAAATGGCCCCTTCCTATAAGAAAGTTACTCAAAAAAGGAGGGAAATTTAATGAGTAGAAAATTTATATGAAAAAGGCAAAAGGTATAGACTATTCTCTTTGCTCTTTTGACCATATTAAATTCCAACCTGAGGTCAATTGAGAGATCTTTCGGTTGACAATTCTATTTGGTTCTGTGTTTTCATGCAGATATATGGATGTCATAAACCAGCAGATTGGACTGGATTTCTTGCTTATAAAGCTTAAACATTAAATTGATAGTTTCTTTTTTTAAAAAAATTATCAGGAAGAGTTATACACTCACACCCATTCCCCCACCCACCCACCCCTTTTCCATCTGTTGGTTCACTCCCCAGATGGCCAGTGCTGAGCCAGGCTGGAGTCAGGAGCTTCATCTGGGTCTCCCAGGTGGGTAGTGGGGGCTCAAAGTACTTTGGCAATCTTCCACTGCTTTTCCCAGGCTACTAGTAGGGAGCTGGATTGAAAGTGGAGCAACAGCTACATGAACCAGGGCCCATATGTGATGCCAGCTTCATGGGCTGCAGCTTTACCTGCTATGCCACAACGCTAGTCCCCTTAAAGTGAGAATTTCTAAGCCTGTATTTTCCCCCTTCCTCTTCAACTGCTTTAAATTATAAAAGTAACATGATTCCTGTTTTTTAAAAAAATTCAAAGTGAACACTTCAGTTAAAAATCAGTCCCCCTCTCAAAAGGCAGTCCTCTTATTTATACCATGCCTCAGAAATCTCTTAACAATTTGTATATATTATTTTACACCTTTTAGTATTTGCTTCTCCATTTATGTGCTGTGTTTATTTTTATGTGGTAGAATATACAGCTCTACTCCATTCTTTTTAATGGCTACAATTGTACCCTGAAGTATAGATCTGGCATAATTTAATCCTTCCCTATTGTTTAGCCTTACCAGTAGAATTGCTGCTGGGTCAGAGGGTGGTACCTATTTATACTTTGGACAAGTACTGCCAAGTAACCCTCAAAAAGGCTGTTTTGAATGGGTGACATTCCCACCAGCAGTGTTTGTGACTAGTATTGCATTGTCCACATTATCTGTCAGAGATGAATATTGTTGATCGTTTTAACTCTAATCTGATGGATGAGAAAGCACTGCCTTGTTTGATTAGCATTTTCCAGCTGTTAGTAAAGATGAGCAAATGTTTATGTCCTCTGTAAGTTGCAAGTTCATACCTTCTTCCTTCATTTTCAATTGGATTATTTGTTTTACTGAGTTATGAAGTTCTTTTTGTATATTTGAGATTTTAACTCTTTAATTCTGTTGCAGAGATCTGCTTAAGAGGAATTTTACTGTGATCGAATGCTTGTTATTTTTTTCTTTTAGGTTTCTCAGTTACAGGACTTTGTTGGAAGGCTTTTTTTTCCAGCTAGGATTACAAGACTGTTTCCTTGTATTTTTTTAATAACTTTCATAGTTTGGCTTTTCATGTTTAAGTATTGGTATGAAGTAGGTATGCATTACTGTATTCATCTAAATAATTAGTGCCTATTTTCCACCCTGGGAACAACTATTTGATCTGTGAAAATATGCTCAGCTTAAAAGTGAAGTATTTCTGAAAGTGTTATTTATTTATTTATTATATAAAAACCTTTGAAATGTGTGCCAAGTAGAAAACTGGCTTGGTTACTTATAGCTCTTTTAGTTTTTGAGGCTAATTCAGCTTGTTCATGTTTAATGCTTAAGCTTTGTTTTGAATTGAAGGCAGAGTATTATCAATAGTGCCTTAAGGGATCCCCGTTATTATATTTCCGTTTGTTTAAGGTCCACATTGCCTTCAGAAGCAGTGGTGGCTGAGAACTAGAGTATCCTTGCGAATAGACGAGCATATTTCATGTAATAGATATACTAGAAGACTTCAAAAAGAGCTCATGGAGAATGGAACTACAAGGAAAATAGGAATTTTCCAAGAACTTTTTGAAGCCCCCTTGTAAATATTTGAAAGCAGCAGACTGTTCACATTGTTTGGTTTATTTAAAAACATTTGAAGTGACTGTGTGCCAGGCTGTGTGTGGTGGTTTTAAATTTACTCTAACAGAGCTGGTTTTGTCTGTCCCACATTTTGGGATCTAGCTGTGTGTTTAAAGACTTTGTTTTGTGATTTTCTTATCAATGAACTAATTGGAGTCTCATAGCAAACCTGTGAAGTTGGAAATATTTTCATCGTATTGAAAAACTTTCTGCCATATTGATAATTGCTGTGAATATCTTGCTGTTTTTAAATCATAGAAAAGAATTTTTGTCTGTGATCCTTCTAAATTCATTTGAGCTAGCTCGAAGTGTGATATCCAATTCAAATCTTTGACTAAATGACATGGCCTGCACAGTATTTAGTAGGCTAGTTGGCCTTTGGAGAACTATAATCTGAGAATGAGACTGGAGCCTCCCGATCTTGTCATCAAAGTAGAGTTTAAATTTGGCCGGCGCCGCGGCTCACTAGGCTAATCCTCCACCTAGCGGCGCCGGCACACCGGGTTCTAGTCCCGGTCGGGGCGCCGGATTCTGTCCCGGTTGCCCCTCTTCCAGGCCAGCCCTCTGCTGTGGCCAGGGAGTGCAGTGGAGGATGGCCCAGGTGCTTGGGCCCTGCACCCCATGGGAGACCAGGAAAAGCACCTGGCTCCTGGCTCCTGCCATAGGATCAGCGTGGTGCGCCGGCCGCAGCGCGCCGGCCGCGGCGGCCATTGGAGGGTGAACCAACGGCAAAGGAAGACCTTTCTCTCTGTCTCTCTCTCTCTCACTGTCCACTCTGCCTGTCAAAAAAAAAAAAAAAAAAAAAAGTAGAGTTTAAATTTTTGTTCATTGCAGTGCTTAATGCTACCAATCTGGAGATTAACACATACTGTATGTTCATTCTCCTTATGCAGTCATACGTACACAGTTTGAAAAGACCAGCTCTTTCTTGCTTTTAATCAGATCTGTCTGCCTGCCTATCTAGCATAAGGTTGCAGCCCTTACATTAATCTGGAGCAATAACAACATGACTTACTGTTTGCTGGGCTCAATCCTATGAGATAAACTTTTTTATTTGACAGAGGTAACTGACTCAGAGAGGTACAGTAACTTATCTAAGATCATACACCTAAGCCCAGGTCAGTTGTCCTCTACTTCATTTTGACTCTTTTCCACTAACATTCCTTAGTTTTTACCTTTAATATAAGTTTTAAAAATAGACATGTCAAGAAAAAGTAAGATGAAAAAAATTTTTTAATGAAAATATACATCTATGGGAGCAAATAAGTACATTACTAAGATGTCTGTTCCTTCTCCCATGTAGCTATGTAATTTTTTTAAGATTTTATTTATTTGAATGACGATTACAGAGAGAGGTGAAGACAGAGACAGAGGTCTTTATCTGCTGGTTCACTCCCCAAATGGCTGCAGTGACAGAGTTGAGCCAATCTGAGGCCAGAAGCCAGGAGCTTCTTCTGGGTCTCCCACGTGGGTGCAGGGACCCAAGGGCTTGGGCCATCCTCTGCTGCTTTCCCAGGTGCATTAGTAAGGGAGCTGGATTGGATGTGGAACAGCCAGGACTTGAACCAGCACCCATAAGGGATGCTGGTGCTGCAGGCCAGGGCTTTATCCCACTATGCCACATCGCCGGCCCCCATAGCTATTTCTTTTGACACAATATATTAAGGCATATAAAACCTTGCTTGTGCTTTCAGCTTTTCTTTGTGTGTTTTTATGTGTTGACTTTGTTGCTTTTATAGTATTATAATCTCTAACATACTTTTTTTTTTTACTTTTTAAAAAAATTTTCTGCTTTTCTGTACACTTAGCTATCTTATAGTACCCATCTCAACAATGCCCCCTGCATATAGTATGATTACAACTGTGAGGGTACTGCAGAAAGTTCTTGGAAAATGGAATTGGGCGATAAGTTTTTCTGGTCCAAAAAGTTAATATCTGCAGTTTGAATTTTCATGAGTTACAGAGAGAGGTAGAGAATCAGAGAAAGAGAGAGGTCTTCCATCCACTGGTTCACTCCCCAAATGGCCTGTGGCCAGAACTGAGCTGATCTGAAGCCAGGGGCTTCTTCTGGGTCTCCCATGTGGGTGCAGGGGCCCAAGCGCTTGGGCCATCTTCTATTTTCTCGGGCCATCTTCTACCTTGTCAGGCCATAGCAGAGAGCTGGATTGGAAGTGGAGCTGCCGGGACCCAAACCGGTGCCTTGGGATGCTGGCACTGCAGGCCGTGGCTTTAATCTGCTGTGCCATAGCACCGGCCCCAATAATAGGCATTTTACATGAACTTTTTTTTTTTTTTTTGACAGGCAGAGTGGACAGTGAGAGAGAGAGAGACAGAGAGAAAGGTCTTCCTTTGCCGTTGGTTCACCCTCCAATGGCCGCCGCAGCCAGCGCGCTGCGGCCGGCGCACCGCGCTGATCCGATGGCAGGAGCCAGGAGCCAGGTGCTTTTCCTGGTCTCCCATGGGGTGCAGGGCCCAAGCACCTGGGCCATCCTCCACTGCACTCCCTGGCCACAGCAGAGAGCTGGCCTGGAAGAGGGGCAACCGGGACAGAATCCGGCGCCCCGACTGGGACTAGAACCCGGTGTGCCGGCGCCGCAAGGCGGAGGATTAGCCTAGTGAGCCGCGGCGCCGGCTACATGAACTTTTTGAAGACCCCACCCATACTTGTTGAATGGAAAGAAAGATGAAGGTTAAATGAATCTGGTTTCCTCTGTTGAAAATTTTGCCAAGAGTTTAATGTGAACCAACCAGGCTTTTTTTTTTTTTTTTTACTTTGTTAAACATTTACTGAATAGTCATTCATTCGGGTACTAATCTAAATGTTGCTTCTTATGCTGGTGACAGGAATGAGCAGATAAATATGATACAGCCCATTTGTGCAAAACTGTGTAGTGGGGAGACTGTCAGTGTGTTGGTTGAGGGTATATGCAGGCAGGATACAGTGGAGGCAGGGATAGCTTTTACGTTTTGGTGATGGTACCTGAAAAGCCTTATAGAAGAGTTGACCTTAAGGTGAGCTTTACAGAATATTCTGAAAGCAGCCATTTTAGCAGAAAGAACAATGCAGTCTTGAATGTTAGAGAGTTTTAAGATGCTTGATACAGCAGGGGGGATGGTGTTATGTAGTGTCATGTCTTTAGTAAGAGGTAAGTGGGTACCGGCTCCTAGTCTTGGATGCTGGCTTAGGTAAGGAGTTTTTATTTGATAGATTGACTCTCAGTTTTCAGGAGGTTGCTCTGGTAGCAATCTGGAGTATGGAACAGGAGAATCCAACAGAATAATTTGCCTAATTTATGAAAATATACCAAAGGAGAAAATAGTATAATGAATGCCACCTGTCACCCTGCTTCAACAGTTATCAACACATGGCTGTTTTATTTATGCCCCGCTGCTGTGTCCAGTTTTTAAACAAATTCCTAAGTCAGTCACAGATAGACAAAGCATAGTTACTGTGGCCATTGAGGCTGGCCTATGCAGCCAGATCACCTATATAGTTTGAAAAAAATAAAATGGTCCCACCTCAGATCTATTGAATTAGATACTTACATGATCAGGCATTTTTAATTTTCAGAATTAGTCTCAAGATGAAATATCTTTTTAGATGATTTTTAAGAACTTGACTTTTGATAAGTGAAAATGTTTTCCTGAACTCATCTAATGCTGCCTGTAGCACTTCTGGGTGAAATTCACCTGTCATGGCCGGAGCCGTGGCTCACTTGGCTAATCCTCCGCCTGCGGCACTGGCACCCCAGGTTCTAGTCCCAGTCAGGGTGCCAGATTCTGTCCCGGTTACTTCTCTTCCAGTCCAGCTCTCTGCTGTGGCCCAGGAGGGCAGTGGAGGATGGCCCAAGTGCTTGGGTCCCTGTACCCGCATGGGAGACTGGGAGGAAGTACCCGGCTCCTGGCTTCGGATCAGTGCAACGCCGGCCGTAACAGCCATTAGGGGAGTGAACCAACTGAGAGAAGACCTTTCTCTCTTAAGAATATTAGCTTAAAGGCTGATTTCCTGTTAGAGCCGGCCAAGTCTGCTAGAGCACTTGCATCTTTGACACTGGTGAGATAGGGAATAACCAGTCATTGTTATAATTGTTTTTTTGTACCAAGTTCAGCCACAGATAAGAGAAGGGGATGGGAGACAATTCTTAAAGGGTAGGCTAAGGTTATTCCAGAGAACCAATTTAAAATGTATAGACAAAGGACTCTTCTATTTAGTTTGTGTAACGTACACTTAAGCTTTGCTTCTATTTTTGTTGAGAATGATGAGAAGGGCTCTTTGGCACACTGCCATTTCCTCTCTGGCAAAACTGATAATCTCCAACTTTGATGAGCCCTCTTTTGTTACCAAGTTCTTCTGATGCCAGTTTCTTCGAGTAATTGGGAGTAAACGGCACAAGGATAGGGTAGCCTGGTGGATCTGCAGCTTCCCAGGACTGTGGAGTAGACCATGTGCTGGACTGTGTTCTCAGATACCATTCTCAGATCCAAAGTTGATGTTGAAGGTTTCAGGTTCCTCTTTCTTAGTATCCTTGCCCTTGCTTGAGTATACTGCAGTGCAGAGAAGGCATATATACTTAATCTGAGGTATAGTGGTTGTGGTTTTAAATAACTGACTCTCAAGGTGTCTCTGCAGGTACTTTCCAGATTTGTCTTGGGTGATTAAAGGCCATTCTTCAGTTGCTTTATTATTATATCTTACTAGCAGTGCCCATTAAAATCTAGGTCAGCAACCCTCAGGGCATATGGGAGTCATCTTTTATGTGGTCAAGGATAGGGAGGCTGGTGTCTGTGTGAGGTGGGGTTGGCAGGGTGAGTTGTGCATATAGACATGTGCACTGACGAGTTGTGGACCAGATTTGGATTTGAATCCAGGTTCTACCACTTACAAGTATTGGTGTGGCCACTGATGGCCTCAGTAAATTGGGCACAGTCTTTACCTCCAAGTTCTAAGAATTAGATAATGCATAACAGGTTAGAGTAAATGTTAGCTGTTGTGATCATAGGGTGGTTCTCAGAATATTTGGATATTAATGTAGATAATCAGAAACCAGACTGATGGTAAGGTCTCACACTTAAAGTGTTGTCTTCATTAACAAATCAGTTAACCAGTGATGTCTGTGCCTTTGTAATCAAATAGTGAGGAGGCTGGGCTTCATAATTTAGCTTGCTGCTTCTCAGTGTAATGGATGGTCAGGGCAGCGCCCACCTGAATTTACTTTCAGAGACTGGGAGGCAAAGACAAGCATTTTGCTTTGTGGTGCTTTGGAGTTTAGTGTTATACAAACATTTTTTGTTTAAAAAACAAACCATAATTCATTTCCATAGCTCCAGTGGGATTTTCAGGCCGATTTTGATTCAGCTCCAGACCCATAGATATATCAAGCATCTCTTACCTACCAGTAATCAGTCATGTCAATAAAAATCAAATGCTTTCTGAGTGCCAAGCTCCTAACAGCCAGAAGGTGTAGGAAAGAACCTCCAAAAGCAAGCCAGCAGTTAATCCAATGGGTTTGTTTAGATTATATTGTTCTTTGATGCGTGTCCTTTGTTTGGATCAGGAACTACTGTTTTCTTCCTTAAGAAGAATTTTACACAAAGAATTTGTGATTGTAAATGGATGCATAGATTATAGAAAATTTGGAAAGATGAAAAGCCTGAAACATAAATAAAACTGTGTTACTCTGCCACCTAGAGGCAGCTACTTGATAATGTTGTGCATGTCTTCCCTTCTCCCATTTTTTTTTTTTTTAAACTTCCCCCTCCATGTGACATTTTCTCACTAATAGTGGTAGGTACAGGGTTCTGTGTAAATACATAGAGAGGGGCACCTAGTCAAGATTTAAGAGATAAGGGAAAGGATTGTCCTAATTCTGGATAGTGTTTGTGTTATTCAAAATCCACAAAGTGCTCTTTTTGTGAAGGTGAAATAGGCTGAATGGTTCCCTACCCCCAACATTCTTAGGAACCCTTTCAGTTATTCCTTCTTTATAAGATAATTTGCATCCACTTAGGAACCCATGCTAGTGTCTTTATTCCCCCTGCTTTCTCCTCTACCTTTCAATGACCCCATAGTTCCCTGCTTCCCTTCTACAGCCAGCCTTTCAAGAGCATCTTCTACACATGCTGGTGTGGCTTCACTTCCCATTGATCACCTGCCTCACTGCAGTATGGCTTCCTTTCTGCTGTCCCACTGAAACTATTGCTTGTTGAGTTATCTCCAATCCAATTCTCTTTTTTTTTTTTTTTTTTGACAGGCAGAGTGGACAGTGAGAGAGAGAGAGACAGAGAGAAAGGTCTTCCTTTGCTGTTGGTTCACCCCCCAATGGCTGCCGCGGCCGGCACACCGCACTGATCCGAAGTCAGGAGCCAGGTGCTTCTCCTGGTCTCCCATGGGGTGCAGGGCCCAAACACTTGGGCCATCCTCCACTGCACTCCCTGGCCACAGCAGAGAGCTGGCCTGGAAGAGGGGCAACCGGGACAGAATCCGGTGCCCCAACCGGGACTAGAACCCGGTGTGCCGGCGCCGCTAGGCGGAGGATTAGCCTAGTGAGCCGCGGCGCCGGCCCCCTCAATATATTTTAATACTACAAAATCAAAATTCAAACCTCAGAAGTAAGTGGAAAGTTGAAATGAAGATTGAAAACAATAATTCATTAGTTTTCTTCAAGTTGACCATCTTTCTGACTTGAGCTTGGTGCTCAGAATTCTGGTTCTGATCAACAAAGGCAGTAGGCCATTTCTAGGGATTTGTTTTAAATATTTTTGTTTCTTGTTAGATTTTTTTAAATGTAATTGGATTTTCAACTGTTTAGCTTCTAAGAGTATGTAGAACACATCCCTACGTTACTTTATTACTGAGATTGACAGTATCTCCGCTTCTCATCTTGTGCTCTGGCTTCCTCTCTTGAATACTTTTGAACAATAGAATCTAAAAGTGGAGAAGAATCTGCCATGAATTTATGTTCTCATGTGCATTTATTATAGTAATAAAACTGGTAGAGTGAATAGCATGTTATTAAAGCATGGGTTTGAGTCAGACCTGAATTTAGATCTTGATGCCAACATTTACCAAGCAGGCAAGGTACTTTTCTTCCTGAGCCTCAGTTTCTATCTATAAACAGATGTAAAACTTGACTAGAGTGGTGAGGGTTTTATGAAGGCACTTCAAAGTGTGCATAAAAATGAAATTAAAAAATAACTTTATTTTGTGTAAAAACATTTTGAAATCAGTGTGAGTATGAAAGAATATTGCATGAAGACCCTTGGCAGTGTATCTCAAAGTGTATTCTTTGGGATACTTAAATTGCTGGACTTTCAGTAGATACCACTGGGAAAAAAATGATTCTGTGCCCTAATGAGCTTCCTTTACCCAAGATTTCTCAGAGCCACTAATAATGTCAGCCATGTGACCATCCTAGAGGAAGGGAGATTCTGTAACATTTACCAAATTACCGGATCCTTGTCTTCCTGCACAGAGCAAGGCTCTAACACATTTTGGGAAACACCAGCCTCAGTATTGTCTGGCTTGTTGGAAACTCAGAAGACATTATCCCCTCTCACTGTGAAACCAGATTAGAAGTATGATAGCTAGGAATAAAACTTCTGAGTTTTCATTTTTTTCCCCCAAGTTTATTAGGTAGAGCAAGTTCCCATCCACTGGTCCATTCAGGCCGAAACTGGGAGCTGAGAACTCAGTCCAGGCCTCCCTCATGGGTGTCAAAGACCCAGTTACTTGATCCATGACTGCTGCTTCCCAGGGTGCATGTTAGCAGGCAACTGGAGTCAGAAGCTGGAGCTGAGCATTGAACCTAGGTACTCCCAGTGCAGGACATAGCATCTTAAACCACTAGGCCAAATGCCCACCCTGGAGTTTTCTAACTTGATGACTCATAGGCAGTGTTATCTTTATTTTTTAAATTATGAATATTGGCAGTGGAATTACAGAAGCCAGATTAGCATTATACTTGTGTAGAAATTTGTGTGTGTTTGTTCATTTGTTTTGGCTTTTTTTCTAAACTGGGTGCATCACAGGCTCACACTTAGGACTTAGAGTCTAGAGCCACTGATGCAAATAACCTGAGATGATTTAGAACTCATTCTGTTGGCAGCAGAAGCACTCCCAACTAAGTGTTTCTGTGGGAGGTCCTTGGCTGTAGTTCTAGGTTTCTTGGTTCCTTCCAGTTTTTGAATGTAGATCCAGCCGTCTGTCAGTTCTTTGAACTATCCAGTATCCTTCCAGTAAATTACTTTCTGCATTACTTAGCCAGAGTCTTTGTATCTTTGCAGACATTTGACTAGCACAATATCCTAAGTTAAAGCAAGATGCTTGCGTGAAGATTTACCAGGGACTTTAACATAATTTTTAAACCAGTTAAATGATTGTGAATTGCTTATTTCAGCACACAAATTAATCCATGTTCTTATTTTGGAATAATGATCGAGGTTTTCTAAATAGAATTTTTTTTTTTCGAGCAGTTTTAGGTTCACAGCAAAATTGAGTAGAAAATACAGAAATTTCCCATATTCCACTTCCCCCATACATATATATGCATAGCCTCCCACATTATCAAGGTTCCTCCACCAGAGTGACATAGTTGTTAGAATTGTTGAACCTATATTAGTGCATTGTTGTCACCCAAAACCCATAATTTTACATTGGGATTTTCCCTCAGTGTTTTAATTTTTGTGGTATGGACGTACTTAAAATGACATGTATCCATCATTATAGTATCATAGAGTAGATTCACTGCACTAAACATCCTCTGGGCTCTGCCTGTTCATTTCTTCCTCCTCACTAATCCCTGGCAACCACTGATCTTTAACTGTCTGCATAGTTCTCCAAAATGTCATATAGTTGGAATCATACTGTATGTAGCCTTTTGGAAATGACCGCTTAAGTTTCCTCAATATCTGTTCATGGCTTAATAGCTCATTTCTTTTTAGGGTTGAATAACATGTCATTGTCTGATTCTACCACCCTTTATCCATTTACCTGCCAGAGGACATCTTGGTTCCTTCCAAGTTTGGGCAATTAGGAATAAAGCTATAAATATCTACGTGTAGATTTTTGTAAAAACTTACTTTAACTCCTTGAATAAATATAAATGAGTGTGATTGCTGGGTCCTGTGGTAAGAAGGTGTTTAGGTTTGTAAGAAAACTTCTGAAGTACCTGTACCATTTTGCAGTCCCACCAGCAGTGAATGAGAATTCTGTTGTTCCACAGTCTTGTCAGCATTTAGTGTTCAAGTGTTCTGGGTTTTGGTCACTCTCATGAGTGTATTTCCTTATAATTTGTGTTTCCCTGATGACTTACGTGGAAAATATTTGCATGTTTATTTTTCAGCTGCATATCTTTTGGAGAGGTATATGTTAAGGTCTTCGGCCTATGTTTTAAATTGGCTCACTTCTTAAGGCGAAGTTTTAAGAGTTCTTTGTGTGTTTTAGATAACAGTCCTTTCTTTGTATGTCTTTTGCAAATATTTTCTCCAGCCTCTGGCTTGTCTTTTTATTCTCTTGATAGTGTCTTTTGCAGAGCAGATTTTAATTTTAATAAAGTCTAGTTTATCAACTTTTTTCATGGATCATACCTTTGGTTATATCTACAGAGTCATTACCAAACTGTAGGTAATTGGATTTTTCTCCTGTGATATTTTCTGGAAGTAAAGTTTAGCTTTTCCATTTAGGTTTACATTTAGGTCTCTGATCCATTTTGAGTTAATTTTTGTGAAGGGTGTAATGTTGGTCTGCATTTCTTGTACATGTTGATGTCCTGTTAACAGCACAATGTATTGAAAAAATTCTTTTGTCTTTATTGCCTTTTCTTCCTTGCCAAAGATCAGTTGGCTGTGTGAGTCTGTCTCTGGCTTCCCCTTCCTGTTCTTTCACCAGTACTCCAGTCTTTTGACTGCTGTACATTTATGGTAAATCTTAAAGTAGCATGAGCCCTCTGATTTTGTTCTCCTTCAATACTGTGTTGGCTATTCTCAGTCTTTTGCCTCGCCATATGAATTTTAGAATGATTTTGTCAGTATCTACAGAATAACTTGCTGAGGTTTTTATTAGATTTGCATTGGCTCTATAAGTGAAGTTCGGAATAGCTAACGCCTTGACAATATCGAGCTTTCCTATTTGTTGACATGTAATATGAGGATGCTTCAAAAAGTTTTTAGGAAATATGAATTTATTGTGGTGCCAAAAAATCCATCCATGCAAGCAATCATATTCCCATTCGCATTCAAAGTTCCTGAAAATAGGTGCTATTTTTAAAACTGTGCAGGAATTTTAAAAAAACATTTTGTGTCAAAAAATAAACTTTGCTATGAGTATTAGATTTGTGGGATTTTTCTGTGTAGATAATCCTTTGTCATTTGCAAAGAGGGAAAGTGTTATTTCATTTTTGATTTGTATGCGTGTTATTTCCTTTTCTTGCCATATTATAGGGGTTAAAATTAACATAATGTTGAATAAAGGGGGTAAGAACAGACATTGCCTTGTTCCTGATCCCAAAGGGAAATCATCTGTTATTTGAGTTGTATGGTGTCAGGGCTAACTGGTACTTCATACAGTAGAAGCAGTATTAGTAGCCTTCCAGCTAATGACTGCAGCCACAATAGTATGACAGCTACTTGATATATAATAGATGTGATGGATGTAAACAGTTTTGTGATAAAAGGGAGAAAAATGCAAGCCTGAGAGTAAGTGTACAAATAGTTCAGCCTATTATTTGCACTACATGGATAAGATTGTTGCCAAAATCTTACTGGCTTCGTTTCAATATTTTGAGGTTATTGGCAGTGTGCTTTTTTTAGTATTAGTTACTGAAGTAATTTCTTAAAAAGGAATATGGAATTTTATACCCTAAGTATCAACTTTTTCCTTCAGAAATCCTCCTTATAGAAAAGTATTAGATGATGGCCAGCGCCGAAGCTCAATAGGCTAATCCTCTGCCTGCGGCACCGGCACACCAGGTTCTAGTCCCAGTTGGGGCGCCAGATTCTGTCCTGGTTGCCCCTCTTCCAGGCCAGCTCTCTGCGGAGGATGGCCCAAGTGCTTGGGCCCTGCACCCCATGGGAGACCAGGAGAAGCACCTGGCTCCTTCCTTCGCATCAGCGTGGTGCGATGGCTACAGTGCGCTGGCCGCGGCGGCCATTGAAAGGTGAACCAACGACAAAAGGAAGACCTTTCTGTCTCTCTCTCACTCTCCACTCTGCCTGTCAAAAAATAAATAAATAAATAAAATAGAAAAGTATTAAATGATAACACTTTTAAATGAATTGATGCTAATTACCTTGATTGAATCCTTGTGTGTTGTATATGTGTGTACACCTTACTAACTAATAGCCGGGCCTCTGAATTAGCATAGCATCCTTCCAGTATTTTTACTTTAAAAATATGACAGAGTCTACATTGTATGTTGTCTGTGTCTAAGCTTGTGGAGCTTTCAATTGTAGCTTTAAGTTCTCACTTCTTTTGGGAATTTTTTTCTTTTCAGATCATAAAGCAAATAATCGAAATCATGAAAGTAGACAGGACTAAACTGAAAAAGACACCTACAGAGGCCGTAAGTATCTAGAAATTTGCTTTGCCTATCTCTTCATTACAGAGAAAAATCCTTGTGATCGGTTCATCCATACTGATCTTCCAGAAATGTCAGCATTCATATGCAAAGTGCAGTAAAACAGCTACTTGCCTTGAAACACTAAAACTTTGTTTTGAACTCCCCTTGATTAACAAATTGAATGGCCAAGTGACCCATGGAAAATGAGCTCTAGACAGTTCTTTGTATAACTGAAGTAGGCTCTTAGGCTGCTATTCCTATGCATTGAAAGGCAGTATGGTATAATGGAAAGAGCAACTGTGGATTAAAATTCTGACTGTAGCTGTGAGAGCTCATACAATTTTATTCTTTTTTTTTTAAATATTTAAAAAAATTTTTTTTAGTTTTATTTGAAAGGCAGAGAAATCAAGATCAAGATCTTCGATCTTCTGATTCACTGTTCAAATCCTTGAAATAGCCAGGGTTGGATCAAGGCAAACCTAGGGTCTCAGAACTCCATCTGTCTTCCATGTGGGTGGCAGGGATCCAGGTATTTGAGCCGTCACCTGCAGCTTCCCACAGTGTGTGTTAGCAGCAAGCTGGATTAAAAACAGAGGGAGACCTGTAACCCAAGCACTCTGATAAGGATGTAGGCATCCCAAGTGGCATCTTAACCACTGTGTCAAACACCTGCTCCCATGATTTTTTGGGGGGTAGGAATTTAAAGTAGTGGGGCCAGTACAGTGGTGTAGCAGGTTAAGCAACCATCTGCAGTGCTGACATCCCATATGGGCACCAGTTTTGAGTCCCAGCTGCTTTGCTTCTGATTCAGCTCCGTACTAATGACCTGGGAGGGCATTGGAGGATGGCCCAAGTGCTTGGGCCACTGCACCCACGTGGGATACATGGATGGAGCTCCTGGCTTTGGCCTGGCCCAGACCTGATCATTGCAGACATTTGGGGAGTGAACCAGTGGGCAGAAGATCTCTTTTCTCTCTGTCTCTTCCTCTCTCATTGTAACTCTTGGAAATGAAAGTAGTAACAACTTACTGGTGTTCTTGTGAAGCCTGTGTTTTAGCTTTCTTTATAGTAATAAACAATCATACAATTCAGTTTAACCTCTGTATTGTGTGTCCATGTCAGCTGATCCTATTTCAGCAGTAGAATTTCAGCTTCAGTCTAGTATGCCATCAGCTGATTTGAACCCTGCATTCTGAAGTTAAGGAAACATTGCTTAAGATACTCCTGTAGACCCTTGTGCTGTAGTTCAAAGCGCACAATCTTTAGAATTAGACCTGCATTTGTAGGTGAGAGTTTATTAGTTTGCCTGGTTTCCACAGTTGCAAAATGGGTTAACAGTTCCTCCCTCCTTGATACGAGCCAATTACTTAGCACAGTGTCTGACATGTAATAAATTAGTTAAGTTTTTAAATACAAACTGCTTGTTTTTTGTTTTTCAAAAATGAAGCTATCTACCAAGTTATCACTGAAGGATCTCCATTCTTAACATTTTTGTATTTCTTCCAGTCTTTTAAAAATTATTGCATGTGCACAGTTATCTTGCCCGTTCATCAGTATTGTTTCCCAGTATCCTCACTGGTGTTATCTTTTCACAGATTATCTTTTCAACCTTTATAAGTTTATCAGATGGGGGAAGAAGTATTTCACTGATCTAACCTGTATTGCTTCAATCTATGTATTTTTCAAGCTTTTGGACCTTGTATCAGTTATCTTATAGCTTTCATTTTGTATTTGACATTGTCATGTGACTGTGTTTCTTACTGAATGCCATATATATATATATGAGAGGATTTTTTTTTAAAAAGTTTATGTATTTGAAAGGTAAAGTTACAAAGAGGCAGAGAGAGAGGTGTCTTCCATCCTCTGATTCACTCCCCCCTCAAATGGCTGCAACTGGCCTGATCCAAAGCCAGGAGCTTCTTCCAGGTCTCCCATGTGGGTGCAGGTGCCCAAGGACTTGGGCCATCTTCTGCTTTCCCAGGCCATAGCAGAGAGTGGAGTAGCCAGGACTCAAACTGACGCTCATGTGGGATGCCAGCACTGCAGGCCATGGATGCTTTACCTGCTACACCACAGTGACGGCCCCGAGAATATATTCTTTTTATTTATCTCTTGCAGTTACTTTTATCGGCTTTTGCTTCTGAGTATTTAAAAGTGTTCATTTATTAGACGGACATTCAGAGAGTGACTCCCATTTACTGGTTCACTCTCCAGATGTCTGCAATGGCCAGGACTGGACTGGGCCAAAGCCAGGAGCTCAATACAGGTCTCCTATGGGGTTCAGGAATCTGTTTACTTGAGCCAAAGCCAGGTATTGAACCTAGGCCCTTGGATATGACGTGTACATCTTAACCAGTGATCTAACTGCTAGGCTAGAAGCCCTGAGTTTTTTCAAAGGTTTATTTTATTTATTTGAAAAGTAGAATTCTAGGGAGAGACAGAGAGAGAAAGAGAGAGATTGATCTTCCATCCACTGATTCACTCCCCAATTAATTGCAACGACTAAGGCTGGACTAGACTGAAGCCAAGAGCCGGGAGCTTTGTGGGTGGCAGGGGCCCAAGTACTTACCATCTTCTGCTTTCCCAGGCACATTAGCAGGGAGCTGGATCGAAAGTAGAGCAGCTGAGACTATTAACTGGTGCCTATATGGGATGCTGGCATTGCAGTTGGTGGCTTTAACCTGCTGTGCTACAAAGCCAGCCCCTGCAGGTGTTCCTTATATATTATATATATATATATATATATGTATGTTTTGGAAATCAACCCCTGAAAGACATCAAGCAAAGTGAATTAAGTCAGTTGTAAAGGTCCAAATACTGTATGATGCCTCTGGTGTGAGGCATCTAAAATAGACACAGAGATGGCCAATAGAGTGGTGGATGCCAGGGAATGGGGGAAGTTGTTCAGTGCATATAAAGTTAGTTATACAAGATGAGTAAGTTCTAGAGTTGTGCTGTACAACATATTGCCTGTAGTCAACAAAAGTATTGTGCACTTAAAATTTTGTTAATAGATTTCTTAACATGAACACAAAAAGGGGTAGGAGGAAACTTGGAGGTGATGGAAACATTTATTGCCTGGGTTATGTTATGGTGACGGTAATGTGAGTTTATGTGTATATCCAAACTCACCAAATTATATACACCAATTATGTACAGTTTTTTATATCCGTTATAACTTAGTAAAGCAGGGACAGTGGCGCAGGCACATGACTAGCTGGGAAAAATATTGATACTTCAGTGTAATCACTATCTTTAGTAGTAAGATCAGTAGGAAAAATGAATGGCCCAATGACAAAATGAGCATAAAACATTTCAGAAAAGAACAAAACTAGTAAACATCCCGATAATTTTAACCTTATAGATCATCAAAAGAAATAGTATTTTTTTTAACTTAGTGGATTATAAAGGATTTGATCCAAATTTCTGGTTAATTTTTCCTAGCTTCTAGCAGATTACTTAGGATAAGCTTCTAGAAGTGGAATTTTTAGGTTATCAACTATGTACATTTTTTTTTTGACAGGCAGAGTAGACAGAGAGAGAGACAGAGAGAAAGGTCTTCCTTTTTGCCATTGGTTCACCCTCCAATGGCCACCGCCACCGGCGCGCTGCAGCCAGCGCACCGTGCTGATCCGAAGGCAGGAGCCAGGTGCTTCTCCTGGTCTCCCATGGGGTGCAGGGCCCAAGCACTTGGGCCATCCTCCACTGCACTCCCTGGCCACAGCAGAGAGCTGGCCTGGAAGAGGGGCAACCGGGACAGAATCCGGCGCCCCAACCGGGACTAGAACCCCGTGTGCTGGCACCGCAAGGTGGAGGATTAGCCTAGTGAGCCGCGGCGCTGGCCTAACTATATACATTTTTAAGACTTGAATTGCCTTTTTTCCTCAAGTAGAATGTAAGAGTGTTCATTTTCCCACGGTGTGGTCAATACTAGGTATTATATCTTACATTGATAATTTGTAGAGCAACAGCAGTGCAAAGGATTTTTCCCCTAGGTTTGATATCTGTTGGAACAAATCAATAGAAACCCTGGCTGTTGGTATGGAGCTATTGAACTGGCAAGCTCTTTTGTTTATGTTAGGATGAGTAAGGAAAAATCACGTTTACATTTATATAGTGAGGCTAATAGGGTAAAGATGGCATTATGCCAACTGGTTCTTGGGAGCAGGAAATACAAGCATCTTAGGTGCCTCAGAAATGCATGTGCCAGAGGGTCAGAAATGGACCCTGTGAAAGCTTCAGGGCTGCCACACAAGGAATATTTCTAGGGGTTTTGAGGTCTGACAGACATTGAGATATGCCTTTCAAAAGCAAGACAAGTCCCTGCACCTTGTCCCACACACAGTGAAGGAGAAGAATGCTGTATAGGATACTTCTTTTGGATTTTTTGTCATATTTGGTCATGCTATCTTGATCTATTTACTGGGTAACCTTTAAAGCATTCAGTGGGCCATTGCTAAAGTGCTAGCGAGGTTTGGATCTAGAAAAGATTGCAGAAGCTCTGATGCAAGCCGCCCTACTACTTGGACATTATGATCTAGGAGACCCAGTTATTTGACTTCGGTGTCAAGGATGCATGTGGTGCCCCAAAAAGAGAATCACAATTAAGAACTCTAGAAGTTTTAGCCATACTGTGTATGTTTTTTTAAAGCTCTTGTTATAGTCCACATTGTGTTTTAGATGCCGAAAATAAAATTCCCACAGTTTGAGTCTCAACTGCTGTATTGCTGTATACATAAGTGGCATTAGTTCATTTTGTAGAAAAGAATACTGAGATTCAAAGAGTTAGCTTATCGACAACCTAATTCCAAAGTCTGCGCCTCTCAATATTTAAGCTGTTGTTATGTGAGATAAGTTCTTCACGTATGTGGCAGACATTTGAGTTTCCTGTCTCTAAGGTAGCTATTCTGTTTCAGGCAAGAAACCTAAGTGATTGGACTTGCTCATGATCAGATACCTGACTAAACACAGCTCAAAAACGGAACCCAGATTTGTTTGGTTACAAATCTGGGCCCCTTCCCAGGGTACTGTTCTGTCTTTATAAAGTTAAAGTGTAGGGCCTGCTGTTGTAGTTCTGCAGGTTAAGCGGCTGCTTATGACACCAGTATCCCATATCAAAGTGCCAGGTTCGAGTCCTAGCTGCTGTACTTCCAATCCAGCTTCTTGTTAACGTGCCTGAGAAAGCAGATTATGACCTAGGTGCTTGAGTCTCTGCCACCTATGTGGGGGAACCAGATGGAGTTCCTGGCTCTTAGCTGATAGGGGCATTTGTGGAATGAAACAATGGATGAAAGCTCTGTCTCTCCCTCTCTCTGCCTTTCAAATAAATAAATATTTTTAAAGATTTATTTTATTTATTTGAAAGACAGAGAAACAGAGAGGTAGAGACAGAGAGAGAAGCCTTCCATCGCTGATTAACTCCCCAGATGGCCTCAACAGCCAGAGCTGCGCTGATCCAAAGCCAGGCACCAGGAGTTTCTGGGTCTCCCACGTGGGAGCAGGGGCCCAAGAACTTGGGCCATCTTCTACTGCTATCCCAGGCCATAGCAGAGAGCTGGATGGGAAGAGGAGCAGCTGAGACTAGAACCAGCACCCACTTTGGGATGCCAGTGCTTCAGGCCAGGGCTTTAACTCACTGCACCACAGCGTCATCCATTAACAGCACATTTCTGTCCCAGCTTGTATTTTCTTCCTCCCTTCTACTTTTGGATACTTTAAACTCTCAAACCTTTCCTTGTTACCTGGCAGACAAGCCCTTTCATCAGTAAGCAAAAATGTATGGAAATGGGAACCCCAAGAAGGAGTGAAGTCGTCCTAGTTTGACAAAGTTCAGAAGCTCTTTGCCTTCCCTCAGTTGGAGGGTTTAATGTTGGAGGAAAATGTAGCCAGTGCTGATCTTCACCTTTAGTTGGGATTTCACTGGTTGTATTTTTCTGATACAAATTGCTGTTAATGTTTAGCCTTTTCCCTTCGTTTCTGTTATTTGTAACCTTCCAAGAACTTTGCATGTATATAGGTTTATCAAGTTTTTAGCACAGATGGATTATTATGAAAGAAACATTTTCTCTTGGTTTCCAATGTAATCCTATGATAATGTGGCAAATCTCTGGTTTTCTTAAGTATTGTATTCTAGCATAAATTACATTACTGTGTGGGCTCAAGGGCCACTTTTCCCTTTCTCCCTCTCTCTGTCACATATTCCAAAACACCTTTTGTGTGTATTTGTTTTTCTCAGCCTGCAGACTGCAGAGCCTTAATAGACAAACTCAAAGTTTGTAATGATGAGCAACTCCTCTTGGAACTACAGCAGATCAAAACATGGAATATTGGAAAGGTATGTGAACTCATGCTTCCAGAAGATACGACTCACTTTACTAGTACGTCGTGCTGTGTGTTTTGATACAGAAATAGCAACACAATGGAGTAGTCACAGCACTTACCTAATAAGTAGGTAGCATATGCCTAGCACAGTTCTAAACCAGTGACCTTCAACCTGAATCGTTCCCAAGAAAATTTTCAAAGGGAAAACTTGTCTAGCCAAGGATTGCATAAGTGATAATAAAGAAGGTCAACCACAGAGTTCTTTTAGTTTGACAGTATGACTTTGAGATAGTCTACAGATTTTTACCTTTAGTTTAAAAGAATTTTCTTTAGGTAACTAAAAATGAACCCTTCTGATTAAATGAGTTCTTATAGGGTCAGTGCTTATCTTCGTAGATCTCAGCATGTAGCCAGAATTCTCCCTCTTGAACATTTATCATTAAGGTTTTGTTGTGTCTACTGGTGTTGACACGTTACTTTGAGATGTATACAAACGAACTCTCAGGTTCTTTTTAGCTCAGAATATGCTCTTTCTCATATGGGCAAAAAGTAGGAAGAGAATTTGACAAAGTGCCATACTCAGCAATTTCTCGTACGGAAGCTCAACTGCAAGGCATGCATACGGTGCTTTTCCCATATTCTGATATCCTCTTTTCCCCTCTGCAGTGCGAGTTATATCACTGGGTGGACCTGTTGGACCGCTTCGATGGAATTCTGGCAGATGCTGGACAGACAGTGGAGAACATGTCATGGATGCTCGTATGTGATAGACCGGAAAGAGAGCAACTGAAAATGCTTCTTTTGGCTGTGTTGAACTTCACAGCCCTGCTCATTGAATACAGCTTTTCTCGGCATCTGTACAGTTCCATAGAGGTAGGGGGAAGTTATAGCCCTATGTAGGCTGTTCTTAACTAGAATTGTTTATACCCACTCCTCCAAAAAAAAAGATTGTTATTTCTCTCTAATGTTTGCTTTCTTTCCTTTTCATTCTGAAGTTCTGGGCTTTTCTTTGTACAAACAATGGAAGATTGTTTCTTGTATTATAGATTTCATGCTTCTTAGGATTGATGGGAAGGTACTGTACTACCACCTTACCCTGAGTTTCAAGATTGAAGAAATGAATGAGAAATGTAATATATATTCTGAAGTATTCTAGGAAAGTTGCCAGAGTTAGTCTTCATCCCAGGTTGTTAGAGCAGTCTCAGATTACTTTTAAACTATTAGAAATAGTTTGGTTGCCTTAACACATTTACATACCTACCACTAGACTTAAGTTTTAGTATGCTGCTTTTCATTTTCTTCTTTACTCTTTCATACTCTCCCCCAAAATATACACGTTCTTCCCTTGGTATCTGTTGGGGGATTGATTTCAACATCCCCTATGGATACCTAAATTTGCAGATGCACAAATTTGTTAAAAATCAATCAGCAAATGCATTCTTTCATTATTTATAATACCTAATACAATATAAATGCTGTGTAAATACTTGTTAATCTATCTTATTTGAGGATTATGACAAGATAAAAGTCTGTATGTGTGACAGTACCTTAGTCCACTTGGAAGCTTAATGTGTTAGGTCACATTTGTCTCTTTTGTAATGTCTTCCTTCATGTGGGGACATTTATGTAATTTTAAGCTGCTATTTACATTTGCTTACATTTTTTACATTTATTGTACTTACCGGCTAGTTGCCAGATTGTAAGCTCCTTTTGGACCAGGTGACATGTTGTAGATTCTCATATTTAGAATTTTTTTGTATTGTGACCACTCAATAGCTTTGTCAGTGTTACCAAATACATTGTTACATTGCTCTTTTAAGTTTCCAAGGCCAGAGTGTCCCTGGTACCATGAACTTTGTTCCCTTTTGTCCCTGTAGCATTTGACAACTTTATTGGCGTCCTCTGATATGCAAGTGGTGCTGGCTGTCCTTAACCTTCTGTATGTATTTAGCAAAAGATCAAACTATATCACACGTCTGGGATCTGACAAGAGGACCCCACTGCTAACACGGCTGCAACATTTGGCAGAGGTGAGTATTTGGTGAAGAGGAGAAGGGAACAAATACTGGAGCATATATTTCCTTTCACGGGTGCTTCTTAAAGTCAGAATGGGTTAGAATCCCCAAGTTAACTTTGCTGGCCTAAGGGAATGGAAATATTGGGGCTCACTTTTCTAAGTTGAAAGAAACCTAAGTAGTGAATTTTAAAGAACTCAAGCAGAAGCACTTTGTTTGAAAGCTTCTTTGTTTGCAGCTTCTCTTCTGCAAAGAAAATTCAAAATCAGATCCTGTGTGACAGAGAAGCATAGTATAATAAAATCAAGTGGATTTGATTCCTGGCCCCATGTTGCTTATTAGCTCTGATATCAGTTTTTCTATCTGGGATTTAATATATCTAACCTCAAGGTGGTTTTCAAACAAAGTATGATGTAGGATACTTAAGAGTTTGTGATGATAATGATTATAATTGAAGGCAAAAGGCTTCATATTAAAGATCAGCTCTACAAAGCCATGTGCAATATTCCTAGAAGCTTATTGGTTATACATACTCCAGTTTGAGGGATAACCATTGCTGGAAAATATTTTTGGAGTAAAACTAACGCAGGCATTTTAGAGTCTAACAGAATGGTTATCTCCAAAATAACAGAACTCGAGTTTCAGGCTAGTCATGGTTTCCATGATTACTGAAAAATCATATTTTTAATTTTTTAAAAGATTTATCTTTTTTTATTTGAAAGGCAGAGTTACTTAGATCTTCCATCTGCTGGTTTACTCCCCAAATGGCTGCAATGACCAGAGCTGGGCCAGACTGAAGCCAGGAGCTTCTTCTGGATCTTGCGCATAGGTGCAGGGGCCCAAACTCTTGGGCAATTCACCACTGCTTTCCCAGGTGCATTAAACAGGGAACTGGATAGAAAGTGGAGCAGCTGGGACTTGAACTGGTGCCCATTTGGGATGCCAGCGCTGTAGGCAGTGGTTTAACCCGCTATACCACAGCACCATCCCTGGAAAATCATTTTTATGTGACTTTTGTGTTTGTATAGCATGTATTGTGAAAATTCTAGGGCATACAGGAAAGTATAGAGAAAATCCATCAGTTACCTATAATTCATCAGAGTGTGTATTTTTTTTAAGATTTATGTATTTATTTGAAAGAATTATAGAGAGAGAAGGAGAGGCAGAGAGAGAGGGAGAGGTCTTTCATCTGCTGGTTCACCCCCCAATTGGTTGCAGTGGTAGGAGCTGCGCCCATCCAAAGCCAGGAGCCAGGAGCTTCTTCTGGGTCTCCCATCGGGGTGCAGGGGCCCAAGGACTTGGGCCATCTTCTACTGCTTTCCCAGGTCACAGCAGAGAGCTGGATGGGAAGTGGAGCAGCTAGGACACAAACGAGTGCCCATATGGGATGCCAGCACCGCAGGTGGCAGCTTTATCAGCCATGCCATAACACCAGCCCCAGAATGTGTATTTCTTAACATATTGTAAATATGTCCTCATTATATTTGAAAAAACACAAGGCAGTTCAAAATCAGATTCCAAGTAGCAAGAGGAAAAACAAGCCATATCTCAGTAGATAAAGCATCTGATAAAGTTCTGCTTGTTAGCACAATAAGTGATACAAACTCTAATGAAGCCAGGAAAGGAAAATTCTAAATTTATAAATTATGTACCAAAAGTTGTAAATGGAGAAGCTGAAGCATTTCTGTTGAATTCAGAAGTAAGGCAGAACCCACCTGGTGTTGGAGTGCAGCAGGTTAACTTGCCACCTGGAATGCCCGCATCCCATGTCGGAGTGCCCGGGATCAAGTCCCACCTTTGTTTCCAATCCAGCTTCCTGCTAATGCACCTTGGAGCCAGCAGATGATGACCCAAGTACTCAAGTTCCTGCCACTTACAGGGGACACTCAGATGGAATTCCTAACTTCTGGCTTTGGCCTGGCCCAACCCCAGGAGTAAACCAGATGATGGAAGATCTCTTTCTCTCTCTGTGTCTCTTCTCTCTCCTTGTCACTTTTCCTTTTCAAATAAATAAATAAATCTCTGTTTTCAAAAAGTCACACAAGGATGCTGGGAATTAGTTTGGTGTTTTAATTTGCACCAGAGAACATAAGCTATATAGTAAGAGAAAGGAAAGAAAGAATGCATATTGAAGAGAAAATGTGTTATTTTCGTGAGGACACAATGTAAAATTATTAAAAATATTAAAGTACTGTGTAAAAGATTAGTGTATGTATGAGTGATAACCAGTTAGAAAATGATTGGAGCAAAGAGCATAGTTTACAGTATGAATAAATAGAGTACCCATAAAATAAGCTATATTGGGTAAAACCATAAGAGAAGACAAAACAGGGGTTATACTGTGATTCAGTTGTGGGGAAGGTATTCATAAAATCCATAAAGCCACACCTATGGATAAAATTTCAAATTTTAGAGTCCTATGTTGTGGTGTGGCAGGTTAAGCCACTGCTTAAAATGCAGGCTGGTTTGAATCCTGGCTGCTTCTGTTCCAGCTTCCTGCTAATGCACGTGGGAAAGCAACGGAAGATGGCCCAAGTGCTTTGGCCCCTGTCACCCATGTGGGAGATCAGGATAGTGTTCCTGGCTCTTGGCTTTGGCCTGGCTATTGTGACCATTTGGGGAGTGAAACAGCTGTTGGAAATTCTCTCTTTCTCTTGCTCTGCCTTTCAAAAAATGAATAATCTTGTAAAAATTTAAATTTTATAATAAAAATCTTTTAATAACACTAGCTCAATGCTGTTCCTTAGGCACTTACACTGGAATGTAAATCAATACGCCTTCACTGAGAAAAAAATGTCAATTGTACTAAATAGTGTAGTTGCTACTGTAGTGAAATAACAGTCTGGTGCAAACTCATTTGTCATGGACCAGTACTTTGAAACAGTTGGTGGAATAGCAGCTGGTCAACAGAATTAAATAGCATTGCCAAAGACAAAAGTTATCAGACTCACAATAGATTGAGAGATGTTTAGCAATGTTTTAAAGCTGACATGGGTCTGTTAATACAGAACATCCAAAGAACTTCTTAAAATCAACAAGAATAAACAAACAGTTTTGGTAGGCAATTGATAAAATAAGACATTTGGCACATGAGCAGGTACCCAAACTCAACAATTAAAGTAAAGAAACAAGATAGAGCTTTGTAAACATCAAATTAGCAGAAATTAGAAAACTATATAATGGTGATTGTTGGCAGCATGTGAAGCTATAGGAACCCTTCTGTATGTTTGATGGTGTAGACTGGTACTTTTGGGCCTGTACCTAAAAGATTGATGAAGATAGCTTCACATCATTCCATAAAGGTGATGGCTTATTGAACCTTTTTTAAAATATGATTTATTTGGGGCCAGTGTTGCACAGTAAAGCCACTACCTGCAATGCCAGCATCCCACATGGGTACCTGTTTGAGTCTTGTCTGCTCTAATTCCCATCCAGTTCCCTGTTAATGTGCCTGGGAAAGAGCAGATATGGCCCAAATGCTTGGTCCCCTGCACCTTCGTGGGAGACCCAGATGATGCTCTTGAAGATGTATTTTATTTATTTCAAAGGCAGAGCCTCAGAAAGGAGAGATCTTCCATCTGGTTGGTTCATTCCCCCAAATGGCTGCTATACCAGGGCTGGGCAAGGCCATAGCTGAGGGCCTGGAGCTCCATCTGGGTCTTCCACATGGGTGGCATATTAACAGGGAGCTGAATCAGAAACAGAGCAGTCAGGACTCAAATAAGTGGGGCAACTTAACCCTCCATAGTGCTATTTCCTGTTTTTTGCTTTTTTGGTTTTTATAAAGGCAGAGTGTCAGAATAAGAGATCTTCCATCCACTGGTTCAGTCCCCAAATGGCTACAACAGCCAAATGTGGGCCCAACTGATTCCAGAATGCCTTCCTGTTTTCTTATGTGGGTAGCAGGTCTTCCTAGGCACATTAGCAGGGAGCTGGATCAGAAGTAGAAGAGCTAGTACTTGAACTGGCACTCAGACAATGCCAGTGTCACAAGCAGCAGCTTAACCCACTGGGCCACAACCTTGGCTCTTCATTAGACCTACTTCTGTCAGCAAGTCAAATTAATCTCAATTTCTGCATCTGTAAATTGGAAATTATATCTGCCTCATACTTTGTAGAATTATAAAACTCGTAGGTTTAATGCCAATCATGTAGGAAGTACATAATAGAAGCTATCATTGATACATAAACTACAAATAATTCTTTTATATTTACTTTTCAGTTTTTACATAGATTATTTTCTTTTTTTTTTAGATTTATTTATTTGAAAGAGCTACAGAGAGATGTAGAGACAGAGAAAGAGAGGTCCTCCATCCGCTGGTTCATTCCCCAAATGGCCACAATGGCTGGAGCTGTGCTGATCCAAAGCCAGGAGCCAGGAGCTTCCTCTGGGTCTCCCATGCGGGTGCAGGGGCCCAAGGACTTGGACCTCTTCCACTGCTTTCCCTGGCCAGAGCAGAGAGCTGGATCTGAAGAGGAGCAGCCGGGACTAGAATTGGCGCCCGTATAGGGTGGCGGTGCTCCAGGCAAGGGATTTAACCCACTGTGCTACTGTGCCAGTCCCTACATAGATTATTTTCAAATAATTTTGTATTATTTTTATAATCAGAAATACTGTCGTGATTTTTAATAGTCTTTTTCCCCTTGGCTCACCTCCCCATAACCTTAAATGAATTCTTCTGGGGCATCACCACAGCTCACTAGATTAATCCTCCGCCTTGCGGCGCCAGCACACCGGGTTCTAGTCCCGTTGGGGCGCCAGATTCTGTCCCGGTTGCCCCTCTTCCAGGAAGGCCAGCTCTCTGCTATGGCCCAGGAGTGCAGTGGAGGATGGCCCACCTTGGACCCTGCACCTGCATGGGAGACCAAGAGAAGCACCTGGCTCCTGGCTTCAGATCAGTGCAGTGCACTGGCTGAGTTCGCCGGCCGCAGTGGCCATTGGGGGGTGAACCAACAGAAAAGGAAGACCTTCCACTCTGCCTGTTCAAAAAAAAAAGAATTCTTTTGTATGTATTTTTGTCCTGTTTATGTTGATCTATTAGAGGTATTTTTGTCACTGAATTTTTTGTCCTGTTTTTAAATTTAATACCTTGTTTAATAAATATCACCTGTGGGATCGGTGCTGTGGTGTAGTGGGTAGAGCTGCTGCCTGCAGTGCTAGCATCCTATATGGGTAGTGGTTCGAGTCCCGGCTGCTCCACTTCCTGTCCAACTCTTTGTTATGTCCCAAGTGCTTGGGCCCCTGCACCCATGTGGGAGACCTGAAAAAAACTCCTGGCTCCTGGCTTTGGATTGGCCCAGCTCTGGCCATTGCAGCCATTTGGAGAGTGAACCAGTGGATGGAAGACCTCTCTCTCTCTCTGCCTCTGCCTTTCAAGTAAATAAATAAATCTCAAAAAAAAAAAAAAACTTATGTTAGCTATAACTCACTTTTAAGTGGTAGCTGTTAAAAGAATGGCTTACAGATGAATAAAATATGCTGAATAAAGTACCATAATTTATTTACTTAAACTGTGTGTTCATATATTTTACTTCTTTTTCTATTGCTTTTTTTCTACTATAAAAGCCATATTAGGGATATTAATCACTGGTTGTTTAAATTCTTTTGCCTAAATATTTATGTATGTTTTGTGTTTTTGTACATGGTATTTTCAAAACTATTTAATTGATAAGTTTAGGGAAAAGATTGACTATCATATTTGGGTCTTAGTGAAAAGTTAATTTTGTGCATGATTTCTTTTTGTAGTTTTTTTAATGATTCAGTAAACTTGGCAATGTGGGCTGTTTGTCAATGTAAGTAGTGATTAATGAACTACAAATTTTGTGGAAAGTTCTCCAGGAACATGTATCATAAAAGCCACTAGGCTGACCTATATGAATGTCAAGTAATCTGGTTCTTAAACTTGTCTTGGTGGTGGCAAAACACACTTTTCCTTCATAATAAAAAATGCATGTATCGGGCTCTAAATTGGCCTTTCTCGTCCCCACCCCTACATTTTTGATTCTGGGGGCTTGATAAGTTTGCATTGCTAAGAAATTCTCTAGTAATCCTAATAATACTAATACAACAAGAACCATTGGTCTTATCCATCCTATCAGGTAAAGTTAGAAAATTTTACCATTTTCTTATAAATCCATCTCAAAGAACATCAGACATTTAACTCAGTCTTTAGCAGATTCCATCTAGTAAAGTGGTGTTATATATGCTTCTCTGACATGATTGCTATAACATTTATTGGATGTCTGCTTAGGTGTCAGGGTCGTATGGTAATACTTTAGGTAGGGGAGTACAATGAGGGAGTCATGTATATGATTTTTAGGCAAAGCCTGTGGGCTGTTTCCCCTGATAAAGT
The DNA here is from genome assembly GCF_051225735.1 of Oryctolagus cuniculus. Lineage (NCBI taxonomy): Eukaryota > Metazoa > Chordata > Mammalia > Lagomorpha > Leporidae > Oryctolagus > Oryctolagus cuniculus. The sequence goes on along the minus strand of NC_142888.1, from coordinate 37,243,924 downwards.
GTGAAATGTAATTATCTGCTCTTCCTTATGGGCTTTTGGGGTTGCTTCACCATGGTTGTTATTCTGTCCATCCTATAATATAGCTGGCTTGTGCGTCTTCACCCAAATAGTTCAGTTCACTCAAAAGTTCATGGCCTAACCCTGTTGTAGATGTAGGATGAAAAGTTTTTTTCTTTAACCATCTAACTTAGTCGTTGAGAAAATATGTTGTAGGTGCATAATGATAAAAAGGGCAAAACTACTATAGCTATTCTGAATAGTACAGACTTAATAAGCCTTGAATCTTAAACATCCCGTCTGATCACCAGTTTGAGTCCTGGCTTCAGTTCCCATCCAGCTCCCTGCTAATGTGACTGGAAAAGCATGGGACAATAGCCTAAGTCCTTGGGCCCCTGTACCCCCATGGGAGACCTGGATGGAATTCTAGGCTCATGGCTTTGGCCTAGCCCAGCCCCAGCAGTTGTGGCCCTTTGGGAAGTGAACCAACATATGGAGGGTCTTCTCTCTCCCCCCTACTTCCTGTCCTCTTCTCTCTTCCCTCTCTTCCTGCAACCCCAACTGTACTTTTCAAATAAAGTTCATATTTTTAAAGATTTGAAAGATTTCTTTATAGATTTGACTTGGTGGCAGAACAAACTTTTCTTCCTAATGAAAGCAAGTGTTCAGTATTTTAAATATTCAGGAATGTACAGAAGAAAATTTAGTACATTCATGTATCTGCTTATTTTGATATATTTTCATGGTCTATTTTGTGCATATTTCTTTACATATGGTTCCTGCTTCATCTGCTTAATGTTCTAGCATCAGTGCTTTGCCATATGCCTTACATAATTTTGCAAGAAACATTTCTTTATGTGTAATATAATGGTACTATCTCTTAAATGTAGCAGCCTTATAAAATTTCACGAATTGTGTTTGGGTTGGCATGGTTTTTAAGGGTTCCAGGTTATCAGAAGTTTCTAATTAGAGGTGTTTTTCTGAATGAGTGATTGAATGATTTTAAAGAGAAGTATCTTTCAGCCACTGGTTTGCTCTTGAAATAGCTGCAACAACAGCCAGTTCTGGGTCATATTGAAGCCAGTAACTCCATCCAAATGTCCTACATGGTAGCGGAGGCCCAACTACTTGAACCACCACCCACTGCCTTCCCAGATGCATTATCTGGAAGCTTAGTAGCTGGTGCTTGATCAAACTGGCATTCCAGTATGGGAATCTGCTGCACCACAACTCCAGCTCCTGGTGCTTGATTTTTAGATCACAAAAGTTGACAAGAAAGAGGTTGTGACAGCAATAGAAGTAGTCTAACATAAATAGCTGGGACAACAGAGGAAAGAAAGTGGAAATATGCAAATGTATAGTCTTTCAAGCTTTTTATGCCTTGTCAATTCAGATATTTGCTTTGATTTGGCTGTCTCTTCTATGTAGCATCAAACGTTTATACAGGGTACTTCAAAAAGTTAATGGAAAAGTGAGATTAAAAGGTAAGTTTAGGGGCAGATGTTTGGCACACGACTTAAAATACTGCTTGGAACACCTAGATCCTGTATCGGAGTGCCTGATTCATGCAGGTTCTGACTACTTCCGATTCCAGCTTCCTGCCAGTGTGCACCATGGGAGGCAACAGGTGATGGCTCAAGTACTGGCTCCTGGCTTTGGTCTGGCCCAGCTCTAACTGGGCATTTGGGAGTGAACCAGCAGGTGGAAGATTGCTTTGTTTGTCTGTCTCTCAAGTAAATAAAACAAAATTTATTTTATTAAAGATATTTTAGTATAAAGCAGTTTTTTTGTGTGGGTTTTTTTTTTTTTTTTTTGACAGGTAGAGTGGACAGTGAGAGAGAGAGACAGAGAGAAAGGTCTTCCTTTGCCATTGGTTCACCCTCCAATGGCCGCCGTGGCCGGCGTGCTGCGGCCGGCGCACTGCGCTGATCCGATGGCAGGAGCCAGGTGCTTCTCCTGGTCTCCCATGGGGTGCAGGGCGTAAGTACTTGGGCCGTCCTCCACTGCACTCGCGGGCCACAGCAGAGAGCTGGCCTGGAAGAGGGGCAACCGGGACAGAATCTGGCACCCCAACCAGGGCTAGAACCCGGTGTGCCGGCGCCGCAAGGCTGAGGATTAGCCTAGTGAGCCGCGGTGCAGGCATAAAGCAGTTTCTTTTTTTTTTGACAGGCAGAGTGGATAGTGAGAGAGAGAGACAGAGAGAAAGGTCTTCCTTTTGCCGTTGGTTCACCCTCCAATGGCCGCCACAGCTGGCGCGCTGCGGCCGGCGCACCGAGCTGATCCGAAGGCAGGAGCCAGGTGCTTCTCCTGGTCTCCCATGGGGTGCAGGGCCCAAGCACTTGGGCCATCCTCCACTGCCTTCCTGGGCCACAGCAGAGAGCTGGCCTGGAAGAGGGGCAACCGGGAAAGAATCCGGTGCCCCGACCGGGACTAGAATCCAGTGTGCCGGCGCCGCAGGTGGAGGATTATCCTATTGAGCTGCTGCACCGGCCACAAAGCAGTTTTTAAATCCATGCTTTTTCACGATACATATTTGTCATGTTTATTGAAGATATCTCATGCAAGAATTTCAACCTTTTTGCACAAAAGAAACTTTTAATTCATTTTCCATGGGCTTTGTGAAGTACCCACGTATTTCCTTATCATTGTGGTTTTCAGCACATTCCATGTGTCTTCCCTGGAGACTTGGGTATAGCCATGAAAGTATTGGAAATGCAGTGAGGAAGTATTAACTCTTTGTTAGTACTATTATTCATTTATAAAATTATAATAACTAAAATAGTGCCATGATAGAGTGGAATTCACCTGTCAGTACATTCCAGAAGCAGAGCCAACTTGTAACAATTGAATTTTTGGTAAAGTTGGCATTTCAGATTAGCCGAACAGGGATGGAAATTCAGTAATATACTTCTATTATAAGTGATGCCACAGTGAAAATCTTTACTGTTTGAACATTTCACCATATTTAGCAGCATATGCTTTTTTCTTAAGTTCTTAATGAATGTTGGGCCTTGTACTTAACATATTTTTGTCTAATTTAGTTGTGAAAAGGACAATGTAGACATCATGTTTCATTCTTTTTAGGATTTATTTATTTGAAATGTAGAGTTATAATAAAGAGGGAGGGAGAGGGAGAGACAGAGATGTCTATCTGCTGGTTCACTCCGCAAATAGCTGCAACAGCCAAGGCTGTGCCAGGCTGGAGCCAGGAGCTAGGAGCTTCTTCTAGGTTTCTCATGCGGGTGTAGGAGCCCAAGGATATTGGGCCATCCTCCACTGCTTTCCTAGGTGCATTAGCAGGTAGCCAGATGAGAAGTGGAGCCGCCAGAACTCTAACCAGCACCCATATGGGATGCTGGCACCACAGGGGTTGGCTTTACCCACTGTACCACAGCCCCAGCCCTGGTTTTCTAATTATTAAACATAAGTTCAATTTTGACATAAAGGTCAGAGAAATGTTGCCAATATCATTGAAGATCAACATGATACAGTCTGTCTTTAATCCTGCCTGTTCACTGGTTCCTCATGTATATAAGAGTATATTTAACCAGAAAGAGCTAGAGAAAACAAGAACATGATCTTTCTTTGGTCAGCAAAAGTTTGTATCAGTTCAAAGAAGCAATTTTTGATTTAGTTGACTCATGATTTTTCCATTTTTTTTCCACTTATCTTTGCTCTAATCTTTACTATTTCCTTCCTTCTGTTTACTTTGGTTGCGTCTCATTGGCTAGTTTTCTAGTTCTTTAAGGTGGAAGTTTAAAATAATGATTCGAGACCTAACAATTTTAATGCAGTCATTTTAACTTGTGGGATGTTTTCATCTCAGATAATTTTCTAATTGCCTTGTGATTTCTTCTTTGACAGTTGGTATTGCTTAATTAGCATGCATTGTGAATTTTGCAGATTTCCTTCTGTTAAAGAATTCTGATTTCTATTGTCATTGGAGAAGACACTTTGCATGATTTTGTACTTGAGATTTGTTTTGTAGCTCTGCCTTGGTGTCTTACAAAGAATGTGTTTTATATTGTTGGGTGGATTCTTCTTTTTTGTTAAGATTTATTTATTTCAAAGACAGAGTTAGAGCGCGCATGCTTCTATCTGCTGGTTCAGTCCCCAAATGGCCACAATGGCCAGAGCTGGGCTGATCCAAAACCAGGAGCCAGTAGCTTCTTGGTCTCCTATGTGGTTTCAGGGGCCCAAGCACTTGGACCATCTTCTACTGCTTTCCCAGGTATGTTAGCAAGTAGCTGGATCAGAAATGGAGCAGCTGGGACTAGATCTGGTGCCCATATGGGATGCCGGCGCTTTGTGCCAGGGCTTTAACCTGCTACACCACAGCGCTGGCCCCATTGGGTGGATTATTCTGTCTATGTTGTTTGGTCTAGTGTATTTAGTGTTAAGTCTTCTATTTCCTTATTTGTCCTTTATCTAGTTACTAGTGTTAACCCTCAGCTTACAACTAACATCTTAGCTTACAAAAACTTAGTTGAAATTAATGCTATTTGGTGTTAATATTAGGAAAAAACTTTGCTGCTATATAATTTGGTTCTTCCTCTCCACTTTATATTGTTAATCACAAATTACAATTTTAACATATCATATGCTTAGCATGATGTATAATTATTGTTTACGTGGTTGTCTTTTAAAACACATAGAAAAAGAATTTACAAACTAAAATCAATAACTGACATTTACTGTTACCTGTATAATTATCTTAGCAGTGGTATTTTCTTGTGTGGATTCAAGTTACTGTCTTGTGGTCTTCTATTTCAGCCAGAGGATTCCCTTCAGCATTTCCCCTATGCAAGTCTAATAGCACTGAGCTCCATTAGCTTTCATTTATCTGTGAATGTCTTAATCTCGACTTCATTTTTGTAGGATAATTTTGTGAGATACAGAATTCTTGGTTGATAGCTCTTTTCTTTTTAGTACTTTGAGCATGTAAAAGCACTACATACTTGATATGCCTCTCTGAATTATGCCCTTGTTAAGAGTTTGTTGAGCTTCTTGGATTTGTAGATTCATGTCTTTGTCAAACTTGGGAAGTTTTTGGCCATTATTTCTTTAAATAATCTCTTTGACCCCTTTTTGAACTTGCGTAAGTTGGTACACTTGGTAGTATACACACTCATTCTCTCTCTGTATCTATTCCCCACTCTCTATCTCAACCTCTCTCAACTTCCCCTCTTTTCAGATGGGCTCTGAGTGTGTGTTAGGTAGACTTTTAGCCAGGAAGTGTACCACTCTGCCAAAGCTTTATTTCCTCCTGCAGAGCCTTAAGGTCAGGCAGAGTTTGGAGCTTAAGACCTTCTCATGGCTTTTCACAGAATGTGCCAGCCTGGGGCTTGCATGTCATCTTTTAGGGTCCCAGGAATATGTGGAGCCTTTCAAAACCCTTATTCCCTGAAGAATCTCACACCCTCCCCCTTTCTTCCCTTTGACCTTTCTTCCCAAGCTTTTCAGTTTGCCCAAACTGTATACCCAGGAGGGTAGGGCCTAATGCTATTAAATGTTTTTAACAAGTGTCTCTCCCAACTCCCTCACTCCTGGGAGAGTTCCAAATAAGGTAAAATATTGGCAAGCTCTCTGTGAGCTGGTCCTTGGGTGGGTGGGAGGAGCTAGAAAGGCCAAAACAACCCAGCATAGTTTTTTGAGAACAAAGTCCATTTTGCTCACTCCAGATATATGGGCTGTTGGGCTCAGCCAGTGCTTAGCCTGGAAAGTGTGAGATAGAGTCAGGGCAAGTTAAATCACACAAAATGCTTTCTTGAGATTCAGCTGTTTTGTGGTTTTTATCCACCTCAGTTAAGCATTTGCCTAGTTGCTGTGAAGTATTGTTTAGTTTCCAGAGTTTTGATAAAAGTTGATTCTGACAAGTTTTTCCAGTTTCCTGCTTTTGTAAAGGACTGAAAATTTAGAGTTCCTTACTCTGGCATTTTTGCTGACATTGCTCCCAGTATAACAGTCCATTTTTTAAATCCTTTTGGAGCTACGAGTATGTAGTAATTTGTCTCCAGGCAGACTTTCTTAACCCAAGTTTCCACTAGAGAAGTAAACCCTAATGCCCTGAAGTGTCATCATATGTAACAAATGAATACTATTCTGTACTTCTAGAGTGGTACTAGTGATATGCAGTTCATTGGTGTGTTTTCATATATGATGAGTATTGAGAAAAGCTGCCGGTGGGTCAAGTGTAGTTAGAGAGAGCTTCTTTCTCAAGAGGTAGGCAGATCGTGGAAGCTTTAATTTTTCCATTTTAGAAATAGCATTCTATAATAGAGACCTTTGTGAAGGTACACTTCAGTGATTTACTCCATTTTTTTTTTAACTTTATTGGTAGGCGGTAACAAGATAGCAGCATTGCATGAAGAGGAAATATTTAAATGTAAAGAGAGCATGCCACTTTAGGCCACAGTGGCAGCCCCAATTCATTACCTCACAGACTTGCTGATGAGTTGTTAGACTTTATGACAAAGTACTAAACAAGGCAGATGTCAAGCTTGTAACTCGGCTCATGTCAAAAGAAAGGAACTGGAGAGCATGTGATTCTACCCTAGTGAGGAAGGTGAATAGGCAGAGTGTCAGTCAAGGTTTGATGGGACATGTAGGCATGTGGAATGCAGTGACTGGCAATTGCTTGTGTTCTTCCCAGGAGCTTCCTCAAAGAACAGTGGAATTGCTCTCATTAAAGAAGTCACCTCTAGGCCAGCTGTCTTGCCTTGAGTCTTGCTTCTGTTTGCTCCCTCTTGTTTGACCTTTACATTGGATGTTTGTCTCTTCAACACTGTGCTCCAAGCAGCTACATATTCTTAAATAATTTACTTATAAGGCATGATAAGCACTGTGTTAACTGTCTCTTTCTTCTTTTCCAAGAGCTGGGGTGGAAAGGAGAATGGCTTTGGACTTGCAGAGTGTTGCAGAGACTTGCATATGATGGTAAGTAACTTGGGCATGTGAGTGTCTTGGCAGAGCTATGATCTCCTTATGAGCCTTTCTTTACAGTATGAATACAAGGATGCTTCAAACATTTGTGGACAATAGAATTTGTTTTGGTGCAGACCAAATTTGAAATTCGTGCATAGTTTTTTCAGAATATTAATTTTCTAAGAACTTTCTTGAAGTGTATCCTTATATACATTATATAAAATTACCACTTCACATCATGACCTTTGAGGAACCTAAGATCATTTGAGATGTAGCACACGTTAGGAAGCAGTCTAGCAATGGTTGGGCCCTCACAGAGCTGGCAGTAGATACAGATTCTCATTCACGGTTATGTTCATACCCAGTTCTTTAGTAGGAAGCCACATCTGTTCAGTTGGTTTGAAAGTGGTTTTAAAATCTTCCGCCTGCGGCTCTGGCTTCCCATATGGGCACTAGATTCTAGTCCCGGTTGCTCCTCTTCCAGTCCAGCTCTCTGCTGTGGCCCAGAGGGGCAGTGGAGGATGGCCCAGGTGCTTGGGCTCCTGCCCCTGCATGGGGGACCAGGAGGAAGCACCTGGCTCCTGGCTTCAGATCAGCATAGCACCGGCCATGGAGACTATTAGGGAGTGAACCAACAAAAGGAAGACTTTTCTCTCTGTCTCTCTCACTGTCTGTAACTCTACCTGTCAAATTAAAGAAAAAAATCTAACAGTGCATTTGCTTGCATTCTTACACTGAAACCATCAGAACTGTAGGCAGTGTGACTTGATGTAGCAATGGCTGCTTGGAGAACAGTTCTGTTAGAATTATTGAGAACTTTTACATGTTCAGTCCTCTGCCTTTCGCCCATACATGCTTAGGTTATGCTTTGATATGTTGCCATGGAACCACAATCACAATTGAGGTTTTTGTAACAATTCTGTGCCTTGAGACAACTGTGTTTTCCAGCAAATGTACACTTTGTCTTGTCAGTTTTTCATATTTAGCAAAAATGACTGCAGTGAAATTTAGCAAATTTATTTTAAACCTCCCACCCCTGCCCATGGAGAATGGCTTCCTTTCTGGTTATAGAAATGTACAAGCTACTCTCCCACCTTAGCTGATAAACTTTTAGTGACTTTTTTTGAATGGATGTTGGCTAATATGGGAGGTGAGGATTGTGTGTTTAAGTCTCAGAACTACGTAAATCTTAATAGGGATTCAGAGTTTGCAATTCTAATTCTGAGGATTCAGTTTTTCCTTCTTAAAGTTTGGTGGGTTAATTCTGAGCCGTATGCACATCAAGCTTATTCTTTACCTCTTGGTCTAAACAGTATAATGCACTGTGCTATATTTGCATAATGTCTTTTCCTCATTTTGGACCAACCCTAAGTTAAGAAATCACATATCCTTTTATTGAGATTTGGCATGTGATGAACCTTTGGAGAATATAGTGTGTATTTTAAACGTAAATGGTAGGCTGGCGCCGTGCCTCACTAGGCTAATCCTCCCCCTGCGGCGCTGGCACCCCAGGTTCTAGTCCCGGTCGGGGCGCCAGATTCTTTCCCAGTTGCCCCTCTTCCAGTCTAGCTCTCTGCTGTGGCCCGGGAGCGCAGTGGAGGATGGCCCAAGTGCTTGGGCCCTGCACCCGCATGGGAAACCAGGAGAAGCACCTGGCTTCTGGCTTCGGATCAGCATGGTGCACCGGCTGCAGCGGTCATTGGGGGGTGAACCAACGGCACAGGAAGACCTTTCTCTCTCTCTCTCTCTCTCTCTCACTGTCCACTCTGCCTGTTAAAAAAAAAAAGAAAAGAAAAAGTAAGTGGTATATAGACATGTTTAAAAATTGAAAGAGTATAAAGGAGTATTAGTCTGGGAATAACTTTTTCATTCCCAGAGAGTCTGTACTAGTGATTTCTTTCAACATCTTGTGTTCAGCATGTTGCTCTTCTAGAGTTAAATACACTGTGTTGTTAGGCTTTACTTTATATTGGCTCGGTGTCTTCCTGTGTGAAAAATCAAATATCACAAGGAGTGGTACAGAATGGTACAAGGTAGCATTTGAAGAAAAAGAAGGTATGTTCGTTGAGGTATACTATGAATCAAATATTTGAGAAGGCTGATGATAGACCCCAAGGTTTTGGTAAGAGTTGTCCTTTTCCATTCATTAGCTGATACCTTGACCCTGGTGTGTGTTCTTGGATTTGTTGGTATTTGTTCTTGTTCATCCTTTCTTGGATTCTTACTCATTACTGCTTAGCCTACTTGCCCCTGTTTTCTCGTTTGAGAATAGCTACAGTCAAGAACCATCTCTTGAAAGAAAGGGCAACTGGTAACTTACAAGGAAAAATAGAGAAGCTTTTGGAGCTCTGGCTCTATCCTTCTGATTCTATTTTTCACAAATCTCATTCCATACAAGCCCTTTTCTACCTAAGATAAAGAGTTAAAGGTACTGTAGATGCTGAATACTAATTCTGCTGTCAAAATGAATTGGACAAGTGACTAGGTCTTTGAGGGAAGAATTGGGAAAAGATGTTGTCGGCCTTACCTAAAATCAGTGGAAGCTCAGTGTCTGGTTCTTTGTTGTGCTTTATACACAGAAATACCCACCCAGTGCAACTACACTACACTTTGAATTCTATGCAGACCCTGGGGCCGAGGTCAAAATTGAGAAGAAGGTGGGTCTCATTCACATGTGTTTTGATAGACTATAGTCTACTGTAACTGGTTTGACTTCTCTAGAACTCCTCAGTTTTAAATGAAGGAATGGGTTTAGTGCTGTATTTCTGCCCTCCCAATCTGAATATACCTACTAGCTTGTCAGGAATAAATGTCAGTTGCATGCCCATCTGTTGTAATGTTGCTTCTTACCCATGTTGGGAGCTGTCAAAAAAAAATAGGACTCCCTTTATGGGATGCTTCTACTGCTTGTGTATTTTTCTCACAGCCTTAATTGAGAATTCCAACGTACAGTATAATCTGAATATTGGTGGTTCAGGTTTCTCTCCTTAAGCTAACTTAAAAGATGGCTCTGTATGTTGCATATAGGGAAACTATTCAGTGATTCCTAACAGCTCTCTTTTAAATTTCAGACAACTAGTAACACACTACATTATATTCACATAGAGCAGCTTGACAAGGTAAGAGGAATGTTTGATTATTGGCTAGTTTCTTAACATTTGGTTGACTTTTTGTTCCTAACTTTTTTTCCCCCCCTCTAATATAGATTTCAGAAAGCCCTTCTGAAATCATGGAATCTCTTACCAAAATGTACAGCATTCCTAAAGATAAGCAGGTATGATGCACCCTGAAAATACCCAAGAGATGTGGTTGTTACCCAAATAGATTAATGATATGTACTTGGATGGGAGCCTGCAGAGCAGAAAGAATCAGCTTTGGAATCAGGCCATGAACAGATTAGTTAGGTTTTCTGGGCCTTAGTTTCCTGGTCTTATAGTGAGGGCATAACTTAATACTTTCCTTTATGAGAGTTTGAGGAAAATGTAAACTGGGTGGCTATCAGTCTCTAATAAGTAGTGATAGTTTTCTCAACTCTTTGGGTATCAAAGGAGAAAATGTTCAGTTGTGACTTGTTTTTCTTTCTTTCTTTCTTTTTTTTTTTTTGTGCTCATTTTACGTGTTCCCTATTTTGTTGCCTGTCAGGATGCTGACAGTTCTTGGCTCACCTTGGGATTAGTAGGAATCTTTGAATTTCTGTGTAGTCAGCTGACCTCAGAGTGGATGGTAACAGTTCTGTTTGATAACTTAGCAAATAACAACAATACCATTTTATTCAACAGATAAGACTTAGCCCCCAGAAAGAATATTTACCTTTTCCATTGATTTTTTTAACATAGGCCTTATACTCTCTACAGATGCTGTTATTTACACACATACGGCTGGCCCATGGGTTTTCTAACCATAGGAAGCGACTACAAGCTGTTCAGGCCAGACTGCATGCAATATCTATATTAGGTAAGAGAAGAATATTATAATTAAGAGGCCGTAGTAGACTGTTTGTGCTTCATTTCCTTTGCATTTCATTCCTCTGTTGCTATGAGACTTGCTGAAGTTACCTAGGTGGTAACTTAAGTTTTAAAATTGTTAACATTTCCTTTGTTCACTGAATTTATTCATCTTTCTTGAGTGCTTTCATATTGGATGAGAGAGAGGATATGCTGCTTACTTACATGGATTTAGTCTTGATTTGTAGTCTTGGGTTTTTTTTTGTTTTGTTTTGGTTTTGTTTTTTAATTTTTTAAATTTTTTTTTTAAGGAATACAAATTTCCTAAGTACAACTTCAGGAATATAGTTATTCCCACCATATCAGCTGTACCACTCACTCTCCCACCCTTCCTCTTCCTCCCCCTCCCCTTGCCAGTCCCATTATCCATTAAGATTCATTTTCAATTAACATTTTACACAGACTAGCAACTCTGTACTAAGATAGAAATGATCTCTGAAAGTATAGTCTTTGTCTTGTCTTTTTTCATGAGTGTGCATCTCTCACTGTCCTCTACTATTCCGCTTGCCATCTAGTCTTCCTCTTCTCCCATTTTTTTGGGAGTATAATTTTGAAATTGGTCAAAATATTCATTAAGTAGATGGCTTTTACTGTATATGAGCATTTACTGTGGGGCCAGTAGAATGGAAAGCACATACTTTTGGAATCAGTCCTGGACTCTTACTCTGATTCTTCAGATTATTAACCACATGTATATCCTCTTAGTCTCAGCTTCCTTGTTTTATATTTAGACAGTACCTACTTTATATGCTGGTTTGAGGACTTAGTGAAAACCTGGAAAGCAACTCTCTTTTCATGCCTCCATCCCCCAAAATCCTTACTCAAAACTGCTAATACCGTTAGTACAGGAATTGTCAGTTCTGCGGTATTTAGAGCTCATACTTGATCTGATCTTCCATCCTGAAATTCAGTGATTCTGCCCTCTGATGCTAGTTAGAAGGGAATCCTTTCCCATTACCTGTAGATGCCTAGAGGTTTATCATTGGACATTGGCTTAACCTCTGCCTTCTTGCCTAAAGTGTTTATTTTTCCTTTTGCAGTGTATTCTAATGCCTTGCAGGAATCAGCAAACAGTATCTTGTACAATGGGTTGATAGAGGAGTTGGTAGATGTCCTTCAGATAACAGATAAGCAGCTTATGGTGAGTATTTATTAATAATCTCCCTGCATATCAGGCTTTTACTTACTTGCCTTTCAGGTTTTCCCAAGGGAATTAAAAAAAGACTCCAAAAGAGGAACTTAGCCCTTTTTCTTCTTTGACTATTAAACTGCAAAATTAACAAACAGTGGATTTTTAGGGTTAACTCTCAGCAGTCATCCAACTCCCCAAGCAGTTATTAGTGGACTGACTTAAAGTTGGGGTATATCAGCAACTGGATTCATTTGTTATCTTATTTGACATGTTCTGTATAGGAGATTAAAGCTGCTTCTTTACGGACATTAACATCAATCGTCCACTTGGAGAGAACTCCCAAACTCAGCAGTATTATTGACTGTACTGGAACTGCCTCCTACCATGGATTTTTGCCTGTACTTGTGCGGAACTGTATCCAGGCCATGATTGGTGAGTTTGGGTGGTGATTATTCTAGGTGAAAGATGACTCTTGCCCTTTGCTTTTCTGTTTTTGTTTAATATCCAACCAGCTTAACACTAAATTCTGAACTCAGTCTTTGTTTCCCTCTCCCAACCTCCCTTGTAGATCCTTCCATGGATCCGTACCCCCACCAGTTTGCCACTGCTCTCTTCTCTTTTTTATACCATCTGGCCAGCTACGATGCTGGTGGTGAAGCCTTGGTCTCCTGTGGAATGATGGAAGCCTTATTGAAGGTGCTCTACTTTTGTTAAAATACATTTGTGGGGAAATAACAGAGAATGTTGAATTGTGAGCTTAGAATTTTCCACTGTGAAAACAGGTAGACAAAGAAAGCTTACTCAGAAAAAGTTTTACTTAGTTCTTTAATTTTGGCCTTCTGGTTATCTCATTAGCAACTTTTTAAAGACCAGCTATGTCCATTATTAAGAATTTATTGCAGTTCAGCATATAGCAATAAAGCAGGAAGCCCCAAGAACTAATCAAATCATTGCAATATGTTATCAGAACCTTAGGTGAGACCCTGAGCAAAATGTATGTAAAGGTACCTTGTTCATTGTGCTGTAATAGCAGTAGTCTTTATTATTTGTTGAGGACTGGCTATCAGGTTTTGTTTTCTCCCTGAAGGTTTTATTTAATTGTGCAAAATGATTGATGTCCCCATTACTTCAGATGAGGTTGAGTCCTTGTAGTCAGAGTTGTCATTTGGCAAGCACCAAAACTCTTTTTTTTTTTTTTTTACAGGCAGAGTGGATAGTGAGAGAGAGAGAGAGAGAGAGAGAGAAAGGTCTTCCTTTTTGCCGTTGGTTCACCCTCCAATGGCCGCCATGGCTGGTGCGCTGCGGCTGGTGCACCGCGCTGATCCGAAGGCAGGAGCCAGGTGCTTCTCCTGGTCTCCCATGGGGTGTAGGGCCCAAGCCTTCCTGGGCCACAGCAGAGAGCTGGCCTGGAAGAGGGGCAACTGGGAAAGAATCTGGCGCCCCGACCGGGACTAGAACCCGGTGTGCCAGCGCCGCTAGGTGGAGGATTAGCCTAGTGAGCCGCAACGCCAGCCCAAAACTCTTAATACAGGCTTTCTTCCCCATACTATGGTACCTCCCTGCTGCCTCAGAAAACACATTTATAAACAGATGCATTTTTATAGCTTTATGTCTTTAGTTCATTGTTTTTACCTCTTTTTTTCCTCTCTAATAGGTCATAAAGTTTCTTGGCGATGAACAGGATCAGATAACATTTGTTACCAGAGCTGTGAGGGTGGTTGACCTCATCACCAACCTGGACATGGCAGCTTTTCAATCCCATAGTGGGCTTTCTATCTTCATTTATAGACTTGAGGTATTATTCTACTAGGAACACTTTGTGTAGACTTTATGCCAGTGAGAACTGAGCCCAAAACCTTTCCTAATATATCCCTAAGGAGTGATCTTACCCCTCTTATGTTTCTAGAAAACAGTTCTATAATCTGCCTTGGCATTCCTCCATTATGGATGTTTTTAATCCCTGAAACATTTACAGGATTTTCTTACTCCTTTTCCCTTGATTGTAGCATGAAGTAGATTTGTGCCGAAAAGAATGTCCATTTGTGATCAAGCCAAAGATCCAGAGACCCAGTACCACACAAGAAGGAGAAGAAATGGAAACTGATATGGATGGTAATTAACAGTTATTAAGTCATGAAAATAATTTCATGTTTGAGATTTTCCTGTCATCCCATCCAGATTTGAATTATCTTACATAAATAACAAAGTATCCAATTCAGTTAGTATATATTTCCAGCAACAGCAATTTTTTCCACGTTGATTTTCAAGTTGTTTTTACAAGACTAATCAGAAAAGGAAGGTGAATGTTTTTCAAAATAGAGGTGGAAGGTGAAGCAGACTGTTGAGCTGTAGTAGATCCCTGCTGTCACTCTATGATGTTAGTCTGTTTTATTTCATCACCTGAGTCATGTTTTCTTATGTCTTGATTCGTTATCTTATTCTCACTAAGTTCTAAGCTCCATGGAATCAGGGTTCTACTGTCTTTTTCAGTGCTGCTGTGCCTGATTTTTCCTAAGTGTTTAATGTGTTTTTGGTAGAGATACGGAGAATATAGACTCTAAAATGGGACCTTTGAAAACTTTGAGAAAGGGGAGGAGAGGTGAAGAGATTGTTGGGTAAGGAACAACTTTTAAATAATGAAATTGGAAAGAAGTCCAGCTATTCTAAATCTTTGGCTATATTGTCTTTTTTCAGTTTTTTTTCTTTTTTATTTATTTATTTTTTATTTGAAAGTCAGAGTTACAGAGATAACAGAAAGAGGAGAGGCAGAAAGAGAGGTCTTCGATCCAATGGTTCACTCCCCAATTGATTGCAATGGCCGGAGCTGCGTCAATCCAAAGCCAGGAGCTTCTTCTGGATCTCCCACGTGGGTGCAGGGGCCCAAAGACTTGAGCCACCTTCTGCTGCTTTCCCAGGCCATAGCAGGGAGCTGGATGGGAAGTAGAGCAGCTGAGTCTCGAACTGGCACCAGTATGGGATGCCGGCACTTCAGGCCAGGGCGTTAACCCACTGCGCCAAAGCTCTGGCCCTTGTATTGTCTTTTTTTAAAAAGCCCCACCTCCTTCCTAATGCATAAGTCATTATAGTACCAAAAAGAAATTATTCCCCAAACAGCTTACCCAAAATTTTAGTTTTTTGTCTTGATGATCTAGGTTATCATTACATGTCTGTTATCAGGCTTATAATGAAGATACTAGAATGTATAATGCTTCATTCTTAGCAATACATAAATACTCATTGGTTGCTATTCCTTTTTTTATGACTAAATTCCTAAACACAGTTAGACATGCATGTTGCCATCCCTGGAAGCCCATTTACCTGATTTCTGTTTCTACTCTATTTTGGGCAATCTGGTATTTGAATTTTTGAATGAGATCCCAGAAGGCTGAGTCAAATGTGATATGACTACTGTTCATTGTAGATCACTCTGAAAAACAGATTGTGCTTTTCATATATGAGTAAGGACATGCAAAAGTGATTATTTATGTATAAAAAAGATCATAAGAAAGTATTATTAGATGTAAACAATGGTTTATCCCTAATGGAACTTTATTATTTTATAAATTATTTGTGTATAAATGAAAAGTGAAGGCTCACTCACCTTTCACCATAGCTTCTAGTTTGGTGTAATTCTTTCTAGACTTTTTAGATATATACTAAAATACTTATATCCATGTATAGTATATAGTCTTCTAGAACAGGAAGATGGTTAAACATTCTGTTATTCATTCAGTGTATCACAGATATCATTGCTGTTGATTATGCTGTGTTAAATGTTGTAATTCTTTTTATAGTTTATTATTACTTACTTTACCTACTATATGCCTACTACTCAACGGTAGTACATGAAATTGCATGTTTTGCTTACCACTCTGAATCTCACTTTGGTGAGTGAAAAGTATTAAAGAACTTCTTTTGTTGGATTATTTTTATCACCTACTGATGTTAAATTCCCTTCTGTTTGTGGACAACTTAAATTTCTTGTTGGATTGCAATATCCTAATCCTGCTTCATTTTTATTTCATTCATTTCACCTTAATGGAAGAAATTTCTCAATCTATCTTTTGGGATGTATCTTTTATTCTTAAGTAGTTTCTTTATTATAACTTGGACTTCAGTTGCAGATGTGACTATGGAAAGCAGTCCAGGCTCATCCATCTCTATGGAACAACGGCTGGATGTTGAATTAAGGACATCAAGCTCCAACAACAGTGCTAACATCTCTTCTGGCCCTGGCCCTGGGCCTGGGCCTGGCCCTGGTCCTGGCCCTGGCCCTGGTCCCGGTCCTGGTCCTGGCCCTGGCCCCGGTCCCGGCCCTGGTTCTCGTCCTGGTGCGTAGACAAACGTATATGTGATGTTTCACAGTGACTTGAGTTATTAAACTAGTGAAGATGACAGCTTTAGGAGGAGCTTAAATTCTGTTACTGTTCTCCCTTGCCAGGTGTGCAGTGTATTCCACAGCGAGCAGCACTTCTCAAATCCATGCTGAACTTCCTCAAGAAAGCCATTCAGGACCCTGCTTTCTCGGATGGCATACGACATGGTACTTTACTCTGGAAAACTGTTTCTGAAAGATGTTTGACTCTTTCTATGGGTCCTTCTCAAGCTATTCTTACACCTAATCTTTTACCAGGAGGCTTAGGGAAAGACCATGCCATTTTGAGTAGCTTTTACTTGTTTGGTATTGCTTTTCCTGGACTTAAGTAGTGTTTAGCTGTTTTTGTAGTGATTTACCATCTTTAATTTGTTATTTTCCTTTTCCAGCATTTGGCTCTCTGTTGACTTCCATCCTACTACCTCTCTCAGAATTTATGTGCCTGTATTCCTTTAAAAAATTTTTGTTATTGACCCACTGTTAGAAAGCTCATTTCATGACCAAATAATAAAACAGAGACAAGCAGAGGCAATTAGATTGGAATCAGCACAGACTTTGCCACAGTGTGCTGTATATAACATTGTTTCATTATCTTCACTCCTTAACACTTCTCCCAGACTGATCATATTCTCCTTAATGTTCACTTTTCTGTTAGTAATGGATGGTTCTCTGCCTACCTCCCTGAAACACATCATCAGCAATGCAGAATACTATGGCCCATCACTTTTCCTCCTAGGTAAGTGGAATTGGTGGTTAGTTATACCGAGCTGGAATAAACTAGCAAACCTTTCTGTGTGTTTTTATTGTAGGATTTTGCTATCCACATTTCTACACTCAGATTATGTATCTTTTGTTGGTGAATAAATTTATTTTCAAATAAATACTCATTTCTTAAATGCCAAATATACATTTAAGTAGTGTATTATGAATTACTTGTGGTTAGAAGTATTGTACATTTGGCTGGTTTGTGCTATACTTACTGTTCAAGTGAGGTTTTTAAAAAAATATATAAAAATATGTCTGCAGATAGGCATTTGTCCTCGTGGTTAACATGCTGATTAGGAAGCCGTGTCCCACATCAGGGTGCCTGGGTTGGATTCTCAGCTCCAGTTCCTGATTCCAGCCTCCTGCCAAAGTGGTTCCTAAGGCAGCAGTGAATGGCTCAAGTGGTTGGGTTTCTACCACCCACAATGGGAGACCTGGATTGAGTTCCTGGCTCCTATTTCCTGTCTGCCTGGCGACTGCTGGCATTTGGGAAGTGAAATACCAGATGTGAGCTAGCATGCACACACTTAACTTGCTCGTTCTCTCTTCCTCTCAAATCAATAGATTTACTTTTTTAAAATCATAATCTTTTATAATAGTCAGTCATTGTGAGGGCATAGCAATTTGTTCCAGCAGATTGGAGCATTACCCCAGTAAAATCACTTCACTCGTTAGAGAAGTGTTGACCCCTTGGTATGGATTTCTGTTGGTAGCGATACCTATGACAGAATAGGGCACAAACATCACATTGAGATGCCATTTGCATGTATCCCACAGACCTAGTGACTAGTAACCAGAGGTCTCACTGAACCCATCGAGTTAAGGATAGGAGTAATACCTGAGCTTACTCAAAGTATGAGCAGTTGGTCAGCTCTGACATTATAGTGTGCTTCCTTTGTGACAACCTTGATATGAGCACAGATACTGGGAGACTTTAATGTAACACAAGAAGTCTGAGCATCAGTGTATTCCCACCATGAAAAGTCTCCATAGTGGATGGTCCTGAATATAACTATTTTGAGCGTACTCCCTAGGAAAAACAAAGATTCTAAAAATAAGAACCATGGATATACCTTTATTAAAGTGTCCTGCAGTGCCAAAGTGATTACATCCAGCTCAGTTGGGCTGCCTTTTGAGTAATGTATATATCAAAAATGACCTGGTTTTGGGGTAGGAAACAGCAGCTCTTCCAGCAGGCTTCATCATGTATGGTTGCTGGTGCTGCCATCCATAAAATACCCTTTTTATTGGATTTTTTACTAAATAAAGATAATATCTTTCTGTTCTTATGTCCTACCCAGGTACCCTGAGTACTATTGAAAACCAAGTTCACCAGTTACCCTTAGGACAAAAGCCTCTGAATTTCTGTTTTCATTTATTTGGGCCTTAGGCCAGATACTTACTTTGTCTACTCTTTACATTTTAAAAGATTTTTCAAGTATTTTATCTAGCTATTAGTTCTTCCAGCAGAACAACTTATGGTACTGTAGTGTATTTTTATCTTAAAAGAGGAATTTTCTGCACTTCTCCCATTCGTTAGTGATCCTGGACATTCTTTCTCGTCGTTTTATTTCAATTTTAGTGGAATATATCCTTGGGTAATTTTTTTAAGATTTATTTATTTTTAAAAAGATAGAGGGAAAGAGAGAGAGTTCTTCCATTTGCTGGTTCATTCCCTAGATGGCCACAGTGGCTGGGGCTGGGCCAGGCCAAAACTAGGAGCCAGGAGTTTGTTCTGGATATCCCACATGGGTGACAGTGTCCCAAGCACTTGGGCTATATTCAGCTACTTTTCCCAGATTAGCAGGGAGTTGAATAGAAAGTAAAGCAGACAGGACTTGAACTGGTACTGATATGGGATGCTGGCATCTCAGGCAGTGGCTTTACCTGTTAACACCACAACACCAGTCTCTCCTTGGATAATTTTTAAAGTGTTACATATTTCTTTCAGAATTTAGTGTATGTTTCTTCCTTGTGTTCTAATGTTCCATATTGTAGAAAACCATGATATCAGATTGGTTCTTGTTCTTCTGCAGGCAGTTTTCACCTTTTTGCTCTGGAGAATCTGTAGCATTTTTTCTTCACCTTAGAATTCAAAATTTCACCATTATTTTTAGATCTCTTTCGTTTCAAATTTCCCACATAGTGTTTGATTAGGTTTTAAAAATATGATTTTTTTTTTTTTTTTGGCTTCTGGAACTTCTATTTCTTTAATTCCGTTTAACATACATGTTCGCTCCTGGAAACATGTTTACATAGCCAAAAGGCATACCACAGTTATTTTATTTTTTTCCTTTTGTAACTTAGTTGCTTGGTTCCACCCAGAGCTTGTTGTTTCCATGTTTATACCCTTTAAAAAAACACTGCATGATTTTTTGCAAAAGAGAAACTTTGATATAGTAGTAGTCATCTTTATTACACATTTCTGAATATCACCATCTGAAAATCTGGTCAGATTAATACCCAAGAACTTGTAAACTGTCGATAGTAGCTTGCTGAACAAACTTCTTAGAAGACAGTTTGTTCATTTTTGTCAGCTAAGCTTGCAGTCACTTTGACCCAGCAAACAGACATCTTAGTTTTTCTTTTTACCTGCTAAGGTGGCCCAAAAAGGAGGGGAGTGTATTTTAGGTTCAGGTTCATCAATTTTCACAGTAGGAGACTGGTTTTTATATATAGTGGTATATATGTATGTATATTAGAATATACATATATATTGGAATATGTATGTATAATGGAATATTATGCTATTCTCATTCAAAATGAGTGGGTTGCAGTGAGGGGGTAAAGGAGATTATATGAAACATACTATAGCTGAAGAACAGCAAATTATATAACCTCATTTATGTAAAAATATGTCTATAAGAACCTAGAAGAAGGTCACTAGATTCCTAATAGTGATTAGTCCCTGATAGAGCTTTCATTTCATAGTCAGCACAAATGCTTAAATTGTTAGACCCTGAATATGTATTTTTAAAAGCTTTGAGTATTTTGCTTTTAATATCTCTAAGGAATCCCTCAGTTTTCCACATTTTCTCATCTCTTTTTTAGCTACTGAAGTGGTGACTGTGTTTGTATTTCAAGAACCATCACTGCTGTCCTCACTACAGGACAATGGATTAACAGATGTCATGCTGCATGCACTGCTTATCAAAGATGTGAGTCCTTTCTGCTACTCTGAAAAACACTCCATGCATACCCCTTAACCCAACACACACACACTTGAAAAGCAGTCTTATGCTATGAAAATCCTATCTCTTACCTTCTGTATGTTGTACTGAATGTAACTGAAACCTTGTTGCCAGAATCCTTTCTGTCTCTCAGCGTGCTACCTCTGGCCAGGTTTTCCTAGCATCTATACATGGATTCTTTTAAATGTGTTCAACCTTAAATGTGTTCAAACTTCTTTTTAGGTTCCTGCTACCCGTGAAGTCCTTGGCTCCCTCCCAAATGTATTCAGTGCACTCTGCTTGAATGCCCGAGGTCTTCAGTCTTTTGTACAATGTCAGCCTTTTGAACGTCTCTTCAAAGTTCTTCTCTCTCCAGATTACCTCCCAGCCATGAGGAGGAGGAGGAGTTCAGATCCCCTTGGTATGTTGTCAGGATTTACCTTATAATAGAAAATTGGGTCAGTTGGCTGGGAAAGCCTTCCTTGAGCTCACGTGGTTTCTCTGGATAATACATTCTTTTACAGGTAGGAGGGAATGCTTCATCCTTAGCTTCTCTGCTTATAGTATTTCCATGCTTCTCAACAAATCATCATTGTACTTTCATGGCACTGCTAAGAATTAGGTACTAGGAAGCAGCAATGAGACATGTAGAGTTCCAGGTATTGATCCTGGTAATCTGATACTCTAGTATCCAAGTCTCTAAGACGAAATGTGACTCGCAGTACTTGAGACCAGACAGTTGAGAAATTACTAGCAAGAAAGTAGAGCTCCAAAAGGATTCCAGTTTTCAAAAACATGCTTTGTACTTTCTGGGACAGTCAGAAGGATAATAGTTTATGCTTCTTTTCCAATCTATAATACTATTGAGTTGAGATCTCTCTTTTTTTTTTTAAGATTTATTTTTTATTTATTTGAAATACAGAGTTACAGAGAGGTAGCGACAGAGCTCTTCCATCCACTGGTTTACTCCCTAAATGGTCACAATGGCCAGAGCTGAGCCAATTCTGAAGTAAGGAGCCAGGAGCTTCTTCCGGGTCTCCCACGTGGGTGCAGGGGCCCAAGGACTTGGGCCATCTTCTCCTGCTTTCTCAGGCGCATTAGCAGGGATGAGCGAGGTGGATCAGAAGTGGAGCAGCCAGGACTCAAACGCGTTCATATAGGATGCTGGCGCTATAGGCTGGGACTCCAGCACACTGCGCCACAATGCCTGCCCCAGTAATTGAGATCTTTACAGTAGAGAGATTTCCAGAGTAGAGTGTAACACCCATCATTACTTGAAAATATGTTTACTAGCCTGATTCTTTCCTCCTCTTCAGTGATTTGGGGGCTGATGTGAATTCATTTGGGGAAGCGTGTATCACAATGACCAGCTCAGTTTCATCTTTTTGCCTGGTGTTGACACAGAGAAAAATAGCTCTTATTTTCTTCAGTCTTTCTTTCTAACAGTTCATTTTTGCTTTAAGGGGATACTGCATCCAACCTAGGGAGTGCTGTTGATGAGCTTATGAGACATCAACCTACCCTCAAAACAGATGCAACAACTGCCATCATCAAGGTAGGAAGTGATAACATTGACCTAGTGCATGAGAGAACCATGTGGGGCTAGTTTTTAGAAAAAGTAGTCATTTTAGTTCAGATCTTACCAGAAGTTTCTGTTAACTTCAGCTCTTGTAGATCAAGAGTTATTTTTTTTTTATTTGAGGGAGTTAGAGAGAGACAAAGAGAGGTCTTCCATCCACTGGTTCACTCCCCAAATGGCCTTGATGGTCAGAGCTGAGCCGATCCAAAGCCAGGAACCAGGAGCTTCTTCTGAGTCCCCCATGTGTATGCAGAGGCCCAAGTTACTTGGGCCATCCTCTGCTGCTTTCCTAGGTGCATTAGGAGGCAGCTGGATCGGAAGTAGAGCAGCCAGGACTCATAGTAGCACCCATACGGGATGCCAGCACTGCAGGTCGGGGCTTTAACTGTCTGCTCTATAACACCTGCCCCTCGTATATATGATATTAACAGGCATCCAAGGCCTAACCTTTGTCTAGTCATACTTTTATTGATATTTTTAAAGATTTGTGTATTTGAAAGAGAGAGATCTTCCATCTGCTTCCACTCCCCAAATGGCCACAGTTGGGCCAAAGTCAAGAGCCAGGAGCTTCTTCCAGATCTCTCATGTGGGTGGCAGGGGCCCAAGCAGGCACATTGGCAGGGAGCCAGATCAGAAGTGGAGCAGTCAAGACTTGAATGTGTGCCTGTATGGTATGCTAGCATTGCAGACAGTAGCTTAACCTGCTGTGCCACAAGGCCTCAATAGTTTCTTGATCTTTACCCCCAACATTTCTTAATCCTGCCAGTTGCCATTTAGGCTTTGAAACTCACAACAATATGAGTTCCTGGTCCTTGGTTAAATAGACAGGAGTCAGATTTGTCAAGTCAGTCACTTAAACAATGATGTCTGAACTTTAACAAATTACTTAACTTTGCAAATTTCCTTTTTCTTGTTTGTAAAACGGAGTTAATGACTACATTCCCAGAATAGTGCAGATAACATGTATATAAAGTGTTACAGCAAATACATGGTATATCTTCAGTCATGTCCCCACTCCTTAATTGCTGATAAGTAATTTTATTTTCTCTTTCAGTTACTTGAAGAAATCTGTAATCTTGGAAGAGACCCTAAGTACATCTGTCAGAAGCCATCTATCCAGAAGGCAGACGGCACTGCCACTGCTCCTCCCCCAAGGTCTAATCATGCTGCAGAAGAAGCCTCTAGTGAGGATGAGGAGGAAGAGGAAGTGCAGGCCATGCAGAGCTTTAATTCTACACAGCAAAGTGAAACAGAGCCTAATCAACAGTAAGTGTTCGGAAGACAGATTGCATAGCCTCAGGATCTTGGGCCTGTTACTGTGTAAGTCTTAGTGTTTTTTTCATCTATAAAAGGTGAGAACATTACATTAGATAATTTTAAGGTTATTTCCGGCCCTAAGAATGTGTAGTTTTCCCTTTTTTCACCTGTGTGTGTTGTTTGTTTTGTATGTGATAAAATTGATTACATTATGAAGCTTCTTGGGACTGTTTGAGATTGAATCACAGTTCAGTAAATCAGGTTGACGGGCTTTGCACAGAGGACTTGTTTTCCCTTTGTTGATTTGATATTCCACATCATTGACTGCTTGATTGTTTCAAGAACATATGAAACATATCGTACTTTTTTATTTAAAAGGCAGAGAGACATGGAGAGCCAGAGAGCGCTCCCATCCACTATTCCCCATATGCTTGTGAGACCTAGGACTGGGCCAGGCCAAAGATAGGAGACTGGACCCCAGTCTAAGTCTTCCATGTGTGTGGCTTACCACTTGAGCCATTACCTGCTGCTTCCCAGGGTGTGCATTAGCAAGAAACTGGAAGCGGAACTGGGATCCAAACCCAGGTTCTCCAATAGTGACCTCTAGGCCAAATGCCTGGCCTGCATTGCTTTTTTTGAAGCATGTCTCCTAAAAACTTCTTAAGAGCTGCAGGTATTCATTGTGTTGTTGTTCATTTGATTATTTTCTGTTCCAGAAAATTAACTTTGGGGTATACTATAAATAACCAGGCATTGTATATTTTCCTTCTCATTTCTATTTGTTTATAAGCTTTGTTCTACGTAAGAACTGTCTACCAGGACTTGGGTAGGGGTATTTTAAAGCCTGGTGGTGTATACTCTACTAGGCTCTTTGAGCTTACAGTATTCACCTGCAGTTAATGAAATGTGACTTTATAGCTGTAACTCTTAATCACCTTTTTCAGAAGCAGGAGTGATCTTTCTGGACAGTCATACATTCACTCATTTATGCTGTTGTTTATAGATAAGTAGTTCTGAGAAAGGCATGAGCATTTTAGGCATGACTGTGAGTGGGTTTCAGTTGATGCAGATGGGCAGCTTGGGGCTTATGAAAAGATTAAGGTGGAGAAAAGATTGAGGTACAGGGGAAGGCCTCAATTGAAAATTAGTATGTCCTCTTGGAACTGCAGATGATAATGAACCTATTGTCATCAGTAATTTGGTGTGATATGAACAAGTGCATTGCTTCTGAGAGGGCAAACCTTACCTTCATTCTGTCAGCATTTTCTGTTTTCTTTAAAATGTTCTATTTCTGGGAAAAAAAAAAAACAGACATCTTGAAAGAAAGCAAGACCTTTTTTTGTGAAGGAATTAGAGTCTTACTGCTTCCTTTGCCACACCCTTCATTGTCAGTGACCCTGCTGGTTGAGATTCCTTTTCCTGACTATAAATAAGAAAAGATTTCTCACACATGGGTGGTGGTGGTTGTAAGTCAATATGTGTGTATGAATCTGCATATAATTTATCTATCTGAACATTTTAAAGGCCTCTTAAATCTAATATGCCCAAAATTCAGTTTGTTGCAATAAATCAGCATTTTCTCCATAACCTTCATTTATTTATCATTAATTTATTTAGTTATTTGAAAGACAGACATGGGTTTCCTCTGCTGGTTCACTCCCCAGATGGCCACATTAGCCACTGGTAGACCAGGCCAAAGTCGGAGCTCAGAACTTAGCCCAGCTGGGGCCGGCGCCGTGGCTCACTTGGTTAATCCCTTGCCTGCAGCGCCAGCATCCCATTTAGGCACCGGGTTCTGGTCCCAGTTGCTCCTCTTCCATTCCAGCTCTCTGCTGTGGCCCGGGAGGGCAGTGGAGGATGGCCCAAGTGCTTGGGCGCCTGCACCTGCATGGGAGACCAGGAGGAAGCACCTGGCTCCTGGCTTTGTGCAGTGCTGGCTGTAGCGGCCATTTGGGGAGTGAACCAATGGAAGGAAGTCCTTTCTCTTTGTCTCTCTCTCTCTCTCTCACTGTCTAACTCTGCCTGTCCAAACAAAAAAAAGAACTCAGTCCAGCTGTCCCATGTCGGGTGCCAGACACACAAGTATTTCAGCCGTTACCTGCTGCCTCCCAAGGTGCTAGAACTGGGAGCAAAGCCAAAACTCAAAACCAGGCTCTCTGATATGGGGTGTTTGCATACCAAGCAGCACTGTCTTAACCATTGTGGATAGCTGTCACCTCCACAGCCTTCATTTCACCCACCATTCCTTTCTTTGGATATCCTTTATCACTTGTGTTCTGTCCACATTTATCCCACATTCCCAAATCATCTTACCAACTCCCTTTTTTCCCATCTGCCATATTCTAGCAAGGCCAACTCAAATATCTCATTTTTAGCCCATTATGTCCCATCATCCTACATAGAGGATGCCTATAAAGGCTTAAATTGAGCATAAATAAAACTTATAATAATTTTGAAATAAGTATCATATAATTGAAATATTTGGAATTGAAAAACTTGAGGCCGGCGCCGCGGCTCACTAGGCTAATCCTCCACCTAGCGGCACCGGCACACCGGGTTCTAGTCCCGGTTGGGGCGCCGGATTCTGTCCCGGTTGCCCCTCTTCCAGGCCAGCTCTCTGCTGTGGCCAGGGAGTGCAGTGGAGGATGGCCCGGATGCTTGGGCCCTGCACCCCATGGGAGACCAGGAAAAAGCACCTGGCTCCTGGCTCCTGCCATCGGATCAGCGCGGTGCGCCGGCCGCAGCGCGCCGGCCGCGGCGGCCATTGGAGGGTGAACCAACGGCAAAGGAAGACCTTTCTCTCTGTCTCTCTCTCTCACTGTCCACTCTGCCTGTCAAAAAACAAAAAACAAACAAAAAAAAAAACTTGAGATTCGACTGGGTTAAAGCAACTTTGCATTTGCAAAGTAGAAGTCAATCTTGTATTCTCCCAACAGTTTTGTGAAGATTATTTATATAAGCTAATGGCTTCTCTATGTTCCTCAAGGGCAGGGACATGGACTCATTCAGCAGTGTATCCCTATCTCTTATAATAAGTAATCAGTAAGTATTTATTTAATTGAATGAGTAAAGATCATATATCAAAGAACCCCTTAGACTAAAATGCCTGGAGAGCAATCTACATCTACAGCATTAGTATTCTGTTAGTATTCTACCATAGTGATAATTCAGATGTAGCTTCTAAGATGCAAAGGATTCTACTAGTTGCTCTACTTTAGTATCAGTGTTGTTCCACACTCTGCCCAGCATGGGCATAGGTGTTCATCACTACCTCATTCACATAATATTTTCAAGAATCCCCCACATGTTGATACATGTATATACTTTTTTCACTGTGCTGTCTTTAGAAGCCTAGAATTGAGTCACTAAGTGGATTATTAGGCTTGTGAGAAAAAGCAAGAGACTTATCGAAACTCGGGCTTCATTCTGCAGAGAAGGAAGAGAATTTTTTTACTCTTTTTATCGCAGGCAGTTATGGTAGTAGGTGTACACCTTCAGACAGTCTGGGGAATAGGCTTAGAAATATTTGGAATCTATCTCTTAAGTCTTGTCAGTCTCCTCCACTAAATCCAAAATTCTTCAGTGGAACCTCAAAACAAATTCCTGTTTCCCATGCCCTCATTCATTATCCGGTGATTTACACAGACACACACACACACACACACACACACACATTTTTCCCCAGGTTTTTTTTTTTTTATTGAGGTATAATGCCATTATAGTAAACTATTGATTTTAAGTTTTGAGTTTCCCCACCAAAAATGAGATACCTGCTTATATTACTTCTTTCATTGTATAATAATTTTTCCTTTTCAAGAACATTCTATAAATAAAATATCATATAAATGGAAGCTTCTATGTATATTATATCTGTTGTATATGTATATGCTTTCTTGGCTTCTTTCCTCATTGTGGTTTTGTTTTGTTTTTAAGATTCATTCCTATGGTCTCTTTCAGTGGCTTGTTACTTTTTGTTGTTGAGTCTATGAATATTGTGTTTATCCGTTCTCCTATTGATGGAATTTGGGTTTCTGAGTTGTTTTCCCCCTCTGGCCAAGGCAGTTCTCTTTCCCTTCTTTTTTCTAAACCAACAGCTGGTACTTAAAGTAATTGTGCTTATATATGATCTTGGGATTCATAATTTTGTGCTGGAGATGAGGAAGTTTAGCCAACATGGTCCACCCCAGATCCATGGAGTGCTGTCTTCATTCAGAAGTGTTCACACGAATAGTGCTAAATGCTTGTCTTCTGGCCTCTTTTTTTTTTCTGCCTTCTAAGTTATTCAAACCCAAAAAATTTGATACTGTTATAGATGAATATACTTGTAAGTACCCAGGATTTCTTTTTGGGGGCACCATAGTTCATTTTGTGGTTGATTCCATTTAGTGTTCCTAGCTTAACACTCACATCTCCTGAGCAACTTGAAAGAAATGGATTATGTAAGTCCATGTGATCTTTGGAACGTGAATAGTAGTTGTCTGGGCTTTAAAGGCAATGGGTACAGAGAACCATCTCTTCCCTGGAAGTGGGAACCACTGATGAGAGGGCTCCTTTGCAAAAGGCAGCTGTCTTTTCTTGGGCTAGGAGGGAAGGTCATGTCCCCAACCCCCTTCAAAAGAAAAATATGATCTTTTGTCTTGTATGCTGTACTATGACACCAAATATGAAACTCTCCTTAACTTCTGATCAGTGGCTCCACCATCATAAATACATATATAAATTTGAGTTTGGGAATATGTATGTTTTGGGGAGGGCAAAAAGGAAGAAGTTTTTAACTAGGGTAAATCACTTTATTCATCATGAGAATGCAGTCTTTTATTGAAAGATGCTTTGGGCCAAAGTTTCAAATGAGATAAAGATTAGAATGATTTTTCTTGTAATCAGTTAGTAGGTAGAATATATTGAATTATTTTTAGTACCTATATATGGCTTCTTGGTCAGAGAGCCAAATGATGAGAATAGCCAGAAAAGTGGTTACTGAACCAATTTGTTCCTGCTTCGTATTGAGAACCACTATTGGTTTGCTTTCTTTTCTTGTTCTCCCCAACTTGCATCTAGCAAATGAAGGGAGCATATTACTCCCACTTATTACATTATTCAGGTTGTTTGTCTTTGAAATTTACCAAGAGGCAGGTGTCTCTTTGGGTTGGAGCCTCACCTGCACTTGTTGGCTGTTAGAGGTGGTCGTCTGGATTTTTCCTGGTGAAGTAAGGCCAAGTTGGGATGGATAATTGGTATAAATAACAGAGTGCTGCCATGTTTCTAAGGAGGAACTTTATAGTCAAGAAAAGGTCTGTGGTCTTCCCTTTGTACAAAGTTCTTCCCTACAGTTTTCATTGAGGATGTTTGCAACATCCTACCCAAACCCTAGTCCTGGATATTTGATCTCTGAAGCCATTCGTGTTACCTCTCCATCCCTTTGCTTGTTCAACATTTTGCTGTCAGATATTCTTGTGCCTGGAGAATCTTTATTCACATTTTTTCTTTCTCGGAGATGAAGACTTAGTTTGTTGCCTTCTTTTCTCCCCCTACCTACTTCTCACTTCTGTCTGCTCCTTTTCTCCACACCCCCATTCCCTGCCCTAATCTATTCCAAGGGCCTATCTCCAAAATGCTCCATTTTTCTACTTAAGTCTTACTCTTTCCCAGGGTTTATCTTTGAGATATATTTTGTTCATTTCAGTATACAAGTGGCTTTCAAAATTTCATGGAAAAATCTCATGCTATGAAAAAGCTATGCACAGATTTCAGTTTTTTGGTACTTACATAAACTTAACTTTTAATTCCATATTTCTATGATCTAATTATGGATTTTTGAACAAAACTCGATTCTATTTCCTACTTTCCATAAGTTTAAACTTGGTACAAGAACATGGTAAGATATTTATGTGTTTCTTTCTTTAGCTCCTTTCTTTAAGCAAATGTTAAAAGTCTTTGAATTTATTTTTAATATTTTCTTGTGGGCAAATCTTCCAACAGTACTTAGCCTGAGAGAGGGTAATTTTTCTATTATGGTATATACAGATGCTGAGATTTTGAAAGCTTCTCTTTTTTCCCTTTCTGCTTTCAAGCCTCATCAAGCTAGGCAAGCAATCTTGAGAATGAACTTCGGCTTTTTGTTTTTCTCCAGTATGTACATCTAAAGGCTAATGTACTGTGGGCCATGCCTAACTGAGAAAGGCTTGGAGTAGCACTGTCCCTTTCCTCACTTTGGTCTCTTGCACTGCTATTGTGAATTTCTGTGTAACTCATTCTTTTCTCCCTTGACAGGGTTGTTGATACAGAGGAACGTATTCCTATTCCCCTCATGGATTACATCCTTAATGTGGTAAGATTCATTGTATGGCAAACTGAGTGAAGGGTGTGTGCTTTTCTGGAAAATGTGTGTGGTTATCAAAGGGTCTAATTATTTCCATATTTATATTTAGGCTCTTTTTAAAAATATATTTTATTTGAGAGGAAGAGAGACAGACAAACCTTCCATCTGCTTGTTTACTCTCCAAACGCTTGCAACAGACAGGGTTGGGCTAGTCAGAAGATTGACTCAATCCAGATCTCACACATGGGTGGTAGGGACTCAAGTACTTGAGCCATTATCTGCTGCTTCCCAGGGTGCACATTAGCATGAGGGTTGGTTGGAAGTTGAGGAGGCAGGACTTTAAGCAGCACTCTGTTGTGGGATGTGGGAGTCCCAGTGGGCTACTAAACTGAATTAAATGCCCACCCCCAGCTTGGGCTCTGTAAATGCAGAGGGGGAAATGTGCAGACCTTTTGTTTTTGTTCTGTGATGCTGGTTTGCCAAAGGCTAGCAGTCGTGCCTTCCTTTTTATTCCCAATTTTCTGTTCATTTTTACCATTCCCATTAGAATCCAAATAGGATGGAAGTGAGCTTTCCTACGCCAATCCAATATTTTCTGAATGTGTCCAGTATTTTTTTCCCATTACTTCCAATGTGGACTTTCCTTTTAACTTTATGAAAAATTCACAGGAAAAGGTGAAAAGTTTGTGTTTTCCCAAAATTGCATATCAATAAGGGACAGTCCACTTAGCACTTTTTCTTTGTTATTAAGCACTTCAGGACTTCCAGAGATGGTTTCTCTTGTGCCTATGTTTGGTTGCCCACATTTTTTTCCCTCGTACTCCTATAAACTGCTTCAGTTGGTTCAAATCACTCTTCCAGAGTTCCAGGTTTCCTTTGCATTAAAAAAAAAAGATTTATTTTCCTTTGGGGAGAAATGAACATATTATCATGCAAGAAGCACTAACTTATCATGTTAAGAAATTGGAAGAGAGGCTGTCGCTAATTCATAGTGAGGACCTGAGCAAGTCACTTGACTTCTCTGTGCCCTCAAATTATTTGATTGAAAAGGTAGTTTAGAAAGAACATGATTATTCTGTTTCCCAGGAATTTGTTAGAGTCTGTGTCATACACCTATCCCTGTTTGCCTGAGGTTTTGCTGTTCTATAACATCGTGATGTAACAACTACAATGCTACCTTTGTCCTTGCTCCAAGGTGGCCTTTTAGTTCCAAGTGTCAGGCTCTAACTTTTCTTAAAAAATTTTCATTACCTAGATGAAATTTGTGGAATCTATTCTGAGCAACAATACAACAGATGACCACTGCCAGGAATTTGTGAATCAGAAAGGACTCTTGCCTTTGGTTACCATTTTGGGTCTTCCCAATCTGCCCATTGACTTTCCCACATCTGCTGCCTGTCAGGCTGTTGCAGGTGTCTGCAAATCCATATTGGTAAGAAGCATTAGCCAAATATGTTCATTTCTTTGTAGAAATCAATTTTGTCATACTTCTGCATATATGTTTTTACTGTGGTCTCACCTACAGTTGAAAAATAATGACTAAATTTATATTATGTTATGAGTAAATTTTGTGACTAATATATATAGTGTGCCACATTATTTTTTATTGAGATGTCAAGATAATTTTTCTTTGTTCCTGAGTTTGGTATGTTGTTCTAAAATCATTTAGAGTTTATTGGAGAGAATAATATAGTATATATACAGGAAAGCTTTGTAGCTATGTTTTATTAGTGGGTTCTTTAAAATTTTTTATAGATACATATATTCTGGCATTTTTAGCCCTATATTTTTCCCTCTTTCATGTTTGATAGACACACAGATATATCCAAAATTATGTTGAAAAATGGAATGAAAGCTGCTTATTACGGTGGAAGAACCTTGAAATCCGTGCAAGTTTATTTATAATACACATTATTCTTGGACTTTTTGAAGACCCCTTGTATGCATGGATTTCAAAAATTTTTCATTCCCATTTTAAGGAACTTTTTTTCTTAATATTGGTTTATTTATTTTGGAAATCAGAATTAGAGAGAGAGAAATCTTCCATCCATTGATTCATTCCCCAGATGGCCACAACTGCCATGACTCAGCCAGGCTGAAGCCAGGGTCCTTGAGCTTCATCTGGGTCTCCCACATAAATGGCAGAACCCAAGTGCTTGGGCCGTTCTCCACTGCTTTTCCTAGGCCACTAGCAGGGAGCTGGATCAGAGTGGAGCAACTGAGACATGAACCAGCACTCATATGAGATGCTGGTGTCATAGGTTGTAGCTCTACCTGCTACGCCACAACATCAGCCCCTCAATGAACTTTTTTTTTAACTGACTTCATATATTATTTTTAACATAATTGACCTGTAGTTCACTGTTGAATTCTTCTGAAAATGAATGTCCTTTATCTTACTTTTCTTTACTGGTTTTAACTAACATAACATGAAATATGATATCTTAACCATTTTGAAGTGTACTGTTCAGTCACATTGTAGTGTAACCAAACTCCAGAACTTTATTCATGCAGCAAAACTGAAGCTATTCATTAAAAAACTACTACTCATTCTTCCCTCCTTCCCTTGGCAGCTGTCATTCAAATTTCTGTCTAGATTTGTCTACAGTCTACAGTATGGAGGCACTTCTTTCTCCTTTTGTGACTAAGTTATTTCACTAAACATAATTGTGTCCTCAAAGTACATTCATTTTGTAGCATGTGTTAGAATTTGCTCCCTTTGTGAAGCTGGATAATATTTCATTGTATGTATAAACCAGTTTATCCATTCATCTGTTTATATGGATACTTGGGTTGCTTCTACCTTTTGGTGATTGTGAATAGTACTGCTATGAACACCAGTGTCCACATATCTCTTCATCATCTTGCTTTTAATTCTGTGGGGTATATAACTAGAAGTTGGATAGTTGGATCATATGGTCAGTCTATGTTTAGTTTTTGAAGAGCTACCAGTCTGTTTTCCGTAGCAGCTTTATCATTTTACATTCCACCAGCAATGCATAAGGGTTCTAGTTTCTCCAAATTCTCACCAATGCTTATCTATTGATTTTTTTTTTTTTTACCAATAGGCGTCATAGTGGGTATGAAGTGACATCTTATTTTAATTTTGACCTGTGTTTTCCTAATAATTACTGATGTTTAGTATCTTTTCAGCCATGTTTTTATCTCTTGAGAAAGGTCTGTTCAAGTCCTTTACTCATTTTGAAACAGGCTTTTTTGATTGTTGAGTTTTAGGACTTCTTTATAAATTCTGGACATTAATCCTTTATCAGATGCATGATTTGCAAATATTTTTCTCATTGTATGGATTGCCTTTTCACCTTGATGGTGTTCTTTTGCACACAAAAGTTTTAATTTCATTGAAGTCCATTTATCTTTTTTTTTTCTTTTGTTGCCTGTGCTTTTGGTGTCATATTCAAGAAATCATTGCCAAATCCAGTGTCATGCAGCTTCACCCTATGGTTTTCTTCTAGGAGTTGATGATTTTAGCACTTAAATTTAGGTCTTCTGTCCATTTTGAGTGAGTTTTTTTCATATGGTGTAAGATAAGGATCAACTTAATTCTTTCACATGTGACTATCCAGTTTTCCCAATACAAGACTTCTTCATTTAATGGTCTTGGCACTTTTGTTGAAAATCATTTGACCATAGATTGGTGAAGTTTTACTTTTGGCTTCTCTATTCTATACCATTGGTCTATAAATCTGTCTTCATACCAGTACCACTGTTTGGATTACTATAATTTTGTGATAAGGTTGAAAATCAGGAAAAGGGAGGTCTCTAAGTTTTTTCCTCAGGGTTGTTTTGGCAATTTTGGGTCACTTGAGATTTCCTATGAATGTTTGGAAGGGGTTTTTCTATTTCTACAGAAAACAAATGATAAATTGTCATTGGGATTTTGACAGTGAATGCTATTAAATCTGAAACTTTTATTGGCTGATTTGTGTAGTTACAAGTGATTCTGAAAAAGATATGCAGTTCCATATTGACTTTGAAAGATGCATAATTGTGACATAGCTTTTCAGTGTTCTGTTTTATTTTGCTCTTTGCAAATATTGAGTTAGATGATATTCATAAGAGATAAATGGAAAAAAACTGATCCATCTTTATCCTACCTCTAGGAGACACTGTAGAGGTTGGAATAGGTTTAAAGTCATTGGAAAACACATCGTTTTTCCTTTCCTTAGATTGCAAGCCATGGTTATTTTACTGTTAGATATTTTCTCTGGTTGGAAAGAAATCAAAAGGACCGTATAATCCACGGGTTGTCTAGGTGGTGCCTATCCCAGAATTGTTTCTTAGGAAGAAAAGAACACTGTAGTAGCAGTTTACTTCCATGCTTTTGAACCTTTCTTATCATTGCTTCCTACTGAACAAAATTTGGAATTAATCTTAAAGCATAATCTTTGCTATAAAGATATTCCAGTTTGGCCATCATGAGCATTTAAGTATGATTGGCTCAAGAAATTTGAAAGTAGTGTGTTTCTGTAGAAAGAGGTGTTGAGGTACATCATACCTGGATCATACTGTAGTTCTACCATGTCAGTGGCCATGACCATGTCAGAAATTTGGGAGGCTTTAATAGTCACTTCCTTTGTGACTATTAAAGCTATAATGCATATGAAGTTCATTACTTATTAACATTTTAATTGTTATTCTTTTTTCAGACACTATCACATGAACCCAAAGTTCTTCAGGAAGGTCTCCTTCAGTTGGACTCAATCCTCTCCTCCTTGGAGCCCTTGCACCGCCCAATTGAATCCCCAGGGGGATCAGTGTTGTTGCGAGAGCTGGCTTGTGCTGGTAATGTTGCTGATGCTACCCTCTCGGCCCAGGCCACACCTCTGCTACATGCACTCACTGCTGCTCATGCCTACATTATGATGTTTGTTCATACTTGCAGAGTTGGACAGGTAAGAATAATCTTAGAGCAATGCATGTTCATTTAAAGCCAGTGAAATACTTAGAACATTGGCAGGTCACCCTGCTTAGAAGCAAACCTACCTGGGCTATAGCTGAAAGAACCATCCGATTTAGGCTGAGAGTTTTTGATTGTGTTTACCCTTCTAGTGGAAAATTTACATTTGTGCATCAAGTTGCTGTGTTACTCTCCCTTGTGACTATATCATTATTATATGAACTGCACTTTTTAGAGAATGAGAGAGATTGTTATATTATTGGGCATTAATTTATATAGTCAGTTACCCTTTTACCAGACAAATCTCCATCAGATGGTCATCTGGCTTCACTACTTTCTAATCTTTATTATAAGTGTATGTAGGCCTGATAATGGGTTATTGAAGGACATTTTGCCACATAACATTTAAATCAATAGTAATTAGATTACTAAAAATGTCCTTAATATCAGGGTCTGTGCCTACAATCTCTTCTTGTGATTCCAGAAAAAAGGCATCTTTGTGTAGGTGCTCAGAATTTTTCTGACTTCATTCCTCAGGCAACTGATACCGAAGATCAGTGGTATCATTGCTGAACAGGGCTGTTTTATGTGTGCTGTTGAGTAGGAGTGTATTCTCTGCCATCAGTGGGTTAGTCACATCAGAAATAAAAAGCATAACTTGTATACTGTTCAGAAAACTAGCATAACAAAGCCTCAGGGTTTATTTTTTTGTATTACTTTTTATTAAATGAAAATGAAACAGTATTCAATTTAAGAATTAAATGTAAATATTCCCTGAAGTAAAGAGGTTAGAGAGAAATAAGAAGGCCTCCCTCCCCCTCCACAGCAAAATAATTAATAAATAAATTGTTAATGAGGCTACAAAATTGTTTCTTTGATTCAGGAAAAAAGTTGTCACTAATGTTTACCTTTTGCTTTACAAAAAGGGATGAGGACAAAAGTTAAAGACAGTTTGTAAATATTGTAAGGGAATAATGTGTGGAAGTGTTATCTTAAATATGGACATTTTGGTGAAGAGAATAATTACGTTAGAATAGTAACAAAGGAATAATATAATCTTAAACCAGCTGAATGTTGATTTTTGTCAAAGGACATCTCAAACTTGAAATTCTTTCTGCTTTGGCTGCAGAGTGAAATTCGTTCCATTTCTGTAAACCAGTGGGGCTCTCAGTTGGGTCTGAGTGTTCTGAGCAAACTGAGCCAGTTATACTGTTCGCTAGTATGGGAAAGCACTGTTCTCCTCTCTCTCTGTACCCCAAACAGGTAAGAGAATGCTCATCATCCCTTTTTATTATCTGCTAGCTTTTCTGACAAAGAAATGAAGCTCAGTGAGCCCAGAGGGTTATTGTGCTCAGGGATGGCAGAGTATGGTAAAGAGTTCAGAAGTTTTTGTTGTGTTGTCCACTTACCAACCTATGGACTGCATCACAAATGAGCATCTTTGATTTGATGACTCATTGTAGCTGTGTCATGTCAGCATAGAAGGTGTTTAACATTGGGTCCAATTGTTAGCCATATACGAAGAATCGAAATGGTAAGTGTTACATTATGAATTGCAGATTTTTTATTACATTCAGCTCGTCTGCTGCAGGAGGGATAGTGTCAGCAAGTTATAAAATATGTCTAATATGAGGATATTTGATAAAGTTCATGGAAAATAGGATTTAAGTTTGTTTTTGTGCAAAAGTACTTATTTAAGATTTATTTATTTATTTATTTGAAAGTCAGAGTTGCAGGGGGAGACATCTTCCATCTACTGGTTCGTTCCCCAGATGGCTACAAAGTCTCTGGGGCTGGGCCAAGACAAAGCCAGGAGCTTCTTCTGGGTCTCCCACCTGGGTGACAGGTGCCCAAACATTTGTGCCATCTTCTGCTGCTTTCCCAGACCATTATCAGGGAGCTGGATTGAAAGTGGAGCAGCCGAGATGTGAACTGGTACCCATATGGGATGCCGGCGTCACAGGTGGTGGCTTTACCCACTGTGCCACAATGCCAGCACTGCAAAAATATTTTGAAATTTGTGCATACTTCAGAACGTTAATGGAAAACGTGTGTTAAGAAAAAAACTGCATGGATTTCAAAAATTTTTTTTGACACCAAAATAAATAAGTAAATGATAAGTGTTGGTTTTTCCTCACTGTTTATATCTTATTGATCTTATTGCAGCCTACCATCTGGTTGTGAATTTGGCCAGGCAGACATGCAGAAACTGGTTCCAAAGGATGAGAAGACAGGTACGGCCCAGGGCGGAAAAAAATCAGGTAACTCTAAGAAACTAAAATCTTACTTGTTCCCTTCAGTTCTGTTTCCCTGTTTTTATAGGTTTGTCATGAAAATGTCGCTAGCTCTGTTGTCCATAGTCCTTCAGTTTTCATCTTTTCATTGAATCATTACATATTACTATAAATAAACTATTTTAGTGTCTTTATAAAAACACATACACTTAATTTTAAAAATTAGAAAATGTAGAAAGAAAAATCACCCATATTTCCACCACCACAAAAACAGAGTTTGGAAGACTTTGCCTAATATCTTTCTCTGAGGTATTTGTGATGTCTTAGGTAAAATGCCTCATAGCTTTCTTGCTTCACTTAACATTAAGTGCCAAGTAAAGGTAAATGAAGTGACCATTCCCTGCCCTGTTAAGTTTCCAGTCCATTATTTTGAATAGTGAACATCTTTGTGGTTTTATGCAAATATAGATTGATTCCTAGAAATCACTGTATCAAAATATGGTGGAGTTTTAATTTTATTGTAAAATATCAAGACGTTTTGATGATATGTTGAAATAACAAAATTTTGGCCAACACCATGGCTCACTTGGCTAATCCTCTGCCTATGGCGCCGGCACCCCAGGTTCTAGTCCAGGTTGGGGTGCTGGGTACTAGTCCCGGTTGCTCCTCTTCCAGTCCAGCTCTCTGCTGTGGGCCGGGAGGGCAGTGGAGGATGGCCCAAGTGCTTGGGTCCCTGCACCCATATGGGAGACCAGGAGGAAGTACCCAGCTCCTGGCTTTGGATCGACGCAGCGCCAGCCATAGCGGCCATTAGGGGAGTGAACCAACAGAAGGAAGACCTTTCTCTCTGTCTCTCTCTTCACTGTCTATAACTCCCTCTCTGTCTCTCTCACTGTCTAACTCTGCCTGGCAAAAAAAAATTTTTTTATTATAGTATGCTAAAAAATTTATTATTTAAAACCTAAAGTGTTTCTTTTTACTTTTTTTTTTAAGATTTTATTTATTTGAGAGGTAGAGTTACAGACAGTGAGAGGGAGAGACAGTAAAAGGTCTTACATCCGTTGGTTCACTCCCCAGTTTGCTGCAACGGCCGGAGCTATGCCGATCCGAAGCCAGGAGCCAGGAGCTTCTTCCTGGTGCCCCATGTGGGTGCAGGGGCCCAAGCACCTGGGCCATCTTCTACTGCTTTCCCAGGCCATAGTAGAGAGCTGGATTGGAAGAGGAGCAGCCGGGACTAGAACCGGCGCCCATATGGAATGCTGGTGCCTCAGGCGGAGGATTAACCTACCACGCCACAGCGCTGGCCCCTCTTTTTACTTTTTAATGTGGCTGCTAGGAAAATTAAAATTATATGTGGATCACATTATATTTCTTTTAGATAGTGCTGGTTTAGAAAATTGCTTTTATGTTGTATCATAAAGCTCCAAATTGGAATAAGCCAAAATCATGAGCAATTTTTTGCCCTAATGCAACAAACCAAAAATTAGTAAAAAATAACTATTCCAGAACATTAAGCATAAAGCAGAAAATTTATTTAAGAGTCAGATGTCTTCATCTGCTGGTCCCCAAATGGCTGCATAGCTGAGACTGGGCCAGACTGAAGCCAGGGACCCGGAACTTAGTCTAGGTCTCCCACATGGGTGGCAATGGCCCCAGTACTTTGGCCATCTTCCTCTGCCTTCCCAGGTGCATTAGCAGGGAGCTGAATTGGAAGCAGAGCAGCTGGGACTCAACCACTGATATGTGATGTCTGCTTCAGAGTGTGCAGCTTAACCTGCCGTGGCACATGCTGACCCCTCCCCCCCACAAATATACCAAATTTAACTCAAAGAAATCAAGCAATTTACTAAGAACTGAGAATGGGATTAGATTCACTTGCAAAGAACTGACTCTCCTAAGAATCCAGATGTATTTTTTCCAGCAGCTTCTTGAACACTTTTTGCAAAGAGCACTTATTTTCTATTTGACTTTTAGAGTATTGAAATGAAAACCTGATAACTTCTTTCAGTTTGCATAAAGATTAATTTTTAATTCTTACAGCACACACATATAACAAAAAGTCATCCCATATTTGCATACAATATTCTTAAATACTAGGAGTAGAATTCTCCAGTGATAATCTGTAATGTCAAATTTGAGTTTGTCAATAAAATAGAAAATTATAGCAGAGCACCTGCGTTGAGAGCAACAGGCACTTTGTACACTGCAGTCCATGTGAATGGTACCCCAGGGGTTGTGCTGTACCTATGGCAGTCTCCCAGGGGAGCCCTTTGTTAAGACAGTTGATATGCTTTCATTTGAAGATGTCAACATTAGCTACTTAATACAGCTCCAAACAGAAAAGCATATCGGTACACTTTCTGGCTGTTTTAGTTTTTAAGAGTAACATATACCATAGGTAGCTCGTTCTTGAGATTCAGAACAAGGCACCAGGTAAGTGCTGGCTCTAGAAGGTCTTAATGTTTCTTTCTTGTATCTGCAGATGGAGAACAGGATGGAACAGCTGGAAGTATGGATGCTTCTACCCAGGGCTTATTGGAAGGCATTGGACTAGATGGTGACACATTGGCTCCCATGGAGACAGACGAACCTACTACTTCAGACTCGAAGGGCAAATCTAAAATCACACCAGCCATGGCTGCCAGAATCAAGCAAATCAAGCCTTTGTTGTCAGGTGAGTGATTTTCTTTTTTCTACTTCCATTTTTGGCTTTTCAGAGCCTCAGCCATTCCTCAAACTGAGTTGAAAATGCTATATACTTTGATTTCACAAAGTTTGAAATTTCTGTGAGTTGCTTTCAGGTGTACGTTGTTGAATGCCTATGATGTAACAGGCTCTGTAACTGCTAAGAATATAGAGTACAAGGGAATCTTCTTTCTGAGTGCTATGTCTACCCTCCCATCTTAATTCCTTCTCTTCAACTATTGCAAATGGCTTCTGCTCCTACCATTCCACTAATACTGAATCCACTGATTATGTTTCAGTTCCCTTCTCATCTGTCTGCAGTTGGACAGTTGCCCACCATTTCCTTCTAGAAGCACTTTACCCTTGTTTGTGTGTGTGTATGTATGTGTGTGTGTGTTAGTAAACTCTCCTAATTACCTGATTTGTTACTCTACTAGTATCCTCTTCGGTTTTCTCTTCTTTAAATTTTGCTGACAAGTGACATAGTCTGGTATATGTTTTATTAAAGTCACTGGCAGCTCCATGAATACTACATTGGCAGGACACAAGGATGCACACTGATTTGTATTTGCCATCTTTTACCCCTTAACATAATATCGATGGTTGGCCTATTTTGTATATTCCTTAGTAGTTGCCTCTTCCTGATGCTTTAAAGAAATGTGAAAGTCTAACTTCTGGGCATCTGGAGCCCTGCTGAAAAGCAGAAAGTGGCCTTTGCTATTTCCATTTTTTTATCTTAAATCTTAATGAATTTTACACTTAGTTGAATTTTGAAAGTTTACCAGCAGTATCCCCAAATTAAAGTAAAATTGACCATCTGAGATGATATCCATGTTTATCTCACCTTGCTTTGTTTCACAAAACTTTTTGATATGACCTTAGAGCATTCTAAGAGGGCTACTTTGCAGGCACAGTATATGCTTTTGATGTCTATTTCTCTGTGATCACTGCCATTTAGTTTTTTCTCTAGTCCTTGAACTACCTTTGAGCCACTTTGCTGTCTGTTTACCTGAAAGCCATAGTGAGAAAATACAAACCTAATGTTTGGATGTGTTTTTCCCATTGACTTGAATTCATTAGGTTTTCAGTGCCTTGGAATACCCACCTTCCAGCTAGATAGTACATGTATACGTGTAGCCCAGGATTAAGAAATCTTAATCTGAATGAAATAAGAAGAAGGACTCTTTCCTCTCTTGCTATGCTGTATGTCTCAGAGCTTACTAAGTTTTAAGCTTGAAATGTGACATGAGCTCCAGTAGAGCTTGTTTTTATACCATGGATTCATATGTGCATGTACATCCTTACAAGACATAATTTGATTCAGACTTAGCCCTTCTTGTCTCTATATCATGATGAAATAGTGTTTATTTGAAAAAATGCTCTGTAGCATTTCCGTTTGCTTTTTAGAACTACTAAATACTGTAGAACTGTAAAAGTACAGAAAAGTATTTTACAGAAAAGCAGAGAAACAATGTTTAGGCTTAATTTTCTTTCTCTTTATGCATTTTCTTTTTCTATGCTTGTATTTGTAGTCCAATTTTTGTTCAACAATAGAAGGGTACTTCCAGAAAATGTCATGGAAAATGGAATTAAAAATAAATTTATCTTAGTGCAGAAATAGTTGAAATCCATGCATGTGAATGGTCTTCAACAAATTCTTAGAAAGTGTTATGGAAAAAAACATGAATTTTTTGCACCAAAAACCTTATCTTTTCATTCCATTTTTCCATGAACATTTCAAAGTCCCCACATAAATTAAAAAACGTGTCCTGTAGAGATGAACATTTGAAGTGTATAATTTACCTAATTCTGTAAGTGAAATTTTTATGCTTTCTCTAGCATTTCCCCCCTTAAATCTTTCATATTGTGATCAGACAATATATAATGTATACCTCTGAATGCTTATTTGTTATTCACATTTGTTACATATGTTACCAACATACTTCTGTCTTCTCATAAAAAAGGAATTTGAACAAATTTCCTTTTTAGATTACCGTATGTGGAGACAAACTCAAATGTTTCCTAGGTATTCTTTGGGAGGAAGTGGTCATTCATAAGAAAGTATTAATGGTAATGTGTCTATTGTAATGAAACCCATTTTGAGAATACAGTCTTATTTGGACTTCTGGGTTCTAGCTTCATCCAGATTAGGCCGAGCACTTGCCGAGCTATTTGGACTCCTTGTTAAACTTTGTGTGGGGTCTCCTGTGCGCCAGAGACGGAGTCATCATGCCGCCAGCACGACTACAGCACCAACACCCGCTGCTCGATCAACAGCCTCAGCCCTCACTAAGCTACTGACAAAGGGTTTGTCTTGGCAGCCTCCACCATATACACCAACGCCCCGCTTCAGGTGAGGTTCTGCTGTAAGATGCAAGGACTAGAATGTTGCCATAAAAGCAGTGTAATTTGCTGAATGAACTGTTTGGTCCCTTACTAACTCCTGATGCATACCCCAAAGAAAGTGTGAAGTGCTTGTTTTATTTGTATCTAGTACAACATAGAAATGTCCAAGGCATTTGCAATCAGAATGCATTTCAGTAACCCTTTATTTTAATGACCTTTATTTTAATAACCCTTTGTTTTAAAGTTTTGTTAAATTTTACTCTTGGCTTTTACGTGAATTTTCCATTGCTTCTCTGTCTGCTTCTGAGAAGGTTGAATTTTTTTTTTTTTTTTCATTTTCCCTCATTCAGGCTGACATTCTTCATCTGTTCAGTTGGTTTCACATCCCCAATGCTGTTTGATGAGAGGAAGTATCCCTACCACCTAATGCTACAGAAATTTCTCTGCTCTGGAGGCCACAACGCTCTTTTTGAGTAAGGATCATTTGCTTCCAAGAGAAGCATTTTTTGGAGTTTGGTCTTTTCTTTGTGCCTTTCCAGCCCACAGCTTTCTAAGTCACCTATCTTTTGTCAGTAGGATACATATTGTTAATGTCCTTGGCATTGTAAACTTTTAGCGTGTTTGTCTGTTTTCCTTGGAGGTTGATATTTAGCTTGTCCTAGGGGTGTTTAAAAGGGTCTCTGCTTTTCCTTGTTGAACTTCTGGTTCACAGTATATATTTCTCTAATGGGCTTATCTTTTCTGTTTCCCTAAATACAGTAAGTTTTCTCATTTTCTTGGTCATAACATTGTAAACTGAGTTTCTCTCCTTTGGCAGGATGGGGACAGAGGTAAAGCTTTAAAAAGTAGAGTTAATAAATGGTGGACAGGAGTTGACACTGTGGCATACTAGGTTAAGCCTCTGCCTGTGGTGCCAGCATCCCCTGTAGGCGCTGGTTCAAGTCCTGGCTCCACTTCCAATTCAGCTGCCTGCTAATTCCTGGGAAAACAGTAGACGATGGTCCAAGTGCTTGGCCCCTGCACCCACGTGCCAGACCTGTGTGGAAGAAGCTTCAGATCATCCCAGCTCTGGCTATTGCAGCCATTTGGGGAGTGAAACAGCAGATGGAAGACCTCTTTGTCTGTCCCTTGCTCTGCCTCTCAAATTTTTTAAATGGTAGATTAGAAGTAATACCTCCTGGGAGGAAGGACATGTAGTACCAATATAGAGATTTCGGATCTTTTAAATGTATAACCACCTCCACCCCCAATCTCAAACACTAATATGCTAATTCCACATTTTCTCTTAATTGTGTTTTAGAACTTTCAACTGGGCTCTGTCCATGGGAGGCAAAGTCCCTGTTTCTGAGGGACTGGAGC
This sequence comes from Oryctolagus cuniculus, assembly GCF_051225735.1. Lineage (NCBI taxonomy): Eukaryota > Metazoa > Chordata > Mammalia > Lagomorpha > Leporidae > Oryctolagus > Oryctolagus cuniculus. The sequence continues at coordinate 37,200,860 of NC_142888.1, read as the reverse complement.
ATTCAGATTTACCTGATGGTACAGGAGAATTCCTAGATGCCTGGCTTATGCTAGTGGAGAAGATGGTGAATCCCACCACGGTGCTTGAATCTCCACATTCACTGCCTGCCAAATTGCCTGGAGGTGTCCAGAACTTTCCACAATTCAGTGCCCTGCGCTTTCTTGTGGTAACTCAGAAAGTGAGTATTTGGCACATAAAAGCAAGAAAAATTTCTCATGCTTACTAGGTAACTCCTATTTTGTTCTGTCCTCCTTGGTGAAATAACGTGATTGCTGAAGAACCATTGGATGGGGCTGTCTTACAGAAGGGAATACAGAGACCATTTGAGAATTCTGTAGTATAAACTTCAGATTGGTACTTCCATATTGAAGTATATGCCCTTTTTCTTTGTTTCTTTGGGGCCTCTCAGTGCTGACCTAGGATTTTTCTTGTTGACACTAACAGATTGTGGCAGGACTATTGCATAGGTCTTAAACTTATTCCTCTTGGGACTTTGAATTGAGACAAAATGATCTTCACAAACTTTTCAAATAACTTAACAGGCAGCCTTTACTTGCATCAAGAACCTGTGGAATCGGAAACCGCTGAAGGTGTATGGTGGGCGAATGGCTGAGTCCATGCTAGCTATTTTGTGCCATATCCTCCGTGGAGAACCTGTGATTCGAGAGAGACTGAGCAAAGAGAAGGAGGGATCTCGGGGAGAAGAAGATGCAGGGCAAGAAGAAGGTGGCTCCCGCAGGGAACCTCAAGTCAACCAGCAGCAGCTACAACAGGTAAGGTGCTGCTAGCCTGGCACTCCAGGCTCCAGACTTTGCACCTAAACCAATCCAATGCTTGTGAGTTTTCTAGGTTCATGTACCACTAAGTGCCCTGTCCTGTTAGCTAAGAGATAGATTTAAATTCACTCCCTCCTAGCAGTTTTTTTTTCTCCTAAGGAAAGCTGGGGTGTAGTCCCAGTGCTCTGCACAGGTACTAGATGTGTGTCCTCCTAAGCACATTAATTACTATTGGAAGTCTTAACAGTATTCTCAGTAGCCTGCTGCTTCCAGCTTCTTTGGAGGCGCTCTCAGTCCATTTTCTGTTGCTGATAGCACAGGACCTCATGCTGGGTCTAAGTTATAAAGAAAAGAGACTTATTTTTGGCTCATGGGTGTGGTTCAGTGTTGCATCTGGTGGTGATGGCATTTTTGCATGCAGAGTCCCAAGGCAGTACAGGGCATCAATGGTGAGAGGCCTAGACAAACTGTCTTATAGCAGACCCACTCTCAAGATAACCTGTTAATCCATTAGTTGCATGAATAGATGAGTCCATTATTCACCTCTTAAAGTCCCACCTCTTAATATCTAAAATTGGGATTTAAGTTTCAACAAGAGTTTTAAAGAAGACAAACCATAACAGGCAAATTTTGCTTGGCTATTATCTGGTTAACCTGTAAAGGTGGAGGGATGCTGTGGTCCAGCTTTATTCTCCAAGAGCAGTTTGAAACTTTAGTCAGTACAAAACCTTTTTTTCTATTTCCAAATAAATTTTTCATCCACATTGTAAAAATTGGAGACTAGAAGGGGGAAGGAAACAATACATAAGATCCTTCCTCTTCAGCCTCTGAGTGTTTCAGCATTTTGCTCTTGGAATTTTTATGTATGTGTGTTCTCTGTGTCTAGAGTGCTTTTCACATCTGTCTTCTATTACATGCGTGCATCATTTCTTTGAAAAAGTAATTAATACTCACTTTAGAAAACTCGAAAAACACAGCGATGTATTTTTTACAAGACATTCATAATGACTACCTTCACTCAAGGTCGTCATTGTCTTTCTTTCTAAGTCACTTGGTTCTGTGCCTGATTTTAATCTAATCAACATCAAACACTATGTAGAGCTGCACTGCCGTCATTAAGAGATGTTTTTGTTTGATGTTTTAAGGCTGTGGTGTATAAGTACCTTATGTGTACATCTCATGATTTTCTGCTTAGTAGTAGAATTCCTAGATCAGTTTTTCGGGCACATCTTCAATTACCAGTTTATTTTCTAGATCCTTTATGGTTTCAGTCTTTTAATTATAGTTAACCCTGTTAGTCACAATAACCTCTATCCTCCTCCCCCACTTTCTTAGAGAATGGAAATGAGAATCACCTTGACTTCCTTCCTCAGTAGCTTTAATGTTTCAATGCTGTGGAAGCACCAAACAGAAAGGGTTGTTCGTGTTACTAACTGCCTTGACTTATACATGCTTTCAGTTCCTATCTTGAAAAGAGTCCTTTCTTTCTAAAATGCATTTGAATTTTTCAGTTCATATGGTGCTGAACTCTTGCATTCTTTTTATAGCTCATGGACATGGGCTTCACAAGGGAACATGCCATGGAGGCCTTGTTGAATACCAGCACCATGGAGCAGGCCACAGAGTACCTTCTAACCCACCCTCCTCCAATCATGGGAGGAGTTGTTCGAGTGAGTTGGCTCAGGAGCTCTGATTTTCGAGGATATTGCTTTGGCTGCCGATATCCTTTTTTTTTTACCCTCATCCTTCCATCACTGATCTTTCTATAAGCTGCTTCTCATTTTCAAATACCTCCATGCCAATATTTTCTTTTTCATGGTAACTCTCAAATCTCCAGAATATACCTCGGCCATGCAAATTACTGGACTTGGTTTGCAGAATAACCCATAAGTCAAAAAGAAGTAGAAGAGGCACACTTTATTGAGATGGAGAATTAGGTGGTCACATTGAAGCCCCCCTTTCTGTGCTTAATTTTCATTCTGATTAATCCCCTCGGTTCTTGTAGTGACCAGGTAAGCCTAGTTGATTTTCTCTAGAGAAAGCAGCATGTTCCATCTCTAAAGTATCAGCACAAGATGTCTGATTCATTGTGAGTTGGGGAAGCCGCATTGGGTTTTTGTGTGGATGTATGTAGTTGCTGGATTTTTTTGTTGTCGTTCTGTAGGATCTCAGCATGTCCGAAGAGGACCAGATGATGAGAGCAATTGCCATGTCTCTGGGACAGGATATTCCAATGGATCAAAGGGCAGAGTCACCTGAGGTAACTAGGAAATGGAGTTCAAAAGGGCTTGGTACATTAATTAGTATTTCTATGAACATTAGGCTACCATGTAATTAGTGGTAGAATTAAAGTTTAAAGAAATAGGTGCAAGTACTCATTTGTCCCAACTATGCCATCCATCACTGAGCTACCCCACATTGACCTGAATCTTTAGGCGAAGCAGAAGAAGCATTAATCTTTATTTCCAGACTTCAAAATGTACTTGGTAGTGCCCATTAGGCCAAACTTGGTACCAGTCATTTTAATTTCATATACTGGCAGACAATAGAAGACAGTGTCTAAAAGTAATTTTGTGGGAGATGGTGTAGGATGCTGCAAATAAATTGTCAGGATTTTATGATATGAAGATTTACCCCCCTTCTGCCTTCCCTTAACCTGAGTATCTGCCCTCATATTCATTGCCACACCATGATGAAAGTATCAACTGCTTGAGAAGGTAGGGGGTATTCATATGGTGAGGTAAATCCATTCTGAAGGTCTCCCTCACTTTTCTTCCTCCACCTCTTCCGTATGCTATCACTCTTCCTTCCCTGCCTCCAGGAAGTTGCTTGCAGGAAGGAAGAAGAGGAACGGAAAGCCCGGGAAAAGCAAGAAGAAGAAGAAGCTAAGTGTCTGGAGAAATTTCAGGATGCTGACCCTCTGGAGCAAGATGAGCTCCATACTTTCACAGATACCATGTTACCAGGCTGTTTCCACCTTCTTGATGAGCTGCCAGACACAGTGTACCGGGTGTGTGATCTGATCATGACAGCAATCAAACGTAATGGAGCAGACTATCGGGACATGATTCTGAAACAAGTTGTCAATCAGGTAAGCTCTCAAGGGGCCGTAAGAAGAGGCTAAGTGAAGTGGTTTCCCTGCCATCTGTCAAAACCTGATTTCTGAAATAACATTATTTTTGAATTCTACTCCATATGGGTATAGTCTTGGGCTTATTTTGATCTGGTAGTCTAGTTCTTACTTGAATGTTTCTTGCAACAGTGAACTATGTCACAAAAAATATCTTCAGGAAAGAAAAACAGAGCTCTTTTTCTAGCCTCTTTTATAAATATATATATACACACACAAACAAATGTCTAAAACATGTCTTGCTTAAGTCAAGTTCAGCCCCATCCCATGGGTTAATGATAAATAAATGTTTTTTCCTCCTTTGTATCAATCCCTTCAATAAATAGATCCCCATCATGATGAGTACTTGTGGTATCTTTTTTAAGTCATGCTTTACCTCATGAAATCAATTTATTCATTAATTTATGCTAACTATGTAGAAGTAAAATCAAAAATTATCCAAAATGAGATAGCCAGTTAATGTTTTGGTTGTAATTTTCTTTTTTATTTGTTAATCTATTCATGTACTTAAATCATTGAAATCTTTTTTATATGGCTTTTGTTATTTATTTCTTTAATTGATGATAGTAAGAGTCCACATTTATGAGGTACAGTGTGATAATTTGATACTTGTGTACAATGTGATGATCAGATTAAGATGACTAGCAGTCTCCTCTCCTTTAACATTTGTCATTTCTTTGTGTTGGCAAGCTTTGAACAGGACTCTTCTAGTTCTTTATAAATAGAATGCTATTGTTTTGTTTTGTATAATTTTAAAACCTAGAAATGGAAAGAAATAAAAAAGGGAAATGCTTTGGGGTGGCATCAATATAAACATATAACTATAAAACATCTTTCACAGAAAGGTTTAGTATCTTTTTCATCTACATTAAGAACTTAAATGATCATAATAAAACTAAAGCTATGATATAAAAGAGCAATAATTTCAAATTAAAATTTAATGTATGCAAACAAAAACCATACTGACATTTCTAACATGCATGGTTTTTGTTTTTTGTGATAACTCTGGGGGAAATGAAAGATTGATAAAGTGTAAATCGGTAGAACATTTTGGGGGTTAACTATCTGCACCAGGGATTCTTAAAATATGAATTGCCTAGGTCTTGTTCTGTGCAGCTGGTTACATTGTCACCTGTGAGGCCGCATCCCACCTGAGCACCTGTTTGAGACCTGATTGCTCCACTTCCATTCCAGCTCCCTACTAATGTTCCTGGGAAAGCAGTGGAAAATGGCCTAAATCCTGGGCCCCTGCCACCTGCAGGAAGCTCCAGACTCCTGGCTTCAACCTGGCCCAATCCTGGCCACTGGGGCTATTTGCAGAGTGAACCAGCAAATTGTAGTCTTGTAGTCTAGCCCAAGAAAGTAGTCATTTGGTGATGTTCCTTTAGAACCATACATCTTTTGGTACAGACCCAAATCTGTAACATGTTACTGTTTATCTATCTCTCTTCAGTGAATGTGTTGGATTAGGAGCATCCTAATAGGTTGAAAATATTTTCACTACCATTTCCTGTCTGGGTCACTTTTTTGCTTCTGTAGGTGTGGGAAGCTGCGGATGTATTAATCAAAGCTGCTCTTCCACTGACAACAAGTGACACAAAAACTGTGTCAGAGTGGATCAGTCAGATGGCTACTCTGCCCCAGGCCTCCAATTTGGCTACTAGAATCTTGCTTTTAACATTGCTTTTTGAGGTAAGATTTGGATTCTTTTGAGCCCTATAATTAATTTATCAAAGAATTATCAAATACCAATTTTATGAGGCATTGAATTAGATGTGTGAGGCATATTTCATGAAGCTAAGTGAAAATGAGCACAATTAAGTACATACTACAGTATTCTGGGCTACATAAATTATATCAGCAATACTGTTTTGTGTGAGTTTGGGAATGGTGTATGTGTCACTTCTGGATAATGTGAGAAAGATTTCTCAGAACAAGTGCTAATTGATTGTATTGTGTCTTAAAGGATTATAAGGTGGCAGTTAGAAAGACAAGTATTCAAATTACTATCATAGTTTGGTCATGGAATATTTTTGCCCCTTTGAAGAAACCTAACTGGTGGCCACATAAAGGGCGGGGTGTGGAAATTGGAATTTGGTCAGCATTAAGGTGGAAGCGTCAAGTGGAATCAGGCTCCTCCTTTCCTTACCTGATGAGTCAGCTTACTTGAGGCAAGAGCATGACTGGAATAAGACATGATTCTTGTTCTAATCAACATAGGAGCTAAGAGGCAGTTGACCTTGGGTTATTCATTTGTAGCTCTTCATGTTTAATTTAAAACCGAACTTAATGAAATAAACTCCTTATAAGAAGGCCAAATGGTGTGCCTACTCTCCAGGGACTTTCCCTTTGTGCTAGATGTAATCATTCTTTTTATAGCACCTTATGCATAGATTAAATACTTGGGAAAGTTTCTTAAATAACTAACTTTTTTGGATATTCATTTCCAGTTACAGGTAACACATTAGTGTAGCCCCAGGAGTAGGAGCCATTAGTGTATTTATTCCATCTGCTTTTTAAGATTCTAAAACTTCTCTGCAAATTGGAGACTGCAAGTTCCACATGGTTAAGACTGCACAGCTAAGATCACAATGCCTGATGATATGAATATTTTCATATTAAACACATAGTAATGTGCCAGGCACTGTGTGGAGCGCATTGAATAACCTCATTAATCATCACATTACCCTGGAGATAAAAGTTTAATTCCCTCAGACCCATGAGAAAGCTAGAACCTAGAAAATTTTAAGTAACTCATTTCACATTACACAGCCAGTAAGTGGTAAGGTAGAATTCAAATCCAGCAAACTGTATTACTATTTACCTTCATGTTCTCCTACACCTTCTAAATTCTTGATACTGAGTAGAAGTTGCTAACCTGGTTTATTTTTTTTGCTTTGATTAATGATTCAGGAGCTGAAGCTGCCTTGTGCTTGGGTGGTTGAATCCAGTGGCATCCTTAATGTTCTGATCAAGCTCTTGGAAGTGGTTCAGCCTTGCTTACAGGCCGCCAAGGAGCAAAAGGAGATCCAGACCCCAAAGTGAGTGACTGTTTCCAGCCTGTTTGATTTTGTGTTGCTGTGGGACTTGACCCCTCAAGCTTAAGGTCTGTATCTCAGGCACTTTTCTGGCTCACATATGGGTCAAATCTGGATACTTTAAGTATTTTGAAAATTGTGAGGTGCTTAATGAAATAAAGATACATTCTGCCAATTTGCACATATTTCAGACTTTCCCAGAAGAAATCATTTTTTGTTTTTAGGTGGATCACCCCTGTGTTGCTCCTGATTGATTTCTATGAGAAGACAGCCATATCCTCAAAAAGGAGAGCGCAGATGACTAAGGTGTGTGATATATATATGGTTGGCAGGACAGTCTAGGTTTCTTGAGAAAAGAGCAGACTGTAAGAGAATATTAGAGGGCAGTGAAGAATGTAAAGGTCTCTGACCAAAGTATAAATTTCATTAGGGATCTTCAGAGCCACATTTCTGTTCTAAGTGGTGAGTTGGAGCTGCTGGCCCAGTGCGCCAAGCACTTACTCTGGAAGTCATTGTTAAAGGGATTTACGGTCTCTGGAAGAGGAGTGGCTCTCATGTTATGTGAAGCCCTGAGTGTGCAACAGTTCCTCCAAAGACAAGTGCTCCACAGAGAAAGAATATTACATGTGACATTACCTTACTACCTTCTTAGAAGGAGAGGTTTTGTTCCCGCAGATCGGAAATGAATGTTCCCTTTTTGGGGAAAAACCATTAGAAACAAAAGGAAAGTAGAAGATGGCAATACAAGGATGTAGATGGATTTTTGCTTAGATAGATCCTAAGGATTGTGAGGACTAATGTCAATGGAAACGCAGTTTTCAAAACTTGCTACATGTCCAGTATATTTCTTTTTCCTGGATTAGTTTTAGCAATGAACAGTGATGAAGTTACTATCACTGACAACCTTGAAGGAAATACCAAGGAGAAAATTTTTTTTGCTTTGATATTTAGTACCTACAGTCCAACAGCAACAACTGGCGCTGGTTTGATGATCGCTCTGGGCGTTGGTGTAGTTACAGCGCAAGCAACAACAGCACTATTGACTCTGCCTGGAAATCGGGAGAAACAAGTGTACGGTTTACCGCAGGCCGAAGAAGATACACTGTCCAGTTCACTACAATGGTGCAGGTATATGCTGATCAGAAGCTATAAACTATATTACAAATTGGGAAACATGCCTTTTGATTTTCTTTAGGAAACAACAGTCTTAGCAGGATTACCACTACTGAATTTGGCTTGGTTTTCAGGAAATTAAGTCTTCTTTTTTTTTTTTTTTTTTTTTTTTAATTTTTTTTGAAAGATTTATTTGAATAATCAGAAGTTAGAGAAGAGAGAGAGGTCTTCCACCTGCTGTTTCACTACCCAAATGGCTGCAGCAGCTAGGGCTGGGCAAGATCAAAGCCAGGAGTCTCATCCCTGGTCTCCCACACGGATGGCAGTTGCCCAAGTATTTGGGCCATCTTCTGCTTTTCCAGGTGCTAAAATCAGCTAGGAGTTGAATCCGAAGTGGAGCAAGGGCCAGCTCTGTGGCACAGTTTTTTAATCCTCTGCCTGTGGTGCCGGCATCCCGTATGGGCACCAGTTCTAGTCACTGCTGCTCCTCTTCCAATCCAGCTCTGCTATGGCCTGGGAAAGCAGTAGAAGATGGCCCAAGTCCTTGGGCTCTGGCTTCGGATCAGCCCAGCTCCAACTGTTGTGGCCGTTTGAGGAGCCAACCAGCAGATGGAATACCTCTCTCTCCGTCTCTCCCTCTCTAACTCTACCTCTCAAATAAATAAATAAAATCTTTAAAAAAAAAAAGTGTATCAGCCAGAACTTGAACTGGTGCCCACGTGGATTGCTGGCATTGCAGGCAGCAGCTACTCACTACACCACAATGGTAGTCCCTAAGAACTGAGTCTTCTAAAGTTATTGATGAGACCAGAAATCTGTGCAGTTTGATACTATCCTTCCTGGAAATGAATTTTAAGTGTTCATTCCAGGGTTAGGGAGTTGATTAGGGCTGATCTTGCTCTGTTGGAAAGTTTAAAGTTCATTATAGGGCCTTGTATATACCAGTTTTCTTCCTGGGTTTTCTCTTCTATAGATGATGGGAATGGAACAGATTGCCAGGGTTTCTTCCTGTTACATCATTTTCCTGGGAAGTTCATACACACCCATGTGCACCTTTATAATTCCTTTTTTTGGGAGAGATATTTTTTTTTGTCTGCTTGAATTCCTAGGTTAATGAGGAAACAGGAAATCGACGCCCTGTGATGCTGACTCTCCTCAGGGTACCACGGCTGAATAAAAATTCAAAAAACAGCAATGGACAAGAACTAGAGAAGACGCTGGAAGAAAACAAAGAAATGGATATCAAACGCAAAGAAAATAAAGGCAATGGTATGGACTTTTAGTTTCAAGTTTTAAGGAATGTTTTAGTCTAGGGTGCCTTTGTGGCTTGCTCTGCCCTCTTCCATTGCAAGTGATTTCCTTTTTGGCAGATTGCTTGACAAAGTAAAGATACACAGTCTTCCCTTATGCCTTTTCATCTGGTCTTATAATCGGTGTGTAGTGTATTTTTCGTAATAGGACTCAAGTGCTTGGGGGATTCTTAGGAGGGAGAGGTATGGAAGGAAATGTCAAATCAAACTGCCTAAACTTTGATTTTTTTTTCTATTTGTAGATACCCCCTTGGCTCTAGAGAGTACAAACAGTGAAAAGGAGACAAGCCTGGAAGAAACAAAAATGGGGGAGATACTGATCCAGGGCCTGACAGAAGATATGGTGACTGTTTTAATCCGGGCCTGTGTGAGCATGTTGGGAGTCCCTGTGGATCCAGACACTTTGCATGCCACCCTTCGCCTCTGCCTGAGGCTCACCCGGGACCACAAATATGCCATGATGTTTGCAGAGCTGAAGAGTACCCGCATGATCTTGAATTTGACCCAGAGCTCAGGCTTTAATGGGTTTACTCCTCTGGTCACCCTTCTTTTAAGACACATCATTGAGGATCCCTGTACCCTCCGTCATACCATGGAAAAGGTGAGACATTTTGGTGTCATGCTGATTTAGATCTACATCATACCTTTGTTCTCCTCAGTCTTAAGCAAATAGACTTCTGCTTATGATACATAGCTAGATTTATATATATTCTCTACCCTATCCAGCAGAATTTCCCAACTGTGCAGAAACTTGCCTGGATATGGTTGATTATCTTGCTGAATGACATTAAAAGAAAGAACTGGAAAATTCATTTATATTCATATATATGAGTGTTTGTTTTTAATTTTTATAAAACTAAAAAAATTTCATTACTTATTTGAAAATCAGAGTCAGAGAGAGAGAGAGATCTTGCATCTGCTGGTTCACTCCCCACATGGCCGTAACAGCCGGGTCCAGGACAGGCTGAAGCCTGGAGCCAGGGGCTCCCACATGGGTGTAGGGACCTAAGCACTTGGCCATCCTCAGTTGTTTTCCCAGGCTCATTAACAGTGAGCTGGATCAGACGTGGAGCAGTCAGGTCTCGAACTGGCACCCATCTGAGATGCCAGCATCACAGGCAACAGTTTTACCCACCACACCACAACTGCAGCCCTAGAAAATTTATTTTCTACCATTAAAGTTACTATAGCAATAACTTTGATTTAGAAAATCTTCTCTAGTAATCTAGATTTTGTTAACCAAGCCAAAAACTGTTAGGAACTAGAATATCTAATTCTAAGTTTGTGTCTTAAAGATCATTCCTTTGAAGGAGTACTCACAGGTACTCATCCAAGAACCTGTTTTCCTTTATTTTTTTTAACATTTATTTATTTATTTATTTGAAAGAGTTGCAGAGAGGCAGAGAGAGAGAGAGAGACAGGTCTTCCATTCACTGATTCACTCCCCAAATGGCTGGCAAAGGCCAAGAGCTGGGCTGATCTGAAGCCAGGAGTTTCTTCTGGGTCTCCCCCATGGGTGCAGGGATCCAAGGAGTTGAGCTATCGTCCACTGCTTTCCTAAGCCATATCAGAGATCTTGTTCGGAAGTGGAGCAGCTGGGACTTGAACTGGTACACATATAGAATGCCAGCACTGCAGGTGGCGACTTTACCCTCTACGCCATAGCCCTGGCCCCGAACCTATTTTCAAAATATTGTATTTCAGGATTATAAAAGTGTAGTAAGGCTTTTTTACTTTATATGATCTGCCAGGTACTTAACAAATATTTTTTGAGCAGATCAGAAAACAGTTTATATGTTTTATAAAGCAATGGAAGAAAAGATAACAGTAATTACAAAAGAATAAAAATGTAACTTTTTTTAAGATTATTTGTTTGAAAGAGTTACAGAGAAAGAGAGACAAAGAATGAGCATCCATCCACTGGTTCATTCTCCGAATGGCCACAGTGGCCAAGGCTTCGCCAAGGTGATGCCAGGAGCTTCTTCCAGATCTCCCACATGGGTGCAGAGGCCCAAGCACTTGGGCCATCCTCTGCTGCTTTCCCAGGTGCCTTAGCAGGGAGCCAGATCAGAAGTGGAAAAGCTGGGACTTGAACTGCACCCATATGGGATGCAAAGATTTATTTTATTTGAAAGGCAGAGTTAAACAAAGAAGAGAGTTCAATCTTCTGTTTGCTGGTTCAGTCCCCAAATGGCCACAACAGCTGGGTCTGGACCAGGACAAAGCCAAGATCCTAGAGCTCCAACAGGGTCTCCTGTGTGGGTAAAAAGGGCCCAAGTACTTGGCCATCTTCCACTGCTTTTCCATGTGCATTAGCAGGGAGCTGGCTCAGAAGCTTAGCAGCTAGGATTCGAACCAGAGTTCATATGGGCTGGTTTCGCAGGTTGTAGCTTTAACCTACTGTGCCACAATGCTGGCACCTCCATCTCCTTTTGTTGCAGTGTTCTTTTCCACATATTTAAGTGATGTTGCAATATACATTTTTGTGCCTAAGATTGTTACTCTTAGAGATCCATAAAAATCAGATCAATAAGGATAACAAATTCTGTTTTACTTGCTTGCCAGAAAGGTGGTACCCATTTAGCTTTCCACATGTGTATGTCTATACGTCACAGACTCTGCAGTTCTGCCAGCCTGTTTTAATTTCATCTCACATGTGCCAAGTCACGTGAAGTAGAGCTGTGAAAGGCAGCATGTATAGTTATCTAGTGTCAGGAGACAGCCCATCAAGGAAGAAACAACTATGTACAGATAGAATGCAGACTTAAAACATTTTATTGTTTAAAATTTATCAAACTTAAAGATGCTAGAAGAAAATGTAAGTTCTTATTGCGTGAGGAAAAAAATTTTGAAACTTGAAGTGAATTGTATTTGGGAGTGTGGGGAACAAAGGGAGATCAAAGTTTCAATAGGTCACCTTGGCAAAATGTAAACATTTGATAATATCCATTGTAGGAACAGGTATAGAGAACCAGGCATACTCTTACTTTGATGGGTGTGGAGATTGTGGCAGCCACATTGGAGGACAATTTGGTACTGTCAGTTTAAAATACCCTTTGACCTAGAAATTCTGTGGCTAAGAATTCATCTGATTATTAACATCAAGTATGAGAGAGTTCGCTGTGGACTTGCTTATAATATCAAGGAACTAGAAGTCTCATGTACAGCAGTAGGGTTTTAGATAAATATGGTATCTTTATAGTGAGATTAAACTTTTCTATATTTAAAAAGTGAAAGTTTTTTTTTTTAAATTGCGACCAAAGTATGAAGATTACCGTGTGTGAATGAACATGGCTTATTTGGTAAGAAAAACATTAAGAGATTAAAAGATAATTTATCCATATGAACATAAAATTCACAAAGAAATAGATAATAGAAAACACAGCTGAATTATTTTCTTTGTACTTTCCTGTGTTTTCCATGAAGAACAAACAGCTCTAGTCCAAATAATTGATGGTTTGGAGGTAGGCTATAAATTATTTGTAAGTCATTTTTGTTTTTAAATTTTTTTCAAAGATTTATTTTATTTAGTTGAAAGACAGAGTTACAGAGAGAGGTAGAGACAGAGAGAGGTCTTCCATCCATTGGTTCACTCCCCAGATGGCCTCAACAGCCGGAGCTGCGCCGATCTGAAGCCAGGAGCTTCTTACGGGTCTCCCATGTGGATGCAGGGGCCCAAGGACATGAGCCATCTTCCACTGCTATCCCAGGCCGTAGCAGAGAGCTGGATCGGACTGCACTTGGATTTTTAGGAAGTAGTGTTTGGTCAGCACTGTTTCTCCCTCTCTCTACCAGGTTGTTCGCTCCGCAGCAACAAGTGGAGCAGGTAGCACTACCTCTGGTGTTGTATCCGGCAGCCTTGGCTCTCGAGAGATTAACTACATCCTTCGTGTCCTTGGGCCAGCTGCATGCCGCAATCCAGACATATTCACAGAAGTGGCCAACTGCTGTATCCGCATCGCCCTTCCAGCCCCTCGAGGCTCAGGAACTGGTGAGTTTGACTTGCTTCTGACCTTTGACACATTAAAGGCTGTGACCTGACGTAACTCCAGAGATTTTTCTATGAGGGTATGTATAACTTGGATATCCTTCTTAGGTAGATGTTGCAACATTGGCTGGTTAGTCCTCTTGGTAAGTTCAGGAGGTGCTTCAGCAGCTTTTCTGATTGCTGTCAGACAAATCAAGGACAATGTAGTCCTTGCCTTCAAAGAGCTCATCTTGACAGGGCAACAGGGCTTACCTACAGTTAATGATTTACAAATAAAATGGTAATTACAAGGCAAATGAATGTGACTTACTTGGCGCAGTGGGAAATATCATATGTGTATTTTTGCCAGGGATTTGACCTATATTTCATTATAAACAATTAGATAAATACAAACTGTGGGATGTTCTGAGACAGCTGGTGTATCTCTGATTTCTGGGCATTACATTAGTATTGTGGTTATATAGAAAAATAATCCTGATAGGAGGCGTGTGTCAGTGTATTTCAGGGCAGTCAAATGGTGATCCTAGTTGAAAATTATGGACATTTATTGAACTTTTAAGATTTTCTTTCTTTAGTTTTTTAGAGTATTGCTTTGTTTTGAACAACTACTTGGGAAGGTTACTAATTATTTTGGGAGCCCCAGCAATATGCTAGGCATTTCTCAGGTGTGCTTTTATTTGATCCTCAAAATAACCAAATTTCAAAAATGAGAAAATTGTGTTTTGTTGATATAACAAAACTGGATTTCAAAATCAATTTTCTCTATTTGGTATTGCTGTATTACATCCTATGGGATGTGGGAAAGGCAAGAACCAGATGTTCTAGTAGACTACTTCAACATTGATTGGTTGAAAGTAGCCCCCTGTTCCAAAGCTTTTGTATCATTTGAGCACCTTTCTGAGTCTTCCTTTATTAGTTACCGAGTTTAGGTACTGGTTCGCTATTGATTGATTTTTCTCTCATTTTGGCTTAGCATCAGATGATGAATTCGAGAATCTTAGAATTAAAGGTCCTAATGCTGTACAGCTGGTGAAGACAACTCCTTTGAAGCCCTCGTCTCTGCCTGTCATTCCTGATACTATCAAGGAAGTGATCTATGATATGCTAAATGCTCTGGCTGCTTATCATGCTCCAGAGGAAGGTATGTGGCTAGCCCACCTCTGGAGGATGGGCACTGGAGGATACATTACTTTCCCTGGGTCTTTTTAAGCAACTTGTGGCATAGAGTGCCCACACTTTGAGTCTCGAGTTGAGACACAAAGTACAAGTCTCTGAAGAAACTAATACTCCTGAAGCATGACAGATACCACCCAGGGTAGCGGTGAGGCACCTGACCTGTTCAGGTGGGACAGGTAGGAAAGTCTCCTAGAGTAGAGTAAGTTATTTCTGAAATGAGTCTTTAATGATGAGGATCAGGAGACTGTGGAAGTTTTGAATGAGAATGTCTCTATAAAGAGATTAAAGAAGTATTTAAAAGGAAATAGTACCATTTTATGAACAGATTGAAAATGAGGTACAGATTTTTTGTAGAGTGCTGCTTGTAAGCAGTGAGAATACCATGGCTGAACTGCTTGGAACCAAGGGTCCCATTCCATTCATGTCCTTGTGCATTTCCTTCAGGACATACTATTACGGCCAAAATTTGATGCATACTGCTTTGAATAAGTAAAGAAAATCCAAACCTGTTTTTCATTTAGATAGCACTCTGACCCATACAAAGAATTCCTTGCTTCGCTCACCACAGAAACTTGACCCCATATCATAATTCCCTCCTCCCCATAATAATTTAGCTGTAAAGCTGTAGCAGCCATGTATTGACCCTGTGTGAGCAGTAGTATCTTCTATGTTAATTCAAGCTTAATTGTTGACAGCTGAGGAAAACAAGGAGCCTGAAAGTCAAATTGCCTGTGATCAAAAGACTGGTTTGTGGGGCAGTGGGTTAAGCCACTGCCTGTGACAACTGCATCCCATATGAGTGTCAGTTCAAGTCCACTTGCCATGCAACTCTCTGCTAATGTACCTGGAAAGCAGCAGAAAATGACCCAAGTGCCTGGGCCCCTGTCACCCATATGTTAGACCCAGCTGGAGTTCCAGGCTCCTAGCTTTGGCCTGGCCCATTTGGGGAGTGAACCCAGCAAATAGGAGATCTTTTTCTCTCCCTCTCTCTGTAACTGCCTTTCAAATAAATAAATAATTTTAAAAAGTTTAAAAAGTGTCAGAATAAGACTATCAACTGCCTTCTTGGTTATATACAAGAGAGATTCAAAAAGATAATGGAAAATTGAATAAAGTTTATTTTGGTGGGGAGGATAATTTGGAATCCGTGCAAAGGGTTTATGCAAACAAAAAGTTCATGGAAAATGCATATTATGAGAATGCTATACACCACAGATGCTTGCCCTCATACATTCATGTATCATGTAATGTAATTAGAGTATACTGAAATCTAGATTGTATACTCTACTGCACTCTGGGGCTATGGGTGTATCATCACATGTGCAATCCATCATTGACCAAAACATCATCATGCAGTGTATTGCTCTACTTAGACTGCTCCTGAAAACTCAGTAATGTTACTTTGTAAACAGTTGTAGCAGCTTAAAGTGAAACTGACCAAGCTACCAGATAGGCATTAACATTCTACAATCACAGAAGAATTTTTATTTTTGTTTTTCCTGTTTTCTCCAGCTGACAAATCTGATGCTAAACCTGGAGCTATGACTCAGGAAGTTGGCCAGCTCCTGCAAGACATGGGCGATGATGTATACCAGCAATACCGGTCACTCACTCGTCAGACCAGTGACTTTGATGGACAGACAGGCTTTTCCATTAATGTAAGTCAGTTCCAACAGCCTTCCATCTTTCTTCTCCCATTCTAGTGCCTGTGTTTTCTCAGTATTTAGGGTTATGCCAGGGAAATTTCGACAGTATTAATTTGGATGTATCTGCAGATTATCTGCAGCCTAAAAAATGAAAATTAAATTGACGTCCCTGGGATTTCTTTTTGTCTCGTAGGGTTGGAAATGGTTCCTTAATTTATTTTTATCTTCCCTTTTCCCTGCTTTCCCAGTCACTACATTTATAATGATTGCTTCTCAAATGTTATGGTATAGAGGGGAAAGTGCTTACAAGGTCAGCCAGAGTGTTTGTAGCATTCCCAGCCAGTACCCAGGGAAGGAGTCCTGCCATTTGGGGACCACTGTCTTTGAAGTTCACGAGAGCTCAAGAGTTTTCTCCTTCCACAGAGTCAGGTTTTTGCTGCAGATGGTGCCGCCGCTGAGAATTCCACTTCTGGGGCCTCCCAAGTAGAAGGTAATGATTTTGTTCATCCCTCTAGGATTCTTCTTTCTTGGAAAGACAAATTCCAGAAATTGTGGGGCTTTAGCTGAGGGTAGGAGAATATATGTGTAATTGTCACATTTACTTGTCTAAGCGAACTTTCTCAGAAGTACATTCAGTGTTAAAGGGCCTCTCTTTATACTGAAGTTAGTGGGAATACAACTTAACTAACCCAGTAATGGTTGCTGTGGTTAACATCCCTCCATTGTACTCCAACCCCCTCATACTACTATTTTTTTAAAGATTTTATTTATTTGAAGGTCAAAAGTTACACAGAGAGGAGAGACAGAAGAGGAGATCTTCCATCATTAGTTCACTCCCCTGATGGCCTTAGTGGCTGGGGCTAAGTCAGACTGAAACCAGGAGCCAAGAGCTTCTGGGAGCAAGCCTGATGAGACCTTTCAAGAACTAATTCTTGGGTAGGACAGATATTTTAGTTATATTTTGCTGCATATACCAGTGCCTGAAGATAAATGAAAGACTAATAATTAGCAGAACATTGTTTTACTCATTTGTGAGGGCTTCCTGCTCGTATGTAGTTTGTAGTATGGATGGTAGCAATCTTGTTTAAGGGAAGCATTGGTGCCCACTATGTGGCAGACTGTATCAGTGAGGGAGATCTGCAACAGAGAGAGGAGAGCATTTAAAAGTGAAGTCATCATTTGAGCTGAACTGCATTCATAAGAAAGCACCAAGCAAACATAAGGGAAGGCAGAGAAGGGTGTACGTGCCAGGTTTGGATAATACTAGCACAATTATTTCCAGATCACAATGTAAGTGGAGGGATGCCTGAACAAAGGGGTGGTGCCTCCCTGTTACACTCTGTCTACATCCCACATCTGAAACCCAGGTGATCCTAGTTCTCTGTTCTTCCACTACAGTGTAAGGAGAGCATTGGTTTATACCAATGACCTTCCGGTATAGCAGAGGTAGTATTCTTTGCACCTAAGACTTGATTTTTCCCAGTATTTTGATGTGAAATGGAACAACTATTTGACTTTTCACAGCCGCTGCGACTCCAGAGGAGTCTCGAGATGGGAAGAAAGATAAAGAAGGGGACCGGGCCTCTGAGGAAGGCAAGCAGAAAGGCAAGGGCAGCAAACCTTTAATGCCTACCTCCACTATCCTTCGTCTTCTGGCAGAGTTGGTGAGATCCTATGTTGGTATTGCTACCCTGATTGCCAACTACAGCTACACTGTGGGCCAGTCTGAGCTGATCAAAGAGGTAATCTTTCCAACTTCTACTTAAGATGTTACACTTCCATCATTTGGGTACCTACTTTGTGTTGAAAACTCAGGCATGCTAAGTACTAACCCAAGGATGAGGGCAACAGAGGATTCCATGAAAGAGCTAGGTCTTTTCCCTTGATGATCCAACAGGCTTACCAAAATAAACAAGAATTTAGCGGTTTATCTTCCAGATGTGCTCACACATGTACAAAGATACCAGATGTAGTAGCAGTATTAGTAGGGAAAAATGAAGGACAAGCCTAAATGTCCAACAATAGAGCTGTGGGAAAAAATGAAGTCATATTTCCTATGTCCTGATACATGATTATCTTCAAGTTAGATTTTTCGAGTGAGTGGGCACTTTGAGAAATTATGTCATATCCCAATATATGTAAAAGGTGTACCCAAGGAAAGTGTTTTTGTTTTTTAAAGGGGACCTTGTTTTGTGGGTTATGTCATAATTTTATGGTTGTTAAGTGGCAAGCAGTCTGAGAATGAGAGGGGGCACTAGCGTGGCAGAATCTGAATCTGATTGCAGCTGTCTTAAAACTACTTTTACCTTAATCCAAGTTTAACGTGCATACAAAAATATACACGTCCTGAGTAGTCAATCTTTTTTTCCTGGATGTCCACTAGCCACAGTAAATAAAGCATTACAGACTCCCAGAAGCTGTTCCTTCTCAAAGTGGTTTTGTGTTTTATATAAATGGAGTCTTACAGCGTGTACACTTTTGTGTCTGGCCTCTTTTCCTTAACATATTCACAGGGATCGTTTTTGTGCTTGTATGATTTTTAATTTATCTTAACTGCTGTGTAGAATTCCATTGTGTGAATCCGCCATCATCTCTTTGTTCATTCTGTTACTGAATGGTTGGGTTTTCCATTTGGAGTTTTCACAAGTAGTGTTGCTGTGAACATTCTTAGGCATGTTTTGAGGTAGATATATAAGCACTTTGGTTGAGTGGTATATGCCTAGGATTAGAATCACTGGGCTCTAGAATGTGCATTTATTCAGCTTTAGCAGATGGTACAAAGTTTTTCAGTGATGTGTCAATTTATATTTTTATCAGCAGCATATTGGTGCTCTGGTTGTTTCACCACCTTACAATGCTTAGTATTTTTCATTTCACCCATTCTAGGAGGTTTAGAGTGGTAAATTATCCATTTCCCTGTTGACCATCTTTGCATGTCTTTATTGACCATTTCGATGTTCTCTTTTGGGAACTGTCTATTCAAATAATTTATTCTCGCTAGTCTGTTGAATTCTTTATATCTTCTGGATATAAGTCCTTTGTGACATGTAATATATTAAATGTATATACTAGTTTTTATGTTGGAGCTTTTATTCATTTGTGCCATCTGTATTTATAATAGTATTGTTTGTGGACTAAAACATTTAGTTACAGACTTATTAAGTATCTTACTTAATGTGTCCAGTACTATTGGTACTGGGTACTGATGGGTGGCTTAAAACACTATTGTAATCCTGGCCACACTGCAAGGTTGTTGGCATTGTCTCTTTAACAGAGGAGAAGAGGCTCAGAGAGGTAAGTCAGTTGCCTAATGCCACACAACCAAGTAACAGAAATAAAATTGAAACCCAACCTCCAGAGCTAAATTCTTCTCAGTTGCACTGCTTTCCCAAACTGCAGTGCTGTTTTCCAGTTTTCACATGGTATTGTTCATGTTTTTACTCCGACAACAACTTTATCTTTGTATTTTATTCACTACCAGGAAGTTGATCTTTATTTCTAATAGTATTAAGGTCACTTTATCCAGTTTCCCAGACTCTAGAATTTATCAGTACATTTTCTATATTGAAGTAAAATTCACATACAATTACACATACAATTTAAAAATCATTTTAAAGTGTATAAGAAAGTGGCATTTTGTACATTAAGAGTGTTATGAAACCATCACCTAATTCTGAAATGTTCAACGAATTTTGGTCCAAAATCTACAACAAAAGACCTTTGAGTTTCTGTAAAGATTAGAAGTTATCACAGCAGAAATCATGGAGAAACAGAAAAGTCTGACTTAATTTCCTTCCCTTGTTTTGGGACCTTTTTGCTATTTTAAGTAACCCTGCATTAATATTTCTGCATATCCTTGTCTGTGACTGTGCTGTCTCTCACTTGACCCTTTTTTTGGATAAGATTTATTTATTCATTCATTTATTTATTTATTTGAAAGGCAGAGCAACAAAGAAAGAGGGAGAGACAGACAGAGATCTTCCATCCACTGGTTCACTCCCCAAATGTCCGCAACAGCCAGGGCTGGGCCAGGCTGAAGCCAGGAGCCAGGAACTCCATCCTGGTCTCCCACGTGAGTGACAGGAGCCCAAATATTTGGGCCATCCTCCGCTGCCTTCCCAGGTGCACTAGCAGGGAGCTGGATCAGAAGCGGAGCAGCTGGGACCCAAACTGGCACTCTAATGCTGAATGCCAGTGTCACAAGCAGCAGCCCAATCCACTGTACCACAACGCCAGCCCCTCTCTCAATTCTTGCCAGTTTATAGCACAGGGTCCTGGTGTTGTAAGTGTCAGTAAATACTATAATTTAATTGAATTCTAAAGGGATTGTAGCATTCAAATTAGGGAATCAAGATTTAATTCCTAAGCCCTTGAATAAATTATTTGTATAAGCCACTTTTCTTTGGGCGTCAAGTTACCCATCTATCAGGTGGGTAACTCACTTGTCTTATTGTATTTTATAGGTTTGTTACGAATAGTTCTATTAAATACCATACATAAAAATGTCTTAAGAAATATCAAGTGACAACTACATGACAGTGTCTAGACTGTGTAGTAGGAAATGTATGGGATTTGGAAGCTTTATAAAGCTGCCAAAGAAGCTTTGTTGTAATGGGTTTGCTACTTACTTAGCTTGTACCTTTGAGCCTTGGTCTCCTCATCTATAAAATGGACCCAGTAATCACTGAATGGGTGACTACGAGGAAAAAGTATGTGTGTGTGTGCACCTTGTTGTTGTAGAATGTTGTGGCATAATTGTGCCTGTGAGTAAATGCCATGATTAATGACTTTTTAGGACTGCAGTGTGCTAGCTTTCGTGCTGGACCACCTCCTCCCGCATACTCAGAATGCAGAAGACAAGGACACACCTGCCCTGGCCCGCCTGTTCCTCGCAAGCCTCGCTGCTGCAGGGAGTGGCACAGATGCCCAAGTAGCCCTAGTGAATGAAGTGAAAGCAGCCCTTGGACGAGCACTGGCTATGGCTGAGAGTACCGAGAAACATGCCAGGTAAAACCCAACCCGTGCCTGACCCAGTGCTAATGACCAAGAGCTTCCCCTTACTGTATTCTTAGTCTATGGGTTTCTTGCACTTGAACAAGAGTTCTGGTCATGCTGGCCTTGTACACTTTCTCATCCTCTCAAATAGTTCTGGTGCTCCAGAATCCCCAGAGCACTGATCACTTGTGGGTAAACAATTTAGCAAGAACAAAGGACCATTTTTGTTGTATTTGCAGAGTCTTCAAGCAAGAAGTTAAGCAGGTTACTCAGCCTTATTTTTGTTATTTTTGTTATTGTTGAAGATTTATCTACCTATTTGAATGTCAGAGTTACAGTGAGGAGGAGAGACAGATCTTCCATCCACTGGTGCACTCCCCAAATGGCCGTAACAGCCAGGGCTAGGCCAGACTGAAGCCAGGAGTTTCTTCTAGGTCTCCCACGTGGGTGCAGAGGCCCAAACACTTGGGCCATCTTCTGCTGCTTTCCCAGGTGCATTAGCAGGGAGCTGGATGGGAAATGGAGCGGCCAGGACACAAACTGACACCCATATGGGATGTCATGTCACAGGTGGCAGCTTTACCTGCTACGCCACAATGCTAGCCCAAGCCTTATTTTTAAAATTATGTTTGTAGAATATGAAGAACACTTCCATCAAGGAGTGAGTTCTCTTCTGTGCAGATGTTACTTCCAGAAGGAAACACAAGAGGCACAGGAGGGTTGTCTGATGCTAGTTAATGAAGACAGGGTATAAAAATGGCATGTACTCACGTGATTGAGGTGTCACACTTGTCTCTTCAGGCTGCAGGCAGTGATGTGCATCATCAGTACTATCATGGAGTCCTGCCCCTCCACCTCCAGCTTCTACAGCAGTGCCACAGCCAAGACCCAGCACAATGGCATGAACAACATCATTCGACTCTTCCTGAAGAAGGGGCTGGTTAATGACCTGGCCAGAGTGCCTCACAGCCTAGACCTGTCCAGGTAAAGTCATACCCAGCCCCAGGCTTTTGCCCTCCCTTCATCTGTGCTGCTTCCATCTCTATTTGCCTGGTAAACCATGTGCCTCTGTGGTGTGGCTGAGAGAGGCCTGAGTTCTCTGTGCTGTGGCTTTTAGCAAGGCATTTGCCTGGTTTTGGGCCTTAGTTTTCTCATTTGTTGCAGACTCAAGACTTGGACTATGTCAGTGCTGTTTTTTCCCCCGAGCTTCGCACCCTTTGAAAATAATCCTTTATTACAAGATGAATATCTGTATATTATAAGAAATACAGATGAGCAAAAGAAATAGATGCCATATTTCACCTGGATGTCACTGTGACCTCATTGGATGTTTTCCAGTGTTTTTCTTTGCATACACAAATAACATTTTTGTTACTAAAATGATAATGTAATGTTAATGGAATTGTGTAACAGGGAAGTAGGGGTAGAGTTGTTTTAAGTTAATAGTCTGCCTTTCCAGTGACTAAGTTTTTGTCCCATCTAATGCCCAAATCCATATTCAGAATTTTTGCCCAAGCCAGAATCCGGTTAAGACTTGATTTACATATGATTTTGCCCTCTGAGTCTCTTATTTAGCATAGATTTCTAATTGTTTTCATCTTTCTTTTATTGCTGTTCATAACACTACCTTGTCCTAGTGACCAGGCCTGCTATCCTGTGGCATGTCTCACTTTCCATGTTTGGCCTGGTTGCTTCCTTGCAACACAGATTAGCATGTTCCTTTACTCCATTATTTACTGTAAATTTGTAATTAGGTCTCTAGGGGCTTATTGGAGCAGTGGTAACATTTTTGGCTAGAATGTCTATCTTTAGTGTTGTACATCTCGTGTTGTGTCCTAAGGAGACACATCTTTCAAACTTGGTATTAATAATCACAGTAAGAATGATCACAGAATTAAAGTGACAGTTGTCATCATACTATTGTATTTTTCTCCTTAGTAGAAAGTAATCTGTCTTCCTGCTTTGGTACTGTATAAATGTTTAGTTCTCAATCAGCCATGTACCTAGTTGATAGTCCTTCTTTGAGTCAGTTCATTTCTTTGGGGGTTATGAATGACTGCTTTCTAATTTCTCATTCCTTCTACATTATTAGGTGGTATTTTTCTGTGAGATAGCCCAAGAGGGAAAGTGATTATCCTGAAATACAGTTCCTACTAAAAAGGAAGGATAAAACCTTAATTATTTTTTCTTTTATTCCCAGTGTAGAGTCAAAAATAACATTTGATCACAACCTCCAATGCAGGCTTTTTTCTAGCTTTCTATTTTCTCAGTAGTACCAGGGTACTTCATAAAAGTTTGTAGACAAAATGGACTTAAAAGATAAATTTATTTCGATGTAAAAAAAAATTTGAGATAACCAGTCATCACCATTTTTCATGCTCAAGTGATAATGCCCCTGGCCTGTGGGACCCTTTCATGATTTTGTCTTTTTGGTACAAAACTATCCATTATTATATTAACAATAAGTGTACATGTTTGGGGGCTACACTGTGGCATTTCAGTACATGCATACAATATATATATAAAGATCAAACCACAGTGATGAAACCTTGACCCTTTGACTTGACTTCATGACTAGAAACTTGGGGCTCCTTTCTTGGATTTAGTCATATTGTGTATACTATATTGTTGTGAACTACAGCTCCACACTATGCTGTGTCACACTAGGAACTTATTTTTTCCATCTAACTCTAATTTGAAACCTGTTGTCCAAATTCCCTCTATGTTTAAAAATTTTAAACTCTGCATAAGGGTGAATACCATATGTCTGAATTAAGTAATGGTTAACGTTTGCTCTGTTATTTTATTTCCTCCCACCCTGTCTTTTCAGGAGCAGAGTCATTTGAAATTAGTTGCAAATAACATGATACTTAACTTCTAAATATGTAGTATGTGTCTCCTGAGAATAAATATTCCCTTATATAATGATTAGAATTGCATTATCATATCTAAGAAATTTACTATTTTCTCTGAGATCATATGCTGAATAGGTGAATGTTCTGTGACCTTGAGATGTTTTTTAAAAGATTTATTTTATTTATTTGAGAGACAGAGTTACAGA
Organism: Oryctolagus cuniculus; assembly: GCF_051225735.1. Taxonomy (NCBI): domain Eukaryota; kingdom Metazoa; phylum Chordata; class Mammalia; order Lagomorpha; family Leporidae; genus Oryctolagus; species Oryctolagus cuniculus. The sequence continues at coordinate 37,176,626 of NC_142888.1, read as the reverse complement.
GAGAGGTAGAGATGGTTCACTTCACAAATGGCCACAATGGTCGGAGCTGAGCTCATCTGAACCCAGGAGCTTCTTATGGATCTCCCAGATGAGTGCAGGGGCTCAATGACTTGGGGCATCCTCCGCTGCTTTCCCAGGCACATTAACAGGGAGCTGGATCAGAAGCGGAGCAGCCAGGAGTAGAACTGGCACCCATATGGGACCTGGTGCTGCAGACTGGGGCTTTAACCTGCTGCACCACAGCAACGGTGCCAACCTGGAGATTTTTAATTCCTTGGGGTCTTTACCTTGTTTCTTTACGTTACTGCTTACAGCAATGATATTCTGATTGTCATGTTGATGTTTGTCAGCTGGCATTCTTTTGTACTGAAGGACTCCCTGTCCCCACTTTTGTATCCCTGTGGCTGTAGCTTCTTTTTATATTTAACGTGTTACAATCCATAACTGTAATTGTTCTTTTTGATAACTCAAATTGGGTCTGTAGTAACAATCCCATTTTTCCCCATTAATTTTTGCAAGCCTTCTGGCAAAAAAAAATACCTTATATTCTCATTCTAATGAGCCTTGCTTCCTTTTAGTGCAGGCTGGTATCAGAGACTACTGTCTGGGTGATGTGAGCATATGTATATAAAACAGCAGAGCCCCTCTGCTTTTAGTGGGAACCTGCTTGGCTTCACATACATTAGTGCACGTAGAAATTCTGCATGTGCAGGCTCCATGGCACTTACTGAACCATAGGAAGCCCTGAAGAGTATAATTTGAAATCCACAGATCTTAAAACCTTTACCCTATTCCTGGGAGCTCTTAAGATTTGGAGGTGTAATGCTGGTACATGGTTTGTTTACATGGCCTGAGTGTGTCTGAGATGTTTGCCTGCTTCCATGTCGTCATCCAGACTACATCCTGGCTTCCAGTCAAGAATTTATTCCTTGCATGCTTAGCACGGCCCCCATGAAACATAGCATTGACGTAATCCTTGCTTTTGGGAAGGGAAGACCTTTAGGCCAAATATATTCTTCTACATAGTAGGCCAAATATTCTTCTACATAGTAATTTTGGTGTTAGTTCTGTGGCCTCATGCTCCTTTCTCCTTTAATAGTTTCTGTTGTAGGAGCCTTAGTGGTACTTAGAGGATTGACCTCTGGTATTTCTGTGCTCAGTCCATCTCTTTATCTTCCTTTATCTCAGTCCCAATATGGCCAACACAGTCAACGCTGCTCTGAAGCCTTTGGAAACACTTTCTCGGATTGTGAACCAGCCCAGCAGCCTCTTCGGCAGCAAGAGTGCTTCTAACAAGAACAAGTCTGAGCAGGATGCCCAAGGAGCCTCCCAGGACTCCAATAGCAACCAGCAGGATCCAGGTAGGGAAATCAGAGCCAATGGCCTGGACAGCTGGAGGGGAGGGAGTATGTAGCTGCTTTACGGGCATGGAATCACAACTGTTCTGGCGTGGTATCGTTTCCCTGGGAACTTGCTGGCCTTCCAGAGATCTGTCATAGTGGCGTGGGAATCTGCCCCACAAAGAATGCCTTCAAATTGCAGCCTTGTTTGGCTATCCTCACACGTAGCCTTGTCTTTTCCTTTGTCACCCATTCGTTTATTCGCTGAGAATTTGTAAACTTGCCCAAGGAAGGGACCGTATTGTCTTCGCACTTGCCTCGTGGTGCCCAGCACATAGGCACCCTTTGATTATTTTGCTGGTTGGTTGACTGTTTCAGGCGAGCCTGGGGAAGCAGAAGTGCAGGAGGAGGATCATGATGTCACTCAGACAGAGGTGGCAGATGGGGATATCATGGATGGGGAGGCTGAAACCGACTCAGTGGTGATTGCTGGGCAGCCTGAGGTGCTCAGTTCACAAGAGATGCAGGTAGGGAGGCAGATCATCCAGCATTCCTCTGTTGCGGCGCTGAACCAAAACCCCCAGGTGGTGTGGGTGGGTGAGTACTTTAGATCTTTGCCTCAATGCTGTCTGCTTCGCAGAGGAACACAGATGATATGCTTAGTAGATGTTCAGTAAATGTGTTTGCATTGTATTAAAGGAGGGGTGGGGGCAGGGCCAGGCGCCATGTATATACTATGAAACAGTATGGATCCCAACCAGAAAATTTAGGCATGGTGAAATGTTGAAGTAGAAAGCTGGCCTGAGGCCTTTGGGCCCAGGGTCTTTGATTTATTCGGCTCTGGTCATTAATGGAAGCTCCTAAAACCACCTTATGCCTATAGCACCAGCTCTCACTAAGGCATTAAAATGTCAGTCTTCTAAAGACCTTAAAGAAAGTAGTGTAATTTATGGAGCTGGTAGCAAAGGGTAAGAAATGGAGCCTGCAGTCCTAAGCTGCTGGCTCTATGGAGATCTGCATGTATTTCTGGACAGTATAAAGACTAACCTGTTATCAGACAACTGGAATGGACCCATTTGAAGGACAGTCTGAGTGTGGATTGGCAGCACGTGGTAGTTTCTGTGCCATTAGCACCAAGTGTGTGGTTTTTATGTAACATCCTCTGTCACACATTATCCTAGAAATGTATGCTCACTTGCTGGCTTTTTTTAGGGTTTCAGTGCTAGCACAATGCTAGATTTGTGTGCATCCATATATATGTTCTATTTCTCTCCAGGTTGAGAATGAGCTGGAGGACCTGATAGATGAGTTGCTTGAGAGGGATGGCGGATCTGGGAACAGTACAATTATAGGTGAGAGCCCCAGAACTGAGTATAGCCTCTTCCTTTGCCTCAGTCTCTCTTGGGAGGACCCTTTTTCTCATCATCTGCTTGCTCAGCTCTGCCTAAGGGCTCATAGCCAGCCTAGATTGCTGCTTGTCTTGATGTTGACAGTCTTACAGATGAGAAATTCACAAGCCATCTCCAGACCTGTGGCAGGTCTGAAGCGTTGCCTGTGTGGGGGAGGTGGTGGGGGTGACCATCAGTATAGATGATACATCAGGCACATGAAAAGAGTGTATATTCATGGAGGCCTAGAGGAGGCTGTAGGGTGAGAAAGTGCTTTCCTTTCAGTTCTTCGACGAAGTATGGGGGCTTTCTGCCTCTGAGTCTCAGTAGTGTAAGAAGAGTGATCATTCCCTAAGAGCGGCCCTTTTTAAGTCTCAGAGGGAAACTGCAAAGGTACCCTACTGACACCTGGCTTCGAAGGGTATATGTGTTACTCGTTTTTATTTTATTGGTCAAGGAAATCAAAGGATAAATGGAAGTAGACATGTATTAAATTTTACAGAGCTTTTACACACCCACTGTCCTCTGTGGTTTCACGATGAGTGGGATTGACAGGACAGATGTGATCATCCCGTTTTTACAGATGAGGAAACTGAGACTCAGACAGGTAAAGTCAATGGCCAAGCTCATCTAGTTAGCTGACAGCAGAGAAGAATCCAGATCTTCTCCCTCATCAAAATAAATGAATAAATAAAATAGAAGAAAATAGAAGAAAAATTAAAAAAGAAAAAGAAAAAAATGGATATCTGCTAGATGTACATAGCTACTTTAGGCGCACCCAGTCTGGAAAGGGAAGTCCTCTGTTGTTCAGTGAAGGCTCTGCTCTGTAACCTTCAGTGAGCAGAAGTGGAGAGGATGAATCACAAGAGGACGTGCTGATGGATGAAGCTCCTTCCAACCTCAGCCAAGCTTCCACCTTGCAGGCCAACCGAGAAGGTGAGAGTGCCGAGGCCAGAAAGGCCTCCCTTCTTGCCCTGCACGTCTGACAGACACTACACTAGGGTTTTCCTGGAGGCAGCTGCCCACATGTGCAGAATAAGGAAGCATCTGTCTGCATGCGCTGACATACACCATCCACTTTATCCTCAGCCAGTGTTTCAAATAACATGTTACTACTGCTTGCCCAAAGTTTGTCACTTCTTACTTGGTTCGCTTTCTTCTCACCCACCTGCTGTCATCGCTCCAGATTCCCTCTTACCAACAGGATGCAGCCAATAGCAAAGTAGGGCTGGAAAGACAAGGGGGCACCAGCAGACTTGGCCAAGTCCCAGACCATGGCTCCTCAAGCACCACCCTATAGCCAGCCTCCATATTCAGCCACCCTGCTCAGCGTGTTGATGCATTGATTGGCGCTCTCAGGAAGTCGGGGCTGACTCAATAAGTCTGTGCATCACCCCACATCTGGTTCTTCCTCTCAGAGTCAGACACCCCATCGCCTTCCCACTCAGTCTGCCGGCCTGCAAGTAGTCTGTTTTCTAGCCACTCAGTGTAGTCCTCCAATGTGCTCCCTTTGTTTTAGATTCCATGAATATCCTGGACCCTGAGGATGAGGAGGAGCACACTCAGGAAGAGGACAGCAGTGGCAGTAACGAGGATGAGGATGATAGTCAGGATGAAGAGGAGGAGGAGGAGGAAGATGAGGAAGATGATCAGGTGAGGGGGGACTATGTTTGGGTTGGTTCAGATAATCTCTTCCATGAGCTACAAAAAACCAACAGTCTGGGTTGCTAGCTAGCTTCAGCGCCTCCCTCGTATGCACATGTGGCCATGACATCAGTCTTCAGAAAATCCTTACCTGCAGCAACTCTCCATCTCCTATTTTCCCTTAAGGAGGATGATGAAGGTGAAGAGGGAGATGAAGACGATGACGACGATGGCTCTGAGATGGAATTGGATGAGGATTACCCTGATATGAACGCTTCTCCCTTGGTCCGATTTGAACGCTTTGACCGGGAGGATGATCTCATCATTGAGTTTGACAACATGTTCTCCAGTGCTAGTAAGACACAGGGGCTCAGCTGGGTTTTATCTCTTGATTCTTATACCCTTCTCTAGGGTAAGCCAAAGAGTGAACCAAAGCAGCTATCAATCTGATACAAACAGCACTTCTTTTCCTATGCTAACTTCCTGGGGCAAGGGATATCTGAAAACATCTCGCTCAGTGGTGTGTGCTTACAAGAAAGAATAGTGAGAGACTGCTTCTGTTCTCTCCAACTCAGTAAACAGGCAACCATTTTAGAGCCTGAACAACTTGATGATTTGCTTGATTAAAAAAAAAAAATGTGAGACCAAGGCTGACTGCATCAGGCACCTGTGTGCTCGCTACAATGACAGGGCAATCACTAATCCTTATGACACTGAATCTTGAGGGTTTGGATGGACGCCTTTGTGCTTGGCATTGGGGAGTGGATTTGAACATTTTCACTCTGTTCATCAAGGATGCATCTTTTGCAGGCAGAGAGTGAATCTCTTCCTGCCTCCCCCATCAACGTCTAAGTTCCGTGTTAGCATCAAGTTAGAGTCAAGTTCTTAGGATCGAGCTGTCTTGATAGGGCAGGTCTTGACCTCAAGTCACAAACATAATACAGCAGGAAACACTGAACTGTTCTGGTCTGTTGTCTTGGCCAAGTAATATCTTACCTCTTTGAGCCTCAGTTTGTCACCTGTAAATGAAAGGTTGAAAAGAAAATGAAAGGGTTGGATTAGATCATTTATGGATTAACTTCTATGATTCTCATTGCATTTTTTGTGTGATTTTCTTTGGTCTTCCTGAGAGTTGAGCCTCTGTCCATTCAGCAAAGTGAACAAATATTTGAGGAGTGCCTACTGTGTCGTAGGTGCTAGGAATCTAGCGTTAAAAAGGAAAATAAGTCCTTGTCCCTCCCAGGAGCGTATGGTCTATTAGGAATTACGAGTAGCAGACATTACCCAAAGGTATGGTAAGAAAGCACAGAGTAAAGGGTTAACTAACCCAATCTGTACAATTCAGGCTTTACAGAGGAAGTGTCATCTTAGCCCCAGAACAGAGGAGAGGTTAAGAAAAGGGAGAGGAGTCTTGAAGGCAAAGGCAGCAGCATGCGTCTGAGGGGCCTAGAAGCATCACTGTGGCTGTAGTGTGCAGAATGGATTGGGAGAAGGAACTATTTATTAGGAGGCCGTTGCAGTATCTAGGTGAGAGATGATGGCATAAGCTATTGTAGTGTCAGTGATTGTACATTCGGTGTGGGAATGAGGGAGAAAGGACAAAGCTCAGGTTTCCGTGTGAGGAAGTAAGGCCCAGGTGACATGGTTCTGCTTAAACAACCATGAAGCAAATTTGTGGGCACTGATCCCTCTGCGTGTTATCCTTGCAGCAGACATCCCCCCATCCCCAGGAAATATCCCTACCACCCACCCATTGATGGTACGTCATGCAGACCACAGCTCCCTGACGCTGGGCAGCGGCTCCTCCACAACCCGCCTCACCCAGGGCATTGGACGCAGTCAGAGGACGCTGAGGCAGCTGACAGCCAACACAGGCCACACCATTCACGTTCACTATCCTGGAAATCGCCAGCCCAACCCTCCACTTATACTCCAGAGGTAAGTTACAAAGACCTGTTGAGTTCACGGGAGCTCTTAGAAATAAGACTCTTGCTGAACTTTGGCATTATCTGGACCTTGGGGGGAAATACAATCCATTGGTTAGTGCGCTTATCTGTGTGTGTGTGTGTGTGTCCGAGTCCTTCCATCCCTCCGTCCCTCCTTCCCCTCCTCATTCCCCCCTCCCACTCTCACGCACACACATACACACACAAACTGGGTATCTGCTCTATTTCTTCGTGGGTTCCTTGTGCAGCCTTTTGGAGAATTACGAATTACATGGCTTATTCTTTTGCTTAAAAGTCCAGGGCACACATTCAGCCATTATTAAGCACCTCATATGCAAAGTGCTTAACACTTTAGATACAGAGACAGGACAAGATCCCTATGCTTGCAGTTTAGCAGAAGAAACCATTCTTTAAGAAGTGAAACGAGGCGAATTCAAGTGTTGTAATTGTCGGTACACAGACTACAGAGAGGGTACATCAGAGGCATTATCCCCTAACACAGTGCCTGGCACGTGGAAGCTTATCAGCAGCACTCAGTCTGTGCAGGGACTATGGAATTAATATGCAACCTCAGCCCAAGTACAGTTCTCAAACAGGTATGTATGGTAGTCAAAAAAAAGTACCGTAAGTCTATTGTGCAGTTTAAGATTCATAATTATGCTATATAGTAGTAAAGGATGCAGAAAAAGGCTCTCACAGTAATAGGCTACAGGGCACCTACGGGCTTAACTGTGACCGTGGTATCCGGCATCGCCCCACAGGTTACTCGGTCCCTCAGCTGCTGCTGACATCCTACAGCTGAGCAGTAGCCTTCCCCTACAAAGCCGGGGCCGGGCCCGCCTCCTGGTGGGCAACGACGACGTCCACATCATCGCCAGGTCTGATGACGAACTACTGGATGACTTTTTCCATGACCAGAGCACAGCTACCAGCCAAGCAGGCAAGTTTACATAATGAAAGGGGGGCTCAGGTGTGTCAGATTCTGCCTGTTCCCTTCCAAGGAATAGAAGTATCTGCCATGGAGAGTCATCCTTTAATGGGAGCCAGAACTACTTGGTAATTAGTAAAGGGCAGCGGAAACTTGATTGTCTCTAGGTACCTGTTATGTGCCAGACCTTGGTGATAGACCTTGGGTCTTATTAGGCAAATAGCACGATTTTGGATCTCTTTCGCCTTTGTTCCCCTGCAGGAACCCTGTCCAGCATCCCCACAGCCTTGACCCGCTGGACAGAAGAGTGCAAAGTTCTTGATGCTGAGAGCATGCACGACTGCGTCTCAGGTGTGTGGCAGCTTGCTCATCAGGGCAAGTGAGCCTTCCAGGGCTAGTCCAAGTGTGTTGGAGGGTTGTCTCCCTTCTGTTCTGGCTGCAGGCTCTGCCTCTTAGCTTCCTCTCCAGCCCTGCCAGGGCAGTCTCTGATGATTGCTTCTTTGCTGCAGTGGTTAAAGTGCCCATTGTCAATCACCTGGAATTCCTGAGAGATGAGGAGCTAGAAGAAAGGAGGGAGAAACGCAGGAAACAGCTGGCTGAGGAGGAAACAAAAATAACTGACAAAGGCAAAGAAGATAAGGAGAACAGAGATCAGAGTGCACAGGTAATTGCCAAGGACTGGGAGGACTCAGCTTCGGCTGTCACTCCCCTTACCTTTCATTTGGTTTTGGCACACACGTGAACACCAAGAGTCACTGAAGAATCCTAGGACATTCACTTTGAAGTTGGGAAACTGTTCATTGCAAATTCACCCTACATTCACCTGGTTTCCTTTTCTAATTCAAACCCAGAGAGAAAATTATGTCTCAAGTGTCCCACTGGGAAAAGGCTAGAGCCAGGATCAGAGTGGCTTTTCACTCAGCAGTCACAGTGTATGGTCATTACCTTCTAGGACCACAGCTAGACCAGGAAAGTGAGTGACCTTGCTGTTAGTTACTCCCATTTTTCTCAGTGGACTGCCAGTGTGAGGAACCTGACCAAAATGGACCCCCCTCCCCCCAATTCCATCGGTTGAAAAAGCTTATCTTAGGAATCATATCAGAGAGAACGTTAATGCTCTAAACCCCATTGCCACATATCATATCATCACCATATGTATAAGGCTCGTATTTGTGAAGTCTCTAGCATGCTTTCAGTTTAGAAAGAAGTGCCTACCTTTTTCTACAAATTCTAAGACTTGCGAGAGTATAGCTTTAAAAATAGATTAGTAAAGTTGATGTAAATACAAAGAAATTAAGACTTCAAGTGATTGTATTATAGTGCACTCAGAAATTAGAGTATCAAATTAGGAAGTGTTCCATCAAAACAACCCTAATCTAACAAATATCTTTATATAGAACCTTGTCCTAATAAACAAAATCACATTTCTCAAAGACATGGGGAAAATCAGCCAAGCTAGCATATGACTGAAAAAGTTTGTATAAAAATTAATGCCAAGGAAAGAGATCGAGGTGAAACTAAGAAATTCTTGCTAGTCTCATGATCTTGCCCAGCCCTAGGATGGTTTCTGTTTCTTCCTCTCATTGTTCAGTTGTCCCTACTGGCAGTTTTCCCCTAACTCCAGGCCACTTTTGAACATGAGTATGTATAGAAAAAATGGATATATATTTGTATAGTGCAATACCATTCCATTTGGTCACTTGGCCAAAGTGTTTGCCATCAAGGCACTGAACTCCTAGATGGGTTAGATGAGGGATGGCAGCTGTCACTTGTGACCTTGGTCTGTCCCTTCTCTTTGCAGTGTGCTGCATCTAAAACAAGTGACTCCGCTGAACAGAACCTCTCAGGTAACTCACCCTCTCTCTCTCTCTTCTTGCCAACTGGTTGGTTCATTCTTTCTCCTGACCCTTCTGTATAGCTGGCCCATGGGGGCTGAAGATGGACACTGGTACTCTGTGGGATGAGGTAGTAGATTGTATAGTTTTAGGGTCATACCCCATCTTGGAGATAACTATACAGTCTACTGTCTTTCCCACGGTGGTACGCTTCTCTTCTGACTGGCTCAGTTCAGGGTTTTTTTGGTTTTGGTTTTGGTTTTTTGTTATGCTTTCGTGTGTGATAAGCTCATGTGTTCTATTGCTTTCCTGATTGGTTCTGGTGGCTGAAACTCAGCATATACAACTTGGAGGTGGCCAGTCCTTTGGTAACCACCGTGGTATGGCACATCACAAAAGCACCTGATGACAGTAGTGTTCAAATGCCAGTGCTCAATGGAAATGAACAAAATCAGGGAGGTTAGATGGGTTTTCCCTTTTACCATATTGAGAGATCATATCCTTCCTAATTCTTTGGCATTAAAAATATTTTCAGTAAATGGTACTGATGAGATATTTCATTTTTACATTGCTAAACTAAAAGGTAACTCCTACACGAGTCTCTATTTTGTTCTCTTTTTTTAATCATAATTAATTCAGCCTGTGGAATCTAAAAATCAACAAACATTGTCTTGGACAATCTGCTTTTGGGGAAGGTAGCTCTGTGGGCTGCATGTTAGGATTATATGCTTTGTATTCCTTCTTCTAGCTAATCTTTGCAATGGTCAGTAGCCATTTGGTGATTCTAACAACTGGTCAATGTGGTATCCTATGTCTCCGCAACCCCTATTTCCTCAGAACTTTCTTCTGCTTTTCTTTCCCTATGCCTTCTGTCTCCTTTGGCACTTGACTTGGGAAATGGTTGTGCCGAGGCCAACACAGTATTTGTAAAACAGTGAAGGAGAGTAGGTGTCCTGGTGCCCTTAATCTAGCGAAAGGTCTTGGAAAGGGTCTGCCACCGGGTAAAGTGGCGTTTTGCCTGCTTCCCTTGCTGGATGACTCTGCTCATGCCGGGGTGAGGTAGTAAGTTGTATTGTTGTGGGGTAGGGATTTTAGGCCCCAATAAGAAGATAACTATACAACTTACTACTTTCCCTGATGTGTGGCATGTTCACACTCTTGGCAGTGTTGCCTTGTAGACAAGATTATAGGTGTTCCCTGGATAATCAGTACTGGGAGAAAGGGGATGTGGAAGAGGACAGATGGTATTTAGGGTGTGGCAGATGCTACCATTATAAAGTGGCTTGGCGTTCATTAAGTGGGGAATGTAATTTGATTATTTTACCTTTGGACATGAACTCAAGCATTTTTCTATTCTTCAAATGACTTCATTTGTTCAGTATTAGAACACAAATGTACAGAGGGGGATAGAAAGTGTACTCTCAAAAATTTTGAGGGAAATTCTGGTGATTTCTTGCTCCAAACATATGAGCAAATGAAAGGATTGATAGACTTTTGGTAAATTTTCTGTTGGCCTAGAGAGATATTCAGCCTCATCCTATCTATATGGCCTGAAATCTTTCCCTTCCACCTGGAGCTCAGCAAAGATTTTATTCTTAGGATCCACAGAGAGTCAGATCTCTCATTCTTAGGACAAACTGTACTGTGCCTTACCCTTTGACCTGGGTATGCCTGAGCAACCAAAAGCTATTTGTTGGAGCGGTTGCTTGTGGGGGAGTGTTCTGCATCACTGACTAGGTGGAATATTCACCAAGCTACATGTGATGGTTGGGGTGGCTCCTCTGGTCATTGGCTGATTTCCGCTTAACCCCCGTTATTGTTCTTTCCGAGAAAGATGGAACTCCTATGCCTGACAGCTACCCAACTACACCATCTTCAGCTGATGCAGCTACATCTGAGGCCAAGGAGACCCTTGGCACTCTGCAGCCCTCACAGCAGCAACCAGCACTCCCACCCCCACCAGCCTTGGGACAGGCTCCTCGGGAGCTGCAGTCCCCAGCTGCAGAAGGGGGAGGCTCTACACAGCTATTGATGCCTGTAGAGTCAGAGGAATTGGGTCCCACAAGGCCAAGTGGAGAAGCAGAGACAACTCAGATGGAGTTATCCCCAGCTCCCACCATAAGTGAGTAGAATTTTGACTTTTTTAAAAAGATGTTTTATTTATTTGAAAGGCAGAAATACAGAAAGAAGGAGAGAGAGATTGAGAAATCTTCCATCCACTGATTCATTCCCCAAATGGCTGCAATGGCTGGAGCTGGGTCAGGTGGAAGCCAGGAGCTTCCTCCAGGTCTCCCATGTGGGTGCAGGGGCCCAAGTCCTTGGGCCGTCTTCTATTGCTTTCCCAGGTTATAGCAGAAAGCTGGATCGGAAGTAGAACAGCCAGAACTAGAACCAACACCCATATGGGATGCTGGCACTGCAAGCAGCAGCTTTACCTTCTAAGCCACAACACCGGCCCCATAATTTCAACATCATACTTGGGTCCCTGCCAACCACATGGGAAGCACAAATGGATTTCCAGGCTCCTGGCTTCAGCTTGGCCCGACCCTGGCTTTTGTGAGCACTAGGGAGTAAACCAGCAGGTGGAAGATTTTGTCTGTGTGTGTATGTGTATCTGTCTCCTCTCTTTCCTCCAAATCCCTCATTGTCACTCTGCATTTCAAATAAATAAATGAATAAGTCCTTAGGAAAATAAAGTAACAGATGAGCCAGAGTGGGGGGCAACAGACGAGCAGGGAATGAAGGCAGAGAAGTGACAAGTATGAGCTGACTGCCCCTAAGGAAGGAGCCCAGTAAAAGACCTTGTCTGTCATATTGCCCTGATTCCAGGCAGAGGGCTAACCTCTCCCTATGACTTCCTCCTAGCCTCTCTTTCCCCAGAGAGAGCTGAAGATTCGGATGCATTGACAGCTGTCAGCAGTCAACTGGAAGGCTCTCCCATGGACACCAGCAGCCTGGCCTCCTGTACCCTAGAGGAGGCTGTGGGTGACACCTCAGCAGCTGGCAATTCTGAGCAGCCCGCAGCAGGCAGCTCCACTCCTGGGGATGCCCCACCAGTTGGGGCAAATGTGCATGGCAGGGGTGATGGGTCAGGGGAACCTGCCCAACCTCCTGAGGACAGGTAAGCACTGTATGGGCAAGAAGAGGATAGCATGTGTTGTTAGCTAACACTCGTTACTCTGGGGAGACGAGCCTGGTTTCTCTGAGAAGGGCTGTTATAGGAGGGTTTTATAAATGGGAAGCCATAATGCCAAGAACAACCTGAGAATGATTTTCCTCAGCTCTCCCCCTGCATCCTCTGAGAGTTCTTCCACCAGAGATTCTGCCGTGGCCATATCTGGAGCAGATTCCCGAGGGATCCTAGAAGAGCCACTGCCTTCAACAAGCAGCGAAGAGGAAGATCCACTTGCAGGTGAGGTGTGCTCTGTGTGTGCATAGAGCTCCCTGGGATTCTCGCAGCTTCTAATAGACCTTGGCATGAAGTTCCATCCAGACAGAGGGGGCATGTATGCAGATGGAAAATGCATATTATGTAGAAACCCTATACAGAGTTCAGAAAACTTTTTGCACCGGAGTAAAGTTCAGATTCCACAAGCTTTTTGAAGTACCCTCGTATGTGGGAGAGGGACTGGCCATCGGGTATGTTGGTGTTGCGTAACAGACAAGCCCGGCTTTGGAGTCAGACTGATCTTAGTACATGCAAATGCCTTTGCTCTGCCCCTTCTACCTATATGATCTAGGGTTATCACTAAATTTCTCTGATCCTCCTTCATACTGAGAGGATGACAACATCTGCAGGGCAGAGTCCCTACGAAGTAACAGGATACAAAGAACGTAACAAGAGTTGTTCTGAGCCTAGGGAAGGTGGGTGGGTAGTGGACCTTCCATGTGTGTCCCTTGTCCTGTGTAAACAATGAAGAAGTACAAAGCTGATTTCCCCCAAGCAGTGACCTGGGTTTCTTTTCATCAAGTACATCTGGAGCATCGCATCAGTTGATGTGTGAGTCCTTTCACATCATGCATCCACCCCCCCTCCCCCGCCCCCAGGTATCAGTCTCCCCGAAGGTGTGGACCCCTCTTTTCTGGCTGCTCTGCCTGATGACATTCGTCGAGAAGTCCTACAGAACCAGCTGGGCATCCGTCCACCAACCCGGACTGCCCCTTCCACAAATAGCTCAGCTCCTGCAGTGGTGGGGAATCCTGGTGTGACTGAAGTGAGCCCCGAGTTCCTGGCCGCCCTGCCTCCGGCCATACAGGAAGAAGTATGTGAGCGGGAAGATGGTGGGCCAGGCTGTCTGGCAGGAGATAGGCTCCCACTGACTTCTTCTACTCCGTAGGTGTTGGCACAGCAGAGAGCTGAGCAGCAGCGACGGGAACTAGCACAGAATGCCAGCTCAGACACCCCCATGGACCCTGTCACCTTCATCCAGACTCTGCCCTCAGACCTACGCCGTAGTGTTCTAGAGGACATGGAGGATAGTGTGTTGGCCGTGATGCCACCTGACATTGCAGCTGAGGCTCAAGCCCTGAGACGAGAGCAGGAGGCCCGGCAACGGCAGCTCATGCATGAGCGTCTGTTTGGGCACAGCAGTACCTCTGCGCTCTCTGCCATTCTCCGAAGCCCGGGTACAGAGGGAGGCAAGTGGGAGGGCTCTGGAATGTCTAGCTTTGCCAGCTGAGTCTCTGTTTATTCCCCCTTTGCATTGCCTGGACCCAGCCTACCACCCTTCCCCAGACTCAGTTTCCTTTTTCTTTCCTTCCAGCTTTCACCAGTCGCCTTAGTGGTAACCGTGGGGTGCAGTATACTCGTCTTGCCGTGCAGAGAGGTGGCACCTTCCAAATGGGGGGTAGCAGCAGCCATAACAGGTAACTTGGTCCTTTTTTTCCATCTTACCCCACCACCTTCCAAGTCTGGTAGTCCAACTCCCTTAATTTTGCAGGTGGACGAACAAGAATCCTTACAGGGATACTGAATGACCTCTCTGAGGACATTACATTTAATGAGTTAGGGGAGGCAGATCTTTGGAGTATCCCTTCAGAAAGCTACACCTTTAAATTAGTCTACCTACCAAAGATGACACCACAAAGGCAAGCTGGCAGCGGGTACTAGTAGCGGTGGTTTTAACAAGAAGGACAACCACTTCCCTCCTGTGCAAATAAGAAAACCCCAAACTGCTTAGCTTGAGATTGTAGCGGGGGGGGGGGGGGGGGGCAGAGAAAGTTACTAATTAATGAGGTGGAAATAAAAATGCCAAAATGTGGAGGGAATGATTGGTTCCTATGAAGCAGGCAACCCCAGAGTGATCTTGAGTGGGCAGAAATGAAGCATTATTTCCTAGACACTATGCGTGCAGCCAGATTTTCCTAGTCAATGGATGATCCACATCTGGGCTAGAATCTTGTTCTCTACTCAGTTGTCGTATGACATAGAACAAGTCACTAAACCCATTGGAGCCTCTTATTCATCAGCTCATCAGTGGGTGATACTGCAGCCTTGTGAAGACAGAGACGTTATAAAGTGCTTGGTCCATTGTAGCAACTCAGCAGGGCAGCTGCTGTAGAAAGTCTCCCTGGAAGCCGGCGCCGCGGCTCACTAGGCTAAACCTCCGCCTAGCGGCGCCGGCACACCGGGTTCTAGTCCCGGTCGGGGCGCCGGCTTCTGTCCCGGTTGCCCCTCTTCCAGGCCAGCCCTCTGCTGTGGCCAGGGAGTGCAGTGGAGGATGGCCCAGGTGCTTGGGCCCTGCACCCCATGGGAGACCAGGAAAAGCACCTGGCTCCTGGCTCCTGCCATCGGATCAGCGCGGTGCGCTGGCCGCAGCGCGCTGGCCGCAGCGGCCATTGGAGGGTGAACCAACGGCAAAGGAAGACCTTTCTCTCTGTCTCTCTCTCTCACTGTCCACTCTGCCTGTCAAAAAAAAAAAAAAAAAGAAAGTCTCCCTGGAGGTATCCAGCTCATTCTCCTCCCCTGGGCTTGTGCCTAATCCCAGCGCTGTAGTGGAAGTGTTACCCAGAAACCATGTTCTGTTCCCAGGCCTTCCGGCAGTAATGTGGACACTCTCCTCCGCCTCCGAGGACGGCTCCTTCTAGACCATGAAGCCCTGTCTTGTCTCCTGGTCCTACTTTTTGTGGATGAGCCAAAGCTCAATACGAGCCGTCTCCACCGAGTACTGAGAAATCTCTGCTACCACGCTCAGACCCGCCACTGGGTCATCCGCAGCCTCTTGTCCATCTTGCAGCGTAGCAGTGAGAGTGAGCTATGCATTGAAACACCTAAGCTCTCCACAAGTGAGGAAAAAGGGAAAAAATCGAGCAAAAGCTGTGGGTCAAGCAGCCATGAGAACCGTCCCCTGGATCTGCTTCACAAAATGGAATCAAAGAGCTCCAACCAGCTTTCCTGGCTCTCAGTGTCCATGGACGCAGCCTTAGGCTGCAGGACTAATATATTCCAGATCCAGCGTTCAGGGGGCCGCAAACATACTGAGAAGCATGCAAGCAGTGGCTCCACTGTCCACATCCACCCCCAGGCTGCTCCTGTTGTCTGCAGACACGTTCTGGACACACTCATTCAGTTGGCCAAGGTGAGGAGCTTGATGGAAAGCAACTCCTGGGGAAGGAAGAGGGGTTGACAGCCTGAGTGAAATCTCCACATTAAGGTGGCTAGCAAGTCTTTCTCTCTGCTGTTTAAGTCTTGAGCCCCCATTTTCCTTCTGAGAAATTGTCTGATAAATTCATATGCTTTATCTCATTCAGCCATCAGCGCCTGTCTGCAGTCTGTACAGATAAAGAAGATATGGGATTCAGGACATGTGACTAGGAAGTGTTAGAGCTGGACCTAGAACTTAATTCTGATCCAGTCAGTGCTCTTCCAGTAATGGGCATTGCTACCATGTATTGAGAGCCTGCCTTGTGCGGGCCACTGCAGAATACGTCATCATCTTTAATCTCGACAACTTGGCAAGTCAGTGTAGTTTTCTCCCCATTTCATAAATGTAGAGGCCAAGGCTCAGAAAAGTTTGCCAATCAGTCTGTCTGTCCCTCTAGGCTACTTGGCTGTCTGTTGGATCACACTCCTGTGTGACATGTCCTTCTTATTAGCGAAGCGATCTAAAGGAGAGGAGTGGGAAACAGCTGTCTTTCCCAGTATGGAGACCTCTCTGAATCAAGCCTGTCCTTTTTCTGGCAGGTGTTTCCCAGCCACTTCACACAGCAGCGGACCAAAGAACCGAACTGTGAGAGCGATCGGGAGAAGGGCAGTAAGCAGGCCTGCAGCCCATGTTCCTCACAGACCACCAGCAGTGGCATTTGCACAGACTTCTGGGACTTGTTGGTAAAACTGGACAACATGAATGTCAGCCGGAAAGGCAAGAACTCCGTGAAGTCAGTGCCAGTGAGCGCTGGTG
This sequence comes from Oryctolagus cuniculus, assembly GCF_051225735.1. Taxonomy (NCBI): domain Eukaryota; kingdom Metazoa; phylum Chordata; class Mammalia; order Lagomorpha; family Leporidae; genus Oryctolagus; species Oryctolagus cuniculus. The sequence continues at coordinate 37,160,145 of NC_142888.1, read as the reverse complement.
GTGAGGGGGAAACCTCCCCGTACAGCCTGGAGGCCTCTCCACTGGGGCAGCTCATGAACATGTTGTCACACCCCGTCATCCGCCGGAGCTCTCTCCTCACCGAGAAGCTCCTCAGACTCCTTTCGCTCATCTCAATTGCTCTCCCAGAAAACAAAGTATCAGAAGCACAGGCTAATTCTGGCAGCAGCGCTTCCTCCACCACTGCTGCCACCTCCACCACATCTACCACCACTACCACTGCCGCCTCCTCCACATCCACACCCGCTGCGACCACCCCTGTCACTTCTACTCCAGCCCTGGTTGCTGCCTCCGCTATTTCCACCATTGCCGTAGCTGCTTCAACCACAGTGACTACCCCCACGACTGCTACCACTACTGTTGCAAGTAAGTGTGCGTGGAGGCTGGGAGCTCCCACCTCTCCCTGCCCCCTCCCCACCCAGGTAGTTCTCCCAGAATGATAGCCATCAATCACCTTGGCTTCATGTTTGAGTGCAGAACGTGTTTCTTCTCACCCTTATCGGTTGCAGGTTTCTCTCTCTCTCTCCCCCCTCCCTCTCTGAGGACCAGCAGGAGTTCACTGACTGCGGCTTCCTGAGGCTAGGCACCAAAAGAGAAAGAGAAAGCAAGTCTCTTTCTTGAGGGAATGCCTAGCCTCTCCAACCTGTTCTCATAGGAGATAGCATAAGAGCAGGCAAGGTGTGGTGTGGTGTGAAGTCAGGGTAGTCAGACTAACCCAGGAGGTGTAGGAAGGGAGCCCTGCAGCAGATCAGTAAGAGGTAGCTAAAGACATACATGAGAGAGCATCCCAAGGCATTTAGATTTGGCTTTGCTGGGTGGGTTTTCACTTCCACCACCACTTTCCCATTTTGAAGCTCTAGACAGTTCAGTTCCTTGATCCTGCCACCCAAGTCTCCAGCCTGTGAGCTTCGTGGAGGTTTACCGTGTTCTCTTTCCTCAAAGCTTCTACTAAGGGCAGCAAATCTCCAGCGAAAGTGGGTGAGGGGGGCAGCGGCGGTGCAGACTTTAAGATGGTATCCTCAGGCCTCACCGAAAACCAGCTACAGCTCTCCGTGGAGGTGAGTCCAAGCTCTTCTGACCTGCCAAGGCTGGGGTGAAAGGCTCCACAGGGTGGGTCAAGATTGGGTTAGGATGGGGCTTAAACCTTCTCGTTTGTTTTCCCAGGTTTTGACATCCCACTCTTGTTCTGAAGAAGGCCTAGAAGATGCAGCCAATGTGTTACTGCAGCTCTCTCGTGGGGACCCTGGGACCCGGGACACGGTTCTCAAGCTGCTACTCAATGGAGCCCGCCATTTGGGTTACACCCTTTGTAAACAGATAGGTAATAGCAGGAGTAAAGCGTTGTGTCTTTGTGGAATCTTGCACTTTGAAGTGTCACCTCTTCGGGAAACCTTCCCCGAGTGCCCTACCCCCTGTAGCCTCTGTCAACACTAACACTGGATTATTGTCTATTTTCCTCTGTTCAGTTGCTCGAGAGCAACAGTGGGCTTCGGTCTACATCCCCAGTGCCTTGACATGAGCAGGTGATCCGTGCTTGGTGAAATGAGAAGAGAATGCTTGGGAACAGCATTGTCTCTCACCTTCTCCCTTCTGAGCACCCCTTAGCGCTCCCTGAGGAGGCTGCGGAGCAGAGCAGCTTCACCGCCTCCAAGATGTGTCTGTGCTACATTCAGGCTCAGGGCTTGTAGAATTAGAATGATACCCTCTGCTTCTGGGTGGTTCTGAGAGCGCAGAACTACAAAAGCACTCTTAGATTATCTAATTTACACCTTCTTCCTCCCTGTTGGACCAAGAAGAGTGCTAAAACCCAGAGTGATAGAGTGATTGGATCAAGGACTAGTGACAGATTCCCTTTAACTATGGTCTCTCTGCTCTTTCTCACCCCTATCCTAATCATAGGTCTCCCTAGATCTTGACTACCTACTTAGGGTTCTCTCTCTTTCCCACAAATGTCCCTGAAGACAAGGTGACAGGAAGAGTTGATTGGCCTGTTCTTGGTTGCCTGAGTTTTCCAGAAAGCACTTGGCCTCCAGCCTCTGACCTTTCTTTACTGCTACCATTTATTCAGCACCTGTGGTCCAGGCACTGTGTAGACATTCTGCTAAATCATTATCTCCTAATTCTTACAGCAGTCTTGGGAAGTTAGACAGTATTTATTCCCACAGGTAAGATACATAAGCAACCTGGGAGAAAAGAGTCAAGAAATTTGCCTCAGATCACCACAAAACTTCAGTCATTTCAGGAGATAGACAAGATTTAGACTGGGCCTTGCTGGGCTCCAGGTGGCTGGCCCATGAGCACATGTAATGAATTTATACCCAATTAGAATTCCGTCTCACTCTGGATCCTTTGGTGCTGAGCAGAGAGGTTAGCTGGGCTGGTTTCTTGGAAAGGTTAGGCTTTCGGCTGCTACACTAGCAAAGTCTGAACACTTACTGGCTCCTCTGCCTGCCCAGGTACCCTGCTAGCCGAGCTACGGGAATATAATCTGGAACAGCAACGGCGAGCCCAGTGTGAGACCCTCTCTCCTGATGGCCTGCCTGAGGAGCAGCCACAGACCACCAAGCTGAAAGGCAAAATGCAGAGCAGGTGGGTTGTGGCCACCCTTTCAACTGGGGGCTAGAGTCTGGGACATTCTGAGAAATGGATGGCTCTTTCCCAGTCTTTTTTTTTCCCCCTTTGGATGATTTTCCGATCTGTCCTATACATACTTGACCAATTTTTTTCTACCTCTCTCTACTTGTAAGATTTCTTCCTGAGGTTCTTTACCCCTCTGGTTGACACCAAAGAGCCCTGATTGCTCTGGGTGTCTGTTTTGACACTGTCAGTATACGCAAGCCACCTCTACACCATCTAGGTTTGACATGGCTGAGAATGTGGTAATTGTGGCATCCCAGAAGCGACCCTTGGGTGGCCGGGAGCTCCAGCTGCCTTCTATGTCCATGTTGACATCCAAGACATCTACCCAGAAGTTCTTCTTGAGGGTACTACAGGTCATCATCCAGCTTCGGGACGACACACGCCGAGCTAACAAGAAAGCCAAGCAGACAGGCAGGCTAGGTATGGAACTAGAGTGTCCAATTGAGGGGCAGGGTTGGTGGTGGAGAACCCAGAGTTCCTGGAAGGGCAGGACTTAATGCCCTGTCTCCTTCCTGTTTGACCTTTTCCAAAGGAAAACGGTGATCCTGGTGTTAAATGTTGATGGTTGTATTCTGTTTCTTATTCAAGCTATGTATACTTAGAAAATTGATTAGGGCAAGTGGGAATTAAGGGAGAACAGAAATATGACAGGAAATTGGGGATCAACTTTGTGCTGAATGAGACTTCACTCACTGGGTGCACCTCCTTTCTGGCTCCCTTGATCATTCCTAACTAAAAATGCTGCAGCCGTGTGGCCTCAGCCATGGCCTGCCAAACCCTGCCCCCCACACACACACCTTGTTGCTTCTGTCCCCATAGAACCCTCTCACATGCCACCATCCCTCTGCCCAGCACCATGCTCCCTGCCCTTATTTGTAATGGTAGATCTTAGTGTGTGATGATGAGTGTACTGAAGCCAAAAACTCAAACACACCTCAGCAAGGTGCCCTGTGGCAGCCCAGGAGCTAGGAGAGAGGATACTGGGCACTTTCGCCTTCTTACATTTTGTATCTTGCCTTCCTTTTTTCTTTCTCCCAGGTTCCTCCGGTTTAGGCTCAGCTAGCAGCATCCAGGCAGCTGTTCGGCAGCTGGAGGCTGAGGCTGATGCCATTATACAAATGGTACGTGAGGGTCAAAGGGCCCGGAGACAGCAACAAGCAGCAACGGTTAGCATGATGCCTGTGGCCCCTCATTCATTTGTCTCTCTCTCTCTCTCTCTCTCTCTCTCTCTCTCTCTCCCCCCTCCCCCACCATGTCATCAGTGGGGTTCACTGCCATGACCTTGTACGCTTTTGCATTAAGTTTGCTATATGAATGCTTCTGGGAAACAGGGTTACTTTTCTGTTGGTATTTTCCTTACTGTTTGTTGATTGGTTTATTTGTTTGGTTTGAAATTTGATTTGTTTTAAAGCTTGGCCATCATACCCCACTCCCTGCTATCCAGTCAACAGTGGCGCTTTTGCAAACTGCCTAATGCTAAGTGTTTGGGTTCTGAAGGGGGAGGGGGTGTGGGGTAAAGATTTTTTTCAGTTTCATGTAACAATACAGGTATACCAGAGACATCTCAGGAATCCTACCCTTGAAAGTCTCCCAAACTTGGTGCACACAGCCCCCCACACAGTTACTTCTGTCTGTGGCTGTTCCCTCCACCCTGACCTCTGCCTCCATTTCCTCTAATTCCTTGGCACCTGGGCACTTGGACACTTTTAGGAGAAAACCCTCAGGTACTGAAATAGCGCAGTGTTGAGAACAAGTGGAGAGTGGCTGCAGTGAAAGCCTGGTATCACATAGGTGTGCTTGGGCACTTGCACTGTTTCCCTGTCCTTGAGACATACAAGTCACGCTTTCAAGAGTCAGGAAATGAAGGTATCCCTGAGAATAGCCTAGACTTTAGAGGCAGTGACCTCAGTAGAAACGAAAAGCAGTGAAAGCTGTTCTTCTTGAGTATCTTTTGCCCAATCTCTTTCCCATAACCTGATTAGATCAATTTTGTTTTTCAGTGATCCCACCCAAGAGAGGCTGCACTAGTTCCCCTAATGGTGCCCTTTTTGTGAGCAAACAAAAGCAGAGCAAGCCTCCCTTCTGCTCGTCTCAGTTATACATACACATACATGTCCACACATGTATATGTACACACATTTTTAACAAAGGAAAGAAAACCTGTCCCAGAAGAAAGTTTGAAGTCTGCATCCAGGTAGCTGGTGTCTGAGTAGGCACAGGAGGTTCACAGCAAAGTAGGTGGGGATGCCATTCTTGGGTCCTGGGGAGCTATAGTTTCTAAACCAGACATGGGACGAGTCCTTCCAAACTTCATGTGTGAGAAGTGGAAGGGCCGCCCTCTAGTCTGTCCATGAGGAAAGTGAAGTTGCTCCCTTTATGTGACTTTCTCTCCCTTTTATCCAGTCGGAGTCTAACCAGTCGGAGGCATCTGTCCGGAGGGAAGAGTCACCCATGGATGTGGACCAGCCATCTCCCAGTGCTCAAGATACTCAAACCATTGGTCAGTCCTACTTCCTATTTCCAGCCCAGCACAAGGGAGGGCCAGTCTTAGGAAATGGCTGCTGGATCACCTGCTCTCAACATACATAAGCTCAGTGCTTTCCGATACATAAATTGTTAGGATTAAACAGGTTAATGTGTGTATAGCACTTAGAGAAGCTCTTGTCACGGAATGAATGCTGTTATTAGTAGCATTTCTCAAAACTAATCATACACACCACAAGTGCTAGAGCCAGGATTCAAGCCTAAGGCTGTCAGCCTTGAGGAATGGCCAGGATTTGGTTTGAGAATGAAAAACAAAGGTCAGGAAGAAGTCTAAGCAGGGCAGGTGTGTGGTGGAGAGGTGGGCATAGAGAGAAAGGAAGAAGGGTTTGTGAAAAAGCAGTTGCTTCTTTCCCATCCAGAAAACGAGGCTGCATTGTGCTGCTTGGCTACTGGGCAGAATTTAGAACGTATCTCCGATGGATACCAGGAAAAGAGTGAGACATGAGGGTCCATCTATCACACCATGGCTTCCCGGGATTTTTTTTTTTTTTTTTTTTTTTCACTGTCCCAGGACAAGATGACTCATGGAAAATGGCATCAGACTCAACCCTGTCCTTGGAAAAGAAAATAGGGGGAAAGCAGCCTGCTTCCAAGGGCAGCTGTCAGAATTTAATGAGGATAATGTCCTAAAATGTACTTTTTAAACTAGAATGCAATCATCTCAAGTACCACCACTGTTGGATTCCCCTTGGGGACCCATGGGTGTCCTGGAAACTGGTGAGACAGGACTAGATGGGCACTGTCCAGTGGGACTTTCTGCCGTAGCTGTTAGCCACATGTGGCTATTGAGTGTTTGAAATGTGGATCCTGCGACCAAGGAACCAGATTTGTCATTGTTTTCATTTCATTTCATTTCATTTTAAAGTTACATAGCATCCAGTGCAGAACTAGACCTTACTCTCAGATGTTGCTCAGTGAGTAATAGTGGCTTAAGGGGCCAGTCTCCCGTGATCTCTCTAGTAGTGTTTGGTCTGGAAAACATCTAAAAGGGAGAGAAATCTCAAAGGGTTTATGACTCTTTTCTGTGTGTGCAGTAGCTTCAGATGGAACCCCACAGGGGGAGAAGGAAAAGGAGGAGAGGCCGCCTGAATTACCGCTGCTCAGTGAGCAGCTGAGCCTGGACGAGCTGTGGGACATGCTGGGGGAGTGCTTAAAGGAACTGGAGGAATCCCACGACCAGCATGCGGTGCTAGGTGAGTTGTCTGAGCATCCAACTGTCAACTCATGTTCTGCTTGGAGCCTTCTCTGCCAACTTGCTTTCCTGCCTTCTGGCTCAGTGTCTCTGTGATGAGAATTCAAAACAAAGTTGTTTTTTCTCTGACCTTGGTATCATAAAAAAGATTGGCCTTCTCTCTTAACATCTCCTGTGTTTTGGTGTTTAGACCAGCGGAATCTTGATAGGCAAATGGCCCATCCCATTTTTCTTTGAGTTCAAGGAAGTTGTGACTTCCTCTGTGGCTTTGTTCTGCCATTATTATTTCTCTGCAAGTTTTCTTTATTTCTTCCTCCACCTTAGATTTTTGTAATTTGTTTGTCAAAGTGAAGAGGTTTCTAGAGTGGGGCTCATAAAAGTCACTTTGCTTTCATTCCTGCCTACAGTGCTGCAGCCTGCCGTCGAGGCCTTCTTTCTTGTCCATGCCACAGAGCGCGAGAGCAAGCCTCCTGTCCGAGACACTCGAGAGAGCCAGCTGGCACACATCAAGGACGAGCCTCCTCCACTCTCCCCTGCCCCCTTAACCCCAGCTACACCCTCCTCCCTTGACCCCTTCTTCTCCCGGGAACCCTCATCTATGCACATCTCCTCAAGCCTTCCTCCCGACACGCAGAAGTTCCTTCGCTTTGCAGGTACAGAGAACCCTCAGACCCCCACAAGTAGTAGAAGCCTTCATCTGATACAGGGTCGTGTTCGTACGTTTTATCCTTAACTGGTTCAGGAGAGAGAGAGGGATGGGGGTATGTGTGTATTAGAAGTTGAACCAAGTCATTACGGAAGCCCTTGTGCTACTCTAAGGGATTTAGATTTTACCCTGAAGCCATAGGAAGCCAGGTGTGGGTAGAAATGGTCAGAGGCACATCCACCCCTCGAGGCTGATCCCTGGCTTTGGTGAGTTCCTTTTTCAGGCCCCTGACAAAAGGGAAGAAAGAATGACTGGCTGGTTGGCTGTCTCATAGCCTTCTGGGACCCATGGAGTGCTGATTGCTGCTGTCGTTTGTCCCCTCAGAGACTCACCGCACTGTGTTAAACCAGATCCTACGGCAGTCCACCACCCACCTCGCCGACGGGCCTTTTGCTGTCCTGGTGGACTACATTCGTGTCCTCGACTTTGATGTCAAGCGCAAGTATGTGCCCTTGATGTTGGGGGATCAGGAGCTCCCCAAAGAGCATCTCCCCTCCCAGAAGGGAGTTGCTCCTGGGGCCAGAAGTTTGTCTTGGTGGCAGACACGCAGAACAGTGCTGGTGGGGAAGGAAGACACTCAGCTGAAGCCATGCCACTCACTCTCCCTGCCTTCTGTACCCCTTCTCCATTGTTATCAGCAAGATCAGAGCCACGTTATTTCTAAAGACCATTCTGTCCATTGGTGTAGTGAAGGAGGGGCAGGTGGCAGGCCCCCCTCAGCTTCTACAGACTCCCAGGTCAGCCCTGCTCTTCCTCCCTGTGCACAGACACATGCTCCCCTGTGTGCTATAGAATTCCATGCCATATCTCCGTGGCCACTCATTCAGTGGAAATGGAGAAAATTTAGAGTTAGTAATGAATGAGCTACCTTCCACACCACCACCAACTACCAGGCACTTCCCAAGTGGGTAGGGAGGCAGAGGTGGCAACATTGTGGGTCTTTTAAAAAAAATGTATTTATTTATTTGAAAGAGTTACAGAGAGAGAGAGAGACAGAGATCTTCCATCCACCAGTTCACTCCCCAGATAGCTGCGACGACCAGTGCCAGGCCAGGCCGGAGCCAGAAGCCAGGAACATCATTCAGGTCTCCCACATGGGTGGCAGGGGACCAAACACTTGGGACCATCTTCTGCTATTTTTCCCAGGCCATTAGCAGGGAGCTGGATCGGAAGTGGAGCAGCCGGGACTTGAACCTGCACCCATGTAGGATGCCAGCACTGCAGATGGTGGCTTTACCTGCTACACCACAGTGCTGGCCCCCATTGCGTCTTTATCCTAGTCAAACGGAATTTGCTCTGCCACCCTCAATCCTATTTTCCTTCCTTTCCTGCCTCCCAAGGTATTTCCGCCAGGAGCTGGAGCGTTTGGATGAAGGGCTCCGGAAAGAAGACATGGCTGTGCATGTCCGCCGTGACCATGTGTTTGAAGATTCCTATCGTGAGCTGCATCGCAAATCCCCTGAAGAAATGAAGAATCGATTGTAAGAACCCTGAGAAGAGAACAGATTGGGGGGCTGGTTGGCAGGGTGTTTCTAAACAGTAACAATTTCTTCCTCTGGCCTCTGATTTAGGGTTGTTCCTCCCCTCCCCCCATGAGTCTGGTTTAGGTAATCTCGCTGAGCTTCTCCCATCTTCTGGGCTTGCGCCACTGTCATACTAGGGATAGGAAACCTGGGGAGCCGGTACTCCGGCGGGTGGGGGAGGTTGTACTTGGATGAGTGGTCCCCGACCACTGCATGGGTGCTTCTGAAGGCAGGAGGTTGGCGGTTGACCAGGAAACCAAAGTTCCCCGATTGTGCCCTGCTCTTCTAGCATGCCCCACTTCCTCTCAGTGGCTTCATTTAGGCCTCTTAACCTTGCCTGCTGAACGTGTTTTCTGGAATATTGGCACATCTGTACTGATATTTCAGGACCTCTCTCCCATCCATCAGGGATGGGTTTGTGTGTGTGTGTTTTTCTGTCCCAGCTCCCCAGCCCCTCTTTGGGCTCTCCTGGCACTCTGAGGTCACCTCTCTATCTGTAGACACTGCACTCCCCAAAGACTTCTGCACAGCACTTCTGTCTCTGCTCTCTTAATGCAGGTATATAGTATTCGAAGGAGAAGAAGGGCAGGATGCTGGAGGGCTCCTGCGGGAGTGGTATATGATCATCTCTCGAGAGATGTTTAACCCGATGTATGCCTTGTTCCGTACCTCACCCGGTGATCGAGTCACCTACACCATCAACCCGTCTTCCCACTGCAACCCCAACCACCTCAGCTACTTCAAGTTTGTTGGACGCATTGTGGCCAAAGCTGTATATGATAACCGCCTCCTGGAATGCTACTTCACTCGGTCCTTCTACAAACACATCTTGGGCAAGTCTGTCAGGTGAGGATGTGGTACAGTCCTTGCACTGTCCTCAGCCCTGGAGGTCAAGTCCTTGTGTTCCACTGCTGTATGTCCTCCTCCCTTCCCCCCGGCCCATGACCCCTCTCTCTGTTTTTTAGATACACAGATATGGAGAGTGAAGATTACCACTTCTACCAGGGCCTGGTTTATCTGCTGGAAAATGATGTCTCTACACTAGGCTATGACCTCACCTTCAGCACTGAGGTAGGTCAAGACAGTACATCCTGACCAGCCTAGGAGATGTGATTTGGGATCACCTTGCAGTTGGCCCTGGATAATGTCTCATAGTTCTAAGGGGGCCTCTTCTTACAGTTCAGTGCCCCATGCACCATGAGACAGAGTGTGGCAAGTGTTCACGTGAGACATCGTGAACAGAAAAACCAGAATGCATGAAGCAATCCAGGCTGTTTACTGATTTCCCCTTTATTAAAAAAAATGCTGTGGTACATAATAATTCTTTCCCCAAAGTAATTCACTGTAAAAAAATTATACAGAGAAAAATGAAAAACAGAAAATATTTGAGGCTACTCTTCCCCCAAATTGTTTTCCACAAAGATTGTGCCCTGTGCACTTTTCCCTTATTGTCTGCTGCCTTTATGTGTTTTGGGGCATAACTTCCCTCTTTCTGACCCTGAGCCCTTGCCTGCTAGGGGAGTTGTAGGCTACTAGGAGCAAGGACTGTCGCTGTTCCAAATGGGCTTGCCTTGCCCTCTGCCCAGCACCTGGCAAATGGGTTCCCAGGCACCCATGGTAGCCCCACCCTAGACTAAGCCTGATACGTATAATTGGTGTTTTGGGTTTTCCAGGTCCAAGAGTTTGGAGTCTGTGAAGTTCGTGACCTCAAACCCAATGGGGCCAACATCTTGGTAACAGAGGAGAATAAGAAGGAGTATGTACACCTGGTGTGCCAGATGAGAATGACAGGTAAGGGAAATGTCCCTCAGACCTCCAGTTGCTCAACTTGGGAGGAAGTCAGATTTCATTCATTTCACAAGCATTTTTTGTCCTCTTCCCCTATGGTACAGCCATAAATGCCTTGCACAAAAGGAGTCCAAAAAAAAAAAAGTCAAGATACTTGGCCAAAATTATTTAACCTCCTTTCTCATATAAGGACCTAGAAGTAGAGTAGTAGGAGAGAAAGACAGTCCAGTCAGCACCTCATAGCATCAGGAGCTAAACTGGGGATCTGTGACCTCTAACAGTCGCAGAGTTCAGAAGCCCCGTGGCTTTTTTGTTCTCTCCCCAGGGGCTATCCGCAAACAGCTGGCTGCTTTCTTAGAAGGCTTCTATGAGATCATTCCGAAGCGCCTCATTTCCATCTTCACCGAGCAGGAATTAGAGCTGCTCATATCAGGACTGCCCACCATTGACATTGATGACCTGAAATCCAACACTGAGTACCATAAGTACCAGTCCAACTCTATTCAGGTGAGCTGCTGCTGGCATCCCTCCATGAAGGGTCCTCTGAGCCCAAGCAGTGCCAAGTATATGATGTCAAATAAACCAGCACTTTCAGAGGAAGGGGACTGTGGGTGGCAGTTTACCTGTACCTAACTCTTCGTTCTTCCAGAGCATATTTTCAGAGGATGTTCTTGCCCAGCTTATGAACGAAAGATCTGAAGCCCATCGCACAGAAGGGACTTGCCTGAAATCCCAGATACCCTCCTGGTTCCCAAATTCCATCCCTCCTCACTCCTCTCCTAGGAGCTCTTTTCCTAACACCAGCTTCCTGGTGTCTATCCTGCAGATCCAATGGTTCTGGAGAGCATTGCGTTCTTTCGACCAAGCTGACCGTGCCAAGTTCCTCCAGTTTGTCACGGGTACATCCAAAGTGCCCCTACAAGGCTTTGCTGCCCTCGAAGGCATGAATGGCATCCAGAAGTTTCAGATCCATCGAGATGACAGGTCCACGGATCGCCTGCCTTCAGCTCACACATGGTAAGAGAAAAGGCTTGTTTCTCCTTTTCAGCATTCAGATCAAGCTTGCATACTTTGACGCTTCTAGGTCTCTACCCTGCCCAAGGTTGGGAACACAAGTCTGGCCCAGTCCAGGATCTTGGATAGTTTACAGTTTGGTGGTTCGACGGAGAAGGTGATGTTTAAGATGGGAGGACGGGCAAGACAGGAAGTGGGGGCTGGGGAGACATTGGCAGGTAAGCTCCACCCCAGGGGAGCATGGTGTGTTCCAGGACTTGGCATAGCTGGAGCAAGGAGAAATGCAGGGAGCAGGAAGCTGTAGAAGTCAGAGCACCAGTGACCCTAAATACCTCTCTAGAGTTGGTACTTTAAGCCCATCCCTGTAGGTAAGGCAGTAATGTTGAAGGGAGAGTGACAGGGTCAGGTTTGTTTTTAGTGCCTGCTGGCCAATGGCAGAGCCAGCTTAGAGAACAGCAGGCCAGGCGAGGACAAGATTGGGAATCAGCTAGAATTGAGGCATAGGCTGCCTCAGGGAGGGAGAGTCAGGTGGGAATCCAGGGGTTTATTGGGTTGTTGTCTTTCTTCGTGAACTGGTCTTTCTTCTTCCCCTAGTTTTAATCAGCTGGACCTGCCTGCCTATGAGAGCTTTGAGAAGCTCCGCCACATGCTACTATTGGCCATCCAGGAGTGCTCTGAAGGTTTTGGGCTGGCCTAAGGAGGCCCTGCCCACATCTGTGGGGTTTTTCTACCATTGTTGGACCTGGGGAGGGGGGAAATTTAAAAAGAACCAGAAAGAAAATGTCAGAAACCAATAAATGAAATCCACCAACTCACCGTGTGTGTCCCAGCTGCCCCATCTTCCCCAGTGCAGACCTGGTGCCCTTCTCCTGCTCATTCTCTCTCCTGCCCTCCCATTTCCTCACCTCCTCTCCCCTTTCTGTGCCGTCCATGATCCCCCACCCCATGTGTTAAAAAAGGCGGTAGCCTTTGCAGGGACCTGTTTGTCCCAACTGTTTGAACAGTGTGCTCCTCAGATTCTGTGTTCAGAAGGATTTGCTGCATTGAGACTTGAAACCTTTGGATAGGGGAAAAATTATATATATATATATTTTTTTGTTCTGTTTGCATTTCTTAATTTGTGCTTGGAATGTGTTGATGTGCACAGCTAATGATTCAATGCGAGACAAGATTGGCGTCTGTGTTGTGGAGGTTTCAAATAAAGAGCACTCTTCATAACTCACCTTTCACAATGGAGTTTTTTTCAAAAACAAAAAACAAACAAACTCAAAAGCACATGCTAGACATCTGGAGAAACGAATCCAAATGGGCTCTCCAAGAAAGCATCTCTGTCCTACCCACTCGCCCATCCGCCTCTACCACTGGAGCAACTTCCTCCTTCCAAGCTGGTTCCCCCGCAGTCAGGAGAGATCGGCATCCACCCAGAACCGGGGTGCAGTTCATTGTGTAGAGTGGGACCTGCGCCTGCGCCTGCGCCTGCCGGCCACGATGGCATTAGAGATCGGAGCCAAGCACAAAGCGTCACCTTGCTCAAGGGGAACCAAGCGCAGCAGGTTGTACAAAATTGTCAGAGAGCTCACTCATCCCTCCCAGGGATTTCACCTGGGCGGGCAGTCTGCATAATCTCCAGTCTGGGGCTCAGTTGCAAATCTTGATTTAATTTGTTGATGGTTTAGTTCATTTCTAATAAATTTTAACAAGCAAAGAATTTGACTAGCTCGCCAGATTACCGTTCTTTTTGTTTGTTTTTTGTTTGGTCTCTTCCTCTTGTCATCTGCCTGCCTGTCTGCCAGTCTGCTCACAGACCACCTAGGAGTTTCTTGTGGTTTTTACTCCATCCAGCACTTGAAGCTGAGCCAAGGACTTTTGGTGGTCCAGCCTTCAAAGAAAAAAATAATTTAATAAAACTTTAGTTAGAAAAATTCACCCCAAGTTGTGCTTGCTTTGTGTGGTTTTTCTTATTCTGTAAGGTGCTGTCTCTGAAAGCGTCTCCCCACGGCTCTCCAGAGTGGGTAGAGGTGCGCAGGGCTGTGCCCTGTGCAGATGGCCGCTGCACTTACTTCATATTCACAGTCTTCTGTAACTGGCCTGCGCCGATACTGGGGAAGGTGGCTGCAGTGCCCCGTCACTGTTCCTGGGCTGCTAGTTGAGAAGAGGAGATGGTGATCAGCTCTGATGGATGCAGAAGGCCGGAAGGGTTGGGACAGGCATCCCATTGTCACTGGCACTTGGGTTGAATCATCACGCTAGAGAAGGCCCGGGGCGGGCCGGGGGGCGGGGGGGGTGGGGGTTGAGATAGCAGGAGTTTCCTTTATAGGACCTGGTGTGAGTGAGCAAGGATGGATGGTGGCTTGAGATGAGGCTGGGAGCCCAGGAGGGCATTAAAATGGAAAGAATAAGCAAGAAGACAGAATTGCATAAACAAGAACTGGTTCTTCAAAATAAAGTAGAACAATGTTCGTATGGGTCATTTAAATTTGAGAGGGACCCATGAGTTGGAGTTTCAGAGTTGCCTGTGGGGGCTGGAAATGCAGATGGAATGATCCTGAAGGAAATGGAAGGAGAGCTAATCCAGTGGCACACTTCCAAGATTGAGATCTAGGGGGACAGTACTGTAGCATGCACGGCAGCTTAGGACAGATGTCACTGGCCTCCGATATCAGGAGTGCTGATTGGAGTTCCAACTACTATGCTTCTGACCCAGCTCCCTGCTTAATGTGTCTAGCAAGGAAGTGGATGATGGTCCACATGCTGTGCCCTTCCTACCACCCATGTGGGAGGCCAGAATGGAGTTTCAGCTTCCTGGCTTTGGCCTGCCTTTTGCAGGCACTCAAAAAGTAAACCAGTGGATGGGAGATCAATCTGACTCAAAATAGTTTAAAGGTTGTTTAAGATTCACTTTATTTGAAAGAGCAACAGAGACAGATCTTCCATCTGCTGGCTCACTTATGGCTGCAATAACCTGATCTGGGCCAGGCCAAAGCCAGGGTTAATACTCCGTCCTGGTCTCCCACATGGTGGCAGGAACCCAAGTACTTGGGCCATCATCTCTTTTCCCAGGCTCATTAGCAGGAACCTGGACTGGAAGTGGAGGAGCTAGGACTAGAACCGGCACTCCAGTATGAAATGTGGGCTTCCAAGTGATGACTTGTGGGGAGCAACTCGGACTAGACTAAGTTACTGGAATTAAGACTTATTCTATGCATCTGCTCTCCCACAATATGGCGCTGAGAAGGGAGAAACAGCTTCTACTCAGCTGCCTCCAGTTCAACCAACAAGCTGTAGGAGCTGCTCCTGATTGGAGGAGAGCAGCGTACTCGGCGTGTGGGTAGCAGAGTTGGGATTGGTGGAAGAGGACTATAAAGGAGGCGAGAGACAATATGCACCAGGAACATCTAAGGGGAACATCTATCTGAAGGAACACCTGTGCAGCCCCCGAGAGAGCCAGCCGGCGGTGTGCCGCTCCCCCGCGGAAGTGGGGAATGTGGCAGGGGGAACCGCCCTTCCACGGAGGTGGAAGGGATAGTAGCCAACCCGGGAAGAACCAGCAGCAAACCCAGGGAGGGCCGAGCAGACAAAAGAACAGCGCAGGGTCCTGTGTCGTTCCTCCACGAAGAGGGGGAGCGACAATGACTGAACCTGCCGTGTCACAAGGCACAAGTAGGAGAACTTGAATTTGAATGCTGCTTCAAGATTATTTGGAGGAGAGCACATCCATCTGCTTGCTTGTTCCCCACATGACCACAGTGGCTGAGGCTGGAACAGGCTGAAGCCAGGGGAGTGAAACTCCTCTCCCTTGTGGATGGCTGAGTGTCCAAGCTGTTGGACCATCCAGTTCCTTCCCGGGTGCACTAGCAGGGAGCTGGATCGGAAGCGGGGCAACTGGGACTGCAACCAGCACTCTAATACGGGTTGCTGGCATCACAAGTGGCAGCTTAAACTGCACCATAACACCGGCCCCTGAGTAAGAATTTTAACAGAGGGGCTGGTGCTGTGGCGCAGTACGTTAATCCTATGCCTGCAGTGGTGGCATCCCATTGGGGCACCAGTTCTAGTCCTGGCTGCTCCTTTCTGATCCAGCTCTCTGCTGTGGACTGGGAAAGTAGTGGAGGATGGCCCAAGTGTTTGGGCCCCTGCACCTGTGTGAGAGACCTAGAAGCTCCTGGCTTCTGACTTCGGATTGGCCCAGCTCTGGCCATTGCACCCATTTGGGGAGTGAACCAGCAGATGGAAGACCTGTCTCCCTCTCACTGCCTGTAACTCTACCTCTCAAATAAAGAAAATATTTTAAAAAATTTAACAGTTTTATTGAACACTTACCATGTATTAGCAATGCTGAGAAGCCTCTGCTCTCAAGACTCATTGAAGAAGGAGGCAACCGTTAAGAGCACAAGGACAATAGTACACAAAGGGACTTAATAAGACCAGGTTAGTGAGATTAATAATCTTCCCAAACGCAATAACCAGTCATAAAACTTAATAGCAAATAGATTCCATTCACAAAAGCTAATATTTAATATTACATATTTGGGGCTTTTGCCCATGGTTCCTGGCTCATTTCCTCCCCAAGGTGGACCACAGAAACTTACTGATCATGTGACCATCTTCACTCCCGAAGGGTCCTGCCCCGCGCCCTGGAGGAAGGAACACTGCAGAAGAATCTAAACACAGGCCCTGCTGGGTTTCCCTGTGCAGCCTATCAGCTATCATGTCCATGCAGTGAAGTCTCCCTAAAAACCCAGGGATGGCGTTCAGGAGGAGGATGGGCCCTAAAAGGGCCTGGGGCACCAGGCCCCTTCCCTCTTATCTCACTCATGCCTCTCTTCATCTACCCGCTGCAATAAACCCACCAACGAATTTCTCTGGCTCCTGTGAGACACTCGAGCAAATTGATGGAACACGAGGAGGAAGTTATGGGAACCTTGATGGCCAGAGGCACAGGTAAAGCCACCTGGGGCTTGCGAGTGGCACCCAAAATTGGGAGAGGAGTGGTCTTGGAGATTGAGGCCTCCACCCATGGGGACCTGATGCTGTCTCCAGGTCGGTAGTGTTTGAAATGAATTGGAGGACCCCAAAGGTGGTGTCTACTGCTGCAAAACAAAGCACTACTCTACTCACTGTTGCTTATACCCTCCTCCATCATTCAGCTGTGCACCTGCCATGTGCCAGACTGGGGGTGCTGCAGTGAACACATTAGTCGGAACGGCTTACCTCCCTGAGGCTAACGGTCTAGCAGGGCAAGCAGGGGTGTTGACATCCTCTTCATCTGTGAAGAAAAAGCAAAGGGAAAGAGAGGAGAGGCTATTTTAGCGGGGGTGATCAGAGGAAGGTCTCCCTGAGGAGGTGACATTTGAGTAAGGGAGACTAATTTGAAGAACCGAGGATATAAGCCACTGGTGGGTCCCAAAGAACAGTATTCCAGGCAGGGGGAACAGCCAGTGAAGGGCCAGTGTTGGAGTGCCAGTCCTGGCTGCTCCGCTTCTGATGCACCTGGGGAAACAACGGAGGATGGGCCAAGTGCTTGGGTCTGGGCCACGTGGGAGACCCAGATGGAGTTCCTGCCTCCTGGCTCCCGCCTGGCTGTTGCAGCCATGTGGGGGAGTGAATCAATTAATTCTCTCTCTTTCCTTCAGATAAGTAGATAAATCTTTTAAGAAAAAAGAAAGGCTGCTAATGGGATAACATGGACCCTTTAAGAAAGACCAGGTGGGAGTGGAAAGTGGTATAGGAATCAAGCAGGCCAAAGAGGCCACATCCGGGGTTTTATTCAGAGTAGGATGCAAAGTACCACAGGGCACTGCGCAGAGGCCTTGTCATCTGAACCTCACAGGGTGCTGTGGAGAGAGGAGGGGCCAGGTGGAGAGGCCCAGAAAGCCTCAGGAGGCAGCCCAGAAGTGACCTGCCCAGGGGCGGACCCCCAATCCAACTCCCCGCTAATGTGCCTGGGAAAGCAGCAGCAGATGACCCAAGTGCCACCTACGTGGGGGACCCCGACAAAGCTCCTGGCTGCCCGCTCCCCCTATACCCCACCCCCGCCCAACCCTGGCCCTTGCGGCGATTTGAGGAATGAACTAGCAGGTGCAGGTGGAAGAGCTCTCTCTCCCTTTGCCTTTCAAATAAATAACTTTAAAAAACTATGAGTAAGAGATTTTTAAAAAGAAGGAAAAGATCCTAGCTTCAGTGGACACGCCCACTCCACAAAAGCGGCCACCTTAGGAAGCAGAGGCGGCCCACCCAGCCCTCTGCCCCAGTCTATGCCGCCAGATCAGCGGCCTCACTCCTGCGCAGGAGGCCTAAAGCCAATGGCAGGGCACAAACTTGGCTCCAGGGCGCTCGGTTCCCCACCTAAAGGGGCGGGACTCAGCGGCTTCCCGCGAAGGCACCACCCAGAGCAGCCCCGCCCAGGGCTCCTTCCGGGCCCCCTCCTCTCCAACCCCGCCTCCTCCGGGGAAATACGTGGGACTGTGTTCCTGATTGGATAAACTGGAGAAGGGCGGGTTCTTTCTGTGTCTGGGAGGTTGTGTATAGCCTAAACTGCGAGTGCTCGCGTAGGACTGGGCGTGGCTGCTCCCATGGCTGTGTGTAACCAGATGGGCTTGCTGGGGAGCGTGGGGGCTGGCTCTGAGTGTCTGGTTCTAGGAGAGGACGTGTGTGTCTTTCCACGCATGGCCGGGTCTGGTGCCTTCCCTTATAGTGATCGTGTGAATGTCAGTAAATACGTGAAAAAGTGGCTGTGGCTGTTTCTGGGACAAGGGATGTGTCAGTCTTCATATATGTATGTTATCTGTGACTGTGTGAGCACATGTCTGCGTGGGGTTGCCTTTGTATTTGGAACTGACCTTTTTTAAGAATTTTTTTTTTATTTATTTGAAAGGGTTACAGAGAAAAGTAGAAACAGAGAGAAAGAGGTCTTCCCCAAATGACCGCTATAGCCAGAGCTAAGCTGATCCGAAGCCAGGAGCCAGGAGCTTCCTCCTGGTCCCCCTTGCAGGTGCAGAGGCCCAAGGACTTGGGCCATCATCTACTGCTTTCGCAGGCCACAGCAGAGAGCTGGATAGGAAGAGGAGCAGCCAGGACTTGAACCGGCACCCAGATGGGATGCTAGTGCTGCAGACCAGGGCTTTAACCCGCTGCGTAAAAGTGTCAGCCTCAAGAACTTTCTTGGCCGGCGCCGTGGCTCAATAGGCTAATCCTCCAATTTGCGGCGCCGGCACACCGGGTTCTAGTCCCGGTCGGGGCGCCGGATTCTGTCCCGGTTGCCCCTCTTCCAGGCCAGCTCTCTGCTATGGCCAGGGAGTGCAGTGGAGGATGGCCCAGGTGCTTGGGCCCTGCACCCCATGGGAGACCAGGAAAAGCACCTGGATCCTGGCTCCTGCCATCGGATCAGCGCGGTGCGCCGGCTGCAGCGGCGGCCATTGGAGGGTGAACCAACGGCAAAGGAAGACCTTTCTCTCTCTGTCTCTCTCTCTCACTGTCCACTCTGCCTGTCAAAAAAAAAAAAAAAAAGAACTTTCTTGTGGCCCCAAATTGTCTCTGTGTCCCTGAGTCTCTGGCCTGGTGTGTGACTCCTGCACGGTGATAAAACCGTGGTCCTGAAATCACATGGGCCCTAGTGCAAATCCTGGCTCTGCCACTTGGGCAAGAAACAGAATCTCCATTCCTCTGTTTCCTCATCTGCAAAACACAAATCCTAATCGTTCCCCCACCCCCAGGTGAATTGTAAGATGAGACAGTGCTTATCTGCTGCAGGGTGCTGGGTAGCCCACAGGAAGCACCCGGTGAACCTTAGCTCATATTAAAAGGTGGCTAGAGCGCACCTGTGATTCTGTCTGCATCACAAAGATCATGCACCTGTGTGCAGCTCTCAGGGGTTTCACTGGGTCAAGAAATACTAATTGGGGCCAGTGTTGTGGCACAGCAGGGTAAGCTGCTGCCTGTGACGCCGCCATCCCGTATCAGAGCGCCCGTTCAACACCCAGCTGTTTT
This sequence comes from Oryctolagus cuniculus, assembly GCF_051225735.1. Taxonomy (NCBI): domain Eukaryota; kingdom Metazoa; phylum Chordata; class Mammalia; order Lagomorpha; family Leporidae; genus Oryctolagus; species Oryctolagus cuniculus. Next base: position 37,140,734 of record NC_142888.1, on the reverse strand, counting down.
GTTGCCAATTCAGCTCCCTGCTAAGGTGCCTGGGAAAGCAGCAAAAGACAGCCCAAGAACTTGGGCCTCGGCCTCCCACATGGGAGATCCGGATGGAGCTCCTGTCTATTGGCTTCAGCCCTGACGGTTGCAGCTGGTTGGGAAGTGAACCAGTGAATGGAAAATACCTCCGTCTCTCCCTCTCTCTGTTGCTCTGCCTTTCAAATAGGTAAAATAAATCTTTTTTAAAAATTTTATTTATTTATTTATTTGAGAGGTAGAGTCACAGACAGTGAGAGGGAGAGAGAGGTCTTCCTACTGTTGGTTCACTCCCCACATGGCTGCAAAGGCCGGAGCTGTGCCGATCCAAAGCCAGGAGCCAGGAGCTTCTTCTGGGTCTCCCATGCAGGTGCAGGGGCCCAAGCACCTAGGCCATCTTCTACTGCTTTCCCAGGCCATAGCAGAGAGCTGGATCAGAAGAGGAGCAGCTGGGACTCGAACCGGTGCCCATATGGGATGCCGGTGCCGCAGGCGGAGGATTAACCTGTACCACAGTGCCAGTCCCAGTAAAATAAATCTTTTTTTTTAAAAAAAAGGAAGAAATGGGCACCAGGCACTGCTCTAGACATGTCATATGCAATTAGGAAAAAGCAAACCTGCCACAGTCCCTGCCTTCAATTACCTGCCACCTTCAGGATCTGACCACTTGAAAACTAACAGTACACATCTACGTGCTGATGTGCACAGTGGCATGGGCACAAATGTACAGAGGGCTTTGCAGAGTCCATGGAGGGGTATACATTTGGAGCAGCAGCGCGGTGCTGCCTGCGTTCCCGGAGTACCTGGGATTGAGTCCTGGCTCCACCTCCAATTCCGGCTTCCTGCTTAAGTGCCCCCTGGAAAGCAGCGGACGATAAGGGCTGAAGTACTTAGGTCCCTGCCACCCACATGGGAGACTCAGATGAGCTATTGAGTCACCAGCTCCTGGTTTCAGACTGGCCAAACCCTTGCTGTTGTGAGCATTTAAGGAGCAATCCAGAGGATGGGAGTGCGCTCTCTCTCTCGCTCTCTCTCTCTCTCTCTGCCTTTCAAGTAAATAAAACTTTTAGGGGCTGGCGCTGTGGGATAGTGGGTAAAGCCACTGCCTGCAGTGCCTGCATCCCATATGGGCGCCGGTTCAAGACCCGGCTGCTCCACTTCCGATCCAGCTCTCTGCTATGGCCTGGGAAAGCAGTAGAAGATGGCCCAAGTCCTTGGGCCCCTGCACCTGCATGGGAGGACCTGGCTCCTGGCTCCTGGCTTCAGATTGGTGCAGTTCTGGCCATTGCGACCAATTGGAAAGTGAACCAGCGGATGGAAGGACCCCTCCACCCCATCTGCCTATGCCTCTGTAACTCTCTTTCTAATAAATAAATAAATAAATAAATCTTAAAAAAAAAGTGGAGGTGAGTTTTGTTCAATTGTACAACTCAGGAGTGCATCACCTGGGCAGTTTGATGCTTTATAAATAGGAGTGGGGGACCAGGGCTTCCCATCAGCTTGGAACGCGGTAAGTCTTCAGCAGAATGGTGAAGTGAGCGGGCCTCTCTGTTGGTCGGAAATCTCCGCTTTGAGATGCTAACCGACAAAGCAGAAACATGACCACACCAACATACACAGCCCCTCTAGAAAAGACTCCAGCTCATTCAGGCACGTCTTGGTCTTTTATGAACTTAGTGTGGAAGAAGGAATTAGAGTCTGGGAGAAGCAAGCCTTCCATTTGCCCCTCCTGGAAGTAAAACAAGCAGCTGGGCGGGTTCGAGTTTTCTATCACCAGTTTGCTGTGAGAGAGGGTCCTTCTGCCCAGGATTTGCTCACAGCTCTTCGGCTCAGCTGATAGCCAGCCGGCAGTCGGCTGGTACTGTGCTTCCCAACGTAGGGGCAGAGGGAAACCCCCCCTCTTTCTGAGAGCTCGCTGGAATAAATGGACGAAATGCAAGTTGGGGAAAATACAGCTTGGGGAAAACCACAGGAGGGTGATGTACCCGCACGGTTAACGTTATTTAGAAACGGATATACCCCTCTTTCGGCCGGTGGGGGGCGGGAGGCGAATGGGGGTTGCCGACAATTTCAAGGGGCCTGTAAATAAATGATTATTAGGGAGAATGAATGGGCCCAGAGACAGCCTTCTTTGGAAGGTGAGTGAACCCAAGGGACAGACATTACCTTCCACGGCAAGTCTGCCCGCGTGTGCTTTCATTGCTTAGTTTCCTTTCCAACATAGAAAATGGGATTTTTAAAAAAGATTTATTTATTTATTTGAAAGACAGACTTACAGAGAGGCAGACGCAGAGAGGGAGGGAGAGAGAGAGAGAGAGAGAGAGAGAGAGAGGTCTTCCATCTGCTGGTTCACTCTCCAGATGACCGAAATGACCAGAGCTTTGCCAATCTGAAGCCAGGAGCTTCTTCAGGTCTCCCACATGGGTGCAGGGGCCCAAGGACTTGGGCCATCTTCTACTGCTTTCCCAGGCCATAGCAGAGAGCTGGATCAGAAGTGGAGCAGCTGGGACACTAACCTGCGCCCATATGGGATGCTGGCACTGCCGGTGGTGGCTTTACCTGCTATGCCACAGCGCTGGCCCCGAAAACAGGATTTTGGAGTGGGTATGGAGGCAGTTGTGTTTCCTTTTGCAGTCTGTTCATGAGCATGAAAAGTATTGGACCGAGAGCCCGGCCCAGCGCCTGCGGGGAGAAGAGTAGGAAAGATTAGCGGGTCTTCAATTTTGAGCTTGCCTTTTTTCCTTAAAAGGCATTTATTTGAAAGGCAGAGTTACAGAGAGAGACAGAGAAAGATCTCAAATGGCCACAACAGCTGGGGCTGGACCAGGACGAAGCCAGGAGCCAGGAACTGCATCCAGGTTTCCCATGTGGGTTCAGGAACCCAAGCACTTGGGCCATTTGTCACTGCTGGATCAGAAGCGGAGCAGCTGGGACTTGAACCAGTGCCCATATGGGATACCAGCATTGCAGACAGCAGCTTAACCCATTACACCACAGCACCAGCCTGTATTTTGAGTTTGCTTTTAAGACTTTAATTCCCTTTCGGCAAATTGATGGACATGCCAAAACAAAAAAACAAAAAAACCTGTATTTTGGTGTTTCAAGCATGTATCCAGAAAATATGGGGAGGGGGCAATTATTATGACTCTTTTCCAAGTATTCTCATGCTGATTGCTCAGAGATGGTTTGTTCTGCACAGTTCAGTGTGGGAAGGGCCAGGTGTTTGGTTAATCTTCCTGCGGTTTCTAACCTCATAAACTGTGCTGTATAACTCCTACATAGCCATTTTCAAAGGATTTATTTTATTTCTTTGGAAGGCACAGTGACAGAGAGGGAGCAGCAGAAAGAAAGAGAGAGAGAGAGAGAGAGAGAGAGTTAGAGAGTTATCTTCTAATATGATGATTCACTCCCCCAAATGGCTGCAACAGCTATGGCTGGGCCAGGTGGAAGGCAGGAGCCTAGAACTCCATCTGGGACTCCCACATGGGTGGCAGGGGCCCAAGTACTTACGCCATCTTCACTTTCCCGGGCACATTAGCAGGAAGCTGGATCAGAAGTGGAGCAGTATGGGCTCAAACTCACAGTCATATGGGATGCCAGCATCACAATTGGTGGCTTAACTCACTGTGCTACAACACTGGCCACCATAGCCATTTTTAAATACCCTCTTGATGGCCCCTAGCCCCCGCAGGTGGGCCAAGGGGGACCCAGCATGCTATATTCTCCAGTCCTTTTAATCAGCCATAGCTAGAACTAGAATCTATTTTTTTTAAGATTTATTTATTTATTTGAAAGCCAGTTACAGAGAGGCAGAGGCAGAAAGAGAGAGAGAGGTCTTCCATCCATTGGTTCATTCCCCAAATGGCTGCAACAGCCAGAGCTAGGACGATCCGATGCCTGGAGCCAGGAGCTTCTTCCTGGTCTCCCATGCAGGTGCAGGGGCCCAAGGACTCGGGCCATCTTCTACTGCTTTCCTAGGCCATAGCAGAGAGCTGGATCGTAAGTGGAGCAGCTGGGACTCAAACCTGCGACCATATGGGATGCATACGGCACTGCAGGCGGTGGCTTTACCTGCTACATCACAGCGCCAAGTCTGTTCTTGAAAGTGTGGGATTGTCTGTCCTCCCAGGAAGCAGGAGTCCTCAGTCTTGGGAGCATGCTCAGGGTGAAACGCCCTGCCTATGTTAGGAATAAAAGCAACTTAACAATTCAAATAGAGCTGGAAAAGCCAGTACCATTTGCAAAAAAAACTTAGACGCAGCTGGTGTTCAAAGTGTCTTGGGGGGCCAGGAGTTGGCGCAACAGATAAGATGCTGCTTTGAATTTGAGTTCTGGCTCCATTTCTGATTTCAGCTTCCTGCTAGTGACCACCCTGGGAGGTAGTGGTGATGGCTCAAGTACTTGGGTACCCGCCACCCACGTGGGAGACCTGGATTGTGTTCCCACCTGCTGATTTCAGCCTGGCCTAGCTCTGGGTATTGCAGGGATTTGAGGAGTAAAGCCACAGATGGAAGATCTGTGTATCTGTCTGCCTGTCTGTCTCTATCTCTCTGTCTCTCTGTCTCTCTCTGCCTTTCAAATAAAAATCAAAATAAATGTCTTTTTTTAACAAACATTTTCTCATATAAAATACTTGGTCATAATTTTCCAGGCATTTTCAGCAAAGTGAAGATGTAATAACAAAAGAAATGTCTTGAGACTGCCGTCATGGCACAGTGGGTTAATCCACTGCCTACTCTGACATCCCATATTGTAGGCCCTGGTTCGAGTCCCAGCTGCTTTGCTTTGGATCCAGCTACCTGCTAATGCTCCTGGAAAAGCAGCAGAAGATGGCTGAAGTACTTGGGCCCCTGCCACCCAGGTGGGAGACCTAGAAGAAGCTCCTGGCTCCTGGTTTCAGCCTGGCCCAGCCCTGGCCACTGTAGCCATTTGGGGAGTTAACCAGCAGATGGATGATCTCTCTCTCTCTCTCTCTCTCTCTCTCTCTCTCTCTACCTTTCAAATAAATAAAATATTTTCTTAAAAAAAAAAAAACTTCTTACAAGAGAAGAGAAAGAGAAAGACATAGAGTTCTGGCCTTTCTGTTGGAACAAGACTCTTGATTTTGATTACACACAGTCAAGTTCATGTAGTGTCTGACCAAGCATCCAGTCTCAGGTCACGTTCTCTTCTTTGCCCTGGGCACATCTTTCTCCCAGGTCTTTCACTTATCTTTTCCAGTTTTGCAATGATCCTCTCCGGAAGTTAGGCACAAGTCTCCGCCTCTTTAAACCTCTCGGTCAGTAGTTTAATTTCTTCTTCACATTTATCTTCCTTTTCAAAATATTTTCCCCTATGCGGCCTCTAGCACTTTCAGATTGCTAGTGACGTCAGAACCCAGCCTCTAGCCATAATGTCTTTTTTTCTTTCTTCTTTTTTTCCAGAGGTCTTTGATAGAGACTTCGTCAGGCCTCCGTCTTTCTCCTTTGGCTTCCAGCTCTTCTCTCTCCACTGTGATTATTGTATATGAGCTCCTTACTAAAGATTAACTCACTCAAGCAACTCGCCACCTCCTGGGACCCCCATGATGTGGGAGGGGGACCCCAAAATGAGATCCTTCCTCCGTTCCATGTCACAGAGTCAATTTCGAAACCACAGCTGAGGGGCTGGTGCTGTGGCATAGCGGGTAAAGCCGCCGCCGGCAGTGCCGGCATCCCCTATGGGCACCAGTTCGAGTCCTGGCTGCTCCCCTTCCAATCCAGCTCTCTGCTATGGCCTTGGAAAGCAGTAGAAAATGGCCCAAGTCCTTGGACCCCTGCACCCACGTGGGGAACCTGGAAGAAGCTCCTGGCTCCTGGCTTCGGATCGGTGCAACTCCGGCCGTTGCACCCAGTTAGGGAGTGACCCAGCAGATGAAAGACCTCTCTCTCTCTGCCTTTCCTTTCTCTCTTTGTAACTCTCACTTTCAAATAAATCTTAAAATAAAAGGGATGACTGACATTAAAAACACACACACACACACACACACAGCTGAGTAGCAAAAACGAGCAGCTTGATTCAGTGGCCAGAGTGGAGAAGGCTGAGCTTACCCATCGACTCCTTAGCCAGCTGGTGGCCTATCACATCTGTTGAATACTGGAGATACCATACAAGGCAAATGAAGCGGGGGTGCGGGGCAGAATGAGAGGGAGGGACACACTAACAAGTGGAAGGACTAGTCTCGGAACCTGGGAGCCAGCTTCTTTTTGGCCTTTTATGGTCTCTTCTGGGGCTTGTCATCATGATGTCAACTGTCAGGGCGCTGGCGGGTGTGCCGTTTAGCATGAAAATTAGACTTCATGAAATCTGAGGTCTTCTGACAGTGGCTCAGCAGCCACATAACATCCATCTGGGCCCAGCTGCATGGCCTGAAGAAGTGTTGACTGTAAGGCATCTTGTTCTCAAAGGGACACAACGTGAGGGTGGGGATAGGAACCTAACCAGGCCATGCAGCGTTGCCCTGGGTAACAGTACCAGGCCAACCCCACACGGCCCCAGGCCGTGTTAACATCATCATGCCACATTCCATTTTTTTAAAGATTTATTTTATTAATTTGAAAGACAGACTTACAGAGAGAGACAGAGACAGAGAGGTCTTCCATCTGCTGGTTCACTCCCCAGATGGCTGCAACGGCTGGAGCTGCCAATCCGAAGCCAGGAGCCAGGAGCCAGGAGCCTCTTCCGGGTCTCCCATGCAGGTGCAGGGGCCCAAGCACTTGGGCCATCTTCTACTGCTTTCCCAGGCCATAGCAGAGAGCTGGATGGGAAGTGGAGCAGCCGGGACTAGAATTCAGCGCCCATATGGGATGCCAATGCTTCAGGCCAGGACTTTAACCTCCTGCGCCACAGTGCCGGCCTTGCCACATTCCATTTTGAGATGCTCCACCGGAACCCCAGACCCTAATCAAACAAACTGAGAACCATCCACCCAGACACCTGACACAGACCAGAGCACGCTTTGACATCACAGCATTTTTCAGAAGCACACACCAGCCTCCTACCACTGGCCGATCCAAGGGAAGCCATGAGCGCTGTGGACCTACCAGAGGCCCCCACACGAGCTAATCCCTGCACCGTGCAACCTCAACTTTATAAGGTTCACCACCCTTAATCCCTTGGAATGAAGCAATAGCTAGCTGTCTGTATTCTTGCTCTCTGCACTGAAAAAATCAAACAAACAAACTAGCTACTCTCTTCCCTCACCCAAGTGTCAGGGATTGTCTTGCTACAGGTTGGGCAATGAACCCAGGTTTTATTTGAGGTTCTACAATATTGTTGAATTCTTCTTAATATTTTTTGATTTATTTGAAAGGCAGAGAGACAGAGCCAGAGCCAGAGAAACAGATCTTCTATTTGCTGGTTCACTCCCCCGGATGCTCACAATAGCCAGGTCTGGGTCAGGCTGAAGTCGGGAGCCTGGAACTCCATGTGGGCGGCAGGCACACAAGCACTTGAGCCATCACCTGCTGGCTCCCAGGGTGTGCAGTAGCAGGAAGCTGCACTTGGGAGAAGAGCTGGGACTCGAACCCAGACACTCTGGTACGGAATGCAGGTCTCCCAAGTGGCGACTTAACTGCTGCACCAAACGCCCACCCCAAGGTCACCCTATTTTGGCTCAGACACCTCCACACGCTCCTCTGCCCTTTCCAGCTCCCCTCCGGGATGGCAACTTACGAGCCAGAGCCTGCTCCCCCATTCTTCTGGGCCTCTTTGAGCCCCATCTGCTGAATCCCCACCGTCTCATCTATCACAGCCCAGTTTGCTATCGCCTTCCTGCCTTTCTTGCTCTCCTTGGCAGCCTCTCCTTCCTCCCCCAGTTTTAAGAGGGGCTGTGGCCCTCTTGAGCCCTGTCCAGCTCCTCTTCGGTGAGCTGGACGCCTTGACAGAGAATGGCCACGTCGCCTTCATGTCACACTCTTGCTCACCCTCCAGTGATCGCTCCCGTAGTCCACCATCTTATCTGCCTGCTGCTACAGGGTCTGCATCTTGCTTTTTGCTGCCTTCCCGAAGCCGAGGCCCAACCACGGCACAGGGGTGCAAGCAGTAGGGGATGGGCAGCTTGGCAGGCACTGGGCTTCGTTCCATTCCAGTGAAAGCGGCAGCAGTCAAACCCTGGGCCCTGAGCCCTGGCCTGCATTCACATTTTGGTATTTTTTTAAAATATTTATTTATTTATTTGGAAGGCAGAGTTACATGGAGGCAAGGCAGAGAGAGAAAGGACTTCCATCCACTGGTTCACTCCCCAGATGGCCACAATGGCCAGAGCTGAGCTGATCTGAAGCCAGGAGCCAGGAGCTTCTTCCGGGTCTCCCACACAGGTGCAGGGGCCCAAGGAGCTGGGCCATCTTCTACTGCTTTCCCAGGCCTTAGCAGAGAGCTGGATGGGAAGTGGAGCAGCTGGGACTCAAACCAGCGCCCATGAGGGATGCCAGCACTGCAGATAGTGGCTTTACCTGCGACGTCACAGTGGCAGCCCCATCTTTTGGTACTTTGACTGGGGTTTCATTGCATAGATAGATCAATTTGAGAAGAACTGACTTTGCTAAAATATTAAGCTTCTGATCAACAAATATGCTCTATACATTTATTTCGTTCTTTAAACTCGCTCAGCATTATTTGGTGGTTATCAGCATAAAGAACTTGCAAGTCTTTTACCAAACTTTCCCCCATGTATTTCACATTTTTACGATATTATAAATGGTGTTGGTTTTTAAATTCTAATTCCTGTTTGTTGATAGTCTATAGAAATATAACCAAACTTTTTCCATTAAACATGCATTCTGCAATCAAGCTAAACCCATTTATTCCAGTAGCTTTTTTGTAGATTTCATAGATTTTTGTTTTTCCATTTGGTGTGTGTGTGTGTGTGAGAGAGAGAGAGAGAGAGAGAGAGAGATGTCATCCAGTGGTTTATTCCTCAGATACCTGCAAGGGCTGGGGTGGGGCAGGATCCAGGAGTTAGAATCATAATCTAAGTCTCCCCTGGGGGTGACAAGAATTCAATTACTTGCGCCATCACGTCTGCTTCCCAGGCTCTGCAGTGGCAAGAAGTTGGATTCAGAAGCCAGAGCCAGGAATCCATCCCAGATATTCCAATGTGCGCCACAGGTGTCTAAATCCCCAGGTCAAATGCCTGCCTGCTCCCTGCTCCTTCATAGGATTTTCTACATAGAATCATGTGTGCAAATAAAGACAATCGATTTCTTCCTTTCCAATCAGTTTGCCTTTCGTTTCTTTTTCTTGCCTTAGGGTCCTAACTAGATCCTCCAGTATAGTGTTAGACAAATATGGTAGAAGTAGACACATTTGCCTTTTTCTTGATCTTAGGGTAAAAACACTATATTTACCCTTAAAAATGAAGGTAACTGTAGTTTTTAGGTGGGTGCCTTTTATCAGGTTGAGGAAGGTCCCTTCTATTCCAATTTTCTGAGAGTTTTGTCAGTTTTGCTTTGTTTAGTGATGAATTGATGCTGGATTTTGTCACATGCTTTAGCGGTATCAATTTAGATGATTATATGGTTTTTCTTCATTAGTCTATAAATATGATGAATTATGCTGATTGATTTTCAAGTGTTAAACCAACCTTGTGTTCTTGGGATGATCCCCACTTGGTTGAGATGTATTATCTTTTTTTCCATATTGTGTTGGATTCAATTTGTTCAAATCTTATGCAAGATTTCTAGACTTATGTTTATGAGGGATATTTGGCCTATAGTTTTCTTTTGCTTGTAAAGTCTTTATCTGGTTTTGATATCAGGATTGGGGTAATGCTGAACTCACAGAATCTGTTGGGAAGTGTTGCCTCATTCCAAGATAGCCCTTAAGGTTGTGAACTCCAAGGGCCAGCGCCGTGGCTCACTTGGTTAATCCTCTGCCTGCAGCGCCGGCATCCCATATGGGCGCTGGGTTCTAGTCCCGGTTGTTCCTCTTCCAGTCCAACTCTCTTCCGTGGCCCTGGAAGGCAGTGGAGGATGGCCCAGGTCCTTGGGTCCCTGCACCCGCATGGGAGACCAGGAGGAAGCACCTGGCTCCTGGCTTCCGATCGACGCAGCACCGGCTGTAGCGGCTATTTGGGGAGTGAACCAGTGGATGGAAGACCTCTCTCTCTCTCTCTCTCTCTCTCTCTCTCTCTCTCTCTCTCTCTCTCCACCTCTCTACCTCTTTGTGGCTCTGCCTTTCGAATAAATAATCTTTTAAAAAAAAGATTGTGAACTCCTGATATACACACACTATTTCCTAGTCATTTAGTTAAGCGTGAATTTAGCTACTGCTGTGAAGAGTTTTTGCAGGTGTAACTAAGATCTCAAATCAAATGGCCATTTTTAATTTTTTAAAATATTTTATTTATTTATTTATTTATTTTATTTGACAAGCAGAGTGGAATAGTGAGAGAGAGAAACAGAGAGAAAGGTCTTCCTTTGCCGTTGGTTCACCCTCCAATGGCCGCCACAACTGGCGCGCTGCGGCCGGCGCACGCGCGGACCCGAAGGCAGGAGCCAGGTGCTTTTCCTGGTCTCCCATGGGGTCCAGGGCCCAAGGACTTGGGCTATCCTCCACTGCACTCCCGGGCCACAGCAGAGAGATGGCCTGGAAGAGGGGCAACCGGGACAGAATCCGGTGCCCCAACCGGGACTAGAACCCGGTGTGCCAGCGCCACTAGGTGGAAGATTAGCCTATGGAGCCGCGGCGCCGGCTTAAAATATTTTATTTATTTATTTGACAGGTAGAGTTACAGACATTGAGAGGGAGAGACAGAGAGAAAAGTCTTCCTTCCGTTGGTTCACCCCCCAAATGGCTGCAATGGTGGGAGCTGATCCAATCTGAAGCCAGGAGCCAGGAGCCTCTTCCAGTTCCCCCTTGTGGGTGCAGGGGTCCAAGGACTTGGACCATCTTCTACTGCTTTCCCAGGCCATAGCAGAGAGCTGGACCGGAAGTGGAGCAGCCAGGACTTGAACAGGTGCCCATATGGGATGCAGGCACTGCAGGTGGCAGGTTTACCCGCTACACCACACTGCCAGCCCCCCTAGTTTTATCTTCACTCCTTTTCTTCTGCTTACTTTGGATTTACTTTCCTTTTTTTGTCATACTTTGTTAAGATGGAAGCTGAAGTGATCAATTTGACATCATTCTTTTCTAATATAAACACTTATGCATGTGTTTATGTCAAAGGCTGAGTGACAGATGGAAAGGGAGAAACAGAGAGATCTTTCATCTTTTGGTTCATCCCTCAAATGACCACAATGACCAGGGTTGGGCCAGGCCAAAACCAAGAGCCAGGAACTCCATTCAGGTCTCCCATGTGAGTGGCAGGGGCCCAGGCACCTGGGCCAACATCTGCTGCTCTCAGGTATATTAGCAGGGAGCTGGATTGGAAGCAGATCAGCTGGGACTTGAACCAGTGCTCCAATATGGGATAGCGGCATCGCAAGCTCATGGCTTAACCCATTGCACCACAATGCTGTCTCCCAGTATAAGCATTTAAGGCTATAAATGTCTTTTTAAGCATGCTTTTGCTGCATTCCATAAATTTTGACACATTGTATTTTCATTTTATTTCAGTTCATAGTACTTTCTAATTTTCCTTATAATTTCTTTTTTGACCCATTTCTCCTGGTTATTGATTTATTGCCTTGCAACTTCAGAGCCCCCCTTTCTGCCTCCTCTGAGAAAATGGAAGAGATTTTAAATAGATTTTCCTTTGCCAGCTGGCACTGGGGCTTTCTTGGGAGAGGGTGCTGGAGAGAGATTGCAAAAGGAAAAGAGACCTCCTTTCTGATTCCTGTGTACATTTAGCAGGTTCCTGCTGCCTGGCCTTTTCCTTTTTTTTAAAGTGTATTTATTTATTTATATCTACTGGAAAGACAGAATGACATAGGGAGAGGGAGAGAGACATGGAGAGAGGAAGGAGGTGAGGGAGTGGGAGAGCTTCCATCTGCTGCTTCACTCCCCAAATGACTGCAACGCCCAGGGCTGGCTAGGGATGAAACCAGGAATCTGGAACTCCATCTGGGTCTCCCACATGAGTGGCAGGGGCCCAAACACTTTGGCCATCCTCCACTGCTTTCCCAGGTACATTAGCAGGGAGCTGGATCAGAAGTAGAGCAGCCAGGACTCGAACCAGCACTCAGATAGGGAATGTGGGCATCCCCAGCGCAGCTTAACCTGATGCGCTGCAATGCCTGCCCTTTGCTGGCTTTTTCTAGCATCAGACTCCTGTGGCAGTCACAGCTTTCCTCCTGTGTAGCTCCTGTAGTGCATGGAGCTAGTAGTCCTTAGTGACCAACAGCTTCCCCGGCCCCCAGCGCCCATCCTCACGCAGTTTTGTAACAGAGCGCCTCTGGAGGTTGCAGCGCTCACAGCTGCCCCAGCACCCGCTCCTGCAGTACACAGAGGCCAGCAGAACTCAGCACTAAACAGCTTTCCCTGGTATCACAGCAGGCAGATTGTCCAAAGGGTAATTTTTTTCTTTTTTTTTAAGTTGTATTGAGAGAGAGAGAGAGAGAGAGAGAGAGAGAGAGAGAGAGAGAGAGAGAGAATCTTCCACCTTTTATCCACTGGTTCACTCCTCCTAAATGGCTGCAACAGCCAGGGCTGAGCCAGGCCAAAGTCAGAAGAAGCCAGGAAATCCATACTGGGTGGAAGTGGTTCAAAGACTTGGGCCATCTTCAGGTGCCCTCCCAGACACATTAGCAGGAAGCTGGATTAGAACCGGAGCAGCAGAGACTCAAACCGGCACTCTGATATGGGATACTGGCATTGCAAGTGGTGGGTCACCCCACTGTGCCACAATGCTGGCCTCCCAGGGGATAGAGTTCCACCAAGTCCCACCAAGGCAGCACCACAATGACTTCTGTACCATTTGGTGAACTACAGCCATGTCACTTCCAACAAGATCTGGATCTCAGCCCTGTGGGTATTTACCCTCAGCCTAGTGATGGCAATTGCCCCTTGCATCTGCTGTTTCTATATTATTTAGAGTTCTCTTTGCCTCCTTTTTATTGAATTACAAAGAGAAGTAGACAGAGAGCCTCCATCTTCTGATTAACTCTCCCAAATTCCTACAATGGCTGGGGGCCTGAGCCAAACCTGGAAGCCGGAAACTCCATCCATGTCTCCCACATGCATGGCAGGGACCCAAGTTCTTGAGCCAGCACCTGATGCTTTCCAGGGTGTGCAGTAGCAAGCTGGAATTGGGAGTTGGAGTGGGGACCTGTTCTTTATGTATCTTACTAGCCAATCCACCACCATTCCAGTCTCCTGTTACAGGTAGTTCTCTGTTTGAATTGCTGTGGCATAGCTCTCTCCTGATTGGATTTGGACTGGTACTGAGTGGTTCTAGGAAGTGTACTTGCAGAGATGGGACTTTGAGATTGGCTTGTTCATGCTTGTGGGCTTGAGCACAAGCCTGCACTCCTTGGCAATGAGAAATGGATGCTAAGAATCCATGGCATGCAGAAGCATCACAGTTCACCAACCCATGGTTGACTGGGGTGAAGTTTCAATTGCAGTAGGTGCCATGGGAACCCAAGTGGCAGCTATACTTGACCATTGTGGCAGTAGTATTGACTACATGGGCTGTGTCATGGGGTAGATTCTTTTGAATGCACCTGAGCCCTTACAAAGAGATGACAGGCATAGATCTGTTAACTTCTGAGCTCAAGTCACAGTCTGAGAACCAGAGAGCTCTTGTGGTGCCTAGAAGAGACGCTTCCTTGTTACTGAGGCAAAGCTAATACTACTGAAAATCAAACATAATATTTAATTGTGTAGGTTGGTGAGTTGCAATGAAAGTTGAGTTCACACTTTTCACAGGTTTCTCACTTGAAATATGACTGGGCAAAGAATCGGATCCAGAAACTTGGAATGAGGACATCTGTTTTGGTCCCAGATGAAAGTCACGATCTTGAACTACTGAGTCACTCTGAGCCTCCCTTACGAATAGCCTGCCCTTCAGTGTCTGAGACTTAGCCTTTCTCTCTTTGACAATGCTAAGATCAACTCCCTTGGGGAGGATGCCTTGAAAGGGACTACCCGTACTCCTCCTTTCCCACCACAACCACCTGCTATTGCTACCACAGCCATAAGTAAGATCAAACCTCAGCATGCTCCAAGGGAACTAAGGAATTCAATGGCCAAGGAGGAAACAGTACATATACCAAAAGCATTGCAAGAATTTGCGAAAATATATTGGGCAGCAGTGGCCTTTAAGGGTGTTAGACAAAGAAGGGCAGACTAGAATAGTATTTTGGGAAGACACCATTGGTATGAGTATAGTAACCAGAGACTTTGGGTTGAATGTGTCAGCTCATGCAGCTGCAAGTAGCTCTAAGAGTGCATTTGGCTGCTCACCTGAAAGCTGGGACTCAATTGTGGTCTACAGTTAATGAGGTCGAGAGGCTAGCACTGCCCTGGCATGATGTGGAGGAGAGAATTCAAAGGCTTAAGGGGATAGGACAGGATTTATGCCATTTTATGGACTTGTCCTGCAAGGCCCACACTGTCGGGATGGTGGGGGCAATGGTGTTCTTCGGCAAGAAGCACCAGAGACATTTTCGGTGAAGATGTCTGTTTATTAACAGTCAGGCACAAACTTTTATAGGGCAGGCAAAGGGGAGTAGCTAGTTCAGGGTAGCAACACTAATTCTATAGGATAAAGCTGATACTGGCACCTCTATGCTTTTCCAATCAGTTTGAAGGTCACCTAGCCTACATAGCCTTCCAGGTGGTCTTACAGGTCTGGGCCACACCTGGGAGCTGTTTACCTAGTTGACAATTACAAGGTTCTTCAACAGGAAGTGGAGGGATTGGGGAAATGGGCCTGGGATCCCTGCCACCTAACAGCAGTCAGGTCTTATGTGGGTCTCAGTGTGCTGAGCCCCTGACCAGGGCCTTTCCCGGGAGGTATGGTGTGCCATACCCTCTTAACCTCCTGCATGGGCTAGGTAGACAGTTTTCCAGCCAGGCTCAGGCTCACCCACACCATTTGACCTACTCACAACCCTCAAATGTGGTCTAAGTGTCTGGGAAGACACTTTCTTCACCAAGACACTGAGAAATCCATGAGTGACAGGAGCACCTGTGTCTTTTGTAGGCCAGCCATGACTGTATAGGATGGGTTCCCTGAGTTCAGTGGAGGTCACGGAATCTCCGAGGAGCAGGGACCAAGTGGTAGCACTTAACTGCCGAATGGATTTACAGGCAAACTGATCATGATGTCCCTAGGAATGGAATAGATGGATAGCCTACTATAATTTTGTTTGATCTATACGATAGAAAAGGTTGTAAATCTAGTGGCGCCAAAAAAAAAAAAAATCTAACTCAAATCACCACAGTAGAGAAAGTCTGCCTCTCACTGAATTTCCAGACTGAAGTCATTTGCAAACCAAGAGCCACTTGATTGAAGAGGAGGCCAGGCCCCCTTGAGAGAAGAGCCTGCAACCATTGCCACAAATATCTACCATAAATCTGCCTCCTAGCCTTCTCCAAAGGGACCTGTGGCCACGTACCAGAGTGACTAAGCCTTGGGGAAAAGGAAATATGCAGACCTTTTGAGGACTACTAGATTCTGGCTCTGCATGAACACTGATTCCTGGGATTCAACATGTCACTGTGGCCCACCGGTAAAGATGGGGGCATTAGGATGGTCAGAGTCCTAGTTCAAGTCTGATTCACGCTGGGCCCCACTGGTCTAAGTGACTCACCTCGTAGTTGTTTTGCCAGCTCTTGAATTTATCACTGGGATCAACATACTTAGAAACTGGCATAATCCCCGCATCAGCTTGCTAACAGGAAGCCGCTGCAATGTCTGCTCCCTTCAAAGTTAGTAAGCCAGAAGTGATGACGCAGACTTGGGGGGAAATGCACAGATGAACAGTACCATAAAAGACTCAAAAGAAACAGAGGTGGTGATACCGATAAGGTCTCCATTTCCCACACGAGCTTAGCCTGGGAAGAACTAGCTGAGTCCTAGAGAATGGAGGCAGACTGCCATAAACTGGAAGAGATGGTGACTCCAATTGCAGCTGCTGTCTCAGATATGCTATCTTTACTGAAACAACTCCACATAAGCCCGGGCACTGGGCACACAGGCCCCGGCCTCACTAATGACGTTTCCTCCCAGTTGTCAAGCGCCACCGGAAGCCATGTGCTTTCACCCTGCAAGAATAGGAGTGCAACTTCATAGTGCCATGAAGCATGGGGCTATGTCCATTGTCTTTGTCTCTGTCATAATATAGTCTGCAGAGATCTTAACCATCTCGACTCTTTTAAAAATATATTTATTTATTTATTTATTTGAGAGAGAGAGAGAGTGTGTTTCCATCCACCAGTTTACTCCTCAGATGGCTTCAACAGCTGGAGCTGGGCCATGCTGAAGCCAGGAGCTTCTTCTGGGTCTCCCACATGGTGGCAGGGGCCCAAGCACTTGGGCCATCTTCCGCTGCCTCCCTAAATGCATTAACAGGGAACTGGATGGGAAGGGGAGCAACAGGTACTCAAAACGACACCCTTATGGGATTTGGCAACTCAGGCAGTGGCTTAAACTGCTATGTCACGACACTGTCTAGGATTGTCTTAACTCTTAACAAGACATTGCGCTGGGCCACCACATGGATGACATACTGATTGGATTTGCTGAGCAGGAAGTAGCAAGTATTTCAAGTGCCTTAGCAAGAAAGAAATGGCTGGGCTGGCGCTGCGGTGTAGTGGGTAAAGCTACTGTTTGCGATGCCAGCATCCTATATGGGTACCGGTTCTAATCCCAGCTGCTTCACTTCTGATACAGCTCCCTGCTAATGCTCCTGGGAAGTCAGTGTTAGATGTCCAGGGGCCAGTGCTGTGGCATAGCGGGTAAAGCCGCTGCCTGCAGTGCTGGCATCCCATAAGGGTGTCATTTATGGGCACTGGTTCGAGTCCCCGCTGCTCCACTTCCGATCCAGCTCTCTACTATGGCCTGGGACAGCAGTGGAAGATGGCCCAAGTTCTTGGGCCACTGCACCCACGTGGGAAACCCCAAAGAAGCTCCTGGCTCCTGGCTTTGGGTCAGCGCAGCTCTGGCCGTTGTGGTCATTTGGGGAGTGAACCAGCAGATGGAAGACCTCTTGACCTCTCTCTCTCTCTCTGTATCTTCCTCTCCTCTCTCTGTGTAACTCCAACTTTCAAATGAATAAATAAATCTTAAAAAAAAAAAGCTGTCTTAAGTCCTTGGATCCCTGCCACCCATGTGGAAGAAGCTCCTGGCTCCCGGCTTTGACCTGGTCCAGCCCCAGCTGTTGTTGCCATTTGAGGAGTGAACCAGCCAGCAGAGATGGAAGTCTCTCTCTCTCTCAGCAAAAATGGATTGCCTCATGATGTGGTGGCTTCATCTAATCAGTTGAATACCTTAATAGAACACAGACTCACCTCCCTGTAGTAAGCAAAAGGCCTTTGAACTTGAACTGTAACATCAGCTCTTTCCTGGCTTACCCTGCATAGTTTGGACTAGCTAACCTCCATAATCATACGAGTCCATGCCTTAAAATAAATCATTAAGTTTACACACTTCTTATTGGTTCTGTTTCTCTGGAGAATGCTATCTAATACAAGCCCCACAGAAATTCAGGGGCCTGCCGCCTCAATGGAATGTCTAGGAGTTAAGTAGTCTGGAGAATGTCAAAACTGTCCCTCCAAGGAGAAAGACGAGCTGGTCTATGTCACACCTGCTACAACAAACACAAAGGTACAATCCTTTCGTACTTTAGAGGCAACACCTGAATACATCTCTTTGAACCCATCTACAGAGTCACCCACGGTTTCCAGCTTTGAAGGGGACCAGGCAAGACAAAGCCCTGGAGCTCACACTGCAGCGTCAGCTGCTCTTGCATTTGGACTTTATGACCTAGCAGATGCCATGATCCTCAAACTGTCTGTGACAAATTTGAGTGTGCTATGGGTTTTGTGGTGAGCACCATCCAGCCAATCACAGCATAAGCCTAAGAGTGAATCTGTGCTCTCTTTTGCACCTACCTAGTCTCCTTTTGAGAAACAGCTCTGGGCCTTGGCAAAAGACCAAACAAGTAGGCATGAGCAACCAGGTGACCAAGCAACCTGAGATTCCAATCAAGAACTAGTGTCTTTGGGGCTGGCACTATGGCGTAGCAGGTAGGGCTGCCGCCTGCAGTGCTGGCATCCCATATGGGCGCCAGTTTGAGTTCTGGCTACTCCACTTTCAATCCAGCTCTCTGCTGTGGCCTGGGAAAGCAGTGGAAGATGGCCCAAGTCCTTGGGCCCCTGCACCCACGTGAGAGACCTGGAAGAAGCTCCTGGCTCCTGGCTTTGAATCAGTGCAGCTCTGATCGTTGTGGCCATTTGGGGGGTGAACCAGCAGATGGAAGACCCATCTCTCTCTGCTTCTGCCTCTCGGTAACTCTGTTTTTCAAATAAATAAATAAATCTTAAAAAAAAAAAAAAAGAACTAGTGTCTTCTTGACACTAGTAGACATAAGCTGCAACACACCCAGCAGCAATCTATTGGTAAGATGAAAACAGCATGCAAAAGACCAAGACCAAGTTGGGCAGGTCTAGAAGGTCCGTGTAAGTTGCAAGAGCAGGTAGTTCAGATCTTGGCACCAACTCCCATCAAGGTGCCTCCTGTCCTCCAACCCGTGCCTGTGGGGTCATGAGTTGCTTCTTGTGACCCATGTGAATACCCAGCGAACGGCATACACTGCTCAGCAGACTCTTAGGAATCCAGTGGTGGAAATGAGGTTTTCTGTGAATATCAGTCAGCCTCTTTCTTTAGCCTCCCTGGTATTTACTCAATAGATCCATGAACAAAATGGCCTTGGTGGGGCTGGCGCTGTGGCACAGTGGATTGGCACCCTGGCCTGCAGTGCCAGCATCCCATATGGGTGCTGGTTTGGGTCTGGCTGCTCCACTTCCGATCTGGCTCTCTGCTGTGGCCTGGGAAGGCAGTGGAGGATGGCCCAGGTCCTTGGGCCCCTGCACCTGCATGGGAGACCAGGAGGAAGCTCCTGGCTGCTCGCTTTGGAGCAGCCCAGCTCTACCCGTTGCAGCCATTTGGGGAGTGAACCAGCACATGGAAGAATGGAAGAGCTTTCTCTCTCTCTCTCTCTCTCTCTCTCTCTCTCTCTCCCTCTCATCTCTCTGTGTAACTCTGACTTTCAAATAAATAAATCTTAAAAAACAAAAGGCCTTGGTGTCAGGAATGGAAACCACACCTAAGTCCAACACCATGGACTTCCTTTAAAAAAAAAGATTTATCTTTTTGAAAGTGAGAATTACAGAGAGAAGAGAGAGAGGGAGAGACAAAGAGATCTTCCATCTGCTGGTTCTCTCCCCAGATGGCTGCAGCAGTCAAGGCTGAGCCATATCCGGGTCTGCCACATGGGTGGCAGGGGCCCACGTACTTGGATCACCCTCTGATGCCTTTCCCAGGCCATTACCAGGAAACTGGATCAGAAGTGCAGCAGCTGGGACATGAAATACCACCCATATAGGATGCTGGTGTCGCAGGCTTTACCTGCTACACCCCAACGCCGGCCCCTAACTTCCTTAACCAAGGGTGCATGGCACAGTTGGTGCTACTGCCTAATCTGCTAACAGGAGAGACCAAAACGGAGCCCACAGGGCAGTATTCCCTGTGGGGCCCAGGCAGCCACTTGCTGGCAGGTTGCTTATGTTGGACCTCTCCTCTTCCATCATGGAGGAGGGCAGAGATTTGTCCTCACAGGCACATTTTCTGGGCATCATTTTTCCTCCCCTACCCATAATGCTTGTGCCAGCACCACCATCTGTAGACATTTTTTAAAGATTTATTTATTTATTTGAAAGTCAGAGTTACACAGAGAGAGAAGCAGAGGCAGAGAGAGAGACAGGTCTTCCATCCCCTGGTTCACTCCCCAATTGGCTGATATGGCCAGAGCTGCACCAATCCAAAGCCAGTAGCCAGGAGCTTCTTCCAGGTCTCCCACACGGGTGCAGGGACCCAAGGACTTGGGCCATCTTCTACTGCTTTTCCAGGCCATAGCAGAGAGCTGGATCGGAAGTGGAGCAGCTGGGACTCAAACCAGCGCCCACATGGGATGCCGGCCCTACAGGCAGTGGCTTTACCTACTACGCCACAGCACCGGTCCCCCATCTGTAGACTCTTGCACACAGCACTGCACCTAAATCCCTAGATCATTTTATAGCAAAGCAAGTACAGCAATTGGCCCCTGACTCTGTAATTAACTGGTCTAACTGCATAACACCTCATCCCCACCAATTGAAAGGTATACAAGGATGGGTCCTGGAATCCAAGCAGCCAAGACTAGGTGTGGCTCCTGTCATCTTGACAACTAATACCCCACTGGAGGAATTTTTGCTTCCTGTCTTGGCAATTTTGAGCTGTGCTAATTTGGAGATATCTTACCTGCAAGGGGAGAATGCTTCTTCTGGGGGGTGGGCACAAGATTGATTGCATCAACTGAAGTAACACCTTTACAGTAGGATCTCCATTTTGGAGCACTTGAGACTCCATTCTGGGACGGTGCCCCCCACCACACACACACCATGAGACTCTGGTCTGAAAGTATGATCTAAAACAGTTGAACAATAGCAGTCCACTACATTACACTAGGAGCATAGAAACCCCCTAGCATGATCGCTCAAGCTTGGAAGCAGATAGGCTACACCTGGGTTAATGATAAAAATGTAATTTGTCTATGTCCTACATATGATTAAAACCAATACCTGGATTAACGTCAAGATTATAATTGGAATTGTTAATATCATAACTGGTATTGTCAAGATTATAATTGATACTAGTGTCGCATAGGTTTTAGGTCAGCTTGACCCCGGTAACCATGTATTCCCCCCTGATCCTAGCAACCATGAATTCCCCTCTCAATTTTGTGGTTTTTGCCTTTATAAACCCTGTTGCTTTGGGCTTCAGGGTCGAGAGTTCTTTGGGGCAGGAGCCACCTCTCCACCGCCGGCAATAAAGGACCATCAAATTTTATCAATGTGTGGTGCTCCTTTGTTCATACTCGCTCAGGTACAACACAACTTGGAAGATCAGACACTGCGGACATGTTGGGCTCCTTATGTCGATGAGACTGAGCTGCTGCTACCTAAAGGAGGCTAGGAAGCCCATGCCTTGTAGCCCAGAGGGCTCTTTTAGCACTTCCAGGCTCAGGGTCAAGGTGGATGCAGAACTAGAGCAACTCAAGGCAGGCAGGATGATCAAGGATTCAGACCCTTCTGGAACGGAAGCTCGGTGAACTCTCAGGTGACAAAAGGAATCTGAGGTTCTGGATGGAGGCAGGGGAGAGAGAGAGCGGATACTAGAAAAAGGAACCCATCAAAGTCAATGACAGCCTTGTGATTCATTACAGAAACGAGTAAAAACATAGCTTTTGCTTGTTTTTCCTTTTGCTCACTTTGCGTATATGTTTACTTGCACAGGCTAGCCACTTTATTTTCTTCTCTTTCCCATTTTAGTTTGTATGCAAGTAGTTGTTGGAAGTTAATTTTACAATTCAGTCCCTAGGTAATGGGACCATGACCTAATTCGAGGAGTAATTAATATAGACAGTGGGGAACACAATGATTCCTGGGACTGTGTGTCTGCTCCTTTAGGGGAAAGGGTGGTCACTTCCTCTCAGTAGGAGCAAAGTTGTTTCAGAAGGGATACTTCCTGCAGTAGTTAAGCTGCCACTTGAATGCCTGGGTTGGAGTGCAAACACTACTTCCAATTCCAGCTTTCTGCTAATGAGCCTTGGAGGCAGATGATGGCCCAAGTACTTGGGTCCCTGCCACCGCTGTGGGAGACCCAGATAGAGTTCCAGGTTCCTGGCTTCAGCCTGGCCCAGCCCCAGGTATTGCAGGCATTTGGAGAGTAAACCAGCAGATGAATGATCTCTCCGTGTCTGTCTCTGTCTCTCTACCTTTCGAATAAACTGAAAATAAATAGATATAGATAATATAGATGGTAGGTAAATATCACTCCCTTTTCCAATTCAAAAACAAAAAGGAGTAAAGTTGTCTCATTATATGATAATTCAAATGTAGGTATAAGGATACACTTGGAGGCCAAGAAGCCAAAGGGACGAGCTGTGCCACTTGCCAATTTTTGCTCCTGGTTTCAAATTCACCCTTCATGCCTGCTCTGGAAAGATGGATCTGGGCTATTTGAATGATCTTCCTTTGCCAGCTGGCACTGAAATTTTGCCACTAGAGGGCACTGGAGAGACCCTGCAGGAAGGAGACATTTTGCTACCTGGTTCTGGAGCAAGCACCCAGTAGGTGCCTGCAGCCAAAGGTGCTTTCTCCAGAGCCTGGCTCCTGCAGTACTGGGTGCCCAGCAGCAGTCAGCAGCCAGCAACTTCCCCTGACACCCTCCCTCATGTACTTTTACCGTACAGCGAAACATCCTCCCACAAACCGCTTTCCCTGGCACCCTAGAGAAGGTGGATTTCTGTCAAGTTCCAGAGAGCATGTTCCTAGCAAGGGCTGCCATTCAGTGAACCACAGTCATATTCTTCCCAGTAACAACTGCATCTCAGCCCTAAGTTGAGGTGTAGACAGGAGGCTAGGAGAAAGGTGATCCCTCTCAACAGTGCCCAAGCTTCCCTCTATCTTCTTGATTGCATATAGTAGATTTATCATAGCTTTTTTTTTAAAAGATTTATTTATTTATTTGGAAGACAGGGGTCGGCTCTATGGCGCAGTGGGTTAACACCCTGGCCTGAAGCGCCCGCATCCCATATGGATGCCGGTTCGAGCCCTGGCTGCTCCACTTCCGATCCAGCTCTCTGCTGTGGCCTGGGAGAACAGTAGAAGATGGCTCAAGTCCTTGGGCCCCTGCACCTTCATGGGAGACTCAGAGAAGTCTCCTGGTTCCTGGCTTCGGATCGGTGCAGCTCCAGCCATTGCGGCCAATTGGGGTGTGAACCATCCGATGGAAGACCTCTCTCTCTTTCTGCTTCTCTCCTCTCTCTCTCTCTCTCTCTCCCCCTCTCTCCCTCTCCTCTTTTTGTGTAACTCTGACTTTCAAATAAATAAATCTTTTTAAAAAGTTAAAAAGAAAAAAAAAAAGAAACACAAAGTTACAGAGAGGTGGAGGCAAAAAGAGAGAGAGAGAGAGAGAGAAAGAGAGAGAGGTCTTCCACCCGCTGATTCACTCCCCAGATGGCAGCAATGGCTGGAGCTGGGCCGATCCAAAGCCAGGAACCAGGAGCATCTTCTGGGTCTCCCACGCAGGTGCAGAGGCCCAAGGACTTGGGCTATCTTCCAGTGCTTTCCCTAGCAGAGAGCTGGATCAGAAGTGGAGCAGATGGGGCCGGCGCCGCAGCTCACTAGGTTAATCCTCCGCTTTGCGGCGCCGGCACACTGGGTTCTAGTCCTGGTCAGGGCGCCGGATTCTGTCCCGGTTGCCCCTCTTCCAGGCCAGCTCTCTGCTGTGGCCAGGGAGTGCAATGGAGGATGGCCCAAGTCCTTGGGCCCTGCACCCCATGGGAGACCAGGATAAGTACCTGGCTCCTGCCATCGGATCAGCACTGTGCGCCGGCCACAGCGCGCCAGCCGTGGCGGCCATTGGAGGGTGAACCAACGGCAAAGGAAGACCTTTCTCTCTGTCTCTCTCTCTCTCACTGTCCACTCTGCCTGTCAAAAAAAAATTAAAAAAAAAAGAAGTGGAGCAGACGGGATGCGAACCAGCGGCGTCCATACGGGATGCCGGCACTGGAGGCAGTGGCTTTACTTGCTATGCTACAGTGCCAGCCCCCATCAGGGCTCTTTTAATGTCCTCTCTCTGCTCATTCTATCCTCCAGGTCATTTGAGGGTTGCTTTCTGTGGATTGTTGTTCTCTTCATGATGGGTTGCACCAGAGGATTTCAAGGAGTTCATCGGGACAGACATTTAGCCCCGCAGTTCAGATGCTGGCTAAGATGCCCACATCCCTTGGCGTAGATGTTAGGCACAGAGGTTCCGAAGCCACGTGGGATGCCCATACCATACTGGAATGCCTGGCTACTCCTCTTCTGGGCCAGCTTCCTGCTAGTGTGCATCCTGGGAAGCAGTAGATGATGACTCAAGTGTTTGGGTCCCTGCCACCCACATGGGAGATTCAGATTGAGTTCTGGGCTCCTGGCTTTCACTTGGCCCAGCCCTGGTTGTTTTTGGACATTTGACAAATGAACCAGTGGCTAGAAGCTCCGTCTCTGTCTCTCTGCCTGTTTCAAATAAAATGAAAACAAATAAGTAAAAATTAAACAAAAAGGACACCCACATCCCATATCTGAGTACTTGGGTTTGATACCCAGGCTGTATGTAGTTCATGATTCTAGCTTCCTGCTAATGACTCTGTGAGACAGTGCAAATGGTCCAAGTTGTTGGGTCCCTGTCACCCCAACAGGAGATCTGCATTGAATTCCCAGCTCCCTGCTTCAGCCTGGCCCAGCCCTGATCATTGTGGGCATCTGCGGGGTGAACCAGAGAATGGGAGCATGCACACTCTCTCTCTCTCTCTCTCTCTTTGAAAAAAAAAAAGTTTGTAGAAAAATGGAATTAAAAGATAAGTTTTTGATCTTATTTTGAAATGCAATTAATCAATTTGATACTTGTGAGGCTTGTTTTTAAACTTTTATAAAAGATTTATTTATTTATTTATTTATTTATTTATTTATTTATTTGAAAGTCAGAGTTACATAGAGAGAAGGAGAGGCGGGGGGGGGGGTCTTACATCTGCTGGTTCACTCTCCAGTTGGCTGCAACGGCCAGAGCTATGCCAATCTGAAGCCAGGAGCCAGGAGCTTCTTCTGGTCTCCCACATGGGTGCAGGATCCCAAGCACTTGGCCATCTTCTACTGCTTTCCCAGGCCACAGCAGAGAGCTGGATCGGAAGTGGAGCAGCTGAGACTAGAACCGGCACCCATATGGGACGCTGGAACTGCAGGTGGCGACTTTACCCGCTACGCCACAGCACTGGCCCCGTTTTTAAACTTTTTAAGACCGTACCTGAACAGCCTTTGGCCCAGGGCTGATGGGCTGATAGTCTAGAGCTCACAGGCCACTGAGGTGATGCCCTTCTGAAGCTTCTGCTCAGGGGCCCTTGTATTGGGTTTTCTCACTCAGGCTGCTGTGCAGACGAACTTTCCTGGCTCTGAGGATTACTCCTCCTGATCGCTTCTCCTTTTAAGGTTTACTTATTCTCTTTTTAAAATTTATTTATTTATGTGAAAGTCAGAGTTACAGAGAGAGAGAGGGAAGGAGAGGGAGAGGCAGAGGGAGAGGCAGAGGCAGAGGGAGAGGCAGAGGAGGGAGAGGCAGAGGCAGAGGGAGAGGCAGAGGAGAGAGAGGCAGAGGAGGGAGAGGGAGAGGAGGGAGAGGCAGAGGAGGGAGAGGGAGAGGCAGAGGAGGGAGAGGCAGAGGAGGGAGAGGGAGAGGCAGAGGAGGGAGAGGCAGAGGCAGAGGAGGGAGAGGCAGAGGCAGAGGGAGAGGCAGAGGAGAGAGAGGCAGAGGAGGGAGAGGGAGAGGAGGGAGAGGCAGAGGAGGGAGAGGCAGAGGCAGAGGAGGGAGAGGGAGAGGCAGAGGAGGGAGAGGCAGAGGAGGGAGAGGGAGAGGCAGAGGAGGGAGAGGCAGAGGAGGGAGAGGGAGAGGCAGAGGAGAGAGAGGGAGAGGAGGGAGAGGGAGAGGAGGGAGAGGGAGAGGAGGGAGAGGCAGAGGCAGAGGAGGGAGAGGCAGAGGAGGGAGAGGGAGAGAGAGGGAGAGGCAGAGGAGAGAGAGGCAGAGGAGGGAGAGGGAGAGGAGGGAGAGGCAGAGGAGGGAGAGGGAGAGGCAGAGGAGGGAGAGGGAGAGGAGGGAGAGGCAGAGGAGGGAGAGGCAGAGGAGGGAGAGGGAGAGGCAGAGGAGAGAGAGGCAGAGGAGGGAGAGGAGGGAGAGGCAGAGGAGGGAGAGGGAGAGGAGAGAGAGGCAGAGGAGGGAGAGGGAGAGGAGGGAGAGGCAGAGGAGGGAGAGGGAGAGGCAGAGGAGGGAGAGGCAGAGGAGGGAGAGGGAGAGGCAGAGGAGGGAGAGGCAGAGGCAGAGGGAGAGGGAGAGGAGGGAGAGGCAGAGGAGGGAGAGGGAGAGGAGGGAGAGGCAGAGGAGGGAGAGGGAGAGACAGAGGAGGGAGAGGGAGAGGAGGGAGAGGGAGAGGCAGAGGAGGGAGAGGCAGAGGAGGGAGAGGGAGAGGCAGAGTAGAGAGAGGCAGAGGAGGGAGAGGAGGGAGAGGAGGGAGAGGCAGAGGCAGAGGGAGAGGCAGAGGAGGGAGAGGCAGAGGCAGAGGGAGAGGCAGAGGAGAGAGAGGCAGAGGAGGGAGAGGCAGAGGCAGAGGGAGAGGCAGAGGAGGGAGAGGCAGAGGAGGGAGAGGGAGAGGAGGGAGAGGGAGAGGCAGAGGAGGGAGAGGCAGAGGAGGGAGAGGCAGAGGCAGAGGGAGAGGCAGAGGAGAGAGAGGCAGAGGAGGGAGAGGGAGAGGAGGGAGAGGCAGAGGAGGGAGAGGGAGAGGCAGAGGATGGAGAGAGAGGGAGAGGAGGGAGAGGGAGAGGGAGAGGGAGAGGGAGAGGGAGAGGGAGAGGGAGAGGGAGAGGAGGGAGAGGCAGAGGAGGGAGAGGGAGAGGAGGGAGAGGCAGAGGAGGGAGAGGGAGAGGAGAGAGAGGCAGAGGAGGGAGAGGGAGAGGAGGGAGAGGCAGAGGAGGGAGAGGGAGAGGAGGGAGAGGCAGAGGAGGGAGAGGGAGAGGCAGAGGAGGGAGAGGGAGAGGCAGAGGAGGGAGAGGCAGAGGCAGAGGGAGAGGCAGAGGAGAGAGAGGCAGAGGAGGGAGAGGGAGAGGAGGGAGAGGGAGAGGCAGAGGAGGGAGAGGGAGAGAGAGAGGGAGAGGCAGAGGAGAGAGAGGCAGAGGAGGGAGAGGGAGAGGAGGGAGAGGCAGAGGAGGGAGAGGGAGAGGCAGAGGATGGAGAGAGAGGGAGAGGAGGGAGAGGGAGAGGGAGAGGGAGAGGGAGAGGGAGAGGGAGAGGGAGAGGGAGAGGGAGAGGGAGAGGGAGAGGGAGTCTTCCATCCGCTGGTTCACTCCCCAGATGGCCGCAACAGCCAGAGCAAATCCCCCAGCCCTTGAGGCAGAGGCATCAGAATAGCAGCATTGGAAGCTGGTGTCTGCACGCCTCTCCCCCTCCTCGGCTTGTGAGTTCGAGGCCTGCCTGTACAGCTTTGTATGTTCTCACTGTGTCTGCGCATCTGTGCCCAGGGGCTGCGTGTCTCTGTATGGCATGTGGGTCTCAGCGTGACTTGTGCCTCTGTGAGCACCTGATGGTCACTAGACTGAGTGTCTCTGGGTGTCTGTGCCAGCATCGGGGTCTGCTGTTGCCTATGTCAGAGTGTGCATGGTGAGTCCGTGTGTATGCATCGTAGGTCACTGCAACAACAGTATCTCTGGGCTGCGCCAGTGCTGGCCTCTGTCTATGTGTCTGTGCCTCTGCCTGATCTGGAAGCTAACTCCCATAGGCCAAGACCGTCATCTTGCAGCCCTTGGCACGCACCACAAAAGTCAGGAGGTCATCCCCTGAGTGGGAGGCACCTGCATCTTCCCAGGTGCACGTCTTCCTCAGGAGGGACGGAAGGAAGAATGGAGGAAGGAAGAGAAGGGAGGTGGCCTCAAGGGTCCAGGAAGACCCTAACCTCCCTGCCTAGCCCTCCCTGTCCCTGATCCTAACCCTGACTTCCCCAGGCATCAAGGTTTCACCTTATACTGGCGCTACCTGAGCAGAGTCACCCAAATGCCATAAAGCCATAGCCTCCCCCTGTGCCCAAGGCGCTACCTGCTGCTGCCTGCACCTTCCATGCTCCATGAGAGCCTCTCGCCTCCCTCCTTTTCCCTGCCTCCTCTTCCTCCTGCATTACCAGATTGGGTCAAACTGGAATTGGTGCCTGGCAAAATCTGTACCCTTGTCACCAGTCAGGCTCATTCCTAACACAGGACCATTATACTGTCCTGTGCTAAGCACACCCATCCCCCACATCTCTGCACATCTGGCTTAAAAAAAGATTTATTTATTTGAGGAGCTGGCGCTGTGGCATAGCTAGTAAAGCCACCGCCTGCAGTGCTGGCATCCCATATGGAAGCTGGTTCAAGTCCCAGCTGCTCCACTTCCGATGCAGCTCTCTGCTATGGCCTGGGAAAGCAGTGGAAGATGGCCCAAGTCCTTGGGCCCCTGCACCCGCGTGGGAGACCCAGAAGAAGCTCCTAGATCCTGGCTTTGGATTGGCCCAGCTCCAGTCATTGCGGCCATTTGGGGAGTGAACCAGCGGATGGAAGACCTCTTTCTCTCTCTCTGCCTCTACCTCTGTCTTTTTGTCACTCTGCCTTTCAAATAAATAAAAGATTTATTTATTTGAAAGGCAGAGTGACAGAGAGAGGGGGAAAAACAAAGAGACAGAGAGAGACCTTCCATCCACCGGTTCACTCCGAGACTAGGCCAGGCTGAAGCCAGGAGCCTGGAACTCCACACAGGTCTGCCACGTGATGGCAGGGGGCCAACTACTCAAGCCATCTTCCATAACCTTCCCAGGTGCACTAGCAGGGAGCTGGATCAGAACTGTAGCAGCCGGGACTCGAACCATGGCTCCAATATGGGATACCACTGTCACAATCTGCAGCTTAACCTGCTGTGCCACAATGCCAGCCCCCCAGCTGGCTTCTTCAGAATGCCATTCTTGTCTCAGTTCATGTGTGTCACCTTAGGGAGGTCTCCCTTCCCTGCTTGCACTGGTAAGTGCCCACCTGCCTCAGTCCTCTCCATCTTTCTGCCTGCTTTGTTTTCCTTCGGGGCATTCATCGCCGCCGATACGATGCTGCATTGATCTGTAACGTCCTGATTTCTTTCTTCACCGCTTGCTACCTCCTCCAGAATGGTAGCTCCCTGTGTCCCCAGCATGTGCACTGTGTAAGGGCTCAATCAGGAATCAGTGGTATAAGTTAAACGCTCTCCTGATAGTCAGCGTGGCCCCTGGTTGTCCCCATCCACAACTGCTGATCTCACTGCCCATGGCTCCGAGGATGGCAGCATGGACTGGAAATGAAGATGCAGAACCAGTCGGGTCAAGGGGGCCAGGCCAGTCTGCACCTGGCATTTTCCTAGGCCCACCCCTAGCTCCTAGGGACCTCACACCCAGAGCTGGGGAAACAGCAAGTGCTGGGTATGGACTTTGCCCTGACCGTGCCTGCCCAGATGAATAATATGGAAATACTATGTACTGGGGCCAGTGCTGTGGCATAGCAGGTAAAGCTGCTGCCTGCAGTGCTGGCATCCCATATGAGCACCAGTTCAAGTCCCCACTGCTCCACTTCTTTTTTTTTTTTTTTTTTTTTTCTTTTTTATTTTTTGACAGGCAGAGTGGACAGTGAGAGAAAGAGACAGAGAGAAAGGTCTTCCTTTGCCGTTGGTTCACCCTCCAATGGCCGCCGCTGCAGCCGGCGCACCGCGCTGATCCGATGGCAGGAGCCAGGATCCAGGTGCTTTTCCTGGTCTCCCACGGGGTGCAGGGCCCAAGCACCTGGGCCATCCTCCACTGCACTCCCTGGCCATAGCAGAGAGCTGGCCTGGAAGAGGGGCAACCGGGACAGAATCCGGCGCCCCGACTGGGACTAGAACCCGGTGTGCCGGCGCCGCAAGGTGGAGGATTAGCCTATTGAGCCACGGCGCCGGCCTTTTTTTTTTTTTTTTTTTTTTTGACAGGCAGAGTGGACAGTGAGAGAGAGAGACAGAGAGAAAGGTCTTCCTTTGCCATTGGTTCACCCTCCAATGGCCACCACGGCTGGCACGCTGCGGCCGGCGCACTGTGCTGATCTGAAGGCAGGAGCCAGGTGCTTCTCCTGGTCTCCCATGGGGTGCAGGGCCCAAGCACTTGGGCCATCCTCCACTGCACTCCCTGGCCACAGCAGAGAGCTGGCCTGGAAGAGGGGCAACCGGGACAGAATCCGGCGCCCCGACCGGGACTAGAACCCGGTGTGCCAGCGCTGCTAGGTGGAGGATTAGCCTAGTGAGCCGCGGCGCTGGCCATCCACTTCTGATCCAACTCTCTGCTATGGCCTGGGAAAGCAGTAGAAGATGGCCCAAAGTCCTTGGGCCCCTGCACGCATGTGGGAGACTCAGAAGAAGCTCCAGGCTCCTGGCTTTGGATTGCCCCAGCTCTGGCCATTACAGCCATTTGGCGAGTGAACCAGTGGAAGGAAGGAAGATCGATCTCTCTCTCTCTCTCTCTCAGTCTCTCTGTAACTCTGCCATTCAAATAAATAAATAAATCTTAAAAAAAAAAAAAAGAAATAGCGCCGGCGCCGCGGCTCACTAGGCTAATCCTCCGCCTAGCGGCGCCGGCACACCGGGTTCTAGTCCCGGTAGGGGCGCCAGATTCTGTCCCGGTTGCCCCTCTTCCAGGCCAGCTCTCTGCTGTGGCCAGGGAGTGCAGTGGAGGATGGCCCAGGTGCTTGGGCCCTGCACCCCATGGGAGACCAGGAAAAGCACCTGGCTCCTGGCTCCTGCCATCGGATCAGCGCGGCGCGCCGGCCGCAGCGCGTTGTCCGCGGCGGCCATTGGAGGGTGAACCAACGGCAAAGGAAGACCTTTCTCTCTGTCTCTCTCTCTCACTGTCCACTCTGCCTGTCAAAAAAAAAAGAAAAAAGAAAAAAAAGAAATGCTATGTAGCTGACAGGAACCTTTACTGCCAGAGGTGAGGGCTAGGCCCAGAGTGCCCCCAGGGAGGGTCCCCCTAGCTCCACTGTTACATAGACCCTGAAAGTGACAGAAACATGGGGATTTCAGGGTCCACAGATACCTACCAAAATCCTGGGGTAAAACAATGACATTCATTTGCAAAAATAAGCAGACTCATGCCTGTATTCATATTCTTTGTTATCAAAACATTGCAGTTTCTTTTTATAAAAGATGTATGTGAAAGGCAGAATGGAGAGAGAGAGAGAGAGAGAGAGAGAGAGACCTTCCATCTGTTGGTTCACTCCCCAAATGGCCATGACACAGGAGCCTGGAGCTTCTTCCGGGTCTCCCACACAGGTGGCAGGGGCCCAAGCACTTTGGCCATCTTCTGCTGCTTTCCTAGGCACATTAGAAAGGAGCTGGATTGGAAGTGGACTCGCACTGGCACTCATATGAGATACCAGCGCAGCAGGTGGCCACTTAGCCTGCTGTGCCACAATGCTGGCCCCATACTTTCTTTCCAAAACCAATTTGCTAAACGACCAAGTCACCAAACCATCAAGCTTCCCAGAACCCAACTAAGAAAAGCTAATTTTCTGGGGCCAGCACTGTGGTTTAGCAGGTAAAGACACTGCCTGCAGTGCCGACATCCCATAGGGGCACCGGTTCGTGTCCTGGCTCCACTTCTGATCCAGCTCTCTGCTATGGCCTGGGAAAGCAGAAGATGGCCCAAGTCCTTGGGCCCCTGCACCCAAGTGGGATACCCGGAAGAAGCTCCTGGCTTCGGATCAGCACAGCTCTGACCATTGCCGGCCATTTGGGGAATGAACCAGTGGATGAAAGACCTCTCTCTCTCTCTCTCTCTCTCTCTCCCTCTCCCTCTCCCTCTCCCTTTCCTTCTCTCTCTCTGTAACTCTGACTTTCAAATAAATAAATAAATCTTTAATAAAATAAAAAGACAACCTACAGAATAGGAGAAAATCTTGCAAATCTTACATCTGAGAAGGGTCTTGTGTCCAGTATACTAGAATATGAGGAATTCTTCCAACTCAAATGATGCAAAGAAAAACCACCTGAGTTTTGAAACAGCCACAGGACTTCAATAAACATTTCCCCCAAAGACGATACACAAATAGCCAAGAAGCATCTGAAAAGGCACGCAACATCATTAGTCCCTAGGGAAATGCAAATCAGGAGCAAATCAGGTGTCATGGTTTCAATGCCCTCCCCTATAAAACTTAGGTTAAAACTTAATCCCTAAGTTCACACATTGACGGTATTTGGTGGTAGGACCTTTAGGAGGTAGTTGAGGTTTAAAAAGGTCATCAGACTGGCACATATACAATGGCATTAGTGACTTTTTAAGAAGAGGAAGAGTGACCCAAGTTAGCTCAATCAACATTTGTTCAATCTCGCTAAGTGATGCTTTCCATCAGGTTATGATGCAGGAAGAAGAACCTTACCAGAAGGTGGCACTGTGCTCTTGAATTTCCCACCCTGCGGAACCATGAGCCAAATACACCTCTATTCCTTATACATCACCAAGCCTCAGGTATTCTGTTACAGCAACAGCCAACTAAGACAGATGTCTATAATCAAGAAATCAGCCAAGAAGAGGTGGCAAGGATGTAGAGACACTGGGACCCTCATATAAATATTGGTGGGAATGTAAAATTATTCAGCCACTATGGAAACAGTTTGGCAGTTCCACTAAAAGGTAAAAATAGAAGGATCACATGGCCCAGCACTTCTACTCTCGTAGAGCAAGGGCTCTGTAGAGTGGGAGAAGTGAAAAAGCACAGAGGGCTGCTTGTTGCAGATAAACCCCGCTGTGTCTGCTGGCTGGATCCAACCCTCTCGCATTGCCTAGGAGACAAGACCCCATCATTCCTGATGATCCATTACATTTCAAGGGAGTGATTCTCAGGTCCTTGAGAAAGAAGCTTCTCGATTGCAATAAATAATATCTACAACTCTAAGCCTCTCTTAGAGGATGCTTTCAGAAAGGGAGGTCAAGGGCCTATTGTGGGGTGTTGGCTAGAAGCACAAAGTAAGTTGTCCAGTCAGCATTAAACTTACTCATGCGGGCATTTGAATGGGGAGCTGGGATCATCCTAGGAACATGGCCTTGTGTGGACAAGCCCTGCTTGGATCTGGTCAAATTTCCTAGGGCGGAGCTGTTGTGACTGAAGTTTTCAATGACACATGTTCCAGGGTGGATGAACCATGAAAACATGATGCTAGGGCCGGCGCTGTGGCGTAGCAGGTAAAGCTGCCGCCTGCAGCTTTACCACCATATGGGTGCTGGTTCTAGTCCCGGCTGCTCTACTTCCTATCCAGCTCTCTGCTGTGGCCTGGGAAAGCAGTAGAAGATGGCCCAAGTGCTTGGGCCCCTGCACCCACGTGGGAGACCTGGAAGAAGATCCTGACTTAGGATCGGTGCAGCTCTGGCCATTGTGGTCAATTAAGGAGTGAACCAGCGGATGGAAGACCCCCCCCACCTCTCCTCTCTCTGTGTAACCCTGACTTTCAAATAAACAATCTTAAAAAAAAGTATTTTGGAACTTGGTAAGAGGTGTTAGTTGTACAATATTGTGGATGCACAAATTGCCACTCAAATTATTTGCTTTTTTATTTTTATTTTTTATTTATTTATTTTTTTGACAGGCAGAGGAGAGAGAGAGAGAGAGAGAGAGAGAGAGAGAAAGGTCTTCCTTTTACCATTGGTTCACCCTCCAATGGCCGCTGCAGCTGGCGTGCTGCGGCTGGTGCACCGTGCTGATCCGAAGGCAGGAGCCAGGTGCTTCTCCTGGTCTCCCACGCGGGTGCAGGGACCAAGGACTTGGGCCATCCTCCACTGCACTCCCGGGCCACAGCAGAGAGCTGGACTGGAAGAGGGGCAACCGGGACAGAATCCGGCGCCCCGACCGGGACTAGAACCTAGTGTGCGGGCGCCGCAGGCGGAGGATTAGCCTATTGAGCTGCGGTGCCAGCCAAATTATTTGCTTTATGAGATTAGTTTTATGTTCTATGAACTTTTCTCTCAGTTTTTAAAAGATTTATTTTATTTTATTTTATTTATTTGGGAGGCAGAGTTACAGAGAGAGGGAGAGACAGAGAGAAAGAGATCTTCCATCCACTGGTTCACTCCCCAAATAGTCACATTGCTCAGGGCTGGGCCATTCCAAAGCCAGGAGCCAGGAGCTTCATCTGGGTCTCCCACATGGTGGCAGGGGCACAGGTACTTACGCCATCTTCCACTGCTTTCCCAGGAACATTAGGAGAGAGCTGGATTGGAAGTGGAGCAGCCGGGACTTAACTGGCGCTCCTATGAGATGCCGGCATCATAAATAGCAGCTTAACTTGCTGTGCTACAATGCCAGCCCCACGACTTTCATTTTTATTTTATTTTATTATTTTATTTTTTTATTTTTTTGACAGGCAGAGTGGACAGTGAGAGAGAGAGACAGAGAGAAAGGTCTTCCTTTGCCGTTGGTTCACCCTCCAATGGCCGCCGCAGCCGGCGCACCGCGCTGATCCAATGGCAGGAGCCAGGAGCCAGGTGCTTTTCCTGGTCTCCCATGGGGTGCAGGGCCCAAGCACCTGGGCCATCCTCCACTGCACTCCCTGGCCACAGCAGAGAGCTGGCCTGGAAGAGGGGCAACCGGGACAGAATCCGGCGCCCCAACCGGGACTAGAACCCGGTGTGCTGGCGCCGCTAGGTGGAGGATTAGCCTAGTGAGCCGCGGCGCCGGCCGACTTTCATTTTTAAAAATATCTATTTGAAAGAGAGAGAGAGAGACAAAAAGAGATCCTCCATCCACTAGTTCACACCCCAACTGCCCACAACAACTGGGACTGGGCCAGGCTGAAGCTGCGGAGCTAGGAACTCAATCCAGGTCCCGACATGAGTGGCCCGGATCCAGGTACTTGAGCCATCACCTGCTACCTCCCAGGGTGCACATCGGCAGGAAGCTGGAATTGGAGGCAAGGCCAGGACTCAAACACAGGCACTCTGAGATGAGATGTGGGCCTCCCAAGGGCCATCTTAACACCAAACTCCCACCCCAACATGAACTTTAGAGGGATACAAACATTCAGACTGTCATATTCAGCATCTGTAAGCGTGTGATTCAACAGTTTTAAGTATGTTCCCAGGGCCGGCACTGTGGCGTACTGGGTTAAGCCACCACGTGCAGTGCCCGCATCCCATATGGGCACCGGTTCGAGTCCCGGCTGCTCCACTTCTGATCCAGCTCTCTGCTATGGCCTAGGAAAGCAGTGGAAGATGGCCCAAGCCCTTGGGCCCCTACACCCATGTGGGAGCCCCAGAAGAAGCTCCTGGCTTTGGATCGGTGCAGCTCTGGCCGTTGCAGCCAATTGGGGAGTGAACCAGTGAACTGAAGACCTCTCTCTCTCTCTCTCTCTCTCTCTCTCTGCCTCTCCTTCTCTCTGTGTGTAACTCTGACATTCAAGTAAATAAATAAACCTTTTTTTTTTAAGTATGCTCCTTCTCAGTCGGACTTGCTCCAAATGGTGGAGTTGGAAACATGCCAGGGGATTCCAATGCAATCCCATCAAGGTGGCATGTACCAATGCCATCTCACTAGTCCAAGTGATCAATTTCAGTTCACAGTTGATCACACTTATAGGTCTAAGAGTCAAAGGGATCACACAAACCAGACTAGTGTCTGCTAATACTAGCTGATAGAATCAAAAAGGGAGAGAACGATCCATCATGGGAAGCGGGATACACAGCAGACTCATAGAATGGCAGATGTCCTAAATAGCACTCTGGACTCAGAATCAGCCCTTAAGGTATTTGGATATGGCTGAAGAGCCCATGAGAGTATTTTAGGCATGGAAAGGCAAGACACTCTGGGGAAGAAAAAAAAAAAAAAGAAGAAGAAGACCTAAATGAAAGATCTCTGCGAGTGAGATCCCAGTGGAAAGAATGGGGCTATCAAAGAAGGAGGTACCTTTCTCTGAAGGGAGGAGAGAACTTCCACTTTGACTATGACCCGTCAGAATAAGATCAAAGTCGGCGAACTCAAAAGGCTTCCATTGCCTTGGCAACTCATGACTAGAGCCTAGGGAGATTACTGATGCCATAAACAAGAGTGTCAAATTGTTAAGTCAACAACAGGAGTCACTGTGTACTTACTTCTCATGTGGGACCTGCCCTTAATGTGTTATCCAATGTGAAGTAATGCTATAACTAGTACTGAAACAGTATTTTACTCTTTGTGTTTCTGTGTGGGTGCAAACTGATGAAATCTTTACTTAATATATACTAAATCGATCTTCTGTATATAAAGATAATTGAAAATGAATCTTGATGGGAATGGAATGGGAGAGGGAACGGGAGATGGGAGGGGTGCGAGTGGGAGGGAAATTATGGGGGGGAAAGCCATTGTAATCCATAAACTGTACTTTGGAAATTTATATTTACTAAATAAAAAAATAAAAATTAAAAAAAAGTATGTTCCCATTTTTGTGCAACCATCGCTGCCACCCACCTTCAGAAGTTTGCCTTTTTCCTCACCCGAAACTCAGAGCTATTGAGGAACAGCTCCCCATTCCACTCCCCCGGTTCTCCCAGTCCCTGGAACCAGCATTCTACACTCTGTCTCCATGAAGAAGACTACTCTAGGTATCCCATACAAGTACAATCATAGAGTACTTAGTCATTGTGCCTGGCACTTCAGTTGGCATAATGTTCTCAAAGTTCAGCCATGTTGCTAATTATTATAATGTGTGTCAGACACATTACTTACTTTTAATTCATCTACATGGAAATAGCCACATATAGCTAGTAGCTTCCATTTCCTTCAGTGCAGCTTTGGGTAATATGCATCTATCACTGTATGTCAGTTTACCAACTTAATACAAATTGCTCCATAGTAGATGAAAAGGAGCTTTCTCCCTCTGACTCAATGCAGCTGACATAGTGGGAATTTTCCGAGATGATAGGATTTTTATCTCCTGGTTCCTCCTACGTCAGGAAACAAGAAGCAGAAGTTACATTTATGGTGTTTAGGATTGCAGTAGTACATCTGGGACCAAAACACACAAATAGCTTTTGAAAAGGAGCCATGAACTCCACTTGTATCATAACATCCTGCTAGCGGGTGGAGAGATCCTTGGAAATACGATGCCCTCGTGCTCCTGATAGACAGAAAGCACGTGGGAGAATTACCTTGAGGGCTCAGCTACGCCGGGGCAATCGCTCTGATACTCGGCCAGATCCATTCAGCTGTGTGTATATTTATCCTACGGATGTTTACGCAGTGCTTAACTCTGTTCTAGGACGTGTTCTAACTGCTGGGGACACAACAGCACGGCAACCAGACAAAGCCCCTGCGTTCATGAACGTCACCTTCTCAGGAGACGGAGATAGCTAATAAACAAACGACAGAAAGAAACTCTGATGTTGATACTGAGTGCAAAACAAAGCAAAGGGAGAAGGGAGTGCCAGGTGGCTGGGGATAGGGAGGGCTGGCTAGTTTACAGGAGACATCAGGGCAGGCCTTACTGAGGAGGTGACATTTGAGCAGAGACCTGAGGGAAGCCTTGGGTTATTAGGCTGGTTATTTCCCATGGTCTTGTTTGCCATGTTCCTCTGTTAAGTGGATTTCTTTTTTTTTTTTTAGATTTATTTATTTATTTGAAAGAGTTACACACAGAGAGAGACAGAAAGAAAGAAAAAGAGGTCTTCCATCCGCTGGTTCACTTCCAGATGGCCGCAATGGCCACAGCTGTACTGATCCAAAGCCAGGAGCCAGGAGCTTCTTCCGGGTCTCCCACGCAGGTGCAGGGGCCCAAGGACTTGGGCCATCTTCCACTGCTTTCCCAGGCCATAGCAGAAAGCTAGATTAGAAGTGGAGCAGCCAGGACTTGAACTGGTGCCCACATGGAATACCGGCACTGCAAGAGGTGACTTTATCCACTACGCCACAGTGCCAGCCCTTGTTAAGTGGATTTCTATCAACTTGGAAGTAGAGCTTAGTCTGTTACAGTTTCAACTTGGGGGCAAGATACCTTGACAGGTGGTCCTGTGAGTTCTTCCACCAGGAGGCACCTATTTCTAGCTTAACACTCCCATCAGCTCAAGCAGCATATGGTGGGTTCAGGCCAGGTAAACCAATCTCATGGGCCTGCATCTCTCTGCAGGCTCTTCTCTCTCTCCGGATTTCAGGATGGTCATCTGTAGCAGTAAGCTTTTGTTACAACGAAATGCCCGAGGCAAGCTACTTTTGAAGAGACTTATTTAGCTCACAGCTTGGGAGGCTGAAAGTCCTAAAGGCAGGAGGGTAGAGTGTGCCTGAAGGAAGCATCACATGGTGGACCAGGAAGCAGAGAGAGAGAGAGAGAGAGAGAGAGAGATGGGAGAGCCCAAATTCAGGCTTTTGCAACAAGCTTCTCAGGAGAACCACCTTCCAGGGAATGTCCCCAGGGACCTAAGCACCTCCCACTAGGCTTCAACTCTTCAAGGTTCTACCTCCTCCCAATAGCACCACTCTGGAGCCCAACCCTTTAACACAAGGGCCTCTGGAAGATATTCAACACCCAAAGTCATATCCAAGCCATAGCACCATCTGTTTACCATGATCTCAGTTCTCTGATGAGTTCGTGCAGGGGTTAATTCGTTCCTGCCCAGCTTTTTTTTTCTCTCTCTCTCTTTCTTTTAAAGATTTAATTTGTTTATTTGAATGACAGAGTTATAGAGAGTGGGAAGAGAGAGAAAGAGATCAACCTTCCATTTGCTGATTCACTCCCCAAATGGCTGCAATGGCCAGGGCTGGGCCAGGCTAAAACCAGGAGCCTGGAACTCTGTTAGACCCTCGGAGTGAGGATGCTAACACGTCGAGAGGCACACCCCAAAGACTCAGAGTCCAGACCAGCTGATGCAAAAGCAAGAGGATTTATTTGGCGTCTGCGCAGATGGGCCTCCTGAACTCAGGAGTCGAGAGAGCACCCCCAGCACAGAGCCACACGGTTTATATACCCGCAGTGACCAATCAAAAGCACTATAGTGTCCATGCACACAGCAGTCCAATCCGTGAGCTGATCATGTGAAAGGCATGCGTCTTCTATCCAATCAGCTACTGGATAACATGGGAGACATGCACCTCGTCGCCATTTTGTTGTTTACTTCTTTAGTAGTTCCTTTCCCTGTCAGCGCCATCTTGTTCACCCTGAGGGGGACGACGTCTTGCTCCCTTCATTCCCCTGGAGGGAGAGCAGCGTCCCGCTTCCCACACCGTTATTTGAGTATTAGGAGGCATACAAACTGGGTTAGGTCTTAGCACAGCCAGGCACAAGTGTCGCAGCTAGCTAAGCACAGGGTCCCTTATTTTTATAGCTGCACCTAATTTTAGCTTTGGGGGAAAAGGTTTAGGGCTATAATTTTTAAACTTTAATTTTATTTGGGGCAAAGGTGACTTCTTGTTTTTAATAGTGTTAGCTTAAGTCACTCCATCTTGGTTTGATTTTTAAGGTTCTTCAACTCCATTTGAGATTCCTATACGAGTGTCAGGGGCCCAACTCTTCGACCATCTTCTGCTGCTTTCTCAAGCACATTAGCAGGGAGCTGGATGTGAAGTAAAGCAGCCGGGACTCGAACCCGTGCTTATATGGGATGCCAGCTCCACAGGTAGTGACTTTACCTGTTGTGCCACAACACTGACCCCAGCTTTTCTCTTGTTGGAAGGAGGGAAATTTCTTTTCTTTAGTTCCCTACTTGCTCATATTGAAACCTGCAGCCTTTTCATTTCTTTTTGAAGCTGACAACGTTCCTCCTCCTCTACATCTAGTTTTCACACCCATTGTCAGTTTATTTGCCCTTGTGCTCCTTCTAGTTTCATCTGCATTTCTGAAATGACCTTTTGTTTCCAATTCTTTCCCAAACGCTATGATCTCCTTTCTGAATCTTTCTCATTCTGATGGACGCTGTTCTTTCACATCTTATATCATTTTTTAATCTCTTGGAGCTCATTTGGAAACACAAGAGTACTTTAAGAGGTTTGTAGAAAAAATGTAACTTCCAAGGCCGGTGCCACAGCTCACTAGGCTAATCCTCCGCCTTGCGGTGCCGGCACACCAGGTTCTAGTCCCAGTCGGGGCACTGGATTCTGTCCCGGTTGCCCCTCTTCCAGGCCAGCTCTCTGCTATAGCCAGGGAGTGCAGTGGAGGATGGCCCAGGTGCTTGGTCCCTGCACCCGCGTGGGAGACCAGGAGAAGCACCTGGCTCCTGCCATCAGATCGGCGCAGTGCGCCAGCTGCAGCGCACCGGCCGCAGCGGTCATTGGAGGGTGAACCAACGGCAAAAGGAAGACCTTTCTCTCTGTTTCTCTCTCTCACTGTCCACTCTGCCTGTCAAAAAAAAATGTAACTTCCAAAGCAATAAAAGACTTGTCCCACAAAAGGGAGGGAGAGAAGGAAGGAAGGAAGGAAGGAAGGAAGGAAGGAAGGAAGGAAGGAAGGAAGGAAGGAAGAAGGAAGGAAAAATGTAATTAAAAAGATAAATTTCAGGTCCACTGTTGTGGTGTAGCAGGTTAAACCACTGTCTGATTCTCCAGCATCCCATATGGGCACCAGTTTGAGTCCCGGCCGCTCCTCTTCTGATACAGCTCCCTGCTATGATCTGGGAAAGCAGTGGAGGATGGCCCAAGTCCTTGGCCCCTGCACCTGCATGGGAGACCTGGAAGATGCTCCTGGCTTCCAGCCTCTTAGCTTTGCCTGGTCCAGCCCCAGCTGTTGTGGTCATTTGGGGAGTGAAGCAGCAGATGGAAGATCTCTACTTCTCTCTCTCTCTCTCTCCAACTCTGACTTCCAAATAAATAAATAGATCTTCAAAAAAAAAAAAAAAGATATGTTTTGGGGCCATCATTGTGGCATAGCAGGTCTATACTTCTGGCATTTTCTCACTGCCTATAGGAATGTCATTCTGCTCCTTACCTTTTTCTTTCCGACAGCTTTCTGTGGGGTTTGGCCTCCATCCTTTTATATGAGAAATTGTCTATGTGGAGAAGGGAAGCATGGCTCAGGACAGCTTTCGTAACTTCATGGTTCTATAGCTCCCTCTTCTGTTTTTGTGAAGAGCTCAAAACCACAGGAGCTGGCTTTCGGAGGGAGCCCTGTTCTATTCTCCATCAAGTTGAGTTGCACCTTTGTTTTTTTCTTTATGTCTGTGTTCCCCCTCCTCCTGTTGGATTCCATTCCCAGTTTTTCCAGTGTGTCTGTCTGGTAGTTCATAGGACTCAGACTGGCCCAGCTCGTTCAGAAGTATTCTTTATTATTGTGTACATGTCAATGATTTTATTAATAAATGTAAAACATCTATATCAGAGAGAGAGGAGAAAGTAGAGAGAAAATAAACACTGGAAAATTACATACGAGGGTGCTTCCAAAAATTCATGGTGGATGGGGTTAAAATAATTTAGGGTCCCATATTGTAGAGCAACAGGTTAAGCAGCTCTCTGCCATGCCAGCATTGCATGTGAGTATGGCTTTGAATCCTGGCTGCTCCACTTCTGATCCAGCTCCCTACTAATGTACCTGGGAAAGCAGCAGAGGGTGGTCCAAGGGCTTGGGCCTCTGCATCCATGTGGGAGACCCAGATGGAGTTCCTGGCTTTGGTCTGGCCCAGTCCCAGCTATTGTGGCCATTTGGGGAGTGAACAACTGAATGAAAGATCTGTGTGTGTGTGTGTGTGTGTGTGTAACTCTGCCTTTCAAATAAATAAGTTTTTTTAAAACAGATAAGTTGGGGCCAGCGCTATGGCATAGCAGGTAAAGCCGTCACCTGCTGTGCCAGCATCCCATATGGGCACCGGTTCGAGTCTCAGCTGCTCCACTTCCAATCCAGCTCTCTGCTCTGGCCTGAGAAAGCAGTAGAAGATGGTGCAAGTCCTTGGGCCCCTGCACCCACATAGGAGACCCAGAGGAAGCTCCTGGTTCCTGGCTTTGGATTGGCACAGCTCCGGCCATTGCGGCCAATGGGGGAGTGAACCAGCAGATGGAAGACCCCCCCCCCCCCCGTCTCTCTCGCTGTCTCTCCTCTCTCTATGTAACTCTGACTTTCAAATAAATAAATAAATAAATCTAAAAAAAGATAAGTTTACTGCAAGAAAGAGTGAAACCCCATGCATTGGTTTTTCATAATATGCATTTCCATGGACTTTTTTTTTTTGACAGGCAGAGTAGACAGTGAGAGAGAGAGACAGAGAGAAAGGTCTTCCTTTTGCCGTTGGTTCACCCTCCAATGGCCGCTGCAGCTGGCGTGCTGCGGCTGGCACACTGCGCTGATCTGAAGGCAGGAGCCAGGTGCTTCTCCTGGTCTCCCATGGGGTGCAGGGCCCAAGCACTTGGGCCATCCTCCACTGCACTCCCTGGCCACAGCAGAGAGCTGGCCTGGAAGAGGGGCAACCGGGACAGAATCCGGCACCCCGACTGGGACTAGAA
Source organism: Oryctolagus cuniculus (assembly GCF_051225735.1). Lineage (NCBI taxonomy): Eukaryota > Metazoa > Chordata > Mammalia > Lagomorpha > Leporidae > Oryctolagus > Oryctolagus cuniculus. Next base: position 37,098,515 of record NC_142888.1, on the reverse strand, counting down.
CCCGGTGTGCTCTAGTGTACGCACTAGGATTAGCCTAGTGAGGCGCGGCGCCGGCCTCCATGGACTTTTTAAAGAACCCTTGTAATAAATGACTAATAATGGTTAATGGTGGGGTGAACATAGGGAGTAGATGGCCACTGACCTCCTTTCACCTTTATTTTTTAGGCATGTGCATATCACCTATTCAAAAATTAAGTAATTCTTGGGGCCTGCATTGTGGCACAGCTCCTGCCTGTGATGCTGAAGTCACAGTCAGGACTCCATTTTAGGGCAACCAAGAGTCCATCTTGAGCAGGCACCCCCCACACAGAGTGAGATCATGATCTGAAACTAACTAGGTCTAAAACTGCATCCCACTTGGCAGAACTAGAAACTCCCTAGCATAATCGCTCAAGCTTAAAACAGATAGGCTGCACCTGGACTAATGTTACAACTGCAATTGGTCTATTGTCAAGATCGCAATTGATATTGGCTTCATTTGGCCTTGGGTCAGCTTGACCCTAGTAACCACATATTCTCCTGATGCTAGCAACCATGTACTCCCTCTCCCCTCCTTGTGGTTTTTGCCTTTATAAACCTTGTTGCTTTGAGTTTCGAGGTCGAGAGTTCTTTAAGGCATGAACCCGCTCTCCACCACCGGCAAAAAATTACCATTAAATTTTATCTATGTGTGGTGCTCCTCTGTTTGCACTCGCTCAGGTACAACAATGCTGGCATCCTATATCCAAGTTCTGATTCAACTCTTAGCTCCTTTGCTTCTGATCCTGCTCCCTGCTAATGCATCCTGGGAGGCAGCAGATGATGGCCCAAGTACTCGGGTCCCTGCTATTCATGTGGCAGACCCAGATGGAGTTTCAAGCTCCCAGCTTTTGCCTGGCCCAGCACTGCCTATTTTGGCCATTTGGGGAGTGAACTAGTGGGTGGAAGATCTCTCTCTCCCTCTCTCTCCCTGCCTCTCTCTGTCACTCTGTGGTTCATATAAGTAAATCTTTTTTTTTTTTTTTCAAAGAAGGATGGGTGGGGAGAGAGAGAGAGAGAGAGAGAGAGAGAAGTTGGTTCACTCCCCAAATGGCCACAATGTCCTGAGCTAGGCCAGGCCGAAGCCAGGAGCCTGGAACTCCATCTGGGTCTCCCATGTGGCTGCAGGGAACCAAGGACCTGGGCCATCTTCTACTGCTTTCCCAAGCCATTAGGAGGGAGCTGAATCAGAAGTGGAGCAGCTGGGACACGAACCAGTGCCCATATAGGACGCTGGCACCACAGGCTGTGGCTTTATCCGCTATGCCATAGCACTGGCCCCAGACAAATCTTTTCTTTAATGTTCTTATTTATTTGAAGGTCAGAGTTACACAGAGAGAGAAGGGGAGAGAGGGAGAGAGAGAGAGAGAGAGAGAGAGAGAGAGAGAGAGAGAGGTTTTCCATCCACTGGCTCACTCCTCAGTTAGCTGCAATGGCCACAGCTACACTGATCCAAAACCAGGAGCCAGGAGCCTACTCCAAGTCTCCCATCTGGGTGCAGAGGCCCAAGGACTTGGGCCATCTTCCACTGCTTTCCCAGGCCATAGCTGAGAGCTGGATTGGAAGTGGAGTAGCCGGGTCTTGAACCAGTGCCCACATGGGATGCTGGCCCTGCAGGCAGCAGCTTTACCCACTATGCCACAGCGCCAGCCCCAGATAAATAAATCTTTAAAAGGAAAAAAAAAAGAGTATGCTGCCTTCTGAGTAAGAAAGGGAAATGTGTATTTGTAATTGCTGAGAGATGCATAAAGAAATTCTAGACAAGTAAACCCTGAACTACTACAGGTGATTACAGAAAAAAGCCCAGCCTATTTAGCCTGGCTTGTAAGGTCTCCTAAGATAGGCTTTGAAGCCAGACTGCCTGCCACTTTGCCATACAACTGTGGGTCAATAAATTGTTCCCCCATCTGCAACCTAAGGATAATAGCACCTATTCCCAGAGAGTTGTGAGTATTTAATGGATTAGGATACACACAGTGCCCAGCACATAGTGAATATTCCATAGACAGTGGCCAACTTCTAATCACTGCTCCACTCTGCCTTTCCACCCACATTCTCAACAGCTCCCCTCCAGCTGTGGCTCTCCAGCCCAGCTGCAGATTAGGATCACCTGGGCAACTTTGAAAACATACTAAAATTATATCCTGATGCCTGGGCCCCACTCCCAGCTATAATAAATCAGAATTTCTAGGGTCGCAGGGGAGAGGCGTAGAGCAAGCACAGGCATGGATACTTTCAAAGAGCACCCTGATGGCTTTCATCACTCCTGCCGGATGACAGGTCCCCTTACTGCCCCTGGCAGGCACAATCAGGCTCATTCTTGCCTCCTCACCTTTGCTCGCATTGCTCTCCCCATGCGCATTGCTCTCCCCATGCCCAGTCTGTCCCTGCTTGGAAAGCCGCCTTCTCCAATCCCACACTCCTGTGTGTTCATTTTCTATTCATTTCCCAAGACCCAGCTTTGATGCCTCCTCCTCAAGGCCCTCCCTGTCCAACCCATGCTCCTCCCTTTGATGTCGCCCTGCTGTTTACAAGGTAAAGTAGGGCTCCTGGGCATGGCACACAGGGACCACCCACTGTGTGTCCCGCATCACTTATGGACAAGGCTACTTCAAAAACACTCATGGAGCGTGGGCATCGTGGTACAGCATGCAAGGTGCTGCAGTGCCAGGCATCCCATACTGAATTCAGCACTAGTTGGAGTCCTGACTGCCCCGCTTCTGATCCAGCTCCCTGCTAATGCACCTGGGAAGGCAGAGGTAGAGAGCCCAAGTGTCTGGACCCCTGCCACCCATGTGGGAGATCTAGATAGAGTTCCTGGTTCTTGGCTTCAGCCTGGCCCAGCTCCGGCTATTGCAGCTATTTGGGGAGTGGATCAGAGGATGGAAACTTTCTCTCTCTCTCTCTGCCTTTCACATAAATTAGTCCTAAAAAAGGAAAGTTAATGGATGGGCAGGTGTTGGGGTACAGTGAGGTAAGCTGCTACTTAGGATGCCCACACCAAATATTAGAGGTCCTGATTCAATTCCTGGCTGCTCTGCTTCTGATCCAGCTTCCTGCTCATGTGCCTGGGAAGGCAGCAGAGGATGGCTCTAGTGGTTGGGTCCCTGCCACCCACGTGAGAGACTTGAATGAAGCTCCTGGCTCCTTGTTTTGGCCTGGCCGAGCCCTGGCAGTTGCAGTCATCTGGGGAGTGAACCAGCAGACAGAAGATCTCTCTCTCTCCCTCTGTCTCTGTCATTTTTGCCTTTCAAATATAAATAACATATTTTTGAAAGTTCACAGAGAATGGAATTAAAAGATGTTATTTTGGTGCAAAAGGGTTTGAAATCCAAAGTTTTTTTTCATAATAGACAGTTTCATGAATTTCTGGAAGACCCCCTCCTGTTCATGGGTTTCAAAATATTTCTGCACCAAACCTACCCTTTAACACCATTTTTTCTTTCTTTTCTTTTCTTTTTTTTTTTTTATTTTTTGACAGGCAGAGTGGACAGTGAGAGAGAGAGACAGAGAGAAAGGTCTTCCTTTGCCGTTGGTTCACCCTCCAATGGCTGCCGCGGCTGGTGCACTGCGGCAGGCGCACCGCGCTGATCCAATGGCAGGAGCCAGGTGCTTCTCCTGGTCTCTCATGGGGTGCAGGGCCCAAGCACCTGGGCCATCCTCCACTGCACTCCCTGGCCACAGCAGAGAGCTGGCCTGGAAGAGGGGCAACCGGGACAGAATCTGGCGCCCCGACCGGGACTAGAACCCGGTGTGCCAGCGCTGCTAGGTGGAGGATTAGCCTAGTGAGCCGCGGCGCCGGCCAACACCATTTTTTCATTAACTTCACGAGGTGCCGTCTTCTCTGTGCACCTGCCACACCAATTCCTTTGCCCTTCTGCAGCCGCACTCATGCCCAACACTTTGCACACGCTCCCCTAGCTCCCAGCCTCCGCAATGGCCCAAACTGACTTCGCGTTCACTGCCCTCTCTTCCCTTGTTAACACATTGCGTTAATTGCCCGTATGTTTGTTGAGGAGCTCAGTAGTCTGAGCTGCTTAAGGGCACGCGATGTGATTTTTCCATCTCTGTCTTCCCTCCCTGCAGGCCAGGCCCTGCATAAAGGAAGTGCTTAGAAGGTTTGCTGAATTCTATTACTCTGTGGGGGTTTACTGGTATTCGTCATGAAAATTGCCAGTCTCTCCTACAAAAGCTAAACCCTGATAACTGAACACGATAGTCTAAAACTAGTATGAACAGTACTAAAGAAACCCAATGATCACCTCCTTCATTTGAGCCCATTTCAGTCGATAGAATCCACATCTCAGATCTCAATACCTTATTTACATGGTATTATCAAGCCAGCTTTCCAGGTCTAAGATCTTATTAATGTTAACAAGCCAGCCTGCGAGTACCGCCCCCTCAGCCAATTCACTGCCTGACAAATTGCTTTGCTTAGTCAATGGTTAGCAGGTCTGACTCTACATTCAAGTCAGCTGGGGAGCTTTTAAACATCCTGCCGCTCTGGCCTCCCCCCAGGCCAATTACCTTCGCCTCTCTGGGGGTGGAGCCCAGGCATTGGTAGTTTCTGAAGCTCCCCAGGTGATCCCAATGAGTAGCCCCGGTTGAGAATGAGAGTCACTAGCAGATTTAAAGCCACGCAGCTGCCTCTGCGGGCTCTGCCCCGTTCTCCCCTGCCTTGCCTGCCTTTCTTTCCCATCTTCAGCACTGCAATTCCTTTTTCTCTCTTTCCCTTGTCTGCTGCTGGGCGCTCAGCCCCGCCGCCTTCGTGATGCGACCATTCACCCAGATGGCACCTGAACAGAAGAAATGATAAGGAGTGAGAGTCTGTAAGCCCGGGGCTCTGCCCTCCTGTGATCTTGGGGCAAGTCTCTTCATTCTTCTTAAGTCCAGAGCTAGTCGTGACTCTTGTCGTGACAATCACAGGGCCCTGGGGCCGGTGCTGTGGCAAAGCGGATAAAGCCACTGCCTGTAGTGCCAGCATCGCATATGGGCACCGGTTAGAGTCACGGCTGCTCCACTTCCGATCCAGCTCTCTGCTGTAGCCTGGGAAGGCAGTGGAGGATGGCCCAAGTCCTTGGGCCCCTGCACCTGCGTGGGAGACCCGGAGGAAGCTCCTGGCTTCAGATCGGCGCAGTTCCGGCCGTTGCAGCCAATTGGGGAGTGGACCAGCGGATGGAAGACCTCTCTCTCTCTCTGCCTCTCCTTTCTCTCTGTGTAACTCTTACTTTCAAATAAATAAATAAATAAATCTTTAAAAAAAAAACTAGGTGTGGACATTTGGTGCAGGGTTTAAGATGCCGCTTGGGACACAGTGCCTGGGTTGGACTCGCAGCTCTGCTTGCAATTCCAGCTCTCTGATAACCCACACCCTGGCAGGCAGCAGGTAACGGCTGAAGTAGTTGGGTCCCTGCCAGCCGTGTGAGAGACCTGGATTGCATTTCCAGCTCCTAGCTTTGGCCTGACCCAGTCCTGGCTGTGCGGGCATGTGGGGAGTGAACTAGCAGATGGAACATCTGTCTGCCCTTCGAATGAATAAAAATAAGTTTAAAAATTTTTAAAAATCATGCATTTCAAAGATTGCACCAAAATAAACTTATCTTTTTTAAAGATTTATTTATGTATTTGAAGGCAGAGTTACAGAGAGGAGGAGAGACACAGAGAGAGGTCTTCCATTGGTTGGTTCACTCCCCAAATGGCCAAAACAGTGGAAACTAGGCCAATCCGAAGTCAGGAGCCTGGAGCTTCTTCCCCATCTCCAATGTGGGTGAAAGGGACCAAGGATTTGGGCCATCTTCCACTGCTTTCCCAGGCTATAGCCGAGCTGGATTGGAAGAGGAGCAGCTAGGACTTGAACTACTGCCCATACGGGATGCCGGCACTGGCCCCTAAACTTATCTTTCAATTTCATTTCCACAAACTTTTTGAAGTCCCCTTGTATAAGGGACACCTAGAACTTTGGGTACCAACATAGACAACTCTGAGTAGTAAAAGGTACTCTGCAGAAGGGGCCACACAGTGTTAATGCAGATCTAAGCTTTCAAGGCATGTAAAACAAGACCATATTATGTTTACAAAATACTAGAAAATGTTCATGCACACATTCATACATGGAGCCAGAGGCCAATTCAAGCTCAGGACAAGGTTAACTGGGGGAGGAGACTGAAGCAGGGGGTCAACTGCTTCCTTAATACTTTGTATTTTTTTAAGATTTATTTCTTTATTTGAAAGAGCAACAGAGAGAGTGGGAGAGACAGATGTACAGAGAGAGATCTTCCACCATCCAGTGGTTTACTCCCCAAAGGGCCACAACATTCAGGGCTGGAGCAGGCTAAAGCCAGGAACCAGGAGCTCCATCCAGGTATCCCACATGGGTGCAGGCATGTGTAAAGATTTATTTATATTTGAAAGGCACAGTTACAGAGAAGGAGAGACAAAGATCTTCCATCTCCTGGTTCACTCTCTAAATGGCCACAACTGCCGGGGCTGGGCCAAGCCTTAGCCTGGAGCCAGGTACTTCATCTGGGTCTCCCACGTGGATGCAAGGGGCTCAAGCACTTGGGCCATCTTCCATTACTTTTCCCAGGTGCATTACCAGGGAGCTAGATGGAAAGTGGAGCAGCCAGACTCAAACTTACACCCATATGGGATGCCAACGCTGCAGGGGACAGCTTTACCCATTATACAACAAACGCCAGCCCTTCTTCCAGTTGTTATGCCAAGCCATCTCCATATTGATCCCTTTGATTGTGCCTGGAGACCACTCTCCACTCCTGCACTCCCCCCCCCCCATGCTGGGTAACAGTGCACACCTGTCCTTGGCCTGTCCTCCTAGTGAGACTTACAAGACAAGGACCCAGAACCCTGGGTGTCAGCAGCTCCAGCTCAACACCTGAAGCCTGTTCTACCTGGGAACAATGCCTGGCTGATCATGCCTGGCATGGCCATCAGACCCAGGGGACAGCAGCATGAAGCAGCTGCAGAGGATGGAGGCCACCTTAGGTTCTGGATACATGGTGATGGCTGCAGGATGACCTGGCCAGGGGAGGTGGGTGAGAGAGGGAGTGATTTCTCCCTGCTGGGCCCTCAGGGAATGGCATGAGGCATGATGCTATCCCATTAGCCCGCAACCTGCCAGAGCCCTGACACCTGACAGCATCCCGCCAGGAGAGCTCACCCCAGTTGCCCAAGTATGCTCCTTACCAGGGACTCAGTCTCCCCACATGTCCAACGGGAAAGGTGTGGATCCTGACAATTGAAAGGGCTGGAGGAGTGATCCCTGATCTTCACCCCCATTTCCTGGACCCTCGTGGGAGGGGCTGATGCATTCATGCACATGCCAGGAACAGACTCTGGTGTCAATGGTATGTGTTGAAAGTAGAGGTCAGGAGGCCGGCGCTGTGGCGTAGTGAGTTAAGCTGCTGCCTGCAGTGCCAGTATCCCACATGGGCTCCAGTTTGAGTCCCGGCTGCTCCACTTCCGATCCAGCTCTCTGCTATGGCCTGGAAAAGCAGCAGAAGATGGCCCAACTCATTGGGCCCCTGCACCCACATGGGAGACTTAGAAGAAGCTCCCGGCTCCTGGCTTCGGATCAGCGCGGCTCCAGCCATTGTGGCCAATTGGGGAGTGAACCAGCGGATGGAAGACCTCTCTCTATGCTTCTCCTTCTCTCTCTGTGTAACTCTGACTTTCAAATAAATAAACAAATCTTTAAAAGGAAAAAAAAGTATAGGTCAGGAGCTTTAAGACCTGGGTCTTCGGGCTGGCACTGTGGCACAGAAAGTTAGGTTGCTGCCTGTGATGCTGACACGGCATCCCGTATAGGGAACAAGGGACCAGTGTTGTAGCCGCAGCCTGCAATGCTAGCATTCTATATAGATGCCATTTTGAGTCCCAGCTGCTCCACTTCTGATTCAGCTCCCTGCTAATGTTCCTGGGAAAGCAGTGGAAGATGGCCTGACTGCTTTGGGCCCTGTCAACACGTGGAAGACCTGGCTGGAGTTCCAGGCATGCTATTAGGGGCATGTGGGGAGTGAACAAATGGATGGAAGATTTCTCTCCCTGTCTCCTCTCTCTTTCTCCCTCCCTCTCCCTCTCCCTCTCTCTCTCTCTCTTTGACTTTCAAATAAGTAAATAGGGGCCTGGCACTGTGGCATAGCAGGTAAGGCTGCTGCCTGCAGTGCTGGCATCCCATATGGGTGCCGGTTCTAGTCCCGGCTGCTCCTCTTCCGATCCAGCTCTCTGCTATGGCTTGGGAAAGCAGTAGAAGATGGCCCAAGTCCTTGGGCCCCTGTCCCCACGTGGGAGACCTAGAAGATCCTGGCTCCTGGCTTCGGATTGGTGCAGCTCCAGCTATTGCAGCCATCTGGGGAGTGGACCTTTCTCTCTCTGCCTCTCCTTCTGTCTTTGTGTAACTCTTTCAAATAAATAAATAAATCTTTTAAAAAAATAAAACCCTTTAAAAGAAAAATTAGGGGCAGGCGTTAATGTGCACTGGGTTGGACACCCATGTTACTCCACTTCTTTTTTTTTTAATTTTTTGAAAGGCAGAGTGGACAGTGAGAGAGAGAGACAGAGAGAAAACTCTTCCTTTTGCCGTTGGTTTACCCTCCAATGGCCGCCGCGGCCGGCGCACCGCGCTGATCCAATGGCAGGAGCCAGGTGCTTCCTCCTGGTCTCCCATGCAGGTGCAGGGCCCAAGCACTTGGGCCATCCTCCACTGCACTCCCTGGCCACAGCAGAGAGCTGGCCTGGAAGAGGGGCAACCAGGACAGAATCCGGCACCCCGACCGGGACTAGAACCCGGTGTGCCGGCGCCGCAAGGTGGAGGATTAGCCTATTGAGCTGCGGCTCCGGCCAGTTACTCCACTTCTGATTCAACTTCCTACTAATGTGATCTGGAGAGACAGTGCTGACGTCTCAAGTGGTTGAGTCCCTGCCACCCATGTGGGAGACCCTTATAGAGTTCCAGGCTCCTGGCTTTGGCATGGCCAGGCCCAGCTCTCGTGGACATTTGGAAAATGAACCGGCAGATGGAAGAGCACTCTCTACCTCTATCTCTCTCTTTAGCTCTCTCAAATAAATAAAACTTAAAAGAGAAATTAAGTCTGGAATAAATATGGCAAAATGTGAAGATCTGATGAAACCGGAGTGTTTTATATTCTCTACTATTCTGCACACTTGAAAAGAGAATAAAATGACTGCAGATAAAAATAAAAGAATTTTTAAAGCAAAATAAATAAAAGGGATTCTTATCATCTTGCCCTAGCTTAGTTCTATTGTCCCTCCTGGTACAGTGGCAGGAAAAGAGAAGTCCTGGAACTGACAGTGGCTTCCAATCCTTTCTGCAAGATAGAGATGCACAAACTGACAATGTGATAAATATTTCAAAAGTGTTTCCTGTCCCTGATTTTGAGGATGTGGCTGAGGATTTTGCATGCACTGCACATAGAACTGCACATAGAACTCAGTTGGAGGAAGTAAAAGGAATTAGGGAAAGAAACCGAGAGAGACCCCAGGAAATGGCTTGTGAGGGGAAGGGGAAATTAGACATGGGAGTGAGAGGGGTAGAGTACCCAGGTGAAGTCTCTCTCATATATCAGTGGTACCCAAATGTATAATCTTTCCTCTTGTTTAGCTGTTGCTGCAATGTCTCCATAGGGGTGTCAAACATGCTCCCCGAACACTACTGTAATAAGGTGACAAACTCATTGTTCACGGCTGTATTTTTAAAGACAGCTGTCTCATCTTTGTCAATAACTTCATAACTGGCCTGATAACTTGGCAACTACAGTTTGTGCTATTTCAATGATCCATTTACTTTTTTAAAAAGATGTATTTATTTATTTATTTGAAAGGCAGAGTTGAGGCGGGGGGGGGGTCTTCCATCTGCTGGTTCACTCCCCACAGATGGCCGTCATGGTTGGAGCAGAGCTGCTACGAAGCCAGGAGCCAGGAGCTTCTTCCTGGTCTCCCACGCAGGTGCAGGGGCCCAAGCACTTGGGCCATCTTCTACTGCTTTCCCAGGCCACAGCAGGGAGCTGGATCAGAAGAGAAGCAGCCAGGACTCAAACCATCACCCATGTGGTATGCCGGCACTGCAGGCAGCAGCGACTGGCCTAGTTCATTTAGACTTCCCTAACAGAATACTATAAACTGTGTAGCTTATAAACAACAGAAACTCGGTTCTCACAGTTCACAAGGCTGGAAACTCCAAGATCAAGGTGCCAGCAGATTCAGTGCCTGGTAAGGAGTCAACACCCTCTTGTTCTACTCTCTTGTGGTAGAATGGACAACCAAGTTCTCTTAGGTCTGTTTTTATTTTATTTCATTGTATTTTATTTATTTGAGAGGTACATATAAAGAGAGAGCACCCATCTGCTGGTTCATTCCCCAATGTCTCCAACAGTCAGGGTTATGCCAGGCTGAAGCTGGGAGCCAGGGTCTCAATCCAGGTTCCCCAGATGGGTGGCAGGAACCTTATGAGTTGAGGCATCACCACTGCCTCCCAGGGTCTATATCAGCAGGAAGCTGGAATCAAGAGGTGGAGGTGAGCATTAAACTCAGGCACTGCAACATGGGATGTAGGTGTCCTAATTGACATTTTAATTGCTAAGCCAAAATGAAGGACCCCACTTTTTTAAAGATTTATTTATTTATTTGAAAGTCAGAGTTACATAGAGAGAGAAGGAGAGGCAGAAACAGAGAGAGAGAGAGAGAGAGAGAGAGAGAGAGAGAGGTCTTCCATCTGCTGGTTCACTCCCCAACTGGCCGCAATGGCCAGAACTGCACCAATCTGAAGCCAGGAGCCAGGAGCTTCTTGTGGGTCTCCCACGTTGGTGCAGGGGCCCAAGGACTTGGGCCATCTTCCACTGCTTTCCCAGGCCACAGCAGGGAGCTGGATCAGAAGTGGAGCAGCCAGGACTCAAACTGGTGCCCATATGGGATGCTGACACTGCAGGCAGTAGCTTTACCCGCTATGCCACAGCGCCGGCCCTAGGCACCACTTTCATGATCTAATCAGCTCCCAAGAGGTGCCATCTCCTAATACCATCCTGCTGAAGGTTACGATTTCAACTTTTGAATTTGCAGGACACATCTAGCCCATAGCAGTGGCCCTCTGGGCTCAGGGTCTGGTTAGCTTGTGGGTTAGAAAAAGTCATCCCTTCCTCCTGCACTGGGACATGGCCCATAGCTTGGTGGACATGGTACAGACAGAATGTTAGGCCTCCATCCTCAGCCCCTCGGCACAAGGTGCTGTTATCCAATGAAAACTTCTATGGCCCAAAGAGGCCATCCTGCTGGCACGTAAGGCCTCGTGACCTGGCCCATGACCTGGCTTCAGCTGTCTCATGCTGCCCTGCCCTAGCCCCAGTCTTTTTCACTGCTTTCCTGGCACGTTAGCCACACTTCAGGAACACTGGCCTTTCTTCCCGCCCTGGCAAAAGCCAGGCCTGATTCTGCCTCAGGGCTTTTCTCTCGCCCTTCCCTCCCGACTGCTTTACTTTCACATCTTTGCATACTTGGCTTCTCAGTTCACCGAAACAGTCACTCACTTCTCCCCACCGTCCATGCCTTCCAATATCTTTCTTACCTCAAAGTCATTATTATTTTAATATGTATTTATTTGAATGAGAGAGAGAGAGAGAGAGAGAGAGAGGGAGAGGGAGAGAGGGAGAGAGAGAGAATGTCTTTCATCCATTAGCTGCAATGGCTGGGGCTGCACCAGGCCAAAGCCAGGATCCAGAAGCTCCACCTGGATTTCCCACATGGGTAGCAGAGGCCCAAGGACTTGGGCCATCTTTTGCTGCTTTCTTAGGCGCCCTAGCAGGGAGGAAGCTGGATAGGAAACACAGCAGCTAGGACTTGAACTAGCAGTCTGCTATGGGATGCTGGCATCCTGTTGGAAGCAGTGACTCATCCCGCTGCATCACAATCCTGCCCACCCCACCCCTAAAGTCTTAGATGTTTATTGTTGGTTCCACATCCTCCCCCCTTGAGAACTGCAACAACTGTGCAGGAACATTTTTATTCAAATTCCTACACTAACAGACTTGCTTAAACTTTTAGCTTGGCTTCTAGCAGCCTAAAACCACCTCCCTGGGACAAACCCAACCTGCTTTTGAGTTTCAGTCTAAAAAACTCAAAGGGTGCACATTCGGTGCAGCAATTAAGACACTGCTTGGGGTGTTGTCATCCCATATCAGAGTGCCTGGGTTTGAGTACTGGATCCATTTTTTTAAAGATTTATTTATTTATTTATTTGAATGTCAAAGTTACACAGAGAGAGAAGGAGAGGCAGAGAGAGAGGTCTTCCATCTGCTGGTTCACTCCCCAATTGGCCACAATGGCCGGAGCTGTGCCAATCCGAAGCCAGGAGAGCCTAGAGCCTCTTCTGGGTCTCCCATGCGAGTGCAGGGGCCCAAGGACCTGGGCCATCTTCTACTGCTTTCCCAGGCCATAGCAGAGGCTTGAATTGGAAGTGGAGCAGCCGGCACTCGAACCAGCACCCATATGGGATGCCGGCACTGCAGGTAGTGGCTTTACCTGCTATGCCACAGCACCAGCCTCTGGATCCACTTCTGATGCAGCTTCCTGCTAATTCAAACCCTGTGAGGCAACAGGTGATAGCTCAAATACTTGGGACCCTGCATCCATGTGGCAGACCTTGATGAAGCTCCTGGCTCTTGGTTCCTGGCTTCGACCTGGCCCAGCCCCTGCCACTGTGGCCATTTAGGGGAGTGAACCAACAGATGGGAGATTCTCTCTCTCTCTCTCTCTCTCTCTCTCTCTCCCTTTCAAATAAATAAAGCTTTTTAAAAATTAAAATGCTTAGTGCTGTCAAAAGAGTTTACCATTTGCTTGAGTCAATACCCGATGATGGGTCCTTGAGTTATTCTTTCTTAACTCTAAGAAAAAGCTTCCAATTGTAAATCCTCACTCTGTCCCTTTGCTACAACCAAAGTGTCATTCTCAAGTACCTGAAAGCCATTCCTTTGAAATGAAACCATCAGGAAGGACAGGGTCTGTCTTCCAGGCTGTGTGGGAATATATAATTCTGATTGACATCATTGCCAGCTAGCGAACACAGCTGGCCTAATTGCATTTACCACTGGGCAAGTGTCATGAGCAATTTTTTGCCTCAGTTTTCATAATTCTTCCCTCCCAGGGTCATTTGGAAGATTGAAACCACAAGAGGAGGTGTGCAGGAAATCAGTCCCAATGTTGATCTTTGGGTCTGTCTTAGCTGGTCTTGTGCTCCTAAGACAGACTCTAGAGGCAGACCGTCTGATTTTTCAAGACCCATTTTGCACCTAATGATATCACCTTGGAAAGTGGCTTTTTAGTATTCACTTTTTCTTTTTTAAAAAAATTATTTATTTGAAAGGCAGAGTTACAGAGAGAAGTAAAGAGAGAGAAAGAGAGAGAGGTCTTCCATCCATTGGTTCACTCTTCAAATGGCCACAACAGCTGGAGCTGAGCCAATCCAAAGCCAGGAGCCAGGAGCATCCTCCAGGCATCTCTCGGGGGTGCTGGGGCCCAAGGACCTGGGCCATCCTCTGCTGCTTTCCCAGGCACATTAGCAGGAAGCTGAATGGGAAGTGGAGCAGCCTGGAACCAGGGCCCGTATGGGATGCTCATGCTGCAGGCCGGGGGTTTAACCCACTGCGCCACAGTGCCAGCCCCTAGTATTCACCTTCTTGTTGTGTAGGAGGATAATGGTAATCTCACAGGGTTGTTGAGAGGTTTACCAGAATTAACCCGCTGACAACAGAGACCAACACACAGTATATAAACAAAATAGTATGATGGGTCTCCAGATCTTCATTCATCAGAAGTATTGTTATAAAGTCCCTTAAAATCTCTATGGCTTTCTGTTGCAGCAGGAGCAGCTAGGAACTCCCTTCCCTTCCCTTTCTTTCCTTTTTTTTATTAAAGATTTGTTTATTTATTCATTTATTTATTTGAAAGAGTTACAGAGAGGTAGAGGCAGAGCAAGAGAGAGAAGTCTTCCATCCGCTGGTTCACTCCCCAAATCCCAAGCCAGGAGCTTCTTCCCGGTCTCCCACGTGGGTGCAGGGACCCAAGGACTTGGACCATCTTCTACTGCTTTCCCAGGCCATAGCAGAGAGCTGGATCGGAAGTGGGGCAGCCGGGACTCAAACCGGCACCCATATGGGATGCTGGCACTGCAGGTGGCGCCCTCCCCCCCACCACAGTGAGGGCACCTCCTTTCTTTAAAGAGGTCTGAGGGTCAAAGTCATTAACCCAAAAGCACAGTATTCACTTCCTGGTCACTGGTTTACAAGCCATTCTTCCTGGCACTCACAAAGCCCCTCTTTGGGTCTTCAGTGTCACTGGCAGGTGAGGAAGAAGCAGTGGTTTTCCTAACCCAGAGGTGTCTCTAGAGCAGATCCTTAACCCCACCCCACCTACCAGGCCCTCCCTTTTGGCTTAGAGCCACCCAGAATGTGGGGTGGGGCCCTGGAGCTGCCTGGGGGGGAGGCTGAAAGGGGGCGTGGTTACCGCCCAAATTTAGCCTTGGGGGGCTGAGGTGCTGGTGGCTGATTTAGGGAAGACTGAACTTTAGACTGAGTCCCTTCTAGGACATGGAGATGGTCGGGCGGGCTCAAGAGAGGTTTCCTCCAGGTCTAACACACGCACTCACCTCTGTCTGCCGGCTTTTGGTCTCCCCCTGGGTGCCGCACATCAAAGAACAGGCTAAAGCAGCAACAACTTCTGTACACTTCCGCTCCGCACCACACTAAACCACCCTCTGCACTTACCCTCTCCCGCCTTCTGCGACCTGTGCTTTGCCCACATCCTCTAACGGCCACCCACTATTGGGACGGACTGCAGTGTTCTCCATCGTCTGTTCCACCTGGGACCGCGCAGAGCGGGACACGCATGCGCAGGCATCTCCACCCAAGATAGACCGACCCCGCCCGGGCGCATGCGCAGACGCCGTGCGCCGCTCCTATGAGCTACCGCCCTTGTTGCTCTCCAGGGTCAATTCTAGCGACCGCCTCCGTACTGGAGTCTTCATGTGAGTCCTTCCGTTTAGCCAGCAGGCCCTATATTAAGAAAATGAATGAGTGGGTGACAAACATGGTGACTCGAAGGTGTTGGCCCTCCAGTCCTTGGTTGGAGAGCGGGAGTGTTTTCTTCCTCACTTCGAAGTTGCAGAAATAAAAGAGGAGCTTGCCTCCTGCCTGAACCCCTTCGCCGGATTCCCATGGGCCCTTTGGACCGAAGCCACTTTTTGCTCCCTGTGCGGCACCCCACATCCCCCGCCTTTGGAACAGTCTCCAGGGGGCTCAAGACTAAGAACGATTGTGGCTTTTATGGCCCACGCAACCTTGCAGACATGATTTGCTTGGATGAGTCAAGTACCCGAATTCCCATTTCGCAGGGGAACAAATTGAGGTTGGGAGACGTTGACTTGACCTAGATCACACAGCGGCCCCCTTTGGTGGGTGTGCAATCCAGATTTAGCCCAGAAACAGTCTCTACCGCCTCGCCCGCGGAATGGGCACCCCCTACGGGACACCCCCCCCCACTTCTGGGTGTTGCTCAATCACACAAGTTGGGGGGGGGGTTCACTGGCAGCTGCAGGCCCTCGCAGGCTGACTCATCTCCCCCCACAGTCGCTTATTCTGTTCCAAAGCTTTCCCTAAATCGCCTCGGACCGGCGTGGAGTCCAAGGGATATTCACACTTCCTCCTTTACCCTCCAAGTTTGGGGGCCAGGGAAGTTGTTGGAGAAACCAGTGTAGCTCTGAAGGCTGCAGAGCTGGGAGGCCCAAAGAGGGCACTTGGGGTCTGATGGGTCCTCCGTGTGCCCTCCGTTAGCAAGAAGGGCGGTGCAGTGGCGGGGACAGGAGGGGAAGGGCTCAGCTGGGATTGCTTGAGCCTCCTGGTTTTTTTTCCTGCCGGCAGTGGCTGTCACTCCTTGCTCTGGTGCCATCTGGCTCTCTATCCTAAAGGCTTGCCTTCATGCCTTCCTCAAGGCCCTCCACATCCCCTTTCCTGCCTCCTCCACTTGCTCCCTAGCTCCCCTCCTCTTTGCCTTCCTCGACTCCATATTGCAGGAGTATGGTCATCTCCCTCCCACCCCTCTCCCTTCTGAAAAGCAAACCAAAACAAAACAACAGGGCTTATCACTGCTTCACTAAGTCTGCAGGCGACTCCCAACTTTCTAGCTCGCCTGCCTGGGTGGATGTGTAAACCATGAGGCAATTATTGTAAGGCTGTGAAGGGAAGGTGGATATAAGTGGAGCTGACACTGTGTACTGATCACAACACTTTTGATTCCACCAGAAGATTCAGGTTTATTGCCATGTCATACATATGCATTCATTCACTCACAAACACTGCCATCTGTTCTTTGCCAGGCCCCGTATTGCATAGCAAGGATATAGAGATCAGAATACATCTCCCATCTTTCAGGAGGCTAAGTCTTGGTTCAGAGGGAGGCATATGGAGCTGTGGGAACCTAAGGAGGGACATTGCACCATCCTGTGTGGGTAATTTGTGGCAGGGGGTTGCCAGATTTGGCAAATAAAAATACAAGCTGCCCCCAGATTTAAATTTCAGATAAATAACAAGCATTTAAAAAGTAGTAACTATGTCCCAAATATTGTGTGAGGTGTGCTTCTACTAAAAAAGCATTCAAAGGCTGGCATTTGGCCTAGCAGTTAGGATGTCAGTGTCGGAGTAGGAGTACCTGGGTTCCATACCCTGCTCTGCTGCTGACTCAAGCTTCTTGCTAATGCAGATCCTGGGAGGCAGTAGTGATGGCTCAAGTAATTGGGTTCCTGCTACCCACGTGGGAGACTGGATTGAGTTTCCAGATGCCAGGTTTAGCCCCAGACAGGTCTGTTGCAGGCATTTGGGAAGTGAACTAGCAGATTCTCTCTGTCTCTGTCTTTCTCTGCCTCTGTCTCTCTCTGTATGTGTGTGTGTGTCTGTCTCTGCCTCTCAAATAAATATATAATTCAAAAACTATTATGTGTCTGAAAATCAAATTCAATTAGTCAGCATCCTATATTTCCTCTAGCAACACATAGGAACTCTCAAATCATGTGTTGTTTCTGGACCGAACAGTGTCATACAGGCTGAAGTTAAACAGCCAGGAGCCATCAGATGATGGTGAGCCTCAAAAGTGCGGGGGAACACTGAAGGGGTAACATAATAAAATTTAGGTTTTAGGAAGATGCATCTGTTGACTTCTTGGAGGATCCTTTTTGAGGAAGAACACTGGGGTCAGAACCAGTTGCAGTAGTCCAGGCATGAGATCGTGGATGGTGATAACAGGAAAACAGGACAAAGGAGGCGCCAGATTCAAGAGGTATGTGGAAGTTAAATCAACAGGATCTGGCGGTTGATTCGATGGGGTGAAGAAGGCAGGAGTCCCAGGGTCTGGGATGAGTGTCTGGGAAGATGCTATTGCTGCCAAGTGAGATAGAGCTGGCTTAGGGGGATTTTGTTGGAGGTTCCCAAGGGACATCCAGTGTAGGGGACCTGCAAACTATTGTCAATATGTGGTTTTTTTTTTTTTTTTTTTTTTTTTTTTTGACAAGCAGAGTGGACAGTGAGAGAGAGAGAGACAGAGAGAAAGGTCTTCCTTTACTGTTGGTTCACGCTCCAACGGCTGCCGCGGCCAGCGCACTGTGGCCAGCGCACCGCGCTCATCCGAAGCCAGGAGCCAGGTGCTTCTCCTGGTCTCCCATGGGGTGCATGGCCCAAGGATTTGGGCCATCCTCCACTGCGCTCCCAGGCCACAGCAGAGAGCTGGACTGGAAGAGGGACAACCAGGATAGAATCCGGCGCCCCGACCGGGACTAGAACCCGGTGTGCCGGTGCCGCAGGCGGAGGATTAGCCTAGTGAGCCGCGGCGCCGGCAATATGTGTTGTATGATTCTGAAGTGCAGTGGAGAAGGGGAGCTGAGGCAGAGATTGGGAAGTCTTCAGGTGGGAGGCAGTACTGAAACCAGGAGATGGATGAGCTCCCCAAAGACAGACCAGAAGAGAAGGAAGCCAAGAAAGAGACCCAAAAGGACTAGCCAGAGCAATAGGAGGAACCAGGAGAGTGAGGCATTGTGGAAGACAAGTGGGGGTTTCTTGGAAGCAATGATCAGCTTGTCAGATGTAGCAAGAAAGGTCTGATTACACAGACGCTGCAAAATGCTCTTGATTTGGACAGTGGGAAGGTCATCGTGATCTTAGAGTGGCGTCACCCAGGCTCGGTCTCAGGAACTCACCGCAGTCATTCTCCCGTCCCCCAGAGTTTCAACCAGCCATTCGATTCGTGCCCCAAATTACACACTCGAATGCTCCCCATAGTCATCACTTGAGGTCCTTCCTACTTGCCAAAGTCACTCTAACACCAGCAGGAGGCAGTGCAGCCCTGTCTTTGCAGAGGTGCACAGATGATCTTATTGTGGTTTTTATCTTCCAGGAGTGAAGACCACCACTGGTTTTCTGTCTCCTGGTAGGGCTTATTATCCCAGGGGATTGTGACATTATGTTGGGTGCTGCTGGTTCTGGTGTCCTGGTGTCAGAGCTCACCTCTGGCTCTCTGGCTCCCATGAGACATGCATCCAAACTGATGAAAGGCAGAGTTACAGGGAGAGGGAGAGGGAGAGGGAGAGTTACAGGGAGAGGGAGAGGGAGAGGGAGAGGGAAAATCTTCCATCTGCTGGTTCACTCCCCAAATGGCGCAGCGCTGGCTGAAGCCAGGAGCCTGGCATTTCATCTAGGTTTCCCATGTGGGTGGCAGGGGCCCAGTGATTTGGGCCATCTTCTACTGCTTTCCCAGGTGCATTAGCAGGGAGCTGGATGGGAAGTGGAGCAGCTGGGACTCAAACTTATATGGGATGCTGGCGCTGTAGGCAGCAGCTTAACACACTGTGCCACAACACTGGTCCCTTGTTCCCTGTTTTCTAATAGTCTCAACAACAGAAGTGCATACAATAAAGAGTGAATGCTCAATGGCACAGATTCCCCAAGAGAATGGGAAAGGTTGCAACACAGAGCCCAGTAGGAAGGTCCCAAACAAGACCTCTCTTCTCTGAGACCAAAGAAGTATGGTGTGGGTTGAGACACTTTTGCAGGTGACAAGGGAGGAAGCATTCACCTAATGGCTTCCATTCACTCTGAACAGTTCTTAACCCAGAGTTCATAGACCCAGGGAGCAGGTGGATAGAATTCAAGGAGTCCATAGACTTTCGTGTGGGGAAAGTTGCATCTTTATCTTCACTATAACTAGCAAAATGTCAAATGTCCTTCAAGGGAATGTGTGTAATAAACTACACTAGTTTCTACTGCCTTGTTCTCCAAATGTCCACAACAGCCCCCCAGCTGGTGTGGAAGCTGAGGGTCAGGATCTCAGTCCAAGTCTCAAACCCAACCTGTCGTCAGGAACAAAATCGATTAAGACATCACCACTGCCTCCCGGGGTCAGAAGTACCAGGGGGCCAGCACTGTGGCATAGTAGGTGAAGCTGCCGTCTGCAGTGCCGGCATCCCATATGGGTGTCAATTAGAGTCCTGGCTGCTCCACTTCCCATCCAGCTCTCTGCTGTGGCCTGGGAAAGCAGTGGAGGATGGCCCAAGTCCTTGGGCCCCTGCACCTGCGTGGGAGACCAGGAAGAAGCTCCTGGCTCCTGGCTTTGCCTCAGTTCCAGTCGTTGTGGCCAATGCGGCCAATTGGAGAGTGAACCAGTGGATGGAAGACCTCTCTCTCTCTCTCTCTCTCTCTCTCTCTGCCTCTCCTCTCTCTGTTTAACTCTGACGTTCAAAAAAATAAATAAATCTTAAAAAAAAAGAAGAAGAAGAAGAAGTACCAGGAAGCTGGAATCAGGAGCTGGAGCCAGGTACTGAACCCAGGATATGGGCATCGTAACCAGCAGGCCAGATGTCTAGCTCAACATCCTTCTTTTTAATGATGAAGACTCTAGTACTTTTTATAGAGCAAAAGTAAGAGTACGTAAAGAATCAAGAATATTAAATGTTTCAGCATTTCAAAAAATAAGCTAAGTTCTTCCCCTGGCTTGCTCCTTTAGACACCCTGAAAAGGTAATCACAATTCTAAGATGTAAAATATGCATATATTTCCACTTGTTTGCCAAAGCTTCTACTGTCAATAACACATAGCCTGTGGCCGGCACTGTGTTGTGCAGCCCCAGCATCCCATATAGGTGCTGGTTCAAGTCCTGGCTGCTCCACTTCCTATCCCGCTCTCTGCTATGGCCTGAGAAAGCAGTAGAAGATGGCCCAAGTGTTTGGGCCCCTGCACCCATGTGGGAGACCTAGAAGAAGCTCCTGGCTCCTGGCTTTGGATCGGCCCAGCTTGTTGAACCAGCAGATGGAAGACCTCTATCTCTCTCTCTCTCTCTCTGTCTCTGTAACTCTGCCTTTCAAATAAATAACAAAAATCTTTTTTAAAAAACCACATAGCCATCTGTAGGAAACTTATCTATTAGGTTAAAACGTTTTTTAAAATGTTGATATTTGGCACTTTTGACCTAAAAATGGCAATTTCATATGTATAACCTATCATTTATGTATAATTTACCATTTTTTAAACTGACTTAAGAGAGGCTGCTTTGAAATTAAATAAGGGTTTACTATGAAAAAAAAACTACACTAGTATTAGTAGTACCTGTAGCTTTGTCACCAATAGAAATCAGATTTTTTTCACAGCACATAACAATTGTTGCTTTATCTCCCCAAACTAACATCATTATTGAAAAATCATGGTAGTCAATAGACCTGTTGATGCAGCTTGTTATTTAATGTGTTAATGAAGAAGCACATACGGGGTGGGCATTGTGGCACAGGAGGTTAAATCACTGCTTGTGACACCTGTATCCCATGTTGGAGTGCTGATTCAAGGCCCAGTTATTCTGATTTGTCTGTCTTTCTTTTTTAAGATTTATCTATTTTTTGAAAGGCAAAGTTACAGAGAGAGAGGGAAAGATAGATCTTCCATCTGCTAGTTCACTCCCCAAATGGCGGCAATGGAATTCCATCTGGATCTCCCACATGGGTGGCAGAGGCCAAATCACTTGGTCCATCCTCCACTGCTTTTCCCAGGCCATTAGCAAGGAGCTAGATAGGAAGTGGAGAGGCCAGGACAATAACTGGCACCCGTACAGGATGATGGTGTCACAGGTGCTGGCTTAACTTGCTACGCCGCAATGCCGACCCCAGTTGAACTTTACTTTGGATCCAGCTCTTTGATAATGTACCTGGGAGGGAGCAGAAGACAGCTCAAGTGCTTGGGCCCCTGCCACCCATGTGGGAAACCAGGATGGAGTTCCTGGATCCTGTTTTCAGTCTGGACCAGCCTCGATTATTGTGGCCATCTGGGAGAGTGAACCAGTAGATGTAAGTTCTCTCTGTCTCTCCTTCCCTCTCTCTCTTTCTCCCTTTTATGTAGATGAAAATAAATAAATATTTTTAAAAGCATCTTTTTGTTCTTTTTTTATGGTGAAAAAACCGTATATTTAGAATTCCCTAGCTGCACTCAGTTCTGATGACCCCGATTTTGTTGGCAACATCCAAAGCAACATAATCAGGAGCCAAACATCCACCTTCTTCTCTCTGTCAGGTCTGATCAGGGTGTTGACTTTGGCCACAGCAATGTTAGAGAGTTTCTTCACAGCCTGTTTGATCTGGCGCTTGTTGGCCTTGAAAATCCACAAGGAACACCAGTGTGTTGTTGTCTTCTGTCTTCTTCATGGCAAACTCAGTGGTCAGGGGGAACTTGATAATGGTGAGTGGTCAAGCTTGTTTCTCCTGGGGGTGTTCTTCCCACTTCCCAGGATATTTGGGCTGCCACTGGAGACCTAGTGTCTTGGGCCAGTGGAACGTGGGGAATGTGCGGATTTTTTTTGTGGCTGTGGACGCCTTTCAGCACTGCCTTCTTAGCCTTCAAAGCCCTTGCTTTGGCTTCAGCTTTAGGAGAGGGAGGAGCTTCCTTCTTCGCCTTCAGCAGCATCTTGGTGAAAAGCTCATTCTTTCAATAAACAGAAGCACATACATTATATTACAGATGTGTTTCTTATTGTTTTGGTAATTGTATTTCTTTCGCTTTTTTAAAAAAAGATTTTATTTATTTATTTGACAGGTAGAGTTACAGACAGTGAGAGGGAGAGGCAGAGAGAGAGGTCTTCCTTCCCTTGGTTCACTTCTCAGATGGCACAACAGCCGGAGCCGCGCTGATCCAAAGCCAGGAGCCAGGAGCTTCCTCTGGGTCTCCCACATGGGTGCAGGAGCCCAAGCACTTGGGCCATCTTCTACTGCTTTCCCAGGCCACAGCAGAGAGCTGGACTGGAAGAGGAGCAACCAGGACTAGAACTGGCGGCACCCATATGGGATGCTGGCGCCACAGGTGGAGGATTAATCACGTGCGCCACGGCGCTGGCCCCTCTTTTTTATTATAATTTTTTAGATTCATTTATTTGTTTCAAAGGCATAGCGAGAGAGAGAGAGAGGGCCAAAGCCAGGATCCTGGAACTCCATCTAGGTCCCCTACATGGGTGGCAGGGGCCTAGGCGCTTGGCAGATCTTCTGCTGCTTTCCTAGGCACATTAGCAGGGAGCTGGATCGGAAGTGAAACAGCTGGGACTTGAACCAGCACCCATATGGGGTGGTGGCATCTCAGGGAGTAGCTTAATCTGGTGCAATACACCACCAGTGCCTGGTGATTGTATTTCAATATAATTGTTTTATTTTGTAATCCTACTTACAGGATCCAGGCATTATTCTGGGAAGGGGCTCCTTAGTCTTCACTCAGAATGCCAGAGGTGTACAAAACATAAAAAGTGCTGAGAAACACTGCTCTAAAGAGTAGCAATAGCTAATATTTACACAAATCTTGCTAAAGTCCAAGCACTGGTCTAAGTCCTTCTTCCCTTACATAGTTGTTAGCTCACTTATTCCTAACAATCCTACAAAGTAACAGCTGTGATTATATCCATTATTCAGAAGAGGAAACCGAGGCACAGGAGTTAAGTCAATTGTCCAAATCATTCAGCTAGTAAACTATGAAGCTGAGATTCAAATGCAGGCATTCTGGCTCCAGAGTCTGTGCTGTGCCTTGGCAGAATCCCTAGGGGCTAATAGGTTGCGAGTGCTGGTGAGAATGGGTGGAGGGTGAGGAGGAATGGGAGAGTCTATATTGGCCAGAAGAAAAGTAGGAAGAGGGGCCGGTGCTGTGGCATGGCAGGTGAGGCAGCTGCCTGCGGTGTCGGAATCCCATATGGGCGCCCGTTCAAGTCCTGGCTGCTTCACTTCCAATCCAGCTTCCTGGTGATGCACTTGGGAAGGCTGGAGAGGATGGCCCAAATCCTTGGGCCCTTGCACCCATATGGGAGGCCTGGAGGAAGTTCCTGGTTCCTGGCTTCAGTCTGGTCCAGCCCTGGCCATTGCGGCCATTTGGAGAGTGGACCAGTAGATGGAAGATCTCTCTTTTTCTGTAGCTCTGCCTTTCAAACAAATAAAATAAACTAAAAAAAAAAAATAAAAAGTAGGAAGAGGCTGCTGAGCTGGTAGAAAATATAAAGGTCCACAGGTTCAAGGAGAGAAAAGTGGTGGAGGGGCCGGCATTGTGTCATGGCAGGTTAAGCCACCAGCTGTGATGCCAGCACCCCATATGGACGCAGGTTCGAGGCCCGGCTGCTCCACTTCCAATCCAACTCCCTACTAATGGCCTGGGAAAAGCAGCAGAAGATGGTCCAAGTGTTTAGGCCCCTGTCATGCACGTGGGAGACCCAGATGAAGCTCTTGGCTTTGGTCTGGCCCAGTGCTGGCTGTTGTGGCCCTTTTGGGAGTGAGCGCTAGCAGATGGAAGATCTGTGTGTATGTGTGTGTGCTTCTATGTCTTTAACTCTGCCTTATAAATAAATAAATAAGAAAATCTTAAAGAAAAAAAGAAGTGGTGGAGGAGGCCCCAGAAGACCTGCAAACATGGTCAGAGTGAGAGAAGGTGGGAAGGTGGTGTGGTGATCTCAGGGAGGACTTATTGCAGGGGATGACAAGGACAGTAATGTGTCCTGGACAGGTGGTTTAAGTGGAGAGGAGGCAAAGATCTCTGGAGCTGGGCACTGAGGGGATCATTAATCTGAGTCTGCACACGCTCCCAAGATTCATTCATTCAACACATTCAGTTCAAGTGCCTAGTACATGCCAGGGAATTTTCTTGGCATTGGGTAGCCAATAAGTGAACCAGTGGGACAAAACCCTGTGGCTAACCTTTCAACAGGGGGAGAAGTACGCAAGCAAGGTCAGGTTAGACCAGGATACAGGCTCATAAGCCTTTAGGCACCATTCCACATGCCAAAAAATCTGAAAAGCACGTGTTTTTTTCATACGTTAGAGCCAAACTCATTAGGTAGCAAAACTTGACCTGAATAGTCTCCATTCACACTTACTGTGAATTTTCATACCTTACGCTTAAGAAATACTAATGTTTAATCAAGATGTTCGAGACTTTTCTCGGTAGTTATGTAATGCAGAGTATATGCCGTATAAACAGTTATGTAATATGGAGTCTATGTCTTCCTTTCTAAACTTGAGAAAATTCTGAATTTCAAAACACATCTGATCCCAAGGTTGAAAAAAAAAAAAGATTCTAGACCTGTAAGTGCTATGAAGAGAATTCAAAGGTGTAATGGGAGAGTGAAGACGTGGCTACAGCTTGAGTGGTCTGGAAGGATCCCTCTGGGAAGGTGACATTTAAACTTAATTTTGAATGAACAGAAAAAATAAGTAGTCATAGAAAGATCAGGGAACAGAGCATTCCAAGCAGACAGGCAGAAGTGACAGTGTGAAGAGGAACCCAAAGGAAGCCACTGTGGCTGAAGCCTATCAGGCTGGGTGAAGAGCACTATAAATTGATCAGAGCACTGCATGTAGACAGGATGATCTAAGTCTGGCGCCCCATCTTTTGATGGACGCTGAAAGGGCAGTCTTCCTGAGTGTGAAGGTAGATGAGGAGATTCTTCAGATAGAGGGAATGTAAAGCAGTTATGAGCTTGAAAATACAGGTCTGGGGCTGGCGCTGTGCTGCAGCAGGTTAACGCCCTGGCCTGAAATGCCGACATCCCATATGGGCACCAATTTGAGACCCGGCTGCTCCACTTCTAATACAGCTCTCTGCTATGGCCTGGGAAAGCAGTAGAAGATGGCTCAAGTCCTTGGGCCCCTGCACCCACATGGGAGACCCAGAAGAGGCTCCTGGCTTCGGATCGGTGCAGCACGCTGGCCGTAGCAGCCATTAGAGAAGTGAACCAGCAAATGGAAGACCTC
Source organism: Oryctolagus cuniculus (assembly GCF_051225735.1). Classification (NCBI taxonomy): domain Eukaryota; kingdom Metazoa; phylum Chordata; class Mammalia; order Lagomorpha; family Leporidae; genus Oryctolagus; species Oryctolagus cuniculus. The sequence continues at coordinate 37,073,182 of NC_142888.1, read as the reverse complement.
TCTCTCTCTCTCTCTCTCTCTCTCTCTCTCTCTCTGCCTCTCCTCTCTCTGTGTAACTCTGACATTCTCTTTTTTAAAGAATTATTTTTATTTATTTGAAAGATAGAGCTACAGAGAGAGGTAGAGTTAGAGAGAGAGATCTTGCATCCACTGGTTCACTCCCCAAATGACCACAACAGCCAGAGCTGTGCTGATCCAAAGCCAGGACCCAGGAGCTTCTTCCAAGTCTCCCACGTGGGCACAGTGGCCCAAGGACTTGGACCATCTTCCACTGCTTTCCCAGGCCACAGCAGAGAGCTGGATTGGAAGAGGAGCAGCCGGGCAGCCAGGACTAGAACCGGCACCCATATGGATGTCAGTGCCGCAGGCAGAGGAATAACCTACTACTGCGCCACGGTGCCAGCCCTGTAACTCTGACTTTCAAAAAACTAAATCTTTTGTGTGTGTGTGTGTGTGTGTGTGTGTGTGTGTGTGTTTTGACAGGCAGAGTGGACAGTGAGAGAGAGACAGAGAGAAAGGTCTTCCTTTGCCGTTGGTTCACCCTCCCATGGCCACCGCAGCTGGCGCGCTGCGGCCGGCGCACCGCGCTGATCCGAAGGCAGGAGCCAGGTGCTTCTCCTGGTCTCCCATAGGGTGCAGGGCCCAAGCACTTGGGCCAACCTCCACTGCACTCCCTGACCACAGCAGAGAGCTGGCCTGGAAGAGGGGCAACCGGGACAGAATCCGGCGCCCCAACCGGGACTAGAACCCGGTGTGCCGGCGCCGCAAGGCGGAGGATTAGCCTAGTGAGCCGCGGCACCGGCCAAAAAACTAAATCTTTTAAAAAAAGAAAGAAAATACAGGTCAAGATTTATGCCCTGAAGACCTTGCTTTAGGGAAAAGCAAAAAAGGCAAACAGATAAGAATCTTGAGCTCGATTTTTTAAATTAAGATTTATTTTATTTATTTGAAAGGCAGAGTGATAGAGACTGGGCGGGTGTGGCGGCGAAGGAGGGAAGGAGGAAGGGAGAGAGAGGGAGGGAGGGAAAGAGAGAGAGAGAGAGAGATGCCATATGCTGATTCACTCCCCAAATGGCCCCAAGGACCAGTGCTGAATGGGCTCAAGATTTTTAACTCAGCAGCTGGCTGAAAGATGTTCTAGGTTGACTAAAGACCTAGGCCTTAAATTTAATAGTTGCTGCTTGAGGTGCAATCTACAACGTGTGATCTAGGCTTTTGGGTTTAAAATAGATGAGACACAAATAGAGCAGAATAGCAAAAAGGCTGAGCTGATGAAAAATGCTTTGGCCTCTCCGTTTGCACTTCTCAGCAGCTCTATCTCAGAATATCTGTCTCCTAGCATCTGTCTTAGTGGCGCTCCACATCTGTATCTCTGTGATCCTCTCTGGTGTCTCTGCCTCTGTACATATCGGAACCTTCACCTTCGGAACTCCTTGTCTGTGTCTTCCAGAATCTGGCCCTGTCCCTTGTGTCTGTCTGTCCTGTCATTGTCTTTCTTCAACTGGACAGTTCCCTTCTGGAAGGACGAACATTTTATTATTCCCCTGGGTATACAGTCTATAGATGCATTTATAGACTGGAATGAAGGCTTTTTCTGAGGGGAAAGGGACTCGCTTTCAATCTTCACCTCCCCTCCCCCGCGGAGCTGGCCGCCTGACAAAACGGCTGGGGACGTGGTGGTTTTTGGCTGCAGCTCTTGGGCCCTTTCCACCGGTGGAAAAACTCCGCGGACTTTGTACCCTTGCCAACAGCCCGGAACAGCGGGCCACGCCCCTACGCCCCGTGCGGCGGACGTCCCGCCCCGTAGGCCCCGCCCCGCGGCTTTGCCTCAGCCAATTAACAAGCGCTTGCCGCCTACCGTACAGAAGCTGGAGAAACATGGCTGCGGCGTGTCGGAGCGTGAAGGTAGACGGCTCTTTGCCTCTGCCACGTGCCCCGCTACGTGGGCTGGATGGTGCGGGCATAGAACCAAGGGGACGATATCGGTGCCGGGAGAGAGGGTCGTTTTTCTCTAGGCCTGGGGTTACGGCGATTGGGCTCAGGAAGTGAAGTCAAGTATTCCGTGGGGTCACAGGACGGGCTGTCTGGGGATGAGACCTCCTTTTAGAAGTTTCACCAGTGAAGAGAGGAAGCCAACTGGGTCACACCGCAGAGGTCACCAGGAGCTTCCCCCTGCCCCCTTTCTCCGCAGAAACGGGGAGAACAGACAGGTGAAAAGTTGGGTGTGGGTGTTTTCGACAGTGTGGAAGCTGACGGTGTCTCTCTTCACAGGGTCTGGTGGCTGTTATAACCGGTGGCGCCTCGGGCCTGGGCCTGGCCACGGCGGAACGACTGGTGGGGCAGGGCGCCTCTGCTGTGCTTCTGGACCTGCCCAGTTCGGATGGGGAGGCCCAGGCCAAGAAGTTAGGAAAGAGCTGCACCTTTGCCCCTGCTGATGTAAGTGGAGTCACCTCTCTCTCCTAGGGTGTGCGCATGAGCTCACCAAAACTGGCCTGGGGACCCATGGGGTTCCAGCCCATAAAGGTGTCATGTATGGGAATGGGGGATCCATGGCCTTGTCCCTTTGGACCTGAGCCTTCAAGCATTGTGAGAGAATCTGTGATAAGTGCTCTCTGAAGTTAGGATTCACAACAATGGGGATGGAGGTGGACATATCAGAATCTCATGGAGAGGGTATACATAGTTTGAAAATGTATATTGTGCTGCCCTGTAATGTTATAAAGCCGAAAGGCTTGTTTTCATAAAACAAACTATAGAAAGTAAAGCTTGATGAATCATCTTGGCAGGTAGGGATATGAAAAAAATGTTTTCTTCCTGTCAATATTTTTTTTTTGACAGGCATAGTTAGACAGTGAGAGAGAGATACACAGAGAGAGTTATAGACAGAGACAGAGAGAAAGGTCTTCCTTCCGTTGGTTCACTCCCCTATTGGCCGCCATGGCCGGCGCTGTAACGATCCAAAGCCAGGAGCCAGGTGCTTCCTCCTGGTCTCCCATGTGGGTGCAGGGACCCAAGCACTTGGGCCATCCTCCACTGCCCTCCTGGGCCACAGCAGAGAGCTGGACTGGAAGAGGAGCAACCAGAACTAGTACCCGGTGCCCCAACCGGGTCTAGAACCTGGGGTGCTGGCGCCGCAGGCGGAGGATTAGCCAAGTGAGCCAGGACACCAGCCATCTGTCAATATTTTTTTTTTTAAAGATTTATTTATTTGAAATCCAGAGTTATAGAGAGAAGGAGAGAAACCATTCATGGTTTCAATCCCCAGATGGCTCCAACAGCCAGGGCTGGGCTAGGCTGAAGCCATGCGTCAGGAACTTCTTCCAGGTCTCCCATGTGGGTGTCAGGAACCCAAGTACTTAGGCCACCTTCAGCTGCTTTCCCAGGCACATTAGCAGGGAGCTAGATTGGAAGTGGAGCAGCTGGGACACGAACCTGTGTCCATGTGGGATGCTGGCGTTGCAGGTGGTAGCTTTACCCCCTAACACCACAAGGCCAGTCCCCAATGATTTTGAAAACAGAGTTGTGGGGCCGGCCTTGTGGCACAGTAGGTTAATCCTCCGCCTGTGGCAATGGCATCCCATATAGGCACCGGTTCTCGTCCCGGCTGCTCCTCTTCCAATCCAGCTCTCTGCTATGGCCTGGGAAAGCAGTAGAAGATGGCCCAACTCCTTGGGCTCCTGTACCCACATCGGAGACTCGGAAGAAGCACCTGGCCTCTGGCTTCAGATCAGCACAGCGCCGGCCGTGGCGGCCATTAGGGGAGTGAACCAACGGAAGGAAGACTTCTCTTTCTGTCTCTCCCTCTCACTGTCTATAACTCTACCTTTCAAATAAATAAATTAAAAAAAAAATAAAAGAGAACAGAGTTGTATCAGTGCTCTGATGCACAGCAATTGAAACTCTCCAGAGGTATGCAGATTTCTCAAAAAGGGTACAGATTTGAAAAGTATTGCAACACTGCTCTATAGTGCCTAAGCTTTATCTCCTGTGTCCTGCTCTCTTCTCTCAGATTCTGCCATAACCCTTCCTCTTGGCTTTTCCCTTGCTCATACAATTCTGTTCTCACCCAAAGGCTGGACCTGCCCTCTGCTCCCCTAGGTTTAGAGGTGAGACTGTGCTGGGAGATGCAAACCTTCCCCATTTCTCCCTTTGAAGGTGACCTCTGAGAAGGACGTGCAAGCAGCTCTGGCTATAGCAAAAGAAAAGTTTGGCCGTGTGGATGTGGCCGTTAACTGTGCAGGCATTGCAGTGGCTATCAAGACATACAGCTTAAAGAAGAACCTGCCTCATAGCTTGGAAGACTTCCAGCGAGTCATCAATGTAAGGCCTTGGAGGTTCTCTAGGGGCAGGAGTTAAGAGGTGTCTGGCCATGTGTGTCCCCCGGACTTTTGGGGAGTAAAAGGCTCCCTCTGCCTTGGATCACACATCATCTCTCTTCCCATCTTCCAGGTGAATCTCATAGGTACCTTCAATGTGATCCGCCTTGTGGCTGGTGAGATGAGCCAGAATGAACCAGACCAGGGAGGCCAGCGTGGGGTCATCATCAACACTGCTAGCGTTGCTGCCTTTGAGGGCCAGGTATGTAGGCAGGGGCCAAGGGTTGTGCCTCTACAGTGACCTGTTGAGGCCCTCCCAACCTGTGACTTCCATGTCTTCCCCAGGTTGGCCAAGCTGCATACTCTGCTTCCAAGGGGGGCATAGTGGGCATGACGCTGCCCATTGCTCGGGATCTGGCTCCCATGGGCATCCGGGTGATGACTATTGCTCCAGGTACGCATTTCTCCTCTCCCTGCCCTACCTGGGATTGGTTGGGATCCATAGGCAATTGAGTGGGGAATGTGTTTACCATCTAAGCAAGAGCAGCCTCCATCTCTGGGGCCCAGGGAAGCACCAAGACAGGGCTAAGGTGAGGAAGGACTGGGTGCATATGAAAGCAAGGATGGGTCCCTGACTCTGGCTCTCTTATCTAGGTCTGTTTGGCACTCCTCTGCTGACTAGCCTTCCGGAGAAGGTGCGAAACTTCTTGGCCAGCCAGGTGCCCTTCCCCAGCCGACTGGGGGACCCTGCTGAGTATGCTCACCTGGCACAGACTATCATCGAGAACCCATTCCTCAATGGAGAGGTCATCCGGCTGGATGGGGCCATCCGCATGCAGCCTTGAAGGGAGAAGACCAAGAAAGCAGTTCCTCTGCCTCTCTTCCTTCCCCAGGGCTGCTTCTTTCCGACTTGGGAAGAAGCCCAGGAGCCATTTTGTAACTGCTTATCAGTTACCCTCTGTGCCTAATAAAGTCTATTTCTCACAGGGTGTGAGCAGTATTGTGTGCTAGGGACTGGCAAGGGGAAGAAAGGTGAAGTCTCTCACAGGGTTGGGTGTTCAGAGCCCTGGGGTAGGGTGGGGTGGGGAAGGCAGTACCTCATACTTTTTGTACCCTGTGACAACACATAGCCTTGGTTTTAATGAATAAATTTATTTTCTGGGATAGAAGGTGAGGGTATTGGCTTAGCTCTCTCCCATGGGGAATGGGTTAGGGGTGAGGGTAAGGAGCATTTTCTTCTTTGACTCCTGGCCATCTGTGAGCTCAATGAGGCGGGGAAGGAGAGATGCTCATTCTGAGCTCAGCGGCTGCTGGTGTTGAACTGTAGGTAATATTGGTCCATAGGTTGGTTGGTGTAGATTATTGAGTTCAGATACTTCTGCCTGTGAAAGAAGTCCAGGGTCCTCAGTTGATGGGCTTTCCCTCTCTCCCTGGTTCTTGCCATCCCTCCCCACCCTCCCTCGGCATTTGTCCCTGCCACCACCCCCTAGAACTAACTCACTGGGCTTTTTGCTCTGCAGCCAGGTACTGATTGAGGGAGCCTAGTCCCCTCCGAAGCTCAGCACACAATATCCTCTCCTGCTCTTCTAGCTCCAGTGTTGCCTGGGCCACACGCCGGGCCTGGTTTTCCCATTCAGTCTTCAGTGCTTGTTCAGCCTGGCGTTGTGCTTCCTTCTCATGGCGCTGTGCACCCTGGGCCTTCCTGATGGCAACTCGCTGCTCTGGAGTCATGCCCTTCCAGCAGTGAGGCAGAACCCGGTGGGGAGCCCTAGGGTTTCGGGCCACCTGCGGGTTCTCAGTCAGCAGGTTACTGGTGACCTGGCTCTGGATCTCCTTGAGGTTGGCCTCCCGTTCCTGCTGATGCTCACGGCGCTGCCGCTCAGCCAGCTCAGCTGCCTGAAGGGGCCCTCCAAGTGTGACTATTTGGTGCCCAACCTCAGGCAAGCCTCAGTAGTAGGGGTAGGGCTGGGGGAGGGAATGTAGCCTCATCTCAGAAGGGAGGGGTGGGATGATTAGGGAACTTCCCCCTTAGACCAAGAGGCTCGAGATGAGAAGGCAAGTCTTGTTCTCCAGTCATCTTGTGGTCTAGAGATGGGGAGGGGCAGCCTGTGCTGTATGGGGGATCTCAGGTGAAGGAAGGTGCTCAGGTAGATGAGAGGGCTGGTGTGTGAGGGGACAGACATGGTACAAGTTCCCCAGGACTTCATTCAGGGGGTGGGAAGAGCCTGGTGCACTGGATGGCTCAGGCCAACATACCTGGGCCTTGTTGGCGTTGGCCATTGCAGACATCATGGCTATGCGACAAGACTCCTCCAGCTTGGCCATCTGCATGGCCCGCATGTCCATGGCCATGCGCAGCTGGTCACTGAGCATATCTACACAGAGAAACGTGGCTGGGGGTACTGTACTGGCCTGCTCCACTCCCGGTTTGCTTACTTAGCCATTTGTTCAGTAAGCTTTGTGTATGTGTGTTTCTGGGAAGAGGGTAGTGTCTGAGCTGTAGGGATACAGGAGCAGTTGTCCTCTGGGCTAGGGACAGCCCAAACTGCATCAAGTGCCTAAATGGAAGATGCCTCCTATGGACTTGGGGCCCAATCCCAGCTCTGGCACTTCTGTGGCCTTGGATAAGTGATTTCACCTCTCTGAACCTCAGTCCAAGGGGTGAAGCGTTGGGTACTGAGGACACCACAGAATTAGATCCTGTCCTCAGAGAACTCCCTGCCTAGCAGAGGAGACAGATCAGACAGAATTGAGACCACAATCTGAAAAGAACAACTGGAGAGAAGGATGAGAGCCCTTCAAAAAGCTCATGGAAAAAATGGAATTACAAGATGTTTCTTTTGGTACAAAACCATTGACATGCATGCAGTTTTTTCATCCAGACTTTTGGAAGACTCCTCCTACACAGAGCATTATGAAGGCTTAGGGTGGTAGGTGAGACAAAAAGGAAGAGATCTTTGAAATAGATGGTATCTAGAGGTAAAAGGGACAAAGGGTATTCTGGGTTGGGGGCACAGCATAAACAAAGCAACTGACATTTCCCTCCATTCCAGCCACAGTGTTCTTGTGGTTCTAGGAGCTGTCAGACACTGTACTGTGCAACCGGAGTACAGAGGTAGACACGAGAGAAATGACTCATCTTCGATGAGCTGACGCTTTGGAGAGAAGGCAGACATTAACCAAAGACTTTCCCAGTTACTTACAACCCCAGTAAGCGTACAATGGAACAGGGTGCTGTCATGGAAGGGAAGAGTGGGTAGGTAGAACAGGATCCTTGCCCTGGAAGAGCTTCCTCTACTGGGAGGGCAGGACGTGGCCACAGAGAGTACTGGAATAATAGTAGCCGTTCTGTGTGGCCTGTGTGATTATCCCCATTTTAAAGATGTAGCAACTGATTCACAGAGTGGAAGAGCTGTTTGCCACACCAGCTCACAAGTGGCAGAGCTGTTGAGTCTGCACTAATGCTGCCTCCAGGTAAGGAAAGTGCCAAGCTCATGTGGGCACAACATCTACTACTGTCAGTTACTGGAGAAAAGTCAAGAAGGTTGGGGCCTATACAGGCTGACCTTTCAGCAAGAGCCCCATGGGTAATTGGACCTCCCTACATAGTTCTGGTCTTCTGGACAGTGGCCCTCTAGGCCTCAACTCAAGTCTCTGAGTCTGGAAAACCGGGCTGCTTACCTGTATACTTCTCTTCAGCCTTGGCTTGCTGTTTCTCCTGCATCTGACTATTCAGGCTGCACCTGAACTGCTCCTGCTGCATTCTCAGGCATGTGGCCCTGTCCAGGTCCTCCCCAGAGAAACACTGTAGGCTGGATGGGCCACAGCAGGGATCACTGTCACCAGGCTGGCCTGGAAACTCCTTCCACAGTTGGTCTGGATCCCAAAAGTCAAATTCATTACTGGTCTTGACTTGCTGCTTCTGGTCCCGATATTCCTGGACTTTCCTAGCCAGCCGGCGTGAGCGTTCTGACTCTTCCTTCTCTAACATCTGGGCTACCAAGTCATAGTGCACTTGGCTGGTACCTGAGGGGTGGTGGACAGAGTCATAGACAAGGCAACACAGGAAGGACAGAGCCCACTGAGCATGGCTTCTGCTCCCAAGGCCCATTGGCTTGTCCTACTCCCCAGGGGCCTCAGGCCCCCCTCAGAGCAGAACTGCCCTACCTCAGCCCCTTCCAGTTCTTGCTTTACTCCCTATCTGGCCTTTGGCCTTGGGCTTTTACCATAAGCTTGCTCCTTGTTCCACTCGTCTGCTTCTCGAAGCTTTCGCTCTTCTACCTGGTTGTTCAGGGCTTCAACATCCACCTGGTTCCAAAGAAGGAGCTAAATCAGGGTAGGGGCTCAGGATGGGGCCTTGACCACTCTAGCAAACTCTTCAGAATTTACTCATTTCCAAATCCTCCTATTGCTCCACATGACCTACTGGATAGAGTTCTAACCCCTGAGCATAGCATCAGAGTCCAGCTGTGGTATAGCCTCTCTCTGGTCTCGTCTCTTTCCCTGTTCCACCAGCCTTCAGAGTGGAGTTTATAGTTCCGGCACATTTTAGGCTATTGCCAACCTATAGTCTTTGCTCAGACTGCTCCCTCTACTTGACACCATTTCCTTCTCTCTTTACCCAAACTCCAGTTTTCTTTCATGACCAGCTCAGGCTCACCTCACTGACCACCCCTCCCCCCTCAGGCAGGATCTACTGCCATACAGCCTAGAACCCCCTTGTCCACATGATGCTAGTTTGCCTCTCTGCCAGGCGGAGAGCCCTTTCAGGGCAGGGACCAGGCCTTATTCATCTTTGTATCCCCACTGCCCAACACAGTGGTCAGCACAGAGCAAACCCTGAGGAGTGCACCTTGTTAAGACTCATTGCTACACTTCCTTTATTTTACCTCCTTGTACAGAGGAGGAGCCTGGAGCTCAGAGACGGCGGGTGACTTATCCAAAGTCACATCTATCCAACAGCAGACCTGGCTTTGAACAGGGGTATGGTGGTTTTTCCAGAAGATCCCATGCTGAATCCTCCTCTATCCACCCGCCCAGCCATCTTTTAGTTTGTTTCTTACATTATTGGTATTTTGTCTTTATTTTTTGATCGTGATTCATTTAAAACATTTCCAAATAGTACAACAGGAAATACTGTTTAGTGTACCTCAGCCTGGTAAACAGTTTTTTATGTAGCCTTAAAGAGCTGGCTCAGGCATATACAATACTGAATATTCTTCAGGCCTCTTTTGGCTCAAACCCAGGCTACACAGCCCAGAGCTAACCTGGGAAGAGTCAGTTGCCATCCCCAGGCTCTTGTGCTATACCAGGCCCTGGGCCTGGGGTAGGGGTGGTGATGCCTTCTCCCCATCTCCTTCCGTTCCAGCCCTAGGGCCTGTTTGAATCAGGGAAAGGGCTATGACAGGCGCTGTTGCATTCCTCTCCGGGTAGAAGATGAAGTGGCCCTACTGCCCACTTACCCCTATGACTCGGTTCCGCACATTGAAGAATCGGCTTTGTCGCTCTTTTTCTCTATTTCTTCTGGCCTCAATGGCTGCCACTTCCTTGGGATCGGATGGGAAGTCTAATTTAAACATCTGGAGAAAAGGGGAAGTAGAATGGCCCATCAGTGCAAGCCCCCAGCCTTGAGTATACTCCACCCTCTATTCCTCACCCTACCGCTTCCTAGTGATTTGATTTTCCAGCATACTTCGTATCTCTGTTTTCCATCCCTGTCATCACCACCCTAATTCAGGCCTCACAGTGGTATCATGCAACATTCCCAGAGCCTCACTGGCCTTCCTTGCCCCATGGTCACCCTCTCTGCACTGGCTTTATCTGAGCTAGGCTACCTGAGTGATCTTTCCGAAAGCAAACCTGACTGTGCCATTCCGCAGCTTAAAACCTTCAAAAGCAGCTTTCGAGTAAACGGCTCCATGGTGCTTACAAGGCGGGGTCCAGTTCCCCATTACTGGATCTATAAGGTTCTTCATCATCTGAGCCCTGCTCACTTTTCTAGGCCTCAAAAGCACAGATAGCACTTCCCCCTTTTCATTATGATCTAATGAGTTTTCCTCGTGTCAGTAAATGACATCACCATTAACCTAGTTGCTCAGGCCCCAAATCCCGGAAGCATCCTTGAATTCTTCCTCTTGCTCCCTCTTCCTTCAAGCCCCCATTATCACCTTCCTGAGTGACTACAAGAGTCTCCACATTGCTTTTCCTGCTCTCTCTGTTGTCTTCTTTATAGCCTGCTCATCACACAGAAACCAGAAGCAGCTCTCTTTTCTCTAATCAATTCCCCCAACCCTGTACTTTTGTGACTTATTTTCTAGTGGAACGAAAGGATAGAGTGTTTATATCTACCTTTGTTCCTTCAGGTTTTCAGAAGCTCACTTGTGGCATTGTGAGCCAGCCAAAGCTGCAGCCAGAAGAAACTCTGCAAACAAATCTGATGATATCTCTTACCTACTTAAAGTCTTTCATTGAACTTAGAATAAGAGCCCAACTCTTCACTGTGGACTTTCAAGATCCAGTTCCTTTGATTTCTCATGCCACTATCTACCTTGTCTCTAGTGCCCCAGGCACAGGGGCCTCCTACCAAGCCCAGGGACACAGCAAAACTGTTCCCACCTCAGGGCCTTTCTATGTGGTGTTTCTGTGTTTGCAACATCATTCCTCAACTCCTTCCATAGCTATTCTGGTGTGTTTGTTTGCTTTTGAAACCATTTTGTGACTATCAAGTAGTTGATACACACAGGAAAATACATACAACCCATATGTCAGTTAGGAAGCATGAAAATAGAGACCCATGAACCAACTCTCCAGAGGCAGAGAGAAAGCACGCGAGAGAGGTATCTTCTATCCGCCGCAAGTAATGAGCCATTTCTCCAAGAGTACCCCAGACACCAGCCAAAATGTGTTACCATTCCATTGTGTTCATTAATATTCTGAGTATACGTATGGATCTCTAGACAATATTTAAATTTTTTTTTATTTTAATAAATTATCAGGCTGTACATATTCTTCTGCACCGTGCTTTTCTCATTCAATGTTCACTGCACCACCATTTAACAAATACCTGTGGAGTGTCTACTAGTGGCTAGACACTTCTGTAAGCCTTTGGGAGACCACAAAGAACAAAACTGCCAAAAATCCAAATTCTTTTGGAGGTTGCTTTTTAGTGGAGGCAGACAGATAATAAAGAGTAAAACAAAAATGTATGTTAGTTTGTAAGATGATAAGTGATATAGGAAAATATAGAATATATATATATATATATATGGAGGGAGAGAGGGAGGGAGAGAGGGAGAGAGCGAGTGAGCCAGCACCAAGGAGATGGAGGAGTGTTGCAATTTATGGAAATGAGAAGCACCATGGCTGAGAAGGCGAGGGGATCACCCATGCAAATATCTGGGAGGAAAGCATTCCAGGCAGAATGAACAGCAAGCACAAAGGCCTCAGCACCAGGCAAGTGTGGTTGGTGAGACCGAGTGAAAGACAGGTGGGGAGGAATGACGTCAGAAAGATGACGGGGCACCAGACCATGCAGTTTATATTATAAAGCCTTTGGCTTTAACTGAGAAAATGAGCAGCTGTTGGAAGGTTTTGAGCAGTGGACTGATGTGGTCTGCCTTTTGACTTTTTTTTTTACAACTTATTTTTATGTATTTGAAAGGCAGAGGGGCTGGCGCTGTGGCGCAGCGGGTTAAAGCCCTGGCCTGAAGTGATGGCATCCCATATGGGCGCCGGTTCTAGTCCCGGCTGTTCCTCTTCTGATCCAGCTCTCTGCTATGGCCCAAGTCCTTGGGCCCCTGCACCCGTGTAGGAGACTCGGAAGAAGCTCCTGGCTCCTGGCTTCAGATCGGCGCAGCTTCCACCATTGCGGCCATCTGGGGAGTGAACCAGCAGATGGAGGACCTCTCTCTCTGTCTCTACCTCTCTGTGTAACTCTGTCTTTCAAGTAAATAAAATAAATCTTTTTTTAAAAAAAGGCAGAGTTACCGAGAGAGAGGGGGAGACGCACATAGAGAGATCTTGGATCAACTGGTTAACTCCCCAAATAGCTGCAAAGGCCAAAACTGGGCCAGGCTGAAGCCAGGGGCCTGGAACTCCATTTGGGTCTCCTACATGGGTGCAGGAACCCAAGGACTTGAGCCATCTTCCGCTGCTCTCTCAGGCCATTAACAGGGAGCTGGATAGGAACTGGAGCAGCTGGGACTGAAACCAGCATCCATGTGGCATGCCCGCATTGCGGGCAGCAGTATAATCTGATGTGCCACAATGCCGGCTTTCTGACTTTTGACTTTTTTTTTTAAAGATTTATTTATTTTATTTGAAAGTCACAGTTACACACAGAGAGGAGAGGCAGAGAGAGAGAGGTCTTCCATCTGCTGGTTCACTCCCCAATTGGCCACAACGGCCAGAGCTGTGCCGATCCGAAGCCAGGAACCAGGAGCTTCTTCCAGTTCTCCCATGTGGGCACAGGGGCCCAAGGACTTGACCCATCTTCCACTGCTTTCCCAGGCCATAGCAGAGAGCTGGATTGGAAGTGGAGCAGCCGGGTCTTGAACTGGCGCCCATATGGGATGCCGGCACTGCAGGCAGCGGCCTTACCCGCTACACCACAGCACCAGCCCCTCCCATCTATTCTTAACATAGCAAAGTTATCTTTTAAAAGTCAAAAGTTGGGGCCGGCACTGTGGCATAGCAGGTAAAGCTGCTGCCTGCAGTGCCAGCATCCCATATGGGCGCCAGTTTGAGACTTGGCTGCTCCACTTCCAATCAAGCTGTCTGCTATGGCCTGGGAAAGCAGTGGAAGATGGCCCAAGTCCTTGGGCCCCTGCACCCATGTGGGAGACCTGGAATAAGCTTCTGGCTCCTGGTTTTGGATTGGCGCATCTCCTGCCGGTGCAGCCAACTGGGAAGTGAACCAATGGATGGAAGACCTTTCTCTCTCTCTGTGTAACTCTGATTTCCAAATAAATAAATAAATCTTTTTTTAATAGACTGGAGAGAAAGGTCGGGCAAGGCTAGAAGTAGACCAGTCAGAGGGCTGTTGCAGAGTTGCCCATGCAAAAGATGAATGTGACTCCTACCAGCTAGCAGCAGCAGAGGTGGTGAGAACGGGTCAGATTCTAGATATACTTTGAAGGCAGAGCTGACTGGACTTCCTGACAGATGTGATGTGCATTGTGAGAAGTATCCAGAATGACTTCAAGGATTTGAGCCTGAGCCCAAATCATCAAGTGAATAGTCTGGGTGGAGAACACACATGGGCTTGGGGGTAGGATTAGGAGGTGAGTTTGAAACATGCAGAGTTTGAGGGGTCTTTTGCATATCCCCTGTTAGCATACAGATGGCATGGTCAATTTCATTGCTGTTCAAAAATACTGGCTGCTACTCCCCATGGGATTATGCACCCCTATCTTATTGTCCTGGAGGTCAGCCATGTGATTTGCTGACCTCCTCTGCCACATGAGGAGGACTGACCCGTGCTACTCTCAAAGCAAACTAAGGCTATTAAATGATGGCCACTTTTTCTCTTCACTCTCTGCCATGAATGAGACTGGCAAAGTCCCAGATGAGGGCTATTCTTTCAGCTTGAGTCCTGGAATGATGACATAGAGCAGAGATGTAGCCAACTCACAGTACAAGAAGCCTAAGAAATAAACCTTTGTTTTTATAAGCTGTTGGGAATGCAGGGTTTGGAACCTCAGCCTTCAGACATCATTTTTTTAAAAAACAGTGACAGGAATGAAACATGACAACCATCAGTTTAAGTCTGAGAATGGCATCAACCCCCGCCTACTGGTTCCAACTGCTACCACAATATAAGGTCACGGAAGAAGATTCAGCAGCCATTTTAAGCTGCTTGGATCGTTAAGGCCATGACCTTAGTAAAGAGCAGATAGGAGGTGATAACAGGGGGATGAGAGGATGGAGGTCAGGAATAGAGAAAGGTGGGAGCAGAATTTAGAGGGACAGGGGTACACAGGAGGAGGAGAATGGAGGGCATTGAGGGAAGAGGAAAGGGGGGAGGCTGGCGCTGCAGCTCACTAGGCTAATTCTCCTGCCTGTGGCGCCAGTACTCCGGGTTCTAGTCCCAGTTGGGGCGCCGGATCCTGTCCCGGTTGCTCCTCTTCCAGTCCAGTTCTCTGCTGTGACCTGGGAAGGCAGTGGAGGATGGTGCAAGTGCTTGGGCCTTGCACCTGCATGGGAGTCCAGGAGGAAGCACCTGGCTCCTGGCTTCGAATTGGCGCAGCGCGCTGGCTGTAGTGGCCATTTGGGGGGTGAACCAAAGGAAGGAAGACCTTTCTCTCTGTCTCTTTCTAACTCTGCCTGTGCCTGTCAAAAAAAAAAAAAAAAAAAAAAAGGAAAGGGGGGGGAAGCAAAGGAAAATGGCAGAGGTTTATGGAGCGGCGGGAATGGAGTGAAGGCAAAGTTAGATGGAGTGGGGAGAAGGGAAGAAGTATGGAGGTGGAGAACGCTGGCTTAAGGACCCCAACTCCTGGGGATCACGCAAACACCTTCCTCAGTAAGGAATCCAGATTTTGAAGCTCCTAGGTTGCATTTCAGCAGTCTCTGAGGTCTGTTTGGAGGAACAAGAGAGAGGGGCTGGGAATAGGGGCAGTAACTCAGACTATAGCCTCCCCCCACCCTCCTTCACATTTCATCCCATGTCTAATACATCACCATCAACAAGGTCTAAGCTCACCTAATACTGAATCCTCCCGCTGGCCCCTCCTTCCTACGCAGCCCTCTGCTCTGCAGGCTCCCGCCAGTTCCCAACCCTGTCCTTGTCCGGGCCTTCACGCCGACTAGGCTAAAAGCCACAGCTAAATTCCCACCTTCCACTTGCTCCCAAGGGCATAACCTTGCTGTGACTTCTGACTTGTGTCAGCAAGCGTGGGCACGGATCCCGCCTGCCTGTTCGGGTCCCAAAAGCTGCTGTGAATCCTCCAAGCAACCTCTCTACTGGTAACTTTGCCTTAGCTGTGGTTTGGTGCAGCCACACGCAACAATAAGGGGCAGGCAGACTAGCACCCTAGCAACAGATCAACAAACCTCCCCGCCAGACGGAAGTTCCCGCCGCTGGTTCCGGTTCTCACCGGAAGTCTGAAATCTCGTTGACTCGTCTTTAGTCTCGCGAAATTTCCCATCCGCCCGGCCTGCACTGCGGCGTTTCCCGCGCGGGCAAGCTCAGTTCTCCGGCGTACCGCGGGGGCTTCTTTTACCGCCGCCGGCGACGCCGCCCTTATGGGGTTCCTGAAATTGATTGAGATCGAGAACTTTAAATCGTACAAAGGTCGACAGATTATCGGACCATTTCAGAGGTTCACCGCCATCATTGGACCCAATGGCTCTGGTGAGATAAACCCAGCGATGGCCCTGCTTACGTCCCGAAACCCAGCCCATACTACCCGAACCTTTGCGAACCCTAAAGGGTCCCTTGGCACTCCTGGGTGGTGGTGGGGGCCGATTCTGGTTAGCTGTCCCCACTCGGGGGCTCTCCCTCGAACCTCTTGTCTGAGTTCTTCGTGGCCCCCGCTCCGGTCGGAGTGGTACGGGCCGCACTGTAATTACTCCGCCCACTACCCCCTCCCGCCAAAAGGGGCGCGACCGGACCCAGCTGCCAGCTTGCGCGTCGCGCCCTTCTCAGCCTTACTGGCTGGTTTCCGCTTCCCAGCCTTGTTGAACCCTTCCGGAAAATATGGGTCGGTTGGTAGCTTTCCCGTGGCTCTGGCCTCGAACGATACAGTTATGCTTCCGCCCGGCGCCTCCTCCCGCCTTGCATTGGTACGCTCCAATTCCTTTTTACGCTTCTCCCAGGGCGGCACTTACGAATTTCGGATCCAGCGTTCGAGTCTTTATGCCTGGGGTCCTGACCCCCATCTCAGAGGTGGTTGCCTCGAACCCGCTCCCTTTCCTGTCACCAAAGCCCTTAAAAGCCGTGAACTCATTGGCTCACCACATTTCTTGAATGCTTACTGTTTTAAGTTCAGGGTGCAGAAACAGCGGAGAGCACATCAAGTCCGTGCTCTCAGCTTCTGTTCTGGAAGGACAGAAGGAAGGAGGAGAAAAATAAGATAATTTTAGCTGGATCGCTTTCTAGCCTGAGAGGCTGCCCTTGCCGGAGTAGCTCATACTGAATCCCCAACCTAACCTGGAGGCTTGGCTGCCGTTGGCTCTCAGCTTCCTGTAGAGGTTCTCAACAGTGACGCTTGCAGCGAGATAATTCTTGGCTTTGGTCTCACTCCTGTGTATTGTGGGATACTTAGCAGCATCCCTGGCTAATGCTCGCTAGATGACCAGTAGCACCCTCTCTCCCCAGGTAAATGTTTCCAGACATTGCCAGAAGCCCTTGTTCGAAAACCACTGGCCTAAAGGGCTAATGATTAGGGCTCGTAGGGTTTTGGTGTAGTGGCCCCTTTGGAAAGAGCCAGGATGTGCGTCTTGGCCTTTGGTCCCTTAGCATTGGTTAATATGTATACTTTGCTGATCCAAAAAGGCCCTTGGCCTGACTGCCCCCCCCACCCTTCCCGTCTTCATTTCTACAAGGGATTCTTCGATTCCCCTTCAGTGAGTTAGCTCTTCCTCTCTGGCACCTGGTAGACTCTTTGTACACATTAACATTTTTTTCTGTCTGGTATTTATGGTGTATGTTTTTATATCTTTTTCTGAGATTTATTTTATTCGAAAGAGAGTTAATAGAGGTGGAGACACAGGAAGAGGTCTTGCATCCATATGGCTGCAACGACTGGAGCTGCACCCATCTGAAGCCAGGAGCCAGGAGCTTCTTCCGGATCTCCCACATAGGTGCAGGGGCCCAAGGACTTGGGCCATCCTCTACTGCTTTCCCAGGCTATTGCAGAGAGCTGGATCAGAAGTGGAGCAACTGGGACTCGAACTGGCATCCATATGGGATGCTGGCACTGCAGGCAGTGGCTTTACCTGCCATGCCACAGTGCTGGCTGTGAAACTGAAATTCTATACTCATTAAAAAACAAATCCCATTTCTCCCTTACTCAAGCCCCTGTTTTCTGTGTGTGTATGTGTGTGTGTGTGTGTAAGATTTATTTATTTGTTGGGCTAGCGATATGGCATAGTGGATAACTTGCGGCGCCAATATGGGCACCACTTTGAATCCCAGCTGCTCTACTTCCGATCTAGCTCCCTGCTAATGCACCAGGGAAGGCAGTGGAGGACGGCCCAAGTACTTTGGCCCTTGCACCTATGTGAGAGACCCAAAAGAAGCTCCTGGCTTTGGATTGGCCCAGCTTTGGCTCTTAAGGCCATTTGGGGAGTGAACCAGCAGATGAGAAATCTCTCTCTGCCTCTGCAACTCTGCCTTTCAAATAAATACATATTTTGAAAGAAAGGTTTGTTTATTTGAAGGGCAGAATTAGAGAGAGGGAGAGAAAGATCTTTCATCCATTGGTTCCCTCCCCAAATAACTGAAGCAGCCAGGAATGGGCCAGGCCAAAGCTAGGAGTCCGGAACTCTATCTGGGTCTCGCACATTGGTGGCAGGAGCCTAAGTACTTGGGCCACCCTCTCTGCTTTCGCAAGCACACTAGCAGGGAGCTGGGTTGGAAGTGGAACAGACAGGACTCCAACTGTCATTCATATGGGATGTCAGTGTTGCAGGCAGTGGCTTCATCTGCACCATGAGGCTGGCCCCCTGTTTTTGTTTTTAACATGGTGGAGATCAAACTGGATTGACTTTTTTATCTTGCTTGTTTCACCGTGTGTGGGCCTTTGCCTGTGTTGTTACAGGTTGTAGAACAATCTGTTCCATGAATGTAACATTTTCTTTTTAGATAGGGTTCTAGTTTCTGGCTGCTGTTAGTCATAACTGCAAGGGACTGATTCTCCTGTGACCCAGAGCTTTGGTTGGGCCCAGTTTATGGGGGCAGAAGACTATTCTCCCATTAGTCTGAGCCCTGAGTGATTAGGGGACATTGCTGCTCCGCTCAATATCTCCTTTATCCCGTTTCCTCTCCCTTTCTTCCTGACTTTCCCCTTTTGCTGTGTTCTTTCCTCCCTTAGGTAAGTCAAACCTCATGGATGCTATCAGCTTCGTGCTGGGTGAAAAAACCAGCAACCTGCGGGTTAAGACCCTCCGGGACCTGATCCATGGAGCTCCTGTGGGCAAGCCTGCTGCCAACCGGGCCTTTGTCAGCATGGTGTACTCTGAGGATGGTGCTGAGGACCGCACCTTTGCCCGCGTCATTGTAGGTGGGTGAGGCTGACCAGTTAGGCTCTTTGGGTCCGGGGAGGTGGCTGGACTAGTTAACTGGGGTAGTAGAACAGTGTGGCCCTCGCTTTCAACTCCTGCATTGTCTTGTAGGGGGTTCCTCTGAGTACAAGATCAACAATAAAGTGGTCCAGCTGCATGAGTACAGTGAAGAATTAGAGAAGTTGGGTATCCTCATCAAAGCTCGCAACTTCCTCGTCTTCCAGGTAGGTATTTAAGTAGTTATTGATTGTCTTTTTGTCAGCCTGTATCGCATCCCCACTGGGTCTGCTCCATCTCATGGTTTTTTGTGTTTTAAGTTTTTTTTTCACAGTGCTTAAACTCTTTATTGAAACATTATGTAAAATGGTGAATTTAAGATTGATTTATTTATTTGCGAGGCAGCATTACAGAGAGAGAGAGAGAGAGGGAAAGACAGAGAGTTCTTCTACCCGTTGGTTCACTCCCCAAGTGGCCGCAACAGCCGGAGCTGGGCTGATCCGGAACCAGGAGCTTCTTCTGGGTCTGCCACGCGGGTCCAGGGGCCCAAGCACTTGGGCCATCTTCTACTGCTTTCCTAGGCCATAGCAGAGAGCTGGATCAGAAGAGGAGCAGCCAGGACTCCAACTGGCACCCGTATGGGATGCCAGCGCCGCAGGCGGAGGCTTAGCCCACTACACCACAGTGCCGGGCACATCCATCTCAGGTTTCATCATCTCTCCCCTGAATGGCAGCTTCCTCACTGGGCTTCTTGACTCCGACCTGTCCCCTAACAGTTCATTCCCTAGGCCAGGTTTGTCACATGAGTACACACATCTTTCCTTAGGGCATCTCAGTGATTCTGTGTTACCTTGTGATGGTGCCTCTCGAATTAGTCTGCAGAGCAGCACTATCAGCCTCACCTGGAACATGTGAGACACGCACACGGTCAGGCCCCATCCCAGCCCTGCCTGCTCAGAAGGAGACTGTGGAGTGGGGCATAGCGGTTTGTGTTTGTAACAAGCTCTCCAGGGCATCATGATGCTTGCGTGTGTTTGAGAACCATTGCCTTAGGATGAAAATCCAAATTTCTAAGCCTGGGTTTGGGAAACACCATCGTTTGATTGGGCCCACATTTTACTAGTTGTAACTGCCAGTACTCTCCCTGCAGCCTACTCAAACCATTTACACTTCCCCAAATTCATGTTCTTCCTGTGGCCCGCAGGCTTTTGCTTACTGATTTTCCTCTATATGAATGAGCCTTTTCTCATTTTCTTGGTTAGTCTCCCTCTGTCTTCCAAACTCCGCTTAGATGTCACCTGTGGGAAGCCTTCCCAGATACACATCCCTACCAGTCTCCTGCCCCCAAGCTTCACTGAGTCCTTCTCTGTGCTGTTTCTGTCACTGCTCATGAAACGCTGTGTTCTCTCTGGATCTGTTTCTCCTACTCCCTGTTTTCAGAAGGCAGGGAATGTGTCCTCAAACCCCAGTGTGAAATGTGGCGCCCGGGGGTGGGGTGAGAGTGTGTGTCAGTGAACCTTTTTTGAATGAACGAGTGGGAGTGGGTAGGGGGAACTGTGCTGGCTGGGATCTAACTGGAAGAATGCCTTGACCTTTACCAGGGGGCTGTCGAATCTATTGCCATGAAGAATCCTAAAGAGAGGACAGCTCTATTTGAAGAGATCAGTCGTTCCGGAGAGCTGGCCCAGGAGTATGATAAGCGAAAGAAGGAGATGGTGAAGGCCGAGGAGGACACGCAGTTTAACTACCATCGCAAGAAGAACATCGCAGCTGAGCGCAAGGAGGCCAAACAGGAGAAAGAAGAGGTGGGTAGCCAGCCTGCCTGTCGGCTCTGAGGGGTCAGGCTGGAGCCAGTGCCTTCCTGATGCCCTCTGGGCCCCACTGCCTTGTCTGCACAGGCTGACCGCTACCAGCGCCTGAAGGATGAGGTGGTGCGAGCTCAGGTGCAGCTGCAGCTCTTCAAACTTTACCATAACGAAGTGGAAATCGAGAAGCTCAACAAGGAACTGGCCTCCAAGAACAAAGAGATTGAGAAGGACAAGAAGCGTATGGACAAAGTAGAGGACGAACTGAAGGAGAAGAAGAAGGAGCTGGGCAAAATGATGCGGGAGCAGCAGCAGATCGAGAAGGAGATCAAGTAAGAGGCAGCCCTGGGCCTGCAACTGGGGGCGGAGGGCGGGGAGCCAGACGCTGTGCTGCTCCCTGGGGCTCCTCTGCGCCTAGAGGCCAGTGCCTGTACTAGTTTTCTCTATTTCCCCCTTGACTGACTTTTGGCCAGAACCAGGCACATTTCTTAACTTGCATTTTAGACAAATAGAATATTTAAGTCCTCAGCCTCTGGGTAGGAGGGTACTTAGAAGAGAGAGAACTTGAAAGGGGTGATGGCCTTGCCAAGGGAAAGGGAGGGAGGATGGGAGGCCTAGCCACTGGAGTGGCCAAGAAAGCCTCACTTACAAGAGGAATGCTGAAGCTAGCAGTTAAAAGCATGGGATGTGCAGCGTTTAAATCAGTGTTTTCCTTGTTAACTAAAGCAGACATAGGCTTTGGAAAGGTTCGATCAGATGGGGCACAACTCAGCAAGCACAGGGTATTCTTGGGAGTTGTTGATGAGGGGCCTGGCCTGACTGGGGTTGAGGCAGGGGTGGAAGGTTTGCCTTATGAATTGGCTAGAATGCTGAGCTGAAGCCAGAGGTTCCAGGGAGTAGTCTGGCTACTGCCCGTTTTTTGAGGCTCTGTGAGGCGTTGGGCCCTTGTTCTTTGAGGCAATTCACTGAAGCTGGCTGGGGGTTCAGTCCCCCCTTTCTTTGGGTAAGAAGCCCAAGAACCTTCCCGTCTTCTGTGCTCACTGATGTTCTCCCTGACCTCTGTCAAAAGGGAAAAGGACTCGGAGCTGAACCAGAAGCGCCCTCAGTACATCAAAGCCAAGGAGAACACGTCCCACAAAATCAAGAAGCTCGAGGCAGCCAAGAAGTCTCTGCAGAACGCTCAGAAGCACTACAAGAAGCGTAAAGGGGACATGGACGAGCTGGAGAAGGAGATGCTGTCCGTGGAGAAGGCCCGGCAGGAGTTTGAAGAGCGCATGGAAGAGGAGAGTCAGAGTCAGGGCAGAGACTTGACGCTAGAGGAGAATCAGGTGAGGCCCTGGAGGGCTTAGTGGGGAGGAGACGGCTGCGCCAATGTGCTCATGGCTGTCCTCCTTTACCCTCCCTGACACAGGTGAAGAAATACCACCGGTTGAAAGAGGAAGCCAGCAAGAGAGCAGCTACCTTGGCCCAGGAGTTGGAGAAGTTTAACCGAGACCAGAAAGCTGATCAAGACCGTCTAGATCTGGAAGAACGGAAGAAAGTGGAGACGGAGGTGGGCATGAGTCACAAGAATGGGGATGGAGGCCTGAGGAGAGGAAGTCATGAGACTGTGAATGCAGATACAGTAGTTAGCATCTATTGAGCACTTACTGTGTGCCGGGCACTGTTCTGCACATGGATTCATTTAATTCTTCATTTGTGACTGCCATTATGGGAGGATGACTCCTGGTATCCTCATTTTCCAAACGATGAAAGGACAGCACAGAGGTGGGATGATAACAGAGATACTAACTTGTTATGACACCCCAGGAGCCTACAATGTTCTAGGCATTCTGCCAAGCACTTCTTTTCCTTATTTAAAAGAATGGGGCAGGCGTTAGTATTAATGGCTACCCTGTACTAAGCACTTAACAGGTATTCTGTGATGCCCACACTTTACAGATGAGAAAACAGATGCAGTAAGGCCTGCAAAGCTTTATTTTGCCCTGATTTGATCCTCCATAGTTCTGGAGCCCTGGGAAGTTCCCATTTGTCAGTAGACAACACTGATTGCTATCTGTTGTATCCTTTTTAGTAGGCCTCCTGCATTAGTAACAGATTGTCTTAGATTGTTGAGTTCTTGGCGCATACAGGGTATAAGACAGGGCCCCGTGGTCTTAGAGTTTATTTGCTCAGCCCCTGGTGATGGGATGTATTTGTTTCCCAGGCCAAGATTAAGCAGAAGCTGCGGGAGATTGAAGAGAATCAGAAGCGGATTGAGAAACTAGAGGAATATATCACCACCAGCAAGTATGTAGTTCTGCTGCTTCCCCCCTTCCAGGCCTGTTCCTGTGACCCTGCCTGTGCTGGCCCTCTTTAGGTAGGACCCACAGAGTCTCTCTCAGCCAGGGGTGTTACCTGACCAGCCAGGCTAAACTGCTGTGTTCTCTGTCTTCGTAGACAGTCCCTAGAGGAGCAGAAGAAGCTAGAGGGGGAGCTGACAGAGGAGGTAGAGATGGCCAAGCGGCGTATCGATGAGATCAATAAGGAGCTGAACCAGGTGATGGAGCAGCTAGGGGATGCCCGCATCGACCGCCAGGAGAGCAGCCGCCAGCAACGGAAGGCAGAGATAATGGAAAGCATCAAGCGCCTTTACCCTGGCTCCGTGGTAAGAGTGGAAGGGAACTCCTGTCCTGAGCACTTACTCTCACGTTCACCTGTCGTACGATTTTACCAGCAGCCCCGTGAGGACAGGCTCGCTCATCTCCTTTTATAACTGGAGAAACAGATGCAGAAAGGTTAAATGACTTGCCCAAAGCAGTCCGGCTGAGAGCTGGGAGAACTGTAATTCAGGTCTAGCTCAGTTCTTTGCCTCAGACCAATCGCATCTTCCTGAAGGGTTGTCTTGCTTTGTCTACTCCTCTGAGGGGAGTAGGGAAAGCAGGGGAGGCTTTGGAATGGGGAGGGGCCATAGGATGGAATTATTCCTTCCCCTCCGCAAAGTAGCCAAATGCAGTCTCTGAGCTCCCTTGGCATATAGCAGCGGGACCATTGACTTTTAGACCTTTATTAGATCTCTTGGACTCTTTTTCATCAAATCCTGAGTTCCTGGGTTTCTTGAATGTTATCCCAGTCATGATTCAACTTAGTTTGGTTCCACATATTTTTCTCTCACTTCCGTAGGCACTGCTGGGGAGGTAAGTATGAATTAGTCTCAGTCCCTGCCCTTGAAGATCTTAACCCTTTGTCTGATCATTCCTAGGGAATTAGGCCTGATTTGGGGGTATTGGAGAAGGGAACTGGTAAAAAATTAATTTTGAATCTGAGATCATGTACCAATATATAAGGTATCTGGCATCGTGTCCCACCCACCAAACCTTTCTTCAGCTTAAACCAGCCAGGTATCCTCCAATTCAGTTCTGACACTATCTACTTGGAGACAGTCTCAGATCCCATAGGTCACAAGACTACCCTACTTCACCCCAATTGCAAGGTCGTGGCCTGTGGTTTTGCCAGTCTGCTGTAAGTTATGAGAAGACCCCATGATCCCTTCCTGAGGTAATGAATTTGCTACAATGTCTCAGAACTTTGGGAAACACTTCACTTAATGTTTATCCTTTATTAAAAGGAATACAAAGGGAACAGATTAATAGCTAGTTGGAAGAGATGAATAGGGCAAGGGTAGGGGAGGAGGGATGTGGAGCTTCTATGCCCTCTCTGGGTAAGCCCCCCTCCAGGAATCTTCTCATGATCACCTATCTAGAAGTTCCTCAAACCTAATTTTGGGTTTTGTATAAATGTCTCATCATATAGGCGTGATTTATCAAATCATTGGCCACTGATAATCAGCTCAACCTTCAACCCCTCTCCCCTCCCTGGAGGTTGGGAGCTGGGACGGAAAGTCCCAGCCTTTAATGATTCTTTCGTTTTTGTGGTGACGAGCTCCTGTCTTTAAGCTGTCTAGAAGCTACCAGTCATCTGCTTAGCATATAAAAGACACTGTTCACTCCAGAGAGTCCAGGGTTTTAGGAGTTCTTGACCTCAGTTCAGAAACTGAGGTCAAGACCAAATAGATGTTAAGTCAGAAGGTAGTGGTTCCTTACTGGAGTCCCATTCGGTCGTTAGTAGTTAATCTCCCAGGATGAGATTTGTAGGCTTCCATTCCATCTTGTTGGGCTCTGGAAGCAGTAGTCTCAGCCTGCTTGTGCTTTCCCCTGTCAGTTATCTGGTATAATTGCGCCTGGAGACAGTATCATCTCTTGCTTGGCGCCTCCCTTGAGGTACTCTTGTAATAGTGGGTTTCCTTCATTACATAACCCATCATTTCCTCCCTTTGCCCTCCTTCTCGTACCCAGACCTTCCTGCTTTTGGCAAGGGCATTAAGATTGGCTGCTACGCTGGTGTGGATTGCAGGCAGCAGTGCGAGTCTAGCCAGTGCTGCCTGCTCAGACCATTCCTACTTGCACAGGATAAGATTACAAAGCTGCAGTTAGTGGGCAGTCTTTTTCTTTTCTTTTCTTTTTTTTTAAAGATTTATTTATTTGAGTGCAGAGGCAGAGAGAAAGAGAGAAGTCTTCCATCTGCTGGTTCACTTCAGAGCTAGGCCCATCTGAAACCAGGAGCCAGGAGCTTCCTCCAGGTCTCTCACACAGTTGCAGGGGCCCAAGAACTTGGGCCATCTTCCACTGCTTTCCCTGGGCCTAGCAGGGAGCTGGATCAGAAGTGGAGCAGCCAGGACTCAAACTGGCACCCATATGGGATGCGCACACTGCAGGCTGCAGCTTTACCTGTTACGCCACAGTGCCGGCCTCATGGGTTGTCTTGTCCAGTAGGCACTGCCAGCTGCATTCCCTGATTCTGATACAAATTCTAGCCTGCCCTTCTGTCCAGGCTGGAAAATGGGATTCGTGAGCCAGTTCCCGAAAGCCTCACACTTCAGTGTTGCCTTTCTCCTTTACTCAGTACGGCCGCCTCATTGACCTCTGCCAGCCCACACAGAAGAAGTATCAGATTGCTGTGACCAAGGTGTTGGGCAAGAACATGGATGCCATTATTGTTGACTCAGAGAAGACGGGCCGGGACTGTATTCAGTATATCAAGGAGCAGCGTGGGGAGCCTGAGACCTTCTTGCCTCTTGACTACCTGGAGGTGAGGCTTGTGAGGGTGGGAGTCAGGTCGGGGCAGTGTTTGAGAGCCCCTCCTCTCTGCCCTCTGTTCTGCCGCTTTACTGGGCCTCTCCCAACAGGTGAAACCAACAGATGAGAAGCTCCGGGAGCTGAAGGGGGCCAAGCTCGTGATTGATGTGATTCGCTACGAACCACCCCATATCAAAAAGGCCCTGCAGTATGCGTGCGGTAATGCCCTTGTCTGTGACAACGTGGAAGACGCCCGCCGCATTGCCTTTGGAGGCCACCAGCGCCACAAGGTGTGAATTCTCTTCCCCAGGTGCGAGCAGGACAGGCTCAATCCCGGAGATCCCTGTGTTCAGCTTCTTTCCCCTCTTCTCCTCCATTCTCCTTACGGTTTGTAGACAGTGGCACTGGATGGGACCCTGTTCCAGAAGTCAGGAGTGATCTCTGGTGGGGCCAGTGACCTGAAGGCCAAGGCACGGCGCTGGGATGAGAAAGCAGTGGATAAGCTGAAAGAGAAGAAGGAGCGGCTGACAGAGGAGCTAAAAGTAAGCCACAGGCAGTGGTGCTGGTCCTTAATGTCAGGGCGTCGTAAGCCCAGGTTGGCTACCTTCTCACCACTTAGCCCTTCTTTCCTGTCTCCTTCAGGAGCAAATGAAGGCAAAGCGGAAAGAGGCAGAGCTGCGCCAGGTGCAGTCTCAGGCCCATGGCCTGCAGATGCGGCTCAAGTACTCACAGAGTGACCTAGAGCAGACCAAGACAAGACATCTGGCCCTCAATCTGCAGGTAGGGCCCGCCTTTCAGCCCTGTCCTCCAAAAGCCATCCTCAGGGTCCTAGCATAGGTTTTTCTGGGGGATGACAACTTCCTGCACTTCCTTGCCTCCTTCCAGCCTGCTTCAGGGAACTGAGCATAGCATGGACTCAGCCAGCCAGGGGATAAGATCGCGACGTCTAACGTGTTATGGCATTACGCAGGTTGTTTCTCAGTGTCCGTTTTCTCATCTTTATCTGTCAGATGGGAGATAGAATAGTCCCTATTTTATATGGTTGTTGTGATGATTGAAGTAATGCCTGTGAAGTGCTTACACTTCTAGGTGTTCAGCCAATGGGAGATGTTATTCGTATCATTCATTTATTCATTCAGCAAATATGTGAACTTCTGAAAGTGAATTGCAGGCGGATCTGTCCCTTTGGGTAGATATACTGTTCTAAATAATTTTTTTTTCTTATTTCCCCAGACCACCCTGGAGGTGTTAGATACTATGTAGTATATAAATCATTTTACCTTTTGCTAAACTCAAGTCCAAATTCTCAAACATAGCTGGCCCCAGGAGTTAGAGATAAGGGATTGTTGACCTATAACTAATGTTTACTGTGTGCCCAGCCTGTGGATTGAAGTTGACCTAATGGAGACAAGCGGGGAAGCGCTGTGGTGGCTCCAGGAGGAGAGGGTGGAGACTTGTCTAGGGTCAGGTTCTCTCAGCATATGCCTTTCCGCCCTTCCTGAGTGCAGTTAGGGTAGCTCTTTGCCTCCAAGGAGCCTTTCTCTTTCGTTCTCAACCCACTGCCCATAGGAAAAGTCCAAGCTGGAGAGTGAATTAGCTAACTTTGGGCCTCGCATTAATGACATCAAGAGGATCATCCAGAGCCGAGAGAGAGAGATGAAAGATTTGAAGGAGAAGATGAACCAGGTTGGTAGGGGGTGAGACTAGGGTTGGGAGCACGACTCCGTCTGGAAAGACTGCTGCCCTCTGGCTTTCTCCTCAGGTAGAGGATGAGGTGTTCGAAGAGTTTTGTCGGGAGATTGGTGTGCGCAACATCCGGGAATTTGAGGAAGAGAAGGTGAAGCGGCAGAATGAGATCGCCAAGAAGCGGTAGGTGGGAGTACTGCAGAGGTACTGGGTTGCCTTGAGCCCCCAGCCTGACATTTGGGAAGTTCAGATGCCATCAGAAAGCATGAAGCAGCTCTTAGATTTATGGGCGTTTATTATAGGAGGTAAGCCTTAAGGAAGAGGGTGGTCGGAGAGATAATGCAGCCTAGTATAGTGAGGTGCCAGCTTAAAACTTGGTTTTCCTGCATTAAAATCTCAGCTGCTCACCTTGTTTTGACCTTTCTATGTTGCAGTTTCTGTAAGATGGGATAATAATGAGACCAGTCTTGTGGTATTATTGGGAAGATCAGATGAAATAATCCATAGTGTATTTTGCATAATACTTAGTACCTGCTAGGAGCAATGAATGCTATGTTTTATTGTCACTTTCCTGATGGCAGTGCTGGGGGTGGGGAGGGTGGGGAGATCGGAGGAAAGAAGTTCCAGATTGGAAGAATAGCCACAACTAGACAAGCTACTGCTTTCTTCCTTGCTTCAGCAAACATGTCATAAATACCTACCTTGTGCCAGGTTGTACTTGGTATTGGAGGGGAGAGGGGAGATGGGGTAGGACAGAAACATGGCATGGTCACCCTCCTTAGGCCCTGGGCCTCGGTCAACAGTTCATATAGCCTTTTACCCATACAGTAAATATTTCTTGCTCTCCTATCCCAAGCCAGGCTCAGGGGTTAGAGAATTGAAATAGTGGTTGTTTCTTTCCTCAGGGAATTTAACCAAGTACTGGGAGAAACCCATAGATCAACAGTTTCAAAACAGGATGACCGATGGTGTAATTGGGGTAGATAGAGAATACAGAGGAGATTTTTGAAGGAATTACAAATCAACAAGAGGAAAAATAAAAATGACAAGAAACCCAGTTGAAAAAATAAAGTGGGCAGAGGATGTAGTTACCATTTCATGGAAAGAAGCTTCACTGGCTAACAGTTGTTAGGAATTTATGTTCAATCTCTTCATCAGAGGAATACAAACTAAAATCAATCTAGCAGGATTTGGTGAAAGTAAGTCTACATATGTCCTGTGTGTTATGTGGACATAATGTGCTCTGGCTATGTGTTCCAGAGAGCCTTGCCACGGGCTCATAAAGAGACATGTTTAGAGTTGTTGTTCTTGGCATAATTTGTGGCTATGTGATGTTGGTGACAGTGTAGATGGTCATCAGTGGGAGAAAGTGTAGGTTATACATGGTAAATATACAGGCTATGAAATTCTGTGTAGCTGTTCAAAGCAAGATCGAGATTTATAGGCAGTAACACAGTAACATGAATAAATTGTTACCTGGTATTTACTGAAAAAAAAAAAAAGGATTAAACTTTGTGGTACTGTGTATTTGTGTGAATCTTGAAACTATGACATTTTGCAAGATACGCATTTGTGTGTGTGTGTGATGCTTTGGGGTACATGTTCACAGGAGGGAAGGTAATGGAGTAAGAATTAGGGATTGAAACAGTAGACAAGGGAAGGGTCTTGTGCAGACGTTGGTTAAGTGTATTATGAATTGTGGGGTTTGATAAACTCAGCTCTGCTCCTGAAAGGGAGGAAACTAACAAAGAACAGCGGAAACTGCTTGCAACCATCAGGGAAGGTTTTGGAGAACAAGTAGTGGGGAATCGAAGCCTGAAGAGTGAGTAGGATTTAGCCAGCCGGGGCAGCAACAGAAGAAGGGAGTTCCAGGCAGTGAGAACAGCATGCTTGGAGGTGTGAGAGAGCATGCCTTGTTCTGGATACTAAGTAGTTTTGAATGTCTGGAGCATAAAAACGGGGTCAGGAGGAAGGCGGGGGTGGTGGAGAGGTCAGCGGGGGCCAGATCACAGAGGGCTTTATGAGTCACACATAGGAGATTGGACTTAAAATTGCATAGCTCAAAATTACAGTTAATTACATTCCATTTGGATTAGAGTGACTAATAGGTTTAAGCTGCTAGCATGACATCTGGCAGCAGCTGTCATACCATACTGGGGGGTGGAGGGGTAGTTGGAAGTTAGCCCTGCCTGGCCTGCTAGCGTCTATGTATGCTGGTTTTGCACCCTGTGTTTCTGGAGAGATGATGAGGAAGACAATAGTGAGAACCTAGTCTTTTCTCATGTTTTTGTACTCCCAAGCAATTCCCCTCTAAGAGGTTCTGTAATCTTAAGGCACAGAAAGCCCTTGGGCAAAGATGAGCTGAGTACAGGTAATATACCTGGCGATGATAACTACAATTTATTGAGTAGTTACTGTGTGGCAGTCATGGCAGTAAGGAGTTTATGCAAATTGACTTGTTTAAAAAATAAATCTCCTGATAACTCTTCTATTTGTGAGGCATAGAGAGGATAACTAACTTGTCTGAGATCACACCACTATTAAGTGCCAGTGTGGAGAGACCAGTTTCAACTCACTACATTATAGTGCAGTGGCGGTAATATGAGGAAGAGCACAGATTTTACTGTTAGATGTGGGTTCTGATCTCACGTGTAACCATTTACTAAGGCCTTGGGCAAGGTCTTTTACCTCTGGGCCTGTTTCCTCCTTTGTAAAATTAGGATAATAATGCCTGCTTGTGGAGTTGCTGATGAGAGGATTAAAGATGCTATATGTACCTAGAAGCTAAATAAAGAGTAATTGCCACAGCTGGTGGATCCAGATGGACCTTTTAATGCCTACTTCTAGGAACTCGAAAGGGTACTGTACTCACTAATGTTTAAAGGGCTTTAGCCCAGTCACCCTGGCCTGTGTCATGTCCCTAGGGCAAGGCTGAGAAACTTAGCTCTCCAACATTAGGGAGCAGTTTTATGTCTATAGTTGTGGATGAGCTGGGTGGTGACTAGAACTCAGGAGTAACTCTGGGGTCCCGAGCCCTGGGCCTAGTTTCCCTTTTCCCCCAACAGTTTGGAGTTTGAGAACCAGAAGACTCGCTTGGGTATCCAGTTGGATTTTGAAAAGAACCAACTGAAGGAGGACCAGGATAAAGTCCACATGTGGGAGCAGACAGTGAAAAAGGATGAAAATGAGATAGAAAAGCTGAAGAAGGTAAGGAAGGAGAAGATTGAAAGACAAAAAACTGGGAGGAAAAATTGGAAGAAATATGATGGACAGAAAGACAGTGTTCATAATTTATAATTCTCTCAAGAGAAACACCAAGATCTAAATAGGGGGCAATGGATAAGTGGCACAGACAGTTCAAGGAGAGCTTCAAATAGCCCATAAATATATTCAAATAACGTAACCGTAGTAGAAATCAAAGCAATCCAAAATAAAGCAACAGTCACATAGTTTGTTTACTAAGATTTAAAAACAAAAAGGACAATACTCACCACCAGCCGTGGCACAGGAGACCAATATTCATTCTTATGCAATGTGGTAGCATCTGTCAAGAGGCTTCAGGGTTTGTTGCAACCCTCTAACCCAGTGTTACCTGAGGAGATAATCCAACGTACTGGCAAAGCTTTCTGCAAACAGTTTGATGTTTATTACAAGCATTATTTATAGTTCCCATTTGGAAAATATCCAGTGCCCTTGGCAAGTAGAAATTTAGAAAAGCTCGTTACATATTAACATTTGTGATATCTAGAGGTCTTCAACCTTTAGTAATAATACACAGACCACTTTTAAAAGGAAAACTATTCCCTAAAACTATTCCCTAAAATAAATCCTTGACAGGGCTGAAATATATATACTTAAAACACTTAAACCCAAAAGCCAAGATAAACGTAGAAATTAAATAGCAAATGGGGGCGGGTGTTTGGCGTAGCAGTTAAAACACCTCTTGGGTGCTTATAACCCATGTCCAGTGCCTGGGTTCTAGTCCTGGCTCTGCTGCTGATTCTGAGTTCCTGCTAATGCACGCCTTAGGAGGCAGCAGGTGATGGCTCAAGTGGTTGGTCCTCTGCCACCTACATAGGAAATCTAGATTGGGTTCCCAACTCCTGGCTTTAGCCGGTCCCAGCCTTAGCTCTTGCAAGCCTTTGAGGAGTGACCTGCAGAGGGTGAGAGATCTCTGTGTCTCTTGTCTCTTTCTGCCTTTCAAATAAAATTATAGATATGTATGTATAATATGCACAGTATAAATTCAGATATATATGTATAATGTTCACAGTGTAAATTCTGTGCAGCAGATGATGATTTTTTTCTGAACTCCAGTCACTGCACAGCTACGTTCTTTTGATTTTTGCTTACCTGTGCCAGCATGTATTGTGTGTGATAACTCAATTTTCTCACTTTTTTTAAATTACAGTGAAACCTCTTACAGCATTTAGTTAAGTGACTTGATCTGTTGGCTTGAACATGACCATCATTTGAATCTTTTATGTCTGCCTTTAGTTAATTTTGTCTGCTTGTTTATGTGTTTTCTTCATTAACTCCTGATTAAAGTATTATCAACCCTCTGTATCCATGAATTCTGAATCTGTAGATTAAATCAACTGCAGATGGGAAGTGTAGTTAGGATTATGGTGGTCATACCTACACCAAAATATGTACAGATTTTTTTTTATTCCTAAGTAGTACAGTATTACAACTATTTACATAGCATTTGCATTGGATTGGATATTATAAATAATCTAGGGATGATTTAAAGCAAGTATGAAGGGGGTATTGTGGTGTAGTGGGTAAGGCCTCTGTAGTGCCAGCATTCCATGTGGACACCAGTTTGAATACTGGCTGATCTACTTCTGATCCAGCTCCCTGCTAATGTGCTTGGGAAAGCAGTGGAACGTGGCCCAAGTGCTTAGGCTGCTGAACCCATATTGGGAGACCCGGAAGAAACTTCTGGCTCCAGGCTTCGAATTGGCCTAGCTCTGACCTTTGTGGCCATTTGGGGAGTGAACCAGCAGATAAAGATCTCTCTCTTCCTGTATCTTCCTCCCTCTCTCTCGCTGTCGCTCTCTCTCTTTGTAACTCTGCCTTCCAAATAAATTAACCTTTGGGGCTGGCGCTGTGGCATAACAGGTGAAGCCTCTGCCTGCAGTGCCAGCATCCCATATGGGCACCAGTCCGAGTCCCAGCTGCTCCACTTCCAATCCAGCTCTCTGCTGTGGCCTGGGAAAGCAGTAGAGGATGGCCCAAGTCCTTGGGCCCTTGCACCCACATGAGAGACCTGGAGGAAGCTCCTGGCCGTTGTGACCATTTGGAGAGTGAACCAGTGGATGGAAGGCCTCTCTCTCTCAAAAAATATGAAGCAGGCATGCAAGCCATATAAGGCCCACGAAATCATTTGCTCTGGCCCTGCCAGGGCAATGCTAGGTGGAACTCAAACTTTGATAAACCTATAGCAGGCTAATTTCTTTAAATTTTTTTTTATTTGAAAGAGTTACAGAAAGAGGAGGAGAGACAGATTTTCCATCCATTGGTTCACTCCTCAGATGGTTGCAATGGCCAGGGCTGGACCAGGCTGAAGCCAGGACTAGGAGCTTTTTCCAGGTCTCCCACATGGGTTGCAGGGTCCCAAGCACTTGGGCCATCTGCTGCTGCTTTCCCAGGTGCATTAGCAGGAAGCTGGATTAGAAGTGGAACAGCCAGGACTTGAACCGGTACCCTTCTGGGATGCTGGCATCACAGGCAGAGGCTTAACCTGCTATGCCACAATGCTGGCCTCACAGCTAACTTTTAAGTTGATAATTTTGTATGGCCCGCAAATGATGTTATAAATATCCACGTGGCCCTTGAAAGGAAAAAATGTTCCCCACCACTGATAAATTATATAGGAAGTGAGAAGATTATGTGTAAATGCTATACCATTTTATATAAGGAACTCTAGCATCACAGATCATGGTGCTTATGGGGTTGTGGAATCAATTTCCCACAAATACCACAGGATGACTGTTGTCCTCTTTGGTATCATTGCAAACTTTTTTTTTAAATCTTTATTTGAGAGGTAGGAAGTCAGACAAAGAGAGCTCTCATCTGCTGGTTTACTTCCCAGATCCCTGCAATGGCTGATGCTGTGTTAGAGCCGGGATCCTAGAATTCCAGTCACTTGAGCCATCATCAGCTGCCTCCCAGGATCTGCAATAGCAGGAAGTTGGTATCAGGAACCAGAGGCAGATACAGAAGTCAGGCACTGTGATAGGCAATGCAAGCATCTTAAACTGCTTGGCCAAATGCCCACCCCAAGTTTTACTGCAGTCCTACATGGAATTGCAGATTGGGTAGTGGAATCCTGTGACAGGGTTCAGTGAACATTTCCCATAGAGCAGACAGTTGCAAGAACAGTGCCAAGAACTCTTACTTGCTGCGCATTATCAGGATTCATCAAAGCGCTACCATAGTTGCTTTTGGACTGTCCCTATATCTGTAGTATTTTTTTTAAAGATTTTATTATTTACTTCAAAGAGTTACAGAGAGAAGGAGAGGCAGAGTGAGAGAGAGGTCTTCCATCTGCTGGTTCACTCCCCAGTTGGCCGCAACTGCCAGAGCTGAGCCGATCTGAAGCCAGAAGCCAGGAGCTTCCTCCAGGTCTCCTACGTGGGTGCAGGGGCCCAAGGACTTGGGCCATCTTCTGTTGCTTTCCCAGGCCATAACAGAGAGCTGGATCAGAAGTGGAGCAGCTGGGACTCAAATCAGCGCCCTTATGGGATGCCGGCACTGCAGGCAGCGGCTTTACCCACTACGCCACAGCACTGCCTCACCCCCATAGTATTTTTATGATCAATTTGAGAATAAGTTACAGATATGTCCCCTATATGTGACTTTGTAAGATCAAAATGCACAATATCCTTTTAAAAAATCAAGAGTATTGGGGCCGGCACCGTGGCTCACTTGGTTAATCCTCTACCTGTGGTGCCAGCATCCCGTTTGGGCGCTGGGTTCTAGTCCCGCTTGCACCTCTTCCAGTCCAGCTCTCTGCTGTGGCCTGGGAAGGCAGTGGAGGATGGCCCAAGTGCTTGGGCCCCTGCACTGGCATGGGAGACCAGGAGGAAGCACCTGGCTCCTGACTTCAGCTCGGCGCAGCGTGCTGGCTGTAGCGGCCATTTAGGGGGTGAAGCAATGGAAGGAAGACCTCTCTCTCTCTCATTGTCTAACTCTGCCTGTCAATAAAAAAAAAATCAGTATTATAAGTAAGGCCACATTCCCTTTTGCCTGACCATTCTTAACTTCAGTCCTTTTAGTCTTTCCAGAGGCAATCCCAGGTTAGTGTGTGTTCTTCCAGGTCTTTTACAGGTTTACCTAAACACTTGCACATTCATAAATGTGTTCTCATAGAAAATACACAGTGCTGTTTGGGTTTTTAAAAAGACAAATGTTATACTGCACATGGCAGGAAGTTTCTCTGTGGAAAAAATGTTGAACTATAACATTAATTCAGAATATAGAATTTTAATTGCAATCTAGTCTCAACTATGTATAGCTGTCTATAAATAATGCTGGGAGAAAATAAATTCTTAGAATGTTAATGAGTTCTCTGGTGGGACTACAAGTGATTGTTCCTCCCTACTTTATATATTTTTAATACTTTGGACTTTTCTATAGAAGGTAGCTTTACAATTGGGGTGTGTGGGAAAGGGCAACCAAATAGGTTAGAAAAAGGTAAAAGAAGGCTGAGAGGTGTTGGTGGTGTGCGGTGGCTCCCCAGGCTGCCTGGTAGGAAGGGTGAGGGCGGCGGGAGAAGATCTCGGGTGAGATGAGCAAAACCCTCACCTTGACCTGTCGCCCCTGTGGGAACCAGGAGGAGCAAAGACACATGAAGATCATAGATGAGACCATGGCCCAGCTACAAGACCTGAAGAACCAGCACCTGGCCAAGAAGTCGGAAGTGAATGACAAAAATCACGAGATGGAGGAGATTCGTAAGAAACTTGGGGGCGCCAACAAGTGAGTGTGTTGAGGCCTGGGGTGGGAGGAAGGAGGTAGAGCGGGCAGCCTGCTAGGTTGGGGTCTCACCCAGCTCCCGGACCTTTGTAGGGAAATGACCCATTTACAAAAGGAGGTGACAGCCATCGAGACCAAGCTGGAACAGAAGCGCAGCGACCGCCACAACTTGCTCCAGGCCTGCAAGATGCAGGATATCAAGCTGCCGCTGTCGAAGGGCACCATGGATGATATTAGTCAGGAAGAGGTGAGTTCTGTGGCTGTTGGTGGTAGTGCGCCATGAACAGCACTAAGCAGGGAGGGGGCCTGAAGGTGGTGAGGAGGGGGCGAGAGCCATAAAGGGGCATGCGGCAGAGAGGAGCCGAGGTGAGCTCAAGGGGAGCAGCCTGGGTGTGAGAGGGAAGCTAGCTGACTTGGGGTAGAGCCGCCAGAAGTCGGCATCAACCTTAGGGACCTGACCTGCGGTAGCTCCACAGGTGGTGGAACTTGGTAGATGTGAGAACTGAGGGACGTGAGCCAAGAGTGGCGGGAGCTGGGAAGTGCGGGCCTGAGGGATGATAGCTCTGCTGCAGTAAGGGAGGTTGGCCAGGAGAGGGTTGAGTAAGGGCCATCAGCAATGCAGAGGTGAGGAAGCTGAGTTCTAGGAAGGGAGGGCCACCAGCCAGTGGAGAAGCAGAGGCATTTTAGCCATGACCAGCGAGGGCAGGGGAGTATTAGCTGAGAGGCTGTTTGTATACACTCTGTCTTCCTCCCTTCCCTTTCCCAAATAGCCTGTCAGTTTGATTTGGTAAAATACCAAATAACAGAAATGATCTGGACATCTGAGAAGCATGTGGTATAATTACCCCTAATCCTAACCACAGCCCTGCCAGGCAGGCAACGTCCCTGCATTACAGATGAAGAGACTCAGGGTCTGAGAGCCTGACTTGCCCAGGATCACCCCGTTCGTAAGCGGTAGAGGCTGCTTTTGAAGTGCGGTCTTTGCCTGCAGTGCCTCTGCCACAGTGCTTTCTAGCGAGGCACTTCCTCAGAGCCATTGAAGGCTGCAGAGGAGCCCCAGCCTCCCTGTAGAGGGGTGCTCTCAACAGCCAGTCTCCTCCACTTGACACTTCTGCTCGCCTCTGCAGGGTAGCTCCCAGGGGGAGGATTCAGTGAGTGGTTCACAGAGAACGTCCAGCATCTACGCACGAGAGGCCCTCATTGAGATCGACTACGGTGACCTGTGTGAGGATTTGAAGGTAAGGGTCAACCATGGTGGGGGAGGGGCGTCTCCCCAGCTTTACAGAGAGCATCAGATGATCTGGGGCCCCTGTGCGGACCGTGGCTAGAGAAAGGGGAGAGCAGGCCAGGGAGGAGGATCAGGTTGAGTCAGTCTCCCTCTCATATGAACATGCAGACACACACATCTCCCACCCCATACCTCCTGTTGCTCCTGCCCCTGCCTACTCTGTCTGCCGCTTTCCTGTGTGTACATGTCTATGCCTAGATAATACACACACAGTCTCCTGTGTGGTGAACAGCTTGGCTCTGTCTCAGGTACTCTTTGTTCCTTGGCCTTCTCTAATCCTGTGTCTTCTCCCCTCCTGGTTGCAGCTGCCGTCTCTGCCAGGCCCCACAGCTACGTCAGGGTACACCCTTCCTCTCCAATCTGCCCCTTCTCAGTGCTCCCTACCCCTAGGCTCAGCCAGAAATCTGAACCGCCTCCTTGGCTCCTCCCTCTCTTACTTTACATAGTCAATTAATGGCCAAGCCCAATTGATTTCCCCTCGAACATCTATTCTACTTTTTTCTGTTTCCACTCTCTCTCACTCATCTCCCATAGACTCCTGCAGGAGCCTCCTAAATGGTTTCTAGTGCTTTCCAACCCATACTTCTTCATATCCAAGAGTGTTTCATTTGGTTTAACTTATCATGGACATACATAGAAGTGAGAATGATACAGTGAACCCAAGGTACCATGACCCAGCATCAACAGCAGTATATGATAAGTCTCCTTACTTCTGCTCTCCACCCCTCCTCTACTCCCAGTCGACTATTTTAAATCAAATACCAGATATTATTGCACCCATAATTGCTTCAGTATGCATACTCTATAGAGTATGCAGACTTAGAAAAACCATAGCATTAAACCTTAAAAAAATTTTTTTAGGGGCCAGTGCCGTGGCTCACTTAGCTAATCCTTCACCTGCGGCGCCGGCATTCCATATGGGCGCCGGGTTCTAGTCCTGGCTGCTCCTTTTCCATAGCTCTCTGCTGTGGCCTGGGAAGGCAGTGGAGGATGGCCCAAGTGCTTGGGCCCTGCACCCACGTGGGAGACCAGGAGGAA
This sequence comes from Oryctolagus cuniculus, assembly GCF_051225735.1. NCBI lineage: Eukaryota > Metazoa > Chordata > Mammalia > Lagomorpha > Leporidae > Oryctolagus > Oryctolagus cuniculus. Next base: position 37,035,732 of record NC_142888.1, on the reverse strand, counting down.
GCACCTGGCTTTGGATCGGCGCAGCGCCAGCCGTAGCAGCCATTTGGGGGGTGAACCAATGGAAGGAAGACCTTTCTCTCTGTTTCTCTCTCTCACTGTCTAACTATCTGTCAAATAAATAATAAAAAAATTTTTTTTTAAATTTATTTATTTGAAAGGCAGAGTTACAGAGAGGGAGGTAGGGAGGGAGAGACAGACAGATATCTTCCATCTCCAGATGGCCTCAACGGCCAGTGCTGGGCCAGGCTTAGGCTAGGCTGACTCCAGGAGCTTCTTCCAGGTCTCTGACATGGGTACAGGAGCCCAAGCACTTGGGCCATCCTTTACTGCTTTCCTAGGCACATTAGCAGGGAACTGGATTGGAAGTGGATAAGCTGGGACTCAAACCAGTGCCCACATGAGTTGCCAGTGTTGTAGGTGGTGGCTTAACCCACTACACTATAATGCTGGCCCCTAAATAATGTAATTGCTCTGCATTATAATCTCATGTTTGGTGACTATTAAGATTTTCATGAAATGTCTCATATTTTTTTTTGTTTATGTGTTTAAATCAGGATTCAAGTGAGGTCCATATGTTAAAATTTGTGCTAGTTGTGAGTTTTTATTTATTGAAGAAATTGGATTGTTGGTCTTGTATAATTTTCTGCATTCTGGATTTGGCTGATTTGGTCCCCATTGTGTGGCTTAACATATTCTTTCATTCCCCGTGTTTCCTATATACTGGTGGGCAAATCACCAGGTTTTGATTGGAGTCAACCTTTTTTATTTGATAAGAATATAGGTAGTATTATGTGAACTTCTATTTGCATCACATTAGTAGACATCTGATGTCATTTCTATCACTGTATAATGTTAAATATTCAGCATTCTCTGTGAGCTCTTCTTGCCAAAAACTCAGACGTGGATCTGATCAGCCTACTATATTTACCAATGACAGCTGCCCCTTGGTACCCACAGGGGTGGCGGATTGGTTCCAGGACCTTCAGATAGCAAAATATGAGAATGCTCAAGATTTGCATAAAATGGGTTGTATTTGCATATAACCTACACATTTCATCCCATGTACTTCAATAGCAATGAAAATACTATATAAATAATTGATAGACTGTCTTATTTTGAGAATAATGACCAAAAGAGTCTATGTATGTTCATTACATATGCAATGTTTCCAGATTTTTTTTTTACTGGGTGCTTATGTCAGTCCACTGATAATGGAACCCATGGATACAGAGAGCTGACTATGTAGGAAACACCAGTGCAAGAACAAAACTTTATCTTTTTACAGCAGTGATTCTCAGTGGGAAAGTGGGTATTTACTACCCAGGGGACATTGGACAGTGTCTGGAGACACTCTTGTCACACTCGTCACACCCAGAAATGGGGGGTTACTGCCAGCAAGCAGTAGGTAGACACCAGGGATGGGGCTAAACATCCTATAATGCATAGGGGCAACCTCAGAGGCCACTAATCATGCGACCCAGAGTGTCAGTCGTGCTGAGGTTCAGAAACTGGATTTTAGAGGTGTGTACTGAAGTATTTGTGGCTGAAATGATATGTTTGGGATTTGCTTTCAAATAATTGACTATTTTGGAGTTGGGGAGGGGGGTAAATGGCCGTGTATCCGGCATAAGCTGATAGTTGTTGAAACTGGGTAAGGGGGATTCACTGTCCTATTCTCTGAGTTCCTGTGCATGTTTGATAATTTACATAACACAAGTTAAGAACTGGTCCATTTTTATAGAGTTCTCTCTTTTCCTAAGTTGGTTTCAGAAGCTGTTGGCAATCATTGGCTGGATCTGTTAAGGATTGCAAAGTGGTAATTTTTGAAATTTCATTTTTCCTCCATTTGTTAGTTGGAATTCTAAAAAGAAACACGGTCAACTGTTTCATTCTCTTGAAATACAGTAGTTCCCTCTTATCTGCAGTTTTGCCTTCTGCAGTTTCAGTCACTCATGATCAACCATGGTCTGCAAATATTAAATGGAAAATTCCTTAAATAAACAATACACAAGCTATAAATCATGGGTTGTTCTGGGTAGCATGTTGGATTCTCGCTCTTTCCCACTATATCCCACCAGGAGTAGGAATCCTCTCTTTGCCTAGCATATCCATACTATATTCACACCCCTGGCTGCTGGTTGGGCACTTAGTTACCAGCTCAGTTGCCACAATATTATAGTACTTACGTTCAAGAAATTCTCGGGGAGCAGCCTAACTCTGCAGTGCCTACATTATTCACCTTTTACATTATCTCATCACGTGGGCATTGTGTCATCTCACATCATCACAAGAAGAGTGAGTACAGTACAGTAAGATCTTTTGAAAGGGAGAGATGGCATTCATGTAACTTTTCTAATACATTGTTGTAAATTGTTCTTTCATTATTAGGTATCTCTTACTGTGCCTAATTTATAAACTATTATAGAGGGTTGGCGTGGCAGTGGGTAAAAGCCGCTGACTGCAATGCTGGTATCCCATATGGATGCTGGTTCAAGTCCTTGCTGCTTCACCTCCCATCCAGCTCCCTGCCAATGCATCTGAGAAAGCAGTAGAAGATGGCCCAAGTGCTTGGACAACCCCACAATCCATGTGGGAGATCCAGATGAAATTCCGGGCTCCTGGCTTCAGCCTGGCCCAGCCCCAGCAGTTGAGACCATTTAGGGAGTGAACCAACTGAGGGAAGAGATTCTCTCTCTCTCTCTCTCTCTCTCTCTCTCTCTCTCCCCCTCTCCCCCTCTCCCCCTCTCTCCCTCTCCCCCCCTCTCCCCCTCTCCCCCTCTCCCCCTCTCCCCCTCTTCCCCTCTTCCCCTTTCTCTCTCCCCCCACTCTCCTCCTGTCTCTCCTTCTATCTCTGTCTCTATATATAACTCTGCTTATCAAATAAAATATTTTTTTTTAAAGATTCATTTATTTATTTGAAAGAGTTACACAGAGGAGAGGCAGAGAGAGAGAAAGATCTTCCATCGATGGTTCACTGCCCAATTGGCCACAATGGCTGGAGCTGCACCAATCCCAAGCCAGGAGCTAGGAGCTTCATCCGGGTCTCCCACGCGAGTGTAGGGGCCCAAGGACATCCCCATATGGGATGCCAGCACTGCAGGCCAGGGCGTTAACCCACTGCATCACAGCGCTGGTCCCTCGAATAAAATCTTCTTAAAAAAACTTTTATATAGATATGTATGTATAGGAAAAAACTTCATATATGTAGGGTTTGGTACTCTCCAAGGTTTCAAGTAACTACTGGAGGGGTCTTGGAACATAGTCCCTGGGGATAACAGGAGACTAGGGTTAGTATAGGAAACATAGGATAAATGTCATTTTCTTTTTCTTTTGGAATAATGAGCTGACTTCCTTTTTCGCCTTTAATAGTAACTGATGGGGGCCGGCGCTGTAGTGTAGCAGGTAAAGTCACTGCCTGTGATGCCGGCATCCCATATGGGCACCAGTTCAAATCCAGCTCCCTGCTAATGACCTGGGAAAGCAGCAGAGGATAGTCCAAGTGCTTGGGTCCCTGCACTCATGTAGGGAGACCCTGATGAAGTTCCTGGCTGCTGTCTTTGGCCTGGCCCGTTCCCGGCCGTTGTGGCCATTTGGGAAGTTTAATAGCAGCTGGAAAATAACTTTCTTTCACCCCCTCTTCTGCCATAACTCTGCCTTTCAAGGAAGCAAATACATCTTTAAAAAACAAAGTGAATGATGATGTTTTAAATTTGTGTTTGTCATAAACTTAAATGTTTAGATATATTAATGTTTCAAGCTGTTGGAGTCATTTTTTTCTTCTTGATGCTTATATTGTCCCATTCTGGGCCAGTGGGAGCCACTTCAAATTGATTTTTTGTGGTGGCTTTAGATTTTTATTATGGAAAAATGTACATGCAAAGGTCTAATAGTAAAATGCTAGTTTTAGGCTATCACCAATTTCAGTAACTATCAATTCATAGCCAAACTTCTTCCATGTGTATCCCTACTTATGATGTCCTCTTTGCTTACTACCAGATGATGCTAAAATAAATTCTGGACATCATATTTCATTTGTAAACATTGCAGAATGTATCTCTAGAAGAAATAGGGGGCTGGCTCTATAGTGTGGTAGGTTAAGCCTCTGCCTGCAGCACTGGCATCCCATGTAGGTGCCAGTCCGAGTCCTGGCTGCTCCACCTCTGATCTAGCTGCCTGCTAATGGCCTGGGAAAGCAGCAGAAAATGGACCAAGTGCTTGGGCCCCTGTACCCACATGGGAGACCCAGAAGCTCCTGACATTACTCTGGCCCAGCCTTGGCCATTCTGGCCATTTGGGGAGTGAACCAATGGGTGGAAGACCTTTCTCTCTGTCTCTTCCTCTCTCTCTAACTCTGCCTCTCAAATAAATAAATAATAATTCTTAAAAATAATTAGAACCATTATGATGATTCTATAATAATTAATATGATTGGTATTACATTTCCCTGATTGTCACGTGCACACGTATACACACACACATACACACATCCAAACTCTAGAGTTTGGTTGCTTGAGTTGGGATTGTAAATGATTAGATAGATACATATGGGTGATTAATAAAACGATTGATGTTTCTCAAGTTTCATTTCATCAATAGGACCCCATTCCACCTGCTTTTTTTTTTCTCTGCAATATCATTTTGTTGGTGGAGAAATTGCTTCATTTTCCCCAAAAAGTTTTCCACATTCTGTACTTTGCTGTGATGTTTACAGTGTTGTCCTGGGCATTTAGTGCATCAGTTGAGAAACTACTTGGGACACGCACATTTCCATATCAGAGTGCCTGGGCTTGAGTCTTGGCTCCACTTTCAAATCTAGCTTTCCTGTTAATGTACACCCTGGGAGATGGCAGGTGATCACTCAAGTAATTGGATCCATGCCACCCATGGAGGAGACCTGGATTGAGTTTCTGGCTCCTACCTTCAACCTGGCCCAGCCCTGGCTTTTTTTTTTTTTTTTTTTTTTTTGGACAGGCAGAGTGGACAGTGAGAGAGAGAGAAAGAGAGTGAAAGGTCTTCCTTTGCCGTTGGTTCACCCTCCAATGGCCGCCGCGGCCGGCGCGCTGCAGCCAGCACACTGCGCTGATCCAATGACAGGAGCCAGGTACTTCTCCTGGTCTCCCATGGGGTACAGGGCCCAAGAACCTGGGCTGTCCTCCACTGCACTCCCTGGCCACAGCGAACATTTCAGAAGTGAAGTCCTCCTGAAACAAGACAAATATTTCTACTTTCTGTCATTCCTATAAGTGAGTAGTTAGGTAAAGATCAGTTTGTGTAATTTTTAATTTTCTAGTAGCCACATTTTTTAAAGTAAAATGGAAAAGGTGAAATTAGTATTTTTCAACTGGGGTATTTGCTTTGCTATAGCCAGTGCTTTTAAAATAATTATTTATTTGAAAGAGACAGAGAAAGACATAAATCATCCATCCATGAGTCCACTCTCCAAATGCCCACATCAGTCAGGACTGGGCCAGCTGAAGCCGGGAGTCCAGAACTCAATCCAGGTCTCCCACATGGGTGACAGAGACCCAAGTACTCAAGCCATCACCTGCTACTTCCAGGAAGTACATTAACAGGAAGCTGGAATCAGAAACAGAGCCAGGAATCAAACCCAGGCCCTCTGATAATGGGATGTAGACATCTCAAGCAATGTCTTAACTGCTTTGCCAGATGGCCACTCCTAATTCTTTTTTGTTTTTAATATTTATTTACTTATTTGAAAGTCAGTTACACAGAGAAGGAGAGAGAGAGAAAGAGGTATCTTTCATCTGCTGGTTCACTCCCCAATTGGCTGCAACAGTTGGAGCTGCGCCGATCCAAAGCCAGGAGCCAGGAGCTTCTTCCAGGTCTCCCACACGGGTGCAGGGGCCTGAGGACTTGGGCCATCCTCCACTGCTTTCCCAGGCCGTAGCAGAGAGCTGGATCAGAAGTGGAGCAGCCAGGATTCTAACTGGCGCCCATATATGATGCCAGCACTGCAGGCGGTGGCTTTACCCGCTACGCCACAGCGCCGGCCCCATGCTCCTAATTCTAATATTATATTTTATGTTTAGCCTAGTGTGTCCAAGAATGTCATTTCAATGTGTGAACAATATAAAATTATTGATATTTGATGATCTTTTATTGTACTAAGTCTTCCTAATCCTGTATTCAAATCCAGAACATCTTAGTTTAGATGCTAAACTTTCCTCAGAAATACTTGATCTATACTTAGATTTCCTAAAATTTACAGTTGAGAAAGGAGACCCATATACCCAAGTTGTTCCAAATATGCTTAAAAAGTTTTCCAGTAACTGAATTAAGGATCAGTTTTTCAATGTAAATGAACTTAAAATCCCGTAAAATTAAAACTTTCGTTCCTCAGTCGCCCTTACCCCATTTCATGTGCCCAGAGCCTCATGTGGCTAGCAGGGATGGTATTGGACAGCACCAATGTAGAGGCCTGATTAGATGCTAGTCTTTGGGGTTGACTTGTTTGTTGTGGGTGTGGTTATTCACAGGTAATGTAGTTGCTTCCATTAGGAAACACATAACATCTGGGTGCAGGACTTTGTGGTTCCCGGCTGTGATGATCATTACCCAGCTCCATTAATCCGTTGAGGACTGCCAAACAATGATCTTGTTCTGTCATTTCTTTGTTGGCTGGAATACTGTAGAGAGAGAATTGCTATCATTTCGTCCGTTACTCTGCGATACAGTTTGTATAGGAAACGTATCTGCTTGATTGTTTCCCTTTATTCGTCAGTTTACAAAATGATGAGTTGGTTCCTTGGCATTCTCAAGATTTATTCACCGTGTTATTTTCCTTTGATGTGTTTGAGTCTGTTGTGGTTATTAGCCCTCTTAGTGCTCACTTATCCCATCTTTGACTTGTGAGTCATTTTGACACAACCTTGTAGTCTTTAATATCCTCCTTGCTTTCTGATATGTCTGGGCTCATCTTCGACATTTCCCACCCTAGACCCGGAATCAGCCATTTCTCTGAGAAGCTGACTTCTTTTAGTGGGAAATGCTATAATTTAGCAACTGCCATCTAGATAATGGAGTGATCATGACTGTTGGGGGTTGGTCAGTGCTTCTAGAACTTTTCAGTAGCTTGGGCTACGAAATACATTTTTTTATTTTGAAGGAAAAATGTGTCATAATGAGTTCACATTGATACTTTCAATTGAAATCGTACCGTTCACAGCTTAACATTGATTTTGTGTTTGAGTCTCCAGTGATTCTTGCTGAAAATCTCGGTTCCTAGCAACACTAACATAGTAACCTATTTACTTTATCCTATCCTGTATATAATAGTTTGAAAATCACATTAAGATATTATTAGTATCAGTTTGATTATTAAGTGCAGTTTTAAATAGCTTCAAAATTTCCTTGATGTTCTTTTTATCATAAGCTAAATGCTCATTGAGCATGTATAGTCTTTTTCCTGTGTTTTAAAGTAATTTGAAAGAATTCTTTGAATGTTCAACCAACTTAATATATAGATTTCTTTTACTTTGTTTTCAAATTTTTAGGGATTGTTCATGTTAGCATTTTGACTTGTTCTTTTCCCAACTTATAATATTAAAATATTCTAAATCTATAGCATAGTTGAAACAACAGTGAACACCCATACACCTTTCACCTTATTTTCATCAATGAATATTTTACCACATTGAGATTCTTATCTCTAGTTCTTCTCTCTCCACTCTCTACTACATTCACTTTTTTTTAAGTCAAAAGACAGGGGAACAGAAAGGGAGAGATCTTCTTCCATCCTCCAATTGAACTCCCCAAATGTCTGCAACAGCAGGGACTGGGCCAGGGCAAAGCCAGCCTGGCACTTCATCCAGGTCTCCCATGTGGGTGGCAGGAACCCAAGCACTTGAGCCATCACCTGCTGCCTCCCAGGGTCTGCACTAGAATAAATAAATCAGAAAAAGAGCTGCAACACGAACACAGGCCCTCCAGTATGGGATGCGGGGCTCCTAAGTGGCATCTTAACCACTGTACCAAATGCCTATCCCTGAGCCTTTTGAAGGAAGTATAGACCTTATGATACTTCAACCCTAAATTCTTCAGCATGCTAAGAACAAGGGGTTCTCATATAGCCACGATTCCACATTATACCTAAGAGAATAAATATTATTTAGTATTTAATCCATGTTTGAATTTTCCTAGATGCTTCAAGAGTATTCATAGACCCCCTCCCCCCTACACACTTTGGTGGAACTAGGATCAAGTCAAGATTTATTGAATTGCTTTTGGATTTTTTATGTCTCCCCCACCCACCCACCCCTTCTGTCTCTAAGTATTTGAGAGAGAAGAGAGATATATCTTTCATCCACTGGTTCATTCCCAACATGCCTGCAGTAGCTCAGGACAGGGCTAGCCTGAAGCCAGGAATTGGGAACTTAGTCTTGGTCTCTTGTTTGGGTGGCAGGGACTAAGTCACTTGAGCTATCACCTGGTGCCTCCCAGGGTGTGTGCTGGAATCAGGAGCAGCATGGAAACTCTACCCAAGGACTAAGACCCAGGCACTCTGAAGTAGAATGCAGGCCTCCCAGGCGGCATCGTAGCTTCTAGGCCAAATGTCTGCCCCTTTAATTTCTGTTAATGTGAAGGAGTCCCTTCACTTTCTTGGATGGTACTGATTTCTGAAGAGTCGATGTGAACTCACATGGAAAACGTACCGCATTAGAGACTTGTTAGTTTCTTTGTAGAATGTATCATTTAACCTATTTTTCCAACCCTTCTATCTCCTATAAATTAGAAATTACATGTAGTCTGGGGATCAGTGGGTTTTTTTCCTTGGCAAGAGCTCTGCATTCATGAGACACCACGTACCTTGTACTGCACCTGCCAAGAAGTGCTTCCTATCATGAGTGCCCACTGTTGGTGGTGCTGAGTTGTTAAAATGTTAATTGCCAGGTTCCTGAATGCTTCGTGTATACTTTTGCATTTGACATTAATTAATAAGTAATCTTTGGGGTGATGTTTTGGCATCTTGCGAATATGTTGTTCCCCAACAATATTTTTACCCCTAAATTCATGCATTTTCACTTAATTTTATTTTTTAAAGATGTATTTATCTATTTGAAAGACAGTTATATAGAGAGAGGTAGAGACAAAGAGAGAGAGGTCTTCCATCTGCTAGTTTACTACCTAAATGGCCGCAACAGCTGGAGTTGAGCTGATCTAAAGCCAGGCACTTCTTCCGGGTCTCCCACATGGGTGCAAGGAGTTGGGCCATCTTCTGCTTTCCCAGGCCATAGCAGAGAGCTGGGTCAGAAGTGGAGCAGCCAGGACTCAAACCAGTGCCCATGTGGGATGCTGGCACTGCAGGCTGGGACTTTAACCCACTGCCCCACAGAGCAGGCCCCAACTTTTTTTTGTTTCTTTTATTTATTTGAAAGAGTTACAGAGAGAGGTAGAACCAGAGAGAGAGAGACAGAGGTCTTCCATCTGCTGGTTCACTCCCCAAATGGCTGCAGCAGCTAGAGCTGAGCTGATCCAGAGCCAGGAGCTTCTTCTGGGTTTCCATGGGGGTGCAGGGGCCCAAGGACATGGGCCATCTTCTACTGCTTTCCAAGGCCATAGCAGAGAACTGGATCAAAAGTGGAACAGCTGGGATTTGAACCGGTGCCCATATGGGATTCTAGTGCTGCAGGCCAGGGCTTTAACCCACTGCACCACAGCACCAGCCCCTACCCCCTACACTTAATTTTTTTTTTTAAGATTTGTTTATTTCTTTGAAAGGCAGAGGGAGAGACAGAAAGAGATATCTTCCATCAGCTGGTTTACTCAGCAAATGACTACACAGCCAAGGCTGGACCAGGCCGAAGCCTGGAGCCTGGAACTCCATCTTGGTCTCCCATGTGGGTAGCTGGAGCCCAAGCACTTTTCCAGGTGCATTAGCAGGAAGTTGGACCAGAAAGAAGTGACTGGGAATGGAACCAGCACTTCAGTATTGGATGCCAGTGTCACAGGCAGCAGATTATTTTGCTGTGCAACAACACTGACCTTGGTTTAATTTTGTTTTATAGTTATATAACATCTTCATGTTGTTCTAAAACCAAATGTATAAAAGAAGGTACTTGAAGAGAACCTTTAACTTCTCTTTCTACCCCTTTTATCTCTCTTTGTAGGTAATCCTTTAATTAGTTTTTGGATTATCCCTTTTTGTTGTTTAAAATACAAATATAATCATATTCCCTCTTCAATAAAAGAGCATACTGTAGTATGCCTTTCATATTTCACTGAAAAACCTGTCCTGGATACTGCTCCACAGTGGTGTACAGAGAGCTTCAGAAAGGCTTGGCTTTCAGAAATCGTTCTGTACGTGTGTTTCCTTGCCTCCCTCAGGAGAAAGTCTCCCCAACACATTTGTGTACATGGGAATCTGTATACATATAGTTACTACTACTGCTATGTTGCTTTCTTGAGTTTTTTGCTTTTGAAGCAAAGTTTCAAGTTCATTACCCTTTTTGAAAAATTCTTGTCATTTTATTTGAAAGGCACAGAGATAGATCTTTTCCTCTGCTGGTTTATTCCCCAAATATCTACAACCACCATGGGTAGACCAGGCTGAAGCCAGGAGCCTGGAACTCCATCTGAGTGTCTCACGTGGGTGGCAGGGGCTCAAGCACTTGCGCCATCTTCCTCTACTTTTCCAGGTGCTTCAACCAGTAAGCAGCTGGATTAGAAGCACAGTGTAGCCAGGGCTCAGCACCAGGCACGGTGGTAAGGGATGCAAGCATCCCTCTCAGCAGCTTAACCTGCTGTGCTACCGTGGCTGCCCCTAAAGAAGTGTTGACTAAAAAATGGCAGAAAGGCACAAACCCAGGCATTTGCTGCAATATCCATAACACCTTAAACCAAATTCAGGTGAGATTTGCTCAGCTCTAATGATCAAAGCAGAAAATATGAGTTGACTTAAACACTGTGATGCTGTAAGTCGAGTCCAGGGCAGCCTGTGTGGGAGCCTCGAGGTCACCCTGGGATGGTGCTGGCTCCTGGCCTGGGCTGACAGCCAGAGAGGGGCACCACCAGCTGCTCCTCCTGAGACACAGAGAGGTTGGCAGAGCCTGGGGGGAAGGGCTAGAGATGAGAAAGCCGCGTCAGCCTGTTATTTCCAGCCATGGTGGGAATGGTTATGTGGGTAGGAGGATCTGGTGGAAAGAGCCGACTTGGGGAAGAACCTGAATTTGCCCAGAAGCAAGGCACCCAAGCCCCATTTGGTCCCTCATCTCTGTGGGGAGGCCTGGGCACAGGAGCAAGGCCCTTCCTGATGTCGTGGGTCCTGGGGCTTACAGGATGCCCAGGCTGAGGAGGAGATCAAACAGGAGATGAACACACTGCAGCAGAAGCTGAATGAGCAGCAGAGTGTGCTTCAGCGTATTGCTGCCCCCAACATGAAAGCCATGGAAAAGCTGGAGAGTGTCCGCGACAAGTTCCAGGAGACCTCTGATGGTAAGAGTTGCCCCTGTACGGGGGGCCCAGGGCGAGGGCAGGAGGCTGCAGCCATGCTCCTGTCTCTGACATACTTCGTGACGTAAGACTTCCAGGAACCCTACGTGGTGGGGCCACCAAAACTGTGGAAAACTGCTGAGGTCAGGGTCAACAACTTACCCAAGGCTACACAGCTGGTTGCTGGTAGGGCCCGGGGAGGGGTGGTGGTGGTCCACACTTACATGTCTCTAGGCCCCAGTTTCTTCTGCGTTGTATCTGGTGGCTGACACGCTGGGTGCAGAGCCATGTGGGGTCCTCTCTGTATAACCCTCTTCAGGCATTCCTCTCCCTCTGTGGGATGTGTCTGCTCTGGGTCGTCATTTGCAGATCATTCTTGCCAGGGTTTAGTCCTCTGCCCTGGCAGAGCCAAGGCCCTGAGGGGTCCTCTCTTTTTCCTTCTGGCAGAGTTTGAGGCAGCCCGAAAGCGAGCAAAGAAGGCCAAGCAGGCATTCGAACAGATCAAGAAGGAGCGCTTTGACCGCTTCAATGCTTGTTTTGAATCTGTGGCTACCAACATTGATGAGATCTATAAGGCTCTGTCCCGCAACAGCAGTGCCCAGGTAGGTTGGAGCCCCTTACCTAACCAACTCCACCCAGCTTCAGTTGGCCTTCCCCTCCAGGCTTCCTGTCTCTAAGCCATCATGCAGGCTCAGGTCTGGATCCTAACCTGTCTGTCTTGACCCAGGCATTCCTGGGTCCTGAGAACCCAGAGGAGCCCTACTTGGATGGCATCAACTACAACTGCGTGGCTCCTGGCAAACGCTTCCGGCCTATGGACAACTTGTCAGGAGGGGAGAAGACAGTGGCAGCTTTGGCTCTGCTTTTTGCCATCCACAGGTAAGGCTGCCTCCCAAGGCAGTTGACCGAGAGATTCAGCTGAAGCCACCAGAGGCCCTGGGGCCCAAGGCTTGCAGAGATCTGCAGAGGTGAAGATGTTCTGGTGGGATCTGGATTGCGTCCCCATTTCCCTACTGACGGCAGCAGCCCTGGCCCTGGTCTTCCTGGACCTGTCTTCCCCATCCCCCCTCACCCCCTCAGCATGTCCTCACTGGCCCTTGCCTGTTTTCAGTCCCACCTTCAGGCTTCTGCTTACAGGGTTGCTAGCTAGTGAGCCCTTTCCATGCAACTTTAGCTTTACCCTCACCTTCCACCTCTGCGCACCTCCGCATTCTCCTCCCTTTCCTTTAGGACACCGTCTTTGACCACTCTGGCATACCCTGCCCTCCCCCTCCTGAATGCCAGTAGTACTTGAGCCTGACCCCCAGCACGTAGTGCTCAGTGTACAGCGTCAGCCCGTGAGCATTTCTTGAGTGCTGCTGTGTGTCAGACCCCCTGGAGGGGTTGGGCATACAGATGAGTCACATGGTCTCTGGCCTAGAGGAGCTCACATGTCTTAAGTGGAAGCCAGACATGTAAACAGGCAGCGTGCCAAGTGCCCAAACTGAGTGAGCATGGGTACCATGGCTGCACAGAGGAGGTAACACCTAACCCAGTGTTGGGGGAGGCTGTGGGTAGGCCAGGGAAGGCTTTTAAGGGTAGGCAGCACTTGGAGCAGGAGATGTAAAGACTGAGAAGTTTGCCTGTGGGACCAGCAGGCATTTTAGGCTTACAGGTACAGCACATGCAGTGGCAAGAAGGCACAACAGCGTGGCGTGTGTTGGGCTGGACCTCTGGGGAGCTTGGTCAGTGTGGCCAGATCCACGGACAGCTTTGTTTTCCCAGCCAGCTAAGAAGCTCCTGAAAAATCCATGTTCTCCCAGATCCTGGAGCACAGGGCTGGGTGCAGAGGCGGCCTCTGTTGACATACTGGCCTTTGGCAGCTCAGGCAGCATTGAGGCCTAGGTTGTTCAGTCTCAGAAGAAGTGGAGGGGGAAGCTGGCCTGTTGGATGGGCCCTGGGGCTGTCCCACCCCGCCTTGCCGCCCCTCCCCCCTCAGTGTCAGCTCACCTACTGGTTCCCTCCCAGCTACAAGCCAGCCCCCTTCTTCGTCCTGGATGAGATCGATGCTGCCTTGGATAACACCAACATTGGCAAGGTGGGTGCAAGGAAAGTGGGGCCTGGGAGGGAGACCCCAGGTTGGGGCTGGATTGCAGGGAGCCAACTCCTGAGTGCCCCACCTGCTCCTGCTGCCTGTATTCTGTGCCCTGGTGGCTGGGCGCAGGGTCCTCCACACACTGTGGTAGTTGATAGCTTCCTTCTCTGTTTCTCTTCCTCCCCCTCCCCACCTTACCACCCCACACACCACACCTACTGGTTCTGACTGAAAAACACAGGGGTGCATTAGGGCTTAAGCTCTGCTAAGTGCCTGGTGGCCCCTCCCACAGGTAGCAAATTACATCAAGGAGCAGTCGACTTGCAACTTCCAGGCCATCGTCATCTCTCTCAAGGAAGAGTTCTACACCAAGGCTGAGAGCCTCATTGGAGTCTATCCCGAGGTAGGGCGGGCCAGGCTCAAGAGCAAGCCCTACTCCCTACCTGACTCCCCAGGGCAGGAAGGGAAGGCTGCGATGGAGGGACAAGGGGGCGGGGGAGCATAGGGAACCAGGTCCTGAACGGCCATCTGGGCTTGTTGGAGCCCTGCCCTGGAAGCTTAGCCAGCCCAGCTGGGCAGGGCCGTTGCATTTGGGGACAGGGTGTGGAGAAAGGAGGAGAGTGCAGAGGTAGTAGGCAGGGAGAGAAGGTGCGTGGGGCCGAGCACATCCTCTCACACCCAGAGAGTACCATTGCCTGGGCTTTGGGCAGGTATGTAGGGAGGAGGGTTTGAGATCCCCTGGTCTTAGGGCACCAGGCCCCTCTCAGTTCTCTCCTCACAATTTTATTTTTTCTTTTTCTCCCTCCTCCTTCAGCAAGGGGACTGTGTGATCAGCAAAGTCCTGACCTTCGACCTCACCAAGTACCCAGATGCCAACCCCAACCCCAATGAGCAGTAACAGTAGTTTCTGCCCTCTGCCCTGTCTGGATCCCTAAACTGCCCCTCTGCCAGTCTTTGGATATTTGTGGCTCCCAACCTTCCCTTACCTTCTAGCCCTGTTTGGTGTAGTCATGGGATTTAGCACTGCTATCAAGCGTGAAGAGGAACAGAGATGATGTTAGGTCTGGAGCAAAAAGTCATGAGCCACAGGGAGCATCCTGGTCTCTGAAAGGAGGCGCTGAGCTGAGCTGGGCTGAACAGGACCATCTGTCTGTCTTCCCCTGCCCGGACCCTCCCCCCCCATCCATACTCATGGGTCCCTTGGGTATTTTGCCCACTTTATGTGTGGGTGTGTGTGGATGTGTGTTCACCTGTGTGCATGTGTGTGCAGAAAAATAAAAGATACTGGAGACTGTTTTAGAAGGAGCCTAGGATGAATTTGACTCCAAGAGCACTTAGGATGACAGCACTCCAGAGCTGGACAAAGGTGCTCCAGGCCTCCTAGGAGTCCTCAGCAGTCACCTGAAGCTGTCCTCACTCACTCACTCACTCACTTGTGTGTTCATTCACTTGTCTGTTCGTCAAACACATATGGAGTGCCCTCTGTGCGACTGTGTGCTTGGAATTGAGAGTTGAACCATGCATGCTCTCTGTCCTGGTAAGGAGATACAATGGGTTCATGAATTACTGGGGTTAGCTGAACGTTGCTATGTGCTTTGAATATGAGAAGAGGACAGTTACGTCCAGGTAATTGGTAATTGTCACATTTAAGCTGGACCTTGACAGACTGGTAGGGTTTTAGTTAGGCACTGAGATCAGAACAAAGGGCTCTGGGAACAGTTACGGGTTCTGGTTCCACTTTTCATCAGTTTGACGCTGGGCAAGTCGTTTGGCCTTGCTGTGCCTCACTTGTCTCATCTGTAAAATGAGGCTGAGAATATTACCTACCTCATAGGATTTAACGATGTCAAGCTCCTCACTGGAGGCCTTATCCTTGTGTGGAGCCCACTAGGTGCCGACCTCTCAGAATACAAGCCTTCTCATGCCTGGGCTTCCGAGGGTTTCTCATCCTGGCCGTTAGGGACAATCTGAGATGTTGTAAATGCCCTGGTAACTGGGAGAGTTCCAGGGCACTGATGAGGTTTACCTGGTAAGTGGAGGGCCGGGGTAAACCTATAGCTTCAGCCATGGATGATAACCAGGTGCCTGGGCTCCAGCCTGGGTTGTGAGGAAGCAGGGAAGAGGTAGCCTGGGCCACATCCCAGCCTAACGCACGTGAGACTCCTCTTAGGGACTCCCCTCCTGAGCTAGAAGGACCATGCAGTGGCAGTAACGCCTGGCACGAGGGCTTCAGCCTTTATCGCTTGTACACATCAGACTTTGGTCTTGTCTGTATATTTGTCGTTTAAGTTGAATCGGTTCCAGTTACCTAAGTAATGCAGGAATCCATTCTCCTTTTAAGCAATTAGATTGTACAGACAAGGGACAAGACAAGCCTCATTCAGCTACCGACTACTCCCCCCTCCCGCTCCTCCCCACCCTGTCCCTTCCCTGCTGTTATACTTCATTTAGACTTTGTTTTAACATTCTTACATAGATAAGTTCGTTGGAAATACTGTGTTTAATGCGTATGGCATATTGAATTGTTCTGCAGTTTGCTTGCTTTGCCTAACAATGTGTTTGAGATCTATGCATGTTGCTAAGTGTAGATCATTCCCTTCTCTGTAATTGCTGTATGGATCACCATATGACCCTACTGCATTTTACTATCCATTTCTCTAGGGTGGACATTAAGACTGTTTTTAGTTTTTCCTATTACAAAATAATACACAGGAATATCCATATACCTGTGTGAAAGTGTGTGTGAGTGTGTGTGTGTGAGAGAGAGAGAGAAGGGGTGAGGGGAATTATTCCTCGTAATGGAATTGTGAAGTCAGGAATGTATATGTTTGTTTTTCAGAGATAACTTCCAAATTGCCCTCCTGTAGTATTTACTCAGTATTTTTTTCTTGAGGTGTTCTGAGGTCTCCCATTGATTGTCATCTACATCCGCTTCACCCTAAGTAGTAATAGCTGTGAAGTCACAGGTTTGATGTGCTATGTATGTATTTTTCTAATACATATTAAAAGGTATAACTATCGAAATACATTTGTCTGTCTTCAACCAAAGAAGTCACATACCAGCAGTGGTACATCTACCATAAGTTGGCCAAGGCTGTTAATTTAGGGCTCAGACGTGGCCCAAAGCATAGCTGTGGAGACTTGGACAGGTGACCCGACCTGAGCCCCAGGGTCCTTATAAAAGGAGATGACGCATACTTGCAGCACTGCAGGGAAGAGTACCTGAGATAGATTTGGAGTAGTTTCCTGGCATGTAGATCACAGTTTATTTTTTTAAAGATAGATAGCAATTTCTGTTCTCCCCACTTTACAGTTGAGGGAACTGAGGCCCGGAAACGTTGAATGACCAGATAACAGCATGGGTTTGAGCCCCAGTCCTCCAGTCATGCTAGGGTTTTCTCCATTATAGAGATGGTTATTCACCTTGGCTGTACAGAGTCATTCGCAAAACTGTTCCCTGTTTTTAAAAATCAGCAATATGTTCACAGATACCAAATAGTATAGAGTAAAATGAAACAGAATAGCACAGAAGAGCTTACAGTGAAAAGTGGCAGTTCCTAGCTCCACCTCCACATCCAGGGGACATGGGGATCGGGCCCCATCATTGGAACTCTGATTCAGTAGGTGTGGCTAATAACCCAGACAACTAACCCTACCTCACGGGGTCTGAAGGATTACATGAAGTGCCTTGGGCTAAGGCCTTGGGCCACAAGAACACAAATGCTACAGAGGCGCTTCGGGGGCTTCAATCCTGAGGAGGGGGTAGGGGAGATGCGGTGGTCTGACCAGGACTCTGTAGTGTCAGAATCTAGACCCTGGGTCTCCTTACTGCTTGCCCACTGCCTCCTGTGATTCTGGGCAATCGCTGTGTTGCACGCCAGGAACACAAAGGACGAGTCAGATCCTTATCCTGCCTTTGAGGCATCCACTGTCTAACTAGGGGGGCAATTTGAGAGATAGCTGCTGACCACAAGGTCTGATCAGCACTCTCGCGGCAGCACAGGAGGGGCATCTAGCTTAGGTGGGGATTCAGGGAAGGCACCTCTGACAGTGATCTCTAAACTGAGACTGGAGGGACTGGTAGTAGGGATTTCCAAGTAGTGGGAAGACCAGCAAGGCAATCGCAGAAATACTGAAGCCCAAATCCCCGGGATGGAGGAAGAGCAGTGAAAAAAGCCATTCGGGAGGCGGGGTGGGTCCTGTCCCTGGCTGTGGGGTTCAGATTAACCTTGAGGGCTAGTATGATTTCCAGGCCAGCTGTACATGGGAAAGCCGTGGGGCATTCTAGGCCCATCCTCTTAAAAACATGCAGTTGCAGGAGGTCAAGTGGGGCCTTGGGAGCTTGACTTTAGGGTGTAGCAAGTTTGGCAACCACAGCTTGAAGACAATGGAGGGGCCTTAAAGCTGTTTGGAGACAGGGCAGGGGCGGGTGAGAACCCCGTATCAGATGTCAGTTGAACAAGCCTGCTCTGGCCAGCCAGCCTATGAAGAAACAGGTCAGGATAGATACCAGTATATCCCCTGCAAAAAGCATAGTGCCTCACACTAAACAGGCACCCAATAAAGTTTGTGAACGAATGGACACATTGTGAGGGAGAACGTGCAGTGGAGACTGGTGAGGAGGCCTGGAGGCCTGCCCTAGGGCAAGGGCAGCAGGAATAGATTGGAGGTGACAAGGGGTAGGCTCTTAAGGGAAGGTGAGGAACTGGACGTGGTGTGGAGGGTGCCTGAGGCAGCAATGAGTACCCGTGAGTATCCAGAACTCCTGCCCTGTCCCGGTGGTGTCTTCCTCATCCATCTCCGAGTCCGAGTCTCCTAGCTGCCCCCTCAGTTCCGTTGACTGTTCCGTGCAGTTCTGAGTGGTTTCCCACTCCCCCTCCCAGTCATTGAGCCAAGCATCCAATTCAACGAACATTGCCTAAGCCCCTCCTGTGCAGTGGGGCTCTTCCAAGCCAGGACTCCGGCTCCCTCCTTCCTACCTCAAGAGGTGATTTGAGGGCTTTGCCAGGTAAGCCTCACATCTCTCCTACAATAGCATACAGTGAGATGCCCTAAGGGAACTTAGGGACTTTGTCCAACCCTCTCCTGAGGTCCTCAGGGAGTTAACTGCCCAGTGTCTCACTACTAGAAAGTGTTGGAGCCAGAATTGAAACCTAAGTTCCCTTCCCACATCACCTCTTAGAGCCTTGCTCTTGATCTATCCCAGTGCAGATCAGGACAGGCAGAAGTGGTCGGGGTAAAGGGGTTCTGGGTGAGCTTTGAAGGGCATACTGTACAAGACAGGCCAAACAAGATGCTTGCCGATTGCAGTACCCATTTAGGGAAGTCCGTGGCAAACTGGCCATGCCTACAGCCCCTTCCAGAGGGTTTCTTTAACCTAGGTTGCCACCCTCTGTAAGGTGACCCCACAGTCCTTGCCACAAATGGCCAGGTTGAGATGCATAGCTGCCTATGCTGGACTGATGCAGGAACTCCACCTCATAGGGCACATATCACACGGTGAGTGCGTGAAACAATCAGATCTTTCAGGGAGGACGAATGAGGTGTTCGGAAGAAGCAAATGATCAAAAGTTCATGAGGCAGAAGTGATGGTGGATGTGGGCTAACCAGAAACAACAGCAAAAGAGAAAGCTGCAGAAATCATAAGACAGCAGAGCTCATGAAACGTTTGTATCGTGTGATCATGGGGCCACAACGTAGCCGAAGCCATGAAGCGGCAAGGCAGCAGTGGCCAAATGGATACAGACGCCATGAAGCAACAGGAGCCGTGAGGAACAGAAACCGTGAGACAAAACAGATCCATGAAGCTGCAGAAGGCTTGAGTAGACAAGATCCACGAGGCAGCAGAAGCCATGAAACGGCCAGAGCCACAAGGTCACCAGGACCCCGTGGTAGCAGGGCAGCGACAATTGAAGAGGCAGCAGGCGTTACGAGGCGAGCAGAAGCTACGACACAGAAGCCGTGGAGTAATAGGACCTGAAGCCCCAAGCACCATGAAACTGCAGGAGCCAGCGGAGGACCTAGAAGCTGTGAGGCAGCACCAGCCATGGGGCTAGCAACGAGGGAGGCAGAAGTTAGTCAGTAGCAGTAGGAGGAGTATAAATACAGCCAGAAAGTAGTTGAGTCACCATTTTGGGAAGCACTAGAGAAGGGAGCAACAGATGCCTGCCGCGGAGGGGGTGACAAAATAAGCCAGGCTCTAGAGCTGCCTTTGGATCATGAACTGTTTTCAAGTTTTGTTCTTCCGTGAGGCTGCCTGTGTAGCTGTTCTCGTCTTGCTTATTTCCTTGTGACTGCTTTAATAAATCCACATCGTTAACTTGAGTATGTCTCTGCTCTTTGTAATCTAAAAGGTGACCATGATGCTGTGCAGCTTAGATGGGTGGAGAGCAAGGTGGAAGGTCTTCCTGGTGGGTTTCAAGCAAGACATAGTGGTGGGAGGACATTCTCTTGCCCTCCCTGGGTTGGGCCTTTTTGTTCATTGAGTTAGTGGCTTGCTTTTTCTCATTCATTGACTTAGTCACAAGCTAACTTGAGCAGGCTTCAAAAAGTTCGTGGGAAATGAATGAAAAAGTTTATGGTAGATGGCCGGCACCATGGCTCACTTGGCTAGTCCTCTGCCTGCGGTGCCGGCACCCCGGGTTCTAGTCCTGGTTGGGGCGCCGGATTCTGTCCCGGTTGCTCTTCTTCCAGTCCAGCTCTCTGCTGTGGCCCAGGAGTGCAGTGGAGGATGGCCCAGGTGCTTGGGCCCTGCACCCGCATGGGAGACCAGGAGGAAGCACCTGGGTCCTGGCTTTGGATCGGCACAGCGCGCCAGCCATAGCAGCCATTTGAGGGGGGAACCAACAGAAAAGGAAGACCTTTCTCTCTCTTTCTCTCCCTAAAATCTGCCTGTCAAAAAAAAAAGTTTATGGTGATGTAAAAAAAAATTTGAAATTCATGCAATTTTGTCGTAATGCACATTTTCCATAAACTTTGAAGACCCTTTTGAGTGAGCACTTACTACTACAATTGTTCATTCATATATTCACTTGCACATCATTTTCCCATGCACTCATTCAGAAAGCATATGTTGAATTCCTGCAATGTGTGAGGCCCTATGCTAGGTTCTGGGCATAATATACTCTACCCTGTATTAATTCAGTCTAATTGGAGACTAACTAAGCAGACACATATACTCGAAGTGCCAAATGATATAAGGGCAGGCTAGATGAAGTGAAGTGAGTATACTCTCTGCGTGGAAGGAGTACTCAGGAAAACTTTATAGAAGGGGGGAATATTTGAATTGAGTTGTGAAAGAAGGGTTGGTGTTTGCCAAATGGAAAGGGAGGAAAGAACTTCCAAGCAAAGGAACTGTCTAAGCAAAAATATGAAGAGTAGGAATGCACGTGGATTTTTGTGGGGACTCTGCATTGTCCCATGTAGTGGAAGAAGTAGGGAAAGCCATGCAATCAAGCTTTACTTTGACCTTGTAGAGCAATTCAGGAAGCTGGACAAGATTTTGAGAAAGGAAACTGACATGATCAGCTGTTGGGAAAGAAGGTTTGGGGCATGAAACACTGCCCTCAATGCACTTGAAGTAATAATTAGAAGCATGAGAGGATTTAGGGGAGCTCCTGAGAAGAGGGGAAGATGTTCTACAAGGGACCAGGAAGACTTGGAGGAGGTGGACTTCGAACTGAGCTTAAAGAATAGGAAGGATTCTAACTGGTGGAGATGAGGAGGGAGGGTTTTCCAGGCCTGGAAAACATGAAAACAAGCAAGGACGTGATCTAGCTATATCATGTTTGGCCTAACAAATAGTTCAGTTTGCAGTAGAGCCTGCATTTGAACATGGAGAGAGGAAGGGAGATTGTATGGTTTCCCAGACTATATTTTGCTATAGTAGGTCTGGAGGAACAGGGGAACTTGGGGGGGGGGGGCGGGGGAGAGTTGTGGGCAGGAGTGGCCTTTTTGAGCTTTTAAAAATTGCTGTTTCTCGAATGTTCATTTAAAAATGGGAGTAATGCATGTGTAGTATTTAGAAAAATCAATAAACTCAAGTCAGTACAGAAGGACTTAGGAAATGTAGGAGTCTACTGCCCCAAAAAGCCTCCCCCCTACTCTGACTTTAGCAACCATTGTTATTGTTGTCTCCATACCTAAATAATGTGCTATACAGGCATTTTTTTTAACTTTCAGACATTACCCCTTGATGTCTTGTTATGCAGATGGGGATTTAGATTATTTATACCAGGTTCAACTCCTTCCTGCTTCTCAGTATAATTTAGCTTATTCTAAAATTTAAGTAACTCCTTTATTTCTTGATCCACGACCTAGAGAAAGTATTTATTGACCTGATCTTTTAGCCCTGTACCCCACTGTTAATCGTCCAATTTCTGTCACTTGTCTTTTATATTGTCAAAACTGAAAACGTTAAATCCTATAAACTGAATTGTGTGTGTGTGTGTCTGTGTGTGTGTGTTTGCTGGAGTTAGGTTCTGAACATTGAAAACTAATAAACAGCTCTTAATATGACTAAGTATTCTTCATTTTAGAGCCAAGCAATGTACTTTTATTTTTCTCTTGTATCAGCTTTTTCTTTTTCCTGAAGTTTCTGATATTTTTTCTCTTTCACTATTTTACTTAATCATGTATTCTATAATTTTTCTTTAAAAAGTCTCTTTACATTAGGAATTCTGTCAAGTCAACTTTTTTGCCCCACAGGAGACTTTCTTTCTGGAGTCCATCATTCCCTTTTCAAATCTGGAGTAGTTGCTGTCTAAGGCCTGATGCATAGCTGTCATCTTGGGATTTCCCTTTACTGCTTTCTGTGGTTATATCCACTATTTACTGATTTCTAGAGATTTTGTTTTATTTGTTTGCCTGTTTTGACATTGTTTTATGGAGCACATCCTCAAGAAACTTTCTCAAAAATATTTTGTTTGAAATAGACTTCCTGAGTCTTTGTGTGTCTGAAAGTATTTTTATTCCACCTTCACCTTTGACTATAAAGTTTGAGATTCAGCTTCATTTTCCTTCTGAACTTTGAAGTCATTGCTTCAGTTTCTTCTAGCACCCAGTTTTAATAATAAGAAATCCCATTATCAATCTGAGTCTCATTGCTTTATAGATAATTTCCCCCATTGCTTTTTGCCTCTCTTTTTGGGATCCCAAGAACATAAATATTAGATTTTTAAAAAACATTCTCACAGGTCCAGGGGCTCTGTTCTCTTTTTCCCCTCAGTCTATTTTCTCTGTTTCCCAGACTGCATAATTTCTATTGTGTGTCTCCAGGTTAACTGATTCTTTCCTCGGTCCTCTCCATTTTGCTATTGCCCATCCATTGAGGTTTTTGTTTTATTTTTTATTCTTCCGTTCTTAATTTTCCATTTTATTCTTTAAGTCTTCTGTTTCTTTGCTGACAGTTTCTACTTTTTCACTGGTTTTAAGCATGTTCCTGATTATTGAGACATTTTTGTAATGGCTCCTTAAAAACTTGTCAGATAATTTTAACACCTCTTTCTCACCTTGATATTGGTGTCTGTTGAGTGTCTTTTCTCATTCACATTGAGATTTTCTTGGCTCTTGATATAATGAGGGATTTTTATTGAAAACTGGACATTTGGGGGCCAGGGCCGTGGTGCACTGGGTTAATCCCCCGCCTGCAGCGCCGGCATCCCATATGGGCACCGCGTTCTAGTCCCAGTTGCTCCTCTTCCAGTCCAGCTCTCTGCTGTGTCCCGGGAAGGCAGTGGGGGATGGCCCAGGTGCTTGGAGCCCTGCACCCGCATGGGAGATCAGGAGGAGGCACCTGGCTCCTGGCTTCGGATCAGCGTGGTGCCAGCCATGGTGGCCATCTGGGGAGTGAACCAACGGAAGGAAGACCTTTCTCTCTATCTCTCTCTCTCACTAACTCTGCCTGTCAAATAAATAAATAAAAAATCTCAAAAAAAAAAAAAAAAAGAAAATAAAGCTGGACATTTTTGGTCTTTTAAAAGATTTATTTATTTATTCAAAAGTCAGGAGTTAACACAGAGAGAGAGACAGAGATAAAGATCTTCCATCTGCTAGTTCACTCCCCAGATGGCTGCAGCAGCCAGGGCTGGGCCAGGCTGAAGCCAGGAGCCAGGAGCCAGGAGCTTCATCTGGGTCTCCCTCATGGGTGCAGGGGCCCAAGCCAAGCACTAGGATACTAACCAGTGCCCATATGGGATGCCAGCTTCACAGGTGGTGGTTTTACTGGCTACACCACAACATCAGCCCCGAAAACTGGACATTTTTGGTATTGTGTTAATAAGACACTAGATATTATTTAAATATTCTATTTTAGCTTGCCATTCTGGCAGTGGAAGAAGGGACACTGCCTCATTACTACTGAGTGAGCATGGAAGAGCAAGTTCCCCTCTCAGTTTCCATGGATAACAGAGGGGAAGGATTTCCTCAATACTGCTGGGTGGGCATGAGAGTTCCAACTACCCACACAGCCTTCTCTGACACCACCTTCGAGGGAAGGGAGAGTGTCCACTCACGGAGGAGTCTACACTTCTCTCTGGACCCTTGCTGGCGGGGTGGGAGTGGGACCACAATTTTCTTCTGTGCTGTTGGGCTGCGGTAGAGTGGTTATTACGGAACTGCTGGCGAAATTCTCTAGCCCTAAGTCTGGGATGTCTGAGGTGCACTCACTACTGTGTCACCACCTTCTCTCCCCCATTCAAAGTCTTTTTAGGTGTGTAAGGATCTTCTGTGTACTTCGTGGGAAGAATAGGAAAAAGTACTACTCCATCCACTCCCACTCCTGGCGCCGGCCTCACTCTCGTTATTTTTTAACAGTTTCATTTTTGGTGTTGTAAAATTTTAATGTGTTTAGGTTTGGGGTCTTTTGTCACTCATCTTCCTGCTGATTTGTTACAGCCCCTCATTTTGAAGTTCTTTAACTTTTGAGATTATATATATATATATATATTATAGGCAGAGTGGACAGTGAGAGAGAGAGACAGAGAGAAAGGTCTTCCTTTGCCGTTGGTTCACCCTCCAATGGCCGCCGCGGCCGGCGCGCTGCAACCAGCGCACCGTGCGGATCTGATGGCAGGAGCCAGGTACTCATCCTGGTCTCCCATGGGGTGCAGGGCCCAAGCACTTGGGCCATCCTCCACTGCACTCCCTGGCCACAGCAGAGAGCTGGCCTGGAAGAGGGGCAACCGGGACAGAATCCGGCACCCCGACTGGGACTAGAACCTGGTGTGCTGGCACCGCAAGGCGGAGGATTAGCCTAGTGAGCCACGGCGCCGGCTTGAGATTCTATATTTTATCTTTGGCATAATTCCTCTTCTCTGTTTTCTTGGTTCTATCCTGGAAATCTTTAAAATTGGATGTTAGGCCTCCTGAATTTATCCTTTGTAATTTTTTTCTATTTTTTTATTGTTTTATTTTTTGACAGGCAGAGTGGACAGTGAGAGAGACAGAGAGAAAGGTCTTCCTTTGCCGTTGGTTCACCCTCCAATGGCCGCCACGGCCAGCGCGCTGCGGCCGGCACACCGCGCTGATCCAATGGCAGGAGCCAGGTACTTCTCCTGGTCTCCCATGGGGTGCAGGGCCCAAGCACTTGGGCCATCCTCCACTGCACTCCCTGGCCACAGCAGAGAGCTGGCCTGGAAGAGGGGCAACCGGGACAGAATCTGGCACCCTGACCAGGACTAGAACCTGGTGTGCCGGCGCCGCAAGGTAGAGGATTAGCCTAGTGAACCGCGGCGCCGGCTATCCTTTGTAATTTTTAAAACATTCTCTCTGGGGCCGGTGCTGTGGCACAGCGGGTTAAAGCCCTGGCTTGAAGTGCCAGCATCCCATATGGGCGCCGGTTCGAGACCCGGCTGCTCCTCTTCCGATCCAGCTCTCTGCTATGGCCTGGGAAAGCAGTGGAAGATGGCCCAAGTCCTTGGGCCCCTGCACCCATGTGGGAGACCCAGAAAAAGCTCCTGGCTCCTGGCTTCCAATCAGCACAGCTCCGGCCATTACAGCCACTTGGGGAGTGAACCAGCAGATTGGAGACCTCTCTCTCTCTGTCTCTACCTCTCTCTGTTACTCTTTCAAATAAAAAATAAAATAAATAAATAAATATTCTCTGCTGTCTTCCATGTTTTGTCTCCCCTTTTCCTCCCTCCCTCCAACTGTCCTCTCTTCCTAGCTAATTCTCTCTCTTCCTTTTGTGTGTAGTTACTCTCCAGGAGAAAATTTAACTTTTATTTATCTTTTCAACCTTTCTATTGAATTTTTTTAAGATTTTATTTATTTATTGAGAGGTAGAGTTACAGACAGTGAGAGTTAGAGACAGAGAGAGAGGTCTTCCATCCACTGGTTCACTCCCCAATTGGCCACAATGGCCGGAGCTGCACCAATCCAAAGCCAGGAGCCAGGTGCTGCTTCCCAGTCTCCCATATGGATTCAGTGGCCCAAGGACTTGGGTCATCTCCCACTGCCCTCCTGGGCCACAACAGAGAGCTGGATTGGAAGTGGAGCAGCTGGGACTAGAACCAGTGCCCATATGGGATGGCGGCGCCGCAGGCAGAGGATTAACCTACTGCGCCATGGCGCCAGCCCCTGTATTGCATTTTAAACTTCCAAGTATTCATTCATATTCTCTTTTCCTTTCTTAAAGCATCCTGTTCTGGTTTTATGGATGCAGTTACCTTGAATCTCTTTGAGAATAACAGAAGTATTTTTATATTTCCTTTTATTTGACATGTGTATTTCATTTGGAATGCCCCCTTCCTTGTTTGCTTATTTTGGTCTTTTTCTTTCATGTTACAATCTTTTCTCTAATGCCTGGTGATCTGCAATTGGTTGCTGGTATTTAAGAATGTAGCAATAAAAATCTGATTGGAAGTTCCGTATGCATGGGGGAAGGGCTGGGCAACAGTTAACGTCCCTTTACTGTGACTGGAGAACTGACTGTTAGACTGCAGAGGGCCTGAAGGCCGCAGTGCCAAGCTCTCTTCTCTGAGATGGTTTGAGTTCCTTGGCAAAGAACAGCCTGGTTTTTATCTAACAGACAGATCGCCAGGCTGCTGTGAACTGTGCACAAGGGGGTGGTTGAGGGCTTGGTGTACAGCCTTCCAATTAAACTCCCTGTTCTTAGCCCCGTGTCTCACTCCCACCCTTCGTCGTCTGGCATTTGACAGACCCAAGACACTCCAGGCTTCTGCAGAAAGACCAACCCCTTCCTCAGAGGCATCACCTCCATGCACACCCCCAGGCTGTGGCTTCTTCCACCATACTTCAGCAATCACCATTCGTCCATTTACTTCCTATCTTCCAGAAGCTTGTAGAAATCCTCCTTTGCATGATGGACCTGCTCCCATTCTCGTCTTCATTGTTTTTACCCCCCCACCCCTGCTTTTAAATTCATTTATGACCTTTTTAGCAGGACCTCTGGAGGAGGGTGAAGATAAACACATGGTCTTTCCTCTTAACCTGGAAGTATATTAGTCTACTTGTAATTGTTTTTCACTTTTCTGGTTATTGTCTTCATATCCTTAAATAATATGTGGGTTTTTCTATTTATCAACTTATTTTTCAATTTTACTCATTTTCCATTGGCTTCTTGTTATTTATGCTGCCAAACTGCCCTCCTTCCTTCCATGCCCCCAATATAGCCATGTCACTAATTATTTTATCTTCTATTATTTTTTTAAAAATTTATTTGAGAGGTACAGAGTTACAGAGAGAGAGAGAGAGAGACAGAGACAGAGAAAAAAGTCTTCCATCCACTGGTTCACTCCCCAAATGGTTGTAATGGCTGGAGATGGGCTGGTCTGAAGCCAGGAGCCAGGAGCTGCTTCCATGTCTCCCATGTGGCTTCAGGGGCCCAAGCACTTGAGCCATCTTCTACTGATTTCTCAGGCCATTAGCAGAGAGCTGGATCAGAAGTGGAGCAGCCAGGACTCGAACCCGGGCCCATATGGGATGCCGGCACTGCAAGTGGTCGCTTAGCCCACTATCCCACAGCACTGGCCCCTATTCTTTAGCTTTATACCTTTAACTAATAGACTTATACTCAATCTCTTCTGTCATCTGTACCTTTACATTATTAAGGTTAATAATATTTGCATTCTGTTCTTTTTTTTTTTTTAAAGATTTATTTATTTTACTTGAAAGTCAGAGTTACACAGAGAGGAGAGGCAGAGAGGTCTTCCATCCGATGGTTCACTCCCCAGTTGGCCGCAACGGCCGGAGCTGTGCCAATCTGAAACCAGGAGCTTCTTCCAGGTCTCCCACGCAGGTGCAGGGGCCCAAGGACTTGGGCCATCCTCTATTGCTTTCCCAGGCCACAGCAGAGAGCTGGATAGGAAGTGGAGCAGCCGGGACTAGAACCGGTGCCCATACGGGATGCTGGCACTTCAGGCCAGGGCGTTAACCCACTGTGCCACAGCTCCGGCCCCTTGCATTCTGTTCTATGACCATAATTGAGTCATCCATACATCACCAATAGGTCATTCTAAAAGTCAAAAGTCAATAAAGTGTTTATTCTATTATGCTTATGTAAATATTGTTCCACAAATCCAATTCGTGTACCATGATTACATTTGTTATACAGTTCCCCCCTCCCTCCAGAATTTCTAATGGCCTTTCTTTTTTTCTCTGCATTGTCTGACTTTATCACCTTCTTAGGTTAAGGTTATTCCGAATTCTTAAGGAAAGTATAAAACCGTTTGAATCCCTTTTCCCAGATACCTTCCTCCTGGAGCCCTCCGTCTTCCTGCTCCAATTTGGACTGATTGCTCTGTAGGCCTGCGGCACAGCTGTCATCCTGGGACGTCCTTTCATTATTCTTCTGGGTGTACCCACTCTTTCTCGGACCCTATATCTTCTTCTTTCTTAGTTTACTCCCTTTTAGTGGACAGTGTGGTCATCCTCCAATCTCCATTCTCCTCCTCCACTGTATAACAATTAATGCAATTTGAGTGGCATGGGCCCCACTACCCAAACCACTCTAGGTATAGGCCTTTATTGGTATAAACCAATCAGAGTAATTTCAACCCCCTAGCCACAGTGATAGTTGGTTCAAGGATGATCTGATCACACTGAGGCTTAGGCTTTTGAGGGAAGAAGCCGCCTGTCTTCCCTTGGATATGAACAAGGATGCATGTAGCTTTCACTGCTGGTAGCCATCTTGCAAACATGCAGAAGGCTTGACCTGAGGATGGAGCTGACAAAGAGGAGGCAGAGCTAAGAGAATCACAGAGAAAATGGAAGCACGTTCCTGATCACACCATGCCTGAAGTCTTCCTGCCTATGGACTCCTCAGTTAAGGGAGCCAATACATTGCATCGGAATTGGGTTTTCTATTGCTTGTACCTGAAGACATTCTAACTTCTGGGTTTGCCTCCCTCCTAAAAGGGGATGAATGCAGCTCTAGTTATAGGAGGTAGTTTCCCTGTATTTGGTGGAAGTATTTTTTTTTTTCAAAACATAGGTAGGCGAGGAAGGAAGGGTTTATGTGGATGTTGAATAAGCAGAGGGATGAACTCTAGTGCTGCCTGGAATGAAAATCCCCGCACTGTTTTGGTGGATTTCTCCATGGTGGGAGTCTTGGTGGGAGGCAGGGCTCCACTCCCTACTATGGAAACTAAATGGGATCAGATCCTTCCTTTCCCTGCCCACTAGGCAACAACACTCTGCTCCTGGCTTTGAATCTAGAGTCGGCAATACAAAGAAGCCAGGAATAACCAAAATTAGCAGAAGGCTGAGAGATTAGGGGAGTATAATTGTAATGTGCAAAACTGAGAAGATTAATAAATAGGAAAAGGTTTACTGCATAGGCTATGGAGAGTGATTTACAGGGAGCGAGGCTTGAATCTACTGAGATTTTCAGCTTTTCTTTTTTTTTTTCTTTTTTGACAGGCAGAGCGGACAGTGAGAGAGAGAGACAGAGAGAAAGGTCTTCCTTTTGCCGTTGGTTCACCCTCCAATGGCCGCCGCGGCCGGCGCGCTGCGGCCGGCGCACCGCGCTGATCCAATGGCAGGAGCCAGGAGCCAGGTGCTTTTCCTGGTCTCCCGTGGGGTGCAGGGCCCAAGCACCTGGGCCATCCTCCACTGCACTCCCTGGCCACAGCAGAGGGCTGGCCTGGAAGAGGGGCAACCGGGACAGAATCCGGCGCCCCAACCGGGACTAGAACCCAGTGTGCCGGCGCCGCTAGGCGGAGGATTAGCCTAGTGAGCCGCGGCGCTGGCCCTGAATCTACTGAGATTTTCAACTCTGCTAACAGAGAAATGAAAGTTAAAATAACAGAAATCACTGCAAGAATGGTAGCATGTAGAAAGTCAGATATCATCAAGTGCTGATGAGGGTGTGAGGAAAAGGACAACCGTGGGTGGGAGAGCAGTTTGCCAGTTAACCTAAGAAAGTATGTATGTGTGGGGCCAGCGCTGTGGCGTAGGGGGTAAAGCCACTGCCTGCAGTGCCAGCATCCCATGGGGTGCCAGTTCGAGTCCCGGCTGCTCCACTTCCAATCAAGCGCTCTGCTCTGGCCTGGGAAAGCAATGGAGGATGGCCCAAGTCCTTGGGCCCCTGCACCTGCATGGAAGACCTGGAAGAAGCTCCTGGCTCCTGGCTTCAGACTGGGGCACAGCTCTGGCCATTGTGGCCAACTGGGGAGTGAACCAGCGGATGGAAGACCTCTTGCATGCTCTCTCTCTCTCTCTCTCTCTCTCTCTATGTAACTCTGACTTTCAAATAAATAAATAAATAAATATTTTAAAAAAGAAAGTAAGTATGTGTAGACCTGAAAACCCAGCAATCTCTCTACTGGGTACATAGTCCAGAGAAGTCCTTACACAGGTCCTAAGGATGTGTAGTTGAGGTTATTCGTTGTAGCATTGTCTGTGATGGTGAGAAGTTGGAAGCAAACCCAGTGTCCATCACCACAGGACCGGATAAGTAAGCAAAGGCATTATGAGTGTTTTTCAAAAGGTTTTTGAAAGAATGGAATGAAAAATATGAATCTTTTTGGTGCAAAAATGTTTTTCATGATATATGTTCAGTGCATATTCTAAAAAAAAAGGTATGGCTTTCAAAAAGTCTTTGCACCTAAGTAAACATACATTTCCACAAACTTTTTGAAGTGTTATATTCATCAGATGAAAAGCTATAAAACAATTTGAAGTAATAAACGGGAAGTGGGTGTTAGGGTACAGCAGGTTAAGCCGCTGCTTGGGATGCCCACATCTGACATCCAAGTGCCAGTTTGAGTCCTGGCTTGTTCACTTCCAACCCAGCTTAATGCTAATGCACACCCTGGCCATCAGATGATGGCCCAAGGACTTGGGTCCCTGCCACCCATGTGGGAGACCTGGATGGAGTTCCAAGCTCCTTGCTTTGGCCTTGGCCCAACCCCAGCTGTTGTAGGCATTTGAGGAGTGATCCAGAAGATGGAAAAATTCTCTCTCTTTCTATTTCTATCTCCTTTTCTCTGTCAGTCTGCCTTTAAAAGAAAATAAATCAATCTTTTTAAAAAATAAAATAATAAGCTAGATTTATGTATAGCCACATGGGTAGGTCTCTAAAATCTTGTGTTGAGTGAAAAAAGTAAGAAGTGCAATGAGATTTATAACATAATACCATTTTTGTAAAATGTAAAATAACACCATTTTCATGTGTATGCATATATGTAATAAACACATGAAGATGGATTGAAAAGATATGTATGTTAATTCCACTAGATAGGCTCACGGAGTTGGTCAGGAGAATGAGAGTAAGGATGGAGACTGCTGGGGGTGGGGCAGGAATAATAATAAAGTAAGAGAACAGCCTTCAGTGGACTAATGGTAATAATGTGCTGTGAACTGAAGATGATGATGAACTCAAGCCTGAAATCCACAGCAGATAAAGCAAAAAACATGAGGATGGTTAGGGGTCATTGGCGGTGGCATGTGATGGTACAATAATGGCCACTGGGAGAAGCCATGGCGGTAGCAGCCCCAGTAGTGGCATTGTGACCCACCTGTCCCCTAAAGTAGGACTTCAGCTGTGGTTCCTCCTGCCTGACCTTCCTAGTTCCTGCTCCCATCTTCTCAGTCTGATTCTCCAGACTCTTGAGAGCTACCTACTAACCTTACAGCAAATCCCTTTTCTGCTAAAGTTTGCTAGAATCCATTTCTCTCACTTGCATCCAAAAATCCTAACCCAAGAATCATGTGTTCTGTAGAACATCATCAAGACCGTCTTGAGGAGGAAAGGCAAATGTGGGGGTCTTTGCACGTCTCAAAATCCAGCCGTCCTTTCCCCCTCATCTTTCAGTGAGAGTTAGGCTTTAAAATTCTATGATCAAAACCATTTTTCCTCTGCCTTTTGAAGGTACTGCTTTTGGCATGTGGTGTTGCTGATGAGAAGTCAAACGCTAATATTATTTTCACTCCTTTGCTGGCAACTTGTTTTCTCCACTTCTGGAAGCTTGAAATTGTTTTTCTTCCTGCTCAGTGTTTTGAAATGTCACAATGATGTGCCCGGAAATGTGTTTGCCCCTCATTTGTTTTCTCTGGGCACCTGGAGGGTAAGCCTTTGCAATCTGAAGTCTCATGTGTCTCTACTCTGAGAAATCGTGGTCTTATTTCTTTGCTAATTTTCTCTGTTCTTTCTAGAACTATTAGTTGGATGTTGGCTACCCTGGATGGTTGCATTTGTCTCTTTGTTTTCTCTCATATTTGCCATGTGTTTTTTTTCTGGGACATTTTCTTGATGTTATCTTCTATTTTTTGGCAATCATTTTTAATTTCTAGACACTTGGATTCAGCAAAGGTGACTTTTTCATAGCATCTCTTCTTCATTTACGGGTGTAACATCTTCTGTCTGTGTACGCTGTAGAGTTTTGTTGGAGTCTTGGTGGTAACAGAAGGTAATTATCAGGGCAGGAAGGAAGTGTTTCAAGGGATACCAGATATCACCTCTCCAGGAGGATGCCACTCATGCCCCTCTGAGGGAGGCTGCTGCTGGTTGTCTATCTCCATAGCCCCCAGCCCAAAGCATGTGTAGGCTGAATGATCTTCCACTGAATGCATGGCCTGGGCCGTGTGCTGCCTTTCTGCAGTCCAGGCCCTCAGTCCACAGTTTCTTCCTGGGCCTCGCTAACACCTGCTTCCCCGGGGGAGGGGGACTTGATCCCCAACAGCCCACGTGAGATGACCACGATAGTCAGTGTATTTCACAGAGTGGATTATTTTTAAAGTTACATAATATTTTTAGTGGAACCAGCAATCCAGTCTTGGTCCTTTTTAGCATGTTTCCTCCAGCAGGAGACAACAACAGTTCAAGCTTGCCGGTCTCCTGATGTGGACCCAACTGAGTATGTTCTGTGAGCAAAGGCCCAAGGGAAAATATGGATGCATCTCTTCGAATAAATAATCATGTCCAGTGAGAAGTCAGTCTAAACCCATGTTTAAGATAAAAAGTTAGCTAAGTGAAAGCATATTACTGTTAAGGTGCACCCAGGTTATGTCAATATGTGCAACATTTAACATTTTAATCACAGTGGATTATATTTGCTAAGTGCTCACTCTGTACCAGGCACTTGAATTACCTTCATTTCATAAAGAAGGAAAGTAGACTCCCAGATACCCTGCACCCTGGGTCACAGATCTAATAAATGGCAGACAGGAAATTGCACCAGGACTGCCTAGCCACAGCCAACCTGGGTAACTCCCTCATAGAGCTGTCCTGATTTCCAGGACCACGTTCAAGTTAAAGGTGATAGCACAGTTTTCTCTAAGGGATGTATGTGGTTACCTAAGATACTTTCCACTGGATAAAGGGCTCCTTATGCAGAGTTTACTCCCAAGGTGAACTAACATCTTTTGCTTTAGAGACAGAAAACGATTACAGCTTTTCTTTTTTATTTTTACATATTTATGTATTTAGTTGAAAGGCACAGTTTACAGAGTGGAAAGAGAGAGAGAGACAGAGACAGAGAGACAGAGAGAGAGGGAGAGAGGTGTCTTCCATCTGCTGGTTCACTCCCCAACTGGCCACAACGGCCAGAGCTGAGCCAATCCGAAGCCAGGAACCAGGAGCTTCCTCTGGGTCTCCCACACGGATGCAGGGGCCCAAGGACTTGGGCCGTCTTCTACTGCTTTCCCAGGCCACAGCAGAGAGCTGGATCAGAAGTGGAGCAGCCGGGACTTAAACCGGCACCCATATGAGATGCTGCTGTGGCAGGCTGGGGCTTGAATGCACTGTGCCATAGCGCCAGCCCCTAATTTTTATTTTTTAAATCAAAGTAACGCATACACATAGTTTAAAAAATAAAATAGTGCTGAAAGACTCCTAACTGTTGAAATCTTTACTTAATATATGCTAAACTGATCTTCCGTATATAAAGAGAATTGAAAATGAATCTTGGCCGGCGCCACGGCTCAATAGGCTAATCCTCTGCCTAGCGGCGCCAGCACACCAGGTTCTAGTCCCGGTCGGGGCGCCAGATTCTGTCCCGGTTGCCCCTCTTCCAGGCCAGCTCTCTGCTATGGCCCGGGAGTGCAGTGGAGGATGGCCCAAGTGCTTGGGCCCTGCACCCGCATGGGAGACCAGGAGAAGCACCTGGCTCCTGGCTTCTGCCTTTGGATAGGTGCGGTGCGCTGGCCGCAGTGCGCTGGTCGCAGCGGCCATTGGAGGCTGAACCAACGGCAAAAGGAAGACCTTTCTCTCTCTCTGTCTCTCTCACTGTCCACTGTCACATTTATTTTCACTGCCTGAAAATAAAAAAAAAAAAAAGACAATTAAAAAAAAGAAAATGAATCTTGATGTGAATGGAAGGGGAGAGGGAGCGGGAAAGGGGAGGGTTGCAGGTGGGAGGGAAGTTGTGGGGGGGAGGGAAGCCATTGTAATCCATAAACTGTACTTTGGAAATTTATATTCATTAAATAAAAGTAAAAAAAAAAACAACCTAATTTGCCACTGCAAATTCCGCTCTCTAGAGGAAATGACTCCAAGCTGTGTGTTTCTTTCTTTTTTTTTTTTTATTTGACAGTGTATGCAGTGAGAGAGAGAGAGACAGAGAGAAAGGTCTTCCTTCCCTTGGTTCACCCCCCAAATGGCCGCTATGGCCAGAGCTACGCCGATCCAAAGCCAGGAGCCAGGAGCTTCTTCCTGGTCTCCTATGAGGCTGCAGGGGCCCAAGCACCCAGGCCATTCTCCACTGCCTTCCCGGGCCACA
Source organism: Oryctolagus cuniculus (assembly GCF_051225735.1). Taxonomy (NCBI): domain Eukaryota; kingdom Metazoa; phylum Chordata; class Mammalia; order Lagomorpha; family Leporidae; genus Oryctolagus; species Oryctolagus cuniculus. Next base: position 37,001,031 of record NC_142888.1, on the reverse strand, counting down.
GCAGAGAGCTGGACTGGAAGAGGAGCAGCCGGGGCTAGAACCGGCGTCCATATGGGATGCTGGTGCTGCAGGCGGAGGATTAACGAAGTGAGCCATGCAGCCAGCCCCCAAACAGTGTGTTTCTTCTGGCACTCATCACTGCCAGTCCCCCTCCTCCCTTCCCATCTCCCACTCAGAGCCAGAGACTGTTTCAGCCTCCTTGCTGCCATGGGTAACTGTGTGACCCAGCTAAGGCCGAGGAGAGGGGTGCTGGGGCGGGGCTTCTGAATAAGCTTGTGCTTTCCTGAGCAAAGAGACTCACATAACTGAATCTGTTGCCTTTCTTCTTTCTGCCTTGAATATGGCTGTGCTGCCTGGAGCTGTGACAGCCATCTTGTGAGCATGAGGGGACAAGCATGAGGATGAAGATAGCATGTTAAGGAAGAACAAGTTAGAAGAAGGCTGCCCCCTTGATGGCATCATGGGAGCAGCTGAACCTATATTGCACAATACAAATATATATAAACAATAAATAAAGCCACGTGTGTTTAAGCCACTGTCCGTTGGGTTTTTTCTTACTTGCTGGTAAGCAAAATGATTTTTTTAAAAGATTTATTTATTTTATTTGAAAGGCAGAGTCCTAGAGAGAGGAGGAGAGGCGGTGGGTGAGGGACCTTCCATCCACTGATTCATTCCCCATATGGCCACAACAGCCAGGGCTGTTCCAGGCCAAAGCCAGGAGCCAGGAGCTTCTTCAGGTCTCCCATGTGGGTGCAGGGGCCCAAGCACTTGGGTCATCTGCTGCTGCTTTCCCGGGTGCATTAGCAGGGAGCTAGATCAGAAGTGGAGCAGCTGGGACTATGGGATGCCACCGTCACAAGCGGTGGCTTTACCTGCTACACCACAGTGCCAGCCCTGGTGAAATGATTTTTAATTGATGGGCCAGTAGACTCTTCACCATATATTTATGCTACGCTTTGTTTCTTTGAATGATTTATTGATTGATTGATTGATTTGAAAGGCAGAGTTACAGAGAGGGAGAGACAGAGAAAGAGAGAGAGAGAGAGCTTCTATCCACTGGTTCACTCCCTAACCCGAATCATCTCAATGTCCGGGGCTGGGCCAGGCCAGAGCCAGGAGCTTCTTCTGGTTTCCCATGTGGATGGCAGGGTTTCAAGCATCTGGGCCATCTTTCTCTGCCTTCCCTGGCAAGGAGCTGGATCAGAAGTGGAGCAGAAGGGGAAGGAACCAGCACTCATACCTGATGGTGGCATCACATGATGGCTTAACCCCCTGCGCCACAGGCAGGCATTACTCTTTTAGAATGTAGCAGTTTGAGATATTCTCTCTGACATCTCACTATGTAGAAGACGGTTTCATCCCCCTGCACACACACCCGTACATTCCCTTCTTTCCTTCTTCCAATATGCTTCCATTCCAACTCCTAGTGAATCAGTCGGTACTATGGAGTCCAGAACTGTGCTGTGATTGCCTGGAGTCGTTTTTGCATTTTTTTGTTTTCCTGGTATTTTTTTCTTTTGCACCATGCTTAGCCTTAGTTTCCCCATTTGCTTCATCAATTTGTTCATGCATCTATTAGCACATTTTTTCACGGACCTTCCAACCTAGCAGCCCATTGATTTGAGAACTGTGTCCAAAAGTTGATTGATTTGGAGTCCCGTGTGAAGGACAGGGATTGGTCAAGTTCACGGTTAGACCTCCCTGTAAGGTGACTGGGTGGGGAGCTGCATAGTCTGCCAGAGGACCTCTGTGTACAGAGTGGGGGCCTTTGCTCTGGGACTTTAATTTCTTTGAAGAGCCCTCTGCTACTCTGCTGAGTGTGGGCGCTTGGCTCTCATGGTGTCTGCCCACAAGCACGGTGGACATGCAGGGCAGCAGCCCCAGCACTTACTTTCAAAGATTCTCTGTTTGAGGCTCCACAAACTGCTTTCCCCAGTCAGGACACACACACACACACACACACACACACACACCCAGCCCTCTCCGTGTGGACCTATGTCTTTCCCTGCCCTGCTTTCTCAGCCACCATCCCTCTAGCCAGAAACATCACCTCGCCCCCTCCAACTGAGGGGGACCCTTTAGAGTTGTGGGTTTATAGCTTTGATTCCCACACTCTTATTTACGAAGTCTCAGGACTGACCAAAGACAAATGCACTGCACCTTCTTGAATGGAAATTCGGAGCTGAATTTTCAACAGCCTCAGCTTATCTGGATACGACAGCTCTGTAGACCAACACTTGTGAATGATGTATGTCATGCATCCGACAGGACTTTGGCAGACAAGTAGGTGTCAAAAAATAGGAGTGATCACTTTTTAATGGGAGCCAGTGGGAAATGTGATTGGAAAGACTGCAATCAGATTTTCAGAAGGACTGACTCTTGTGACCTTGGCAAGCTTGTAAGCAGGGGAGGAATGACTGCATCCCAAAGAATTTCCCGGATTGTTCCTTCAACCTGGTCTGAGGAAGGAGCAGGAAGCCCTTGGCCCAGCAGCTCTTGGGTTAAAATCCTTGTCTGCCTCTGAGTTATTTGTAACCCGTTGCCATGGCAACAAGTTTGGCAAGCGAGCCAGTGCTGCAAGCTCCTGACAGTGGGGAGGGGAGGGCAGTGGGAGAAGACGGGAGATCTGGAAGGGGGTTCGTCTGTGACCAGCGCCTCACTTCCCTGATTTGCCTGAAGCTTTCAGCTGGAGATGAGGGTGAGCATCCTCGGGGGAGAATCATTGGACGTTGGAGACTCTCCTCCCCAGTCTCCTGATATCTCGGATGGAAAAACAGGCCGAGAGAGGTCCAGCCGCTGGCTCAAGGCCACACAGCAAGTCAGGGACAGCGACAGGACTACCCAAAGGCCTCGGGGGCATAGAAATGAGGCACAACAAGGTGGAGGGGGCTTGGGCAGCATTTCAGCCGCCTCCCCACCAACACACGCACACCTTTCTGTTGTTCAGAGGGGACGGCTGGGCCCAGAGTGGTTTAGAACTGACTCAGTGTCACCCAGCAATTCCAGTGCGGACTCGCCATCAGAACCCCTCAGCCTCAGGCCTCGCATGTCTGGGCACTTCCCGGGGAAGTTGCAATGTGGGATTCCCAGTCCAGACTTGCCCCTCAGGGAAGGGTTGATTGTGACTGCCTTGGCCTTTGGCTCCTCGGGCCTGTTCCCCTCCCCCACAGTGCGCCATCCCCACGCACCTGCGCACGCCTGGGTGTCCTCCTGCCTGTGGCAATACTGTTGCACCCATGGGAGCCCAGTCCCACCCCACCCTGCCGCACACCTTCCCGGCCACCTCACCCACAGGGCTAGCCACTTCCCACACAGTCTCTTACGTAACTGATCCTCACCATTACCACTCTCTGTCTCCCAGTTTGGCAGGTGGAAACCGCGAGGACCAGAGAAAGAGTGAATGACCCAAAGTCCCACCGCGCGTGCTGGCCTGAACCCCTTCTCCTCCGGAAAGGGTTTCTGCCCTTTCTACCCACACTGAGTTCTCAGCCCTCGGCACCCCACCAGCACTTCTCTTTGTCTTAATCACCCCCTTCAGCTTGTGCAAGGCACCTCCTCTGTCTTCTCTGGCGTCTGTGCAGCCTAAACTCCTCCTTCGCCTCATAGCCAATCCTCGCCAGGTGCACTTGAGTCTCTCCTGTCTCTCAAGGCTCCCTTCTTTCCTCAGTCTCTGCCACTGGCCTCAATATGCCCCATGTGAATGACCCCCAAATCCACTCCCTGGCTTCCAGGCTGTCCATCGTCAGCCCAATATCCCGCACACAGCTGTGTGAGGGCACTGCCACAAAAGCACCGCATCTTGGCCTTCTATGACACCCCATGCCCCGCTGGAAGTAAAGTTCTAGTCCTAATTCAGGAGTTAAGCTGACCCACAGTTCTTGCTCCTGCCGAATCTCTCAAGCCTCCTCTCTTGCCGTTCTTGGCCTCACACCCTGTACTCTGACCACTGAGCTAACAACAAGTGCTTCCTAGGATGTATCAAGTTTTTTCTTTTTTTAAATTTTTTTATTCGAGAGGTAGAGTCATAGACAGAGACAGAGAGAGAGGTCTCCCATCTGTTGGCTCACTCCCCAGATGCTGCAATAGCTGGAGCTTGGCTGAGCCAAAGCCAGGAGCCAGGAGCTTGGGCCCCTGAACCCATGTGGAAGACCTGGAGGAAGCTCCTGGCTCTTGGCTTCAGGCTGGCCTAGTCCTGGCCATTACAGCAATTTGGGGAGTGAACCAGCAGACAGAAAAACCCCCACTCTCTCTAACACTGACTTTTTTTTTTAGATTTATTTATTTATTTGAAAGTCAGAGTTACACAGAGAGAAGGAGAGGCAGAGAGAGAGAGAAAGAGAGAGAGAGAGAGAGAGAGAGAGAGGTCTTCCATCCGTTGGTTCACAACCCAGATGGCCGCAACGATCAGAGCTGAGCCGATCTGAAGCCAGGAGCCAGGAGCAGCTTCTGGGTCTGCCACGCAGGTGCAGGGGCCCAGACATGGGCCATCTTCTGCTTTCCCAGGAGCTGGGTTGGAAGTGGAGCAGCCGGGACTCAAACCAGCATCCTTATGCAATGCCAGCACTGCAGGAGGCGGCTTTACCTCCTATGCCACAGCACCAGCCCCACTGACTTTCAAATAAATCTTTTTTTAAAATGGCGTAGTACACATCTTCCCATAGACTTTATTAAATCATCTGTAGATGACTTACAATACCTACCACAATGGAAATGCTATGTAAATAGTTGCTATAGTGTATTACTTAGGGAATAATGACGAGAAAGAAAAACTGTATATGTTCAGCATAGAATCAAGTTTTTTGAATATTTTTAATCCACAGTTGGTTGAATCTACTGATGCAGAAACTGTGGCTATGAGGGCCAACTGTATTTACAGATTCTAGAGATGTGTGTGTGTGTGTGTGCGTGTGTGTGTTTATAGCTACAATTTTTGTTCTTATTTTTGTTTTTGTTTCAAGAGGCAGAGAGACAAAGAGTGCTCCCATCTGCCGGCTCAGTCCCCATATGCCAACAATGACCCTGGGCCAAGCCAACTGGGGACAACAACCAGGAGCTCAATCCAGGTCTCCCACATGTGTGGTCAGAACCCAATGACGGGCCATCCCTGCTGCCTCCTAGAGTCTGTACTGGCAGGAAGGTGGAGTGAGAAATCCAACCCAGGTATTCCAGTGCTCAAACTCGATTTTTATTTCTTAAAAAAGCTTTCGTGAGGTTTAATTCACATATCATACAATTCACCCATTTAGAACACAGGAATCAATTGGCTTGTAGTGTAGCTGTAGACTTGTGCAATCATTACCAGAATTTTAGGCTGCTATCATTACTCCAAAAAGAAACCCTCTACCCTTTAGCCATCAGCTCCACTGCCCCAGTCCCCACCCCCCTCCCTAGGCAACCACTGATCTACTTTCTGTCTCTATAGCTTTGTCTATTTTTAACATTTTATGTATGATGGGGCCTTATGTGACTGACACCTTCTCTTTAGCATAATGGTTTTTTAAAAAGATTTATTTATTTATTTGACAGTCAGAGTTACATAGAGAAGGAGAGAGGGAGAAAGAGAGAGAGAGACAGAGACAGAGAGAGAGAGCTCTTCCATCCACTGGTTCACTCCCCAATTAGCCACAACAACTGGAGCTGTGCTGATCCAAAATCAGGAGCCAGGAGTTTCTTCTGGGTCTCCCACGCAGGCGCAGGGGCCCAAGGACTTGGGCCATCTTCCACTGCTTTGCCAGGCCATAGTAGAGAGCTGGATCAGAAATGGAGCAGCCAGGACTCGAACTGGCGCCCATATGGGATGCCGGCACTGCAGGCAGAGGCTTTATCCGCTTCACCATAGCACCGGCCCCAGCATAATGTTTTCAACGTCATCACTGTACTTCATTCTTTTTTCTTTTTCTTTTTTTTTAATTTATCATTCAAGCTATTTTTAAAGATTTATTTATTTTATTTGAAAGTCAGAGTTACACAGAGATAGAAGGAGAGGCAGAGAGAGAGAGAGAAAGAGAGGTCTTCTATCCACTGGGGTTCTCTCCCCAATTGGCTGCAATGGCCGCAGCTGTGCTGATCCAAAGCTAGGAGCCAGGAGCTTCTTCAGGGTCTCCCACGCGGGTGCAGGGATCGAGGACTTTAGCCATCTTCCACTGCTTTCCCACACACATCAGCAGGGAGCAGGATCGGGAAGTGTAGCAGCCAGGACTCAAACCAGTGTCCATATGAGTGGCCGGCACCAGAGAGCGGTTTAACCCACTACGCCACAATGGTAGCCCCTGTACTTTATTCTTTAAAAAAAAAATACACATAGACTATTTTTTGAGCAATTTTAGATCCACACAAAAATTGGACAGAATGCCCTGACGGGTCCCACATTCTCCCTCACCCAACCCCAGTTTTCCTAATTCTTAGCATTTTACATCAGTATGGCACATTCATTATAATTGATTAGCCAATACTGATACATTATTATTAACTAAAACTCGTAGTTTGTAATAGAGTTCACTCTTGGTGGTGCATAGTCTATGTCTTTGGACAAATGCATAATGACTGCTATCCACCATTACAGTATCATACAGAGCAGTCCCAATGCCCTGAGACTCCTCTACAATCCATCTACTCACCCTTTTCTCCCTCACCCAATCCCCCCTTTTTACCCATAGTATCATCTTTTCCCAGAATGTCATCTATTTGGGATCATGCAGTAAGTAACCTTTTCAGATTGATTTTCTTTACTTGGTGATAGGCATTTTAGCTTTTCCCATGACTTTTCATGACTTGATAGCCCATTGTTAATGACTGAATAATATTCCATTGTATGGATGTACCACAGTGTGTTTATTCACTCACCTGTTGAAGGACATCTTGGTTGCTTCCAAGTTAGGGCAGTTATAAAAAATTGCTATAAACATGTGTGTGCCAGTTTTTATGTTATGTAATTTTCCAGCTCATTTCAGTAAATACCAAGAAGCACAACTGTCGGATCAGATGGTAAGAGTACATTTATCTTTGTGAGAAACTGTCCAGTAGTATTGGAAAATAGCTGTTCCATTTTTCACTCCCACACACACAATGATCAAGAATTCTTGTTGCTTCATATCCTCATTTGGTGCCATCAGCGATTTGGATTTTAGCCATTCTTATTTATTTATTTGAAAGTTAGAGTTACACAGAGAGAGGAGAGACAGAGAGAGAGAGGTCTTCCATCTGATGGTTCACTCCCCAGATGGCCACAATGGCCAGAGCTGTGCCGATCTGAAGCCAGGAGCCAGGAGCTTCTTCCCGGTCTCCTACATGGGTGCAGGGGCCCAAGGACCTGGGCCATCTTCTACTGCTTTCCCAGGCCATAGCAGAGAGCTGGATCAGAAGTGGAGCAGCCAGGTTTCGAACCAGCGCCCATATGGGATGCCAGCACTGCAGGCCAGGGCGTTAACCCAGTGCACCACAGGGCCAGCCCCTGGATTTTAGCCATTCTAATGGATATGTGGTGGTATCTTATTGTCTTAATTTGTTAATTCCCTAATGACACATGATACTGAATATCTTTTCACATGTTTGTGTCTTTGTATGTCTTCTTGAATGCAGTGTCTGTTCATATCTTTTGCCCATTTTAAAATTGGATTATCTGTTTTCTTACCATTGAATTTTAAGAGTTCTTTATATCTTTTGGGTACCACTCCTTTATCAGATATTTTCCTCTATTCTGTGCCTTGTCTTTTCACTTTCCTAACAATGTCTTCAGCAGAGAAATTTTTAATTTGAAGAAAACCCAACTTTCAATTTTTTCTTTCATGTGTTATGCATTTGGTATTTATCATATTTGAAAGTTATTACCACTGCCAAGGTCACCTGAATTTTCTCTTATGTTATCTTCTGGGAATTTTATGTTTTTGCATTTTACAGCTAGGCCTATAATCCATTTTCTAAAAAGATTTTAAAATATATTTTGAAAGTCAGAGTTGCAGAGAAAAGAGAGAGAGAAAGAGAGATCTTCCATCTGCTGGTTCACTCCTCAAATGGCTGCAATAGGCAGGGCTGAGCCAGGCAGAATCAAGGAGCCATGAGCTTCATCCGGATCTCCCACATAGGCAGTAGGAGCCCAAACACTTAGGCTATCTTCTGCTGCTTTTCCAAGGCCATAAACAGTAAGCTGGATCAGAAGTGAAATAGCTGGGACTCAAACCGGTGCCACCCATGATCCTTTTTAAGCTGATTTTTGTGAAAGGTATAAGATCTGTGTCTAGATGAATATTTTTGCATGTGAATATGTCCAGCAAATTTGTTGAAAAGACTGTCCTTTCTCCATAAATTGTCTTTGCTCCTTGGTCAAAGATCAGTTGATATATATTTGTGTTTATCTACTTCTGGACTCTGTTCTGTTAACATGATGCATTTGTCTATTCTTTCATCATGCCATTTTATCTTGATTACTGCAGCTTTGTAGTAAGCCTTGAAGTCAGGTCAATCTTGATCCTTCAACTTTGTTTTTTTCCTCTATTGTGTTGGTTATTTTGGGTCCTCTGCCTTTTCAGATAAACTTTAGAATTTAGAATCAGTTTGCTAATATGCAACAAGTTACTTAATGGGATTTTGTTTGGAATCACATTCAATCTAAAGATTAAGTTGGCAATAATTGACATTTTGATAACATTTAGTCTTGCTATCCAGGTATATGTAGTATCTATTACTATTTTCTTTAATTTTTTGCATTTTTATGGTTTTATAGTTTTCCTCATATAGATCTTACACATCTTTTGTTAGATTCATACCCAATTATTTTGTTTTTTTTTATTTTATTTTATTTTTTTTATTTTTTTATTTTTATTTTTTGACAGGCAGAGTGGACAGTGAGAGAGAGAGAGACAGAGAGAAAGGTCTTCCTTTGCCGTTGGTTCACCCTCCAATGGCCGCCGCGGCCAGCGCGCTGCGGCCGGCGCACCGCGCTGATCCGATGGCAGGAGCCAGGAGCCAGGTGCTTTTCCTGGTCTCCCATGGGGTGCAGGGCCCAAGCACCTGGGCCATCCTCCACTGCACTCCCTGGCCACAGCAGAGAGCTGGCCTGGAAGAGGGGCAACCGGGACAGAATCCGGCGCCCCGACCGGGACTAGAACCCGGTGTGCCGGCGCCGCTAGGCGGAGGATTAGCCTAGTGAGCCGCGGCGCCGGCCCAGATTCATACCCAATTATTTTGTTTTTTGGGTGCTAATATAAGTGACATCGTGTTTTATATTTCAAATTCCAACTATTAATTGTTGGTTTAGAAGAGAGCAACTGGCTTTTGAATATTAACTTTGTATCCTACAACTCTGCCATTACCATTTATTAGTTTAGGAGTTCTTTCCTGTTGTTGTTGATTCTTTGGGATTTTCAACATACACAATCATATCATTTGCAACCATCCCACTCCGTATAATTTTTATTTCTTTTTCATGTCTTATTACATTAGCTAGGACTTCCAGAATGATACTGAACAAGAGTGGTGACAGTAGACATTCTTGCCTTGTGCCTTACCTATTTAAATTTTTAATTTTAATTTTTAATTAGTTAACAGTCAGTGTGATTTGTAGATACAATTCTAAGAACATGATGATAATCCTTTCTTCCCCTCCTCCCTCCTCTTGTGCCTGATCTTGGTGAGAGAGCTTCTAGTTTTTCACCAGTAAGTATGGTACTAGCTATGGGCGTTTTGTATATGTTCCTTAGTTGTGTTTTTCACGTTAGAGTTTTATCTTCTAAATTTTTATTTTGACAGTTTCAGACTTACAGAACAGTTCCAAGCATAGTGCAGAGAATTGCTATATACTTTTCATCTAGATTCTTCAAATGTCAACATTTTACTACACTTGTTTATCCTACTCTGTTTCTTCCTCTGACTCATATACATAAAGGGTCTTTAAAAAGTTTATGGAAATATGTATTATGAAAAAACTGGGGTTAAGACGCTGCTTGAGACATCTGCTTCCTGTATCATAGCACCTGATTAAAGTCCTAGTTAATCCATTTCTGATCCAGCTTCCTGCTAATATGTACCCTGGGAGGAAGCAGATGATGGCTCAAGTATTTGGGTCACTGCAACTCATGCGGGAGATACAGATTGAATTCCCAGGTCTCCTGGTTTTCTTCTGGCTGTGGCCTGGCCCATCCCTGGCTGTATGGGCATTTGGGAAGTGAACCAGTAGATGAATCTCTCTCTCTCTCTCTCTCTGTGTGTGTGTGTGTGTCTGTCTGTCTGTCTCTCTTCCTTTCAAATTAAAAATGAAAATAAATAAAGCTTAATTTTTTAAAAAAGAAAATTTTATTTATTGGAAAGGCAGAATTACAGATAGAGAAAGAGAGAGAGAGAGAGAGAGAGAGAGAGAGAGGTTTTCCATCGCTGGTTCACTCCTCAAATGAGTGGCCGCAATGGTCGGAGTTGGGCTGATCTGAAGCCAGGAGCCAAAAGCGTCCTCCAGTTCTCCTATGCAGGTTCAGGGGCCCAAGGGGCCATCCTCTGCTGCCTTCCCAGGCCATGGCAGAGACCTGGATTGGAAGTGGAGCAGCCAAGACTTGAACTGGTGCCCGTATGGGATGCTGGCACTACAAGCAATGTCTTTACCTGCTATGCCACAACACCAACCCAAATAAAGCTTAAGAAAAAAGGAAAAGCTATGCATGGATTTTAAAAAATGCATTGTACCCAAATAATTTTTTTAATATTTATGTGTTTTTTTAAGATTTATGTGTTTACTTGAGAGGCAGAGTTTACAGAGAGAGAGAAGGAGAGACAGAGGTCTTCTCTCCACTGTTTCACTCCCCAAACAGTGACAGTGGCTGAAGCTGGGTTGACCCAAAGCCAGGATCCAGGAAATTCCTCCAAGTTGCCCACATTGATGCAGGGGCCCAAGCACTTGGGTTATCTTCCACTGCTTTCCCAGGCACATTAGCAGGAAGCTGGATTGGAAATGGAGCAGCTGGGACTTGAACCAGTGTCCATGTGGGATGCTGGTGTCTCAAGCAATGGCTTAACCTGTTGCACCATAGCACCAGCCCCACATGATGTATTTTTATGTCTAAATACTTCAATATGTGTCCTAAATCTAGGAATTATCTTACATAAAAATTAAAAATCAAAAATTAGGAAATTTGGGCCGGCACCATGGCTCACTTGGTTAATCCTCCACCTGTGGTGCCGGCATCCCATTTGGGCGCTGGGTTCTAGTCCCAGTTGCTCCTCTTTCAGTCCAGCTCTCTGCTGTGGCCCGGGAGGGCAGTGGAGGATGGCCCAAGTGCTTTGGTGCCTGCACCTGCATGGGAGACCAGGAGGAAGCACCTGGCTCCTGGCTTCGGATTGAAGCATGACGGCCATGGTGGCCATTTGGGGGGGGTGAACCAATGGAAGAAAGATCTTTCTCTCTTGTCTCTCTCTCTCTGTCTAACTCTATCTGTCAAATAAAAAAATTAGGAAATTTACAATGATAGAATGATATCATATACATAATTTAAACACCTCATTCATGGGGCTACTGTCTGCGATGCTGGCATCCCTTATGGCACCATTTTGAGTCCTGGCTGCTCCACTTCCGATCCAGCTCCCTGCTAATGCGCCTGGGAAAGCAGCAGAAGATGGCTCAATTGCTTGGGCCACTGCACCCATGTAGGAGACCTGGAAGAAGCTCCTGGCTCCTGGCTTCAGCCTGACTGAGCCTTGGACATGACTGTCATTTGGGGAGTGAACCAGCAGATAGAGGATCAATTTCTCCTCTCTCTCTCTCTCTCTCTCTCCTTACCTCCTTCCCTCCCTCCCTCCTTACCTCTCTCCCTCCCTCCGTCTCCCTCTCTCTCTCTCTCTAACTCTGCCTTTCAAGTGCATCTTTAAAAAATAATTTATTGAAAACTCACCAGTTTCTTCAACAATGTCCTTGATGGTTAAAGAATCCTTCGAATAATGTGCACTGGTTGCTATATCGTTTTAATTTTTTTCAATATATTTAGAGTTCCTCGGTCTGTCTTTTGTGCTTCATGACACTGACAATTTTGGAGAGTGCAGGCTAATTATTTTTAGTCTGTCCCTGAATTTGGGTTTGTCTGATGTTCCCTTGTGATTAGATTCAGGTTTTGCATTGTGGTGAGAACATCATGAAAATGGTGCGGTGTCCTTCTCAGTGCATCATAGCAAGAAGCATTGAATCTATTTGCCCCTTGGGGCCACTGTTGAGCAGTGGGTTAAGCTACTGCCTGTGATGCTGACATTCCATATGAGCGCTGGTTCAAATTCCAGATGTTCTGTTTCCCATTCACCTCCCTGCTGACATGCCTAGGAGGACAATGGAAGATGGCCCATGTGCTTGGGCCTCTGCACCCATGTGGGAGACCCATATGGCTCATGGCTCTTGGCTCTTGGCTTTACCTTGGCCCAGCCCTGGCTCTTATGGCCATCTGGAGAGTGAAGTAGTGGGTGGAAGATTCTCTCTTTCTCTCTCTTTCCCTCGTCCTCTCTCTCTATAATTCTGCCTTTCAAATAAATAAATGCATCTTAAAAAAAAAAGTCTGTTTCATCACAGTGATGCTAACTTCAATCACCTGGTGAAGAGAGTGCCCACCAGGTTCCTCCACTGTAAAGTTAATGAAATTCATAAGCATTTTTGGAAAGATACACTGTACTTATGTAATATACTGTACTTATGTAATATAAATACTGTAATATACATTGTGCTTATGTAATATAATTTTATTCAAATTATGACCCACACATTTTTTACAAAAACATTTATGTATTTAGTTTAAAGGCAAAGTTTTATATATACACACACACACAAATATATATATATATATAGAGAGAGAGAGAGAGAGAGGAGAGAGAGAGAGCTCTTTCATCTGCTGGCTCACTCCCCAAATGATCAACATCATCAAAGCCAGGAGCCTGGAACTCCATCCGGGTCTCCCACATGGGTGGCAAGGCCTCAGACAGATAGGCAGATACTTGGGCCATCTTTCACTGCTTTCCCAGGCACATTAACAGGGAGCTGGATCAGAAGTGGAGCAGCTGGGACTTCAACCAACGCCCATATGGGATGCCCATGTTACAGGCAGCAACTTTACCAGCTATACCGCAGTATCAGCCCATAACTCACCAGTTTTAGCATTCACTTATTATTCTTTCCTGAAACAATGTTTTTAAGATTTATTTTATTTATTTGTAAAGCTAGAATAATGAGAGAGAGAGAGAGAGAGAGAGAGAGAAAGGGGGTCTTCCATCTGCTGGTTCACTCCCCAAATGCCTACAACAGCCGGATCTGGACCAAAGATTTATTTATTTATTTGAGAGGCACAGTTACAGACAAAGAGAGGGAGAGACAGAGAGAGAGGTCTTCCATCTACCAGTTCACTCCCCAAATGGCCACAATGGTCAGAGTTGGGTGGACCCGAAGCCAGGAGCCTGGAGCTTCTTCCAGGTCTCCCACGTGGGTTCAGGGGCCAAGGGTTTGGGACACCTTCCTCTGCTTTCCCAGGCCATAAGCAGAGAGCTGGATGGGAAGGGGGCAGCCAGGACTCGAACTGGAGCCATTATGGGATGCCAATGCCACAGGTGGAGGCTTAGCCTACTATGCCACAGCGCCAGCCATAATAGTGATTTTTTTGGACACGTGTTAGTTGATTTCCCAAAGCAAGAGGGAGCTTTCCTTTCTCCTACATTTATATATTTATATCCTTATGGAGTCATGATTGTGTCATTTATTCAATGCATTATAAAACATTAACACAATTCTGTATTTTGATGTTCAAATGCCTCAAGTCTGACCCATAGTAAGGCTTCCAAGCTGGCTCCTGTGTGCTTTTGGCCTTTATGTCTCCATCTTGCTTTAAGCACTTCTTTGTTTTCTGGTACTGCAAGAGGCTCCAGGCTCATCCTGGACTTTTCTTGCCTCAGATCTGGAACCTGTCCTTTTTTCTAAGGTGCCCTGGTTATTTTTTAGTAGACAATGGCCTTTAGAAACCAGGGTATTACACTAGGGTACTAGGCATTACAGCTAGATTTTAAGAGGTTGCGTGTTTATTTGGAACGAAAAAGCAGAAGCCACACTACTGACAACCAAATACTTCTTTGTTGGAGGTGTTGGGAGATAAGCAATGTCTACCTATAAAAGTTGTTGAGTGTTGGTGTCACTGGTAATCAGTTTGCACCTTGGAATGCGGTACCACAGGTATGTAGGGGCAACAAGGCTGGGCTGCAAAGTTGAAACGGATGATAGCAGCTCATGGCTTCCATTTAGTGAGAATATACCATGTGCCAGACACTGTGCTGTGAGCTCCACAAACATTTTCTCTGATTTCCACAGTGACTCTGGAAGGTGGAGTGAGGTGGGTGGACTCTGCAGTTGTAACTGAGCCAATATAAGAACCCAGACATAGAGGAAGGAAGATGATGGGAGAGGCCCCTGAAGAAGGAAAACAGCCTATTTCTGGGGTTGCAAGAAGGCAGTATGGTGTAAGGGACTAAGAATTTGAAGAGTAAGGCTCCCCTCCCAGCTCTGCCATGTACTGATTGTGAAATCTGGGGTGGTTACATAGCCTCTTTTTTGTTTGTTTTTCTTTCTTTTTTTTTTTTTTTTTTTTTTTGACAGGTAGGGTTAGACAGTGAGTGAGACAGACAGACAGACAGACAGAAAGGTCTTCCTTTCCGTTGGTTCACCCCACAAATGGCCGCCACAGCCGGTGCACTGCACCGATCCGAAGGCAGGAGCCAGGTGCTTCTCCTGGTCTCCCATGGGGTGCAGGGCCCAAGCACTTGGGCCATCCTCCACTGCACTCCCTGGCCACAGCAGAGAGCTCGCCTGAAAGAGGGGCAACCGGGACAGAATCCGGCGCCCCGACCGGGACTAGAACCCAGGTGCCGGCGCCTCAGGTGGAAGATTAGCCTAGTGAGCCGTGTCGCCAGCCTACATAGCCTCTGTGAACCTTAATTTCATTATCTGTGTTTCAGGGTTGTTAGGAGAATCAAATTAAATAAGACTTCAAGACGCAGATGGAGTTCTGGGCTCCCGGCTTTGGCTTGGGCCAGCCTGGCCATTGAGGCCATCTGGGGAGTGAACCAACAGATGGAAGATCTCTCTCTCTCTCTCTCTCTCTCTGACTCTCCCTTTTGAATAAATAAACACATCTTTTAAAACATGGCTTTGGGGCTGGCTCTGTGGCGCAACGGGTTAAAGCCCTGGCCTGAAGCTCCAGCATCCCATAAGGGCACCGGTTCAAGACATGGCTGCTCCACTTCCAATCCAGCTCTCTGCTATGGCCTGGGAAAGCAGTAGAAGATGGCCCAGGTCCTTGGGCCCCTGCACTCATGTGGAAGACCCAGAAGAAGCTCCTGGCTCCTGGCTTTGGATCGGTGCAGCTCCAGCCATTGCGGCCAACTGGGAAGTGAACCAGCGGATAGACGACCTCTTTCTGTGTCTCTACCTCTCTCTGTAACTCTGTCTTTCAAATAAATAAAAGAAATCTTTCCAAAAAAAAAAAAAAACATGGCTTCAAAAGACGATTTGTAGGGAGCAGCATTGTGGCTCAGTGGGTTAAGCTATGGCTTGAGACATCCATATCTCACTGGAGTGTTGGTTAGAGTCCCAGTTGCTCCACTTCCAGTCCAGCTTCCTGGGGAATAATATAAATAATTTAAAAATGCATCAGAGAAAGCAGCAGAAGATGGCGCAAGGACTTGGGCACCTGCCACCTATGTGGGAGACCTGAATGCATTTCTTGGCTCCTGGCTTCAGCCTGGCCCAGCCCCAGCTATGTGACAGTAGTGAACCAGCAGATCAAAGATCTCTTTCTCTCTCCATCAGTGTCTCTCTCTCTCTCCCTCTTTCACTCTGCCTTTCAAATAAAATAAATAAATAGTTTTTAAAAAAGCAGATTTGTGAGCCCTAAAGTAGAACACAAATGGTTACTATTTAGCAAGCCTTATGAGCCTGGAGTCTCCTCTTCTACCAGACACAATAATTTTCTTGGAAATCTGAAGGAACTAGGTTACAGGAGCACTCCAAGGATCACGCTCCTTCTTTCTTGTGTGCTAGGGGATTTCTAGGACATTCCTTTGGCAAATATTGAGGCAACCAATTCTACTAAACCTATGATAACTTAGATTTCATGGTAATCTTTCTTGGTAGGTAGCTTCTAGAATGATTCCCAATAATCCTAACTCTTGGAGTTTACATCCTGTGTAATTCCCTCTGCTCAAGTGTAAACTGTTCTAGGGGCAGAGAAAGTGATGAAGGTGATGGGATGTCCCGTGGTGATTAGTCTATGTAAGACTGACATTTCTACCTTGCTGGATGGTGCTACTCCCCGGGTTAGCTTTGCTGAAGCAAGTTGCCGTGCTGAGAGGTCCATGTGGCAAGGAACTTAAGACCCCAGCATACAGAGCCAGAATGAGAGGCCCTCGGTCCAGCAGTCTTTGAGGAACTGGAAACCTTCCAATAACCAGGCCCTCTGCGGAGTGAGTCCTTCCTCTGTCAAGTCTTCAGAGGAGACCCCAGCCCTGGCTGGCTCTTGATTGTTGTTTGAAGTCACTAAAGTTGTGGCCATTTGTTGCTCAGGCACAGATAGCTAATACAGTAACTATATTTTTATAAGCTCCCCAGTCATCTGCTTTCTCATACAACTCTGTATTTTCTCTCCCTTGAACTGAACTTTAACTGTATCACTTCCTCCAAAACCCATGTACTATACCCCCTGAAAACCTTATTCCTTAGTAAGAAGCTCTCCTATGGATTATAAAATATTTGACAAAACAGAGAGATATATACTTTGATCCTGGATGGACAGATTCAATATTTATAAAAATGCAAAAACTCTAAAAATTAATTTATAAATTTAATGCAACTAAATAACTTAAAATATTTTATTTGTTTTGATTTTCTTTGAAGGGAGAGAGAGAGAGAGAGAGAGGGAGTGAGAGAGAGATTTCATCTGCTGATTCACTCACCAAATGCCCACAACAGCTGGAGCTGGGTCAGGCTGAAGCCTCAAGCTGGGCACTCCATCCAGGTCATTCACGTGGGTAGTGGGGATTCAAGTACTTGAGCCATCACCTGCTACCACCCCAGGTGTGCATTAACAGGAAGCTGGAGCAGAAGCAGATCCAGGGCTTGAACCCAGGTGCTCCGATATAGGATACAGGCATTCCAAGCAGTGCCTTAACTGCTGCACCAAACACCGACTCTGCAAATAATTTTTAATTGGCATCCATTTCTAAATTATATCCCTTTTTCATTCCTAAATTATATCCCTTTAGAAGAATAACCAGGAAATAACCATCCATAAATAACCAGGAAAATTGTGAAAAATAAATAATGAGTACCTACCAGTCTTACCATTATTGAATGACATTGTGAGGCTATAATGAATTAATACACAGTGGTACTAGTTCAAAACTGACAACTAGAATGGTGGAAGACAGAATGCTCAGAAAAATTAATTCCATGGAGAATTCAGTATATTGAAAGATGATATTTTAATTCACTGGTGAAAAGATAAAAGCAATAAAAAGTATTTGGATAATTGACTTGTGATTTGGCAAAAATAAAGCTGGAGGTCTACCTCATCCCTTATACCAAAATAAATTCTGAGTGTATCAAGAATATAAATATTCAAAAACCACCCATAATCTATTATTAATCACCCCAAATGGAAAACCCCAATGTCTATCAGCAGGTGAATGGATAAACAAATTATGGCCCAATCACGCCATGCAAGACAACGCAGCGATAAAAAAGGAACGGAGTTTTGGTACAGACAACAACTAGGAAGAACCTCAAAACCTGAGTGAAAGAAGCCAGAGAGAAAAAAGCACATACTTTATGAGTCCATTTTTTTTTAAAAAAGATTCATTTATTTATTTGAAAGTCAGAGTTACAGAGAGAGAGAGAGAGAGAGAGAGAGAGAGAGAGGTTTTTCCATCCGATGGTTCACTTCCCAATTGGCTGCAACAGCCAGAACTGTGCTGATCTGAAGACAGGAGCCAGGAGCTTCTTCCAGGTCTCCCATTTGGATGCAGGGGCCCAAGGACTTGGGCCATCTTCTACTGCTTTCCCAGGCCACAGCAGAGAGCTGGATCGGAAATGGAGCAGCCGGGTCTCGAACTGGCGCCCATACGGAATGCTGGCACTGCAGGCCAGGACATTAACCTGCTGCGCCACAGCGCCGGTCCCATGAGTCCATTTTTACAGTGTGCAAGGGCACAGAGAACTCATGCACAGCTGTAGGAGTCAGAAGGTTGGTGTTGAAAGGCCACTAAGATGATGGAGATGTTTTACATCCTGATACAAGTGTGGGTAATACGGGTTCATGCTTCTGTCAAAACTGATTGAACTTTTCACTTAAGGCCTCTGCCTATCATTGTGTGTAAATTATAATTCCATAAAAAGACGAGTGACAATAACACCCAGAGAATATTAGAAGCGAACGTGAATAAGTGTTTTTAAGTCTAGATGGGCAAAGGTCTTTCTCATGTGACACCAAACCCAGAAACTAGGAAGGGAAAGAGATGTTTTCAACTCATTTTATTTTGTTTTCTTGCATTTACTAGGTAATACATTTACATGGTGTGGCAGGCTCAATAACGATAGTCCAAAGATGTGAACATCCTACTCCCCATAACATGTAAATATGTGCCTTCCATGCTATCTGTTCAGCTACTCTACCCAAATCCCTGGGAGACGAATCAACAAGAGACTCCTCTATTGCTTACAGGTCTCAAGGCCAGAAAGTCCGTGGTTAAGGTGCTGGCAGATTCAGTGTTCCTCATAGATGGGCCTTCCTGTTACATCCTCACCTGGCAGAGGGGCAAAGGGGGGGCTAACAAGCTGCCTCAGGTCCTAACTCAATATCATCATTTTGGGGGTTAGATGTCTTTTTTTTCTGTGTTTAAAAAATTTATTTATTGAGGTCGGTGCTGTGGTATAGCAAATAAAGCCGCTGCCTGCAGTGCCGGCATCCTATATGGACACCGGTTCGAGTCCTGGCTGTTCCACTTCTGATCCAGCTCTCTGCTATGGCCTGGGAAAGCAGTAGAAGATGGCCCAGGTCCTTGGGCTCCTGCACCTGTGTGGGAGACCCAGAGGAAACTCCTGGCTCCTGGCTTCCAATCGGCCTATCTTCATCCGTTTCGGCCATCTGGGGAGTGAACCAGCGGATAGCAGACCTCTCTCTCTCTCTCTCTCTCTCTCTCTCTCTCTCTGCCTCTGTCTCTCTGTAACTTTGCCATTCAAATAAATAAATAAATCTTTAAAAATTTATGTATTTATTTTTATTTGATAGGCAAAAAGAGAGAGAGGGGTTCCATTTGTTGTTTTTTTAAAGGTTTATTTTATTTATTTGAAAGGCACAGAGAGAGAGAGAGAGAGAGAGAGAGAGAGAACAAGTGCTTCCATCCCCTGGGTCACTTCCCCAAATGACCACATGGTCTGGCCTGGGCCAGGCTGAAGTGAGAAACCAGGAATTTCGTCCAGGTATCCCATGTCTTTTTTTTATTTTTATTTTTATTTTTATTTTGACAGGCAGAGTGGAGAGTGAGAGAGAGAGACAGAGAGAAAGGTCTTCCTTTTGCCGTTGGTTCACCCTCCAATGGCCGCCACGGCCGGCGCGCTGCGGCTGGCGCACCGCGCTGATCCGAAGGCAGGAGCCAGGTGCTTCTCCTGGTCTCCCCTGGGGTGCAGGACCCAGGCACTTGGGCCATCCTCCACTGCACTCCCGGGCCATAGCAGAGAGCTGGCCTGGAAGAGGGGCAACCGGGACAGAATCCGTCGCCCCAACCGGGACTAGAACCCGGTGTGCTGGCGCCACAGGCGGAGGATTAGCCTATTGAGCCGTGGCGCCGGCCTCCAGGTATCCCATGTAAGAGGCAGGGGCCCAAGTACATGAACCATCTTCTGCTGTCTTCCCAGGTGTATTAACAGAGATCTGGATCAGAAGTGGAACAGCCAGGAATCAAACCAGCCCTCCAAAATGGGATTCTGGTGTCACAAGGGATGGCTTAAACATTGCACCATCATGCCAGCTGATGTTTCATTGCCCAAATACCCACAACAGCCAGGGTTGGACTAGGTGGAAACCAGGAGCCCAGAACTCAGTCAAAGTCTCCCACATGGGTGGCAGGGGCACAAGTACTGAAGTCATCATCTGCAGCCACTCAGGGTGGGCATTAACAGGAAGCTGTAAATGGCAGTAGAGCTGGGACTTGAACCCAGGGATGCGAGCAATGCAAACGCTGCCTTGACCACTGTGCCAAACACCCACCCAGAGGAACAGGTTTCACACGTGCATGTTGAAGTGACACATACAGACTCAGCACATGGCAGAGGCGAGCAAGTTAAGGACCTTGAGACTGGGGAGATTATCTGGGATTATTTGAGTAAGAGCAATCTAATTATGAGGATTGTTTTAGGTGAAAGAGGGAGGGAAATGAGAGAGCAGGAGATGTGACAACAGATAGAGCAATCAGGGAGAGACAAAAAGAGGGAGAGAGAAATTTGCACATCTGCCAGCTTTGAAGATGGAAGAAAGGGCCGTGAGCCAAGGAATGCAGGCAGCTTCTAGAAGCTGGAAGAAGCCAGGAAATGGATTCTTTCTTGGGGCCTCCAGCAGGAGAGTGGCCTTTGCTTGGGCTTTTAGCCCTAGGAGATGCATTCTAGGCTTCTGATGTCCAGAGCTGTACGCCAATCAATCTGTGTTGCTTTAAGCCACGGAGCTTCTGCTGATGTGTAACAGCAGCAGTACAAAGCTAATACAAGTAGTTCAAAACTCAAAGCAATGGAAAACCTACGCTGAACAGTATCGCTTGCATCCTGTCCCCATTCAGTTGCTCCCCTTTGAGCCCTGCATAGGTAACCAAATTATTTTTGTGTTTTTTTTTTTTGTTGTTGTTGTTAAAGATTTATTTATTTGTTTGTTTGAAAGGCAGAATTGCAGAGAGGCAGAGACAGAGAGAGGGGTCTTCCATTCTCTGGTTGACTCCCCAGATGGCCACACAGCTGGAGTTGAGCTTCTTTCGGGTCTCCCACATGGCTGCAGGGGCATGAGGACTTGGGCCATCTTCTGCTTTCCCAGGCCATAGCAGAGAGCTGGACCAGAAGTGGAGCAGCCAGGAGTTGAACTGGCACACAATATGGGATGCTGGTGCTGCAAGTGGCAGCTTTACCCTCTATGCCACAGGGCCGGCCCCACCAAATTGTTTTTAATTTCATGTTCATTTATGCAGTGTTCGTGCAAATGTGAATATTAATGCCTAGTGTCTCCTTTTTTACACAAAGGTAACATACAAGGGGGCTTCAAAAAGTCCATGGAAAAGTAAAATTAAAACACAATACAGAGCTGGCACTATGGCCTAGTGGGTAAATTCTCCGCCTGCAATGCCAGCATCCCATATGGGTACTGATTCGAGTCCTGGCTGCTCCACTTCCTATCCATTTCCCTGCTAATGGGCTTGAGAGAGCAGTGGAAGATGGCCCAAGTGCTTGGGCCCCTGCACCTACTTGGGAGACCCTGAAGAAACTCCTGGCTCCTGGCTTCAGTCTGACCCAGCCCTGGCCATTGCAGCCATTTGGGGAGTGAACCAGCGGATGGAAGATCTCTCTCTCTCTCTCTCTCTCTCTCTCTCTGTAACTTTGCCTTTCAAATAAATAAATAAAGATCTTTATAAAGAAAATAAAATTTACATATTGAAAACTTAATTCACATTTTCATGAGCTTTATTTCTCTTAAAATATTTATATATTTATTTATTTGATAGGCAGAGAATGAGGGAGAGACAGAAAGAGAAAGATCTCCCATCCACTGGTTCACTCTCCAGAAGGCCATAACAGCCAGACCCTGGGTCAGGCTGAAGCCAGGAGCCTGCAACTCCATCCAAGTCTCCCACATGGGTGACAAGAACCCAAACACTGTGTGCGTGTGTGTGTGTGTGTGTATGTATGTATCTCCCCCCTCTGTAACTCTGCCTTTCAAACCAAATTTTAAAGAATTTGTGTGTAAGCTACAATTAAAATGATAAGCTGATTGTTCATTAAACTGTTTATTTATTTTCATTTTATTTGAAAGAGAGAGAGAGATCTTCCATCCACTGGTTCACTCCCTAAATGCCCTCAACAGCCAGTCCAAGGCCAGGCCAAAGCCAGGAGCCAGGAGCCAAGAACTCCATCCAGGTCTCCCACATGGGTGGCAGGGGACCAGGTATTTGAGCTATCATCTGCTACCGCCCAGGGTGCACAGTAGCAGGAAGCTGGACTGAAACGAAAGGAGCCAGGACTCATGGCAGGCACTCGGAAATGGGAGACAGGCCTCCCAAGGGTGACTTCACTTCTGTGCCAAACGCTGACCCCTGGTTGTCCGTTGATAGAAAATTGCTCAAGGGGCTGGTGCCATGGCGCAATAGGTTAATCCTCTGCCTGCGTCGCCGGCAAACCATATGGGCGTCAGTTCAGGTCCCAGCTGCTCCTCTTCTAATCCAGCTCTCTGCTGTGGCTTGGGAAAGCAGTAGAAGATGGCCCAAGTCCTTGGGCCCCTGCACCCATGTGGGACTGGAGGAAGCTCCTGGCTCCTGGCTTCGGATCAGCTCAGTTCTGGCCATTGCAGCCATCTGGAGAGTGAACCAACAGAAGGAAGACCTCTCTCTCTGTCTCTCCCTCTCATTGTCTGTAACTCTACCTCTCAAATAAATAAATAAAATCTTTAAGAAAAAAAAAAGAAAATTGCTCAAGCAAATTACATTGCATTCATGAAATGATGTGAAATAGGAAGATACTTCAAGAAGTTTATAGAAAAATGGAATTAAAAGATAAGTTTAGGCCGGCGCCACGGCTCACTAGGCTAATCCTCCGCCTTGCAGTGCCGGCACACTGGGTTCTAGTCCCAGTTGGGGCGCCGGATTCTGTCCCGGTTGCCCCTCTTCCAGACCAGCTCTCTGCTGTGGCCAGGGAGTGCAGTGGAGGATGGCCCAAGTACTTGGGCCCTGCACCCCATGGGAGACCAGGATAAGTACCTGGCTCCTGCCATCCAATCAGCGCAGTGCGCTGGCCGCGAAGGCCATTGGAGGGTGAACCAATGGCAAAAGGAAGACCTTTCTCTCTCTCTCTCTCTCTCTCTCTCACTGTCCACTCTGCCTATCCAAAAAAAAAAAAAAAGATAAGTTTAAGGGCCAGCGCTATAGCTTAGCAGGTAAAGCTGCCACCTGCAATGCCAGAGATTGGCCCCTGCTACTCACATGGGAGACCTGGATGAAGCTCCTGGCTCCTGGTTTCGGTCTGGCCCAGCCCCGGCCATTGTGTCCACCTGGAGAGGCCTTTGCAGCCATGTGGGGAGTGAACCACCATATGGAAGACCTCTCTCTCTCTATCTCTTCTTTTCTCCCTGTAACTCTAACTTTCAAATAAGTAAATTTTAAATCTTTTTAAAAATTTTATAAAAAATCTATTTATTTGAAAGTCAGAGTTACAAAGAGAGAGGAGAGGCAGAGAGAGAGAGAGAGAGAGAGAGAGAGAGAGAGGTCTTCCATCCAATGGCTCACTCCCCAGATGGCTGCCGCAGCCGGAGCTGTGCCAATCCGAAGCCAGGAGCCAGGAGCCAGGAGCTTCTTCTGGGTATCCCACACAGGTGTAGGGGCCCAAGGACTTAGGCCACCTTCCACTGCTAGAGGGCTGGACAGGAAGTGGAGCAGCCAGGTCTCGAACCAGCACCCATATGGGATGCCGGCGCTTCAGGCCAGGGTGTTAACCCACTGTGTTACAGCACCGGACCCTTAAAAATCTTTTAAAAATGTATACTAAAAAGATAAGTTTATTTTGGGACCAAAAAAAATAAAATCCATGCATAGTTTTTTTTAAATTTTTTATTTATTTGAGAGGCAGAGTTACAGACAGAGATGGAGAGAAAGAGACAGAGAGAGAGGTCTTCACTCCGCAGATGGCCACAACAGCCGGAGCTGGGCCAATCCAAAGCCAGGATTCAGGAGCTTCTTCTGGGTCTTCCACATGGGTGCAGGGGCCCAACGGCTTGGGCCTTCTTCTACTGTTTTCCAAGGCCATAGCAGAGAGCCGGATTGTGAGAAGAGCAGCCAGGATATGAACCGGCACCCATATGGGATGCCGGCACCACAGCTGGAGGGAGACCTAACTTACTAAGCCACAGTGTCTGCTCCTTCCATGGTTTTTCATATTACACATTTTCATGAACCTTTTGAAGACCACACATATGCATGGATTTCAAACTTTTTTGTAGAAAAATAAATTTACCCTTCAATTCTGTTTTCAAGAACTTTTTGAAGTACCTCCATATTAAGGGAGGAAGACACTTGTAAAACAGCATGTACAGCAGAAGCCCACTTTTTTCATAAAACTATTACTATTAGCATAGAGAAATATAAAAATAACTATATATATATATATATATATATATATATATAGTAAGTTACCTTGAGGGTGTGGAATTATGAAACACTTTCCATTTTCTACATTAAATGTTTATGAAATGTTCCAATTTTTAACATATATGTATCACTTTTATTATCTGAAAAATTTAAGATATGTTACAAAATATTCTAATTCACATATCCCTTACTAGTCACTGTTTTTTTTTTTAAGTTTTATTTTATTTATTTGAAAGAGTAACAGAGAGAGGGAGAGACAGAGAGAGAGATCTCCCTTCTGCCGGTTCGAGTCCTGGCTGCTTCATTTCCAATCCAGCTCCATACTAATGTGCCTGGGAAAGCAGCAGAGAATGTCCCAAGTGTTGGGCCCCTGCACGCACGTGGGAGAACTGGAAGAAATTCCTGGCTTCTGGATACTGGCTTTGGCCTGTCCCAGACCTGGCTGTTGTGACCATTCAGGGAGTGAATTAGTGGATGGAGGATTCTGTCTCTACTCCTCTCTCTGCAACTCCGTTTTTCAAATAAATAAATATTTTTTCTTAAGATTTATTTATTTATTTGAAAGGGAGAGTTATAGAGATGCAGAGGCAGAGGCAGAGAGAGAGAGAGAGAAGTCTTCATCCACTAGTTCACTCCCAAGATGGCTGCAATGGCTGGAGCTGAGCTGATCCGAAGCCAGGAGCATGGAGCTTCTTGCGGGTCCCCCACGTGGGTGCAGGAGTCCAAGTACTTGAACCATCTTCTGCTACTTTCCCAGGCGCATTAACAGGGAGCTGGATTGGAAGTGGAGCAGCTGGGACTCGAACCAGCACGCATATGGGATGCTGGAACTGCAGATGGCAGCTTTACCCACTATGCCACAGCACCACCGGCCCCCCAAAAAATAAATCTAAAAAAAAAAAAAAAAGATGAAAGAGGGGGAGGGGAAGGGGAGGAGGAAGAAGAGGAAGTGGAGGAGGAGAAGGAGGGGCCAGTGCTGCGGCGCAGCAGGTTAAAGCACCAATCTACAGTGCCGCCATCCCATATGGGCACCGGTTCAGGGAAAGTAGTTGAAGATGGTCCAAGTCGTTGGGCCTCTGCACTGGCGTGGGAGATCCAGAGGAAGCTCCTGGCTCCTGGCTTTGGATCGGTGCAGCTCCAGCCATTGCAGCCATCTCGGAATGAACCAGCGGATGGAAGATCTTTCTCTCTCTCTGCCTCTGCATCTCTGTAACTCTGCCTTTCAAATTAATAAATAAATCTTAAAGAAGGAGAAGGAAAAGGAGAAGAGGAACTGGTGCTCAGTCCTCCCACGCTCTCTCCCTCTGTTTTGGCAGCCACAGGACCTCAGGTGCCAGATGTGACAGCCAGAAGATGGTGGAACCTTCCATCAGCCTGGAGGCTTGAGCTACCAGTTGGCAGGGAGCTGTCCTGAAAAATCGTTAGACCTGCAGTAGATTTGTGCATATGCGAGAAATAAACTTGCATGTGTCAAGTCATTGAGAATTCTTCATCTTGTAGCATGTACCGGCCTATCCTGACTAATAGAAAAAGATGCGGGGTGGCCGGTGCCGCGGCTCACTAGGCTAATCCTCCGCCTGCGGCGCCGGCACACCGGGTTCTAGTCCCTGTCGGGGTGCCAGATTCTGTCCCGGTTGCCCCTCTTCCAGGCCAGCTCTCTGCTATGGCCCGGGAGTGCAGTGGAGGATGGCCCAAGTGCTTGGGCCCTGCACCCCATGGGAGACCAGGAGAAGCACCTGGCTCCTGCCTTTGGATCATTGTGGTGCGCCGGCCGCAGCGCGCCAGCCGCGGCGGCCATTGGAGGGTGAACCAATGGCAAAGGAAGACCTTTCTCTCTGTCTCTCTCTCTCACTGTCCGCTCTGCCTGTAAAAAAAAAAGAAAAGAAAGAAAGAAAGAAAGAAAGAAAGAAAGAAAGAAAGAAAGAAAGAAAGAAAGAAAGAAAGAAAGAAAGAAAGAAAGAAAGAAAAAGAAAAAGATGTGGGGTCATTCATGAGACCCCTGAGAGACCTGAAGAACCAGGTGGGGTCAGGAACCGAGGGAGCATTACAGGACACAGCTACGGGTTTACTGCAGAAGTGCTCTGATGGGATGGTGCCGTCAACTGAAAACTTGAACTACACACGGGATTCTGCTGTCCCTTGATGCTCTAATTGTCACATTCTTGACTCTACAGTAGCTGCTTTGAAAAGTCCCTAAATGACCCTGCACACTTTTGTCTCACTCCCTCAGCATTCAAAGTTCCAGGCAAAATCTTGTGGTCAGCCACGCAGAGACCACATGGCCATGCTCGAGCTAACAGGTGATGGGGAGAACACAGGTGAGGCCCCTCCTTGGTTCTGGTAATGTGTGGAGGTGCCTGCCTCTCCAGTGACTTGAGATGCCTCCTAAGTAGGAAGTGAGTTTGAATTCTGAGCACCAGAAAATGCCAGTGTTGGGCGGGGGCTGGCATTGTGGCACAGCAGTTTAAGCTGTTTGCCTGTGACTCTGGCATCCCATATGGGCACTGGTTCAAGTCCTGGTTGCTCCATTCCCAATCCAGCTCTCTGCTATGGTCTGGGAAAGCAGCAGAAGATGGTCCAAGTTCTTGGGTCCCTGAACCCATGTTGGAGACCTGGAAGAAGCTCCTGGCTCCTGGCTTTGGATCGGCTCAGCTCCAGCCATTGTGGTCATTTGGGGAGTGAACCAGTGGATGGAAGACACCTCTCTCTCTCTCTCTCTCTCTCTCTCTCTCTCTGCCTCTGCCTCTCTGTAACTCTGCCTTTCAAATAAAATAAATAAATCTTAAAAAAAAATACATGGGGGCTGCTGCTGTGGTATAGTGGGCTAAGCCTCCACCTGTGGTGCCAGCATCCCATATGGGTGCTGGTTTGAGTCTCAGTTGCTCCTCTTCCTATCATGCTCCCTGCTGATGGCCTGAGAAAGCAGCAGAAGATGGCCAAGTGATTGGGCCCATGCACTCACCTGGGAGATCTGGAAGAGCTCCTGGCTTTGGGTTGGCACAGCTCCATCCATTGTGGCCATTTGGGGAGTGAACCAGTAGATGGAAAATCTCTCTCTCTCTCTCTCTCTCTCTCTCTCCTTCCCTCCCTCCCTCCATTCCTCTCTCTCTCTCTCTCTCTCTCTCTGTAACGCTACCTCTCAAATAAATAAATCTAAAAATATTAAAAACAGCATGCTACTGCATAAGGAAAGACCCATAGATCATTGGAATGGAACTGAAAGTCCAGATTTCTTTTCTTTTTTAAATGTGTACTTATTTATTTGAGAGGCAGAGCTACAGATAGGAAGAGGGAGAGACAGAAAGAGAGGTCTTCCATCCACCAGCTCACTCCCTAAATGGCTACAATGGACAGGGATGGGCCAGGCAGAAACCAGGAACCAGGAGCTTCTTCCAGGTCTTCTACATGGGCAGGGGCCCAAGCACATGGGCCATTTTCTGCTGCTTTCCCAGGCACATAAACAGGGAGATGGATTGGAAGTGGAGTAGCTGGGACATGAACTGACACCCATATGAAATGCCGACACTGCAGGTAGAGACTTAACATACTATGCCACTGCAAGGGAGAAAGTCAAGCCAAAACCATAAGGAGATGCCACTTCATACTCACTAGGTTTTACTTATTTATTAGAGAGAGAGAGAGAGAGAGAGAGAGAGAGAGAGAAATAACAAGTGTTGAAAAGAATGTGGAGAGGGGCTGGTGCTGTGGCACAGTAAGTTAAAGCCCCAGCCTGCAGTGCCAGCATCCCATATGGGCGCCGGTTCTAGTCCCGGCTATTCCTCTTCCTATCCAGCTCTCTGCTGTGGCCTGGGAAAGCAGTGGAAGATGGCTCAATTGCTTGGGCCACTGCACCCACGTGGGAGACCTGGAAGAAGCTCCTAGCTCCTGGCTTCGAATCAGCTTATCTCTGGCCATTGCGATCATTTGGGGAGTGAACCAGCAGAATGGAAGACCTCTCTCTGTCTCTCTGGCTCTACCTCTCTCTGCATCTCTGTCTTTCAAATAAATAAAATAATTCTTTAAAAAAAGAATGTGTAGAAATTGAAAGATTTGTGAAGTCAAATTGGAAGATTAGTGAAGTCACTGGGTTAAGTAGTTTGGCATTTTCTCAAAAAGGGTAAACAGAGAGGCCGGCACTATGGCATAGTGGGTAAAGCCATCATCTGCAGTGCCGGCATCCCATATGGGTGCCGGTTAGAGTCCCGGCTGCTCCACTTCCAATCCAGCTCTCTGCTGTGGCCTGGGAAAGCAGTAGAAGATGGCTCAAATCCTTGGGCCCCTGCACCCGCATGGGAGACTCAGAAGAAGCTTCTGGCTCCTGACTTCGGATGGGCCCTGTTCTGGCCATTGCAGCCATTTAGAGAGTGAACCAGCAGATGGAAGACCTCTCTTTCTGTCTCTCTGCCTCTGCCTTTCTGTAACTCTGCCTTTCAAATAAATAAATAAATAAAGCTTTTTAAAGAAGGGTAAACAGAATTACAATATAGACAGGCATTCAAAACAAATGCAGGTACACAACTATTTATAGCAGCACTATTTACAATTACCAAAAGCTTGAAACAGCTGGGCATTTGGCACAGACACCACTTGGGATGCCACATCTCATAACAGGGTGCCTGGGTTCAAGTTCCAGCTCCAGTTCTGATTCCAGGTTTCTGCTAAAGTTTACTCTGGGAAGGATAGCACAAGTTTTTGGGTCCCTGCTACACACGTGGGAGACCCAGATTGGATTCTGGGTTCCTAGCTTCAGACTGGCCCAGCCTTGGCTGCTGCAGGCAATTGTTAAGTGAACCAGTGGATGGAAGACCTCTTGGCATCTGATTCTCATTCTCTCTCTCTCTCTCTCTCTCTCTCTCTCTCTCTCTCTCCCTCCCCCCTTTCAAATAAATAAAAGTGAATACATTTAAACCAACTTTAAATAGTGTATCCAACTCAAATGTCCAACAATTGGTGAATGGATAAACAAAATGGAATCTAATCATACTTTCTAGGGAAAAAAATAGCAATGGAGTGCTAACATGTGCTGCAGATATAGATGAACCTCAAAGATATCTTGCCCAGTGAAAGAAGCCAGACACCCCAAAAACATGCATTATAATTCCATTCATGAGAATTTCCTGTAAGCCACAAATGTATAGAGACAGAAAGTAGATTAGTGGTTGCCAAGGGCTGAGAGTGGGGATAGGCAGGGACCGCTAATGGACAAGAGGGATCTTTTTGTGGAGATGGAAATGTTCTAAAGCCAAGCGTGGTGATGACTGTACAAGTCTGTAGTTCAATCATTGAACTGTACCTGGCAATGGGTGAATCTCATGCAATGTAATTGCATTGCAGTAGCGTGTTTTAATACAAAAGCATCGCCCCAGCACCTTGCTGCTCTCTAGCTTCTGCCCTGCTTCACCCCTCCCCGTCCTGGGCAAACAGCTGGAGAACGTGGCCTGCACTCCCAGCCACACTTCCTCACCTCTCAGTCACTTTCTCATCTGCTCCCCCGTCACCTCTCACCCCCTTGCGTTTTGCCTTCCATTCCCTCCTTCCTAACCGAGTGTCATTTGCCATCCACCCCACTACTCAGCGAACACTGCTCTTTGCAAGACTACCAGCGACCTTGTTGCTAAATGGGGAGAATGGTTTTCAGGCCCTGCTTCGTGTGAGGTTTGGCACTGCTGAGCACTCCCTTCATCTGGAACACGATTGGTCCTTGGTTTCTGTGACCCCACCCTCTCCCGGGGTTACTCCGCACTCCTTGGCCACCACTCGTCAGCCTTCTTGTGGCCCTCTGCCCTTTCCTGACATGCGGGTGTTCAATACGGCTATGTCTAAGCCTTTTTCTCCTTCTGGTGGAAATAAACAAAGATCAACCGAATAAGGAAAGCACAGGCTATATGTTCAGAGCTTGCTATGGCAGAGACTCAAAGGCAGGCAGGGGAGGGCAAAGCTTTGTAGTAGAAAAGAGGAAGGCAAAAAAAAAAAAAAAAAAGAAATTATCAACTCCCAACTTGACTCTCACTGGGATTAAACATGACAATAGGTCTGATCTGATTTCATCATCATTTAAAAAAAATCATCTATTATTTTTCACTTTATGTTTCTGTGTGAGAGCAAACTGTTGAAATCCTTACTTAATGTATACTAAGCTGATCTTCTGTATATTAAGATAATCGAAAATGAATCTTGATGTGAATGGAAGGGGAGAGGGAGTGGGAAAGGGGAGGGTAGTGGGTGGGAGGGACAGTATGTGGGGGAAGCCATTGTAATCCATAAATCGTACTTTGGAAATTTATATTCATTAAATAAAAGTTAAAAAAAAAAAAAAGAAAAGAGGAAGGCTTTGGGTGTGCCTCGGTTGGAGGCCGTCGGCCTGGGAAATTGCAGGCAGCTAACTAGGTAGGAGAAGGCGTCCTGTGTCATTGGTTAAGAGTGCATATTTGTCTTTCTCTTGGTTGGGCCTAGGTGGGGACAAACACTAGGGAAGCTGTCAGTTGTTCATCAAGTCCTGGCCATCTGGGGCTGATTGTTACTGAAGTTATTATTTAGCTTCCTGGATTGTCACTAGAGGTAGCAATCTGCAACTCTGACTTATCACAGGCTGGCTTCCCTGGCTGTTTATTGGAGTGGAGGGGTGGGTTTCCCGGGCCAGTTGCTGCAGGTTGTTGGTCAGACTTCTATTTTTATATATGGTCTGGCCATTGTCCACTTTTATATTCAGTGTCTCATTCTGTACATCTTGGTGTGTGATCTCACCCATCTCTGTGGCTTTAATAACCAACTACATGCTGTTGGCTCCCAGCACTACAGCTCCAGCCTACATTTCTTTCCTGAACTCCAGATCCGTATGTCCAACTGCCTCCTGGATATCTCCCCTTGGACATGGCACAGCAGGTCCAAAATGGAATTCAGTACTTTTCCCCCAAAAAAGTCTGTTCCTCTGTCTCTATAAATGGTTCCATCATCCACCCAGCCACCTCAGTCATAAACCCATGCTTCTTCTTTGACTCTCTCTGCTAACCACCCCATACAGTCCATTCACTAATCATGTTGATTTCTTGTTTCCTAAATATTCTGTAATTCAGAGAGTCTATGTGGGGTGCATGGACCCTGGAAGGTTTCAGAGCACCCACTAATGTGCTGAACTGTAGGCAAGATTTGTCTGATTATGTGTATGAGCATTTGTCCAGGGAGGGTGTGCAGGCCATAGCTTCCACTGCAGTATCTCCGGCCCATGGCTCCACAAAGAGGTAAGAGCCATTTCTCTAAATCTACCCATTTCTCTTCAAGCCACCTCCCACTCTGGCCAGATGTAGTCACTACAGTCTCTGGTCTCCTCAGCAGCACATCAGGAGGGTATCTTGCTGTGGCCATGGGCTGGGCTGGCAGTGCTGGGTGCACTCTGCCCAGGGGCCTCCCGTGTGCCATGGCCTGCTCTCCCAGCCCCCTCACGCCAGCAGATCACTTATTCCCTGCCCTTTTGCTCTCCTCCCCTCTTCTCTTTCATCTTCTCCTGTTCTCCTTCCGCTCCCCAGCTTCTGGCTCATGCTTCACTAGCACACTAATTACAGGGTAATCGGATCTTTGACACACAGAGCTTGAAGCCTCTTAAAACCAAGACTAGAGTCAGCATTCAGCCTGCTCACTGGTTTTTACTTGCAGAGTTCCCAACACCTCCACCACAGCAGAAGGGGGTGGGGCTGCCCTTGGAGGTGTGGGGTCAGTGAGTGGGGAAACTCGGCCCCAGCAAGAGCTGTAGCGGGTTAGGAGAGATACGTGGTGCAGGCCAAAGAATCCTGGACCTTAAAATCTCTGACTGAACCTGAATGTTTGGAAGAAATTTTAAGCTCTCTAACCTAGTCTTCCTCCCATATCTTATTGATGGTCTGGACTCCCTTCTTTTCTTCCTCCTGTATTCCATCAACAGGTTTGTTGGCTTTACTACAAAATATATCCCACTTTGTTTTATTGGTCCATGTACACATACTTTCTTTAACACCACCCTTCTTGTGTAATGTGGCCTCATATTGCTGTAGCCATCTTGAAATTGGGTAGTCTGAAGCCTCCAACTTTTTCTTCTTAAGTTTTTGTTTTGGTCTTTTGCTTTTGCATATAATGTTGAGAATCATTTTTAAAAAGATTTATTTATTTATTTGAAAGGCAAAGCTACAGAGAGGCAGAGGCAGAGAGAGAGAGAGAGGTCTTCTATCTTCTAGTTCACTCCCCAGATGGCCACAACAGGCAAGGCTACACCGATCCGAAGCCAGGAGCCAGGAGCTTTCTCCGGGCCTCCCACATGGGTGCAGGGGCCCAGGGACTTGTGCCATCCTCCACTGCTTTCCCAGGCCATAGCAGAGAGCTGGATTGGAAGTGGAGCAGCCAGGAATCTAACAGGTACCCACATGCAATGCCTATATTGAAGGTGGCGGCTTTACCCACTATGCCACAGTGCTGACCCCAAGAATCATTTTGCTTTCATGTCTACAATACAGCTTGCTGAGATTTTGGTGGAAATTTTATTGAATCTGTACATTAAGTTGGGAAGAACTGACATGAAGTGAGTCTTCTCATCTATTAACATGGGATAGCTGTCTGTTTCTTTAGATCTTCTTTGATTTCTTTCTTCAGTGTTTTGTAGTCTTCCAGATTCAAATCCTTAACATATTTTTATTATATTTAAACTTTTTTTTTGACAGGCAGAGTGGACAGTGAGAGAGAGAGACAGAGAGAAAGGTCTTCCTTTGCCATTGGTTCACCTTCCAATGGCTGCCGTGGCTGGCGCGCTGCGGCCGGCGCACCACACTGATCCGAAGGCAGGAGCCAGGTGCTTCTCCTGGTCTCCCATGGGGTGCAGGGCCCAAGCACTTGGGTCATCCTCCACTGCACTCCCAGGCCACAGCAGAGAGCTGTTCTGGAAGAGGGGCAAGCGGGACAGAATCCGGCGCCCCGACCAGGACTAGAACCTGGTGTGCCGGCGCCTCAAGGCGGAGGATTAGCCAAGTGAGCCACGGCGCCAGCCTATATTTAAACTTAAGTATTCCATTGTTTTGTTGTTACAGAAAATAGTATTGCTTTCTTTTTTTAAGATTTATTTTATTTTATTTGAAAGGCAGAGTTACAGGCAGGCAGAGGCAAAGAGAGAGAGAGAGAGAGGTCTTCCATCCTCTGGTTCACTCCCCAAATGGCTGCAACGGCTGGAGCTGCACCCTTCCAAAGCCAAGAGCTTCTGCTGGGTCTCCCACATGGGTGCAGGGGCCACTTCAGAGAGCTGGATTGAAAGTGGAGCAGCTGGGACTCGAACCAGAGCCCATATGGGATGCCGGCATTGCAGGCAGTGGCTTTACCAGCTACGCCACAGTGCCAGCCCCATATTGCTTGCTTTCTTTCTTTCTTTCTTTCTTTCTTTCTTTCTTTCTTTCTTTCTTTTGACAGGCAGAGTGGATAGTGAGAGAGAGAGAGACAGAGAGAAAGGTCTTCCTTTGCCATTGGTTCACCCTCCAATGGCCGCTGCGGCCGCCACACCGCGCTGATCCGAAGCCAGGAGCCAGGTGCTTCTCCTGGTCTCCCATGGGGTGCAGGGCCCAAGTACTTGGGCCATCCTCCACTGCACTTCCTGGCCATAGCAGAGAGCTGGCCTGGAAGAGGGGCAACCGGGACAGAATCCGGTGCCCCGACCAGGACTAGAACCCGGTGTGCCGGCAACGCAGGCGGAGGATTAGCCTAGTGAGCAGCGGCGCCAGCCCCCATATTGCTTTCTTAAAACTTTGAATTCTGATTGTTCATTGCTACTATATAAGAGCGAAATTGATTTTGTTTATTAAATTTGTATACTGTGACCTTGCTATACTCTTTTATGAGTGTCAGGATTATTTTTTAAAAATTTTTTTTGGGGAGAGGGGATTCAGACTGCCTGGGTTTTTTTCCAACCCTACAAATAATACTATTTGTATATAATTATTTAATACATTGTATTTTATTTGGATGTCATTTGAAATATTTTGAAGTTTCGTTTGAGGCTTCTTCACCAACCCATGTTCTTCAAAAATGTGTTCATTTCAAAATATTTGGGGATTTCCTAGAAACTTTTCTCTCACTGATTTATAGTTTAATTCCACTGTGGTCTGTGAATATAGTTTGTCTGATTTCTATTCTTTTTTTTTTTAATTATTTTGACAGAGTTAGACAGTGAGAGAGAGAGAGAGACAGAGAGAAAGGTCTTCCTTCCGTTGGTTCACCCCCCAAATGGCTGCTACAGCCGGAGCTATGCCGATCTGAAGCCAGGAGCCAGATGCTTCCTCCTGGTCTCCCGTGTGGGTGCAGGGGCCTAAGAACTTGGGCCATCCTCCACTGCCCTCTTGGACCACAGCAGAGAGCTGGACTGGAAGAGGAGCAACTGGGACTAGAACCGCCCATATGGGATGCTGGCACCACAGGCGGAGGATTAACCAAATGAGCCACGGCGCCGGCCCCTGATTTCTATTCTTTCCAATTCATTAACATGTGTCTCATGACTGAGAACAGTCTATCTTGGTAAGTGTTCTATGAAAGCTTCAGGAGAATGTGTATTCTACTCTTGGATGAAGTCTTTTATGAATGTCAGTTAGTTGATTGACAGTGCTATTCAGGTAAAAATACATTCCAAATCTGTCCATTTGCCTTTCTCCATCCACTAGCCTTGCCTAAGCTATCATAGTCTAGCCTGGACTGCCTGATTGGTCTTTTTTTTTTAAGATTTATTTATTTATTTGAAAGTCAGAGTTATACAGAGGGA
Source organism: Oryctolagus cuniculus (assembly GCF_051225735.1). Classification (NCBI taxonomy): domain Eukaryota; kingdom Metazoa; phylum Chordata; class Mammalia; order Lagomorpha; family Leporidae; genus Oryctolagus; species Oryctolagus cuniculus. The sequence continues at coordinate 36,965,891 of NC_142888.1, read as the reverse complement.
AGGAGAGGGAGAGAGAGGGAGAGAGAGAGAGAGAGAGAGAGAGAGAGAGAGAGAGAGAGAAAGGGCTTCCATTCACTGGTTCACTCCCCAGTTGACCGCAATGGCCAGAGCTGTGCTGATTCAAAGTCAGGAGTCAGGAGCTTCCTCTGAGTCTCCCACGTGGGTGCAGGGGCCCAAGGACTTGGGCCATCTTCTACTGCTTTCCCAGGCCATAGTAGAGAGCTGGGTCAGAAGTGGAGCAGCTGGGTCTTGAACCGGTGCCCATATGGGATGCCGGCACTGCAGGCGGTGACTTTATCACTACGCCATCGCACTGGCCCCCTGATTGGTCTTTTAAGTAGCCTCCGAGCTGGCCTCTGGTTCCAGTTTTGCCCCCACCATAATCCATTCTTCAAACATCAGAATGATCATCTATCACATCATTTCACTCCCAGCTTAAAATCCTCCGATGGGTCGTCACTGTATCTAGAATCAAATCCGAGGGCGTCCATGGCTGACATGGCCCCAGATGGTCTTGCTCTAGAATTTCCAACCTGCTTCATCTCTTTCTAGTCTTCCCTCCTGCCCCCTCTGATAGGATTTCTTTCTGATGTCCCTGAGTACACCAAGTTCATTCCTGCCCTAGGGCGTTTGCTTGAACACTTCCGGTGACTGGCAGTTGACTGCTTTGGTCCACAAGGTGGCCAATACCTCTTTGGAGAGTTTTGAATATTAAAAATCTCCCTTTACCCTTGAGCTAAATGCTGCATTCTTGACCACATAAACAAATTACAAGGGCGGGGGGAGTACGATCATTCGAAGAGATACTAAAAAAGTATTGGATAAATTTAACTCCTGTTCATGACCAAAAAATCATATATTTCTTAACATACTAAGAATAAGAGAAGACTTCCTTAACCAGATAAAGAGTATCCTCCCAAATCCTACAGCAAACCCCATGTACAATGGTCACACACTGCAACCTTTTCCTTTAAGATGAGAAACAAGACAAAGCTGCCCATTACACTCCTTTTGTTCAGCATTCAAGTGAAGTTGCTGCACAGTAAGACAAGGACACGAAATAACAAGGATTTTGGAAGAAAAAAACTGAACTGTCATTTATATCTCCTTTCTTGTAACTTTCACTCCCTGGTCCTCCTTCTGTTTCCTGGAGGCCCACGAACAAAGCTGTCTCCTCCTCTGCACATTGGCTCTAGGTCTGCTCCTTTCCCTGGGCCTTAGTCCGCTCTACTGTGAAACAAGTACTCCAGAGAGCGCCCTATGGTGCTAGCCTGCCAAGCTGCTGGGAGACCACATCCTCTTTCCTGCAGGCTAAACGTCTCCATTCCCTGAACAGCTCTGGTGAACTCCAGAGCTGTCCTTTCCCAGCAATATACTCCATTTTTTAAAAAATGGGGCCCATGGGGCCAGTGCTGTGGCATAGCAGGTAAAGCTGCTGCCTGCAGTGCCAGCATCCCATATGGGTGCCGGTTCGAGTCCTAGCTGCTCCACTTCTGATCCCGCTCCCTGCTAGTGCTCCTGGGAAAGCAGTAGAAGATGGCCCAAGTGCTTAGGCCCCTGCCCCAATGTGGGAGACTCAGAAGAAGGCCCTGGCTTCAGATTGGCCCAGCCTGGGGGAGTGAACCAGCAGATGGAAGATCTCTCTCTCTCTCTCTCTTTCTCTCTCTCTCTCTCTTCTCCCTGAATCTCTGTAACTGTCTTTCAAATAAGTAAATTAATCTTTTTTTTTTAATGGTACCCAGCAGCTAGGCAGAAGATGAGGCCAGGAGAGGGTGCAAAAAGATGGCAATACAGGAGAAACTCTGAAAACAGAACTTGGAATCAGTAGAGGGAGGCAGCCAAGGAAAGAGCTGGGGCAGGGAGGAGAGGAGACAAGAAGCAGGAGACAGCGGCAGAGGCAGAAGCGGTCTGGCAGCGATTTGCTCCTGGGTGGTGCCCATCTCCTATGATGGCAGGAGGGTCCTCTGCATGGCTCAGGGGATAGCGATGGGTCTGGAGGAAGCACTTGGTGCCGACTTTCCTGCCCCGGATGCCAGGACCCTGCCTTCGGTAGCTGGGCTGGGAGTGGTGAACAAGAGCCAGCTCAGGATGGGAAGGGGAGCGAAACAGAGCTGGGTCCCTGTCCAGGAGGCAGAAGCAGCCGCCACAGTGGGAGGGAGCAGCAAGCCAACAGCTGAGTGAGACAAGGCCTGGGTTATTTTTTTTCCAGTTTGTTGGCATGTGGGTGGATTTTTCTCCTTTTTTTTCTTCTCTCCTGCTCTCTGCCGTTTCCACAGAGATGTGGGAGTTTGCAAATTTGTCTCAGTGGAGGGGAGAGGCAAGAGCTGATTTTGGGGGGGGGGTCCTCGACAGGGACCAGGGGAGCAGAGAAGGCCACTGCAATTTTGGCAGCAAGGACACCAGGACCCATCTCCTGCCGCTCTCCCTGGGGCGAGGCAGGTGCTCCCTCTCGCTCCTTTCCCCTTGCGGCCGCAGGGGTGCCTTCTCACCTCTCTTGGCTTGCAAATCCATCCCACCTGGCAACTGCGGAAGCCTCCCTCTGCTTTTCTGCAGTGCCAGATGCCCTTTAGGCGGGGCCCTGTGTGACCTCCGGGCACCCCCGCAGCTCTCCCAGCAAAGCCGCTGTCCTTCCCCACCCAGGGTGAGGAGCATAGAGATAGGAGACAGGAGAGAGTCCCTTTTTCCTAGCTACGCATCATCGCATCAGAAGGCTCTAAAACTTGTACCTGTAGTGCATACTAGGTGCCAAATAAGTGTCTCAGCCTTGGGGGTGGGGTGGGGTGGAATGGGCTTTTTCTGGAATGATGGACAGATGGGGCGTCTAGAGGAGACTTTTTGTAGGATGTCTGGACCCAGACACACTGACACGGTAGCCCAGGGTATGTTGGGCAAGGGCAAGGCGTGCCGAGCTGCAGGTCTGGATGCCTGGGTGCCAACCCTGGTTCGGCCATTCCTCTGCCAGGCGCTGCCCAACAAGGAAGGGCCTTCCCTTCTTGTGGCCTTTGTTTCCTCATCTGGAAAATGACCCGGATTTCTAAAGCTCTGCAGAGCTTTCACTCTAAAGATCTCTGCAGACTGAATCCCGATTCCTGGTGTTGGGGACTATGAGCCATGTAATGAGATTCTGGGAAAGCAGAGTCCATGGAACACCACCGAGAGAGTAGGATGATCAAGTTGTCCCAGTTTTCCTGGGACTCAACATTTTCTTTCTTTTTTTTTAATTTTATCAAATTCTTTTTAATTTCATGGACAATATGATACATATTGTATAGAAGCACACGATAGTTTTGCGGTAGGGACTCAACATTTTCCTGGGGTGTGGGACTTTCAGTGCTAAGACAATCCTGGGTCAACCAGAACAGTTGGTCACCCTAGCAAGGAAAGCATGCACCAATTATGATCATCATCATTGGCATCATTATCATTAGCACCACTAGAGGGCAACACTCTCTTATGCCTAGCAGTAGGTCTTACCCCACCCAAAGGTGCAGAACAGCCCCCTCATTCCAAGAGGGCTTTGTCCTGGAGAGGAGAACAATCCTGAAGAACAGAGAGATCCGACAATCCCGACTCTTGGCAGCTTCTGCTCTGCCGCCCACCCCACCCCCACCCCCGCCCCGGAAGCTGATTGCCCATTGTGCCCACAGCCCAGCTAGCACTCAGGTGCCCAGTGTATCCCACTGTGGTAGAACTGCCTGCTTCTCAGGGGGCTGGTGAAAAGAGAGACGCTGATGAGTCGCTTTGGTTCGTCTGAACACAACGGGCACTTTGACAAGGCTGCACTGCTGGCCCCCTTGCTGTGGTTGTCTGGCAGGGCATGCATACCACAAGGCCAGCCAAGGCAAGCTTCTATTGACACGGGAGCTGGCGCCCTCTTCCCAGAACTGATTTCCGTATTACCTCATCCCCCCATCACATCAAATTGTCTTTATAATTTCTCTATCTATATAGCTTGTTACGCTGTTGATTCAGGCATTCAACAAACATGGGCTGCTTATTGCTGGCTTACCGTGTACCAGGCTTTTTGCCAGACTCGTGGCGTACTCACGGTGAAGAGCAAAACAGTATCTGCCCTGGTAGAGCTCACAGTTGAAGGAGAGAGGCAGACAAAGAACTGCACTAATCAATACGTAATTACAAACTTGCGAAGCCCAAGGAATGGGAAAGGCTTACTGTGAGCTTGGAGCAGAGGGAGCCGCCTCGTCTGCCAGGGTGAGAAGGTGCCGCTGATGCACTGACATTTGAACCAGGAGCTGAGGGCTAAATAGGCAGTGGGTAGGCAAAGGCGGCAGCAGAAAGAGCTTTCCATGCCAAGAGAACAGCAGGTGGGCGAGAGGGGACACGCCGCGCGCGCGCGCACACACGCACGCTTGCTTCTTGAGGGCACAGCCTGTCTCTTGTGCAGCTCTTGCTATAGCCCCAGGTCTGTGACACAAAGATGCCAATAAATGATTGTGGCATTGAATGGAATGGATTTTTGTCATGGAAAGCGTCATAGACTGGATGTCAAAAGGCTCTTTCCAGCTCTTCCGGGCAATTCAATTCTATTCATTTTCCGGACTGCTCACTGTGCGCCCACCATGTGCAAAGCCTGGGGCCAAGCCCCATTGTCTGTGCCCTAAAGCAGCCAAGTGTTTCAGGGAAGTAGCTGACAGGTACACAAGTCCCTTCCTATCGCTGAGCCTCCCTCTTGCTCGCTCGCTCTCTCTCCCTCTCTCAGGTTATAAAATGAGGGGTTTGGATGACGTGAGCTCAGAGGTCCCTTGGAGCTCCAGCAGTCTTGACCTGAACTTCCTTGAATAACAGCCAAGTGGCTAGGCAGCAGGGAGCCACAGAATGGATTTTTCAATTTCTCCTGCGCTGTAGGAGTCACGTGGAAGAAGACTGGGGGAAATGACAGCTTGGGTTCTGTTTATGGACCAATGTTGCTTTTACGAGTGTCTCAGGAGCACTCAGCGCTCTCTGCTTCTGGCTGGGATGCTGTAGCGTGCGATGAGCCTTTGTTGCTTTCTTGCCTGTCCCCCTTCCCACCTTCCCCTTCCTCTCTAGTCTTCTTTTTCTACACCTAGGACTGTGCCGCAATGGTAGAAGGAGGGGGTTGCTGGAAAAGGCTTCTAAAATCATCTCCTGCAACCCCCTCCTTCTACCATTGCAGTTCCCTACGCAACAGACCCTAGGAGCGAAGCTGCCCAGCCACTGGGACTATTTGAAGACTTCAGGGATGGTGAATTCGCCATCTTCCCTAAGCTCTGCCTGGAAGAGGTTACTTCTCTCTGAGATCAGTCTTCCTGTAATTTTCACCCATTGCTTCTGGCTGCGCCCTTTGGAGCTCAGCAGAATAATTCCACTACATCGCCCTCCTGACAGTCTCCTGGATATCTGAAGACAGTAATCATGTGCTCACAAGCCAGCTCTCCTCTAGGCCAAATATCATCTGTTCCTTCCAATGTTCTGCATTGTTTCAAATCCCCTTAGCATCTGTAAATATAGTTTAGTTTATGTAAGATTTATGTCCCGCCTATCTTAAAGAGGGTATTAGGCGACTCATCAGTTCCTGCCATGAAAGAAAGACAATTAGGGATAAAAATGTGGAAGAAAACAGAGCAGAGACCATGTACAGGAAGCACGAATAGATGTTGCCAGGTACCTAAAATGAACTGGATTATAATTGGACTCTGAATTTGGCTCCAAGTTTTATGGCAGCTAGGACAAAATTGGAAACACATCGGGTTATGTGGTTTTCTGTTCTGACAGGATCAAGCTTACGAATCATCTTCAGAGAGGAAATTTTTCCTCAAACGAAATTCCAGACCAGGATTCTCAGGATTGCTCTGGGTGCAGCTGTTCACGACTGACAGGTACTTGGGTTACAGCTTGCCCCGTTCCCCGCTAGGGAAAAGGGGGTCAGAAGGATAATTAATTAATCAGCCAAATGCAGTTTCAGTTTTAAGCACAGTTATCTTCTTAGGGATCCCCAAGAGAAGACAGTCTTCCTTTTCCCTTTCTGTTTTCTTCCACGGGGCACTTGGAAAAGTTCCCAAAACACTGTCATCCAAAGACACCACGCATAACCTTTTTCAAGGTCCCCTTGGATGTTTCTCCCAGATGGTCTCTTCTCCTACCTTCCTGCCCTCTACATTCGGTGATCATTAAGACTCTCTGGATGGGGCCGGCGCTTTGGCTCAGGGGTTTAAAACCCCAGTCTGCAGTGCTGGTATCCCCTATGGGCGCCAGTTCGAGTCCTGGCTGCCCAACTTCTGATCCTGCTCTCTGCTAGTGTGCCTGGAAGGGCAGTGGAGGATGGTCCAAGTGCTTGGGCCCCTGCACCCACATGAGAGACCCAGAGGAAGCTCTTGGCTCCTGGCTGCTGGCTTCAGCCTGGCTCAGTCTTGGCTGTTGCAGCCATTTGGAGAGTGAACCAGTGGATGGAAGATCTTTCTATCTCTGTCTCTCCTTCTCTCTATCTGTAACTGTGCCTTTCAAATAAATAAATAAATCTTAAAAAAAAAAAAAGACTCTCTGGAGTACCAGACCATAGGACAGAGTTCAAGACAAGACTTCAAGCCGGTGGTCACTGACCACAACAGTGAGTGTCAAATCATTTCTCTCTAGTCCTTGGTACCCTCGTCTGGAAAATGAATTCAACTCAAAGTCCCCTTCAGCCCTGATATTGATGAACTGTAAACTCTTTGAGGGAAAGAGCAATGATTTTTTTTTTACAGGCAGAGTGGACAGTGAGAGAGAGACAGAGAGAAAGGTCTTCCTTTGCCGTTGGTTCACCCTCCAATGGTCGCCGCGGCTGGCACGCTGCGACCTGCGCACCGCGCTGATCCGAAGCCAGGAGCCAGGTGCTTCTCCTGGTCTCCCATGGGGTGCAGGGCCTAAGCACTTGGGCCATCCTCCACTGCACTCCCAGGCCATAGCAGAGAGCTGGCCTGGAAGAGGGGCAACCGGGACAGAATCCGGTGCCCCGACCGGGACTAGAACCCGGTGTGCCGGTGCCGCTAGGTGGAGGATTAGCCTATTGAGCAGTGGCACCAGCTAGAGCAATGATTTTTGAAAGTGCTGACTTTCTCATCTTGCACATGGCAGCTAGTACATATGGAGTTTGCTCGTAAATGGAACCATGAGGATCCAGTAGGAAAATCCAATGTGAACAGATGCCACCTCTGCATCAGAGGAAAATGCTCCATGGCACTCAGCATCAAGACGAGTTCTTGTTGACTGGAGACTGGCAGCGGTGAGACATGCTTTGCAGAGCCCCCTCTTCCTCTAGCTCCATATCCCCTGGCAAAGCCAGCTCCAAGGGGAAGAGGAGTTGGAGCAATCACACCAGAGACGGAGGCTTCTGGGATCCAACTCTGGGAGGCAGCAGGCAGGAATGTGGTGCCGTAAGTTAGGCCGCCACTTGGGATACCTACATCCCACAATGGAGTGCTAGCTCCAGTCCTGGCTATGCCACTTCTGATCCAGCTTCCTGCTAACGCACTTTAGAGACAGCAGATGATGACCTGAGTGCTTGGGTCTCCTACATGGGAGACTTGGATGGAGTTCCAGGCTCCTAGCTTCAGCCTGGCCCAGCCCCAGCTGCTGCGAGCGTCTGGGGAGTGACCCAGCTGATGTGAAGATCTATCTCTGTATCAGTCTTTCAAGTAAATAAACAAACCTTAAACAACAGCAAACCAATACTGAACTCACCTTTGTAATGTGGACTACGCAGTGCATACAGCAACTACCCAGGTCCCTCCCCTCCTGTTACTCCTGTACTCCTGTACTCAAAAACCTCCCATGATTTTTCATTGCCTATAAGAGAAGGTCCAGATTGTTCAGTTTGGCAATGAAGCCTTCTCCAAGCTGAATCAAGCTATTTTTTCCCATCTTCTTTTCCTTACAACACACACACACACACACACACACGGGCTCATCGCTCATGCTCTCTTCAGCTCAATCCATGTATGTTTCCCTAAACACACAGCGTTTTCTAGACTCTTCCTTTCCAGCCATGGCACACGGTCTCCTTTAGCAGGTCTTGCTCAGCTCTAGCCCTCCCGCCTGCTGAGAGCTTCCCTTCAGCTCAAACACCTTCACATCCATGGATACCTCCCAACACCCTGCCCTGTGCCTGCACGATCGCACTTCGCACATTCTTGTGCTTGTGAAGCCTGTTTATGACTTGTGGTTGGGGCTCTCTGACCAGACTGGGTGCTGTTTGTGGGCCAAGCTGTGTCTGATTCGCCAGGGCTCTGCAGCAGCCTTTGCTGCCTTGCCTTTCTGCAGAGACCCTAGTACCATCTATGCCAGTGTCCTGGGGCTGCTGTAACAGGTGCGGTGGGGGTGGGGTGGCAACCAACAAGGGAAGTTGACTCTCTAATGGAAACTGATTCTCTCATGGGCCTCTAGTGGTCCCAAATCAACACAAGTGTCCATGGGGCCAGGCTTCCTCTGAAGGCTCCCAGAAAGAATTTTACCTTGCTTCCTCCAGCTTCTGGTGCTGCTGTAGTGATCCTGGGTGTTCCTTGGCTCGTAGGTGCCCCATTCTGCTCTCTGCCCAGTCTTTACATGGTGCTCTCCTAATGCACATGTTTCTGTCCCTGTTTTCCCTCTTTTTAATGTTTATTTGATTTTCATGTACTTGAGAGGCATAGAGATGCAAAAGGGAGAGGCAATAGAGATATGAGAGAGAGAGAGAGAGAGGTATTTCATCTTTTCATCTGCTGCTGCACTCCCCAAATGCCCACAACAACCAGGGCTGGTCCAGGATGAAACCAGGAGCCAGGAACTCCATCCTGGTCTCCAGCATCGGTACTTGGGCTAGCATCTGCTGTTTCCCAGGTGCATTAGCAGAGAGCTGGATTGGAAGCAGAGGAGCTGGGACTTGGGACCTGTGCTCTGATGTGAGATGCAGACATCACAAATGGCAGCTTAGCCCACTCAAGTTTTCCCTCTTTTCAAAATATTTTTATTTATTTATCTGAAAGGCAGCAAGACAAAGAGAGCTCCCATCTTCTGGATCACTCCCTAAATGCCCACAATGACTGGGGCTTGGCCATGCTGAAGCAGGGAGCTGGAAATTCAATGCAGGTCTCCCATGTAGGTGGCAGGAACCCAAGAATTTGAGCTACAGTGCACATTAGCAGAAACTTGGAGTTGAGAATGGAGCAAGGACTTGAATCCAGGCACTCTTATATGGAATTCAGGCTTTTTGTTTTTCGGGGAAGAGTTAGACAGTGAGAGAGAGAGAGAGACAGAGAGAAAGGTCTTCCTTCCGTTGGTTCACTCCCCAAATGGCTACGGCCAGCACTGCGCCAGGAGCCAGGTGCTTCTCCTGGTATCCCATGCGGGTGCAAGGCCCAAGCACTTGGGCCATCCTCCACTGCACTCCCAGGCCACAGCAGAGAGCTGGACTGAAAGAGGAGCAACCGGAACAAAATCTGGCGCCTCGACCGGGACTAGAACCCGGTGTGCTGGCGCTGCAGGCGGAGGATTAGCCTAGTGAGCCATGGTGCTGGCTGGAATTCAGGTATCTTAACCACTAAGCCAAATGGCTGCCCCCAGCTTTCACTCTTACAGGGACACCAGTCCCAATTAGGAGTCACACTCCTCTAGTATGAAAACATCTTAACTTGATTACATCTGCAAAGACCCTCATTTCCAAATAAGGTCATACTCACCATTCCTGGGTAGACATGGGTTTTTGGGGAATGCTATTCCACCCAGTACACCATCCAATATGCTCTACAAATTCTATTTGTTCCTCATCTCTCTCCCCCACTAGAATGTCAGCCCTACGAGGGCACAGATTGTTGTCTGGTTTGTTCATTGCTATATCTTCAGTGTCTAAAGAAGTGTTCAATACATAGCAGCCACTCACTAAATATTTTGTGGGATTGGCGTTGTGACACAGTGGGTTAAGCCACTCATTGCGATACCCAAATCCCATACCAGAGTGCCAGTTGCAGTCTCTGATGCTCTGCTTCCAATCCAGCTCCCTGCAGAGATGTTGCAGCCATTTGGGGAAGTGAATCAGCACATGGTAGATTTCTCTCTCTCTCTCTCTCTCTCTCTATCTCCCCCCTCCAAGTAAATACATGTATCTTTAAAAAAAAACACACAGATAAATATTTTGTGAATGAATCATACCCATCTGCTCCCAACTAAGGAGGAAATTGGAAAGATAGAAGCAGGGATAAGGATGGGAATGCAGATAAAAGGGCTCTCCCCGTGAAAAATGTGCATTGTGAAAACACTATGCATGAATTTCACATTTTTTGAACCAAAATAATCTTTTAATTTCACTTTTCCACGAACTTTTGACATATCCTCGTATTGCCTAGAACATAAATAAGTGATGACTGGATGGATACAAATATCTGATGGGTGTATTACCTTAACATTTGGGAACACCAATTTTACACAAAGTACTGAAGGAAGACACAAAGAAGTGAAAAGGAAACAGCTGTATATCCTATGTCTCCACATGACCGCGGACAAGTCCCCCAATCTTTCTGTTTCACTTTTCCCACCAGGAAAATGGAGGCGATAACAGTACATACTTCATAGGATTGTCATGAGGCTTGAGTTCATAGACTTAAAAAAAAAGCACACCCAAGAGCTAGAAGCTATTGTTTTTGCAGCCGGTATAGGTTAGCTCTGACCAAGGTATCTATTTTAAACAGCTTTATTGAGATATAATTCACATGGCACAAAATTCACTATAGTAAATGATAGAACTCAGTGGTTCTTACCATAATATAACTTAAGAAAAGTTTCATCTCCCTCCCCAAAATCCCAGACCCTTAGCAGTCACTCCCCCTTGCTCACACCATACCCCAGCTCCCTGCCCGCCACCCTGCTGGCAACCACTGTTAACAATTTCTCTCTCTATGGATTCACCTGGTATGGAATTTCAGAGAAATCATGCGGGTATATGGGCTTTTGTGACTGACTTCCCTCGTTAGCATCACATTTTTCACAGTTTCTCCAGCAAATTGTTTGTTAGCAATTCGTGGCTGAATAATACTCCATCATGTGGCTATACCACATTTATCCATTCATAAGTGGATGAACACTTGGGTACTTTTTTTCACATTCTGAAGAACTGCCAAACTGTTTTCCAAAGTGACTTCACTATTTCACAGTGACCAAGGGTTCCCATTTCTCTACATGCTTGCTAAACCCTTCGATTTTAGCTATCATAGTGGACAAGAAATGGTATCGCATTGTGTGTGCATGTGTCTTTAAGAAATCGCTACTTTCCATCAACCTCATTTTCATTTTCTGTTTAAGATCCAGTGGGTGAGCAGCTTAGGACCATTCAGTGGTTGTTCCTGCCTAGCCAGTGGCCTGAGCATTGGGAACTGCAGCCCAGTCTTCAGTGATGGGCTGAGTGCTCCAGACATGAGTAGAAAACTACGGATAGACAGAGCGTGCACCTGTGTGCCTTCGGGTGAATCTGCCACCTTGGGCTTAAATAGCAGGAATCTCAGGAGCTGGAGCAGTTCATCAACCTTGAAGCTCCTTCTTGGCTACAGCCTTTTCAGCATGAGCCCGCTCTTCCTTTTCAGTCTCTGCAGAATTTCTGCCCAAGTAGAAATCCAGCATGACCTCCCATGGGGGTGTTCTCGGGAGATGGTGCCACGTGTGTGCAGAACTTCCTGGGCCAGCATCTACCACGTCAGATCCACTGAGTGAATTACCTTGTTGCACAGGATGGCAATGCCCAAGTAGCACAGAAGAGAATCTGTGTTGCGTAGAGCAATGGATCAGTAGTTACCAGCAGATATGGCTTCTTTTAAAAAAATATTTGAAGAACAGAGCTAAGGGGAGGCGGGGAGAGATGTTCTATATCGTTGGTTCACTCCACAGATGGCCGCAACAGCCAAAGCTAAGAGCCTGAAATTCCATCTGGTTCCCCCACATGAGTGGCAGGCGCCCACATACTCAGGTCACCTTCTGCTGCCTTTCTCAGGCACATCAGCAGGGAGCTGCAGGGGAAACAGAGCAGCGGGAATGGAACCAACCCCCTGTATATGAGATGCCGGCATCCCAAGGCAGGTCCCTAGATACATCTTCTGAAAGGCTGCCTGAATTGCGTTAGGGAAGGTTCTAGGAGTGAAGCACTCAGTCTTAAGAGTGGCCCCAGCAGAAGGGGCAGACTTCAGCCTCACCCACTGGCCAGTATTTCTGAGGGACATCATCCTGACATTAGCCAGGCAACAGTGGCAGAAGCACTTTGGGTTTCTGATGGAGATGTCACCAGTTCTTTTACAAAGGTGCTTGTTTCACTTGGAAGTCAGGGGTCCCGCCATGTAAGTGGGTTCCTGCTGCAAGGCATTTAAAGACCTCCTCTGTTTGTAGAACCGCAAGGGCTCCAGACATTGTGAAAGTTTCCCATAAGTTACCACGGGAACCTAGGACAATGCCTGATGGCTAGCAGAGAAAGCTCATGGTGGTTTTGATTTGCCTTTCTCTGGCAGTTATAATGACATTGAGCATCTTTTGCATTTATTGGCCATTTGTATATCTTCACTGGAGAAAGATCTCCTCGAATCTTTTGGCTGTTTTTGAAAAGTGGGTTATCTTTTTGTTGTTGAGCTGCAAGAGTTCATTATATATTCTAGATGCAAGTCCCTTATTGGATATTCGGTCTACAAATATCTTCTCCCATTCTGTGAGTTGTGTTTTCTGTTCAAGGTGTTTTGCATGCTTTTTTTTTTTTTTTATAAGACCACCGCTATGACGAAGGTGCTACTGCTAGGGAAATGGATGTTCAGACAGAAGATGGAATTTAAATCCAATTTTCTCTGACTCTAAAGCTCGTGCTTTTTCCTCAGCCCAACTCATTCGTGATGATAAATTAAGACATGTTTCTGGTTTACAGAGCTCAATCTGGAAGAGGACATAAAGCAAGACCACAAATGAGTGTGCTGTGAAGCCTAGTTCAACTTCTCTGCAAATGCCACAAGAGAGGGGCACAGGAAGTGCAGTGGGCAATCCCAAAGTGGGGAGGGTGGAGGAGGGAGAGGGAGAGAGACAGAGACAGAGAGGGCACGTCTGGTTGGGAAACTCAGGGTCGGCTTCAGTGAGATGGCATTTAAGTGAAATCTCAACGGATGGTTGCAATTTCATTGGATGGAGATGATGGAATGAATGGGGAGACCATTTCCGAAGAACAGGAAATGAGGGTGGAAAGAATGTAGCTCAGATCTGAGATAGCTGTGATGGGGAGTTCTGGGGTTTGTTGGAATGAGCAATCATGAGACCAGGGATTCTGGGTTTCACTGGGGTAGTGGATTTGGGCACTTGGCGGGGGGCAGTCTGCCTGTGATATTGTATATGTGTATGTGTATGTGTGCGGGGGGAGTTCTGGGGGAGGGTTGTCTGAGGGGGAAGTTGTAGACTGGTTGGGCTGGAGAGACATGGGGCTGGCTGGGATGCAGGGTTGGAGGATGGTGATCCAGGAACTGGCTGGGATGGGAGACTCAGAGGCTGCCTCCTGATGGGGGCTGCAGGGAGATCACCTAGGCTGGGAGCTCCAGGCGTTGGCTGGGACTGGGAATATGAGACAGGCTGGGATTAGCAGCCCCAGTGGATTGGATCCATGGGTTGTCTGGACCTGGGCACGACCTGGGATGAGGGTTCCTGGGATGGCTTGGACAAGGATAGTGGGCCTGGAATGTGGCAACGGGCTGGGATAGAGGGGCTTCCTTAGGCGTCCTTTGATGAGGACCCTGGATGGGTGGAATGGGGAGCTCTCCCACAGGCTGCGATGGGGCTGGCCTCTGACGGTCGCCGGGACCTCGGGGCGGATCCAGCTGCCAGTGCCGGTGGCGGCCGCAGGTGGGACGCGCGGGGGCGGTCCAGGAGAGCTGGGTGGGGGCAGGGGCGGGGGGCGGGCCGGCGGCCGGGGCGGTCCCGCGCGGCCGCGCTGCGCAGTGACTCCGCAGCGGGCGGAGCGCCGTGGGCCGCGTCCTCCGGAGCCGTGGCGGTGGCGGTGGCGGCGGCGGCGGCGGCGGCAGCGGCAGCCTCAGCTCCTGCTCCCCGTGCCGCCGGCCCCAGCGCTGTCTCCCGGGCCCCCCCGGGCCCCCGGGCCCTCGAGCCCGGTGCGCGCCCTTGCGTCCCGCCGGCCCCCTCCCCCGGCTGGGCCCGGGGGAGGGTGGCGCCGTGAGCGAGCGGGGACCGGGCTCTCCTGCCCCTTCCCCTGCCCCTGGGCCGCCAGGATGGAGGCGGGGTCGGGGCCCCCGGGCGGCCCGGGATCTGAGAGCCCCAACCGGGCGGTGGAGTACCTGCTGGAGCTGAACAACATCATCGAGAGCCAGCAGCAGCTGCTGGAGACCCAGCGGCGGCGCATCGAAGAGCTGGAGGGCCAGCTGGACCAGCTCACCCAGGAGAACCGCGACCTGCGGGAGGAGAGCCAGCTGCACCGCGGGGAGCTGCACCGGGACCCCCACGGCGCGCGGGATAGCCCGGGCCGCGAGAGCCAGTACCAGAATCTGCGTGAGACCCAGTTTCACCACCGCGAGCTGCGGGAGAGCCAGTTCCATCAGGCGGCCCGGGACGTGGGCTACCCGAACCGGGACGGCGCCTACCAGAACCGGGAGGCTGTGTATCGGGACAAGGAGAGGGACGCCTCCTACCCGCTCCAGGACACTACCGGCTACACAGCCCGCGAGCGCGACGTGGCCCAGTGCCACCTGCACCACGAGAACCCAGCCCTGGGTCGCGAGCGTGGCGGGCGGGAGGCTGGGCCAGCGCACCCGGGCCGCGAGAAGGAAGCCGGCTACTCGGCGGCGGTGGGCGTGGGGCAGCGGCCGCCGCGGGAGCGGGGCCAGCTGAGCCGTGGCGCATCCAGGAGCTCCAGCCCCGGCGCCGGCGGAGGCCACAGCACCAGTACCAGCACCAGCCCGGCTACAACCCTCCAGAGAAAGTAAGGAATGCGTGTTTGTGCCCCGCGCCTCTTCCCCTCTAGATCCCTCTCCAACTTGTCCGGCTGCTAAAGTAAGAAGCCTGGGCCTGATTCCATGTCCGCCTCTCCTGTCCGGACCTGCCAGGGGGAGAAGCGAGGTCCCCTTCGGCCAGCCGGCACCCCTTCCCTTCCCCAGCCACTGAACACTGAGCTGGCTGGATGATGAGTGCCGGTGCCTCTCTCCCAGTTCCAAGGCCACTAAGGGACTAGAGCCATCATCACCCCCACCCCCAACACACACACACACACACACACACACACACACACACACATCTTCAGCCGGAGCTGTATCCTCGCTGGAAGATAGGTTCTCATCTATTTATTTGTTTGTTTTGGATGTACTGGTAGGGATTTTTTTCGTTTGGGGGTGGGGGGACATGGTGTCAACTCAGAGCCCCAAGGGAGAGAGAGAGAGAGAAAGCCCCCCCTCCTTTTTCTGCCTGATCTTATCTCCTCTGGTGGCCAAAGCTCCATCCTTTCCCAGAGAGGCAGGTGAGGACCAGAATGGCTGCTGGAGGCTGAGGCATCCCTCTGAGAGGAAACTGCAGCACACCCTGGCCAGGGGGGAGCAAAGATGGGGGAGCAAAGATGGA
The DNA here is from genome assembly GCF_051225735.1 of Oryctolagus cuniculus. Taxonomy (NCBI): domain Eukaryota; kingdom Metazoa; phylum Chordata; class Mammalia; order Lagomorpha; family Leporidae; genus Oryctolagus; species Oryctolagus cuniculus. The sequence continues at coordinate 36,950,333 of NC_142888.1, read as the reverse complement.
GGCCAGGCCTTTGGCTAGTTCCTCAAAGTCCACCCCCTCTCCACCCTTCAGGAAAAAAACAACACCCATTTAAAGAGCCCTACGAGGAAGGGAGGTCTCAGGTCGCCTCTCTGTTGGATCACTTCCAATTCCCGCGCTGTGTGTCCGTCTATTTGGGACAACTTGGCCATGTCTCCTGGGTTGGTGGGACAGGAGCTGGGTCCCCTTTTCCCACGTAGATACCCTTGGGAGCTGCTTGGACTGAATGGCTCAGAAGGAGAGAGTGCACGGTGTGCAGGCGTACAGGGCTGCCTTGAAGGCTTCCTAACTGCTCTTCTGGTGAATCGGAAAGAACGCTAGACCAGGAGTTAGGAGGCCTGGGTTCCCTTTTCAGCTCTGCTGCAGATCGGCTTGGTGACCTTGACTGAGTCCCTTCCTCTCTCAGGCCATCAATTTCCCCCGAATTTTTTTTTTTTAAGGTAAGGACTGCTTCGGATGCTGCCTAAGGGCCCTCCCTGCCAGCTTCCATTCGATGGCTTTGTCACTAACCTAGCCACACTCCAGAGCAAATCCCAAGTCCTCCAGTGAGCGGGCAGGCTTTCCCTCCTGTCACTGCTCAGCTGGTCCTACCATGTGCCACAACCAGTGGAGTGTCTCTTGGCGGCTGGGCTGGGGGTGGGGAAGCCTTCTGCCTCAGGAAATCTGCTGGGAGACAGCTCTCCGCAACTCCCCCGTGGTGAGGCAGCAGGCTGGGGTGCTGGGTTGAGATGGCTGGGCCCCAGGAGCGCCAGCTGTGGCTCCAGGGCTCGCCTGGGCTCCACTGCAGTGTCCCCCAGCTGAGTCGTGTTGGGGACTGCCCCAGGGTAGTCCGGAGCGCGCTGCAGTGGGCTGGGGCCAGGGGGCTGGATGTGGTCCTGTGGTCCTGGAGCCTGGAGCCTGGAGCCTGGCTGTAGAAAGCTTCCCTAGAGGGATCAGGCCCGTGTCGGAGGGAGCAGCCTCCTTGTGTGTGGCACCAGGGAGCACAGCCCGGACCAGTGGGGAGATTTGAGAGAAATAAGGAAGAACTTTCCCACTTGGCCGTCTGGTGATGCAGTGGCCTGCCTGAAGGGAGGGGGCCCAACGGGGGTGGGTGGGGGAGGCTGGGAGAGCTGTAGAAACACAGTTCTCGAATCAGGTAGAAAGTGCACTGAAAGGGCCTGGGCTTCCCCAACTCCACAATCCCAGTGCCATCAGGTTCTCGGCCCTGCAGACAAGGCTCTGAGTCTCCAGGCCATTTCCTCTGGAGCTGTATGCCTCTGCCATCCGTGCAACTCGCTTCCCGGTCTTTCCTTCTGTTTGTGCCCCCTTCAACTTGCTTGTCGGATTTCCTGGCTTCACGTTGCCTACTGGATTCATCGAGAGGTTTAGCTAGCATGTAAGGTTTCTCTCCTAACCACACAACAGCTATTTGCACATCCATGATGATGCCATTTGGCTCCTCCCAACAAGCCCTGTGCAATGAGCATTAGTAAGTCCATTTCAGAGATGGGGAAAACTGAGGCTCCAAGAGTAAGGGACCTTGCTCAAGGTTACACTACTAGTTGCTAATGGAGCTGGAACTAGGACCCCAGTCTGTCTTTCTCCAAGGCCTGTTAGATTGTCACTAGAGAGAGTACTCCAACCCACAGGAATCTCTTGGCTTCAGGCCCCAGGCAGGTACTGAACTGGAAGAGGCCAGGAGAGCCTTAGATATCAAGAGGGTTTGAACAGGAGATGAATCTGAGATGGGGGTGGGAGTGGAAGGGGGAAAGGGCGGGGAGGGGGCAGAAGGCTGTGTCTCCCTCCTTTCCATCTCCCTCTCTGCCAGGCGTCAGGAGGGTCTGTGGGTGCAGTAGCCATTGCTGCCCCCGCTGCCGCTGCCAGCGACTCCCCTGCGAAGCCTGTTCTGGGTTTGTAAGGAGTGGGTGAGAAGACTGCCGCTGGAAGCGCGGGCAGGCGGGGTGGGAGTTTCAGCAGCAGAGGCTGCAGCATTGGGGGAGGACAGGCAGAGCCAGCAGCCAGCACAGGCTGGGCGCTCCTGGTCCCCAGGCTCCCTCTGGTGGACGAAGTGCACAGGGTAGGCCTTGGCCAGCGAGCTGCAGCTGGTTGGTGGTGGTGGTGGTAGTGGGGGCGGCCCGGGTCTGCCTAGGGACTTTATTTAGTCCTCTCAAGGATGCCGTGTGTCTGTCAGCACAGTCGACGGGGAAGAAATTGAGGGCAATGAGCAGTGAAGCCCACCGGAGACCATGCAGTTAATAAGACAGACTCCCGATCCTGTGAACTTTCCCTCCCCTGCATCGGATTCCGGCTGCCATGCTGTCCCCAGGCGTACCAACCACCCACGACTCCCACATCCTCCCCCCACTGGCCCTTTTGGACGGGTTGCAGGGAGCTGGGATCCCTTTGGCTGGGCGTGGCCTGTCTAGTGCAGCACCGAGTGAGCGAGATGGGTTCTCCTCGCTCCAAGGGGGTCTGGCTTGTATGTTTTGTAGTATTTGCGGGTCCTGACTGCTGCTCTGGTGTTCCTACAAGGAATCGTCGCCCTGCCCCCTCCTCCTGGGCCCCGCTCTTGCTGTGGATCTGGGCCTGGCTCCCTTGCGGTGCTGACACCCGGAATGATTTATAGGCGTGCTAGGGGCTACTGCTGAGTTGCTCCATGCTGAAGAGAGCTGCAGTTCCCACGCTGCTTGCCTGGGCCCAGCTCCAGCTCTGCTGCAGGCGGCAGTGCTGGGCTGAAGCTGGGAGGGCCGGAACTCTGCATCCACTGCTCCCACTCTCCCCACCCCGCAGCCTGGCTCATATTTGGGGACAGCACCTGTCCTCACTGTGGCATGGCGTGGCGTGGCATGGCGTGGCGTGGCATGTGGGCCGAGGTGCTCAGGAGCACCCTGGAGATGTCTGGCTCCTTTTGGCTCTTGGGTCCTGTTCCCCGGGGGAGGAGAGGTGGGGGTCTCTCCTTCTCCCTGAGGAAGGAAAGCCATGTCTCCCCCCGACACACACACACACACACACAGTGTTGTAAGCATTATCTTCGTGTGGCAGGAAATAATGACTTTGAGTTGAATGACAATTTGGGGGATCTTGCTTCTCTGTCTCAAGCCGGGGCAAGAATGGGGTTGTTGTCACACACAAACATTCCGTGGCCGTGGCCATGGCCGTGGCCGTGGCTGTGCACTGTGCCACCCAGCAGGAGGGACCAGCAGGCTGAGCAAACACCATGCTCGCAAGCTCAGCGGGGCCATAGGGAGCGCTCGGGGCCACAAGAGGAGCAAGAGTGGTAAGGGCTGAAGCTCCTCTGAAGTGGCCACGCCACTGCTTGCTAACCTGGGCTGGGTGTGTGTGTGTGGGGGGGTGCTTCAGATGAGAGTGGGTGGTCCTCTGGTGTCCAGTGGAGGGGGAGTGCAAAAAATGCCAGACCCAAGGCTGGCCACTTGCACCTGTTCCTCCTCTGCTCCATCCCTGCTTCCATGGCCTCAGAGTTTATTGGGAGTCTTCCATGGGTTAACTGTGTTTTTTTTTTTCTTACTGCACTTACAGTGTGCCAAGCACTGTTTGTTCTGAGCACTTTCCACAAATGCGTCCCTTCAGTCTGCATTCGAATCCTTTCACATAGATGTTGTGGTTGATCCCATTTTACCGATGAGGACACTGAGGCCCAGAAGTGTGAAGGAACCAGAAGGAGCTTGGGTGGACAGACTCCAGGGCCTGCAGCACTCTTGCCCACCACCATGCAGTACAGCTTCTTGTCCCCTGTGCACAGCCCCAGCGACATGAGTGTTCTTATGACCCTCATTTGTCACATGAGGAAACTAGGATCAGAGAGGTGTAGTGATCTACCCAAGGGTACACAGCAGAATGAGGCCAAAACTGGCTGCCTCCCAGGCCCATGGCCAACTCCTGCCTCCCACCGGTGGGCTGTAAGGTCCTTGAAGCCACTCTAGGTGTGGCTGTGGCTCCCCGCCCCCAGAGTTCCCAGGACGGCTGCCCCAGGCAGGCTCCCTGTCCCTGCCCCTTTTGTATCTTTGAGGTTCGTTACATCTCGTGTCCCCGCTACCAGACTGAACCTCTGAAGGTACTCAGATTCATTTAGATTTATTATTTGCAAAGCAGAATGACAGCGAGAGAGAGAGAGAGAAAGAGAGAGAGAGAGAGAGAGAGAGAGAGAGAGAGAGAGAAACAGAGGTTGCAACAGCCAAGACTAGGCCAGGCTAAAGCCAGGACCCCAGAACTCCATCTGGGTCTCCCACATGGGTGGTAGGGGCCCAAGCACTTGGTCCATCTTCCCCTGCTTTCCTAAGCACATTAGCAGGAAACCCGATTGGAAGCTGAGCAGCTGGGACTCGAACCAGCACTCTGCTAGGGGCTGCAACTCCAGCTCCCAGGTATGCAGATTGAACTGACATATATTAAGTTGTCAGGCTCTAGGCTAGCTCCCAGGGGCAAGTGTGCTAGGGCAGTAAGCTTGGAAAAACACAGAATGGTCCAAAGTAGCTGCTTAGTCAATGGCAAGTAGACAAATGTGAGTCTGGTTAAATCCTGGCGAACTAACAGCCAGAGACGATTTTGCCCCATTCTCAGACTGGTGTAGAGAGAGAGATGACAACTTTGAAATTCCCCTGGATTCATAGTCTGGCAGAGGAGCAGAGCCGGATGTGACTTCGGAGCCATTTGGACCAACGTGCTCCTTGCTGTCCCTCCCTACCGTGCCGTGGCCACGTCACGCTGTGGTCTTGACCTTCCATGCAAAGTCCTGTGTTCCAAAAGCAGCAGAGAGGCCGGCCCAGGGCGCCGGGTGCTCAGTGGGAAGCCGCGTACTGCTCCATCAATTCCTTTCTGCATTCAAACCCTGGGCCAGGCACGGTGTCTCGGGCTTGGAAGAAGACTGGGCTCTCTCTGACTCACTCCCTGCTGTATTCCGTGGCAGAATAATCAACAGTGGTCACGGGGAAGAATGAGGAATCAATGACTTACTTCCTCTTTTTTTGGAGGGGGAGCTTGTTTAGGGCAAGATGATTGGCTGGTTGCTCCGACTTCCTCATAGCATTTGAGCTGTGCAAGCACCCTTGCAGAAAGCACTTACAATCCACCAGGAAGCCCAGGACTTCAGGAAGCTCCAGACTTCAAAAAGTTCCTGGAGCAGCCCGGAGTTAGAAGATAGGTTTATTTTTGATGCAACACGCTTTTGAAATCTGGGTGTAATTTTTTTGTCCTAATATGCCTTTTTCCCATGAGCATTTGGGAGACTCTCTCGTAGCTGAAGCTTTTGGAGGTGGTGGGGGGTGCTCAGCGTTCAGCGGAAGTGTGGCTGGCACCCTGCAAGGAGGGCTTCGTGACTTTTTTTAGGCAAGTGACTTCACCTTCAGAAGCACGGGTTTTTAAGTAGTAAATGGGGTTAAAACAGTATTTTCAGATATGAAAGGTTCATGTCCACCCCACCTCCCCCCAAAAAATTATTCGAAACTTTCCTAGCTGCCCAGGATGAAGCTATCCGGGTGGAAAGCCCATGGGCAGGCCTGGAAAATAATAGGTGGGACTGCACTGCCCCCTAGAGGCTGAGCATAGCAAACAAAACAGCACAGCCAAGACCCTAGTAGCCCATTCTCAAGACCAGAGCTCCTGGGCTGGTCAAGATGATTTCTCCACGTTTTCCACGGAAGTTCCTCACGACTATCGGCTGCTAGCCACTCTTTCACTTCCACCAGCTGCCTTTCTTAGGAGCTGTGTGCCTTTGTTAAGTTGCGCACTTTGTGTTGGAATGGACACGTAGTAACTGTGCTAACCCTAGCTGGGTGATGTTTGCACCTTTGCAGAGGGGGTAATGTGATTGTACCTCCAGGACCTGTGATTTCCTTCTGGATTCCAGAATAAGGTATACTGTGCTCACCTGAATAAAACCGATATTCCCTTCTATATAACTACTTTATTTTAAAGACTTACTTGAAAGGCAGAGAGAGAGAGAGAAGAGAGAGAGAGAGGTCTTCCATTCATCCGCTGGATCACTCCCCAAATAGCCCACAGAAGCAGGACTGGGTCAGGTCACCAGGAGCCAGGAACTCCATCCGTGTCTCCCATGCAGGTGCAGGGCCCCAAGCACTCAGGCCATCCTCCACTGCTTTCCCGGGTTCATTAGCAGTGAGCTGGATGGGAAGTGGAGCAGCCAGGACTTGAAGTGGTGCCCATGTGCTATGCTGGTATCACAGGCAGTAGATTAACCCACTGTACCACAATGCCGGCCTCCTTTATAACCACTTTAGAATTATTGTCGTGATTCCTGTAATAAAGACTGGCCAATTTTGTCCTTACCCCCAAATTTCCTTAAAAAAAAAAAAAAAGCACTGGGAGACATGTCATACCAGTGTGCATCTGATATGCTGGCCAAGTCGTCAACAACCCATCTCATTGTGATTGTTATGGCATTCAATAAGATGACAGAGATGGAGCTCTTGGCACAAAGGATTATTACGAATAATTTGGTGAAGCTCTGTGCTGTGGGAAGGCAGCAGAGAGAGGCCATGTGGAATTCACCACATTTCTGAGATGGACATGAGTCTGGCAGATACTGCGTGCCTATGTGAACCGCGTCTTGTGCCATCCCAGGCAGAGAGGTCTGTATAACTGGTCTTGTACATATTCTGGCTTCAGGGTGCTCATGGTTGAGGGGAGAGGATGGCCATGGACGCAGATGATTGCAGTGTGATGCCCAGTGTGCCCTGCCTGAAGGCAGCACAGGGGGATTGCCAAAAGGAGAGACATCTACCCAGTCAGGGAAAGCTTCCTGGAGGAGGTGATACCTGAGCCGAGCCTTTGAGGATGAGTAGGAGTTAGCTAAGTGAAGAAAGACGGCATATGGGTTGGTGGGCATTGCGCCCACTCCCTGATACATGTCGGCGCTCAATAAACAGTTATTTTTCTTTTCCTTCGTAAAATCTCCCATGCACAATGACTCGAAGAAGTGTCAGGCAAAGCTTGGCTTTCCCTGAACACTGCTGTGCTTCCTCCTTCCGCACACAAGACTGTCAGAGCGTTTGTGTCTCCCTTTTGGCACCAGCCACCGGTTAATTTGAAGCACTGCACTGGCATGTTTGCTGATCTCTTTTTCTGAGGTCCTATTTGCCAGTTCAGTTTCTCTGCTGTCCTTCCCTGTGTTCCTGGAGTAAGCAACGTCAAATCCTTTTGTGACTCAGGCAGGTAAAAATAACTAATGGGTGTAAATACTTGAATGAATGGAAGACTGGAGAGGTTGGATTAGTGAGGGGCGGGGGGTGGGGTTTGAAGAGGACCAGAGACTGGTGCAGCCTGGGGCAGCTGGAAGGTGTCCGCCTGGATGGCTGTGGGGAGCCCCGGCTTAGTTGCAAGGGGGTCAGCTCTTCACCTGTCTGTCTTACTCCCACCCTGTAAAGAAGAAGACCTCACGTCATCTGCAGTCACCACCTGTCCATATTGTATGGGGGACCCCGGTACACAGAATGAGAAGGGCCTTGTTTTAGAAATTCCATTATTTCTTCATTTGTCAACTTCTAAAACATCTCTTGACTTCTTTGTATGACAAATGGAAATTTAGCTTATTTACCATACCTGACTCTTGACTCTCGACTCTCTCTCCTACGAAATTTTGATGGTTATATTACTATTTGGGTTCCTCTATCAGTTACCTTTGTATCGTTATTAAAATACTGCTTTAAGTTGTGATTTCTCATTCCATCGATTTCCCACTGTACCTCTTGACCACTTTGTAAAAATGATTTATTTATCTGAAAGGCAGAGTGACAGAGTAGAAGGAGAGGGAGAGGAGGAGAGGCAGAGAGAGGGAGAATGAGAGAGAGAGAGAGAGAGAGAGAGAGAGAGAGAGCGCTCTTCCATCCGCTGGTTCACTCCCCCAAATGGCTGCAACAGCCAGGGCTGGGCCAGGCAGAAGCCAGGAGCCTGGAATTCCATCTGGGTCAGGAATTCCATCCAGGAGCTCAAACTGGCACTCCGATATGGGATGCTGGTTTCACAAGCTGCGGTTTAACCCAGTGCACCATGACACTGACCCCCTGTGTTGGCCACTTTCTGAGATACTTATGCATGCCCCATCCTTCCATCCATCTTTCTTCCTGACTTTTCCACCTCCTAGTCTCCGCACTCTGAACTTCTACATCCAGCCAGCTTGACTACATTTGCATTCTGTTGTGTAAAAATAGTCAAGTCCAGGGCCGGCGCTGTGGCGTAGCAGGTAAAGCTGCCGCCTGCAGTGCCGGCATACCATATGGGCACTGGTTCAAGTCCCAGCTGCTCCACTTCTGATCCAGCTCTCTTCCATGGCCTGGGAAAGCATTAGAGGATGGCCCCAAGTCCTTGGGCCCCTGCACCCGTGTGGGAGACTCGGAGGAAGCTCCTGGCTCCTGGCTTTGGACTGGCGCAGCTCCAGCCATTGCAGCCAATTGGGGAGTGAACCAGTGGGTGGAAGACCTCTCTCTCTCTCTCTCTCTCTTTCTCTCTCTCTCTCTGCTTCTCCTTCTCTTTCTGTGTAATTCTGACTTTCAAGTAAATAAAATAAATCTTTAAGTAATAAAATAGGTCCAGTGGTTTATCTAGAGAGATTGATTATATTTGATTAGATTCTAAAAGTTGACCACTAATATGCCGTGTTTATAATTATGACTAGGTCGCTATTATGTATTGCAGGGCCAAATAGCCTAACAATTAACACTGTTGCAACCTCTGAACTCCTGGGAGAATGTTCCCAGCCTCAAGATCAAGTAAATTTTCCTTTTGAAGCCCTACTAATTGCTCAAAATCATACCACCTCTTACTTGGCTTCATATTTGGATCCAGACTTTCTTTCTGCCTTTATTTATCTGTTTTTTAAAAAGATGTTATTTATTTATTTATTTATTGGAGAGGCAGAGTTACAGACAGAGAGAGAGGCAGAGAGAGAAGGGGGGGGGGTCTTCCATCCACTGGTTCACTCCCCAGTGGCCACAACAGCCAGAGCTGGGCCAATCCGAAGTCAGGAGCCAGGAGCATCTTCCGGGTCTCCCATGTGGGTGCAGGGGCCCAAGGACTTGGGCCATCTTCTACTGCTTCCCCAGGCCATAGCAGAGAGCTGGATTGGAAGTGGAGCAGCAAGGACTCGAACCGGCACCCATTTGGGATGCCAACACTGGAGGCAGACGCTTAGCCTACTATGCCACAGCGCCAACCCCTATCTATCTGTTTTGTCGATAACTTTCTTACTATTATGTGGAGTTCTTTGAAACCATAGGATAATCATAGCACATCTTCCAGGGATATAGAAGAGGTTTTTTTAAAAAAACAAAACAAAACAAATTTCACAATGAAATATAATATGCATACAGAAAAGAGCTGGCATTACAAATACTATGACCATCTCACATATGACATGGTTGATGTTTTTTAAATCAAACACCTATGTAGGCAGCACCCAGATCTCTTTCTCATTCGCCCTGCCTGGTAGTCAGGGAGCCCTCTCAACTTGAAGTGATGGCATCTCTTCTGAGGTTTTCTTTGATAATGACCTCCCCTTGGTTGGCTCTGTCTTCTGCTTCTGGAATGTCTGTTAGTTGCATGGTGAACTTCCTCAGTGGGGACTGCTTAGCTTTTCTCTCCTGTTTTCTCTTTTATGGTCTAGCAGTGAATGAATGGAGAACCTGACTGACATGTCTGTCCACTTGCCAGATTGGGAGCTGCTTGTTATGATGGGTGCCCCCCAAATGCCATAATGGGTGGGCCATTGCTAGGTGCCCCAAATTCACTCCAGATCATTTAATTCCTTTAACAAGGAGGCCTCTGATATATCTCCTAGGGGTGAGTGCCAGGTAGCCTGTGTCCTGCTGCCTGGATTGGGGAGGAAGGGAAGGGGGGATTGTTTTAAAAAGATTCATTCACTCACGCATTCATTTGTTCATTTATTTGACAGGCAGAGTTATGGAGAGACACAGAGACAGATCTTCCATCTGCTGGTTCACTCCCCAAATGGCTGCAATGGCCGGGACTAAGCCAGGCAGAAGCCAGGAGCCAGGAGCCTCTTCTAGGTTTCCCATGTAGGTGCAGGGGCCCAAGGACTTGGGACATCTTCCACTGCCTTCCCAGGTGCATTAGCAGGAAGCTGCATTGGAAGTGGAGCAACTGGGACTCTCAACTGGTGCCCCTATGGGCTGCCAGTGTCACAGGCAGCAGTTTAACCTGCTGCGCCACGATGCTGGCCCTGGAAGGGGGAGTTTATCCACTTCTACCTTCAGTCTGTTTCCCTGTGCTCAGTTCCCTGATGACTCCTACCTTGCCTTCTACCTGCCATCACCAAGGCTGGCATTTCTCTGGGCCTTCCCTGAGCAGCCTGGCTCCCTGCTCAGCTGCAGCCCTTGTGTGCTGTCCCTGGCTCTCCCTCAGCCATGAGCACTCTGTTGTTTGTCATTTGCTTTCAGAAGTTTGTTGAAATCGCTCGCCCACTGATCTCAGCCCCTCCCTTCTTCCCTGTTAACAGTCCACAACCATATTCAGTTTCCTCGTTTTCATTTGACTGGGTGGTCCTGGGAGAGAAGAGAAGAGATAAACCTTGATGCTCTTGAAGTACAAACTAAGGCCCACGCTACTTTTCCAAATGGTCATTTTTGCCTTCTCAACCCATATTGAAACTGGAAACTATTGGTAGCTGCCCCCTGCCGCCAGATCACTGAGTCAGGATGATCTCAGCTTGTGTTCCCTGTGGCCCCAGTCCCTGTCATGAGCATTGTTTTAGCAGCCTCTGCAGCGCCCCTATCCTCAACCTCTGTCACCTAGGCCGTTGGAGTCCAGGGAGCCCTGCACTGAGGAACCTGCTAGCTGGGCTATGCCCCCAGGCCTGCCTCTGCCTCCCTCTTGCACTTCTGGGCATGCCACTCCACCTCTCTCGAGTCACCTCTCTGTGTCACAAGAGGTTCTTGATGTACTGTGAGCTGCGCTTTGCCCGGATTGGCTGCAGGCTTGGAGAGCAGCCCAGTGTCTTTGCTCAGGCGGTGGGAGCAGGTGGGCCAGAGATGGGCCCAAGCTCACAGGAGGGGGGCTTGGAGGCTGAGCCGAGGCTTCTGCAACAGCAGGCTGCTCTAGCTGCTCCCCCTCCGCCCACTCTTTCCCATCATGGCTGAGCCTCCATCCCTCTGCCTCCAGCAGAGGGAGGAAAGGAAGGAGGGCTGGAGAGCCAGTTCCATTTTCCTTTGCGCGTGCTTGCGCTCTCTCTCTCTCTCTCTCGCTCGCTCTCTCTCTCATCGATGAGCTGATCAGTCTGCAGTCCTTGTGCCTACCCTCACCTCCCACTCTCCTCGCTCTCCCTTTCCCTCCTTGAATCATTGTCTCTGCTATGAGCACCCCCGGAGGGTTCATGGCATGGTGGTGGTGGTGGTGGTGGGGGTCTTGCACTGCATCGTGTGGCAGGGAGACAGGAGACAGGTGAGAGTGAGAGAGCGAGGCCACGTCCCCAAGCTGGTTTAGGAAATGAAGTGCGGCTTAGCTCTGGTGTGACAGAAGGAAGCAGCAGCTGGAGCAGTTGAACGCGTTGGTTTTGGAGTCAGAGAAATGCAGATTTGAAAGTCAGCTGCACTACTTATTAGCTATGTGACTCTGGGTCTGCCACATTGCACCTCTGAGCCTCCTCTCTCTTCAATAAGAATAGGAACTACCTTGCACAGCTGTTAGGAAGATAACACAAGTCCTGCACCATTGTAGGTGCATAGTCACCTTATGATTATTTGGAGTATTATAAGGACCAAATAAAGGCTGCTTGTTATATTTATTATGAGTTTAAATATATTTATATATACTATTTATTTCTGATGAAAAGGAATGTGATGTGACAGAAGGCTTTTTTTGTTTTTTAAGGAGGTAGCATAGGACTCCTTGGATTAAACCCATTTCGGGCTCCTCAGCAATGACAGGATGAAGTTCACGTTCTGTTGCCTGGTGTTCAAGGCTCTTTTGGTTGTAGTCTCTGTATTTATTTCCTCTCTTCAAAATATAAATAGGAAATGACACTTGCTTCTTTATTTCTTGCCAAAGCCATTTTACAATGGGACAGAAAAATGTTGCATTGGAAGTAGGCGACAGTCTTTGTCATCGTCATCGTCTTTATCATTCCAGAATGTGTTCACTGAGCAGTGGTAAACAAGGAGTAGAGGAAGAATAACCAACAACAAAAAAGAGAGGCAGCAACTGAAACCGCCGTGGCCTTCATTTTGTTGTTGGATGTTCTTTGGGTCCGTTGCTCAAAGTGGTTCCAGTATCCAACCAGCTTTCTGATATTGTTGGTCCCTTTTAAGAATCTTGGTAAGATCTTCCTTGCGTGTTATTATGACCTCATCCACTTATCTCCTGTGCCTGCCTCTTTTGTCCTTTCTAGATCTTCTTCTTGGCTCAGATGGGCCCCTTGGAAAGGATGTTCTCTCTCCACTTGAAACAATGTTTAAAAGCTTTTTGCTTTCACTTTTCACTTGGTTGCAATTTCGGTGGCACTTGCACTTGGACGACATCTTTACCTCCCCCTTGTGCTTTCCCACTTCCTGCCTGGCACAAATGGGTTTTCATGACATTTGTGATCTAAGGGTGCATGTTCCTTTGGGTAAAGTCACAGCCTCTCATCCCTGTGTAGCCATTGTTCCCTTTGAACCAAGCCCTCAAGCTCAACTGAACTGTCTAGACTTCCGTAAGCGTATTGGGCCTCTTTATTTTCCATGCTTTTTATTCTGGCTTTTTACCATGGCCAGTACCATTTTTGCTTGTCGACATGGCACATAGATAGCTCCTTGACTTTTTTTTTAGATTTATTTTATTTATTTGAAAGACAGAGTTACAGGCCGGCCCCACGGCTCAATAAGCTAATCCTTCACCTGAGGCACCAGCACACCGGGTTCTAGTCCCGGTCAGGGCGCCAGATTCTGTCCCGGTTGCTCCTCTTCCTGTCTAGCTCTCTGCTGTGGCCCAGGAGTGCAGTGGAGGATGGCCCAAGTCCTTGGGCCCTGTACCCCATGGGAGACCAGGAGAAGCACCTGGCTCCTGGCTTCGGATCAGCGCAGTGCGCCGGCCACAGCGCGCCAGCTGCAGCTGCCATTAGGGGGTGAACCAACGGAAAAAGGAAGACCTTTCTCTTTGTCTCTCTCTCTCACTGTCCATTCTGCCTGTCAAAAATAAAAAAATGTATATAGAGTTACAGATAGAGGTAGAGCCAGAGAGAGAGAGAGAGAGAGAGAGGTCTTCCACCCGCTGGTTCACTCCCCAAAAGATCGCAACAGCCAGAGCTGAGCTGATCTGAAGCCAGGAGCTAGGAGTGTCTTCTGGGTCTTCCATGTGGGCACAGGGGCCCAAGGACTTGAGCCATCTTCCACTGCTTTCCCAGGCCATAGCAGAGAGCTGGATCGGAAGTGGAGCAGCCGGGACTCTAACCAGCACCCATATGGGATGCTGGCACTGCAGGCGGTGGCTTTATCCACTACACCACAGCGCCAGCCCCTAGCTCCTTGACTTTTAAAGAACATCTGTGTTCCTTTCATTGTTCCAGGCACTTGGAAACAGTGAACAAAATAGACAAAACGTGTACTTTGTGGAACTGATATCCTTGTGTGTGTGTGTTGGGGATGGGGACAGAAAAGAAAGAAGCAAAGATGAATATATGTAATATGTCATATGGTGGGGAGTGCAATAGAGGAAGATAAAGCTGGACAGGGAGGTGGGGAGTGCAGACTGCCCAATCAGCTCAACCCTAGCCAAGGCAACCCTTTCCCATGAAGCATTTTCCAGGGTTATTACATCTTCTTTGTAACCATAATCCTTCCAACAATCTTACCGGGCAAGTGTCATTATTATCTCCATTATATTGACGAAGAAATGGAAATTTGGAGCTGTCATTCACATAGTTAGGAGGGGCCCAGCTAGGGCTGAAACCTGGGTGTCTTTGGCTCAAAGCCTATGCTCATGATCACTGCCATTCTATAAGCCTCGCCACAGCCCTCTGAAGTCAGAACTATGACACCAGTTTCATAGGTGGGGAAACTGAGTTCAGAGAAAGGAATGGACTGAGCCATGCTTGCTCAGCCAGTGCATGGAGTTGAACCCAAGTCTATGGAATAGTCAAAGCTAGATCTCTCTACAAACCCTAAGGCCTAGGACTCATTGGACTTCCCCGCCTATACATTTGCAGGGCCCAGGCAAGGCACCAGCCCTCGACCCTTCCCCTTCTCTTCCCATCTGTGGTCCATATGGACACTTTTTAAAAAAGATTTATTTATTTATTTGAAAGTCAGAGTTGCACGGAGAGAGAAGGAGAGGCAGAGAGAGAGAGAGAGAGAGAGAGAGAGAGAGAGAGAGGTCTTCCATCTGCTGGTTCACTCCCCAATTGGCTGTAATGGCTGGAGCTGCACCGATCCAAAGCAAGGATTCAGGAGCTAGGAGCCAGGAGCCAGCAGCTTCTTCTGTGTCTCCCACATGGGTGCATGGGCCCAAGGACTTGGGCCATCTTCTACTGCTTTCCCAGGCCATAGCAGAGAGCTGGATTGGAAGTCAAGCAGCCAGGTCTCAAACCAGCACCCATATGGGATGCCGCCCTGCAGGCAGTGGCTTTACCTGCTATGCCACAATGCCGGCCCCATATGGACCCTTGAGATACATACAGACACCCCAGCCCATACCCAAGCCCTGTCTCTCTCCCCTCTTCTCCTTTGGCCATCCCTTGGGCCTAGCAAGTAGGCCTGCATAATAAGACCCCATGTAGGTGGCATTTCTGGAGTTCTGGGCCTCACAAATCTCTTTGCCTCATGGTGGGGGAGGGGAGGAGCAGTGTCCAAAAGCATGGGGCCTGGTACAGAGACCTCAGTTTTGCCAGTACAACCTGTGATACTGTGATTTGCAATAGCCTGGCTCCAAGGTTCTCCTCCTTCAGCTTCCTAAGCTAGGGCCTGCTTCTCAGTGAAGGCAGTAGACAGTGTTCCATGGGCCTGGGCCCTCAGGGTCTCTGGCTACTGACAAATGGTGCTTTCCCAGTAAGCTCTTCTGAACCTGCCCATAGATTCTTAGGGCCCCCTTCACAGTATTTTGTTCATAGAACTCCCAGGACACGTATCTTCATTTCTTGGTAACTCAAAAAACATTATACATGGAATAAATCCTGCCAGTAGGAAGAGTCAAGCAACTTGGAATAGTAGAGGAGAAAAACATTATGTGTAATGACCACCTGCAGAGGAGGCTGAACATTTGCTCTATTTTCCTCATTCTCTGCATTTCTCATGCAGTTGAAATGCTTTGACTCGTGCAGTTTCTCCTTTTTTTTTTTTAGTTTGAGCATTTCCTTTTATAATTGCATATTCTTCCTACCCATCCCTTTTAATGGCGACTGATGTGCCATGATGTACTTAATCATCCCCTATACGTAGGGCATGGAAGCTGGGTTCATTGCTTCACTGACTTAAATCATACTGCCTTGGGCATTACTGCATGCACACCAGCTCTAAGGGAACTTACTTTATATAGGCTTGTAGGGAACCAACTTTATATAGGAGCAATTGTATTCAGCTTATTCCCCTGTCTAGGTGGTCCCTCCGGCTGGGGTCTGTTTCTCTGTCATTCATTTATTCATTCGTTCCATCACCACATACAATTCTACCTTTGGGAGCCAGACTCTAAGAGCTGAGGGTATAGGCAGGAGGGAGACACAGCCCCAGGCTTCCGGGAGTCTTCTGGCCAAGTCATGCATGGAAATGGAAAATCTCAGGACAGTTTGATCAAGGCTGCAATGAAGACAAGAAAAGGATACTGTAGGAGAACAGAGAAAGGGCTTCTAACCCGCCTTAGGGCCATGAAGATAAGCTTCCTGGAGGAGGTGATGCCTAAATGAGTCATGATAGATGGTGAGGAGTTCACCAGAATAAGAAAGGAAGCTTCCAAAACACAATGAGTTGAATAAACTTGGGAGGGTACTTCAAAAATTTCATAGAAAATGGAATTAAAAGGTAAGTTTATTTTGGTGCAGTTTTCTTTAAAGATTTATTTATTTGAAAGGCAGAGTTACATGGAGAAGGGGAGGAGAGAGGAAGGGAGGGAGGGAAGGATTGAGACAGAGAGATCCTCCATCTACTGGTTTACTCCCCAAATGGCCATAATGATCAGGGCTGGACCAGGCTGAAGCCAGGAGCCAGGAGTGTCTTCCAGATGTCCCACATGAGTGCAGGGGCCTAAGGACTTGGGCCATCTTCTGCTGCCTTTTTGGGCATATTACCAGGGAGGTGGATCAGAAGTAGAGAAGCTGGGACCTGAACTGGTATTCTGATATGGTTTCCAGCATTGGAGGCATTGGCTTAACCCACTGTGCCACATCACCAGCCCAGGGCATTTTTAAAAAATTGATACATAATTTTTCTATGAATTTTCCATGAACTTTTGGACAATCCTTATGTACATGATTTTCAAAAATTTGCATTAAAATAAACTTATCTGTTAATTCTGCCTTTTTGATGAATTTTTAATTTATTTTAGATGTTCATTTATTTATTTTCATCTATTTGAAATGCAGAGTGACAGATTGAGAGAGAGGGAGAGGTAGCTTCCATCCACTGGTTCACTCCCCAAATGCTCCCAGCAACTGGGGCTGGGCCAGGCCAAAGCCAGGAACCAGAACTCCATCCGGGTCTCTCACATGGGTGGTGGGGGCCTACACACTTGCACCATCATCTGCTGCCTTACAGGATGCTTTAGCAGGAAGCTGGATTTAAGTAGCCAGGACTCAAACTGGCAATTTCAGCAGGTGTCCTAAGAGGCAGCTTACGTGGCGCAACACCTGCCCCCCATGAACTTATTAAAAAGTCCCCTGATGTTTATCTCTATTGATTTGCCAAATCTCACTAAAATGGAGTAAAGGAATAAGAGTGATAAGAAGCATGTAAGGTCTGAGGTGCTGATTAGCAGTGAACCGTTTCACTTAGAGAAACAGAGTAATCCTCAGGATTCGGAGGTACAATGTATCTCAAAAGGCAGCAGGAAGGATTGGACCTGCAAACAGCAGAATGTTGCAAGCTTGCTCCTCTTGCCCAACCCATTCCAGTCAGGGAATCTCCACCTCCTCCAGCCCCATCCCTGCAAATGGGAGTTGATTCTTTGAAGAAATTGAAGCTGAGGGGCTTCAGACCCAAGGATACCAGATGCAGTAGAGCATGGGGTGAAATAGGACTGCAAGCAAAGGGAGCTGCAACATAAACTGATGGGAGCCCAGCCTCCTCTCACTCCCGCATTTCCGGGATACCTAAATCTGGTATACACAGGAGCTGGAAGGACTCTCCTCTGGGGAAACTGAAAGGCCCCAGAAAAGAGGCATCTAAAAGATGATGTTTGGGTATCTTCCAAAGAACAGGTTCTCAATAAGGAAGTGCACCACCTGGCCAATTCTAACTGCACACAGAGCTTCTGAACAGCTTTGTAGTGTTGTGGCAACTGATCACCAGCCAAGGACCCTTTATTTTATGTAAAGTAAACCTCAACACAATTGATGTTTTTCTTTAAAAAAAAAAATCCCAGGTTCTAGGTAGCCAGAGATTATCAGGTAGTCCAAGGCTGTTTGAGGCAGACCATCAATCTGGGAGACAGATGGGAAAAGCCAACAAATAAATATAGACAAGGAACTCGGAAGAAACAGAGGTGATGAAGGCATGAGAAGAATTCTGGGAACTGAAAGATAGCACCGAAAGAAAACTTTTCAGCAGAAAGATTATTAAAAAAAAAAAAGGGAAAAGGGGGAGGAGATATCGCAGGAAGCAGAATAACAAGACTAAGAGAGGGACAACAGCAAAGATGAAAAAGTTGCAGGATCAATTGAGGAACTCCAACATCCAACAATAGGAGTTCCAGAAATAGAAAATGGAGGAAACAGCAGGAAGTAAATTCTCAAAGACATAATACAAGAATGTGTCTTGGCGCCATAGGAATGAAGATTCCTGCTGAGTACCCAGCAAGATAAATGATACAAACACCCCTGCCAAGATATGCCACCATGACATTTCAGAATACCAGAACTTACAGAGAAGATTCTAAAAGCTTCCGGGGAGGGGGGAGTGGAACCATATATACAAAATATCTAGCAAAAGAATAGCATTGAACTCCTCAAAAACAATATTGGAAGCTAGAAGATGGTGGATCAGTGTTCTCAATATTCTGGCAAAAAGGGGTTTCCAGTTATCATTCAAGAGACAGGTAAGGTTTCAAGGTTTTCTGTCCTGTGCCTCCTATTTCAGGAAGCCCTGGGGAATGTGCTTCAGTAAAATGCAGTCATAAACTCATGGGAAAAAAAACACAACACAGAGTCTAGGAAACAAGAAATCCAGCAAAACAGAGGTGAAAGGAATCCTGAGATGATGGAGGAGAGGAAAGGTCTTAGGGCCTAGAGGGCAGCCAGTCTAGACTGCAGCATGAGGACAGATGTGTCTAAGGGGGAAAAAGTAATTCGATGTATTATATGGTGAGAACTAAGCAAACAAGAAATAATAGATAGTAATCAGTACCAGGGAAAATAAAAAGCTGCACAGGAAAGAAAATGTAATCATAGTACATGAAATGATTTATCCACTAATAGTTCCCATGCAGCCACAGTCATGTGAACCATCCGGATTGTCTTAATGCCTGCTGGGTGATGTCACTGACAGTGGAGCGAGAAGGGGGCCTGTGTGTCCCCGCATGACAGCTGGAGTGCCCGCAAGTGCTCACCGCACAGTAAGGCACATAGGATGTGTGACTGTGCTAGTGTGTGTAGGAGAGTGAGAGCCTCTTACTGCATGCATAGTAGGACCTCAGGGTAGAATATATAGAACTCAGACAATACATCCGGCCAAAGAAGGGTGTCTGTGTTCTTCAGAAATGAGGAGGTAAATACCGAGAAAGCAATTCAAGGAGTTCAAAGGGGTTGTCTGTAGCATGGGACCTGGGGACAAGGAGGAATTTGTTATAATCCCTGTAGCACCATGTGACTTGAAAACCTCTGGGCATATATGACTTTGTTAAAAATTGACATGGAGGAGGGGGGCCGGCACTGTGGCATAGTGGGTAAAAGCTGCCACTTGCAACACTGGGATCCCATATAGGGGCTGGTTCATGTCCCAGCTGCTCCACTTCTCATTCAGATCCCTGCTAATATGCTTGGGAAAAGCAGAGGAGGATGGCCCAAGTGCTTGGGTCTCTGCCACACCCATGGGAGACCTGGATGGAATTCCAGGCTTCCTGGCTTCAGCCTGGCCCAGCCCCAGGCTTTGCAGCCATT
The DNA here is from genome assembly GCF_051225735.1 of Oryctolagus cuniculus. NCBI lineage: Eukaryota > Metazoa > Chordata > Mammalia > Lagomorpha > Leporidae > Oryctolagus > Oryctolagus cuniculus. The sequence goes on along the minus strand of NC_142888.1, from coordinate 36,931,075 downwards.
TGGGGAGTGAACCAATGGATGGAAGAGCTTTCTCCTGTCTCTTTCTCTCTCTCTCTCTCGCTCTGTCATTGTGCCTTTCAAATAAATAAAACCATCATAAAATATAAAATTAAAAAAGGACCCTCAAGATGATGTCAGAAATGGATGAGAGGCCGGCGCCGCGGCTCACTAGGCTAATCCTCCGCCTAGCGGCGCCGGCACACCGGGTTCTAGTCCCGGTCGGGGCACCGGATTCTGTCCCGGTTGCCCCTCTTCCAGGCCAGCCCTCTGCTGTGGCCAGGGAGTGCAGTGGAGGATGGCCCAGGTGCTTGGGCCCTGCACCCCATGGGAGACCAGGAAAAGCACCTGGCTCCTGGCTCCTGCCATCGGATCAGCGCGGTGCGCCGGCCGCAGCGCGCCGGCCGCGGCGGCCATTGGAGGGTGAACCAACGGCAAAGGAAGACGTTTCTCTCTGTCTCTCTCTCTCACTGTCCACTCTGCCTGTCAAAAAAAAAAAAAAAAAAAAAAAAAAGAAAAGAAATGGATGAGAGATATGAACGTATACTTTAGAAATGTGAAAGTCGGCCGGCACCGCGGCTCACTAGGCTAATCCTCCGCCTTGTGGCGCTGGCACACCGGGTTCTAGTCCCAGTTGGGGCACCGGATTCTGTCCTGGTTGCCCCTCTTCCAGGCCAGCTCTCTGCTGTGGCCAGGGAGTGCAGTGGAGGATGGCCCAAGTGCTTGGGCCCCGCACCCCATGGGAGACCAGGAGAAACACCTGGCTCCTACCTTTGGATCAACGCGGTGCGCCGGCCGCGGCGGCCATTGGAGGGTGAACCAACGGCAAAAGGAAGACCTTTTTCTCTGTCTCTCTCTCTCTCACTGTCCACTCTGCCTGTCAAAAAAAAAAAAATGTGAAAGTCAACTCAGGAAACAACTAAAAGCATTGAAAAGGGGACTATTGTTTTTGTTAAGATCTGTTTACAGCTTAACTTTTTAGAGCACGTTCATGTATTACTTTAATAAAATTAGAAGACAAGTAGCAGACATGCTGAAAAGGCAGATGGGAGAGAGGAGTGAGATGTAGAGCTTCAGAGAGGCCTGGTCGGTGGCTGGGGAAATTACTGAATGTTTGAAGCAGGAGACCCCCACTGACTGATTTGTGCTTGAGAATGTTCCTTGAGCAGTCAGCGTGAGAAAGGAATTGTCCAATTATGACACCTGGGCTTAGAGAAGGTGCTGCTTGGGGAGAGAGGTGCCTGGCTGTCTCAGAGCTGGTTCGGAGCCTTCAAAGACACCTGCATGAATGAACTCTGGGCTGGGGCACCTGCCTGGTTTTCCCAAGGACACTCCTGGGAAGAACCCTGTTCGCAGTGGCCTTCAAATCTCATTTTAAAAAATAATTTTTTTCCCACTGGTGTTCAACCCATTTCCATTGGCCACACAATCATTTAAAACATGTTACTAAAATCCTGGCTGGAGGACCAGTCGCCTCCCTTGGTGACTCAGCATATCTTGTTTCTGATGCATGTTGTGTTCACTTGATTAGTTTAACTTTGAGAGGACAACCTTGTTTATCGAATTCCAGGGTCTTGTGGAGAGGCACCATATTGTTCTCCAAGTTACTGCTTGGAGATGGCTTGGAGGATCAAAAGCAGAGGCCAGGACTCCAGGCCAGAGGCAGGGGCAGAAACTCCGATGTAGCAACTTGCATGCCTCCATTCCTTGCTGTCATTCTGCTCTGTTGCTTGTATAAATCCCCCAAAGGTTCGGGAACTTTTTGACAGTCTGCCATTTCTTTCTCCTGCCTCCAGATTGCCTCTGGTATCTGAAAGTGGCAACATCAGTATCCTTGGACACATTACATGTCCAAGTTTTTGGTTTGGAAAATATGGTCCCTCTACTCATGGGCTTTGATAAGTCACTGTTTCTTGAGTGTCATTACTGAGCATGGGAATTGGCACACCCTAGGGTCTTAGTAGTCTTTTCATTAAGAGAGGTCTGTGGGGCTGGTGCTGTGGTGTAGCAGGTGAAGCCGCCGCCTGCAGTGCCAGCATCCCATATGGGCACCAGTTCGAGTCCCAGCTGCTCCACTTCTGATCCAGCTCTCTGCTATGGCCTGGGAAAGCAGTAGAAGATGGTCCAAGTGCTTGGGCCTCTGCACTCACATGGGAGACCCGGAGGAAGCTCCTGGCTCCTGGCTTCAAATTGTTGCTGCTCCAGCTATTGCAGCCAACTGGGGAGAGAACCAGCAGATAGAAGACCTCTCGGGGGCTGGCACCATGGCGCACATTAGTTAATCCTCCACCTGCATTGCCGGCATCCCATGTGGGTGCAGGTTCTAATCCCAGCTGCTCCTCTTCCAGTCCAGCTCTCTGATGTGTCCTGGGATAGCAGTAGAAGTTGGCTAAAGTGCTTGGGCCCCTGCATCCGCATTGGAGACTGGGAAGAAGCACCTGGCTCCTGGCTTCGGATCAGCGCAGCTCGGCCATTGCGGCCATTGGAGAGTGAACCAATGGAAGGAAGACCTCTCTCTCTCTCTCTCTCTCTCTCTCTCTCTAACTCTACCTGTAAAGTAAATAAAATCTTTTTTTAAATGTTTAAAAAAAGAAGACCTCTCTCTCTCTCTCTCTCTCTCTCTCTCTCTCTCTGCCTCTGCCTCTCTGTAACTCTACTTTTCAAATAAATAAATAAATCTTTTAAAAAACAGAGAGAGAGAAGTCTGTGAGGCTCCAGGCATTTGTCCCCATGGTTAAGATGCCTCTTGGGAAGCCCATATCCCATATTGGAGTGCCAGGTTTGATTCCTGCCTCCACTTCCAATTCCAGCTTCCTGCTAATATACACCCTGGTAGGCAGCAGGTGGTGGATCAAGTACTCGGATGTCTGCCACCATGTGGGAGACCCAGATTGAGTGCCTGGCTCCTGGCTTTGGCCTGGCCCCAGCCCCAGCTATTGTGGTCATTTGTAGAGCAACTCTCTTTGACTCTCTCTCTCCCTCTATTTCTATGTCTGTCAAATTAATAAATATTTTTTTTAAAAAAGTGGAATCTGAGAGGAGAGAAACTGGTCTCTTCTGATGTGGATCACTACAGATCTCTGAGTCTTTGCTTCTGCACATAGACAGCTGAATCTGTTGCTAAAAGAGATCAACTTCAGGCTTCTGAAGAACTGAAATATTTTAATCCCTGAAGCTTGCTTGGAAGTCAACTAACACAGCCCTGCCATTTTACAGATGAGGAAGCAAGGGCCAGAGGGAAGGGACTTGTCCAAGTTCACACCACCAGTTAGGGAATGGGGCATAACAGAACCCAGCATTCTTTCTGCCAAAAGAATGGTGGCGCAGCTTCCTGAAGGAGGAGGTGCACTGACCATTGGGCAGGGCGTCGGCCCCCGGCGAGGTGCAGGAGAGCACAGCATTGGGCATGATTGCTGTGTCTCCACAGTAAATGCATGAAGGGTGCTAGACCCCTGAGGCGAGCTGCAGCCGCACAATGAGGGCTCTATGATGCTATGTACCCTTCAACTAGTGAGAAGCGGCCCACGGTGAGAATTAGCTAATTCCCTCTACACTGGGACCTGGAGCTCTTTTGCTCTACTTCACTGCCGTCTTGAGGCCTGCAACCGCATCTGCTAGAAATAATTTTTGGAGCAGAGGAGCGAGTGCGGTTATTTCTCAGAACGAAGAACCCTGGAGTGGAAGGATCTGTTTTAGACTTGTCTGGCATGATACTGGAGCCTGAAGCTGAGGCCTGGGATTGACTCCAAGTTCCACTCCTCTCTTGTGTGACTTTGGGCAAGTCATTCAACCTCTCTGAGTGTCAGTTTCATCATCTTAAAATTGGAGTAGTAGGGCCAGCACTGTGGCGTAGAGGGTACAGCCACTGCCTGCAGTGCCGGCATCCCAATGGGCACTGGTTCGAGTCCCTGCTGCTGCACTTCTGATCCAGCTCTCTGCTCTGGCCTGGGGAAGCAGCAGAAGATGATCCAAGTCCTTGGGCCCCTGCACCCACGTGGGAGACCTGGAAGACGCTTCTGGCTCCTGGCTTCGGATCAGCTCAGCTCTGGCTGTTGCGATCATTTGGGGAGTGAACCAGCGGATGGAAGACCTCTCTCTTTTTCTCTCTCTCGCTGTAACTCTGCCTTTGAAATAAACTAATTAATTTTTAAAAATTGAATGAGTAAGCTCCACTTTGCAGGAGATACTGGATGAAAAGAGCCTAACACAAGCCTGGTATGTAGTGAGTGCTCAATGACCGATCATGTTGATGGTGGAGGTGGTTATATACATTGCTTGAATTCTACAGCTGATTGGGGCAGGCGGCCAGTCTGTGGACTCCCTGGAGGGGTTGTACTCCCAAGTCAGGGCCTGGTATACATACAGTAAATGAAATAAATGACTGCTGGCCGGTGCCACGGCTCACTAGGCTAATCCTCCACCTAGCGGCGCTGGCACACCGGGTTCTAGTCCTGGTCCGGGCGCCAGATTCTGTCCCGGTTGCCCCTCTTCCAGGCCAGCTCTCTGCTGTGACCTGGGAGTGCAGTGGAGGATGGCCCAAGTGCTTGGGCCCTGCACCCCTGGGAGACCAGGAGAAGCACCTGGCTCCTGCCTTCAGATCAGCGCAGTGCACCAGCCGCAGCGCGCCGGCCGTGGCAGCCATTGGAGGGTGAACCAACGGCAAGGGAAGACTTTTCTCTCTGTCTCTCTCTCACTGTCCACTCTGCCTGTCAAAAAAAAAAAAAAAAAGAGAGAGAGAGAGAGAAAGAAAGAAAGAAAGAAAGAAAGAAAGAAAGAAAGAAAGAAAGAAAGAAAGAAAGATAGATGACTGCTGGCTTTGGGAGGGGGTCTGTGCAGTGGGGAGGAGACCAGTGTGCCTAGAGCAGAGGGCTAATGGTAGGGGGAGAGGCTTAGGGGCCTGGCCTCCATTCTCTAGGCAGGTAGGGAATCATTGAAGTTGGGCCCCTCTGATCTGGTAGCTGAGAATAATTGGGCCAGGTCTCAGAAGCAATCTTGCTGCTGCAGAGTGAGATGGAGAAGTTTAATTAATCTGATGAGGTGCTCTGTGGCCCTGGGTGTCTGTTCCTTTAGGAGGCTGAGAATGGGAGAGATTGACACCACTGTCATCTGCTGAACAGGGACTCTGTGCCGGGTACTGTGCTGGACTGAGCCTCCCGGGCACCTCAGGAAGGGAGAGCCACTCACCTCCATGTCCCCTGCACCATCCATGTTACCATTGAAAAACACTGAGGCTCGGCTTGGTGAAGTGCCTTCCCTAGTGCTGTCTGGCGCAGGGAATAGAACTGAGTGTGCTGCACCCACCCACTGGCAGAGCACCTGCACCCGTGCTTTGCCTGCCCCACCTTGCTGCTGGGGCCTCCATTCAGTCTTGCAGCAAATGCTCCCTTTCCAGCCCCATCTCCACCCCCTTGCGTGCCCTCTGTCATTTTGGCACTTGGCACACATGGGCCCTGTCCTCTAAGGTCACGTCTTGGCTCTCTTGGTGGAGGGCAGAGGCTGTGGTATACTCATCTTGGTCTCCTTTGCAGCCCTGCCTGGGAGTGGGTGGAGGGTCTGGGTTGAAGAGGGAGGAAGATGAAGACAAGGGGGAGGAGGAAGGCCACCGCCCACACTCTCTACTTCCAAGTCCCTAGTCTTCCTTCACCTTCCCTGCCCCAGCACATTAGTGTGTTCTCTCTCTCTCTCTCTCTCTCTCTCTCACACACACACACACACACGCACACGCACATGCACACACTCTTCTGGGGAAGGGGAGACGGGGGAGGGCTTAGCCTTGCTCTCATGGTTCCCTGGGTGCTAGTCCCCACCGCATGCTCTGCTCTTCCTTCCTCTGCCTCAGTGGGAGCCCTCGTGGTGCAGAAGAAGGTCAACCCTTGTGGTAGAAAGGGAGCCCAGCGGCTGACTCATTTACCCTCTCAGCCTTATTCTCTTCATCTGGAAAATAAGCAGGTTGGACCAAGCAATTGGCAAAGCCTCTTGTGTGTTGTTAATAATACCTGGCATTTGTCTGCTGGGTTCCTGAGAGCTTAATCATCCCAACAGCCCTGGGAGCGTCGGCTTCAGCGTTACAAATGGGGAGACTGAGGCTCACGCTCCAAGAGGTGAAGGGCTGGCAGGTGGCAGAGCTGGTAACCGAGCCTAGGTCTCTGTGTATTTAAAGCTGGGGCTCTGCACCTGCCCGTGGCTGTAAGGACCACTGCTGGGGGGAGGGGGCACCCAGAGGAAAGCCACATTCCTGGCTGTGACGCATGAGGGCCCCCCCCATGGTTGGTTCCTGGTACTTCTTTGGCCTCACTTGTGAGCATCCTTGCCCCGGCCCACTCCATTTCCATCACACTGCCTTCCTCCTTGTTTCCCCAACTGCCTGGGCACCTTGCAACCCCACTGCCTTCATACTTGCCATTCTCCTGACCTGAGATACCCTTCCCCTCATTCTCCTGACGCGCATTTGGCCCCAGGGCCACTACAGAGGGCGGAGGGAGAGGAGTGGACGCATACGCTGACTGTGTGTGTGTTTTTTTTTCCTCCCCTCTGTTTCCTTTTCAGATCTGATGGTGAGAATTCCAGAACAGTCAGGTCAGTACCTCCTTTCTTTACCAGCAGTTGGGGGATGGAGCAGGGCTGGGGGCGGGGGCCTCTGGTTTGTTACTTCCGGGATCCATGGGCAGGGATGGGGCAACGCAAGAGTTTTCCCCCTGTTGGAATCAGAGGTGGGTGTGGAGTGCAGTGGGAGGGTGGCGGGTTGGAGATTGTTCTTCATTCTGTCTGACCCTACCTGACTTGAGGGTTTAGCTGAACCCCGAAAGTGCTCACAGGAGCTGCCCAGATGTGAAAGCAGAGAGGTCGGCTCTGCACGTGGGACCTTTTCCACCTGGTGCTGCCAGGAGAAAAGGGTTATGATGGGTGCTGGGTCTCTCCTAATCTAGTGTTCACGTTCACCATGAACCGTGCCTGCCCTGAGCTATGGGATTTGGAGGGACTTTTGCACATGACACGTTCAAGATGTTAGAAATCCACAGGACGGTGACAAGCAAAAAACGGTGTGTGCACTTGGTGAACAAGTTTACAAGCTGCAGTAAGTTTTCAAAGCGTGATCAGTCTGCCGCTTGAGGAGACAGGTCTAAAACCGGGGTAGAGACAAGGGCTCTGGGTGACTTTCTGGAGGTTAGCATCAGGAGCTTCAGGAGGGCGGAAGAACCACGCCTGGGGCTATATAGGAATGAAGAGAGGTTCAGGGTGGGGCCCATCTTGGCATCTAGGCGGGGGGGGGGGGGGCTAGGGAATGGGCCGCTGAAATGATCACAGACCAGGCAGTGGAGGCACAAGGTGTGTCCCAGCCAGGGCTGCTACTCGTATGGCACATAGGATACCTTTGCGAAGAACGGAACAAGGTGTCCCTTTCAAGGGCAGCCGTGTTGAGTGGATCTGTTGGAATATGCTCCATTTCCTTGGGGGCCACCCTCACCAAAGTTCCCAGCTTGGTGAGCATAGCATGGGTTGGGGATTAGTTCCAGTTCTTGCTCTCCTTGTCTGTGACCCATTGTGCAGGGCGTACCTTGCCTGAACATAGACAGCAGCCCAGATACTGTCATCCAGATAGTGGGTATGAGCTGGTGGCCAGCACACAGAGGTGGATGAGCCACGCTCTGTCCTAGCATCCCAGGCAGGGGATTTGGAGTGAATGTACTGATTGGATGCCCAGGGCCAGCATCGGGGCTTTTGGGATGGATGCACACCGAAGCCAGCATTAAAACAAGGGGACTGTAATGAACACAGTCAGGCCCAGTGTCCAAGCAAGGGGTCTGTGATGCGGCATAATTAATCCCAGCATGCAGCCAAGGTGCATGGCCCAGGCACAGCTTGTCCTAGCACTTACGAAGGCACTTGTCTAGCAAAGGACATGGATCTCACTGTCTCACTGTGGGTTTGGGGCAGGGCAGCCTGGCCTGACCTTGAGCACAGGGCTCCCGCAGGCCTCCCCTGTGATGTGCCTGCTACTTGTTGAGGAAGCAGATGTCTCGAGGTCTCAGCTCTGCCCAGCAGGGAAGTTGCTGCGACCTACAGCTCTGAGAATATGAGCCTAAGTCATATGATGACATGTTGGGCCTTTACAATGCCCAGAGATTGTCAGGGACTTTCTTTCATTTGATCCTTCCATAACACTGTAGGTGGCACCTGGGCTAGCTTTATCATCATTGTTTCGCAGCTGAGGAAACAGGCTTGTGCTGGTTATAGGTTTTGCCTATAGCCACCAGGATTCAAACCCAGGTCTGCTTAGCACCAAGCCCAGAGCTATTCCTATACTGTGACCTCAGGAGCCCCTGAGAACCTTGTGTTTAATAACTCTTATCCTCATCCTCATCCTAATGTTAGTAATTGGAACAGTCATCCCTGGCTTCTCACGGACTAAGAACTCCAAATATGATCTCATTTAATGCTCACAACAGCCCTACTAGGCACAGATTGGGATCCCCAATTTATAGATGGGGAAAAGGAGGTTCCGAGAGGGTTGGTGCTCTGCCCCAGGGGAAGAGAGCATCTGTCTGACTCACACCCTGGGTTGTCTGGATCCAAAGCCAGCACTGGTTTTACCCAGACATACTTCCTGGTATCCATTCTGGATGCAAGGTAGAGGGACCTTGAGGACTCAGTAGTGGGAGAAGCAAGGATGAAAGGCAGGCTTTGGGAAGGACCTAAAGCAGAGCGTGTTTGGGGACAAGCCCTTGCAAGCATGCTGGGAAGACTTTGGACTTGGAGCCAGGGCTGGGTAGGGCCCTCTGGAGCAGGTGGTGTCTGACAGGGCTAGAGGGGGCTGACTTTGTGTGAGGAGAGAACCCTGGAGGTGGAAATCAGCGTGCATAAGAAGGCAAGGGGCAGGTTTAGAGACAGCGAGTGATCAGCTGGGCTAAACCACAAGATCTGGGCAGGGAAAGAGCCCCTATTGAGAATGTTGCTTGAGACTGGTTGCTGATTCCCTTGTGTCATCAGTAGAGGGCCGGGGGACACTGCAGGAGAGGGGCTGGGCTCTGTAGCGTAGGACGCAGGGACACTTTGGATACAGGCACAGGGCTCCATTTGTGGCTAGGTTGCTTTCTAGTTAGGTGACTGGGCAAATCAGTTCAGTCCTTGGAACCTCGGTTTTCCTCTAGTGAATGCTGTGTGTGTGTGTGTGTGTTGGAGGAAGGCCTAGGAGGATAGAAGAAATGCCAAGGAGAGGGGCTAAGCTGGACTGAAGAGTGATGAGTGAGCAGGGTAGGAGGATTGCATAGCACGCCATGGCAGGGCCCAAGCCTGAAGGCTTCATGGTGTGGCATACCACAGGAAGTACAACGGAGTCTATTTTGAGCCATGCGGCTAGGGGTGGGGACGGCTGCAGGCATAGGAAGCTGCCTGGACTTCCTGAAGATCCATGAGAAGTCGTCCAAACTAAGACAGCTTCAGCCAAGGTCCAGAGAGGCCGTGGTTCAAGGTCCCAAAGTTAGCTCTCCATGGAGCCAATTTCATATTTGTGCTCTTTGCCATGTCCCTGAACTTGTCTGGTCCTGAGTTTCTTCTTGGGAGAGTGCACATGCGAATTCTGACTTCTTCCCTGGGGGTGGGCAGAGAACTTGTACTAAAGCAATGCTGAGCATCAAAGAGTGGCTCCACAACTTGTAGTCCCCCTTTGCCTACCCCTAGTCCAATCCACTGTCATGTATACTGCCCAGTCAAGGCAGAAAACTGTGCACAAGGGCAGAACTTGAAAACACAGAGGGGCAAGAGGTGCTTGGGCCAGCACGCCCCACCCCCACCCGCCGCTGCCACCATTACCCCAGAAGATGAGGAAGCCCCGGCTGCCTGGTGCCACCGAAGTGACGGTAGAGCCGGCAGTCGGGGATCCTGGGGACCAGGCTGGGTTTGCTGGGCACGCAAGGATGAGAGCCGGAGGAGGTGGCCTGTTGCTAGGGAAAGAGGGAGGGGGTGGGGGAGCGGCTGACACCCGCGGAGCCAGGGACGTCCCCATGGCAACGGGAGCCGCTGCAGTCAGGAGGAGAAGTGGGAGGAGGAGCCACTGCTGGCTCCCTTCCCAGAGGAGGCCTCCCACTCCGGGCCTCAGTGCCCCCATCTGTCCGAGGGAAGTTTAGATTAGATAATCTGTAAAGATTCTTCCTTGTTTTGACCTCCTGGAGATCTGACATGGCTGGGACCTCACGACCCTTTTCCAGGGCTCTGCCACACTGCCCACCCCCAGATCCAGCCCAACTGTGTCTAACTCTTCTGTCCCATGCTGCCTCCTGTTCAGCTGAGCCCAGGTGCCCACCCTGCCCAGCTCTCTCTCTCTTCCTACCGCTTCCTTGGCCTGGAACTGCATCTCCCTGGCTCTGGGGCATGGAGAGCCCTACTCTAGTCCCTGCCTGCCCTGGGAAGCCTCCCCTGGTCCACCCTGACTGAGACATCGCTGCTAGGCTTCTCTGGCCCCACCAGTCTGAGTTCTTCCTGCTACCCTTAGTGATGGCTGCTGTCATTGATGGAGCCACTTCTAACAGCTTTGCAGGCAGTCCTACCGTGCCCTAGTGTGAATCCCTATTTTATTTATGTATTTGTTCTACACAAAATTTTTAGGTATTTGAATTTCTAGGCAATTTTTAAAGACTTTATTTGAATGGCAGAGTTACAGAGAGAGAGAGAGAATTTTCCATCTGCTGGTTCACTCCCCAAATGGCCATAACGGCCAGGGCTGGGCCAGGCCAAAGCCAGGAGGCAGGAGCTTCTACGTCTCCCATGTGGGTTCAGGGACCACAAGCACTTGGGTCATCCTTTGCTGCTTTCCCAAGCACTTTAGCAGGGAATTGGATCAGAAATGAAGCAGTGGGGGGACTCGAACCAGCACCCATATTGCATGCCGGCACTGCAGGTGGCAGCTTTACCCACTACCTTACAACACTGGCTCCAGTGAATCCCTATTTTATATAGGTCCCTTGAGTGCAAGTTTGGAATGTGCCTCTCTTTCATTGCTGCTACTCCCAGCCCGAGGTGGGGGTGTGTGGAGGGTGAATGAGATTTATGGTCACGGTCATCATCATGATCAGCAGCAGCACTTACAGAATGATGGCAAAGCTATTGTGTGCCAGGCACCATCCTGGGCCCTTTACCTCTCTGTGTTCATTTCATCCTCAGAGTACCCTGTAGGGCTTAGACAAGTATGCTTGCTGTTTTCTAGAAAAGGAAATGGAGGTTTAGAGAGCTAAAATCTCCCACAGTTGACTTCAGATAGAAATCCAGACCCTGAGATGCGTGATCCCCATGCTAACCCAGTGTTAACCAGATTCTACATCAGAAAGCACACATGACCCACATGTTCCTCATAAAGCAGGCCCATGTTGAGTGATTGCCAAGGGGTGGGAGCAGGCAACAGGGGTCCCTGCTCTTGGGGTTGGTGTAGACTCAGATGAGCCAGCTCTGACTCAGATGGGCGTGTGATGGCGAGAGGGACAGCCAGGGGATAAGGACAGAGTCTAGAGGGTTAGAGCTGGATTCTGACAGCAGGACGGAGGAGGCAGGAGCTGGTTGGGGTGTGGGGGGGATCTAGGGTATTTTTCCCAAAGGAGATCCCTTGCCAGGAAGCTCCAGAGGAGTGAGAAGGGGTAAGAGATTCCTTTTCTCTCCCCTTCCTCTTTGTTTTTTCCTGCCCCCGCCTGGCCCAGCCCCAGGAAGTGGGTGACCCCTAAGCTGGCTGAGTGCCTGGTTGGCACCAAAATAAACTTGCCTTCTCTCCCTTTCCCTCCCCTTGCCTCTGTCCCCTCTGTCCTGGCTTTAATTAGCAGCCCTGGGGATGAGTCACTTGGCAGCTGGGAAGGGAGGCTGTGCAGAGCCTAGCGGAGCTCCGGCTCCTGCCCTGAGCCTTACGGGCAGTGCCACTGTGTTCATGTGTGTGCGTGTGCATTGCTGCGTGTCGGGGAGGCTCGATGTCAGTGCAGCCGCGTGGAGGGCAGGGACAACATGGCACACTGGAGCCGGACTGTGGATGTTAGAGTATCTGTACAATGGCAGATCTGGTGGCTGCTGCATGTGTGTGTGTGTGTGTGTGTGTGTGTGTGTGACTGTGGCAGCAAGTGTCAGGAAGCGAGGGAGCTGTGGGGTGAGCAAACACAAACGCTGCGTAATTGCATTCATCCCCTCCCTACATAAGTGTTCCTTATGCGTTTTATGCTTATGCAAGCCGTGCACTTATAGTCCGTTTTTACTTGTCTTAGTCTGGGTACATTTTGTTGCAGGGAACAGAAGCCCACTCAAACTAGCGCAAGAATAAAGGGGTGGAGGGGGGGAGACTATTGTGAGGCTACATTGCACAGAATCCAAGAGCGGTAAGTGAAGCCCAGCCAGGCCTCACGCCAACTGCAAGTGGGACCCGGAAGTCAAGGACCCAGATTGTTCTCTTGCTCAGAATTTCCTGGGCCCACGGCTCCTGTCTCTCTACCTCTCACAGCTGTCATCTCTTTGGCACTGCCTCCTCTCTCTACTGCCTTCCTCTGCTTCCACGAGGCCTGATGTGGCTGCCAACATGGCTTACTGTGTGACCATGTAGCCTGAGGGCCCGCCTCTGGGTCTGACCGCACTGATTGTGTCCAGCCCTTGCTAACACAAGACAGTGACTAGGTGGGAGCCGAGGCTCTTCGAAGTGGGTGAGGGTACAGAAGTGAAATACTTGGCACTTGGCATTTCTTTGCCCCCAGGACCAGTTTTAAGGGCATACACACCCAAATGAGGTCAGAGATGGGAGCAAGGGGTTGGGGGCCGTCCCCTTGGAGACCTGCAGTGGTAAGATTGCCAGTCATCAAGTTTTGGGTTCCTTGGTTATTGCCAGCTGCCCTTTGCCTACTGTACTTTCAAGTGCCATGCTCATGCTGTTGTATCTAAATGGTCCCCTTATTTTATGCAAATACGGCCTTTGAATGCAAGGCCAACATTACCTTTGCTACTACTTCGGGCTGCTTTTTGTAGCCTCAGAACAACTGGCACAGTGCTATGAATGGGACAGCTGCATCCAACTTCCTGGTTGCTCCAGGAATTTTTGTATGTTATTAGTGCAGGGACTGGATTTATAGTTATTTGTAGCGTATAATTACAGACACACATTATCAATATTATCAGCTTGATGCTTGAGCCTACTTTTCCATTAATACAAACCCTGCAGTTTTTACATTAATTACTGAGGGAATTAATGACCCCTTAGACCGGTTTTCACCTATGAGTAAAGAGTTTGGAACCAGCTGTGCCACTAATGACTATTCCCCAGACACAGTGGCCATGCCCACAGCTTTGGCCTTGGCCCATAGCTCTGGCCTTGGCTCTGGCCTCGTATCTTATGGCAGACACGAGAGGCTCTCTACCACCTTCTCAGAGCCTCTTTTCTCTGGTGCAACACATAGTAGGTGCCATTGTTATGTTTCCATAAAAATGCCAGTTTTATTACTGATAAAAACCACCTCCCGTATATAACTGGTAAACATAAGCGGAAGAGATTATTCCAGGCTCAGGGTGAGCCTCCTTCAATTCCTCTGCCCCCTATACTTTTTATTGTCTCAAATATTGATAACTACAGAATACTAATCAATATGAATAACATCAGAAAAGGTCTATGTTGTAACACTATGGAGCACACAACACACACTATCTGCACCCAGGTCTTCCACATGGGTGCAGAGGCCCAAGCACTTGGACCATCTTCTGCTGCTTTTGCAGGTACATTAGCAGGGAGCTGCATGGGAAGTGAGGCAGCTGGGACTCAAACCGGTGACCCTGTGGGATGCCAGTGTCACAGGTGACAGTTTAACCCGCTACACCATAATGCTGGCCACAACCCATGCTATCTCTAATTCTTGTGGCCACCTTGCCAAGTGTGTGTGATTCTCAGGTGGGGAAACTGGAACCTCGGGAGGTAAAGTGACTTGCCCAAAGTCATCCAGCTGTCCATTCATTCATTTATTCTCTCATTCAAGGATAATTTACTGAGGGTCTACAAACCGCAGAATGAGGAATAATGGAGCAATGGCCCTGCGCTGCGGAAGCCCACTGTTTGGTTGGGAAACAAGGAAACAGACAAGTACAGACAATTAAAACGGAAGGCTTCTCCAAGGATGGGTAGAAGTTAGCCAGAGGAGGTTGGGGTGGGGCAGGGTCAAGTGGAGAGTGTCACAGGCCAGAGCTGAGGGAGGAGTGCTTGGCACCTGCATTTGTGAAGAACTAAAGCTGTATCTGCAGTGAGACCAGGCTGTGGAGAGAAACAGTTTGCAAAGTAAGCAGAAGGTCCATCTGGAGGCTGGCACTAGGTCCCTGGCCAGTTGGGCCCATAGCTGAGGAGCTGCAGGACGGCAGCCACAGTGTCCACTTCCTGGGCTTCCGGAAAGAGTGGCATGCCTGGCCCCAGGGCACCTGCTTGGGCAGCCTAGTAAGCATCAGGCGCAGGATTCCCATGGCTGCAGTGCCCTCTAGTGTCCATCAGCCCATCTTGCAGCCTCCACCTCTGGGTGCAGTGTCTCCAACCAACATGCATGACCAGGTGCCCTGTGCTGGGTGCTAGGGACACTGGGAGGAGCAGGACACCATCCGTGACCCAGTCAAAGAAGGGATACCAAGCATATGAACAGAGGATGGTGAGAGAAGCTGGCTGAGAGAAAAGCAGGGTGGAAGGACACAAGGGAAGGTATCCAACTTGCCTGGGTGGGTCAGGGTGGGTCCCCCGAGGATACAACATCTACCCAACTTCTGAAGAATAAGGAGGAGCCATGCAGGCTAGGGAAGTGGCAGCGGGAGCACAGAGGGACACCACAGGTGAAGAGGAGGGCACAGAGTGGCAGAATGTGGCCAAGAATCGCAAGTACTGCTGTCTGAGACTCGCTGGATGTCAAGGGTAAGGGAGTAGCTCACAGAAGGTTCTAGAATGCCTGCCTCTAACTCATTCACTAGGGACTTAGGGAACGGGATCATGTAAGAAGCTTCGCTACCCTTTGGGGATTACAAGCCCATCTCAGGACCTGATGGAAGCTAAAGATGCTCTTTCTAGAAGTTTGTATTTTTTATCCAACTTCAGGGGCTTCAGAAACAATCCCCATGCTACCCGTGCCTTCCACCAACCCCAGGCTTCCAAACTGCTCTTAGTGTAATCACGGAAACCCTGATGGTGGCGTCCAAGGCCCTGCAGGATCAGGCCCCGCCTAAGTCTCCAGTCTCACCTCTTTGCCCTCTGCCTTTCCCGCTCAGCCACGCTGACCTCTTTTTGCAGTTCCTGGAAATACCTGCCGCAGGTCCTTTGCTCAGGTCGCTTCCTCTGTCTGGAACATGCTGGCCTGCTCTTGCCACTTCTTGCTCAGTCTCATTCTGTTACATGGTGAGTGTCTGTCTCCTCACACTTGGCTTTAAACTTCACAAGAGCAGGACATTGTCTACCCTTAGTTGCTGCTATATCCAGCACCGGGCACAGCGCCAGGTCCACAGTGTCTGTTTGAAGAAGAGAATGAGGACTTGCTAGTGCCGGGTGGCTGGGTCAGGCTCCTCATCTGTACTTCCCACTTCCCTTCAGCACCTGCAGGGTCAGCACGTGAATCCACCCAACATGCTTGTGTGTGTCGGCATTTCAAAAGTGGCACCACTTTGAGATCTTTTCCTAGAAGTCTTTGCCCCATCCCTGAAACCACCGGGCTTCCCACAGGTCTCCCTTGCCTCTCTCAAGCTGAAGCTAAGACTCTTTATCATGTGTGCATTTTAAAGCCATTGTTTTAATTCATTTCTTTTATTTGAGAGGAAGATAGAAAGAAGGAGAGATGGAGACAGACGGAAAGAGATAGACAAAGGCCTCCCATCCACTGGTTCACTCCCAAATGCCTGGAGCCAGGCACTCCATCCAGGCCCCCCACGTGGGTAGCAGGGAGTCAAGTACTTGAGCCACTGCCTCCTAGGGTGTGCATTAGCAGGAAGCTGGAGCAGAAATGGGGCTGGGAAACTGGTGCCGTGGCATAGCGGGTAAAGCTGCTGCCTGCAGTGCTGGCATCCCATATGGGCACCAGTTCTAGTCCCAGCTGCTCTACTTCTGGTCCAGCTCTCTGCTATGGCCTGGGAAAGCATTAGAAGATGGCCCAAGTCCTTGAGCCCCTGCACCTGCGTGGGAGACCCGGAGGAAGCTCCTGGCTCCTGGCTTCGGATCGGTGCAGCTCCAGCCATTTCGGCCATCTGGGGAGTGAACCAGCAGATGGAAGACTGCACTCTCTCTCTGCCTCTGCCTGTCTGTAACTCTGCCTTTCAAATAAATAAATAAATCTTAAAAAAAAAAAAAAAGTGGAGCTGGAACTCAAACCCAGGTCCTCTAGTATGGGATGTGGATATCCCAAGGAGCATCTTCAGCACCGTGCCAGCTGCTTGTCCTGGTCACATGCACTTTGTCTTACCAAATCCCTACAAGAACCTGTGAGGTGGGGATCGCTCCTCCTCATCCGTAGATGAACACATTGAGCCTCAGAAGGGCTGCCCAGGCACCAAAGCGCAGGCTGTTTACCTCACCAGAGACAAGAAGGGGCTTCCCTGAGGCTGCCCAGCATCCATTTTCAACTGAGGACTAGAACTTCTGTCTCAACCCCAGCTGGGCCAAGAGGAAGGGCTGGATCGGAGGGGTAGCTCTCAGGGCAGCAACTACCCAGGTATAGCTGCTGCAGCACCTAGGGAAGTTGCTGAGCAGAGACAAAGCCCAGAGCGCCGAGGGCCGAGGCTTTAGGGGGCGAAGAGAGGGAGAGGAGGCCACTAGGGGCCCCCAGGTGCCAACCTCGAGGCAGCTCCGGCTTTCTTGAGAGGAGCCAACTGCCCCTGCAGGGAGGCAGGAAGGCTGGCCTGTTGCCTGTCAGTTTCTATTCCTTCTAGATCACTGGCCCCCTGGCGCCTCCCAGGGCCACCTTCTGCTCAAAACAGCCAGGGGCCTGGACCGTGGGGCCTGGTGACAGGACAGGAGGCCCTGCATACTTCACACCCTCTGCATGGCTCTCATTTCTCCAGTGCCTCCCAACTGTGCAGAAAGATTCCGAGGGGGGATGGGTGGGGAGCCAGGGCACCTGGATCCTAGGCTGACTTTGCCAAATAAAATGTGTTGGGACTCTTCTGTCTCCAGACTTCACTGTGCCCCGGCATGAAATCAGGCCGGGCAGTTTCCTCGCAAGAATGGCCTCTAGCTTGTGAACGGCTTTTCCTCCAATTGTTGCTTTTCTCTTTGGGGGGCGCGCTTGTCTTAGACACTGTAGAAAAACAACACAGAAAAGAGGAACAGCTTAGTGCCATGGCCAGGGCTGCCTCTCGCTATGCCCAAACGGGCAGTTTGACTGTTCCTGGATTGTGGAAGGTCCCAGAACAACTCCTAAGCCTGGCCTCCTTAACTGTGCTGCAAACGAGGATGTGTGTGGAAAGCTGTGGTTGGTGGAGGGGACAGATTCCAGCTTTGAGAATGGCCAGTGACTGAACCCCTTCCCCATCTCCGTTTTGTCTTTGGGAGACTAGGGCTAAGTGATACAGATTTGCCAGGGTGCTTGGGGCGATCGCAGCAGCAGCGGTGCCCAGCGCGAGTGCAGCCCGGGGTTTGGCCCAGGAGTGCCTGTGAGCTGGGCAAGCTGCTTCCTCTTAGGAGGAGTACCCAGCCCTCCTGGGGAGCAGGGAAGGAGCAGTTTCCAGTTGCAGTCTGGCCTGCAGCCCAGCCCGCCTGGCCCCGCCTCCTTGGTTCTTCCTTCTAGGGAAGGGCTTGGGAGGAGGGGGTGGTGACTCGATGGAGGCACCAGCCGGCGGGCTGGGCCAGGGGACCTACCCTTGGGACAGGTCTAGACCCGTGGAGCCCCCCGGGAGGAGCAGCAGGTAGGAACCTGGGCCCCCCCCCACCTCCCTCCCAGTCTGACCCCCGTGCCTTTATGCTCAGGCCTGGACCTAGTCCCTGGGCCGCCGATTCAGCAGCCTCCCGGCTTCCTGGTTCCTGGCTCCCCTCTTGGACTCCTGGAGGCCTTTGGCTTGGGGGAGGGAGCTGGCTCGAGGGGGGGCAAGGCCGTGGGCAGCTGCATGAGGACCCCGGAGCCGCCAAGCAGCACAGTGTGTGTGGCCTGTGACAAGGGAGCTGGGAGCTGCCCGGGTATGCCAGCCTGGCCTGGCACTGCACGGCTCCAGCCGCTGAGAACCTGAGCTCCACGCTCCAGCAGCCTCGGGGTCTTCCATGCAGTGAGCTAACCATTAAGGACTTGAGCTGGTGACTGGCACGGACATGGTGGCACTTGAGGCACGGTTACCCTGATGGCCACGAGCATTCCAGAGGCTCTGCGGAGAAGAGGCTCAGATTTCAGAGATTCCCTCCAGGGTTCTCAGATTTGTGCATCCTCAAATTTGCAGCAAGGGAGAGACAGCGGGCCCCTGGCCCAGCCTGCAGCCTCATGTTCGGGCTTTTGAACGGGCAGGCCCAGAGTGCAACCTGCCTTGGGGGGTTGGGGGGGGCTGTGCGGGACCTTGGGCTGGCTGACCTGGAGGGGCTGGCTCCTCTCCGAGCTTGTCCTCACTGCTGTGCCTGGGAGGGCAGGGAGCCGGCCCTGTGCCTCACTACTCCTCCCCCTTACCATTCTCTGGACTTTACTCACGGGGAAGTCTTTGGACCCTGCAGGAGAGGGTGGGGGCGCAGCGCTGGGGGTGGAGGTTGGGGGCCCTGCCTTGGGGTGGGGGGCGAAGCACTGGCTTTGAAGCTCAAGACTCCTGCTCAGAAGCAGCCTGTCCTCTGGCTCACCAGCCCCACCCACCCACTCAGCCCGGAGTCCTATCCTGTCACCAAGACCACTGAGACCTTGTCAGCCTCTCCCCCCCTCACCCCTCCCCTCGCTCTGGCACTCTCTACATCTCCCTGTCCTCTCTCTGTGTCTTTTGTCTCGCCCCTTTGCTGTCTTCCCGTTTCTCTGTTTCTCCTCGCCTTTTCCTGTCTCTTTCGCTTTCTCTCTGTCCCTCTCTCCCTCCTCCCTCAGTGTTTCCTCACCGCCCCCCCCCCCCTGGCCTGGGTCTTCCCCCCTCGGTGGGCCCAGAGCCCTTCCTACCCCTTCCTTCCTGGCCTCCCTTCCTGTGAGGGGGTCTTCTCCCAGAGGAGCCCCCACACATCTTGTCCCCTTCTCTCCCCCCCTTCCCATGTGGCGTCTGGTGTGAGGAGGGCTCCCTTCCCCCTTCCCTGCTGTGGTGTCCCAGCGTCTCCGTGGCCTGGCCCAGGTCCCCATGGAGTCATCTGGAACACAGGAGGCCCAGCCCGGCTCTTTCGTCTCTACTGCCCCCTGTTGTCGTTGTGTTCTGTTTGTGGTTCGAGTGCCGTCCTCTCTTTCTTGACTTTGTGGTTTTTTCTTTTTTTCTTCCTTCCTTCCTTCCTTCCTTCCTTCCTTCCTTCCTCCCTCCCTCCCTCCCTCCCTCCCTTCCTCCCTTCCTCCCTTCCTCCCTTCCTCCCTTCCTCCCTTCCTCCCTTCCTCCCTCCTCCCTCCCTCCCCCTTTCCTTGCTCCTTTTCCCGTCACCCTCCATCCCTCCTCTCTGATCCTCCTACCTTCCCTCCCTCCCTGCTCTCCACCCCTCCCCTTCCATCCCCAATCCTCCGTTCCTCCCAGTCTTCCCTCTTCTCCTCTCCCACTCACTCTCACCTCCTTGCCCACCCCCCCCCGTTGCCCACCCTGCCTCTCCCCTCCGCCGCCCCCACCCCCGTCTCTCTCTGTTTCTCTCTCTCTCTGTCTCTCGCTGTCTCTCAGGTCCACAGCGTCTCACACTCTACACCAGTATTGCTGTCCTACTCAGGTCCTTGACTCCATGAAGCTTACCCCCTCAGGCAGGCTGGCAGAGAGCAGGTAAGAGCTAGACCCATCCCTCCGCCCCTCCCCCCCTCCAGACAAACATGCAAGATCATTGCCAGACCCCTCCCCCCATCTCCCTTAGCCCTTGGTGTGACTGCGGAGTGGCTGTCTGAGTGCTTGACAAGAGTGCCTGCAAGGTCAGGTCAGGAGACCAAAGAGGACGCTTGGAATCTCTTTGGCGTTTGTCCTTCCTTTAAAAAAAAAAAATGCCTCCTAGAATCTGTGACATCTGAGCTGTGCGGAATGATGAATAGGAGATTGCCAGTTGGACTGGCTGGGGAAGGATGTTTAGGCACAAGGAACAATCTGCCCACACCTTGGGAGAACAACATTATTACCAAGCCAATTAGAAGATGTGTTTCGTGTTTTCCAATTAGAAGTCAACAAAAGGAAATATTAACATCAATGGCAAAAAAAAAGGCCAGGCTCTCCACCCCATTTGAAAGTTTAGAAATACTTGTGTTAAAGAGGAACTACGAATGGGATCTATAGGCTCTTTGGAATAAATGTCTGTGAGAAGACTACATTATTAAAACCTATGGAATATCACCATTGGGGTTCTAGAGGAAGTTATAGTCTTAAATGCTTTTATTAGAGAATAAGACAGTTTAAATTAAGTGAACTAATTATTCCCCTCAAGAAGCTAGAAAAAGAACAACCAAAAAAAAAAAAAACCCACAGAATAAAGTAATTACCATAGACAAAGCTTGAAATTAATGAAATAGAAAACAAAAGATAAAATAAGAAGTGACTTAACTTTTTTTTCCATTTTATTTGAAAGGCAGAGACAGACAGACAGATGGAGAGAGATCTTCCATCCACTAGTTCAACCCCTAAATGCCTGCAACCCCGGGGACTGGTCCAGGCCAAAGCCAGGAGTTCAGAATTGCATGCTCTTTTCCTATGTGGATGGCAGGAACCCAAGTACTTGCGCCATCACTTGCTGCCTCCAAGGGTGCACATTAGCAGGAAGCTGGATCAGAAGCAGAGGAGCTGGGACTTGAACCAGGCACTTTGATATGGGAGGCAGGTGTCCCAAATAACGGCTTAACTGCTCTGCCTCATGACCACCTCAAAAGATAGCTTTTAAAAAAGACTAGCAAATTAGGTAGAACGTCCTCTCTCTGACAGATACGACTGAGAAAAACATAAGAAAACAGAAAGAAAATAAGGTCTGAAGTAGGAGATTTAAACATAGATTCTGAGATGAAGAAAAAGTTACATCAAAATGCCTTGTATGCTTTCAGACCACTAAATGGGAAAGCCTCAATGACATGAGTAGTTTTCCAAGGAAATGCAGATTATCCAAAATGACTTGAGGACAGGCAGGAAATCTGAAGAGAAGAAAAAAGTATAGAAGAAACCAAAAAGATGGTCCAAGTTTTCTGCTCAGAAATGGTACCAGACCCACTTGGTATTCTGGAAGTTCTAGCAAATCGTGAAAGATCAGATGATAGGAAGAGACAAAAAGATTCCCAGGTTACTGTATAAAGATAGTATAACTAGACATACTTATTTTAAAAAAAGATTTATTTTATTTATTTGAAAGACAGAGTTACAGAGAGAGGTAGAGATAGAGAGAGAGATCTTCCATCTGTTGGTTCACTCCCTAGATGGCCACAATGGCCAGAGCTGTGCCCATCCCAAGCCAGGAGCCAGGAGCTTCTTCCAGGTCTCCCACTGGGTGCAGGGGCCCAAGGACTTGGGCCATCTTCCACTGCCTTCCCAGGCCATAGCAGAGAGCTGGATCGGAAGTGGAGCAGCCAGGTCTCAAACTGGTGCCCATATGGGATGCTGGCGCTTCATGCCAGGGCTTTAACCTGCTGTGCCACAGCGCTGGCCCTGACAGACTTTTTTTTTTTTTAATTTTTGTTTGAGAGGCAGAGAGAGAGAGAGAGAGAGAGAGAGAGAATGAATCAGTCTTCCATTTCTTTCTGGTTCACTCCCCAAATGTCTACAACAGCCAATGCTGTGCCAGACTGAAGAAGCCAGGAACCCAGAACTCCATCCAGATCTCCCACGTGAGTGGCAGGGACCCAACTACTTGAGTCTTCTACTGCCTTCCAGGGTGTGCAATAGCAGGAAGCTTGTTTGGAAACAGACCAGACTCTATCCCAGGCATCCCCACATGGATTGCAGGTATCCCAAGTGGAGACTTAGCCCACTGTGCCATAATGCCTGCTCCCGGACGGATTTAGACACATACACACACAAACTCCACTGTAGCCTAATCTCACATATTAGTAGAAAAGCGTTTTGTTTTTGTAAATTATTTATTTATTTGAGAGCAAGAGAGAGGACAGATAGAAAGAAAGCTTTCACTCTGCAAATGCCGGCAATGGCCCCAGGCTAGGCTGGGCCAAAGCCAAGAGTTAGGAACTCAATCATGTGGTTGACAGGAATCCAATACCTTCAGCCATCATGACTGCCCCCCCAGGGTCTGCATTAGTAGGAAGCTGGAGTCAGGAGCTGGAGCGAGGTTTGGAAGCCAGGCACTCCAATATGGGACATGACCTCTTAACCACTAAGCCAGATGTCTGCCCCAACAAATATTTAAACAAAAGATTGTTAATCAGAATCCAGCAGTGTATTAAAAGAAGAATATAGGGGCTGGTGTTGTGGTACAGTGAGTTATGCCACATTTGGGATGCCTTCAGCCTGTACTGGAATGCTGATTGATTCAAGTCCCAGGTGCATTAGCAGGATGTGGGAGACCCTGATGGAGTTCCAGGCTCCTGACTTTGGCCTAGCCCTAGCCATTGCCACCATTTGAGGAGTGAATCAACAGATGCAAGATACCTCTCTCTCTTTCTTGCTCTGCCCTTCATGTAAATAAATAAATCTTTAAAATAAATAAATCTTTAAAAAAAAAGCTATGTTATAACATGGGAACGTTTCCCAGGAGTGGGGATTGTTCAGCATTTTAGGAAGTCTGTTATTGTCATTGATCCTGCTAATAGACTTTATCAATGGTTAATAAAGAGAAAAGTTTATACTGTCATCTCCATAAATGATGCTAAATGATTTGATAAAATTACACACCCATTTTTTTTCTCTCAGCATTGACTTAGCTTGCTACCCAGCAATAAATAACTGATAGAGTAAGCTAAGAATCAATGAAAACTTCCTTAATGTGGTAAAGAACTTTTCTCAGAAACCAAAGGCAGTCATCAAATGCAGCAGTGAAGAACTAGATACATTTATATTAAATTCAGGAACAAAATAAGAATGACTGCTATCACTAGTACTAGCCAATGTTTTCCTGGTGGTTTTAGCCACTGGGATTAAGAAAGAAAGAAGATGTACAAATATTAGGTTTAGCGTTAATTGAACAGGGTATGATTTTCTACTTGGATAATTAAAGATAATAAAATTAAAAACTATTATAACTAATAAGAAAGTTCAGTTAATGAGTAGATATAAATATACACCTAAACCCTTAGCTTCTCTGAATATGAGCTATAACTAATTAGAAGACATAATTGAGGGACAGGCGTTGTGGTGCAGTGGGTTAAGCCACTGCATGGAATGCCCTCATGCCATATCAGAGTGCCTGAGGTTGAGCCGTGCCTCTGCTTCTGATCCAGCTTCTTGCTAATGCACCTTGGAGGTAGCAAATGATGGCTCAAGTATTTGGCCGCCTCCCTCCCACATGGGAGACCCTGATGGAATTCCTGGCTCTTGGCTTTGAACTAGCCCAGTCCCAGTTGTCACAAGCATTTGGGAACTGAAACAGCTAATGGAAAATGCCTCTCTCTCTCTCTCTCTGAATCTCTCTGAATCTCTCTGAATCTCTCTCTGCCTTTCAAGCAAATTTTTAAAATAAATTTTAAAAATAAACATTAAAGAAGAGGTAGACATAACGGAAGAAGATCCCGTTCACAGGGCCAGTGCCGTGGCTCACTTGGTTAATCCTCCGCCTGCAGCGCTGGCATCCCATATGGGCGCCGGGTTCTAGTCCCGGTTGCTCCTCTTCAAGTCCAGTTCTCTGCTGTGGCCCGGGAGAGCAGTAGAGGATGGCCCAGGTGCTTGGGCCCTGCACCTGCATGGGAGACCAGGAGGAAGCACCTGGCTCCTGGCTTCGGATTGGTGTAGCTCCGGCCGTAGCAGCCATTTGGAGGGTGAACCAAGGGAAGGAAGACCTTTCTTTCTGTTTCTCTCTCTCACTGTCTAACTCTGCCTGTCAAATAAAAATAAATAAATAAATATCCTATTCACAGCAGCAGCAAAAAAAAGTATGAAATCTCTAGGAATTTATAAGAAATATAAAATACTTCTGTGTAGAAAGCTATAAAATTCCATTGAAGGTTATAAGAAGACTTGAGTAAATCAAGAGCCATATCCTATTCCTGGATGAGAAGACTCAGTATGATAAAAATGACATTTTTCCCCAATTTGGTCAAAAGATTTGATGCGTTTCTCATTAAAGTTCCAATAGTATTTTCTTTGGAACGTGGGCAACTGGATTCTAAAGTTTATTTGGAATAATGAATGCCCACGAGTTAACAAGAAAATTTTGAATAACAAGAATAATGGAGAATACTCGCCTTGTTATATACAAAAACTTTTACCATAAAGCTGCCAGAATCACAAATGTTATATCATCACAGCAACAGAGGAATACACAAGTGGAACAAACTGGAGTTCAGAAACAAACTCATGTATTCATATGAGAATCTGATTTGTTGTAAAGATAATTTGATAAGCTAAAGATAATTTGATTTATGATAAAGAAGACATTTCAAATTAATGGGGACTCAGTGGCTGGCATGAGACTATTTGCTACCCATTTAAGAAAGAGAAAATAAATCCCTAGTTCACACACAAACAAAAACACCAAACAACAACAGCTGTAAAAGTACTAGAAGAAAATCTGGAATATTTTTATAATGTAGTATTAGTATGAAACATATCTTCTTAGGACTTAATACCTCAGAAGGCATAAAATAAATAGTATTAATTTTTGCTTTATTAAAATGAAATACTTCTGTGTGTGTGGAGAAAGATGCTATATACAAAGTTAACACATAAACAACAGACTGGGAGAGAAAGTATTTGCAACACAGATATCCAACAAAAGGTTTCCATCTCTGTCTATATCTATATCATCTGTGGAAATCAATAAGAAAAAGATACACACCCCATTTAAAATGGAGAAGTGACAGGATAGGACAATTCGGGGGGAAGTAGACAATCAGCTAATAAACGAGAAAGGATGCTCAAGCTTACTAGTCATTAAACGAATATAACTACCCACAACATGGTACCATTTTTAGGCACTGAAATTAAAAAAGATTGGAAGGGTTATGGGGAAACAGACCCTCTCAGATGCCTGAATTGGAGTGTAAATTAGCCCAATTTTTTATGAGGCCCATGTTACCACCAGAATGTTAAAGGTACATTTTCTTCCAAGCTGAGAACCATATACTGGAGCTAGATTTCTCTATGGCTTATTACTTGGCCATCCAGGGGCCTTTCTAAGACACTCCAATCCAAACTGCTAACATAAGCCTCACTGTGCAACTGTTTATCACACTTGCAACCAACTCTTAATTAAAAAGTTGCATGATATATGCTTCTCGACAGGATTATATGAGTAGGAATAATCTTTATTTTTAGCCAGTCTATAAAAATGTTATAGCAGTGGAAAGAATTGTATCTGCACTTTAAACAAAATGTGCATTCCTTTGGCCCAGGAGTGCAACTTTTAGGAATCCGTCCTTCAACAGTGCTTGCAGACATTTGCAGAGATGTTCAGTGCAGCATTGGTTGTGACCGTAAAACATGAAAACAACCTCAATGTCCACCAATAGGGAACAGCTTACACTTGTACTATGGATTAATCTGAAGCTGATTTTTTTAAAGGCATATCTCTATATACTGGCATAGCAAGAACTCCAAGTCCTATTGTTACATGAAAAAGGAAGTTGCAGAACAGGGCTTTCAGTATGATTCCATTTTTGTAAGGAAAAGGAAACCTCCATAACAACAATGAAAACATGTTATATACACACACACACCCTCTGTCATAATTTCAGAATCACTGGCCTTTTTCCTTGGTCCTATTTCCTTGTTTCTACTAACTCATTTGCCTCCTGCTCTGTACCTGTTCCCTATAGCCACTTGTTTATAGTTTGCCTTTTCTTTTAAGAACCAGCTCAAATCTCATCTCATGGGTTCAGCAAGTATGTTATCTTGCCTGCTTTAGGTTAGGCCATGTGCTGAACTTCCACAGGATATTGAAATGAATTCTGTCTGGTCCTATCATCAGGGAGCACAAGTCTAGACAGAAGAGAGACACATAGACAGGGATAGGGCAGCGTGGTTTGGGATGGGGCAGAAGTAGGTGCAGAAGGCTGCCAGTGAATGGGCACTGAACTGCATCCAGGAGCCAGGGAAGGCTTCCTACAGAAGAGGACATTTGTACTGAGTCTTGAAAGAGTGATAGCTTTCCTTCGTCCCTCTCCCCCACCAAAAATGGTCTTGCCTACTGTTCGGCTCATTCAAGTTGGATGACCTCACTGGGGGAAAATAGTTGAATCAGTGCCTTTATTCAAGTTCAGTTCTGCCATGTGCCAGCTCTGTGATTTTGGGCAAGTCATTTAGCCTCCGAATGTCTGTTTCCTCTTCTGTGTAATGAGGTTAATGCCTACTTTACCTCTCTGGGATGTTTTCAGAATTGGATATAATGCACATAAAACTCCTGGATGATTATCTATACTAACCAAGTGTGTAACACTGGATTGGATTGGATTGGATTGGATCCAAAAGCTGTATGTGTCTGGGGATGGTTTTGGAGCAAAGGGTGGGCCTGAGATGGGGCATATGAGAGTAGTATATGGGATAGACAGGGTTGCATCCTAAGAAAAAAGTTCCAGGTGCCTGGTCTTGCCTTGAATGATACAGGAGGTGGTCCTGGGAAATGGAGCCTAAGTGGGAAGTTTTGGCCCTGGTTCTTGGTCCTCTTCTCCTGCTGTGCCATTTCACAGTCCAGGCAGTGAAGCATGGTGGACCACAGCATGGCCCATTGCATGGCATTCATGTCAACTTCATTCCCAACCCTGTCACTTGCTAGCTGGGTGACCTTGAACAACTCACTTCACACATTTCTGAGCCTAGTTCCTTGCCTGCTAAACAGGACACAATGCCACCAGCATCCTGGGGTTTACTTTGCTGAGGAGTAGGTAAGGTCATTCAGATGAGTCCATTCATTCAGAATTCACCTTGCTGTGTGCCTGGCACATAATGCATTCTCAATGAAAAAAAAATAGCTGTAGCTAGTATCCATTTCAGTAAAAACTTCTGGGGTACCAGTATGACCAGGGCCTGTGCTGGCTAATGACTCTTGTCCTCCAAGAAATTCCAGTCAGTTGAGGAGACTGAGGAAGGCTATGACAGAGGAGAACATGGGGTGGGGGGATGCTGTGGAAGCCTAGAGGAAGGGTTCTCGCCCTGTCTTGGACTGATGCAGGTCAACTCAGCCTCTAAGAGCTAGCTCTTAAGGGATAAGTAAGATTTAACCAAAGGGTAGAAGGATGAAGTGTGGAAGGGGCATTGCAGGCAGAAGAAATAGCATAAGCAGAAGAATCTGGATGTTCTTGGGTAGGGCATGGGATCCCGATGGGCTTCAGGAGACCCATTAACCTCCTGAACTTGAACGCAGAATGTTACATGTGTGTATCTATGTGCATTTTTTCAGAAGGGGGGATGGCCCATGATTTTCATTCAGCACATAAAGGGGTTAGTGTCCCCCTCAAGGAGGTTGAGAATCAGTGTTGGTGGCATTGTCATGTGAATGGATTCTAAAGAGGAGAGTAATTTGGTAAATGTTGTGCTTTAGGAACGTCACCTTAGCAGTCAGTATGTGTGGATTGTATGCATGGAGACCAGCTGGAAAGCCTAAACTGGAGTTTTGGCATAGAAGAGGTGGATTTCAGCAAGGCCGCTGTGTTAAATGACTCCAGTGGGCACCATTTGTGTGGAAGCATTTGAATTTCAAGTTAGGGAATCCAGATCGTCTGGGAGGCCATCAGTGAGATAGACTCCATAGAAGTATCAGGGGATATAAACCGTCATACAGTTAGAAGGTGGAGAGAAGGGAGAGGGCAAGGTTGAGCTGATGTTGGCAGAAGCCAGAGGAACATGAGTCCAGGGTAACAGTGCCAGAGGAAAGGGGAGCCTCTATTCATGCTCACACCCAGCATCCCAAATCCTTGGTCTCAGGCATAATCAACCCCTCTCACCCTACTTCTGCTTCTTGGAGACTCATAGCGATGCAGTGGACTTCCACTGCCCTGTGGAGTTTGAAGAGGCGTCACTTTCGGTTTGTGAGTCAGGAAAGTTTCTTAAAGGAATTATCGGTTGAGCTAGTCACTCAAGGTCCATAGAGATATCGAGAGGTAGGGGTGGGAGAGGATTCTCTGAGAGTGTATGCAGGTCCTGGAGGTGAGAGCAGGTGAAATGAGACATCGGAGGGAGGGTGCGGAGGCTAGCCATGCCTCCAGCAGCTGTCTAGGGAGTTTGGGTTCTCATGCATGTTATTTTTTTTTCTTTTGGTAGACAGCTGGGGAGCCATGAGACGTTCATGAGTAGGAAAAGTGACATGATCAAATTAGCATTTGAGAAAGAAGGGGAGATGAGGGAGGAGGCTATGGCAGGGGTGCAAGCCAGAGAGAAGCTGAGGTTCTAGCAGCAGGGATGGAGCAAAGGAAGGAGTTGAGAGCGATTGCAAGGGAGGGAGGATAGGGTCAGAGGTTGAAGAGACAGTGGGGGAGAGAGAAGGAGGTGGAGATGACCGAGGGCAGAGTTGGCAGCAAATTGGAGTGTGCAGGGCTGGCCATGGCACTAAACAAAATGGAGGCTTGCCCTGAGGGATCTGACTGTGGACATGACCTAATAAACACACAACTAAGTGTACAGAATGGGTCTTATGTTGATGAGTGCTATGAAGAAAAAAAAAGCTGAGTTGAGAAGGTAGAGAATGTTGGGATGCCTTTTGCAAGGGAGGGCCTTTCTGATGAGGTAGCATTTGGTCAGAGACTTGAAGGATGTAAGGGAGTAAGCCATGTACCTGTTTGGCTGCTGACCTTCTAGAAAGAAAGAACATGAAGTACCAAGGCCCTGAGGCCAGAGTGTACTTGGTATGCTAGAGGCACATTGAGAAGACCAGTGTTGATTGGAGAAAGGGTGGACAAAGGGCTAGAGAAGAAGATGACATGGCAAGGGCCAGATCACACACAACCTTGTAGAGCTATTTAGGAGATTGAATTTGAAGGATTCTGTCCTGCTAAGATGACTGACTTGCTAATGGAACAGCAAGAATCTCGGGTGACTCCCGGGTTGCATGTGTATATCCATGTGCATCTTTTTGGAGGAAAGTAATTTGGTAAATGTTGTGTTTGGGGCTCAGGTGGCTGGGTGTGTGATGACGTCTTTCACTAAGGCAGGCAATGCCGAGGCCAGGCTTGCAGTGGTGAGATGCCAGTGAGAGACCCAAAGGCGCACGGGGCCGTTGTGGTGGAGCTGTCCAGCAGGCATTGAAGACCCCTGCTAGAGACAGCCACACCTTGAATGAGATGGGCCGTGGAATGAGATGGGCAAAACAGAGTGTGGAAGGGAACAGAAGAGGATTAGAGCAGAACTGCAGGAGAGGAACCAACATATAAGGAATGGCCAGGGGAAGCAATGGGGGGGGGGCGGTTCAGAGAAGTAGGAGGGAAAGCAGCAGGGAGTGGGCTCACGGAAGCAGAGGAAGGAAGGGGCCGTGCAGAGGAGGGCCCTCTTAAGAGTGTCAAATGTTGCGAGGGGGAGGAAGCTGAGGGCGGAAGCAAGTCTATTGGCTTTAACCACCAGGGGGGCCTGGGCGACCTTCCTGAGAACAGCTTCCGTGGAGTGGTGGGCACACGAGGCAGATTGCAGTGGGCTGAAGAGCTCGTGGGAGGTACCGAAGCAGAGATGGACAGTGTAGACGAATTTCTCAAGAAGCTTAGCTGTGAAGAGGAGAGAGGGACAGAGGGGGATGTGGGGGCAGAGAGAAGGTTTTTATTCCCAGATGGGAGAGACTTGAGCTTCTATAAATGTTGATAGGAAGGAGGCAACAGAGGGGGAGAGGTTGAAAATATGGGAGGGAGAGGGGATGATTGTTGTGGAGGTAGCAGGGATGGGCTCCAGAGCCCAGGTGGAGAGACTGGCCTTAAATAGTATAGCCAGAGAAGGAAGCAGTGGTGATGAGGTTTTTACAAGAGTGGTGAGGAGATTAGTGAAAGCAACAACAACCGGGGAGCCCTGACCAAGGTCGTGGATGCTGGAGGCAGGAGGAAGCAAGGGATGCTTCTGCCTGGGAGTCAGGGAGGACTTCCTGCAGGAAACAGCCTTGAGCTGGGTTATGAAATTCAGACAGGATTTCAGTAGGCAAAAGATCTGTGCAAAAAAAAAAAAAAAGGAGAATATTTGAAGTGGAAGAAACAGACTCAACAAAGACAGAGAGGCATGAAAAGGCTGGGCATGCTGATGGAATAAACAAGCTGGTTTGATGATGGCTTGGCATGAGTGAGTGAGTAGGATACTATTGATGCCACTGATAGTGATGGTCATAGTCATAGTTACCTCCCGTTAAGCGTCACACCTACCCTGTGGCAGGCACTTTGCATTCTTGAACTCATTTAATCGCACCACACCCTGCAAGGTAGGTATTTCCTCATTTTGCATATAAGGAAAATGAGTCCCCCAAGCAGTGAAGAGATGGACTCAGGTCACTGAGTTAGTAGGGGTGGGGCTTCCAACTTGAAAAGTCTCAACTTTATTCAAGAGGCAATGGTCTGCCAAGACGTCCGGGCAGAAGAGATTGATGCTCAGAGGTGGGCTTTAGGAAGGTTAATGTAGTTCAAGAGTGAAGGGAGAAGAAACAGGAGGTGACTGCAGTGTCCGGGGCCAAGGTGGCAACCGCTTGGCCCAGGGAAGAGGGGAGTAACTAGTGCAACTGCAATAGTGTTTGTTCTTCGTGACAGCCTCAAGAGCTGCAGGTTTTTCTTGTTTGCTTGATGAGGAATGGGAGTCTCAGAAAGGAAAGGGTACTTTTGCTCAGGACATGAGCCCTGGTTCATGTGATCCTGTTGACTCACTGAGTCTGGAACAACGTGTCGGAGGAAGCTCTGAGTCTGAGACGAGTGTGGTATGTGTGTGCGCGCATGTGTGCGTGTATGTGCTTGGCTGGCTGTCGGGTGGACAGCAGTGCCTTCCCTTGCCTGTCTGCTTTCCTTCCCATCTCTTCCCAAGTCTCCACTTTTCCTAGCTCCCATACTTCTGCATCTCTGGAGCCGAGGGATCTGGGAGCGGGGTGATGCTGTTTCCTTGGCTGTCCCCAGAAGATCAACCTTTTCACCTCCAAGGCACCGGGTCCCCTCCCAGTCCTCCTCTCTGGCCATCCCCCTCATGAAACTGTAGCCCAGCTCCAGTGACTGCCACACATGCCGTCTGGACCCTGGTGCTGCTCAGCGGAAGCCTGGGGACAGGCACTTGCTCCTGAAGTGACACCTCTTCCCTGCTGTGGCTGGTTCTGTGTGGGCAGACGGTCACCTTGGGGATTCGATTGGATTCATGAGCAGTTAACAATAGTCACCAGCATGTTCCCGTTGCTATTGTTTGCCAGGCACTTGATCTATGTTCTAGTCCTTGCAACAGTTCTGGAGGGGTTGGCATTGTAAGCCCCGTTTTCACAGATGAGGGAAGTGAGGCTCCATGAGGAGCTGTAATACGTTCCTGGGGACACCTAGCCTGGAAGCACTTGGAGAGCTGGAATTGGAACCCAGGTCTCTTTGTTCCCCAACAGTGGGCTTTCCATACTCCCTTCCTAAGTGTCTCCTGTTTGCCTGAGCCAGAGTCTGCAGATCATACAAATCTTTGTCCCTCCAGGGCAGGGTGGATTTCTAGAGAGAGTGCCAAGTTCACCCAAAGGACCTGGTGGGATTGAGTCTGAGACTTGGTGCTCTGAAAACTCTGGGTTCAAATCCAGACTCTACCACTGGCCCAGCCATGTGACCTTGGGCAGGTTCGCTAGCCTTTCTGCACTTCAATCCCCTCATCTCTAAAAATGCTGCCTTACAGAGTTGTTGCAGGAATTAAATGAGCTGGTGTATATGCACAGTGCCAGCATGCATAGAGCAGGCTGCTATTCTTTCTATTAAAATGGAGGCTGGGCACCTGTCAGGGTCAGCTCCCGGGATTTCTGTACTCTGGAGGTGAGCCCAGGCTGGGTGTGGGGGAGGGCTGTCCCAGGAGGGGACAGTGGCCCTGGACAGTCCGCCACACTGGCCTCCTCACTTGCACCCTGCCCCCATCCTAGCCCCACCTCCCAGTTCTGGCCCTTCATGTATCTCCCCTGCTCTGCAAACTAATGCCTCTGCCTCTCTCTGTCACCCGCCGCCTGTGGCCTCTACCCTGCCCTTCCTGGCCCCAGGGAAGAGGAGGAGGAGGAGGAGACTGAGGAAGAGGAAGAGGAAGACGCTCACCAGTTCTGCTGTCCGGCCTCCGAGTGCAGTAGTCCCTCCTCTCGGTAACTGAGAGGACAAGGGCCATTTTCTATGCAGAAGCAAAAGCCTTAACCAGCCCCCGCTCCCACCCCCACCCCTGCGGATCCCCCATGGGACCCTATCCCCTGCTTCAGGAACCAGATGGGCCAGCATAGTGCCCCTTTTCCTGCCCCTTCCTTCTTGGAATCCCCACCCCCACTGCTCTCTCCCCTGGACTCCAGCCCCTGAATAACAAAAGAGCTGGAGCCCCAGGTCTCACTAAAATGTGGGAGAAGCAGAGCTTGGAGCTTGGAGCTTGAAGCTTGGAGCTTGGAACCCGGAATCTCCCGCACCTGCACTCCCACTTCCCAGGCACCCTGGAGCCTGCCACTCCTGGAGAGGTCTCCAAATGACATCCCAAGGACCTACCTCTGTCCTCTGTGAGCACAAACAGAGATGCAGGGTGCCTAAGGCTCAGAGGACCAGACGGGGTGGGGGGCAGGACTCAGCCTGCCTAGTTCCCGTCGTTTGTTCCCTTGCTGTGGCCACTGCGGCCATTTCCTCCACTGCTTGAAGGCCTCACCCCCTCCCCCTGCCATGCCCATCATGCTCTGTAAATATGATCAGGAGGAAAAGGCCTTTCAGAGTATGTGTTGCTGTGTACAAAGGAATTTCCATCAATAAAAGCTGATCTCTTCTCTCTGTCTGATGTATGTTCCACTCCACCCCACCACCCTCTCCCCGTCTCCACCAGGCTTCTTGCCTTCTGTCTTTTCCAGGGCTGGGAACAGGGGCTGAGAGAGAGAGGAGAGAGTAGGGTTTGATAGATGGTATTGTCAACACCCAAGAGGCACTCAATACGTGTGTGAATGGCTTCCTACGTGGTTGGTCTATTGCCTTCTTCAGCCTGTTAACCTGAGGCAAGCAAGCTGGTTAACCTTGGACATGTCACTGAACTTCTCTTAATAAATAAATAGTTTCCCAATCTGCAAAGTGAGGAGGGAGTTTGGACAAGAGGATCTCCGAGGGTTCTTCCAACTGTGACATTTTGTGAACCTGAGATGCTACCATTTTAAGAAACAGTTATGTGAATTCAAGATGCTAGGATTCAGTGACACACCCCAGACAATTCGGATTTCTATTTCTACTCTGCAGTGATTTTTGGATTCTCCAGTCCTGTTGCTTTTTTTTTTTTTAAATTTACTTATTTATTTGAAATGCAGAGTTACATAGAGGCAAAGACAGAGAGAGAGAGAGAGAGAGAGAGAGAGAGAGAGAGACAGAGAGAAGTCTTCCATCTGCTGGTTCACTCACCAGATGGCCGCAATGGCTGGAGTTGCACCGTTCCGAAGCCAGAAGTCAGAAGCCAGGAGCCTCCTCCAGGTTTCCTACGTGGGTGCAGGGGCCCAAAGGACTTGGGCCATCTTCTACTGACTTCCCACGCCATAGCAGAGAGCTGAATTGGAAATGGAGCAGCCGGGACTCGAACCGGCGTCCATATGGGATGCCGGCACTGTCGGTGGCAGCTTTACCCACTACGCCACAGCGCTGGCCCCCAGTTGGTTTTATTTCATGAATACCATTTAAAAAAAAAATTCTGACAATGTGATTCTAATATTCTCTGATATTAAGATGTGTCTGTGTTAAGAGCACAGACAGGAGACCCCAAAGTGGGCTCACACTCTGACTTACCCTCTCAGAATCTTTAAAACGTTAGACAAATCCAAGTTTGCCTTCTGGTTCTGCCACTCACTCTCCTGTAACCTGGGGCAAATCTTTGCTTCTCCTTGGGCTTTATCTTCCTCCTGAGCATGCTGAGAATAGATCTACCTGTCTGCGTCACGAAGATTAGCAAGACTGCCAGGAGCCCAGCACAGGGGCTGGCGCACAGTTGGGCAAGTGTGCTGTGATTCGTGGCTCTTGTTTTGATTAAAGCTCAGGTGAGAGTTCCTTCTGTCCTTTCTTTCCTCCTTCCCTTCTGCATCCCCATCTCATTGAACCTGTGCTTTCCCCACAACCTCACCTTCACCTTCCCGCCTCACTCACAGTTTCAGTCATTCAACTCATCTGCTCATTCATCCATTCAAAAATCTCATTCATTTCTTCCCCCCCCCCTTCCTTTCTGCCTTATTTACTCTTGCAGCAAGAAATGTGTGAGCACCTGCTGGGTGCAAGACCTCAAGCTAAATACTGTGAAGGGATCAAAAGTAAGACAGTGGCCTTGTTCTCCATCTCCCTGGGGAGATGATTCTTTGGGAAGAAGGCAGGGTGTGAGGGGCCAAAATAATTGAGCCGAAATGGTTTCAGGTAATGAGCAAGACATGTCTCTGGCCCAAAGAAGAGGGAGCTGCCCAGGTGCGTGGGGATGGGGGCGGGGGGGGGGGAGGTGTCCAGGTGGGCTTGCCAGAGGAAGAGGGAGTGAGAATTGGGCCTGGAAAGCTGGGAAGATTTTTGAATGGGAGGCAGGGGATGGGGGAGACAGGGCCTGTCAGGACACGGAGCTAATGGAGGGCTCCAGGTCACGTTGGGGAATGGTAGGTAGGTTACCCTGTGGCTGAGGTGGACATCATTCTGCCCTTCACTTCTGCAGACAGAAGTGTTGGCGTGGGAGAGGACAAGTTCAGGTCAGGCGGCTGTCCTGGGAGCCATGAGCTGTAGTAGATTCCTGGGTGTGTAACAGAGTCAGCTGAGCAGGTGGACAGTCTGTGAGGAGTGGGAGGGGGCAATTTTGTAGCAGTTGTGTGCATGTCTGTGCGTGAAGCCTGTGTGCATTGTTGTGCATCTGAGGGAACATGAATGTGTGACACCTGCTGTGAGGAGTTCTGTGTGTGTGTGAGGGTGATTGTGTGAGCTGGTGAGCTTTTTGATTGGTGGGCTCTATGAGTGTGTCTGGTGGATGTAATCATAAGACCGGGTGTGGGTGGCTTTGAAGCATGTGAGGCTGTGGCTTTTAGGGGGCCAGGTAAGTGTCAGGCAGGATGGTCCCACACTTGGACACACATGACTTGTCTCTGTGGTCTTAGGAGGCCGAGGTGGCTGCTGAGCACCCTGTGTGGTCCTTGGCATGCATATGGCAAGATACGCAGAAGTGAATCAAAGCAGTCCACTGCCCTTGGGCAACAGGAGCAGGCAGTGGCCATGAAGACAGATGCTCTAAGAATCCCAGTTTAGCTGGTGATAAGAACTGGCAGGACAGAGGTGTGAACCAAAACTTTGAGGAAGCAGTAGTGGCCAACCGCACCAGGTTCTGTGGAGGGCAGAAGGGAGTCGGAACGTACAGATGCCACAATTGGAAAATGAGTCCATCCAGACTGGTCAGGTGCAGGGATGAAGAGCAGAGAGGGCGTATGCTGGGCAGAAGAAATGAAGAAAGAACATAAACACTGGCTTGGAGCTGTGGACAGGCTTGCCGTGGTATCGGAGCCATACGTGGCCTGCTGCTGCCCATGTTCGGCAGCTTGCTGGGCAAGTGGGAGGCAGAGGACTGGGCAGATTCACAGGTGCTTCTTTTGAAAAAGAGTTATTCATTTATTTATTTCTTTGTTTGTTTGTTGAAAGACCAAGTGATGGAGAGAGGGAGAGATCTTTACTCCCCAAAATGGCTTCAACAGCCAAGACTGGGCCAAGCCAAAGCCAAGAGCCAGGAATTCCATCCACGTCTCCCTCCCAGGGGCCCAAGCACTTGGGCCATCTTCCGCTGCCTTTCAAGGTGCATTTAGCAGGGAGCTGGATCAGAAGTGGAGCAGCAGGGACTCAAATCATCTCTGTAATATGGAATGTGGGTGTCCCAAGTGGCAGCTTAACCCTCTGCACCACAACACCTGTCCTCACAGGAGCTTCTGAAGCTCCAAGTGGCCCACTGTTCTAAAATGAGAAGGGTGGTGGTGGAATTCTTGTCCTGTGCAACACTGAGAAAGTCACTTTGACCATCTGGGCCTCAGTGTGGATCTATGGGGTTGGACGGCTCCACCCCAGCCCCTTGGCTCTTCTACCCTTGGCCACATCCACATCCTCGCTCTTGACCTTGGGAGCTTCTTCCATCCAATCTTGATCTTTCTAGCTGCCTCCCATGTTGCTTCCTCATTTACCCAGTCCACACATATTTTCCCGGCATCTGGCCTCCTACATGCCACTGTGGGGACGTGCAGGGCGATAGAGAATGAAAGGACTCTGCACAGTGCCCAAGGTAGTCATGGCATGAGGTTTTTGTTCAGCTACACTTTGATTTGAATCCTGGCTCCACCACTTCTGAGCTGCAAAGCTGTGGGCAAGTTCCTTCTCTCTGTACCTCAGTTTCATCACCTGGGTTCTTTCCTTCAGGGAGAATAATCTGGAACTTGCAGAATTGCTAGGCTTAGCA
The DNA here is from genome assembly GCF_051225735.1 of Oryctolagus cuniculus. Taxonomy (NCBI): domain Eukaryota; kingdom Metazoa; phylum Chordata; class Mammalia; order Lagomorpha; family Leporidae; genus Oryctolagus; species Oryctolagus cuniculus. The sequence continues at coordinate 36,894,352 of NC_142888.1, read as the reverse complement.
AGAAGCAGGTATGCAACCAATGACAACTGTGATTTTTAGGGTTGCGAAGAAGCAGAGCTGGGATTCCAAGTCAGGTCTGTGCTCTTGGGAAGTCTGCATTTGCCCACTCTCTACCCAGCCCCTTGAGTGGCTTCCTTCTCCCCTGCCAGCCCCTGTGCTGAGCCAAGCTGAGCTCACAGCTGTAATCCCTGTGGCACTGGGCTCAGGCAGTGGAAACAGCTCGCAGGAGAACTGTCAGAGGAGAGAGAAGCAACTGCTGCCCAGCCGCCCCCCACTGCCACCGGCAGCCGGCTCTAGTCTCCTTGAGCAGTCCTCTCCTTCCAGAGTCCAAAGCCCTTGGCCCCATCTAGGTGTACTGATGTCCCTGTCTTGTGTCCTTGTCTCTCACTTGCACCCCTCCCTTCCAGCCTAAGTTGTCATGGGGATAGTCCTCGGCATCCCTAGCTTCCTCTTGCCCTCATCTTATGGTATCTATGGCAACAGCCCCCATTCATTTCCATGGCAACTGCATCCCGATCCCATCCCCTGCTGGCTGCATGGCTCCGGGCAGTGCCAAGACAGGGAAGGAGGGAGAGAAGACCTCCCACTTGGAGCAGGAACTGGGGAGGGTCGGTACCTCTGCCATGGGCAAGCCCCAAATCCCTAGGGAATGTCTCCCCATCTTAGCGAGGTTCTGGTACTCCTCCAGTAATACCAGCTTCTCCTAGGCAAGGCCCAGTCCCCAAGCTTCCTCCCCCAGGAAGCCTTCAAGACAGCAGGGAAACCAGCACAAGCTTTGCCCTTTGCATCCTCGTTCTGCCACTTGCTAGCTTGGAGACCTCTGGCAGTCACTTCCTGTCTCAGAGCCTTTTTCTTTAGCTGTAAAGTAGGAACCCTAATTCTCCGCTCACGTTTGCCATGCAGATGAAATAATGCGTGGAAAATGCCTGACATAGGGAAGGTGCGCAGCAAGTGCAAGTTTATTTTTATTCCACTCAGCCACCCCCAAGCAGAAGGGATCGCTCTGCTGCGCTCCCCCAGCACTTCCTCTGTGCTCCAGCCCTGATAACTTTCTGCTTTGTACTGTGGTTATTTGTGTAACACGGCTAATCCCCCACCCCGCAGAGGATGCTCCCCAGTCTCCTGCACTGCATAACCTGGCACACAGGGCATGGGGGCACGGGTCTGCCATGGGCTGGAGGGTCATGTCTGTCTGCATAGATGCCTGTCTGTTTTCATATATTTGTGGATGTGTGCTTTTTTCCTAGGTTTTTTTTTTTCAGCCTTTGTGTTTGTGTGTGTGTGTGTGTGTGTGTGTGAGAGAGAGAGAGAGAGAGAGAAATTCCCATGGGATGAGTGATTTGGGGGTCTTCGATTTGGGGTGTTCTACATGCCCAGGTTCATTTCTTCAGCAGTAAGTATGCTGTCAGAAGCAGTATCCTCAAGCCCCTCAAACACTCTTTTTTAAATAATTATTTTATTTATTTGAAAGAGTTACACAGAGAGAGGTAGAGCCAGACAGAGAGGTCTTTCATCTGCTGGGTCACTCCCCAGATGGCTGCAATGGCCAGAGCTGAGCTGATCCGAAGCCAGGAGCCACGAGCTTCTTCCAGGTCTCTCATGTGGGTGCAGGGGCCCAAGGATTTGGGCCATCTTCTACTGCTTTCCCACACCATAGCAGAGAGCTGGACTGGAAGTGGAGCAGCCAGGACTTGAACCGACACCCATATGGGATGCTGGCGCTGTCTGTAAGTCAGCCCATGAGTAGAAGGGCATATCTAAGCTACATGTTGAAGGGGAAGCAGGAGGTAGCTATGTTGGGGTAATAGGGTAGAGGGTATTTGAAACAGGACTAAGGTCAGGTCTCATCCATGGCCAGGGTGAGGCAGCTGGAGATGATCCTGAGGAGGGTGATTTCTAGAAAACCTAAGTTTCATCATGTCCCTCTTCTGCTTACCTCAGTCCGAGCAAAAGCTTAAAGGTTTAATCCTGGGCTCAGTGCGCTTCATGATTTGGCCCCTATGATCTCTCTGCTCATATCTCCTTGTCACTCCCCTCTCCCTCATTCACTCTGCTCTGGCTACACTGGCCTCTTCACTCTTCCTCAGACATGCCAGGCAAAGTTCTTCCTCACGGCCTTTGCACTGGCTGTACTGTCTATTTGGACTGCTCTTGGTTTAGCTATTCCCCATCTCTATCAGTTTCATCAGGGCTCAGCTTATAGGCCATTTCTCCAAAAAGGGCTTTTCTGGCCAACACATGGAAAACAGCACTTTGGGGGCAAAGGTTTAGCACAGTGATTAGGACGTTGCTTGAGATGTCCACATCCCATATCAGAGTGGCTAGCATGAGTCTTGGCTCATCCACTTGCAATCCAGCTCCCTGCTCATGTGCACCCTGGGAAGCAGCAGGTGATGGCTCAAGTACTTGGTCCTGCCATTTATGTGGGAGACCCAGATGGAATTCCTGGCTCCTGGCTTCAGCCTGGCTCAGCTCTGGCAGTTGCAGCCATTTGGAGAGTGAACCAACAGATGGAAGACTCTCTCTCTCTCTCTCTCTCTCTCTCTCTGGCTATCTCTGTGTCTCTACACTTTTCAAATAAAAATGAAATTAAATACAAATTTTTTTAAAAAATAGCGTCTTTTAGCACTCTGCTTTATTTTCCTTCCCAGCACTGTCCCTATCTAAATGATAGTATTTATTTATTCGGACATTTCTTTATAATCTTCTCTGGAACATCACTCCTCTGAGGAACCCTTCTTGTTCATCTTGTTCGTTGTTGTATTTCGAACATCTAACACTGTGCCTAGTCCATAGCAGGTACAGAGTTGTTCTTTGTTCAGTGAGTTACAGAGATCTGGGGAAAGGTTTATATATATATATATATATATTTGTGTGTGTATATATTATATATATATATACACACACATACATACATACACTATATGAGAGGCAGAAAGATTGAGAGAGAGAGAGAGAAAGAGAGAGAGCTCCCATCTCTGGATGACTTCCTAAATGCCCACAATGGCTGGGGCTTGACCAGGCCCAAGCCAGGAGCCAGGAACTCAATTCAGGTCTCCCAGGAGGATGGCAGGGATCCAGCTACTTGAGACGTTGCTGCTGCCTCCCAGCAAGCGCATCAGCAGGAAGCTAGAATCAGGAACGGGAGGCACGTGTTAAACTCAGGCACTCTGATATGGGATGCTGGCATTTTAACCACTGGAGCAAACAAATGCCCACACCAAGGGAGAAGAGTTTTAATAAAAGAATGAAATGGTCACATGTGTACTTTTTATAAAAAAGATTTATTTGAAAGGTCAAGTTACAGATAGGCACACACACACACACACACACACACACAGGTCTTCCATCCACTGGTTCACTCCCCAGTTGGCTGCAGTGGCTAGAGCTGCGCTAATCAGAAGCCAGGAACCAGGAGCTTCCTCCAGGTCTCCCACGTGGGTGCAGGGGCCCAAGGACTTGGGCCATCTTCTACTGCTTTCCCAGGCCGTAGGAGGGAGCTGGATCAGAAGTGGAGCAGCCCAGACTCGAACCAGCACCCATATAGGATGCCAGCACTACAGGTGGCGGCTTCACCCACTACACCACAGCACTGGCCCCCAAATGTGTATTTTTTATAGATTTATTTATAAGTCAGAGTTACAGAGAGGCAGAAAGAGAGAGAGAGAGAGAGGTCTTCCATCTGCTGGTTCACTCCCCAAATGGCCGCGACGGCTGGAACTGCACTGATCTGAAGCCAGGAGCCAGGAGCTGTTTCCAGGTCTTCCATGTGGGTGCAAGGGACCAAGGACTTGGGCCATCTTCCACTGGTTTCCCAGGCCATAGCAGAGACCTGGACCGGAAGTGGAGCAGCCAGGACTCTAACCAGCACCCATATGGGATGCTGGCACTGCAGGCGGTGGCTTTACCTGCTAATGCCACAGCACTGGCCCCGAGATGTGTACTTTTGAAAGTTCCGTCCAGCCATAAGATGGAGAATGGAGTGGAAGCAGAGCTGGGTAGGAAGCTGAGGTAAAAGTTCAGGTGAGAATCATATTTATTAGAGAAGCTCTGTTCCAGGCCCTGTGTTCTGGGTTCACTAGGAGATGACCAAATTCCCTTCCTGTGCTAGGATTCTGGGAGCCATGAACACCAATAAGTGTCAGGCTTTACCAAAGCTAACCTGTGCCATAAGGACAGACACGGGCTGTGTGGGGGGAACCCTGGCCAGGATGAGCAATCCTTTTGGACTGGAGGCATGTGATCTGAATCTCAACGGAACTAGGCGTTGGGGGGCATCTTTCAGATTGCACATGGCAGCGATGATGGGGATAGCGTATCAGATGGAATGTAGCACCTGTGCAGTTTGGGAGGTGGAACACAGAGGAGCATTTGAGAGAGGATCTGGGCCAGGCTGGAGGGTGGCTAGAGAAGGGGCTGGCAGCCAGCCCTGCAGTATGACTTAATGTTTAGGAGTGTGAGCTCTGGAGCCAGACTTCCTGGATTTGAATCCTGATGCTGTCCTTAGTCGCTGTGTGACTGTGGATATTGCACTTGACCTCTCTGGGCCTCAGCTTCTTGATGTGTAAAATGAAGATAAAAGTAACAATTCCTATCTCACAAAGGCTGCTTGTAAGAGCAAATAAGTGATTAGCTGTCCCTCCAATGACAGAAGGAGGAATTTGGGCTCTTAAGCGCAACGGGAGCTATGGATGGTTCATGAACACAGGTGACAGTTGATGGAAAGCGGGCTTGAGCTGTGTGCTGGGAGGGGAGTGGGGGCAGGACCCTACAGACCAGAGGGAGAGGAGAGGAGCATCTCAGTTGGCTGGGCTGGCTGCTGGGCTGCATCTGGTCCCTGGGAGCTGCCATCAAGTGCCCCCAAGGCCCAGGAAGAGGGAGACTTTGGGGTGGAGGGCAGGCTCCCAGCCAGTTTCTGCTTTGCTCCTGGCTGTGAGGCAGGCTAACAACCAGGGAGGGTGTAGGCCAAGCAGTGGGTGGGGGTTCCCAGTAGGGCGGAGTCCAGCTCTAGCTCAGCAGCCTGGGGGCCCAGCCTCCAGGCTGCAACCTCCCCCCCTCCTCCCCGGCACACCCAGCCCCCAGTGCAAAGTGCTCAGCTGCAAGGTTGGCAGACTTCTTGCAGCTCGAGCTCCCGCGCTGCTAGGGACCGACCGCCCCCCACAACACACACACCCACCCCAGCTCACCTTTGTCCTGTGCCCTGGTCACTGCCAATTTGGGACTGGGGAGGAGTCTTTGAACCCTTTGAGCAGCCAAGAGCCCCCCAACCTTGCACGCCCCCAGCCAGACCGCTCTCTGGGCCCCAGCCACACCCATTCTCCCCCACAGCCTCCTCCGTGCCTGCCGCACGTTCCTCCCCTCCTGCACCCTCCCAGTTCTCCCCGCCTCTGTGGCTCCTCACCAGGCCCCGGCTCGGCTCAGGGCGCCTGGGCTGTCGCCACCTGGGTTCCCAGGCAGCCTGGTTGCCATGGCACCATGGGAGCAGGTCTGCTGGAACAACAGCTCTGGATAACCAGGGCAAGCAAGACCCGGGGCCCAGCGCCTGCCACTCTGCAGCCTGCAGCCCCTCGCCCCCTCTCCCAGGCGAGCGGAGGAGGAGGCCATGAGGAGGAAAAGGAAGCTGCCCCGCAGGGCGGCTCTGTACCTGTGAGGATGCTGCACTGGCCAGGGAGGCTGCGGGCAGGGGCGGGGCCGCAGGGGCAGGAGGCCGGGCTGGGGATGGCGGGCTGGGGATGGCCTGGGGATGGCGCTTGTCTGGGTGATACTGGGGATGGGACTGGGAGGGAAAGCACAGCACTGCTGTGTGGGGGATGAGGCTGTGAGGGGCAGAGGGGCGGGGAGGGGTGGGGCTGTGAGGGCACGGGACTGTTAGAAGGAGGCCCCTGAGGGGACAGGGCTGAGCAGGACTGGGACAAAGCCTGGGGTGATAGAGCCTTGAGAGCAAGGAGTGTAAGAGGCTGGATCGAGGAGGGGCCAGGCTGAAGGGGCACCTGAGGATGCAGCGGTCAAGGCCATGGGCCTGAAGGCCAGGGACTGTGGGCACCGTGAAGAGACAGCTCTGGCCTGTAAGTGGTGGGGTCCCTGTCTCTGCGGGAAAACAGGGGCGGATGGGCTTGAGGGGGGGGCGGTGGGCAGGGATCTGCTCCACCCACTTTCAATCTGGCCCAGCACACCCCTCTCCGGATCCCACATCCTGCCTCATCTTATCTCATACCCACAGTGTGGAGGGTGATGCCCCAGGCAGTGACCTGAGCACAGCGGTTGATAGTCCTGGGAGCCAGCCCCCCTACCGGCTGAGCCAGCTGCCTCCCACCAGCAGCCACATGGGGGGCCCCCCTGCTGGGGTGGGCCTTCCCTGGGCTCAGCGGGCTCGCCTCCAGCCGGCCAGTGTCGCCCTGAGGAAGCAGGAGGAGGAGGAGATAAAGCGCTCCAAGGCCTTATCGGACAGCTATGAACTCTCCACGGACCTGCAGGATAAGAAGGTGCAGAATGGGACTGGGAAGGCGTGCTGCCCACAGCCAAGGGAGGAGTCGGCTGTGGCACTCGAGGGGTATCCGGGGTGGAGGGAGGGGTAGGGAGACCTGAATCGGAGATGTAAAGATACATGAGACCTGACTTGATCCCTAAAAACTTGGTCTAGTGGGGCAAGCACACAAATGAGTTGATAGAATATTTTGTGTAGCGAGAGAGAGAGAGAGAGAGAGAAAGAGAGAAAGAAAACAAAATACTCTTTAAGAAAACACCTGGAAGAATATATACCAAAATGTTAACTGTGTTTATATATAGGGCTTTGGACACTATGTGAACTCACTTTCCTGCCTCTTTCCTCTCTCCCTCCCTCTCTTCCTTCTTTCTCTCTTTCCCTCACTCTCTGTCCTCCTCTGTCATCCTCTCTCCTTCGTTTTCTCCTTCCTGTTTATTTCTTCCTTTCTTTCATTTTTTTTATTTCTATGCTACTTTCTCTGTTTTTGAGTCATCAATATGTACTTCCTATACATTAAACCAAACACAGTCCAAATCCCACGTGACCAGTGCTATCTGGGCTTCCAAGGGAGGAGACAGCACCCCAGCACAGCCTGGCACCTTGGGGCGGCTCCAGGCGTTAGCTGGGACTCGGGTGGGGTGGAGCTGTGGTTGACGGCCTAGAGGCTGTTGGGAATTTCTGACCTTGTTGCCTTCCACCCTGCCTGCCAGGTGGAAATGCTGGAGAGGAAGTATGGGGGCTCCTTCCTGAGCCGCAGGGCTGCCAGGACCATCCAGACAGCCTTCCGCCAGTACCGCATGAACAAGAACTTTGAGCGGCTCCGCAGCTCAGCTTCGGAAAGTCGCATGTCCCGCCGTATCATCCTTTCCAACATGCGGATGCAGTTCTCCTTCGAGGAGTACGAGAAGGCACAGAACCCCGCGTACTTCGAGGGCAAGCCTGCCTCGCTGGACGAGGGTGCCATGGCTGGTGCCCGGAGTCATCGGCTTGATCGGGGGCTCCCGTATGGAGGCTCCTGTGGTGGGGGCATTGATGGCGGTGGAAGCTCTGTCACCACGTCTGGAGAGTTCTCCAATGACATCACAGAGCTTGAAGACTCCTTCTCGAAACAGGTCAGGATCCCTGAAAAGTGCCTTTCTTCCCCATTCCCCACACTCTGGCTCCTCCTACTCCTTTCTAACTATATAATCCGAGCTGAATGACATGGCCTGACCAGCATTTAATGACAAGAGAGAGCTACAATCTGAGTTGGCACTGGGAGAATGAGGAAGAATTGACAAGACAAAAACAAAAATGACATTGTTAAACGAGGTAAACTGCAGGTGTATAGAACGGATAAGAAAATGAAAGTTCTCAGCATTTGGAGTTTGATCTGCTGTCAAATAAAGCTTTAATTAACAGGTCATGAGCTCCTACCATGTGCCCGGTGCTGTGTCTGCCCCATAATAGACTCACGGGTCAGAGATGATTATTCCCATTTTACAAATGTGGAGACTGAGGCTAAGGAGCTGACCCTGGTCCTTATTCTCAAAGATCTCCTAGTCCGGTAGGAAATGACCGGCATATGTGTACATCACAATCTTTCTCAGCTAGAGTGTGCTCACAGCCATGAGAAAGGGATCTCTTAGAGTAGTACCACAGGGACTCAGGACGGGGAGGAGGTTTTCTTTGAGGGGAACAGAGACTGCTTCTCTGAGAACACAGCACTGGACCTGGGCCTTGGCAGACAGAGAAGGTTTAGCAGGTTAGAGAGTTGGAAGGGTGTTGCCCGCATAGACACTGCTTCCGCAAAAACAGAAGGGTGGGCATGTCACTGGCATCGCAGGAAGTGGGAGATCACCATAGCCTTCAGTGCATCAGGTGCCTGCGCAGGTGCGAATCCCAGCTCCGCCATTTCCCAGCAGTGGGACCTTGGGCAAACTGTTTAAGCTCGCTGAAACATGACCAATAAAATGGAGAGGTTTTTTTTTTTTTTTTTTTTTTTTTTTTGACAGGCAGAGTGGACAGTGAGAGAGAGAGACAGAGAGAGAAAGGTCTTCCTTTGCCGTTGGTTCACCCTCCAATGGCCGCCGCTGCAGCCGGCGCACCGCGCTGATCCTGGCAGGAGCCAGGTGCTTTTCCTGGTCTCCCATGGGGTGCAGGGCCCAAGCACCTGGGCCATCCTCCACTGCACTCCCTGGCCATAGCAGAGAGCTGGCCTGGAAGAGGGGCAACCGGGACAGAATCCGGCGCCCCGACCGGGACTAGAACCCGGTGTGCCGGCGCCGCAAGGTGGAGGATTAGCCTATTGAGCCACGGCGCCGGCTTGGAGAGGTCTTTTTTAGAGTTGTTGTGAAGATTACATTCAGCTAGGTAATACACACGTGAAAGCACCTGGTAGCTGCTAAGTATGTAGTAGCTTTCTTCCTAAAGCCAGGGAGGGACTTGGTAGAAACTGCTGAATGAATGAAGCTTTATAAGACAAGAAACCACACTCTGTTCTAAACTCTGGGACCTGCCCTGGCTGTCAGCCTGGGCATGCTTCCGTGGAGCGAGTGATGAGGTGGAGGAAAGGAAAGAGATATCGAAGGGGCGTTCTGTATCATTCATGCATCCATTCATACAGCAAAGGCATAGATGACATCTCCTTTGCGTCTAGCAGTGTGCTGACCTTGAACTAGAAACAGGGACTCCAAGCCCATCCCCCAGCCAGGGGGGAATGAGGAATAGGAGATCACTGGTAGCAGAGGTGGAGCAACTAGGCCTGGTCCCAGCTCTTAGTGCTATTCAAGTCTGATGGGGAAGTGGATTAGTTATGTATCGCTGGGTAACAAATTATCCCCAAAATGTAGTAGCTTAACAGCTGACCTTAGAGGCTGAGCTGAAACTGGTATTATCTCATTGTTGACTAGCTCATCCAGTTTCTGAGGGCTAGGAAGCTGAGAGCGGCTTAGCTGAGTGGTTTGGACTCAAGGTCTCTCAGGAGGCTGCAGTCTGATAGTAGGGTGGGATCTCAACCTCTGAAGACTCAGTTGGGCCTGACAGTTCTGCCTGCAAGTGTATGCACTTGGCTGTTGACAGGAGGAGTCAGCTGCTTCCCTTGTGAACCTCTCTCTAGGACTGCTTAGGACCTGGCTTCCCCTAGGCAAGGAGTCTGAGACACACAGAGTCATTTACCAGCTAATCTCAGAAGTAGCATGCCTGCCCTTCTGCCATGGGCTGCTACAATGTGGAGCCTGGGGGTCTGACTACCAGGAGTTGGGGGATCATATAGACTGCAGGTAGAGGCTGCATACCACGGGGAGGTGGAGTGTGGTCCAGATTCTAACAGGCAAATATGATGGATTTCCTAAGACTGCATCACTCAGATGGCTCTGGCAGCCCAAAGGAAGCTGGAGTTTTGGTTTGCCCTGGCCAGGACGGGGTGGGGAGATGGCTGGTGAGGGTGGGGGTTGCAAAATGACAGCAGAGGCAAAGGAATGTGACTCGAAACAGACAGAAGGTAGAGTTTGGCTTAGGTCTATAGGGACATAAAGGACAGGTTGAGTGTTTGGCAAGGGAACTCGTGGGCACTGTGAGTCCCAGGTGCTGTGAGCTCACCGTGACTTGCCGGAAGTTAGTACATAGACCCCTCGGGAAGAGGCAGGGGAACTCACCTTGGCTGACCCACCAGGAACACTCCCTCCTCTTCCTTCCTTCCCTCCCCCACTCCCACCCCTCCATCATTCTTCCCTTCTTCTCTCCTCTCTTTCTTTCCTTTTCCCTCTTCTCCTTCCCCGCCCCCAACCCCACCTTGTGCAGGTCAAGTCTCTGGCTGAATCCATCGATGAGGCCCTAAACTGCCACCCTTCAGGGCCCATGTCTGAGGAGCCGGGGTCAGCCCAGCTGGAGAAGCGGGAGTCAAAAGAACAGCAGGAGGACAGCTCAGCCACATCCTTCAGTGACCTTCCCCTCTACCTGGATGACCCAGTGCCCCCACAGTCCCCTGAACGACTGCCCAGTGCAGAGCCCCCACCCCAGGGCCGACCCGAGTTCTGGGCACCAGCTCCTCTCCCACCAGTTCCACCACCAGTGCCACCAGGGACCCGGGAAGATGGGAGCCGTGAGGAAGGCACTCGCAGGGGTCCCGGGTGCCTGGAATGCCGGGATTTCCGGCTGCGGGCTGCCCACCTTCCCCTGCTCACCATTGAGCCTCCTAGTGACAGCTCCGTGGACCTGAGTGACCGCTCGGATCGCGGCTCTGTCCACCGCCAGCTGGTGTACGAGGCTGATGGCTGCAGCCCCCATGGGACCCTCAAGCACAAGGGGCCACCAGGCAGGGCCCCCATCCCACACCGCCACTACCCAGCCCCTGAGGGCCCAGCTCCAGCCCCACCAGGTCCCCTGCCCCCAGCCCCCAACAGTGGCACCGGGCCCAGTGGTGTGGCTGGGGGTCGGAGGCTGGGGAAATGCGAGGCAGCAGGCGAGAACTCTGATGGAGGAGACAATGAGAGCCTGGAGAGCTCCAGCAATTCCAATGAGACCATCAACTGCAGCTCCGGCTCCTCTTCTCGGGACAGCCTGAGGGAGCCCCCAGCCACTGGCCTGTGCAAGCAGACATACCAGCGGGAGACCAGGCACAGCTGGGACTCCCCAGCCTTCAACAACGACGTGGTGCAAAGGCGGCACTACAGAATCGGCCTCAACCTCTTCAATAAGTACGTGCTCCCTGTCTTGGCCTCCTCAGCCCTGGGCACTTTGTTCTCTGTAGCAGCTCTCCCAGCAGCGATCCTGGGCTTTGTAGGCTGCGGTTTCTCTCTAGCGCACCTGACTAGCGGTGTGACCTTGGGCAAGATGCTCTGAGCCTCGACTGCCCCCAACTGCCACTTATTAGAGGGGAGACCATATGGTGTGTAAAGAACCTTAGTCTGGCAGGTGGGAGACCTTGCCCCCTGGTCCGTCTTTGGCCACTTACCGCGTGGCCTGGGGCAACGTGTGTTCCTTCCTTGGACTTAAGGTTTTCCATCTCTGTGCTCGAAGGGTGTGTATGTTTGCAATGTGGGGAGGCGGGGTGGTTGCCAGACTACTCAGTGACTGCCACCGAGCTCTTTCCGGGTGCCTGGTATTGTGCCAGGTGCTTAGGAGTAGGGTGGGAGGGTGACATTTGATTAGAAAATAATTAGAAAACATTAAATGTAATTAGAAAACATTAGCTGTAGTGCAAGGCATTAGATGTAATTCCTTAATGCCTTACATCGTTATAGCTTATTAAACACTGCCACCTATATTTAATTCTCACAATAACTCAGCAAGGTAGGTAATGTGGCCCGATTTCATAGATAAGGCACTGAGGCTTGGAGAAGTAAATTGTCTAAAATCCCACAGCTGGGAAGTGATGGATCGGGGCTGCCTCAAGCGCCAGATTTGCTTTCAAATTTTAGCCTCATGTGGCCCTAAGGTCCTGACGTTCTGAGTAAGTGCAGAACAACTCCCACCCAGATTATGGCCTTGCTCTCTGAAAATCTAAGGAGCAGCTTGTCTGCAAAAACATTCACAGTCGAGGGCGAGCATTTGCCCTAGTGCCCAACATACAAGACGCCTGCCTTCCATATTGGAGCACCTGGGTTCAAGTCCTGCCTCTGGCCCCTGACTCCAGCTTCCTGCTAATGCACACCTGGAAGGCAGCAGGCGATGACCCGAGTAATTGTGCTCCTGCCGCCCACATGGGAAGCCTGGATTGAGTTCCTGGCTTTCAGCTTCATCCTTGGCCCAGCCTTGGCTGTTGAGGGCATTTGGGGAGTGAACCAGCAGATGGGAACTTTTTGTCTTTCTCTGTCTCTCAAATCAATTTTTTAAAGATTTATTTATTTATTTGAAAGTCAGAATTACAGGGAGAGGGGAAGAGGGAGAGGGAGAGGGAGAGAGAGAGAGAGAGAGAGAGAGATCGATCTTCCATCTGCTAGTTCATTCCCCAAATGGCCACAACAGCCAGGCCTGAGCCAGGCTGAAGCCAAGAACTAAGAGCTTCTTCCGGGTCTCCCACGTGGGTGCAGGGACCCAAGGACTTGGGCCATCTGCCACTGCTTTCCCAGATGCATTTGCAGGCAACTGGATTGGAAGTGGAACAGCCGGGACTCGAACCAGCACCCATATGGGATGCTGGCACTCTAGGCAGTGGCTTTACCCCCCCTTTACCACAGCACCACCACCCCCCAATAATAAAAAAAAAGAAGAAGAAGAAGAGGAGGAGGAGGAGAAAAGGAACACTCAAAGAGGCTGAGTGATACCTGCCTAGGTGGGATGTGGGACATGCAACAGGCACCTGTTCACTTCATCTCTGCTCTGGGGGTCTGTGAGTTGAAGAGTAGGCCTGAGCCTGGGGCTCCCACCTTCTCTTGGGACTGCTTGGTGTCTGCTGGGAACATCAAAGCTCCTGGCACAGAACAGGCTGTCGTTGATACCAATTGTCTCCCAACTAGTATGGCTGCAGTGAAGGAAGAAGCTGGGTTGAGGATGCCTTGGAATTTTGAAGCTCTGTGAAATGAGCAAGTGGATTCCTCTCCCTGGGCCTCCATTCTCTCATCTGTACCGTGAAAAGATTGGACCCGATCATAGATTCAACTTCCCTTGGTTCTTTGAGGCCCTGGGTTTGTTGACTGTAAGAAATGGGACAGAGGGCACACAGTTCCAGTAGGGCTGTCTTGTCATCTCCCTCCCCTCTTTCTGCAGGAAGCCAGAGAAGGGTATCCAGTATCTCATCGAGCGGGGCTTCCTGTCAGATACACCGGTTGGAGTGGCCCATTTCATCCTGGAGCGGAAAGGCCTGAGCCGGCAGATGATAGGGGAATTCCTAGGGAACCGGCAGAAGCAGTTCAACAGAGATGTGTTGGAGTGAGGACCCCCAGGGCTGGGCAGACGGGCCAGGGGTTCCTGGAAAAGGAGAGGGAGAGCGGGAGGGAGGATGGGGGCAGCCTGTCCCTTTTGCCCAGATAAACTTCTCAAAATAGGATGAATAGGCCATCCTGCTCCCATACCCTTGGTCTGATCTATGGCCTGTTGGGGAGGGCGGGAGGGCTCCATTTTTCCCTCTCTGAAATGACTGGACTGATGGAAGAGACCCTGTGTGTCTTGCTGCAATTTCCTGGTTGGGGGGAGGGAGGTGGATTCCATTGCAGACATTCTGTCATCCCACACGCTTGCCCAGGGCCATAGATGACAGCATGGGCAGGCTCTCGGCAGGGGGTGCCGGTCCCTCTCTGAGCAAATGTGGGTGGGTCGGAGGTTTTCTGCAGAGGAATTGAAAGTGCCCCACCCCTCTCTGCTCTTCAGCTGTGTGGTAGATGAGATGGACTTCTCCTCCATGGATCTGGATGATGCACTCCGCAAGTTCCAATCCCATATCCGGGTTCAGGGCGAAGCCCAGAAAGTGGAGCGCCTCATCGAAGCCTTCAGGTGTGCCTGCTTCCTACTCCTGAGGCTGCTCCCCCCCCCTTTGCTGTGGGGGGACTGGCGGAGCATGTGCTGACGAGTCACTACTCTGAGCATCATACTTGCCTCTCCAAAAAAGAGAAATGTCATGTGCTATCTCGCAAGGCAGTTGTGAGGGTCAGAGGTAGTTCATAGCAGGTGCCCCACACAGCACCACTGTGAGGTAGGCGCTTCCAGGATTATTCCTATTCTGCAAATGAGAACTCTGAAGTTCAGAGAGGTTAAGTGCCTTTCCCAGGATCATAGGGTGAGTAAGCGGTGGAACCAGATTGGACCTTGTGTGTGTCTGACTCCATGATCCGTCCCTGCCCTTAACCGTTACATCTGCTATAAATACTTTGGGCAATCACATAGAACTGGGTCCGAACCCTGGCCCTCCACCCCTCTGGGGTCTTTGGAGGAGAAAAAGAGGAGCTGCTGAGAACGTACTTCCCGTGATGGGAGAAGGATTTGCTTTGCCATCAGAAAGATCTTGGTTTTCATGCTGGCTTCACCATCTCCCACATCTACCAGCTCTGGCACCTTGGGCAAGTTACCTCACCACTTTGAGCCCCAGTCATTTCATCTGTAAAATGGGACTGTGAATAGCTATCTTGCCAGAATTGTGATAAAATGACGTTAGACAATGCATAGAAATCCCCCGGCAAAGCTCCATAAAAGTTAGAAGTTGTGTTTTTTTTTTTTTTTTTTTTGGTTTTTGGTTTTGCTTTTTAACCTGCTAGTCTTAGGGAATCTGAAAAGGACAGACCTATAGTGACTAGGGAAGAGTTCTTGGAGGAGAGTGGTGGGGCTTGGTGTCAAACTGGCAGGGTGGTGGGTGGGTCGAGTTTAGTGCCTGAATCCGGCTTTAACTCTTTTTGCCCTGCAGCCAGCGGTACTGTGTCTGTAACCCAGCCCTCGTCCGCCAGTTCCGGAACCCAGACACCATCTTCATCCTTGCTTTTGCCATCATCCTTCTCAATACTGACATGTACAGTCCCAGTGTCAAGGCTGAACGCAAGATGAAATTAGATGACTTCATCAAGAACCTAAGAGGTAACCAGAATTCCTGTCAGTTTTTCCTGCCCTCCCCCGGGAAGTGGAAATGCTCAGGGTTGGGGATGAGACTGGGAAGGATGAGGAAGATCCCACCTGTCCCTTGGAAATGAACCTGTGATGCTGTCACGTTCTGCCAAGGTGGGATATTCCCTGTGCATGTCCTTATTAATTCACTCAAACAGGCATTTGCCCATTCACACGCAGTATTTACTGAGATCTACTGTGTATCAGGCTTCTAGGTCCTGGGGTCATGGCAGTGAACATGATAGCTACAAGTGCTGGTTCTGGGACCTGTGTTGTTGTGCAGTGGATTAAACCACTGGTTGCACTGCCAGCATCCTGTGTTACAGTGCTGGCTAGAGTCCCAGCTGCTCTGCTTCTGATCCAGCTCTCTGTTAATGTGCCTCAGAAACCAATGGAAGATGGCCCAATGCTTGGGTCCCTGCCACTCACATGGGAAAACCCGGATGGAGTTCTAGGCTCTTAGCTTTGGCCTGGCCCAGCCCCCTGGTGTTATGGGCTTTTGAGGAATGAACCAGCAATGGAAAATCTCTCTCTCTCTCTCTCTCTCTCTCTCTCTCTCTCTCTCTCCTGTCTTTCCCTCTGTCACTTTGCTTTTCAAATAAAATATAGGTACATCTTTAAAAATAAAAAGCCCAGGCTCTGACAAAGCTTATACTATTTCATCAGTCATCCACTCATCCATTTCTCATGCTCTCCTCTCTGGTTTTTTTTTTTTTTTTTTTTTTTGACAGGCAGAGTGGACAGTGAGAGAGAGAGAGACAGAGAGAAAGGTCTTCCTTTGCCGTTGGTTCACCCTCCAATGGCCGCTGCGGCCGGTGCGCTGCGGCCGGCGCACCGCGCTGATCCGATGGCAGGAGCCAGGAGCCAGGTGCTTTTCCTGGTCTCCCATGGGGTGCGGGGCCCAAGCACCTGGGCCATCCTCCACTGCACTCCCTGGCCACAGCAGAGAGCTGGCCTGGAAGAGGGGCAACCGGGACAGAATCCGGCGCCCCAACCGGGACTAGAACCCAGTGTGCCGGCGCCGCTAGGCAGAGGATTAGCCTAGTGAGCCGTGGCGCCGGCCCTCTCCTCTCTGTTCTATTGATGCCCATAAAGACTCATTATTTCTTTTACGTGCCCTTTCCTTAATTCATGTATTCATTTATTCACTTGAGCAACCAACCAGTCAGTGAACACTTACTGAGTGTGCCATGTCCTATGATGAGTGCCAAGGACAACGGAGGCGAGTCTGCCACAGTCCCTGCTCTGAGAGTCCTCTGCTCCCCCTGTGTGGGGGAGACTGACTTGTAGTGCCTAGCTCACTAACACAAGACATAAGTGAACGGTGATGTCAGAGAGGCTCATAAAGTGCAATCAGAGCTCAAAGGGGCAGGGCACAGGTGTTTAGCCTGGCAGTGACGATGCCAGCCAAGACACCCAGGTCCTACATCAGAGAACCTGGATTCAACATGGCTCCAGCTTCTGATTCCAGCTTCCAACTAGTGGAGACCCTGGGAGGCAGCAGTGATGGCTCAAGTAATTGGATTCTTGCTACCCATCTAGGAGACTTGAATAGAGTTCCAAGTGGGCTGTTGAGGAAGTGTAGCAGTAGATAGGTGATCTCTCTCAGTAGATAGGAGTCTCTCTCCCTCTCTCCCTCCCGTCCTCTCTCTCTCTCTCACTCTCAAATAAATAAATCAGTTAATTAAAAGAAAGAGCTCAGGATCAATGTTGTGGCACAGTAAGTTAAGATGCTGTCTAAAATGCCAGAATTCCATATGAGGGCCAGTTTAAGTCCTGGCTGTTCCACTTCCAATCCAGCTCCCTGCTAATACACCTGGGAAGGCAGGGGAAGATGGCCCAGGTCCCTGGGCCCCTTCACCCACGTAGGATACCCAACAGAAACGCCTGGTTCCTGGCTTCGGCCTGACACAACCCTGGCTGTTGTGAACATTTGGGGAGTAAACCACTGGGTGGAAGATTCTTTCTCTCTGTGTTTCCCCCTCTGTCTCTGTAACTCTGCCTTTCAAAGCAATAAATACATCTTAGAAAGAGCTCAAAGGAAAGAGAGCCCACTTTCAGCTAGCTTCCTGGAGGAACCAGGCTTTTAATTTTTTTAAATTTGTTTATTTGAGAGGGAGAGAAAGTGTGGGAGAGATAGACAGTGTGCTCTCCTGTCAACTGGTTCACTCTCCAAATGCTTGCGATGGACAGGCTGAAGCAGGAAGCCAGGAACTCAAGCCAGGTGTGCCACATGGGTGACAAGAACCCAATCACTTGAGCCATCAGTACTCCGAGGGGCCACATTAGCAGGAAGCTAGAGGGGAGCTAGGCATGGAACCTAGGTCCTCCGATGTGGGAATGGGGCATCTTCACCACTGAGCCAAACACCTGCCCCAGGATTTTTATTTTATTGTAAACCTTGAAGGAATGGAAAAGGTGACAGAGTAGGAACAGAGGAGGGCTTATCTAGCAGTAAGAATAACAAAGACACGGATATAAAAATGCAAGCGTTGTTTAGAGAACAATGGAGATGGGATGGTGAGTAACTGGTCAGGAAGATCAGTTGAAACCAGTAATAAGAGGGCCTTAAATGGCAGGTGAAATGTGTTACTTTGATCTTTTTCTTGGTTCATTTTATTGATGTCAAGCCCTGCCTGTCACCAAAGAGCTGCCCACCAAAAACAGCACGCATATTTAGGTTATCTAAAGAGAAATGAAAGAGGGAAGTAGAGTTGAAAAAGAAAAACCCAAAACAAGACAAATTTGCTAGCAGTTGGGGGTTTGCACAGTTGATAAGCTATAAACTCTCTGGCACTATGATGTAAGCTGTTTCTTTAGCACCTGTCCAGGGAGGAGGTGTGGCATTTCCAATGGAGGAAACCTTTTCCTTGGCAGAAGATTTAGAGAGAAGAGTGAATGGGTTTCACTTAGCAGATAATCAGGAGTACAGGCGGATGGTAGACTCGGGAAGAGGGAGGTAAACAGATCAGAAGCCATCTGGAGCTGTCTCCTAGAATTCTGCTGTTATTCATTCCTTCTGTGTGTGTAAGTGTATACAAGTGCCTCTGTGTGTGTGTGTGTGTGTGTGTGTAGATGTATACAGCTGCCCCTCCATATCCATGGGTACTACATCCATAGATCTAACCAACTGTGGATTGAAAAAATTGCACAAAATAAAAAATGCATCTGTACTCCAAATGTACAGATTTTCTCTTGTCATTATTCACTAGACAGTATTACAACAAGTATTACCATGGCATTTGCAATGTATTAGATTTTTTAAGTAATCTTGCAAAAGATTAAAGTATATGAAAGGATGAACATAGGTTCTATGTGAATACTAAGCCATTTTATGTAAGGTTCTTGAGCATCCACGAATTTGGGTATCTATGAGGGAACTGAAGTGAGTTTTTCATGGATAACAAGGACTGTTGTATGAGTGTGTATATGTATGCACACACACACACAGGGTACTTCAAATTATTCACGGAAAAATGGAATTAAAAGATGAACTAATTGTGATGCAAAAAAAAATTGAAGCCCATGTCTAGTTTTTTCATACCATGAATTTTCCTGAACTTTGTGAACACTACTCACATGCATGGAATTTAAAATGTTTTTGCATCAAAATAAACTTTTAATTCCATGAAATACCTAAATGTACACACGCACCCACACACATACACACAGTTGGTATTCAAAAAGTTCGTGGAAATGCATGTTATGAAAAAATTATATCTGGATTTCAATTTGTTGGCCTCAAAATAAACATCTTTTTTTAAAAAAAAATCAACACCTTTCAGTTCCATTTCCCATGAACTCTCTATGGTACCCTTGTATGTATGTGTGTATATGCATGGATATCCTTCCCCCTTCAGTTATTAAAGAAATAAGAAAAAAAAAAAAAGGAAAATAATGCCATGCTCATTTTAGAAATTTCAGAAAATATAGAGCATTAGCAAATTTCTTGGGGGGGGGGGGGTATGGGAGAAAGAACCACTGTATTCCTAAAGTTGTATCTATGAAAGGGCCGGCGCCGCGGCTCACTAGGCTAATCCTCTGCCTGTGGTGCCGGCACACAGGGTTCTAGTCCATGTCAGGGTGCCGGATTCTGTCCCGGTTGCCCCTCTTCCAGGCCAGCTCTCTGCTGTGGCCTGGGAGTGCAGTGGAGGATAGCCCAGGTCCTTGGGTCCTGCACCCCATGGGAGACCAGGAAAAAAAAAAAAAAAGCACCTGGCTCCTGGCTTCGGATCAGCGTGATGTGCCAGCCGCAGCGCACCAGCTGCGGCGGCCATTGGAGGGTGAACCAACGGTAATGGAAGACCTTTCTCTCTCTCTCTCACTGTCCACTCTGCCTGTCAAAAAAAAATAATAAAATAAAAATAAAAAACATAGGTTGTTTCAAAGTTTTCCCCACAGTGAACAGCCTCGTGCATACTCCTGTATCTCATACATGTTTCTGAGTCATTTCTTTTGTTTTTTAAAGATATATTTTATTTATTTTGAAAGACAGAGTTACAAAGAGGTAGAGCCAGAGAGAGAGAGAGAGGTCTTCCATCTGCTGGTTCACTCCCCAAATGACTGAAACAGCCAGAGTTGAGCTGATCCAAAGCCAGGAGTCAGGAATTTCTTCCTGGTCTCCCACGTGGGCACAGGGGCCCAAGGGCTTGGGCCATCTTCTGCTGCTTTCCCAGGCCATAGCAGAAAGCTGGATCGGGAGTGGAGCATCCAGGACTAGAACCAGCACCCATATGGGATGCCGGTGCTGCAGGCTGGGGCTTTAACCTGCTGGGGCTTTAACCTGCTATGCCATAGCGCCGCCACACACACGCGCACACACACACACACACACCCCTTAGGGCAGATTCCTAGAAGTGGAATCACAGGATGCAAACACTTAAGCTCTTGCCAAATTACTTTCCAAACTAGTTAGGGTACTAGGCATGCCTGCTTCCCTGCACTCTCACTAGCCCTAGATATAATTTAAAATTATTTGTGCTAATTAGGAAAGGTTAAAAAATAGTATCTCTTTGTTTCAGTGTGTTCTGAATGGTTTGGACAAAATCCCCACTCTAGGGAAGAACACAACTGGCTATTTTGTTGAAAGGCAATTTCCCTGCCCTGATCCTGGTGAGGGACCATGAGTACCCTCTGACCCTCAGTCTCCATGGCCCATGCCTGAGTGTGGGGTGTTATGGAGAACCCGTATCACCTACTCCCCATATGAGGGCACTTCAGAAAGCTAGTGGAAAAATGCAATCCAAAGAGAAGTTTATTTTGGCCCATTTTTTTTTTTTTTGAAATCCATGCATGGTTGTTTCTGCTGCACATTTTTATCAACTTTGTATTGTGCATAGATGTCAAACTTTTTGTTTTTGCACCAATATCAATTTATCTTTTTTAAAAGATATTTTATTTATTTGTTTGAGAAGTAGAGTTACAGACAGAGAGAAGGAGAGACAGAGAGAAAATTCCTCCATCTGCTGGTTCACTCCCCAGATGACTGCAACGGCCAGAGCTGCGCCGATCCAAAGCCAGGAGCCAGGAGCTTCCTCCGGGTCTCCTATGTGGGTGCAGGGGCCCAAGAACCTGGGCCATCTTCCACTGCTTTCCCAGGGCGTAGCAGAGAGCTGGATCGGAAGTGGAGCAGTCAGGACTAGAACCGGCATCCATATGGGATGCCGACACTGCAGGTGGAGGATTAACCTACTTCGCCACAGCACCAGCCCCATCAATTTATCTTTGACCTCAATTTCCCATGAACATTTTTTTTTTAATTTTTTTTTTTGACAGGCAGAGTGGACAGTGAGAGAGAGAGACAGAAAGAAAGGTCTTCCTTTGCCGTTGGTTCACCCTCCAATGGCCGCCGCGGCCGGCACGCTGCGGCCGGCACACCACGCTGATCCGATGGCAGGAGCCAGGAGCCAGGTGCTTTTCCTGGTCTCCCATGAGGATGCAGGGCCCAAGGACTTGGGCCATCCTCCACTGTACTCCCTGGCCACAGCAGAGAGCTGGCCTGGAAGAGGGGCAACCGGGACAGAATCCGGCGCCCCGACCGGGACTAGAACCCGGTGTGCCGGCGCTGCTAGGCGGAGGATTAGCCTAGTGAGCCGCGGCGCCGGCCTAATGAACATTTTGAAGTACCCTCGTATTTATGTGACCTATCCCTGTGTTCCTCCCCTTACCCAGGGGTTGACAATGGTGAAGACATCCCACGAGACCTCCTGGTGGGCATTTATCAGCGCATCCAGGGCCGTGAACTTCGGACCAATGATGACCATGTGTCCCAGGTGCAGGCTGTGGAGCGCATGATTGTTGGCAAGAAACCGGTAAGTGCCTTGGGAAGCTGCAGAGGGGCCAGGGTTCTGGTCTGCCTCCGCCACTGAGTGGTAAGTCAGTTCCTTTGTGAGCTCCAGGGCTCCCTTACCCGCAGAATGGAGTAGGTGATAATGGTACAGATGAAGTGAGATGCTCCATGGGAGTGCATCCAGCACACAGCAAGGCCCATAGTGGCTGCTGTAGAAAGATGAGCAACCTCCTCACCTCCAGTGTTGCCTGTCCCTCCCATGTGAGAAGCCAGTAGTTAGCTGAGAACCAACACAGGAATGTGTCCAGGTCTTCATCAACAAACATTTATGGCTGCCTTTCCACCAAGCCCGGCATTTCACTAGGCACTTTTTTACATAGATATGAATCCGACGTGGCTTCTGATTGTGGGTGTGCTCATATACCACTGAGGGTACCGGACAAAGACACAGATAATACTTCTACCTGATGGTCTAGGGTAGGAGAGGCCATTTTCAGCCTGGAGAAATCAGGGAAGGCTTCTCATAAGAGACAGCTTCAATATTCGAATTTGAAGGAGGAGTGGAGTGTGGCCATGTAGAGTTGGGCCAAAAAGGCTTTCCAGACAGAGGGTGCTGTGGGGAGAAAGGCAAGGCAGCAGAAAAGCCTGGGCCTCACTTGGTTATGCTGCTTGGGTCAGAATCAGCTTCTGAGCTAAATATCCTCTCTGTGGTTGACTGTTAAGGCGTGGGAGGCCCGAAGCTCCTGGGCTGGCCTGGCTGACAGCTGTTTTTCACACCTCTGTAGGTCCTGTCTCTTCCTCACCGTCGCCTGGTTTGCTGCTGCCAGCTCTACGAGGTGCCAGATCCTAACCGCCCCCAGAGGCTAGGGTTGCATCAGCGGGAGGTCTTCCTCTTCAATGATCTCCTCGTGGTAGGGACACTGCCGGGGAGGAGATGGGAGGGAGATGGTGGGAAGCCCGTTGACATGGCTGTGTGGGCCGTGGCAGGTGACAATGTGGGGCCGAGCCATCTCCCTCATCTCTGGCAAGGCTCAGATAGGCCTTCTCTATTTCCCTTGTGGATCCATTTGCGGGCGGTGACAGCCACACACACGGGAGCAGAAAATGTGAGGACCAGGGGAGATGACAAGCTTACCATCTGGGGAGTAGTAGCCAGTATCCCTGTACCCTTCAGTAGCCTGGAGGGTTGCATGGAAAGATGTGAACCTCTGACCCTGGGGTCAGTGTGAGACCTTTGAGAGGTTGAGAGGGATTTTTTTTTAGATTTGTTTATTTGAAAGTTAGGGTTACAAAGAGAGAGAGAGAGGGAGAGACAGAAGACAGAGACAGAAAGATCTTTCATCTGCTTGTTCCTCCCCTCCACACACACACACACACACACACACACACGGCTGCAAGAGCCAGGGCTGGGCCAGGCTGAAGCCAGGAGCCAGGAGTTTCTTCTGGGTCTCCCACGCAGGTGCAGGGGCCCAAGGACTTGGGCCGTCTTCTACTGCTTTCCCAGGCCATAGGAGAGAGCTGGATCAGAAGTGGAGCAGCCGGGATTTGAACCAGCGACCATATAGGATGCCGGCACTGAAGGCGGCAGCTTCACCTGCTGCACCACAGTGTTGGCAACGAGAGAGATAAAACCAAGTTTGTCACTAGGGCAGTTGTTCATCTTTTAAGGACGAGTCTCTTAATGATTCTGCAAGGAAAAAAGGCCTTTAGGTTCTTCAGGGCGAGAATCAACTTCTTCCTGGATGAACCCCCTGCTTGTATGACGACAGAGACGGACACAGTTCTGACGGCTCGAATCTGTCTCCCTAAGGGTTTCTTCCAACACTCTTCACTCGACCCTTCACAAAACAGAACTGTCCTCCCTCTGCTGTGAGACAGCTCTTCAAGGAGTTGCCAACAGCAGTCCTGCCCTCCGCTGGACTTCTGTCTTTTAGAACAGAGTTTTTCAATCTCAGCCCTGTTGACATTTGCTGCCAGATAATGCCTTGTTAGAGGGGACTGTCCTGTGCATTATAGGATTTTAGCTGCACTCTAGTCTCTGCCCACCAGATGCCAGTAGCAACCCTTCAACCGAAACTGTCTCCAGACATTGCTCAATAATCCTCTAGGGTGGGGTGTGGTGCAAAATGACCCCCCAGGTGAGAATCGCTTTTAGATGAAGCACACCTCCAATGCCCTCTTGGACCTTTATTTTCCTGCTCTGTGAAATGGCATTCCAGATGAAATAAGAGATCACCTGTGCGCTAGCCTTCCCCTGAGAGTTGCCTGACCTACTCAGGTGCTGAGTCCGGAGTTTAGAGCTCCGTCATGTGTGTGTCTGGCTCTGTGCTAGGCGCTGGGTACACCGCGATGAATCAGACCATGCCTCACAGTCTAAGGGACCTCAATTAAGTGCTTTGGGTCATATCCTGAAAGAAACACATCTGCCTTTTTAAATAAAGATTTTATCTATTTGAAAGCCAGAGTTACACAGAGAGAGGAGAGAGGAAGAGGGAGAGGGAGAGAGGAAGGGAGGGAGAGAGAGAGGTCTTTCATCCACTAGTTCACTCCCCAATTGGCCGCAATAGCTGGAGCTGAGCCTATCTGAAGTCAGAAGCCAGGAGCCTCCTCTGGGTCTCCCACGTGGGTGCAGGGGCCCAAGGACTTGAGCCATCCTCTACTGCTTTCCCAGGCCACAGCAGAGAGCTGGATAGAAAGTGGAACAGCTGGAACTCGAACCGATGCCCATATGGGATGCCGGCACTGCAGGTGGCACCTTTACCCGCTATGCCACAGCACCAGCCCCGACACATCTGCCTTTAAGAGCTAATTGCAGCTGGTGCCACGGCTCACTAGGCTAATCCTCCGCCTTGCGGCGCCGGCACACCGGGTTCTAGTCCCGGTCGGGGCGCCGGATTCTGTCCCGGTTGCCCCTCTTCCAGGCCAGCTCTCTGCTGTGGCCAGAGAGTACAGTGGAGGATGGCCCAAGTCCTTGGGCCCTGTACCCCATGGGAGACCAGGATAAGTACCTGGCTCCTGCCATCGGATCAGCGCGGTGCGCTGGCCGCGGCAGCCATTGGAGGGTGAACCAGTGGCAAAAGGAAGACCTTCCTCTCTGTCTCTCTCTCTCTCACTGTCCACTCTGCCTGTCAAAAAAAAAAAAAAAAAAAAGCTAATTGCGGACTACCTGAGCTATGTTAGTTGGGGCCAGAGTATCCCAGTACTTGATAAAGATCTTGGGTTGTCGAGATGAAAACTAGTTAACTGGATGCAGAGGTTGGTAGAGACTGCCATTAGCTAGCTCTGGGCAGGGAGGCAGGCCCGATGCAGGAAGAGTTCCTGAAAAGCAGAGTGTGCCCTCCAGTCCATCAGGGGGCGATCACGTGCTTGGAGGCTTACCATAGAGCCTGACAAGGGAATGGTGCTGAACCTGCCCTCTGGAAGCTCAGAAATGGGAAAAGGAAATCTGTGTGGGATGTTAGGACAGGCTTCCCGGAGGGAGCAGCGTTCAGTTTCCTATAAAAATCGCAAGTGCTTGTTGTGCATCCGTCATTACATCAGGAGCTGGCATTTTCTCCCATTTCTCCCGTTCTGTACCTCCAGCTTCAGTTTTCCCCATCTTGTGGGTATGCGTGTTTGTGTGTATACGTCTGTTAGTGGGGGAGGAGGGGAGGGTGGTTACTAGAAATAGGTGCCACATGGTAATTCCCCACCCCAAACCCCGCCTCTTGTCTTTTTCCCACCCTTGCCAAAGGTCACCAAAATTTTCCAGAAGAAGAAGATCTTGGTGACGTACAGCTTCCGTCAGTCCTTTCCCCTGGTGGAAATGCACATGCAGCTCTTTCAGAATTCATGTGAGTCCCTTCTTGGATCCCAGCATCCTCGGAGTCAGTACCATGGCCCCCTGTTCATTCTTCATCCGTACCAGCCAGCAGTTTTTGGGCTAAGCACCTACTAGGTCCCGAGATGAAGGGCAGCCTGCGTGGAGCTGGACTCGGGGCTAGCCCCTGAGGTGCTCACAGTCCTGCAGAAAACCTCAGTGTGTGTACATTCTTTGGTGGGGTGAAGAGGTAGCAATCTCTCTGTGCTCCAAGGGGTTGAACCCGGGGCAGGGCGGAGGCGATTGATTGGGGCAGCAGAAGCAATGTGAATACCGGCAGAGGTGTGAAGGAAAGGTTTTCTAGAGGATGGTGCAGTTGTTTGCCTTTGTGTTTCGGAGCACAGAGAGGACCAGGGCCATGGCTGCCAGGAGTTTGGGGGCAGGGAAGGGCTTTGGATGCAGAGGGGAGCCACTGAAGATGCACAGAGGAGAGGCATGCTCAGTGTTGGATGTTAGAAACATTATTTCCCATTGGAGCCACTTTGCTTCCACCCCAACAGAGGTGCCCAACCTGCCCTCCCCTCCGTTTGCCCACAGATTACCAGTTTGGGATCAAGTTGCTGTCTGCAGTGCCAGGTGGTGAGCGCAAAGTCCTCATCATCTTCAATGCCCCCAGCCTCCAGGACCGGCTGCGCTTCACATCGGACCTGCGCGAGTCCATCGCGGAGGTGCAAGAGATGGAGAAATACCGCGTGGAGTGTGAGTAGGCCAGCCACGTCTCCCTCCTCTCCCCTGACACGGTGCCCTGCACAAACCAAAAATCCACGCCTCTGCAAACCTCAGAGTGAGCTGAGGGGCAGTCTGTCCAAGCTTCCCACCTGCAGCCCAGGCACCCCTTGGCCTCTGCTTGTGCACCCGCAGTGACAGGGGGCTCATCCCTCCCAGCCTCAGACTAATGTTCCAAGTCCTAAGACTCAGTGCCATGGCCTCATGCTCCTTACTCAATTATGAGCCAGCACTTCCTTCTGTTGAAAGGCAGCAGGGAGAAGAATCGGGGTCCTAGAGACAGAACTCTTAATTTCAGACCCCAGGTGTGCTACTTAATAGCTGGGTAGACCAGGGGAAGTCGCCCACTCTTCTGAGTCCCAGGTTCTTCCTACACGAAATTGGGATAAGGAAATCTCCTTCATGAAGGTGTGGCGATGAAATGAAACCAGGTAGCCAAAGTGGCCCTAATCCATCCCAGGTGTTCCACAAATATTATTTCCCACCCACTCCCCACCCTTGCCTCGCCCCTCCCTCCATATTGGTTGCTGAGCTGAGTCCCCCCCCCCCCCGACCTACCTCTCAGTCCCCAAGGGTGACACCAAGTCATTTTGACCATGTATGATGGAAAATTGTGATGACATCTCACTAGTCCCTCCAAGTTTTCTCTTTTAGAGAAAACTAGGCTAAGCAGTCGCCATCAAGTAACATGGTGTTAAAGAGAAGGAGGGAGGGAGGGAGGGAGAGAACAGCTCCTTGGTGAGACTTTCAGAGGCCAGGGTCTGCTCTGCTCCTCAGCCCGGCTGGGTTAGAGTTGCAGTTCAGCTGGTCCCTTAAGACCCTGGAGACATGCAGAGTGGGATCCATCCGTATACAAGATGGCAGGGGGCGGGGGGTGGCAGCAGGGAACAGACAAGGGCTTCCTTGGGTTCCATGGCGACGCAGGGATGTAAGGAGTCAGGCACACCTGCTTCCAGAACATCAGCACCACTGGTGCCAGCTGTATGACCCCTCCACCCCCACCCCTACCCTGGGCAAGCTCTATGATGTCACAGATTTTCGCTTTCTTCCTCTGTACACCGTGGCTGCTGATGCTGGCCGCAGAGCTGTTGTGAGCATGGAGAGTGATCAAGTGTGGGTAGCATCCGGCATAGAGGGCTCCACTCCGGCCCTTTCTGGAGGCCCTGTGCTCTGGGGCAAGGTGGCTGGGAACTGAGTAAACGCTGGGAAGACTGCTCGGGGCCGGCCATGGTGGCTCCCAGAGCCTTCCTGTCTTTCACTGTGCACCCTCTGCCCTGAAGCTCCTTTTTGAAGGGCAGGGGTGGTTTGGGGGACCTGACTGCAAGAGACCAAGGGAGGGGGAAAAGTAAGAAGGGAGAAAGGGAGGGGGAAAGGAGCAGGGAGAACAGGCCCTGAGAGAAAGGAGGAGGAGACTGAGCAGGAAGTGGGGCAAGACAGGTGCCAGGCACCTAGGGAGCTTTGTAGATGAAGCTGCGCTTTGGGTTGAGGGGACAAGTGCTGTGCCTCCCCAGGGGGCTACAGAGGAGGCCTGGGGGCCAGAGGGAGGGAGCAAGAAGGAGGAAGGCCCTTGGAGGGCTGGGGTCGGTCATGTGGGCTCTCACCCCTCTTCCTGACCTTTGCTCCTTTTCCCCTCACTGCCCTGCAGCCGAGCTGGAGAAACAGAAAGGTATGATGCGGCCTAACGCCTCACAGCCTGGAGGGGCCAAGGACTCAGTGAATGGGACGCTGGCCCGCAGTAGCCTGGAGGACACTTATGGGGCAGGCGATGGGCTCAAACGGGGCGCACTCAGCAGTTCCCTGCGAGACCTCTCTGATGCAGGTGAGTCTCCTGGGTCCCCCCCGCCCTGGCTGGGGAGACGTGGGACCCGGTGTCCTCTTTGCCTCCTGTCACTGGCCGCCAGCCTTCCCTCCACCTGCCGCGCACGCACGCACGCACGCACGCTCCCTGCCCTCACCCGGAGTCCCGGGCCCTGGCACCCCAAGGGGGCCTGGTAGCCAGGTCAGAACAGGTGGAGCCCAGGGTTTGGGCCAGGCAGCGTGAAGTGGGGCCATGGTCTTTGCCCCTCTCTCTCGCCGCTCCACCTTCTTCCTCCTCTTTACCCTCTTCTGTCGCTCCTGTACCACCTTCTCCTTCTCTATCTTTTCCTCCTCTCTCTCCTCCTTCTCCACCTCTCCTCCTCCCAGCCTCCCCCTCTTCAATGGGGGAAAAGGGATATGGGGTGTCTGTCCCCGGGAGGGGCCCAGGCCTGGCGCCCAGCTCTGGAGCCCAGCAGGGTGGGGAGGGGGGGTTGCTGCTCTGACGCTGGGCTCCTTGCTTGTGGGTGCAGGGAAGCGGGGGCGGCGTAACAGCGTGGGATCGCTGGACAGCACCATCGAAGTAAGTGCCAGCTCCTGCCCCCACTCATCCTCTGCATGAACCCTGCCCCGGCCACGGAGCCCCAGAGGAGGAGGGGACCGGCTGCGTCCCCCTCTTCCCTTCTGGGAACCGTGCGGCTGCCTCTCCCAGCCAACCACTCTGTCCATCTGTCCTCAGCTCTGTCTGTCCTCACTCTGCCTGTCTCTCGGTCTGTCTTCCACTCTCCCATGCCCCCTCTCAACCCCAGGGCCGACTCCAAGTAGGGATGCCCTTGGAGTTGGGCCACAAGAAGCTCTGGCCTCCAAGTCCTGCTCCTTGACCCTGAGCAAGTCCCTCTGCCTTGCCTGGGCCTAACATTTTCCTGGCCTGCAAAACCCCGGGCACGAGGAGGAGGTACTGCCAAGTCCTCTTCTGGCCACGGAGGCTCAGCTTGAGGTAGTGGATGTCACAGCGGAGCTTTGCAAGTGGGGGGAGCTCCGTCTACCAGTCCAGGACTGTGCTTTTCGGGGTGTTTTTTTGTTGTTGTTGTTCTTGTTCCAACCTGGGGCTCCCTGTCTCCCCAGCTTCAGCCCTCAGGGACAGGGGTGGAGTTTAGGGTTGGGGGTTTAGGGCGGCTAGACTGGCCTGACTCCGCCCCCCTTCCCCCTTCCAGGGGTCTGTTATTAGCAGTCCACGCCCTCACCAGAGGATGCCACCTCCGCCCCCACCCCCGCCGCCAGAGGAGTACAAGAGCCAGAGGCCCGTCTCCAACTCCTCATCCTTCCTGGGCTCCCTATTTGGAAGCAAGCGGGGCAAGGGGCCTTTCCAGATGCCACCACCACCGCCAACAGGCCAGGCCTCTGCCTCCTCTTCATCTGCTTCTTCCACTCACCACCACCACCACCATCACCACCATGGTCACAGCCACGGTGGCCTGGGGGGGCTGCCTGACGGGCAGTCCAAGCTCCAGGCCCTGCATGCCCAGTATTGCCAAGGACCAGGCCCTGCCCCACCGCCCTACCTCCCACCGCAGCAACCCCCTCTACCCCCACCTCCTCAGCAGCCCCCACCCCTGCCCCAGCTGAGTTCCATTCCGCCACCTCCCGCCTCAGCCCCACCCGTGGGGCCGCATCGCCACTTCCATGCCCACGGCCCAGTCCCAGGGCCTCAGCACTATACCTTGGGCCGGCCAGGCAGGGCTCCCAGACGGGGGGCTGGAGGACACCCTCAGTTTGCTCCACATGGCCGCCACCCCCTGCACCAGCCCACGTCCCCTCTGCCCTTGTACAGTCCTGCCCCCCAGCACCCTCCTGCCCACAAACAGGGCCCCAAGCACTTCATCTTCAGTCACCACCCACAGATGATGCCAGCAGCAGGAGCAGCTGGGGGCCCTGGATCCCGGCCGCCAGGGGGCTCCTACTCACACCCCCACCACCCCCAGTCGCCTTTGTCACCGCACTCACCCATCCCACCCCACCCCTCCTACCCACCCCTGCCCCCGCCCTCACCCCACACCCCGCACTCACCCCTGCCACCCACCTCTCCCCACGGCCCGCTGCACGCCTCTGGGCCCCCTGGCACTGCCAACCCACCCAGTGCAAACCCCAAGGCCAAGCCAAGCCGGATCAGCACCGTGGTCTGATGAATGGAGAGAGTGAGCTGGGCAACCAGAGATCTGGGGGATCCACAGGCGAGGGACCTTGGGCCCTCTCTGCTTCCTCAGTGTTTTCCGAATATATATACCCATAGCAGTGTCCTCCTACCCACTTCCTCCCTGCCTCGGGACCCCTTCTCCAAGCCCCAGCAGTTGCCATGGGCTTCCCTTCCAGGGTCGAGGACCCTTACCACTTACAGCCTGGACTCAGGGCACCCCAGCGCTGGGGAGTGGTGAGGGCCTTGCAGAGATCCTCACCGTCTTTTTTTCCTGTCTTCCTCTCCTAAATCCCTTTTCCCTGAAGGTCTGGCTCGGTGGCCTCAGACCTCAGACCTCCAGGCCAGTGTGAGCTCGCTCTCAGCTCTGGCCCGGTGAGGGGGAGGGTTGGGGAACAAGGGCAGGCGTCCCAAGCTATAGGGGGCGAAGGCTCCTCCAAGGCTCCTCTGGCCATCGGAGGGGTAGTGAGGAGAGAACACTATAGAGAGAGAGTCCTGGCCAAAACTCAGCTGGCCCGGCCCATCTCTCTGACTTCAGGGCCTGGCCACACACCTCCATGTGTCTTTCTGCCTGCTGGAGGACACAGACTGTCAATGCACTGGGTGGGTGGGACCCCGCTTATGCTGGCCCCCATCTGGGGCAGTGCTTCCTCTCTCTCGAGCCAATCTATGCCCTCTCTCCAGTAGGCCCCAGCCCAGACCTCTTCAGCTTCAGGAACTTGCCTTGCCCTGCAAACCTTCTTATCCTGATCACAGTTCAGACAGGTCTTTGTTGGGGGGTGGGAGGGGGGGGCTCAGGTCTGGGATGAGAAGGGCCCTGCCCTCCCTCACCCATATTGCATGCCCCTCCCCCCTTCCCTGACACCTCCTCCCTCCCCCCCCCCCACAACTGAAGACAATGCACTTTACAGATATCGCCCACACACACCTCGCTGGGGCAGGGCACCCAGCATCAGCCCTGGGGAGAGAGGCTCCCAGAGGGCCACCATGAGCCCAAGATGTCCTTCCTGAGGCTGAGATTGAAGCCATCAGAGCCGGGGCTGGGAGCCAGGATGCCTGAGTCCTTCTGTCCGTCAGAATCTCCGCTGCCTCTCCAGCCCTTTTGCAGCCCTGTTTATTTATTATAAATATATTTTTTACAAGCCCCAGCTCCTCTTCTTGCCCCCACATAGCCAGCTCCTTTCTTGGTTCCTGCCTCTCTCCCCCCTCTCCACCATGGGCTGCAGTACAGACAGACAGACGGACCCTGGCTGGATGAAGGGCCAGGGACCCTGCGGGCTTTGGGGAGGGGGAGGGTGGCAGTGGGAGGGGCTGTATGGAGAGGAGCTGGGGTTCAGGCATTGTCTTTTTTCCTCTGTGTATATAAGAATGTATATTTGATGCCTCATAAAAGACCTTGTGCTCACCTCCCGCCTCTGCCTCCTCCTTATGCCCCCTTCCCCACTGTGAAGCCCATGGAGAGAGAGGCCTCAGCCCAGGGAGGTGCTAATGGGGTAGAAGTTGGGGCAACTGGGTGGTGGAGGAGGGGGCGGGGGGATGCTTCAGCTGGGTAGGAGGTGGGGATGAGGGAGTTTGCCCACCTCATCGCATAGGCAGGCTTTGTGACAGGGTTTTTGCTACTGAGGCATGAGACCTTAGGAGGCTCGCCCTCTCTGAGTTTCCTCACTTTGAAACTCGGGGTGATCAGCCGCTGCCACGTGGAGGTGTGATATCACAGGAGGTCACGAATGCCAAGCAGCCAAGTTAGTCCCCCTTGTCTTCCTTTCACGGGTTGGCCACTTCTTTCCTTCCATTCCTGGGGCATCTATTCTCACCCTTCCTGTGGCTGGTCTGGCTTTGCCTTGGAGCCCCTCTCCATCACTCCCATGCAATGGCTGGCGGCAGGGCTGGCAGGTGATTTGGGCCAGGAAGGCATGAGACTGGAGAGGTCACAAGAGCTCTGTGTATGGACTTAGGATGTTAGATAACAGCTTAGACGCCCTTCAGGCTGGGCAAAGGGAAGGGGCTTTCCCAAGGCCACACAGCAAGTCAGGATGGCGTGTCCTGACTTCTGCCCAGGCCACTTTCCAGTCCTTGAGGCTGCTTCCCTATGAAAGAAACCTGTTTTGAGGACTGCTGATGATATCCTGGCTTTCTGCCTAGCACAGAAGAGATGAGGCCGAGCAGTGGCTCTTGGTTAAGATCAGCAAGGTTCTTAGAAAGCAGCTTCCATCAATAGTTTTGCTGCTTTCCTAGAATGTGGAAGGGCCCCTAAGAAGGCATGGTTTGGATGGCCCCACTCCTGAGCGGCTTGGACCAATGTCTTTCTTTTCTTCTTCATCTGCACGTTTAAAGGCAACCCAGGGGGATGCAACCAGCAAAAGCAGCAGCTGGGGCCTCTCTGCAACTGACGTGGCCTCATGGACCAGACCTTAGACTAAGAGGGCCATGAGTCAAGTCCATTGAGCATATTTTGACCCCCCACCCCCACCCCGTGGATCAAGCTGTGCTACTTTTTGGTGGCTCCCCTTTCTCCCACCTTCAGCTTGAGGGTGGTTGCATCTTCCCACAGCTCAGATCCTGGCTCAGTGACTTGACTGTGCTGACTTTGGCAAGCACCTGGCTATTCAGAGTCTGCACTTTCACCTGTAAAATGGGGATAGCAGTCTTTGCAGGACAGCTGTTACCAGGTGCATATGAAGTATCTACCTTCAGCCAGTCAGCTGCTTGACCATCTACAGAAACAAGTGCAAACTCCTTGACATTGGAGGTCCTCCACAGAGCAACCCAACCTATCTCTTTAGTCCTAACTCTCATTCCCCATCCATACTTTGGCAATCCATTCCCTGTTGCCTGTAAATGCCTGTGTCTACTTTCCAAGCTCAGCACCTCACCTGTACCTTTCTCTCTGTTAGAAGTGCTCCTCCAAACAGCCCTGATGAAGGTTTCCCCACTATTACAAGATGGGTTCAGAGGACCCATCCTTTCCAAATGTGCCCTTTCTTACATTCTCTGAGATTCTCTTACATCATTATCTGTCTTTCCCACCACAGGCCATAAGTGGCTTGAGAGTGACATGATCTCTGTCCAGAGCATTGCCCAGTACAGAGGCTGGCATAGCACAGATGTCACTAAAATTTTGTTGATCAAATGAACGAGTGAATGAATTTTTTTTTCCCTAAGCTAAGTCTTAGAGTACATCGGTTGATTTATTGGTTGCAACTTGTGTACCAAGTTATTGGGCCCCTCTGAGGCTTCTTCACGTTTCCTTGAGCTCTTTCCTAAATTCTCCTGTCCTCACTGCAATCCCTAGACTGGGCTACCTCCACCCCACCCTCTCTTGGGAGCTCACTGTCTAGACTGTGGAGGGGGAGAACATTGCCTCATCTACCCTGTTTTTTGAGGACCTGAAGACAAGAAGCCTCTTTTTTTTAAGATTTATTTATTTATTTGAAAGAGTTACACATAGAAAGAAGGAGAGGGAGAGGGAGAGGTAGAGGGAGAGAGAGAGAGAGGTCTTCCATCTGCTGATTCACTTCCCAATTGGCTGCAACAGCCAGAGCTGTGCTGATCCAAAGCCAGGAGCCAGGAGCTTCTTCTGGGTCTCCCACATGGGTGCAGGGGCCCAAGGACTTGGGCCATCTTCTACTGCTTTCCCAGGCCATAGCAGAGAGCTGGATCGGAAGTGGAACAGCTGGGACTCGAACCAGTGCCCATATGGGATGCCGGCACTGCTGCCTTACCCGCTACACAGGCCCCAAGGAGCCCATTTCAAAAAGGTTTTTTATATAAAAGGTGCTACTGCTAATCGCTTTGGGGATGTGGATGGGGAGGGATAACACCGAGCAAAGGATAAAGGTCTCAGAATCTCACAGGGTTCATACCTATGTTCCCAGATCAATGCTGTCTTGTAGCTCTTTCCGTCATGATGGGAACGTTCTACAACCGTGGTAGCCACCAGCCCCATGTGGCTGTTGAGCATTTGAAATGTGGCCAGTGGAGCTGAGGATTTCATTAAATTTCAAGAGCCACAGGAGTACCACACTGGACAGTGCAGGAGAAGACTCTCAGGAGTGCACAGCCTGGTGGGGATAACATCAAGACACAATATTAAGTACAGGAAGCCCTGGGTGTGTGGGAGCACAAAGAAACAAGGGAAGCCCGACTCGGCAGTGAGATGGAGCCAGGAAAGTTTTTTCTGCAATGGCTCCCTTAGTTGAATCTTTTTTTTTTTTTTTTTTTTTGACAGGCAGAGTGGACAGTGAGAGAGAGAGACAGAGAGAAAGGTCTTCCTTTGCCGTTGGTTCACCCTCCAATGGCCGCCGCGGCCGGCGCGCTGCGGCCGGCGCACCGCGCTGATCCGATGGCAGGAGCCAGGAGCCAGGTGCTTTTCCTGGTCTCCCATGGGGTGCAGGGCCCAAGCACCTGGGCCATCCTCCACTGCACTCCCTGGCCACAGCAGAGGGCTGGCCTGGAAGAGGGGCAACCGGGACAGAATCCGGCGCCCCGACCGGGACTAGAACCCGGTGTGCCGGCGCCGCTAGGCGGAGGATTAGCCTAGTGAGCCGCGGCGCCGGCCCCCTTAGTTGAATCTTGAAGGGCAAGAAAGAATCAGCCAGGTAACGAAGGCATTTGTTAAAGGGAACAGCACAATGTAAAAGGCCTGGAGGTGTGAGACAATGCAATGTGCCAGTAGCACAGTGAGAAAAGAATGGGAGAGGGCAGCTCCAGTGCTGGACACAGCAAATACTGAAGACTGGAGATAGGCGGGCCACCCCTGGCTTAGCAGCAGCTGTTGTGACATGAACTGATACATTGTGCTATGTGACGTCTCCACTGTAAAGTTAGGGAGCGATGCATTGAAATTATGTAAATATCCTGCTACTCTTCAAACGTTCACCCACCAGCATTTCATCACCAGCATTTCACTGATGATCCTTGAGAGAAACAATTATTATGCCCAAGATTGCCAAATGATGATTTTTCACAAATGTCATCATTCTTTCCACATATACAAGAATACTTCAAAAAATTCCTGAAAAATGGCATTACAAGATAGGCTTATTTCATTGCAAAACATTTTGGAAATCCATGCATACTTATTTCGTAACACACATTTCCAGGCATTTATGTGTGAATTTAAAGGCTTCTGTGCCAAAATAAGGTTATCTTTTAATTCCATGTTCCATGAACTTTTTTTTTCCATGAACTTTTTGAAGTACCCTTATATTTGCTGTCTTTCCACTATATCGGAGAACTTTCCTTTCTCCTACATTTATTTATATCTGTATGGATTCACAGTTGTCTGTTTTTACTCAATGGGTTATTTATAACCCATTAACATCATTCTTTATTTTGATGCTCAAAATGCCCCAGACTTGGCCAGCAGGAAACCCTCCAAGCTGGCTCCTGTGTCCTTTGGCGTGTTTCCATCTTTCTTTGAGCACTTTTCTGGCACAAGCTGCTCTGGGCCTATCTAATACTTTCTCTGTCCCAGATCTGAAATTAGTCATTCTCTTCCAAGGAGCCCTGACTCTTTGTAGTAGAGAATGGCATTTAGAAGTCAAGATGTGGGCATTAGGTATTATGACTATATTATTTTCTTTTTTTAATTTTATTTATTTTTTATTTATTTTTATTTTTTTGACAGGCAGAGTGGACAGTGAGAGAAGAGACAGAGAGAAAGGTCTTCCTTTTTTGCCGTTGGTTCACCCTCCAATGGCCGCCGTGGCCGGCGCGCTGCGGCCGGTGCACCGCGCTGATCCGATGGCAGGAGCCAGGTACTTATCCTGGTCTCCCATGGGGTGCAGGACCCAAGTACTTGGGCCATCCTCCACTGTACTCCCTGGCCACAGCAGAGAGCTGGCCTGGAAGAGGGGCAACCGGGACAGAATCCGGCGCCCCGACCGGGACTAGAACCCCGTGTGCCAGCGCCGCAAGGCGGAGGATTAGCCTA
Organism: Oryctolagus cuniculus; assembly: GCF_051225735.1. Taxonomy (NCBI): domain Eukaryota; kingdom Metazoa; phylum Chordata; class Mammalia; order Lagomorpha; family Leporidae; genus Oryctolagus; species Oryctolagus cuniculus. The sequence continues at coordinate 36,858,566 of NC_142888.1, read as the reverse complement.
GTGAGCCGCGGCGCTGGCTATTATTACTATATTATAAGAGCTTGGAAAATGCTTGGGAATCCACTGATGGTTTTCTAACTCCATCCTATGTTTACTATATACTCCAAAGAGGAGCTTTCTCTTTTCCTTCATTTCTCTGACAATGTAGAGTCATGGATTTTTATTTTGCTCAATGAGTTACAATGCATGATCATCAAAATTCATCTTGAATTATCATTTTGACTATATTATTTTATCTTTATATATATATATATGTGTGTTGTGTGTGTTTGCATTTCCATTAGCTTCAGTCTCCTTACCTATAAGATGAGGATAACAATAACAATACCTGTTTCAGAGCACCTGGCCTTTGACGAATAGCAGTCATCATTATCTCTACTCCTCCTAACAGCACTATGAGGAAGGGGTTAGTCTTCATTTTGCAAATAAGAAAACCAAGGTTCAGGGAAGTGAAGTTCTTGGCAACTGTCAGCTGCAGAAAAGCAGAGACCATGTCTGTCTTGGTTACCATTATATTTCATTGCTCAGAGAAGTGTCTGGTAGATAGTAGGGCTTTAATAACTGTTTGTAAATAAATGAATTTGGTCTCACTGACTTCAAAGACTATGCACTTTCCATTTGCTCTTCCAGGATGGGAGTGTGGGCTGAGGCTCTGAGAGAAGGCTGTATGGAAGCGTGGGCAGAGCTGAGAGGCAAAAGTTGGTTTCCTGTCTCCTGATTTCATGCTCCTTGCCCTTCACTGAGCTGCTTCCAGATGGAAAGGCCAAACGTACTTCAGCTTAGGATTTGGCATATTCTCCTACCTTCTTCTCTTTCCTCACCCTTCTGCCCAGTTGTGTTCCTATTGAGGGCCAACAGTAGGCAGAGGATTCAACTTGGAGTTAGCAATCTCCCGTTTAACATCAGGAAAGTTGTTTAATCTTTCTGTAACTTGGTTCTCATCTACAGAATGGGTAAATTGACCTCCATCTTTCCCAAGACTGTTGCAAAGATTAAGGGAGATAATTGGCATGAAAAAGCCATGTGGGCTATTATACGCTTATCCATGTGAGAGGCTAGTGACATTACTGTAATTAACATCACCTTGCCTAGCCTTCTGTGTCTTGTTCAAACAGTTGTTCAATTGGGTCATTTACCTGGGTTTCTGGTAGGGGAGAAGCTGAGGCTTCCTCTGATATCTAGGAAGTTTTGAAAGGACATGTCACTATCTGTGTTACTTGGGATGGATTTTCTCACAAGCTAAATGGGGATAAAGATCCAGAACATTTGAGGTAATATAAGGATTTTGGTGATAAAATAAAATCTGACAGCACTAGCACAATGCTTAGCACAGAAGAGTTTTTTTTAAATATTGAAGCAAAATTTAATGAAGAGAAGTACACCTAATAGACCAGGCAGGCATCTCAGGAAAGACCTGAGAGCCCAGTCTGCATTCAGACTGGCATTTTTTAAAAGATTTAGTTTTATTTACTTGAGAGGCAGTGTTAGAGAATGAGAATGAGAGAAAGAGAGATCCTCCATCTCCTGTTTCACTCCCCAAATGGCCACAATGGCCAGGACTAGGCCAGGCTGAAGCAAGGAACCAGGAGCTTCATCTGCTCTCTACCTGTGTGACAGGGGTCCAAGGACTTGGGCCATCCTCCACTGCTTTCCCAGGCACATTAGCCGGGAGCTGGATTGGAAGTAGAGCAGCCAGGACTCGAACCACTCACTGCCCATATGGGATGCTGGCATAGCAGGCGGTGGCTTAACCTTCAATGCCACTGTGCCAACCCCAAGACTGGTATTTTTAATGGATTTGGAGATGGGCCCTCCGTTTCTCCTCCCTTCTCCCTGTCTGGGATGGCTCACTGGTTGGAGGGCTTCCTGGACAAAGCAGATTCTTAAGGAGTTTGAATACACTGGGTGTTGACTCTTCAGCAGTAAAGTTAACAGAAACCAGATACTGAGGGTCTGGATATGCCAGGCACTACATAAAAATCCTGCTAGGTATGTGTTGTTAATTCCACTTCAGTTTCTGGAGGTGGGACTTGCCCAAAAGTCACATAACTAGAATATGGCACAGCTGGTGGGACCGAGTCCAGGGTACGAGTGCCTACCTGTACAGTCTGCTCTCTCGGTTTAGGATGTCCTTAGCTCACTCCTGAAGTAGGCAGAATGCACTTAATTGGCAGTCATGGGAAAAACACACTGGATAGAAGAATGAGGAATGGCACTCCCCTGAAATGCATTCAGGCTTACAGTAGGTGCTTAATATACTCAAGAAATGTTTTCAAGGAGTATACATTATTTTCAGTCAATATATTCTAAGGCTGCTCATTCATTTTTGTTTTGTTGACTTAACATTTCCTGCTTACCATGCCAGGTGCTAAGGATGTATAAGCCCACATGGTCCCTGCTCCTAAGAATTCATAGTCAGACGGGAGAACACAAAATAAGTACTCAATTAGCGTGTACACAACTACTCAAACAGGTACACAGTTGGTGTTCAAACTGTCTGCAGTAGGTCCACAGCTGATGAGTAATATAGATGATCTGCCAGTGTAGTAGATGCCTGAGAGATGTGGATAAACTATTGGTTTGACACTCATTCAAAGTTGTTGCATTATACCTATTCAGAAATTGCTGAAGGATCATACAAACGGTAGATGTATACATGACAGGTACTCAAATAAATAAGATGAGTTACACACAATAAGTGTGATCAATGTACATAGATGTGGGATAAATACACTGTGGTTTCACCCATGGGGAAACAGGTGTTCCAGATAGTAGGCATTGGAAGGCAATGGATAAATACGCTGTTGCTAAATGTCCAATAGTTAAAATGCACATACACTCAGGTTTATTTTATAGGAATACATGCCACGAAAATATGTATGTAGTAAAAGTGCATACAGATCAGATGAAGGGCATTCATTAAAATGCTGACTGCCAATGACTCTTTGGGGTTGAGAATGAAAACTCCATCTCTGAGAAGTCTCTACGTGTAATCTTGGCCAAAATAATTTTTTCTTTCCTCTACTTGGGATCCAGGATTCTAAAATAAAATTTAAAAAAAAAAATCCATAATCCCCAGGGAGTGAGCCACCTTCTGCCTTCATTCTTTAAAAGCCCCAGAGGCGTCGGAGCCTCGAGTTAAGACCCTAATATTTCTCCGCCAACTTGCGGGCCAGCACTACGGTTCCCTCGCAACTAGGTGCCTAAAGCCGCTTTCTGTGGCTGGTATCGGAAAAACCAAAGAGAACGGACAGAGAACGTTGGGGCGGGGCTGGCTGAGGTCTGCGAAGGGGGGCCAGTTTGGGTACACCACCCACCCACGCCAGCTTCTCTTCCGGTCTCACTCCACAACGCGCATGCGCGCCACGGGCCTTTAAACGTGCAACGCCGGTCCATCCGGAAAGAGGATCCGGCTAACTAATTACAATCTTGCTCCTCCGCCGTTGAGGTGGACTATTTTCTCTCAGTCAGGAGGAACGTTTGAGTAACCGCTTCCGAATAGGAAACCCATACCAGCCTATTTAGCTCGGTCTCCACGGGAAGAAGGCTTCCTAGGGCTTGACCTGATGCAGAGTGTACGAGAATCGGAGGGACATCCCGCGGAGGGATCCGGTTTGTTGTGGTGAGGGGAGGGGGAGCCGCTGACAAACCAAGATGGCGGCGGTGGCGATGAAGGCCGCGACGGTTGGGAGGTAACTGTGGTAGCGAAGGCTGCAGTAGTTGGGAGGCAGCCGCAGAGTTTGGAAGGAACGGGGCAAGACGAAGAAGCGGTAGCAATAGCGGAAGCTTGAGCGTCTCAGAGCGCGGCAACCACACGCCCCCTAGGGCCCTCGGCGGGCGGCGGCCCCCCTGCTTAGGGCCTAGTCTCGGAGCAGTTCCTCGGCTTCAAACAGCGGCGGCGCCATGAGTCCTTAAGGGCGTTTTGAGTCCACCTGATCCCTGGCCCAGCCCTCGGGCCCACCATGGAGCCGGGGTCCGACGACTTCCTACCGCCGCCGGAGTGCCCGGTGTTCGAGCCTAGCTGGGCCGAGTTCCGAGACCCCCTTGGCTACATCGCGAAAATCAGGCCCATCGCTGAGAAGTCGGGCATTTGCAAGATCCGCCCACCCGCGGTAAGGCCTGGGGCCGGTGGTCGCCGGCGGCGAGGCGGGGGTGAAGGAATAGGGTAGCCGGCGGAGAAGTCGGGGAGGGGGAGGGGCAGGGGCAGCGCGAGGTGTGGGAAAATGGTGTGGCTGGGACCCTTGTGGATGCGGCGCGGGTCGGAGAAAGGGTGCCGGGGCCAGGGCCCTCTCGTGGCCTGCGGTCCTCGGTGACTTGGGATCAGAGACCCACCCCGACCCCTGGCTCTTCGGAGTCACTCCTGGTTCAAGACCCGGATGCCCAGTGGGCCAGGGAGAGTTCATAGGCACTCCGCACATCTTTTAGGTTCCCTGGACGACGCGGGTCAAGGCTGCACTAGATCAGGCCTTTCTCCCAACTACTGTCATCGCTTCCCTGGAGGCGGGCAGCATAGTTGAGTAGAAAGATCATGGCTCTGAAGGGAGACAGACCTGAGTTCAAAATTCCACTTTGAAGCTCAGCAGCTGTGTGACCTTGGACAAGTAAAATAATCCCTCTGAGCCTGTGAAAGGGGACCCAGGAATGGATATTTCGAGGATTGGATTAAACTAGGCAGCGTCTGTGTGTGTAGTTGGCAATACATAAGTGGTAATTATTGGGACTGTGAAGGTGTTTGATGTGGTCATTGGCTTGTCCCCTATGTGGATTGAGTCATATTTACTCACACCCTGCCAGGCCAGTTCGTCTGTGATAATGTATTGGCCTGGTGGACCAGTCAGGAAATACTGGGGTTGGGGGGGTTGCTCCAGCTGGCTCCCCTGAGATGGATTCAGGAGCGGGTCCCTTTTTCCACTTCCTGTGGAGAGGCTTGGGTCAGTCAGTCAGCTTAGTGGTGGGGTGTGAGTCTTCCTCAGAAGATTTCTACTGTCCCCAGGCCCAGGATGTAGGCGGTCCCAGAGGTTAGGGCATTCGTGGGGGTCCCCTTCCGGAAGCAGACCAGAGCTATGGAAGTGTGCCCCTTGGAATACTTGCTTCCCAAAGGTCAACATCAAAGGCCATATGTTTTCTCCTAGGTCTGGCTTCAGGCCAGAAGAAGTTCCCCAGGGGGTAGGACAGGCTACTGCTTTGGCAGTATGGAGGAGAAATGATGCTGTGTGTTTTCCAGTGAGCACTTGGGAGTCAGGGTAGGAATTGAGTTCGGCTGAAACAGGGTGTTTCTGTGTTTCCTGGCTGAAGGGGCATGGGAAGCCTCAGTCTCACCTGAGGAGGGCACCACAGGCCTCCAACTTGGTGCTTTCTGGTACTCAACCACAGGTCTAAACTAATTTCAAATGGATCCTCTGGGAGGTGTTGGGTAAGCTTCCTTTTTGGAGCTGGCCACAGATCACAGAGGTATCCTTGTCCATGGTGAGGGAGAGACGAATCCTGGGCAGCCTCACGGAGGCTCTCCCTGAAGTGGCGGGGTAGGCCTGAGGGAAGAGGCGTATCTGGGTATAGATGAAGCCAGGAATTCCTTTTCTCTGTCTTGGACTTAGGCAGGCAGGCAGGTCGGTCTTCTGCAGGTGGTGTTATCCTGTTTTGGGGGACCAGGAAGGGGAAGGGTGACGTGTCCCAGGCATGTGTGTGTAATACCAGCAGGGGCTGTCTTTTGTTAGGCCTGTTTACCCCTACAGTATGCTTCCCTATTCCAAGAAGACTTGCTCTGCTCTGGTTTGGTTTTGTTTTCTTCCTCTGAGGCTGCTCCTAGGCCACCTTTAGGCAACTGGTTTTCTAGTTGAAGCTTGAAATAATCACCCAAGTGATGCTCAGGCCCAGAATAGGAACCTATGTATGGGTGGGTGCCTGGGAGTTGGAGGGTTGCCTGAGGAAGGGTGGCTTGGGGTCTGAATTACTGGACAGGTGACTGCTGCACTGGGGAAACATGGGTGGGAAGATAGTGCTGATATTCTGGAGTAGACCTAGGACAGCTTGGAAGGATCTTGCTTCCTGGATCAGGTAGCCAACTTTCTTTATCACCCCGTTAATAATCTTGACATAGCGTTTGGCACATACCGGCATGGGGCTAAAGGAAGAATGTTGGCTGGATCTTCCTGAGCTATCTGTTGCACCTCCAGCTCCTGCTCTAGGATTCCAGTTCTGCCATTTCCTATCATGTGCCTGGTGTTGCACTAATTCCTGTCTAGAGCTTGATTCAGCAGGCAAGAAAGGTGCTTGGTGTTTGGGGTTTTTGCACTTTTCTAGCTGGGTTACTTGTGCTGAGCGGAGTGCTGTAATCTGATGGAAGAGGAGGCAAGACTGCGTTAGGGCTTTTCTGGGTTTGAGCCATACTATTTTAGCCTACTTTTTCTTGTTGTTTTTTCCCCTGCTTCACTGAGCCCCAGGTGTTAGCTACTTGCTTTGGGTGGTAGGAAAGAGTATGTGTGCCTAAAAGTCCCTCTGACCCCTCTTCTAAGACATCTATGCAGCTTTTCCTTTTTCACAGAATGTCCCTCTCCCCCAAATATATGCATGTGTATGTGGACACTGGTGGCCTGGTGTAGTGCCGAGAGCCCTGGACTGGAGGTCAGAAGACGTGGGTTCTAATCTTGGCTCTGCCACTCACTCAGCATGTGACTGTGGGGAAATCTCATTCTCTGGGCCTCACTTTCCCCTTTTGTAAAGTGAGAGCATTGGTCTAGGTTATTCTGGGTTTTTGCCACCCCAGTAGAAAGCAGGTCTCTGGGAAGGAGAGGACTGCATTGGAGGTTGGAGGGGTGTTGGGAAGGGGGTTCTTCACAGCTACCCTTTGGGCAGAACAGAACAAGTACCAAGTTGGCAGGGCTGAGACTCCCCCAACTTGTATCTTTTCCTGACTTCCCTCCCCCTCTCCAAATGCTCGGCCTTTGCCATCACAGTCTAACATCCCAGAACTCTTCCCTTGCTCCTCCCTGGGCTTCCTTCCCCTGCCTCTTCCTCATACTGGCAAGGTGTATGAGAGAGGACCCACAGAAAGCCTTCTAAATTGGGTGATGCAGATTCCTGCTCTCTGTTCCTGCTCTTCCCTGCAGTATCTATCTCATACCCTTTAAATTGAGAACAGACATTAAAGGTTGTAACCTTTGGATCCTGCAGAAACCAGAGCTGGGCTACCCTGCATGTGTATAGGGTGATATGGTCAGCCTAAGATTATAGTCCATTGAATAACCTTTTCATTTGAAAATCAGTTTAATTTCCCATATCAGTCTTGTGAAGAAACCAGGGCAAGAGTTTCAATTTCCACCTTACCAATGGGAAAACAGGCTCAGGAAGGTAACAGTCTCATAGCTAGTACGTAGTGGAGCTAGAATATGAACCCAGGTCTTCTGATTCCAGATCCTGTGTGCTTTCTAGTACTCCCAGACTCTGTCCTACCACACATGCCTATGGAATGAAGAGTTAATTTAGGTGTAGTAAGAGTTTGGAGTCAGCTGTTTTGGGCTCTCTCTTTCTCTCACTGTACTGTTGGGAGGGACTCAAGAAGAGAAATTTCCCAGGGTATGTGCATGGGGCCTTTGATGTGGACTTGAGGGGCTGGTGGGCCTTTTTTTTCCTTTTTGCTAGGCCTTGTTGTGAGGGGAGGTGAAGTTTGGGTGGATGGGGAATTTACCAGGTTAGTGGGTCTGAGGTGGCTAGAGGTCTGGGAAGGCAAGAATGTGGTGCTGAGCTGCTTTTGGCATCCTCTGGTCTCAGCACTATGCTGGGATAACCCAAATCCCTTTCCCTTCTCTACCCTCCCAGGATTGGCAGCCACCCTTTGCTGTGGAAGTAGACAACTTCAGGTTTACTCCTCGAATCCAGAGGCTGAATGAGCTAGAGGTAAGAAGACTAGCAGCTGGTAACAGGGTTGGGAAAATGGATACCTGAGCTCTGATCCCACTTCTCTTATACTTTCTCTGGCTACTGTACTTTACGTAAGTAGGCCTTTATTCTGTCTTGTATGTAATTGCATACCTTTAGTGCACCTGGGGCCGGAGAAAGCTTTACAGCTCTGAATATAACCAAGAGCAGGGGCATTTAATGTTTCTCATTTGACAGCCCAAAAGTTGGATATGTCCCTTTCCCTTAGAGGTTCCTGCTTCTGAAACTTTTCCTGTCAACTAACCTTACCCTACTGGAGTCAACAAAAGGGAAATATGAGACTGACTGAGACCTTTTTTTCCCTTGGCCAGCTGAATGTGGCCTCATGTATTTAATTTGTCCACAGTTCTGTGCTTCCTGTCTTCCTTCCATGGTTCTTGGTATGATGGAAGGTGAAGTAGATGGGCAGGAACAACACAAGAACTGGTCTGCGTGGAGGCTGGAATGGTTAGAATATTGGGCCAAGGGGCCAGACTTTTCTTGATCTCAATAGTTCTCTATGAGAAGTCTAGGACCTTTGCATGGACAGATAGGGCTTTTCACTAAGGGCTTGAGAAGGGGAAGTGAGAGTGAGTGCCCTGAAACCAGTTCCAAGTAAGGTCTTGGAGTTTTCCGTGGAAGGTGGAAGATGTACGTTAAATACTGTAGCCACATAATACGTCTTTACTAAATGTCCTGAGGGGTTAGGCCTAGCTTAATGTCCGTAACCTACAAGTGTACTGATTTTCTAGACCAGAGTTCTTCAACCTTGGCACTATTGACTTTTGGGGCCAGATATTTTTTGTTATGGGGAAACTGTCCTGTGCATTGTGGGATATTTATCACCATCCCTGGCTTCTACCTGTTAGATGCCAGTACTACCCTCTCCCAGTTATGACAACAAAAAATGTTTCCAGACTTTATTAAGTGTTCCCTGTGGGGCAAAATCTCCCCCCATTGAGAAGTACTTCTCTAGACTCCATCTGGGTGGGTGCTATTCTGGTTAGGACAGAAGCCATCTCTTACAGTGAGTACATTGAGATCCTTAGAGAAATAGATGTAACCGTATCTGTGGGGGTATAGCTAGGACATGTCGTTGCCTAGCATGGGACAAGGGCAGGCCTTCTGGAAAGGTAATGCTAGTTAATGAAGGAGGAGGAGGAGCGGGGGGGGGGGGGGATGAGACCAAAATTAGAAGGCTAAGGGTTCGGATGGAGGTTCAGGTGGAGAAAGTAGTGTTCCTGGCTGCCTAAAGGTACTCATAGCAAGGGAACTCATTTCTTACCACAAATAGACCTTAGTTCTTCTGAATTATGAAATTGTCCTTTTTCCTCCCAGTAAGATCAGGGCAGGGTAATGAATGATAACAACTGTGTAGTTCTTCCTAGAACTCTGACGGGAGTCAGCAGGTTATAGACTTGGAGACTGTCTTGACTCACTGAGATTTCAGGGAAGCGTGGTACATGCTTTGGTCTAGGATCTTCAGCCTACATCAGGTCCTGAGTTGCCCAAATGCTGATGCTGTCCTAATAATATACTATCTCTTAGTTCTGTAGGCCATTCTGTCTGTAGCATGCATTCTCACGCTTCAGCCATGGAGCAAGTTTCCTGGTGCATGAGGAAGTGAATGCGGGAGGTGTCTTCCCTGAATCGTGCCTAGAGCTTAAATATAATTCTGAAGTTTCCAGAGGGCCTTCACTGGTTCTCATTAAGTCTACCCCTCTGGGTGGACTGGGCAGTTACTTTTTTTCTTTTATAATTAAAAAAAATAGAGGGGAAATGTTTGGTGTAGCAGTTAAGATGTCCCTTGGGATACTTGCAGTCTATATAGGAGTGCCTGGATTTGAGTCCTGGCTCTGCTTCTGATTCTAGCTTCCTACTAATGCACACCCTGGGAAGCAACAGGTGATAGCTCAAGTACTTGGGTCCCTGCCATTCACATGGGAAATCCAGACTGAGTTCCAGTCTCCTGACTTCAGCCTGGCTGTTACCGGCATTTGAAGAGTGAGCCAGTGAATGGAAGATCTTTGTCTCTGTCACTTTCTCAGTCTGCCTTTCAAATAAAAGATGAAAATAGATAATAGAATTCTTTTAAGTTTTATAATTAAAAAAATGAATCCAGAGAGTAGAACTGATTTTGCTCAAGACTGTACAGCCAGTCAGTAGCAGAGGGAAAGCTTAAACTTAAGTTATTTGACACCCAGTGATCTTGTTGCTTGCTCTGTGACTTACTTTCTTTAAGCCTCTGCTTCCTCATCTATTCAGGAGATGGTAATACTCCATAACCCTGGCATTGATATTGAGAGAGAATATATGTAAAATTTCGGCTGTGGTGACTCTTGGGAGATGAGAGCAAGGTGGGACTAAGCGCTGTCCAGAGCCCAGGTTTCGGTTCATTTGGAGAAGCCCTGGGTAGTGTACTTGGGCTGTTCTATTCCCTTTCTCCTCTCTTAAGATTGGGCCAGAAGAGAGGGGTCCGGGGAAGAGGGTGGCCAACCTCTTTGAGCCATTTTTTCTTCAGGCCCAGACGAGAGTGAAACTGAACTACTTGGACCAGATTGCCAAATTCTGGGAAATCCAGGGCTCCTCTTTAAAGATTCCCAATGTAGAACGGCGGATCTTGGACCTCTACAGCCTCAGCAAAGTAAGAACAGGCTTTTCTCAGACACCCCCAACCCCATCCCAAGAGCCTTGCTACTTTGGGGACTCCCTTGGTTTGGATATTGGACTTCTAGACAGCACTGGAAGGGGTATAGCCTGGTAACACACAAGCTGTCAGCAAAACATTTCTTGTTGCAATTTGAGATTGGGAGAAGGGGCTAGCTTCCAGTGAAGTGAGAGGCTAGAGTTGTCCTTATTTTGCTTTCTACAGATCTGCTCCCTTATGCATACACACAGCACATCCCTGTCCCTTCTTGCTTGTCCTTCTAGATTGTGGTGGAGGAAGGTGGTTATGAAGCTATTTGTAAGGATCGCCGGTGGGCCCGAGTGGCCCAGCGCCTGAACTATCCACCAGGCAAAAACATTGGCTCCTTGCTGCGCTCCCACTATGAACGTATCGTTTATCCATATGAAATGTACCAATCTGGAGCCAACCTTGTGGTAAGAATGCTGCGCTCGGAAACAGTGAGGCTCTACCCTCAGACACGGATTCTCACACTTGTTCTTAGTGAAACTGCTTCGTGGACTGCAGGTTTGAAGCTAGACTCTACTAATGGGGCTTATTTTCTTCACATATGCCCAGGGTCAGAGGTTCTGGAGTTATGTGTTATATGCCAAGGTCAGGAGATGGGAGAGATTTTTTGGGCTAGTGAGTCTGAGAAAAAATGAATTCTGATTTAGTTAAGGAGGTGGTTATTTGGCCTGCGGGTGATTGAAAGGATAAGCAGGGATAAGGATTCCCCAGGTATGTGCTGGTTTCAGTAATAAAAGCCGGTTGAATAAGGGCTGTTGGTGAGGGTCAGGTGAGTAGATCACAATTTCGGTTGCCTTTGGATGAAGGTAGAGGGAAATCCTTGTTCCTGGGTGCTGGAGCCCCAAACAGTAACCCTTACCCTTCACCTGTCCCCAGCAGTGTAACACACGCCCATTTGATAATGAGGAGAAGGATAAGGAATACAAACCCCACAGCATCCCTCTTCGACAGTCTGTGCAGCCTTCCAAGTTCAACAGCTATGGCCGGCGGGCTAAGAGACTACAGCCTGATGTGAGTACTTCCCTTCTCTTCTAACTTTAAGAGTTTTGAGGTAGAGTCCTCTTCCTCTGTCTGATCTAGGCTATGTTCCCTGTTACACTTTTCCCTCTCTTGTTTTTTGAGTTCCTCCAAGCGTTAGTGTGTCTCTCTCTGGCTTCACTCTTGATCCCTTTTCTTCACTGTCATTTGAGGTGCTGAGCTGCCTCTTGCTCTGTTTGCACAGTGTCTTGCATGTCTGCCCTTCTTGCCTTCTTGTTCCTCTTTGGAACCACTCTGTTTATTGAAGCAAGACTTGTCTTTCTTCTTATATTGATAGCTTACCTTCAGGCAGAAGCTCATGTGCAGACATTCTTAGCACTCGGGATACATCAGAGAACCAAATAGGTGTTCCCGGGCTCAGCATTGCGTGTAATTTAGCAAATCGTGTTTGTCACTACCATGTTTTAGTAATGCCAAACACTGTTAGGTTTTATATATATATATATATATATATATATATACACATAACCCCTAAACTCTCCTCATCACTGTAAGGTAGGAGCTAATGATTTATAGTTGAAAATTGAGAACCCATTTTTAATTCCTTTCCAAAAGGGCTCAGGAGAGAATTCACTTATCTCAGTCTCCAAAACGCAACTCTGAATTCTTGGCCCTGACCTATATCTGTGCTATAGTCCCTGTTATGAGCGCAGGTGATAGATAGTCTAGCTACTGTTCTTTTAGGATGAGGCAATCTTCCCCAGATAGTCTTGACTCATTGCCTTCTTTCTTCCTAGCCGGAACCCACAGAGGAAGATATTGAAAAGAATCCGGAGCTGAAGAAACTACAGATCTATGGGGCAGGTCCCAAGATGATGGGTCTGGGCCTCATGGCTAAGGATAAGACTCTACGGAAGAAAGGTGAGGCCTAGCAGTTGGGGATGGCCTCACCTCCGGAGAGGAGGCCAGGCCCAGAGGGTTCCAGACCAATGTTTAGAGTTACTTTTCTCCCTCCCAGATAAGGAAGGGCCTGAGTGTCCCCCTACCGTAGTGGTGAAGGAGGAGTCAGGCGGGGATGTGAAGGTGGAGTCAGCCTCACCCAAGGCCTTCCTGGAGAGCAAGGAGGAACTGAGTCACAGCCCAGAGCCCTGCACAAAGATGACCATGAGACTGCGGAGGAACCACAGCAATGCCCAGTTTGTAAGGACCTACCCTGACTTCTAATGCTCTGCTTCTTGTTCCTTCTCCAAGTGCTTCCCCAGTATGACACTGGACCATATTGCCTTAAGCAGAAAAGTGGGCCTGGTGGGCTCCTGCCCTCAGGTGGCTCATTTAATTGGGGAAACAAGGCCAGCTCACATGAAACAAAGAACAAGAAAGGGTGATCGAGTGCTGCCAACATGAAGTGCTGAAAGGATCCAGAGGAGGCTGTCTGTTGCCTCCCCATAAAGATTAAGCTCCTCACTACCCTGCATGATCCGGTCCCTGCTAACCTCTAGCCTCAGGCCCCAGCACTGCCCACCTCACTCTTGTTACATGTAGCCACACTGAACTTCTTGTAGGTATGTTCACTTTTGTCCTCTGAGATGTGCCGTGCTCTTTCATGTCTCCATCCTTTGCACATGCTTTTTTTCTGCCTGGAAGGGTCCTGTGTTCTGCCACCTTGCCAGGCTTCAGTTTGCCTTCAGGTTTCAGCCGAATTCAAGAGTCACCTTTTCAATGAAGTCTTCCTCAAGGCCATCCCTCCTTATCTGCAGCTGATTTGAGTGCTTCCTTCTCTAGGTCCCCACAGTACCCTTTATGGGCCACTCTTGGGGCAGGTTTTTTTTTTTTTAATTTTTATAAGTGTGTGCCTAGAGTGTTGTATGCTCTGGGAAGACAGATACCATGTTTTAAGTCATTTCTGAACCACAAAATTGAGTGTAGTGCTAACCATGGGTTCTGTAAGTGTTGATGATTAAAAATGGGGCCTGAGAGTTCAAGCCTGAGTGGTAAGGACTATCTCACAGTTCGCACTGATTTTGGTGCTTGCATGCAGTTGAGCTCCAGACCTAGTGTGACTAACCTGTACGGCACCATGAATGACCCAGCCAGCAAGTGCAGCAGTCTCCAGTGGAGAACTCTGGAGGGGCCTGATTGTTGAAGGTTGGGACAGAGCCTATATTGAACTTTTGCTTCCTTCCCCTGCAGATTGAGTCATACGTTTGCCGGATGTGCTCCCGAGGGGATGAGGATGACAAGCTCCTGCTGTGTGATGGTTGTGATGACAACTACCACATCTTCTGCCTGCTGCCTCCTCTGCCTGAGATCCCTAAGGGTGTCTGGCGGTGCCCGAAGTGTGTCATGGCGGTAAGGCCTTCCCAGCCCCAGTCCACCTCTGCCTTGTAGGGTATCTATCCTTGCCATCCTTCATCTGACCTTCTTGAGGGTAGCCTCCTAGCCAGCCGCAGTCTTGGGTTCTGGATCCCAGGGTTGAGGCTAGGCTGGGCAGAGCTTTAGGAGAAAGAAGAGGAGACTCCTTTGCTTCTGTCCTCTGGGAGCTCTGAGACCACCTGGGGAGGTGAGCATCCTGATGAGATAGACTATATATAATGAGGTATAAGCGGACACTAAATTGTGCCTTAGAAACTCTGAGATGTGCAAGTTCAGAGAGGAAAACAAGGGCAATAATCATAGAAGATGTCAGGAAAGAGACAAGAACATTAAGAAAACATATTCTTTTGATTTCTAAGTATTTGATTCTTTTTAAAAGAAAGCTTGGAAAATAGATTGTCTACTATCTACCATGTAGAGATAACCATTGTTAATAGTCTGGGTATCTTTTTTTTTTTTTTTTTTAAGATTTACTTATTTGAAAGAGTCACGTATCTGTATCTTGTATCTGCTGGTTCACTTCCCAGTTGGCCACAATGGCTGGGGGTGGCCAGACTGAAACCAGGAGCCTGGAACTCTGTCCAGCTCTCCCATGTGGGTGAGAGGGGCCCAATCGCTTGGGCCATCTTCCACCACTCTCCCAGGCACTTAGCAGGGAAGTGGAGCAGCCAGAGCTTGAACCACCACTCAAATGGGATACTGGCGTCACAAGGGGCAGCATGAACCTCTGTGCTACAACACCGGTCCCGACAATGTGGTGTATTTTCTTCTCACCTTTTTATTGTTCCGTCTATGTAACTATCTTTAACAAGTTTGGGGTCTTGGAATTCTTTACTTTCATTTGTTACTTCATAAATCATTTTTCTGTGTTATTTATTTAAGGTATTTTTTTCTTTTAGTTCCCTTCTGTTGTGATATTTAAGTTGGCTTGAAGTCCTGTAGGCTTTAACTTGAAGAGGTGGGAAGGCATTCCAGACTGGATGATCCAGGAGCAGAGGCATACAAAGGAGACTGTGCCTAGTGCAGGTGGGGCCAGGGAGGAGAGCAGATGAAGCAGCAGTGAGGGCTAAGCAGCCAAGATGTTTGGTTGGTACGTTTCAGGAGCTTCCTACTTTTATCCAAATTCCCACTGCCCATCTTCATTTTCCTCTGGGCAGACATCGATGGTCTCTGGCTTTATATTAAGACTCAGCTGTGGTTGTATAGACCTGGTGTACAGATGACCTGTACATACACACGGTGAGAGAGTAGGGCAGTGCACAATGGCCTTGGTGCAGTGGGAGAGATTTCTCGTGGAGAGGACTTTGGATACCAGTGGTATTGTGGATGAGGAGGACTGACTGTCACCTCTCCTTGGCTCTCTAAGTGATTATGAGCCAATGGACCAGATGCACATTTATTTTTCAAACGCAAGCAGGGTGTATGTGTCTGACTGTGGATAGTTCATCTAAAGCCATGAATGTAGGTACAAGTGAGGTAGATCTGCGTCTTGTCTTCTGAGACTGTCTAAAGAACAGAAGTATGGTAGGATTTGATACTGTAGAAGTAAGTGCCTTTGTTTTCCATCCTCCAGAGTAATAGAATATTCAGTACTATTTTCTCAGGCACATAGTTCTAGTCTGGGCATAAAAAAACTTTCCTAAGTATCCTGTGTGAGCTCATATTTTAGCTAGAGAAAAAATGATGACCAAAGAACATAGGATAATATATTGAAGTCAGAACCCGTGTTTAGATAGTGAAGTCCTAAAGGAAGAAAAGCATATAAGCTATAGTAATGAGGGAGGACTTGTGGAGGTGTGGAACTAGTTGGGTTTTGAAGAATCAGTGTGAGTAAGTAGGAGAAGACATTCCATTAGGGAGGAACTCTGAGCAAAAGCATGGTGGAAGTACATATGGGAAATGAAAAGACTAAGCTGAAATGGTAAGAGACAAAGGTGGAGCTATTAAGTAAGGCCTGTCTCAGGGCCCTCGAGTACAAACCTAGGGTTGTGTTCCTTCCCTATTTCTACCCCACATTTCAGTTTTACTTAGAAGGATTCTCTACCTCTCTGCCCCTACCTTGGTTTCATGTTCTCCTTTGGGTTTCAGGAGTGTAAGCGGCCCCCTGAAGCCTTTGGCTTTGAGCAGGCTACCCGGGAATACACTCTGCATAGCTTTGGCGAGATGGCCGACTCCTTTAAAGCTGACTACTTCAACATGCCCGTGCATGTAGGTGATGGAAGGCTGGGGTGGTGTTGGTGCCTGATACTCTCAGCTCACTTGAATCAATGGGGCCAAGGTATGATAAGGCCACAGTCATGTGCTACCCTTGTTTCTCCAGATGGTACCCACAGAGCTCGTAGAGAAGGAGTTCTGGCGGTTAGTGAATAGCATTGAAGAAGATGTGACTGTTGAGTATGGGGCTGACATCCATTCCAAAGAATTTGGCAGCGGTTTCCCTGTCAGTGACAGTAAGCGGCACCTAACCCCAGAGGAGGAGGTGAGTGCATGAGTGTCGTGGTTATGTGTCAGCTGTGTGAGCTTAGGCAGGTCACTTAGTATCTGCAAGGCTCAATATCTCTAAGATGGGATAATTATGTCTGCCTTACACAGTTAGATGAAGTGATGAATGGAAAGAAAGTCTGATACCTGGCCAGTGCAGAGATGTGATGGGTTCTTTTGCCTCTCTGAGCCCATTTCCTTATCTGTGAAATGGGGAGACTATATCTACCTTGAAAATTTATTACAAGAACTAAATGAGATATGAAATAACTTGACAGGGTACTTGGCTCACTCATAAGTATTCAGGGAGTGGGATTTATGTGGATAGGAAAAATTGAGTACCCAGGCCTGCTTCAAGGTAAGAGTGTGTGTGTTTTGGTCCAGAGTAAGGGTTTTTAATTTGCAAGAATTTGGTGGATGGCTATATTTGTAAATCTCCCTGAAATAGAAGTGATTTCAATTGGAATTTTGTATGTATGCATTTGGGAGGGGTATATAATAGATTAGATAGTTCAGAAAGTTCTGTGACCTGCAAATTGAGGTTTTCTAAGCCAAAGCAAATAACTTAAGGTTTCAGTTCCTTAGCATGACCCTCATCACGTTTCCACAAATATCTAACCTGACAGGAGTACGCTACCAGCGGTTGGAACCTGAATGTGATGCCGGTATTAGAACAGTCTGTACTATGCCACATCAATGCAGATATCTCTGGCATGAAGGTGCCCTGGCTCTACGTGGGCATGGTCTTTTCAGCCTTTTGCTGGCATATTGAGGATCACTGGAGTTACTCCATTAACTACCTCCACTGGTGAGTGAGGGTCGTGGAGAGCCAGGGAGGCAATCATCATGGTTCCTTGAGTGGCCATAGATGGGACTAATCTATTTGTCCCCTTTGCACTTGTGCAGGGGTGAGCCAAAGACCTGGTATGGGGTACCTTCACTTGCTGCAGAACACTTGGAAGAGGTGATGAAGAAGCTGACGCCTGAGCTCTTTGATAGCCAGCCTGACCTCCTGCACCAACTTGTCACACTCATGAATCCCAACACCCTCATGTCCCATGGCGTGCCGGTGAGTGTCCAAAAGCAGGGACAAGGGGATGGTGTTTGTCTTCTGGAATTTACCCTTGCTCTTTTCTTATTCTTGTGCTACCTTAATCAGGTTATGTGTTTGTTCTAATAGAGACCTAAAATAACAGTGATTAGATACACAGTGTGGTGGTGAGGCCCCTGGGCCATGTGTTTGAAGGCAACAGCTTAGGAATGGCTTATTCTCACATCTTCGTTCTAGCCAGTTGAAGAGGGAAATGGGAGAAGGGCAAGGTTAGACAAGTCTCCTTACCTTTAAGGACACATCATTTCCGTTCATCTCCTGTTAGTGGTCACATGACCACATAGCCATAAGGGAAACAAGGAAATATAATTATGCTTCTAGAAGGTTCATATACCACCTACAAATTGGAAGTCATGCCATTAAAGAAGATCAGAATGAATACCAGGACAACTAGCAGTCTCTTGCATTTTTCAATCGTCACCATTCTTTGGAGTGGTAGGTCTTTTCACTCCTATAACAGGTTGGTCCTGGCCTGTCCTCCTCCTCTGTGTATTCCTCTTCCACCCTGTAAAACATTTTGCTGGTTATACAGCCTTGCTTACCTTGAGAAGCAGTAGATTTCTGGGGATTTTTAGCATTGGTTAACATCAGCCAGTTTTCTGGTATGGATCTTAAAACAGCTAGATCTATAGTCCTATAAGAATAGGAGTTAGTACCTTCGTCCGTTCCTCCCTGTTCCTTCCACCCTGTCTGGCCTTGGCCATGCTGCCACTTAAGCATGGATTTCAAAATACAATGCATGGTGCACGATAGACAGCAAGTCCCTGTGATGGATCCTTGGACTTCTGTACAGGAGGGCTTTGGCCTAGGTCAGTGGTTATCACTGGGGTCTCTTCTTACCTTTATCTCATTTTGATAATACTGTATATCCTGTGAGTCATATTTTTTCATTATATGTCTTAGTGATACTCAAAATCAAGGATTCAGATACCTAGGAAATTGGACAGGGGGAGTATCCCACAGTAGCTCAGTCAGTCTTTCTCCACTCAGAAGGGTCCATTTCCCTTTCTGCCTCACCCTGTTTTTAAAGGATTACTATTACTGGAGTTGAGATGATTGAGGGCCCTTCCAGTCTTGCTGCCTCACAGGTGAACATTGGGTGTATACTTTCCTCAGATTGCTCCCTTCCTGATCCATAGCACTGCATCAATCCTTGTCTAATACCAAGGAAAACCATAAGAGTCGAAGACTCAAGGATTTGAGCAGCTAAGGTGCATACAGAGGGGCTTCAGAAAGTTTTTGGAAAATTCACATTATTTATTTTTTTTTAAATTTTTTATGAACTTTTTTTTTTTTAAAGATTTTTATATTTTATTTGAGAGGTGGAGGTATAGCCAGTGAGAGGGAGAGACAGAAAAGTCTTTCTTCTGTTGGTTCACTCCCCAAATGGCTGCAACAGCAAGAGCGCCAATCTGAAGCCAGGAGCCAGGTACTTCTTCCGGTCTCCCACGTGAGTGCCGGGGCCCAAGCACTTGGGCCATCTTTTACTGCTTAACCAGGCCATAGCAGAGAGCTGGATTGGAAGTGGAGCAACCAGGACTAGAACAGGCGCCCATATGGGATGCTGGCACCGCAGGCAGAGGATTAACCTGTGCCACTTTGCTGGCCCCTCACATGATTTCTTTTTTCATTAGTTTATTTGAAAGAGAGATATCTCCAACGCACAGGTTTGCTCTCCAAATGCCTGCATCAGCCGGGGCTGGGCCTGGCTGAACTCAGGAGACCAGATCTCAATCCAGATCTCCCACATGGATAGCAGGGACCCATATACTCGAGTCATCACCTACTGGTTTCAAAGGTGCATGTTAGTAGGAAACTAGAATTGGGAATGGGGCCAGAACTTGAACCCTGGGCACTCCAGTGTAGGATATGGACGTCTCAAGCAGTGTGCTAACCACTGCACCAGATACTCCCCACATTATCTTTTAATTCCATTTTTCATGAATTTTTTAAAAATATTTATTTGAGGGGCTGGCGCTGTGGCTCACTTGGTTAATCCTCCGCCTGTGGCGCCAGCATCCCATATGGGAGCTGGGTTCTAGTCCCAGTTGCTCCTCTTCCAGGCCAGCTCTCTGCTGTGGCCAGGGAGTGCAGTGGAGGATGGCCCAAGTGCTTGGGCCCCTGCACCTGCATGGGAGACCGGGAGGAAGCACCTGGCTCCTGGCCTTGGATTGTCGTAGTTCCGGCTGTAGTGGCCATTAGGGGGTTGAACCAATGGAAGGAAGACCTTTCTCTCTGTCTCTCTCTCTCTCTACTGTCTAACTCTGTCAAATAAATTAAAAAATATATATTTATTTGAAAGGCAAAGTTACAGAGAGGTGGAGGCAGAGAGAGGGGTTGGGGGAGGTCTTTCATTCACTGGTTCACTCCCCAATTGGCCACAACAGCCAGAGCTGGGCTGATCCAAAGCCAGGATCTTTCTCCGGGTGCAGGGGCCCAAAGACTTAGGCCATCACAGCTTTACCTGCTGTGCCACAGTGCTGGCCCCTTTCATGAATCTTTTAAAAACCCTCTGTAAGCGTAGATTTCAGAAATTTGGGAACCCAAATAAACTTTAAATTTCATTTTCCACAAACTTCTTGAAGTACCCGAGTATGTCAAAGATCATGGCACTGTTCAATTCTTACCTGTTTTTGAAATACTTGTCTCATTTTTAAACATGTGCTCTTTGCTAGCACTTCCATGGCATTTTTCCTGCTTATGACTCACCAACTTCTCTGGCCAGCTGCTGTTTTGCCACCCTGCCCTCTGTCTGCCCTGCCCTTTGTAGTTCCTGGCCTCTCCAGGCCCTTTGGACTTGGGCATGATCCTCCTAAACCAAGGCATCTGTGATTTTTATGTTCTCCTACTGGCAAGCTCTGGTTTAGCCAGCTGGAGCTCCCTCCAGAGCTATCTTTAGCCCGTACTCCTCCTGCCTTCCCCTTTGTTGGGAGAAGGCCATTTCTTTTTATAGATAGGTAGTGTATTATTTTCCTTAAAAATGAAACATGCCCCCTTTCCAAAAAGTGGGAAACAGAGCAGTCACCCCAATTACTTATTCTCTTTACCCTAAAATATTTTATATTTCCATCTATTGTTTTTCTATGTGAATTTAGACGCAATTATCAGTGTATGGGTTTTACAATCTGTTGGTAAGTTGAAAGATCTAGAACTGCACTGTCCAATTCCATAGCCACTAGCCACATGTTACTGTTGGACTCTTGAAATGTGCTTAGTCCTAGCTGAGATGTGCTGAAATGTATAAAACCATATGGGATTTCAAAACTTAGTATGAAGAAAAGATGTAAAGTATCTCTCTAATTAATACTTTTGTATGCCAGTTTACACATTGATAGTAGTAAAACTGCATTGAGTTCAGTATGTTAAGATTATTTTTAAAGATTTGTTTATTTGAAAGAGTTTACAGAGAGGGAGAGGCAGAGGCAGAGAAAATTCGCTGGTTTATACCCCAAATGGTTGGCTACACCAGCCAGGGCTGAGTCAGATCAAAGCCAGGAGCAAGTAGCTTCATCCAAGTCTCGCATATGGATACGGGGACCCAGAGACTTGGGCCATCTCCCACTGCTTTCCCAGACACATTAGCAGGGAGCTAGATTTGAAGTGAAGCAGCTGAGTCTCAAGCTGGTGCCCATGTAGGATGCCGGTGCTGCAGGTGGTGGCCACAGCACTGGCCCTTTTTTTCACTTTTTTAATGTAGCTGTCCAGGAATTTAAAAGTACCGTGTGTGCCTAGCATAATTCTCTTGGACCAGCATTCGTCTACAATGATTTTACTTTACTATGAAATCTTTGTAACTCTCATTTTTAAAATAATAATAGTGGTAGTAATATTATTGCACTATCATTTGGCTACCATAAAGTTCATCCATTTTAAGCACACGGTTCAGTGAATTGACACAGCTGTGCTGGTACCACAATCCAGTGTAAGAACATTCCCAACATCCCAGCCATTCTCCATTCCAGCCCTTGTCCCCAGCAGACATGTAACTGCTTTCTTCCTCTCTAGATTTGCCATTCCTAGAATAATATGTAGTCTTTTTGTGTCTGGCTTCTCTCAGCCTGTTTTTGAAGTTCATCTATGTTGTAGCATGTGTCATAACTTCATTTCTTCTATGCCCCAATATTCAGTTTACCAGTTGGTGAACATTTGAGTTGTTATTGCTTTTTGTCTGTTCATAATTATCATTTTTAGCATCTGTAGAATGTGAGGACAGCTGTTCCAGATAACCACATAGAAAACGGTAAAGTGGCAGACTAAAGAGTGTAGGTTGGGACGAAGAATCAGGATGTTGGGTTCTACTCCCTGCTCTGTTACCTGGGGTTTTTTTGGAACTTAATTGTCATATCTACAAAATTAAGGCTGGGACTAGATCATTCAGCAAACATTGCTGGAGTTCTATCTGTGTGCAAGGCCACTGGTCAACACCCTAAAGGTAAATAAACCGGTGCCTGCCTTTGCATATACACAGTGGAGAATAGAGAATAGAGAGAGGCATAAACAAAGCATAATGAAGTATTACAGGCACTGCAAATGAACAACAGATTGGGCAATAAAAGAATGTAAGAAGGAGGTGTTGGGAAAAGGTTTGTAGAAGCAGTGATCCTTGAAAACAGAGTGAGTTTGCCTGCCAGAGCCAGTGAGAGGTTCTCAGCAGAAGCATGATCTGATCAGCATTACATTTTTGGGAAGATAATTCTAGTGATTTCTAATGGAAATCAGTAGAATAATCCAGGCAAGAAATGCTGATGTTACCTCTGATTAGCGATAGATCTGAGAAGAAGAAAGCATACTAGAGGTGGGAGCTAATAACATGACCCAAATACATGTGGAGATATTCGTGATTGGGAAGATTCAGTATTGTTAGGATGTTAACTCTCCCCTTATTAATCAAGAATCCTAACCAAAGAATCGTTGGTAAGAAGGGTATATACATTTCAGATTTTGATATACATTAGCAAATTTGCTTTCCAGAGAGTAGAATGGATTCTCATTTCAGCACTATACCTATTCCATTGCACCTTCCCCAGCATTGAGTGTTCATCTTCAGTTGTGAGACTTTGTGGTAAAAGAGATGAATTAATCATACAAATGGCTGCTTCTGTTCCTTTCAGAAACCCCACTAAAATGACACAAAATGATTTTTGTTAAGCTAAACAAATCACAGACCTGGAAAAAATGGGAGGAAACAACAGTAACATTCTTCAGACTACAAAACAGGTTAATGAAAAAACTATTTTTAATAGATTCTTAAAATCATTTATTTGAAAGGCAGAGTTACAGAGGGAGAGGGAGAGAGAGAGCGATCAATCTTCCATCCACTGGTTCACTCCTCAAATGGCCCCAGTGGCCAGGGCTGGGCCAAACCAAAACCTGGAGCTTCATCCAGATCTCATGCATGGGTAGCAGGAGTCTAAGCACTTGGGCCATCTTCTGCTTTCCTAAGCTATTAGCAGGGATCTGGATCAGAAGTGGAGCAGCCAGGGCCCAAATCAACACCCATGTGGGATACCAGCGTTGCAGGCAGTGGCTTTACCCATTTTGCAATAATCCTGGCCCCAAAAGAACTGAATATTAAGCCCATACTAAGAACATATGATTTAAACCTCAGAATCCCCTAAAGGTTTGTAGTTGGTGGTCCCAGGCATTTTAGGAATACACGGATAGAGTGAAAAATAAGAGTTGATACGTGTCTATATGAGAAGCTGTGAGATCCTTTTCCACGTTGAGTGGCTGTAAGTGTCTTTTTTTACTCTAGTAAGACTGAAGATTTTATTTCTGAAGATGTTAAAACAAAAGGGTACTCTGAATTGATGTCACCTAGATACACTTAAGGTTGGAGCCAGAGTGAAAATAGTAGGATTTTTATCATTGTATGCATACTAGATGATGAGGATCCCAGCTGTCTTCTTCCACATGGCTGTTAGAATACTGGCAGCCGGGACTTTTTCCTACAGGAAGAAAATGGAAGTGTTTTCTCTGGGAATCTGACTGATCTAGAGGAAGGACTTGGAATTTCCCATACTAAATGGTCCAGCCATATCACCCACATTGAAGCTCACAGTTGATAAGCTTCACCTATGTACTCATAGCTTCCATTCAGTTTTTTTTTTTTGTTTGTTTCTTCCTTTTATATAAGCAGGCAGTCCCAGATAAACAAACAATTGAGGAAGCCCTGGAAAATAAAATAGAACCAAACAGCGGCCGGCGCTGTGGCTCAATAGGCTAATCCTCCACCTAGCGGCGCCAGCACACCGGGTTCTAGTCCCGGTTGGGGCGCCGGATTCTGTCCCGGTTGCCCCTCTTCCAGGCCAGCTCTCTGCTGTGGCCCAGGAGGGCAGTGGAGGATGGCCCAAGTGCTTGGGCCCTGTACCCCATGGGAGACCAGGAGAAGTACCTGGCTCCTGCCATCAGATCAGCGTGGTGCGCCGGCCGCAGCGCGCCGGCCGCGGTGGCCGTTGGAGGGTGAACCAACAGCAAAAGGAAGACCTTTCTCTCTGTCTCTCTCTCTCACTGTCCACTCTGCCTGTCAAAAAAAAAGAAAGAACCAAACAAAAACTAACTTGGAGAAACAGAAGCTAAGCAGGGAGAAGTAAATTTATAAAGAAAAGGAAAAAAAGAAACATCGTTGATATCTTCAGAGATAGACATGTGTAGAAATCCCATCTCACCTGCAATTTCACTTTCCAAGGTTTCAGTTACCTATGGTCAGCCACAGTATAAAAATATTAGATGGAAAATTCCAGAAATAAATAACCTATGAGTTTTAAATTGTGCACTGTTCTGTGTAGTGGGATGAAATCTTGTGCCATCCTGCTCTGTCCTCCCGGGTTGTGAATCATCCCTTTGTCCAGCCTATCCATGCTGTTTATGCCACCTGCCCCTTAGTCACTCAGTAATAACCCTTTCAGTTATCAAAGGTTATCAGATTGACTCATGGTGCCATGATTCTTATGTTCAAATAACCCTTGTCTTTGTTAATTATGGCCCCAAAGTGCAAGAGTGTTGTTGCTGGCATTCGGATATGACAAATAGAAGCTGTAAAGTACGTGTAAGTGAAAAAATGAGCACTGTCTATGTAATAAAGGAAAAACATTGTATGCTGAGATTTCTAAGATCTATGGTGTAAACTAATCTATCCATGAAATTGTGAAGAAGGAAAATGTGCTGGTTTTGCTAACACATCTTAAACTGCAAAAGTTAAAGGCACAGTGTGTGATAAGTGCTTAGGTAAGATGGAAAAAGTAGCAAGTTTCTGTATGTATATATAGGAAAAATCAGTGTTTATAAGGTTTGGTACCATTGGCGATTTCAGACATCCGCTGGGAGTCTTGGAACATATCCTCCACAAATAAGAGGCAACTGTTGTACCAAAAACATGAAAGAGGAGCAGGATTCTATTTCAAAAGAACATTCTGAGAACTATTTTTATTTTTTAAAAGATTTATTTATTTGAAAGGCAGAGTTACAAAGTGGTGGGGGCGGGGAGGTCTTCCATCTGCTGGTTCACTTCCCGGATGGCCGCAATGGCTGAAGCTGCGCCAATCCAAAGCTAGGAGCAAGGAGCTTCCACGCGGGCACAGGGGCCCAATCACTTGGGCCATCTTCCACTGCTTTCTCAGGCCATAGCAGAGAGCTGGATCAGAAGTGGAGCAGCCAGGACTAGAACTGGCACCCATATGGGATGTCAGCACTCCAGGTGGCAGCTTTACCGGCTATGCCACAGTGCCAGCCCCGAGAACTATTTTTAAAAGCACATAATGGAGGGGAAGGGGTAGGCGTTTAGCCTAGCAGTTAAAATGCATGTGTCCCATATCAGCTCCCAGAACCAGCTGGTCCCATAACTGGCTCTGGCATCTGACTCTAGCTTCCTGGTAATGCAGACCCTGGGAGGCAGTGGTGATGGCTCAAGTAATTGGATTCCTGCCACCCACTTGGGAGACCTGGGTTGAGTTTCCAGCTCCCAGCTTTGGTCCAGCCCAGCGTTTGCTGTTGCAGACATCTGGGGAGTATATTAGCAAATGGGAGCTCTCTCTGCCTCTCAGTTGATAAATAAAAGAGCATACTGAGAATGCACTCAGAATGGCTTTTCAGTGTTGAAACCAGAACCTGGAAGATGAGGGCAATGCCTTCAAGATGATTTTCATCTTAGAATTCTATATGCAGTCAAGTGTGGGAGTAAGAATACAGACATTTAAATTACTAGTACTTTCATAGAAAACAGAAAATTGAGAAATGTGAGGATGTATTTAACAAAGTCTGGAACGTGTTATTTGGTATTGTTAAGGTCAATGCCAAAATAATCACAAGAGGTGAAAATGATAAACTTTGGGGAGGGGAGAATGGTAGAACCTGCTGATTTTATAACAAAATGTTGTGGAACCATTTGGCTCTTAATTCATGCATGAAAAGTGATATTTATAATTTTTATAAAAATTACTAGGAAAGGGGCCTGCCGGCATTTGGCTCAGTGGGTTATTAAGCCACTGCTTGCTACACCAGCATCCCAGAAAATGGGATGTGGTTTTCAATCTAGAAGAGTCTAGTTATTTTCACTACACTCTTAGAGGCTAAGGCTGGCATTGCAGTGCCAGGATTAAACCACTGCTTGAGACACTGGTATCCTGTACCAGAGTGTCAGTTCGAGTCCTGGCTGCTCTTTTTCTGATCCTATTCCCTGCTGATGTGCCTGGGAAGTTAGTTGAAGATGGCCCTAGCACTTGGGCCCTTACCACCTCTGTGGGAGACCAGGATGGAATTTCTGGCTTCATCCTGGCCCCACCCTTGCCATTGCAGCCATTTGGGGAGTGTACTAGCAGATGGAGGATCTTTGTCTCTCCCTGTTGCTCTGCCTTTCAAATGAATAAATGGATAAACTTTTTAAAAAAATTACTAGGCAAATTGAAATATTTTGATATGTGCATTCCTTATTTTTGATTCTGAAATCTTCCTATCATCCTTCAACACAGGAAAAAAAAAAAAAAACCTGAAAGTGGAGGTCCTTTCAGAGTTGGAGGATCTAGGATTCTGTTGTCAGACTGTGTTCCTTGAGGCTTTCTTTTTTCTCCTTAAGGACCTTACACTTAGGTTTCTAACTGGAAAACTGCTATTTCAGTGGCCTGGGCCTGTTTTCTTCCTCAGGTTGTCCGCACAAACCAGTGTGCAGGAGAATTTGTCATCACCTTCCCCCGTGCTTACCACAGTGGCTTCAACCAAGGCTACAACTTTGCCGAGGCTGTCAACTTTTGCACTGCTGACTGGGTGAGTCTGGAGTGTGGTGGGCTGGCAGGAAGAAACAAGGATTATGGGGAAGCTGAGGCATGCTGCCTGCAGGCTTGGCCATACTCAACTTTGAACCTGTCCGTAGCTGCCAGCTGGGCGCCAGTGCATTGAGCACTATCGCCGGCTCCGAAGATACTGTGTCTTCTCCCATGAGGAGCTCATTTGCAAGATGGCTGCCTGCCCAGAGAAGCTGGACCTAAACCTGGCAGCAGCTGTGCATAAGGAAATGTTCATCATGGTACAGGAGGAGCGGCGCTTACGAAAAGCCCTCCTGGAGAAGGTGAGTGAAGAGGGTGTGCACTGCGTCAGACACCGTAGCCTGGTGGAGGTGAGGGTGAGGCAGAGGTAGTGCCAGGAAGAAGTTGTAGTTACTGCTATTTTTTTAAGATTATTTGAGGCAACTGCTGTGTCATAGTAGGCTAAGCCTTCACCTGCAGCACTGGCATCCCATATGGGTGCTGGTTCAAGTCCTGGCTGCTCCACTTCCAATCCAGCTCCCTGCTAATGGCCTGAGAAAGCAGTAGAAGATGGCCCAAGTGCTTGGGCCCCTGCACCCACGTGGGAGATTCAGAAGAAGCTCCTGGCTCCTGACTTTGGATCATCCCAGCTCTGGCCATTACAGCCATTTGGGGATTGAACCAGTGAATGGAGGACCTCTCTCTGTCTTTCACTGTCTCTGTATGTAACTCTGCCTCTCAAATAAATCTTAAAGATGAGTTAAAGATCTTAAAAATTTTAAAAGATCTTAAAGGTCTTTAAAGATCTTAAATATTTATTTATTTGATTTAAAGGCAGAGCATCAGAGAGTGAAAAAGGGAGAGAGAGATCTTCCATCTGCTGGTTCACGTCTGCAAATGGCTGCAATAGCCAGATCTGAGCCAGGCCAATGCCGGGAGCCAGGAATTCCATTTGGGTCTCCCACGTGGCTGGCAGGGGCCTAAACACTTGGGCCATGATCCGATGCCTTCCTAGGTGCGTTCATAGAAAGTTGGGTCAGAAGCTGAGCAGCTAGGACTCTAGCTAGCACTCTGGTACAGGATGCTGATGTCTCAAGCACTGACTTAGCCCACTATGCTGCAACAACAGCACCCACCTCTGCTCTTATAGTAAAAAGAACTAGACCCATCTGGATTGAAAGCCTCATTCCATTTTACCTTCTGCCTTTTACTAGCAACCTTGGACAAGTCAATGTATTTTGCTGAATGTCAGTTTCCCCATCTTAAAAATTGGTGATAATGTATATACTTTTAGGTAGTTGAGTGGATTAAAGATAATGTTCAGTAACTGGGCCATAGCAACTGCTGATACAGCAGCTGTTCATCATTATTTAAATGATCCAACAAGACAGATCCGCGTATGAAACCCCCATAGGAAATGATCTGAGAGATTAAGCAACTTTATGTGTTACTTAATCTCCCAGTTTTACTTTCTCACCCTATAAAATGGGATTACCTAACTTGCAAGGTAGTCCTAAAGCTTGAGTAAAGTGATTTATATCAAAGCATCTAATACTGCCTTTATAGTGTAGCAGCTGCTCTTATTGGTAATATTAATTCATGAAGAGAATGATTGAAATATGAAATGTTTCTTGTGCCATTTTATTACACTCAGGTGGCTCAGCAACTCAAGCTAGAGCAATAATATTAGCAAGTAGAAAGAGGTCCTACTTTAATTGATTTCTCATAAGCGTGTGTCAGTTCTGTGTGTAGCTGTGTGGAAACCACTAAAGAGCAATAAAGTCTATTCTGTAGTTTCAGTGACTTGCTTTAAGCACTACACTTGCCCAGTTAGGAAATGGACTTGATGAGAGTCCTCCGTAAGATTAGAAAGGAATACTGGTCCTAGCAATCCTTGGCTGCCTGTTTAGGGTAATACTTTGTTATTTCAAACTCATCTATACTTTGCCTGTGAGCATGAGCTGTTGGGAAACTTCCAGCTGCAGTAGTGCTGGAACTCTAGGGACTCTCCATTGTGGTGTGTGGTGGTGAGTCCCTGGGCTTTTCCAGGCATCATTTTCTCTCCGTTCAGTGCTATTATTAAATGATGGCCCTGTGACTGTACCAGGCTACGGGAAGGAACTAAAGCAAGGTGGGGAGAGTAGACTTTCTCTCCCTGACATTCACATTCCTTACTCTTGCTCCTGCTCTCAGAGAAGGGTTCTGGACGCTGTAGTCTTGCAGTCCTGTCACAGATTGTGTGCTTGAGTACTTGCCTGCAGGAAAGGACTCATGGTTTGCACCCACTTCGGGAGAGTCCATGATGCCAAAAAACATAAGGGCTTCATCCTTAGACTGTTACCTGCCTTTGGAGTAAAAATTAACTGCAGTCAACTCCTCCCTTTGGCAAGTTACTGATTCTCCCTGAGACTTAGTTTCCTCCCCTGTAAGATGAGGCAGGCCTGTGAAACGTGTTCTGATTTGAAAAGCAGACCTAATAACAATAAATATGTGTTGAGCACTTATTCTGAGTGCTAAGATGCTTGGCTAAGTCCTTAGTGGCTTTGTTGATCCTCGTAACAATCCAGTGAGGATAATACTGTTACCCCTTGTCTTATCAAAGAAGCTGAGATGTCTAAAGAGGCTTAAGTAATTTATTCATGACCACATGGCTAATCAGTAGAGTGGGATGTATAATATACATTGTGCTTACAGCTTGCGGATAGGTAGATTTAAAAGTTGATATGTAAGATAGAAACTCCAAGGAGCCAGTAGTTCCCTGTGAAATCTCTAAAATTGGCCATTGTACTGTCCTCCAGTTACTCCAGCATCACCGGCTTTTTTCTTCATTTTTGGATTGAGTTTTTCTTTCCCTTCATCTGAAGGACAGATGAAGTCATTGGTTTAGGTTTGGAAGCTATGTTGTTGGGGGAAAATGTATCTTTAAGCCTTGGACGCAAGCGCCTGCATACGGTGTCTCTTGCCTGCTTAGCAGCCATCATGGTGCCTAGAGCACAGTGGGCTGCAAGTGACTGGAAACCAGTTTGATCCCCCTACACCAGGCCTATCTCTTGGCCACTCCCACAGATTGCTACCTCTGTGGGAACTTGGTTCACCACTTTCCTCACCTTATCTCACGAGAAAGGCCTTTTCACTGGTCTGATTCTTACCTGATTTTTCTTCCTCTATAAAATTCTCTCTGCCTCAGCCCACACTGATCTTGCCCTGGTGTATCTGATCCCTCCAGCTTTGAGAGTTTGGAGTTTACCAAGGGCAGGTATGTTCCATGGGATTTGGCGTTTCAAACACCATGGCCCTCAGTGTAGATTTGAGTCTAAAATTGCTCTTGGTGGTGGCTGAGATGGTGATGTCTTCCATCCTGTCCTGGTTCTATAATGTATGGGGGTTGATATGCCCTCAGGGCATCACCGAGGCTGAGCGAGAGGCATTTGAGCTGCTCCCAGATGACGAGCGCCAGTGTATCAAGTGCAAGACCACATGCTTCCTGTCAGCCCTGGCCTGCTATGACTGTCCAGATGGCCTTGTCTGCCTTTCCCACATCAATGACCTCTGCAAATGCTCCAGTAGCCGGCAGTACCTGCGGTGAGTATGGGACATGTCTAGAGGAGGTGGGACAAGCAGGGGGTGTAGAGCTGGGCCAGATGTGCTCTTCCCTGCCCTCTTTCTCCAGGTATCGGTACACCTTGGATGAACTCCCTGCCATGTTGCATAAACTGAAGGTTCGGGCCGAGTCCTTTGACACCTGGGCCAACAAAGTGCGAGTGGCCCTGGAGGTGGAGGATGGGCGGAAGCGCAGTGAGTGATGGGGGGACGGAGGGACTCTACAGGCAAGTTCTATTCCCGTTTCTTCTGTACCCCCAACCCCCTTCTTCTGCCTTTACTCAATGCTGCCTACTCCTTGCTGCTCTCGTTCTCCCTCTAGGCCTCGAAGAACTGAGGGCGCTGGAGTCTGAGGCCCGTGAGCGGAGGTTTCCTAACAGCGAGCTGCTGCAGCGACTAAAGAACTGCCTGAGTGAGGCGGAGGCTTGCGTGTCCCGGGCTCTGGGACTGGTCAGCGGCCAGGAAGCCGGGTATGACAGTGTGAGGTATTGGGGTTCAGGTAGCCAGCTAAGGACCCAGCATCCAGGACAGGTGTGACAGGCGTGGACTCTGATACCACTGGGCAGACAAGGTGTTGGCAGAAAGCTGCCAGCATTGGAGTGTGAGATGACCTAGGGTGCACTGTAGAGGGCAAGGAGACCAGGCAGCTTAGAATAGAGAGGATGAGTGACTTTTGTAAAATGCCAGAATTCATCAGTACCTAGAGGAGATTAAGAGACCAAAGGATTTTGTGGGCAGGGAGGAGTTGTGGGATGTTCAGGGTCAAGAACAGGACACAGACATAAACTTGATCACAGCTTTAGAGTTCACAGTAGAGGATGGATTGAGAAGTTCAGCTTCTGTTACCATCAGTTAATCTCTAAGCCTCTCCACTCTAAATAGATTTCCTTCTAATTCTTTTCCCTCATATGAATGCACTTGTATTGTAAAACCATCCCTGTAACCTTGGAAGTTGAGGGAAGTTGAAGTGTGCAAGGTCAAGGTAGACAGGTATACTGAGAAAAGGTTTTGGGTGTTAGTGCAGAGATGGAGGGAGGGACTGGGCTTGGACCTGAAACCCCACATGTGAAACTCCATAGCCCCCACAGGGTGGCTGGTCTACAGATGACCCTGGCTGAGCTCCTGGCCTTTCTGGACCAGATGAACAACCTGCCTTGTGCCATGCACCAGATTGGTGATGTCAAGGTGAGGAGGGATGGGCTTGGAGTGTTGCTGGGGGATTAGGGGGTTTGGGGGACCTGAGCAGCAGGCCTCTCTTGGCTCCCTTAAAAAAAGTGAAAGTATTTGAGTGAGATAGTATGCGGGTATGAGAAATAGCAGGAGGTGTGAAGCAAGGGTCTAGTGACTGCCTCTTAGAAACGGGATTTGAAGGGCGGGTGACAAGGGTGTGAGTATGGGATGCAGAGTCAAGGGAATGATTCCTGGAAGAGAAGGAGGTAACCTGGTGCTTGCTGGGTCTGGAAGGTTGAGCAAAGTTCATGAAAGTAAAGAAGGAGCGAGATGGCGAGGGCAGTAGACAGCAGCATGAACGCATAAAGGTTTGTGTGAGGTTGAAGTGTAGCAGAGCCTAGCATTTCTTAGAGCCAGAGGATCTCTTGTTTCCTCCAAGAATGGAGTCCTCTACAACCCGTTAAGAATCTCTAGGGGTTGAGTCCAAGAATCTGCATTGTAACAAATTCCCTAGGGCATTCTAATGAGCAGTCAGGGTTAGAGACTACTGTCTTAGGGCTTGGAGAAGGGGAGCCTGGCCCATGTCAGGCTCCAGAAGATTGGAGGGTAAGAAGGTAGGTGGGGCAAGGGTATCTATCTGGTGGTGGGACCTCGAAGTGAGCCCAGCTGAGGAGTTTGTTCTTCATCCTGTATCCTGGTAGGGCATTCTGGAACAGGTGGAGGCCTACCAGGCCGAGGCTCGTGAGGCCCTGGCCTCACTACCCTCCAGTCCAGGGCTACTGCAGTCCCTGTTGGAGAGGGGGCGGCAGCTGGGGGTGGAGGTACCTGAGGCCCAGCAGCTCCAGCGGCAGGTGGAACAGGCGCGATGGCTGGATGAGGTGAAACGCACGCTGGCCCCCTCAGCCCGAAGAGGCACCCTGGCTGTCATGCGGGGACTGTTGGTCGCGGGCGCCAGTGTTGCCCCTAGCCCTGCTGTGGATAAGGCCCGGGCCGAGCTGCAGGAGCTGTTGACCATTGCTGAACGCTGGGAGGAGAAGGCCCACCTCTGCCTGGAGGCCAGGTAGGTCGAGTCTCTTCCCCTCCCTGCCACACTCTCATCGTTTAAAGTTTATAAAGTGAAGAACCTGAGGGTGACTGCCACTGGTGGCCTTGGGCCTCACAGTCCTGTGTTGGTGTGTTCTCCTCCCCTGTGCCGTTCCCTGTCTTGTCCTTGTTTTTGTTTGGAACTCCATAAGCAGATAGAGGCAGCGGTGTATAGAGGACCAGGTCTATAGGCTGCCATGTGCACATACGTACACAGAAGCACACAGAGCAGGCAGATGGCTGGATGTTGGTAGAAGGACGCTGCACACAGGGCATTCCAGCGGACCACAGTCCTGATCTCACACACACATACAGGTTGCGTGTAGGCATTGCTGGCAGGCAGCAGAGGCGAGGCATGAGTGCTGTGGCAGAAGGATGTGGGTATGCGTGCATTGTGCAGGAACAGGGACCGCCAGTCACCTGCAGGCAGAGCACAAGCCAGTAGGCCAAAGGAGCTGTAGGAACCACAGGCACCCAAGGGGCCCAGGCAGATAGATTCAGTGAGCAGGCTGGGCTCCTGGTCAGGCAGATCACACCACATGAAGTTATCTCTCTCTCTCTCTCTTTTATTTTCCCTACCTTTAGACAGAAGCACCCGCCAGCCACACTCGAGGCTATAATCCGCGAAGCAGAAAACATCCCTGTTCACTTGCCCAACATTCAAGCTCTCAAGGAGGCTCTTGCCAAGGCCCGGGCCTGGATTGCTGACGTGGATGAGATCCAAGTGAGGACCCTGCCACCCTCCAGCCCTGGGCTGTCTGTGTAATCCAGCTGGGTTGTGTGGGCCAGAAAGGAGGAGGGGCATACCACATAGTGAGGAGGGAAGCTGCGCATGATGGGTGATGTGTGAAGAGGGCTCGTGTGGCCAGTTTGGACGTGGTGGGAGGCAGGGCAGGTGTGTGGAGGAGAGGCAGACCATTACAGAATCACTAGTCTAGTGGTCTTGGAGACAGACTGGATCCATCCAGTGGGTGGATGCAAGCATTGTGGGAGAGAGCCAGGTAGGTGTTCCTTTGGGTGACGTGGGTTTTTTTTTTCTGCCTTAAGACTGAGTCTAGTCTGTCTTCCCAACTCCGCACCGGGCATTGAGTTAAGTGTCAGTAGGTGCTGACGAGTTGAACTGAGCTTTCTGTCAAACCTGCCCCCAGAATGGCGACCACTACCCCTGCTTGGATGACTTGGAGGGCCTGGTGGCTGTGGGCCGGGACCTGCCTGTGGGACTAGAGGAGCTACGACAGCTAGAGCTGCAGGTACTGACAGCGCACTCCTGGAGGGAGAAGGCCTCCAAGACCTTCCTCAAGAAGAATTCTTGCTACACGCTGCTGGAGGTGAGGCCTGGAACCTTGACCCATAGCCTCGCCTGCACCTGGCATGGCTATTGAGAGACGGCTCTTATGAGAACATGGGTTTGGGGGGCACCAGGGAGGGGAGGAGAGGGTGTCGGAGGTAGGAGAAGCCCGGTCACTCCCCCTCTGTCTGCCTGTCTCAGGTGCTCTGCCCGTGTGCAGACGCCGGCTCAGACAGCACCAAGCGCAGCCGGTGGATGGAGAAGGAGCTGGGGTTGTACAAATCTGACACAGAGCTGCTGGGGCTGTCTGCGCAGGACCTCAGGGACCCAGGCTCTGTGGTAAGGAGCTTAGACGCAGACGGGAGAAGAGCCTGGCAGTGAGAGAGTGTCTGAGCCGGGTGACCATGGGCAGACCGCTTGCTCCCTGAGCTTCAGTCCTTCTGGTTTGGGAGTGGGGTGTTAAGGGGCCCTAGGGAGAAGGGGATGGGCTGCTCACCTACTCTTTCCCCCTCTCCTGGGCACGGCAGATCGTGGCCTTCAAGGAAGGGGAACAGAAGGAGAAGGAGGGTATTCTGCAGCTGCGTCGCACGAACTCAGCCAAGCCCAGCCCCCTGGCATCATCGTCCACGGCTGCCTCTGCAACTTCCATCTGTGTGTGTGGGCAGGTGCCGACCGGGGTGGGAGCTCTGCAGTGTGACCTGTGTCAGGACTGGTTCCATGGGCGGTGTGTGTCGGTGCCCCGCCTCCTCAGCTCCCCGAGGCCCAGTCCCACCTCATCCCCACTGCTGGCCTGGTGGGAATGGGACACCAAATTCCTGTGTCCACTGTGCATGCGCTCACGGCGCCCGCGCCTGGAGACCATCCTGGCACTATTGGTAGCCCTGCAGAGACTGCCTGTGCGGCTGCCTGAGGGCGAGGCCCTGCAGTGCCTCACTGAGAGGGCCATAAGCTGGCAAGGCCGTGCCAGACAGGCCCTGGCCTCGGAGGATGTGACTGCTCTGTTGGGAAGGCTGGCCGAGCTCCGCCAACGGCTACAGGCTGAACCCAGGCCCGAGGAGCCACCTACCTACCCTCCAGCCCCTGCCTCTGACCCCCTCAGAGAAGGCAGCGGCAAGGATATGCCTAAGGTGAGCTGCTTGGCTTGCTCCTGTCTTCACCTTCCGCTCTCCTACCCTCTGCTAGCCCTGTCCCTGGTCTCTAATTTCCGTCTCCTTTGGCCCTGCTTCCTTGTGTCATTCTGCATCCCCGGATCCCTGGACTCTGCCCATCCCTCCAGCAGGTGGAGGCTCCTTAGTTCCAGGTTTGGGAAAGAAGAGGCAGAGGTCCTTTGGCTTGGTTTCCCCTTAGTTCATCCTTGTTCTCCTTGGCAGGTCCAGGGCTTGCTGGAGAATGGAGACAGTGTGACCAGTCCTGAGAAGGTAGCCCCAGAGGAGGGCTCAGGTAAGAGAGGTAGGTAGGTCTGACGTGTGTGGTATGGGCAGGCTGCTGACTGTCACCAGAGTGACCTGTGTGGTCCCTAGAAGACCAAGGGTGGCCTCTAACCCAGCCTGTCCTCACAACCCCCCAGATCTGGAGCTGTTGTCCACACTGTTGCCGCAGTTGACTGGCCCTGTGTTGGAACTGCCTGAGGCAACCCGGGCGCCCCTGGAGGAGCTCATGATGGAGGGGGACCTGCTGGAGGTGACCCTGGATGAGAACCACAGCATCTG
This sequence comes from Oryctolagus cuniculus, assembly GCF_051225735.1. Classification (NCBI taxonomy): domain Eukaryota; kingdom Metazoa; phylum Chordata; class Mammalia; order Lagomorpha; family Leporidae; genus Oryctolagus; species Oryctolagus cuniculus. The sequence continues at coordinate 36,822,928 of NC_142888.1, read as the reverse complement.
GCAGCTACTGCAGGCTGGGCAGCCTCCGGACCTGGAGCGGATCCACACACTTCTGGAGGTGAGGCAGGGGGTCGAGGGCAGGGCCGGGAAGTCAGGCCAAGCAGGCAGGGAGCCTTGACCTGACCACTGACCCTTGTCTCTGATAACAGCTGGAGAAGGCGGAGCGCCACGGCAGCCGGGCACGTGGCCGGGCCCTGGAAAGGCGGCGGCGGCGGAAGGTGGATCGGGGTGGGGAGGGCGATGACCCAGCCCGAGAGGAGCTAGAGCCAAAGAGGGTACGGAGCTCAGGGCCGGAAGCTGAGGAGGCCCAGGAGGAGGAGGAGCTAGAGGAGGAGAGTGGGGGTGAGGCCCCCCCTGCACCCCTCCCCACCGCTGGCAGCCCCAGCACCCAAGAGAACCAGAATGGCTTGGAATCGGCAGCACTAGGGGCCACCTCAGGCCCCTCGGCCCCTTTCTCTACTCTGACTTCCCGGCTGCACATGCCCTGCCCACAGCAGCCGCCTCAGCAACAGTTGTGACAGTGGCTGAGCCTAGCACAGACCCTAATGGAGACCTCCCCCACCCCACCCCAGGGCCTCAAGGATCCTCTTTCTGACCATCAAGCCTGCTTCTTGGGAGGTGGGCAGATGTGGGGGATGGCCGCCCCCCACCCACCCACCCACCCTCGGGTCCCTTGACTTTTATATTCTGACTCCAAGGTATTGTTCAGACCTCAGCTCCTGGGGGCCGGCCCCTGGAGTCCCCCTCCCTGGTAGCCTCTAACCAGCATTCCCAGACACCTGAGGCAGACAGACAGATGGGTGGGCAGGGAGGCAGCAGGGGCTGGGCCAGCACCATTCCAGAGACAAGGCCAGTGCATTATGCAAACTGGGGGACTCTCCTCTTCCTTCTCTCCCCAGTTCCGGCCCTGGCCAGGCCATGCTACACTAACCTCCCTCCCTCTCTCACTCTTTCGCCTCCCTCCCCCCTTTTTCTTCTTCCCTCCCCCTTCCCCCATTCCCTTGACTGTTCCACCCAGAAGGAGGAAACTTCACATAGCTGTGCTCACAGGTTTCTATTTTAGAGAATTTGGCTGGGAGCTAACCAGGGCTCTCTGTGATTGGAAGAAAGCTTTTGGTGCTTGTCCTCACAACCACCTTGGCCTGCCCACCCTGTCCTCCCGTCTCCTTTCCTCCTCCTGGGTTCATGTTGTAATAAAAGAAGATTGTTGGTGTGTAATTAATTTGTTGAAAAGCAAAAACAAAGCAAAACAAGAAACTTGGTTCCAACTGAAGCCTATTTTAATTTTATTTTATTATTTTCCTCTTGTTAGAAATAAAACCCTTAGCAACATTTTTTGGAAACATGTTTCTGAAGTGCATTTCTCTTCGAAGGGGCGACTCGGGCCTCCCTCACCTGTCAGTGGAGCAGCTGTAGTGTTGGCAGGGGCTCTGGGTCTGGAACTGCTCCACTAGCTTCTCCTTAACCCTGGGCACAACCTGCAGGTCCTCCTCCCACCACTCTGCGCCTGAGCCAGTCCCACCCCTGTCCCTAACAGGCTTCTGGCCCTGCTCACTGAAGCCCCTGCACAACAACCTCCCCCAACTTCATGCCCTCCTTTCTAGCCTTAGGCTCCCAGAGGGGTTTGCATCCCATGACATTGTGTTCATGTGGACAAGTCCATGGTTGGAAGGGTGTTCTCCAAAGTATAGATCTGAGCATGTCACTGCCACCTCCAGCCACCCTCGATGCTTCGTTGCTTAAGGTCAAGGTGAAGTGTGTGATCTCATACTTTCTGGAATGCTTTCCTGCCTAACTCATGCCACATACAGGGACCCTGCCCTGGTTTTCCTCCACTGATCTTTCTGCCCCCGATGTATGGGAGACTAAAGCTCAGACTGCAGTCATTTGCAAGCAGCCCTTGAGGTTGCTTTAAACTGCTTTAAATTGAAATAAAATTCACCCACTTGAAGTGGTTTTCAGCGTGTTCAGAGTTGTGCAACCATCACTGCAAAGCTTGTTTTAGGACATTTTCGTCACACCTTAGCCTTTGCCACCACCACCCTTGAGCCCTGATTCGCCTGTTCTGGGCTTCCTCTGTACATGGAGTCATCCGTGTGTCATCCTTCTTTGACTTAGTTGATGTTCAAGCCCATTAGTGCTCCTGTAGCAGTTGGACAGCTGTTCTCCCTTCTGGGCCCCAGGTTTGAGACAAGGGAGCTGAGCTGGCCCTGGTGCTGTCGGCAGGGATTGTTTGCTGCCTGTTTTTGTGGGTGGTTGCGTGCCTGTGTTTTTTCCCGCAAGAAGACTACCCAGCTTGCTTCAGAGTTATAAAGGGGCCTGTGACCCTCCAAAGGTTAAGATTCAGCCTTTGTGATCCTGAATGTAATGTGTTTGGAACCTGCCCCGGGTGCAAAGACAGGAGAGAGCAAGAGCATGTGAGTCCTGGTGCGCCAGCCGGCTTCCCATCATGCTGTGCTCCCTGGAGCTTTCCCTCCTCTTGGGCCTGCAGGGAGCATTTTAAGGCTGACGGCCAGGCCCTGACCCCTAGCTCGAGAGCTCTGCACACTACCGCTGTATCTGCCCTTCCTCAACTGAATGTCCAGCGGGTTAGTTTTGCTTCAGTTTTCCCCCCTCCAAAAATTTGCAGTTGCTAGGAACCTTGTGGTAAAAGAGCCCACCCTCTTAGACCACAGATTGGCAGGAGAGCCAGACTCATTCCTACCTCTTCCAGGTGGGGCGCTGAACTGGCTGGACACACAAGGACAGTCCAGGGCCAGTGGCCTACTCTGTCCTGGGCCCAATTTGCCCACAAGCCTAGTCTGGAGGCAAAAGCTGGCTGTTGCCCACCTAATCAACTGATCTTGATAAAAGGGTGGAGGGAGATGACAGGAGAGGAAGGGGCTAGACATGAGCACTTCACTGCCACTCCCTGTGCCAAGGCAGTCGGCCACCAGAAGCTGCTGGGTGAGGAAGAGACAGTGCCTACGAGCTGCTCGCAGGCTGGAGAACTCGGCACAGGACAGTCCTGCGGGTGCAGGCCCTTCCCCCACCAGCTTTCACCCACCATTCCCATCGTGGCACCTCCCACCCATCCCTCTCTCACACTCTGCCCCCAGTCACAGTGAGTATGTGTCTCAGGAGCTCTTCTGGAGGGGCTGTAGCTGCCATCCTGCAAGACCCAGATCCAATTGAACTTGCAGAAAACTTGCGTTCTGCATCTGTGCCCCTTTCCTAAGCACTCCTTTACAGAGGGGAGAGTGCCGAGCTCCGGGGAGCCCCAGGTGAATGAGGGGTGGGGAGGAGGCCAGGGGCGTCTTCCTGACTGGTTTTCTACGATAGAGGCACTGCCTTGCTGCCATGTCCCTCAGAATGGCTCCTGAGTCTGCAAGTGACAAGAGACTGGGAAGAGATGTCGCTGCTACTGATGACTTTCCCTAAACTTCTCCCAGACTCCACTGACTCCTTCCTTCCCTGCTTTAGTGCCTTCACTGGGCCTCATGTGATGTCTGAAACACTCCAGGATTGATGGGTCTGTCCCTTCCCATCCCTGGGTGGGGGTGGGGGGTGAGGGGAAGGCTTGAGTCCCCTGTCTTGACTTGCAGACCAGAGGACGCAAGAGCCCCACACTGTGCACGTGAACTCTGCACTACATGAAGTTCATTGGTGAGACTGGCTTTGTGGCACAGTGGACTAGGCCACCACTTGGGACCCCAGCATCACAGATCAGTGCAGCAGTCTGAGTTCCAGCTACTGTGCTCCTGATCCAGCTCCCCACCAATGTGCCTGGGAAAGCAGCAGAAGGTAGTCCAAGTATTCGGGCTCCTGCCTCCTGCGTGGGAGACCCAGTTGGAGTTCCTGGCTCCTGGCTTTGACCTGGCCCAATGCCAGCCATTGCAGCCATTTGGGGAGTAAACCAGTGGATGAAAGACATTCTCTCAACTGTGCCTTTCAAGTAAATATTTCTCGAAAAATTCATCGGTACAGTCCATGTTGCTGAGGTTGTGCAATATCTCCTTCCTCGTCTGTGTTTGTAATGTATTGCTGCATAACAAATCGCTTAGAGTTTAGTGGCCTAAAACATCTAGACCAGTTCCTGTGAGTTAGGATTCTGGGTGGACTTCAATTTCAGGGTCTCCCTTAGGCTGCCATCGAGGTGCAGCTGGAGCATAGTCACCTCAAGGCTCAGTTGGGGAAGGACCTGCTTCCAAGCTTGCTCACACAGCTATGGGCAGGATTCAGTTCCTGGCAAGGTGTTGGCCTAAGGACTTCTGTTTATTGCTGGCAGTTGGCCAGGGGTCACTCTCAGATCCCTTGCCCGTAGACCTTTCCAAAGGGCAGCTCACGACACGGCGGCTTGCTTCATCAGCGCAATCAAGTGAAGTGAGTCAGGCAGAGAGAATGAGGCCGAGTGCCCACACTGCACGAGAGCAACCACACGGTCTTTAGCCCGATCTTGGAAGTGACAGCCCATCACTTTTGCAATCCATTGGAAGTAAGTCACTAGGTTCGGGCCACACTCAAGGGGCGGGGACTGCACAAGGGTGTGACTGCCAGTGGGCGGGAACCATTGAGGGCCATCTTGGAGACAGACTACTTTAGCTGGTCCTCTGCTCCCTGATCTCATGTCCACATCTCATGCAAAATACATTCACTCCATTTCAAGGTCTCTAAAAGTCTCATTTCAACTGCAGCGTCTCCTCAAAGTCCAGAGTATCATCTAAATCAGGTCCAGGTGGGAATGAGGCTCCTTACATGTATTCCTTAAGGACAGCTCCTTAAATGCTTTTTTTCCCCATTTGTAGATCTGTGCAACTTACAAGGCAAGTTGCCTGTCCCCAACACACCCAGTATACAATAGTGGAACAGACAGGGCAGCTGCTCAGTTCAGATGAGAGGCACAAAGAATGGCTACGGGTCTCAAACAATTCTGAAGCCCAGCTGGGCAAATGAAAGTTCCTTGATCTGCTTTTGAGGCCCGGGAATAATGTTCCATGGTTTGTGGCTCCGCCCTCTGGCCTCTTCCACTCTGTGCCTTCCTTCCTTTCCCAAGGGAGACAGGAGATGTTTGCAGCTAGGCAGTTTTGCCAGTTTGCTTCATGCCAGAAGTTTAGGGGTGCAATAGCTTCGCTTCATTTTTTTTCTTTTTTATTAGAGCTGCAGAGAGAAAGGGAGAGACAGAGAGGAAATCTTCCATCTATCCACTGGGTCACTCTCCCAGGTGGCTACAATGGCCAAGGCTGGTCTAGGCCAAAGCCAGAAGCCCAGGAACTCCATCCAAGTCTCCCAAATGGATGACAGGGACCTAGTGACTTGGGCCATCTTCTGCTGCCCTCCTGGGTTCATTAGGAAGCTGGATAAGAAACGGAGCAGCCAGGACTTGAACCAACAATCTGATATGTGATGCTGGCATTGTAGGCAGCAGCTTAACCTGCTGCACTACACCACTGGCCCCCATCTTTTCATTTTTTACTGTTTCTGTAACAAGCTGCCTCCAAAAAATAGTTCCCTAGAGGGGCTTGGTGTTTGTCTTCTGTTGGCAGGCTGGGTTCTCAGCAATGACTATCACAAGGCTGGTCTTGATAGCAATCCATATTGTGGAGCTTGTGCCTGCTACCACGAGCATTTTGTTCAGGAGTCCATTGAAAAAGATGTGACAAAGTAAGTTGAAATTAGCTGACGTCCACAGAACGGGACATTTTGTCTACCTCTCTGGGCTCCTCTTCCACCGTGGATTCTCTCTGGTGCTTGTTTGTGTGGGACATGTATGTGTTCCTACCCTGTGCCCATTCATCCGTATTCGTCTCCCTTGGCCCTCCTTAGCAATAATATTTCTTTCTTTCTTTCTTTTTTTTTTTTTTTTTTTTTGGCAGGCAGAGTTAGACAGTGAGAGAGAGAGAGAGAAAGAGAGAGACAGAGAAAAAGGTCTTCCTTCTGTTGGTTCACCCCCCAAATGGCCACTACAGTCGGTGTGCTGTGCCAATCCGAAACCAGGAGCCAGGTACTCCTGGCTCCTGGCTCCGGATCTGTTGGTTTCGGCCACTTGGAGAGTGAAACAGTGGAAGGAAAATTCTCCCTCCCCCCCGGCCTCTCTGTAACTCTGCCTTTCAAATAAATGAATGAATGAATGAATGAATCTTTAAAAATAAATGTCAATAATCAGCTTGAGAGATAATCTGATCATTATTTTTAAAAAAGAAAGCAACGTCATGTGTGATCTGATCCCATTCTGCCTGGTGGACCATAGAGACAGTCTGGGTTACCAAGGAGTCACATTAACTCCAAAGCAATATCCAGTGTATTCCAAAAGCTGTGACTCTGCCTGTCCCCAGAGCACAACTGCCCGGGCTGCAGGTCCCTGTGGGGAAAGCAGGGTAGGAGCGACCCAGCACACGCACTCGTGAGAAATGTAACAAGGTTCTTCCTCAAACAGGCTCTCCCCTTATTTCGATGGCTTCTAGTCCATGATCTGAGGGAGAGGCTGGGACTCTACGCTTATCACACTATAAGATTTTTATTTTTCCTTTCTTTCTTTCTTTCCCTCCTTTTTTTTTTTTTTTTTTTTTGCCATATAACAAGTAGGACTTTCTGGAAATGATGCTTCCTTAGCACTTGCGGATCTGCACACGTCACACCAGCTGAATGACTTGCTGTGGCTCTGATGTCCATTAGAGGAGCCGGACCCAGGAGCCAGCATTCTGATGCAGTGTGTTCAGCCACTGCCTGAGATGTCAGTGTCCCATATCCAAATCCATATCAAGTCCCAACCGCTCTGCTTCTGATCCAGCCTAGTCTGTCTGCCACTGCTTTCACTGGCATATTACCTGGCAGCTGGACAGGAAGCAGAGCAGCTGGGATCATATGGGATACCCACGTGGCAGGCAGCAGCTTAACCAGCTGCACCACAACCCCACTCCCAAGATTTGTACACTCAAATTATAAAGCATTGCTGAAAGAATTTAAGGGAGACCTAAAGAAATGGAAAGGCATCCCACATCTGTGGATTGGAAAATTTAGTATTATTAAGATATTAGTAGTAGCCAGAACAATCAACAGATTCAATGCAGTGCCTGTGGAAATTTGAACAGCCTTTTGGCAGAGATGGAAAACTGGTCCTCAAATTCACATAGCATTTCAAGGGACTGTGAGTAGCCTAGACAATCTGGAAAACGAACAACAAAATCACATGGACAATTGATTTTCGCCAAGAGTGCCAGGTCCTTTTGATAGAGGAGAGAATAGTATCTTCAATAGATAGTGTTGGGACAACTGGATTTTCACATGCAAAAGACTGAAGTTGGATCCCTACCTCATACCAGATGCCATCAACTCAAAACGGGTGAATCACCTAAATTGAAAAACTAAAATTTAGGGTTTTATCTTCATGACCTTTGACTTTGCATAAATTCCTAAATATGACATCAAAAGGATGTCAAAAAAATTGGACTTCATCAAAATTAAATTTTTTGTGTGCAGCAAATGACATTATCAAGAAAGGGAAAAGATAATGGACAGACTAAGAGAACATATTTACAAATCATAGATCTTATAAGGATTTACTATCCAGAATATGCAAGTCAACAATAAAACAATTTTTTAAAAGACATTTCCTTATATAATCACAATATCCTTAGTACACTCAACAACTGACAATCATTCCTTAATACAATCATATTCAAACAAATGCCACCATATTAAATTTTCCCAAAATTAACCAACAAGTATCTTTTAATAGTTTGAATGTTTGATTTAGGATCCAAACACCGACTTTTTCTGTAACCATGTACTCACTTCTCCTTAAAATTTCACCATCTAAGTATGAATTCTTGCCTATATAGTTTTAATTTTGCCTGTTTTTTTTTTTTTTAATTTATTTATTTATTTATTTTTGTCTGAAAAGTAGAAAGAAAGAATGCGAGAGCACCAGCTCTTCCCTCTGCTGGTTCATTCCACAAATGCCTACAATATCCAGGGCTGAGTCATGTCAAAGCCTGGATCCTGGAACTCCATCCATGTCTCCCACATGAGTGGCAAGGACCCAAGTACTCGAGCTGTCACTTGCTGCCTCCTCGGGTGTGCATTAGCAGGAAGCTGGAATTGGGTGGGATTGAGACTTGAAACCAGGCACTCTGACATGGGATGGCAGCATCCCAAGCAGCATCTTAACTGCTGGGGCAAACACCCACCCCTCGATTGGTTCTTAACATCCCATAAATGGAGTCATAGGGTATGTATTCTCTGGTGCCTGTTCATTCAGCATTTTCATACTATTTTATTGAACCTACTCTAATTTGCTTACCAACCCGACTTCTGAAACAGGTAGAGGTTGTTTCTGATTTTTGTCTACATGGCCAATGCTGCAAGAACATTTTTGTGCATGTCTGTGGGTAAGCATTCCTTTCTGTAAGGTATTTGCCAGGAAACAGAATTGTTGGGGGCAAAAGGGTAGTCACATCTTCAGCTTTTCTATTGATGTTTAGCTTTGTGGAAGGAGTGTTCCTGATGGCTATTCTGCCCAGCAGAGGAGGAGAGGCATGGTTATTCCTCGTCTTTCCCTATCCTCAGCACTGTTCATTCCAAATTTTGCCGGTCTGAGGACTGTGAAATGGTATTGCTCGTGGTTTATATTGGTATTTTCCTGATAACAAATGAAGCTGAGCACCTTTGCATATTCTCACTGGCTGCTCACGTCCTCTCTTAGGAAAAATGCCTGCTGAATTGTTTCCCATATTTTTCAACTGATTTTTTAACATATATTATATACATATATATATATATATCTTTTGCTAAATTATAGGACTTGATTTTGTCATCTGCAAATGAAATCTTTTATGGCTTTAAGTGAAGCAGATATAAGATCATCTTCCCTTTGCTGTGGGTTTGTCTTTGCACTGTGTATGGTGTCACTGGGAGAAAAGAAGTTACTGTTTTTGGGTGCAATTTTATTAGTCTTTTCCTTTCATGGTGCATACTTTTGGCATCTTGCTTAAGAAATATTTTACCACTCCAATGTCAAGAATATTCTCATGTTATTTTTTGTTTGTTTTTCACATTTAGCTGTATGGTCTACTTGAGAATTATTATTATTTTTTTTTAATGTATGATGTGAGGTTAAGATTTGATTTAGTTTCAGTTTTAGTTTTTTTTTTTTTTTATCCTGGACACCCAATTGTCTGAGCTCCATTTACCAGAAATACTGCCCTGCTACAACTGTTGCACAGGGCTAACATTTTGTTAAATCAAGTGTGCATACATGCATGGCTCTTTCTCAAAGCTGTTCGTTCAACTGGGCTATTTTTTCCAGCCTTGTTCTGATACCACAGATGCATAACAACTTCAGATAGAGTGAGTTCTCCCATATAGTTCTTCTTCAAGAGTTATGGCTGATCTATAATTTTTGAGAGGGTGTACGAGAGGATGTGGGACGGAGAGGAGGAGGGAGAGGAGGGAGGGAGGGAAGGGGGGAGAGAGAGAGAGAGAGAGAGAGAGAGAGTGTCTTCCATCTGCTGTTCACTCCTCAAATGACCACAACAGCCAGGACTGGGCCAGGTTGAAGCCAGGAGGTCCTTTGAGGCCTCACACGTGGGCGCAGGGGCCCAAGGACTTGGGGCATCTTCTGCTGCTTTCCCAGGCACATCAGCAGGGGGTGGGATCAGAAGTGGAGCAGTGGGGACTCGAATTGGTGCTGCAGAAGGTGGCTAAACCGACTATGCCACAGCGCCGGCCACTCAGCTACATATTTTTCACAGCTACTATTTTCATTTTTCTGTGCCTAAGGGAAGACCCCAGGAAGAAGGTGGTCGTGAGCTGCCTGGAGAGATAGTAGGGCTTTGGCAGGTTCGAAGATGCCAGCCAGGCCTCATTGTCTGGTGAAAACTAACCTCTCCGGGCCCCCTGAAGGGCAGCATCCGCTGTTTGGTACCTGCTATCAGGATGGTGGGTAAACAGCTTGGCCTTTTCCCTGAGACCAAGGCTTAAGGTCAGGCTGGGGACCAGCACCTAGTGCATCCATCTCTTTATGCCTTCCCTAACCACACACCTCAGCATCTCCCACTGGGCCTGTCCTGCTGTGCGCCCTCTCTGTCCCTCGCTCAATCTATAGCTTGGTCTGTGACGTCACCAATATGACCCCTCCACACAATCAGCCATTGCTGAGGCCCAGGTGGGGCGGAAGAAGGCCCAGGAGGAGCGGGCACATTAAGGTCTCAGCGGCAACATGGCCCTGGCTGTGCCGCTGGCTTTCATCTCAGTGGGGCGTGCGGGGGCCGAGAAAGGCACAGGAAGAGGACTTGGTGAAAGCATGTATTCTTTCGTATTTATTTTATGGACTTGTGACGCATAAGAAAGCACACCGTCCTAGGGAAGATAGCACCTCTTTCATTTTTATGACTGTCTAAACAAACTGTTTTCCATCCTTAATGTCCTCCTGGGGACACACATTTTGTGTTACTTTTTTGTGCTGGAAATGGCCACGCACAACTCCTGACCAAGACTCTTTACCGACAATCTTTTCAGATTCTTGATCATTGCTATTAATGAGAAATATGTTTTGTTCAAGTAGGTGGTGGTAAATGGAAAAGAATATATAGTTTTTTTCTCCCCTCCATTAGCCAGAATTTTCATGTCATTCTTGGAATAAGTTGAACCCATTTTTTAAAACATGCAGTTATTTTTTTGAAAGGCCAAGTGAATCACCTGCTGCCTTCCCCAGGTGTGCATTAGCAGAGAGCTGGAACCCAGCAGAGTTGGGGCTCAAACCCAAGCACTTTGATTTGGAATGAAGGCTTCTTAAGTGGTGTCTGAACCGCTGCATTAAATACTCGGATCATGCTTTCCTGTTGGCCAAAAGTTACTGTGGAACCCTCGCCACTAAATTAGATAACCTGTACACAGTGGAGGACAGATGCTTCTCAACTTAAGGATTTTTGGAAGCTTGAAAATATCATGAAGTCAAAGTTGCATTTAGTACACCTCACTTCCTGACTATCCTAGCTCAGCACACATAGCAGCCCAGAGTATCAGTTGTTAACCCTGGTGATGGCGTAGATGACTGGGATCGGCCATTTGCTGCCAATGCCTGGCATTCCGAGGGGGTTGCACCCTCACCTATCACTTGCCTGGGAGTATCTGACCTGGCTAAGGCCACTGCTCAGAGACCAATGTGCCAGCAGCAGAGAGCAGCACTGTGTCCCCAATAATGACACCATGGCACGGGACGGTCAGCCAGCTAACTTGTGGCCTGTCAATTCCTTTGGACTTCTCCCATCACAGAAGGAGCACCCTTTTGTTATTATTCAAATGGACACTACGGATACAGGTTTCCAGTTTCTGCTAAAACTACCACCCATGAGTTTACAGAATGTCTTATCCCACTGCCATGGTAGTCCACAGAGCATTGCTTCTCACTAAGTACCCACTTCACAGCCAATCAAGTAACAGCGACGGCTACGTGCCCATGGCATTCAGCAGTGTTTTTTTTTTTTTTTAAGATTTCATTTATTTATTTGAGAGCTAGAGTTACAGTGAGAGGGAGAGACAGAGAGAGAGAGGTCCGGTCACTGGTTCACTCCCCAAACAGCGGTGACGGCCAGAGCTGGGGCGATCCAAAGCCAGGAGCTTCCTGCAGGTCTTCCATGTAGGTACAGGGGCCCAAGGACTTGGGCCATCTTCTACTGCTTTCCCAGGCCCTAGCAGAGAGCTGGATCGGAAGTGGAGCAGCCAGGTTTTGAACCGGTGCCCATAAGGGATGCTGGCGCCTCAGGCAGAGGATTAACCTACTGCGCCACGGTGCCCGTCCCTGCATTCACCAGTCTTACAGTGTTCCTTACCATCCTGGCTTCACAGAGAACAATTGAAGGGCTTTTTCAAGACTTCGAGCACCAACTAACATGCAATACCTTGTGGGGCTGGGGCAAGGTTCACCAGAAGGTTGTTTATGCTCTGAATCACATTCCAATATATGATGCCATTTCTCCTGCAGCTAGATTTACAGTTCCGGGAATCAAGCACTGCTCACTATTATCCCTAGTGACCCGCTAGTGAATTCTTTTTCTCAAAGATTTATTTTATTGGGGGCCGGTGCTGTGGCGCAGTAGGTTAATCCTCTGCCTGAGGCGCCAGCATCCCATATGGGCACTGGTTCTGGTCCCAGCTGCTCCTCTTCCGATCCAGCTCTCTGCTATGGCCTGGGAAAGCAGCAGAAGATGGCCCAAGTCCTTGGGCCCCTGCACTCATATGGGAGACCCGGAGGAAGCTCCTGACTCCTGGCCTCGGATCAGCTAGGAGTCAGGCCATCTGGGGAGTGAACCAGCTGCCATTAGCAGCCATCTGGGGAGTGATCCAGTGGATGGAAGACCTCTCTCTCTGTCTCTCCCTCTCACTGTCTGTAACTCTACATCTCAAATAAATAAATAAAATCTTTTTAAAAAAGATTTATTTATTTGAAAGAGCTGCAGAGACAGGGAGAGAGAGAATGAGAGAGAGAGCAAGAGCGAGAGAGAGAGAGAGAGAGCCCCTCCACTGGCTGGTCCACTCCCCAAATGGCTGCAATGGCTGGAGCTGGACTCATCCGAAGCCAGGAGCCAGGAGCCTCCTCCGGGTTTCCCACATGGGTGCAGGGGCCCAAGCACTTTCCTGCTTTCCCAGGCGCATTAGCAGAGAGCTGGTTTGGAAGCGGAGCAGCCGGGACTCAAACCGGCGCCCACATGGGATGCTGGCACTGCAGGTTGGGGGCCTTAACCAGCTGCACCACGGCACTGCCACCACCCCTGCCCCCCACTAGTAAAATATATGCTTCCTTATGTTCTGCTGATCTAGAGGCTTCAGTTCCAAAGCGAAGAATGCTTCCACCAGGAGTCACAACAGTGATTCCCCTGAACTGGCAGTTAAGAGTAACTCTGCCCCCTGGCTGCTGTCAGCTTCTCATGCCTCTGAATCAAAATGCAAAGACAGGAGTTACAGCGTGGGCTGGGGTGACATTCTCACTCACTGCGGGAAACTGCAGCAATACTCCACAATGGATGTAAGAAAAAGAGTATTCTCGGCCGGCGCCGTGGCTCAATTGGCTAATCCTCCACCTAGCGGCGCCAGCACACTGGGTTCTAGTCCTGGTCGGGGCGCCGGATTCTGTCCCAGTTGCCCCTCTTCCAGGCCAGCTCTCTGCTGTGGCCCGGGAGTGCAGTGGAGGATGGCCCAAGTCCTTGGGCCCTGCACCCCATGGGAGACCAGGAGAAGCACCTGGCTCCTGGCTTTGGAAAAGCGCAGTGCGCCAGCCGTGGCGGCCATTGGAGGGTGAACCAATGGCAAAGGAAGACCTTTCTCTCTGTCTCTCTCTCTCTGCCTGTCAAAAAAAAAAAAAAAAAAAGAGAGAGAGAAAGAAAAAGAGTATTCTTGAATACAGGAGATCCCTTAGGGCATCTTTCAGTATTACCACTCTGTGATGAAGGCCAATGGAAAACTCTACCAACCCAACCCAGATAGGAATACTAATAGCCCAGACCCTTCAGGAATGAAGGCTTTGGGTGCCCCTCTAGACAAAGTACTGCAATCAGCTGAGGTGCCTGCTGAAGGCAAAGGCAACACAGGAGGCTAGAAGGAGATAATTATAAATGCCTGCTATGTCCACTTGACCAGTTACGGAAACAAGGGTTGTAATTGTTGAGAGTGTTTCCTCCTTATTTTGTCAGAAATGTGTGTGTAAAATATCTTTGTGTTCTTCCCCCTCTTGTCAGATAATATGAGATGTATTGACTTTATATCACAGTACTTACATATTGTTAACTTCATATCACAGTACTGAAGTTAAGGAATATCTTTAATTTAATTTAATTTAATTTATTTGAAAAGAGACCAGGATGGAGTTCCTGGCTCCTAGCCCAGCTCTACCTGTTATGCCATTTGTGTCTGTGGAGTGAACCAACTGATGGAAGGTTGATCTCTCTCTTTCCTCTCTCTCTCTCTCTCCTTCTCTCTCTGTGGCTCTTTCAAATACATAAATCAAACTTTTTTAAAAGGAGAGAAGAGAGCATTAATGAAAGACCTTACCTTCTTTGGTGGGGGGGAAGGGGTTGGTGCACTTTCAGATGTATATAGGAGAGCTGTATGTTGGGTGGAATTATAGTCTTCATTTGGAGAAGGCCATGTTCCACTACCTTCCCAGGCCATTAGCAGAGAGCTGCATCGGAAGTGGAGCAGCCGGGACTCGAACTGGCATCCATATGGGAAGCTGGCACTGAAGGCAGTGGCCTTATCCACTAAGCCACAGTGCCGGCCCCCAAAACTATTTATTTATTTGAAAGCTAGAGTGACAGAGAGGGATAGATCTTCCATCTAGCGGCTCACTCCCTAAGTAGCTGCAATGCCTGGAGTCGGGACTGGGCCAGGCTGGAGCCAGGAGGCTGGAACTCTATCCAAGTCTCTCACATGGGTGGCAGGGACCCAGTACCTGGGCCATCTTCTGTCGCCTCCCCAGGTGCATTAGCAGGGAGCTGGACTGGAAGCAGAGCGGAGCCGGTGATCTGATACAGGATACTGGAGTCACCGTATGCTCACTGCACCGTATGCTCATGTTGGACACCTTCCTTGGGTCTTCACCTGGCATCAGCTCTTCCTGGGTGTTCAGCCTGTGGGCCTTTGGACTGGAAACTACACCATTAGTTATCGTTTTCTCTCTCTCTCTCTCTCTCTCTCTCTCTCTACTTGCATATATATTTATATAATACTTTCTATCAATTCTGTTTCTCTGGAGAACTGTGGCTAACAGATTTGAAAATAAATATTTGTATAAATTAGGTAGGCTCATATGTTAGGTTCTCAAAAATTATTTTTGAATATTGGAATGCATTAAGAGTGCCTTAAGATGAATTGCACTGAAATTTTTTTAAAAAACCTATATGTAGTCAATGAAATAATAATTTTTGGTCAATTTGATAATAACAACAAATTTAAAAATTCATAAACTAAATATGACACATAGTTTGAATGCCAGTTTTCTTTTTGAAGCTATAAGGCCCTATAATCAAACCACTCAAATGAATCAATTTAATTAAATAATTCCACTGCTTTTTTTAAATTTTTTTTCCAAAACAAAATAAATCAGAATTTATTTCCCTGAAGAATCAGCATTTGGGGTTGGTGTTGTGGGGTAGCAGGTAAAGTTGCCGCCTGCAGTGCCAAGAATCCCATATTGGCACCAGTTTATGTCCCGGCTGCTCCACTTCCAATCCAGCTCTCTGCTATGGCCTGGGAAAGCAGTAGAAGATGGTCCAAGTCCTTGGGCCCTGCACCCGCATGGGAAGACCCGGAAGAAGCCCCTGGCTCCTGCCTTCGGAATGGCACAGCTCCGGCCATTGCGGCCAGTTGGGGAGTGAACCAGCAGATGGAAGACCTCTCTCTTTCACTCTCTGCCTCTGCCTCTCCTTCTCTCTCTGTGTGTAACTCTTTCAAATAAATACATAGATCTTTTAAAAAAAAAGAATCAGCATTTGGCTCACTGTTAATATATAAATCTAAAAATACAGAGAGAGGGAGAGACAGAGAAATTGGGGAGGGAGAGTGACATAGAGAAGGAAGGAGGGACAAAAAGAGAAAGAAAAAAAGGGTGAAAGAGAAAACGAGGGAAGAAGCAGAGAAAGAACAACAAGGCAACAACCGACAAAATAAAATCCATCTCATTCCTGTTAGAGCACCTAATAGATGATGATGATTCTGTTGAGCAAGATATAACTCCCCCCCCCAAAAAAAAGTTGTAGATGTGAGAGATATTTACTAAACATGTATGATTATTTTAAACATTACAATTGTTGATAACCCCCACTGCTGGAACCGACCTGCAGCACGGTAAGGTACCTGGACACTCAGACTGGGAAGGTCGTTTGATGAGGGAAGGCTTGTAATTTTGCCCCTAGAACCTTTTAATTGGGAGGGCTATACATTCTAGTTTGTGCCTTTTCCGTTTGTGTTTCCCGGGGATTTCTCATTGTCAAAGTCAGAGTCACAGAGAGGCTGCCCTGGTCACCACTGCCCCAGGCTACACAGGAGGGTTTGTCATCATCACATTCCTAACATCACTATTATCCTACTTTCTAATTGTGTCTGTCTGAGAAAAAAAAGTGATATCTCACTTCTATTTGAATTCCTCAGATTTCCCATGATTCTGAACACCCCATCATATGCTGTTGGCTTTTCAGATTTCTTCCCCTTCATATTGCCTGTTCTATACTTTGCCCAGTTTTCTATCAGTGCCACTGTTCTTTTAAAGATTTATTTATTTATTTATTTGCATCATTGCAGCTATTTGGGGAATGAACCAGAGGATGAAAGATTTCTCTCTCTGTCTCTCCTTCTCTCTCTGTGACTGCCTTTTTTATTTTTATTTTTGACAGGCAGAGTGGACAGTGAGAGAGAGAGACAGACAGAAAGGTCTTCCTTTGCCGTTGGTTCACCCCTCAATGGCCGCCATGGGCAGCACGCTGTGGCCGGCGCATCGTGCTGATCCGAAGCCAAGAGCCAGGTGCTTATCCTGGTCTCCAATGCGGGTGCAGGGCCCAAGCACTTGGGCCATCCTCCACTGCACTCCCGGGCCACAGCAGAGAGCTGGCCTGGAAGAGGGGCAACCGGGACAGAATCTGGCGCCCTGACCAGGACTAGAACCCGATGTGCCGGTGCCGCAGGTGGATGATTAGCCTAGTGAGCCGCGGCACTGGCTGACTGCCCTTCAAATAAACAGATCTCTAAAAACAATTTTGGGGGCTTTTTATTTTAAAATATTTCAAATAATACAGAAAAGTATAAAGAGTTCAATATGCACAGATAGGTTTCACAATTTTAAGCATTTTAATAAAAATATGTATTTATTTGAAAGGGAAGGAGAGAGAGGGAGAAACACCCATCCAAGGGCTCAGTCAAATGCCTGCAATAGCCAGGGCTGGGCGTGGTCAGAGCTGGGAGCCAGGAACTGAATCCAGATCTCCCTCATGGATGACAAAGACCTAAGTACTTGAATCATCACTGCTGCCTCTTACGGTACACGTTAGCAGGAAGCTGGACTCGGAAGTAGAGCTGGGGCTCAGACCCCGGGACTCCAGTATGGGATACTGGCATCTGAACTGATACATCAAATGCCTGCCCCTTCTGCTTGGTATGAAAGTGGGCATTGGAGGCAGAAGAGGGCAACATGTACTGTGCAATTTTGATTTTAATGTGAATGGCTGGGGTTAGGGTTAGGGCTAGGGGTTAGGGGGGTAGTCTGCCCTCCCTTGTTAAAAGTCAGCTCTCCCCAAGTTGATTGGGATGTCTACAAGAGCCCAATCCAGAAATTCATTGGCTGCTGTGGGTCAGACAGGGTGAAGCAGCTGGCATGGGGAGGTTCAATTATACTCCATCTGGCCTGCAGCATATTCCTGTGTTGAGTCTGCAAGGCACTTGCCTGCCTACTATTTTAGTAGACATACAAGACCGGACAAGATATATACTTCATTGGAGCATCTCATTGTAGCATAAGAGCAAAAGGACTTGATCTCAACTAACGTGGCAGCAAACAACGGATGTGATGAAGTAAACTGAGCACGGGAGACAAGCAGAATAGGCGACCTCTGTGTTGAGGGGGAAATGTCCACTGCTCATCAACGGAGACAGGGACGCTAGGACTGGGGAAGAAAATGGAGGCTGAGTGTGGTCAGGAGTGATCTCAGTAGACTCAGTGTAACCTCTATGATTCTTTTCTTTTTAAAGATTTATTTATTTATTTGCAAGTCAGAGTTACACAGAGAGAGGAGAGGCACAGAGAGAGAGAGAGAGAGAGAGAGGTCTTACATCTGCTGGTTCACCCCCTAATTGGCCGCAATGGCCGGAGCTGCGCCAATCTGAAGCCGGGAGCCAGAAGCTTCTGCCGGGTCTCCCACACGCGTGCAGGGGCCCACGGACTTGGGCCATCCTCTGCTGCCTTCCAGACACATAGGAGGGAGCTGGATAGGAAGTGGAGCAGCCAGGACTTGAACAAGCACCCATACGGGATGCCAGCATCACAGGTGGCAGCTTGGCTCAGTGCGTCAGAGTGCTGGCCTGGGGACTGCGCTTCTGAGGTACAAGGGTTTGGTCTTTGCTTTTGTGGGGACACAAGTTCAGGTTCCTGTTTTCCCCACTGGTTTTAAGTTTTATTATGAGATGGGCTGATGAGTTGCAGGCTGCATTTGGAATCCTTTAAGAACAGGGGATGACTGGCCGGCGCCGTGGATCACTAGGCTAATCCTCTGCCTGCGGGGCCGGCACACCGGGTTCTAGTCCCGGTCGGGGTGCCGGATTCTGTCCTGGTTGCCCCCCTTCCAGGCCAGCTCTCTGCTGTGGTCCGGGAGTGCAGTGGAGGATGGCCCAAGTGCTTGGGCTCTGCACCTGCATGGGAGACCATGAGGAAGCACCTGGCTCCCGGCTTCGGATCAGCGCAGTGCGCAAGTGCGCCGGCCACAGCGGCCATTGGAGGGTGAACCAACGGCAAAGGAAGACCTTTCTCTCTGTCTCTCTCTCTCTCACTGTCCACTCTGCCTGTCAAAAAAAAAAAAAAAAGAAGAAGAAGAACAGGGGATGGCAAGCTACAGAATCTGAAAAAAAAAAAGAAAGAAACACACACTCAGAGGGGACTTCAAAATCCTCCACCTTGGAGAACTTTCTGTAGCAACCATTGACTGAATTATAATCATTTTTTTTACTTCTTTTAAGTATTAAAATAACACATTTTATTTTAAAATGTTAAAAAGCATGATTCTTTCAGGAAAAACCATTGCCGCCAAACCAAAACAGGATAAGCAGGATGTTAGAATCACCTGAAGTCTTAAATTTCTGGCTGTCTGCAGATCTACTGAATCATAATTTTTTTTATTTAGTAAATATAAATTTCCAAAGTACAGTTTATGGATTACATTGGCTTCCTCCCCCCCATAATTTCCCTCCCATCTCCTGCTCCCTCTCCAATTACTGAATCAGAATTTTTAAACACTGGGTCTAGAACCGACTTTTTTTTTTTTAATGCTCCCAATTATAATAATCTTTTGGAAGAGGGGAGGGGAGGGGAGGAGAAGAGAGGAGAGGATGGGAGGGGAGGAGAAGAGAGGAGAGGATGGGAGGGGAGGGGAGGGGAGGGGAGGAGAAGAGAGGAGAGGAGGAGAGGGGAGAGGAGAGGAGAGGAGAGGAGAGGAGAGGAGGGGAGGGGAGGGGAGGAGAAGAGAGGAGAGGAGGAGAGGGGAGAGGAGGGGAGGGGAGGGGAGGAGAGGAGAGGAGAGGAGGGGAGGGGAGGGGAGGGGAGGGGAGGGGAGGGGAGGGGAGGGGAGGGGAGAGGTGAAAACCAAGCAAGCAGTGGAAGATGGTCCAAGTGCTTGGGCCCCTGCCAAACACATGGGAGACCAGATGGAGTTCTGGACTCCTGGACCTCGTTGTTGCAGCCATTTGGAGAGTAAACCAGTGGATTGGAGATCTCTCTCTCTCTCTCCCTCTCTCTGCCTTTCAAATATGTAAAATAAATCTTTAAAAATTATGAATGATGGCCAGGTGCTAGGTGCCTTACATATGTTCTAACACTCACAACTCCCCAAGGTAGCCTTTAGTCCCTTTCATCGATGAGGAAGCTGACAGAGAGAACAAGTGACATGGCTAAGATCACCCCATGGAGACGCAGGCCTCCATGCTTTGAAACAGCCTACTAGCTGCCACAATCCAATTTTTCCTGCATAGGAGAGATAAATCCCAATATCTGAGCATAAGATTGGCAGGCCCTGTCACGGGTTTCTACTCCATGACTGCTGTCAGGACTGAGAGATATTCCTCTTCACAATACCCCCACCCATGAGACGGAAGGAGACTCCATAACCTCCAGGACAGTGGCCAGTGACACCAACACCAGGGAAGGACTAAAGGAATCAAGTCACATAAATTTCACAGTCTAGTCAAGGAAGCCAGGCACACTGGAGGCTGGTGTGGATAAGCTTATGGACAGTCATGTCAGAATAACTTTTCATTAACTTTCTAAATAGTTACTAGATTGGCATGTGAAGAGGAGCTATAAACTCCTCATGAGTCTTTCCTTGAAGTCTCCTAAGACGGTCTCATGGAAAGACAGGTGCACTGTAAGGCAAGTTGCCCATGCTGTAGCCGTTGCCTGGATTGCCCCTACCTCCCCAGACTAAACAGTGAGAAGATTCCTACTCATCTTTGAAGATTAGTTCATATGTCATGTCTTCGAAGAAACCGTTCCTTACTCTCTAAGCTGGGCTGTGTGCTCCTTAGTGGCTTGCCACAGTCTATCATACATACCACTGTTACTGCACTGACCATATAACCCTGAAATTACAGGTCTGTGTTTGCAAATATATCTTGAGCATCTTTGTGTCTTCAATATAGAGCAGGAGAGTTGACACATATGTGGTTAGACAAACTTCGTTCAGTTGAACTTCAAACTCGTTGGATAGTGAAACTCAGTGTGATAATACTACATGGATATTAGCCTAGAGAAGAGGTCTCCAGGGGAATGCTGCAGAGCTCTGTCTACATTGATGGTACTATGATTATATTAGCAGGTGACAAAAATAAGGGAGTAAGTCACATATTAGACAACATAATTAATACACAAATAGTCACGGGCAGGCAGAAACAAAGGGAGTCAGGCTGGTCTCCAAAGCAGGTTAGGAGCCAAGTCAGGATTAAAGCCAGAGCTAAAACGCCATGGCCTCTTGCCTCCTTGATGATGGTAAATAATCTCTTCTTGGCCGGCGCCGCGGCTCACTAGGCTAATCCTCCGCCTGCGGCGCCGGCACACTGGGTTCTAGTCCCAGTTGGGGCATCGGATTCTGTCCCGGTTGCTCCTCTTCCAGTCCAGCTCTCTGCTGTGGCCCAGGAAAGCAGTGGAGGGATGGCCCAAGTGCTTGGGCCCTGCACCCCATGGGAGACCAGGAGAAGTACCTGGCTCCTGGCTTCGGATTGGCACAGCACGCCAGCCATAGCGGCCATTTGGGGGGTGAGCCAACAGAAGGAAGACTTTCCTCTCTGTCTCTCTCTCTCTCTCTCACTGTCTAACTCTGCCTGTCAGAAAAAAAATAATAATCTCTTCTTGAGCTGAAACTTACCTTCTTGTGGTATCCACCATTATAATAATGCTTATCATGTGCCAGACGCTGTACCCGCTTCTGCACTGTTCCATCCCCACTGGGACCACAGAATAAAGTCTAATGAGAGTGATCCGCTTGGCCTGGGGAATGAAGAAACAGTCTCTTACAGGACAAAAGAAAAGGGGATGCTAGCCGGATCCCAGTGAGAGTCGGGCTTTGTTCTTTACTAGGTGACAGGCAGGCATGACAACACAACAGTTTGAGAGCTGTTTGAAAAAGAAGCAGGCCTGCCTTCCAGAGATCGAAGGTGTGGAGTCAGTCACAGAGAATATGTGCCTTTGTCACCACCAACTGCTTCCCAAAAGAACTCAGGAGCTATCCTCACTGCTTCTGCACACCCCCCACCCTTCTGAACAATGCCCTCGCACAGTGTTACAGGCCTTCGTGTCTCCCCTGCTTCCCAAGGCATTTCTGTCTCTATCCTCCATGTTAATTAAGTCATTCATTCATTTTTTGATTCCACAAATATTTATTGAGTGTCTACTAAATATTACTATGCACTGTTTTTCTTGGTACTGGAGATACAGAAGTGAACAAAACAGAAGTTCCTGCTTTGTGGAGCTTACAGACTATTAGGGAGAGAGAAACACTAACCACAATAAAAAAATATATAAAATGCATCAAGTGGTAATCAGTGCTTTGTAGAAAAATAGAACATGTACAGTAAGATACGGAAGTAGAAAATGCAGGTGAAAGGGGTTATTTTAGATATGCGGATCAGGAAACACTTCTCTAGGAAGGTGCCGTTTGAGCGTATTGGAAGTACTTGGGAAAGTCAACAGATTATCTGGAAGGATGGGTGTTCCAGGCATTGACAAGAGCAAGTACAAAGGCCCTGAAGAAGGAGGGTACCCAGCATGCTTGAGAAACAGTGAGGAGGCCAGCGTGGCTGGAGGAGTAAGTGATGAGGAACATGACAGGAGCCGATAGTAGAGAGGTGAAGGGAATCAGACTGTGCAGGGACTCTTTGGCCATGGTGAGGGATTTGGCTTTTGTTCCGAGGGAGTTGCATGGGAGAATTTGAGCAGACAAGGGACATGATGTGATTTGGATTTTTAAAAGAATTTCAGAGAAGAAGTAACAGGTACTAGAAGACTAAGCAAAAAGAAAACAGAAATGTGTATAACAAAGGATATGTAATCACTGTATTCTATGCAGTTTTGATGTGAATACTATTTACAGTGTCATCCTCATGCAAATGGTGACTACCAGTTGAACAAAAAGGGTATGAACTGCTTAAAGAAGTGGCAGATGTAATTACAAAGAGGAGCAACCAACAAGAAACAATTAGGAATGGCTAGGAAGATTAGAAAGTAAAATATATGAAATCTGCACAAATGAAAAATGCAATTTTTGAAATGAAAACTTAATGGATACATTAAACATCAGAATAGACAAGGCTGAAGAGAAACTCAGTAAGCTGAAAGATATATCTGAAGAAATTGCCCAGAATGAAGTACAGGCAGACAAGGAGATATAGAAAATATCAGAGGTGTTATGAGAAGTAGAAGACAGAATGAGGAGGTCTAAAATGTGAATAACTGGATTCTGAAAAAGATAGATAGATAGATAGATAGATAGATAGATAGATAGAAAGAGAGAAAGAGAGAGAAAGAGAGAGAGAAAGAGAGAGAAAGAGAGAGAGAAAGAAAGAAAGGAGGAAAAACAGGCAATATCTGAAGAGATAATAGTTGAGAATTTTCTAGAAATTATAAAAAACATGAATCCAATGAGCTATGAAAGCACATTTCCAAAGTAGAATAAAGAAAAAAAGAAATAAATGCCTAAACATGTTAGAATGAAACTGCAGGATCCCCTGCACACCTCACTCAAAAAAATGAACAATCTATGCACAAAAAACCTAGAAATTAGATGGATGGCAGACTTCTCAAAGGCAAAATAGAATGGGAACATATCTGTAAAAAATTACATTGTAAGAACAAGGATAAAATAAAGACATTTATATATAACAAAGACTGGGAAAACTTAACACCAAAAGACCTGTACTAAAAGAACATTTAAACACTGTACTCAGAATGAATGAAAATGATCCCAGAAGAATAGTCTGAGATGTAAGAATGTATGTAAGTAAATCCAAACATTGTCTATACAAAATAATACTGATGATGATGATGTATAATTGCAAGGCTAGGAACAAAGAGTAGCAAACTAAAATATCTGAAAATAACAGCATGGGGTCAGGACAGGAATGACTAGAATTGAAGTTTTCTAAGTTTCTTGCATTGTTCAAGGGGGGGTGGTGGTGGTGAAAACACTGTTTAACTTTAGATTTTATAAGTTAAACATATATGATAAAATTTCAAAGACAACTGAAGAAAAAATTAGAAAAAGAAATCCAAACAATAGGCAGGGGAAAAATGAATTATAAAACAAATTTCAAAACTACAAATGCAGGTGAGAAAAGAGAAACTGAAGCATGGAAAGGGTAGAAAGAGGTAAGCATGATGGTATAAACAAGTCCAAATATATCACAATTAAAGTAAACAGACTAAACTTACCAATTAAAAGAGAGAACAGCTATATGCTGTTTCCAAGAGATATAATTAAAGCATAAGGGCATGCAAATACTCAAAAGTAAAAGGATGGAAAATTATATACCACACAAATCCTAACAAGCAGAAAGGTGTGTGTTGCTACATTAATACAAGATAAAATAGACTTCAAGGAAAAATGCATTATCAGAAATAGAGAGGGCCATTACATATTTACCAGGAATATACAACAAATCTTAAATTGAATATTCCTAATAAAATACCCTCAAAATATATAAAACAAAAAAGATAGAGAAATACAAGCAGAAATTGACAAATCCACCATCACAGTTAAATATTAACACACTTCATTCAATTATTGGTAGATCATGACCAAAAAAATCAGTATAAAGAAAATTTGAGTGACACAATTAACAAACTTGATAAGAGACATGTAGAACTCTGTATTCAACAATTAGGGAACACACATTCTTATAAAGCATATAGGAAACATTCAAAAATATTGATCATGTACTAAATCATAAAACAGGTCTCAATTAATTTCAAAGAATTGTTATCACAGAGATCATATCCTCTGACTATAATACAATTAGAGTAGACTTCAATAACAAAGAGATACAATTTAAAGTCCCCAAACATTTGGAAACTTAAAATCATACTTCTATTTTAACTCATGGGTCAAATAAGTAACCTTGATGGAAATGTTAAGTTCTTGGAACTAAACAATAATGAAAATAACTACATATCTGAACTTGTGGAAAAGCAGTCATTAAAGGAAAATTTAGACCCTTAAATGCACAAATTAGAAAACAAGAAAGACTAAAATTAATGAGCTCAATGTCCACTTTAAGAAATTAGAAAAAGAACAAGAGAATAAACCCAAAAAAAGTGGAAGGAAGGAGATCAAAAAAGATAAGAGCAGAAATTAAAGAGATAGAAAACAAAGACACAATAGACAGAAGCAACAAAGCCAAAAGTTGGTTCTTTGAAAAGACTAATAAAATAGACAAACCTCTGGTGAGATTGATCAAGAAAAAAAGTGAAAAGGCACAAATAACCAATATTAGCAATGAAAAGGGAGACATAGCTACAGATTATATACAGCAGAGAATTTAAAAAAAGGGAATTTTAGACCAATGAATTTGCAAATGTAAACAAAAATGAACTAATTCTTAGGAAAATAAATCTTACCAAAACTGACTCAAGAAGAAAAAGAAATCCTCAGTAATTCTATACTACTAAAGTAACTGAAGCAGTAGTTAAAATTCTTCCCACCAAAAGAACAAACAAAAACAGAACGCAAAGTTTTCCAGTTGTTCTGTGGATTACAGGTAGGTAAAGATATATCGATTCCCTTAGCTCTATAGGTGTTCAGGTATGACCTGAGGCAGTGCAGACTGTAGGTAGGCCACCTCTCTATGGAAAGCCTCCTCTGAAGAGCCTTAGAGGGTAGCCCTTAGTGAAGTGGGGTGTGAGAAATCCCTCTGAAGGTGGTAAGCATGAATGAGTAACATCCAGTACTCAGCTACTGCTCTGTGGTAAATGTACTAAGCAAGGCCAAGGAGGTGCTCTATCACTTGGACAGCCTCTTCAGTAGCCAGCTTCTTTAGTCTTCTGCTCACTGAGGACAAGGGGCCCGTGGAGCTGCAGGAGGAGTCTGCGTTCCAGTTTCCAAGAAA
Organism: Oryctolagus cuniculus; assembly: GCF_051225735.1. NCBI lineage: Eukaryota > Metazoa > Chordata > Mammalia > Lagomorpha > Leporidae > Oryctolagus > Oryctolagus cuniculus. Next base: position 36,797,608 of record NC_142888.1, on the reverse strand, counting down.
CACCAGGCACAGCCCAAGTTGTGATTGGTTGGGATGGGACTGGAGGCAGGGAGGCCAAGCAGGGGCTTCTGGAGGGTGTAGCTCCAGGTAGATGCCCTGACACTCTGTCTTCACGAATATCCTTTTAATGGTGTCCAAGCTAGCTGCAGGGTGATGGTTCTAATAATGATGCATGTTCTGCAAACAAGAGCTTCATCATTATTTTGAAATATTTAATATGAAAGACTTCAACTGGATTTGAAATCTACTCACATTATCATAAAAAATTTTACCAGTATATTTGTCAGTGAAACAAGCAGAAAAGCTGTAGGTATAAGTTCAATTGTTAAACATTTTTGAACAATTTAAAAATGGGTTTCAAAACTTTATCATCTACTTGTACAAAGAAAAATTTTGTTGTTGATGATGCTGACTGTTAAGAATTTGAGGAACACATCATTGAAAGGTCTTGGTTAGGATTTGTGTGTAGCCATTTCAAGTACAGGATATAAAATAAACATGTTATGAAAGCAAATTTCAAATTGTTCATTTGAAATTTTGAAAAGATTTTTATATCAAAGTTTAATGTTATCTCAACATTTAAAAGGAAAACATTAGACTAAGATGGTCCCATGGGGGAATTCTACCAAAGAGATATTTTCCAAAGTCATACAGCATCTTTCAGAATATTATAAAAGAGGAAACAGTCTCTTACTCATTCCATGAGACCAACAAAACTTTAATGTCTGAAGTAAGTAAGGACAGTATGAGGAAGGAAAATTAAACACCAATGTTACTCATAGACACAGATGTCAAAATCCTAAGCAAAGTGTTAGAAAGCCAAATCTAGTACCGTATAAAAAAGGAAAAGACCATGACCAAGATGTATTTGTATGAGAAATGCAAAGGTAGTCCAACATGAGGAAGGTCTACAAATGCCATTTACCACATTATCAGATGATTGGTGAAAACAAACTATCATACTGAGAAATGGAAAAGACATTTTATTAAAAAATCAGATACTCTTTCATGATTTTAAAAAACCAGAAACTTTGTAACATACAGGAATAGCATGAAACTTGCTTAACCTGATAGAACCCATAAAAACCTACAGCAAATATCATTCTTAATAAGGAAAACTTAGTCATGTTTCCTCTAAAATACACAATAAGATAGAGATGCTCACTATCACTTATCAAATCAACATTGTCCTAAACATCAAAGTAAGATGATAAAAAATAAATTAGACACATAAAGGTTGGAAAGGAAAAAACCAAAATGTCATGTTGACACTGATATGGTTGTTAACATAGAAAACACACAAGAACAGACAACTTAATAGAAACAGGAGCTCCTGGGAGAAATGGCTGATGCTAGGATTGAGGCCAGAAGATGCAAGATGAGTCTCGAACATCTTGGCATGGCAGAAGGTAAGGAAGTGCTCAAAAACAAACGATGGAGGCATGTCAAAGGTACACACTGGCCAATCTCAAAGAGCCCTCAGTGGCCAAAGCCGGAACAACCTGAGCAACAAAACAAAGAATATAGTATGGGATTACAATTCAACATCTTAAATAAATGTGCACAAGTTCATATGATATAAACAAGTGATAAGTAAATAAGCAAGGAGGAAAATAAAGGATGAGATCACTCTTTACAGAAGAATTCCAAATAATACATGCAGGTGTACTTCACACATTATGTTGGAGCTTAATTTAATCCCACCCCTCTCCTTGAGGGCAGACTAGATTCTTCCAAAGAACAGATTATGTAAAGGGAAAAATAGCAACTCTGCAGTGGAGAAACCTGGCCAACGTCACCTTAACCAAGGGATGAAGGTTCACATCATCAGGGATGATCATACTGTAGGAGAAAAACCTCAAACAAATCTGAACCACGGCCAGCGCCGTGGCTCACTAGGCTAATCCTCTGCCTGCAGCGCCGGCACTCCGGGTTCTAGTCCCAGTTGGGGCATCGGATTCTGTCCAGGTTGCTCCTCTTTCAGGCCAGTTCTCTGCTGTGGCCTGGGAAGGCAGTGGAAGATGGCCCAAGTGCTTGGGCCCTGCACCCGCAAGGGAGAACAGGAGGAAGCGCCTGGCTCCTGGCTTTGGATTGGCACAGTGCGCTGGTCATAGTTCTACTGGTCGTAGTGGCCATTTGCAGGGTGAACCAACGGAAGGAAGACCTTTCTCTCTGTCTCTCTCTCTCTCTCTCACTGTCTAACTCTGCCTGTCAAAAAAAAATCTGAACCAAAGGACATTCTTATAGTACTCCTCAAAATATTAAGGTCATAAAAACCAAGGCAAGGGGCTGCCGTTGTGGTGTAAAGTTACCTCCTGCAAAGCTGGCATCCTATATGGGTGTCAGTTTGATTCCTGGCTGATCCACTTCCAATCCAGTTCTTTGCTAACATGCCTGGGCAAGCAGCAAGAAGATGGCCCAAGTCTCTGGGCCCTGCAAGTGTGTGGGAGACCTGGATGAAGCTCCTGACTCCTGATTTCAGCCTGGCCTAGCCCTGGCTATTGCAGCCATTTGGGAAGTGAATCAGCGGATGGAAGATCTCTCTCTCGGTCTTTCCCTATCTCTGTAATTCTGCTTTTCAAATAAAAAAAAATCCTCAATTCTTAAAAAAAAAAAAAAAAAGCAAGGCAAGATTCAGAAACTGTCACAGATCAAAAGATAGGCTGACTAAAAGCAATGTGGCATTTTGAAATGGATCCTGGAACAGAAAAAGGACATTAGTGGGAAAAAGTAATAAATCTGTCTGAAGACAAGACTAACACCTAGTTAATAGTCACACCAATTTTGCTTTCTTAGTTTTGGTAAATATACCTAAGTGAGTATAACAGGGGTTCTTTAAAAAGTTCATGGAAAGCGTGCATTTTGAAAAAACAATACATGGATTTCAAACATTTTTTTGCACTGAAATACACTTATTTGAATCCCATTTTTCTATGAACTTTTTGACATCCTCTAACACAAGAACTTTCTGTACTATCTCTTTAGTAACTTTATATAAATCCAAAATGAAAAGTTCGTATAATAGTAAAAGTTTACTGGGGGCTGGTGCTGTGACGTAGTGGGTAAAGCCGCTGCCTGCAGTGCCGGCATCCCATTTGGGCGCCGGTTCAAGTCCCAACTGCTCCATTTCCAATCCAGCTTTCTGCTAAGGCCTGGGAAAGCAGTAGAAGATGGCTCAAGTGCTTGGATCCCTGCAGCCACGTGGGAGACCCGGAGGAGGCTCCTGGCTCCTGGCTTCAGATCAGCGCAGCTCCAGCTGTTGTGGCCATCTGGGGAGTTAACCAATGGATATAAGACCTCTCTCTCTCTCTCTGCCTTTCTGTAATGCTGCCTTTCAAATAAATAAATAAATCTTTTAAAAAAGTTTACTAAGGCATATGGTTAAAATGAAGACACAAAATCAGCTTCATTTCTATATACCTGTAAAAGTGATAAAAACACATTATATAGGGGCTGGTGCTGTGGCATAATGGGTAAAGCTGGCACCTGCAGTGCTGGCATCCCATATGGGCGCCAGTTTAAGTACTGGCTGCTCCACTTCCAATCCAGCTCTCTGCTAGGGCCTGGGAAAGCAGTAGAAGATGGCCCAAGTCCTTGGGCCCCTGCACCCATGTGGGAGACCCAGAAGAAGCTCCTGCCTCCTGGCTTCAGATCAGCGCAACTCTGGCCATTGCGGCCAACTGGAGAGTGAACCATCAGATGGAAGACCTCTCTCCCTCTCTCTCTCTGCCTCTCCTCTCTCTGTGTAATGCTGACTTTCAAATAAATAAATAAATCTTAAAGAAAAAAGAATCCACTTAACATAGGGGGATATATCACTTCCATCACTAGGACTCAACATCATAAACATCCATGTGTATCACATCAATCTACAGACTCATCGCAATTCCTAAGTCTTTAGAGAACATGACACGTGCATTCTGCGATGCATTTAAACACCCAACGGCCAGGAATACCTGATATTCCTAAAGAAAAATAAAATGGGAAGATTTTGTTCTATCAAATATCAAGGGTTATCATGAAGCTGAAGTAAAGGTAGCATACTGAGGTACTCCTTCAGAGAAAGCTGACCAACAGCAAAGAGAGCCCAGAAACAGACCTATAGAGATGGAGAACTCTGGTGCACGCCACTGGTGGCACCTCCTATCACTGGATTATGTAGGTGGACAATAACGAAGCCAGTTCCCTACCTTCTACCACACAAAAATCAGTTCCAGTTGGATCAAGGAGTTAAATGTGATAGGTAAGCTTTTATTAAAATAGGATAAAGAAGGTTATGACCACATGTTAGGAAGGACCAGCTATAATAAGGATTGATCTATTAAACTCTATCAAAAAATCAGAATTTCTTCTTTTCAATAAAAAAATAAAATTTCTTCTTTTCAAAAACACCATAAAGAACAAAATACCCCAAACTGAGAGAAGGTATTTAACAGGTATAATTGACAAATGATGAGTTTCCAAAATAAAGAATTCCCATAAATCAATAAAAATGATTTAAAATTGCTTTCAACAGGCAAAAGATAATAGCTGGTTTGCATAGAAGAACCAAATATGGCCAATAACCATGAAGAGATGTTCTACTACATTGATGACTAGACAAATGCTAATTAAGACCACAGTGAAATATTATTTTGTACTCACTATAGTGACAAAAATTAAGAAGCAGGACAATATGAAGTATATAAAGGTGGGACTCAATGGGATCCCTTATACATTGCCGAAAGAACTGTAAAGTGGTGCCAGCAGGGACCGGTGCTGCGGTGTAGTGGGCTAAACCCCTGCTGGCAGTGCCGGCATCCCATTTGTGTGCTGGTTTGTGTCCTGGCTGCTCCTCTCCCATTCAGCTCTCTGCTATGGCCTGGGAAAGCAGTAGAAGATGGCCCAAGTGCCTGGGCCCCTGCACCCGTGTGGGAGACCCAGAAGAAGCTCCTGGCACCTGGCTTCGGATCAGCGCAGCTCCAGCCGTTGAAGCCATTTGGGGAGTGAACCAGTGGAAGGAAGACCTCTTTCTGTGTCTCCCCATCTTCCTGTCTGTAACTCTAGCTCTCAAATAAATAAATAAATCTTTCAAAAAAAAAGTGGTGCCATCAATTTAGAATAACTCTGTTAAGGTAAATTTTACATGTTTTATTAACTAATGATTCCATTCCTATGTGTATATCTTAGAACTATGGGTGTGCATGTATACCAGGAGACACATATAAAAATTTTCATAGTATCACTGTTCATGAGAACAAAAAGCTAGAAACAACTCAAAGGTCCATCAATTGATAAATGGATAAGTAATTTGTTTTCTAGTCACCCAAGGTAATATTATACAAAATTGTAAATGGACAAACTATAGCTACATGCAACAACACAGGTAAAGCTTAGAAACATACTATTGGGGGCTGGTGCTATGGCTTAGTAGGCTAAGCTTCCACCTGTGATACAGCATCCCATATGGGCACCAGTTTGTGTGCCAGCTGCTCCTCTTTCAATTCATCTCTCTGCTGTGGTCTGAGAAAGCAGTGGAAGATGGGCCAAGTGCTTGGGCCCCTGCTCCTGTGTGTGAGATCCAGAAGAAGTTCCTGGTTCCTGGCTTCTGGCTTCGGATCGGCTCAGCTCTGGCCTTTGCAGCCATCTGGGGGAATGAACCAGCGGATGGAAGACTTTTCTCACTCTTTCTCCCTCTGTCTGTAACTCTACCTCTCAAATAAATAAATAAAATGTTTTTTTTTAAAAAGAAACATACTATTGCATGAAAAAGGAAGTCACAGAAGACACAGATAGTATATTTTTGTTTACAAAGCTGAAAAATCAAGCCTAAAAGATAATGTATTAGTTAAGAATCCCCATAAATATGAGAAAATGCCATATATCCAAAACAGGAAGGGAATGCTAAGCCTAAGACTTAAGAGAGTGCTCATTTCTGTGGAGTGGGCAGGAGGAATGAGATAGAAAATGACACAAGGAGAGATGCTTTTCTTACTGGTACATTATATTAAAGCTCGCATGTATAATGTATGGATTCTTTTACCATATATGTAACCCATTTTATATGAACAGACAGAGAATGGGAAGAGTACGAGGAAGTGAGGAATGACAACTCTTTTGGGGAGTTCTGCTATTGGGAAATTGAGAAATACCATCATAATTGCAATGGGATATGGGATGCGATGGGCGTGCCTTTTTTAAAAGATAGGAGAAATAGGAGGGCGATGGAACTTTGGTGAATTCACTCTCCCTCTAAAACAATAAAATTATGGACAAACCAACTATACTCGACCATTTGGAAGTCTGGCAATTAACCAAAGCCACAGAATGAAGTGAATATCGCCTACCTAAGAGAAACTGCAGACTCCTGCTTGGTAAGCCAGCAGGGTCTGTGACGTTTTACCTGTGGCTAGTCTCTTCCTCCCCCAACCTCTCCAGCTCAGTGGTACAGTAGCCAGAAGGACAAAATTGCAGAAAAACACAAAGATCTGATGCTGTAGGAATTTGAAGGGATATCCTGGCGAACAAGACAACCATGTGGAACTCTGAAAAGCTCGGGCATATTGCTAGGGACCCAAAGGGATGTGCACGTAGTCAAGGCTGTGTGCGTGACCAGGAAGCTGCTGAGAAAGGTGCCGACCCAAAGCTCTCACCTCTCACTGGCTGTGAGTGCTTGGAAAAGTAGAAAAGTGAGAAGAACCCAGGCTGCCATGTAAACTGGCTGCCACTGGGAGGCACCCTTTTCCATCCGGATTCTCCTGGCAAAGAGTGGAAGACATTCCGGCAAAGCACTGAAGGAAATCCTCAGACCAATCACTGGCAGACCACCAAGTCACTCAGGGACAGGCCTAATAGTGAAAACACTAGTTGGGATGCCTGCCTCTCATTTCAGGGTGACTTGAGTTCAATTCCTGACTTGGGCTTCTGACTCCAGCTTCTTGCTAATGCAGGCCTGGGGGGCGGGGAGCAGCATTGATGGCTCAGATGATTTGGCTCCTGCTACCCCTATGGGAGACCTGGATTGAGTTCCTGCCTCCCGGGTTTGGTCCAGCCCAGTCCCAGCTGTCACAAGCATTTGGAGAGTGAACCAGTGGACGGGAGCTCTCTCTGCCTCTTCAATAAATAAATAAATTAATTAATAAAACATAGCTCCTCATTAAAAAAAAAGAAAATACACACAAGAACTTAATAATGGGAGCAGAGAACTCGGGGGCCACATAACACAAGAAATACAGAAAGCAGAGAATTAGTTCAGAAAGCTTAATAAACAGCACCAGGAAAAAACAACAACTACAACAGCAACAACCAAACCAAACAAAAACAAAAACAGACCAACAACAAGCCTTTGGAGTCCAGATGTCAGCAAGGTGACAAAACGGGACTTGCTAGCATGTGCGCTAAAACCCTACCTCCTACCCCCACCCGCAGCGACATCAATTTCAACCATTACCCATGCATGTAAATTCTTCACCAAAGCTAAGGAGGCCAGCTGAAGGATTACAGCAAGAGGGGATGGCAGAGAAATGAGGCAAGAGACGCTGAAGAGCGCATGAAGGACATTTTTACATTTATCCATGTCACCCAGCCCCCAGCCCCAGGCAGCACAGCAGGAAGACAGATCCTCTCTCTCACGGAGGGAAGAGAGAGACGTGAGCCCTGGATTTTCTTCAGACTGCGACACAGGGCCTGCCCCAGTAAAACCCAGCACCAGGCAGGCCACCATGGCCCAGGACCCCAGGCTGGTGCTTACAGACTGAGGCTCCAGTGCCAGGCCAGATCCCATAGCTCCGGGCTCACAGCTTGTGTGGTATACTCAGTCTCTTGGGTCTGCCCCAGTGCCAGGCTGACTTAGGGGCCCCAGGCTCCAGACGAGCCTTAGTGCTGCACTGGCCCCAGCACCAGGCTAGCTAACCCCCATGCTCTGCTACACATATACTCCACAGCAGGCCTGCCCCTGTGGCCCTGGGACCCACACTACCGTCAGCATTGAGCTGGCTCCTTCGGTTCAAATTTTAGGCCTGCTTCAGCACGCGCACAGCCTCTATAATCACTGTCATCAGGCCAGGCCCCGCAGACCCCGCCTCTAAGCCAGATGCTGTGGCCTCAGGCTCCAGGCCCACCTCAGCTTCCAGACCAGCCCATATAAACTCCAGGCTGCAGGCCTGCCCCAGCCCTAGGTCAGGCACTCCCAGCCTCAGGTACCGGAACAGCACCTGTGGACATAGGCTTCGGGTTTCCCCACTAGCAAGCCAGTGCCTGAGGCCCTATCTTCTAGGCTGGTCACTATAGCCCTGTGCTTCAGCTGGCCCACAGTCCAGGCCTGCTTCAGTAGATTCAGGGTCCAGACTCATCACACTAGACTCCTCACACTGGGCCAGGTCCTTGCAGAACCAAGCTCCACACACCTGCCATACCACCAAGTCAGTCCCATGTCCAGACTGGTCCCTGAGGCCCCAGGGTCCAGGCCCACCACAGTAGACCCCAGTGCCAAGCTGACCTCCACAGAGCAAAGTTCTAAGACCACCGTTGCAGACCCAGACCCCACGCCAGCTCCCATGAACCAATGGAAGATACCTCCCTCCCTCCCTCCCTCTCTCCATTTGGCCATTTGGGTAGTGAACAAGCAGATGGAAGATCTCTGTCTCTCACCCACTCTCTCTGTAACTTTGCCTTTCAAATAAATAAAATAAATCTTTTTTTTTTTAAATAAAAAAGTAAAGACTCAAAGCATAGCAGTAGAGAAAATCACTTAACTGTAAAGGAAGACAATAAGAAAAAAGGGAGAAAAGATCTTGGAAATAACCAGAAAACAATATTAAAGTGCACTGGTAAGTCCTTACCTGTCAATAATTACCTTCAATGTAAATGGATTAAATTCTGCAATCAAAAGGCATAGAAGGACTGAATAAGGAAAAAACAAGATCCCAATTATATGCTGCCCATAAAGACTCATTTCAGCTCTAAGGACACAAAGAGACTGAAAATGAAGAGATGGAAAAAGACAGTCCATGCAACAGAAAGCCAAAAGACAGTACTATAGTTATATTAGAAAAATAGACTTCAAGTAGAAAACTGAAAAGACAAAGAAGGTTATTATGTACCAACTAGGAAGGTAACTCATTGAGAAGATATAATAATTGGAAATAATATGCACCCCACTTTGGAGCACCTAAAAATATAAAATAAATATTAATAGATTTGAAAGGAGAGGCAAACAGTAATATTATAATAATAGAAGACTTCCATACTCCACTTTCAGCAATGCTCAAGATCATCCATAAGGAAAAGATTAAACTACACTTTAGACCAAACAGGCCTCACAGACAAATTCAGAACATTCCAGTCAACAGCAGCAGAACACACAATCTTCTCAAGTACACACGGAATATTCCCCAAGACTGACCATGTTCTAGGCCACAAAACAAGTCTCACCAACTTTAAGAAGACTGAAATAATATTAAAAATCCTTCCCACTGACAATGGTATAAAACTACAAATCAGTAACAGGATGAATTTTTGAAAATTCACAAGTACATGGAAATAAAACATTATCCGGAAGAACAAATAAGTCAATGAAGAAATTAAAAGGGAAATTTAAAAATATCTTGACCCAAATGAAAATGGAGACAGATATACCAAAACTTACAGGATGCAGCAAAGCAGTACTAAGAGGAAAGTGTATAGCAATAAATGCCTACACTAAAAAAAGAAAGATCTCAGATGAACAACCTAAGGAACTAAAAGAAGAACCAACTAATTCAAAAGTAGAGAAAAGAAAATAAAGATCAGAACATAAATACATGAAATAGAATGCAGAAAAAAATCCAATGAAACTAAGGGTGAGTCTGTTTTAAACAGATAAACAAGGGGCTGGCATGGTGGTGCAGTGGGTTAGGCCCACACTGTATCCCACACTGGAGTGTCGGTCTGTCTGTCTGTCTCTCTCTCTTTCTATCTGCCTTTCAAATAAACAAGTCTTTTTAAAAAGGTAAACAAAATTGACAAATATTTAACTAGAGAAAGAAAACAGCAGAGAACTCAAATACAAAGGTTATGAAATTACTATGAACAATTGCATTAACAAACTCAATTAAATAGAAAAAATGCATACAGCTTACCAACAACTGAATTATGAAGAAACAGAAAATGAAAAGACCAATAACAAATAAAGATATTGAATCAGTAGTTAAAAATGTCTCCCATCCAAGAAGAGTCCAGGACCTGATGGCTTCACAGCTGAATTCTATCAAACATTTAAAAAGCTAACACCAATCATTTGTAAACTCTTCCACACTTAGGAATACTTTCTATTTTTTTAAAAGATTTATTTGAAATATAGAGTTACAGAGAGAGAGAGAGTCTTCCATCTGCTGGTTCACTCCCCAATTGGCCACAACAACCAGAGCTGGGCTGATCCAAAGCCAGGAGCCAGAAGCTTCCTCTGGGTCTCCCACACCAGTGCAGGGGCCCAAGAACCTGGGCCATACTCTACTGCTTTCCCAGGCCACAGCAGAGAGCTGGATCAGAAGTGGAGCGGCCAGGACTAAAACCAGTGCCCACATGGGATGCAGGTGCTTCAGGCTGGGGCTTTAACCCGCTGCACCACAGCACCAGCCCCTAGGAATACTTTCAAATGAATGTTTATGAGGACAGCATTACTCTGATACCAAAGGCAGACAAAGACTCTACAAGAAAAGAAAATTGCAGGTCAATACCTTGGTACAAAAATCCTCAGCAAAATACTAGCAAATCAAGTTTAACAGTGTATTGAAAGGTTTGTTTACCATGATCAAGAAGGATTTATCCCAAGGATGCAAAGATGGTTCAGCATATGCAAATCTATAAATGTGATACACCACACTAACAGAATGAAGGACAGTAAGCACATTATCTCAACAGATACAGAAAAAGCATTTACAAACTTCTACATCCTTTGATTATAAAAACTCAGCAAATGAGGTGCATTAACACAATAACAACCCCCAGAGTTAACATCATATTCAATGCTGAAATGTTAAAAGCACTCCTCTAAAATCAGGAACAAGAAAGGGATGTCCACTCTCACTACCTGTATTCAACATAGTGCTACAAGTCCTGCCCACCGCAATTGTGCAAGACAAAGAAATAAGGCACATGCAAACTGGAAAGAAGTTACATTATCACTGTTTACAGGTGACATGATCTTACAGTGGTACACAGAAAACCCTAAAGATGCCACCAAAAGTGTTAGAAGGAACACATTCAGTAAAGGTGCAGGATATTAAATCAACATACAAAACTCAGCAGTATTTCTACACTAATACCAAACTACTTGCAAAAGAAAATAACCCCATTTACCATAGTTACAGAAAAGGGAACATACTTGGGAATAAACTGAACCAAGGTGAAAGATACCTCATTGAAAGCTATAAAATAATGATGAAAGAAATTTACCATGACACAAATAAATGGAAAAATACCCTGTGTTTCTGGATTGGAAAAGTAATATTGTTAAAATACCCATACTACTCCCAAGCAATGTGCATATTATATATAATTCCTATCAAAAAATCTCAAGGACATTTTCCACAGAAATTGAAAAAATAATCCTAAAATTCTCCTGGAACTACAAAAGACTCTCAAGACCAAAAGAAATCTTGTCTCAAAAGAATGAGGTTGGAGGCCTCACACACTACCTGACTTCAAAATCTACTACAAAAATATAGTAATCAAAACAGCATGGCACTGGCATAAAACCACTGACCAATGGAATAGAATCCAGAAATAATGAATCCATGCATTTATGGACAATTGATTTTTGACAAAAGTGTTAAGAAACCACAAAGACAGCCTCTACAATAAATGGTGCTGGGAAAACTGAGTATCCATATACAGAAGAATGAAACTCAAAATGTACTAAAAATTTAAATGTAAGACCCTAAACTGTAAACTCTGAAGAGGAAAACACAGGGTACGTGCTCCAAGACATGGGTTTGGGCAATAGTTTTATGTATATGATCCCTAAAACACAAGCAACAGAAGTGAAAATAGGCCAATAAGATTGGACGGAACTATAAAGCTTTGGCACAGCAAACGGTAAAGAGACAACCTGCAGGATGGGAGAAAATATCTAAAAACTATTTATTTGATAAGGGATTAATATTTAAAACATAAGGAACTCAAACAGATAACTGATTTGAAAAATAAGCAAAGGATCTGAGTAGATACTTCACAACAGAAGACATACAAGTGGCCAACAGGTATCACAAAAACTGCTCAACACCACTAATTATCAAGGAGATGCAGGTTAAAACCACAGTGAGACAGCATCTCAGACCTGTTAGAATGGTTATTTATCAAAGAGACCCAAAGTAACAAGTGTACAGAAAAGGGAACCTTTCCACACTGTTGAGTGGCATGTAAATTAGTGTAGTCATTATAGAACGGTAGGGAGTGCCTCAAAAATTCAAACTAGAGGGCTGGCTCTCTGGTACAGTTGGTTAAAGACATGCCCTGTAATGCTGGCATCTCATTATGGGTGCCAGTTCGAGTCCTGGCTGCTCCACTTCTGATCCAGCTCCCTACTAATGTGCCTGGGAAAGCAGTGGAAGATGGTCCAAGTGCTTGCGCTCCTGAACCCATGTGGGAGACCTGGAAGAAGCTCCTGGCTCCTGGCTTCAGCCTGGCCCATCCCTGGCTGTTGTGGCCCTTCAGGGAGTGAACCAGGAGGCTGAAGATATCTCTCTCTCTCTTTAGAATGCTTTCAAATAAAAAAAAAAATTCAAGCTTTTTTTAAAAGAAATTGATAAGCTGATCCTAAAATTTATGTGAAAATGCAAGGGACTTAAAATAGCCAGAAAAATCTTGAAAAAGAATAATAAAGTTACAGGACTCCCACTTCCTGATCTTAAAATATACTATATGGGGCTTGGGTTATGGCATAGTGGGTTAAGCCATCTGTGATGCTGGCATCCCATATGAGCTGGCTGCTCCACTTCCCCTGCTAATGGCCTGGGAAAGCAGCAGAAGATGACTCAAGTCCTTGGGCTACTGCACCCACATGGGAGACCTGAAGGAAGCTCCTGGCTCCGGCCTGGCACAACCCTAGCTGTTGTGATCATTTGGGAAGTGAACCAGCAGATGGAAGATCGATCTTTCTCTCTCTCTCTTACTCTCTCTCTCTCTCTCTTTCTATTTCTGCCTTTCAAATCAATCAATAAATCAATAAATCTGTTTTTTTTATTGTTTTTGGTATAATCTGGGATAGAGACAGACATACCGATCAACTGTAGAGAATTGAGGGTCCAGAAATTAACATTTATAATTTACAATAAGATGAGTTTTGACAAGGTTGCCAAGACAATCCAATAGGGAATACTTTTTTCAGTGAAAGGTACTGGGAGAACTAGATACTAGGAGAACTAGAGAACCTGGACTCTGCTATGGTTTGAATGTATCTCCCAAAAGTTCATGTGTTAGAAACTTAAACCTTAAATTCATATGTTACTGGTATTTGAAGACAGGACTTTGGGGAGGTTATGCAGATTAGATGCTATCATGAGTGGGGGGTCTCCATGATGGGATTAGTGGCTTCAATAATGAGAGGAGAGGTTTGAATTTGCCAACCGCTACTTTCTGGCCATGTTATGATGTAGCAAGAAGGTCCTTACCAGAAGCGGCCCCTCGATGTTGGACATCTCCTCCTCCAGAACTGTAATAAATCAGTTTTCTTCAGAAATTACTCAGCCTCAGGTATTCTGTTGTAGCCACAGAACAGACCAACACAGACCACTACCTCACACCATAAAGCTAATTCCAAATGGATCACTGACCCAAATGTAAGGGCTAAACCAATAAAATTCCAAGAAGAAAACAGGAAAAAATTTTTCTGGCCTTGAGTTAGGCAACGGTTACTTGGATACAACTTCAAAAACCCACACGACAAAAGAAAAAAATAAATAAATTGGACTTCAAATATTTGCAATCCATGTATCTGACAAGGGGCCTGTACCCAGATATATAAAGAACTTTTACAGTTCAATAATAAAAATAGAAATAATTCCATTGAAACTGGGCTAAGGGGGAAAGGTGTCTGCCCACTTCCAGCTCCTGACTGCAGCTTCTTGCTAACGCAGACCTGGGAAACAGCAGTGATGACTCAAGAAACTGAGTTCCTCACACCCATGTGGGAGCCCTGGATTGAGTTTTGGCTCTCGACCACAGTTGTGAGCTTTTGGGAAATCAATCAGCAAATGAGAGCCAGTTCTTTCTGGGTGTGTCTGTCTCTCTGGAATGAATAAATAATAAATTTTAAAAATGGACTAAGGATTTGAATAGATATTTTTCCAAAGAGGATATACAAATTGCCAATAAACACATAAAAGGACACTTAGCATCATTAGATATTAGAGAAATGAAAATCAAAACTATAAGGAGATACTATCTTGTATTCAGTAGGATGGCTATAATCAAACAGATAGAAAATAAAGCATGTTGGTGACGATGTGGAGAAACTGGAACCCCCATATAAGGGTACTTCCAACAGTTCATGGAAATTGGAATTAAGAGGAAAGTTTACTTTGGTATAAGATGTTTTGCAGTTCATGCATAGATTTTTCATAATATGCTTTTTCCATGAACTGTTGGAAGTACCCTTATACACTACTGGTGGGAATGTAAAACTCTCCAGTCACCTTTTGCAAATGGTTTAGTAGTTCCTCAAAAAGTTAAACATAAAGGGGCTGGTATGTGGCACTGACATCCCATATGGATGCTGGTTAGAGTTGATTGCTCCATTTCCAATCCAGCTCCCTGCTGATGGCCTGGGAAAGCAGTAGAAGATGGCCGAAGTCCTTGGGCCCCTGCACCCGCATGGGAGACCCAGAAGAAGCTCCTGGTTCCTGGCTTTGGATCAGCCCAGCTCCAACCATTACAGCCATTTTGGGAGTGAGCCAGCACGTGGAAAACCTCTCTCTCTTTCTCTCTCCCTCCCTCTCTGAAACTCTGCCTCTCAAGTAAATAAGTAAATCTTTAAAAAAAAAAATAGATACAATTATACCCTAGAGAAAATAACACACTTACCCATACAAAAACATGAATAGAATTTTTCAGAGAAATTATTGTATTATTCATGGTAGTGAAACATGGAAACAACTGAAATGTCCATCTACTCACAAATGAGTAAACAAAATGTTCGATACACAATACACAATGGAGTGGTATTTGGCAATAGGAAGAAATGATATTTCCAACAATGTGGATGAACCTCAAAAAATCATGCAAAGTGAAAGCAGCCAGTCATAAAGACTAACAGGCTGTTATGATCTCATATCTATGAAATGTCTAGAATAGGCCAATCTAGAGAGACAGCAAAAAAATAATTAGTGGTTTCCCAGGGCTAGGAAGAAGGGCAAATAATGCAAGTGACTGCTGAAGAGGAAGGAGCTTCTTTGACACAGGGGGATGAAACTGCACTAAATCTATTCATGGTGATGACTGCACAACTTCATGGTAGGCGACAAACCACGGAACAAACAGCCTTTAAAAGCATAACAAAAACACAGATGCAATAACAGAACGTCTATGTGCTAATGAGAACGATCTTGTAGAGGGGGAAATGGCCGATGCAGGAGAGAGGAGGGAAAAGTGGGAGGGCAATGTCCTCAGGTAGGTAAGAGAGGATGAGATCTGGTGCCAAAGGAGAGGGACTGGATTTTGATGACAGCAGGAATGGTTTATCTGGAACAGCAGAGAAGAAGGAAGAGTATGTGAGTACAACTACTGGGTGTGTGTGTGTGTGTGTGTGTGTGTGTGTGCGTGTGTTCTATGGATGCTTTCTTTGGATAGTTTCACTTTTTTAGTCAAGTAGAGAACCAGAGTATAAGGATGGCAGATGAGGTATTAGAAATATGAAAAGAAAGAAGGTGTGAAGTCCAGCTCTCTGCTGTGGCCCGGGAGTGCAGTGGAGGATGGCCCAAGTGCTTGGGCCCTGCACCCGCATGGGAGACCAGGAGAAGCACCTGGCTCCTGCCTTCGGATCAGCAAGGTACACCGGCCACAGTGGCCATTGGGGGGTGAACCAACGGAAAAGGAAGACCTTTCTTTCTGTCTCTGTCTCTCTCTCTCTCTCTCTCACTGTCTAACTCTGCCTGTCCAAAAAATAAAATAAAATAAAATAAAATAAAATAAAATAAGAAAGGAGGTGTGAAATAATCACTTTGGAGGTAGGAGAGCATGTGGCCTGGGGAAACGGGGCAAAGCAGGAAAAGAGCTGGATTTAATCAGGGCTGGGGTCTCCCCTGGCAACTATGCTGGAGAGACAGAGGGGTCAGGATGATGAAGGTGTATGCAAGGGGAGGACTGTGACAAGCCCTGGGACCTATCCGGATTAAAGTGAAGGGTAGTAGAAATGTCCCATCCCGGTGGGATTGAAGGAGTTAGCAGAGGGAGTGATCTGGGAGGGTAGGAGGTGCTGGGTGGATGGCAGGATGTCAGAAACTGAGATTGAGGTGACAATGCAGTCATAGGCAATGACAAGAAGGATAATACCATTGGAGCAGGCGGCTCAGGTGGGGTTGAAAGGCAGAGTCTTTGCAGGAGAGTGGATCACAGAACGTGGGCAGGATCACCTAAGAGGATATTAAAATCATCAAGAATTAGGACTGGAACAGAGTTCGAGACAGTAAACTCATAGTTAAATTCCTCTAGGAATGAGGAACAGCAAGGGCTGGGGAGGCGGGTGTGCGTGCCTGTATGTGACTCTGACACAGAGTGGGGGCGGGTTTGCTGGTATAATCTGATGATATGAGATTTAAAACAAGGTAGCTGATATTTACATCACCTCAGAACATCTCACCATAAATCACTTAGGAATTACACAGGCAAAAGAGTACAGTCACACGTCACTTCACCATGGGGGATATGTCCTGAGAAACGCGTTTTTAGGTGATTCTGTCATTGCTTGAACATCACAGAGGGTACTTAAATGCAAATGGAGAGAGTGTCACAGGTGATATAATCTTACAGGACCGCTGTTGTGTATGTGATCTCTTGTTGACCAACCCGTGGTGGTGCAGTATGTGCCAATAGCCAGAGTGAGGAAATCTGGCAGGCATCAGCTTCAACAAGCTGTCAAAATGAAAGCAACCCGTGTTGGAACACAATGACATGGTGTGCATCCTGATATGACACACTGAAGACACAACATCTCTTCTGTGGTATGCTTTGCCAAAATTACACAATCACCTGCAGACAATCCAAAATTCTATGCAATAACTACCATGGCTATTCGGAAGCATCGAAGTTGTGAAAGACAGAGAAAGACTTAAAGAACTGGTTCAAATTAGAATGCTTTAGGGGTCATGATGACCAAATGCAATGTGGGATCCTGCACAGGACCCTAGAAAAGAAAAATAGTATTAGTGGAGAAACTGACAAAAATCTAAACGCAGTCTATGCTTCTGGTCCCAGTATTATTACCCCAAGGTGAATTCTCTATTGGATACTTATGCTGCAGTTCTATAATGCATTAACATTTGGTAGATCTGAGTGAGGATATATGGGAATACTTTAATTTGTACAGTGTTACAATCTTTTTTAAAGCCAGAAATTCCTTAAAAGTAAAAAAACGCTTAAAACTCTACAGGGAAACAAACAGTCAAAAAGGGTTGTTTAAGGAGGAGGGAGACAGAGATGTGTAGAAAGTGCAATCAGAAGCAAGGACCCATGTCTCCTGGTCAGAGGGATATGAGGGTGGAGCTGGGTAATGGTGTATCCAGGCAAATGCCAGACTGCCATCTGTGCGGTGGTTCTTGGCCGAGGTGGGAATCAAGGGATGTTTGGGGGAACTTCTGATCGTCACAATAATTCAAGACTATGGGTGACATTTAGTGGGCATTCAGTAGTGCACGAGGCAGCTCCCTCCACATGCCAAAGCATTTTACTGCATCCCATATTTCTTTAGAGTATCCCACCAGACACTCACACAAGTTGGTCCCTTCATGTAGTCATTTGACAAACATTTAGCAGGAGAGCCTACTGTGTATCCAACTCTGCTTTAGGTAATGGGGAGAACATCAGAGGACAAGACAAAAAAAAAAATTCTTGCCCTTCTGGGCTTACCACTGAGTGGTAGAATCATGTCATAAAAACCAAACACAATAGAGAGGTTAAGTTATATATTATGCAAGCAGGTCCAGAACACTCTGGGAAAAAAAAAAAAACAGAACTAAGAGAGCGCTGCAATTTTAAACAAGATGGTCAGGGTGGCTTTCATTGAGTAAAGAGCATCTGAGTAGAAGCCTGAAGGAAGTGAGGGTCGGAGCTTTGTGCACAGTCAGGGAGGGAGCATTGAAGGCCCAGTACCAAACTGAAGGTGGGAAGTGTGCAGTATGTGTTCAAGGAACATTAAGGAAGACAGCACGGAGGGAACAGGGTGACGGGGGGTGGGGGGAGCAGTATGAGAGAAGGTTGGTCTGTGTGTGTGGGCAGGGGAGCTCAGGGATCTTAATATACACTAGCTTTTCTAGAAATGCAACAACCATATAAATTGAGGGAAGATGGCACGCTGTTTTGTTTAGAACTTCACGAAGACTTGTACATCAGTTATGAAAACTGCACCACCCCGCTTGTGGCTTCTGAATCACCAATCAACACACATGTGCAAGTTTCACTATATGCAAGACCATTTCATTGTAGCTTCCCATGGAGGCATATCCCAGCTTTTACGTATTGAAATATGCAAGAAATATGCACTGTTTTATAAATCAGTCTTCTTTTCCTTGTCCCGTATAGTTCAATGACGGCACCATATTGGTTTTCAGAGAGTTACATATATAGATAGGTTCCATGTTCTATGTGTTTCAGTGCAGAAACACATAGAACATGGGACATTACAAAAACACTCATTATAAAAATGGGCTGCTGGGTCCAATATGCTTGGGACCTATCAAGGCATGGCAAGAAAATTTTGAAGGAAGTATTCAGAAGCCAGGATGAGAATGGAGGTGATTTTTGCTGCTGACCAAAAGTGAGTTCTAGAAGGACTGTAGGTAGGGGACAAAAAGACCGGCAGGGCTGTGTGGAGAGAAAATGTGGGGATTCCTGGACTCCTTGTGGCAAGTAGCACTACATAGGATAAACGGCCATTATAAAGGGGTTTTTTAATCTCTAAGTGTCTCTCCCCACTCAAGGTGTCTCTACATGTTTAACAGAGGATGCTGGGATACAAACAGGGTTCTCTCCTCAACCAGACCAGAAGCAGCCCAAGACCAGGCTTTGTATTTTTATCCACACGATAGTTCAGAGCCCCAGGCTTAGCTCATAGGTGTCCTGAAGCCAAGTTCATGGCTACGAACAGTGCACTTCTACCCTCTTCAGGGATGGGAAGAGACAGGAGAAAGAAGAAAAACAGTAACAGAAAGAGCCCTGAGAAGGAAGACTCAACAGGAGACAGGGAGAAAACAGAGACCAAGAAAGACATTTGCTTTTCAATCACGACTGTCATCATTTATTTAAACATTCCTAGGGGCCAGGGGCTGGGCAACGTGATGTATAGGACTGTCTCAGGTAGAGATTACTACACTCCCATTCAACAGATGAGAAAACTGAGTCAGGTGATGAAACATATGGTTCAAGGTCGGGTCAAGATCCAGTCTGCTAGGTCTGGGTGGTCTACTATGTCTCAGAGAGGTAAACGGACAGAAAGAGACAGAGACCGTGCTAATGTTGGTGGTGGGAGAAACGGAGACAGACACGGACGCAGAGAACCACGTGAGCGACAGGACCCGCACAGAATTTTTTCCTAGAGACCGGGGGTGGGGGCCGCGGAGATCGGGCACAGGTGTTACTCACCTGGTTGCCGTCTGGGGGCCGCGGGAGCACTCGCCCACCCTTTCCTACCCGAATGAATTCTCTGCAACCCGCTGACCTACGGTTGAGAGGCCGTCCGGGTAAAAGCTCGCCCAGGCCCCACCCCTCATGCACTCTGGCCCGGCCTCTTCTCCCACCTGCCCCGCACCTGTCTTTCTGGCTTCTCACCAGACACCTCCGGCCTTAGACGCCCTGCCGCGCTCCAACAGACACCAAGGGTCGGCAGCAGGACCTGCCGTATACACTAGCCGCGTCCCTCTGGCCGGCTGGAGTGCGAACCGGGTCACAGGCCGCCACTGCTACCGACGGCTCCCCGGCTCCCATTGGAGGAGTGCCCTCCTGCCTTCCCTGCGATTGGCTGGAGATGGAAACACTTTATTTTTACCCCTCAGGCCGGGATCCAAGCCCAAGAAAACTCCGCCCCTTCGGGGGACTTTGATTGGTTTACGAGCCAAGCCCACCCTTTCATGGGATTGGCCAGGACAGGAGCATTCATCACTGCCCTTTGCAGGTCTGCTCGACTGGGCTTCCAGGATTCGTTGGGAACACGCAGGCGCGAAGCCTGAACCGAAGCCCGGCCCGAGTCGAGGTAGGAAACCGTTAGCGATCTCAAGTTTCCTGACGTCTTACGCTTGGTCATCCACCTCGCGCTTTCACCGCTTTGCAAAGAGACGCAACTTGGCCCCGTTACCGAAGGCTGCGCCCCCTGCTGGAATTTCCGAGCCAGGTTTCTTTGGTTTAAAGTGGGCAGAGTTCCTAATTTCATCCAGAAAGTATTAGGTGGTTACGGGGAAATGGCGGTTATCCACCAACCCCAGCTATTTACTGAGATATTTAGTCAAGTGACAAGCTCGCTAGGAGCCTCAGCTTAACCCTCTGTGAAATGGAAAGATCCTATTTTTTTCTCCCAACGTAGTGAGGATTCAATGGGAGAAGATAAATTAATTACCAGGGGCACGAATAATTAAACTCGTCTCGCCCAATAATTGCCTTTCCCAACATTCAGGCAGAGGGACTATGCATGGCCCAGAAAGGCAAACTGATTGGCTTGAAGTCACACAGCAATAAGACCCAGAATAAAACCCAGGCTTCTGTTTTCCAAAGGAAAGCTGTTTAACAAGGAAAGACAGACTAAAAAGTCTCCTATTAGCAAGTTTTAAAATTTGGATTCTATAGATTTCTAACCGAGTCAGGATTTGGAGGGGTCCATGACACTGGATGTGAAAATATCTACATCTTTATTTTCTCTCTCTTCACGAATTGAAATTTAGCATTTTTAAAAGACTTAGTTTTGTTTATTTGAAAGGCAGGGCTACAGAGAGACCTTCCATTCACTGACTCACTCCACAAGTAGCTGCAATGGCCTAGGCTGGGACAGGCTGAAGCCAGAAGCCTGGGAGTCCATCCAGCTCTCCCACATGGGTGCAGGGGCCCAAGGACTTGGGCCATCCTCTTCTGCTATCCCCAGGCCCATTAGCAGGGACCTGGATCAGAAGTGGAGCAGCAGGGACCAGGGTTGATACAGGATGCCAACATTGCAAGCTGTGGCTTAGTCTGCTGCACCACAATGCCAGCCTTGAAATTTAGCATTTTTTGTATAAAATAATGTAACCATAGTAACAGTATCAGTGACTGTCACCAATAGAAATCACAGGTTTTCGTATCACCTTATAGTATAGACCTCTTGAAATGTTGTATAAACTCATCACTGTTATAAAATCATGATAGTCATTACATCCTCCATTAGATCTTATTATTTAATGGATTAATAAGGACATTAATTACATGCATTACTGTAGCACATAGTTGATTTTCCCATATTTTGATATTCATATTTAGATGTTATTCTAGTGTAGCCGACGCTGTGGCACAGCGGGTTAAAGCACCGCCTGGAATGCTGGCATCCTGTATGGGCACCAGTTCAAGTCCTGGCTGCTCTACTTCTGATCCAGCTCTCTGCTCTGGCCTGGGAAAGCAGTAGAAGCTGGCCCAAGTGCTTGGACTCCTGTACTCACGTGGGAGACCCAGAAGAAGCTCCTGGCTCCTGGCTTTGGATCGGTGCAGCTTCGGCCACTGTGGTTATTTAGGGAGTGAACCAGTGGATGGAAGACCTCTCTCTCTGTCTCTACCTCTCTCTGTAACTCTGTCTTTCAAATAAATAAAATAAATCTTTAAAAATAAATAAGTGTAATTCGAGGTATATTATTTTATCTATTTAAATGATTTTTTTCTGAGCAAAGGGCATAGGGTTCACTAAATCACCAAACAGGTCCATAGCACCAAAAATATTAAGAATACTTGTTTTGAATTCTGGGCTCTAAGAGAACAGACTTGGCCTATCCCATTTCTTTGCTGTATCCCTATATTGCAGTGCAGTATGGGGCACACAGTAGGTGCTCAATAGGTGTTTAATGAATGAAAACAGGATTCCTCCCCAGTCATCCTCTGCACTCCAATTGAGGGAGCCAGTGCTGGCCCTTTTGGTCACTTAAGAAGGAGGACAGGAGCCAGTGGTGTGGTATAGCTGGTTCACCCTGTATCAGAGTGCTGGTTCAAGTCCCTGCTGCTCCACTTCCAATCCAGCTCCCTGCTAATGTGCCAGGGAAGGCAATGATAATGGCCCAAGTACTTTGGCCCCTGCCACCCATGTGGAAGTGAAAGATGGGAGTTCCTGGCTTCTTGCTTCAGGCTGGCCCAGACCTGGCTGTTGTAGTGATTTGGAGAGTGAATCATCAGATGAAAGATCTCTCTCTGTCTCTGCCTTTCAAATAAATAAATATTAGACAGAAGGAGCAGCATTCCTGAATCTAATTTTGTTCCTGCTAATATTCTGTTCACAGTAGAGGGTGGCACTTTAAAGGCCTGGCCCCAGGGAATCCTGGGAAGCTCACACGCAAGAGGAGGGCACTGTGAAGCAGAGGTGTTGGAGCAGGCTATGCAGGATGATGAAGACTAGTAGTTGCGGCATGGCAGCAGGTCCTGGGTTACACTGGGCTCAGGACTCCTCAGTTTCCTCCTGGATTCTGTTTAAGATCCCAGAAAATGGGGCATGTTTCTCTAGCCTTCAGCAGAGACTGTATTTTGCAGCTCAATGTGATTTTACAGACCTTCTAGAATAGTCTTCCCCTTTGGAGGTGAGCCTCATATCTTACTCCTCATATTGAGGAGTGAGAGGAGAGCACAGGGAATAGAGAACTTCCTCTCTTTCCATGCCTCAGCCCAGGAAATGAGAAGGCACTCCAGAAAGTTGGGGGAAAGTGGAATCCAAAGTTTATTGTAGGGGGCTGGCACTGTGGTGCAGCAGGTGAACACCCTGGCCTGAAGCACCGGCATCCCATATGGGTGCTGGTTTGAGACGCAGCTGCTCCACTTCCTTTTTCTTTTTTTAAAAGATTTATTTATTTTATTTGAAAGTAAGAGTTACACAGAGAGGCAGAGGCAGAGAGAGAGAGAGAGAGAGGTCTTCCATCCACTGGTTCACTCCCCAGATGGCTGCAACAGCCAGAGCTGCACCGATCCGAAGCCAGGAGCCAGGAGCTTCTTCTGGGTCTCCCACACAGGTGCAGGGGCCCAAGGACTTGGGTCATCTTCTACTGCTTTCCCTGGCCACAGCAGAGAGCTAGATTGGAAGAGGAGCAACCCATAATGGGATGCTGGTGCTTCAGGCCAGGGCTTTAACCCACTGCACCACAGTGCTGGCCCCTGCTCCACTTCCAATCCAACTCTCTGCTATGGCCCGCGAAAGCAGTAGAAGATGGCCCAAGTCCTTGGGCCCCTGCACCCGCGTGGGAGACCCAGAGGAAGCTCCTGGCTCCTGGCTTCGGATGGAAGACGCCCCCTATCTGTAACTCTGACTTTCAAATAAATAAATAAATCTTTAAAAAATAGGCCGGCGCCATGGCTCAATAGGCTAATCCTCTGCCTCTGGCGCTGGCATCCTGGGTTCTAGTCCCAGTCAGGGTGCCGGTTTCTGTCCTGGTTGCTCCTCTTCCAGGCCAGTTCTCTGCTGTGGCCCGGGAATGCAGTGGAGGCTGGCCCAAGTGCTTGGGCCCTGCACCCGCATGGGAGACCAGGAGGAAGTACCTGGCTCCTGGCTTCGGATCAGTGTGGTCTGCTGGCCACAGCGTGCCGGCTGCAGTGGCCATTGGAGGGTGAACCAACAGAAAAAGGAAGACCTTTCTCTCTGTCTCTCTCTCTATCTACTCTGCCTGTCAAAATAAATAAATAAACCAAAGTTTATTGTGATGCAAAAACTGATAGAAATATATGCATACTTTTTTCCATAATACACATTTTTCCATGAACCTTTTGAAGACTCCTCATATTAGAATCCCCTAATTGGGTCCTCCGAGTTTCCCTGAAGACCAATGGCCCTTTTTGATTGGGTGGGCAAAGAGGAACTTCAAATACCGGGCTGAGGGGCTGGGCAGTTGGGAATGGGGGCAGCAGAGAGGAATCAGGGATGGGCAATAAGAAATGCAGACTCCAGAGACCTGCTTCAATGCTAGATGCTATCCAGGGATCCTGCAAAGGCTACTTCCGCTGGACAGCTCCTGTGGCATGATCAGCCCAATGCTGTAGATGAGGCCCTCGAGAGAGCATTGAGGGAGTCATGTTGTGAGCTACGAGTAAGCATGGACTTCAACACTGCCTGCACCAAAATAAGCTCTGCTTTTATTTATATGTTTAGGTTTTATTTACTTGAAAGAGTGACAGAGAGGGGGAGAGACCAGCGAGACAGAGAGACAGACAGAAAGAAAGAGAGAGAGAGAGAGAGTCCGCCCATGCTCTGGTTCACTCCCCAAATGGTTGCAATAGCCAAGGCTGGGCCAGGCTAAAGCCAGGAGCCTGGAACTCCAAGTGGGTCTCCCACATGGGTGGCAGGGGCCCAAGCACTAGGTTCACCTTCTGTCATTTTCCCAGGCCATTAGCAGGGAGTTGGATCAGAAACAGACAGACAGAACTCAAACCAGCACTCTGATAATGGTGTCGCAGGCAGTGTGATAACTTGCTGGGCCACAATACCAGCTCCTAAACTTATCTTTTAATTCTGTTTTCCACAGACTCTTTGAAGAACCCTCATAGGGCAGGCAGGTGGGCAAGGGAAACTAGGCTAACTGTCTCTCACACTGGCTGTGATCCTCTTGCTAGTCTGAACTCTTAGCCCACTGCAGGGCCTTTGTCCCTGCTGCTTTTCCCTCACCTCCTCCTCCTCACTATTGTTAATCAGGACTGGCTCCACATATTGCATGTAGATGTCTCTTTTCTCTGCATCAACTTAGGATCCTGCACACTCAGCTCTAACCTGGAAGTACTGCATTACCTTGGGCAAGATGTTGCTCTTTCTAGCCTCAGTCCTGTCTACCTACCTCTGACAGTGTGATTCAAGGTCCAAACTAGAGGCATGGAGCCAGCACTGTGGTGCCACCACCCCATATAGGCACTGGTTCAAGTCCTGGCTGCCTCACTTCCAATCCAGCTCCCTGCTAATGTGCCTGGGAAAGCAGTGGAAGATGGCCCAAGTACTTATGCCTCAGCACCCAACGTGGGACACCCAGATGAAGCTCCTGGCTCCTGACTGGCCCAGCTCTGTCCACTGCAGCCATTTGGGGAATGAACCAGCAGATGGAAGATCTCTCTCTGTGTCTTTCCTCTCTCTCTCTGTAACTCTACCTTGTAAATAAATAAATAAATCTTAAAAAATAAAACTAGAGGCATGAAAACCACCATCCTCTCTCCCAAAACATTTATCGGAATTATGTGCAAGATCTAGTATTGCAACCATTTCACAGAAGAAGCCCAGAGAGGGAAGGGCCTTTGACAAAGGTTCCACAGCAACTTGGCAGTCATGTCTACTCCTCTCAATCTCTTTCTACCCACATCTTTTTAAAAAATATTTATTTTATCTATTTGAAAGGCAGAGAAAGACACCTTCCATCCACTGGTTTACTCCCCAAATGGCCTCAATGGCCAGGACTGGGCCAGGCTGAAGCCAAGAGCCCAGAACTCCATCTGGATCTCCCACGTGGGACTCTCCACTCACATCTAAAGCCAGTTGACTCTAACATCTTCAAAGCTCTCGTATAATAGGCAAATTTCTCATGCAGAAGAATTCTGATTAATTCATGAAGATACTTCCCTCTCAAGGAAATGAAACATAATTCCCCACTCCCTAAGCATGGGCTGCGCTCAGTGGCTTCTTTCCAAAGAGGGCAGCCTGGAAAGCGGGGGTGCAGAAAGCAGTGACTTTAAAGTGGAGAAACCTGACAGACACTACCTCGGCCAGGTGATGAAAAGTCACAACAGTCATGTCATATTGATGGTATGCATCTTTGATAGGGATGTGATGAGAAGGTAATTTTATTTCTGTGGTCTTCCTGCCCCAAACTTATAACCCCAGCAGAATTGTGAGAAAAACACCAGTCCAATCCCCATGAAGAGCCACTCTTGTGGAATACCTGACCAGTACTCCTCAAACGTTGATGATTCCAGGTCATCAAAAACCAAGGACAGTCTGAGAAGCGGTCACAGCCAAGAGAACCCTAAGCAGATACAATGGATAAATGCAGTGTGGTATCCTGGGTAGGATCCTGGAATAGAAAAAAGGACATTAGGCTGTGATTAGGAAAATCTGGATAAAGTGCTTACTAGTAATATGGGGATATTGGCTTATTCATTGTCACAAATGTAAATTGTAGAATGTTAATAGGGGAAGTGGTTGTGAGTTTTCCATATTATCTTCACCTTAATTCTGTAAATCTAAACTGTCGTGAAACTAAGTTTATTTTGTTTAAACTCCCATCTTTGCCCCCATCTGGCCTCTCTGACCTGAGGAATACAGCTAGCATCCGTGCCCTTCCTCCCTGCTCTTCTCCACTCCAATCCATTCCACCGGCAGCCAGCAGGGGGCATCCGCTAAACCGCAAATCTGATAATATTGGAAGCTTTCCAGAAAAGCAAGATATTGGATGGAAAGTTCCGGAGATAGTGTAAAAAGAGCTGATGTCTTTATAAAAGTTATCATTATTATCAAGAACTGACGTGGGAAATGTTCTGGTGTTCGCTGAAATAAAGTTAGAGTATCTAAAAAGTAATACAAGTAATACAAGGCCTCCCACATAAAGCCTGCCTTTCAGATGCCACCTGATCGCACAGATGCATAGTAATTTCTTTTTTTTTTTCTTTATCTCTATGGGAACTCCTCAGCCCGAGCCATCTTTTTTCCTGCCTTATCCCGCACATTCAGCTCCAGGGACCCCACACCTCCTTCCAAAGATAAGAGTCATTCCTGCAAGACTGGGCTGTACTGTCCGTACCCCCCCCCCTTTTTTTTTGACTACTTGCAAAGGAGAAAAATGAATTCCTTTGGCTCCCCTACACCCAGCTCACACTAGGCCCGAAGAAAGGTTTGACGCACTCCAAATGAAAAGATGAATCACCAAATACATGAATGTTCTAGGGCGCAGGGCTTCTCGGTGCGCTTGCGCCGGTCGGAAAGGCGTGGGAAGCTCCCGGCTACCTGGCTGGCTCTACTGCAGCCGCCGGGAGTGGGCGGGGCCCCCTCAACCTCGCCCTGCCATTGGCCAGGACGGTCCGCATTGGTCTGACGCAAAGCCTCTGCAGCTGAACGCCCCCCCCCCCCCCCCCCCGCAACTAGCATCCTGCAGGCTACTGCGTAGGCCAGGCCGTTTTGTGTGGGCCTGTGGGGAGGACAGCCGCTGGGGACGGCGCACGGGGCAGGACAAAAGACTCGAAGCAGCACTTTTTGAGTTTGCTCAGGATTTTATTAGGATCACGGGGGATCACAGGGAAAGAGGCGGGGCTTCTGGGGGTGGAGGGCAGGAATACCGCAATGGCGAAGAGGCCTTGCATAGACACCGAGGCGGGCTAGCGGGCGCGGCGTGGGGGAGAGGAGAATGGAAAAGGAGAGAGAGAGAGAAGAGAGACTTGGGAGGGGGAACAGGATGGCAGCAGTGCCTCCAAGGCCACTGCGCGGCTGCAAAGAAGGCCACAGCGACCCTCCCTGCTTGGGGATCAGGGTGTCCACTCCACACTGCACGGAGAGAGGGGCTGGGATCAACACTGACGAGGAGAAGGGGGGTGGAGGGGCCCTGACCAAGGCATCACAATAAATACGGTTAGCAGCACACAGAAGCCTGCGGGGGAGGAGGGCCAAAAAAAAGGGGGAACCCCCCTTCCCCTCCCCCCAAAATAAGAACTTTGCAATTACTAAACCATAAAAATAAACTTTAAACCCGTGTACGAAGTCGGTCACCCCCCAGAAGTGCAATGTGGGGCTGCGCGGCCCTAGCTGAGGGGGAGGGCAGATGGGGTAGGGGCAGGGGGATACAGAGAGGTGACCCTCACAAGGGCGAGATGTTTATCCAGTTTTCCCCCTCTTCCCCAGGGTGGCCCAAACGTTTGGGACCTGCAGCACCTCCTCTATGTCGGAGTCTTCCGAGTTGACTTCGCTTCCTTCTTCCTCATAGCTTCGTTCTTCCTCGTAGCTGTCTTCACCTTGCTCACTGCCTGCGTGGGGCAGAGAGGAAAGGGAAGGCCGCAGGGCAGTTAGATGTGCAGGTAAATGTTGCTCCAAAAGCGAGAAGAGCCTACAGTCAGGGCTGTTGGCGGGAGAGGGGAGAGGGCGGCTGGGACTTGACACAGGCAGCCAAATGTGTGTGTGTGTGTGTGTGAGAGTGAGAGTGAGAGTGAGAGAGAGAGAGAGAGAGAGAGAGACTACCAGCAAGCCCCCAGGGGTGAGGGGGCTGGGAGGGAGGGAGGCAGGAAGGCAGGGTGGGCTCCCCGCCTCTGTCCTGCCAAAACTGACACATCTGAAAATAGGTTTTCCTCCTCCCTGAATTTGTCAATGTGTGTCTCTTATGGAGACACCACCTCCGCTGAATAAACCTTCTATTCATCCCCGGCAGCTCCTTAGCTCCTTTTCCCTGGTCCAATCCAAACAGGCCCCGGTCTGTCTTGTTCAGGCCGATTCCGCGCCCCCACTCCCACCCCAGTCTGGGGAAACAGCTCTCCTCCCTTTCTCAGAGAGAAGAGATGCCATCCGGTGGAAGGACAGAGGGGGCTGACCATGGCCTCGGTTTCTCTAGCCTACCTGAAAAGTATGTCTGGATTGAGGCTACTCACTCAATGTCTCCTTCCTCAGTGCACTGCTTTGGGCCTTGATGGAAGTTTGACAGGGACCCCATGGCCAAAAGCCCCAGGAGACTTCCCATCCCTTCTGCTTCCCCCACAGGCTACAACTAGGCTCTGATACCTCCCTTTGCCAGTCATCTGGGCCACAAAGCTGGGAGTAGCCTTAACTACTACTTTCTCCCTCCAACCCTTGAGTGCCACCCTTCCTTAGCATTTCTCAAAGTGGGTTCTTTGGTAAGCAGTGAGCTTTGACTTCTGTGGTCAAGAAGTCTGTAAAAACACTGGGTTCCTCAAAGTGAAATTGTTGTTTTTTTTACAGGACTTTTCAGAGCCTTTAATGTGCTAATACATAATCTGACTCCACAGGAGAATATTAGCGTATGCAGTATTTCCTTTTGTGATAACTGGTAAAGGGTCCTCAGGAGACAATTTTGGAATGCCTGCCCAAGACACCCTGCACCTTCACCCTTCCAGGTCCTTGTTCACATGATCCCTCCCATCAGGAATGCCCCTTGCTGACAATGTAGCTTGCAAATGGAACGCTACATTCCTCTAGCTCTTCCCTCCCTTATCACTCCTGAGGCAGCATCAGTGTTCCCACTTGTGGCTTCCCAGAGCACACTGTTCACTTCACCCCCTCTCCAATATAGGCCTTGATGTTCCCAGGTGGCCAGGGCTGGGAAAAGAGTACTGCTGAATTGCAATGTGTTTGCTACTTTTTCTCACCTCTTCCCCCTCTCTGTGTGCATGTGATATGGGGACTCGTCTTTTTAGTTTTTCATCCACTGTCTCCCGTCTCTTTGTCTATGTCGGTGGTCATTTGCTCTGTTGCAACCTACCTATCCATCACCCAGAACTGAAGTCTGCTTCTTTGGTCTTTGTTAAATTTGTAAATGAAATTTTCCCTGGTCTGCCCATTTAAAAAGTTGCACAGAATGCCTTTTCCTTCTTCTGTTAAGAGCAGACCACATCTGCGCCTTGACACACTGACCCTGGCCAGGCTTCCTGTGAGTGAAGGGAAAGGAGAGAAGACAAGACAGGGCCTAGCTCACCTTCCTCACTGACCTCCTCCTCCTCTTCCTCCTCCACTGAGTCTTCAGAGATGATCTCTACCTCGTCCTCATAGTCATCCTGGTTGGTGCTGTCCTCTTGATCCTTGTTGAAGTCTCCAATGCTATTCTTGTAATACTCAATGTCTCTTTCGTCATCATCACTGCCTTCATTGTCACCTTCATTGCCATCATCATCACTGCCTTCGCTGTCACCTTCATTGCCATCATTATCTTCATCATCACTGCCTTCATCTCCTTCATTGTCACTGTCACTGCTGTCTTGGTTGTTGCCAATGCTGTTCTGGTTGCCACCTCTGAGGCTGGTATAACCACCAGCATTCTTGTTGCCATCAAAGTTCTTGCTGAGGGTCTCATTGTCATCAGCTTTCTTGTCTTCCGGGTTCTCACAGTTGTCATCAGGGCTTTCATTGTCATCGGCACTGTCATTGTTGTCAGTGGTCTCATTTTCATCAGTGCTCTCGTTGTTGTCAGTGGTCTCATTGTTGAGGTTCTCATTGTGGTCAGGGCTTTCGCTGTCACAGAGACTCTCATTGATGTCAGTTATCTCATTGTCAGTGGTCTCGAAGTAGTCAGTGGTCTCCATAAAGTCGGAGATCTTGATGTCATGAATGGTGTCGTTGTCAGTGGTCTCATCAATGTCTGAGATCTCGCTGAAAATATCTTCTACTGCAAAGTAGTCATGACCGTCTTCCATGATCACCACCTCACATTCGTCCTTTGTTTTACTGTGGGGGAAGGCTGGGGTGAGTAGGGGATTGGTGGGAAGGGGTGTACCCAGAGCAGACACTGAAAGCTGGTCAGTAACTGAGGAGGCAATAAGCTACAAGGGCTTCTGTGGATGAGGCTAGGGTGGGAGGAGCCCCACTTCTGCCCCTGATGGTGTAACCTCAGGCTATTTCGGGGCATCATTCCACACGTGTAAAACACTGTACTAGGTTATCTCAAAGGTCTCTTTTGCCTCTGTGTGACACTAACCTTTCCTTGCCTCCTCGCCAATAAACCATCTCTCAGCCACCCCTCCCCCCTCATTACCTGTCTTTCTCTTCTTGCTTCTTTCTGTTGGCCCTGTAGCCCCCTTCTCTCATCATGTAATAGCGGACAGGGTTAACCCACAGGTCATTCTTGATAATCTGTTGGGAGGACAGAAGACAGAAAACAGCCATGAGTATAAGCCCCAGCCTCACTCCCAATTTTCCAGGCACTCAGGTAAGTGTAGCAAGGCCTTCTCTGGCAATGCCAGGAAGGGCACCCACCTCAGCGATCCGGTCAGCCTCTGGGAGGCTATGGCTCGAAAACCAGCTGAAGAAGCTGTGGCTGGCATCCTGCTTCCTGCGACTCTGGGCCTGGGGTTCCTGGCCCCGGTGCCAGCGGATCGGGGTGGAATGAGACACCAGCCGTCCTAGGGGGAGAAGAGGTTGTGGAGAGAGGACTGAACAAGGAAAACACTGGAGGATGGACATGGAGTTACCCTAGGACCATGTCTTACCCGAGCGGTTGCGCTGGAACTCCTTAACGATCACCATGTTTGTGAAGTAGGGGTTTGTCTGGAAGTACAGCTTCATTTTGTAGCCCATGGAGATATGTCTGAGATCCTGTACCTGCTCAAGGTGGGGGTAATAGTGGAATCTGTCCCCCGAAATACACCATGGCCCCTGCCACCCACCCCTCACCTCCGAGGACCAGATTCCTTGGCCTTCCTCTTCAGCCTGACCTGCAGATTGGTCAAGTAGCGGAAAATGTCTTCATCACGTTGGTTGATCAAGATTGAAATTCTGGGGTGGTTGAGGAACTGATGAGTGGAGCAGTTTAGGTCAAGGATTAACTGTTCAATGAGAGGGAGGGAGGGAAGGCCAGGCAGGGCAGAGCAAGAGAGAGGCTGGAGTGGGAGGATTCCTTCTGTGTTCATGTGTGGAACAAGCAGGTCCTGTGACTTCTATGTACCTTTCTTCTCTTGATACCATCTGTGTAGCGAAAGCTGCTTATGAATGTGAAGCCTGCATTTGCTGGCCTTGCCATTGTTCATGTTTGCTGCCTGGGTGCTGAAGGTTTATGTCCACGAGACGTTTGTCTCTGGGTGCTGAGGGCTTATGTTCTCAAAATGCTTATGTGTCTGTGCCTAAAGTCCCATGTCCCAGTGATGCTCTATCTGGTTGCAGAGAGACTGTGGTCACAGGATGTTGCACGTGTGGGTGTGGACGTTGTGTCCACGTGTTATATGAATGGCTCCAAGGGTCTGTGTTTAAGTGAGGCTGTGTATCTATATGCTGAGAACCTGGGGCTACATGGTGCTAAGGTCTGGTGTCTACGTGATACTATCTGGGTACTGAAGACCCATGGTCATGTGATACTTTGTGTCAGGGTGCCAAGGATCTGTTATCCACGTTAAACCCATGTGTTCCCAACATGCCACATGTATGTCCCCGGAAATGATTCTTCTTTCCATTTCCTTCATGGAATTCTGTGGTCTCCATATCCAGATACTCTCTCTGACCCCCTTCCCTTCAATGTAGGGGGCTCTAGCCAGGAGTGGGCCTCCTAGGATCTAAGCAGAACCCTAGACTTGCTTTCTGGGCAGTTTCTCTGCTCTGTGCCTTGCCCCTCCCTCATCACTGTCTCTGAGTCACTTTATCTTCTGTATGCCCCTTCCACTGTTCCTTTCACCATCTTTGGTCCAATTTTCCTGCTGTGTGCCCCTGTGTTCCCCTCCCCCTTTTACTGTCTGGGATCTTTTTTTATTTTTTTAACATTGCACATCACTCTTGCTTTCCCATCTGTGGTCCAATTTTTATGCTATGTGCCCCCTCCCCCTCCCCCTTCATCATTGCCATCCAGTCCAGCTTCTCCGATGTTTTGCCCTCCTCCTTCCGTCCCTCTTCCACCCAATCGAGCCAGTCTTCCACAGGGGGCTTACCACCCCATCTTTAGCCATTCTCCACACCTTTTCACCTTTTCTCTCCCCCTCCCCCTTCCTGTCATGGGCTTCTGGCCCATGAATATCGATGAGAAGGATACTGCTTTGACCCAGAAGCCTGGAATATGCTGGATGATGAGGTCTCTGCGCTCCAGGAAGGGTCTTCGCATCTGGATGAACTTGCGCTTGAGACGGAGGAAGGCCTTGCCTGCCTTGATATTCACTGCCTCCAGGTCCATTTGAATACTCTCCAGTGCTTGCAGGATGCTCTCCATCCTCTCACCATTCCCATTCCTCTCTTTGCTTTCCTTCTTCATCTTCCTCTGCTTCCTCCTCCTCCTCCTCCGCCGCCGCCGCCTCCTCACACTTTCCTTCTCATCCTCATCCTCATCCTCCACTATGATGACAGCCTCTTCCTTCCTCTTTGGACCGATTAACCTCTGGGACCCCCACACCCCTGCGCTACAGGTTTCTAGGGCCTTCTCTCCAGCAAGGCTGCTGGGCTCTGCAACCTGAACGTCAATTTCCAAGCTTCCCCCAGAGGCCTCGGAAGGGGACAGTGTTTCCAGGCTTCCCATGGGAGGGGGCGCCTCCCCGTACCCCGACTCCATCGCAGGCTCCCAGTCAGGACCCCCAGCACCCAGGGTGAAATATGCGCGGACCCCTCCCTCCTCAAGAATGACATAGGGCGGCGGCGGGGGCAGAGCGGGGCCCAGCCCCACCCCCCTCATGTCAGCCAGCACCTGTGCCGCCTCGGTTTCCTCCCGGAGCCACGGGCGCTGCTGGAGTGGAGGCAGAGGCAGTCGCAGGAGCGGCGGCGGCGGCGGGGGAGGCGGGGGCGGCGGCGGCGGGGGCGGCGGATCGCGCTCTGGAGACTCAGAGCTGCTCAGGCGGCGGGTCTTGGCCGGAGGCCCCTCATCCGGGCGGTCCATGGTGACCGCACTCGCCCCTTCGCTATCAGCGCGGCCGCCGCTACCAGTCACACCTGAAGCGCAGCTTCTGCACCTCACGCGACCAGCTCGCCTCTCCGCCTCGCTCTGGCGTTCCCTCCCACAGTGCCTGCCCTACTCCCTCCGCGCCAATCGTCGAGGTCCCGCCCACTCCTTGACGTAAAGGGCCTGCTCTGCCTCGCCATTGGCTGTCGGCCGCCGCGGCGGCGCGCGCGCTCCCCCGACCCCCTGCCCGCTCTCACGCAATCTGCTTGCCAACACTACACGTCATCAGTTTCCAATTGGTTCCCCCTCAGAACCGCCAATCAGCGGGCTGACTCCCCCAGCGACGAGAGGGAAACTGAAGGGCGGTTGGCTGTGAGGAATGCCAAAGAAGCCCCTCTCCCTAGCCCTCCCGGCGTTTTATCCAATGGGAAAAGTACCAGTGGTTCTGAAGACCAAAAAACAAGACGAAAAACAAACGCAGGCACTGAGCAGGATGTGCTCAAATAAAATCGGGAGAGCCTCGCTATCATTCTACCTCCCCCATTCGCCTCCTCCCCTCAGCAACTACGCACTTCTAAAATCTGCTCCTTCCCCCACGGCCTGCTTCTTCCCTTGGGGCGAACTGGGCTGTAGCTCTTCAGGGCTTGGGTTGCCCTACAAGCTACTGTATTTAGGCACCCCGGGTCTTTGGTTTGGTACCTAGGTTTTGACGTGCCGTTTTCCATCTCTGCAAAATAGCTCTAGAAATGATAATCACACACAAAGAGTAACTTCCTCTGCGTCATAAAAATGATTGTGATTCAGCTTGTCTGCTAGATTTTTCTAGAGCTTTTTCTTCACCCACTTGACATTTCTCTTCCATCCGTTCTTCTTCCTTTCCCCAATATATGTTGCTTTTAATCATATATATATATATATATTTTTTTTTTCGATCAGAGATGGATGGTCTTTTGAGAGGCATGGTGCTGGAATTCTGGTTTTGGTTCTGGGATTCACACCATGGCTGTATCCTTCACATTGAAACTCTGAACATCACTGCCCCTCTATGAGCTTCAGTTTTTTCTCTCATCTAGGTGTCCCTAAAGAGAGGCGTAGGTAACTGCCCATTGCAGCCTTGTGGTAGCAGAGACTTGGCAGCAACCGAGGGATCCATCACCAGGGGAATGGATAAGAAAAATGTGATACATGTTTCAGATGGACCACTAGAATGAATTAGGTCTGTATACGGCAACATGGCTGGATCTCGCAAAAACAGAATGTTGAGTGAAAAAAGAAACAGAACAAGATTTATAGTACAATACTGTTTATGTAAATTAAAACACACAACAATACCATATACTTTTCACAGATATACATATGTAAATAAACACATGAATGGTGGATTGGAAGGACATACATTAAATACACGAGAGTGAGTGCCTATGTTGGTGGGGGGAGAATGGGATCCGGGATGGGCGATGAAAGGGGACAAAAAATAAAATCAAGAATAAAAGGACCTTGCATGAACCAGTGATGATATACTGTGCCAAGAACTGAGGAGTATGGTCAACTCAATTCTGTGCACCTGAGGGAATAAGCAAATAAATAGATAGTAAATTAATTGAGTGCCCAGGGAGCAGCCCGGCTGGGTAGACTCCCAGGCTTGGATCCTCCCCCTCCCCGTGACATCCCTCCCTCTGAATTGAATCAAAGCTGACCAAAGTATCCCCTTAGGAAGGGCTCCCATCCCAGTCTGAGCAGTTCCTCCAGAAGCCACTACTTTGTGTGTGTGTGCGTGTGTGTGTATGGGGGGGGGGGTGTTTCCTAAACCTTTGAGCTCCTCTCAAGTTAGATTCCCAATTCTCAGTCTGCATTCTCCATGGTGGTCCAATTTCAGGAACAACTCGTTTGAGTTTGGGGAGGAGACTAAGACAGGGCTGGGAGTGATACCTGGGGCTCCAGGCTTCGGGAAGAGGTGAGGTTCTCAAGTGCCCTGCTCCCCTCCCTGCTCGGAGTCTGGGGGCCAGTGGTGGACAATCTTATGGGATGGGAGTGTACCCTCTTGTTAACATACATATGTACAGTTTCCAAGTTCCATTTCCAGACCACTGTTTCCTGCTGCAGGCAAATACTCTAGTGTGTCTCCTCTCAACTAAGAGTGTATGTGTGTGTGTACGTGTGTGTATGCTGTATATGTCTCCACATATGGGCATTTGCTCACATGTGTGTACCAAGCAAGATTTCCTCAGGGGTGCTTCTCCACACAAAGTCACACAGACACACACTATCTCACTCAATCACATCTTCCCACATGTGATCACGCAGACAGGACACACAACACACGGACGCAGACACACACACAGATACACAGACACACAATACACAGTCAGAAAGAGAAAACATCCAATATAGCATTGTTCATTTCAGTTTTTCCATTTACAAAATCCAATGGTGAATCCAGGCAGTTAGAAAAAAGAAATGGAGGAAAACCCTCCCGAGTGTACCCTATCTACCCCCCACCCCCTTGGTCTTCCCACCCCACCCCCTTGGAAAGGCACCCCCATCACTATCACTGAGAGAACAGGTACCCCCACTCCTGGCCTCCCAGCCACTCTGGCCTGCCTTTCCAGGGCCACTCCACAGACAGGCTCATTAATGTCTCTCCTGCCTAGAGGGCCCTCCTCATTCCTTTTAGGTCAAGGCTTCCCCACTTCTGGGGGCTGTCTTGGGGTAGGGAGGGAGCTCAGAACAGGGACTTCAATAGGAAGGAAAAAGAGAGGGGTGGATAAATACACATCCTCACCCATCTCCCTCAGGAAATGAGAGGGGGCACAGAGTCTGGGCAAGCCCAGGCAAAAGAGTGGCGGCTTGGCCCACCAGTCCACAGAACTGGCCTTGCAGTAAGCCCAAAGTCAACCTTGCCCCTGGGAGGGAGTCTTGTGCCTCCCCCCTCCGGGGAATCTGGCTGCAGTCTACTCCATTTGGGGTGTAGGCAAGAGCAAAGGGAGCAAGGGAGAAAGGACTGTTAGGAGGAAGGATGTGTGGGGCTGAGGGCCCAGAAGGCCAGGGACTACCAAGGAGGAGGAAGGGGCTTGAGGCCCCTGAGGCTAGAGGGGAACAAAAAGAAGTCAAACAGGAATGGATTCAAGTCTCAAACACCTTGGAGTCTGTACCACTATCGGTTTCCAAGGACACCCCCCCCCCCGATTTCCATCTTCCGAAGAGTAGTATGAACCCGGGAAGCAATCTGGGGTTGCATTCAACTCTGACTCCAGGCACTAGGGTCTAGCTCCTCTGGGGAGTTCAGCTCCCATTCCTACACTTCTCTGGAGAGCTGCTCCTGCCTGCATGGCCCCCACATCAGCCCCTGTGGGGCTGTCGTGGATTTTTCAACCTTAGGAAGAAGAGTTGGAGGGTCAGGGATCCAGTGCTAGAGAATGCAGACAAACTTGGGTCTCTTCAGCTTGAGGAGTTCAGCTCACAGCCTGCTCTTCACCTAGCCTGGGCCCATGCTGGGGCCCTTCTCCCTGCCCTCTTGGCTTCTTAAGTAGATGTCGAAGAAACACTTTGGAGGTCTGGACACGGGATGTGGGAGGGAGAGGAGACGGGGCTTGGTACCAGGGTTAGCCAAAAACAACATTGCACACAACATAGCAATTAAACATCCCTGCTCCCTGGGGACCCAGCACCCCCTTAGGTCCCTCTTATCAGCAGCCTTGGATCAGTTTCTCCCTCAACATCCAGGCCTTGCTAAAGGACTTGGGAGGGAAGGGTGCATGGGAGCAGGGGGCGGGGGGAGGCAATAGAGCTCTGGAAATCTATTTTACAGGACAAATTTGCCCCTTCTGGACAACGTCAGAAGGAGAGACACTTAAAGCAAGAAAGCCTGTCTCCTCTGCTGTTAGTATAAAAACCTGCATTTTCAGTTTTGTTTTCTTTTTCTGAATTGTCACTTGAGAGAGAGAGAGAGATAGAGAGAGAGATAGAATGAGATTGTAGAAGTGGAGAAGGAGGTGGTGGAGACAGGCCCCACAAAACTAGGAATGTCTCTTTCCCAGTCCCCCACCCTGGGGAGGTGTTGGCAAAGGTGCCTGGATT
Organism: Oryctolagus cuniculus; assembly: GCF_051225735.1. Taxonomy (NCBI): domain Eukaryota; kingdom Metazoa; phylum Chordata; class Mammalia; order Lagomorpha; family Leporidae; genus Oryctolagus; species Oryctolagus cuniculus. The sequence continues at coordinate 36,759,632 of NC_142888.1, read as the reverse complement.
CCGGGTGGTTCGAGGGACTGGGGCTGGAGCTCAGAAAGGAAGGCTCCCATAAGGGGCCCCATCTGTCCCTTTCATTTGGCCCCATCATGGTGACCATGACCTTTTCCCTGCCTGTCTGCCTACCAGCCTGCTTCACATGACACAGTAGGGTTCTCTGGGAGCCGGGGCACCTCCTGTGCCCCAGCAGGGGGCGTGAGTCCTCAGGCACTTCTTGAGGTCCTTGTTGAGCAGGAAGCAGACGATCGGGTTGACGGCAGCCTGGGCGAAGCTCATCCAAACAGCGGTGGCCAGGTAGCGATGGGGCACGGCGCAGGCTTTCACAAACACTCGCCAGTAGCAGGCCACAATGTAGGGTGACCAGAGGAGCAAGAAGAGCAGTGTGATCGCGTAGAACATGCGGCCCAGCTGCTTTTCACCCTTGACCTCGTCCATGCCCAGCAGCCGCCGGCTGGCTGCGTGCCCATTCTGCCGGATACCCAGCAGGGTTGGTGGCATAGGCCCACGGCCAAAGCCGGCGATCCAGTTGGCAGCAGCCTGGCCGGTGGCCCCAGGGCCATGGAAAGTCCAGTTCTGGCTGATGGCTGGCACCATCTGCACTGGCTTCATCTTGCGGTGACGATACTCGAAGAGGAGAAGCTTGCCATAGACAGCATGTGTGGCTGCCATGAGCACAGCCAACATAAGCATGAAGCCGAGTGTGTCATTGGCCTTGAAGTAGCGATGCTCAAAGATGCACTGGTCCTCCTCCCGGATAAACTTGTAGGTGCCCACGTCGAAGACGGGTGGGAAGGCCATGGCCACAGACAGGGTCCAGGCCATGCAGATGACAGCTGCACATGTCCAGAGTGTCATGCGCTTGGCGTAGAAGCGGTGGTGGGCAATGGCCATGTAGCGGGTGACACTGATGCAGAACAGCATGAAGGCCGCATGGAAGCAAAAGAGCACGGCCATGAAGGCCACAATCTTGCAGCTGAGTGCACTGAAGGTCCATGAGGAGCCGTGGCGCACAGAAGCCAGCACAAAGGGGAAGCAGACGGCAGAGCGTATGCCATCGGCCAGGCACAGGTCCAGCAGAAAGTAGTAAGGAGCCTTGTGCAGGGCACGCTCCTTGAGCACCAGCAGGGACAAGATGGCATTGCCCGCCAGGCTCACGCACATGATCAGTCCCAATAGCACCAGCTTCACATAAGCCGACGCTGACGGCGGGGACAGGGCGCCGCTCACCTCCTCCGGCTCTCCGGTGGTGTTGGCCATACTGAGGGGGCAAGGGCCGCTCTCAACCCTATGGGTTCAGCCGGGCTGGTACCCGATGGGCCCTGTGGGACTCCATCAGTTGTCCTGTGGGCTGTACCTGTGAATGGAGCAATGGTGGAGACACAAAGAGAGAAAAATATATACAGATACCCAGAGATGGAGTGGGAGAGAATGGGAGATGGAACAAAGAGGAAAATGGCAGGGAGATATAAATGGAGAGGAATGTATATAGAAACGGGGGGAATGAGAAAGTTGAGAGAGAGAGAGAGAGATTTGGTTAGTATGTGTCTGAGAGGAGGACTAGTGCACAGAAGGTTGGGGTGAGGTGGGGCAAGAGGACAAGACAGGAGAGAGACAGTGAGAACCTGATGGAAAGGGAAGCTGAGGAAGAAACAGAAAAGTCAGGCTTAGCGGGTCTTACAAGTCCTCCCTGCCTCGGGCTCACTCCTGCGGCTCCCCCCGCTTTGCTGAGTGAGGCTGCCCAATCTTTCTGGGTGTCATTGGTTACCTCCATCCCCCGTGACTGTGTCTGTGATATGGGGATGTTGCTGTGTGGCTCTTATCCCACTTCACAAAGCCCTAAGGCTGTGCTGAAACATTTTTGACCGCTGCCCTCAATCAAACATGCGTTTTACAGCACAACCCAGTACACACACAGGCCTGGCTCAACCAAAGGCTTCACCACACAGTACTGATCCAGTATATAATGCATTAAATGTGTTCTTACTACTAGTTTATAATGGTTAATACTATTCTAGTTCATGGTCTTTTTTTGTCCTTTGAAAGAAATGGCCGGTAGCCACTCATTAAACAGATTTATTTACTGCTTACCAGGAATGTGCTCAAGAAACAGCAAAAAGACTAGTGTGGCTGGGATGGAGTGAGGGAGGCAGGTCACAGAGGGGTCTGGGGCCAGATCATGTAGGGCTGAGGCATTCATTTTAGGTGGGGGCTTGGGTCTGCATTTATTTTTTTAAAGATTTTATTTATTTGTTTGAGAGGTAGAGTTACAGACGGTGAGAGGGAGAGAGAAAGGTCTTCCATTTGCTGGTCACTCCCCAATTGGCAGCAACAGCTGGACCTGAGTCGATCTGAAGCCAGGAATCTGGAGCTTCCTCCGGGTTTCCCATGCAAGTGCTTGGGCCATCCTCTACTTCTTTCCCAGGCCACACCCGACAGCTGGATCAGAAGAGGAGCAGCCGGGACTAGAACCGCTGCCCACAGGGGTTACTGGTGCTGCAGGCGGAGGATTAACCTACTTTGCCACAGCGCTGGCCTTGGGTCTTTATTTTAAGTGAAATGGGATGTGTGTGTGATTGTAGAGCTGGAGGCAGGCTTGAGTCTATTCCACACTCACTGAAGAAAGCATTTACTGGCCGGCGCCGCGGCTCAATAGGTTAATCCTCCACCTAGCGGCGCCGGCACACGGGGTTCTAGTCCCGTTCGGAGTGCCGGATTCTTTCCCTCTTCCAGGCCAGCTCTCTGCTGTGGCCAGGGAGTGCAGTGGAGGATGGCCCAAGTGCTTGGGCCCTGCACCCCATGGGAGACCAGGAGAAGCACCTGGCTCCTGGCTCCTGCCTTTGGATCAGCGCGGTGTGCCAGCCGTGGCGGCCAATGGAGGGTGAACCAACAGCAAAAGGAAGACCTTTCTCTCTGTCTCTCTCTCTCACTATCCACTCTGCCTGTAAAAAAATAAACAAATAAATAAAAAGAAAGCATTTACTAAGCATCTAGTGGGTGTTAGGCACTGAGGGTACAGCTGTGAGCCAGCCGGACAAGGACCTCTGTCCCCATGGGGCTGACAGTCTAGATAACCCAGGACCATCAGAGGAGTATATAACTTGTCTGAAGACAAGTTCCTGGGAAGAAACATAACGAAGGGAAGGGAGCAGGAAGTGCTAGAGATGAGGGGAGGCATTGCGGTGGTCGATGAGGTAGACCAGGAAGGCTTCCCGGAAGAATCGTGTAAGTACACAGCTGAAGGAGGTGAAAGAGTGAGCCACAAGGGTGACTGTGGGAAGATCAGTCCAGGCAGGGGAGCCATATGGCATGCGTAAGGAAGAACAAGATGCTCCTTGAGTACTGGCAGGGACCAGATGGCGGGTAGAATAGAGCAAGCAAAGGGAAAGTGGTGGGAGGAGAGGTCAGATCATGGGCCTGTGAGGACTTGGACTTGGACTCCGAATGAGATGGGAGTCTTGGGAGGGTTTTGCACAGAGGCAAGATGTGACACAACGTGGGGCTGTGAAAGCAGGTAGGTGGGGCAAAGGAGACCTCTCAGGAGGCTCCTGCATAATCCAGGTGAGGTGTGATAGCACCCCCACATCCATTTTCCTCTTGTAGTTTTCTTCCTAGAATTTCTCTTTTCTAGCACACTATATGATTTTCTTTTAAATTTCCTTTGTTGCCTGTTTCATCCTCATAGAATGAAAGCTCCTTGAGGGCAGGGATTATAGACTCAGTCTCCTCGAGAGGGACTCTGCATGGCCACGGCAGGCACGCAGTGAAAATATGGCCCATCAGTTGATGGTGAAGGGACGAAATAGGCTGGCAGGTTGAGAGGGCCCCCTGGAGGCCTCCGGGTAGGACTGCTGAAGGAGGGGCCCGGGGAGTGCATCTGGCAGTAGGGGCCACATAGCAAAGCTCCCACCCAGTGTGTACAGGAAGGAAGTGGAGGGATGTGATTATAACACGGACGATCCCAGAATGAAGTCAGCCAGGCAACGCAGGTAACGCTGGAGGAACTCGGGATTACTGTTGGGGCTAAGGAGAGGCTGGGACCCGGGGAGGTGGAGCTTGAGCAGGTATCCTCCCATCTCCGTCCTCCCAGGGAAAGTCTCCCCTCCATGCTGTTCCCCAGCCAGGCTTTTTTTGGTGGTGAAGTCTTGGTGCCAGCAGGGCACGAGAGGGGGCCAGGGAGGGGCTGGTTGGAATAAGTGGGGTTGGTGGGCCCCCTTTCAGCCCTTCTAGGCCCAACAGCCCCTTCAGAATTGTGGAGCAGTCCTTGGCTGGGTGTATGGAAATGTCTGACTGTGTGCACACCCGTGCATTCACACACACACACACACACACACACACTCACTCGCTCACTCTTTAGCCCTGAGAAGAGGCAGGGAGAAAGGAGTAGAGATAGATGAGAAACTGAATGTAACAGAGTCAGACAGAGTGATGGAAAAGGAGAGAGGGGTGTTGTAACAGACAGATGGAGGGGCCAGCATGGTGACATAGCGGTAAAGCCGCTGCCTGCAGTGCCGGTATCCCATATGGGCGCCGGTTCCAGTCCTGGCTGCTCCACTTCTGATCCAGCTCTCTACTGTGGCCTGGGAAAGCAGTAGAAGATGGCCCAAGTCCTTGGGCCCCTGAACCTGCATGGGAGACCCAGAGGAGGCTCCTGGCTCCTGGCTTCGGATTGGCACAGCTCCAGATGTTGCGGCCAACTGGGGAATGAACCAGCAGATGGAAGACCTCTCTCTCTCTGTCTCTCCTCTCTCTGTGTAACTCTGATTTAAGCAAATAAATAAATCTTTTTTAAAAAGAGAAAGACAGATGGAGACATAGGAGGGAGAGGGAGGGAGGGAGGCCTCACACACAGAGGAATAAATAGAAATAAAGACAGGGGGCTGGTGCTGTGGCGCAGCGGGTTAGGGCCCTGGCCTGAAGCGCTGGCATATCATGTGGGCACTGGTTCTAGTCCCGGCTGCTCCTCTTTTTTTTTTTTTTTTTTTTTTTTTGACAGGCAGAGTGGACAGTGAGAGAGAGAGAGAGAGAGGGAGAAAGGTGTTCCTTTGCTTTGGTTCACCCTCCAATGGCCGCTGCGGCCGGTGCACCATGCTGATCTGAAGGCAGGAGCCAGGTGCTTATCCTGGTCTCCCACGGGGGTGCAGGGCCCAAGCACTTGGGCCAGCCTCCACTGCACTCCCAGGCCACAGCAGAGGGCTGGCCTGGAAGAGGGGCAACCGGGACAGAATCTGGCGCCCCGACTGGGACTAGAACCCGGGGTGCTGGGGCCGCAGGCGGAGGATTAGCCTATTGAGCCGCAGCGCCGGCCGCTTCTCTTCTGATTCAGCTCTCTGCTATGGCCTGGGAAAGCAGTGGGAGATGGCCCAAGTCCTTGGGCCTCTGCACCCTTGTGGGAGACCCGGAGGAGGCTCCTGGCTCCTGGCTTCGGATTGTTGCAGCTCCGGCCATTGCGGCCATCTGGTGAGTGGACCAGCAGATGGAAGACCTCTCTTTCTGTCTCTACTTCTCTCTGTAACTCTGTCTTTCAAATAAATAAAATAAATATTTTAAAAAAAGAAATAAAGACAGAAAGGGAGAGAAAGAGAATGATACATAGAGAAACAGCATGACAAAGAAGAGAGAGAGACACAGAGACAGACAGAAAGAGGAAGAAAAGAGAGGGAGAAGGCAGGCATAATGCCAGGGAGGAAAAAGATACAGAAGATAGAGACGCGAGAGGGGAGCCAGAGAAAGAGAGGGGAGCTGGAGAGAAACCAAAATAAAGTTGGAGACAGGGAAGGACACACAGAGAGACATCTAAGACCAAGAAGGTGAACAATGTGTAGCTCAGGGTCTCAGTGAAAACAAAGGCTAAATCTAAACCAAGCAACCAACCAACAACAAAAGCAGTCACAGTAAATAGAACCATGGCATTGCAGGGCCAGCTGGGGAGGTGGTATAATTAAAAAGAGGGCTGTCCTGAGCGTGGACTGGCAGCGCTGAGTGGGTCCAGCAGAGGCTGTGTGTGCACATGCAGAACACATGCATGCCTACTGGGGCCCAGCCACCCTTGTGCGCACGCACACACTCACAGGCTGAGGTATGTCTTGGAGTCTGCCTACACACGGATACACAGTGTACCCTGCCTCCGCACAGGTACACAGTGTACCCAGTCGTTAAGTGCCAGAGCTGTGTCATCAACCAAGGTACTACTGCCCCCTAGGGGACATTTGGGAAATTGGTTGGAGCTTTTTTTTTTTTTTTTTTTTTTTTTTGGCTGCGGCATGGCTGAGGAGTACCCTGTCTTTCTAACAGCTAGGGGTCCAGGGTGAGGGTGCTCGCTATCCAGTGATAGGTGTAGCAGTCCCACACAGCCAGCACACGGTCCGCATCCCCTAGGTCTTTGGACTTGGAATGTGGCTGTCAGACAAGAGGGGACCATTACTCTTTCCTTGGAGTCATGCACTATTTCAGAAAATCTCGCCCCAAGGACTTGCTTATCATTTTCCTGCACGTTGTGCGTCTGACTTTCCTCCTTCTCCTAAATTGATATTCACTCATTATAACACATTACAAGCCTCTAGTAACTTCCTGCTTTTTCCTGGGCAATGTCACACCCAAGTACTTACATATTGAAATGAATTATTTTCTTACAAATCACTTTCCTTTTATTTATCTTTTGTACTATTATAAATACAATGTGGATATTATATAAAATACTATGTGGTTTTTCTTTATTTTGGGTTAGTGTGAGAGAGATTACATTAGCTAAAACTTCAATTCCAGAAAGCAAAAGGCTGTTATGAAATTCAACTGGCCCTCTTTACCTGTGAATTCAACCAACTGCACACTGAAAATATTTGAAAGCAAAAAAAATTGTGTCTGGATGAACATGCTTAGACTTTTGACTTGTCATTATTCTGGAAGCAATACACTATAGCAACTATTTACATTTACATTTTATTAGGTATTATATGCCATCTGGAGATAATGTAAAGTATATGAAGATGTGCATGGACACCTGTATCTGTTACATGAAAGAGGGAGTTGAGCGTGCGAAAGCACAGAATTGTTCATACACACAGACACATGCAAACACTTGCAATGGTGCACAAAACCACACTCCTTTATCCTACACACACAAGCGGATGAATTCTCCAAAACACTGACAGAAGCCGGCGCCGTGGCTCAATAGGCTAATCCTCCACCTTGCGGCGCCGGCACACCAGGTTCTAGTCCCGGTTGGGGCGCCGGATTCTGTCCCGGTTGCCCCTCTTCCAGGCCAGCTCTCTGCTATGGCCAGGGAGTGCAGTGGAGGATGGCCCAGGTGCTTGGGCCCTGCACCCCATGGGAGACCAGGAAAAGCACCTGGATCCTGGCTCCTGCCATCGGATCAGCGCGGTGCGCCGGCTGCAGCGGCGGCCATTGGAGGGTGAACCAACGGCAAAAGGAAGACCTTTCTCTCTCTGTCTCTCTCTCTCACTGTCCACTCTGCCTGTCAAAAAAAAAAAAAAAAAAAAAAAACACTGACAGAAACACACAAGCAGATTTACTCACATACACTGTCCCTCACACACAGACACACACTTGTATATGCCCGCTGTCCCGATATACCTGATTATTCAAATCCTTTCGCGTATTCAAACTCTCACAATACCGATATATACAGTGGCTTATCTCTATCATCACATCTACCAGCACTGTTACAAACATCAACGCTTAGATTCAAAGTCACTTATACAGGCCAGCATGTTCACACACATCCATGAGTGTATGTATATGTATGTATATATAGACAGAATTCCCCTAGGATACCTGCAGTTTATTTGCACAGAGAAAAAATAGGCAGGTAAAAAAACTGTTCATATCAACACACACACACACACATACATACACATGTACTCTAACAGAGAAACCCTCTCACGTAGATTAGGTGCACTCGCCAACACAGACATGTACATCCTGTCATATGTACCCACACAGCCATTTACAGATGTGGTCACTCAATCACAGCTCCAGCACACACACACACACACACATACACACACACTTTTAGTAATATGCAAGTACTAACACAGATAAAAATCACCACAGTAGGGTGAGAGTTTGGTACAGTAGTTAAGACACCACTTGGGACACCTGCAGCCCATGTGACAGTGCCTGGCTTTGAGTCCTGGGTCTGCTTCCAATTCCAGCTTTCTGCTAATGTGCACCCTTGGATCCCAACACCTACATGGGGGAGCTGAGTTCTGGGCTTCTGGCTTCAGTCTGGCCCAGTCCCAAGTTGCAGGCATTTGCAGAGTGAACCAGCACATGGACGATCTCTGTCTCTCTTTCTGCCTTTCAAATAAACAAAATAAAGTTTTTAATAATCCTGTATATATGGATACACTCTCAGATGCAGACTCCTACAAGTGGGGGAACCTGTGCATACAAAATTGGTCACACCTGCAACAGATACACTCCTAAAGACAAACTTGCTCTCTCTGCACACACCAGATAACTCCTGCAGCATAACTGGAAACATAGTAGGGATGCCCAGTTGGTGGATACCTGGCACAGCACGGGGGCAGAAGAAGGGCTCCAGGGAGCCACACCTTGCAAATGTTTTCATTGCTTCCTGTTAATCATCACTGAGGGTTTTGGTTTGGCTTGTATCTATGTGTACAATGCTCCTCTTTTATTTTTTTAAAAAGATATATTTTTATTTGTTTGAAAAAGTTACTGAGAGAGAGGGAAACAGAGAGTGATACAGACATCTCCCATCCACTGGTTCACTTCCCAAATGGCCACAACAGCCAGGGCTGGGCGAGGCCAAAGCCATGAGCCAGAAACTCCATCTGGGTCTCCCACATGGGTGGCAGGGATCCAAGCACTTGGGCTATCCTCTGCTATCTTCCCAGGAAGCTGGATTGGAAGTGGAGCAGCTGGGACTTGAACTGGCACTCATATACGTTGCCAGCGTTGGAGGTGGCAGCCCAACCCACTGAGCCACAACACCAGTGGCCCCCCATGTTTCTATTTTAATGGGATATTTTTCTTATTTTTCTGCAATTCTTTTTCCCTACAAAAATAGAAGGGTTGTATTATTGTTGCTATTATGGACTACAGGTTGAGTATCCTGTATCTGAAATGCTTGGAATATTGGCATACAGATAATGAGATATCTTGGGGATGGAAACCAGACCAAACACAAAATTCATTTATGTTTCATATATATATATATATATCTTGTACACACAGCGTGAAGGAAATTCTTCACAGTATTAAGATTGCACCTGCGTTTTGACTGTGATCCATATATCACATGAGATAAGATGTGGAATTTTTCCTTTGAGTTTTCATCCCAGTGCTCCAAAAGTTTCAGACCCTGGAGCATTGCAAATTTAGAATTTTTGGATTAGGGATGCTCAACTCATATTGTATAGTATTAAGTGTTTCTAAGGAGAGCTGTATTACTTTGTTAACTTCCTTGATTGTTGCTTCTTTACATAAAAACATAAAAATGTACTGTATGTACCTCAGTGTGGGCATTATTCAGAATCACTAATTACCTACTCAGAGCCACTCGTTTTGCCTGTAACCCTGCGCAGTCCTCTCACTTTGCTGTATGCTCAAGCATACCTGCTATGCCATTTCATCTATAAGTATTTTAGTCTCTGCTTCCAAAAGACAAGGACTCTTTTTAGAACATTACATCACTACCATTTTATGATTTTTTAGCTTATTTCTCAATTTGTTTTTCTGGCATTTGACACTAAAAATTAGCCAAATCTGATTCTTCTTGGGATTTCCTAATTATTCTCTTGTTTTCAGATAAAACTATCTGTCAATCATTAAATGACACCTTATAAAAGTTTAATTTTATTGACTCAGTAAACGGAAGTTTAGATCTTTGCGGCTTTGTTTCAGAGTACTGCGTACTGCTTCTTTTTTTTTTTTTTAAAGAGAGATTTATTTTATTTATTTGAAAAGCAGAGTGACAGAGAGAGGAGGAAAGAAAGAGGTATCTTCCAACCACTGGTTCACTCCCCAAATGGCTGCAACGGCCAGGGCAGAGCCAGGCAGAGGCCAGGAGCTTCATTCGGGTCTCCCACGTGAGTGAGGGGCCCAAACACTTGGGCCATCTTCCACTGCTTTCCCAGGCACAATAGCAGGGAGCTGGATTGGAAGTGGAGCAACAGAAACTTGAACCAATGCCCATATGAGATGCCAGGGCAGCAGGCAGTGGCTTTACTTGCTACTCCACAACAATGGTCTTGGCCTCCAAAGTATTGATTTCTTAAGAATGCAGAGAGGGGCCAGCACTGTGGCGTGGTAGGTGGGGCTGCTGCTTGCAGTGCTGGCATCCCATGTGGACACCAGTTTGAGTCCTGGCTGCTCCACTTCCGATCCGGCTTTCTGCTATGGGCTGGGAAAGTAGTAGACGATAGCCCAAGTCCTTGGGCCCCTGTGCCCGAGTGGGAGACCTGGAGGAAGCTCCTAGCTCCTTGTTATTGGATCAGTGCAGCTCTGGAGGTTGCTGCCATCTGGGGAGTGAACCAGCGGATGGAAGACCTTTCTCTCTCTCTCTTTCTCTCTCTCCCTGCATATCTGTAGCTCTGCCTTTCAAATGAATAAATATTTTTTTAAAAAAAGAATGTAGAGAATAATCAGTTTCAGAAGTCACAGAAGTCTGCTGACTCCTTCAATAGAAAGATTTGGACTTGGATTTTTCAAAGTGTCTGGAAGTACAAATTAAGAAATCGAGATCTGGGGGTCAGCGCTATGGTGTAGCAGGTAAAGCCACAGCCTGCACTGCCGGCATCCCATGTGGATGCCAGTCCCAGAGTCTCTACTTCTGATTCAGCTCTCTGCTATGGCTTGGGAAAAGAGTAGAAGATGGCCCAAGTCCTTGGGCCCCCGCTCCCGCCTGGGAGACCGGGAAGAAGCTCCTGGCTCCTGGCTTTGGATCAGCACAGCTCCAGCTGTTGCGGCCAACTGGGGAGTGAACCAGCGGATGGTAGACCCCCTCATGCACCTCTGCCTCTCCTTCTATCTCTGTGTAACTCTGACTTTCAAATAAATAAATAAATCTTTAAAAATTTTTTTTAAAAAAGCAAAACTTTAACTTAGGAGAAGGGAGAATAATATGGTTTCCCAGGTGATATTTATTTGGTTTTGCAATTTGGATACTAAAGAAAACTCATCAGGATGGGTAGAGCATCATCTGTATTTAGGAGGAAAGTGCCATCATTATTTTGAGATACTTAAAATGACTACTTGTGGCAAGAAATTCCAATATCACATTTGATTGAAAGAAAAGAAATATTCAGTTTAAAGAAGAATCTTCCTTTTGAAGCACAAAATTAAAAGACTACAAATTATGCAAATTGTCATTACTAGTGAGAAAGTTTAAATCAGTGAAAACGATATATAGTTTGAGAATTTACTGCCACCTCCTTGTGCAGTGTCTTGTTGGTGCTGACCACCAAAAGATGGAAGAGACAATGCAGTTTTTTCAAGCAGAGAATCTGGGTCTCTACTTTGCCATGGCAAGAACAAGGAAATTATGAAAGAGGGGTGGAAAAGAGAGGCAAGAACAAGCAGCTGTTCTGTTTCTTAGGAGAAGCTGGTGTGGTGTGAAAGCACCAGCCAACGCTAGAAACTACCTGATGCTTCAGAGAAACCCAAATGGCATCTGATGGCCCCAGAGCTGCTATTGGTTTTTTTATGTAAATATTTATTATTTACTTATTTATTTGAAAGACAGAGTTACAGAGAGAAGTAGAGACAGAGAGAGAGGTCTTCCATCCACTGGTTCACTCCCCAGATGGCTGCAATGGCCGGAGTTGCGCCAATCCAGGAGCCAGGAGCCAGGAGCTTCTTCCGGGTCTCCCACGCGGGTGCAGAGGCCCAAGGACTAGGGCCATCGTCTACTGCTCTCCCAGGCCATAGCAGAGAGCTGGATAGGAAGAAGAGCAGCCAGGACTAGAACTGGCACCCATATGGGATGCCCAGCTTGGCCCAGCCCAGGCAGTTGTGGGCATTTGGGGAGCAAACCACAGGATGGAAGATCTCTCTCTTTCTCTGTGTCTCTTCCTGTCTCTGTGTAACTCTGCCTTTTAAATAAATTTTATATATATATATATATATGCCAAACTACTAGCTGTTACTTGCTTCATTTTTTTTTATAGAGGTTTTCACCAAGGAACACAATAACTTGATGTAAGACCAACACCCCAGGACCAATGCATTTACCAAATCAAGTTGAAAATGGCTGCAAGTGAATCAAATGACCAAAAAATAAATCAGGGCAGTCATGACCAAGTCTCAGAAGTGAGTACAAATGTTGGCCATTACAAATTCACATCAGGGAATAAAAACATTGCATTGCTAGAAGTGAGCCCAAATGTGTCATGAAAAAAATCCTGCAAAGATTGCATTCGAAAGTTGTATACTGATTCAATATTGAGTAAACCCCTTAAAACTGTGCACTTTTGCTTTTCTTCTCATAATTGTATAGTATCAAGAAAATGCAAAAAAAAATTCTTTTTCACCAAACTCTAGTATTGCTAACTCCTTTTCCGTTCACTGCATTCAATCATTTCACTTTCTTTATGTGCTGACTTGTGAATGCCCTGACCCATTCACATCTAGTCACATTGCATAGAAACACTGGCACATACAGATATGTGCACATGTGTACATGGAGATTCAAACTGGCATTCACATGCAAACTTACACCAGCTGATAACTGCAATTAGATACTCTCTCACACACACACATCTGCATGTACACAGTTATGCATGCATGGAGGTACCTACTCATTAGCAAGTCACTCAAAGATATAACACCTATGCGTGCACAGATCTAACACTGTGTTTCTATAGAAATAGAGGCCTAGGCAGAGGCACAGTCAGTATTAACACAGGCACTTGCAGACACACAAACATACAAAAGAAACTACCTGGACCTACACACTTTCAGATGCAGTTCTAAGAACTGACATTTAGATATAGGTGAAGTCCTGCTCACATCCTATAGATCCTCTGCCCCCATGCCACTGGCTCCTACACTAAGATACTAAAACCCACTGTCGGCCAGGGCCACAGCTCACTTGGCTAATCCTCCGCCTGCGGCACTGGCACCCTGGGTTCTAGTCCTGGTTGGGGGCGCTGGATTCTGTCTCGGTTGCTCCTCTTCCAGTCCAGCTCTCTGCTGTGGCTTGGGAAGGCAGTGGAGGATGGCCCAAGTGCTTGGGCCCTGCACCCACATGGGAGACCAGGAGGAAGCACTGGGCTCCTGGCTTCGGATTGGCACAGCACGCCGGCCGTAGCGGCCATTTGGAGGGTGAACCAACGGAAGGAAGACCTTTCTCTCTGTCTCTCTCACTGTCTAACTCTGCCTGTCAAAAAAAAAAAAAAAAAAGCCCACTGTCTTGGGGCCAGCGCTGTGGCATAGCAGGTGAAGCTGCCGCCTGCAGTGCCTTCATCCCATATGGGCACCAGTTCGAGTCCTGGCTGCTCCACTTCCAATCCAGCTCTCTGCTATAGCCTGAGAAAGCAGTAGAAGATGGCCCAAGTCCTTGGGCCCCTGCACCTGCATGGGAGACACAAATGAAACTCCAGGCTCTGGCTTCAGATCGGGTCAGCTCTGACCATTGTGGCCATTTGGGGAGTGAACCAGAGGATGGAAGACTTCTCTCTCTTCCTCTGGCTCTTCCTTTCAAATAAATAAATAAATCTTAAAAAACAACAACAACAACACTGACTTATACAAAGTCAGTCTCACGAATCTGCCCTGGTACACAGACATACACATACAGTACAGACATTCTCATGTGTAAAGGCACTTGGCTCAGGCTCACTGCTACACACACAGAGGACAAGCAGGCATGCAGAGCCAGGCAGACTCAGGCATGCACACTCACGTAGCCACCGAGCCTTTCCAAGACAGAGAGGCATAAACCCCCAGAGACACACACCATTCACACCTGCACATACACCCACACAACACAGATAGAAACATCCTAATGCATCGGCATATAGGCACAATCCTTTATGTGCACACATACCTGCATCATATTACATAAACCTGGATGCCAACCTGCTGGCGTTTTCAAACACTCACAATGGAAATTGACATGCACACATTTACATAGCAACCACTACAAACATGTCTACGTGGTCAGATGAAAACCCACTGGCATGTGCGCATGCACACACGCACACAGAAGCATGCTCACATGTGCAGATGTACCAGCAATGCAAGCAGCAGCACCTGCACTCACACAGACACAACCACAGATACAGATGGGTGCCCTCATACATCCTGATGTTGGCACTGGGAAAGATACCACGAAGGGCCAACCCTCCCCAACCTGTTCCCTGGACACATAATACTTCCTTTTCTCCACACCCGCCCATGGTTTTATAGGCACACTGGGACATATATAAATTTGTAATTTCCTATGCAAACACACGCACGTACACATAGGACAAACAAGCTCATTCTTTTACACAGATATGTGGACATGGATAATGGAGCAAATATGCCCATAGAAGCTTCCTTCACACTTGCAGCGGGGCACATACTGTTACTCAGATACTGGTACAGATAATTATCATAATAGATAGTATATTCTATGGCACAGAGGACTCATTATGTTCCAGGCACTGTTCTAGGACTCATTATGTGCCAGGCACTGTTCTAAGTGCTTTTGATCTATTAACTCATCCAATCCTCACCCTACGAAATGGGAATATTTTTATTCCTACCTTAGGGATCAGATACTGGGCCATGTTGAAGTTAGGGGACTTTACCCAAAGCCACAGCTAGTTCATAACCAAAACCAAGATTCAAACTCAAAAGTTGCCTCTAGAGACTGTGCAGGTCCAATTTTGCCCCACGGAGAACTACTCTCACATCATGCCCAGAGACAGCTATACCTCCACTCTCATGCAAGCACATGCACACACAAGCCAGCTGCCATTTACTGACACCCTCAGACACAAATGGCCCCACATACCCAGTCACACAGTCACAAACACGGACAGATAAGGACATGTCCACGTTGACAGCCATTCCAGCAGAGATATACTTGTATGTGTCCCAGGAAATATTTAGATAGATAGAGATCATATATATGTATAAAATATATTTATGTATTATATAAACATTATATTATATATTATATAATATATAAATAAATATATAAAATATATGCATTCATACACATGCCCACATTCACACACTACCTAGCCATATCCACAGTGCTGAACTCACAAAACATTCAGAAACACCACCTACACACCATCCAGATCAATTTGCACTCAAATACAGATATACCACATTGTCAAACACACTCCCCATCTACATACAGCCAAACACTCACACACATGATCCAGATACACCCACATGAACACCTGCCCAGATTCACTCACATTTATACCCCCCCTGTATACTGATTGGCCTATGCACACTCTGTCTGACACCACCCAGATACACCTGCTCTCTCTTATATACCATCCAGAGAGAACTGGATACATTATGCTCACACTTTCACAGATCGCAATTCAGATAAACCCACATTCTTTCTAACACACACTACTGGGATATATATTGCACACATAGATTTCATCCAGTGCCACACAGTTTCCCACATATCTCATCTAAATATACCCATCCTCATATATGTGCACCCCAAATACACTTACATGTGCAGGCATTCCACCCAGATATAGCCACACTTAAACAAACTCCCAACTCGGTACACCTGCACTCTCACGTACAACACTCACAGACACTCAGAGTTATACCTCCCCAACTCAAGAGTCCTCAGACCTCATTCAGATACACCTACAACCTGTCTTGCACACACACACAGTATCAAAACACATCCCAATGATACACCTTTCAAAGGCACTACACATACACATGTCCCACCCAGATACACTAACAAATTCTAAATCCAAAAACATACACATACACACACATACATGATACAGCTACCCACCCACATATAGTCCAGAAAACCCACACTCACATACAAACCCTATCCAGATATACGCCCAGTTTCTCATGTTCTTTCTTTTTCACAAGCACACCTGCACACACTCACACAAACACACACATGCATACCACAAGCACAGACCCACTCAGATACACCATCCCCCACAAACACACACCACCATTCAGATTCATCTCATGTAGACTACTGAGATCCACTCAAACCCACACACATCAACTACATACATCCATAACCACATATATATCTCGCCCACATATACCCAACTTTCATTCTGGTTGTCCAGGGATAGCGGCCCCCACAAATCCATGCTCCCGTCCCCTCTACACCATCTGGATGCATACACACTCCACCCAAACGTACCCTCAAATGATTTATTTCACATACCCCATCTATCGACATACACATATCCAAGCACATACACACCCATGCTCTCCATCCAGATACACGACTGAAGCCCTCACAACACATCATCCAGCTATATTTTACTACACATGCTACCATCCAAATACACTCATGCTCTCACCTGTCCATTATCCAGGTATGCCTACCCACAAATCCACTCCACTCCAAACACACCAACACATGGTCTTATACACAGCCCAAATGTACCCACATGCTTGCTCATGCACATGCATATCTCTCATACACTGTCATCCTGATACACACACTCCCATTCACATTGTATCACCCCCACTGAGCCCCAAGCTGGATAAACCCAAATTCTCATACTCCATCCAGATCCGCATACACGCTCCTCCTACCAGAGATATCCATGCACTCACATTCCCACCACACTCAGAAGTGCCCACCCTCACACATACACATACATTCCAGATTCCCCATTATCCAGATCTTCCCACACTCCACACACACAATGCAGATACACCCATTCTCTCTCACACACCACACACACACACACACACACACTTCTCACCCAGATACACCCCCATGTACCATCTACAGACATCCCCATATACTCATATACACCCCATATACACTCATATCCACCCCCAACCTCACCCAAATGTGCCCAAGTTTTCTCTCTAACACACAGTCTGGATACACTCCATCACTCATTTCCATTGCCTAGACACACTTGTGCTC
Source organism: Oryctolagus cuniculus (assembly GCF_051225735.1). NCBI lineage: Eukaryota > Metazoa > Chordata > Mammalia > Lagomorpha > Leporidae > Oryctolagus > Oryctolagus cuniculus. The sequence continues at coordinate 36,742,543 of NC_142888.1, read as the reverse complement.
TCACCCACCTACACATCATCCAGATCAACCTACACTTGAATCCCTACACCCCAATATGCTCACACACCCTCATATACAAACTCTATCCCAAAACACCCACACTCTCTGTTACACAACATAGATACAGACACACTGTCAAACACATACCCCATCCAGAAAATCCCTGCTCTCTCAAATCATCCAGATACACTCATATTCACATACCCCTCAAATATGCACATCATCACATGTATTCCCACATAGCCTCACCCAAACTCTCATCCATACCACCCTCCACCCAAACAGGCCAGCTTACACCCACATTCACCCCTCCTCTCTGAAACACACCCAAATGTCACAGACATAAATCCTGCCCAGAAATACTCATGTTCTCTCTTCTGTCCCCACAACCCACATTCTCTCTCATCAGATGTATCACACACACACCACACACGCATGCGCACACACACACACACACACAGAAGCTATAACTTCACTGATATGTACACATTTACATCTAGGTTTCTGTCTGGATGGCATAATTTGGGTGCTGTCTGTGAAAATCATTTATCAACTTTAGACATTATATAATGCCATTCTGTCCTAGGCCTTTGATGGTAGAGGCATGGGAAGGAAGGTCTTTGTATTCAAATGAGTCCTTTACTGTCTTTTTTCAAAGATTCATTTATTTTAGAGGTCCAAATTCCAGAGACAGAGGGAGAGGTACAGGGAGATCTTCCATCCACTGGTTTACTCTCCAGATGGCCACAACAGCCAGCACTGGGCCAGACCAAAGCCAGAAGCCAGGAGATTCATCCGGGTCTCCCACATGGGTGGCAGGGGACCAAACACTTGGGCCATCTTCTGCTGCTTTTCCCAGCAGGGAGCTGGATGGGAAGTGGAAGAGCCAGGATTCAAATCAGTGCCCATATGGAATGCTGGCATCGAAGGTGGTGGCTTTACTGAGTACGCAACAATACTGGCCCCAAAGAAATTATTTTCTAAAGAGATCACATGTATCCTCCCATGAAGACATCAGCCATGACTGGTCCCAGTTCCTGGGTATGAATCCTGATAATTATCCTACCACAGGGAGCTGGCATTGTGGCATAGCAGGTAAAAGGTAGCAGGCAAAGCAGGTAAAATCACCGCCTGTGATGCCAGCATCCCATGTGGGCCCTGGTTTGATTCCTGGTTGCTCCACTTCTGATCCAGATCCTTCCTGATGGCCTGGGAAAAGCAGTCGAAGATAGCCCAAGTATTTGGGTCCCTGCCACCCATGTAGGAAACCCTGCAGGAAGAAGCCCCTGGTTCCTGGCTTCAGTCTGGCCCAGCGCTAGCCATGGCAGCCATCTGGAGAGTGAACCAGCAGGTGGAAGATTCTCTCTCTCACTTTCTGTGTAACTATGATTTTCAAAATAAATAAATAAATCTTAAAACCAAATTATCCTACAAGGAGTGACCCTGGGGCAGGAGGCATAGGCTGCTCAGGATTTACAGCTTGCCAATCTGTAGGGCGTGTAGAGAGTTACAGACAGACATGGTCTAGTGGGGCACCACTGACATTCAGACAAACATATAAAGTCACACAGACTTAAAAGCACCTTTATCACCCATTCAGCGAGAAGGCCCATGCCCATAGGCCCAAGGCCAAGTATCTCTCTCTCTCAAACACGGTCAGACAAGCACATGCCCACAAACAGGCAAATTCTATATCACACCCAAGGAGACAATAAACAAACACAGACAGAGATGAACTGCCAAAGGTGTACACACACATACATGTAGACATGGCCATATGCATACATTCACATGCACTCACACATCTGTGCAGGTATATTCACACATGGACACCCAGCTATGTACATGCTTGAAATGAGATGATGTATACATATACAGACACTCTAACACATAGAATTTTGTTGCACAACTGGGCATGTACACCTATGAGCATATTCACACAAATGTACATTGCTACATTAATTCTTTCCCATTCACATATAATCAGACATGAAAACACAAATGTCCTCACAAAACACACTCACACTATGACAGCCAGGTATACACACTATGTACATTGACACACATTCACATGCCCACATAAGAAGCTATGCAAACAAAAGAAGAATCATTTACATTTGCATTCCCACAGACAAACTTGGACACAAAGGCATGCTTACACATGTGCATACATGGGAGAACACTCACATACTCACACACACGTACATCTGCACAAGAACTGATCCACCCTCATCACAGACACACACATGCAAAGACATTGTCAAATATATATATATATATATATTCCCAAATGTACTAATAGGCTGAGAGTGTTAGACACAAATGTATTCACATTTTTCAACAACATATGCTCCAGAGCAAATATATATATAAATACAAACACATGCATGCAAATAGGATTATGCAAACTGGTACATACACACACCTGTACATTTGGTCAGGCACACTCACAGACATAGTCACACACAGAGAGATGTACAAGAACACACAGATACACACACACACACACACATATATATTCTCTCAGATACACACCTAAACAGATGTTCATGTATACTAATGTATACCCACGACCACACACAGGCATATTCAAACACACATTCACATGACACACACTCAGAAATTAAAACAAAACATGAGACATGCACACCCAAGTATTATGAAATGTAGCTACTCATGCATACCACAATCAGACATGCACTTACACATCACAGTGTACACACAGAATTAGACACACGAAATGCATCCATTCACCTATGCACACAGCCTTTGCTGTGCATAGGTGTATACATACACATACAGGCATACACTTCCCACAGCCACAGTCATACACATGATCAAATGTTCACACATACCCATCTTCATAGGTCTCTTTTCATTCATACACTCCCTTACCCCCACAATTAGTTTTCCTCATCCTAGTGTGCCAATCCACCCTAATGTTTCTTGAATCCATGTGGACACATAGACTTGTCTACAGACAATACACACTCAGACAGTCACACACAGGCACATATATAATTTAAAATGCTGGAGAATCCACACCCATGCTCACTCACAGAAATACATGAGAGACACACCTACACAGAAGCATGTTCACATACACACACCATCCCACACATGCATGGGCATGCACACATACATGCCCTGACACTCACCATTTAGATGCACCCACAGTCATGTGCACATGTGGGCATACATGAATATACACAATCAAATACAATTAGGTATTCACCTGATTGGCACTAGGAAACCCATATACTCATACACATAGAATTAGACATGTGCACTCAAAGGCAAATTGATACCACACACATATACAACCAGACATGCAACAGGCCTGTTGGCTACAGAAACACACCCACACCCAAGCCAAAATCAAATACACCCCTTTGCTCACCCAGCAGACATGCAAAGTCATACCCACCCCTCTGTACACACACAAGCCTGCCTAGGCACTCACACACTCCCTCATACCATCATACAGCCTGCTCACACACAAACATATTCAGTGTCCAGGAACAATTACACACACACACAGCCACACAGTTTCAGTTGCACACAGACACCCACGCTCAGGCCCAGATGCCTCTGGACCACAGACTGGGTCCTCTCCCTTCCACACCAAATGCTTCTTCAGAAAAGTCGACTTTATGCCTCAAAGCCCAGCCAGCCCTCCTTGCCCCTACGGAGGGGGCCTTCTGGGCTTCAGTTTCTCCCCTCCCCCACCTCCCCTTGGTCCCTGACCCCTCACCCCATGTTCCACCACATCTCCACACCCACGAACCAATGAGCACACCCCACTCTTCCCCCACTCCAGGCTCTAGGTGACCAAATCCCTGGGACCTGTTCCCCATAGGTCTGGCAGCTGCATGGGCCACACCCCAGCTCCGTTCAAAGCCCTGTGAGCTCAGAAGCTTCAGCCTTGTCTCTAGGCCCTGCCAACCACTGACCACAAGCCACACTCCTGCCAAGTCTCCCCTCAACAGGGAGACACATATATCATCCAGGCCAGGAATGCTGCAGGCTGCAAACTGGGCTTCTGCTGGCTCCAGGGGGCCCAAGCCTGTGTGTGTGTGTGTGTGTGTGTGTGCACGCGCGCGCACGGGTGCATGTGCACAAACAAGGGCAAGAGCAAGAAAGGTGGCAGGGATTGAGGTAGAGCCAGAGCCGAGAGGCTCTGCCCCCAGGCACCTCTTATCATTCCCTACAAATGAGAAGTGACCACATAGAGTTGCTTCTGCCTCCCCTCCACTTCTTCTCCCATTTGCCCACCTGCTGCCCTCCACAGATCCCTGCTGAGACCCTGGAGAGGAGGGTCTCCCAAATAATCAATAACAATATTAATCAGTAACAATAGTGATGGCGTCAGTGCCACCTCTAAGCACACCCCACATCTACTTACACAAACTAATTTAATTCCTTCACACACTCATGAAGGAAGGGTTAGCAGTCTCTGACAGGTAGGAAAACTGAGGCTTAATAAGTGGCGTGCTCTACTATAAAGTTACAGAGCTAGTAGTTGGGAAAACGGCCCTGGTAGACTCCATGTTCTCCATGTCCTAGGTTTTCCTGCCTTTCCTGATAGAGGGACCTCTGGCCACTGTGCACAAGGCCATAAGATCGGAGGCCCCAGACACAATACTGACATGTGAAACACAGAGAAAGCCTTGTGATGGAGGCTGGAGCCCACACTGAGGGGAGACTGCTGTGCCTGGCCTCTGTGAGTTGTTGTGTGGCTTGGTCCTTGTCTCCACAGAGCCATCGGGCAGCCCAGGGCCGGGAAGTGCTCCCCACCCCACCTCACCTCCCTTTAGCCCTCCAGTGGCTTCCTCTCCCCTAGCTGGGCATCACAGGAATGTCTCCCTGAGTGAATGAGTAAAAGCCTGTGCTACCTGTGGGGAGAGACAAGGGAGCAAAGGAAGGGAGGGAGGCAGGGAGGGGAACAGAAAAGGAGAAGAGAAGGAAAGAAGGGGTGATCTGGACTGGAAGCAGCTTCTCTGTCATGTCTACCCACCTGCTTGCTACCCAGGTGCTCACACACAGAGAGACACACACAGACACATGCACACTTGGCAAGCAGGCCAAGGAACCGGGAGGAGAGTGGAGGAGGAGGGAGAGGGAGAGGAGGCAGCTGCAGGAGGCTGAGCCTGCCTGGGGTTCAGGCATTGTGAGGGGGAATGCCGGCTTCCCAGGCTTCCCTTCCACAGTTAGCACAGCCTCGTGCCCAAACGCAACCATAATGACAAAAACAGACCCTGTGCAGGGAAACAGGTGGTGGTTCCCTTTCTCATGGGACATTTAGGATTGAGGAAGATGAGGGAAGATGAGGAGTCTCCAGGCTTGGGTAACCCTGTGATGGAAGAGAGAGAGAGAGAGAGAGAGAGAGAGGGACTGACTAACGGAGTGAGAGAAACAGAGCATGGCAGTGATGGAGACTCTGAAATATGTGTGGGGAGGCAGAAGGGAAGTCCCAGCCCCCCACCCTTGGTGAACGGATGCTGACTGCTTACCTGGGCTTTTTCTCAGCAGGGCTGTCTTGGAATCCAGGAAGAGGGCTCAAGCTGTCTCACCATGGATAAATCACAGCCCAGGCCACATTGTGGGACCCTCTGTGATCTGGAGGCCAGTGACTCTCCCGCTTCTGTTGCCGTGGATACAGCCAGGCTGGTCTAAATCGCAGGCATCAGGGGAAGCAGGCACCGGAGGGGTGCACTAGGCAGGGCTGGGGGTGTTGGGGAATACCAAGTGGGCAGCATACTGCCTTAGGGTGCCCAACTAGCTGGCAGGTGGGGGTCCCGGTAGGTGCTTCCCCCATTACACACTACCACCCCCATCTTCATGCCACTGCCAAGCTGGGAGGGGGCCCAGAGCTGGCCCCTGCTGCCCGTCTGTCCACCTGGCTGCCGGTCCCCCTCCCCCCACCCCCCCACCCCGTCTGCCTGCTGGCCGCCGCCTTTTGTCCTCAGAAGACACGGTCCCCGCGGGGCCTCTGCCAAGCCTCTAGCAGATGCTCAGGGTCCGGGGCTCCTCCCTGGGAGCACCCGGGCCATGGCCTGGGAGAGCCCCAGTTGGGGGGGGGCTCTCATCCAGGCTCACCCTGCTCCCGGGACCTGGCGGGGACGAGGAAGAGGTGCAGGTCCACAGCCAGAGGCAGCAGCAGAGGTGGTGTTGGGGAGGGGATGGACGCCAGAAAGAGGGGGTGGGGTGGAGAGAGAGAGGCTGGCCTGATAGCTGTGTCCCGGGTTTTAGATCCGGGTTGAGGAGGGTGGCTGAGAGCATCCGAGGGGGGTCCTGATGGAAAACGAGGTCTCCACGGGCCTGCCGGAGGGACCCTCCTGGTCTGGGAACCACCCCAGCTCACAGAAATCCAGGTCCCAAGATGCTGGGAACATTCAGCCCCGACAGGGCATCAGTGAGGAGTCCGGGGTCCTAAGCTGGACCCCATCCGGCCGCTCCGTCCCCCCCTCTCCTCGATTTGCACGGTCCCTGCCTCAGGGGCGGGCGGAGGAGGGAGGGAGGCAGGGAGGGAGAGGGAGGGAAGGAGGGAGGCTGAGCAGGCAGGGAGACTCCCAGCCGCCAGCCTGGTCCTCCCCGGGGCGGGGCGCGGGGTGTGTGTGTGTGTGTGTGTGTGCGCGCGCACGCGTGCGTGCGTGCATGGTGTTGGGGGTGGGGGTGCAGCGAGGGCACGGGAGCCGGCAGCGGGCTGACTGGGTGGGGATGCTGGCGTGGCGGCTTGTGCTACCAGGACAATAGCTGGCTGGGCAAGTGAGACTCGGCCTTGCTGAGATGCTCCAGAGAGGCGTGCGTGGAGGTGGGGAGAAGTGCCCTGGAGGCAGCCGAGAGCAACTCACGTGGGCTACAAGTACAGGGGAGGCGGGGCGGGGGACAGGGAAGTGGGGGCTGGGGTCCCGGGAGAGACAAAGGTCCTGTGGAAGTTTCTGAAACTTCATCTTATTTAGAATGGGGTTCTGTGGGCAGAGGCTGGAGCAGGGATCCGGGGGAAAGAGCACAACCCAGCTCCAAAGAACCCCTCTCAAAATGTCTCCTGGACCACCTTTAATAGTTCCAGCAGGTAGGCATAAACCCACACTAAAGGCCAAGATCCAGGAAAGTAGAACGGGACAGGCGAGGAAAACACTTGGAAGTTCGAGATAAGAAAAGGAAAAACTACTTGTGTCCTTCCTGCAAGGGATTAAATTGGGACCAGTGATTCCTCTCATTTATAGCATTCAAAAATTCCAATGTATTCGATATAAGAAATTTTCTTCTCTGCTTTTTTTTTCGCCCTTATGTATGTATTGGTTCATTGATTTATTAAACAGTGTTTTATGTTAGCTCCAGGGCTGGGCAGTGATGATGTAGACTTCTATCTGATGAATCACACTTGCTTCCTGCTCTTAGGAAACCCATGCACCACTATCCAAGTGTGGGGCTGGAACCCATCTGCATTTGAATACCCTGGAGAGATTGAAGTGTAGGCACCCTCCCCCCAGGCCTACCTCCCAGAAAAACTAATCTAGTGTAGCCTTGGGATGGGGTCTCCGACCTTTATTTGACCAGATCCTCAGGTGGTTATGGCCCCCTGAAGTTTGTGCACCATGCTGTGGGAAGCAGGAAAAACCACATGGGTCAGAGAGAAATTCACAATGGAAATTAGAAAATATTTTGGATTGACTGATAATGAAAATTTGAAGACCTGTGGGATGCTGCTAAGACTGTGCTTAGGGGCCGGTGCTGTGGCATAGCAGGTAAAGACGCCGCCTGCAGTGCCAGCATCCCACATGGGCGCTGGTTCCAGTCCCAGCTGCTCCACTTCCCATCCAGCTCTCTGCTATGGCCTGGGAAAGCAGTAGAAGATGGCCCAAGTCCTTGGGCCCCTGTACCTACATGGAAGACCTGGAAGAAGCTCCTGGCTCCTGGCTTCATCAGCTCAGCTCCAGCCATTGTGGCCAGTTGCAAAGTAAACCAGAAAAGAGACCGGATCAACAAAACTAAAAGCTGGTATTTGAAAAAAATTAGAAAACATAAATCCCTGAGACCAATCCAGAAAAACAAACTGTAGGAGGTACATGAAGAGTATCAACAGCAAAAGGAGACACTACAATGCAGGTCACAGAGACATTAAACAGTAAGAAGGGTTTTTTTTTTTTTAAGACTTATTTATTTATTTGAAAGGCAGAGTAGAGAAATGGCCACATCCAAAGCCAGGAGGTTCTTCTTGGGCCATCTACTGCTTTCCCAGGCCATATCAGAGAGCTGGATCTGAAGTGGAGCAGCCGAGACTCGACCTACACCCATATAGGATGCCAGCACTTACAGACAGCAGCTTTACCTGCTATGCCACAGCACCGACCCCAGTAAGAAGGTTTTATGAAAAACTTTATATCGACAATTTTTTTAAGATTTATTTATCTGAAAGGCAGAGTTACAGAGACAGAGTCAGAGAGACAGAGAAAGAGATCTTCCATCTGCTGCCCCAAATGGCTGCAACGGGAGGGGTTGGGCCAAGGTGAAGCCAGGAACCAGGAACTCCATCTGGGTCTCCTACATGAGTGGCAGGGGTCCAAATACTCAGGTTGCTTTCCCAGGCACATTAGTAGAGAGCTGGATAAGAAGTTCAGCAGCCAGGAATCAAACTGGGTGCCCACGTGGGATGCTGGCCCTGCAGGCAGCAGTTTAACCCTCTATGCCGCAACGCCTGGTCCCAACAAATTGGAATATTTTGAAAAAATGGAAAAATACAATTCACTAAAATGCACACAAGAAAAAATAGAAAGTCTGAACAATCTATTAAATATATTGAATTTATCATTAAAAAAATTTTCACAAAGAAACTTCCAGGCCCAGAGACTGTCAACAATGAATTCTACAAAATATTTTTTAAGGTTTATTTTATTTATTTGAAAGTCAGAGTTACACGGAGAGAGAAGGAGAGGCAGAGAGAGAGAGGTCTTCTATCCGCTGGTTCACTTCCCAGTTGGCTACAATGGCCGGAGCTGCGCAAATCTGAAGCCAGGAGCCAGGAGCTTCCTCCAGGTCTTCCCACGCAGGTGCAAGGGCCCAAGCACTTGGGCCATCTTCCACTGCTTTCCCAGGCCACAGAAGAGAGCTGGATTAGAAGAGGAGCAGCCAGAACTCAAACCAGCGCCCATATGGGATGCTGGCACTGCAGGCGACGGTTTTACCCACTACACAACAGCGCGGGCCCCCACAAAATATTTAAAGGAAAAAAAAACTTTTAATTTTCTGATTTTATACAGATTCTTCCTGGGAATTGGAGGAAAATTATATGATCATTTTAAAAGATGCAATAAAATGACACAACTTTAAGTTTGCGAAGAATATAGGGGAAAATCCTTTAAAATGCTGTAGAAATATCACATCTAATTAAGACATGTTGAATGTTTTCTGTTTAAGATTGGGAATGAGTGAGTCACTATAATCACTTTTAATCAAATTGTACTGGAAACACTGGCTAGTGCTTTAAAGAAGGAAAAATAATAAAAGACATAAGATTAAAAAGAAAAAATGGGGGTTGGCGCGTAGCGCAGTAGGTTAATCCTCCGCCTGCAGGGCCGGCATCCCATATGGGCGCCAGACCTTTCTCTCTGTCTCTCCCTCTATCTGTAACTCTACCTCTCAAATAAATAAATAAAATATTAAAAAAGAAAAAAAATGAAAATATGCAAATATTTACAGATATTATAATTTTTGTGTGTAGGAAGTCCAAAAATGTATAGAAAGATTATTAGCTGGCCGGCGCCGCGGCTCACTAGGCTAATCCTCCACCTAGCGGCGCTGGCACATTGGGTTCTAGTCCCGGTCGGGGCGCCGGATTCTGTCCCGGTTGCCCCTCTTCCAGGCCAGCTCTCTGCTATGGCCCAGAGTACAGTGGAGGATGGCCCAAGTGCTTGGGCCCTGCACCCCATGGGAGACCAGGAGAAGCACCTGGCTCCTGCCTTCGGATCAGCGTGGTGCGCCGGCCGCGGCGGCCATTGGAGGGTGAACCAACGGCAAAAGGAAGACCTTTCTCTCTGTCTCTCTCTCTCACTATCCACTCTGCCTGTCAAAAAAAAAAAAAAAAAAGAAAGAAAGAAAGAAAGATTATTAGAAAAAATTAATCAGGGTTGTGAGGCACAAGGTCAATATATTTAAAAAAAAAAACACAGTATTTAATGCACCAGAAATAGGAAATTAGAAAAGTAAAAAAAGAAAACATTTATATCAGCATTAAAACATCGAGTCAAATATGAAATAATAAACCTAACAAAAATATGCAAGATCTCTATACAGCAAACTATAAAACATCATTAGAAGTAATTAAGGGGCCGGCGCTGCGGCTCACTAGGCTAATCCTCCTCCTTGCGGCGCCGGCACACCGGGTTCTAGTCCCGGTCTGGGCGACAGGTCCTGTCCCGGTTGCCCCTCTTCCAGGCCAGCTCTCTGCTGTGGCCTGGGAGTGCAGTGGAGGATGGCCCAAGTGCTTGGGCCCTGCACCCCATGGGAGACCAGGAGAAGCACCTGGCTCCTGCCTTCGGATCAGCGTGGTGCGCCGGCTGTGGCAGCCATTGGAGGGTGAACCAACGGCAAAAAGGAAGACCTTTCTCTCTGTCTCCCTCTCTCACTGTCCACTCTGCCTGTCCAAAAAAAAAAAAAAAGTAATTAAAGAAGACAAATAAATGGAACAATATACCATGTTCATGAATTGTAATGACAAAATTGATAGAGATGTTGAAATTCTAAACAAATCCCAATGTGTGTGTGTGTGTGTAATTTGAGAAGTTCATTCTAATATTTTTATAGCATCTCAAAGGCCCAAGAATAATCAACACAAGAAAGAATTTCCTCTACTAGATAGTAACACTATTAAAGCTACAGTATTTAAGATAGGGCAGCATTGATGCAAGGATAGAAAATAGACCAACAGAACAGAAGATGAGTCCATTACGTAACCCATGCATATATGATCACTTGATTTATGAGAAAGTTGGTATTGTAGAGCAGTAGGAGGGTAGTCTTTTGGATATTCATATGCAAATGTGTCTTAACCTCTGCTTCATTAAACACCCCTAAATCAATTTGCTGTATATTGAGATGTCAATCTAAAACATCAAACAATAAAGCTTCTAAAATCTGATATACGAGAATATTTTCATCACCTTGGAGTAAGGAAAGACTTGAATGAGACAAGAAGTAGTTACCATAAAGGATTGATACTTTGAAAATTAAACTGTAAAACATCTGGTCATCAAAAGACATCATTGAGAGAAATAAAGAGTAAGTCACAGAATGGAAGAAAATATTTACAAAATGTATATACTACAAAAGAATCACATCCAGAATATCCAAAGAACTCCTGCCAGCCATAAAAATAAAAATAAAATGACAAATAACCCAACAGAAAACAGGCAAGACACTTGAACAGAGCAGTTAAAGAAGAATATCCAATTAGCCAAAATCATGGAAAAATATGCTTAACCTCACTGGTGTGTTTACAAAATGAAACCACACTCACCAGAATGACTAAAAAGAAAAGGACATATTGAGTGTTGGTGAGAATGTGGGGTAACTAGGATTCACATGCAATGTTGATGAGAGTACAAACTGATAGAACCACTTTGGACACTGTTTAGCAGTATCCGCTAAAGGTGACCACACGCACATCTCATAACCCAGTAATTCTATTAGGTACATGTCCATCAGAAATGCTTATATGTTTACCAAAAAGGCATATGCAATTATCTGAATAAAAGCACCATTTGTAACAGTGCAAACTGGAATCAACCCAAATGCCATCAACAGGGAAATGATAAATAAATTATGGTCTCTTCTCAGAATAGAATACTATACCTCAATGAGAAGAAATGACCACACAACCACATACAACAATATGGATGAATCATGAAATAAACCAGAGATAAAAGAGAACATACTATCTGATTCCATTTATATAAAATTCTAAAACAGGCAGAACTCAACTGTGGTGAGTCAGAATAGTGATTAACATTGGGGTCTGAGTAGGAAGCCCAAGGAGACTTTCTAGAATGCTGGAAATATTTCTTTGTAGAAAAGATTTTATTTATTTGAAAGGCAGAGTTACAGAGAGAGAGAGAGAGGGAGAGACAGAGAGAAAGAGATCTTCTATCTGCTGGTTTGTTCTACATATGACCAAAATGGCTGGAACTGGGCCAAGCCAAAGCCAGGAGCCTGGAACTCCAACTGGGTCTCCCACGGTAGAGTGGGCCCAAGTACTTGGGCTGTCTTCTGCTGCTTTCCCAGGCACATTAGCAAGGAGCTGAATGGAAAGTGGATCAGTTGGGACTTGAACAAGCGCCACATGGGATAACAGCATTGTAGGTGGCAGCTCAACCCACTGCGCCACTATGCCGGCTCCTGCAAATGTTTCCTGATTTCAATGCTGATTACGTGAGTGGTTACCTAGTGACAATTCATTGAAAGCTGTGCATTTAGACCTTGAATACTTTTCCTTATGTGTGGTACTCTTTATTTTCAAAAAGTTGTGGAATAAGCATTTGGCCTAGTAGTTTAGACACCAGCATAGTTTAGGCACCATATCACAGTGCCTGGGTTCGATGCCCAGCTCTGGCTGCTAACTCCAGCATTCTGCTAATGCAGATCCTGGGAGGCAGCAGTAATGGCTCAAATGATTGGGTTCCTGCCACTCATATGCAAGATCCGGACTGAGTTCCTGGCTCTCAACTACACCAGCGCTGGCCTGGGACTTTGCAGGCATTTGGAGAGTGAACCAGTAGATGAGATCTCTCTCTCCCTCATTCTCAAATAAATAATTTTTTAATTGTTAAAAAATGGAAAAAGTAAAAATGGCAACCAGACTGATTCATATAATATGAGGAAAAGGTGGGATCTGGGAGCTGTGGGAGATGGAAAATTTGAGGGGTGTGGTGGGGAGAGGTATTGATACCCAAGATGAGTGTGGGAGAAGTGGAAATGAGTTGGAAAAAGTGTAAGAGGCAGTTGAGTATACTAGCGAACAGCACTGACCCTGCACCAGATTGCTTGGATTTGAATATGTGCCTCTTACTCTCCTGCCCCAAGTTCCTTAATGGGTAAATGAAGTAATAATAGTCCTTGCAACATAGAGTTGTGAGGACAAAGGAAGGAATATCTGTAAAGTGTTCATAATAGTGGCAAGACATAATCAGTACCGTGTACCTCTTAATTAAATTTTAGAAAGTGCCCAAGGGAGTGAAACAGCCTATATAAAGACTTGGGGATGGCTGGCACCGCGGCTCAACAGGCTAATCCTCCACCTAGCAGCGCTGGCACACGAGGTTCTAGTCCCGGTCGGGGCGTCGGATTCTGTCCCGGTTGCCCCTCTTCCAGGCCAGCTCTCTGCTGTGGCCAGGGAGTGCAGTGGAGGATGGCCCAGGTGCTTGGGCCCTGCACCCCATGGGAGACCAGGAGAAGCACCTGGCTCCTGCCTTCGGATCAGCGTGGTGCGCCGGCCGCGGCAGCCATTGGAGGGTGAACCAACGGCAAAAAGGAAGACCTTTCTCTCTGTCTCTCTCTCTCACTATCCACTCTGCCTGTCAAAAAAAAAAAAAAAAAAAAAAAAGACTTGGGGCAGGGTAGTCTCAGAAAGCAACATGTGTTTGGAGTATGGTAGAAGCAATTTCTTTTATTTATTTATTTTAAAGTCAGAGTTAACACAGAGAGAGGAGAGGCAGAGAGGGAGGGAGAGAGAGAGAGATCTTCCATCTGATGGTTCATTCCCCAATTGGCCACAACAGCCAGAGCTGCGCTGATCCAAAGCCAGGAGCCAGGAGCTTCTTCCGGGTCTCCCATGCGGGTGCAGGGGCCCAAGGCCTTGGGCCATCTTCTATTACTCTAGAGCTGGATTGGAAGTGGAGCAGCCAGGCCTCGAACCGGCGCTCATATGGGATGCCAGCGCTTCAGGTCAGGGCGTTAACCCACTGCGCCACAGCGCTGGCCCCAGTAGAAGCAATTTCGTATAGCCTACTGAGTGACACTCATCAGGCAGGTATCCAACCCTGAATGGTAGACCTTTGATTTTTATCTCAAAGACGGAGACCTTGGGATCTACTGTGGCACAGTAGGTTAATCCTCTGCCATGTGGGCGCCGGTTTGAGTCCCAGCTGCTTCTCTTCCAATCCAGCTCTCTGTTATAGCCTGGGAAAAGAGTAGAAGATGGCTCAACTCCTTGGGCCCCTGCACCCATGTGGGAGACCCAGAAGAAGCTCCTGGATCCTGGCTTCAGATTGGCCCAGCTCCAGCAGGTGCAGCCATTTGGGGAGTGAACCAGTGGATGGAAGACCTCTCTTTCTCTCTCTCAATCTCTCTGTAACTCTCCCTCTCAAATAAATAAATAAAATCTTAAAAAAAAAAGATGGAGACTTTAACCTTGACTCTTGTTTATTTCTGTTTGCCTGAGTTAGCCTTCAACCTATAACCTTCCAAGACCCTCAGGAGAAAGGATTATTCTGTTGAGGTTGTGGGCAATGGTGAGGAAGAGTGATGAGGGAAAGAATGGCTTGCAGAGGATGCAGGGAGACACAAAGGAAGCTGGGAGAGGTCAATTGGATGCAAACCCTTCCTTTCCCTCCCTGCTGAAGCAGCCTTCCTCCTTCGGCAGTTGGAAAAATGCGTTCTCCATAAGGCCTAAGTCTATGAAATGAGCGTGCGGAAACCAACAGGCAGAGCTGCAGGGGGGAAGAATAGGGAAACTGAGTCATACACTTATAGCCACATCCCTCTATTTTGAATCGACTCAAACACTCTAAGCATGGAAGAGCTTCGGTTTCCTTCTGCCTGTGTCCCTCCCTGTTTAGCATCCCAAGCAGGTGGGGAGATGAGTTTATTTTAGAGGATGCAAGAAGTTGCTTATTTCCTTCTGTTCCTTTCCGTGAAACTACAGTACTCCAATAGCTGTGCAGAGCCTCTCTGTGGGCCTGCTGTGATGTCCTTAACCAGTCCAGGCTGTACTGAATCAAGAGAAAGAATGTTATGTTTTACCATTCAATTCTACATATTCAAAATTCAACTTTTTAAGGGTGAGTGTTTGATCTAGCACTTAAGATGTCCATATGCTTTCTCAGAGTGCCAGCTCTGGACTTCAGCTTCCTGCTATTGCGCATTGTGGGAGCCATCAGGTAATGACTCAAGTAGTTGGGCTCTTGCCACCCACGTGGAAAATACGGATTGAATTCTTGCTTCCCAGCTCCAGCTGGGGCCCAGTTCTGGTTTCCATTACAAGCTTTATAGGAGTAAACTAACAGATGGGAGGTCTGTCTCTCAAAAAAATTCAACTTTTAAAATTGTGAAATATAAAGTACAGATAGAAACATGCATAAATCTTAGAGACACAGATCAACAAATAGTTATAAAGTGAACATCCATATAACCACTGCTCAGCTCAAGAAATAGAATATTAACAGTACCCGGAAGCCCTTAATATAAATGATTCTTTCATCTTGAAAAATAAAAACACATTCCTATCACATTCCTGTTCCTTTTCTGCTTGCCGTATAAACACCTGGGAATGATTTGGTACATATTTCACCCATTTTTAACTGTTATTGAATCAAATCAAGGGGTTCATCCCAGGCTTGAATAAAAGTGCTTTTTTCCAGGATGGACGTTTGGTCTAGTAGCTAAGACACTGGTTAAGATGTCTGTGGCCGAGTTAGCCCTTAAGGCACTCGGATCTGGCTGAAGAGCCCATGAGAGTATTTTAGGCATGGAAAGCCAAGACACTCTGGCGAAAAACAAACAAACAAACAAACAAAAAAACCTAAATGAAAGATCTCTGCGAGTGAGATCCCAGTGGAAAGAACAGGCCATCAAAGAAGGAGGTACCTTTCTCTGAAGGGAGGAGAGAACTTCCATTTTGACTATGACCTTATATAAGATCGGAGTCGGTGAACTCAAAATGCTTCCCTAGCCTTGGCAACTCATGACAAGAGCCTAGGGTGATTACTGCCACCATAAACAAGAGTGTAAATTTGCTAACTCAACAACAGGAGTCACTGTGCACTTACTCCTCATGTAGGATCTCTGTCCTTAATGTGTTGTACAATGTGAATAAATGCTATAACTAGTACTCAAACAGTATTTTATACTTTGTGTTTCGGTGTGGGTGCAAACTGTTGAAATCTTTACTTAATTTATACTAAATTGATCTTCTGTATATAAAGATAATTGAAAATGAATCTTGATGTGAATGGAATAGGAGAGGGAACGGGATTTGGGAGGGTTGTGGGTGGGAGGGAAGTTATGGGGGGGGAAGCCATTGTAATCCATAAACTGTACTTTGGAAATTTATATTTATTAAATAAAAGTTAAAAAAAAAAGATGCGTGTGGCCCACATTAGAATGCCTGGTTTGATGGCTGCCTCCAACTCCTCACTCCAGTTTCCCGTTAATGTGCACCCTGGAAGACAGTCAGGATGGCCCAAATGATTGGGTTTCTGCCACCCATGTGGGAGACTTGGATCACATTTTCAGCTCCCAGCTTCAGCTCCAGCTCAGTCCTGGCTGTTGTGGGCATTTGGAAAATGAACCAGTGGATGAGAGCACTCTATCTCTATGTTTTTCAAAAATATACTTTTAAAAAAGTTTCTTTCCAACTTACTAAAAATTTTCTGAGAGTCATGATCCTCTTTCATCCTCTCAAAAAATGCTAGTTTTAAAAATTATGAGTGGAGCCGGCGCTGTGGCACATAAAACTGCTGCCTGCAGCGCTGGCATACCATGTGGATGCCAGTTCAAGTCCTGGCTGCTCCACTTCCAACCCTGCTCTCTGCTGTGGCCTGGGAAAGCAGTGGAAGATGGCCCGAGTGCTAGGGCCCCTGTACCAATGTGGGAGACCTAGAAGAAACTTCTGGCTCCTGCCTTCAGATCAGCCCAGCTCTGGCCAGTGCAGCCATTTGGGAAGTGAACCAGTGGATGGAAGACCTCTCTCTCTCTCTGCCTCTGCCTCTCTGTAAATCTGCCTTTCAAATAAATAATCTTTTTATTTTATTTACTTTTTAAAAAATTATGAGCATTTTAAGCATACAGAGAGAAGTTCCATGAAAACACACACACCAAAAGGTAAGCAAACAAAAACAAAGACACCCCACTGCTATAGCTTGAACATGATTTGACTCCCAAACTCATGAAGGTCATTGTACCCCAGAGCCATATGTCGATGGTACTAAGAGGGTGGATCCTTAATCTAGTTATGGTGTTTGCGGAGTGGGCCTAGTAGGAGATAATTAGGTCATTGGGGGCGTGGCCTTGGAAGGTAGAGAGAAAGTTACAAAAGCCTGATTGGGCCCAGCCATTCTCGCTGCTTCCTGGCTTGCCATGTGATCCTTCCTCTGCACATGCTCTGCCCTCCACCACCCAACCAGCTGTCAAACCAATGAGGCAGCTCAAAACTGTAAGCTAAATAAATCTCTCTTTCCTTCATAAGTAGCTTCCTTAAGGTAATTTTGTAATGATGAAAAGCTGACTAATACAACCATCCAGATTGGACAGTGAAGGAGATTTATTTCATCTGCTCTTTTTTTGTCTTTTGTGACAGCATTTTAAAGCAAATCCTGAACATTGCATCACATCCCTGTGTACTTCAGTATGCAGTTCTTAATACGGTTCTGGTTTCCGTATGCCTGTGTCCCTCAGTCATTTCTCCAAAGAACCCTGGCTCCTTTTAGTTAGGAGGTACCCTTAATAAATAATTGAATACGGAAGCAGTTTTAATAAAACCACTATGCCATTATCACACTTAAGCATAGCAACAATTACGTGGTAATGTCTAATAATAGCAAATCCACAATTACCCAATTGTCTTCATAATCAAATGGCTTTGTACATTGGCTTGTTCTAATCAGAACACATTGAATTGTTCAATATGTCTCTTGAGGGTCTCTTAAGCCTCAAGTCCGTCGTCTCTTTCCATTTTTTGTTTTATGCCTCTGACTCATTGCAGTTGTCCTATAGAAGGACTCATCTTCCAGATTTGTCTGCTTCGATGTGGTATTATTTAATATGCTCTCTATTTTCTCCAGAGATAGAAGTTGACGCTTAGAACCTTATTGCATTTAGGTCACTCATTATTTATTTATTGCAAGAACATTCATGGGCAATGCTGTCAGATTCCTAGTTCATCATACCAAGTGGCACATACCTGGTGGTTCTACTTTTAATGAAGTTAAAATTTATCAGCAAATTCAAGTGGTAATAGTCTGATCTCTCCATGGTAAATTTCCTCATCATCCTTTCTTCTGGTGCTTTTATCAATAGATAATGTTACCTGAATCAGCTATTTTATTAGGACTTGCAAAGTGGTGATATTTCTAATTCTGTCTCTTTTCTACATTTAGTAACCAGGATTCTTCTGTAAGTAAAAACTTTCCTTCATCAACTTGGACTATTGAGTTATCTCAAAATACAGTTCATGTAGGAAATACAGATAATGTATTCTGCCACTAGAAATGTCAATTTTCAGAGGAAGCAACTGATACCCTAGTAATTTCTATAGTTCAAATGGGGGTTTTGTTTTTGTTTTACTTTTACTGTCATTATGAACTCAGGTTTTTTTTTTTTTCAAAAATAAATTCAATGTGTTTCAATCCATTGCCATCATTATTCTATTTGATGTTCAAATTGTCCAAATCTAGCTGGTGGAAGGCCCTTCATGATTTTTCTCTGTGCCTTTTTGACATGGCACTAGTAGTCTTTGATAGTTTTCTTCATTTCTAGTGTGAAAAGATGTCCCAGACTCATATTGGATATTGCCTGTTTTAGACCTATAATCAGCCATTTCTGTAAGGAACCTAATACCTTGTAGATAGGATGTATTTAGACACCAGGATGTGGACTGTAGGTGTGCTCATTGATCCTAGGTGTCACTACATCTGGGTATTTCCAATGAACAGGGAAAAGGAATTTTTGTGAAAGAAATAAAAATGTCACTTGATCATAACTGATATTTTCAATTCAAAATTAACATCCTGGGGCCGGCGCTGTGGCTCACTTGGTTAATGCTCCTCCTGCAGCGCCGGCATTCCATATGGGTGCCGGATTCTAGTACTGGTTGCACCTCTTCCAGTCCAGCTCTCTGCTGTGGCCTGGGAAGGCAGTAGAGGATGGTCCAAGTCCTTGGGCCCTGCACCCGCATGGGAGACCAGGAGGAAGCACCTGGCTCCTGGCTTCAGATAGGTGCGGTGCGCCAGCCGTAGCGGCCATTTGGGGGGTGAACCAACAGAAGGAAGACCTTTCTCTCTGTCTCTCTCTCTTTCTCTCACTGTCTAACTCTGCCTGTCAAATAAAAAAAAATTAACATCCTAAGATGTTTATGTAATTTTTAAAATGTTATATTTGGGGGCTGGCACTGTGGAGTAGTGGGTAAAGCACTGCTGGCATCTTATTTGGGTGACTGTTCGAGTCCCGGCTGCTCCACTTCCTTTTTTTTTTTTTTTTGACAGGCAGATAGTGAGGGAGAGAGACAGAGAGAAAGGTCTTCCTTTTGCCGTTGGTTAACCCTCCAATGGCCGCCACGGCTGGCACACCGCGCTGATCCAAAGGCAGGAGCCAGGTGCTTCTCCTGGTCTCCCATGGGGTGCAGGGCCCAAGCACCTGGGCCATCTTCCACTGCAACCAGCAGAGAGCTGGCCTGGAAGAGGGGCAACCAGGAAAGAATCCGACGCCCCGACCAGGACTAGAACCCCGTGTGCCGGCGCCGCTAGGTGGAGGATTAGCTCCACTTCCAATCCAGCTCCCTGCTAATGTGTCTGAGAAAGCAGTAGAAGATGGCCCAAGTCCTTGGGCCCCTGCACCCATGTGCAGAGACTTGGAAGAATCTGTACGCTCCTGGCTTTGGATTGGCCCAACTCTCAACGTTGTGACCATTTGGGGAATGAACCAGCAGATGGAAGACTCTCTGCCTGTGCCTCTCTGTAACTCTGCCTTTCAAATACATAAATAAATCTTTAAAAATATTTATATTTCATAGGTGGCACTTGTCCCTGGTTCTTTTACATTTATGTAATGATTCCTTTGTATTAAAATAATAAAGCCAATATTTTTACTAACAATTAGACTCCCCAAAGAAGTGTAAGATTTCTTAGTAGTTCTATTTGTTCTTGGAATATATCCCACTGAAGATATGCATTCAAAACACTATGTTCTTTTTTTTAAAAAAAAAGATTTATTTATTTATTTGAAAATCAGAGTTACACACAGAGAGAAGGAGAGGTACAGAGAGAGAGAGAGGTCTTCCATCTCTGGCTCACTCCTCAAATGGCTGACCCGAAGCCAGGAGCCAGGAGCTTCCTCCGGGTCTCCCAAGTGGGTGCAGGGGCCCAAGGACTTGGGCCATCTTCTTTTGCTTTCCCAGGCCATAGCAGAGAGCTGGATTGGAAGTGGAGCAGCTGGGATATGAACTGGCACCCATATGGGATACCGGCACTGCAGGCGGTGGCCTTACCAGCCATGCCACAGCACTGGCCCCCAAAACACTATGTTCTAAAGTTGCTGGAAATAGTGTGTCATCTCTGGAAGCTATGTCACCAATTTAATATAGTTAGGTTTATCCATTCCAGGTTGTTTTTAAATTTTTAGAATTGAATTTTAATTTTCATATATGTAAAATATTTTCAGATTTCCGAAGTTTCAACTATATGTCCAGGCTTATTCAGAGAAATCCCACCTCTACCCTGCTCTGACACCCTTTTATACCTCTTCCCTCATAAGTCACTGTTTTTGCTAATTTTTGGTTTATCCTTCCAGTGTTTTCTTAAAACATAAATATATGTGAGGGTAATTTTAAAAGTTCATGGAGGGGGCCAGTGCGGTGGTGTATTGGGTTAAGCTACTGTCTGAAGCCTGCTGCTCTACTTCCTACCCAGTTCCTTGCTAATACACCTTGGAAAGCTGCAGAGGCCAGCCCAATTCCTTGGATCTCTACATTATGTGGTAAATCCAGAAGAAGCTCCTGGCTCCTGGCTTTGGCCCAGCTATGGTTGTTATGGCCATTTGGGGAGTAAATAAGTGAATGGATGATTCTCTCTCTCTCTCTCTCTCTTCCCTTCTCCATCTCTCTCTCCTCTCTATAAATCTGACTTTCAAATAAATAAAATAAAAATCTTTTTGAAAGCAGTTCATGGAAAATGAAATTAAAAGTTTAGTTTGGTGCAAAAATATTTTGAAACCCATGTGTCGTTTTTTCATAACAGGCATTTTGACCGAACTTTTTGAAGACTCCTTGTAAGCATGGATTTCAATTTTTTGGTACCAAATAAACCTTTCTTTTAATTCTATTTTACAGGAACATTTTGAAGTACTCACATACATAGATACATAGGAGTGTATCCACATATATGATATATGATTTAAATACTTATATTTTGCATCCCCCTTTCTTATGCAAAGTTGCAGACCAGCTATACTGTTTGACATCTTCTGTGAGTATCTATTGAGTGCTATTTATGTTGTCAGCAGTGTTTTGGGGTAGTCAGGCAAGGCAATCCTACTTATCACCACATTCTAGCATTTTTTGGTGTTATAGTTAATTAGGGCTGCCACTCTTATCTCTGTCTCTCAGGAGACAGTGCTCCTGGGTGCCACCTCCGTGTTACTTACTTATTGCCACTATCTTGCAGGAGCACTGACAGTCACAAACACTTGTCCCTCAGCAAAGACTATACACATTTTTAATTGCACAGGTAATGCATGAGGACATGCACGTTGTGAGACGCTTGAACAACACAGGAGTGTATGGAATAAAAAAGCTCTCATTTTCCCTCACCCTCACCCAATCCCGCTGCACTTGCTGGAAATGTTTGTTATTTTGTTGGCTGCCGAATGGTAATTTTCTGAGTCCCATATTCCTTCTACATTTGTTAGGTCACATTTCACGCTTCTCCATGTATTTATTCATTCATTGAGCCAGTATTATCATATGAATAGACTCTTTTTCATTTTTTAAACATGCATTTGCAATGTATTCCCATCTACTGGTTCACTCCCCAAACTCTGAAATGGCCCCTGCCTGGGGCTGAAGCTGGAGCCAGAAGTTCAATTGAAGTTTCCCACAAGGGGGAAAGAAACCCAATCACTTGTGCTATCATTGCTGCCTCCAAGGGTTTGCATTACAAGGAGGCTGGAGTCAGGAGGAGAGGCAGGAATCAATCACAGGCATTCTGATACTCCTAGGGGTGTCTTGACTGCTAAGCCAAACGCTCAGCTCTGGATTTGTGAATTCTTATTTCATTCAATAGGTTATAAATGGCTACATTATTCATCCTGATGCCCAAATGATGCAAGGATTTGACATGGGGCCCCCTTTGAGCTTGCTTTTATGTCTTTTTGTTATGTCGCAACATTCTTGGAGGATGTCTTCACTTTCTAAAACAGCAAGCTGATTCACGTTTTCTGCCTCAGCTCTGGAGTCAGCCAGGTACCCAAGAATCTAGGTTTGTTTCCTCTGGGGAAGAGATACTAAGATGTGGGCAGTAGGTTTGCTCTTGCTATTAACGACTCACTGTTTCCAGGCCATCTCAGAGGACAGAGCTAGGAAATACATATTCCCCCTACACACCCACACACGTACACATACACTTCTATGTATCCTATCTACCCATCGATCATCTCTCAAATCTCTGATTCATCTTAAACACAATGAGCTCATACAGATATACCAATTCTAATCCAAAACCACCAAGATCATTCTAGGCTTCCTGCTTGTCATACTTCTGACTACCTTGTCTGACAGTAAGAAATCCATTTCCACTATCCACAATATATTTACTTCTTTGTTCAGTTCTAAGATACTCATACAGTAGTTTCAGAATTGTTAACCCACAGCACTGTGAAAAACTAAAGCTACTAAGTAGGGTTTAAGATGTGTTGATAATTCTTTTGGTTTACCCCCTTCAGTATAGTCATGTTATTCATCTGAAGTGGGTACATTTGTTTCTGTGTGTATTCTTTTTTGTTTTCCCCCATCCTTGTTGGCTTATTGACTATAGGAAACATTAACATGTTATTTTTTAAAGATTTATTTTATTTGTTTGAAAGGCAGAGTAACAGAGAAAGGGAGTTGGACAGAGAGAGAAAGATCCTCCCTCCATTATAATTTTCAATATACAAGTCTTGTACAATCTTTTAAAAATCTTTTGTAAAAAACTTTTTTATTTATTTATTTGAAAGGTAAAATAAGAGTGGGGGGTGAAGGGGAAAAAGGTGGGGAGAGAAACAAAAAAAGAGAAAGAGTATCTTCCATCTGCTGGTTCACTCCCCAAATGACCACAACAGCTGGGGCTGGGCCAGGCCAAAGTCAGGAGCCAGGAACACCATCCAGATTTCCCATGTGATTGGCAGAGGCCTAAGTACTTGAGCCATCATTTGCTGCTTTTTCAGGCATATTATCAGGAAGCTGTATTATAAGCAGAGCAATAGGGACTCAAACTGGCACTTCAATATAGGATGCAGGTGTTCCAAAAAGTGGTTTAACCCACTGCACCACAATGCCTGACGCTTGTACAACTTTTTTTTTTTAAGATTTACTTATTTAATTGAAAGTCAGATTTACACAGAGAGAGAAGGAGAGGCAGAGAGAGAGAGAGAGAAAGAGAGAGAGAGAGAAAGAGAGAGAGAGAGAGACATTGGCTCACTCCCCAATTGGCCACAATGGCCGGAGCTGCGCCAATCCGAAGCTATGAGCCAGGAGCTTCCTCCAGGTCTCCCATACGGGTGCAGGAGCCCAAAGACTTGGACCATCTTCTACTGCTTTCCCAGGCCACAGCAGAGAGCTGGATTGGAAGTAGGGCAGCCGGGTCTGGAACCAGTGCCTATATGGGATGCCGGCACTACAGGCGGTGGCTTTACCCACTACACCACAGCGCCAGCCCTCACTTTTTTTTCCTAAGATTATATTTATTTATTTGAAAGGCAGAGCTACAGAGAGAGAGGGAGAGACAGAGAGAGGTCTTCCATCCGCTGGTTCACTCCCCAAATGGCTGCAAAGTCCAGAGCTGGGACAATCCAAAGCCTAGAGCCAGGAGCCTCTTCCAGGTCTCCCACGCAAGTGCAAGGGCCCAAGAACTTGGGCCATCTTTCACTGCTTTCCCTGGCCATAGCAAAGAGCTGGATCGGCAGAGGAGCAGCTGGGACACAAACCAGAACCCATATGGGATGCTGGCGCTGCAGGTGGAGGCTTACCCTACTATGCCACAGTACCAGCCCTGCTTGTACATCTTTTAAAACTTATTTATTTATTTAATTGAGAGGCAGAGAAACAGAGACAAAGAAAAAAGCATGAGAATTGAGAGAGAAAGAGAAAGAACACTCCCATCTATTGGTTCATTTCCTAAATGCCTGCAACAGCCAGGAGATGGTTGAAGCTGGGAGCTAGGAACTCAATCCAGGTCTCCCATTGTGGGTAAAAGGAACACAACTAGTTGAACCATTACTGATGCCTCCTAGGCCCTGCGCTAGCAGGAAGTTCAAATCAGGAACCAAAACCAGGAACTGAACCCAGGTACTTGTCTGTGGGATGTAGGTGTCCTAACCAGTGGTTAAGCCACTAGGCTAAATGCCCACTCTGCTTTATTTTAAATTACGTATTTAGTAATTTATTTGAGATGAGAGAGAGAGAGAAGGTCTTGTACATCTTTTCACAAGTTTATCTTCAAGAATTTTTATCAATAGTGATGCTATTGTAAATATTTAAAATTTCAAATTATGTTTATTAATTGCCACTACACTCATCCCTCTGTATCCATAGGTTGGTTCCAGGACTCCACCTCGATACCAAAATCTGTGCATGCTTAAAGTCCTTTACATAAAATGACAGAGCATTTGCATATAACCTACATACATCCTCCTGTATACTTTAAATCATCTCTAGATTACTTATAATAGCCAACACAATGTAGCTATTATGCCAATCGTTATTACACTATTGTTTAGGGAATAAATGAGAGAAAAATCTGTATCTGTTCAGTACATACACAATATTTTTTTCAAAAGATTTTACATATTTATTACTGAACTAACCTACTAGTACAGAACATAGAAACAAAGAGAAAAATCTTTTTCCCAATAAAATATGCCCAACTGCACAGTGGTGACATCTTCAGCATGATATAGTGAGATGATAGCGACCTTGATATAATAAGTATGTGTACTGTCTCATGTCCAATTCCTTGTAGAGTCAGCTTAGTTCTTCTCCAATGTGTCCTTTTGGAGTTGTGCCTGATTTCATTATACTAGTTTTCATCCAAATCCATTAGGATTTTGATTTTTGGATACGAATCTCTTCAACCTAAAAGTCTTATGAGAAGACATATCGAGGAAAGGAGTTCAGCATGTACAGTACGATGGTAGAGGGAAAGAGGATGCCAGATACATTCCTTTTTCCAATATTTTTGAATCCACAATTGATTGAATCCATGGATTCATTTTATCCTGACATGTTGCTGAACTCATTTTCTTTTATAAAAGATTTATTTATTTGAAAGGCAGAGAGACAGAGAGAGAGAGAGAGACAGAGAGATGTCTTCCATCCACTGGTTTACTCCCCAGATGGCTGCAATGGCCCGAGCTGGACTCATCCGAAGCCAGGAGCCAGGAGCTTCCTCCAGGTTTCCCATGTGGGTACAGGGGCCCAAGCACTTGGCCTATCCTCTGCTTATTTTCCCAGGCCATTACCCGGGAGATGGATCATAAGTGGAGCAGCTGGAACTCAAACCAGCACCCATATGGGATGCCAGTGCTGCAGGCTGGGGCTTTAACACACTGTGCCACAGTGCCAGCCCCTCTTCTTTTAAAAATGTTAAAATTTATTTTCATTTTATTTGAGAGAGAGAGAGAGGAGAACTTCCATTTTCTAGTTCACTTCCGCAATGTTCACAACAGCCAAGGGTGGACCAGGCCAAAGCTAGAAGCTGCAACTCAATCTGGGTCTCTTACATGGATGGCAGGGACCCAAGTGTTTGAGCCATCATCTGCTCCTTCCAGGGTGCACATTAGCAGGAAGTTGGATTGGAAGTGAGGGAGCCAAGACTCGAACCAGACACAAGAATATGGGATGCAGGCATCCCAAGCAGTGACTTGGCTGCTGTACCACACCACACACTTGCCCCCATTGCTATCCTTTTAAAGCCTGTGGAATCTATACTCATTCCCAATGTTGGCAATATATGTCTTCTCTTTTTCTCATTATCATTCTGCCTAGGCATTTACCAAGCTTATTGTTCTTTTAAAAGAAATAACTCTTGATTTCATCAATTGTTCCCTATTATTATTTTCTTTTCTGGTAAAATTCTGACATTTTTTCTTCCATTTACTTTGGGTTTTCTTTGCTCTTCTTTTTCTAATTTATTATGCCACAAACTGAGATCATTGATTTGAGTGGCTCCTTTTGTAACTGCCTTCTTTCACTTCAGAGAACGTTTTCAGGGTCACACATATTGTAGCATGGATCAGCACTTAATTTCTTTTCTTTGCCAAAATAATATTTTGTTAAATTGGTATATCATATGTTATTTGTTTATTCATCAGTGGGTTTGTTTATTCATCATTAGGGTTGTTTCCACTTTTGTGTTATTATAAATAATGCTGCCATAAACACTGGTGTGCAAGTTTTTGTGTGGACATTTGTGTTTTTAGTTCTCTTGAGTATATAACTAGTTGTGGAATTTCTGAGTCATATGGGGACACTATGATTAACATCTGAAGACTTGCCAGCCTGTTTTCTTTTTTAAAAAGATTTATTTGTTTGTTTGTTTCAAAAGTAGAGTGAAAGAGAGAGAGATAGACAAAGATCTTCCATCCTTTGGGCACTCTCCAAATGGCCATAATGGCCAGGGTAGGGCCAGGCCAAAGCCAGGAGCCTGGTGTGGGGAGCAATCCGGACCAGACTAAGTTACTCGAATTAGGACTTATTCTATGCATCTGCTCTCCCACAATATGGCGCTGGGAGAGAAGTAAACAGCTTCCGCACAGCTGCCTCCAGTTCAACCAATTAACTGTAGGACTTGCTCCTGATTGGAGAGCAGCGTACTCGGCGTGTGGGCAGCCGAGTTGGGATTGGCAGAGAAGGACTATAAAGGAGGAGAGAGACGGCATGCACCAGGAACATCTAAGGGGAACACCTGTGCAGCCCCCCGAGAGAGCCGGCCGGCGGTGTGCCGCTCCCCTGCGGAAGTGGGGAATGCGGCCAGGGGGAACTGCCCTTCCACGGAGGTGGAAGGGATAGTAGCCAACCCGGGAAGAACCAGCAGCAAACCCGGGGAGGGCCGAGCAGACGAAAGAACAGCGCAGGGTCCTGTGTTGCTCCTCCACGAAGAGGGGGAGCGACACCTGGAACTCCATTTGAGTCTCCCATGTGGGTGGCAGGGGCCCAAGAACTGCATCATCCACTGCCTTCTCAAGCACATTAGCAGGGAGCTGAATTGGAAGTGGAGCAGCTGGGACTCCAGTCAGCACTTTGATATGGGATGCTACTATTGCAAGTGTTGGCTTAACCTGCTCACCACAACACTGGCTGCTAAGTAGATTTTTTTAAAAATACCTCTTTGGTTTTTTTAAAACATTTATTTATGTATCTGAAAGGAAGTTACAGAGAGGCAGAGAGAGAGAAAGAGAGAGAGATCTTCTATCAGCTGGTTCACTCCCCAGATGGCCACAACAGCCAGAGCTGGGCCGATCCAAAGCCAGGAGCCAGGAGCTTCTTCCCAGTCTCCCATGTGGGTGCAGAGGCTCAAGAACTTGGGCCATCTTCCATTGCTTTCCCAGGCCACAGCAGAGAGCTGGGTTGGAAGTGGAGGAGCCAGGACTTGAACCAGCACCTGTATGGGATGCCAGCACTGCAGGCAGTGGCTTTACCCACTACACCACAGCGCTGGCCCCAGTAGATGTTTTTGAAAGCAACATTTCTTTATTTGTTCTGTGTCCTTAGGACATTTCCTGAATTTTAAATTTTTATTTAAAAAAAATATGAATTAACATGAAATACCTGTACATTTTATGTGGCATAGTGTAGTGTTTCAACAGATATACACAGCATAAATCAATCATCAGGTAATACAAAATTATATTTATATATTTGAGAGCCAGAAAGAGAGAGAGAGAGAGAGAGAGAGAGAGGTCTTCCATCCACTGGTTCACTCCCCAGTTGGTCACAACGGCCAGAGCTGTGCTGATCTGAATCCAGGAGCCTAGAGCTCCCATCTGCTTCTTTATTTTCCCAATGTCCACAGTGACCAAGATTGGATCAGGGTCGAAGACAAGAGCCTGGAATGTAATTCAGGTCTCCCACATGGGTAGCAGGAAAAAAATTACTTGAGCCATCATCACTGCCTCCCAGGTTCCACACTAACAGGAAGCTGGAGTCAGGAGCCAGAACTGGGCATTGGACCCAGGTACTCCAATGTGGGTAACAGGAGGTCTTAACCAACATCTTAACCAGAAGGCTAAATGTCCATTCCATGGACATTTTAAAGGAGTCTTTTCTACTCCGCTGACTGCTTTTAAGATGTTCTCTTTTCTTGTTTACTGCTTTTAAACATTTTTATTATAATGTGCCTTGATGTAGTTTCCTTTATATTTCTTGTGCCTGAAACTTCTTGGATGTGTGGGTTCATGATTTGCATCAGATTTGAGAAAATTTCAGCTGTTATTCTGTAAATTTTTTTGTGTCCACTTCTTTCAGCAGCTCCAGTGATATGTATTATTAGGCTACTTGAAGTTGTCCTCCAGCTCACTGTTATTCAGTTCAGTTTCTACCAAGCTTTTATATTCCTTTGTTAGCTTCATTTTAGATATGTGGGGAAAAAATCTCATTATGTCTTTAAGTTCACTAAGCGTTCTTTCTGCAATCTCCAATTTGCTATTAACTTTATTCAATGTATTTTTCATCTCGGGTCATGTAATTTTCTTTTATCTCTAGAAGTTCAATTTGGGGCTTTTATATAACTTCATGTCTTACCATGCTCACCTTTTCTTCTACCTTCTTTAATACATAGAATACATTCACATTAGCTGTCAATTAACTTTATCACCTGTTATTTCTGTGTCAGTTTCTCCTGATTGATTTTTTTCCTCATGATTGGTTGCAACTGTTTGCTTCTGTGCCTGCCTAAGGAATTTTTTATTGGATGCCAAGCATTGTGAATTTTTCCTTGTTGGGTTCTGGATTTTATAACAACAATAACAATTCCTTTAAGCGATTTTGAGCTTTGTCCTGGGATGCAGTTAATTTACTTGGAAACAGTTTAATCCTTTTGAGCTTGCTTTCAAGTATTGTTATATGGGGCCAGAGCAGTCTTTAGGGCTAATTTGCTTTACCACTGAGGTTACATCTTGCTAAGTACTCTCAAAAAGACTGCATATGATGAGATTTTTCCTGTCTCTGGCAGGTGAGAAGATAAAGCATTTCCATTCTTTGGGGAGCTCTGAGGTTTTTCCACCCACTCCTTTTTGATGGCTCTTTTCCCAGCTTGGGGAGTTTCCGCACACGCTTCTGCTGATCAGAATTCAGCTGAGGACTTGAGGGAACCCTTGGCATTCTCAGACCTCTCACTTTCTCTCCCTGCCTCTCTCTCTCCTGAACCGTGCAGCTTTCTTTCTTTTCTTGGGACTTCTGTTCTGTGAATTCTAGCTGTCTTGGCTTCCCCAAAACTCTCAACTCTGTTTCCTCAACTCTAGAAGACTGCTGGTCCCTGAGTCTGAACATGCGCAGGGAGGAGGGGCTCATGGGCACTGAGAGCACTCCACATAGCCACTGTCTCCTCCGCATGTTGTGAGGGCTGTATTACTTTCAGAGGCTGTACAAATGGGGCCTTCACGCAGCTTTGACTACCTTTGGTTTTTTTCAAATTAATTTATTTTTTAAACATTTATTTATTTGAAAGCTAGAGTTACAGAAAGACAGAGGCAGAGAGTGAGACAGATAAAGAGATCTTTCTGGTTCACTCCCCAAATGGCTGCAACAGCTGGAGCTGGGCCAATCTGAAGCCAGGAGCCAGGAGCTTCTTCTGGGTCTCCTACACAGGTGCGGAGGCCCAAGCGCTTGGGCAGGGGTGCAAGGGCCCATCTTCTGCTTTTTCAGGCCATAGCAGAGAGCTGGATTGGAAGTGGAGCAGCCAGGACTCGAACCGATGCCATATGGGATGCTGGCAGTGCAGGCAGCAGCTTTACCCGCTATACCACAGCACTGGCCCCATTGACTACTTTTTTTAACTCTAGTGGTTATTTTCATTACAGACA
This sequence comes from Oryctolagus cuniculus, assembly GCF_051225735.1. Classification (NCBI taxonomy): domain Eukaryota; kingdom Metazoa; phylum Chordata; class Mammalia; order Lagomorpha; family Leporidae; genus Oryctolagus; species Oryctolagus cuniculus. Next base: position 36,712,282 of record NC_142888.1, on the reverse strand, counting down.
CTGCTGTGGAATAAGGCATAGCCAGGTATTATGGACAGGAACTCTGGGGCCAAGTAGAACTAGGCACGACTATGTGCCTTTCCCCTCTGGTTTGGGGAAGTTAGCTGGTGCACTGTGCCTCAGTTTCTTCAGCTGTAGAATGGTGACTGATAATAACAACCTCCCTCCGGGGTATGCTGTCAATGTTACAGCAGTAACAGATGATTAAAACAAGGGATCTCAGGAAACGGTATTAATGACAAGGACAATAATAATCCTGGCTATTTATGTCACATTTACTCTGTGCCAGGCCCTATGGAAACTCTCACTGGGGCCGTCTTATTTACCATTCATCATAACCTGTGAAGGCTAACACTATCTCACCAGGGAGAAGACAGAGGCCCAGGGCGGGTCAGGCAGTGATCCCCACTCCCACAACTAAGAAACAAACCTGGGATTTGCATTCAGAACCCAACCTCCTGGTCACCACCGGCGTGGAGGGGCCCAGCCTGGAGGGGGCTCTGCTGTAGCTAGTACTGAGAGAAAGGATCAGAGTAGCGGGCTGTCTACCATGAGCATGGGAAGATACAAGTAGAAGAATGGTGGCAGAGTGAAGGTGAAGACGCCTACCACAGGGCTTCTGTAGAATTTCTGTCAGCTTTTCGTTACTTTAACTACCATACCCAAGAGGAGCATCTTAGGATGGAAAAGGTTTATTTCAGCTCACATTGCTAGAGGCACACAGAGTTCAAGATCAGGCAGCCTCATTGGCCTAGCATCTAATGGAGACTGGCAGTGGCAGAGTGTATGCAGAGTGGGGACCACTTGGCCAGCTGGGAAGCAGAGAGAAACAGGAAGCACACTCTTCCCTATCCTCTATGTGGTCTCTCTCTATTTTTTTAAAGATTTATTTATACAACCAACTTATATTTGACCAAGGAGCTAAAACAAATTCCTGGAGCAAGGATGGTTTCTTCAACAAATGGTGCTGGGAAAATGGATCTCCACATGCAGGAGTATGAAGCAAGACCTCTACCTCAGCTTACACAAAAATCCTCTCAACATGGATTAAATAGCTAAATCTATGACCCGACACCATCAAATTCCTGTAGAACACTGGGGAAACCAGGCAAAACGTTAGGCAAGGACTTCTTGGAAAAGACCCCAGAGGCACAGGCAGCCAAAGCCAAACTCAACAAATGGGATTACATCAAATTGGGAAGTTTCTGTACGGCAAAAGAAACACTCAGGAAAGTGAAAAGGCAACCGACAGAATGGGATAAATTACTTGCAAACTATGCAACTGATAAAGGATTAATAACCAGAATATACAAAGAAATCAAGAAACTCCACAACAACAAAACAAACAACCCACTTAAGAGATGGGCCAGGGACTTAAACATTTTTCAAAAGAGGAAATCCAAACGGCCAACAGACACATGAAAAAATGTTCAGGATCACTAGCCGTCAGGGAAATGCAAATCAAATCCACAATGAGGTTTCACCACACTCCAGTTAGAATCGCTTTCATACAGAAATCAACAAACATCAAATGATGGTGAGGACATGGGGAAAAGATACCCTAATCCACTGTTGGTGTGAATGTAAACTGGTAAAGCCAATATGGAAGACAGTATGGAGATACCTCAAAAACCTGAATATAGACCTAACATATGACCGAGCCATCTCACTCCTGGGAATTTACCCAAGGGAAATGAAATCAGCAAACAAGAGTTATCTGCACCTCCATGTTTATTGCAGCTCAATTCACAATAGCTGAGAAATGGAATCTACCTAAATGCCTATCAACCAAAGACAGAAATTATGGGCTATGTACACTATGGAATACTACACAGTAGTAAAAAAAATAAATGAGGGGCCTGCGCTGTGGCACAGCAGGTTAACACCCTGGTCTGAAGTGCCGGCATGCCATATGGGTGCCAATTCAAGATCCGGCTGCTCCTCTTCCACTCCAGCTCTCTGCTATGGCCTGGGAAAGCAGTAGAAGCTGGCCCAAGTCTTTGGGTCCCTGCACCCACGTGGGAGACCCGGAGGAAGGTCCTGGCTCCTGGCTCCGGATCGGCACAGCTGTGGCCATTGCTGCCATCTGAGGAGTGAACCTGCGAGTGGAAGACCTCTCTCTCTCTCTCTCTCTCTCTCTCTCTGCCTCTCCTTCTCTCTCTGTGTAACTCTGACTTTCAAATAAATAAAAAAATCTTTAAAAAATAAGGGTGTTAATTATTAAATTAACAACAAGAGTTACTGTGCCCTAACTCCCTATGCAGGACCTCTGTCCTCAATGAGTTGTATTACGAGAATTAACTGTAAAACTAGTTCTCAGGTGTATCTGTGTGTGTGTGTGTGTGTGTGTAAATTATTGAAATCGTTACTTAGTATAGAGTTGGTCTTCTATGTACAAAGTTAATTGAAAATGAATCTTAATGGAGAATGGGACTGGGAATGGGAGAGGGAGGAGGAGGAGGTGTGGGAGGGTGAGTATGGTGGGCAGAATAAATATATTACTAAAGTTGTACCTCTGAAATTTGTATTCCTTAAAAAATAAATTTAAAAATTATTTACAAAATGTTCATTTATTTGAAAGGCAGAGGGAGAGGGAGAGAGAGAGAGAGATAGAGAGAGAGAGAGAGAGAGGTATTTTCCATCTGCTGGTTCACTCCACAAATAGACCATGTGGGATGCCGGCACTGCAGGCAGTGGCTTTACCCACTACACCAGAGCACTAGCCCCAGTGGCCTCTTCTTATAAAGCCATCATGATTTCATCATGGAGCTCCACCCCAGCAACCTAATCCAATCCAGTCCCTTTCCAAAGCTCCCATCTTCAGACACCAAAACTGGATCAAACCTCCACCCTAATACATCAACCATTAGCCATTAACATAAGATTTTGGGGTTCAAATATCTGGATAACTTTGAGAGGAGCCAAGTTCTGTTCAATTCATAACAGTGTCCCAGAGGACATCAGTGGCTGAGAATAGGGACCATTCTGCAGGTAGGAATGTTAGCCCCTGGTCTCATTCATTTATTCAAAAGGCTTTTTTTTTTTTTTTTGACAGGCAGAGTGGACAGTGAGAGAGAGAGAGAGACAGAGAGAGAAAGGTCTTCCTTTTTTTTGCCGTTGGTTCACCCTCCAATGGCTGCCACGACCAGCAGGCTGCTGCCGGTGCACCGTGCTGATCTGATGGCAGGAGCCAGGTACTTATCCTGGTCTCCCATGGGGTGCAGGGCCCAAGCACTTGGGCCATCCTCCACTGCACTCCCTGGCCACAGCAGAGAGCTGGCCTGGAAGAGGGGCAACCGGGACAGAATCCGGTGCCCCGACCGGGACTAGAACCCGGTGTGCCGGCGCCGCAAGGCGGAGGATTAGCCTAGTGAGCCGCGGCGCCGGCCTCAAAAGGTGTTTTCTAAACTCTCACTCTCTTCCAAAAGGACTCCAGAAAGGTCTCAGGAAGATTTGCCTCAGACTGGGGTCTCCAGGCCTGATCCCACTCCCAGGCACATTGTTCTACATGGCTTATGTTGAGAGATGAACCACAATTTTTTCTATTTAATTTTTTTAAAAAACAGCATTTGTGTGCAAAGGTGCTGTTTTCATCACTTGACCTTGCTATACAGAGTTACTGAAATATGAGTACTCACATGGGCCTGGTGTCCAAGACTCCATTAGTACATTAGTACACGGACTGCCCAGGTCATCCCTTCCCAACCACATTCTCTCTCTCCCCAGCTTACCACTGGAGTAAGATGTGGGCATTTCTTCCTTGTTTTCTTTCAAGCATATTTCCCTGTATTTAAACACATGCGCGCACTAACACGTGGATCCCACTATGTGCATCTTCTCCTTGCTCCCCGTCCTGCCACAGACACAGCATTTCCTGAAGATGATCCCTTGAATCAGTGCACACTGGTCCTCTCATTCTTTTCCAGGTGGTGCTCCACAGTATAATATCAATACCCCATCATACTCAGCACCGTTTATCATCCAATGATCATTGACTATTAATGTATCTTTAAAGGTTTTCATGGCTATCTGCTACTGCCTTCCTTGTACACAGAGCCCTATGCATGTGCATCTCTTTATTATGTATTCTTCTAAAATTTTATTTTAATTTAAAATCATTTTATTATTCCAAATTTTTTATGAACGTGGAATACTAGTGCATTTAAAGGGGGTACTGTGCGATATTTCAGCATGTATTATGCATTCATTTAAGTGTACTTGCTGGATCAGAGTTCAGTCATTTAACAATCATCCAGTGTGCACTTACTATGTGCTAGGAACTGGGGAGACTGAGGAAACAAGAAAGAAAAATGGACCTAACATTCTCAGGGCTTAAATCCAAGGAGTTTTCATTTTGATACATGCTGTCATGGTACTGCCCATCAGAGGTACAGAAGAAAAGTTTATTTCCTTCCACCCTCATGTCACTCATGGGGCAGAAACTGAGGCGATGGATTGGATGCTTGGAACTTTGATCCCTTTAAGATTTTCAGGGCAGTACGGAGATGCCTCAGAAATCTGAGAATAGATCTAGCATATGACTCCTGCCATCCCACTCCTGAGAATTTACCCAAGGGAAATGAAATCAGCATATGAAAGAGTTATTTGTACCCCCATGGATTTATCAGCTCAAGTCACAATAGCTGGCCGGCGCCGTGGCTCAATAGGCTAATCCTCCGCCTTGCGGCGCCGGCACACCGGGTTCTAGTCCCGGTCGGGGCGCCGGATTCTGTCCTGGTTGCCCCTCTTCCAGGCCAGCTCTCTGCTGTGGCCAGGGAGTGCAGTGGAGGATGGCCCAAGTGCTTGGGCCCTGCACCCCATGGGAGACCAGGATAAGTACCTGGCTCCTGCCTTCGGATCAGCGCGGTGCGCCAGCCACAGCGGCCATTGGAGGGTGAACTAACAGCAAAAGGAAGACCTTTCTCTCTGTCTCTCTCTCTCTCACTGTCCACTCTGCCTGTAAAAAAAAATTCACAATAGCTAAGATATGGAATCAATTCAGATGCCCAGCGACTAATGACTAGATAAAGAAAATGTGGTATATATACACACTATGAAGTACTACACAGCTATAAAAAATAATGAAATCCTTTTGCAATAAAATGGATGCAACTGGAAACCATAATGCTTAGTGAAATAAGCGAGTTCCAAAAAAGACAAACATCATGTTTTTTTCTGATAAGTGGTAGTTAATGTAGAATACAAAAAAGTGTATGGAAATGAAGCAGACATTCTATGATTTGATTGTTGTTTATAGCCCTTCCTATATTCCTGTGGAGATGTGGTCTTTCTAACTTTTACTTGTTGACCATTATGATTAGTGGTGCATTAAGGCTGTGATTATAGAGTAGATTGAAATTATGTTTTGCAAAAATTAAAAGAAAAAGGAAGGAAGGAGGGGGATTGAGAGAGGGAGTGAGGAGAAAATGGTTATCTTCTTAGAACTGTACCTATGACATCCATGAAGTCTGTTCTCTTTATATTAATAAAGTGTTTTTTAAAAAGAGAAAATAGGAACATTCACATAAAATGAACACTTTCCTCGTGGGCTGTAATGCTACACCGCTGTCTGCTGTTCATCTCTTGGAGTCACATAGTGCCTTCTGGTGGAGTTGCCCAATGGCTTCCCCATGAGCACTGTGTCTGTGTACTCTATTCATAAAATTGTAAGGTAAAGAAGTCCCCTCCTTGCTCCTTGAGTTCCCATTGTGAAATAAACAAACTGACCTTAAAAAAAAAAAAAAGCTCATCAAGGGCTGCAGATAAGATGGTCTATTGAGATGTGTTGGGGTTCAAGGAGAGAGGGAAAGACAGGCAAGTAGAAAGAGACAGGAATAACGTCCATTTGGTTGCCTGAGAGGGACACTGGGCTTGGTTGGAAATGCACATTCTTGGGTCTCACTTCAGATCCAGTGATTCAGAAACTCTGGGAGGTAGCACCCAGAAGTCTGTGTTTGAACAAGCTTTCTAGGTGATTCTCATATACGGTAAAGCTTGGGAACTACCAGAATTCTCCATGGGACTTAAACATGAAGTGCCGCCTCTTCTTGGGTCTCAGCTACTGGGAGGGTGCCCAGATGAAGCATGAAAGATGGAGCTGTCCTCTCATGGAGAAGGCTATTGCAGGTGCCAGGAACAAATACATCACTGTGGAAGCTACTGCAGGGGAGGGGCTGAGGGGGCACTGGTATTTTATAAGAACACAAATACTTTGTATGTGAGGGCAATAAAGCTCACTCCACTGCAGCAGAATCAGTCCCACCCTTTGACGGAGTAGGGATCACACTGAGTTGACTGTCCCAGCCGGCAACCTGGACCCTGGGTTGCACCTGGCCTCAAGTGGACTTCCCCAGAGACTGCACTCATCCCATTTCTGGCCATGCCCTTCCTGTTCCACAGATTTGAATAAACCAGGAACCTACAAAGGAGCCATGATTGGTTGTAAGATGAGGAAAGTGAGAATCAAGGACTGCTCTGGGAGATTTAGTGGGGGACTGCTGGCTCTGGCTTCTACAGGGTACAGAGGGATGAGCTCCCAAAGCCCAGTGTCTATGCTTTGCATACTGTCAGTGCCTGATGGCTGGGAGCTCGTGATGCAGAGCCTGGCCTTTAAAAGACTGGAGGACCAGTTGAGTCTCGTCCCCAAGACTTGATTGGCTGTCAGGTGACAGAGCTGAAGATGCTTCCCCAGTCAGAGGTAGGGTCAGCAGGTGCTCTGACTGACAGTGCCCTAAGCTCTTTGTATGTGCCATCTCATTTAATCCTCACCAGGCCTCTGAGAAGAAAAACCTGTCACTGATTAGGCCTCTGAGGCACTGAAAAGCCGGGTCCCTGACTCAGGTCCTCCAGCCAGGGTGGTGCAGAGCCCTGGTCTGATGGCAAAGCCCTGGAGAATGGCAGCAGAGGCATCCCCTGTGTTCATACTGACTCAGCCGCTCTCAAGTTCCCTCTCCCTGTCTTCATCCACCCAGCTCTGCGTTGTCATCCCATTTCATGAATCAAGCGACAGTCACCACAGCTCTTTCCTCAGGAACTCTGCCCCCTTCCAGCCCTAGTGGATCTGCCTTGGACGCCCAGTCTGGACCTGAATTGCATCTGCATCCTGCAGAGACTTTAAATTCTGCCCTATCAGGGCCGTCATGACAGAGCCGTGTGTGGGGGCAGGAGGGAGCTCTGTCCTGCACGATGGTCTGCACATTAGGAAACAGGACAAGTCCTGAAGGCATCCTCTGGCAGCAAATGGAGCGAGAGGGCATAAGCGTGGCCCATGGCTAGAGCTAGGGGATGAGCCTTAAGGGGTTCCTGGAGGGAAAGAGAAGGCCTGGTGACCCACAGAGGTGGGGATTTGGGAAGAGAGGTGAGGTGTGCCAGCTGCACACAGGGTAGTTTGGGGGAAAAGACTGAGCTGTTCAGAGGGAGCTTAATGGGGTTTGCTATAGGTGATGTGAAGGGAAGACTTCTGCCCTCTCCAGGATCCAGTGTCCCACAGTGGGTGCTGAGAGATGGCAGAGATGATTGGGCACATGGGTCTCCTCCTGGGTTCTGAAATGCAGGATGTGAAGGTCACCATGACCAGAGGTGACCAGGGTTGGTTGAATGATGGTCATTCCTGGGACTCCAATGTGACAGCCCACTCTCAGAACCCTTGAGTAGCAGGTGGTTTGCCCTATCCCTGATTGGACCTGCCTTCCTCATGACAACGTGCTGGTAACTGTAGACAGCAAAGGACTCCAAGACTAGATGCCTGCCCCCAACAGGGCTGGAAGGTACAGAGATTCAGTGCGTCACTCACTGCCCACATAGCATCCCTAGCCCAGTATTTGTGGGTCTGTGTCCCAGGGTGCAAACTGCAAGGTCTTTCGTGAGTTGGCAGATGACGTCACTAAGCTGTTACCTAGAGGCAGGGATCATCTGAGTTGGCTGGTGGTCTGTGTCCTCAGGTGTAGCATCTTTGTGCTATTTGGTGGTTGGTACCTAAGGTGAGAGGTCCCTGAAATATTTGTGGGACTCTTATCTCAAGAATAAGGTCTTTGAACTATTTGGTGTGTGTGGAAGCAGGCGGGGGGAGGGAGGTGAGATGGAGCAGGACTTTGTCCAGAGATTTAGGTCTCAGAGTTGTTTGTGTATCTGCATCTTAGAGTGCTTTCATGGGGAAAGTAGAATGCATCTTCCTCACACGGAGCCTAGAATAAGGTCTGTGATATCAGATTGGATCTGATTTCTCGCATCTCTGCCCTGGTGCCATAGAGATCAGAACATAGGCTCCTCTTCCTCAGGGAGGGCGAGTCCTCATTCATGTGAAGCCCTTAGGAGCCCATGCTAACAACACTACCAATAATGACAGTATCCGTTGACACCAGCCACATCCAGGCTCCAGGCTAAACCCTGTGACAAACCCATGTATACATAGCAATCTACTAATCTGCCAACCATCCCAAGTGGAGTTCACTGTTTTCAGATCGTGAGGCTTAGACTAAGTGAGGGTGGGTCAGATGCTGACAATTCTCAGCTCCCTAGGAGAGGAGGAACTGGATGCACCCTTGGACTCGTGGATGGAACCTTGGACTCAGTGTCAGGGAGGGGAGGGGAGGCGAGGCTCAGGCACAGCTGAGGTTGAGACAGGGATGACAAGGGAAAGGGAAAGGGAAAGGGAAAGGGAAAGGGAAAGGGTAAGGGTTTCTCAGGCCCTTAATGGGGGCTAAGGTCCCCCAAGGATCCTTTAACTGTCTTAACGTTGGATCATACACCCATTCTGAGGTACAGCATGCAGTAGTCACATTATCTATGGAGGTTGTGGCATGAAGTAGAGGGGTGGGAAATACCTCAAACTCCTCAATTTGTACAAGGCCCCGCAGCAAAATGTAGGGAACCTTGCTCCCCTTTCCTGCTTTATTTTCCAGTGCCAACAGCAGAACAAAGATTTGAGGGAGTGTGAGGGACCCTGTGTACAGCATGGGCCTCCCCATAATTAAACAAATCCTTAACCTAACAGTTAGAGGGTCCTGACGTGTGTCAAGGTAGAGAGGAGAGTCTTCCCTCATGACTGAAATCAAGGCCAAGGGCAGCTGAGTCATCTTTAAAAAGTCCCAGGAAGGAAATTCCTTTTCCTTGTAGAGACAAGCACAGCACCTAGTAGCATGGATTGGGGTCCAGAACTGTGGGTGCTGATTCAGCTGGGACAGTGGGTGGCCAGAAAAGTTCTCCATCCTTGTCTCTGGAATGTTCTCCTTCTTTCTGTCTTCCTTGTGCCTGTTACTTTGTCTCTCTCACACATGGAGCTGGGTGTGATCTCATTCACCGCACGCTATGAGGCCCCTTCCTCAGCCTTTCCTTAAGATATCATCCACTGACATGGATTTTTGTGGGGAAACAGATAGGGGAGGGTCCTCCTGAGACTAAGAATTGTCCAGGAAGGCACATTTGGCTGCACAGGGACTGGGGAAGGGGTCCTTCCTTGAGGAAAGCCAGACTCTCCTCCTTATACATTGCATGACCTGGATGTCCACTCTGGCCTCTGAAAGAGGCATAGGGGCTTCTCTGTCAAAAACCCTCCCAAGGCACACTCAGAGTAAGTTGAGATCCTCATCATGGCCCAGAAGGCCCTAGTGATCTGGCCCTCTATGACCTTATCTATTAATATATTACCTCTCTTTCCCTTGGCCACACAGCCCCGGGTACAATGCCTTCCTCACCCCCCAGTCCTCACACATGCTTGGCAAAATTCCCACCCCACTGGCATTTTTGCACTGGCTCTTATCTCTGCCTAGAATGCTTTTCTCCCAGATATTCACCTCCTGTAGGTTTCTGCTCAAATGGCACGTCCTCAGAAAGGTCCTCCTTGGCCATTCTTTCTAGAACTGATCCTCACCACTTTATTTCATTCTCCTGACTTAAGTTTCATTACATCAATGACCACTACCTGACAAACGATGTTGCTTAGATTTTTGAGCTTAGATTTTTTCTGTATGTGATCCCAATAGAATGCAGGCTTCATGGGGGCAGAGATTTTTGTCTGTTTCCACATAGCTGTATTCCTAATACCCATAACAGGGTCTGGTACATAATTTGGACAGAATGAATGAATGAAATATGAAAAGTTGTGGTGAAAGACATACCTAAGGCAGGTGGAGGATTCTGCTAACGATCATGCTCAGAGGTTACAAGATTTATTGACCTTCTCTGTGTCCTTGGGGCCCTGGAGAGATGGCCCTTTCCCTAACAGGAATAGAAGGTCTTGCTGTCTCTCTGACCCATAACCGACAGTCAAGGACAACAGCCTCCTCAAACCAGCCCTCCTGCTCCTCGGAGAACTGCAGTTGGGTTCCCAGGCTAGCAGGCCTCTTTTAGACCTACTGTACATTAGCCAAGGAGGTACAAGCGAGCCCAATGCCCAAAGTTTAATAACACTCCCTCATTGTAATGGTAGACACTGCAGGAAAATACATTTCAGCCTAGGAAGACTTCTTCCTGTGTCTAAGACTGCAACAAATACACAGTCAGGATTTTAGTCTTCACTTTGCCCACTCACCCTTTGGGGACCTGCCTGGAACAGTCCATGGCTATCAGCACCAACCAGCTGTTCCCTGTTTCACCACCAAGGGGCGCGCGAGATAAATTAACTGGAACGCGCACCACTAAGGGGCGCGCAGGTAGGAGAGTCCACTCCGGAGGTACACGGGGAGGGGATGTCCATTTTGGAATAACACCTTGCGTGCTTGACAACACTCAGCGTCCTCGTAAACACACCTGGGGCATCAACCACGGTTCCCAGTGGAGGAACTAATGGCCCCGGCCAGGAGGTCTGTACTCCGACCACTTGGTTTTGCTGGCCCATCCGAGACCGCGGCGGCGAACACCCCTTCGTTTTTACATAGACATAGTCAAATCCAGCTGGGGCGCGCAAAGGGGCGAGCATTTGGTTCCGGGATGTGAAGGGTAGTGTCAAGGGCCGTTCTGGGCAATGATTGGGCACCGCAAGAACGCCCGACTAAGCCTTTCCGGGTTCAGGGCAGCTCCAAATGGACCCCTAGTCCCTGCCTCCCTCTTCGTGTACCCAGTGCCCATTGGCCGACTGTTGGGGACCGGCACGATGATTGCAGGACGGAGTTCAGGCGGCAGGTGAGGGGTGTGTGTGTGGCCTTTCAAAGTGTTCACCAACTGATTGTCTCAAACGGGCTGAAGATGCTGCCTTGGCAGAGTTCATCCTAGTTACATGCTTGTAGCTGCAGCCTGAGTCTAGGTGAGCAGGATGATGGGTACTCTCTTCACGTGAGCCCTTTCTGTTTTGTTTACCTGTAACCTCGACGCAACCCTGGTCGGGCACTTTGGGCAACCACCATTATGTCAAAAATACATTCCGTTCCTGTTCAGGGAGCAGTCTCTGAGCTGGTGTCTGCCCCGGAAGTGTGGAAGGCAGTTTTGGGGGGTGTGTATCGCTAGGTATCACATCCCAGCCGTTTGGGGGATTGTGTCTGAATGGAATGTTTTGTCTGAATGGATTTTATGTGTTATGGTGTGAGGTCTCCAGGATCTGTGTGCCTATGTGTCAGGGTGTGCATTTTCTGAGCTTTTAGAGCTTTTGTGTTCCTGAATGTGCCTTCTCTTTGGGGGTACCTGCATCCTAGGGTGTGAAGTCTCTGAGCTGTTTGTGATTCTGGTTTCCAAACTGTGGTGTCTCTGGCTTACTTGGTGTTGGGGGATGGGGGTGGGGAGGCAGCTATGTCTTAAGGTGTAAAGTGTTTGAGTCTTTGTCCACGGTGTAGGGTCTCTGATTTGTCTGGAAACTTTATCTTTTTTAAAAAGATTTATTTATTTATTCAAAAGTCAGTTACACAGAGAGAGAAGGAGAGGCAGAGAGAGAGAGAGAAAGAGAGAGAGAGAGAGAGGGAGAGGTCTTCCACCTGGTGGTTCACTCCTTAATTGGCCGCAACAGCCGGAACTGTGCCGATCCGAAGCCAGGAGCTAGGTTCTTCCTCCAGGTCTCCCATGCGGGTGCAGGGGCCCAAGGACTTGGGCCATCTTCTACTGCTTTCCCAGGCCATAGCAGAGAGCTGGATGGGAAGTGGAGCAGCTGGGACTCGAACCGGTGTCCATACAGGATGCTGACACCTGCTACACCATAGCGCCAGCCCCTGGAAACTATATCTTAAGGTTATATGATGTTTCTGAGTTATTTGAACTTCTGTGTTACTGTTTTGGGGGTCTTTGTATTAAGTTTGGAGGTGTCTTGTGGTTTAAGGGTCTCTAGAGGGTGATGTATATGAACAGTTTTAATTTGGTTCCCAGAGGTGAGCAATGTGGTCTCTTGGGGAGGGACCAGCCTTTGCTACAGTGTTTGTGGTCTCTGTTCTGTTTGGGGGTCTGTGTCTCAAGCTGTGTGTGCTCTCTATAAGGAATTTTGCAGTCTATTCTGAGTTCAGTAAGCTGTTTTTGGTGTCTGTGGGTATCTGAGCTATTTAGGGGTCTGTGTCTCAAGAGTGAAATATCTTCCCTTTGTGAGTGTGAGGTCTCTGTCCATGAACTGTAGATTTTGGAACCTGGCAAACATGATTTCAAAGCCTAGAGCTCCCAAGTCCTGGTTGTGTGATGTTAGGCAAGTCACTTGTCTTCTCAAACCTCAATAGATATAATAATCAATAAAACAGGGCCAGAACACATTTTGGAGAGCATCTTAGCAATGTGAGTAAAGGGTCCCGCTCCCATCCATCCTTCAGCAAGAATTTTCTGAACACCTACTATGTGCCTGGGTACTATCCGAGGTTCTGGAGATGCAACAGAGAACAAAACCAAAGTCATAGATGTGGTCAGTAAATACAAAGGTAATTCAGAAAGTTCATTGAAAAACAGAATTAAAATATGTTTATTTTGGCTCAAAAAAATGAAATCCATGCATACTGCACTGGCCCTGGGTGAGGAAGCTCTTGGTGTGTTCCTGGGTAGCATGCAGTCCTGCAGTAGTGGTAAAGTCTCACGCGGGTTTGGCACGTGGCACTCACTGAAAGCGTCTGGTGTCCACAGCTCTATTTCTCCCAAAGCCTGTGAGGGAGGTGGGGTTAGCCCTACGTTCCAGATGAAGGACTTGAGCCTGCTCACCTGCCCACACCTGACACCCCTAAGGCAGGGGTGACTCTCTGTTGCACCATGGGAGACAGAGGGTGTGAGCCTCACAGCTGGAGGAGGATGCCTCCACACTGAGTGCCAACCAGGCAGCCAGTGTAAAGGATTCGTGACAGGATGGGGACCCTGGCCATCACCGCATTTCTACTTCCGACAGAGGGCAGGACTTCTGGGAAAAGGAACTGAGGTGGAAGATAGAGGAAGAAAGGAGGGACAGTGAGGAAATACATGCTGGCTTCATAGTATTACCAGGACTTGGCCCAATAATAAATGAACCTTTTAAGAGCTAGTCACTCCTCCTCCCTTTTGTGCCTGAGCAGTTTGGTCCTAAAGCCATTCAGTGAGGCAGGGCGAGGCAAGCGTCTGTGTGTACAGGGGCATCCTAGCTTGGAGAATCAGAGCCCAAGCACACTGAGGAGGACATCTAAACCTAGGGACACCTGGAGTGGGTGTCGGGCCCAAGATGGTAAGGAGCACATGCTGGGAGTTGAGGAGAGGAGGCTAATTGTGTTTTAAAAAAAAGATAATGCACATTTTCCATGAACTTTTTTCCCCAAAGAAACCTTTTATTTAAGGAGTACAAATTTCATAAATACAACTTTAGGAATATAGTGATTCTTCCCACCATACCTACCCTCCAAATCTCACTCCCACCCTACCTCCTCCTCCCTCTCCCATTCCCAGTCCCATTCTCCAGGCTAATTGTCTTAAGAATTCTAACTTAAAGGCAGCGCGGAGATCCAGGGTCAGGAAGAACTCTGTATAGAGACGGAGGGCTTATGCGTTGTTGGGCTTCATCAACAAAGTGAATGTATTGAGGAAAACAGAAGCTAAGTCTCTCTCTCTCACTTTTAGAAAAAGAAATTTCAAATATGGAAAGGAGGAAAACTGGAACACTGAGGTGATATACTGGAATTGGAGAGCTACACCTAAACTCGTGGTTTGCAATATATAGATGTGAGTATATGGATATGTGGATGTGCACAGATACATGTGTGTGTATGTGTACATGTATCTATTCCAAACGTCCTGGAAAAAGCAATACCCCAATAGCAATAAGCACACTGACTCCCAGATGTTGGTTTCTTTTTTTAAAATTATTTATTTATTTGAAAGTCAGTTACACAGGGAGAGGAGATGCAGGGTAGAGCGAGAGGGAGGTCTTCCATCCAATGGTTCACTCCCCAATGGGCTGCAATGGCTGGAGCTGTGCCGATCTGAAGCCAAGAGCCAGGAGCTTCCTCTGAGTCTCCCACGTGGGTGCAGGGGGCCCAAACACCTGGGCCATCTTCTACTGCTTTCCCAGGCCATAGCAGAGAGCTGGATCGGAAGTGGAGCAGCCGGGTCTTGAACTGGTGCCCATATGGGATGCTGGTGCTTCAGGCCAGGGCGTTAAGCCACTGTGCCGCAGTGCCGGCCTTTTTTTTTTTTTTTTTTTTTTTTGGTTTCTAAGTGCCATTCTTCCCCCCTTCCCCAAAAGGGAGCCAGGGCTCATTTGAGAAGTGATTGAGTCCAGGGCTGAGGGAAGGAAAGGATAAGATGAGCTTTAACTGTGGTGTCAGCAATAAGGGAATATCAAGGACTGATTGTAGACATGTAAGTTAAACACAGCAACCAGCTCAAAGAGGCTCCCTGCTAGCAAAAGTGGGGATAATTTTAGCATCGAAATAATGATGGTAATGGATTGTACCCCACTGAATAAAATGGGAAAGACTGGGTCAATACTGACACAATTAAGTGAACAAATCAATTGCAAGTTTGATGAAGAATGGAATATTTAAAATATGTGTCAGTCAAGTTGGAAAAGTGCATGTTTAAGCACATATGCCACCTTCATGAAGTGATCCAAATGAACACCACGAGGGATAAGACAAATCAAAGTCACGTGCCACGCAATAGGAAACAATGAAAACAGAGCATCATGTATGCAAAATTCTGGCCAACGATGCGTAACTGGAATCTGAAACGTGGGACAAACCCAGGCCTGGGGGTACTGTAGTTGCCCAGAGTGCCAAGGCCATGAAAGTCAGGAAAAAATGGAGGAACTATTCCAGATAAAAGGACATTAGAGACATGGTAACTAAATGCAACACGTGATTCTGAGCTACATCCTTGTGCTATATATAAACTGCATTGTTAGGAAAATTGGTAAATTGTAATGGGTCTCAGGATCAGGTGGCTGTACTGTAGCAGTGGTAACTTCCTGATTTTGAGTTTAATCATCCTCTTTCTTTCCCCATATGCAGCAGTGTCTAGTCTAAGATGAGGCCAGGTGCAAGACATTTTTTTTTTCCTTTCGTTGAGAGAAGAGCAGTGAGAGGCTGGCGAGGCCCCCTGGTGGCTGTGGTCCTGCTGTGAGCTCCCCTCAGTGGCCGGTACTGCTCAGCCATGGACTGTTCAGCTTTCTGCAATACCGGCCTTTGCCAGCAGGAGGCGACTCACCTCCCAAACCGGGAAGGCCTCAGAAGACAGAGGAAGGAAGAAGAAGGACAGAGGTTCAACCTTCCCTCCAAGTGGGGCCACAGGCCTCTGGGTGCATGAGCCCCAGGCTGCGGTGTCCCTTGGTGCCTCCCTCTCTGTGTGTGGACAGGTGAGGGCAGCCTAGGGCTGGCTTTCTCCCTTCCTCCTGCAGGGCCAAGGATTTAGTCAGTGCTGTTCAGGGTTTTCTGCAGATAGTCTTCTTCTTCCATCTACCAGGAGCTCATTTACATAGTTAAAGGGAGATTCTCATCTGTTTAATGTTTTCTACTTAAAGTTTGCATTATAGGCTCTGTTCTGTAAGATACACTGGCTCAGCAACCTGGATGTCAGGGCACTTTGTACTACAGCTTAGTTGGTCCTGAGAGCACAGGCTTGGATCCCACAGGCCCTGGGGACAGTCCCAGCAGAGCCTGGGGTTTAGGAACCGACCACTAAACCCTCCACTCTCAAAAGCCAGATCCTGGCCAGCTGCCCTCTGCCTGCACCCAGTCCCTTGAATGCCCAGAACCTGAATGCTGGGTCTAGAACTCCTGGTTGGGATCTGCAGTGCACCAGGCCTGCTGGGGTGGGGGAGACCAAGGTCAGGAGGGTCCATCGGAAAGGAGGCAGCAGAACCTCTCCATGCGGCTTGAGGGATGGGCAGCATGGGGAGGGGAGTGCTCCCCCACTACCTGCTCAATGAGCTGTACAGCTGTGGCCCCGTTCCTGCCCCCTGTGAACCTGTTTCCTCCCCTGCACAAGGGGTGTAATTACACGCCCAGCCTGCAGGGGGCGCTCCTGAGCGGAGGGGCACTGAAGCTATGGGTAAGCAGATTTGTGGAGGCTCAGAGTTAGTAGAGGACTGACTTGGGCCTACCTTCCTGGGAATGCTCAGGGCAGTCAGGCAGGGCGAAGCTCTGAGGCTGTGAAGGGAGCCATGGGCCTGGGGACCAGGATGGGCATCTCTGGCATGCTCTTTGGTGGCCAACAGTGTCACTGGCTCTTTTCTGTTTGTCTTCATCTCTATGGCAAGGACCAGTTCAGTGAGCGCATTGCCCCATTGGTTCCTGCAACCCACAGGCAGTCACAGAGCCATGAGTCATCACCACCAGGGCCCCAGGTTAACACTTGGGGGATTCGTTTCACAAGATGACTTGTATGAGGTGTCATGATTTAATATCACCACTGTGTACTTAGGTGTTCCCCTACTGGATGGCTATTGTTTGATTTACATTTTAGCATCATATACTAGCTCAGGTGAGCATTCTTACTCATACATGTAAACCTGGGAGAGATACAGGAATGCTCATGTAGTAACCCTGCTTGTAATAGCAAACAAAAAAACAGAATTAGAAATAGGTAGCCAGCGTTGTGGTGCAGCAGGTTAAGCTGCCATCTGCAGTGCCGGCATCCCATATGGGCGCCAGTTTGAGTCCCCAGCTACTTCACTTGCAATCCAGCTCCTTGCTAATGTTCCTGCAAAAAGCAGAGGAGGATGGCCCAAATGCTTGGGCCCCTGCACCCACATGAGAGACCCGGATGAAGCTCCCAGATGAAGCTCCTGGCTTCTGGCTTCAGCCTGGCCATTGTGGCCATTTAGGGAGTGAACCAGTAGATGGAAGACCTCTCTGTCTCTCCCCACCCCGTTCTCTGTAACTCTGCTTTTCAAATAAATAAATAAATGCAAAAATCTTAAGGAAAAAAACCTAGAAACAGCCCAGTTACACATCCATAATGAATGCATAGGTAAATTGTGTTATGTTGACACCATGGAATACTACATAGCCATGAGAATCAGTGATAATCAATGAACTAAGACACAGGGATAATGTTAAGGGAAAGAAGCCAGATACTAAAGAGGACTTGCTACCTGATTCTCTTATGTAGGGTTTAAAGCTAAATGAACCTAGTGTTTAGGTATACATATGGCTGTGTTAAAATAGTTTTGCAGAAAACAAGGATTCTCATTTGTCTGATAGGCATATTTTTATCTTAAGTTATTAATAGAGGGAAATGAGGAGATGTTTTTTATTTTTTTGGAGATGTTTATTTAAGGGTACAATGTTTGGTTATAAGACGTGTAACTTGGGGCCGGCGCTGTGGCACAGCGGGTTAAAGCCCTGGCCTGAAGCACCGGCATCCTCTATGGGTGCCGGTTCAAGACCCGGCTGCTCCACTTCCGATCCAGCTCTCTGCTATGGCCTGGGAAAGCAGTAGAAGATGGCCCAGGTGCTTGGGCCCCTGCACCCACGTGGGAGACCTGGAAGAAGTTCCTGGTTCCTGGCTTCGGATCGGCGCAGCTCTGGCCATTGCGGCCAATTGGGGAGTGAACCAGCGGATGGAAGATCTCTCTCTCTCTCTGCCTGTGCCTCTCTCTGTGTAACTGGCTTTCAAATAAATGAATATATATTTTTTTAAAAAAGACATGTAACTTATAGGTATCTAATGTATAGCATGGTGACAGTAGTTAATACTGTATTGTTTACTTGGAATTTGCTAATAGAGTGGATTTTAAGTGTCCTTACCACCCACCCACCCCACCACACACAAATGGTAACTATGGATGTGTTTATTTATTTGACTGTGGTAATCACCACATAATGTGTGTGTGTGTAGCATCAACTTGTTGTACACCTTGAATGTATACAAGTTTTATTTTTCAATTAAATGATTTTTTTAAAAAAATCACAAAAGAGGCTGGCGCCGCGGCTCACTAGGCTAATCCTCCGCCTGCGGCGCCAGCACCCTGGGTTCTAGTCCCGGTTGGGGCGCCGGATTCTGTCCCGGTTGCCCCTCTTCCTGTCCAGCTCTCTGCTGTGGCCAGGCAGTGCAGTGGAGGATGGCCCAAGTGCTTGGGCCCTGCACCCCATGGGAGACCAGGAGAAGCACCTGGCTCCTGCCATTGGATCAGCGTGGTGCGCCAGCCGCAGTGCGCCGGCCGTGGCAGCCATTGGAGGGTGAACCAACGGCAAAGGAAGACCTTTCTGTCTGTCTCTCTCTTACTGTCCACTCTGCCTGTCAAAAAAAATTAAAAATTTTTAAAAATCGCAAAAGATCATACAGTAAAGTTGACATTCGGAGTATTCAGTTCTATAAGTTGGAATACATGTATAGATTCCTATAACCACCAGCACAATCAGAAAACACAAATATATTCCCTACCTCAAAGAACTCCCTTTAGCTACTACCCCCATCCTTAAGCCCTAGTGATCTATTTTTTCATCACTCTACTTTTGTCATATCACTGTACTTTTGTCATTTTAGGAGTGCTATATACATGGAATATAGCATGTAATCTTTTAAGACTGGCTCCTTCACTCAGCATAATGTGTATGAGTTTCATGCATGTTCTATGCATCATTATAGTTCATTCTTTTATTGCTGGGTAATATTCATTTTGTGTATGTACCACAGTTTGTTTAGCCATTGCCCATTTAAGGACATTTGGGTTGTTACTTGTTGTTAGTGATATGAGTAGTGCTGCCATAAATATTTGTAGAGATGTTTTGTGTGAACACAAGTTTTTATTCCTCCTGGAAAAATAGTATAGATTTCTAATTGTTCAAACAGCATTTGGAAAGATTATCTTTTCTCCATTGTATTGGATAAAATTCTACAATATTCTTCACACAAATGTGGCCAACTGATTTTTTAAAGATTTATTTATATATTTGAAAGAGTTACAGAGAGAGAGAGAGAGAGAATCTTCCACCCACTGGTTTACTTCCCAGATGACCACAAGGGCCATGGCTGGGCCAGGCTGAAGCCAGGAACTTCATCTAAGTTTCCCACATGGGTGCAAGGACCCAAGCACTTGGGCCATTTTCTACTACTTTTCCCAGGTGCATTAGCAGGGAGCTGGATCAGAAGTGGAGCAGCCAGGACTTCAATCAGCACCCATATGGGATGCTGGCAACGCAAGTGGTAGCTTTACCTGCTTTGCCACGATGCCAGTCCTGGCCAATTGATGTTTACGGAGGTTTGTTTATCTGTTTGCCAATATGATGTTGTCTTGATTACTATAGTCTCATGGCAAATCTTCACTTGATTTTAGCCAAAAGGCCGAGAAGCTATGGCAGATCTTAAAATTGGTGTTATTCTTCCAATTTTGTCCTTTAAAAAAAAACCAAAAAGATTTATTTATTTATTTGAAAGAGTTACACAAAGAGAGGAAGAGAGAGAGAGAACTTCCATCTGCTGATTCACTCCCCAAATTGCCACAGTGTCCAGGGCTGGGCCAAGCCAAATCCAGGAGCTTCTTCCAGGTCTCCCTCGTGGGTGCAGGGGCCCAAGCACTTGGGCCATCTGCTGCTGCCTTCCCAGGCACATAAGCAGGGAGCTGCATCGGAAATGGAACAGCTAGGTCTCAAACCAGTACACATATAGGATTCTAGCATCGTAGGCAGCAGCTTTACCCACTATACCATGATGCTGGCCCCCACTGTTGGCCTTTTTAAATATTTTATTTATTTATTTATTTGAGAGGCAGAGTTACAGATGGAGAGAGGGAGAGACAGAGAGAAAGCTCTTCCATCTGCTGGTTCATGCCCTGACTGGCTGTAACAGCTAGAGATGGGCAGATGCGAAGCCAGGAATCAGGGGCTTCTTCTGGGTCTTCCACTTGAGTGCAGAGGCCCAAGGACTTGGGCCATCTTCTACTGCTTTCCCAGGCCATAGACAGAGAGCTGGATCAGAAATGGTGCAGGGGACTTGAACCAGCTCCCTTATGGTATGCTAGCACCACAGGCAGAGGCTTAACCTACTACGCCACAGCACCAACCCCTCCACATACATTTTTTTTTAAGATTTATTTTATTTATTTGAAATACAGAGTTACAGAGACAGATAGAGACAGAGAGAGAGGCCTTCCATCCGCTGGTTCACTCCCCAGATGGCCGCAATGGCCGGAGCTACGCTGATCCGAAGCCAGGAGCCAGGAGCTTCTTCTAGGTCTCCCACGTGGGTGCAGGGGCCCAAGGACTTGGGCCATCTTCTACTGCTTTCCCAGGCAATAGCAGAGAGCTGGATTGGAAGAGGAGAAGCCAGACTAGAACCGGCATGCCTATGGGATGCCGGAGCTTCAGGCTAGGGCATTAACCTGCTGTGCCACAGCGCCAGCCGCTCCACATACATTTTTAATCAGTTACTCCTGCTGAGATTTTTAATTGGAATTGTATTGTCTGTAAGTTAATTTAGGGAATATTGATAATTATATTGAGTCTGTCAACTCTTGAGCACAGTATGTAGTTCCATTTATTTGTATCTTTAATAAGCTTCTTGTAGATTTTTAAAAGATTTATTTATTTATTCAAATGAAACAGTGACAGAGAAAGAAGAGGCAAAGACAGAGAGAGATCTTTCATCCACTAGTTCACTTCCCAAATACCCACAACAGCTGGGTCTGCACTAGGCTGAAGACAGGACGCAGGAACTCCATTCAGGTCTCCGACATAGGTGGCAGGAACCCAAGTACTTGGGTTATCACCTGTGGCGTCCCAGGTACGTTAGCAGGAAACTGGATGGAAACTGGAGGCGGGACTTGATCCCAGGAACCCTGATATGGGATGGAAGCATCCCAAGCAACAGCTTAACTCAGTGTGCCACAACGCCTTCTCCTCTAATACTTTTCAGTATATAGATCCTGCACATATTTTCTAAGGCTTTTGGGGAAGCTATTGTAAATGGTATGTGTATATATTTTGGTTTTTTATTTTAAGATTTATTTATTTATTTGAAAGGCAGAGTTACAGAGAGGGAGGGAGAGAAAGAGAGAGAGAAGGAGAGAAAGGGGGGGGGAGAGAGAGAGAGAGAGAGAGAGAGAGAGATCTTCCATCCGCTGATTCACTCCTCAAATAGCCAATAATGGCCAGAGCTGCGATGATCTGAAGCCAGGAGACAGGAGCTTCTTCCAGATCTCCCACATGAGTACAGGTGCCCAAAGACTTGGGCCATCTTCTACAGCTTTTCCAGGCTATAGCAGAGAGCTGGATCAGAAGTGGAGCAGCCAGGATGTGAACCAGTGCCTGTATGGGATGCTGGTACCTATGCCTCAGCACCAGCCCCTGTGTTTTGTTTTTTAAATTTAGGTTTCTGGGGCTGGCATTGTGGTGCAGCAGGTTAGTCAGCTGCCTGGGATGTTGGCATCCCATATGAGGTTTCAAGTCCCTGCTAATGCAACTGGGAAAGCAGCAGAGGATGACCCAAATGCTTGGGCCCCTGCACCCACATGGGAGACTCAGAAGAGGCTGCTGGCTGCTGGCTCCTGGCTTTGGCGTGGCTCAGCCCCAGCAGTTGCAGCCATTTGAGGAGTGAACCAGCAGACGGAAGATCTCTGTCTCTCCCGCCCTCTCTCCAACTCTGCTTTTCAAATAAATAAAATAAATCTGGTTTCCAGTTGTTCATTGCTAGAATGTAGAAGTACATTTTATTTTTTTATATTGAACTTATATCCTTTAACAAAGCTAAACTCAGTTATATGTCTTAGGAATTTTATAGATTTCATTTGGATTTTTATATATAGACAAGCGTGTCATCTATGAATTGGAGCCCTTCCCAATCTGTAAGCCATATATTTATTTTTCTTTCCTTGCTGGAGTGGCTGGGACCTCCAGGAAGTCAGAGTGGAAATATTTGCTTCATTCCTGACCTTAGGTGGAAAAGAAAACATTTAATCTTTATTAAGTATGATAGAAGATATGGATATTTGTGTAGTTGTTCTGTAACAAGATAATTCTTTTCTTTTTAAAGAAAAATCTACTTACTTATCTGAAAGGCAGAGTGACAGGGAGAAAGAGAGTTTTTTTGTTTGTTTGTTTGTTTTTTTTTTACAGGCAGAGTGGACAGTGAGAGAGACAGAGAGAAAGGTCTTCCTTTTTTCCGTTGGTTCACCCTCCAATGGCTGCTACGGCCAGTGTGCTGTGGCCAGCGCACTGCGCTGATACGAAGCCAGGAGCCAGGTGCTTCTCCTGGTCTCCCATGCGGGTGCAGGGCCCAAGCACTTGGGCCATCCTCCACTGCACTCCCAGGCCACAGCAGAGAGCTGGAGAGGAAGAGAGGCAACCGGAACAGAATCTGGCGCCCGGACCAGGACTAGAACCTGGGGTGCTGGCTACGCTAGGCGGAGGATTAGCCTATTGAGCTGCGGCGTCGGCCCCATAGTTATTTGATAATATGTGGGGAGCAACTCGGACTAGACTGTTACTGGAATTAAGACTTATTCTATGCATCTGCTCTCCCACAATATGGCGCTGAGAAGGGAGAAACAGCTTCTACACAGCTGCCTCCAGTTCAACCAATAAACTGTAGGACCTGCTCCTGATTGGAGGAGAGCAGCATACTCGGCGTGTGGGTAGCAGAGTTGGGATTGGTGGAAGAGGACTATAAAGGAGGAGAGAGACAACATGCACCAGGAACATCTAAGGGGAACATCTATCTGAAGGAACACCTGTGCAGCCCCCGAGAGAGCCGGCCGGCGGTGTGCCGCTCCCCCGCGGAAGTGGGGAATGTGGCAGGGGGAACCACCCTTCCACGGAGGTGGAAGGGACGGTAGCCAACCCGGGAAGAACCAGCAGCAAACCCGGGGAGGGCCGAGCAGACAAAAGAACAGCGCAGGGTCCTGTGTCGTTCCTCCACGAAGAGGGGGAGCGACATAATGGTGCCGTGACTTGGATATGAAGCCTAGGCAGGGTTTAGTGTCGTTCCTCCATGAAGAGGGGGAGCGACAATAATATAAATTTTTCACCAACTTTTTAAAGACCCTTCATGTAGTAGATAGCATTGATTGACTTTTGAATATTGTGATACCTTGGCATTTCAGGAATAAACCCCATTTGGTCAGGATTTATTCTTTTTTCTATATTATTCGATTTAGCTTGCTAATTCTTTTGAGCATTTTCCATATATGTGTTCATGGAGGAAATTGGAGCATGGTTTTTTTCTTCTACTGATTTTAGTAAAACTGTGGAGAAGTGTTCTTATTCTTCTCTTTCTTTGAAGAAATTGTGTAGAATTGCTATTTCTTCTTAAATTTTTGGTAGGACTTTTCCAGGGAAACCATCTGTGCCTGGAGACTTTTTTTTTAAAGTTTCCAACTGCAAATTTGATTTTCAAATAGATATACATCTATTCAAACTATCTATTTAGAGGAGCTTTTGGGAGTTTGTCTTTCAAGCAATTGTCCCGTTTCCTCTAGGCTGCCAAATGTATGTGTGCACAGAGTTGTTCCTAAGATCCTGTTGGTTTTTTTAATTTTTATTTGCTTATTATCTGAAGTGTAGAGGACACTGGATTGGGCCCTCCAGCCACTTAGAAGTTACTTCATTTCCACAAGTGTCGACTTGTGCCTCCTATATGTCATCCTCTGCTCTCTCCTGAGGACACAGGGATGTAGTGGGTGTGTTTCCACCCTTCTGGGAAGGACCCCTGAATCTGCTGAGGAAGAAGGTCTGGAAACAGAACTTCGGTGCAGTAGCAGCCTTCAGCATAGCTGGTGTGTCCATCAGTTCCCAAGAAACTGCAAGATGAACATCTCCCTGTTGATCATCCCCACTGATTAACAGCTTATCCTGGAAAGATCCTTTGGGTTTGTACATTGGATTTCCCTCATCATATTTCCTCAAGACATGTACAGCTAGAAAATAGTGGTACTGATATGTTGGATCAAACTGGAATCCAAAAGAGAATTGCCTTCAATAATGTGATTTCCCCAAGCAATTCATCTTTAAAAAAATATATATTTTATTTATTTATTTGAGAGGCAGAATTACAGAGAGGGAGAGACAGAGAGAAAGGTCTTCCATCCACTGATTCACTCCCCAAATGGCCACAATGGCCAAACGTGAGCCTATTTGAAGCCAGGAGCTTCTTCTGAGTCTCCCACGTGGGTGCAGGGACCCAAGAACTTGGACCATCTTCTGCTGCTTTCCCAGGCCATCACAGAGAGCTGGATTGGAAGAGGAGCAGCTGGGTCTGGAACCAGCACCCATATGGGATGCTGGCACTGTAGGCAGAGGCTTAGCCTACTATGCTACAGCGCCGGCCCCAATTAGGATTTGTAATTGTCCAGATGAGCAACATTTTAAGCTTCCCTCTATGGAAAAAAATGATTTGTACCCCTCAACTCCCAAATGCTGGTAGTCTACATTAATCATTATAACACCCATAAATGCCCTCTGAAATTTCTTTGTGGGCCATAATGATACACTGGTTATAAGCTTCAGGTTTAGGATTTTAAAAACTGTCCTCAATATCTCAGGCATGGAAAGCCAAGACACTATGGCAAAAAATGACCTAAATGAAAGATCTCTGTGAGTGAGATCTCAGTAGAAAGAACGGGCCATCAAAGAACAAGGTACCTTTCTCTGAAGGGAGGAGAGAACTTCCACTTTGATTATGGCCTTGTCTAAATAATGTTGGAGTTTGTGAACTCAAGAGGCTTCCCTAGCCTTGGCAGTTCATAACAAGAGCTTTGGGTGATTACTAACGTCATAAATAAGAGTGTCAATTGTTAAATCAACAACAGGAGTCACTGTGCACCTTCTCCCCATGTAGGATCTCTGTCCTTAATGTGTTATACTATAAGAATTAACAGTATAACTAGTATTCAACAGTACTTTATACTTTGTGTGTCTCTGTGGGTGCAGTCTGTTGAAATCTTTACTTAGTATATACTAGTTGATCTTCTGTACATAAAGACAATTAAAAATAAATCTTAATGAAGACTAGGATGGGAGAGAGAGTAGGAGATGGGATGGTTTGCTGGTGGGAGGGTGGTTATGGGGGGAAGAACCGTTATAATCCAAAAGTTGTACTTTTGAAATTTATATTTATTAAATAAAAGTTTTCTATTAAAAGATAAATAAATAAAAAACTGTCCTCAAGTTTCTGATTCACATCAGAAGGAATGTTGCAGTTGGTATCAGGACTCAGTGCAGAGGAAATTACATGGCAGCGTGGAGAAGGACACACCATTCCCCAGGAAGGACAGTGGGCACCTTCCTCGTCTGTCCTGCTTTCTGTGATAAGGGGTGGGGGGTATTCGGGGACAGGTGGGGAGTGAGGTGAAGCTTCCTTTCAAAGATAAACCACTCTGGGGCCAGCGCTGTGGTGTAGCAGTTAAAGCCACTGCCTGCAGTTCTGGCATCCCATATGGGTGCCAGTTCAACTCCCGGCTGCTCCACTTCCAATCCAGCTCTCTGCTATGGCCTGGGAAAGCCATAGAAGATGGCTCAGGTCCTTGGGCCCCTGCACCTGCATGGGAGACCCGGAAGAAGCAGCCAGTTGGGGAGTGAACCAGCGGATGGAAGACCTCTCTCTCTGCCTCTCCTTCTCTGTGTAACTCTGACTTTTAAATAAATAAATAAATCTTAAAAAAAAAAAAAAGATAAACCAGTGCCATAGCTCACTGATGCTCAAGATGGCTATGTGGTTCTTTGTGCCTCTTTCCAGGTTGGGATACTAGAGGAAGTGGTTGTGCTAGGTCTTTAAGCTCTCCTGGTAAGCTTCCTGGTGTGGGATGGCAGATGAGATTAGGAAATGGATAGTCAAAAGAAGAAGGGAGCAGGTACGCTCAGGTGATAGGTAGCTTTGGTTGAGTTGAAAGGAAGACATTTGTCCTAAGTTCTGCTGTTGCTCTAGGCTTTGTGTGGAATGACAGGGTGGTATAAGACACATGCTGGTAAGAGGTGGCCCTGAGAAAAGTCAAAGCCATTTACAGATTCAAAAGATTAGTCCCTGCCCCCCATCTCCATTCATCACCCATAAAAAGAAGTGATTTGAAATAAACTGAAGTTCAAGGAGAAAATACTGTCAGGGTTGTGATGTCTTTTCAAGAGAGCCATTGCCCTACCTCTACCCTGTCCTTGTGACTCGTACACTGTGTTCCAGGAATGGTCCACGTGTTGGAGACAACCCTGCCACTGAAGGGATTTAATAAAGTCCCCTGAAATTTTCCTAGGCAGAGCTGTAAAATCTCAGAATCTAAGAGATCATTCCAGCCACACTAAATGGGACTCACAGGGTGAGTCACAGAATTCATATTTTTAAAAAAGTCCCTGGGTTCTGACTTACTTGAAAATCTGTCTCAGACCTACTACTAGAGCAGGCAAATAGTCTTATTTGTCCCAGCTACCAAGCTTCTTTCTCCACTGTGAGGGTGTGGATATGACAAAGGTTTGGTGTGGACTCTGAAGCACAAACCAAAGACCTTCAGTTTAGGAGACTCAGCAACAGCCTGTTACAATAAGGAGGCTCTCAGACCAGTGTCTCCAAATAATATCCAGACTCTAATCCTTTAAAGTGTCCATGTCTAAAAGAATTCTGAGAAAAACAAATTTCTGACTGTGCAGGCCCATGCTGAAATTTTAAAAAGAAAATTGGTTTATTTGAAAGGCAGAGATACAGAGAGATAGGAAGAGAGAGAGCTCTTCCATTTACTGGTTCATTCCCCAGATGGCTGCAATGGCTGGGGCTGGGCCAGGCTGAAGCCAGGAGCCAGAACTCCATCTGGATGGCATAGCAGGTAAAGCCACCGCCTGCAGTTTCAGCACCCCAAATGGGGGCTAGATCAAGTCCCAGCTGCTCCTCTTCTGATCCAGCTCGCTGCTGTGGCCTGGGAGAGCAGTGGAAGGTGGCCCATGTTCTTGGGCCCCTGCATTCGTGTGGGAGACCTGGAAGAAGCTCCTGGCTTCTGGCTTTGGATCTGTTCAGTTCCGGCCATTGTGGCCAATTGGGGATTGAACCAACAGATGAAAGACACACACACACTCACTCTCTCTCTCTCTCTCTCTCTCTCTCTCTGCCTCTCCTTCTCTCTGTGTGTAACTCTTTCAAATAAAATAAATCTTTTTTAAAAAATAAAATGTGAATGAAAACTTCTCTAGGGCATTTGAATTCTAAAGACCTCACGATGTGATTTGTATAATGCTTTGGAAAAGGGAAGTGGTCACTGGATAATGACAGAACATACACATATACAAATTGAAAAACATTTGAAAGCATTTTAAAGACCCAAAGAACTTCATCTTATGGATCCTTTTGGGGACATTAATTCTGTCTGCCAACCTTCCTGCATCAGATTGTCAAGATCCAAGATTGGTGAAGACAGGAAACTGTGGGCAAACTTGCATCAGTGACAGTTTATTTCTTGTATAATTTTCACAATCAGACTTTTTTTAATCTTGTTTATTATTTCTGCCAATAATATCCTTTATGGATCAAATGAATATTGATGATATCAGTATTTTCTAAGCTAAATCATAAGGAGAAAGTAAACTTTTTTTTCAGATTGGAAGTCTGAGGAAAGGGGAAAAGAGGAGAGAGGATGGAGTGTGAGAAGAGGACGTCGAGGTTATGAGGGAGCAGTGAGAGATGTCTGAGAGGGTAAAAGGGAAGAGGAACAATGGGGAAAGGCAGAAAACAGATGAGCTAGTGTTGTGGCACAGTGCATTAAGCCACCTCCTGTGATGCCAGCATCCCATGTGGGTGCTAGCTTGAGTCCTGGCTGCTCCACTTCCAATCCAGCTCCCTGCTAATCTGACTGGGAAAGCAGCAGAAGACAGCCTGTGTACTTGAGCCCCTGGTACTTGGCTTTGGACTGGCCATCCCCAGCTATTATAGCCATTTGGGGAGTGGTTGGAGGATGTCTGTCTGTCTCTCCCTCTCTCTCTCTGTAACTCTGCTTTCAAATAAATAAATATTGTTTTGTAAAAAAAAAAGTGAAATCTCAGGGCCAGTGTTGTGGCGTGATGGATAAAGTAGCGATCAGCACTGCTGGCATCCCATACAGGTGCCAGTTTGAGTCCCAGCTGCTCCTCTTCTGATCCTGCTCTCTGCTGTGGCCTGGGAAAGCAGAAGATGATGGCTCAAGTCCTTGAGCCCCTGCACCCACGTGGGAAACCCGGAGGAAGCTCCTGGCTCCTGGCTCCAGATTGGCACATCTCCGGCCATTGTGGGCAACTGGGGAGTGAACCAGCAAATGGAAGAGTCTCATTCTCATTCTCTCTCTCTCTCTCTGCTTCTCCTCTCTCTGTGTAACTCTTTCAAATAAATAAACAAATCTTTTTTAAAAAAGTGAAATGAAACATAAGATTTAAAAGCTCAGCCAGCGCCGTGGCTCACTAGGCTAATCCTCCCCCAGTTCTAGTCCCGGTCGGGGCGCCAGATTCTGTCCAGGTTGCTCCTCTTCCAGTCCAGCTCTCTGCTGTGGCCTGGGAGGGCAGTGGAGGATGGCCCAAGTACTTGGGCCCTGCACCCGCATGGGAGACCAGGAGGAAGCACCTGGCTCCTGGCTTCGGATTGGTGCAGCGTGCCGGCCGCAATGCACTGGCCGTAGCGGCCACTTGGGGGTGACCCAATGGAAAAAGGAAGACCTTTCTCTCTTTCTCTCTCTCTCTCTCTCTCTCTCTGTCTAACCCTGCCTGTCAAAAAAAAAAAAAAGATTTAAAAAAGCTCACACTTCTGGATACTTGTTGTAGTCCACACATTGTTTTTAGTGTTCATTCATTCTCTCCTTCCCACTCCTCCCTCCTTTCTCTTTCTCTCTTTCTCTCTTTCTCTCTTTCTCTCTTTCTTTCTCTCTCTCTCTCTCTCTCCTTCTCTCTTTGCATGCATTCACACACACACATTTACACAAGGGTTCTTCCAAAAGTTCATGGAAAATGGAATTAAAAGATAAGATTATTTTGGTGCCAGAAACTCCAAAATCCATGTGCACTTTTTCATTACATGCATTTTCTATGAACTTTTTGAGGATGCCCTGTGTGCATGGAGTTCAAACATTTTTGCACCAAGATAAACATTTTTTAATCCCATTATCCGTGAACTCTATGGAGTTCCTCATATGTTAAAGTCACTGGGGCTGGCGCTATGGCATAGCAGGTAAAAGCACTGCCTGCGGTACCAGCATCCCATATGGGCACCAGTTCAGGTTGCGGCTGCTCCACTTCTGATCCAGCTCTCTGCTGTGGCCTGGGAAAGCAGTAGAGGATGACCCAGGTCCTTGGGCCCCTGCACCCATGTGGGAGACCCGGAAGAATTTCCTGGCTCCTGAAATAAGCTCCTGGCTCCTGGTTTCAGATCGGCGCAGCTCTGGCTATAGCAGCCAATTGGGGAGTAAACCAGCGGATGGAAGACCTCTCTCTCTGCCTTTCCTTCTCTCTTTGTGTAACTCTGACTTTATTGAGAGGTAGTGGGGCCTTTAAGAGGTGTTAGGGATGTGGGGGCACTGCCTTCAAGAAGGGATTAATATAGTTCTCATGAGAGTAGTTACCACAAGAGTGAACAGTCATAAAGCAAGTTTATCTCCCTGTTCTGTCTTGCATGTCAGCCCTTCTGCCTTTTCCACCATGAATTGAAGCAGCATGTGGCACTCACTAGAAGTTGAGCAAATCCTGGTGCCATGCTCTTGGGCTTTCCAGTCTCCCGAACTATGGGCCAAAATAAACCTCTTTATAAATTACCATCTCTCAATTATTCTGTTACAGTGACAGAAAACAGACTAACACAATGCCTATGGCAATACTATCAGGTAAGTACTGTTAATGTTATCTCTTTTTACAGATGAGGAAATGACAGCACATAGAGTTTAAGAGGCTAAGTAATGGGGCCAGTGTTGTGGCATAGCTTGTGACACCAGCATCCCATTTGGGCATTGGTTCGAGTCCCGGCTGCTCCTCTTCAAATCCAGCTCTCTGCTACGACCTGGGAAAGCATCAGAAAATGGCCCAAGTCCTTGGGCCCCTGCACCCATGTGGAGACTCAAAAGAAGCTCCTGGCTCCTGGCTTTGGACTGTCCCAGATCAAACCATTGAAGCAATTTGGGGAGTGAACCAGTGGATGGAAGACTCTCTCTCTGCTTCTGTAACTTCGCCTTTCAAATAAATAAATAAATCTTTAAAAAATTCAAAGAGGCTAAGAACTTGCTCAAAGTTACCTGACTAGCAAGGGCAGAATCAGATTTCTGCCCAGGCTAGAGAGAAACATAAAGAGACACGGAATCCAATCCCAAAGCTCTAGAATGCACTGCAGGGTCAATGTTTTCTGGATCAAAAGGCAGGTGGAAATGTTCAACAGCATTAATCAGATTAATCAGATTCCTTGTGTTTGTGGATGGATTTAATGCAGTGACAGACATAGAAACATCCGTAGGCTTACTATTCAAATGGCTGCAACAGCCAGGTCTGGGCCAGGCCGAAGCCAGGAGTCAGGAATTTCATTCTGGTCTCCCATATGGGTGGCAGGGGCCCATGTACTTGGGTCATCTTTTGCTGCCTTCCCAGGTGCGTTAGCAAAAAGCTGGATTAGAAATAGAGAAGCCTGGGGCCAGTGTTGTGGTTTGGTGGGCAAAGCTGCCACCTGGGACACCAGCATCCTGTAGGGGCACTGGTTCAAGTCCCAGCTGCTCCACTTCCTAGTTCTTGGACCCCTGCACTCATGCAGGAGACCCAGAAGAAATTCTTTTTTTTTTTTTTTTATTTTTGACAGGCAGAGTGGACAGTGAGAGAGAGAGAGAGAGAAAGGTCTTCCTTTTGCTGTTGGTTCACCCTCCAATGGCTGGCACATCGCACTGATCCGAAGGCGGGAGCCAGGTGCTTCTCCTGGTCTCCAATGCGGGTGCAGGGCCCAAGCACTTGGGCCATCCTCCACTGCACTCCCTGACCACAGCAGAGAGCTGGCCTGGAAGAGGGGCAACCGGGACAGAATCTGGCACCCCGACCGGGACTAGAACCCGGTGTGCCGGCGCCGCAAGGTGGAGGATTAGCCTATTGAGCCGCGGCGCCGGCCAGAAGAAATTCTTGACTCCTAGCTTTAACCTGGCCCAGCCCTGGCCATTGCAGTCATCTCGGGAGTGAACCCGTGAATGGAAAAATCTGTTTCTGTCTCTCCCTGTCTCTGTAACTGTGCCTTTCAAATAAATAAAAATAAATCTCAAAAAAAAAAGATAAATTTTTCAAAAAAGTGTAGCAGCCAGAACTCAAACCAGTGCTCTGATATGGGATGCCAGCCTCACAGGCAGCAGCTTAACCCACTGCTCCATAATGCTGGCACCAGTGTGAAGTTTAAATAATATGGAGTCGAGGCCAGCGCCGTGGCTCACTTGGTTAATCCTCCACCTGCGGCGCCGGCATCCCATATGGGCACCGGGTTCTAGTCCCAGCTGCTCCTCTTCCAGGCCAGCTCTCTGCTGTGGTCTGGGAAGGCAGTGGAGGATGGCCCAAGTGCTTGGGCCCTGTGCCCGCATGGAAACCAGGAGGAAGCACCTGGCTCCTGGCTTTGGATCGGCGCAGTGCGCCGGCCGTAGCGGCCATTTGGGGTGTGAACCAATGGAAGGAAGACCTTTCTCTCTGTCTCTCTCTCTGTCTATAACTCTACCTGTCAAATTAAAAATAATAATAATAATAATATGGAGTCAATACATGGAAAGCAGGAAGGATGGTTTCTGGTCCACATCAAGCTTTGCATATGTGTTTTCTGCCATCAACATCAGCAGCAACATCCTTGTCAATGTTATCATTATGAAAAATTGCTTTGGAATAATGGTAAACAAATGAAACAGCAGATTTAATGTCATGAAGATATTACCTCTCTCTAATCTCATAATTTTTTAATAAATGCATAGAAAAAGACTAAAAGGTATTATAGTACATATTACATGTTTTTCCATACATGTAAGACTCAGATAATTTTCAAGGAACATTCTTTTCACTGTTTTATTTGCTTTTTAGTCATTATTATAACTCAACCACTATTTCTATTGTAATTTTTCAAAAGTTTTTTCTGAAGACTGTTAAGTGTCTTGTTTTTTAAAGATTTATTTACTTGAAAGGAAGACATACAGAGAGAAAAGGAGGGAGGGGGAGAGAGAGATTTTCCACGTGCTGGTTCACTACCCAAATGGCCGCAACAGCCAGGGCTATGCCAGGCCAAAGCCAGGAGCCAAGAGCTTCTTCTGGGACTCCCATGTGGGTGTAGGGGCCCAAGCAACAGACAGGGCTGGGCCAGACTGGACTCTAAGCAGTGCCCCACAGGGGGTGCCCGCACTGCAGGGAGCATTGTAGACAGTGCCTTAACCAGCTATGCCACAAAGCCAGCCCCTACAAAATTATTTCTTGGATAAGTTGAGAAGAAAGGAAAAAAATGCATATTTGTTTTTTTATATTTATGTAATTGCCTTTACCTGTGATCAGGGGTGATTTGTTTCAGCCAGAAGAACTCCCTTTAGGCTTTCTCATAAGGAAGGTATGTTAGCAACAAGTTCTCTTTGTTTAATGGGAATGACTTTATTTTGTTTTCATGTTAAAGTGATAGTCTTCTGGATAAAGGAGTCTTAATTGACAGTATTTTTCTTTTTTAAAAAACACATATGAATCACTGTGTCATCCAGTTCCTATTCAGAAAAGCTCCAAAAAAAAAAAAAAAAGGAAGAAAAAGCTCTAGTCCATCTTTTATTTTTTTTATAAATTCCTGACATTACATAGCTAAACCTAAATGTATTAATATTCTTTTATGTTTCCATGACAAACAGAAAAATTCATGAACTAAAAAAAAAAAAACACCAAAACCATACAGAGAGAAGCTTATAAAACTAAATATGGATCTCAGCATTTACAGCTAAACAGAGAAAGGAATTAAAATGCTTTAATTTAAAAATCACAGGTGGATAACAAAGTGGGTAGAAACTGAAAGTTTACAGATGATTTAAAACTGGGAATTTCAGACTGTTTAGAAACTACACAGGCAGATCATGGGTGATGGAGAACAACAGAAAGGGATGATGCATGACTCTGCATCATTCTAGTGACGCCCCATGCCACCCATCTCTGAGGAAAATCTGCTGCTGATTAGATTTTTGAGGCAGGCTAATGCTTGCAGCAGATCCGAGTGAGTAACCTGCCTGTCAGTGTTTGCAATTTTGCTCTGCACCCCAGACATCTGATGAATCTCACTGATTTTGGTACGACAGAGTAACCTCAGTCCTTTTTTTTTTTTTTAAGATTTATTCATTTATTTGAAAGAGTTACAGAGGGAGGGAGGCAGAGAGAGAGAATCATCCAGATGTCCGCAACAGCCAGGGCTAGGCCAGACCAAAGCCAAGAGCCAGGAGCTTCTTCCAGGTCTCCCACATGGGTGGCAGGGGCCCAAGCACTTGGGCCATCTTCCACTGCTTTTCCCAGGCCATTAGCAAGGAGCTGGATCAGAAGTGAAGCAGTCAGGACTTGAGCCTGAGCCCATATGGGACGCTGGCCTTGCAGGCAGCAGCTTTACACCCTACACCACAGTGCTGCCAATCCTGTCCCTGTTCTTGGCTTCCCTTTCCCAGTGTGAAACCAACTAGGACAACATGGATAGGAGTCTGTTTGCAGCAGTGCTGCACCAGAGATGGAGCCTCTAGCCCACCACTGGGGGTTAGGCTGAAAGAGGGGAACCCTTGCGTCTTAGTTGCACTTGCCTAGAACATAGCTTCAACAACAGGCAGTTGGAAGAAAATGAGAAATGCCGATACCATCCCCTGCCTGAAATGATAGCTCTCATGCTGGGAGGCAGTGGGAAGAGGGAGCCCCTTTGCGCTCTTAGCTACACCAGTCTGGAGTGTAGTTTACTTCTTGCGAAGTAAAATATAAGAGGAAGGGAGCCAATGTTGGTTCAGACATCAGGAACTCACATGCCCTTCTGAGGCTGTGGTAGATTTCCTTGATAAATGTTTCTTCTTGGGGCCGGCACTATGGTGTAGCAGGTAAAGCTACCGCCTGCAGTGCCAGCATCCCATATGGGTGCCAGTTCGAGTCCCAGCTGCTCCTCTTCTGATCCAGCTCTCTGCTATGGCCTAGGTGAGCAGTAGAGGATGGCCCAAGTCCTTGAACCCCTGCCCCCGCGTGGGAGACCCAGGGGAAGCTCCTGGCTTCAAATCAGTGCAGCTCAGGCCATTGCAGCCAATTGAGGAGTGAACCAGCAGATGGAAGATCTCTTTCTCTCTATGTCTCTCCCTCTTTCTCTGTACCACTGCTTTTCAAATAAAGAAATAAATCTTTTAAAAAATTCAGTTTATAAAGGGCTATGGAGGGGCCAGTGCTGTGGTGTAGCAGGTAAAGCTGCCACCTGTGGTACTGGCATCCTGGCTGCTCCACATTCGATCCAGCTCCATCCTAATGTGCCTGAGAATGCAGTGGGGGATGGCCCAAGTCCTTGGGCCCCTACACCCATTTGGGAGACCCAGAAGAAGCTCCTGGCTCCTGGCTTCGAATCTGCCCAACTCAGGACTGTTGTAGCAGTTTGAGGAGTGAACCAGCAGATGGAAGATCTGTAATTCTGCTTTTCAGAAAAATAAACAAATCTTTTTTTAAAAAAAGATTGGAAATTTTGGTAGAAACTGCTTTGAGTCAGGGAGAGAATTGAAATATTCTCAACTTTGATATTTCCAATACATTAACATGTTATTTATTTGTGTTTGCTTTAATTTTTAACAGTGACTTGTAGATTTCTGTGTATATTTTATTCTTTTTAAAGATTTATTTATTTTGGGGGCCGGCGCTTTGGTGCAGCAAGTTAACGCCTTGGCCTGGAGCACCAGCATCCCATGTGGGCGCCAGTTCGAGACCTGGCTGCTCCACTTCCGATCTAGCTCTCTGCTGTGGCCTGGGAAGGCAGTGGAAGATGGCCCAAGTTCTTGGGCCCCTGTACCGGTGTGGGAGGCATGGAGGAGACTCCTGGCTCCTGGCTCCAGATCAGTGCAGCTCTGGCCATTGCGGCCAATTGTGGGGTGAACCAGCGGAGGGAAGACCTTTCTCTCTCTCTCTCTGCCTCTCCTCTCTCTGTGTAACTCTGACTTTCAAATAAATAAAACTTTAAAAAAAAGATTTATTTTTTTTTTATTTTCAGAAACCTGGAACTCCATCTGGGTCTCCCATGTGGGTGGCAGGGATACAAGTACTTGGGCCATCTTCCATTGGATTGTAGGCACATTAGCAGGATTGGAAGCAGAGTAGCTGAGACTGGAAGCAGTGTTCCAATATGGGATGCCAGCATTACAGGTGGCAGCTTACACTTCTGCACCACAATACCTGCCCTGATATAATTTTTATAAATCATAAATAATACTTGTTGGAGAAGATCTAGAGAAACTGCAATCATCATATATCCCTAGTGGGAATTCAAAATGCTGTAGCTGCTATGGAAAACAGTTTGGCATTTCCTCACAAAGTTAGACATAAGAGTTACCATATGACCTGGCTATTTTACTCCTAGGTATAGGCTAAGGAGAACTGAAAAAAAAATGTCCACTTTAAAACCTGCATACTAATGTTCCTAGTAGCATTATTCATGATAGTCAATGAGTACAAACAACCCAAATATCCATCAGCTAATGCATATATATATAAACCAAATGTGGTATTGCATCCATTTAATGGAATTTCATTCTGCCATAAAAAGAGTGGAGTAGTGATACGTGCTAGAATGTGGAGGAAACTTGAAATTATGGGCCCGGTGCTGTATAGTAGGTTAAGCCTCTGCCTGCGGTGCCAGCATCCCATATGGGCTCCACTTCTGATCCAGCTCTCTGCTAATAGCCTGGGAAAGCAATGGAAGATATCCTGAGTGCTTGGGCCCCTGCACCTATGTGAGAGACCCAGACGAAGCTCCTGGCTCCTGGCATTGGATTAGTGCAGCTCCAGCTGTTGCGGACATTTGGGGAGTTAACCAGTGGATGGAAGACCTCTCTCTCTCTCTCTCTCTCTCTCGCTCTAACTCTGCCTCTCAAATAACAAAATCTTCAAAAAAAGGAAACTTGAAAATTATAATGGTAACAGAAATCAGACACAAAAGATCGTCTATTCTATGATTCTATGTATATGAAATGTCCAGAATGATAAATCCATAAAGACAGAAAGCAGGGTAGTGAAAGACAAGGGGTGAGGGTAAGGGAGAATGGAAAAAGAATGCTAATTCCAAGTACTTTGTTCTGGAATTGGTTATCAGCGATTATTGCACTGAACTGTGCAGCTCTAAAAATGAATACTTTGGAATGCTTAATAAAGTAAAACATACTTTATTTTTATTTGACAGGTAGAGTTATATATAGAGAGACAGAGAGAAAGGTCTTCCTTCTGGTGGTTTACCCCCCCAAATGGCCGCTACCGCCAGCGCACTGCACTGATCTGAAGCCAGGAGCCAGGTGCTTCTTCCTGGCCTCCCACACAGGTGCTGGTGCCCAATCACCTGCACCACCTTCCACTGCCCTCCCGGGCCACAGCAGAGAGTTGGACTAGAACCTGGTGCCCATATGGGATGCCAGCGCTGCAGGCAGAGGATTAACCAAGTGAGCCACGGCGTAGGCCCCCAGTAAAACATACTTTTAAAAAGACCACATGCGAGCCGGCGCCGCGGCTCAATAGGCTAATCCTCCACCTTGCGGCGCCGGCACACCGGGTTCTAGTCCCGGTCGGGGCGCTGGATTCTGTCCCGGTTGCCCCTCTTCCAGGCCAGCTCTCTGCTATGGCCCGGGAGTGCAGTGGAGGATGGTCCAAGTCCTTGGGCCCTGCACCCGCATGGGAGACCAGGAAAAGCACCTGGCTCCTGGCTTTGGATCAGCGCGATGCGCTGGCCGCAGCGGCCATTGGAGGGTGAACCAACGGCAAAAGGAAGACCTTTCTCTCTGTCTCTCTCTCTCACTGTCCACTCTGCCTGTCAAAAAAAAAAAAAAGATTAAAAAAAGACCACATGCAACTGCACATATTTTTGGGAAACGTGGTCTTATTACACTAGCAGATAAGCTTTGTGAGTCCTGCTACTGTTAGCACAGTCACCACATTTAACCACTGTAGACAGTTTAGGTGATTCTTTGCCCATGTTTTCTGTATGTATATATGTCACATGCACACACACACACAGAGTACTCCCCAGTAAGAGCATGTCATGGCAGAAAGCTCTGTGGTGGTAAGGCTGGTTCCCTCCACTCTGTTTTAAGGGTAGAGGGTATTCAAAGGCATAATAATAACATAGCAGTTCTCATTTTGTCCTCCAATACTCGCTGGGAATTAATGGGCATTTATGCATACCCCCAAGTAGTTTCTTCCTGCTGTTGCTGTAACATAGCTCTTTGGAAGTGTAAACAATTCTTTAGGATACATCTTAGCACTGTGATTTCAAAGTCAACAATTCATTCCTTAAACAAACATCAGTGGAGCGCCTCCTGTGTGCCTGACACTGCTCCAAATGCTGGAGAAAAAGCACAGAATAAGACCAACAAATATCGCTCTTTCCAATGAACGGAAGAGGCAGAACACGAATGCCCAAAGAGGCCGTTACCTCTCCCTGCACAGTTGTGCCACCGATCTGCATGTCCACCACTGAGGCAGGGAGACGCTGGCCCTGGGCCAGCACACTCGGCACCACTTCTGGGGCAAGGACCTGCCACCGCAGGCTATGCCCTATCCCAGCCTCCACAGATCCTCAGAGTCTGCAACCCAATAGGATGCTACAGCAGAAATGAGACCATGGTGGAATGGTCCCCTAAGAGCATCCACAATGCAGCGGGAGATCCAGTGTGATGTTCTGGGAGGGGGAGGAGGGATAAGCTGAGGATGAAATGACCCGCTGGAAATGACCATCAAACTGCCAGATCTAGGTGAATCACCAGAGACGGCAGGGACGTGGAGGAGTGGCGGGAGGGGATGTCCTGGACAGAACGTACCATGAGAGGCTCAGATGAAGCAGTCTGCCTGGGAGATAGACTGGGAAGGGGAGCTCCTACCCGTAGTTCAGATAAAGCACTGTGTGCCAGGTGCAGCGGGCTGCCCACCACACACAGAGCTCCACGCCTCCACTTTCACCTCCCCAAAGGTCACCATGATCTCAGTTCTGGCTCCAGCCCAGATTTGTACAGATGCAAATCAAGCAGGAGCCACAGTCTAGGACAACGAAGCAAGTGAATGGCTCTCAGGTGGATGAGCTGGGCAGAGGCTAGGAACGATCCTAGCATCATCTGGATACAGGCAGGATTGCTGCTCCGTTCTCTCCCACGGAAGAGAATGTTCGCTGGCGTGGGGGTTGTCCTGCTTTGGGAGTTCATAGTTGCACATTTGGAGCATAAAGTGGTGGAGGTGGAGAGGAAAGTGGAGGGTCAGAATTGTGAGTCACACATGTTCCCTGGGGGACTAAAGGCCAGGAACCTCTGTCCTGGAACCTCAGCCAGCTTATAGGTACAAGCAGCCAAAATACTGCCTAGTGACTGGGATCACAGGTTTGCTCTATATTGTCTTCAGGCCTCTCCATCAGTTCTCATTGAGTAAAATGCTCATGGGAGGGGCCAGCTAAGCCTCTGCCTACAGTGCTGGCATCCCATATGATTGCCAGTTCAAGTCCCGGTGGCTCCACCTCTGATCCAGCTCCCTGCTAACAGTACCTGGGAAGGCAGCAGAAGATGGCCCAAGTACTTGAACCCCTGCACCCACGTGGGAGACCCGGATGGAGTTCAAGGATCCTGGCTTCACCTTGGCCCAGCCCAGGCTGTTGCAGGCATTTAGGGAGTGAAGACATCTGTTTGTGTCTCTCACTCTTTGTAACTTTCCCTTTCAAATAAATGTAACATTTCATAGCCACACTGAGAAAACCGTTTAGTTTCTGGCATCTGTCCACCAGCAGAACTGCAGGTCCCAGATGCGCAGTCAGAGGCCTCAAGACCCTTGTGCAGCACAGGTTCCAAAAGGGAGGCAGCAAGTCCCTCAACAAACAAGCACTTCCATGATGGGACTAAGGCAATGGGCAGGGGCAGATGTTTGGATGGTGTAGGCAAGTCGAGGGAAGGGGTTTCCCAAGTCAGTAAACCCTGACGGGGCCGGCAATGTGGTGAAGAGGGCTAAGCCTCCGCCTGCGGCACAGGCATCCCATATGAGCACCAGTTCAAGTCCCAGCTGCTCCTCTTCCGATCCACCTCTCTTCTATGGCCTGGGAAAGCAGGAGAACATGGCCCAAGTGATTTGGCCCGGTCACCTGTGTGCAAGCCCCAGAAGAAACTCCTGGCTCCTGGCTTTGGATCAGCCAAGCTCCAGCCACTGGGGCCATTTGGGGAGTGAACCAGCGTATAAAAGCCCTTTCTGTCTCTCCCTCTATCTGTAACACTCTCTAATAAATAAAATCTTTTTTTAAAAGAAAAAAACCTGTGTTCAGAGCTGAGCAGGTGCTTGAGAGGTGAGACTGGATTCCCATAGTCCTGGGGGACTGCAGATGCAGGGGATCAGAGATGGGCCAGTGTGTGTGCTCCCCAGCAGGAAGATGCCACCAGGTAGGCACACATTCACCTCTGTGCCCAGAGGCCATGCCTTGCAGCTGTGGTGCCCAACAGAAAATAGCCATGATGCAGTGCTGGCCTCCTGGGGGGCAACACAGGGAAACAGAGATCTGTGCTCCACTGTTTGGACAAAGCCCTCCAGCAAGTATAGAAACCTGACATTGCCATTCCTTTTACAACAGAATTTGGCATTGAGAGAAAGGGGCCAGGCCTGCTGCCTGGACACAGGGAGGCTGAGGGTCAGGGGTGAGTGGGGCAATGGCAATGTGGCATCTTCAGTGAGGTCTGTACCTTGTCATGGTGCCCATCACCGCCGTGCCAACAGCTGCCCCGCCTCTCCCTCTCCCTGCCTCTGACAAAGCATCTGCAGGGGTCCCAGTATTCAGGGTGGAGGAGGACAGAAGGAAACCAGCTGGCTGCACGCCTCCAAATTCCACATGCTCAGGAGGCAAAGCAGTGTCATCCAGGGCAAGCAGAAGTGGGTCCCGCGGTCCCGGGAGCTGCAGGAGGCCTGGTCCCAGTGGCTCCCGGACTGAGCAGCACAGAATCTACCTCCCCATGGAGCAGGAATTCAGTACAACAGCAGCACGGGCCTCAGGTGGGGGTCCCACAAACCCTCCAAACCTAAAGGGGTCCCCACTTTGGTGGGTAGAGGCTGGCACGGGTTCGGGACCAGAAGCTTTCCTCCCAGACCCAGCGCAGCAGTCACTCCCCAGAAATGGGCTCAGATGGCAGATGCGGGGGCTGCCTGCCCCTGGGGAGGGCAGAAGCTGCTCAGGTCCAGGAGGAGGGTTCTGACGGGGGCCGGGCACAAGGGATAAAGAAAAAGACCAGAATGGGCTGATTCTCAAGCCCCTCCCCCTGTCCCCATCTCTCGCTCTCATCCTGACTCCTCAGATGCCTGCTTCCTCGTGTGGCTCACCAGGCAAGGGACTCTGTCAGCATGGCTCCACCTGACATGTGCTCAGGTCATGAGGACTTCATGGGGCCTACAACACTGACCTTGGAGCTCCAAGCAATGTCAGGCTGCAAGGTCCCTAAGCTCTTGCAGGATCTGCATCCAGGACGTGCGGTCTGATCTGTGGGGAGCTTGTGGCCGTGGGTGAGAGGGCTCTGGGCAGATGAGGGGTCTCTCTCCAAGTGTCTGTAGCTTTCTGATCTGCGCTGGGTGCCGAGTCTCGGGTGGAAGAGATCTGGGCGG
Organism: Oryctolagus cuniculus; assembly: GCF_051225735.1. NCBI lineage: Eukaryota > Metazoa > Chordata > Mammalia > Lagomorpha > Leporidae > Oryctolagus > Oryctolagus cuniculus. Next base: position 36,671,225 of record NC_142888.1, on the reverse strand, counting down.
ATCTCCCTCTGCACCTCAGGAATTGGCTTTGAGCTCTGCTGAGGGGCAGCATGGACAATGTGATGTACTGGAGCCCCTAGGGCTTCTGTTGTCCCACACCTGGAGGTCACAGAGGTTTCTGGAACACAGGATGGGAGGTGGCTGACCGGCGGGAGTGCTGGCACCTGTGACTTCTCTGACTTGCTTTTAAGTGTGCGTGACAGGAACGGAAGGGTTGACACCATCGCGGGCTGGAAGATTTGGGCAGTGTGGAACTGGCTACCACATGGGCCAATCTCTTCCAAGTCCCTTGCACACAAGGTCATGGACGAGGTCTCACTGTCCCAGGCCAGGCCTCTCAGCTGTTCACGTGTCTGCATCCCAGGCTGGCGCTCCAGGATTTTGCACACTGCTGCACCCAAGGTGTGATGTGGGTGAGCTACTGGGTTTCTCCACCACAGGGACTGAAGTCCCTAAAACGCATGTGGGCTGCACCGTAGGATCTGGGGTCTCTGAGATGCTTCCTGTCTCTGCCTCACCGCTGAGCTCTCTGAGTTGTCTCCATTCCATCCCTTGTTGAGATCTCACCGGCTCTCTCCTAGGTGGTATCTGGGTTGGGAGAGATGCTGGGGGAGTTGGGGTTTGGAAGCCCACAGTGTGAGGTCCCCGAGGGTCTGGGAGTCTGTGTCCAGTGCTCCATGATGCTGACCAGCGCTGGACAAATGCCCTTCTCGTGGACAAGTCATCTGTGCACATACTCCCCTTCCCCTCTGAGCCCTGCTCGCTGGGGATGCCCCGCACTCAGTTCCCGGGCGTGCTGAGGACTGGGAGGACTCTCACCTCACAGGCCAGGGCACAGGGAGTCTCAAGGCAAGGGGCAAACGTGAGGGTGCCGCTTTCACCTCCTGACACTCCCTCTAATTCTGTAAGGCCACAGAGGACCTCTCAGAGGGCATGGAGGTGTTTCAATGCTGAGTCCCGGCAGCCCCCACAATATAGTACACAGAGTCTCTCCTGAGCAGCACATACGGGGTCACCCACAGCGGAGGGTCAGGCAGGGGACACTGAGCACGTCAGGAGCTGTCAGCTGACGCTGGAGTGAAACCTTCCCCCGTTCATGACACCAAGAAAAGGCTGAAAAGGAGAGTAAGAAACGAGGAATACGAGGCTGCACATGCTGACACTGGCCCGAGCCAATTCATCACCCACTAGTCTTCTCTTATTCAGGAACCGCCACAACCTGGCTTCTATTGCACATGCCGAGAAGGGAGCTGAGGGCCAAAGCAGAGACGAAACAGAATACATCCAAATTCCTGGAAACTCCCTGTGCTTGGCAATCAGTGCAGCCAGCACTGAGGGCTCCATCTTGTGGGAGAGCAAAGCCCCAGGCCAGGGTGTGGACCTAGTGGGGAAGAGACCCCTGCCCTCCGGCAACAGGCCCCTCTCCTCCTTGAGCCTCTGTCTGCAGGCACCCAGGCTCATCAATGCCAAATGCACAGATTCCCTGCCCGGGGTCTTGCAGGCACTGAGGGGAAGGGCAGGTGGGCTCCCCAAACCATCTCCGTAACACAGAAACTGCCTCCTGGGCTGGACCCTGAGGGCATCTGCTGGAAACAAAAGATGCAGGGGTCACAGTCACAGATCAGCCACCTGGGAGGAACCACATGAGCTGCAGGGGAAAAAGTGAAGTGAAGTGACCAGCCTAGGAAGCACAGGGAAAGGCACACTTTGCAGAGGAGGGAGCTGAGCAGATATCTGGGGTCAGCATATTTCAGCACATTCCAGGACCCAGGGAGCAGCTGGGAAACAGCGAGGCAGAGCCTGCCAGACGGACACACGTTGACAACCTATAGATGGCTCACCTGGGCAGCCAGGGGCCCAGGACCGTGTGCTGCACGGAAGGGGCCGCCTGTTGCCTCAGAGCAGCCACACGCACAGCTAGGAGGGGCTCAGACCTCCTGGGAGGGAGACAGCAGCAAGAGCAGTCAGAAAACAGCAGGGTTTGTTCAGAGAGCAAGGAGGACAATGGACAAGGCTGGCCAAGCTCAGCGGGACTGGACACAAGCGCCCATCTGTGGGATCATGCCCCTTGTCTCAGTGGACATCTGTGCTGTAGCCACACCACACACACCCTGCTCAGACAGCACCCTGGATTCACCCAGCCGGCCCCACGGAAGGTCTCATGGGGCCTACCACTGCCCTGCATGCTGACCTCCTGGGAAACTTTCTGTAATTGACTAGAGCAGCTGCACTGTGAGGCCAGGCCTCAGCCAAGTGCATTGCCCAATGTGCATTTAAAGAATTCAGTAGCCTCACTGATGACGAGTCCTGGAATCAGAGATGGGATGAAACAGAGTCCACCTCCCACATCCGAGGGAGACATTCTGAATATACTGATGTCCTTGTTAAACGGATCCTCCTGTGTCATCCTACTGCAGAGATAAGGGCTACACAAAGAGATGCAGGCTGCTGGCCAAGGCTCCAAGCTCAAAGTCCCTCGCTCACAGGAAACACATACTAAGTGCTGACTGGCAGCAAGTCTCTACCTAGGGGCCACCTTCAGACGCCGGGATTGCTTAGGGGTTACCGCTGTGGGCAGGTGAGCCCCACACAGACTTGGTGTGGGGAGAGCAATGGCAGGGTTTAATCTAGGTGCCTGGGAACAGAAGAGGGCGCCTGACCCCTCCTCACCTGACGGGTGGGCGCAGTGAGACAGACTTCCCAGGGCAGGGAGGCGTAGGAAACTGGCACTTTCTTACCCACAGTGTACTGCAAGAGAGTTGCAGAACAGTGGGGTCAACATGCACCAGCCACATCTCCTTTTCTCAGTCCACTGGCCACCAAACCAGCCTGGGGGTCAGGTCACTGTGCAGCCCCTAAAACACCTTCTGCGTCTGATGGCCTCCAAATCCTACCACCTCTTAGAAGGACAAAGGAGATGTGCCCTGGGACTGGGCTGGATTCCAAGGTCCCTACCAGGGCAAAGTGTCTCCCACAGGGGAGCCCTAGACACTGAAATCCTGCTCAGCCGTGAGCCCTGAGGCGAGGCTAGCCTTCACAGAGTGCCTCAGAACTCCTCAGGGTGGCCTTGTCCACTAGGAGCCAGACGTTCACAGGTGGACATGGTGCTGCAATCATGGGACAGTATCTGCATCTCCACAAGGGTCACTTAAGCAAAGTGTCCCGCCGTGAGTGGAACACGGCCTGCTGGAAGGAGGCACAGCCTGGGGTGATTCCAGATCCACACGTGTCGGCATCTGCAGCAGTGAGCTAACTGCTTTTCTGGCCGTTTACTCATCTGTAGAAGCAGGCTAGATGCTTGCCTCTCCGGGTCTTTTGGAAATAACAGTCCACGTGTGGTACACACTACAACCTTAATGGCTTTTTCTATACAAAGCTTTTATTTAATAAATATAAATTTCATAAGTACAACTTTTGGATTATAGCGGTTCTTCCCCCCATACCCGCCCTCCCACCCCCAAACCACACCACCTCCTACTCCCTCTCCCATCCCAGTCTTAAGATTCATTTTTAATTATCGTTATATACAGAAGATCAACTCTATACTAAGTAAAGATTTCAACAATTTGTACCCACACAGACGCACAAAGTATAATGTACTGTTTGAAGTCAAGTTTTACCGATAATTCTCATAGTACAACTCATTAAGCAAAGACATCCCACATGGGGAGCAAGTGCACAGTGAGTGCTCTTGTTAACAATTGACACTCTTATTTATGATGTCAGTGATCCCCCGAGGCTCTTGTCATGAGCTGCCAAGGCTATGGAAGCCTCTTGAGTCCACAAACTCCAACATTATTTAGAATAGGCCATAATCAAACTGGAAGTTCTCTCGTCCCTTCAGAGAAAGGTACCTCCTTCTTTGATGGCCTGTTCTTTCCACCAGGATCTCACTCACAGAGATCTTTCATTTAGGTCATTTCTTTGCCACAGTGTCTTGGCTTTCCATGCCTGAAAAGCTCTCATGGACATTTTAGCCAGATCCCAATGCCTTTAGGACTGATTCTGAGGCAAGAATGCTATTTAGGACATTTGCCATTCTGACTCTGCTGTGGATCCAACCCCTATGTTGGATTGTTCTTCTCTCTTTTTTAATTCTATCAATTATTATTTTTTTTTATTTTTATTTTTATTTTATTTTTTTTATTTTTGACAGGCAGAGTGGACAGTGAGAGAGAGAGACAGAGAGAAAGGTCTTCCTTTGCCGTTGGTTCACCCTCCAATGGCCGCCGCGGCCGGCGCGCTGCGGCCGGCGCACCGCGCTGATCCGATGGCAGGAGCCAGGAGCCAGGTGCTTTTCCTGGTCTCCCATGGGGTGCAGGGCCCAAGCACCTGGGCCATCCTCCACTGCACTCCCTAGCCACAGCAGAGGGCTGGCCTGGAAGAGGGGCAACCGGGACAGAATCCGGCGCCCCGACCGGGACTAGAACCCGGTGTGCCGGCGCCGCTAGGCGGAGGATTAGCCTAGTGAGCCGCGGCGCCGGCCCTCTATCAATTATTATTAGCAGACACTTGGTCTTATTTCTGTGATCCCGTTGACACTTAATCCTATTTTATGATCAGTTATTAACTTAAACTGATCACTCTAATGACCTAACTGCTTTTCTGGCTGCTTCCTTGTCTGTAGAAACAGGCTAGATATTTGCCTTTCCAGGTCTTCTAGAAATAACAATGGTCCACATGTGGTACACACTACAACCTCCATGGTCACGCTCCCTTAGGGGATATTCACACCATGCTGCATGTTAGGAGACACTTCAGCATGGTGGGAAGCAAGGCAGGGCCCCTGGGTGTCTACTGTGTACCCTTGAACCAGGCTGGAGGTTGGGGTTGTGCTGGTGGGACTGGTGTCCTTCCCATCTTTCATTTACAGGGTCACTGATGGCACAGAATATCTTGCCATGCTTCTACGGAGCCCTCCTCACCATGAGGTCCTCAGCCTGCATCCTGCCACGGTATCAAAACTGCGGCCACCATCAAAGAAGGAGGTACTTTTCTCTGAAGGGAGGAGAAAACTTCCACTTTGCTTATGGCCTTGTCTGAATACTGACGAAGCTTGTGGACTCAAAAGGCTTCCATAGCCTTGGCAGCTCATGTCAAAAGCCTTGGGTGATCACTGACATCATACATAAGAGTGTTACTTGTTAAATTAACAACAGGAGAGTCCAGTGCTGTGGCACAGCAGGTAAAGCTGACACCTGCAGTGCCAGCATCCCATATGGTTGCCGCTTCTAGTGCCAGCTGCCCCACTTCCAACTGACGTCTCTGCTATGGCCTGGGAAAGCAGAAGATGGCCCAAGTCCTTGGGCTCCTGCACCCACATGGGAGACCCTGAGGAAGCTCCTGGTTCCTGGCTCCAGATCACCGTAGCTCTGGCCATTGCAGCCACTGGGGCAGTGAACCAGCGGATGGAATGTTTTGACCAGATAGCGATAGGGCCAAGAGCTGTGCACAGACTTCAATATCAGAGGCTTGATTCACGAATAAACATCCACATACCCATGAAAGTAGGAAGATCAGATTTATTTATTTACAAAGACTCCTGTCTGGTAGAAACTTACATCCACAGCACCGGAATAAAGCATCACAGGCAACGCATGCAGCATTCAGGAAGCAATCGGTACCACCTTCATTGGTTTTTCTCCTTTTATATCCTTTCCTTATGTAATCCCTTACCTGACCTTAACCTTAGCAGTGCTTGCCAATCGGCCAGAGGCAAATGTTTTTAAAGTTGTCTGTGAATTGGCCTAGCCAGGGCCATATTCCCACAAATTTGATTAGAACATTGTTTGGAAGAACAGAGGGCACCCTCTATTCCCCAAACAGCCTCTGTGTTCACCCAAGGTTGTACAGACTTACCTCCTTATCTTGTTTACTTCTTGTCCTTGAGTTAAACTTTTTCCTTCTATTTTAACAGAACTTTTTCATTCTCTTTACATGGAAGACCTCTCTCTTTCCCTCTCTCTCTACGCCTCTCCTTCTCTCTCTGTGTAACTCTTTCAAATAAATAAAATCTTAAAAAAAAAAAGTAACTGTGCAGTAGCTTCCCACATAGGACCTCTGTCACCAATGAGTTGTATTGAGAGTTAATTGTAAAACTAGTTCTCAAACTGTGTGTGCGCAAACTGTTGAAATCTTTACTAGTATAGAGCTGGTCTTCTGCGTACAAAGTTAATTGAAAATGAATCTTAATGGAGAATGGGACTGAAAAGGGGAGAGGGAAGAAGAGGAAGGGTGGCAGTGTGGTTGGGAGGGTGGGTATAGGGGGAAGAATCACTATATTCCTGAAGTTGTACTTATGACATTTTTATTCCTTAAAAATCTATTTAAAACATAAATATATTCAAAAACAATAAAAACAAATTTAAATGAAAAAAAGAAACCAAACCTGTGGAACCATTACAAACTCAATATTCAGATACAATGAGGTTCCCAAAGAATTAAGGGGAGACCTACAATGTGCCCACCCTATTACTCTTGTCATTTAGACTGGTGCCTTTGTTATTTATTAATTTTACTGTACCAACACAAGGTATATAGCACATTTCATTATCTACACACACAGTGAAATGTTTATTCCAGTCAAGCAAACTGATCTGTCACTTCCCAGGTACTGTCATGCGTCCTATTCTCTCAAAGCCTTCACCAGAAAACCTTGGCAAGAGGCCAGCACTGTGGCACAGCCGGGTAAAGCTGCCGCCTGATGCCTGCATCCCATATGAGTGCCGGATGGTGTCCTTGCTGTTGACTTCCGATTCAGCCCCCTGATGCCCTGGGAAAAGCAGCAGAGGATGCCCCCAAGTGTTTGGATATCTCCATGTCTCCCTGCTACCCATGTGGGAGACCCGGATGAAGCTCCTAGCTCCTGGCTTCAGCCTGGCTCATCCCTTGCCATTCATTCCGGCCACCTGGGGAATCAACCAGTGGGTGGAAGATCTCTCCCATCCTGTCCCTCCCTCTATATAACTCGTTCAAACAAATTAATTCATTTAAAAAAAAAGGAAACCCTGTCAAATTGCACTGCACAATGTACCTGGAGACTGTATTTAATGTGCATCATGTGTTACTCAGTAAGAAATATCAAACCTGTCAAGTGTGCCTTCGATCGAAGTACTCCCCAGGTAAAACGGACACTGTTCTAAACATAGTGTGAAGCTGAAGGTACACAGGGATCTGGCAGATGAGACGGGCAGAAGAGCATTGCAGATAAACAGAACAGCACGTGGCAGGTTGCAGGAATCAGACAGAAACAAAGGGGGAGCAGAGGTTGTTGGATGAACAGGAAGTCGTTTGTTTGGTTTGCCCAGAAGACAGAGTGAGGGTGCAAAAGGATGCCAGCTCTGCTACAACTGAGCAGGCTGGGGTACTCAGGGCCAGGTGTACCCAGTCTAGGGGGCTGCACTCTTTGGTGTGAGCAGACCCTGCAGTCTCAGCAGGGGGGACAACACCCAGAGTCTGGAAACATTCCTCAGACAACGCCAGAGAATGGGGCCAGATGGGGTGCACTGTGGCAAAGCAGGTAAACCCCGCACCCTGCAGGGCCGGCATACCATATGGGCACCGGTTCCAGCCCTGGCTGCTCCACTTCAGATTCAACTCTCTGCTATGGCCTGAGAAAGCAGTAGAAGATGACCCAAGTACTTGGGCCCCTGCACCCGCATGGGAGACCCAAAAGAAGCTCCAGGTTCCTGGCTTGGGATTGGCACAGCTCCAGCCGTTGCAGCCAATTGGGGAGTAAACCAGCAGGTGGAAGATCTCTCTCTCTGCCTCTCCTTCTCTCTGTGTGTAACTCTGACTTTCAAATAAATCTTTGAGAGAGAGAGAGAATGAATGAATGTGTGGGAAGCACTCAAGATGGCCAGCAGGAAGATCAGCCAAGGAGGAAATGGTGGTGGTGGTGAAGGAGAGATGAGGGGGACAGAATCTGGGGGCTCCCTGTGGTGATGGAAAGCATGTAGATACCTTGCTTAAAAAAACTTCAGAGGTGGACTGACCAGGCCTCCAACTGGGGGTGGGAAAGGGGAGAGAGGCAGCAACCCTGGATGGCTACACATCGCTGGCCTAAGCAGCTAGGTAGAAGGTGGTGCCTTCATGCAGGCAGCCCACATGGACGAAGGGCCGCTGTGCAGAGGGAGGCTGGATGGATTCAGACTGTGACAGGCTGAGCGTTAACGGCTGTGAGACAAACACGTCTTCCCGCAGTGACCCTGGGGAGCTACACCTCTCTGTCCCAGAATCCTCACCTGTAATAAGAGACTGAGGATGACAGGGAAACATGACTAATCTGTTTCACTCGTTTAGTCCAGGAGAATGTTCTCTTTTTACAAAGGAGAATGGTGCCGCTTTTGATCAGGTACACCCCAGGTAATATGGGAATCTACTTTTCCATATACTGCCTTGCTTTTACAACATATCTGCTTTGAGTATTGTTACCAGAGGGTATGCATTGCCACTGCTAAACAGGGAAGTGACAAATAAGCAAATGCAAAATAATCCATGATTCCTGAAATGCGATGGGCCTGCGTTGTGATGCAGGGGTTAAGCTTTGCGTGGGGAAGCCAGCAGCCAGTTTAGGGGTCCCACTGCTCCGCATGCAATCCAGCTTCCTGCTAAACCCACCTGGGAGAGTGGCAGAGGATGGCGCTAGGGCTTGGGCCCCGGTGACTAACGTGGGACACCAGGATGGAGTTCCTGGGTCCTGGCTCTGCCCTGGCCCAGCCTTGATATTTGTAGCCATTTGGAGAGTGATCTCTCCTGCGCTCTCCCCTAACTTTCCAAAAAATGACAGAATCAATAAATCAGTCACCCTTCTCAAAACACACAGGTGTAGTAGGATGGCCCTTCAGGTGGTCTCAGGGAAACCTCTCCTGCTTTACACCCATCTTCCTCCTGGAGCTCCACCCTCCGCTCAGGGTATGGGGTAGGCCTTGGGCACCCAGCGTCTGTAACGCTGTCTTCTCGGAGGGCATCACCAGTGCCCCAAAGTTGTCTAGGACTCCTTGAGAGCAATCTGCCTGTGGCCTTGTCAGTTGGCTCAAGAGGCCTGCAGGAGAGCAGACAGGATAGAGCCAGCCTCGTGGATCGGGAAATGGGCCGCGAAGCCTGTGCAACAGAGAGAGGAAGCCTCCCACGCGGGGATTGGAATCAAGGCTCCACCACTTATTCCCTTAGGCAGACCACCTGACTTCCCTGCGGCTCCCTTATCTCATCTGTCAAAGAGGAGGAAGACTCGCTCCCTGGGATAATTAAATCAGCTGCGCCTCCTTCATGTAGCTCTGAGAACGCTGCCTCCTGAAATCTGCAAAGCGCTGTTCCGGCCTCAGTTCCCTCCACGGAGAGAGCAAAGTGCTCTCCGACCCATGGCGCTGCATGGACAGGCGTCAGAGACGTCTTGCTCAATGGAATCTTGTCGAGAATGTTGAACTGAGTACCTGACAGCTGAAACGAGCCACGGTGGAAACGTCTCTGCACCCGCTCCTGCTGTGGGAAATGGCCGAGCACAAAGGACCAGCTCCCTCACGGGAATTCAGACAAGCCTGGCTGTCCACCCACCTCACCACTCCACAAACCTCGGGGACGAAGGAGCCTCCCACCCTGCTCTGTCTCACCACCGAATCACTTGCACTGGAAGTGTATCCTCGGGTAACTACGAAGTTCAGCTGAGACCACTGCCGATTACCGACCCGCCCCCCGCCCCAATAACTGTGTGCATCGTACCTTTTCCTACCTCTGGAAATTAAAAAGGCAAAGCCACCCCGCCCAGACACTGCTCTCCAGATCGGAAGCGCTGTCCCTATTCCTGCAGCCTGGATAAATTCAATTGCTTCATCGCTGGGTTTTCATCCTTCCCGTTATGCTAATGGCACCTGTGCACAAGCAATTAGTTATAAATAAGCAAGGAGCAGGCATGGGCCCTCCCGTACACGGTCTAGACCGGACCTATCCAGCCCGTCGCGCAGAAGGCGGCCTCCTCCAATCTCAGCCCAGCTCCCACGGGCCCCCTCCTCCCCGAAGTCACCTCCCCTGCCCGGAATCTCTTCCCACGACCTCAGGAAGCATCCGCGCGTCCACACACCAGGCTCCTGGGACAGCCGCCGGGCTGCTGCCGAGAGCGGCGATCTCACCGCCTGCCCTCCGTGCAGCCCGGGCGGACGCCGCTGGCCGCGGGCCGCAGCAACGCACCTACGGGTCCCGCACAGGAGCCCACCGTCCCGCCCTCCTGCTTCCAGCCGAACGTCCGGCTTCTCTCGGGCGTCGCACCCCTCTGACGCAGGAAAGACCCGCAGACGCCTCTGCACGGTGCGGCCTCTCTAGGCGGGTGGCGGAGGGCTCGTCTCGGTGGTCTTAACCCTCCCTTGTCCCGCGCCGCACTGCGTTCGCCGCGCACTGGAGGCGCCGGCGCGCTGGTGTCTGCATGGCGGGAGCTGCTCCGGAGAAAGAACGCGCGTGAGAGAGCCCGAGACAGAGACAGAGAGAGCATGGACCCGAGAGCGACAGAGACATGGAGACAGAGAGACGGAGTGAGAAAGGGGGAGGGAGAGAGATTCAGAGAGAGACCGAGGGAGCCCGAGCGCCCCAGAGACCGACGCTCGGGCGGGGGTGGGGAGAGACTGGGGGCAGAGACTGGAGCGGGTGGGACAGTCGCTCGGAGGCCCAGAGACAGAGCGCCTGAGACACAGGGGCAGCAAGGATCTTGTAGAACAGGCCAGGTGTGCGTTGGTGTCGTGGGCCCACAGCCTCTGGGGCACCCGGGAGGGAGCTCTCCAAGCGTACGGAGGTTTTCCTGTGCGCCCACCACTTGTGCGCGGCGGAATGGCGGTTGTCCTATCTGCTTGTGGCGTATTTGTCTCTCGCTAGCTGGGGCTCGGCGGGGTTGAGCAGAGGAGCAGTGGGCAGTGCTGAGCACCCGGGATGTAGCTGGCTAGAGCCAGTGTGCAACAGGTTCAGAAATCGTGCTTCCTTGGCTCCCCATCCCCCCAGCAAGTCTCCCTCCCCGGGGTCTAATACAAAACCACTGGCTTGGTTTCTAGGAAAATGAGAGACACTCTAGGGCTGGAGCGAGAGAGGTGGGTCGCGATATGACAACACAAATGCTTTACGTAGACCGTGTGATTCCTGCGTTGCCCTGCAATAGCTGACGTTGTCGGGGTCGCTCAGGGTAGCCTATGCGGGGAAGTAGGCACCCAGGCCTGTCCGGATTGCTGAACTCGGCAGGTGCCCAGACAGGCGCCTCCTAGGAGTGGTGCTACCCGTGCGGTTCAGTGTAGCAGTTGTTCTCCTGTCCCTGTGGTAGGAATAATTCTCAGTGGGTGAGCTGATACAGTGGAGAGCTCCACGTAGGTTTCTCTAAATCCACAGAATGTTTCCAAGTCTCTGCTCCCCACCCCATCCAGCACAGTATCAATGAAGGCAGCGCCCAAATTCGGCCCTTCATGGTGTCTAGCTGTCATCACACCAGCTGTGTCTCAGCTGGCAATGACGCAAGGGGAAGGAGGGAATGCGGCAGGTGCTCTGCTCAAATTCTGTCCCATCAAGAGCTGCAGAACGTGGTGTCTTCTATCCCCCATTCTATTAGCACCTGTCTACACCCGTGTAGTCCCACTCACCCCGCTTTATCCCATTCCTGGGACCACCTGTTACTTCCCCAGATCTCTCAGCGCCGAGCAGTGGATGCTCAGGAACGCTCAGTGGCTAAATAGAGCCACCCAGTCAGGTTGTTTTGCTCCTAGGTGACAGGTGTTGATGTCCCTCAGGCCGACATCAGTATCACACAAGGTGTCAACACAGTGATCCATGACCTGGGCTGAGTCCACCTGAACTCTGCACTCCCAGCTGGAGGCTTTCTCCTTGTCCCTCCTCTTGCTGCTTAGGCTTCTCCTCCTCTTTCTCTCCTCCCCCCACTGCCCCCTCCTTACTCCCTCCCACTGCTTCTCTCCTGCGCACCTGCCTGTCGCCTCGAATGCATGCGGCAGGCTTCCTTCTCCTCTTCCTGTTCTTCCACACGAAAGTGGGCATCCCCGGGTGTTCACCGAATTCCATGTTTTGTGGTGAAGCCGTCAGGAAGAGTCTGCCCTCTGTTCCGCACCCATAGGACGGGGGTGTCTGGGGAGGCCTCTGAAACACAGCATACGTGAGAGCCAGGCGCAGATCCAGCTCTTTGGCTAACCTGCATGGCTTTGCGTGGCAAAGACAGGGCCTCCTTGCTCCCTAGCAATTGCACAAGGCTGGGGGCACAGTTTTTGGCATGCAGCCAACTGCAGAGCCCTCCCTTCCTTTTACCACTGTGCCATTTCTGGGAAACACTCACTCTGCTGTGGGATTAATATGATTGAAGGAAGTCTCTTTCTCTGAACTACAATAAGCTCACTTCGTGGGGGGGGGGGGAGGGGTAGGTATTTCACACCGTTAGGAAAAGTTGTAGAAAGTGTCCTGTGTCCCTGGTTAGTTATCCAAATGCATCCAAATGCCTCTAGTGCTCATCACCCAGGCATAGCTGGCACTCACTGGCTTAGCTGTTGACATTCTCCACACCCACAATAGAACGCAAGCTGATGAGGGCTCGGGACATTCCGCGTCTTTTGTGCAGCACTGCTGGCACTGAGACCAGCACCTGGGGGAGAGTAGGTGCCTGCTGTGTCAGTCTCCTGCTCCCTGCACCAGCCCTGGTCGGCTCCCAGTGACAGGCATCCTAACTGAACTGTGTCCCTCAGCATCCCAGCTCAGGCCCCTTGGCAGGCTGAGCGTCCAGAGCAGAAGCGTCTCCCACCAAGGGTGTGCACCTGGGCAATGGCCGTCCTGTCATGGAATCTTCCTCGTACTGCTTGTGTGTCCCTAGGGCCAGCACGTGGCCTCTCGATACAGTCATCTCCTCCATGCAGTGTGGGAAAGCACAGATTCTGCAGGGCCAACACGCTGAGTGATTGCATCTAAGGCCCAGATGCTTCCTTCAGTGGATGGCAGCATAAAGACAGGCATCTCACACTGGATGGCTCCATCCCACTTGGCTCCACGTCTGTGCACATCGTGTGGGGCAGCCTCTGGCTTGGCACGTGGCCCAGGACAGCTACACAGAGCGTGTAGTTTGCTGTTGCTCTTGTGTGGCACGGAAGTCCTCCATTTCTGGCCCCAGGTTTGTCCCCAAACCTCTCTCCCTCTGCTGCAGATGTCAAAGCGTTCAGTCATACCCAGTTCCATCGTGGGCCAGGCCAATGACTTGTGCCCCAGATTCTTCACTTGCAAAATGTTAGTCACCTTTGTTGTTTGTTGGGGAACCTCGCTGAGATAGTCGGTTGAAACACTTAGCTCAGGGTACTGCCGTGTGGTGCAGCAGATGAACCCAAAGCCCGCAACATCAACATCCCTTATCAGAGAGCCAGTTAGACACTTGGCTACTCTGTTTCTGATCATACTTCCTGCTAATGCACCTGGGAAGGCAGCAGAAGGTGGCCCAAGATCTTGGATCCCTGGTACCCACGTGGGAGACCCAGATGGAGTTCCTGGCTCCTGGCCCAGTCCAGACCGCATCTGGGGAGTGAACCAGCAGTTGGAAGCTTTCTTTATCTCACCCTCCCCCTCTGTCACTCTGCCTTTCAAAGAAATAAAATGAAACACATAGGTCACAATACCTTGCTTGTGGCAGAAACTGAGTGACCAGAAGTCATTTTCTGGGATGCCTCTTTCAGTCCCCACAGCCAGGTGAGCCACATGGTTTATGACAACGTGTAAGTGTATTTAGATTGCACTGCAGAAAGGTGCATACTGTGGGCATGTTCATGGGGGTCGCCAGAGAGACAGACCAATAGGAGAGCTATGTGCCTCTACATATCCTTCCCTCTCTAGCTACTCAGAGATTGAGTTAGTGTGAGGATTTGGCTCATGTGATTATGGCTACTGACAAAGCCCAAATGCAGAGGGCCAGTGGAACGGCTGGAAATTCAGGTGAGTTAATGTTGCAGTCTTTTTTGTTAAGATTTATTTATGTTTGAGAGACAAAGTTAGAGAGAGAGGGAGAGGTCTCCCATCCACTGGTTCACTCCCCAGATGGCCAAAATGGCCACCGCTGGGCAGATCCAAACCCAGGGGCCAGGAGCTTCTTCTGGGTCTCCCAATCATGTGTGGAGCCCCAAGCACTTGGATCATCTTCTACTGCTTTCCCAGGCCACCAGCAGGGAGCTGGATTGCAAGTGGAGCAGCTGGGATTCCAGCTGGCACCCATATGGGATCCCAGCACTGCAGGAAGAGGCTAAGCCTACCGCAGCATTGCGCCTGCCCCCATGTCTTCAGTGCCAGGTCTGCAGGCAGGCCGGCAGGTGGGAAGCACAGCAGGGGTCTATCTGGCAGCCTTGGTCCCAGTTGCTTCCCCCTTCAGAGCCTGTCTTGTTCTGGGAGCCCTCACCTGACCAGAAGCCCATCCATGTTATGCAGCGTACCGTCCTTTCCTGAAAATCAGTGCCTTGTCAATGCTCATCAGATCCTCCACCGCAGAGTCTGGACCGGGCTGGATGCCGGGCCTCCTGGCCTAGCTGAGGTGCCCATCAACATGAACCATCACAGCCGGGCAGCAGTACGGCCAGGGACGAAGTCATCTCCCAAACCTAAGCTTTGGCCAATAACCGTCTGGGTTCAGTCATGTCCACTTGCGCTGTTCCCCACTTCAGAAGGAGCGGCACATGACGAGGGCAGGGAAGTCAGACTGACTGCACGCGTAACCCTCCCTGCCAATGGGGGACATGGCTAGGCCTCGTCGGCCTCGATGCCTCTGGAAGGGTGGTGAGAGTGGGTGGAGACGGTCGTGCTGGGCATAGAGATAGGACGGGGAAATGGTTCACTTCCCACGACTGATGGGCGGAGGGAAACGAGGCATTAAAATGGGGTCAGTCAGGCGGGAGTGAGGTGTCTCAGGTCTCAAGCGTTTCTCCGCGAAACAGCATGGGTAGAATCCTTGGCTTTCGCTGAGTGGCCGCGGCAGGAATAAGGATCATCCCGAGAGTCTGTGACAAGTGGAGACTGCTTGGGAGGTAACTGGGCTAAGATCACGTTCCAAAGGTTTCACGCGAAAGTGTTGGTTTACGACAAGGATGGCCCATGGGATGTAACTGGGCCGAGTATTTGGAAACCTACATGGCAATGACAGAGATGGTAAGAGACCCTCTTTGGGGATGTATGAGTTTGTGTGCACGCATAGCCAGGTCACAGGACTCCATGGTTCCAATATTGCTGTTTCCTGCCCCGGCACCTGTTGATCACCACAGTTTGATGAAAAAACATTTCTGAGTTCCAGGACCCCCTCAGGAAAAGCAGTGCGTTCATGGTTCCCAGGTTTGCTGAAAGAAGAGAGTCTGGGCTGCTGATCTAAACTTTCAGTGGAGCTTTTGTATCTTGCTTTTTATTCAGTCATGCACAGTGTGTTCCCAGGAAGCACACCGAGAGAGGTCCTTCCTGCAGAATCCACTGGTGGGTTTTTGCTCTTAACATGCAGTGAGATTGAGTTGTTTGCTTTTGCGGTACGGTGCATTGAGATTTAGACACGCGGAGGTTTGTGTAGGCACCCCAGAGTCTGGATCCCAAACCGTCCCTTCAGCCCGAGCACTCCCTGGAGCTACCCTGAGCAGTGACAGCCACTTCCCCTTAATTTAGCTCGGGAAACGCGATCTCTCCCTCTTCACTGTAGCCTTGGTTTGGGGACTGGGCAGGACGTTGGCCTTTGCTCCGATTGCGGTGATTATGAATAGGGCTGCTTGGAGCGTTCACCCACAGGCTGCTTGGAGCGTTCACCCACAGGCTTTCGTGTGAACCCACGTGTTCCTTTCTCTAGGGTACACACCCTAGAGTGGGATTGCTGCCCAGAAGGTCTGGTTAGCTGGAAACAAAGTGTCAAACAGGATCTCCTTGTGGCTGTGCTGTTTCACTTGCCCACCAGCAGGGGGAGCATTCCTGTGGCTCAGCCTGTTGGCCAGCCCTTGCTCCTGGGAGTTCTTGCCATTTCAGCCATTCTGGGGGCAGCCAGGGGCTGTCTGATCATGGGTAGAGTTTGCCTTTTCCTGACGCTCAGTCACACGGAGCGTCGCTTCATGTGCTCCAGGTCTGTTTCTTCCCCATTTCTCACGGGCTTCTCTGTTTCCTTACCGTTGAGTTGAAAAATGCCTTCTAAATGTGTTCTAGATAACAGGCCTTTAGGAATCTGTGATTCACAAACATTTTCTCCTAATGTGTAGCTTCCCCTCTGGTTCTCCTAACACTCTGTCACATTCACAGCAACCTTGTAAAGGTTTAGTGATAAATTCCAATTTATCCTTTTTTTTCTATTATGGACATTGCTATAGGCATCATGTCCAAGGCTGGCCATTCCTCAAGCCTCAAAGACATTCTCCTAAGGTTTTTTCTTTTGTTAAATATTTGTTTATTCGTTTTATTTTATTTTTCTAACTTTTATTTAATGAATATAAATTTCCAAAATAGAGCTTATGGATTACAATGGCTTCCCCCCCATAACGTCCCTCCCACCCGCAACCCTCCCCTTTCCCACTCCCTCTCCCCTTCCATTCACATCAAGATTCATTTTCGATTCTCTTTATATACAGAAGATCGGTTTAGCATACATTAAGTAAAGATTGCAACAGTTTCCTCCCACACAGAAACATGAAGTGAAAAATACTGTTTGAGTACTAGTTATAGCATTAAATCTCAATGTACAGCACACTAAGGACAGAGATCCTACATGAGGAGTAAGTGCACAGTGACTCCTGTTGTTGACTTAACAAATTGACACTCTTGTTTATGGCATCAGTAATCACCCTAGGCTCTTGTCATGAGCTGCCAAGGCTATGGAAGCCCCCTGAGTTCACCGACTCTGATCATATTTAGACAAGGCCATGGTCAAAGTGGAAGTTCTCTCCTCCCTTCAGAGAAAGGTACCTCCTTCTTTGATGACCCGTTCTTTCCACTGGGATCTCACTCGTGGAGATCTTTCATTTAGGTTTTTTTTTTTTTTCACAGTGTCTTGGCTTTCCATGCCTGAAATACTCTCATGGGCTTTTCAGCCAGATCCGCATGCCTTAAGGGCTGATTCTGAGGCCAGAGTGCTGTTTAGGACATCTGCCATTCTATGGGTCTGCTGTGTATCTCACTTCCCATGTTGGATCGTTCTCTCCCTTTTTTATTCTATCAGTTAGTATTTCCAGACACTAATCTTGTTTATGTGATCCTTCTGACTCTTAGTCCTATCATTATGATCAATTGTGAACAGAAATTGATCACTTGGATGGATCACTTTGATGGCATTGGTATATGCCACCTTGATGGGATTGAATTGGAATCCCCAAGTATGTTTCTAACTCTACCGTTTGAGGTAAGTCAGCTTGAGCATATCCCGAATTGCACATCTCTACCCTCTCTTACTCCTTGTTTATTTGTTTTAAAGAGCTACGGTCAGAGAGAGGGAGACAGAGAGAGATCTTCCTTCCAGTGGTTCATACCCCAAATGGCTGTAATGCCCAGGGCTAGGCTAGGCCAAAGCCAGGAGCTTCATCCGGGTTTCCTAAGTGGATAGCACTTGGGCCATCTTCCCTTGCTTTCTCCCAGGTGCATTAACAAGGCTTAGGATCCTGAGGTGAGCAGATGGTGCCCATCTGGGATGCCAGCATTGCAAGCAACAGCTTTATGCACTGTGGCACCCATCTAGGTTGACAACATTGCAAGCAACAGCTTTATGGACTGTGGCACCCATTTGGGATGCCAGCATTGCAGGCAACAGCTTTATGGACTCTGGCACCTATTTGGGATTCCAGCATTGCAGGCCACTGCTTTATGCACTTGGCTCCCATCTGGGAAGGGAGCATTGCAGGCAACAGCTTTATGCTGTGGGCTGCACGTTTGGGATGCCAGCATTGCAGGCAACGCATTTATGCATTATACCACAAAGCTGGCCCCTCGTATGGTTTCTTCTAAAAATTCATTATCATACCTTTGACATTGAGATCTGGAACTCATTTTAGTCAACTGCATATTAATTATGTGGTTCTGGTTCAGTCTCTTGCATATGGTTGGTTATACAACACCATTTGGTGAAGACTTCCCTTTCTTTTTCTCCCAGCACCCTTCTTGTCCCAAACTCCCATGATTTTATTTGTGTGTGGGTGTGTGTATTCATACACTCTCTGTTTGGCCACTGAAACTTACAGCTACGCCATATCAAGTCAAATTGTCTTAAGAAAAGATTTATTTATTCATTTCAAGGTCAGAGTTACAGAGAGAGGAGAGACAGAGAGAACATGCATCTGCTGGTTCACTCTCCAGATGGCTGCAACAAGCAGGCTGGGCCAGGCCAGAGCCTTAACCAGGAGCTTCCTCTGCGTCTCCAACATGGGTGCCGTTTTCTGTTTTCCGCTGCTTTTCCAAAGCCATTAGCAGGGAGCTCAATAGGAAGTGGAGCAGCTGGGACATGATTCTGCACACACACAGCACGGGATGCCAGCATCCCAGGTGGCAGCTTTATTTGCTCTGCCGCGCCAACACGCCAAGACAGCTTTTTGATTACTGCAACCTCATGGCCAGCCCACAACATGATGTCTACTAGCACACTTTTCTGTTTCTAATTTGTAAGTCCATATGAATTGTGGAATTGGTTGCTATCTCTATACAAACTCCCTTAAGAGACTTTGATTGGCATCACCTTGATTCTTTTTTTTTTTTTTTTTTTTTTTTTTGGACAGGCAGAGTTAGGCAGTAAGAGAGAGAGAGAGAGACAAGAGAAAGGTCTTTCTTTTCCATTGGTTCACCCCCCAAATGGCCACTATGGCCGGCACTGCGCCAATCCGAAACCAGGAGCCAGGTGCTTCCTCCTGGTCTCCCATGCGGGTGCAGGTCCCAAGCACCTGGGCCATCCTCCACCACCTTCCCGGGCCACAGAAGAGAGCTGCACTGGAAGAGGAGCAACCGGGACAGAATCCGGCACCCCAAGTGGGACTAGAACCAGGGGTGCCGGGGCTGCAGGTGGAGGAGTAGCAAAGTAAGCGCACCTTGATTCTACAGATCAGCTTGGAGGTCACTGACTATGTCCCCCCTGTTGATTGTTCCAGGGAAGGAGCACATTGTTTCTCTCCAGTAGAGGATCTTCTTTCTTTTTTCTTTTAAGGATTTATTTTATTTATTTGAAAGACACAGTTACAGAGAGAGAGAGGTCTTCCATCCGCTGGTTCATTCCCCAAATGGCGGCAACCACTGGAGCTGAGTTGATCCGAAGCCAGGAGCCTTCCCCGGGTTGCCCATGCGGGTGCACAGGCCCAAGGACTGTACTGCTTTCCCAGACCATAACAGAGAGCTTGATTGGAAGTGGAGCACCCAGGGCTCGAGCCGGCGCCCATATGGGATGCCAGTGCTGCAGGCTAGGGCTTTAACTCTCTGGGCCACAGCACCAGCCCCTGGGGGGTCTTCTTTCATTAGCCTTTTATACTTGGTAGCATACAGGTCCAGTATGTTCATTTTATCTGTAACTGTTTCATTGTGTGGGAGGGCTGTGATATATAGGGCTTTTTTAGCTTTACATTTCCAGGTCCTCGTCTGGTTTTCCATGTGCTGACTTGTCTCCTGTATCCGTCCTAAACGGGTCTCTTTGTTCCAGGGGATTTGAGGGTGATGGCTGGGGGCTCGTTGGCAGCAATCGTGAGATCTATGAGCAGGGGCACTTTGCTTTCTTACCGTCTCACTCGTATGCATGATGGCACCATCGAGGACCTCCCGCTTGCAGTGGAATAGCCACGGTGAGAGTGGACATCCTTGCCCGTCCTCAGCCTTAGGGAGAAAGCACTCACTCTTTGCCCACTTCCGGGATGTTATCTGTCTGTTTTTCTGTACACACGCTTAAAGAGGTTCTGAAGTTGTCTTCTAACCCCACAGTGGTAGAGCTTTTGTTCATCGTGCATTTTGAGTCTTATCAAGTGGATTTTCTGTGGATCTTGAACCGTCCTGTCCTCTTCTTCATCTCTCAGTCTGTGCATTCTGTTGATTGATCCTCCGTTGTTGAAAGAGCAGCCCTTGCATTCCAGGAGTGACACCCACTTCTTTCTGGGCCTTTTCCTATATTGATGGAACAAACTACTAGTCTCTTTTTGAAGAATCCTGTGCTAAGGTCGGTGGAAATACTAAGTTCCACTTTTCTTGGTATCAGGGTAATGGTACCCATATGGAATCATTAGGGAGTGCTCCCTCTGCTTTGTCTTGGTGCAGAAATCATGTATGGAATTGGTGTTCTTTCTTCATATGCTGTCTGGCAGAAATTCCGGGGGGGGGGGGGGGTCTAGGCTCTCAGATCTTTTAGCAAAGGCTTTTAACTCACTCCCAAGTCACTTTTTGTAAAACTCATGGGCCTGGGTCTGGCACTGTGGCATAGTGGGTAAAGCCGCTGCCTTCAATGCCGGCTTCTGATATGGGCGCCAGTTCGAGTCCTGGCTACTCCATTTCCTATCCAGCTCCCTGCCATAGCCTAGGAAAGCAGTGGAAGGTGGCCCAAGTCCATGGGCCTCTGCACCCTCATGGGAGACCCAGAAGAAGCTCCTGGCTCCTGCCTTCAGATAGGCCCAGCTCCTGTAGTTGCAGCCACTTGAAGAGTGAACCAGCAAGTGGAAGACCTCTCTCTCTCTCTACATCTCTCTGCCTCTCGCCCTCCATATCTCCCTGTCCTCTCTGTAAATCTTCCTCTCAAATAAATAAAAAAAATACTAAAAAATATCAGTATTTAGAAAAAAAGACATGGGCCTGTGAACACTGTCTCGTCTTGGGTCAGTTTGGGTAGCTGACACGTCTCAAGTCATTGGGAACCTGGTCCTTCTCTGTTGTTTTCCCTGCTAGTCGTGAACAGCTGTATCAGTTATGTTGATCATTTAAAGAACCAGCTTTTAGCTTGATTGGGATTCTCTATTTTTTCTCATTGTAATCTCTTCATTTTTACTCCTGTTTCCATTAAAGAAAATGCTCACTTATACACTATGGCAGTTTGGAGGTCATTCGCCCAGGCACACCAACCTTTTTGACGAGATGCAAAGCCAAGAGCGCTGAGGGTGGAAATGTTCAAGGCTGCTTGTGTCCTGGACACAAATGCTGAGTGCGTAGTGAAAGTTGGCTTTCTGTAAGTGTGTGAGTGTGGACGACAAGAACACATTCCTCACCCAGTAATCTTAAGATTACGCTGCAGAATGGGTGGGGAAAATCAGCAAGGAATTAACGTCAATGACTGCGTCATTTTGTGCGGCTGGACACGTGGATACGGTAATTGCTGTCACTTCGAAAACCTTTATTGGGTGCCGTAGCACTCTAAGCTCCCGAGGAGCAGGATTCCTGTCGTGCTCAGAAGCAGCCAGGGAGTGGGTGTCGTTATGCCCACTTTCCGCACAGGAAGTGCACGGGCAGCAGCCTACCGTGAGATGTGTAATGGTGCTTTTCTTTCTCCTTTTGCTACCCTTTGCTGCAGCCCTGCCTCTTCTGGCCACACATCTGCCCTGCTACCTTCCAGCTGTTTGAGAACCTACAGCCTGACCTCCCTGTCTACACTCGCGGGCTGGGTAGAGCTCCAGCTTGGACTCGACCTCCATGGATCCACTCCAGAATTGGAGTCCAGGGTTTGCTGCTGACGCCTCCCCGATGGCCATGGCAGAGACTTCCGCGGACAGCAGAGCCGCCTCTCAGCCGCCCTCCGCAGAGCAGCTCGTGTGGGGCCTGGGGAACATGAACCCCGGTGCCGGCCCTGATCTGCCTGTGCCGCCGCCGGCGGGGCTGCCGCAGCAGCAGTACAGGGAGGCGAAGACCCAGCAGAGGCGGTACGAAAGGCTGCCGCCCCCGCAGGGCAAGAAAGAGCTCCTGGGGCACATAAGACGGAGGCACCGCGACCACAGGGCACCTTATCCGGCCTCACAGGAAGCCAAACTCTCTCCCTCGGGTGACAGACCTCAGAATCGGTTCCACTGTGAATGTCGCTACTGCCAGAGCAATGGGCCGAATACGTCCGGGTTATCTGGGGAGAGGGGTGGGGCCTCGTGGGAGACCCTAGTGCAGGGCCTCAGTGGCTTGAGCCTCAGCCTGGGGACCAGCCAGCCTGGCTTTCTGCCTGAGGGGTCCCTGCAGCAGCAGCAGCAGCAGCAGCGGCAGCAGGAGGAGGAGGAGCGAGAGGAGAAGTGCCAGGCCGAGAGGCAGCAGGAAAGCAAGAGGATGTTCCAGAGGCTGCTGAAACAGTGGCTAGATGAGAAATGAGCCGCTCATCCTCACGGGACGGGAACCTGAAAGGGTCCAGACATAGAAGCTGTCCTGCCAGTCCTGGGTATGGGTCCTCCTTGGGGACCAAGCAAGGGGCCACAGTGGGAGGGGACCAAGACCTGTGTTGTGTGTGGAAACCCTGAGAGATCCAGTCCCGGGAAGGGCCTACTCTGCCCTGCCTGTCACGTGTGGAGCAGGTGGAGGCATTCCGTGCAAGAGGCACTGCATGCCAGTGGTCTGACCTCATCCGCTGCGGCCCCCGTGATGTGTGTGTCCCTTTTCCACTCCGGATCTCCGTCTTCCCTCCCGCCTTGTCAGATAGAAGCTGTGCGTGTAGAGTGAACCCCTCGTTGATGTCCTTGTGCCCTGTGCCGTGTTATCCACTTCCCCGAGAAGCAGCACTAGGTGTGTTGACGTGCACCATGCTGCACTGGGATCCGGGATCAGGAATCTGACACTAAACAAGGAGTGGGGAAGGGGCGTGAAATTGGAACTTGGTGGTTCCCTGTTGTATTTCTGCGTGTGCACTTTTATGATGACGACATGCTAAATGTATCCAAACCATTTCCTGCTCCTTAACCATCCAATAGCATTCTCCCTCACTGCAGTTCCTTTCTGGGTATCTCACCGTCAATACCGAATAAATAGAACGCAGGCTTCTTTGTCAACCCCGGCTGTGTCTTCTTAGATCTGAGCTCACCACCTTTCATTCCCACCTGTACATCAGAGTGTGTCAGGAGGAGCTCCGCATGGTGGGTTGTGGAACTGGGAGGAGGGCAGGCGCCAGCAAACCCCTCAAGTCCCGGTCTGCGGCCACGAGATGAGACCAGCGGCCACGGCAGCGAGGCAGTGCCACTGGCAGTGAGTGCTCCTGCTGCAGGGGAGTTGCACGCAGAGAGCACGCCCCCAGGAGGAGGGGCTGCGGGCTGGGGCTGCTGGCCTGGCTGAGGCCCACGGGCATCTCCATGGTGAAGGTGAGCACGGTGGGTGTCCTGCCTGCTACGGGAGCAGCAGAGCATCCTCGAGTCATTTCAGGGTCCTGTTGGGCTTTGGACTCGGGTGTTTGTATTGCAGGAGGTGGGATGACCTCTCCCTTTTCTTCCCCTACAGAGTCCTGTCATGTGTCCCCACCGAATGAACACGGGATTCCTCCGAACTGAAAACCAATTCCACTTGGTGTCTGTCTGTGTTTTTAGGTAGGCCCCGAGCTGCATGGCTGCAGACGTTTACGCCTCAAGCCAACACAAGGGACTGGAGAACAGGTGAGTTCCTGAGATGCTGACCTTGGGCTCTCATCTGAGAGCTTGAGTGTTAAATTCCCCTGTCCTGGCACAAGGGCACTGCATCAGGGTTTTCCCTCCTAAACCTCCAAGGTTCAATGCAAGCTGGCTACCTGGCAGTGCTCAGCAGGGCTGCCATGGCTTCTGCCTTCTCTGCCTTTTCCCTGGACCTGCCGATCCTCCTGGGCTCTGCAGTTCCTCCCGTGAGCTCCTTTCATCCTCTCATGCATGCACCACTTAGGCTCATTTCAGTCCCTGTGCATGAATTTGGAAAGCAGGGGACAGAGCAGTGAGGGAATTTGCCCCTGGTTTCACGGGTGGAGCAGGTCCAGAGAGGCGGAAGTGGCACGCCAGCTGGGGCAGGCCAGCTTCAGAGCCGGCTCTGTGCAGCAGCTCGCTCTGCAAGGGCTGGTGGTGAAGGGCGGAGAGCCAGTCACTTCGGAGCACGTGTCGTGGCTGGAAGCACCAGGTCTTGGGAGGATGCCACAACCCAAGGGGAGAGGGGCAGGGATACTGGTTCCCATGTCACTCTGTGTGCAGGTCGGACGTGGAGGCCACAGACACGGGCCTTTGTCTGAGACCAGACACCTCCCTGCTCTCTGCACCCAGCAGCTCAGGGCAGCGGCCACAGCAGGTCCACGGTGCTGGCTGCAGTCTGTTATTGAGCCAGGCCCCGAGGTACCCATTTTCTCCCCTGGCGTCCCCCATTCGCTGCTCTGCTGCCTTTTGGTGGGGAAGTGCAGAAGCCTTGCAGAGCTGGTCCCTACCCTCGTGATGGCTCCTTTAACCAGGGAGAGAGGTGAGGCACCTATCTTAGACTGTTGTGTGCTGCTCTGGCAAGCTACCACTGACTGGGTGATTTACAAAGAAGGAAATCTGTGTCTCACTCGGCTGCATCCTGGGCTGTGTGAAATGAAGGCACCCATATGTGGTGTCTGTTGAGGGCCCTCTTGCTGTGTTCACTCGTGTTGGATGGCAGAAAGCGAAGCAAGGATGCATGTTTTGTCCTCTCGTGGCAGAAGATGGAAGGAGAGTGCAACGCACTCCTGCAGGCCCTTTGGTTAGGGGTGTTAATTCATCCACGAGTGCAGAACCCCCATTAAATATGCACTTCCCATGAGGCTACACCTCCCAGTGCTGCTGCCCTGCAGGTTAAGTTTCTGTTTGAGTTGGATGGGAGCAAGATGCTGAGACCATAGCAGACACTCATGCTTTGGTTAGACAACCTACAAGGGATCCCCGGCATGGCATGTATTGCCCAGGAGTGAAAAGTAGCAGGGTTAGAGGAAGTATACCTGGGGAGAGGGGTCTTGCCCAGAGAGGCCAGAGCTGCACTTAGAACCGAGGTCTGCCAGCAAATGCATGGAGAAAGTCTGGACAGGAGTCGTGGATGGGGACAGAATCCCCTCTGTATCCCCACCTCCAAGTTTCTACTACCGTGCCCACGCATGGGGTGTGTGTGTGTGTGTGTGTGAAGGGCTGCAGGGAACCTGGCAGTGATGCCTGAAACATCATAGTGTCCTGAGTTTCAGACGCGGAGCTGTAATCCCGTCATGTCCACAGATGCCCAGCATGCCCTTTCTAGCCAGGACCTCAAACCAAATGCAGCAGCAGACAAGGAAGTGTTGGGACAGTGTGGGGTCATTTGAGCAGACCTAGAGTAAGGGAGGAAATTGAGAGCATCTATTTTAAAATCTTCCCTCGGGTGACAGCCCAGACCCAGTTTCCTTTGTGGGTAAAGTCAGTCCACGTTCGTAGAAGAAATAATACGAGACCTTCCCCAACTATTTTGGGACGTGCAAGAAAGGGAACACGTGCCATCGTGTAGGGTGACAATAGTGCTACACGACCACTAAAGCCAAATACACACGTCACAGTAATAGTGTAAGCCAAAGCAGATGATGAATAGCGATGCCAACACCACCCACAATGTATTGGCAAACCAGATCCAGCATCGTACACATATGACCATCCAATGTGACCAAGTGAGACTGATCCTAGGACTGCAAGGTTAATTTCACCTTCAAAATTCAATGGCAGTAATTCAACATGTTAATAAAACAGAGAGTAGAATCACAGCACCATATTAATAGGCAAAGAAAAAGCATTACACAAATGCAAGACCCATTCATGATGAAACAGAACCTAGTTTCTTAAGTTTGTGCTGCAGTAGGCTAAGAGGCTGCTTGCAATGCAGCCATCCCATATTGAACACCGGATCAAGATCTGGCTACACCATTTGCAACACAGCCTCCTGCTAAGATGCCTGGGAATGCAGCGCATAATGGCCCAAGTGTGTGGGTCCCTGCCTCCCATGTGGGAGACCAGGATGATGAAGTTTCTGGTTCCTGGCCTTGGGCTTACCCAGGCCAGCTGTCAAGCTATTTGAGGACTGAACCACTTGGAAAATTCCATCTCTCTCTCTCTCCCACTCCCACTCCCTCTCTCTAACAGGCATTTATGAGAAACCCCCAGATCATATCCTATTTGCTAGTGAAAGAATGAAAGCTTTCCACTTCAGATCCTGAGCAGGGGAATGGCATCTCCTCGTACCACATCTACCCTATGTCCCACTGCCGTCTCTAGCCAGTGCAGTCCTGTAACAGAAACTAATGGAAACGTGGGGAAATTGAAGGAAGGCGTATGTCCACACTAGTCACATGCTCAGATGTTCCTTGCCATGTTCATGGCGGGCGCAGACTAGAAACTACACGTCTGCCAGTCAGCACAGGAGTGAACTAAAGGTGTTATCTCCATAGGCAGAATATTCCAGAACGCTAAACAGAGCCTTCCTACTCATACCTGCCACAGAAGGGACAGAACCAGACACAGGAGGCACATATTGCAGGAGGCACTTTGGAGGAAAAGTACAGGAGGGCAAATCTACAGAGATGGGGAAGACCTCAGTAGTTGCCTGGGCTTCCAGGTGTCGTGGGGAGGGAGCACTGGCAGGAGCAAGGGGTCCTCAGGCGGGTGATGGAACTGGTGTTACACTGCTCTGTGCTGGTGGCTGCATCACTGCAGATTGTCTCAGTCACTGCGCTGTATCCTTAGTTGCATGAATACTATCGTGTGGTGATTGTACTTCCATAGAGCTCTTTTTATAATGTAATGCCTATGTGCACATAAGTCAGGGTTGGAGGCTATGGGATCGTTTTGTACCACAGTAAGGAATCTCCCCCTCTCTTTGCGGGTTCTGGGTCCTGCATCGTCCATGTGTTTGACGCTCCAGCCAGACACGGCCACTGTGCACCTCTGGGCAGAAGGCGTGCTGGTGAGTGCAGTCTCCATGTGTGTCTGTATGCATGCCCAGTCGAGAGTCTCCACCCATCAGTATTGGCTCACCATTCTGGTCCACGGGCAGGCTCCGGGACTCCATCCTGCATACTCTATCCCAGTGCATGCTTGGCTGTTCATGAGTCTCAAGGGCCAGGCTTCAGTTTCCCTGGAAACCAGCCTCAGCCCTGAGCTTCATCAGAATGGGGAGGGCTGTCTTCTCACCCCAGAGGACCCTGGCCTGAGCTCAGCCAGCTAGCAGCAAGGAACAGCAGAGTGGTTACCAAGACAACGGGGTTCCAGATCCTTCCACCCCAGGAGGCCTTCTCTCTCCCATGGGGCCTACCTGGGTATCCAGTAGGAAAGGGGCAGTCGTGGCCTGAACACAGCCGAGTCCTGGAAATGATTCAAATACGACTGCAGGAGATAAGCAAGGCAAAGGCAGCTCGCGAAAGAGAGGTACCTCATACAAAACTTCCAAAATGCTAAACAGCAGACAGCTAAAACTGCAAGATGATATTTTAAAGCAACACAGGTACCGTGCTCCTGTGCGTATGTGTCTAAACCAGCCTGTGTGCACATCTGCCCTGGGGTGATTCTAAAGGACAGATACAGGGGTGCCCTCCCCACAGATTGGGGGCCAGGACTTGGCAACTCCGCCAGGCCATGCCTAGGCCTCGGCTGTGGACATGGACCTGCCCTGTTAGGACGCTGCTCCTGGAACATAAAAGCAGGGCTTTGTCATTGTGCTGGTGTGCTTTAGATCCTGCAGATAAAGTGTTGATGGTAGAAGCTCGCACTTGCTGATGAAACATAGCGCGTTTATTTCTTGTGACGGCCTGGTACTGGAGTTATTTGCAAAGGTACTGAATTAATTCTTTGATACATTCCTGAGACTGAGCAAAATAGTCTCGTGAAAACGAAATGTGGCTCAGGGGTCATGTCGGCCAGTGTTGGTGAATCAGCTCTTGGTGCGTTGTCGTGTTGCATTTCTTCCCTTCTGATTTGTGCAATCGATTGAACTTGTGTGCCGAGAGACAAGGCTACCTAGCACCAGGAGACCGGGGTGAAAACTAACGTTCAGCACGCCCTTGTTTTCTGCACCTCCAAGGGGATGCACCTTTTGTCCTGAGCTGCTGTATCAGAATTGGAACCTCCTGCTTCTCCAGGTACATGCTCCGCACACTGTTCATAGAGGATATGAAGGTGCAGCCTCCTCAGGTCCAGGTCCTCTCATCCCAATTCATGGTGGGGGCCACCAAACCCAGGACCTCTGTTCAGGACGCATCTGGGAGTTTCTGCCTGGGATGAAGCCCTCACAAGAGACTTTCCACAGCCCTCAGGCTATGTGACACTGTGACTGGCCTCTTCCAGAGAATTCCAGGGCATTCATGGAGTGCTAAGGGCAACCGTAGGAGTTTCAGGAATTGTGTGGGTGTCAGCACCACCCATGTCAGAAGGGACTCCGCTTTAGGGTCACCTGGTTACTTGAAGGCCTGTGGAATATGTGGGTGCAGATGCACATAAGATACCTAGCCCGTTGGGGCGTGGGGCTCAGCTGAGATTACCCCCGGAGAGTGGGTGGTCAGAGAACCCGTCGGCATACAAGGCAGAAGGGTGAACTCAGGTCCTCTTGGTAAAAGGCCTGGGTGGTGCAGTGACCACCCAGGATCGGGAACAGGGTGAGGTTAGCCCAGGGCAAGGTTGGAAGCAAGAAGGAACCGAGATTGTAGACGGGAGCAAAGGAAAGTGACCAACGTGGAGACTGCAGAGGCATCGCTCAGAGGGGGAGTAGGGGGGCCAGGGACTGGCTGCCACAGACCGTGAGAAAGGTGAGGGCCTTGGAACGGGGTGTTGTCCATGTCCCGGGCAGCAAAGGGCACGTGGCTTCGGCAACGTGAATCTGCTTGGACATTTGAGCTGGGGAATGCTCCATGCAGGCGGGATGGGCTGGCGACTTTGAGCAGGCAGGGGAGGGTAGCACAGCAGTTTGGTCTCGCACGCTGCACTGGCAGGAACCCTGGCTGGACAGGTGTCACACAGACAGTGTGGTAGAAGCAGAGGGCGTGGACTCTCCACGCTGTGCCATCTCCTGTTCTGCTAAGTAACGGATGCACGTGCCAGCATTCCGAATTGATCCAGAGCAGACAGGGAGCTGGGAGGACCCTCACTGTGTTTCTCCCAAGGGGAGGTAGGCATAGTGGAGACTTTAGGCCGCGATGGAGTGGCAGGAAGGCTTGTGGCATCTCTGGGGTCCTCATTCCTGTCTCTGACATGCAGTGGTGTGGGTTGGGGGACGCCACATCTCCCACAGAAAAGAGCTACATGAGCAGTGTCAGGAGATCCCAGGGCCCACCTACCTCAGAACAGAGTGCAAAGCTGCAGGAGAGGAGGGAAGGTGTGGTAGTGGGGTGTAGCATCCTGTTGTGGAGCACACACAAGCTCGTGATGAGCACAGTGCATGTGGGGGCTGGTGCTCCAGCGTGAGGCTGGATCCTGACGCCTGCTGCTCTGGGCTCCTCTCCAGATGGAATGTCTGGCCCTGAGGATTCTCTGTCCAGGAGGATAGAGCAGAGGGAGGGATCAGAAGCTGGAAGTCGGTTTCCTCTTCTGTGGCCCTGGCCAGTCCGAGTTGCAAGTCTCAGGAAAAGGAAGCCTGGGCCATGAGCTGGGCCTGCATGTGTCCTGCCTGGTGGCAAGGAGGCCCAGCTATTAAGCCCTCAGGGCAGGCACGGAGAGGCTGAGCCATAAACCAGCGATCAGAACTCCCTTGTGAATGTGGACTCTGCTGAGCTCCTATATCAGACCCTCAGCGGGCCAGAAGGGGTGTCAGGGCCCCAGGGCGCAGGTGGGCCTAGGGAGGCCAGAGACCTGGGCACATCTGGAGGTCCAAGGAAACTTGGGCTTTCTGCGTTTTCTCCAGGTGCCCTCTTCTGCTCTGGAAACACTGCCTGCGGCGGCCTGGCGGCTGAGACCCTGGCAGTGCGGTCTGTGTGGTTAAGCCTCGCCTGGGGAGGCGGTGACTGGCCCCAGCAGGCTGTGTCCACCTCAGTGGAAACCCTCATCCCTGCCTCCCCTCGGCCTGTCTCTGCCAGTCTGTGCTGTGTCTTCAAAGCCCCACCCCGAGGGAATGAAACAGCGCCTGGTTAAAGAGAACAAGAGGCAAGGAGGCTTCGTTCCTCCCCGGGGGCAGAGACTGAGAAAAGGGGGGCAGAGGAGGAGCCGCTGTTGAGGGAGCGCAGAGACCACAGATGCACTGGGGCCTCTGGGTGTGAGCAGCTCAGGGAATTCCCGCCAGATGCCTCCCTCTCCAGGAATCATCAGGGAGGTGGTGGAGGGGAGCAGGGCGACTGGCGAGTGTGCACTGTGGCCGTGGTGCGGGAAGCCACAAGCCAACCGCTCATGGTCACGGACGGAGACTAGACTATTCAGTCAGGCTCTCAGGTATCGGTCTGGGAGGTTCGGGCGGGCTGGCAGCGGGTGCGGAACTTGCCCCCTCAGGCCCTTTGGTCAGCAACTCGCAACCCCGCTGCAAGTCCCCCTTCAGGGAGAATTCTGTGACGCAGAGCGGAATGGACCTCAGCGGCCGCCTACGCTCAGGCCCGGAACCCGCCAATCCGCGTGTAGTCCGGTCGCCCCGGGGCGGGGCTTCGCTGTGGCGCTGCGGCTTCCGGCGGCCGTTGCCATGGTTCCCAGGGCGGAAGCCCGGAGGTCTCCGCGGAGACCCAGGGCTTTGGGGCTGATGCCTTTTGGTCCGTGCCAGTGCCTCGTCCTCTTTTCGATTTCGTCGCGATCGGCTGCACCGTGCAGGACCTCCAGGCCTCTAGGAGAGCGGCTGTGGAAGAGACGGGTTTCTGTGCTGTTGGCGGCTCTCAGTCTCCGTGGACGGCAGATGGCAGTGTGGGCTCGCGCAGCGCCTCGGCCCCGGTCTCCCCGCCCTTCGTGCTGGAAAAAAACGCGGCCGAGGTGGTTTTTAGGCCGCGGGATTTTCTGTGGGTTTTCTCCGCGGGAGACGGGGTGCAGAATTCACGCGCCCCGGTGTGCCACGTCCGCACCGCAGACTCCCTCTCTGGCAACAAAGCCACTCGCTTTGTTTCTGGACTTTGAAAAATTACTTACGCTCTCTTCCTTAAAATGGTGTTGATTAACTTCTCCTTTGTTTCCAACTTCCAGCGGGTGAGTGGGCCTGGGTTCCCTTTGAACTTGGCTTTCCTGCAAAGTCGTCTTCCTCCTTCTCAGATTGATTGGGGGCGGCGCCTCGGCGAGCGCGTCTGTCCTTCGTGCAGTCCCTGGGCTCCCTGTAGCAACGCAGAGACCACTGAGAGTTAGGAAAGCCCGTCCCACCCACGCTGCCATCGCCTTTGATTCTGCATTTGTGGCACTTCCCTCACAGGTCTTTCATCCCTGAGGGAGCATTTGAAACCTAGTAGGCTCCTGTTCTCCTCTTGACCCCTCTGTTTAAAGCTCGGCTTCCCTGCCAGAAAAATCCTCCTTCTATTCAGTCCTTTTCGTCGAAAATGATTTCCACGACGTCGAGAGTTTCTGTAACGAATCCGAAATACACTTCCTCCTTATCCGAGACCACTGTGCTGTCTTTGGAGCGCGGGAGCTGTGACCCGTGTTCCTTTCCCAGCCTAATCCCGAGCACCCAGCGCCCAGGGGACCTAGGACGCAGTGGGGGCCGGGTAGACGCCCTGAAACAAGGTTGAGCTCCCATTTCCGCCTGTGCTGCCTAAAATATGTAAGGTCAGTCTTTCCACGGCCCTGGATTACAGGGTAGCCAGGGTGTTCAGAGGGTCCTTTATCCTTGGGCGTGAGGGGCTCAGCCTTTGCCTGTGTCACTAAGTGTTCTGTGAAATCCATTGCGGGCAGCAGATCAGCTCACTCACTGAAGCTCCTTGGGCCATGGCTTCCAGACTCAGGCCAGAGCCCAGAGTCTGCAGGTTCAACACCTTTTGGTTTTCATCCATAAAACCTCACCGAGGTTTAGGGGATGAAAGGAAGCGAACATTTCCTTGGTAGCTGGTGTGGATCTCCTTTGTGTCCCAAAGGACACTCAGCGTATCATTGGCTGATAGGACACTGCCCTCGCTGAACTCAGTGCACGGAGCTGAGATTCTGGGCGGGGCTTTGGGATTAGTGGTTACACTCAGCTGAGTACCCGTGTGTCCCATGTCAGAGCGCCTTGCTTGGACCCTGGCTCTGCTCCTGATTCCAGCTTCCTGCCAACGTCCTCCCGAAGAGGCAGGTGAAGGCTCAAGTGGTCGGTTCCCTGCCATCCCTGTGGGAAACCCGTATGGAGTGTGGGGCGCAAGGCATCGGCCTGGTCCTATGCTGTCTATTGTGGGCATCTGGGGAGTGCTGCCGAGGACGGGAGCTGTCCTTCTGCCTCCCCGGTAACTCAGTTAACAGAGACTGTGCAAGGCATGTGATGGTTATTGGGTGCAGGGGTGAAAAGCTGCAGTGAACCTTAGTTCCCTGAGGTGATTCAGGTCATGTAATGATGTGTGGGGAGTGTGAGGAAAAATGACCTGAGGAGCTGCTGAAACAGCTTCCTTACTGGAAAGGCGTCTGGGTGGGGGAGCAGGTGTTCAGGGGGCTCCTGCCGCAGGCTCTCCTGGAGGCCTGGTGATATCAGAATATGGGGTGCCATACCATAGCACCATGTGCTTATTAACAAATTCCCAGTATTAGTACGTCTGTGTGGGCTCTTGCCTAATAATCAGAGAAGAATTCTGAATACTGGCACAAATGAACAAGGCAGCATGATACGTTTTTAAGCTTTTATTCAGTGAGAAAGATGCAGAGGAGAGCGAGGGCCCTATGTAAAAGAGAAGTCTGGGTTCATACCAAGCACCAAGGGCCAACCACGTGGAGGAGCATCTAGGCCAGGAAGCATGGGGCAGGTGGCCCCAAGGCCATGCGTCCTGGAGGCCCAGGGAGCAAGGGCCCCACTGGCAAAATGCTGAAAAGGGAAGGGCGAGAAAATGAGGAGCCCACCATGTCCCAGGCCTTTAATCCACTTTCAAAGCAGAGTGGTTAGTTAACCTGACTGGCGGGTGGGTGCCCAGGTGTGGTCAGGTAGAGGCATGAGGTCACACGGGGCGTGGTAAGGCATAGTCTTCCAGCTCACAAACCTGATCAATTTTATCCTGTATGCCTGCTACCTCACTGGGACCAGGGCTCCAGAGACGGTCCCTCCCAGTTGCAGCTCTGCCAGCCTTGCCCCTCATCCCCAGTTGCTGTGGGCCCGCGCACCTGCCATTGGTCCTCGGGGCAGGATAGCAGCATGCAGGGCAGTGGGCTGTGACAGGCCTGGGGTCCAGGCTGCAGATGCAGCCTCCTTTTCTGAGAAACTGAGATTCTCCTTTTAAATTTTTTTTTTTTTTTCATTTTAAACGCTACAACAGCCCAGGTTGAGCCAGGACAATGCCAGGAGCCTGCAGCTCCCACCAGGTGTCCCAGCTGGGTGGCAGGGTCCAAGTCTTGGTGAGATGTTGCACCTGCTTCCCAGGTGCCTTAGCAGGAAGCTGATGGGAAGAAGAGCAGCCCGGGCTGCACCCAGCTCTCTGAAGCACTGAACCTGCTGTGCCACAGCTACAGCTGCTGTGCAGAAATTAAAAAACAAAAGTGTGTTTATTGGTATTTGAAAGCTGATGTATTGAGAGACTTTGCATCTGCAGGCCCATCCCTAAGCAGTTACACCACAGCAGGGAACATCAGGAAAGTGAAAGGGACAGAGCTCTTGGCCACAGGAGCGTTTCCTTTTTAAAGAAGTTCTCTTTGAGATGCGGGCCACGGGTTATCTCTGTTCCCCAAGTTCCCTACTGAATCACTTTTGTAAAAATTTACTTTTTAGGGACTACCAATTTCCTAAGTAGGGCTTTAGGAACATAGTTATTATTCCCACCAGACCTGCCCTCCCACCCCTGCTCCTCTTCCCTCTCCCCTTCCCAGGCCCATTCTCCATTAAGATTCATTTTCTATTAATTTTGTACACAGAAGACCAACTCTATACTAGGCAAAGATTCCAGCAGCTTGCTGAATCATTTTCGACCCGAATACACTCCGCACTGCTTTAGGAAGAGAAGCGAAAACGAACCGTTTGCATCTTTTTCAAATGGTTTGTAGGAAAGGCTGAATACCCCTGGGTGTTTTTAAAAGGAGTTAAAGCAGACACCGCACAGGTGACTCAGTACCCGCTACTGTAGGCTGAGAAACCTCGCAGGAAATAAACGCAAAATGTAACAGTGCCGCTGGGGGCACGGGCCAGGCAGAGATGGCTTTCTGCACAGAACCTGGCTCTCTGGCTGTCTGAGGGGGCGGGTCAGGAAGCAGCACCAAGGCTGAATAGATGCAAATGGGTCCCTGAACCCCAGGATGACCTGCAGCACGGAAAGACCGGAGCTGTGGGGGAGCCGAGAGTGCGCGCTGCTCAGGTGCCCGGGCCTCGCCACAGGAAAACGCGGGTTACAGAGCGGAGAACCCGCACGTGTGCTCGCACTGGTGCAGTCTTGCTGGGATGCCCCAGGAGGCTGTCTACCCTCACCCAGTCACTGGCGGACTGGAAGGAGGACGCCCTGAACGCCTGTGCGGCGAGGCTGCTGCGCACTTTTTTGAACCACGAAGGGCGGGGTGAGAGGGGGCTGGATCGCTGCTGCGGCGCCACACCGCCATCTAGCGGCCAGAGAAACTAACTGCGGCCTGCGGGTGCCCAGCCACAGCCACCTTCGCCGCCATTTTCTAACCGAGGCTAAGGGGTTCTGGACAGGGACGCTGAGCAGGGACGAAGGACAACAAAAGGCCCCGAAAACCCGTCCCCGACGCGGAAGTAGACCCGAGCCTGCCTCCGTAGCAAAAGGCAGTTGAAAGTGGCTGCCTCGCGGGAGGTCCCGGCCCCTGGGAGCAGACCACCACCACACTGTGGGGTTCCGCGTCTGTGCGTGGACAGCCAGGGCGCCCAGGGTCCGTCTTCCTCCCCAAGGGGCCCTGCAGGCTCCCTGGGCCGGCTACTGCGAGCTGGGCGCCCGGGGAAGGGAGGAGGATGCCCGGGACCGGCTGCTGCACCGCCCCAGCCGCACCACGCTGCAGCCCCGTACCCGGAAGTCTTCCGGGAGTTTGCTCTCTGTCCCTGGCCCTTAGAGGCTGCTCCAGCCCTCCTGGGAGCCCCTCTCCGCTTCCCTGCCACAGCTTCCTTCCCTGAGCTGTCCCACGGAGCGCGTCCATCCCTGCCTGGCCTGGGCTCCTCCCCTCTGCTGTGAGGCTGCAACAGAGCCTCTTGGCCTGGTCTTTCCTATGGACGAAGATGAGCCATACTAGGTCCCCTGCAAAGACACACGCTGGAATGTGCAGTTTGTCGGGACGTGCAGAGTATTCTGTGTGTGAATGTGTGAAAGAGAAATGAGAAAAGCTGGAATGCGCAGATGCACAAGGTGCCCACGACGTAGACTCAGCCGTGCGAGGGAACTACCCGTCGTGACGGGCCGTGGGCCAGGCCTAGTGGCCCTGTGACCGCGGGTTCCCTGCCCTGCTGGGCTGACTCTATTACAGGGAGGGGAAACCCCTGGTCTCAGGGGCTGAAGCAGTTTGCATTCTGGACAACATAGCAGGAGCCCGTTTGCAGGATACCCCAGAACAGGGGGTCGACGGGGTTGGGTCCCACCGGGCTGCCTCCTTTGCCAGGAATCCTAGAGGAGGAGACTTGAGGGGAACTGGGGAGCTGGCTAGTGTGCACTATGGCAACAGTGCGGGTTGCACGAGGGGGAAACGACAGGCCATCCTCTCCTGGTTATGGACGGAGACCAAATAACTAAGTCAGGCTTTCAATTTCGCTGCGCGCCGCCAGGGCGCTCTGACAGCAGGTGCGGACAGCACAGGTCACATCCAGTCGCCCGCAGCCCATATTCTACTGGGACGAATCCACCAGGGCGGAAGACTGGCATTGCCCGCATTCCGCGCAAATGCACGGGCGTGGACCCCAACAACTCTCCAGTAGTTTAGTAGGCGCTGGTCCAGCCCTTCCGGAGACGCGGGAACTTTCTGCTTCTCCTGTGTTGCTTCCGGGGGAGGCATTAAGTGCTGTCTTCCACGTCGGACCCAGGTCTTGGGAACCACGTTGGCCAGTGAGAGTTTGCGATCTGTTTTATCTCTCCCTTGGCTCCCAGGGGAAGATCTGGGTTTTGGTTAGACAAATAGCCTTGAACATGGATTCTGTTCTGGTGGTGGAGGCACTCGGTTTCTCTGACCACTAGATGGCAGTGCGGCCTCACCCTGGTCCTCAGCCGCAGATCCCCCGCCCTTCGTGCTTGAAAAAAAGCAGTGAGCTGATTTTAGTGCACAGTCCAGAATTTGTTTGCCTTTTATCTTTTCTGCACAAAGTGCAATTTTCAATCCCCGATTTTTATTTTAATTTACACTACAAATTTCATAAATACAACTTTAGGAATATAGTTAGTCTTCCCACCATACCCACCCACCCACACTCCCACCCCTCCTCCTCCTCCCTCTCCACTTCCCAGTCCCGTTCTCCATTAAGATTCATTTTCAGTTAATTTTGTAAGCAGAAGACCAACTCTATACTAAGTAAAGATTTCAACAATTTGCACACACACACACACAGGCACAGGCACAAACAGAACTAGTTTTACAGTTAACTCTCACAGTACAACTTACTGGGGACAGATGTCCCTTATGCTGGTTTAGTGCACAGTGTCTCCGTTGTTGATTTAACAATTGATACTCTTATGTTTGACATCAGTGATCACCCAAAGCTCTTGTCATGAGCTGCCAAGGCTATGGAAGCCTCTTGAGTTCTCCGACTCTTATCTTGCTTAGACAAGGTCATAGTCAAAGTGGAAGTTCTCTCCTCCCTTCAGAGAAAGGTACCTCCTTCTTTGATGGCCCATTCTATCCCCTGGCGGTGTCTCACCCAAAGAGGTCCTTCAATTAGGTTATTTTTTGCCACAGTACCTTGGCTTTCCATGCCTGAAAGGCTCTCACGGGCTTTGCAGCCAGATCAGGAAGCCTTAAGGGTTGATTCTGAGATCAGAGTGTTACTTTTTTTTAATAGAAAACTTTTACTTGATAAATATAAATTTCGAAAGTACAACTTTTGGATTACATCAGCTTTTCCCCCCATTAACTTCCCTCCCACCCACTAACCATCCCATCTCCTACTCCCTCTCCCATCCCATTCTTCATTAAGATTCATTTTTAATTATCTTTATATACAGAAGATCAACTCTATACTAAGTAAAGATTTCAACAGTTTGCACCCACACAGACACACAAAGTATAAAGTACTGTTTGAAGACTAGTTTTACCGTTAATTCTCATAGTACAACACATTAAGAACAGAGATCCTACATGGGGAGCAAGTGTACAGTGACTCCTGTTGTTGATTTAACAATTGACACAGAGTGTTACTTAAATCGATTGTCATTCTATGAGTCTGCTGTGTGGACTTCGTCCCATGTTGGAAGGTTCTCTCCTTTTTATTTCTATGTATTGTTATTATTGGGCACTTGATCCTATTTATATGATTTCCTTAACACTTAATCCTATCTATATGTTTAATTTAACACTTAATATGATCACTTTAACACTTAAGATGGCATTTTTACCACCAATTTTAATGGGATTTGGGGTCCCATAACAAATTTTTAAACTGTACCCTTAGAAGTAAGTCTGTAGGAATGTATGCAGAACTATGTAGCTTTACAGTTACAAACTTCCTCCTCCCTCTCTTATTCCCACTCTTATTTTTTACTGAGATCTATTTTCAATTGACTTTATACACATGATTAACTATATGTTAAGCAAAGAGTTCAACAAATAGTATTTAAAAAGACAAAAAAAAAAAAAAAAAAGAAAAAAGAAAAGAAAACGAAACTGTGGGGCCTAGGCTGTGTCATAGCGGGTAAAACCGCCATCAGCAGTGCCGCCGGTTGGAGTCCCCGCTGCTCCACTCCCAATCCAGCCCTCTGCTATGGTCTGGGAAAGTAGTAGAAGATGGCCCAAGTCCTTGGAAATGAGCAGATTTCCTTTTTTTTTTTTTTTTTTAACTGCTGTGTACTGTTCTCTAGTGTACATAACCCATAATTTCTTTATCCATTCTTTGGTTGATGGGCATTTAGGTTGATTCCATGTCTTAGCTCTTGTGAACTTAGCTGCAATAAACATGGAGGTGCAGATAACTCTTTTGTTCACTGATTTTATTTCCCTTGGGTAAATTCCCAGGAGTGGGATGGCTCGGTCATAGGTCATATCGTCGGTCTATATTTAGATTTTCCAGGTATCTCTACACAGTCTTCCATAGTGGCTTTACCAGTTTACATTCCCACCAACAGTGGATTGGGGTATCTTTCTCCCTAAATCCTTGCCAGCAGTTGTTATTTGTTGACTTCTATATGAAAGCCATTCTAACTGGGGTGAGGTGAAACCTCATTGTGGTTTTGATTTCCATTTTCCTGACAACTAGTGATTCTGAATATTTTTTCATGTGTGTCTGTCACCATTTGCATTTCTTCTTTTCAGAAATGTCTGTTTAAGTCCATGGCCAAACTCTTACTGGGTTGTTTGTTTTCTTGTTGTAGAGTTTCTTGATCTCTTTGTAGATTCTGGTTATTAATCCTTTATCAATTGCATAATTTGCAAATAATTTCTCCCATTCTGTCGGTGGCCTCTTCACTTTCCCGAGTGTTTCTATTGCCATACAGAAACTTCTCAATTTCATGTAATCCCAGTTGTTAATTCTCGCATTGGCTGCCTGTGCCTCTGGTGTCTTTTCCAAGAACTCCTTGGTTGTGCCAATGTCTTACAGGGTTTCCCCAGTGTTCTCAATTAATTTGATGGTGTTGAATCATGCTGAGTGGATTTTGTGTAACGTGTTAGGTAAGGGTCTTGCTTTATACTCCTGCATGTGGATGTGCAGTTTTCCCAGCACCATTTGTTGAATAGACTGTCCTTGCTCCAGAGATTGGTTTCAGGTCAGTGGTCAAATATAAGTTGGTTATAGATGTTTAGATTGATTTCTGGTGTTTCTATTCTGTTACATTGTTCTACCCATCTGTTTTTGTACCAGTACCAGACTGATTTGATTGTAACTGCTTTGTAGTATGTCTAGGTTCTCTTTTATCCATCTTCCTTGGTGCCTTGGGGGAAGATCTGGGTTTTCTTGGTGGAGGCTCTCGGTTTCTCTGGCCACTAGGTGGCAGTGGTGCCTCGAGCAGGTCTCTCACCAAAGCTCTCCCGCCCGTGGTGCTTGAAAAAAATGCAGTGAGATAAGTTTTAGCACACATCCTCTAACGGGGGAGCTTTTCTCTTTTCTGCACACAGTGAAATTCTCAATCCACAATTGAAAAGCCACATTTGCTAGAGGAAATAACTTCACTACCTGTGAAGAAAGACTTTACTTTTTTGGTTTGCTTTCAAACACGGTTGCTTACTTTTTATTATTATTTTTTTCTCTGCCTTAAACCAAATGAATCTTTGTGGAATTTTTGTGAGTCCTCTATGCAACCCCAAACAGCAGACAGGGAAGAATACAGCCATACACTTGAAGCCAGGGAAGGGTAGGGAGCTGACATTGGAGGGTTGCAAGTTCAGGCGAGACAGAGGGACACAGGTGAGGAGCAGGGCTACAGGCCAGGCAGAGCAGAGGGTTTTAGTCAGCACTTTCCTGTAACATCCATCAGGGAGGGCCCTTCTTTGCTAAGAGGATCCTTCCTGTGGCCACAGGTTCTCAGACTGGACTGAAAGTGCAGTCCTTGTGAGCAGTGGCCATCACAAAAGCAGGACAAGGCTGGGGTGCAGCAAAGACAGTTTCCTCTACCGGGGTAAGGACAAGGGCAGACTTGGGCCTGCAGAACCACTGTCCTGCTCAGTGAGGACACGCTGTGCTTTTCTTCTCTTTTCCTTTATTTAGCTCTTATCATTTGCCACACAATTAGAGGGAAAAAGAGAGGAGAGAGACCTTCCATCTGCCCATTCACTCCACAATGGCTGCAACAGCCCCAGCTGACCTGATCCACAGCCAGGAGCCAGGAGCCAGGAGCCAGGAGCTTCCTCCGGGACTCCCACGCGGGTGCAGGAGCTCAAGCACTTAGGCCATCTTCTACTGCTTTCCCAAGCCATAGCAGAGAGCTGGATCAGAAATGGAGCAGCTGGGACTCGAACCAGCGCCCATGCGGGATGCTGGCGCCACAAGCAGAGGCTTAGCCCACTACAACACAGCGCCAGCCCCCTGCAGTGTTTCTTAATCAGAATGAGGTGCACTCAGCCTAGCACCAAGGTTTATGTATCATCAGTAAGACTAGCTTCATCCGTCATTCATACCCCTTGGTGTTCCATCACAGTAGAGTTACACCTCGTGTGTGCTACCCAGCAGGGCCAGTTGGCAAGGCAGCTGTGCCTGCTTTGCCAAGGCCAGTTTCTGGAACCCAGCGAAGGGGCTGGGCTCTTTGAACAGCCAGCCTAGAGGCTCAGAGGCTCCATCCACATGAGAACTGGAAAGGGAAAGAAAACTAGCGGGTGGGGTTACAACCTGGCAGCTGTGTCTGCTGTTAACGCTCCAGGGCCTTGGCTCAGCCGGGGGCCCTGGCTGGATACCTAGGTCCTCTATGAAGTCTTGACCCAGAAGACCTGTGGCCTGGCCCGAGCCCACCCTAATCAGGGTGATCTCCCTGCGGTTCCCTCCAAATGGGTTGGGCAGCCCAAGGGCAGCAACCACAGGCCCCTGGCTCATGCTAAGCTCACAAGGCCACCTGCCCAGGTGTCTCTCTGGAATTCTCCGGAACTGAAGAGCCCACCTACTGAAGATGACTGAAAAGGCCCTCGCCCCTCATATGCTTGGGACTGTAAGCATCCCCTATAGGCAGATGGCTACACAAGGGAATGGCAGCAATGCATTTCCCACGGCCCCTGCCATCCTGTTCCAGCACGCGAGACCACAGAGATCATTCGAGCCACCAGCCACGTTCCTGCCCCGGGGTGCCCTCAGCGCTTGCCCGGCCCTTCAGCACTGCTGAGCTATGTCCCGCAGGGCACCCTGGCACCCCGCCTTGGAACTGACTGCCAGGTGAGATGTCTGTGGCAGTGAGTGACCCCACGTGGGGTCAGTTCAGCGGTCCCTCAAGTCCCTGCAACCTTAAACAGCGCAGCCTGCTCCATGTACCTACGTGTGCCCGGCCTGTTCTGTGCACCTGCCGGTTCCCATTGCAGTTACCCACCATTCAC
The DNA here is from genome assembly GCF_051225735.1 of Oryctolagus cuniculus. Taxonomy (NCBI): domain Eukaryota; kingdom Metazoa; phylum Chordata; class Mammalia; order Lagomorpha; family Leporidae; genus Oryctolagus; species Oryctolagus cuniculus. The sequence continues at coordinate 36,630,192 of NC_142888.1, read as the reverse complement.
TCACATGCATTCTGCCTTTGTACAAATTCCTCTTGGCTCAAGCCACAGGGACCCCTCGTGCTGTGTGCACACTGCCTGTTTCAGTCCCCGCCTGATGCCCCATCTGCTTCCCCCTCACACTGCCAACGCGGACACATTTCTCCTGGGGTGGGGAGTGAAGCCGCAGATGGCGCACTCTGTCTGTCTGTCTCTGCCATGCAAACAAGCAGAATGCAGACATCTTCTAAGGAAGATAAGATTTTGCAAGGCATTCGGGGATTTTCTGGTCCAGCGGCAAAAAGCTATCTTTTGCCTGGCTCCTGCCTTGACTGGAGCCCGTGTTGAGATGTGCAGAGCGGCAAGAAAAGCATCACACTGGATGCCACGTTACAGACCCTTATGCAAGGCAGCAGAATTAGGGACGGCATCCTTGTACAGTGCTGAGGGTCTCTGCAGAGAGCCACGGGGCTGCAATGCTCTTCTCCGCCCAGGTCTGCTACCACGTCTGGATCTGCGCTGGGCAAACCCCAGCTACTGAGGGGCTCACAGGGCTCCTCAGACCACAGGGTTTTATTCAAGCACCGCTGCCCCTGCCCTGAGGAGCTACTGTGACACCCCTGCCCCCTGCCCTGAGGAGCTGTGACCTCACCATCCCCCCTGCCCTGAGGAGCTGTGCCATCACCATCCCCCTGCCTGAGGAGCTGTGACATCACCATCCCCCTGCCCTGAGGAGCTGGGACATCACCATCCCCCTGCCCTGAGGAGCTGCTGGGACACCCCTGCCCTGAGGAGCTGTGACATCACCATCCCCTGCCCTGAGGAACTGGGACATCACCATTCCCCTGCCCTGAGGAGCTGTGACATCACCATCCCCCTGCCTGAGGAGCTGTGACATCACCATCCCGCTGCCATGAGGAGCTGCTGTGACATCACCATCCCCCTGCCCTGAGGAGCTGGGACATCACCATCCCCCTGCCCTGAGGAGCTGTGACATCACCATCCCCCTGCCTGAGGAGCTGTGACATCACCATCCCGCTGCCATGAGGAGCTGCTGTGACATCACCATCCCCCTGCCCTGAGGAACTGCTGTGACATCACCATCCCCCTGCCCTGAGGAGCTGGGACATCCCCATCCCCCTGCCCTGAGGAGCTGCTGTGACATCACCATCCCCCTGCCCTGAGCAGCTGCTGAGACACCCCTGCCCCCTGCCCTGAGGAGCTGTGACATCACCATCCCCCTGCCCTGAAGAGCTGCTGGGACACCCCTGCCCTGAGGAGCTGCTGTGACATCACCATCCCCCTGCCCTGAGGAGCTGTGACATCACCATCCCCCTGCCCTGCCCTGAGGAGCTGGGACATCACCATTCCCCTGCCCTGAGGAGCTGGGACATCACCATCCCCCTGCCCTGAGGAGCTGGGACATCACCATTCCCCTGCCCTGAGGAGCTGTGACATCACCATGCCCCTGCCCTGAGGAGTTCTATGACATCACCATCCCCCTGCCTCCTGACCTGAGGAGCTGCTTCCATAGCTTCCCTACTGGAAAGATGTTTGGGTGGGGAGCAGGTGTCCAGGGGGCTGTCCTGCCTGCAGGCTCTCCTGGAGGGCCCGGGACCAGGGCTCCAGAGAAAGTCCCTCCCTGTTGCAGCTCTGGCAGCCTGGCCGCTCGTCCCCAGTCTCTGGGCCCCGTGTGCCTGCTGTTGGTCCCTGGGCCAAGATAGGAGCCATCCAGGGTGGGAGCTGTGACGACCTGGGCCCCTAGGCCCAGCCTCCGACCCATTCTGAACACTCAGGATCTTTCCCAGAAGTTCTTTCCCTTCCTGAGGAGTTTGAAGCTCCTGGATGAGTGATCTGGCAGCTCTCCTGTTTGACCAGAGGCCACGGCATGGAAGGACGATGGGAGAGAAATGGAAAGATGAAAATGTGGGCACGCGGCCCCTCTGCGGGTAGCGCAGGCCACACCAGCATCTCTGAGCATAGGCACCTGCCCTAGCAGGCTCCATCAGCAGCCCAGCCCTGAGTCAGAAGAGGAACGGAGGCGGCTCAAGGACTGAGCAGGAAGGGCCTGTGTATGGCTGCCTCCCTAAAGAGGACTGGCGTTGTCCGGGCTAAACAGGGGCTTGGTAGAGTATGCACTGCTGTCCCCGTGAACACAAACCTGCAGACATCTCAGTGGCTTCATCGCCAGGTGAGTGAGTGTTCAATGACAGATCCTTAGAAAAAGATTCTTCACTTAAGTCAGAGAGAGAGAGAGAGAGAGAGAGAGAGAGAGAGAGAGGGAAAATCCACCCATTCAGTGTTTCAATGCCCACGTGCCACCAACAGGCAAGACTTGGCAAGGTGACAGCTGGCAACCAAGCATTCAGTCCAGGACTCCCAGGTGGCTGGCAGGGACCCAAACTCTCCAGCCATCACCTGCGGCCTTCCTGGGGTATGTGCACTAGGAGGCAGCTCGGATCCAGAGCTCAGAAAAGAATCGACCCAGGCATGCTATTTGGGGTACACGCATCCCAAGCATGTGCTTTTTGGTTTTGTGGTTTATTTGTTTAAAAAGATTTATTTATTTGAAAGGCAGAGCTACAGACAAAGACCTTCTCTCCAATGGCTCACTCCCCAACATGGCCACAATGGCTGGCGCTGGGCCAGGCTGAAACCAGGACCCAGAGCTTTTTCCCTGTCTCCCATGTGGGTGCAGGGGCCCAAGCACTTGGGCTGCTTTCCCAGGCACATTATTAGTGAGCCGGTTTGGAGTGGAGCAGCCGGGATTCGAACTGGCGAAAAACGGGAGACGGGAGAGAAGAGAAGAGAAAGAAGGCCTGGATTGAGTACACTGACCCTTCACCCAGCTTCATTTTCTCTTTGATCCTCATTTCTCCTCCTTAGGATTGTCCTCAAGTACTCCTCTTCTTTCTATTTTTAAGCTTCATTTCTTTGAAGAGCCCAGTGTTGGGGGGGTGCGTGTGGGGGAGAGAGATCAATCTTCATCCACTGTTTTACACTCAAATGGCTTCAGCGCTCAGATGTGGCCCGGCCACAGCCAGGAGCTAGAGAGTCCAGACTTGTCTCCCACAGGGGTGGCGGTAGCCTGAGCACTGGGCCTTCTCAGCTGCCTGTGCAGGCCTGTTTGCATGGAGCTGGATTGGAAACAGGGCAGCCAGTGCTCCCATATGGGATCACACGCCCAGCCCCCAAACACTGGTGGCCCTGGCAGCCTTGCTGGGTCAGCCTCCTGGGCAATGTGGCATGGAGGGGTGAAGGGTAGTGCGTGGGGCAAGGGGAGGCTCTGACTCCCATCTGGCTGAGCAGCTGGGTGCAATCTGAACCCTGTGGCCACTGGAAGTTTCCTCTTAGGTTTGCTGGCTTGATCTTGCAGGCATTTAAGGGGGGAGTTTGGTCAGGACACTGGGACCCCAAGAAGGAGGGGGCAGGGAAACAGGTGACAGGACAGGTGGGTGAGCAGGCACCTTTCAGCTCTGTACCAGGGAGTTGAGGGAGGCCTCCCTCACAAGACAGATTTGCTACCATAGAAATAAATCTGAAAACACACACACACACACACACACAAACATAATTAAAAGGCAAAGAACAGGGAAGTATTTGCAACAGACAGGACAGAAGGCGGTTCTTTCTACCCATACAGCTGTTAGCATAATTTAATGTCATTCTGACAACAAATTAGAGGACAGAGAGGGTCAGAAAAGCAACAACTCCCAGGTGAGCAGCAGAGGATGTGCCGCCCCCTGCGGTGTTCGCTGGGCTTTGCAGGGAGCCCGAGAAGCCGGGGGCTTTGCCACCAGAACAGGGCCCTCTGGAAATCCACAGGGAGCAAGCAGAGAGGGCAAAAGGACAGAAGAGCAAACCATGCTTTCGTCTTCCACAGGGACACTGTGGGCCTGTGGGCGACTCTGGCCTCTTGCCCCCTTCCCCTGCGTTTCCTGGGCTGCATCTCCTGAGCAATCAGTAGGGGCCTTTTCTACCAGGGGCAGAAAGGGGAAGTGGCAAAGAGCAGCTGCACCTGCACTGCAGGAGCCCTCTGATCACACTCAGTCTCAGAAAAGCCGCCCAGTATCCGGTGCCTCTACAAACGTTCTAGGAGCTACTGGAAGTAACTACCGTGTGATGGCCCCGGCTGCCAGGACACAAGCTAAGCTCGGCCTGAACTACTTCCTGGACTGTGGTCACCCCTGAAACACGTGCTGTCACCCCCTTCATTGCCACTTGTGCAAGTGAGGTACACAGAGGTGCACTTGGCTACCAAGAGTCATCGGAAGAGACACCAGGACTGCCCACTGCCCCCGCTCTGTCACTCTCTGGGTCACACCCTGGTTTGCAGAGAGCTTTCCTGCCCCCCCCCCCCCATGCCAGCTGTGAAATTTTCACAAAGAAAATCCCTGGAAGCAATCAGGTCCTCGTTCACTTCTTCCACACAGAGCTCACTGCCCACACCCCGCCTGGCCCTGTTCTGTGGCTGGGGTGACCACAGGGCAGGGAGCAAGAAGTGAAGGAACACAGCTCCTGGCCCAAGGATGTGCGTGTGTGTGTTTAAATATTTATTAAATGAAAGGCAGAGAGAGATACTTTCCATCCTCTGTTTCACAGCCCCAGTGGCCTCAATAGCCAGGCCTGGGCCAGGCCAAAGCCAAGACCCAGGAGCTCCCCTTGTGGGTAGCAGGGGCCCCAGCACTTGGGGCATCTGCTGCTGATCTACCGGGCTCAGCAGCATGGAATTGGTCAGCAATACAGCAGTCAGGACTGCAGTGGGCAGCCATCTGGGCTGCTGGTGTCCCAGGCAACAGCTTAACCTGCCATGCCACAAACCAGGCCCCCACCGATTTTTGAAAATGAGGTGGACCTCTGAGTCCTGGCTCATGCTTTATCCGTTTCCCATCTCAGTTGCCAAGTTTGTCTCTGGTGGAGGACATGCTATCTGATTCAGTAAGAGACCCAAGGCTTACTTCCAGTGCTTGGAAATGACTTCCAGAACAAACCCCCATGCGACATACCTGAGTTTAAACAGATGCTCAAGCACCTAGGCCAAATGGAGCAGTATCTTTCCAATGCACCTTGACCCAGCAAAACCTCACGAAATAATCACACGATCTAGGTCGTAGTTACCGCTGGGAGAAAGCAGTGCAGCGAAGACTGGCTTCCTGGGTTCAGCCACATCTGGCCCCTTGCTTGACAGTGGAATGCGGGTAGCTTCAAGGAGTACTCTGGCGGTGCAGGTCCCTGAAACTCCAGATAAACTGGGAAGGCAAATGACAGGAGCCTACTGAGGGGAGAAGTGCCAGCTGCAGCGGTGCCCAGGCACCACCCTCTGAGCGGGCCCAGCAGGAAAGCAGAGGGCTTCCTCTGCAGGTGAGTTTGCATCTGGAATCCTGTGGGAGGCTGCCTCTCCTCCAGGCTGGCCTGCTCCCCCGCCCAGACCCAGTGTAACGGAAGCAGCCTCTTTTCTGGGTTGAAACTGCTCCGCTTATTTTTTTCAAGCGGGAAGGGCGGGGGAGATGAGGGGCGCAGTTCGCCGTGATCCGTTGCTGCCATCTAGCGGCGCCAGAAACAGGACGCGCACTGCACAGAGAAACCTTTTCTAAGGTTTACTTATCTGTTTGAAGGCACAGGGCCTAAGAGAGCTACATAGAGAGAGAGAGAGAGAGAGGTCCGTCTTCCATCCACCGGTTCCCTCCCTCCCGCAGTGGCCGGAGCTGCGCCGATCCGAAGCCAGGAACCAGGGCCTTTATCCAGGTCTTGGACGTGTGTGCAGGGCCCCAAGCACTGAACCATCCTCCGCTACTTCTCCGGCGCATTCGGATCGGAACATGGATCGGAACTGTGGCAGCCAGGACGACCGGAGCCGAGGGCATGTCGGCACCATGGAAGGCAGTTGTACCCGGTACCACCGCGACGGACCCAAAGCCGTCTTTGCTAATGCAAATCCGAGAACCTCTCCTGCCGCCCAACGCCCAGTCTCGAGTGCAAGATCACAGAAAACGCTTGAGACCCCTCTTTAAGTCCCGGAGATCCTGCCCACCAAAGAAGCCGTTAGTCCCGCCCTGGAATCCTAGCAACCGCCGCGGGAAGTCCCGGTGCCGCGGACGGAGGCTTCCAGGGGGCGGGGCCTCACCACGCGCGCATGCGTGGGGGTGGCTGCGCGTGGGCGCCCGGTGCATTCTGGGCCAGGTGACCCGGGGCCCGGCGTGCGTGTCCGCCCGAGTGGGCGGTGGGTGAGGCGCGAGCAGGGCCGATGGGGCAGCTGATGTCCAGGGTGTCCTGCCGGCGGCCCCCGACTTGTGGGAGGCCTACACGTTAATGGTTCAGTCTTGTCCGTGACCATTGGAGGATCGCTTCCCGCTTTTCGGTCCTCTCCTCTTTCTGTGCTGTGATACCGGGTGGTTCTCTGCGGGCGCGAAATCGTCCGACGTCTAAAGAGCGGCAAGGACTCCCGTTTCTCTTGCTGACCTAGAATGATAAGGTCGGCAGAGGCCGCAGATTCACTGTGGCCCGTCAGCCCCGCAGCGTGCTGGTTCATTACTCTGCCGCATGAGGTCTTAGCGAGGGTCCATCCTCTGCACCGGACAGTCGGGGGGAAACCCTGGGTGCGTGTCTAATCGGGAGTCACGGGTGAATGGTGCCTTTGAGTAACTGAGCCATGGGTGTTGTCTCTGGGGTCAGGGAAGGGCGAGCATGCCTGACACGTCTCCAAGTGATGGAGGCAGGCGTCCGCACCCCTGGGTGATGGCACTGTCCTGAGTGCTCTCTACTGGACCGGCAGTCTTGTCCCCCGCGTCCTGCTGGAGACACCTGCCACCTTGCGCAGTCTGCGGCTGCTTTGTGTCTCCCTCACCCTGGTCAGTTCTGCTGGCCCCTGGCTGACTCAGCCTCAGCCCAGCTGCGCTGACAGCAGCAGAGCCCCCTGGATGCGGGTCTCACCCTCATCCTCCCCCTGTGCAGGGCTTGCCCCTCTGCAGCCCAGCTGCGGGTCACCTACCCCTAAGCAGTATGGCTCCCTTCAGGTGAGCACTTGGGCACCTTTTAAGAAAAAGAGACTTGATTATTTGAAGGCAGAAGGACAGAGAAAGAGGGACAGACAGAGGGAGTGGGCCACCTTCCAGTCACTGTTCACTTCCCAAATGGCCACAGATGCCTGGGCTGGGCCAAGCCAAATCAGGAGTCTGCAACTCCATCCGGGTCTCCATGTAGGTTGCAGGGGCCCAGCACTCAGACCCTCATCAGCTCCTTTCCAAGGTGCATGACCTGATGAGCTGCGCCAGAAGTGGGGCAGGTAGGACTCCAACCAGCCCTCACATGGGAAGCAGGTATCCCAGGCAGCAGCTTAACCCACCGTGCCACAGTGCCAGCCCTGCACCCTGGTCTTGAATCAGCCACTGTCCAGACTCTCCTTCAGGGAATCGTGCCCCTGGCGTGTCCCCTGCCACACAGCAGCAGCCTCCATCAGCTCCTGAAAAGTGCCAGGGGCTTCCGAAGGTTCACGGGCAAGTGGAGGTGAATGCTAGGTTTACTATGGAGCATGCAATGCTGCAGTCACTGTGATGTTTGTTCAGTGTGCTCGGATCTTGTGCACTTTTTGAAGACCCACCATACAGTCGTGCGAAATGAACGTTCTTATTCCCAAACATGTGTTGGGTAAAATCCTACTTGAAGCCTCTGCACTTCCTTTCTTCTTCTGTTTTTTTTTTTTCTTTTTCTTTTTCTTTTTTGGACATCATATTTAGTGATAAAGACAGACAGAAAGGTCTTCCTTCCCTTGGTTCACCCTCCCAAATGGCTGCCACGGCCGGCGTGCAGCGCTGATTAGAAGCCAGGAGCCAGGTGCCTCCCCCTGGTCTCCCACGCGGGCGCAGACCTCAAGGACCTGGGTCATCCTCCACTGCCCTCCCGGGGCACAGCAGAGAGCTGTACCGGAGGAGGAGCAACCAGGACAGAACCCGGGGTGCACAGGCGGAGGACCAGCCCAGTGAGCCAAGGCGCCGGCCCAGCCTCTGCACTTCTCTGAAGAACCTTTCTTCGCTGAGAGTTTCCTCTGGGCTTGTCACTGCTCCGTGCACTGCTAACCCTGTGACTGCAACAGATCCCATTCCGGCCTTGTCTTTCAGGTCGACCAAAGAGTTTTTATATTATGTCCAACTCCAGAATGTTGCCAGACTACCTCACTTCCGCGCGCGTGTGTTAACTGCCAAATATGCCCAAGGCGCCTCCGCGGTAGACCCAGCCGTGCACATGGAGCTTCTGCACTGTGAGGCCACAAGGCGAGGCCTGGTGCCCTGTGACAGCACATTCCCTGCAGTGCTGGGCACGAGGCTCTGTTATGGGCTGGGGAGCAGGGCGTTGTCTCACAGGCTGAAGCACTTTGCGTTCCTGAAACACATCATGAGCCCTGAGCTGCCGCAGGACGTGCGTGAAGAGCGTGGGATTGCCCGCTCCCTTTGCGGGATGCCCCAGTACAGGGTGCTCATGGGGTTTGGGGACGCTGAGTATCCCACCGGTCTGACTCCTCCTTCTCCATGAACCCTCAGGGGAGGCGGCTGGAGGGGAGCAGGGGAGCTGGCAGGTGTGCACTCTGACAGCCAGGGAGTGGAGAGTGTGCTGGCCGCAGTTGGGGTGCAGGAGACGGAAAGAAACGAGCCACCTTCTGCTGGTCAGGGACGGACACCGAATAAATCAGGCTTGCAGGGACAGGGCTGCGATTCTCTGTGGCCGGTGCGGTCTAAGGGCAGGTGCAGACAGCACTGGTCCCACCCCCTAGCCCACAAGAGACAGAAGGAAACAGCCAGGGGCTTTTCTGGAGGAAGATGGGCACTGACCTCATTCCGCTCCGATGCGCATGCTCCGTCCCCGCCAATCCTCGCGTAGTTGGAGTCCGTAGCCAGGCTTCGTTTTCCCTTCTGTTTGGACTGCCTGCTGCTGTTGCTATGGTTCCGGAGGCGGGACTACGGTGGGCGTCCTTGCCTGGGACGGCTTTCGGGGGTCGTTTCGGAAGGTCCCAGTGCATTGTGTTCTTGTTCTTTATTCCACAAGGCTACTCCCGGCCAGGCCTGCCCTTGGAGTATTGGAGAAAAAAAAAAGAAAGAAAAAAAAAAGGTCAGCGTGAATTTTCGCCTGGTTTGGGCGTCCCTCCGTTTCTCTGGCCACAAGATGGCAGTGTTGCGCCGCAGCGCGAGGCTGCGCGTGCCTTCCCCCTCCTTTCGTGCTGACAAAAAACGCGCCACGTGTTTTCCCGCTGGAAAGCTGGTTCGTCTTGCAGTTCCAGATTTGGGGACCTCAAATGCCACTGTTCCTGGGGTCCCACGCAGAAACTCACTCTCGGCGCACAATGCGTTTTGCTGTTTTCGGTGTGTTGGCTTTCAACTTTAGTTTGTTTCTTGAACGTGTTTCGTTAATATATAGACCGTTTGCACTTCGAGCGGACCCGGGAACTCTTTCTTCCCACCCTGTGTGTGCCTCCAGGTTCCCCTTGAACCTGGGCCCTGCTTCTCTGAAACGTGCTGTTGCTGCATCCTTGGGGTTGTGTGCGTGGGTGTAGGTGTGCGTGGCCCTCAGGGGACTGCCCTTGGTGCAGCCGCAGTCTCGGGCTGTGCATTCCTTTTGTGGGTCTTCCCTTAGGGGTGTTCTCATCCATGCAGGTGCTTTTGACACATCTGAGGCCCAGGCTGTCAGGACCGCTTGCTTCTCTCTATAAAGCTCAGTTGGACACTTGTGCATTGCGTTCTTTTGTCTCATCTCCTGGAAGCTGCTTTCGAAAATGTTGAAATGTGTCAGGCAAATTCAAACACACTTCCTCCTGATCGCACATGGCCACCACCGTGCTCTCTGAGGAGCCTGGAGCTGTGACCCTTGTCATTTCCTTATTGATCCCGGGCCCCTGGAAGAGGACCTCGCACTGCCTGGGTGCCTGGTGAACACCGCGAAGTAAAGGGACGCTCGTGGTTCCACGCATGCTGCCTCGTGTACTACGTAAAATCAGTCTTTCCATGGCCTGGATCTAAGACAGTTATGGCAGGTAATGGGCAATGGCTCCTTGGTTGAGTCCCTGCCTCCCTCATGGCAGACCCAGATGGAATTCTGGGCTTCTGGTTTGGAACCGTACCATCCCTGACTGTTGTGGGCATTTGCAGAGTGAACCAGTGGATGGAAATAAACCATTAAAAAAATAAAATGTTGGAGCTGGTGCAGTGGTGTAATGGTTTTGCCATTTCTGATCTAGCTCTGTGGTATGTCCTGAGAAGGCAGTGGAGTATGGCCCAAGTGTTTGGGCTCTTGTACCCTTATGGGAGACCCTGCAGAAGCTGCTGGCTCCTGGCTTCAGATTGGGCCAGCTGTGGCTGTTGGGGCCATCTAGGGAGTGAACCAGTGGATGGAAGACCTCTGTCTTTCAATTTTCTTTCTCTCCCTCTCTAATTCTACCTCTCAAATAAATAAATAAATATCTTTAAAAATGAAATCAGAAAATCATTAGAGGATTGCTTCTTGCTTTTTGCTCCTCTTCTCTTTCTGTCTGTGCTGTGATATGAGGGTACATTCATGTGGGAATAAAATAGTCCTGATTTATAAAAAGAGCCATTGGCCGCCATTTCTCTTGCTGACCTACAATGATAAGAAGGTGGAGCTTGGCCAATCCACAGCCAGGGTCCAGGAGCTTCTTCCGGGTCTGCCACGTGTGTGCAGGAGCCCAACAATTTGGGCCATCTCCCACTGCTTTCCCAAGCCATAGCAGAGACCTGGATCAGAAGTGGAGCAGTCAGGACTTAAACTGGTGCCTATATGGGATGCTGGCACTGCAGGCAGTGGCTTTTTCCACTGCGTCACTGCACCGGCCCTAGCCAAGTAGTTTTAAGTAGCTTTAAGCATTAATGAATGATGGTAAAATTTATAATACCTTTAAAAAGCCATCAAAAATTAAGCATTGGCTCTCATCAATAGCCATACTATTGAGTGGAGATGTTCACAAGCATTTACTATTTAAAAATATTGATGTGTGCAATGGCAACCAATAGGGGAGCGATGGAAAATGAGTACAAGGTTTCTTTGGGAGCTGGTGGAAATATTCAAACATTAGGTTGGGCCTCGGCGTTGTGATGCAACAGGTTAAGTGACAGCTTGAGATATCCATAAGGTACCTGATTGAGTCCCAACTCTGCTTCCAATCCAGTTTTCTGCTAATGTATGTGGAAGGCAGTGGATGGTGACTTAAGTGCTTGGGCTCCTGCCATTCATGTGGCAGACCCAGATGGAGTTCCTGACTGTTGGCTTTAGTCTGGCCCAGCCCTGGCTGTTGCAGGCCTTTGGGGAAAATGAATCCTTTCTCTGTGTTAGTCTCCCTTTCAAATAAATTAAGTAATTTATTTAGATTTGGTTGAGCTTAAATAATAGTGTTCTATATACACAACATGTAATTGATTTGTATACTTAAAACAGGTACATGGGGGTGGTGCTGTGGTGTAGCAGGTGAAGCCGCAGCCTGCAGTGCCTACATCCCATATGGATGCCAGTTCGAGTCCCGGCCGCTGCACTTCCGATCCAGCTCTGTACTGTGGCCTGGTATAGCAGTAGAAGATGGCCCAAGTCCTTGGGTCCCTGCAACCGCGTGGGAGACCCAGAGGAAGCTCCTGGCTCCTGGCTTCAGCCAATTTGGCTGATGAAGCCATTTGGAGAGTGAACCAGCAGATAGATGTTTCTCTCTGTCTCTGCCTCTCTGTAATCCTGCCTTTCAAATAAATAGGTAGATCTTTTCTTAAAAAAGAAAAAGGTAAATATATTACATCCCCAATAACCCTGTTAAGAAAATTTAAAAAACAAAAAAAGTGGGCAGAAGGGGAGCCAGTGTTGATGGACGGCAGAGACCACGAATTCACTCAAGACTTTCCGCCCTGCAGGCTCGCTAGTTTATTTATTCTCTTTCACTCATCAGGTCTTCAAGAACCTCTATCTTCTGGACTCAATAGGAGTCTTTGTGAAGAAAATGGCGGTAGATCACTTTTTGTGGTTCTTGATGCCGCTCAGTTTCTCTATCCGCTAGATGGCAGTGTTGTATCATGTACTTTTCCTGCGTCTGTCTGTCCCCCGCCCTTCCTCCCTCAAAAAAATTTCTATGGAGGAGCGGCGGCGTATTGCAGCCTGCAAACTACAGTGTGCACTGGTTCGAGTCCTTTATTAGTCGCAAGAGTCAGCAGAAGACAACTCTAGGATTCGGGAGCCTCCCGCACACCTAGGAAGCCAGGTTAGCGTTCTTTGCTCCTGGCTTGGACCTGGACAGACCCCGGCTTTTGATGCCATTTGGAGAGTGATCCAGCAGATGAAAGATCTCCTTCACTCTCTGCCACTGTGTCGTTTCACTAAATCAAAGAAATCTTTCTAGGGAGGAAAGGAAAGGCATAGCGACCCAGTAGATACATAGCCAGCCAGAAAACCCCCACGTTGTCTTTTGCCTCAGCAAATTTGCCATTGGCTGGTGTCAGGCCTGGCTGAAGTCAGCACCAGGAGATTTCTGCAGGTATCTGAGGTCTTAGGCAGGATCCCACGTGCTTGGACCATCACCTGCCACCTCCCTCAGTGTGGATCGGCAGGAAGCTGCAGTGGGGAAGGGAGCCTGCACTGGATTCCAGGCTTACCAACCTGGTTTGTGGGCATCCCAACAAATATCTTCCCCTAGCTGCAGCAGGTGCACATCCCACAGCTTTATCCTTTTGAAAGAACTTTTAAAATTATATTTTAAAGGCAGAGATCAAGGGGCAGGTGCTGTGGCTTAGCAGATAAAGCCGCTGCCTGCAGTGCTGGCATCACATATGGGTGATGGTTCCAGTCCCAGCTGCTCCACTTCCAATGCAGCTCTCTGCTATGGCCTGGGAAAGCAGTAGAAGATGGCCCAAGTCCTTGGGCTCCTGCACCCATGTGGGAGACCTTGGAAGAAGCTCCTGGCTCCTGACTTTGGATTAGTGCAGCTCTGGCCGTTGCAGCCAATTGGGAGTGAACCATTGGATGGAAGATCTCTCTCTCCCTCTCCCTTTCTCTCTCTCTCTGTGCCTCTGTCTCTTTGCAACTCTGCGTTTCAAATAATTTTTTTTTTCAAAAAAGGCAGAGAGCGAGAGAGAAACTGACATATATAAATCCCCCACAAGCTAGTTCAGTCCCCAAATGCCTGCAGTATCCTCAGTTGCTTTTATCCTTTTAAAGCTTAACTTTAAAACATTGTTAGTTAATTAATTAATTGAAAGAAGGGGCTAGGATTGTAGCTGCAGCTTGCTACTTCAGCATCCCATATCAGTGCTAGGGTTTGATTCCTGATGCTCAAGTTCTGATTCAGCTTCCTGCTCAGGTGCCTGGCAAGGCAGTGGAAGATAGCCCAAATACCTGGGCTTCTCCCAAGGTATTAGGAGATCTAGATGGGATTCCAGGCCCCTGACTTCTGCCTGCCCAAGCTCTGGTTGGCCATTGTAGCCATCTGGGGAGTAAACCAGTAGATGGAAGATCTCTTTCTCACTGTCTCTCTCTCTCTCCCTGTGTCACTCTGCTTTTCAAATAAATCATTTTTTAAAAGATTTACTTTATTTTATTTGGTTTGAAAGTCATAGTGATGTAGGGAAGCAGATAGGATAAAATTCATTTAGGTTTGTGAGCTGGAAGACCACGCCTTCACCACAGCCCCTGTGTGATCTCATGCCCCTACCTTACCACACCTGTATGCCCACCTGCCCATCAGGCTACATAACCACTCCCCTTTGGAAGTGGATTAAAGGCCTGGAGCATGGTGGGCCCGGTCCTTTTGACATGTTTTGCTGTTATGGACCTTTGTTGCCTTTGTTGCCTGGCGCCTTCGGGGCACTTGGCCTTCGGGCCATCCCTGCTCTCTGTCTTGGCTTCGCTGCCCACTGGTTCACTCTCCAGTTGGCCGCAATGGGCAGAGCTGCGCTGATCTGAAGCCAGGAGCCTGGAGCTTCCTCCGGCTCTCTCACATGGGTGCAGGGGCCCAAGGACTTGGGCCATCTTCTATTGTTTTCCCAGGCCACAGCAGAGAGCTGGATCAGAAGTGGAGCATCTGGGACTAGAACCGGTGCCCATATGGGATGCCGGCACTTCAGGCCAGGGCTTTAACCTGCTGCGACACAGTGCCGGCTCCTGGCCTGCTTTCTACTTGGTATGGATTCCAACTTAATTTCTGGGCTTTCCTTTCTCCCTTAGATTAACGCCCTCACTCTCCTATGCATTTGTCTCACTAAATAAAAAGCTTAAAACTTATCAATCTGCCTGGTTTATTCATGCCAGTATTCAGAATTCTCTGAATTCATGGCAAGAACATTAATAGGCAAATAGGTATCAATAGTTACAGATAGAGTTGGACATACAGGCAGCTGGATTGGAAATGGAGGCGCTGAGATTCAAACCAGTGCCCATATAGGAGGAGGGCAGTGCAGGAGGTGACTTTACCTGCTACGCTACAACATGAGCCCTAAAAATAAATTTATAAAACCAATAAATAAATGGCAGAGAGACAGTGAGACAAACACACAGATACTGCCCATCTACTGCTTCCCTCCCCCAATTTTTTTAAAAAAGATTTATTTTATTTATTTATTTGAGAGGCAGAGTAACAGACAGCTATCTTCTGTGTTCTCGTTCACTCCCCAAATGGCTGCTATGGCCAGGGCTGGGTCAATCCGAAGCCAGGAGCCAGGAGTTTCTTCTGGGTCTCTCATGTGGATACAGGCGCCCAAGGACTTGGGCCATCTTCCACTGCTTTCCTAGGCCATAAGCAGGGCACTGGCTCAGACGTGGAGCAGCCGGGATTTGAACTGGCACCCAGAGAGGAAAATTCTCAGTCTGATAGAAAAGGAAAGGACACAGATTACTGACAGGGATGCAGGAAAGTGCCTCACACTGTTTATGGTGTTTGCAGTATTCTGAGTGGTCTCTATGGAACCATCACTCTCTCCCAGGGTCTGAGGACAAAGGTACTCATGTCTGTGGCCGGGTAACCTTGCAGTTTTTAATCTCTCATCGTCGTCGTGATGTTCTGATTCTGGTACCCCCAGGCTGACTGGGCCTCAGCCCACCTGTGCTGACATCTGCAGGACCCTGTGGATCCGGGTCTCATCCTCCATGCTTCCCTTCCGGGGCTGTCCACTGCGCAGGCTCAACTGCTGCTCACCTACCCCTCCCCAGTTAGGCGGCTTTCCTGAGAGCGCCCTGCCTCCCAGAGTCTGCCCCCTCCACTGTCTGTATCCCTCCCGCAGGGAAGGCAGCCCCCTGAGTCTAGGAACTCAGGTCACCTGCAGGAAGCTAGGATCCCTCTTCCCCAGTTGCCTACTGGTGTGTTTTGCAAAATGAACGCTGAGCCCATCACGCCAAAGGATAAAGTATTCTGTTCCAATCACAGGGATTTTTTTTTTCTTTTTCTGAAGATATGCCATACTATGTTCAAGTGAAAAAGAACATACTCTTAAACATGTACTTTGTCAGAAAGAATAGAATATGTTGTCAGTGCGTGTGTGTATGCAAAATGAGAATGGCTTGAAGGGGCAGATGCACAAGGCGCCTATGAGGTAGAGCAAGCCGTGCACACGTGTCATATGGCGAGGCCTGGTGGCCCTGTGACAGCGGTTTTCCTGCAGTGCTGGGCACTGAAGCTCTGTTACTGGGAGGGGAGCAGCGAGCAGTCTCCCAGGCTGAAGCACCTTTGCGTTCTTGACAACACAGCATGGGCCAGACGTTGCCGAGTTGCCGAAGGACGCGCGGCAAGAGGGTGGGATTTCCCACTCCGTTTGCGGGATCTCCAGGACAGTGGGAGCAGTTGATGGTTCCGAAGAAAGGAGTGAACATGGCAGGAGCAAAGTTCCTGAGAAGGTGGATGTCTGGGGCTCCTGAGCAGAAGTGAGGGCCAGGCTGCAGTTAGGAGCGTTGGAGAAAAAGCACGCCAGGGCAAACAGAGGAAGGTTGAGTTTGGGATCGTGTGACCATTCCCGTCGCCTTGGGGCCATCTTCTCCAAGAATCATCAGGGGATGTCACTGGATGGAGCAGGGTTGCTAGCCAGTGTGCACTGTTAGCAGTGCAAGTTGGAAAGCAAGAAGCAATCTTCTAATAGTCACGGATACGGACTAAATAATTCAGTTAGGCTTTCAGGTACCGAGTGCAACAGTTTTCTGGGAGCGAAACTTGCACATCCTCGGTCGCGGTCGCGGCCCCTAGCCTACAGCTGCCCACACAGTTGAAAGGAAAAATCAGAAGCACTTCGGGATCAAGACTGGCGCCGACCTCTTATGGCTCCTGTGCGCAGGTCCGGAAGCCGCCAATCCTCCAATAGCTTGGCTCCTCCACGGGTCACGTTCTTCCGGGGGTGCAGGTCTGTGCTGTTGGTGTTGCAGTTGCTGCTGCTGCTGCTGCTGCTGCTGCGGTTAGGAGGGCGGGGATGGGAAAGGCGTCCTCGCCGGGGTGGGTCCGGTGCAGCGCTTTGGCCATTACCAGTGAATTTTGTTTTTCTCCTTTATACGGATCGGCTTTCTCCGGCAAGATCTCTAGCGGTTTAGTTGGAAGAACAGGGTTTAACGTAGGTTTTGCTGCGATGTGGGTGACTGTCAGTTTCTCTGGACGCTAGATGACAGTGTTGATCCGGAAAGCTGCCCAGCTCGCCTCTATCCGCCCCCGCCCGTCGGCTTTTAAAAAAATGCAGTAGACTTTCGATTTAAGAAAAAAAAGAATTTTCTTTTCTTCCGAAGCTTCTGAGAACCCGCCGCCTGGAATCTGAAGAAGCTTTCTCTCCCGTCCCTGACAAAAACTCAGCGAGGGGCAAAAAGACCTTTGCTTTTCTAATCCCAATTTCTCCCCCGTGAATGCCTAGGTAGTTAGAATTTTCTGCCATCAGAAACATTGTGAGGTCCCCCCCCCCCCCCCCCCCACTGTGGCGCAGCATCGGCATCCCATAGGGACGCCGGTTCTAGCCCGGCTGCTCCACTTCCGATCCAGCACTCTGCTATGGCCTGGGAAAGCAGT
The DNA here is from genome assembly GCF_051225735.1 of Oryctolagus cuniculus. Lineage (NCBI taxonomy): Eukaryota > Metazoa > Chordata > Mammalia > Lagomorpha > Leporidae > Oryctolagus > Oryctolagus cuniculus. The sequence goes on along the minus strand of NC_142888.1, from coordinate 36,613,217 downwards.
GGAAGATGGCCCAAGTCCTTGGGCCCCTGCACCCATGTGGGAGACCTAGAAGAAGCTCCTGGCTCCTGGCTTTGGATCAGTGCAGCTCCAGCTGTTGCGGCCATCTGGGAAGTGAACCAGCAGATGGAAGACCTTTCTGTGTAACTCTTTCAAGTAAATAAAATAAATCTTAAAAAAAAAAAAAAAGAAACATTGTGACATTTCCTTTCCCAGAGCTATCCTTCGTTTTAGGGACCTTCACCAATATATGCATCCTTTATGCTAATAACTGAATCTGCTCGAAAACATTTGGAGAGAGAACGTTTAATAAAGAAAGCCAATCTTATCCATAACCCTTTCAGACAATGGTGAACTGTTAATTATATTTGAGGATTGTTTCCGGAGAGGTTTTTCAGCTATAACGCTGCATTTTGCAGGTACAGAGATTTCCTGTTTGCATCACTGCTTAAGCATCTGTTTAAAAACGTAGCTATTTTGCGTGAGTTATTGTGTTCTAAAAATTATTTGAATAAGGCTTGAAGTTTAAAAATTCATCTTCTGGAAGCAGTATGTATTCTCCAAGAGTTAAGTATGATTAAAAACTGAGGTGAATGGAGAGAAACAACCTCTAACCCCCATCTCAAAGGTCAACATCATAAAAAGCCATTTCTCTCCCTAAGGGCTCCTGTTGTGACACTTTTCACTGAACACCACCTAGCAGGGTGTGGTCAGTGGGGCTGTCTGTGGAAGAAATGAACAAGGCCTTGTTCACTTCCAGGGATTTTCTTTGTAAACATCATAGCTGGGATCTTGAAGCAGGAGAGCTTTCAGCAAACCAGGGTGTGACCCAGAGAGTGACAGACCAGGGACAGTGGACAATACTGTTGTCTCCTCTGAGAAGCCCGGAGAATCTTGAGTGCCTGTTTCCACAGGTGTAAATGAAGATCGGTGACAATATGCACCCTAGGGGGTGAGGGCAGTGCAGGTAGCTCAACAGGTGCTGAGCCTGTGTCCTGGCAGCCTGGTAAATCACATTACTGATGTCAGTATATAGCAGGTACAATTTTTTTTTTTTTTACAGGCAGAATTAGAAAGTGAGAAAGAGACAGACAGAGAAAGGTCTTCCTTCTGTTGGTTCACCCCCCAAGTCGCCGCTACAGCCGGTGCTGCGCCAATCCGAAGCCAGGAGCCAGGTGCCTCCTCCTGGTCTCCCATGTGGGTGCAGAGCCCAAGGACTTGGGCTATCCTCCACTGCCTTCCCGGGCCACAGCAGAGAGCTGGACTGGAAGAGGAGCAACTGGGACAGAATCCGGCGCCCCTACCAGGACTAGAACCGGTGTGCCGGCGCCACAGGCGGAGGATTAGCCAAGTGAGCCATGGCACCAGCCCAGTTTGTTTGTTTGTTTATTTATTTTATTTGAAAGAGAGACAGAGGTAGAGACAGAGAGAGAGAGGTCTTCCATCCACTGGTTCACTCCCCAGATGGCCTGCAATGACCAGAGCTGCGCTGATCTGAAGCCAGGAGCTAGGAGCTTCCTCTGGGTCTCCCATGCAGGTGCAGGGACCTAAGAACTTGGGCCATCTTCTACTGCTTTCCCAGGTCATAGCAGAGAGCAGGATAGGAAGTATAGCAGCCAGGACTCGAACCAGCGTCCATATGGGATGCCGGCACTGCAGGCCAGAGCTTTAACCCGCTGTGCCACAGTGTCGGGCCCAGCTTTTATTTTTTTTAAGGCAGGTTTTTTGAGACTGTGATAAAAAGTATCCTTTACATTTTGATGCAGTTAATACATATTCTTCTATTTCCTATTTCTATCTAGGGATTTCTAGGGAAATGCGGGGAGAGAAAGGTGTAGGAGGAAAGCATATTGATATAGGGTTTGTCCCTTTAAAACAGGGGTGACAAACAGTTTTTTTCTGCCAAGGTCCATTCAACTTGAAAAGTAGCCTGGTACAGATTTATTGAATTTCCAGTTCCATTTGTGCTTGCCTTGGCAGGGCCAGACCAAATGATTTCATGGGCCTTAGAGAGCTCCTGGGCCGGGCATGCCCCAGCCCTGCACAGGAAGATGAAAGAATGTTTTGCCCATACGTATTTTTCACCCTCTGCTTATTCGTGCTGGATTTCCAATGTTGAAACCTAGCTACAAAGGCCCCAATGCTTCACAGGCAAAGCACAGGGAGCAAACTCCACACTGGGTTGCAAACCCCTGTAGCCCCTGGGATCTCTTGCATTTTCAGACTCTCTCCTCTAATTTTGAAAAATAATATTATGTTAAGAGTTGTATGCGTAGAAATTAACCCCCAAGTGTCATATACTCTGCAAGTCCTTCCGTGTCTTTTGTATTTAATTATCTTTCTGCTTTTCTGATTTGATTTTTAAAATAAGACTTATTTATTTGAAAGGCAGAGTGACAGACAGAAAGGAAGAGACGGGGGGAGAGAGCAAGGGAGCACTTCCAACCACTGGTTCACTCTCCAAATGCTCACAACAGCCAGGGAAGCAGGGGTTCCACACAGCATCATAACCCTCGTCCAAATACCCCGCAGCCTCAGTTCTAGACGTTGATTGATCTAGGGCGGTGTCCTACGACAACTCAGCCAGCACTACACCCGCAGCTGATCAAACACGGAGCAACAAGAAAGGTTTCCCACAGCTACCTCGGCAGTCCGTGCTGCATGGCACCAGTGGAAGCACAGTGAGGTCTTTCTGGATGAGAACAAAGCAATGCTGAGCCTGCAAAGATCTGCGCAGTGTCTGAGTCTGTGACTGAGACAGCTGATGCAAGAAACTGGCTGCTAAGAAACGGCCATGACACAGGCAAAGGCTGAACACCTCACAGCAAAGGATAACCGACCCTGTAACACCATTGAGGTCAAGATCCAGGCCATGGAAAGACTGATTTTACGTAGTACATGAGGAGGCATGGGTGAAATCATGAGCGTCCCACGATGAGAGAAAAGGATGCAATGTAAAAGTGTCCAACTGAGCTTTATAGAGAGAAGCAAGCGGCCCTGACAGCCTGGGCCTCAGATGTGTCAAAAGCACCTGCATGGATGAGAACACCCCTAAGGGAAGGCCCACAAAAGGAATCCACAGTGCAGGCCAGGGCATGGGTCAGGAACCCCCACGCACACCTACACCCACGCACACAACCCCGAGGATGCAGCAACAGCACGTTTCAGAGAAGCAGGGCCCAGGTTCAAGGGGAACCTGGAGGCACACACAGGGTGGGAAGAAAGAGTTCCCGGGTCCGCTCGAAGTGCAAACGGTCTATATATTAACGAAACACGTTCAAGAAACAAACTAAAGTTGAAAGCCAACACACCGAAAACAGCAAAACGCGTTGTGCCCCGAGAGTGAGTTTCTGCGTGGGACCCCAGGAACAGTGACATTTGAGGTCCCCAAATCTGGAACTGCAAGACGAACCAGCTTTCCAGCGGGAAAATACGTGGCGCGTTTTTTGTCAGCACGAAAGGAGGGGGAAGGCACGCGCAGCGTCGCGCTGCGGCGCAACACTGCCATCTTGTGGCCAGAGAAACGGAGGGACGCCCAAACCAGGCGAAAATTCACGCTGCCCTTTTTTTTTTTTTTTTTTTTCCTAATACTCCAAGGGCAGGCCTGGCCGGGAGTAGCCTTGTGGAATAAAGAACAAGAACACAATGCACTGGGACCTTCCGAAACGACCCCCGAAAGCCGTCCCAGGCAAGGACGCCCACCGCAGTCCCGCCTCCGGAACCATAGCAACAGCAGCAGGCAGTCCAAACAGAAGGGAAAACGAAGCCTGGCTACGGACTCCAACTACGCGAGGATTGGCGGGGACGGAGCATGCGCATCGGAGCGGAATGAGGTCAGTGCCCATCTTCCTCCAAAAAAGCCCTTGGCTGTTTCCTTCTGTCTGTTGTGGGCTAGGGGGTGGGACCAGTGCTGTCTGCACCTGCCCTTAGGCCGCCCGGGCCACAGAGAATCGCAGCCCTGTCCCTGCAAGCCCGATTTATTGGGTGTCCGTCCCTGACCAGCAGAAGGTGGCTCGTTTCTTTCCGTCTCCTGCACCCCACACTGCGTCCAGCACACTCTCCACTCCGCGGCTGTCATAGTGCACACCTGCCAGCTCCCCTGCTCCCCTCCAGCCGCCTCCCCTGAGGGTTCATGGAGAAGGAGGAGTCAGACCGGTGGGATACTCAGCGTCCCAAACCCCATGGGCACCCTGTACTGGGGCATCCCGCAAATGGAGCGGGCAATCCCACGCTCTTCACGCACGCCCTGCGGCAGCTCAGGGCTCATGATGTGTTTCAGGAACGCAAAGTGCTTCAGCCTGTGAGACAACGCCCTGCTCCCCAGCCCATAACAGAGCCTCGTGCCCAGCACTGCAGGGAATGTGCTGTCACAGGGCACCAGGCCTCGCCTTGTGGCCTCACAGTACAGAAGCTCCATGTGCACGGCTGGGTCTACCGCGGAGGCGCCTTGGGCATATTTGGCAGTTCCAGCCTTTTACACACACGCGCGCGGAAGTGAGGTAGTCTGGCAGCATTCTGGAGTTGGACATAATATAAAAACTCTTTGGTCGACCTGAAAGACAAGGCCGGAATGGGATCTGTTGCAGTCACAGGGTTAGCAGTGCACGGAGCAGTGACAAGCCCAGAGGAAACTCTCAGCGAAGAAAGGTTCTTCAGAGAAGTGCAGAGGCTGGGCCGGCGCCTTGGCTCACTGGGCTGGTCCTCCGCCTGTGGCGCCGGCACCCCGGGTTCTGTCCTGGTTGCTCCTCTTCCGGTACAGCTCTCTGCTGTGCCCCGGGAGGGCAGTGGAGGATGACTCAGGTCCTTGAGGTCTGCGCCCGCATGGGAGACCAGGGGGAGGCACCTGGCTCCTGGCTTCTGATCAGCGCTGCACGCCGGCCGTGGCAACCATTTGGGAGGGTGAAGCAACGGAAGGAAGACCTTACTGTCTGTCTTTATCACTAACTCTGATGTCCAAAAAAAAAAAAAAAGAAGAAAAAGAAAGGAAGTGCAGAGGCTCCAAGTAGGATTTTACCCAACACATGTTTGGGAATAAGAACGTTCATTTCGCGCGACTGTATGGTGGGTCTTCAAAAAGTGCACAAGATCCGAGCACACTGAACAAACATCACAGTGACTGCAGGATTGCATGCTCCATAGTAAACCTAGCATTCACCTCCACTTGCCCGTGAACCTTCGGAAGCCCCTGGCACTTTTCAGGAGCTGATGGAGGCTGCTGCTGTGTGGCAGGGGACACGCCAGGGGCACGATTCCCTGAAGGAGAATCTGGACAGTGGCTGATTCAAGACCAGGGTGCAGGGCTGGCATTGTGGCACGGTGGGTTAAGCTGCTGCCTGGGATACCTGCTTCCCATGTGAGGGCTGGTTGGAGTCCTACCTGCCCCACTTCTGGCGCAGCTCATCAGGTCATGCACCTTGGAAAGGAGCTGATGAGGGTCTGAGTGCTGGGCCCCTGCAACCTACATGGAGACCCGGATGGAGTTGCAGACTCCTGATTTGGCTTGGCCCAGCCCAGGCATCTGTGGCCATTTGGGAAGTGAACAGTGACTGGAAGGTGGCCCACTCCCTCTGTCTGTCCCTCTTTCTCTGTCCTTCTGCCTTCATATAATCAAGTAAGTCTCTTTTTCTTAAAAGGTGCCCAAGTGCTCACCTGAAGGGAGCCATATTGCTTAGGGGTAGGTGACCCGCAGCTGGGCTGCAGAGGGGCAAGCCCTGCACAGGGGGAGGATGAGGGTGAGACCCGCATCCAGGGGGCTTTGCTGCTGTCAGCGCAGCTGGGCTGAGGCTGAGTCAGCCAGGGGTCAGCAGAACTGACCAGGGTGAGGGAGACACAAAGCAGCCGCAGACTGCGCAGGGTGGCAGGTGTCTCCAGCAGGACGCGGGGGACAAGACTGCCGGTCCTGTAGAAAGCACTCAGGACAGGGCCATCACCCAGGGGTGCGGACGCCTGCCTCCATCACTTGGAGACGTGTCAGGCATGCTCGCCCTTCCCTGACCCCAGAGACAACACCCATGGCTCAGTTACTCAAAGGCACCATTCACCCGTGACTCCCGATTAGACACGCACCCAGGGTTTCCCCCCGACTGTCCGGTGCAGAGGATGGACCCTCGCTAAGACCTCATGCGGCAGAGTAATGAAGCAGCGCGCTGCGGGGCTGACAGGCCACAGTGAATCTGCGGCCTCTGCCGACCTTATCATTCTAGGTCAGCAAGAGAAACGGGAGTCCTTGCCGCTCTTTAGACGTCGGACGATTTCGCGCCCGCAGAGAACCACCCGGTATCACAGCACAGAAAGAGGAGAGGACCGAAAAGCGGGAAGCGATCCTCCAATGGTCACGGACAAGACTGAACCATTAACGTGTAGGCCTCCCACATGTCGGGGGCCGCCGGCAGGACACCCTGGACATCAGCTGCCCCATCGGCCCTGCTCGCGCCTCACCCACCGCCCACTCGGGCGGACACGCACGCCGGGCCCCGGGTCACCTGGCCCAGAATGCACCGGGCGCCCACGCGCAGCCACCCCCACGCATGCGCGCGTGGTGAGGCCCCGCCCCCTGGCGGCGTCCGTCCGCGGCACCGGGACTTCCCGCGGCGGTTGCTAGGATTCCAGGGCGGGACTAACGGCTTCTTTGGTGGGCAGGATCTCCGGGACTTAAAGAGGGGTCTCAAGCGTTTTCTGTGATCTTGCACTCGAGACTGGGCGTTGGGGGGCAGGAGAGGTTCTCGGATTTGCATTAGCAAAGACGGCTTTGGGTCCGTCGCGGTGGTACCGGGTACAACTACCTTCCATGGTGCCGACAAGCCCTCGGCTCCGGTCGTCCTGGCTGCCACAGTTCCGATCCAGATTCCGATCCGAATGCGCCGGAGAAGTAGCGGAGGATGGTTCAGTGCTTGGGGCCCTGCACATACGTCAAAGACCTGGACAAAGGCCCTGGTTCCTGGCTTCGGATCGGCGCAGCTCCGGCCACTGCAGGTGGGAGGGAACCGGCGGATGGAAGACGGACCTCTCTCTCTCTCTCTCTCTATGTAGCTCTCTTAGGCCCTGTGCCTTCAAACAGATAAGTAAACCTTAGAAAAGGTTTCTCTGTGCAGTGCGCGTCCTGTTTCTGGCGCCGCTAGATGGCAGCAACGGATCACGGCGAACTGCGCCCCTCATCTCCCCCGCCCTTCCCGCTTGAAAAAAATAAGCTGAGCAGTTTCAACCCAGAAAAGAGGCTGCTTAGGTTACACTGGGTCTGGGCGGGGGAGCAGGCCAGCCTGGAGGAGAGGCAGCCTCCCACAGGATTCCAGATGCAAACTCACCTGCAGACGAAGCCCTCTGCTTTCCTGCTGGGCCCGCTCAGAGGGTGGTGCCTGGGCACCGCTGCAGCTGGCACTTCTCCCCTCAGTAGGCTCCTGTCATTTGCCTTCCCAGTTTATCTGGAGTTTCAAGGACCTGCACCGCCGGAGTACTCCTTGAAGCTACCCGCATTCCACTGTCAAGCAAGGGGCCAGATGTGGCTGAACCCAGGAAGCCAGTCTTCGCTGCACTGCTTTCTCCCAGCGGTAACTACGAACTAGATCGTGTGATTATTTCGTGAGGTTTTGCTGGGTCAAGGTGCATTGGAAAGATACTGCTCCATTTGGCCTAGGTGCTTGAACATCTGTTTAAACTCAGGTATGTCGCATGGGGGTTTGTTCTGGAAGTCATTTCCAAGCACTGGAAGTAAGCCTTGGGTCTCTTACTGAATCAGATAGCATGTCCTCCACCAGAGACAAACTTGGCAACTGAGATGGGAAACGGATAAAGCATGAGCCAGGACTCAGAGGTCCACCTCATTTACAAAAATCGGTGGGGGCCTGGTTTGTGGCATGGCAGGTTAAGCTGTTGCCTGGGACACCAGCAGCCCAGATGGCTGCCCACTGCAGTCCTGACTGCTGTATTGCTGACCAATTCCATGCTGCTGAGCCCGGTAGATCAGCAGCAGATGCCCCAAGTGCTGGGGCCCCTGCTACCCACAAGGGGAGCTCCTGGGTCTTGGCTTTGGCCTGGCCTAGGCCTGGCTATTGAGGCCACTGGGGCTGTGAAACAGAGGATGGAAAGTATCTCTCTCTGCCTTTCATTTAATAAATATTTAAACACACACACGCACATCCTTGGGCCAGGAGCTGTGTTCCTTCACTTCTTGCTCCCTGCCCTGTGGTCACCCCAGCCACAGAACAGGGCCAGGCGGGGTGTGGGCAGTGAGCTCTGTGTGGAAGAAGTGAACGAGGACCTGATTGCTTCCAGGGATTTTCTTTGTGAAAATTTCACAGCTGGCATCGGGGGGGCAGGAAAGCTCTCTGCAAACCAGGGTGTGACCCAGAGAGTGACAGAGCGGGGGCAGTGGGCAGTCCTGGTGTCTCTTCCGATGACTCTTGGTAGCCAAGTGCACCTCTGTGTACCTCACTTGCACAAGTGGCAATGAAGGGGGTGACAGCACGTGTTTCAGGGGTGACCACAGTCCAGGAAGTAGCTCAGGCCGAGCTTAGCTTGTGTCCTGGCAGCCGGGGCCATCACACGGTAGTTACTTCCAGTAGCTCCTAGAACGTTTGTAGAGGCACCGGATACTGGGCGGCTTTTCTGAGACTGAGTGTGATCAGAGGGCTCCTGCAGTGCAGGTGCAGCTGCTCTTTGCCACTTCCCCTTTCTGCCCCTGGGAGAAAAGGCCCCTACTGATTGCTCAGGAGATGCAGCCCAGGAAACGCAGGGGAAGGGGGCAAGAGGCCAGAGTCGCCCACAGTGTCCCTGTGGAAGACGAAAGCATGGTTTGCTCTTCTGTCCTTTTGCCCTCTCTGCTTGCTCCCTGTGGATGGATTTCCAGAGGGCCCTGTTCTGGTGGCAAAGCCCCCGGCTTCTCGGGCTCCCTGCAAAGCCCAGGGAACACCGCAGGGGGCGGCACATCCTCTGCTGCTCACCTGGGAGTTGTTGCTTTTCTGACCCTCTCTGTGGTCTAATTTGTTGTCAGAATGACATTAAATTATGCTAACAGCTGTATGGGTAGAAAGAACCGCCTTCTGTCCTGTCTGTTGCAAATACTTCCCTGTTCTTTGCCTTTTAATTATGTTTGTGTGTGTGTGTGTGTATGTGTGTGTGTGTTTTCAGATTTATTTCTATGGTAGCAAATCTGTCTTGTGAGGGAGGCCTCCCTCAACTCCCTGGTACAGAGCTGAAAGGTGCCTGCTCACCCACCTGTCCTGTCACCTGTTTCCCTGCCCCCTCCTTCTTGGGGTCCCAGTGTCCTGACCAAACTCCCCCCTTAAATGCCTGCAAGATCAAGCCAGCAAACCTAAGAGGAAACTTTCCCAGTGGCCACAGGGTTCAGATTGCACCCTGCTGCTCAGCCAGATGGGAGTCAGAGCCTCCCCTTGCCCCACGCACTACCCTTCACCCCTCCATGCCACATTGCCCAGGAGGCTGACCCAGCAAGGCTGCCAGGGCCACCAGTGTTTGGGGGCTGGGCGTGTGATCCCATATGGGAGCACTGGCTGCCCTGCTTCCAATCCAGCTCCATGTGAACAGGCCTGCACAGGCAGCTGAGAAGGCCCAGTGCTCAGGCTACCACCACCCCTGTGGGAGACAAGTCTGGACTCTCTAGCTTCTGGCTGTGGCCGGGCCACATCTGAGTGCTGAAGCCATTTGAGTGTAAAACAGTGGATGAAGATGGATCTCTCTCCCCCACACGCACCCCCCCCAACACTGTGCTCTTCAAAGAAATGAAGCTTAAAAATAGAAAGAAGAGGAGTACTTGAGGACAATCCTAAGGAGGAGAAATGAGGATCAAAGAGAAAATGAAGCTGGGTGAAGGGTCAGTGTACTCAATCCAGGCCTTCTTTCTCTTCTCTTCTCTCCTGTCTCCGTTTTTCGCCAGTTGGAATCCCGGCTGCTCCACTGCAAACCGGCTCACTAATAATGTGCCTGGGAAAGCAGCCCAAGTGCTTGGGCCCCTGCACCCACATGGGAGACAGGGAAAAAGCTCTGGGTCCTGGTTTCAGCCTGGCCCAGCGCCAGCCATTGTGGCCATGTTGGGGAGTGAGCCATTGGAGAGAAGGTCTTTGTCTGTAGCTCTGCCTTTCAAATAAATAAATCTTTTTAAACAAATATACCACAAAACCAAAAAGCACATGCTTGGGATGCGTGTACCCCAAATAGCATGCCTGGGTCGATTCTTTTCTGAGCTCTGGATCCGAGCTGCCTCCTAGTGCACATACCCCAGGAAGGCCGCAGGTGATGGCTGGAGAGTTTGGGTCCCTGCCAGCCACCTGGGAGTCCTGGACTGAATGCTTGGTTGCCAGCTGTCACCTTGCCAAGTCTTGCCTGTTGGTGGCACGTGGGCATTGAAACACTGCCTGGGTGGGTTCTCCCCCCCCCCCCCTCTGACTTAAGTGAAGAATCTTTTTCTAAGGATCTGTCATTGAACACTCACTCACCTGGCGATGAAGCCACTGAGATGTCTGCAGGTTTGTGTTCACGGGGACAGCAGTGCATACTCTACCAAGCCCCTGTTTAGCCCGGACAACGCCAGTCCTCTTTAGGGAGGCAGCCATACACAGGCCCTTCCTGCTCAGTCCTTGAGCCGCCTCCGTTCCTCTTCTGACTCAGGGCTGGGCTGCTGATGGAGCCTGCTAGGGCAGGTGCCTATGCTCAGAGATGCTGGTGTGGCCTGCGCTACCCGCAGAGGGGCCGCGTGCCCACATTTTCATCTTTCCATTTCTCTCCCATCGTCCTTCCATGCCGTGGCCTCTGGTCAAACAGGAGAGCTGCCAGATCACTCATCCAGGAGCTTCAAACTCCTCAGGAAGGGAAAGAACTTCTGGGAAAGATCCTGAGTGTTCAGAATGGGTCGGAGGCTGGGCCTAGGGGCCCAGGTCGTCACAGCTCCCACCCTGGATGGCTCCTATCTTGGCCCAGGGACCAACAGCAGGCACACGGGGCCCAGAGACTGGGGACGAGCGGCCAGGCTGCCAGAGCTGCAACAGGGAGGGACTTTCTCTGGAGCCCTGGTCCCGGGCCCTCCAGGAGAGCCTGCAGGCAGGACAGCCCCCTGGACACCTGCTCCCCACCCAAACATCTTTCCAGTAGGGAAGCTATGGAAGCAGCTCCTCAGGTCAGGAGGCAGGGGGATGGTGATGTCATAGAACTCCTCAGGGCAGGGGCATGGTGATGTCACAGCTCCTCAGGGCAGGGGAATGGTGATGTCCCAGCTCCTCAGGGCAGGGGGATGGTGATGTCCCAGCTCCTCAGGGCAGGGGAATGGTGATGTCCCAGCTCCTCAGGGCAGGGCAGGGGGATGGTGATGTCACAGCTCCTCAGGGCAGGGGGATGGTGATGTCACAGCAGCTCCTCAGGGCAGGGGTGTCCCAGCAGCTCTTCAGGGCAGGGGGATGGTGATGTCACAGCTCCTCAGGGCAGGGGGCAGGGGTGTCTCAGCAGCTGCTCAGGGCAGGGGGATGGTGATGTCACAGCAGCTCCTCAGGGCAGGGGGATGGGGATGTCCCAGCTCCTCAGGGCAGGGGGATGGTGATGTCACAGCAGTTCCTCAGGGCAGGGGGATGGTGATGTCACAGCAGCTCCTCATGGCAGCGGGATGGTGATGTCACAGCTCCTCAGGCAGGGGGATGGTGATGTCACAGCTCCTCAGGGCAGGGGGATGGTGATGTCCCAGCTCCTCAGGGCAGGGGGATGGTGATGTCACAGCAGCTCCTCATGGCAGCGGGATGGTGATGTCACAGCTCCTCAGGCAGGGGGATGGTGATGTCACAGCTCCTCAGGGCAGGGGAATGGTGATGTCCCAGTTCCTCAGGGCAGGGGATGGTGATGTCACAGCTCCTCAGGGCAGGGGTGTCCCAGCAGCTCCTCAGGGCAGGGGGATGGTGATGTCACAGCTCCTCAGGGCGGGGGCAGGGGTGTCCCAGCAGCTCCTCAGGGCAGGGGGATTGTGATGTCCCAGCAGCTCGTCAGGGCAGGGGGATGTTGATGTCACAGCTCCTCAGGGCAGGGGGATGGTGATGTCACAGCTCCTCAGGGCAGGGGTGTCCCAGCAGCTCCTCAGGGCAGGGGGATGGTGATGTCCCAGCTCCTCAGGGCAGGGGGATGGTGATGTCACAGCTCCTCAGGGCAGGGGTGTCCCAGCGGCTCCTCAGGGCAGGGGGATGGTGATGTCCCAGCTCCTCAGGGCAGGGGGATGGTGATGTCCCAGCTCCTCAGGGCAGGGGGATGGTGATGTCCCAGCTCCTCAGGGCAGGGGGATGGTGATGTCCCAGCTCCTCAGGGCAGGGGGATGGTGATGTCACAGCAGCTCCTCAGGGCAGGGGTGTCCCAGCAGCTCCTCAGGGCAGGGGGATGGTGATGTCACAGCTCCTCAGGGCAGGGGGATGGTGATGTCACAGCTCCTCAGGGCAGGGGGATGGTGATGTCACAGCTCCTCAGGGCAGGGGGATGGTGATGTCACAGCTCCTCAGGGCAGGGGGATGGTAGATGTCACAGCTCCTCAGGGCAGGGGGATGGTGATGTCACAGCTCCTCAGGGCAGGGGGATGGTGATGTCACAGCTCCTCAGGGCAGGGGATGGTGATGTCACAGCTCCTCAGGGCAGGGGATGGTGATGTCACAGCTCCTCAGGGCAGGGGGCAGGGGTGTCCCAGCAGCTCCTCAGGGCAGGGGCGGCGCTGCTGGAATAAAGCCCTGTGGTCTGAGGAGCCCTGTGAGCCCCTCAGTAGCTGGGGTTTGCCCAGCGCAGATGCAGACGTGGTAGCAGACCTGGGCGGAGAAGAGCATTGCAGCCCCGTGGCTCTCTGCAGAGACCCTCAGCACTGTACAAGGATGCCGTCCCTAATTCTGCTGCCTTGCATAAGGGTCTGTAACGTGGCATCCAGTGTGATGCTTTTCTTGCCGCTCTGCACATCTCAACACCGGCTCCAGTCAAGGCAGGAGCCAGGCAAAAGATAGCTTTTTGGCGCTGGACCAGAAAATCCCCGAATGCCTTGCAAAATCTTATCTTCCTTAGAAGATGTCTGCATTCTGCTTGTTTGCATGGCAGAGACAGACAGACAGAGTGCGCCATCTGCGGCTTCACTCTCCACCCCAGGAGAAATGTGTCCGCGTTGGCAGTGTGAGGGGAAGCAGATGGGGCATCAGGCGGGGACTGAAACAGGCAGTGTGTACACAGCACAAGGGGTCCCTGTGGCTTGAGCCAAGAGGAATTTGTACAAAGGCAGAATGCATGTGAGTGAATGGTGGGTAACTGCAATGGGAACCGGCAGGTGCACAGAACAGGCCGGGCACACGTAGGTACGTGCAGCAGGCTGCGCTGCTTAAGGTTGCAGGGACTTGGGGGACCGCTGAACTGACCCCACGTGGGGTCACTCACTGCCACAGACATCTCACCTGGCAGTCAGTTCCAAGGCGGGGCGCCAGGGTGCCCTGCGGGACATAGCTCAGCAGTGCTGAAGGGCCGGGCAAGCGCTGAGGGCACCCCGGGGCAGGAACGTGGCTGGTGGCTCGAATGATCTCTGTGGTCTCGCGTGCTGGAACATGATGGCAGGGGCCGTGGGAAATGCATTGCTGCCATTCCCTTGTGTAGCCATCTGCCTATAGGGGATGCTTACAGTCCCAAGCATATGAGGGGCGAGGGCCTTTTCAGTCATCTTCAGTGGGTGGGCTCTTCAGTTCCGGAGAATTCCAGAGAGACACCTGGGCAGGTGGCCTTGTGAGCTTAGCGTGAGCCAGGGGCCTGTGGTTGCTGCCCTTGGGCTGCCCAACCCATTTGGAGGGAACCACAGGGAGATCACCCTGATTAGGGTGGGCTCGGGCCAGGCCACAGGTCTTCTGGGTCAAGACTTCATAGAGGACCTAGGTATCCAGCCAGGGCCCCCGGCTGAGCCAAGGCCCTGGAACGTTAACAGCAGACACAGCTGCCAGGTTGTAACCCCACCCACTAGTTTTCTTTCCCTTTCCCGTTCTCAAGTGGATGGAGCCTCTGAGCCTCTAGGCTGGCTGTTCAAACAGCCCAGCCCCTTTGCTGGGTTCCAGAAACTGGCCTTGGCAAAGCAGGCACAGCTGCCTTGCCAACTGGCCCTGCTGGGTAGCACACACGAGGTGTAACTCTACTGTGATGGAACACCAAGGGGTATGAATGACGGATTAAACTAGTCTTACTGATGATACATAAACCTTGGTGCTAGGCTGAGTGCACCTCATTCTGATTAAGAAACACTGCAGGGGGCTGGCACTGTGTTGTAGTGGGTTAAGCTTCTGCTTGTGGCGCCAGCATCCCGCATGGGCGCTGGTTCGAGTCCCAGCTGCTCCATTTCTGATCCAGCTCTCTGCTATGGCTTGGGAAAGCAGTAGAAGATGGCCTAAGTGCTTGAGCTCCTGCACCCGCATGGGAGTCCTGGAGGAAGCTCCTGGCTCCTGGCTGTGGATCAGGTCAGCTGGGGCTGTTGCAGCCATTGTGGAGTGAATGGGCAGATGGAAGGTCTCTCTCCTCTCTTTTTCCCTCTAATTCTGTGGCAAATGATAAGAGCTAAATAAAGGAAAAGAGAAGAAAAGCTCAGCGTGTCCTCACTGAGCAGGACAGTGGTTCTGCAGGCCCAAGTCTGCCCTTGTCCTTACCCCGGTAGAGGAAACTGTCTTTGCTGCACCCCAGCCTTGTCCTGCTTTTGTGATGGCCACTGCTCACAAGGACTGCACTTTCAGTCCAGTCTGAGAACCTGTGGCCACAGGAAGGATCCTCTTAGCAAAGAAGGGCCCTCCCTGCTGGATGTTACAGGAAAGTGCTGACTAAAATCCCCTGCTTTCTGCCTGGCCTGTAGCCCTGCTCCTCACCTGTGTCCCTCTGTCTCGCCTGAACTTGCAACCCTCCAATGTCAGCTCCCTACCCTTCCCTGGCTTCAAGTGTATGGCTGTATTCTTCCCTGTCTGCTGTTTGGGGTTGCATAGAGGACTCACAAAAATTCCACAAAGATTCAGTGGGTGGGGCTGACACTGTGGCATAGTGGGTAAAGCTGCCAACTGCAGTGCCAACATCCCACATAGACAGTGGTTCTAGTCCTGGCTGCTCCACTTCTGATCCTGCTCTGTGCTATGGCCTGCGAATGCAGAAGATGGCACAAGTCCTTGGGCCCCTGCACCCACGTGGGAGACCTGGAAGAAGCTCCTGGCTCCTGCTTCGGATCAGTGCAGCTCCAGCCCTTGGGGCCAATTGGGGAGTGAACCAGGGGATGAAAGATTCTCTCTCTCTGCCTCTCCTCTCTCTGTGTAACTCTGACTTTCAAATATATCAATAAATATTTAAAAATTGAAAAAAATAAAAAGATTTAGTTGGTTCCAAGGAGAAAGAAAATGAAAAAAAAATGATGTTTTAAACAAAGGGAAAAAACGTTTTTTTTTTTTTTTACAGGTAATGAAGTTATTTCCCCCAGATGATGCGGCTTTTCAATTGTGGATTGAGAATTTCACTTTCTTCAGAAAGTACAAAATTCCCCACTTCCTGAATGTGTGCTAAAATGGAGCTTACTGCATTTTTTTCAAGCACGAAGGGCGGGGGATATGAGTGCCAAGGACCTGCCTGAAGCCACACTGCCATCTAGCGGTCAGAGAAACGGAGAGCCTCCACCTTCAGAACAAAACTACCAGTGAGACCAGGGGTTTCCCTTCCCTGTAATAGAGTCAGCCCAGCAGGGCAGGGAACCCGCGATCACAGGGCCACTAGGCCTGGCCCACGGCCTGTCACGACGGGTAGTTCCCTTGCACGGCTGAGTCTACGTCGTGGGCACCTTGTGCATCTGCGCATTCCAGCTTTTCTCATTTCTCTTTCACACATTCACACACAGAATACTCTGCACGTCCCGACAAACTGCACATTCCAGCGTGTGTCTTTGCAGGGGACCTAGTATGGCTCATCTTCGTCCATATGAAAGACCAGGCCAAGAGGCTCTGCTGCAGCCTCACAGCAGAGGGGAGGAGCGCAGGCCAGGCAGGGATGGACGCGCTCCGTGGGACAGCTCAGGGAAGGAAGCTGTGGCAGGGAAGCAGAGAGGGGCTCCCAGGAGGGCTGGAGCAGCCTCTAAGGGCCAGGGACAGAGAGCAAAGGCTCCCGGAAGACTTCCGGGTACGGGGCTGCAGCGTGGTGCGGCTGGGGCGGTGCAGCAGCCGGTCCCGGGCATCCTCCTCCCTTCCCCGGGCGCCCAGCTCGCAGTAGCCGGCCCAGGGAGCCTGCAGGGCCCCTTGGGGAGGAAGACGGACCCTGGGCGCCCTGGCTGGCCACGCACAGACGCGGAACCCCACAGTGTGGTGGTGGTCTGCTCCCAGGGGCCGGGACCTCCCGCGAGGCAGCCCCTTTCAACTGCCTTTTGCTACGGAGGCAGGCTCGGGTCTACTTCCGCGTCGGGGACGGGTTTTCGGGGCCTTTTGTTGTCCTTCGTCCCTGCTCAGCGTCCCTGTCCAGAACCCCTTAGCCTCGGTTAGAAAATGGCGGCGAAGGTGGCTGTGGCCGTGCATCCGCAGGCCGCAGTTTCTCTGGCCGCTAGATGGCAGTGTGGCGCCGCAGCAGCGATCCAGCCCCCTCCTACCCCGCCCTTCGTGGTTCAAAAAAGTGCGCAGCAGCCGTGCCGCGCAGCAGTTCAGGGCGTCCTCCTTCCAGTCCGCCAGTGACTGGGTGAGGGTAGACAGCCTCCTGGGGCATCCCAGCAAGACTGCACCAGTGCGAGCACACGTGCGGGTTCTCCGCTCTGTAACCCGCGTTTTCCTGTGGCGAGGCCCGGGCACCTGAGCAGCGCGCACTCTCGGCTCCCCCACAGCTCCGGTCTTTCCGTGCTGCAGGTCATCCTGGGGTTCAGGGACCCATTTGCATCTATTCAGCCTTGGTGCTGCTCCCTGACCCGCCCCGTCAGACAGCCAGAGAGCCAGGTTCTGTGCAGAAAGCCATTTCTGCCTGGCCCGTGCCCCCAGCGGCACTGTTACATTTTGCGTTTATTTCCTGCGAGGTTTCTCCAGCCTAAAGCAGCGGGTACTGAGTCACCTGTGCGGTGTCTGCTTTAACTCCTTTTAAAAACACCCAGGGGTATTCAGCCTTTCCTACAAACCATTTGAAAAAGATGCAAACCGTTCGTTTTCACTTCTCTTCCTAAAGCAGTGCGGAGTGTATTCGGGTCGAAAATGATTCAGCAAGCTGCTGGAATCTTTGCCTAGTGTAGAGTTGGTCTTCTGTGTACAAAGTTAATAGAGAATGAATCTTAATGGAGAATGGGCCTGGGAAGGGGAGAGGGAAGAGGAGCAGGGGTGGGAGGGCAGGTCTGGTGGGAATAATAACTGTTCCTAAAGCCCTACTTAGGAAATTGGTAGTCCCTAAAAAGTAAATTTTTTTTTTTTTGACAGGCAGAGTGGACAGTGAGAGAGAGAGACAGAGAGAAAGGTCTTCCTTTGCCATTGGTTCACCCTCCAATGGCCGCCGCGGCCGGCGCGCTGCGGCCGGCGCACCGCGCTGATCCGATGGCAGGAGCCAGGAGCCAGGTGCTTTTCCTGGTCTCCCATGGGGTGCAGGGCCCAAGCACCTGGGCCTTCCTCCACTGCACTCCCTGGCCACAGCAGAGAGCTGGCCTGGAAGAGGGGCAACCGGGACAGAATCCGGCGCCCCGACTGGGACTAGAACCCGGTGTGCCGGCGCCGCTAGGCGGAGGATTAGCCTAGTGAGCCGCGGCGCCGGCCCTAAATTTTTACAAAAGTGATTCAGTAGGGAACTTGGGGAACAGAGATAACCCGTGGCCCGCATCTCAAAGAGAACTTCTTTAAAAAGAAAACGCTCCTGTGGCCAAGAGCTCTGTCCCTTTCACTTTCCTGATGTTCCCTGCTGTGGTGTAACTGCTTAGGGATGGGCCTGCAGATGCAAAGTCTCTCAGTACATCAGCTTTCAAATACCAATAAACACACTTTTGTTTTTTAATTTCTGCACAGCTCTTCTTCCTGCTAAGGCACCTGGGAAGCAGGTGCAACATCTCACCAAGACTTGGACCCTGCCACCCAGCTGGGACACCTGGTGGGAGCTGCAGGCTCCTGGCATTGTCCTGGCTCAACCTGGGCTGTTGCAGCGTTTAAAATGAAAATAAATAAATAAATAAATAAAAGGAAAATCTCAGTTTCTCAGAAAAGGAGGCTGCATCTGCAGCCTGGTTCCCAGGGCTGTCACAGCCCACTGCCCTGCATGCTGCTATCCTGCCCCAGGACCAATGGCAGGTGCGCGGGCCCACAGCAACTGGGGACCAGGAGCAAGGCTGGCAGAGCTGCAACTGGGAGGGACTGTCTCTGGAGCCCTGGTCCCAGTGAGGTAGCAGGCATACAGGATAAAATTGATCAGGTTTGTGAGCTGGAAGACTATGCCTTACCACGCCCTGTGTGACCTCATGCCTCTACCTGACCACACCTGGGCACCCACCGGCCAATCAGGTTAATTAACCACTCTGCTTTGAAAGTGGATTAAAGGCCTGGGACATGGTGGGCTCCTCATTTTCTGGCACTTTCCTTTTCAGCATTTTGCCCGTGGGGCCCGTGCTCCCTGGGCCTCCAGGACGCATGGCCTTGGGGCCACCTGCCCCATGCTTCCTGGCCTAGATGCTCCTCCACGTGGTTGGCCCTTGGTGCTTGGTATGAACCCAGACTTCTCTTTTACATAGGGCCCTCGCTCTCCTCTGCATCTTTCTCACTGAATAAAAGCTTAAAAACGTATCATGCTGCCTCGTTCATTTGTGCCAGTATTCAGAATTCTTCTCTGATTATTAGGCAAGAACCCACACAGACGTACTAATACTGGGAATTTGTTAATAAGCACAGGGTGCTATGGTATGGCACCCCATATTCTGATATCACCAGGCCTCCAGGAGAGCCTGCGGCAGGAGCCCCCTGAACACCTGCTCCCCCACCCAGACGCCTTTCCAGTAAGGAAGCTGTTTCAGCAGCTCCTCAGGTCATTTTTCCTCACACTCCCCACACATCATTACATGACCTGAATCACCTCAGGGAACTAAGGTTCACTGCAGCTTTCACCCCTGCACCCAATAACCATCACATGCCTTGCACAGTCTCTGTTTGTTAACTGAGTTACCGGGGAGGCAGAAGGACAGCTCCCATCCTCGGCAGCACTCCCCAGATGCCCACAATAGACAGCATAGGACCAGGCCGATGCCATGCGCCCCACACTCCATACGGGTTTCCCACAGGGATGGCAGGGAACCGACCACTTGAGCCTTCACCTGCCTCTTCGGGAGGACGTGGCAGGAAGCTGGAATCAGGAGCAGAGCCAGGGTCCAAGC
Source organism: Oryctolagus cuniculus (assembly GCF_051225735.1). Lineage (NCBI taxonomy): Eukaryota > Metazoa > Chordata > Mammalia > Lagomorpha > Leporidae > Oryctolagus > Oryctolagus cuniculus. Next base: position 36,593,899 of record NC_142888.1, on the reverse strand, counting down.
CAGGCGCTCTGACATGGGACACACGGGTACTCAGCTGAGTGTAACCACTAATCCCAAAGCCCCGCCCAGCATCTCAGCTCCGTGCACTGAGTTCAGTGAGGGCAGTGTCCTATCAGCCAATGATACGCTGACGGTCCTTTGGGACACAAAGGAGATCCACACCAGCTACCAAGGAAATGTTCGCTTCATTTCATCCCCTAAACCTCGGTGAGGTTTTATGGATGAAAACCAAAAGGTGTTGAACCTGCAGACTCTGGGCTCTGGCCTGAGTCTGGAAGCCACGGCCCAAGGAGCTTCAGTGAGTGAGCTGATCTGCTGCCCGCAATGGATTTCACAGAACACTTAGTGACACAGGCAAAGGCTGAGCCCCTCACGCCCAAGGATAAAGGACCCTCTGAACACCCTGGCTACCCTGTAATCCAGGGCCGTGGAAAGACTGACCTTACATATTTTAGGCAGCACAGGCGGAAATGGGAGCTCAACCTTGTTTCAGGGCGTCTACCCGGCCCCCACTGCGTCCTAGGTCCCCTGGGCGCTGGGTGCTCGGGATTAGGCTGGGAAAGGAACACGGGTCACAGCTCCCGCGCTCCAAAGACAGCACAGTGGTCTCAGATAAGGAGGAAGTGTATTTCGGATTCGTTACAGAAACTCTCGACGTCGTGGAAATCATTTTCGACGAAAAGGACTGAATAGAAGGAGCATTTTTCTGGCAGGGAAGCCCAGCTTTAAACAGAGGGGTCAAGAGGAGAACAGGAGCCTACTAGGTTTCAAATGCTCCCTCAGGGATGAAAGACCTGTGAGGGAAGTGCCACAAATGCAGAATCAAAGGCGATGGCAGCGTGGGTGGGACGGGCTTTCCTAACTCTCAGTGGTCTCTGCGTTGCTACAGGGAGCCCAGGGACTGCACGAAGGACAGACGCGCTCGCCGAGGCGCCGCCCCCAATCAATCTGAGAAGGAGGAAGACGACTTTGCAGGAAAGCCAAGTTCAAAGGGAACCCAGGCCCACTCACCCGCTGGAAGTTGGAAACAAAGGAGAAGTTAATCAACACCATTTTAAGGAAGAGAGCGTAAGTAATTTTTCAAAGTCCAGAAACAAAGCGAGTGGCTTTGTTGCCAGAGAGGGAGTCTGCGGTGCGGACGTGGCACACCGGGGCGCGTGAATTCTGCACCCCGTCTCCCGCGGAGAAAACCCACAGAAAATCCCGCGGCCTAAAAACCACCTCGGCCGCGTTTTTTTCCAGCACGAAGGGCGGGGAGACCGGGACCGAGGCGCTGCGCGAGCCCACACTGCCATCTGCCGTCCACGGAGACTGAGAGCCGCCAACAGCACAGAAACCCGTCTCTTCCACAGCCGCTCTCCTAGAGGCCTGGAGGTCCTGCACGGTGCAGCCGATCGCGACGAAATCGAAAAGAAGACGAGGCACTGGCACGGACCAAAAGGCATCGGCCCCAAAGCCCTGGGTCTCCGCGGAGACCTCCGGGCTACCGCCCTGGGAACCATGGCAACGGCCGCCGGAAGCCGCAGCGCCACAGCGAAGCCCCGCCCCGGGGCGACCGGACTACACGCGGATTGGCGGGTTCCGGGCCTGCGCGTAGGCAGCCGCTGAGGTCCATTCCATTCCATCTCCCTGAAGGGGGATTTGCAGCGGGGTTGCGAGTTGCTAACCGAAGGGCCTGAGGGGGCAAGTTCCGCACCCGCTGCCAGCCCGCCCGAACCTCCCAGACCGATACCTGAGAGCCTGACTGAATAGTCTAGTCTCTGTCCGTGACCATGAGCGGTTGGCTTGTGGCTTCCCGCACCACGGCCACAGTGCACAGCCAGTCGCCCTGCACCCCTCCACCACCTCCCTGATGATTCCTGGAGAGGGAGGCATCTGGCGGGAATTCCCTGAGCTGCTCACACCCAGAGGCCCCAGTGCATCTGTGGTCTCTGCGCTCCCTCAACAGCGGCTCCTCCTCTGCCCCCCTTTTCTCAGTCTCTGCCCCCGGGGAGGAATGAAGCCTCCTTGCCTCTTGTTCTCTTTAACCAGGCGCTGTTTCATTCCCTCGGGATGGGGCTTTGAAGACACAGCACAGACTGGCAGACAGGCCGAGGGGAGGCAGGGATGAGGGTTTCCACTGAGGTGGACACAGCCTGCTGGGGCCAGTCACCGCCTCCCCAGGCGATGCTTAACCACACAGACCGCACTGCCAGGGTCTCAGCCGCCAGGCCACCGCAGGCGGTGTTTCCAGAGCAGAAGAGGGCACCTGGAGAAAACGCAGAAAGCCCAAGTTTCCTTGGACCTCCAGATGTGCCTAGGTCTCTGGCCTCCCTAGGCCCACCTGCGCCTGCGGTCCTGGTCCCCTTCTGGCCCGCTGAGGGTCTGATATAGGAGCTCAGCAGAGTCCACATTCACAAGGGAGTTCTGATCGCTGGTTTATGGCTCAGCCTCTCCGTGCCTGCCCTGAGGGCTTAATAGCTGGGCCTCCTTGCCACCAGGCAGGACACGTGCAGGCCCAGCTCATGGCCCAGGCTTCCTTTTCCTGAGACTTGCAACTCGGACTGGCCAGGGCCACAGAAGAGGAAACCGACTTCCAGCTTCTGATCCCTCCCTCTGCTCTATCCTCCTGGACAGAGAATCCTCAGGGCCAGACATTCCATCTGGAGAGGAGCCCAGAGCAGCAGGCGTCAGGACCCAGCCTCACGCTGGAGCACCAGCCCCCACATGCACTGTGCTCATCACGAGCTTGTGCGTGCTCCCCAACAGGATGCTACACCCCACTACCACACCTTCCCACCTCTCCTGCAGCTTTGCACTCTGTTCTGAGGTAGGTGGGCCCTGGGATCTCCTGACACTGCTCATGTAGCTCTTTTCTGTGGGAGATGTGGCGTCCCCAAACCCACACCACTGCGTGTCAGAGACAGGAATGAGGACCCCAGAGATGCCACAAGCCTTCCTGCCACTCCATCGCGGCCTAAAGTCTCCACTATGCCTACCTCCCCTTGGGAGAAACACAGTGAGGGTCCTCCCAGCTCCCCGTCTGCTCTGCATCAATTCGGAATGCTGGCACGTGCATCCGTTACTTAGCAGAACAGGAGATGGCACAGCGTGGAGAGTCCACGCCCTCTGCTTCTACCACACTGTCTGTGTGACACCTGTCCAGCCAGGGTTCCTGCCAGTGCAGCGTGCGAGACCAAACTGCTGTGCTACCCTCCCCTGCCTGCTCAAAGTCGCCAGCCCATCCCGCCTGCATGGAGCATTCCCCAGCTCAAATGTCCAAGCAGATTCACGTTGCCGAAGCCACGTGCCCTTTGCTGCCCGGGACGTGGACAACACCCCGTTCCAAGGCCTTTACCTTTCTCGGAGTCTGTGGCAGCCAGTCCCTGGCCCCACTTCTACCCCTCTGAGCGATGCCTCTGCAGTCTCCACGTTGGTCACTTTCCTTTGCTCCCGTCTACAATCTCGGTTCCTTCTTGCTTCCAACCTTGCCCTGGGCTAACCTCACCCTGTTCCCGATCCTGGGTGGTCACTGCACCACGCAGGCCTTTTACCAAGAGGACCTGATTTCACCCTTCTGCCTTGTATGCCGATGGGTTCTCTGACCACCCACTCTCCGGGGGTAATCTCAGCTGAGCCCCACGCCCCAACGGGCTAGGTATCTTATGTGCATCTGCACACACATATTCCACAGGCCTTCAAGTAACCAGGTGACCCTAAAGCGGAGTCCCTTCTGACATGGGTGGTGCTGACACCCACACAATTCCTAAAACTCCTACGGTTGCCCTTAGCACTCCATGAATGCCCTGGAATTCTCTGGAAGAGGCCAGCGCGCTATGTTTCATCAGCAAGTACGAGCTTCTACCATCAACACTTTATCTGCAGGATCTAAAGCACACCAGCACAATGACAAAGCCCTGCTTTTATGTTCCAGGAGCAGCGTCCTAACAGGGCAGGTCCATGTCCACAGCCGAGGCCTAGGCATGGCCTGGCGGAGTTGCCAAGTCCTGGCCCCCAATCTGTGGGGAGGGCACCCCTGTATCTGTCCTTTAGAATCACCCCAGGGCAGATGTGCACACAGGCTGGTTCAGACACATACGCACAGGAGCACGGTACCTGTGTTGCTTTAAAATATCATCTTGCAGTTTTAGCTGTCTGCTGTTTAGCATTTTGGAAGTTTTGTATGAGGTACCTCTCTTTCGCGAGCTGCCTTTGCCTTGCTTATCTCCTGCAGTCGTATTTGAATCATTTCCAGGACTCGGCAGTGTTCAGGCCACGACTGCCCCTTTCCTACTGGATACCCAGGTAGGCCCCATGGGAGAGAGAAGGCCTCCTGGGGTGGAAGGATCTGGAACCCCGTTGTCTTGGTAACCACTCTGCTGTTCCTTGCTGCTAGCTGGCTGAGCTCAGGCCAGGGTCCTCTGGGGTGAGAAGACAGCCCTCCCCATTCTGATGAAGCTCAGGGCTGAGGCTGGTTTCCAGGGAAACTGAAACCTGGCCCCTGAGACTCATGAACAGCCAAGCATGCACTGGGATAGAGCATGCAGGATGGAGTCCCGGAGCCTGCCCGTGGAGCAGATTGGTGAGCCAATACTGATGGGTGGAGACTCACGACTGGGCATGCATACAGACACACATGGAGACTGCACTCACCAGCACGCCTTCTGCCCAGAGGTGCACAGTGGCCGTGTCTGGCTGGAGTTTCAAACACATGGACGATGCAGGACCCAGAACCCGCAAAGAGAGGGGGAGATTCCTTACTGTCGTACAAAACTATCCCGTAGCCTCCAACCCTGACTTATGTGCACATAGGCATTACATTATAAAAAGAGCTCTATGGAAGTACAATCACCACACGATAGTATTCATGCAACTAAGGATACAGCGCAGTGACTGAGACAATCTGCAGTGATGCAGCCACCAGCACAGAGCAGTGTAACACCAGTTCCATCACCCGCCTGAGGACCCCTTGCTCCTGCCAGTGCTCCCTCCCCACGACACCTGGAAGCCCAGGCAACTACTGAGGTCTTCCCCGTCTCTGTAGATTTGCCCTCCTGTACTTTTCCTCCAAAGTGCCTCCTGCAATATGTGCCTCCTGTGTCTGGTTCTGTCCCTTCTGTGGCAGGTATGAGTAGGAAGGCTCTGTTTAGCGTTCTGGAATATTCTGCCTATGGAGATAACACCTTTAGTTCACTCCTGTGCTGACTGGCAGACGTGTAGTTTCTAGTCTGCGCCCGCCATGAACATGGCAAGGAACATCTGAGCATGTGACTAGTGTGGACATACGCCTTCCTTCAATTTCTCCACGTTTCCATTAGTTTCTGTTACAGGACTGCACTGGCTAGAGACGGCAGTGGGACATAGGGTAGATGTGGTACGAGGAGATGCCGTTCCCCTGCTCAGGATCTGAAGTGGAAAGCTTTCATTCTTTCACTAGCAAATAGGATATGATCTGGGGGTTTCTCATAAATGCCTGTTACAGAGAGGGAGTGGGAGTGGGAGAGAGAGAGAGAGAGATGGAATTTTCCAAGTGGTTCAGTCCTCAAATAGCCTGACAGCTGGCCTGGGTAAGCCCAAGGCCAGAAACCAGAAACTTCATCATCCTGGTCTCCCACATGGGAGGCAGGGACCCACACACTTGGGCCATTATGCGCTGCATTCCCAGGCATCTTAGCAGGAGGCTGTGTTGCAAATGGTGTAGCCAGAACTTGATCCGGTGTTCAATATGGGATGGCTACATTGCAAGCAGCCTCTTAGCCTACTGCAGCACAAACTTAAGAAACTAGGTTCTGTTTCATCATGAATGGGTCTTGCATTTGTGTAATGCTTTTTCTTTGCCTATTAATATGGTGCTGTGATTCCACTCTCTGTTTTATTAACATGTTGAATTACTGCCATTGAATTTTGAAGGTGAAATTAACCTTGCAGTCCTAGGATCAGTCTCACTTGGTCACATTGGATGGTCATATGTGTACGATGCTGGATCTGGTTTGCCAATACATTGTGGATGGTGTTGGCATCGGTATTCATCATCTGCTTTGGCTTACACTATTACTGTGACGTGTCTATCTGGCTTTAGTGGTCGTGTAGCACTGTTATCACCCTACACGTTGGCACGTGTTCCCTTTCTTGCACATCCCAAAATAGTTGGGGAAGGTCTAGTATTATTTCTTCTACGAACGTGGACTGACTTTACCCACAAAGGAAACTGGGTCTGGGCTGTCACCCGAGGGAAGATTTTAAAATAGATGTTCTCAATTTCCTTCCTTGCTCTAGGTCTGCTCAAATGACCCCACACTGTCCCAACACTTCCTTGTCTGCTGCTGCATTTGGTTTGAGGTCATGACTAGAAAGGACCTGCTGGGCATCTGTGGACATGATGGGATTACAGCTCCGCGTCTGAAACTCAGGACACTATGATGTTTCAGGCATCACTGCCAGGTTCCCTGCAGCCCTTCACACACACACACACACACACACCCCATGCATGGGCACGGTAGTAGAAACTTGGAGGTGGGGATACAGAGGGGATTCTGTCCCCATCCACGACTCCTGTCCAGACTTTCTCCATGCATTTGCTGGCAGACCTCGGTTCTAAGTGCAGCTCTGGCCTCTCTGGGCAAGACCCCTCTCCCCAGGTATACTTCCTCTAACCCTGCTACTTTTCACTCCTGGGCAATACATGCCATGCCGGGGATCCCTTGTAGGTTTTCTAACCAAAGCATGAGTGTCTGCTATGGTCTCAGCATCTTGCTCCCATCCAACTCAAACAGAAACTTAACCTGCAGGGCAGCAGCACTGGGAGGTGTAGCCTCATGGGAAGTGCATATTTAATGGGGGTTCTGCACTCGTGGATGAATTAACACCCCTAACCAAAGGGCCTGCAGCAGTGCGTTGGCACTCTCCTTCCATCTTCTGCCACGAGAGGACAAAACATGCATCCTTGCTTTGCTTTCTGCCATCCAACACGAGTGGACACAGCAAGAGGGCCCTCAACAGACACCACATATGGGTGCCTTCATTTCACACAGCCCAGGATGCAGCCGAGTGAGACATAGATTTCCTTCTTTGTAAATCACCCAGTCAGTGGTAGCTTGCCAGAGCAGCACACAACAGTCTAAGATAGGGGCCTCACCTCTCTCCCTGGTTAAAGGAGCCATCATGAGGGTAGGGACCAGCTCTGCAAGGCCTCTGCACTTTCCCACCTAAAGGCAGCAGAGCAGCGAATGGGGGACGCCAGGGGAGAAAATGGGTACCTCGGGGCCTGGCTCAATAACAGACTGCAGCCAGCACCGTGGACCTGCTGTGGACGCTGCCCTGAGCTGCTGGGTGCAGAGAGCAGGGAGGTGTCTGGTCTCAGACAAAGGCCCGTGTCTGTGGCCTCCACGTCCGACCTGCACACAGAGTGACATGGGAACCAGTATCCCTGCCCCTCTCCCCTTGGGTTGTGGCATCCTCCCAAGACCTGGTGCTTCCAGCCACGACACGTGCTCTGAAGTGACTGGCTCTCCGCCCTTCACCGCCAGCCCTTGCAGAGCGAGCTGCTGCACAGAGCCGGCTCTGAAGCTGGCCTGCCCCAGCTGGCGTGCCACTTCCGCCTCTCTGGACCTGCTCCGCCCGTGAAACCAGGGGCAAATTCCCTCACTGCTCTGTCCCCTGCTTTCCAAATTCATGCACAGGGACTGAAATGAGCCTAAGTGGTGCATGCATGAGAGAGGATGAAAGGAGCTCACGGGAGGAACTGCAGAGCCCAGGAGGATCGGCAGGTCCAGGGAAAAGGCAGAGAAGGCAGAAGCCATGGCAGCCCTGCTGAGCACTGCCAGGTAGCCAGCTTGCATTGAACCTTGGAGGTTTAGGAGGGAAAACCCTGATGCAGTGCCCTTGTGCCAGGACAGGGGAATTTAACACTCAAGCCCAAGGTCAGCATCTCAGGAACTCACCTGTTCTCCAGCCCCTTGTGTTGGCTTGAGGCGTAAACGTCTGCAGCCATGCAGCTCGGGGCCTACCTAAAAACACAGACTGACACCAAGTGGAATTGGTTTTCAGTTCGGAGGAATCCCGTGTTCATTCGGTGGGGACACGTGACAGGACTCTGTGAGGGAAGAAAAGGGAGAGGTCATCCCACCTCCTGCAATACAAACACCCGAGTCCAAAGCCCAACAGGACCCTGAAATGACACGAGGATGCTCTGCTGCTCCAGTAGCAGGCAGGACACCCACCGTGCTCACCTTCACCATGGAGATGCCCGTGGGCCTCAGCCAGACCAGCAGCCCCAGCCCGCAGACCCTCCTCCTGGGGGCGTGCTCTCTGCGTGCAACTCCCCTGCAGCAGGAGCACTCACTGCCAGTGGCACTGCCTCGCTGCCGTGGCCGCTGGTCTCATCTCGTGGCCGCAGACCGGGACTTGAGGGGTTTGCTGGCGCCTGCCCTCCTCCCAGTTCCACAACCCACCATGCGGAGCTCCTCCTGACACACTCTGATGTACAGGTGGGAATGAAAGGTGGTGAGCTCAGATCTAAGAAGACACAGCCGGGGTTGACAAAGAAGCCTGCGTTCTATTTATTCAGTATTGACAGTGAGATACCCAGAAAGGAACTGCAGTGAGGGAGAATGCTATTGGATGGTTAAGGAGCAGGAAATGGTTTGGATACATTTAGCATGCCGTCATCATAAAAGTGCACACGCAGAAATACAACAGGGAACCACCAAGTTCCAATTTCACGCCCCTTCCCCACTCCTTGTTTAGTGTCAGATTCCTGATCCCGGATCCCAGTGCAGCATGGTGCACGTCAACACACCTAGTGCTGCTTCTCGGGGAAGTGGATAACACGGCACAGGGCACAAGGACATCAACGAGGGGTTCACTCTACACGCACAGCTTCTATCTGACAAGGTGGGGAGGGATGACGGAGATCCGGAGTGGGAAAGGGACACACACATCACGGGGGCCGCAGCGGATGAGGTCAGACCACTGGCATGCAGGGCCTCTTGCACGGAATGCCTCCACCTGCTCCACACGTGACAGGCAGGGCAGAGTAGGCCCTTCCCGGGACTGGATCTCTCAGGGTTTCCACACACAACACAGGTCTTGGTCCCCTCCCACTGTGGCCCCTTGCTTGGTCCCCAAGGAGGACCCATACCCAGGACTGGCAGGACAGCTTCTATGTCTGGACCCTTTCAGGTTCCCGTCCCGTGAGGATGAGCGGCTCATTTCTCATCTAGCCACTGTTTCAGCAGCCTCTGGAACATCCTCTTGCTTTCCTGCTGCCTCTCGGCCTGGCACTTCTCCTCTCGCTCCTCCTCCTCCTGCTGCCGCTGCTGCTGCTGCTGCTGCTGCAGGGACCCCTCAGGCAGAAAGCCAGGCTGGCTGGTCCCCAGGCTGAGGCTCAAGCCACTGAGGCCCTGCACTAGGGTCTCCCACGAGGCCCCACCCCTCTCCCCAGATAACCCGGACGTATTCGGCCCATTGCTCTGGCAGTAGCGACATTCACAGTGGAACCGATTCTGAGGTCTGTCACCCGAGGGAGAGAGTTTGGCTTCCTGTGAGGCTGGATAAGGTGCCCTGTGGTCGCGGTGCCTCCGTCTCATGTGCCCCAGGAGCTCCTTCTTGCCCTGTGGGGGCGGCAGCCTTTCGTACCACCTCTGCTGGGTTTTCGCTTCCCTGTACTGCTGCTGCGGCAGCCCCGCCGGCGGCGGCACAGGCAGATCAGGGCCGGCACCGGGGTTCATGTTCCCCAGGCCCCACACGAGCTGCTCTGCGGAGAGAGGCTGAGAGGCGGCCCTGCTGTCCGCGGAAGTCTCTGCCATGGCCATCGGGGAGGCGTCAGCAGCAAACCCTGGACTCCAATTCTGGAGTGGATCCATGGAGGTTGAGTCCAAGCTGGAGCTCCACCCAGCCCGCGAGTGTAGACAGGGAGGTCAGGCTGTAGGTTCTCAAACAGCTGGAAGGTAGCAGGGCAGATGTGTGGCCAGAAGAGGCAGGGCTGCAGCAAAGGGTAGCAAAAGGAGAAAGAAAACCACCATTACACATCTCATGGGAGGCTGCTGCCCGTGCACTTCCTGTGCGGAAAGTGGGCATAACGACACCCACTCCCTGGCTGCTTCTGAGCACGACAGGAATCCTGCTCCTCGGGAGCTTAGAGTGCTACGGCACCCAATAAAGGTTTTCGAAGTGACAGCAATTACCGTATCCACGTGTCCAGCCGCACAAAATGACGCAGTCATTGACGTTAATTCCTTGCTGATTTTCCCCACCCATTCTGCAGCGTAATCTTAAGATTACTGGGTGAGGAATGTGTTCTTGTCGTCCACACTCACACACTTACAGAAAGCCGACTTTCACTACGCACTCAGCATTTGTGTCCAGGACACAAGCAGCCTTGAACATTTCCACCCTCAGCGCTCTTGGCTTTGCATCTCGTCAAAAAGGTTGGTGTGCCTGGGCGAATGACCTCCAAACTGCCATAGTGTATAAGTGAGCATTTTCTTTAATGGAAACAGGAGTAAAAATGAAGAGATTACAATGAGAAAAAATAGAGAATCCCAATCAAGCTAAAAGCTGGTTCTTTAAATGATCAACATAACTGATACAGCTGTTCACGACTAGCAGGGAAAACAACAGAGAAGGACCAGGTTCCCAGTGACTTGAGACGTGTCAGCTACCCAAACTGACCCAAGACGAGACAGTGTTCACAGGCCCATGTCTTTTTTTCTAAATACTGATATTTTTTTAGTATTTTTTTATTTATTTGAGAGGAAGATTTACAGAGAGGACAGGGAGATATGGAGGGCGAGAGGCAGAGAGAGGTAGAGAGAGAGAGAGGTCTTCCACCTGCTGGTTCACTCTTCAAGTGGCTGCAACTACAGGAGCTGGGCCTATCTGAAGGCAGGAGCCAGGAGCTTCTTCTGGGTCTCCCATGAGGGTGCAGAGGCCCATGGACTTGGGCCACCTTCCATTGCTTTCCTAGGCTATGGCAGGGAGCTGGATAGGAAATGGAGTAGCCAGGACTCGAACTGGCGCCCATATCAGAAGCCGGCATTGAAGGCAGCGGCTTTACCCACTATGCCACAGTGCCAGACCCAGGCCCATGAGTTTTACAAAAAGTGACTTGGGAGTGAGTTAAAAGCCTTTGCTAAAAGATCTGAGAGCCTAGACCCCCCTCCTGGAATTTCTGCCAGACAGCATATGAAGAAAGAACACCAATTCCATACATGATTTCTGCACCAAGACAAAGCAGAGGGAGCACTCCCTAATGATTCCGTATGGGTACCATTACCCTGATACCAAGAAAAGTGGAACTTAGTATTTCCACCGACCTTAGCACAGGATTCTTCAAAAAGAGACTAGTAGTTTGTTCCATCAGTATAGGAAAAGGCCCAGAAAGAAGTGGGTGTCACTCCTGGAATGCAAGGGCTGCTCTTTCAACAACGGAAGATCAATCAACAGAATGCACAGACTGAGAGATGAAGAAGAGGACAGGACGGTTCAAGATCCACAGAAAATCCACTTGATAAGACTCAAAATGCACGGATGAACAAAAGCTCTATCACTGTGGGGTTAGAAGACAACTTCAGAACCTCTTTAAGCGTGTGTACAGAAAAACAGACAGATAACATCCCGGAAGTGGGCAAAGAGTGAGTGCTTTCTCCCTAAGGCTGAGGACGGGCAAGGATGTCCACTCTCACCGTGGCTATTCCACTGCAAGCGGGAGGTCCTGGATGGTGCCATCACGCATACGAGTGAGACGGTAAGAAAGCAAAGTGCCCCTGCTCATAGATCTCACGATTGCTGCCAACGAGCCCCCAGCCATCACCCTCAAATCCCCTGGAACAAAGAGACCCGTTTAGGACGGATACAGGAGACAAGTCAGCACATGGAAAACCAGACAAGGACCTGGAAATGTAAAGCTAAAAAAGCCCTATATATCACAGCCCTCCCACACAATGAAACAGTTACAGATAAAATGAACATACTGGACCTGTATGCTACCAAGTATAAAAGGCTAATGAAAGAAGACCCCCCAGGGGCTGGTGCTGTGGCCCAGAGAGTTAAAGCCCTAGCCTGCAGCACTGGCATCCCATATGGGCGCCGGCTCGAGCCCTGGGTGCTCCACTTCCAATCAAGCTCTCTGTTATGGTCTGGGAAAGCAGTACAGTCCTTGGGCCTGTGCACCCGCATGGGCAACCCGGGGAAGGCTCCTGGCTTCGGATCAACTCAGCTCCAGTTGTTGCCGCCATTTGGGGAATGAACCAGCGGATGGAAGACCTCTCTCTCTCTGTAACTGTGTCTTTCAAATAAATAAAATAAATCCTTAAAAGAAAAAAGAAAGAAGATCCTCTACTGGAGAGAAACAATGTGCTCCTTCCCTGGAACAATCAACAGGGGGGACATAGTCAGTGACCTCCAAGCTGATCTGTAGAATCAAGGTGCGCTTACTTTGCTACTCCCCCACCTGCAGCCCCGGCACCCCTGGTTCTAGTCCCACTTTGGGCGCCGGATTCTGTCCTGGTTGCTCCTCTTCCAGTGCAGCTCTCTTCTGTGGCCCGGGAAGGTGGTGGAGGATGGCCCAGGTGCTTGGGGCCCTGCACCCGCATGGGAGACCAGGAGGAAGCACCTGGCTCCTGGCTTCGGATTGGCGCAGTGCCGGCCATAGTGGCCATTTGGGGGTGAACCAATGGAAAAGGAAGACCTTTCTCTTGTCTCTCTCTCTCTCACTGTCTAACTCTGCCTGTCCAAAAAGAAAAAAGAAAAGAAAGAATCAAGGTGATGCCAATCAAAGTCTCTTAAGGGAGTTTGTATAGAGATAGCAACCAATTCCACAATTCATATGGACTTACAAATTAGAAACAGAAAAGTGTGCTAGTAGACATCATGTCGTGGGCTGGCCATGAGGTTGCAGTAATCAAAAAGCTGTCTTGGCGTGTTGGCGCGGCAGAGCAAATAAAGCTGCCACCTGGGGTGCTGGCATCCCGTGCTGTGTGTGTGCAGAATCATGTCCCAGCTGCTGCACTTCCTATTGAGCTCCCTGCTAATGGCTTTGGAAAAGCAGCGGAAAACAGAAAACGGCACCCATGTTGGAGACACAGAGGAAGCTCCTGGTTAAGGCTCTGGCCTGGCCCCGCCCTGCTTGTTGCAGCCATCTGGAGAGTGAACCAGCAGATGCATGTTCTCTCTGTCTCTCCTCTCTCTGTAACTCTGACCTTGAAATGAATAAATAAATCTTTTCTTAAGACAATTTGACTTGATATGGCGTAGCTGTAAGTTTCAGTGGCCAAACAGAGAGTGTATGAATACACACACCCACACACAAATAAAATCATGGGAGTTTGGGACAAGAAGGGTGCTGGGAGAAAAAGAAAGGGAAGTCTTCACCAAATGGTGTTGTATAACCAACCATATGCAAGAGACTGAACCAGAACCACATAATTAATATGCAGTTGACTAAAATGAGTTCCAGATCTCAATGTCAAAGGTATGATAATGAGGTTTTAGAAGAAACCATAGGAGGGGCCAGCTTTGTGGTATAATGCATAAATGCGTTGCCTGCAATGCTGGCATCCCAAACGTGCAGCCCACAGCATAAAGCTGTTGCCTGCAATGCTCCCTTCCCAGATGGGAGCCAAGTGCATAAAGCAGTGGCCTGCAATGCTGGAATCCCAAATAGGTGCCAGAGTCCATAAAGCTGTTGCCTGCAATGCTGGCATCCAAATGGGTGCCACAGTCCATAAAGCTGTTGCTTGCAATGTTGGCAACCTAGATGGGTGCCACAGTGCATAAAGCTGTTGCTTGCAATGCTGGCATCCCAGATGGGCGCCATCTGCTCACCTCAGGATCCTAAGCCTTGTTAATGCACCTGGGAGAAAGCAAGGGAAGATGGCCCAAGTGCTATCCACTTAGGAAACCCGGATGAAGCTCCTGGCTTTGGCCTAGCCTAGCCCTGGGCATTACAGCCATTTGGGGTATGAACCACTGGAAGGAAGATCTCTCTCTGTCTCCCTCTCTCTGACTGTAGCTCTTTAAAACAAATAAACAAGGAGTAAGAGAGGGTAGAGATGTGCAATTTGGGACATGCTCAAGCTGACTTACCTCAAACGGTAGAGTTAGAAACATACTTGGGGATTCCAATTCAATCCCATCAAGGTGGCATATACCAATGCCATCAAAGTGATCCATCCAAGTGATCAATTTCTGTTCACAACTGATCATAATGATAGGACTAAGAGTCAGAAGGATCACATAAACAAGATTAGTGTCTGCAAATACTAACTGATAGAATAAAAAAGGGAGAGAACGATCCAACATGGGAAGTGAGATACACAGCAGACCCATAGAATGGCAGATGTCCTAAACAGCACTCTGGCCTCAGAATCAGCCCTTAAGGCATGCGGATCTGGCTGAAAAGCCCATGAGAGTATTTCAGGCATGGAAAGCCAAGACACTGTGGAAAAAAAAAAAGAAACCTAAATGAAAGATCTCCACGAGTGAGATCCCAGTGGAAAGAACGGGTCATCAAAGAAGGAGGTACCTTTCTCTGAAGGGAGGAGAGAACTTCCACTTTGACCATGGCCTTGTCTAAATATGATCAGAGTCGGTGAACTCAGGGGGCTTTCATAGCCTTGGCAGCTCATGACAAGAGCCTAGGGTGATTACTGATGCCATAAACAAGAGTGTCAATTTGTTAAGTCAACAACAGGAGTCACTGTGCACTTACTCCTCATGTAGGATCTCTGTCCTTAGTGTGCTGTACATTGAGATTTAATGCTATAACTAGTACTCAAACAGTATTTTTCACTTCATGTTTCTGTGTGGGAGGAAACTGTTGAAATCTTTACTTAATGTATGCTAAACTGATATTCTGTATATAAAGAGAATCGAAAATGAATCTTGATGTGAATGGAAGGGGAGAGGGAGTGGGAAAGGGGAGGGTTGCGGGTGGGAGGGACGTTATGGGGGGAAGCCATTGTAATCCATAAGCTGTATTTTGGAAATTTATATTCATTAAATAAAAGTTAGAAAAATAAAATAAAACGAATAAACAAATATTTAACAAAAGAAAAAACCTTAGGAGAATGTCTTTGAGGCTTGAGGAATGGCCAGCCTTGGACATGATGCCTATAGCAATGTCCATAATAGAAAAAAAAGGATAAATTGGAATTTATCACTAAACCTTTACAAGGTTGCTGTGAATGTGACAGAGTGTTAGGAGAACCAGAGGGGAAGCTACACATTAGGAGAAAATGTTTGTGAATCACAGATTCCTAAAGGCCTGTTATCTAGAACACATTTAGAAGGCATTTTCCAACTCAACGGTAAGGAAACAGAGAAGCCCGTGAGAAATGGGGAAGAAACAGACCTGGAGCACATGAAGCGACGCTCCGTGTGACTGAGCGTCAGGAAAAGGCAAACTCTACCCATGATCAGACAGCCCCTGGCTGCCCCCAGAATGGCTGAAATGGCAAGAACTCCCAGGAGCAAGGGCTGGCCAACAGGCTGAGCCACAGGAATGCTCCCCCTGCTGGTGGGCAAGTGAAACAGCACAGCCACAAGGAGATCCTGTTTGACACTTTGTTTCCAGCTAACCAGACCTTCTGGGCAGCAATCCCACTCTAGGGTGTGTACCCTAGAGAAAGGAACACGTGGGTTCACACGAAAGCCTGTGGGTGAACGCTCCAAGCAGCCCTATTCATAATCACCCCAATCGGAGCAAAGGCCAACGTCCTGCCCAGTCCCCAAACCAAGGCTACAGTGAAGAGGGAGAGATCGCGTTTCCCGAGCTAAATTAAGGGGAAGTGGCTGTCACTGCTCAGGGTAGCTCCAGGGAGTGCTCGGGCTGAAGGGACGGTTTGGGATCCAGATTCTGGTGGTGCCTATACAAACCTCCGCATGTCTAAATCTCAATGCACCGTACCACAACAGCAAACAACTCAATCTCACTGCATGTTAAGAGCAAAAACCCACCAGTGGATTCTGCAGGAAGGACCTCTCTCGGTGTGCTTCCTGGGAACACACTGTGCATGACTGAATAAAAAGCAAGATACAAAAGCTCCACTGAAAGTTTAGATCAGCAGCCCAGACTCTCTTCTTTCAGCAAACCTGGGAACCATGAACGCACTGCTTTTCCTGAGGGGGTCCTGGAACTCAGAAATGTTTTTTCATCAAACTGTGGTGATCAACAGGTGCCGGGGCAGGAAACAGCAATATTGGAACCATGGAGTCCTGTGACCTGGCTATGCGTGCACACAAACTCATACATCCCCAAAGAGGGTCTCTTACTATCTCTGTCATTGCCATGTAGGTTTCCAAATACTCGGCCCAGTTACATCCCATGGGCCATCCTTGTCGTAAACCAACACTTTCAGGTAAAACCTTTGGAACGTGATCTTAGCCCAGTTACCTCCCAAGCAGTCTCCACTTGTCACACGGACTCTCGGGATGATCCTTATTCCTGCTGCGGCCACTCAGCGAAAGCCAAGGATTCTACCCACGCTGTTTCGCTGAGAAACGCTTGAGACCTGAGACACCTCACTCCCGCCTGACTGACCCCGTTTTAATGCCTCGTTTCCCTCCGTCCATCAGTCGTGGGAAGTGAACCATTTCCCCGTCCTATCTCTATGCCCAGCACGACCGTCTCCACCCACTCTCACCACCCTTCCAGAGGCATCGAGGCCGACGAGGCCTAGCCATGTACCCCATTGGCAGGGAGGGGTACCGCGTGCAGTCAGTCTGACTTCCCTGCCCTCGTCATGTGCCGCTCCTTCTGAAGTGGGGAACAGCGCAAGTGGACATGACTGAACCCAGACGGTTATTGGCCAAAGCTTCGGTTTGGGAGATGACTTCGTCCCTGGCCGTACTGCTGCCCTGCTATGATGGTTCATGTTGAAGGGCACCTCAGCTAGGCCAGGAGGCCCGGCATCCAGCCCGGTCCAGACTCTGCGGTGGAGGATCTGATGAGCATTGACAAGGCGCTGATTTTCAGGAAAGGACGGTACCCTGCATAACACGGATGGGCTTCTGGTCAGGTGAGGGCTCCCAGAACAAGACAGGCTCTGAAGGGGGAAGCAATTTGGCCCGAGGCTGCCAGACAGACCCCTGCTGTGCTCCCACCTGCCGGCCTGCCTGCAGACCTGGCACTGAAGACATGGGGGCAGGCGCAATGCTGCGGTAGGCTTAGCCTCTTCCTGCAGTGCTGGGATCCCATATGGGTGCCGGTCGGAGTCCCAGCTGCTCCACTTGCAATCCAGCTCCCTGCTGGTGGCCTGGGTGAGTAGTAGAAGATGGTCCAAGTGCTTGGGGCTCCACACATGATTGGGAGACCCAGAAGAAGCTCCTGGCCCCTGGGTTTGGATCTGCCCAGCGGTGGCCATTTTGGCCATCTGGGGAGTGAACCAGTGGATGGGATTCCTCTCCCTCTCTCTCTAACTTTGTCTCTCAAACATAAATAAATCTTAACAAAAAAGACTGCAACATTAACTCACCTGAATTTCCAGCCGTTCCACTGGCGCTCTGCATTTGGGCTTTGTCAGTAGCCATAATCACATGAGCCAAGTCCTTACACTAACTCAATCTCTGAGTAGCTAGAGAGGGAAGGATATGTAGAGGCACATAGCTCTCCTATTGGTCTGTCTCTCTGGCGACCCCCATGAACATGCCCACAGTATGCACCTTTCTGCAGTGCAATCTAAATACACTTACACGTTGTCATAAACCATGTGGCTCACCTGGCTGTGGGGACTGAAAGAGGCATCCCAGAAAATGACTTCTGGTCACTTAGTTTCTGCCACAAGCAAGGTAATGTGACCTATGTGTTTCATTTTATTTATTTGAAAGGCAGAGTGACAGAGGGGGAGGGTGAGATAAAGAAAGCTTCCAACCGCTGGTTCACTCCCCAGATGCGGTCTGGACTGGGCCAGGAGCCAGGAACTCCATCTGGGTCTCCCACGTGGGTACCAGGGATCCAAGATCTTGGGCCACCTTCTGCTGCCTTCCCAGGTGCATTAGCAGGAAGTATGATCAGAAACAGAGTAGCCAAGTGTCTAACTGGCTCTCTGATAAGGGATGTTGATGTTGCGGGCTTTGGGTTCATCTGCTGCACCACACGGCAGTACCCTGAGCTAAGTGTTTCAATCGACTATCTCAGCGAGGTTCCCCAACAAACAACAAAGGTGACTAACATTTTGCAAGTGAAGAATCTGGGGCACAAGTCATTGGCCTGGCCCACGATGGAACTGGGTATGACTGAACGCTTTGACATCTGCAGCAGAGGGAGAGAGGTTTGGGGAGAAAGCTGGGGCCAGAAATGGAGGACTTCCGTGCCACACAAGAGCAACAGCAAACTACACGCTCTGTGTAGCTGTCCTGGGCCACGTGCCAAGCCAGAGGCTGCCCCACACGATGTGCACAGACGTGGAGCCAAGTGGGATGGAGCCATCCAGTGTGAGATGCTGGTCTTTATGCTGCCATCCACTGAAGGAAGCATCTGGGCCTTAGATGCAATCACTCAGCGCGTTGGCCCTGCAGAATCTGTGCTTTCCCACACTGCATGGAGGAGATGACTGTATCGAGAGGCCACATGCTGGCCCTAGGGACACACAAGCAGTACGAGGAAGATTCCATGCCAGGACGGCCATTGCCCCGGTGCACACCCTTGGTGGGAGACGCTTCTGCTCTGGACGCTCAGCCTGCCAAGGGGCCTGAGCTGGGATGCTGAGGGACACAGTTCAGTTATGATGCCTGTCACTGGGAGCCGACCAGGGCTGGTGCAGGGAGCAGGAGACTGACACAGCAGGCACCTACTCTCCCCCAGGTGCTGGTCTCAGTGCCAGCAGTGCTGCACAAAGGACTCGGAAAGTCCCGAGCCCTCATCAGCTTGCGTTCTATTGTGGGCGTGGAGAATGTCAACAGCTAAGCCAGTGAGTGCCAGCTATGCCTGGGTGATGAGCACTAGAGGCATTTGGATGCATTTGGATAACTAACCAGGGACACAGGACACTTTCTACAACTTTTCCTAACGGTGTGAAATACCTACCCCTCCCCCCCCCCCCCCCCCACGAAGTGAGCTTATTGTAGTTCAGAGAAAGAGACTTCCTTCAATCATATTAATCCCACAGCAGAGTGAGTGTTTCCCAGAAATGGCACAGTGGTAAAAGGAAGGGAGGGCTCTGCAGTTGGCTGCATGCCAAAAACTGTGCCCCCAGCCTTGTGCAATTGCTAGGGAGCAAGGAGGCCCTGTCTTTGCCACGCAAAGCCATGCAGGTTAGCCAAAGAGCTGGATCTGCACCTGGCTCTCATGTATGCTGTGTTTCAGAGGCCTCCCCAGACACCCCCGTCCTATGGGTGCGGAACAGAGGGCAGAGTCTTCCTGACGGCTTCACCACAAAACATGGAAGTCGGTGAACACCCGGGGATGCCCACTTTCGTGTGGAAGAACAGGAAGAGGAGAAGGAAGCCTGCCGCATGCATTAGAGGCGACAGGCAGGTGCGCAGGAGAGAAGCAGTGGGAGGGAGTAAGGAGGGGGCAGTGGGGGGAGGAGAGAAAGAGGAGGAGAAGCCTAAGCAGCAAGAGGAGGGACAAGGAGAAAGCCTCCAGCTGGGAGTGCAGAGTTCAGGTGGACTCAGCCCAGGTCATGGATCACTGTGTTGACACCTTGTGTGATACTGATGTCGGCCTGAGGGACATCAACACCTGTCACCTAGGAGCAAAACAACCTGACTGGGTGGCTCTATTTAGCCACTGAGCGTTCCTGAGCATCCACTGCTCGGCGCTGAGAGATCTGGGGAAGTAACAGGTGGTCCCAGGAATGGGATAAAGCGGGGTGAGTGGGACTACACGGGTGTAGACAGGTGCTAATAGAATGGGGGATAGAAGACACCACGTTCTGCAGCTCTTGATGGGACAGAATTTGAGCAGAGCACCTGCCGCATTCCCTCCTTCCCCTTGCGTCATTGCCAGCTGAGACACAGCTGGTGTGATGACAGCTAGACACCATGAAGGGCCGAATTTGGGCGCTGCCTTCATTGATACTGTGCTGCACAGGGTGGGGAGCAGAGACTTGGAAAGATTCTGTGGATTAAGAGAAACCTACGTGGAGCTCTCCACTGTATCAGCTCACCCACTGAGAATTATTCCTACCACAGGGACAGGAGAACAACTGCTACACTGAACCGCACGGGTAGCACCACTCCTAGGAGGCGCCTGTCTGGGCACCTGCCGAGTTCAGCAATCCGGACAGGCCTGGGTGCCTACTTCCCCGCATAGGCTACCCTGAGCGACCCAGACAACGTCAGCTATTGCAGTGCAACGCAGGAATCACACGGTCTACGTAAAGCATTTGTGTTGTCATATCGCGACCCACCTCTCTCACTCCAGCCCTAGAGTGTCTCTCATTTTCCTAGAAACCAAGCCAGTGGTTTTGTATTAGACCACGGGGAGGGAGACTTGCTGGGGGGATGGGGAGCCAAGGAAGCACGATTTCTGAACCTGTTGCACACTGGCTCAGCCAGCTACATCCCGGGTGCTCAGCACTGCCCACTGCTCGTCTGCTCAACCCCGCCAAGCCCCAGCTAGCGAGAGACAAATACGCCACAAGCAGATAGGACAACCGCCATTCCGCCGCGCACAAGTGGTGGGCGCACAGGAAAACCTCCGTACGCTAGGAGAGCTCCCTCCCGGGTGTCCCAGAGGCTGTGGGCCCACGACACCAACGCACACCTGGCCTGTTCTACAAGATCCTTGCTGCCCCTGTGTCTCGGGCACTCTGTCTCTGGGCCTCCGAGCGACTGTCCCACCCGCTCCAGTCTCTGCCCCCAGTCTCTCCCCACCCCCCGCCCGAGCGTCGGTCTCTGGGGCGCTCGGGCTCCCTCGGTCTCTCTCTGAATCTCTCTCCCTCCCCCTTTCTCACTCCGTCTCTCTGTCTCCATGTCTCTGTCGCTCTCGGGTCCATGCTCTCTCTGTCTCTGTCTCGGGCTCTCTCACGCGCGTTCTTTCTCCGGAGCAGCTCCCGCCATGCAGACACCAGCGCGCCGGCGCCTCCAGTGCGCGGCGAACGCAGTGCGGCGCGGGACAAGGGAGGGTTAAGACCACCGAGACGAGCCCTCCGCCACCCGCCTAGAGAGGCCGCACCGTGCAGAGGCGTCTGCGGGTCTTTCCTGCGTCAGAGGGGTGCGACGCCCGAGAGAAGCCGGACGTTCGGCTGGAAGCAGGAGGGCGGGGACGGTGGGCTCCTGTGCGGGACCCGTAGGTGCGTTGCTGCGGCCCGCGGCGTCCGCCCGGGCTGCACGGAGGGCAGGCGGTGAGATCGCCGCTCTCGGTAGCGCAGGGCACGCGGCAGCAGCCCGGCGGCTGTCCCGGGAGCCTGGTGTGTGGACGCGCGGATGCTTCCTGAGGTCGTGGGAAGAGATTCCGGGCAGGGGAGGTGACTTCGGGGGGGAGGGGGCCCGTGGGAGCTGGGCTGAGATTGGAGGAGGCCGCCTTCTGCGCGACGGGCTGGATAGGTCCGGTCTAGACCGTGCACGGGAGGGCCCATGCCTGCTCCTTGCTTATTTATAACTAATTGCTTGTGCACAGGTGCCATTAGCATAACGGGAAGGATGAAAACCCAGCGATGAAGCAATTGAATTTATCCAGGCTGCAGGAATAGGGACAGCGCTTCCGATCTGGAGAGCAGTGTCTGGGAGGGTGGCTTTGCCTTTTTAATTTCCAGAGGTAGGAAAAGGTACGATGCACACAGTTATTGGGGCGGGGGGCGGGTCGGTAATCGGCAGTGGTCTCAGCTGAACTTCGTAGTTACCCGAGGATACACTTCCAGCGCAAGTGAATCGGTGGTGAGACAGAGCAGGGTGGGAGGCTCCTTCGTCCCCGAGGTTTGTGGAGTGGTGAGGTGGGTGGACAGCCAGGCTTGTCTGAATTCCCGTGAGGGAGCTGGTCCTTTGTGCTCGGCCATTTCCAACCGCAGGAGAGGGTGCAGAGACGTTTCCACCGTGGCTCGTTTCAGCTGTCAGGTACTCAGTTCAACATCGTCGACAAGATTCCATTGAGCAAGACGTCTCTGACGCCTGTCCATGCAGCGCCATGGGTCGGAGAGCACTTTGCTCTCTCCGTGGAGGGAAGTGAGGCCGGAACAGCGCTTTGCAGATTTCAGGAGGCAGCGTTCTCAGAGCTACACGAAGGAGGCGCAGCTGATTTAATTATCCCAGGGAGCGAGTCTTCCTCCTCTTTGACAGATGAGATAAGGGAGCCGCAGGGAGGTCAGGTGGTCTGCCTAAGGGAGTAAGTGGTGGAGCCTTGATTCCAATCCCCGCGTGGGAGGCTTCCTCTCTCTGTTGCACAGGCTTCGCGGCCCATTTCCCGATCCACGAGGCTGGCTCCATCCTGTCTGCTCTCCTGCAGGCCTCTTGAGCCAACTGACAAGGCCACAGGCAGATTGCTCTCAAGGAGTCCTAGACAACTTTGGGGCACTGGTGATGCCCTCCAAGAAGACAGCGTTACAGACCCTGGGTGCCCAAGGCCTACCCCATACCCTGAGCGGAGGGTGGAGCTCCAGGAGGAAGATGGGTGTAAAGCAGGAGAGGTTTCCCTGAGACCACCTGAAGGGCCATCCTACTACACCTGTGTGTTTTGAGAAGGGTGACTGATTTATTGATTCCGTCATTTATTGGAAAGTTAGGGGAGAGCGCGGGAGAGATCTTCCATCCACCATTTCACTCTCCAAATGGCTACAAATATCAGGGCTGGGCCAGGGCAGAGCTAGGACCCAGGACTTCATCCTGGTGTCCCACGTTAGTCACCGGGGCCCAAGCCCTAGCGCCATCCTCTGCTGTTCTCCCAGGTGGGTTTAGCAGGAAGCTGGATTGCATGTGGAGCAGTGGGACCCCTGAACTGGCTGCTGGCTTCCCCACGCAAAGCTTAACCCCTGCATCACAACGCAGGCCCATTGCATTTCAGGAATCATGGATTATTTTGCATTTGCTTATTTGTCACTTCCCTGTTTAGCAGTGGCAATGCATATCCTCTGGTAACAATACTCAAAGCAAATATGTTGTAAAAGCAAGGCAGTATATGGAAAAGTAGATTCCCATATTACCTGGGGTGTACCTGATCAAAAGCGGCACCATTCTCCTTTGTAAAAAGAGAACATTCTCCTGGACTAAACGAGTGAAACAGATTAGTCATGTTTCCCTGTCATCCTCAGTCTCTTATTACAGGTGAGGATTCTGGGACAGAGAGGTGTGTCTCCCCAGCGTCACTGCGGGAAGACGTGTTTGTCTCACAGCCGTTAACGCTCATCCTGTCACAGTCTGAATCCATCCAGCCTCCCTCTGCACAGCGGCCCCTCGTCCATGTGGGCTGCCTGCATGAAGGCACCACCTTCTACCTAGCTGCTTAGGCCAGCGATGTGTAGCCATCCAGGGTTGCTGCCTCTCTCCCCTTTCCCACCCCCAGTTGGAGGCCTGGTCAGTCCACCTCTGAAGTTTTTTTAAGCAAGGTATCTACATGCTTTCCATCACCACAGGGAGCCCCCAGATTCTGTCCCCCTCATCTCTCCTTCACTACCACCACCGTTTGCTTCTTGGCTGATCTTCCTGCTGGCCATCTTGAGTGCTTCCCACACATTCATTCATTCTCTCTCTCTCTCAAAGATTTATTTGAAAGTCAGAGTTACACACAGAGAGAAGGAGAGGCAGAGAGAGAACTTCCACCTGCTGGTTTACTCCCCAATTGGCTGCAACGGCTGGAGCTGTGCCAATCCCAAGCCAGGAACCTGGAGCTTCTTTTGGGTCTCCCATGCGGGTGCAGGGGCCCAAGCACTTGGGTCATCTGCTGCTGCTTTCCCAGGCCATAGCAGAGAGTTGAATCTGAAGTGGAGCATCCAGGGCTGGAACCGGTGCCCATATGGTATTCCAGCACTGCAGGGGGCAGGTTTCCCTTCTTCGCTACTGTGCACCCCATCTGGCCCCATTCTCTGGCGTTGTCTGAGGAATGTTTCCAGACTCTGGGTGTTGTCACCCCTGCTGAGACTCTGCAGGTTCTGCTCACACCAAAGAGTGCAGCCCCCTAGACTGGGTACACCTGGCCCTGAGTACCCCAGCCTGCTCAGTTGTAGCAGAGCTGGCTTCCTTTTGCACCCTCACTCTGTCTTCTGGGCAAACCAAACAAATTACTTCCTGTTCATCCAACAACCTCCGCTCTGATTTCTGCAACCTGCCACGTGCTGTTCTGTTTATCTGCAATGCTCTTCTTCTGCCTGTCTCATCTGCCAGATCCCTGTGTACCTTCAACTTCACACTATGTTTAGAACAGTGTCCATTTTACCTGGGGAGTACTTTGATCAAAGGCACACTTGACAGGTTTGATATTTCTTACTGAGTAACACATGATGGACATTAAATACAGAGTCTCCAGTACATTGTGCAGTTTAATTTGACAGGGTTTCCTTTTTTTTTTTTTAATGAATTAGTTTGTTTGAACGAGTTATATAGAGGGAGGGACAGGATGGGAGAGATCTTCCATCCACTGGTTGATTCCCCAGGTGGCCGGAATGAATGGCAGGGGATGAGCCAGGCTGAAGCCAGGAGATAGGAGCTTCATCCGGGTCTCCCACATGGGTAGCAGGGAGACATGGAGATATCCAAACACTTGGGGGCATCCTCTGCTGCTTTTCCCAGGGCATCAGGGGGCTGAATCAGAAGTCAACAGCCAGGACACCATCCGGCACCCATATGGGATGCAGGCATCAGGTGGCAGCTTTGCCTGGCTATGCCACAGTGCTGGCCCCTTGCCAAGGATTTCTGGTGAAGGCTTACTTTGAGAGAATAGGATGCATGACAGTACCTGGGAAGTGACAGATCAGGTTGCTTGACTGGAATAAACATTTCACTGTGTGTGTAGATAATGAAATGTATTATATACCTTGTGTTGGTACAGTAAAATTAATAAATAACAAAAGCACCAGTCTAAATGACAAGAGTAATAGGGTAGGCACAGTGTAGATCTCCCCTTAATTCTTTGGGAACCTCATTCTACCTGAATATGGAGTTTGAAATGGTTCCACAGGTTTGGTTTCTTTTTTTCATTTAAATTTGTTTTTATTGTTTTTGAATATATTTATTTTTTAAATTAATTTTTAAGGAATACAAATTTCATAAGTACAACTTCAGGAATATAGTGATTCTTCCCAGCATACCCACCCTGCCACCCCTCCTCCTCTTCCCTCTCTCCTTTTCAGTCCCATTCTCCATTAAGATTCATTTTCAATTATGAATCTTGATGTGAATGGAAGGGGAGAGGGAGTGGGAAAGGGGAGGGTTGTGGGTGGGAGGGACGGTATGGGGGGGAAGCCATTGTAATCCATAAGTCGTACTTTGGAAATTCATATTCATTAAATAAAAGTTAAAAACAAAACAAAACAAAAAAAATTCATTTTCAATTAACTTTGTACGCAGAAGACCAACTCTATACTAGTAAAGATTTCAACAGTTTGTGCACACACAGTTTGAGAACTAGTTTTACAATTAACTCTCAATACAGCTCATTGGTGACAGAGGTCCTCCGTGGGAAGCTACTGCACAGTAACTTTTTTTTTTTTAAGATTTTATTTATTTGAAAGAGTTACACAGAGAGAGAAGGAGAGGCGTAGAGAGACAGAGAGAGAGGTCTTCCATGTAAAGAGAATGAAAAAGTTCTGTTAAAATAGAAGGAAAAAGTTTAACTCAAGGACAAGAAGTAAACAAGATAAGGAGGTAAGTCTGTACAACCTTAGGTGAACACAGAGGCTGTTTGGGGAATAGAGGGTGCCCTCTGTTCTTCCAAACAATGTTCTAATCAAATTTGTGGGAATATGGCCCTGGCTAGGCCAATTCACAGACAACTTTAAAAACATTTGCCTCTGGCCGATTGGCAAGCACTGCTAAGGTTAAGGTCAGGTAAGGAATTACTTAAGGAAAGGATATAAAAGGAGAAAAACCAATGAAGGTGGTACCGATTGCTTCCTGAATGCTGCATGCGTTGCCTGTGATGCTTTATTCCGGTGCTGTGGATGTAAGTTTCTACCAGACAGGAGTCTTTGTAAATAAATCTGATCTTCCTACTTTCATGGGTATGTGGATGTTTATTTGTGAATCGAGCCTCTAATATTGAAGTCTGTGCACAGCTCTTGGCCCTATCACTATCTGGTCAAAACATTCCATCTGCTGGTTCACTGCCCCAGTGGCTGCAATGGCCAGAGCTATGGCGACCTGGAGCCAGGAACCAGGAGCTTCCTCAGGGTCTCCCATGTGGGCTGCAGGAGCCCAAGGACTTGGGCCATCTTCTGCTTTCCCAGGCCATAGCAGACACGTCAATTGGAAGTGGGGCCGCTGGCACTAGAAGCGGCAACCATATGGGATGCTGGCACTGCACGTGTCAGCTTTACCTGCTATGCCACAGCACTGGCCTCTCCTGTTGTTAATTTAACAAGTAACACTCTTATGTATGATGTCAGTGATCACCCAAGGCTTTTGACATGAGCTGCCAAGGCTATGGAAGCCTTTTGAGTCCTCAAGCTTCGTCAGTATTCAGACAAGGCCATAAGCAAAGTGGAAGTTCTCTCCTCCCTTCAGAGAAAAGTACCTCCTTCTTTGATGGTGGCCGCAGTTTTGATACCGTGGCAGGATGCAGGCTGAGTACCTCGGTGAGGAGGGCTCCGTAGAAGCATGGCAAGATATCATTCTGTGCCATCAGTGACCCTGTAAATGAAAGATGGGAAGGACACCAGTCCCACCAGCACAACCCCAACCTCCAGCCTGGTTCAAGGGTACACAGTAGACACCCAGGGGCCCTGCCTTGCTTCCCACCATGCTGAAGTGTCTCCTAACATGCAGCATGGTGTGAATATCCCCTAAGGGAGCCTGACCATGGAGGTTGTAGTGCGTACCACACGTGGAAGACCTGGAAAGGCAAATATCTAGCCTGTTTCTACAGACGAGGAAGCAGCCAGAAAAGCAGTTAGGTCATTAGCGTGATCAGTTTAAGTTAATAACTGATCATAAAATAGGATTAAGTGTCAACGGGATCACAGAAATAAGACCAAGTGTCTGCTAATAATAATTGTTAGAATTAAAAAAGAGAGAACAATCCAACATAGGGGTTGGATACACAGCAGAGTCAGAATGGCAGATGTCCTAAATAGCATTCTTGCCTCAGAATCAGTCCTAAAGGCATTGGGATCTGGCTAAAATGTCCATGAGAGCTTTTCAGGCATGGAAAGCCAAGACACTGTGGCAAAGAAATGACCTAAATGGAAGATCTCTGTGAGTGAGATCCTGGCGGAAAGAAGGGGCTATCAAAGAAGGAGGTACCTTTCTCTGAAGGGAGGTGAGAACTTCCACTTTAATTATGACCTGTTCTAAATAATGTTGGAGTTTGTGGACTCAAGAGGCTTCCATAGCCTTGGCAGCTCATGACAAGAGCCTCGGGTGATCACTCTCATCATAAATAAGAGTGTCAATTGTTAAATCAACAAGAGGACTCACTGTGCACTTACTCCCCATGTGGGACATCTTTGCTTAATGAGAATTATCGGTAAAACTTGACTTCAAACAGTACTTTATATTTTGTGTGTCTGTGTGGGTACAAATTGTTGAAATCTTAATATAGAGTTGATCTGCATATAACGATAATTAAAAATGAATCTTAAGACTGGGATGGGAGAGGGAGTAGGAGGTGGTGTGGTTTGGGGGTGGGAGGGCGGGTATGGGGGGAAGAACCGCTATAATCCAAAAGTTGTACTTATGAAATTTATATTTATTAAATAAAAGCTTTGTATAGAAAAAGCCATGAAGGTTGTAGTGTGTACCACACGTGGACAGTTATTTCCAAAAGACCCGGAGAGGCAAGCATCTAGCCTGCTTCTACAGACGAGGAAATGGCCAGAAAAGCAGTTAGTTCACTGCTGCAGATGCCGACACGTGTGGATCTGGAATCACCCCAGGCTGTGCCTCCTTCCAGCAGGCCATGTTCCACTCACGGCGGGACACTTTGCTTAAGTGACCCTTGTGGAGATGCAGATACTGTCCCATGATTGCAGCACCATGTCCACCTGTGAACGTCTGGCTCCTAGTGGACAAGGCTGCCCTGGGGAGTTCTGAGGCACTCTGTGAAGGCTCGCCTCGCCTCAGGGCTCACGGCTGAGCAGGATTTCAGTGTCTAGGGCTGCCCTGTGGGAGACACTTTGCCCTGGTAGGGACCTTGGAATCCAGCCCAGTCCCAGGGCACATCTCCTTTGTCCTTCTAAGAGGTGGTAGGATTTGGAGGCCATCAGACGCAGAAGGTGTTTTAGGGGCTGCACAGTGACCAGACCCCCAGGCTGGTTTGGTGGCCAGTGGACTGAGAAAAGGAGATGTGGCTGGTGCATATTGACCCCACTGTTCTGCAACTCTCTTGCAGTACACTGTGGGTAAGAAAGTGCCAGTTTCCTACGCCTCCCTGCCCTGGGAAGTCTGTCTCACTGCGCCCACCCCTCAGGTGAGGAGGGGTCAGGCGCCCTCCTCTGTTCCCAGGCACCTAGATTAAACCCTGCCATTGCTCTCCCCACACCAAGTCTGTGTGGGGCTCACCTGCCCACAGCGGTAACCCCTAAGCAATCCCGGCGTCTGAAGGTGGCCCCTAGGTAGAGACTTGTTTCCTGTGAGCGAGGGACTTTGAGCTTGGAGCCTTGGCCAGCAGCCTGCATCTCTTTGTGTAGCCCTTATCTCTGCAGTAGGATGACACAGGAGGATCCGTTTAACAAGGACATCAGTATATTCAGAATGTCTCCCTCGGATGTGGGAGGTGGACTCTGTTTCATCCCATCTCTGATTCCAGGACTCGTCATCAGTGAGGCTACCGAATTCTTCAAATGCACATTGGGCAATGCACTTGGCTGAGGCCTGGCCTCGCAGTGCAGCTGCTCTGGTCAGTTACAGAGAGTTTCCCAGGAGGTCAGCATGCAGGGCAGTGGTAGGCCCCATGAGACCTTCCGTGGGGCCGGCTGGGTGAATCCAGGGTGCTGTCTGAGCAGGGTGTGTGTGGTGTGGCTACAGCACAGATGTCCACTGAGACAAGGGGCATGATCCCACAGATGGGCGCTTGTGTCCAGTCCCGCTGAGCTTGGCCAGCCTTGTCCGTTGTCCTCCTTGCTCTCTGAGCAAACTCTGCTGTTTTCTGACTGCTCTTGCTGCTGCCTCCCTCCCAGGAGGTCTGAGCCCCTCCTAGCTGTGCGTGTGGCTACTCTGAGGCAACAGGCGGCCCCTTCCGTGCAGCACACGGTCCTGGGCCCCTGGCTGCCCAGGTGAGCCATCTATAGGTTGTCAACGTGTGTCCGTCTGGCAGGCTCTGCCTCGCTGTTTCCCAGCTGCTCCCTGGGTCCTGGAATGTGCTGAAATATGCTGACCCCGGATATCTGCTCAGCTCCCTCCTCTGCAAAGTGTGCCTTTCCCTGTGCTTCCTAGGCTGGTCACTTCACTTCACTTTTTACCCTGCAGCTCATGTGGTTCCTCCCAGGTTGCTGATCTGTGACTGTGACCCCTGCATCTTTTGTTTCCAGCAGATGCCCTCAGGGTCCAGCCCAGGAGGCAGTTTCTGTGTTACGGAGATGGTTTGGGGAGCCCACCTGCCCTTCCCCTCAGTGCCTGCAAGACCCCGGGCAGGGAATCTGTGCATTTGGCATTGATGAGCCTGGGTGCCTGCAGACAGACGATCAAGGAGGAGAGGGGTCTGTTGCCGGAGGGCAGGGGTCTCTTCCCCACTAGGTCCACACCCTGGCCTGGGGCTTTGCTCTCCCACAAGACGGAGCCCTCAGTGCTGGCTGCACTGATTGCCAAGCACAGGGAGTTTCCAGGAATTTGGATGTATTCTGTTTCGTCTCTTCTTTGGCCCTCAGCTCCCTTCTCAGCATGTGCAATAGAAGCCAGGTTGTGGCGGTTCCTGAATAAGAGAAGACTAGTGGGTGATGAATTGGCTCGGGCCAGTGTCAGCATGTGCAGCCTCGTATTCCTCGTTTCTTACTCTCCTTTTCAGCCTTTTCTTGGTGTCGTGAACAGGGGGAAGGTTTCACTCCAGCGTCAGCTGACAGCTCCTGACGTGCTCAGTGTCCCCTGCCTGACCCTCCGCTGTGGGTGACCCCGTATGTGCTGCTCAGGAGAGACTCTGTGTGCTATATTGTGCGGGCTGCCGGGACTCAGCATTGAAACACCTCCATGCCCTCTGAGAGGTCCTCTGTGGCCTTACAGAATTAGAGGGAGTGTCAGGAGGTGAAAGCAGCACCCTCACGTTTGCCCCTTGCCTTGAGACTCCCTGTGCCCTGGCCTGTGAGGTGAGAGTCCTCCCAGTCCTCAGCACGCCCGGGAACTGAGTGTGGGGCATCCCCAGCGAGCAGGGCTCAGAGGGGAAGGGGAGTATGGGCACAGATGACTTGTCCACGAGAAGGGCATTTGTCCAGCGCTGGTCAGCATCACAGAGCACTGGACACAGACTCCCAGACCCTCGGGGACCTCACACTGTGGGCCTCCAAACCCCAACTCCCCCAGCATCTCTCCCAACCCAGATACCACCTAGGAGAGAGCAGGTGAGATCTCAACAAGGGATGGAACGGAGACAACTCAGAGAGCTCCGCGGTGAGGTAGAGACAGGAAGCATCCCAGATCCTACGGCGCAGCCCACATGCGTTTTAGGGACTTCAGTCCCTGTGGTGGAGAAACTCAGTAGCTCACCCACATCACACCTTGGGTGCAGCAATGTGCAAAATCCTGGAGCGCCAGCCTGGGATGCAGACACGTGAACAGCTGAGAGGCCTGGCCTGGGACAGTGAGACCTCGTCCATGACCTTGTGTGCAAGGGACTTGGAAGAGATTGGCCCGTGTGGTAGCCAGTTCCACACAGCCCAAATCTTCCAGCCCGCGATGGTGTCAACCCTTCCGTTCCTGTCACGCACACTTAAAAGCAAGTCAGAGAAGTCACAGGTGCCAGCACTCCCGCCGGTCAGCCACCTCCCATCCTGTGTTCCAGAAACCTCTGTGACCTCCAGGTGTGGGACAACAGAAGCCCTAGGGGCTCCAGTATGGTCACATTGTCCATGCTGCCCCTCAGCAGAGCTCAAAGCCAATTCCTGAGGTGCAGAGGGAGATCCGCCCAGATCTCTTCCACCCGAGACTCGGCACCCAGCGCAGATCAGAAAGCTACAGACTCTTGGAGAGAGACCCCTCATCTGCCCAGAGCCCTCTCACCCACGGCCACAAGCTCCCCACAGATGAGACCGCATGTCCTGGATGCAGATCCTGCAAGAGCTTAGGGACCTTGCAGCCTGACATTGCTTGGAGCTCCAAGGTCAGTGTTGTAGGCCCCATGAAGTCCTCATGACCTGAGCACATGTCAGGTGGAGCCATGCTGACAGAGTCCCCTGCCTGGTGAGCCACCCGAGGAAGCAGGCATCTGAGGAGTCAGGATGAGAGCGAGAGATGGGGACAGGGGGAGGGGCTTGAGAATCGGAGAGCCCATTCTGGTCATTTTCTTTATCCCTTGTGCCCGGCCCCCGTCAGAACCCTCCTCCTGGACCTGAGCAGCTTCTGCCCTCCCCAGGGGCAGGCAGCCCCCGCATCTGCCATCTGAGCCCATTTCTGGGGAGTGACTGCTGCGCTGGGCCTGGGAGGAAAGCTTCTGGTCCCGAACCCGTGCCAGGCTCTGCCCACCAAAGTGGGGACCCCTTTAGGTTTGGAGGGTTTGTGGGACCCCCACCTGAGGCCCGTGCTGCTGTTGTACTGAATTCCTGCTCCATGGGGAGGTAGATTCTGTGCTGCTCAGTCCGGGAGCCACTGGGACCAGGCCTCCTGCAGCTCCCGGGACCGCGGGACCCACTTCTGCTTGCCCTGGACGACACTGCTTTGCCTCCTGAGCATGTGGAATTTGGAGGCGTGCAGCCAGCTGGTTTCCTTCTGTCCTCCTCCACCCTGAACACTGGGACCCCCGCAGATGCTTTGTCAGAGGCAGGGAGAGGGAGAGGCGGGGCAGCTGTTGGCACGGCGGTGATGGGCACCATGACAAGGCACAGACCTCACTGAAGATGCCACATTGCCGTTGCCCCACTCACCCCTGACCCTCAGCCTCCCTGTGTCCAGGCAGCAGGCCCTGCCCCTTTCTCTCAATGCCAAATTCTGTTGTAAAAGGAATGGCGATGTCAGGTTTCTATACTTGCTGGAGGGCTTTGTCCAAACGGTGGAGCACAGATCTCTGTTTCCCTGTGTTGCCCACCAGGAGGCCAGCACTGCATCATGGCTATTTTCTGTTGGGCACCACAGCTGCAAGGCATGGCCTCTGGGCACAGAGGTGAATGTGTGCCTACCTGGTGGCCTCTTCCTGCTGGGGAGCACACACACTGGCCCATCTCTGATCCCCTGCATCTGCAGTCCCCCAGGACTATGGGAATCCAGTCTCACCTCTCAAGCACCTGCTCAGCTCTGAACACAGGTTTTTTTCTTTTTAAAAAAGATTTTATTTATTAGAGAGAGAGTGTTACAGAAAGAGGGAGAGACAGAAAGGGCTTTTATACGCTGGTTCACTCCCCAAATGGCCCCAGTGGCTGGAGCTTGGCTGATCCAAAGCCAGGAGCCAGGAGTTTCTTCTGGGGCTTGCACACAGGTGACCGGGCCAAATCACTTGGGCCATGTTCTCCTGCTTTCCCAGGCCATAGAAGAGAGGTGGATCGGAAGAGGAGCAGCTGGGACTTGAACTGGTGCTCATATGGGATGCCTGTGCCGCAGGCGGAGGCTTCGCCCTCTTCACCACATTGCCGGCCCCGTCAGGGTTTACTGACTTGGGAAACCCCTTCCCTCGACTTGCCTACCCCATCCAAACATCTGCCCCTGCCCATTGCCTTAGTCCCATGATGGAAGTGCTTGCTTGTTTGTTGAGGGACTTGCTGCCTCCCTTTTGGAACCTGGGCTGCACAAGGGTCTTGAGGCCTCTGACTGCCCATCTTGGACCCGCAGTTCTGCTGGTGGACAGATGCCAGAAACTAAACGGTTTTCTCAGTGTGGCTATGAAATGTTACATTTATTTGAAAGGGAAAGTTACAAAGAGTGAGACACAAACAGATGTCTTCACTCCCCAAATGCCTGCAACGGCCTGGGCTGGGCCAAGGTGAAGCCAGGAGCCTTGAACTCCATCCGGGTCTCCCACGTGGGTGCAGGGGTCCAAGTACTTGGGCCATCTTCTGCTGCCTTCCCAGGTACCGTTAGCAGGGAGCTGGATCAGAGGTGGAGCCACCGGGACTTGAACTGGCAATCATATGGGATGGCAGCACTGTAGGCAGAGGCTTAGCTGGCCCCTCCCATGAGCATTTTACTCAATGAGAACTGATGGAGAGGCCTGAAGACAATATAGAGCAAACCTGTGATCCCAGTCACTAGGCGGTATTTTGGCTGCTTGTACCTATAAGCTGGCTGAGGTTCCAGGGCAGAGGTTCCTGGCCTTTAGTCCCCCAGGGAACATGTGTGACTCACAATTCTGACCCTCCACTTTCCTCTCCACCTCCACCACTTTATGCTCCAAATGTGCAACTATGAACTCCCAAAGCAGGACAACCTCCATGCCAGCGAACATTCTCTTCCGTGGGAGAGAACGGAGCAGCAATCCTGCCTGTATCCAGATGATGCTAGGATCATTCCTAGCCTCTGCCCAGCTCATCCACCTGAGAGCCATTCACTTGCTTTGTTGTCCTAGACCGCGGCTCCTGCTTGATTTGCATCTGTACAAATCTGGGCTGGAGCCAGAACTGAGATCATGGTGACCTTTGGGGAGGTGAAAGTGGAGGCGTGGAGCTCTGTGTGTGGTGGGCAGCCCGCTGCACCTGGCACACAGTGCTTTATCTGAACTACGGGTAGGAGCTCCCCTTCCCAGTCTATCTCCCAGGCAGACTGCTTCATCTGAGCCTCTCATGGTACGTTCTGTCCAGGACATCCCCTCCCGCCACTCCTCCACGTCCCTGCCGTCTCTGGTGATTCACCTAGATCTGGCAGTTTGATGGTCATTTCCAGCGGGTCATTTCATCCTCAGCTTATCCCTCCTCCCCCTCCCAGAACATCACACTGGATCTCCCGCTGCATTGTGGATGCTCTTAGGGGACCATTCCACCATGGTCTCATTTCTGCTGTAGCATCCTATTGGGTTGCAGACTCTGAGGATCTGTGGAGGCTGGGATAGGGCATAGCCTGCGGTGGCAGGTCCTTGCCCCAGAAGTGGTGCCGAGTGTGCTGGCCCAGGGCCAGCGTCTCCCTGCCTCAGTGGTGGACATGCAGATCGGTGGCACAACTGTGCAGGGAGAGGTAACGGCCTCTTTGGGCATTCGTGTTCTGCCTCTTCCGTTCATTGGAAAGAGCGATATTTGTTGGTCTTATTCTGTGCTTTTTCTCCAGCATTTGGAGCAGTGTCAGGCACACAGGAGGCGCTCCACTGATGTTTGTTTAAGGAATGAATTGTTGACTTTGAAATCACTGTGCTAAGAAGTATCCTAAAGAATTGTTTTTTAAAGATTTATTTTATTTACTTGAAAGGCAGTTACAGAGAGAGGTAGACACAGAGAGAGGTCTTCCATCTGCTGGTTCACTCCCCCAGGTGACTGCAACAACCAGTTCTGGTGCGTCCCCGGCAGGCTGAATCTGGGATCCAGGGGCCTCCCCCCTGTCTTCCATGTGGGTGCAGGAGTTCAAGCATTTGAGCCATCTTCCACTGCTTTCCCAGGCTGCAACAGAGAGTTGGATGGGAAGTGGAGCATCCGGGATTTGAACCGGTACCCATATAGGATGCTGATGCCACAGCCTGTGGCTTCAGCCCACTGCACCACAGCAGGAGCCTGCTAGAAATGTTTACGTTTGCAAGGAGCTATGTTACAGCAACAGCAG
The DNA here is from genome assembly GCF_051225735.1 of Oryctolagus cuniculus. Lineage (NCBI taxonomy): Eukaryota > Metazoa > Chordata > Mammalia > Lagomorpha > Leporidae > Oryctolagus > Oryctolagus cuniculus. Next base: position 36,559,018 of record NC_142888.1, on the reverse strand, counting down.
GAAGAACCTACTTTGGAGTGTGGGTAAATGCACATTAATTCCCAGGGGGTGCTGGAGGACAAAATGAGAGGTTATGTGTTATTATTATTATGCTTTTGAACATCCTCTGCCCTTGAAACAGAGTGGAGGTACCCAGCCTTAGCCTCACAGAGCTTTCCTCCATGACATGCTCTTACTGGGAAGTACTGTGTCTCCCCTCATCTCTTGGTAATCATTGACCTGATTTCTAGCTCTATGGATTTGTTCATTCTGTTCATTTTATATAAATAACAGTCATACAGTATGTTCTTTTTGTCTGGCTCTTTTCATTTAACATAATATATTCAGGATTCCTCCATGTTGCAGCATCTGTCGGTGCTTTATCATTATGGTTTATGATATTCTATTATACGGAATTTGGTTTATATAATATTGTTGTAAGCCATGTTTCATTTATGTATTATTGATTAATGGACTTTTTTTTTTTGACTGGCAGAGTTAGACAGATAGAGACAGAGAGAAAGGTCTTCCTTTTTCCATTGGTTCACCTCCAAGTGGCCGCTACGGCCAGTGCGTTGCAGCTGGTGCGCTGTGCTGATCCAAAGCCAGGAGCCAGGTGCTTCCTCCTGGTCTCCCATGCGGGTGCAGGGCTTAAGCACTTGGGCCATCCTCCACTGCCTTCCCAGGCCACAGCAGAGAGCTGGACTGGAAGAGGAGCAACCAGGACAGAATCCAGCGCCCTGACTGGGACTAGAACCTGCGGTGCTGGCGCTGCAGGTGGAGGATTAGCCTAGTGAGTTGCGGCGCCAGCCCGGTCAATGGGCATTTACATTGTTTTTGATTTCTTTGAGTATTATGAGTAATGCTGGTATGAACAGGTATGAAATCCTGTACAGGTTTTGATGTGTGCTTATGTTTTCTGTTCTTTTTGATACACAGTATCACCCCCCTTAGCCACAGGTTATATGTTCAAGGATTTCCGGTGGATGTCCGATATTGTTATAACTGATCCATGTATATGTACATACGTACATATTATGCATTTTAACATAAACTTGGCATAGTAAACAACATTAATAACTGAAAATAGAGCAATTCTAATCAAATGCATTGAAAATTTATGAACTATTTACTTCAGAAATTTTTCACTTAGTTTTTTTGGACCACTATTGACCTTGGGTGACTGAAACCACTGTAAGTGACATTGTGTATAAAGGTGGACCAGTCTGTTCCCAGGAGTGGAAATATCTTGGTCTTATTACTTTACTTTTAACTTTTTGAGGAAGTATCAATGTTTTCCATTGTAACTTTACCATTTTGCATTCCTATCAGGATTGCATCAGATTCCAATTACTCCAAATTCTCCTCAACATTTTTCATTTTTAAATCATACCCATTCTAGTGGATGTGAAGTGATGATTTATCATGGTTTCAATTTTAATTTTCCCTATTACTAATACTTGTGTGGCATTCATTCATGTAATTATTGTCATGTGTGATTCTTTTTTATAATTGCTAATACCCTAATATTGATTCTTTTCCTTACTAACAGAAGCCTGATTTTTTCAAAGATTTATTTATTTGAAAGACAGAGTCACAGAAAGAGAGAGGGAGGGAGGGACGGAAGGGGACAGAGAGAGAGAGAGAGAGAGAATCTTGCATCCACTGGTTTACTTTCCAAATGGCTGAAACAGCTGGAGCTGACCTGATCCAAATCCAGGAGCTAGGAGATTCTTTTAGGCCTCCCACATGGGTACAAGCCCCCAAGCACTTGGGCTGTCTTCTGCTGCCTTCCCAGGCACATTAGCAAGGAGCTCGTTTGAAAGAGGAGCAGCCGGGAGTCGAAGCAGTGCACATGTGGAATGCTGGTGTTACAGGTGCCACAGCGCCATCCTCTGTATTTCTTCTTTACAGAAATGTCTACTCAAATGCTTAACCTGTGTGTGTGTGTGTGTGTGTGTGTGTGTCTGTCTGTCTGTGTTTCTATGGTAGCGAGAACACTTACCATAAAATCTACTTTCTTAAGAAATATCAGTCCATTTTTAATTTGTCTTTTTGCTGTGCAATTTTGTGGCTGGCATTGTGGCTCAGCAGGGTAAGCTGCTGCTTGTAACAGTGGTATTCCTGGCCAGCGCCGCGGCTCACTAGGCTAATCCTCCACCTTGCGGCGCCGGCACACCGGGTTCTAGTCCCGGTCGGGGCACCGGTTCTGTCCCGATGCCCCTCTTCCAGGCCAGCTCTCTGCTGTGGCCAGAGAGTACAGTGGAGGATGGCCCAATCCTTGGGCCCTGTACCCCATGGGAGACCATGATAAGCACCTGGCTCCTGCCATCGGATCAGCGCGGTGCGCTGGCTGCGGCGGCCATTGGAGGGTGAACCAACGGCAAAGGAAGACCTTTCTCTCTCTCTCTCTCTCTCACTGTTCACTCTGCCTGTCAAAAAAACAACAACAACAGAAAAAACAGTGGTATTCCCATATGAGCACTGGTTGAACTTCTGGATGCAGTGGAAGATTACTCAAGTCTTTGTGCCCCTGCCACCTACATGGAAGACCCAAATGAAGCTCCTGGCTTCTGGCTTCTGCTTGTTCCAGCCCCAGCCAATGTTGCCATTTGGGGGAGTGAACCAGTGGATGGAAGATTTCTTTCTCTCTCTCTGTCTCCCTCCTCCATCCCTCTCTTTGTAACTCTGCCTTTCAAATAAATAAATAAATAAATAAATCTTTTAAAAAATAAATTAAAAATGCTATTTTAAGACACCAATATAATGAAAAGACACATAATAGAAGAAAATATTTGCAAGTCAGAGGTTTGGAACCATCACACCTTTTTGGTGGGACTGCAAATTTATCATTTGACTTTGGAAAAGAGTTTGGTACCTTTTAAAATAAGCATATATACTTACAAAATGACCAGCAATCCTGCTCCTAGACAATTATCCCCAAGAGAAATGAAAACATGTGTTCCCGTGAAGGTTGTTCTCAAATGGTTCATGGCAGCTTCCTTTTATAACAGCCAAACCTGGAAACAACCCAGATGCCCAACAATTTCTGAAAGGGTAACAAACTGAGGTCCATCATTGCAAAGCAGTTCTACTCAGTGATAAAAAGGAACAAACTGGCTGGCGCCATGGCTCACTTGGCTAATCCTCCACCTGTGGCTCTGGCACCCCAGGTTCTAGTCCTGGTTGGGGCGCCGGATTCTGTCCCGGTTGCTCCTCTGCTAGTCCAGCTCTCTGCTGTGGCCAGGGAAAGCAGTAGAAGATGGCCCAAGTGCTTGGGCCCTGTACCCACATGGGAGACCAGGAGAAGCACCTGGCTTCTGGCTTCGGATTGGCGCAGTGTGCTGGCTGCAACGGCCATTGGGGGGTGAACCAACGGAAAAGGAAGACCTTTCTCTCTGTTTCTCTCGATCACTGTCCACTTGGCCTGTGAAAAAAAATCTTAAAAAAAAAAAAAAGGAAAAAGGAACAAACCACTGACACAAATAACAACATAATTCCATCTCAAAAGCAGTATGCCACGTGCAAGAAGCCAGACAAAATACTACACACTATACCTTTTAAATACAAATGGTATTCTGGAATCTTAAAATTATAGGGTCAGAAAACATATTTTTCAAGGGTGTCAGTTGATTCAAAAGGGCCAGGGCAACATTTTGAAATGACATAAATTTTCCTACCTTTTTTAAAAATCAATTTGTCAAAACTTATCAAAGCATATACTTAGAAAGATTGACTTATTAAAGGATGTACTTTTCTCTGAAGGGAGGAGAGAGCTTCTATTTTACTTATGGCCTTGTCGAGCCAGTGGATCCAGAAGGCATCCATAGCTGAGGCAGCTCATGTCAAGAACCTTAGGTTACCACTGATGTCATACATAAGAGTGTTATTTGTTAAGTACACAACAAGAGTCAGTGTGCACTAACTTCTCATGCTGGACCTCTTTCCCCAGAGAGTTGTATTGTGAGACTTAATAGTAATACTTGTTCTCAAAAATCACCTCCATTTACTATGTCTCATAAGTTAAAGTTATTTCTAAGAGCTCACAAGAGATGCACCATTCTTGGGTTCTTCTTTAAAGACAATTTTCTAAAAGGAAAGAAAGTGGAGGAAGGAAGGGAAAAGAATAAGGGGGAAAAAAGCAAAATCACCTTCAGGAAGTAATAACATAGAACAGCCCTTGTCTAGACTGTTGAAGAACAGTTCTCTTATTTTTTTATTGCGTTCTTTCTTTTTTTGTTGTTTATTTTTCTTCCTTGGACTAAGCAGGAGAGTGAGGAGGAAGCGGGGAGTGGGTGGGAGGGCGAGTGTGGTGGGAAGAATTACTATGTTCCTAATGTATTTATGAGATACATACAAAAAAGATTGATGTATTGCTTGTAAATTTAATAAATATGACTTATTGAAAAAGGACAAGGAATCTTTAAGGGAAATATGAGGGAACTTAAAAAAGTTGATGAAATTAAGGAGAAAAAATACATTTGTTTTGGTGCAAAAAGTTTGAAATCAATGCATCATTTTTTCATAACAGGCATTTTCCACATAATTTTTGAAGATCCCTGATGGTATTCAAAAGAAAAAGAATGCACCATTGATACACAGAACAATTTGGATGAAATTCAAGGGCACCAATGCTTGGGGGAAGATACCAGTCTCAAAAGATTACAGGCTGTCCTACTCCCTTTGAATCGTATCGTTGAAAAGACGAAAATGGGGGCTGGTGCTGTGGTGCAGCAGGTTAATGCGCTGGCCTGAATCACTGGCATCTCATATGGGCACCAGTTCTAGTCCCGGCTGCTCCTCTTCCAATCCAGCTCTCTGCTGTGGCATGGGATAGTGGTAGAAGAGGGCCCAAGTCCTTGGCCCCTGTACCCACGTGGGAGACCTGGAAGAAACTCATGTCTCCTGGCTTCGGATTGGTGCAGCTGCAGCCATTGAGGCCATCTGGGGAGTGAACCTGGGGATGGAAGACCTCTCTCTCTGTTTCTATCTCTCTCTGTCTTTCAAATAAATAAAATAAATCTTTAAAAAAAGACAAGACAAAAATGCAGTGAGGAGAATAGATCTGTGGTTGCTGGGGCTTAGGAGTAGAGGAAGGAAGTGACTATACAAGAGGACACAAAGAACCTAGGGAATTCTTTGGGGATGACAAAAAGTTCTATAACTCGATTGTGGTGTTGTACAAATCTGTATGTGTGTTGAAATTCATAGGGCTACACATCAAATATCAGTTTTACTGTAAAATTCAAGCAATTAAAAGAATTTCCCATGAAGCTGGTTGGAATCTTTTTGTGAAACTGTTTTAGCACAGGTGTTTCTATGTCTAAACACTACTTTTATTTGCTTTTGAGTCTCATAGAAAAAGAAGTATTCAGCAAGTCTTCTTTGACTTAACATTATATCTATTTGTGATTTTGTTCACCCCCTCACAGTAATTCATAGTGTGGATCTGACACAATTTATTTATGCATTTTCTTACTGGTGCATAATAAGTAGCTTGTTTCCAGTTTTTTTTTTTTTTTTTTTACAGAGTTAGCGAGAGAGAGAGAGACAGAGAGAAAGGTCTTCCTTTTCCGTTGGTTCACTCCCCAAATGGCCACTATGGCCGGCGTGCTGTGCCGATCCGAAGCCAGGAGCCAGGTGCTTCTCCTGGTCTCCCATGCAGGTGCAGGGCCCAAGCACTTGGGCCATCCTCCACTGCCTTCCCGGGCCACAGCAGAGAGCTGGACTGGAAGAGGAGCAACCAGGACAGAATCCGGCGCCCCAAGTGGGACTAGAACCCGGGGTGCCAGTGCCACAGGTGGAGGATTAGCCTAGCGAGCTGCGGCGCCGGCCTCCAGTTTTTAACTATTACAAATAAGATTATGATATGAACACTGTTGTATGTTCAAGAATGAGCAGCAGAGATAGTCTATGATGATAAAAATGTAAATCAAAAACTACCTAACCATTCAGTAGGGGAATGACTGAGTCCACAGTGGTGATAATAAATCATAACCTGCCGTGCAAGTCATCTTGTGGGACAAATCATATAAGTGTTAACCTGGGGACCTTTGTGGTGATGGTGTGTGGCTCTGTGACTATGTGTGGGTTGCAGTAACCACTGGAGCAATATGCTCACGGAGCCCATCTCTGCCTTTCCTTTGGGCAGAAATGAGGATAAACAGTAAGGAGCTACTGAGATCTGTGGCCACCAAAGAGCACGCCAGAGATGACCTGTCCTGGCCCTTGGGCCCATGGTTCCCATCAACCCTCAGAGCTTCCCCCTGCCTGAATACTCTGAGCACTCCCAGGAAGGCGTGCCCTGGCCATGCCTGAGATGGCCCAAGTTAGTCCTTTCTCCTACCAACTCTGAGTCTTGTCTCCTTTTGGGCCAAATCTGCTTATCTATTATATCAGTTCCCCCTCTGCTCAGGAGTACCCTCTGCATGCTAGGAGTGTAATTATGCTCCTTGTGCAGGTGAGGAAACTGAGGTCCATTGTGGGGCAGGAGTAGGGACCACAGCTGTACAGCAGCTCAGTGAGTAGATATTGGGGGGCCACTCCCCTCTCCATGCTGCCCACCCCCTCAATCAATGGAGATTTTCTACTGTCTCCTCAGATGGGCCTTCCTGACCTTGGTCTCCCCCACCCCAGCAGGCCTGGTGCACTGCTGATCCCAACCAGGAGTTCTAGATCCAGCATTCAGGCTCTGAGCATTCAGGGGACTGGGTGCAGGAATGCCAGGATCTGGCTTGGTGGAAGGGTTGGTAACCTTTTCCTAAACCCTAGGCTTTGCTGGGACTGTCCCCAGTTCCTTCAGGATCTAGGCCTGTGTCTTCAGGACCAGCCAAACTGTACTGGGGTCCTGGCTGCAGAGCCAATGTATCTTGTGAGCAATAGGCCTGTAATGCAAACTGAAAGTGAGAAAAATGACTAAAATATGAGAACCTTCCTTTAACTGCAGACATGAGCTCCTTGTGTAAGGAAGAAGAGGAGGAAGAGGAAGTCTGCAGAAGACTCAGAACAGCACTAAGCCCCTGTGCCCTTCAGAGGAAGAGGCAGAAGGCTGCCCTCACCTGGCCACACTTCAGTTCACAGCTCATGCACCCAGAGGCCTGTGATCTTACCAGGAGTGAATATTTAAGCCAATGTGTGTTCTCTGTCTTCTCTGAGGTCTTCCAGGTCTTGGAGATGAGACACCACCTGCTGGGAAATGTGGGTATCCCTGTAACATGGACAATTCATTACTGATGTGTGCCTGGTGGAGTGCAGACCTCACCATGGGACCACAATCTTCGATCAGCCTTCCTTGAATGAAAGGGAAACACCAATATGACTTAGTAGCTCATAGTTTGGACCTGGCCTGGTCTCACCCAGGACCATAGACATCCGGAATGGGAATGAATGAGTTATAAGAAGGGGCAGCTGTCATCACAGCTGGGCTGAGGGCTGAGGGCAAAGAGCAGGAGCCTCTGTGAAATTAACATGCTGGGCCTTATAACAAGGAGAAGGCAGAGGAGAAGGGAGAAGATGATGGTGAAAGCCCCTGCAGAGGACATGCTCAAGGCTGATGAGGACACAGAGGGGCTCCGTAAACTGGTGATGAATAGAATTTGCACCTGAGGTGCTGGCTTTGAGAGAAGTCTGATTCATGTACAGTGATCAGCCAGTGTCTGGCATAGAATCCTGGCAAGTAAAGGCTGTCAGAACTGTTATGAATAGTTGTGTTAGAGTTCTCCACGAAACAAAACATAGGAGCATATAATATATATATGAGGGAGTTGATTAAGGGAATTGGCTCATGTGATTATGGGTCTGAGAAGGTTCATAATCTGCAAGTCTAGCTGTCTACAAGCTGGAAAACCAGGGAAGCCAGTGTTATGATTCAATCTGAGTCCAAGGGCTTGAGAACCAAGGGGAACCAATCGTGTAAGTGCCCACGCTTAAAAGCCCAAGAACCTAGAGTTCTCATGTCCAAGGTCAGGAGAAGATTGGTGTCCCAGCTCCAGCGGAGACAGTGAATATGCCTTTCTTATGTCTTTTTGTTCTATCTGGCCCCACAAGTAATCATATGGTGCCTACCCACACTGAGTGAGGCTGGATGTTCCGTTCTCAGTCCACTGATTTGAATGCCAATCTCTTCTGCAAACACAGATACACTCAGAAATAATGTTTTACCATCTATCTGAGCTTCCCTTAGGCTGCTCAAACTGATAGCTAAAATCAAGCATTAGAAGACTGACAGAAATCACTCTGTGAGCTGACAGCTGACATGCTGTTCTTCTCTACAGGACAGGCACCTTGAGGTTAACGTCTCCTCTGCCCACCTCTGTGGCTCCCATGTGTGGGACAGTGACAGCTACCATCATGGCTTGCTGAGCGAGGGTGTCAGTGGTGGGTAGAATAAAATAGACCCTTAAATGTGTCCTCATCCTTATCTCTAGGACCTATTCTAATAAGGGGTGACAATAGCAAGGGTGTACTCAACCCTGCTCTGTGCCAGGCACTGCCGTCAATGCTGATGTGTTATATAGTTTCACCCTCACATAACTCTATGAAGAGAGAAAGTTATTGCCCTGATGGCAGGTTAGCAAAGGGAGGCACAGAGAACTCAAGTAACTTTCTCTTGCATGACTGATGGACAATTCAGACCCGAACTGTGTTGCCCCTACCCTTGCTCTTGCCTATTCTGTTGCATTGCTTTGACTACTAGATACATTGAATGTGAGCCCAGGTGAGAGATATTACATGTGTTTTTCCCAAAGCCTGCAATCACTCTGTGTGATGGGCAGAACACCCCTTTCAATAATCCTGAGGCTTGAAAAGGACAGATGACTTGACCAAGGTCACACAATGAGGACTTGGAGTTGCAGGCTTTTAAATGAGGTCTGTCAGGCTCTAGAACTCACAAGCCATGGGTCATCATGGGTACGAATAGGGCCCATGGGGAGCTAGAATCCAATATCTGAGGACCAAATAGGCAAGTTCTGTCCATGTCTTGAGAAATAGGTATCATTGCCCCATAGTTGTTGTTCAGAGACACAGGATAAACAATTCCCCACAAGATGCTTTCCCCAAATGGGGTTGAGGGAGACTGTGTAGCTTCCAGGATAAAAAACAAGATTCAACCCAGAGGGAGGTTCTGAAGGAAGTAGATCACCTACACTGTGCGGTATATAAAAAGCAGCTGGGGGTACTGGGAACCTGTGTGGAAAACACCCAGACAGTCACCTTACTCCTACTTCTGACCATACTTTATTTTACTTGTGATTTCTTTTTTTTTTGGGGGGGGGCACTAGAATGTATAAAATATAAGTGCACATTTTAATGATGTTTAATATGCTTCACATTCATGTAACAATTACCAAGTTCAAGGTCATCATCACTATTCCAGAAGTCCCCATGGTCCTTTCCTAATCAGTATGCTCTTTCTCACTGTCCCCCATCATCTCCTTCCTATATCTTCCACCTCAGTTCCTTTTCCCAGAAGTCCTGCCCTCTGTCGGAAGTAGAAATGCCGTGATGGCCAGGGTCCCCATCCTGTCACGAATCCTTTACACTGGCTGCCTGGTTGGCACTCAGTGTGGAGGCATCCTCCTCCAGCTGTGAGGCTCACACCCTCTGTCTCCCATGGTGCAACAGAGAGTCACCCCTGCCTTAGGGGTGTCAGGTGTGGGCAGGTGTGCAGGCTCAAGTCCTTCATCTGGAACGTGGGGCTAACCCCACCTCCCTCACAGGCTTTGGGAGAAATAGAGATGTGGACACCAGACGCTTTCAGTGAGTGCCACGTGCCAAACCCGCGTGAGACTTTACCACTACTGCAGGACTGCATGCTACCCAGGAACACACCAAGAGCTTCCTCACCCAGGGCCAGTGCATGCGCTGTTCCTGGTGCATGAGCTCTTCCTGCTGCCTTGGACGCTCTTCCCCCAGCTGATCGCATGGCCTGCTTCCTCGCTTCCTCCAGGTCTCTGCTCAATCATCACCTCTTCAGGGAGGCCTTCCCTGTACACCCTGAAGAAAGTGACAAACATCTTGCCCACCTACCCTTTCCCCTGCCTGTCTTCATTTTCTTCATAGCACTTGCCACTCTCTGATGTGCTATATATTTACTTACAGATGTTACAGGATCAGAGACTGTCAGTTTTGCATTCTGTTGCATCTTCAGAACCAAGAACATAGCTCAGAAAGTCCTTGTTGAAGGGTGTCTGGGAGGCAGACCTTTTAAACACATCACCAAGATGCACGGATACCCCCCCTTCCCCAAGGACTGTACTGGGCTCATTTTATTGACTATTATTTGTGCTGAGCTTTGAGAAGCCAAAATTTCTCTAGGGTTTTAACATTTGTCTGCATGTCTGTCAGGCTTCAAAACTCGTAGTATTCACAATTATTGTGAGTGTCAGGTTTTAGGGGAGATGGAGTCCAATATTTGAGGACAATATGGGCAGTCCTCCTTCATGCCATAATTGATTGAGACTCACCTTGTGTTGGGTTTCTAGAACTGTAGAATAAATACTCCTCAATGAATTGCCAAATAATGGCATCACAGGAGACCCTGTAACTTATAGGACACTGGAGTGAAGCAAACTGCAGAGAAGGGAGGGAGGGACTGAAGATCACATACACAATGTTTATAGATAAGGAAACCAGATTCAAAGAAGCTAGAATGGACAGACATGTGGATATTCACATCAGATCAATTTTTCATTTCATCTTGGGATACTGAAAAGATTGGCAGGTCAGGTCAAAGTCACAATCACAAATGTCTTGACATTTGAATTTGACAGTTTCTCCTGCTGGTCATAGCTATCCAGGCCACCTAGACACCTTACAACCAAAAAGCTTACTAATTGCTTACTAATTTCAGTTTAAGGAAGTAGTTTTTGACGGTCTTTGGAGTTTTTCATTAAGGACCTAGCTTTGGGGTGTAAATATTGCCCATGAGATTGACCCATACAGCCTACACAGGTCCCCTACATTGGAGACCTATGCCAATCCCCTGGTCTTTCTATTCCATCCAGCCCAACCTTTGAACAAGCTTCTCACATGGCAAATCAGTATCCTCATCTCAGACCTCACCCCTCTGATCCTTCCTGGAGACCTTACTGCCCATGAAGCTGACCAAGCCATGACTGGAGCCTCTGCATCCTCAGGGATTTCCTCCTCCTCTCCCCCACATTTCCCCCACCCACATTTGTGACCTGGACATCAGTCCATGCTCCTCCCTGATGTTCATACCCTCTACTCTCACCACCAGCAGCACCATCTCCTGTCCTTCCAGCTCCTTCCCTCAAATGTCTGTGCATGCCCAGCCTTCAGCCTCATAGAAGCCTCCTGTCTACTCACAAAATTGCATTCTTCCCACCAGCCACCAGGCTCTTCCTCACTTAGCTTACCACATCTATAAATTCCACCCCCAAATACATCTCTCCTTTCTATCCCCTCCATAATCTCCTGAGACTCTCCTTAATGGACAAGCTCTGCACCCTGAACACCAATATCTTGTCTTCTTTGTACCCTCTAGAGCCCTGTACTAGCACCAACACCCAATCTTCTCATACTTTTCACTGGTATTTTTTCTTTTTTCTTTTTTTAAGATTTATTTATTTACTTGAGAGGCATAGTTACAGACAGAGAGAGGGGGAGACAGAGACAGGTCTTCCATGCGCTGGTTCACTCCCCAAATGGCTGCAATGGTTGGAGCTGGGCCTATCTGAAGCCAGGAGCCAGGAGCCAGGAGCTTCTTCTGGGTCTTCCACGTGGGTGCAGGGGCTCAAGCACCTGGGCCATCTTTTACTGCTTTCCCAGACTATCAGCAGGGAGCTGGATCAGAAGTGGAGTAGCGGGGATGTGAACTGGCACCCATATGGGATGCTGGCCCTGCAGGCGATTGCCCAATCTTCTAAGCCACAGTGCCGGTCCCTGCTATTTCTTTGAGAAAACAGAATGGAACAAACAGACTCTCACCACTTCCCAGCAGCACTGCATCTGTTCTTGTAATCTCTGCTGTCCCTTTGGAGGAAGCGACAGGATCCTGTTTGAAGCTACGCTTTCACTGGATACTATGGCCTTCCACCTTCTCAAGGAGTTGGCTTTTGTAATGATCTGCTTCCTGAATTGTCACATTGCCCATTTATTCTGAATTCTTCTATTATTTTTAAACATGCTTTTGTTTTTCACCCTTTAGACAAACAAAATATCCTTCATGGCATTTGGTGTCATTTGCTTATTGAAGGATTAGTTACTTTTTGTTCCATTATAAATAATCTTGTTGTTCCAGAAATTCTAAGCAGTCCATTTATTTTCTCTTGGCCTGTGGACAGTTCTGGCACTTCAGCACTAGGTGGGGCCCTAAGTTGTAATTTCCACAAGTCCATTGCCAGTAAGCTTTCACTATCTCAGTCCCACAGGGTGCTCTGAGTTCAGAGTTGTCCCAAATCCACAGTTGATATGCTGCTCAGAATGCATTATAGAAGCATCCATAAAAAGGCTCGTCTGACCTTACAAGGTCCCTCACTCCCTGAAGGCCAAGGAAGGCCCAGATACTCCTGAGGACACCACCACTGCAATGCTAGATCATATTTGGAGCACACAGCCCTCTGAGCTCAATACCACACAAGCATAGCCCCAAGGCCTATACTGCTTGGTCTGTTTGCTTCTGAGATGGACTCACAGTCCAAGGCCACTTACAAATAGCCCCAAGTGATGCTAGCTGGAATGTAAGGCCAATCAACTGGGAACACAGGGCTCTATTTGGTACCAGGGCAGATATGTTGGATTTTTACCAGCCTGTTACCAAATCCCAAGACAGAAATTTGTGGTTCCTTTCTATCTGCCCAAAGTGATAAAGGCAGCCCCTTGGCTACCCAGGTAGTGAACAATCCTGTGGATACTTTCCAGCCCCCACTGGCCAGCCATGATGCATGCCAAAACACTTCTGTTCCACCAGGTTGCCCATTTCTGCCTGAATCCAGGGCAATTATAGAGATTGAGCACTGGCCTGATCCTGGCACTGGGCTTATCAGGTACTGGATCTCACATCTGTGTGAGCTTAGAGATATGGTACTAAGTTCTCTTTCCTTTTTTACTCATCAAATGTTGGAGTCTTGCTCTGCTGTCTGCCAGACAATGGGGGAGGGTATGGTAGCCACTATTTTTAGTTTTTTGAGGAACCTCTATATTGTTCTGCTTTACTAATAAACTGACTTTAGTAATTTACATTCTCACCAACAGTGTATTTGTACTCCCTTTTCTCTGCATCCTCACCAGCTTTTGTTTTTTGTTTTTTGTTTGATAAAGTTATTCTAACTGGATTGAGATCATACCTCATTGTTCCTTTTATTTGCATTTCCCTTGTGATTCATGATATTTATGTATTTTTGGCCATTTATATTTCTTCTTCTAAGAAATATTAAACAGATTTGTTGTCTATTTTTAAAAAAATTTTTCTTGAAAACAGAGCTATTAATATCACAGAGTAAGGGATTCATGACAATGATCATAACATGGGGAAAGAAGAGTATGTTGCCATTTGCATGGTATGATTCAGTGAAGCAACATTTATATCTAAATGCCAAATGATATGACATTCAGATGATTTTTATACTCTTCACAATAACTTCCACAAATAAGAGAAATATGTAATATTTATCTTTCTGGGTCTGAGCTATTTCACTTAGCATAATAATCTCCAGTTTCATCCACTTTGTTGCAAATGTCAGAATTTCATTTTTTATGGTTTAGTAACATTCCATCATAACATTTTCTTTATCTAATCATCAGTTGATAGACATCTAGGTTGATTCCATGTCTTTGTTATTGTGCTTTGCCCATTTTTTAAAAAAAATATTTATTTATTTATTTGAAAGGCAAACTTGGAGAGAGAGAGAGATATCTTCCATCTGATGGTTCATTCCCCAAATAGCTGCAATAGCCAGGAATGGGCCAGACTGAAACCAGGAGCCCAGACCACCATCTTGGTCTCACACGTGGGTGACAGTGACACAAGCATTTGGACCATTATTTGCTGCTCTTCCAGTCCCATCAGAAGGAGGCTGGATAGGAAAGCAGAGTAGTTTGACTTGAAGTAGCACTCTGCTATGGGATTCAGGCATCTCAAGTGATAGCTTAACTCACCACACCAAAATGCCCACCCATAAAAAATAACTCTTTATTTCATTAATCTTTTATATTCATTTAATTTCCATCTCATTTATTTCTACTCTAATATATTTTAAAACCGTATTTAATTATTTGAAAGGTGGAACAACACAGAGAGAAGAGGGGAGGGAGGGGAGAGAAGGGAAGGGGGGAGGGAGAGATGGGGAGAGAGGGAGAGAAGGAGAGAGGGAGAGAGAGAGAGAGAGAGAGAGAGAGAGAGAGAGATCCATCTTCCATCTATCAGTTCATTTCCTAAATGCTGGCAATAGCCAAGTTTGGGCCAGGCTGAATCTTGGAGCCCAAAACTCCATCCAGGTCTCCCACATGGGTGGCAGGGGCCTAATCTCTTGGGCCATCTTCTGCTGCCTTCTAGGCACATTAACCGGGAGCTGGATCAAAAGTGGAAGCAGCCAGGACTTAAACCAGCACTCTGATATGGGATGTCATTATCCTATGCTCTAATCTTTATTATTTCTTCCATTATATTAATTTTGGGCTTGATATTTCTTATTTTTCTAGATCACTGATGTGCACAATCATGTTGTTTATTTGATATCTTTTTAGGTAGGCACTTATTTTATAAATTTCTGTCTTGTACTATTCTTGCTATATCACATGTTTTTGTATGTTATACTTCCATTTTCATTAGTTTCAAGCAGTTCTTAAATTTTTCCTTTCGATTTCTTTGATTACCTATTTTTTAAAAAAATTTATTTTATTTATTTGAAAGGCAGGGTTACAGAGAGAATTGAGGGAGAGATAGAGAAAGAACCATCTGGTGGTTCACACCCCAAATGGCTGCACTGGCTGCATCTGGGCCAGGCAGAAGCCAGGAGCCAACAGCTTCATCTGGGTCTCCCAAGTGGGTTCAGGGGGCCCAAGCACTTGGTCCATCCTCTGCTGGTTTCCCAGGCACATTAGTAAGGAGCTGGATCAGAAGTGGAGCAGCCAGGACTCCAACTGGCACCCACATGAGTTGTCTGCCTTGTAGACAGTGGTTTAACCTGTTATGGCCCTTGATTACCTGTTCATTCAGGAGCATATTGTTCAGTGCATTTTTATACTTCCTAGAGATTTTTTCTTTTTTTGATTTCTAGTTTTATTTCATTATGTTCTTGAAATTATACATAATATTATTGTGACTTCTTTTTTGACAGGCAGAGTTAGACAGTGAGAGAGAGATAGAGACAGAGAGAAAGATCTTCCTTTCCGTTGGTTCACCCCCCAAATGGCCACTATGGCCGGCGCGCTGCACCTATCCGAAGCCAGGAGCCAGGTGCTTCTCCTGGTCTCCCATGCGGGTGCAGGGCCCAAGCAGTTGGGCCATCCTCCACTGCACTCCCGGGCCACAGCAGAGAGCTGGACTGGAAGAGGAGCAGCCGGGACAGAATCCGGCGCCCCAACCAGGACTAGAACCCGGGGTGCTGGCGCCGCAGGCGGAGGATTAGCCTAGTGAGCCACTGCGCCGGCCTATTGTGACTTTTTTTAAAACTTGTCAAGACAAATGTTGTTTAGTGTTTAGTTCGTTCTAGAGAATGTTTCATGAAACATACTGATGAAAAGTATGTGCATTCTGCAGCTGTGGAATAAGATGTTCTGTTAATGTTTATTATGTCTACTTGGTCTATAGTGTAGTTTGACTCTGGTATTTTTATGTTGATTTTTTTATTTGGATGATCTTTTCATTGCTGGAAATGGTATATTGAGCTTTTATCTCTCCCTTTAGATCTAATAATGTTTGTGTTGTAAAATTGGGTGTACTAGCATTAGACACATATACAATCATTACATCTTGTTGAGTTAATCCTTGATAATTATGAAGTGACCTTCTTTGTCTCTTTTTTGGGGTTTTTATATTAAAAATCTATTTTGTCTACTATAAATATAGCTACCTCTGCTCCCTTTTGATTTTCATTTTCATGCAGTATTTTTTCACTTTCAGTCTCTGTGTGTTTTTACCAATGATGTGAGTTTTTTCTAGGTAGTGTTTTAGTGGGTCTTATTTTATTTTTAATCCATTCATCCAGTCTGTATCTTTTATTTGGAGGATTTAGGCCACTTACATTAAAAGTCATTATTGACAATGAATTACCTAGTCTAGTCCTTTCTAAACAAATTTATTCTGTTTATTTTGAATATCTTTTTCTGGTAGATTTTATATTTTCACATTTAAAAAATAGATTTTTTTATTTATTTGAAAGAATTACACAGAGAGAAGGAGAGAGAGAGACAGATAAAGAGAGTTGTTCTATCTACTAGTTAACTCCCCAGATAGCTGCAGTGGCCAGTGCTGGACCAGGTTGAAACCAGGAACCTGGAACCAAATCTGGGTCTCCCTTGTGTGTGGCAGCGGCCCAAACACTTGGGCCATCTTATGCTGCTCTCCAAGGTGCATTAGCAGGGAGCTGAATTGGAAGTGGAGCAACTGGGACACAAACTGGTGCCCGTACGGGATAGTGGCATCACAAGTGGTAACTTCATCACCATGACACCAGTCTCCATGTGTTTTCATGATGGTAGTTAGCTCTCTGCTTTTGTATGTTGGATTTGCTTAAGCATCTTTTATAAGGCTGATATGAAGGTGATTAATTCTTTCGGTTTTCAGTTATCTTGATTTCTCATTCATTTATGAATGATAGTTTATAGGGGCCGGCACTGTGGCACAGTGTGTTAAAGCCCTGGCCTGAAGTGCCGGCATCCCATATGGGCACCGGTTCTAGTTCTGGCTGCTCTTCTTCTGACCCAGCTCTCTGCTATGGCCAGGTAAAGCAGTAGAAGATGGCCCAAGTCCTTGGGACCCTGCACCCATGTGAGAGACCTGGAAGAAGCTCCTGGCTCCTGGCTTCGGATTGGCACAGCTCTGGCCATTCCAGCCATTTTGGGAGTGAACCAGCAAATGGAAGACTCTCTCTCTGTCTCTACCTCTCTCTGTAACTCTGTCTTTCAAATAAATAAAATAAATCTTAGAAAGATAGTTTATATATATATTATTTTTAAGCATTTTTGAGAAACTTAATTAACTTTGAAGAAAAACCGAAGAATGATACATCTTTTGTGAGCACTTATACATAACCATAGCTTATGAGATGTAAGAATATCCTCCACTTAATACATTAAAATGAAGTAAATCTTTGAGAACAAGTTTTACTATTAACTCTCATAATCCAACTCTTTGAGGACAGAGGAGTTAGTGCATAGTGATTCCTGTTGTTAATTTAACAATTAACACTCTTATGTATGACATCAGTGATCACCTGAAGCTCTTGACATGAACTGCCAAGGCTATGGAAGCCTTTTGAATCCACAAATTCCTTCAGTATTTAGGCAAGGCCATAAGCAAAGTGGAAGTTCTCTCCTCCCTTCAGAGAAAAGTATCTCCTTTGATGACTGCTTCTTTCCACTGGGGCCTCACCCACCGAGGTCCTTCATGTAGAACATGTCTTGCCTTTCTGTTCCTGAAATTCTCCCCTGGGCTTTTCAGCCAGACTAGAATGCCTTAGGGGCTGATTCTTAGGTCAGAGTGTTACTTAAGGTGATTGTCATGCTATGAGTCTGCTGTATGGATTGCTTCCCATGTTGCAGCATACTACAGGGCAGTTATAATTTGCAACTGGTACAGAAATAGATGGATAGACCAATGGAACAGAATTGAAACACCAGAAATCAATCCAAACATCTACAGCCAACTTATATTTGATCAAGGATCTAAAACCAATTCCTGGAGCAAGGAGAGTCTATTCAACAAATCGTGCTGGAAAAACTGGATTTCCACATGCATAAGCATGAAGCAAGATCCCTACCTTACACCTCACACAAAAATCTACTCAACATGGATTAAAGATCTAAATCTATGACCCGATACCATGAAATTATTAGAGAACATTAGAGAAACCCTGCAAGATATAGGCACAGGCAAAGACTTCTTGGAAAAGACCCCAGAGGCACAGGCAGTCAAAGCCAAAATTAACAATGGGATTACATCAAATTGAGAAGTTTCTGTACTGCAAAAGAAACAGGCCGGCGCCGCGGCTCACTAGGCTAATCCTCCACCTTGCAGCGCCGGCACACCGGGTTCTAGTCCCGGTCGGGGTGCCAGATTCTGTCCCGGTTGCCCCTCTTCCTTTACATCATTTTTTGTACTGGACTTATATTTTCCCAGCTTACTACTTGAGATTTCAGTAAATATGAAATCTATTTTTTATTCACTGCTTGAGATCACATATAACTTCATAATAGCACAACTGACAACGTTAATGGGAGGAATTAGGGAAACATCTGTGTGTTTTTCTAAAGAAAAGCCTTTATTTCAAATATATTTTGCCTTTTACTATATAATGAGGATCTGGTATGAAAATTAAAAATCAAAATAGGAAGAAGAAATAACTGAGCAGATTTACCCTTTATGTTTTTACCAGGAAATGTTGGTAACAGAATATTTCTTTAGCTTAACTGAGAAAACACCCAATCGTTGATCATTCAATACATGTTTCTCTGTATAGAAAAAACAGGATTTGTTTTATTTACTTGAAAGGAAGAGTTATAGAGCGATGTAAAGAGAGAAAGAGAGAGGTTTTCCATCTGCTGGTTCACTCCCCAAATGGTGACATCGACTAGGGCCAGACCAGGCCAAAGCCTGGAGCCGGAAGCTTCTTCTAGATCTCGCACATGGGCTCAGGGTTCCAAACATTTGGACCATTTTCCCCTGCTTTCCCAGGTACATTAGCTGGGAGCTGGATCAGAAGTGGAGCAGCCAGGATACAAACTGGTGCCCATGTGGGATGCCAGTGCTACAGACCAGGGCTTTAAGCTGCTGTGCCACAGCACTGGCCCCAGGATTGCTTTTATAAGTTCTTTTTCAGCAGGATCACTGTTGGTGTATAAAAATGCTACTATTTCTGTGTGTTGATTTTATATCCTGAAACTTTTCTTCATTCACATGAGTTCTTTTTTTTTTCTTAATTGAACCACATTTATTATAGTTTTGACCTCTTTTCCTATCCAGATACTTTATTTTTTATTTTTTTAAAGATTAATTTATTTGAAAGTCAGAGTTACACAGAGAGAGGAGAGGCAGAGAGAGAGAGAGAGAGAGAGAGAGAGAGAGGGAGAGAGAGGCCCTCCATCTGCTGGTTCACTCCTCATATGTCTGCAACGTCTGGAGCTGCGCTGATCCAAAGCTAGGAGC
This sequence comes from Oryctolagus cuniculus, assembly GCF_051225735.1. Taxonomy (NCBI): domain Eukaryota; kingdom Metazoa; phylum Chordata; class Mammalia; order Lagomorpha; family Leporidae; genus Oryctolagus; species Oryctolagus cuniculus. The sequence goes on along the minus strand of NC_142888.1, from coordinate 36,539,709 downwards.
CAGGAGCCTCTTCCGGGCCTCCCACACAGTTGCAGGGGTCCAAGGACTTGGCCCATCTTCTACTGCTTTCCCAGGCCATAGCAGAGAGCTGGATCGGAAGTGGAGCAGCTGGGACTAGAACCGGTGCTTATATGTGATGCCGGCACTGCAAGTGGTGGCTTTACCTGCTAAGCCACAGCGTGGACCCCTTTATTTTTATTACTCTTTTGTACATTCCTTCATTTAATCAATGTTAAGAAGCCTTATTAAACAGAAACAAAACCTAAACATCATCACTTATATTTAAACAGAAATACAGATTATTAAAAGTGTGTAAACATAGAACACAAAGTGTAGTTTTTACTTAAGCAGTTACATGAATGAAGCTGTTGTTAAGTTTCTTTTTTTTTAACTTTTATTTAATGAATATAAATTTCCAAAGTACAGCTTATGGATTACAATGGCTTCCACCCCATAACTTCCCTCCCACCCGCAACCCTCCCCTTTCCCGCTCCCTCTCCCCTTCCATTCACATCAAGATTCATTTTCAATTCTCTTTATATACAGAAGATCAGTTTAGCATATATTAAGTAAAGATTTCAACAGTTTGCACCCACATAGAAGCACAAAGTGAAAAATACTGTTTGAGTACTAGTTATAGCATTAAATCACAATGTACAGCACATTAAGGACAGAGATCCTACATGAGGAGTAAGTGCGCAGTGACTCCTGTTGTTGACTTAACAAATTGACACTCTTGTTTATGGCATCAGTAATCACCCTAGGCTCTTGTCATGAGTTTCCAAGGCTATGGAAGCCTTTTGAGTTCACCGACTCTGATCATATTTAGACAAGGTCGTAGTCAGAGTGGAAGTTCTCTCCTCCCTTCAGAGAAAGGTACCTTCTTCTTTGATAACCTGTTCTTTCCACTGGGATCTCACTCGCGGAGATCTTTCATTTAGGTAATTTTTTTTTTTTCTTTACTGACAACTCCATTTCAATCATTGAACAAATTTTACTTAAATTATCAGTTGTAAAAATTCAAATTTAGACATAAAATATGGGACAAAAAGAACAAAAGAACAGGAAGTATCTTCATTACCTAACAGATTAACAAATTGACACACTCAGATACATTCCGAGGCATATCAAAACACCTACATCAAAGGTCACATTCATTTAAGAGTTATCAATACATGTTCAGTGCTAAGACTATTTGTAGCACTTACAGTATATGTAAAGCAGTATTAGACTACTATGATTCACATTTGAGAAACAGTTTTAAGCTTTATGCTACAACTTGCCAAATTAACATTATAGCCAATGCAGTGACAATTACTCATTTCATATTTTTTTCTTCTGAAACTCACTATGCCAGTTATCATTTAAGCACAGGGAATAATGTAATGTCTTCTTCCTTATAATAGTAAATTTTAAAATCCAAATACTTTGTATCATGGAAACTTTGACTAGCTGTACAAAGCCTCGCAAATACAGTACAATCATAAAGTTTCTTCTTTGTAGATTGCAGTAATTTATAGTTGTTTTAGTACAGATAAATGCAGGACACTACTCTAGATTATTGGGCAACAAAATTGTCAGTGTGTCACTACCTGTATTTAAATACAAGCACACCACAGCCACAACTGTGGCAAGTAAATGACCTCACATGTCCTCCACTTCTTCCAGGGTTCCTTTCCATGTCACAGGAGCTAGTTTAATGGATACTGTCAGGTCTCCACCTATCTCTGAAAGTTCCTTTATTAAATTTTTGAAATTTTACTAATGGAACACCTGTGGTCTCAATATGCTAGGTTTTTTTTGAAGAAAATTTAAGCATTTTGTAATTTCATCAATATGCAATTAAGTATGTACATTCAAATAGTAAGAATTATTTTAGCAATATATTTGCACCTATTTGAAGCAATATTTTCTTTTTCTTTTTTATAGAGAAATTTTATTTAATAAATATAAATTTCTAAAGCACAGCTTTTGGATTATAGCGGTTCTTACCCCCATAACCACAGTCCAACCCGCAAACCATCCCATCTCCTACTCCCTCTTCCATCCCATTCTTCATTAAGATTCATTTTTAATTATCATTATATACAGAAGATCAATTCTATACTCAGTAAAGTTTTCAACAGTTTGCACACTTTTTTTCTTAGTTGTCACTAACTAGTTTTAATATAATATGTAATATTTTAAATTTTTATAGACACCTTTTTAAAATGATTAAAGGTATCCACAATACCATTAGTGGGTAATATATTAACCAAAAAAGTAAGAGTATTTTTGAGACTATTTTTTTCCTAACTAGAAAAGCTATGGGATTCATAATGAGCACAGATATAATGACAATTTAACTACTGTTCTACAACATCAATAGTAAGAGTAAATGCATGAAGCACAGAAAAGAAAAACAGGATTTCAGGAGAAAAATCTGGTAAACACTTGAATTTTGGAAGCCTCAAACACAAAAGGGTTCACAATGCTTATAAGCACTATCATTATTTTCACCCTTAGTTAGCTTATCTTTATTTCATTTCTTATTCAGAAATAAAAACATAATTCATTACATAATGTATCTTGTCAATTTCAGTTTTCAAGAATTCAAGTGATGCAAATCCAAGTATTTACTTTTGTGGCAACAACACACTTAAGGACTGAGCTTCAAAGACAGGGAAAAATTCATTTGCAATAACTGATACACTCTTCTGCCCAAAGACATAAGAACAAGACTTAACACTGTAATAAAACAAATGGTAAAAGAAGGAAAAGAAAAAGATGGTCCAATATAATCAATGTCTTCTTTTTATAAATATTAAAAAGCAGATTGCCTTAATATGTGCCTAGGTTCCCAGTAACGGGATATTCTGAAATCTAAGGAACTACAGAAGAAAAACCAGAATAAGTTAAATTTCCCTGCTGTTTTTCCATAAATATTCCTATTGTTTACTTTGGATTTCCTTTGTACTTTTACTGGGAGATTTTCTGCCTTCCCCTTCTTTCATAGAGATGACCATGTTTCTGTGTGTAGCACATCCTTAAGCATCTTTTGTAAGGCTGGACGTGTGGTGACAAATTCTCTCAATTTCTGTTTGTTATGGAAGGTCTTTATTTCACCTTCATTCACAAATGAGAGCTTTACAGGGTACAGCACTCTGGATTGGCAGGTTTTTTCTCTTTAGACTTGGAATATATCATGCCATCCTCTTCTAGCCTGTAGGGTTTCTGATGAGAAGTCAATTGTGAGTCTAATTGGAGATCCTCTGAAAGTCCTGGCTCAAGTGTTTGGGCCCTTACCAGACACTTGGGAGATCCAGTTGGAGTTCCAGGCTCCTGGCTTCAGCCTGGCCCATCTATGACTGTTGAGGCCATTTAGGGAATGGACCAGTGGGTAGAAGATCTCTCTTTTTCTGTCCTTCCTTTCCTCTCTGTAACTCTGTCTTAAATAAATAAATCTTGAAAAAAAAAAAAAAGACTTGTTTTACACAAGATTTCAGAATCAGAATAAATAACTTGGATGATAGCCATTCTAATTGGGGTGAGGTGAAACCTTGTTCTGGTTTCTATTTGAATTTCCCTGAAGGCTATTCATTCTGATTTATTAATTGGATTGCTGGTTGTTGTTGAGTTTCTTGGGCTCCTTATATATTCTGGATATTAATACTTTATCAGATGTATAGTTTGCCAATATTTTCTCCCATTCTGCTGGTTGTCTCTTTGTTGAGTGTTTCCTTTGCTGTGCAAAGTCTTTTTAGCTTGATGTCATCCCATTTGTCTATTTTTGCCTTTATTGCCTGTGTTTCTGGGGTCTTATCAAAGAAGTCTGCCTATGCTAATATCTTAGTGTTTCTTAAATGTTTTTCTCTAGTAATTTGATGATTTTAGGTCTTAGATTTAGATCCCTGATCCATTTATTGTGTGTTGATTTTTGTATAGTGTGTAAGATAGGATTCTTTTTTCAAACTTCTGCACGTAGAGATCAAATTTTCCTCTGCTCTTCTTCCAGGGGGTGATTTTAGCTTGTTTGTTGGTTGTAGATGTGTGACTTAATTTCTGGGGTCTCTAATCTATTCCTTTTGATGCACATGTCTATTTTTGTGCTGTACCAGGCTTTTTTGTTCATAATTTCCCTGTAATATGTTTTGAAATCTGGTCTTGTGATGCCTCCAGCTTTTATTGCTTGGGATTGCATTAAGTATTTGGGTTCTCTTGTGATTTCATATGAGTTTTAGAGTTTTTTCCCCAGATCCAGAAAAATGTTTTAGTATTTTGATTGGGAGCACATTGAATTTGTAAATTTTTTGGGTAGTATGGACATTTCAATATTGTTAATTCTTCCAATCCATGAACATGGAAGATTTTTCCATTTTTTGTGTTTTTTTTTTATATTTTGTTCCTTAATGTTTTGCAATTTTCATTGTAGAGATCTTTCACATCCTTCATTAAATTTATCCTAGTGTGTTTCCATTTTTTCTGTAGTTATTTTGGATGGACTGATATTCCAAGTTCTTTCTCAACCATAGCATTGTTTGTGTATATATCCTGCAACTTTGCCAAACTGTCTTATGAGTTCCAGTAATATCTTAGTGGAGCTCCTGGTTCCCATATGTATGGGATCATATAATCTGCAAATAGAGATAATTTGACTTCCTCCTTTTCCATTTGTATCTTTTTGATTTCCTTCTCTTATCTAATAGCTGTAGTTAAAATTTCCAGAACTATATTGAATAGTGATGGTGAGAGTGGGTATCCTTGTCTGGTTGTAGATCTTAGTAGAAAAGTTTCCAGCTTTTCCACATTGTGGGTTTGTCATATATTCCCTTAATTGCACTTAGGTATGTTCTTTCTATACCCGATTTGTTTCAGTTTTTTTTTTTAATCATGAAAAGATGTTGTATTTTATCAAATGCTTTCTCTGCATGTATTGAGATAATCATGATTTTTATTCTTCAGATTGTTGATGTGATGTATCACATTGATTGTGTATGTTGAATCATCCTGCATAAATTCTACTTGATCCAGTTGGATGATCTTTTTGATGTATTATTTGATTCAATTAGCTACCAATTTATTGAGAATTTTTACATCTATATCCATCAGGGATTGTCGCTCCCCCTCTTCGCGGAGGAACGACACAGGACCCTGCACTGTTCTTTTGTCTGCTCGGCCCTTCCCGCGTTTGCTGCTGGTTCTTCCCGGGTTGGCTGCCGTCCCTCCACCTCCGTGGAGGGGCGGGCCCCCCTGCCACTTTCCCCACTTCCGCAGGGGAGCGGCACACCGCCAGCCGGCTCTCTCGGGGGCTGCTCAGATGTTCCTCAGGTGTTCCTGGTGCATGTTGTCTCTCTTCTCCTTTATAGTCCTCTTCCACCAATCCCAACTCTGCTACCCACACGCCGAGCACGCTGCTCTCCTCCAATCAGGAGCAGCTCCTGCAGCTTGTCAAGTTGGTGAGAGGCAGCTGTGTAGAAGCTGTTTCCTCCTCTCCCAGCGCCATATTGTGGGAGAGCAGATGCATAGAATAAGTCTTAATTCCAGTAACTTAGTCATAAGTAACAGTCATAAATAAAAGGCAGAGAGCCCAAGGGAGGCAACCAGGCAGACGCAACTCTCAGATTATCTGAAACGGCATCTTAATGCATGTCTCTCACTGAGTGGCAGTGATCCAACTGCTGTTGCCATCACTTGCTGTCTCCCACAATGTGTATGGGCAAGAAGCTGGAATTAGAACAGAGCTTGGGCTTGAAGGCAGGCCCTGCAGTGTGGGATGTGGGCATCCCAGGTTAATATCTGACTTGCTGTACCAAATGTCCATTCCACAGGATGACATTTTTAAACCTAATTTGGGGGGTTAGTGTTGTAGTGCAGTGCCTTAAGTTACTTGAGTGCAACAGCAGGCTCGTGGATGAGTAGGGGTTCCAGTTCTGGCTGTTCCAGCTCCTGGAAATATTTGACCTGCTGTAGCAAGTGCCAGTTCCCCCAGTTTTATCTTAAATTTTGAATCGCATTCACCATAAATACATTTTGTTGCTCTGCTTCCGCATAGTTTTTTTTCCCTTTAAATTTATCCGACATTCTTTTTCGAACTTTATTGAGAAATTTCCAATATATTTTTCCAAAATAAACCATCTTACTTTGCATTTCCCTCTGCAGAACAAAATGGCTTCAGCTGCTCCAAGTTTCCAGCAAAGTTAGGTATGATTAGTCTTTTTGATTTTAGCCAAATTAAAATGTATGCATTTGAATATCCATGGGGATTGAGTCAACATTTCAAAATTTTGAACACATTTACCATGTGCTCATTTGCCATTGATGTGTACAAGGGAACCTTAAAAAGTATGTGGACAGTGGAATCATCCCTGGGAAGGCTCTGAGGGAACAGCAGGAGCATTTTGCTCCTGTCCTGTTTTCTACTTGGATCACACTCCTGTTTCTCATCCTGACCACCTCTCCTACCTGGAAAGCTGCCCAGCCACCAGCAAACCCCCAGTGACACCTTGGCAACAGCACCATATAAGTTCTCTTACGTCTTTATTTATTTATTTTTAAAAAGATTTATTTATTTATTTATTTGAAAGTCAGAGTTACACAGAGAGAGAAGGAGAGGCAGAGAGAGAGAGAGAGGTCTTCCATCCACTGGTTCACTCCCCAGTTAGCTGCAATGGCCAGAGCTGAGCCGATCCGAAGCCAGGAGCTAGGAGCTTCTTCCAGGCCTCCCACACAGATGCAGGGGCCCAAGGACTTGGGCCTTCTTCTACTGCTTTCCCAGGCCATAGCAGAGAGCTAGATCGGAAAGGGAGCAGCTGGGTCTTGACCTGGCGCCCATATGGGATGCCACTGCTTCAGGCCAGGGCGTTAACCCACTGTGCCACAGCACCGGCCCCACGTCTTTAAATATACTATTATTGGGGACATGGGAATAAGAAAATCTTGCTTGCTTCATCAATTTACAGGAAAAAAAATTTGTGGCTGATTGTCCTCACATAATTGGTGTTGAACTTGGTACAAGAAAAACTGAAGTTAGTGGCCAAACAAATCAAACTGCAGATTTGGGATACAGTGGGACAGGGATGGTTTAGGGCTGTTCCATGAAGCTACTACAGAGGAGCTGCACACACACTTATGCTGTGTGATACACTAGAAGAAGCACATATAATCACTTAAGCAGGTGTTTGACAGCTGTAAAGCATCTCATCATTCCAAACACTGGAATAATCCTAAGAGGAAATAAAGAAGATTTGGAAGGACAAAGAGATGTTACACATGAAGATGCCAAACACGGTGCTGAAGCAAACAGCTTGCTGTTCTTGAAGCAAACACAAAAACGGGAGAGAATGTAGAAGGTCCTTTCCTTTAGGCTGCCAAAAAAATCTATCAGAACATTCAGGACGGAAACCTGGATCTGAGTGCTGCCGAGTCTGCTGTCCAACACAAATCCTCAGCCACACCCAGAAGCCAGGTGACTTGTGATCCCCAACCCCAGAGAGAAGGCTGTGGCTACTACTGACTTCTTTCTCTGGCCCCTCCTTTGACCTTTCACCTCTGTCTGTTGGAAACAATACTTTTTACTGCCTAATTGTCTTCTGTACATTTTACTGTTATTCTTTAAAAAGAATAACAAAAAAAGGAAAAAAGATTCTGTTGTGAAACAGTTTAACACAATACCGGACTGCTAAACAACTAGATGTCATCAGGTTATCAAAGGCATGTAGAGTAATGTATTTCTCCTGCATGACAAATCTAGATTTTTCCCCCTTCCTCATCCTGTGATAGCTCTGCCACTAATATATGCTTTGTTTACTCTATGGTTTATGTTGATAATAAACCTTCTCCCTATCTTTAACAGTTCAAGTATGCATGCCTGGTGAACCCATTAATTTTATCACTGTGAAATGACTTCTGATGGTAGAGATCTATAACAGCTCTTGTTTTTTTTTTTTTTTTTTTTTTGACAGGCAGAGTGGATAGTGAGAGAGAGAGACAGAGAAAAAGGTCTTCCTTTTGCTGTTGCTTCACCCCCTAATGGCCGCCACGGCTGGCGCGCTGCAGCCGGCGCACCATGCTGATCCGAAGGCAGGAGCCAGGTGCTTCTCCTGGTCTCCCATGGGGAGCAGGGCCCAAGCACTTGGGCCATCCTCCACTGCACTCCCTGGCCACAGCAGAGAGCTGGCCTGGAAGAGGGGCAACCGGGACAGAATCCAGCGCTCCGACCGGGACTAGAACCCGGTGTGCCGGCGCCGCTAGGTGGAGGATTAGCCTATTGAGCTGCGGCGCCGGCCTTGTTTTGTTTTTGTTGGATAAATTCCCTGTCGTGTGGGTGGCATTTTTCTGGATGAGATTTGTTTCTGTCTTAGCATTGCACAGGGAAAATGTTCGTTTATCTTTTCTCTCCTGCTTAATTAATAGTTTTATCTTTTTAAAAACCCATTTTATCCTTCTTCTTTAACAGAAAGTAAACATGTATAAAATTTGAAGGATGCAAAATAACAATACATTCTTTTTTGTGTGTGTTATATTACTGAGGAAATTTGATTACTGGCATCAGAATACTATAAAATACCAGCTTGTTGAGTATGACCAAATGTGACCATGTTACTCCTTCCATTTCACACAAGGAAATAGACACAACTGTATTTCCCAAGTAGTACTGGCTCCACCCCTTGGTGATGGCAGTCTTTCTGGGGGACATTAGGCTGGAAAGAACTCCTAGCATTAAAGGATTAATCCAGCCTAATTTAAGAAATCCCTTGTTTCCACAGTATGAGAGGACTATTTTATGTACTGTTGGCACAAATTGCTTAGTAACAGGGCAACTGTTTCTACTGGTGTTTCTTACAAGCATAGATCTGTAGTATACAGCCAGGTTGTTCTTTTTGCTCAAAATTGCTTTGGCTATTGGGAACGTTTTTTTTCCTCCATTCAGATTTTGATACTTTTTTTTCTAGTTCTGTGAAAACTAGAATTGCCAAAAAAGCAGTTTACAGATTCTAATGATATTGATTCTTTCAATATGTGAACATGATATATTTTTTTTCATTTTTTGTGATCAATTTCTTTCATGAATGTTTTGTGGTTTTCATTATAGGTGTCTTTCACCCTTCAATAAAATTTATTCCTAGGTATAATTTTTTGGAGCTATTGTAGATGGCATTTATTTCTTGGTTTCTTTTTCAGTTATCTCATTATTTATGTATAAAATGTAACTATTTATTATATGCTGCCTTTATATCTTGCTGTTCTGATGATTGTGTTTATTAACACTAACAGTATTTTGGCGGAGTCTTTGAGATTTTCTATAGATCATGGATTTGCAAACTGACAGAATTGACTTTCTCCTTTCCAGATTGGATATTCTTTATTCTTTCTCTTGCAAAATTACTCAGGCTTGGAATTTCAGTATTCTGTTGGCTAAAAATTATAAAACTGGGTCTCATTGTCTTAATCCAGATCTTAGAGAGAAATCCTTCAGTGTTTGCCCATTTCATTTGATGTCAGTGACTGGTTTGTTATATATGGTGTATATCATGTTCAGTCACGTTGCTTCTACACAGAATTTCTTGAGAACTTTTATCATGAAGAGGTGATTGTATCAAGTGTCTTTTTACATTTATTAAGATGACACTATGACTTTTGTCCTTCATTTTGTTTATGTGGTTTATCTTACTTACTGATTTGTGTAAGCTGAAACATCCTTGTATCCCTAGGATGAGTCCCACTTGGTCATAGCGAATACACTTTCTTTTTTAAAAAAATTTGTTTAAGTTAAGCAAGTTTCATGTTTTTCATATATACAAATTTACAAACATATTGACACTCCCCCCCTACCTTCCCTCCCACCCACACTCTAAATCCTTCCTCCTCCTCTCTTCATACTATTTGTTGAATTCTTTTACTTAGTGTAGGGTTAACTATACAATCATTAAGTAAACTGAAAATAGATCTGTAAAAATTAAGAGTGGGAATGTAATAGGGCATCTATCATTATTCTTATTTTTATTTTTTTGACTTAAACTTCATCTGTTTTAAGTATTGCTACTCTTGTTTCCTTTAAGAATCCATTTGCGTGGAATATCTTATTTCATTCTTTTTCTTTGAATCTATGAGTGTCCTTGAAAATGTGTCCTAGTGACACTAGTAATTATATAGTTAGGTCTTTTTTTTTTTTTAAGATTTATTTATTTACCTGAAAGTCAGAGTTACACACAGAAAGAAGGAGAGGCAGAGATAGAGAGAGAGAGATGTCTTCCATCTGCTGGTTCACTCCTCAGCTGGCTGCAATGGCCAGAGCTGCACTGATCCAAAGCCAGGAGCCAGGAGCTTCCTCCAGGCCTCCCACGCAGGTGCAGGGGCCCAAGGACTTGGGCCATCTTCCACTGCTTTCCCAGGCCACAGCAGAGAGCTGGATTGGAAGAGTAGCAGCCAGGACTAGAACCTGTGCCCACATGGGATGCAGGTACTGCAGGCGGCGACTTTACCTGCTATGTCACAGCGCCAGCCCAGTTTTTTTTTTTTTTTAAATCCATTCATTATATGCCTTCCAATTGGAGAATTCAATCTTCATTTTTAAGATAATTACTGGTATGCAATCTCTTATGCCTGCCATTTTGATACTCATTTTCTAGTTTACTGTACTTTTTTTTCTTTCTTTCTTCAACGTTGATTTTTTTTTGTAGTTAGGTAATTTTCTCCAGTAGTGTTCTGACATGTTGTTTATTATTATTTTTTTAAGTGTATTGTATGTTTCATTGTTGTTACCACATGGTTACTAATTATTTTTTGGTATAAAAATCTATTTTCAAATGATATAAACTATACATGGACAATAAAGATAGAAAATGAAGAGTAAAATAAATAAGTAAATAAATATTTATTTACGTTAGGCCGGCGCCGCGGCTCAATAGGCTAATCCTCTGCCTGTGGCGCTGGCACCCCGGGTTCTAGTCCTGGTTGGGGTGCCAGATTCTGTCCCGGTTGCTCCTCTTCCAGGCCAGCTCTCTGCTGTGGTCCAGGAGTGCAGTGGAGGATGGCCCAAGTGCTTGGGCCCTGCACCCCATGGGAGACCAGGAGAAGCACCTGGCTCCTGCCTTCGGATCAGCGCGATGCGCTGGCTGCAGCACGCCTGCCGCGGCGGCCATTGGAGGGTGAACTAACGTCAAAGGAAGACCTTTTTCTCTGTCTCTCTCTCTCTCACTGTCCACTCTGCCTGTCAATAAATAAAAAAAATTAAAAAAAAGATTAAAAAAAAACTGTACATTTGCTCTTCATTCTTCACCCCATTTTGAATTTTAAGACCCATTCCCTGCCTATTACTATATTAACTTAGTCTTCATATTTGAGATATGACTGTTTTATGCATAATGTTTACCCTATTAGAGAATTCTGAATTCATCTGTATATTTACTCTTTTTTAATAGAAAGCTTTTATTTAATGAATATAAATTTTGTAAGTACAACTTTTGGATTATAGCAGTTCTTCCCCCATACCAACCCTCCCACCCCCAAACCATCGCACTTCCCACTCCCTCTCCCATCCCATTCTTCATTAAGATTCATTTTTAATTACCTTTACGTATATTTACTCTTGCCAATGCCTTGTCTAGATCCTATTATTTTCATCTTCATCATTTGCTTTGAAGAACTCTCTCCCTTTACCACTAGTTGTAAGACAGATCTGGTGGTGATAAGTTCTCTCAGCTTTTGTCTGCCCTCCCAATATCTATCTTTCTTACATATCTAAAGGATATCTTTACATGTCTAAAGGATATATAAAGGATGTTTTGTTATATACAGTGTTTCTAGTTAGCAGTTTTCTCCCTAAGTAACAAGAAAAATCTCATCTCACTTCCTTGTGACCTTTAAAAGGTTTTTTTTTTTTTTTTTTTTTTTGCCAATTAGTGTGCTGCCAATTGTATTGTGACATCTTTATGTGTCATTTGTTTCTTTTTCTGTAGTCTCCATAAGAATCTTCTCTTGGTGCTGGCATTGTGGTGTAGTAGATAAGCCACAGCCAGCAGCACCAGCAACCCAGTTCCAGCTCAAGTTCTGGCTGCTCCATTTTTGATCCAGCTGCCTGCTTATGCACCTGGGAAAGCAGCAGAATATACCCCAAACACGTGGGCTCTTACCACTCATGTGGGAGATATGGGTGAAATAACAGGTTCCTAGCTTCAGCCTGGCCCAGCCGCAGTGATTGTGGCCATTGTGGGGGTAAACCAACAAGTGGAATCTCTCTTTGTCTCTCCCTCTCTCTTCGTACACTGGCCTTTGAAATAAAAATAAATCTTTCTTTTGCAATTGTTAAAAAGTGTCAGAGGATTTGACTACACTGTTTTCTTAGATGCAGCCAACCCCATGAGGGCACCGAGAGCTGACGGCCACACAAGGCTCCCAACACACCCCACAGCTCCTCCTCAGTGGCGGGGGACGGGGAGATGGTTCTAGTCCATCTGCTGCCCAAACCTTCCTTAGCACAGAGACCTGGGCCTCCAGTTCTAGCCTTCCCGCTCTGTTCCCGAGCATCTGTAGAGCGTCTCCACACTGTTTCCTGTTTCCATGGGAGACCGTGGGGAGGAAGAAAAGCCACCCAGAGAAGGAACTCCGGGGTGGCTCACACACCTGAAGTGTGGGGGAGGAGGCCGGAAGTGAAGGGGCGGGGATTGGTGAGGAGGCAGGGCTCACTCACCGGAAGTGTGGGGGAGGAGGCCGGAAGCGAAGTGTTGGGGATTGGTGAGGAGTCCAGAAGACAGATGGTGAAGGCGGATTTTCACTCAGGGCTACCTGGGGGACTTTGGTGGAGGCACTCGGCTGTTTCATCTGGCTGAGACTCGGTCGTCATCAGCGAGCTGAGAACTCTGCATGAAGGTGTGAGTTTTCAGGAGGACAGTTTGCGGGCTGTGCTTGGGACGAGGGGTGGAGAGGCAGGGCTGGAGGTGGGCCTGGCCGCCAGGGCTTCTGCCCCTCTGCCCTCTGCCACCTCAGGACTAACCTGGCTGACGGGGCGGGAAGATGGATACCACTGCGAAGATTCCTAACCCTGTGAAGACCCTGCAGGAGGAGGCAGTGTGCGCCATCTGCCTCGATTACTTCACAGACCCTGTGTCCATCCGCTGTGGGCACAACTTCTGCCGAGTGTGTATAACTCAGTTGTGGTTCAGGCAGGATGAGGACGGAGAGGAGTTAGAATGGGAAGAGGAGGAGGGGGAGGAGGGGGAGGAGGGGGAGGAGGGGGAGGAGGAGGAAGAGGAAGACATTGAGGAGACTGTGGGGGCCAGTGTTGGATTGGAAACGCCCATTGTGGATGATGACTTGCAGCGTGCCATGGAGGAGGAGTTTGAGGGGCCCATTGGAAACAGGGAGTCCAACTGGGATTCCGTGTGGGGGGAGGAGGAGGAGGAAGAGGAAGATCAGGACGTAGTGGACATGCAGGAGGAGCACCTCAGTTGGGAGGATGAGGAGGAAGTTCTGGCAGAGGGTGAGGAAGAGGAGCTGGACCCCGCCGCCCCACTGTCTCCTCCTCCAGAGCTTCGGAGGTGCTTCACTTGCCCCCAGTGCCGAAAGAGTTTCCATCGGTGGAGCTTCCGCCCCAACCTGCAGCTGGCCAACATGGTGCAGGTGATTCGGCAGATGCACCCAAACCCTGCCCAAGGGAGCCATGTAAATGAGCAGGCCATGTGTCCCAAACACCAAGAAGCCCTGACGCTCTTCTGCAAGGTAGACGAAGAGGCCATCTGTGTGGTTTGCCGTGAATCTCGGAGGCACAAACAGCACAGTGTGGTGCCGGTGGAGGAGGTGGTGCAGGGGTACAAGGCCAAGTTGCAGGGGCATCTGGAACCCCTAAGGAAGCACCTGGGGGAGCTACAGGACATGAAAGCCGAGGAGGAGAGGCGGTTGGCAGAGCTAAACAGCCAGATGGATTTAGAGCTGGCAGGTGCAGCCTCCGAGTTTGGGCAGCTGACCGAGTTTTTGGAGGAAGAGCAGGCACATCTGCAGTGGCTCATCCAAGAGATGTACAAAGCAAAGATGGGAAGAGCTAGAGCCAATGTCAACCACTTCTCAGAGCAGTTTACCAAACTGAGTGGCCTGCTGGCTGAGGTCCAGGAGCGGAGCCAGCAGGGAGGCCTACTGCTTCTCCAGGAGACTCTCAAAAAGTGTCAAGAGGTATTGCAGCAGCCCCCAAAGATCTTTCCCCCTGAAATATCCCAACCCCTTGGTGATGACTTCAGGACAGACGCCATCGTGAGGAAAATGAGCCGAGTGTTCTGTAAGGATACAAGAGTGAACCTGAAGCCAGATCCTGATGCAGCTCCTCTGGCTCCGAATCTGTCCACCGATTCCTGTGATCCACCTGGTGGAGAGGCGGCAGGAGGTTTTTGACCATCCCTACACGTTCTCAGCCCTCAGCTAACTGTTGTGTACTGGGGTCCCAGGACTTAGCTCTGGCTGTCATTCTCTAGCTGTCACTACTGGGAGGTAATGTTTGATGGAGGGGTTGGACTATCTGCGCTGCTTCTGAATCAACCCATCCTATGGAGGTTGGATTCTGAGAGGACCTCTGTGGACATTGTGGATGCCAGCTCCTCACATCATTTCAGTGGATGACATCACTTTCCCAGCAGCCCCTGCTACAGCAGCTAGTGTGATGTGTGTACACCATTGGCAGCTGTCTATGCTCAGAGCTCAATTGAGCAGATATTGCTGAGCCTGAGTGAGAAAACATAGAGCTTTGGAAAATACCTGTACTGTGAGTTGGAGCACGTGGGCTTCCACAACATGGAGATTCTAGCCCACCTGCACAGCTTCTTGCCTGGTTTCCTATGTTAGAGTGTCTTTCCTTTATTCCAGCTCCTCTCCAAACTCATCTGCACCGAGCTCTGCCCTTGATCAGCCAGTCATCTGTAGGTGCTCCTTATATCATCTCTCATTTCTGCTTGGGTGGGTGGTCGGTGGTGGGTGGTGGTGGAGGCTGTCCTATAAGTTTATGTTCTCAAAAACACCTCCCACTATGTTTCTGCGTTGCCTCTGGCTGTTCATTGAATCCTGTCTCTCTCTCTAGGAGCATAAAGACCCTCCTGTCCTCCGTTTCAGCCTTCTCACCTACTGTGTCTGTCCAGCAGGGTCTGCATGGGGATCCCTGATAATGAGATCAGCTGTCTGGTTTTCCCTGTATATTTCAGTCTATCCCTGGGTATGAGTTTGAGTAGGGGATGGGAGCAGATTGTAATTTTATTCCTTAACTTCCTTTTCCCCCAACTGCTCTTCCTTATGTCAGCCCTGAAGCTGGAGGGTTTGGGCAACACAGCATCCCCATTCCAACTCCATTTTCGGGTGCAAATTTTAACTAAAGGATGTGAAATACTTTTTGAGGAGGCAGGCTGCACAAAAGGGCAGACCTGCGTAAAGAAATTCCCACTCTCCTCAGAAAGCTGAAGGGATTCTAAACTTTCCTTCCATCCTGAATTTTTACCTGCATAGAACAACCAGAACTTAGCTTCAGTGACACATCTGGAATGGTCAATATGATTGAAATTGTGTAACATTATATAACCCAGGAAGTTATTTTCTCCTCCTTCCTTTTCCCAGTACTTGAATCTTTTTACAAGCTTACTCCATCCTACCCCCTCCACATCTTCTCACAGCCAAACTTCCTTTCTCTTTATTGCAGTTGCTTTTGTTAGTTTTCCGCCTGTCTCTCTGCCTTTTCATTCTCTTCATGTGACAAGCTGTGTCCCTGCTGAAACGCAAGTAACGTGTTCATGCCTGATCTCATCTGATCTTGGAAGCTAAGCAGGGTTGGGCCTGGTTACTACTTGTCTGGGAGAAATCACAGTATTTGATCTTTTATGTTAGGTTTCTTTAATTTGAATTCACTTTTGAGATATAGTTGAGCTGTACATGCATTGGTAATTTGTTACTTTTCATTACTGAGTGGTGTTGCATTACATGAGTCTACCTCAGTTTATTTATCCTTTAGCAATTGTTAAACATTTTGGTGATTACAAAGTTTGCCTGATATAAGGGAAGCTCCTGTGAGCATTTCATTAGGAGTCCTCTTGGGTGCAGAAGTTCTCATTTCCGTTGAAAGTCTGTCTAGAATTCTGTAGCACTAATATTACTGAGTTATACTGTAAATTTATCTCTGAAATGAAATTCCTAACTCTTATGTAAAGTCAAAGTACATATTTTCTTTCCTAGAAACATGATGTGAAAATTCCAGATATGATATGTATTTTTTCTAGTTTATGTGCTTTCTTTTCATGTTCTTAGTATCTTTTAAAGAGGAACACTTTTATTTATTAAACTTGATACATTTTCTAATTCATAGCTTCTGATTTTTGAATCCTAAGAAATTTTCATACATTCTCTGATATTCTATAGAAGTTGTATAAAATGGGATATTACATTTATGTATCTGGTTCTTTTGGACTTATTTGTTAAATATGTGAAAGAATGTCAGAGGTTTGTGTGTTTGCATGCTGAATTCTTACTGTTTAAACACTTTTCCTTCAATAAAATGCCTTTTCCTATTGAATTACCTCAATATTTTACTGTAAAAATCAGCACATATATGCTAGTCTCAGTTTGGACTCTGATATATTTATGCTAGGAACACAGTGATATGATTAGTAATAGTTTTCAATTAAGTCTTTAAAATAATCTTATTTTTTTTAACTTTTATTTAATGAATATAAATTTCCAAAGTACGGCTTATGGATTACAATGGCTTCCCCCCCATAACGTCCCTCCCACCCACAACCCTCCCCTTTCCCACTCCCTCTCCCCTTCCATTCACATCAAGATTCATTTTCGATTCTCTTTATATACAGAAGATCAGTTTAGCATATATTAAGTAAAGATTTCAACAGTTTGCTCCCACACAGAAACATAAAGTGAAAAATAATAGATGATTTTTAAAATGATGATGAAATCAGATCAGACCTATTGTCATGTTTAATCCCAGTGAGAGTCAAGTTGGGAATTGATAATTTCTTTTTTTCTTTTTTTACAGAAGTTCAGTTTAGTATACATTAAGTAAAGATTTCAACAGTTTGTACCCCCATAGAAACACAAAGTGAAATATACTGTTTGAGTACTCATTATAGCATCAAATCTCAATGTACAGCACATTAAGGACAGAGATCCTACATGAGGAGTAAGTGCACAGTGACTCCTGTTGTTGACTTTACAAATCGACACTCCTGTTTATGGCATCAGTAATCTCCCTATGCTCCAGTCATGAGTTTCCAAGGCTATGGAAGCCCCTTGAGTTCTCCGACTCTTATCTTGTTTAGACAAGGTCATAGTCAAAGTGGAGGTTCTCTCCTCCCTTCAGAGAAAGGTACCTCCTTTGAAGACCTGTTCTTTAAACTGGGATCTCACTCACAGAGATCCCTCATTTAGGTAATTTTTTTTTTTTTTTTGCCAGAGTGTCTTGGCTTTCCATGCCTGAAATACTCTCATGGGCTTTTCAGCCAGATCCGAATGCCTTTAGGGCTGATTCTGAGGCCAGAGTGCTGTTTAGGACATCTGCCATTCTATGAGTCTGCTGAGTATCTCGCTTCCCATGTTGGATCACTCTCCCCTTTATTTATTCCAGCGGTTAGTATTAGCAGGTACTAGACTTGTTTATGTGCTCCCTTTGACTCTTAGTCCTTTCATTATGATCAATTGTGAACTGAAATTGATCACTTGGACAAGTGAGATGGCATTGGTACATTCCACCTTGATGGGATTGAATTGGAGTCTCCTGGTATGTTTCTAACTCTACCATTTGGGGCAAGTCAGCTTGAGCATGTCCCAAATTGTACATCTCTTCCCTCTCTTATCCCCACTCTTATGTTTAACAGGGATCACATTTCAGTTAAATTTCAACACTTAAGAATAACTGTGTATTAATTACAGAATTAAACCAGTCATATTAAGTAGAACAGACAAAAAAACTAAGAGGGATAATGTATTAAGCTGTTCATTAACAGGGCTATGCTGATCAAGTCACCGTTTCTCATAGTGTCCATTTCACTTCAACAGGTTTCCTTGTTGGTGTTCAGTCAGTTGTCACCGATCAGGGCGAACATATGGTATTTGTCCCTTTGGGACTGGCTTATTTCACTCAGCATGATGTGTTCTAGATTCCTCCATTTTGTTGCAAATGACTGGATTTCGTTGTTTCTTACTGCGGTATAGTATTCTAAAGAGTACATATCCCATAATTTCTTTATCCAGTCTACCGTTGATGGGCATTTAGGTTGGTTCCAGGTCTTGGCTATTGTGAATTGAGCTGGAATAAACATTAGGGTTCAGACCGCTTTTTTGTTTGCCAATTTAAATTCCTTTGGGTAAATTCCAAGGAGTGGGATGGCTGGGTTGTATGGTAGGTTTATATTCAGGTTTCTGAGGAATCTCCAAACTGACTTCCATAGTGGCTTGACCAGTTTGCATTCCCACCAACAGTGGGTTAGTGTCCCTTTTTCCCCACATCCTCGCCAGCATCTGTTGTTGGTAGATTTCTGTATGTGAACCATTCTACCCAGGGTGAGGTGAAACCTCATTGTGGTTTTGATTTGCATTTCCCTGATTGCTAGTGATCCTGAACATTTTTTCATGTGTCTGTTGGCCATTTGGATTTCCTCTTTTGAAAAATGTCTATTGAGGTCCTTGGCCCATCTCTTAGGTGAGTTGTTGGTTTTGTTTTTGTGGAGTTTCTTGATCTCTTTGTAGATTCTGGTTATTAACCCTTTATCTGTTGCATAGTTTGCAAATATTTTTTCCCATTCTGTCGGTTGTCTCTTCACTCTCCTGACTGTTTCTTTTGCAGTACAGAAACTTCTCAATTTGATGCAATCCCAATAGTTGATTTTGGCTTTGACTGCCTGTGCCTCCTGGGTCTTCTCCAGAAATTCTTTGCCTGTGCCAATATCTTGAAGGGTTTCTCCAATGTTCTCTAATAACTTGATGGTGTCAGGTCTTAGATTTAGGTCTTTAATCCATGTTGAGTGGATTTTTGTGTAAGGTGTAAGGTAGGGGTCTTGCTTCATGCTTCTGCACGTGGAAATCCAGTTTTCCCAGCACCATTTATTGAATAGACTGTCCTTGCTCCAGGAATTAGTTTTAGATCCTTGATCAAATATAAGTTGGCTGTAGATGTTTGGGTTGATTTCTGGTGTTTCAATTCTATTCCATTGGTCTATCCATCTGTTTCTGTACCAGTACCATGCTGTTTTGATTACAACGGCCCTGTAGTATGTCCTGAAATCTGGTATTGTGATGCCTCCGGCTTTGTTTTTGTTGTACAAGATTGCTTTAGCTATTCGAGGTCTCTTGTGTCTCCATATGAATTTCAGAACCATTTTTTTCCAGATCTGAGAAGAAGGTCTTCGGTATCTTGATTGGTATTGCATTGAATCTATAAATTGCTAATGGGAGAATGGACATTTTGATGATGTTGATTCTTCCAGTCCATGAGCATGGAAGATTTTTCCATTTCTTGGTATCCTCTTCTATTTCTTTCTTTAAGGTTTTGTAATTTTCATCGTAGAGATCTTGAACATCCTTGGTTAAGGTTATTCCAAGGTATTTGATTGTTTTTGTAGCTATTGTGAATGGGATTGATCTTAGAAGTTCTTTGTCAGCCATGGCATTGCTTGTGTATACAAAGGCTGTTGATTTTTGTGCATTGATTTTATATCCTGCCACTTTTCCAAACTCTTCTATGAGTTCTAATAGTCTCTTAGTAGAGTTCTTTGGATCCTCTAAGTAAAGAATCATATCGTCTGCAAAGAGGGATATTTTGACTTCTTCCTTCTCAATTTGTTCCTTTAATTTCTTTTTCTTGTCTGATGGCTCTGGCTAAAACTTCCATAACTATGTTAAATAGCAGTGGTGAGAGTGGGCATCCCTGTCTGGTGCCAGATCTCAGTGGAAATGCTTCCAACTTTTCCCCATTCAATAGGATGCTGGCCGTGGGTTTTTCATAAATTGCTTTGATTATATTGAGGAATGTTCCTTCTATACCCAATTTGCTTAGAGTTTTCATCATGAAAGGGTGTTGAATTTTATCGAATGCTTTCTCTGCTTCTATTGAGATAATCATATGGTTTTTCTTCTGCAGTCTGTTAATGTGGTGAATCACATTGATTGATTTGCGAATGTTGAACCATCCCTGCATACCAGGGATAAATCCCACTTGGTCTGGGTGGATGATTTTCCTGATGTGTTGTTGTATTCTAATGGCCAGAATTTTATTGAGGATTTTTGCGTCTATGTTCATCAGGGATATTGGTCTATAATTTTCTTTCAGTGCTGCATCTTTCTCTGGCTTAGGGATTAAGGTGATGCTGGCTTCATAGAGAGAATTTGGGAGGATTCCCTCTTTTTCGATTGTTCTGAATAGTTTGAGAAGAAATGGAATTAGTTCTTCTTTAAATGTCTGGTAGAATTCAGCAGGGAATCCATCTGGTCCTGGGCTTTTCTTTGTTGGGAGGGCCTTTATTACTGTTTCAATTTCTGTTTCAGTTATTTGTCTATTTAGGTTTTCTATGTCTGCATGGTTCAATTTAGGTAGATTGCATGTGTCCAGGAATCTATCCATTTCTGATAGATTTTCTTGTTTGCTGGCATACAAGTCCTTGTAGTAATTTCTGATGATTCTTTTTATTTCTCTTTTGGTTTCTTCTGTGACCCACTGTTCATTCAGTAGCAAGTGTTCACTTTCCATGTGTTTGTATATTTTCTAAAGATTTTTAAATTGTTAATTGCCAGTTTCATTCCATTGTGGTCAGAAAAGATACGTGGTATGATTTCAATTGTTTTTCGCAGGCAGAGTGGATAGTGAGAGAGAGACAGAGAGAAAGGTCTTCCTTTGCCGTTGGTTCACCCTCCAATGGCCACCATGGCCAGTGTGCTGCAGCCGGCGCATCGCGCTGATCCATAGCCAGGAGCCAGGTGCTTCTCTTGGTCTGCCATGCGGGTGCAGGGCCCAAGTACTTGGGCCATCCTCCACTGCACTCCCTGGCCACAGCAGAGAGCTGGCCTGGAAGAGGTGCAACCGGGACAGAATTCGGCGCCCCGACCCGGACTAGAACCCGGTGTGCCGGTGCCGCAAGGCGGAGGATTAGCCTATTGAGCCATGGCGCTGGCCCTTCATAGTCTTTCATAATGCTGACTACATTTCTATATTTCTGTGTGTAGCTCATTCTTAATCATCATTTGTAAGGCTGGACCTGTGGTGAAAATTTCTTTCAGTGTCTTTTTGTTATGGAAGTTCTCTATTTCTCCTTAATTCATAAATGAGAGCTTTGCAGGGTATAGTATCTGGGTTGACAGTTTTTTTTTTTTCTCTTAAGACTTGCATTCTCTGCATTTTTTCTTAGCCTGTATGCTTTCTGAAGAAAAATCAGCTGTGAGTCTAATTTGAGATCCTCAGAAGATAATCTGTCATTATCTCTTGGGCACATTTTGGAATTTTTTTGTTATGTTTTTCTTTTGAAAGTTTTCATACAATGTATTGTTGTGATAATCTTTTCTTGTCACATGTATTAGAAGTTCTGTTTTTTTCCCCCTGTATTTGGATGTCCCTTTCTTTCTCCCAATTAGGGAACTTTTCTGCTATCATTTCTCTGAACAGGCCTTATAATCCATTCTCTCTTTGCACACTTCCTTGAGGAACTCCTAAGACACATATGTTTGGTTGTTTAATAGTACCCTGTAAATCTTCAACAGTATTTTCAGTTTTTCTAATTTTTCTTTTTTTTTGTCTGAGATATTTCTAAGGATTTGTCTTTTAGCTTGAATATTCTTTTCTGCTGTATCACCTAGTCTGTTGTTAAGGTTTTGTACTGTATTTTGTATTTGACATACTGAATTTTTCATTTCTAATATTTAATTTATTTTTCTCTTTAATATCTTCGTATCTCAGCAAAATTTTTCATCCATGTGGTGTATGGCTTTCTTTATCTCTTGAATGTCTTTCTGGGCTTTTGACTAAGTTTATGCTCATTCCTTTGAAGTTTTTTGTCGGCTTTTCATCAATCTGTTTTCACATTGTAATATTGATGTGTTGTGTTCCTTTTGTGGAATCATTTTCTTTCCTTGTTCTTTTTTCTTGTATTTCTGTGTTTTTTGGCTTTCTCTTTTGTGTTTTATCTTTTATGTATCCCTCTCTGGCCTAGTTGAGTCTGCTTTTTTCTTCAGAGAGTTGGCCAGTGAGGTCAGGGAACTCTGGTCAGTGTTCAAGGGTGGGGCAAATTCCAGGGAGACATCCAAATTAGTCATGGTAGATCTCCTCTGTTGTTACCAGTGGGGAAAAGTATGATCACATCACTGGTGTAATCATGGCCTCATCACCTCTCTTCCAAAGTGGTCAATGTCTGGAGTTAGCCCATAGTTGCTACAATCTTCCACCAATGCAGGTGCAAAACCACACAATGGATCTTTGCGTTCATCAGTGTGAGCTCAGAACCCTCTGCAGTGACCCACCCCAGGAAATTGGGATTATGAGCCTCTGAAGCCAGACACAGTGATTTCCTGGCGATACAGCTTGCCCTATTGTGCAGTCACAGAATTCCCCCAGTCATAGTGCACAAGCCTCCCACAATCACAGGGTTCAGGGTATCCACTCTCAGTCCTCTGAGCCTGCCCCATCCATGGACAGAGCAGGGGCATTCCATGCCTGTGGGTGATCTGCCTTGGTAGTTTGAACCTGGAGGCTGTGATAGAGTCAGGGAATGGCAGCACCTCACAGACCTAAATGGACGCCTAGCCCCCTGCCAACCCTATGGGCCAGTCTCAGAGTAAATGGGAAATGCAGATTTATCCCTCTGATAAAATCCTCTAGTCAGGTATGCAAGCCACCACAGCCTATACTCTCTTTAAGATGGTGCTTTCTCCCTGCTGGTCTCTGGGTGCACTTGTGGTGGGATAGGGATAAAGAAATGTGTTCTTCCTTCACAGTGTTAGCTGAGTATACTGCCCTCCACCAGCGATCCAGGTAGACTCAGGATCAGTGTAGTCTGCAAGGTTTTCCCTCAAGTAATATTACCAGTGACATGGCTGCCACAGTCTGCTTTCACCTCACTCCCAGAAGATGGTCTTCACTAGCCCCTTTCTGTGGGAATTACAGGTGGTGTCCCTGCTCACTGCTTGCATTTTTACTGACCATGCTGCTGCACTGCATCTCTCTTCTGTCTGTAGAATTTCCCCTGGAAACTTCTCTCTACCTCTCCCCTGGGAATGCTGTTATTTTGCCTTTGATCTGTTTTCTTCTTGTGGTCAAAATCAGCACTCTTTTTCCCTATTCAGTTATGTTGGATTACTAAATTTTTTGTGTATTGTTAGTTTTGAAGTGCTATTTCACTACAGTTTTTAAAATGATTTATTTTGATTATTTGAAAGGCAGAAAGAGAAAGGGAGAAACAGAGAGAAAGATCTTCCATTCATTGGTTTACACTTCATGAAATGGCTAAGGCAGGTCCAGGCTAAAGCCGGTAGCCAGGAATTCCATTGTGGTCTCTCACATGGATAGCAGGGACCCAAGCACTTGGGCCTCCTTTCATTGCTTTCCCAGGTGCATTAGCACGTAGTTGTATCACAAATGGAACAACCTGGGCTCACTGGCACTTGGTATGGGATGCAGGCATCACAGTATCTGATGTCATAACCCATCCATAACCCATGCTCTGGACTGTGTGATCTTCTCTTCAATCATCCTGAAGAATTTTCAGAGAACTGTCATCATTTCTTCCAGAAATGACTGGCAGAATTTTTCAGTGACACCACTAGATCCTTGAATTTGCTTGAGAAAAGACTTTTTGTTTTACTTTTTTGGTTCCATCTTGGTTTCTTTTAGTGCGTTCAGTTCCTTTAACATATAAAAGACTATATATGTCATCTGCTTCTTCTTGTTTCCTTTCCAAAAATGATTTTAAAATTGATTTGAAAGATAGAGTTAACAGAGAGAGAGAAAAAAAAGAGAAAGAGAGATCTTCCATCCACTGTTTCACTCCCTAAATGGCTGCAATGACGGGATAGGCCGGGCTGAAGCCAGGAGTCAGGAGCATATTATGGGTCTCCCATGAGGGTGCAAGGGCCCAGGGACTTGGACCTTCTTTTGCTGCTTTCCCAGACATATTAGCAGGGAGCTGGATTACAAGTGGAGCTTCCTGGACTCGAACTGGAGTCCATACATGATGCTGGTGCTGTAGGCAACAGCTTAATCCATTGGTCCACAGCACTGGCCCCATTTATTTCTTCTTGACTTATCTTACCTAGTTAGTGTCATTGATGTAGTTTTCCCATTCCATTTAAAATACACAATTTAGATAATATATTCCATGATTTTCTCTGTTATGCAATTTATAACTATAGAATCTATATTTGTATACTCTGGATTTACTGATACTGGTACTTTGTGTTCTCTTCTGTGTTGCACTCTCTCACATCAGTTGCTGTTTATTAATTTGATCTTTTCAAAGAAACAGCTTCTGGTTTTGGTGTTTTTTGTATTGATTTTCTGAAATTTAAATTAATGTTACTCATATTTTGATCATTTTTCCCTTCATATTGCTTTGAATATAATGTGATCTTATTTTTCTAGTTTTAAATTCAAAGCCTATGTCATTGATTTTGTGACCTTTCTTTCTTTATTTTCTTGAATATTTTTTTTTTATTTGAAATGTGGAGAGAGAGAGAGACTATCTTAACTCTACTGGTTCAGTCTCCACATGTCTGCAATGACTAGGGCTGTGTCAGGCTGAAACCTAGAGCCTGGAAATCCATCTGAGTCTCCTACGTGGGTGCAGGGGCCTAAGAACTTGAGCCATCTTCTGTTGCTTTCCTAGGCACATTAATAGGGAGCTGGATGGGAAGTGGAGCAGCTTGGACCACACAGTGCTTTTATGGGATGCCAGTGTTGCAGGTGTCAACTTAACACCTGGTGCGACAATGCTGGCCACTCTTCCTTTCTATTATAAGCCTTTGATATTATAATTTTATTTTTAATCACTTTTTTAAGATTTATTTATTTATTTTATTTATTTTAAGATTTATTTTTTTATTGGAAAGTTAGAGTTAGAGTCAGAGAGAGAGAGAGAAAAGATGTCTTCCATCTTCTGGTTTACTCCCCAAATTGCCACAAAGCCCAGAGCTGAACCGACCTGAAGCCAGAAGCCAGGAACTTTTTCTGAGTCTCCCACATGGGTGTAGGGTCCCAAGGACCTAAGCCCTCTTCCACTGCTTTCCCAGGCCATAGTAGGGAGCTGGATCAGAAGTAGTGCAGCTGGGACTTGAACTGGCACCCATTTGGGATGCCTGCACTGCAGGCAGTTGCTTTATCCAATACAGCGCTAGCCCTCTTTACCTACTTTTTACTTGCATTTTCTTTTGTGTTCTATTTTAAAATTTGCCTTGCAACATCTTAATCCAAATATTACTTAATAAGTATTGTTAATTTTCTTTCTTTTTTTAAAAAAATTATTTTATTTATTTGAAAGAGAGAGTTAAAGAGAGAGGTCTTCTATCTGCTGGTTCACTCCCCAGATGGCTGCAATGGCCAGAGCTGAGCCGATCCGAAGTCAGGAGACAGGAGCTTCCTCTGGGTCTCCCGCATGGGTGCAGGAGCCCAAGCACTTGTGCCATCCTCTACTGCTTTCCCAGGCCATAGCAGAGAGCTGGATAGGAAGAGGAGCAGCCAGGACTAGAACCGGTGCCCATATGGGATGCTGGTGCTTCAGGCCAGGACTTTAACCTGCTGCACCATAGCACTGGCCCATGTTAATTTTCTATATGTATTGTTTCCATGTGTCTTTATAAAACCGTTTTGTTTTTTTAACTGTTTTTGTTCAGAGGACATATTTTTAATGTTTCATTCCTTTGTATTTTTTTGACATTTGGCTATCAGCACCAATATGCACTATTCTAGTAAACATTCTGAGTGCCCTAGAGAAGAGCCTGTGTTCTGTAAATTCCAATTAGGTTAGGTTGATAGGAAGTGTTGTTCAAGTCTTTATATATGATGGTCTTTTTTTTTTATTTGACAGATAGTTAGATAGTGAGAGAGAGAGAGACAGAGAGAAAGGTCTTCCTTCCGTTGGTTCACCCCTGAACTGGCTGCTACTGCCGGAGCTACGCTGATCTGAAGCCAGGAGCCAGGTGCTTCTTCCTGATCTCCCATGCGGGTGCAGGGGCCCAAGCACTTGGGCCATCCTCCACTGCCTTCCCGGGCCACAGCAGAGAGCTGGACTGGAAGAGGAGCAACCGGGACTAGAACTGGGCGCCCAAATGGGATGCCAGTGCCGCAGGCAGAGGATTAACCAAATGAGCCACGGTGCCGGCCCCCTGATGTTCTTTTCTTTTTAAAATTTTTTTGACAGGCAGAGTTAGACAGTGAGAGAGAGATACAGAGACAAAGGTGTGGGGAGCAACTCGGACCAGATTAAGTTACTGGAATTAAGACTTATTCTATGCATCTGCTCTCCCCCAATATGGCGCTGGGAGAGGAGTAAACAACTTTTACACAGCTGCCTCCAGTTCGACCAATAACCTGCAGGAGCTGATCCTGCTCCTGATTGCAGGAGAGCAGCGTACTCGGCGTGTGGGTAGCAGAGTTGGGATTGGTGGAAGAGGACTATAAAGGAGGAAAGAAACAACATGCACCAGGAACATCTAAGGGGAACATCCAGATAACATCTGAGCAGCCCCCCCAGAGAGCCGGCCGGCGGTGTGCCGCTCCCCCTGCGGAAGTGGGGAAAGTGGCAGGGGGGCCCGCCCCTCCACAGAGGTGGAGGGACGGCAGCCAACCCGGGAAGGACCAGCAGCAAACCTGGGAAGGGCTGAGCAGACAAAAGAACAGCGCAGGGTCCTGTGTCATTCCTCCGTGAAGAGGGGGAGCGACACAAAGGTCTTCCTTCCGTTGGTTCACCCCCAGTGGCGCGATGCATGGATCCGAAGCCAGGAGCCAGGTGCTTCTGCTGGTCTCCCATGCGGGTACAGGGCCCAAGGACCTGGGCCATCCTCCACTGCACTCCCTGGCACAGCAGAGAGCTGGACTGGAAGAGGAGCAACCTGGACAGAATCTGCCGCCCTGACCGGGACTAGAACCCGGTGTGCTGGCGCCGCAGGTGGAGGATTAGCCAGGTCAGCCGAAGCGCTGGCTATCCCCTGATGGTCTTTTAAAGTTTGTAGAAAACAGTATTGAAAGTTAAAAATTTTTGGTGAATATTTTTTTGAAATCCACTCATAATTTGTTCATAATATGCATAGAATTTCCAAATATTTTTGAAGATTTTGTATATCATTAAATATTGTCCACTCTATCTACCAGTTGCTGAGAATACTGAAATATTTATCCATAACCATGTATTTATCTATTTCTTCTTTTTTGGTTCTCATATTTCTGTTCATGTATTTTGACGTTGCATGTATATTCATGGTTTTTGTGCCTTCTAAATTAATGTCTCTGTCATTATTGTCTCACTTTAACCTTTTAATGAAGTGTGATTTTCAAGTTATTAATTTAGCACTTACAGCATTCCTTTTATTGATATTTGTATGTAATATTTTTCCATCTTCCTTTTTTTCTTCATTCCTGAAGTGCAGTTTATATTAACAGTGCATAATTTAGTTTTGCCTTTTAAAAATCCAATTAGGCAAGCCCTATCTTTTTTTTAAGATTTATTTTATTTATTTGAAAGAGTTACAGAGAGAGGTAGACACAGAGAGAGAGATGTCTTCCATCTGCTGGTTCACTCCCCAGATAGCTGCAACGGCCAGAGTTGCACTGATCCGAAGGCATGAGCCAGGAGCTTCTCCAGGGTCTCCTATGCGGGTGCAGGGGCCCAAGCACCTGGGCCATCTTCTACTGCTTTCCCAGGCCATAGCAGAGAGCTGGATTGGAAGAAGAGCATCCAGGACTAGAACCGGTGCCCATATGGAATGCTGGCACTGCAGGCCAGGGCTTTAACCTGCTGTGCTACCATGCCGGCCTCAAGCCCTATCCATTAATAGTTACATGTAAGCACATTTTATTTGGTTTGGAAACAGGTAACATTTAAAACTATCTTGTTATTTTTTGTTAATTATCACAACCAATTTTATTCATTTTCCTGTTTCTTCCTATTTTCATCTGTATTGGATTAGTTTTGAATATCTTTATTTTCTAGTGTTTGCTGTAAACATTACAATATAGTAACTCACAATTAGACTTCAAATAATATTACACCATATGTGCTGTGTAGCAATCTAATTTCATTTTCCTTCCTCCCCTTTTTTGTTGTTACATTTTATTTTACATGTTTTGTAAATTGCATAATATGATGTTACTAATTTTATTTAAAGCTGTCAATTATCTTTTTAGAATTACATACAAGGAAAAATCTTTTAAACTTTTATTTATCCTTAATTTTATCATTTCCAGTACGATTCAATCCTTTTTGTGTATCCAAATTTGCTTCTTATATACTTTCCCATCTAACTGAAGAATTTGTCTTACCACATTTTATAGTGTTCATCAGAAAATAATTTCAGTAGCTTTTTGCTTCTTTTTAAATTTTCTATTTCATTTTTTAAAAAGATTATTTATTTGAGAGTTATAGAGAGAGAAGGAGACACAAGGAGTTCTTGCATCCTTTGGTTCTCTCCCCACGTGGCCACAACAGCTAGGTCTGAACCAGAGAGAAGCCAGGATCCAGGAGCTTCATCTGCTTCTCCCATATGGGTAGCTGAGGCCCAAAACATGGGCCATCCTGCATTGGTTTTCCCAATTGGTTTTCCTGGGATCTGGATCAGAAGTTGAGCAGCTGGGATATGAACTGATGTCCATATGATATAGCGGCATTGTGCGTGGCAGCTTTCCCTGCTATGCTGCAACATCGGCCTCTGAAATTCATTTTTTGAAAATAGTAAAATTGGGTAGAGAAACCTGGCTGGCATACATTCTGATAAGAAGTCTACTGTACCTCTTAAGTTTCTTACTCTGTATTTAATGTGTCTGCTTTTTCTTTTCTTCATCAGCGGGGTCATTAGTGTTGGTGTTTGAGCCAGTGTTGTCATTAGTAGATCTGGTCTTTGGTTGTGTTTTTCTGTAGTTGCAAACATTTTCAGGACACAATAGACTTCAAATTCCTCCCCTAGTGGGCTGTGCTGCCTGCTATTACTATGGGATCTGAAGGGCTGGAGAATCTTAGTGATCTTGCCCCTGACTGACTTTTTTTTTGACAGGCGGCGTGGACAGTGAGAGAGACAGAGAGAAAGGTCTTCCTTTTGCCATTGGTTCACCCTCCAATGGCTGCCGCGCTGGCGCACTGTGGCTGGCGCACCGCGCTGATCTGAAGGCAGGAGCCAGGTGCTTCTCCTGGTCTCCCATGGGGTGCAGGGCCCAAGTACTTGGGCCATCCTCCACTGCACTCCCTGGCCACAGCAGAGAGCTGGCCTGGATGAGGGGCAACCGGGACAGAATCTGGCGCCCCGACTGGGACTAGAACCTGGTGTGCCAGCACGGCAAGGCGGAGGATTAGCCTATTGAGCCACGGCGCTGGCCCCTTACTGACTTTTAAGTGGTCCTGTATGCCTGGTCCACAGAGGGATTCCCCAAGATGGTCACTTCTACCTCTATTGGTGGAAGCAGGGGATGTTGTCAGTCTTTAGTCGCAGCCTTGAGAAGGATCTTTATGCTTTACCCTGAGCAGCAGGCCTTTCTCAGCATTCCTTTTCACCCTCCTCTTGTGTTGGAAAAATTCTAACTTTTTATCACTGAGGGATATTTTGGAAGAGAAAGAATTCTGTCTCTTATCCAGGGTAGCATGTCTCTCTACTTTATATCACTGTGGGGTGGTGTGTTAATGTGTTTTCTGCCCCAGCTGCAGGCACAAACAGCTTTCCTTCTTTCTTTCCCTTGACAGTCATCAGGGAGGTTCAGTGAGAAGGTTTCCTGTCCTCCTATCGATGGATCATTACTTTGTTTCTGTAAGAGAAACGTTTGGATGGTACATTTACACAATGGGATAGAGGACATCCTTACAAGAGGAGATGCTTTCATTTGTTGCAATATGGATGGAGCTGCTGGACCTTCTGCTAAGTTAAACATTCCAGCAATCAAAAGATAAATATTCCATGATCTCAATTATATGTGGAGCCAAAAAAATGTTGAATATGCAGAAATAGAAAATAACTTTAGTGGTTACCAGGGGCAAGGATCAGGAGTGGTGAAATAAATAACCGTAGGTCAAAGGATAGGAAATTGCAAATATGCAAGATGAACAGGTCTAGATACCCAGTAAACAGAGGTACTATGTAAAACATGACCATTATAGTTAATAATGTATTGTGTAAGGGATCTTTGATTAAAAGTAGATTTTAGCTGCTCTTGTTGGATCAAAAATCTGAGATGATAGATATGTTGAAACACTTCACTATAATAGCCATTTTACTATCTTTGTATTCCATGTTATAACCTGCAAGCATACACAATAGAAATTTATTTTTTAAAAAAAGCAAGAAAGAAGTACTGGGGAAGCAGTGTTTCTTGCCACTGAGGGGCTCTCTCAGGTCACCTGAAATTCTTCCACTCTTTCCCTTGCAGACCAATGGAGTGCCACTTATGTCTGAAGTTTCCAGGTATTTCAGTTCTCTTAGCCCATGTTTATGAATGTTAAATTTTCAGTTTCTCCCCTATTTTGTAACTGTCACTTCTTCCACATGTTTTGCCAGAGGTAGAGTAATTAGTGTGCCCACCTCTCTTCAGCGGGGCTTCTCACCCTTTTGTGTCAGTTCACATGGCTGCTTGTTTAGCTCTCATTGAGACATACACACACACACACACACACACACACATTTCTGATACTGTAGCTTGTTGGCCTTTTTCTCATTGTGAGGGTTAAGGTGGCTTTTTCAGGACATTATATATTCTGTGCAGCAGAACTCTTCTTTATAAAATATACTGCTGGTACAAAAAAACACCCAACCTGTATTCAAATACACTAATCAAAATATAATACAGGTGCTCATAAACCGTGACTTGCAAGTCAAATTCAGCCCATGGGTTATTTTCATATAACCTTTGAGCCAATGTTGTTTTTCCATATCTAATGTATTCTTTTAAAAAGCAGAACAATATGCCTCATAGGCTCTATATGAGCCAGAAAGACTGAAATGTCTACTACAAGGCTTCTGAGACCATTGGTACTGACACATCTGGCCTGCGGTGCTTCCTTGCAATAGCCTCCAACCAGTCTGTGGGGCCACTACTTCTAGAGCACCACTGAGGGACAGCTTGGATGTGTCCACTGGCTGAGGAGGGGTGAAAAATCCTGTCCAGCAACATGGGGCTTAAGTTCTGCACGTAAAAGTAGCTAGACAATAAGCTTCAGAGATTGGTGATTCCAATGCAGTGCCTAGAAGCCCATGGCGGCTGCCCACCAGCCTCGACCTGCAAGCCTGCCACACAGCAAGAAACAATTAAGAGAAACACCAGACATCAGACAGTGGAATGTTGAAATGCCCACTATTTCTGTATTAGAGTCTATCTCTCCAGGTTTAGTATTTGCTTTATAATTTTGGTGGTCCTATGTTGGATACATATATTTGTAATTGCTACATCTTCTTGCTTAATTGATCAGCTTATCGACATTCTGTGCCTTTGTCTCTTTTTATAGTTTTTAAAAATGTAAAGTCTGTTTTTTGTGACATGAGAATAGCTACACCTGCTCAATTGTGTTACATTTTTGAAAACCAAATATTTTGGCTGGCACTGCAGCTCACACCGGGTTCTAGTCCCCGTTGGGGCGCCGGATTCCTTGGGCCCTGCACCCGCGTGGGAGACTAGGATAAGCACCTGGCTCCTGCCTTCGGATCAGCACAGTGTGCCGGCCACAGCGCGCCATCCGCAGCGGCCATTGGAGGGTGAACCAATGGCAAAGGAAGACCTTTCTCTCTGTCTCTCTCTCTCACTGTCCACTCTGCCTGTCCAAAAAAAAAATGTTTTAACAAGCAGTGAATTAGTGTAAACAGTACAATGTAATTACTATGTTATGCTTCAATTGTTCATTTTAACCTACCATTCTGTAGTTCTAAAATGATTCATTTAAAATCAAGAGGCTTTTCAATGTAATATGTTGATTAAAATGTACTGGTAGGAGGGTCTGGCATTGTGGCAGAGAAGGTTAAGCCTGCCACTTGTAATTTAGGCATCCTGTAACAGAGTGCCTGTTCTAGTCCTGGCTGTTCCACTTCTGACCCAGCTCCCTGCTAATGCACCTGGGAATGAGTGGAAGGTGGCCTAAGTACTTGGGCCCCTTGCTACCCACGTGGAAGATTTGGATAGAGTTCCAGGCTTCTGTGTTAAGCCTGGCTTAGCACTGTCTTTTTTGACCATTTGGAAGAATGAAGCAGCTAATGGAAGGTCATTCATTCTCATTCTCTCTCTCTGCTTTTCAAATAAATATATAAGTCAATCTTTTCTTTAACTTTTATTCAATGGATATAAATTTCCAAAGTACAGCTTTTGTAAATGTCCCACTAGAAAGGTATTAAGAATCTTAGAATGAAAATGGAACGTATATATGTGTGGGTAAAAGGCAAATCTTTAATTTGGGATAAATCTCTTGGTACGCTGGCAGCATGTATGCACGTGTAAAACATTTGCTGCTAAACGGAAGAGACTCATATATGTAAATGCATTAAGTAAAGGTTTGATAGTTTATTATAAACATAAAGGAGAAATCCAAAGTTCGAATTCTGAAAATATTATTTGCATTATTAGAGACATGAAATCTTTTGTGAAATTTCATTTTACTCATTCACTTTACAGTCAAATATTATACTGTCTTCATTTGTGTATAGAACTGCTTCAATTCTCAGTGACTTAGAGTCTATAAACTTGTTTGCTTTTTATTTTAAGATTTTTAAACGATTGACTTATTGACTTGAAAGACCGAGTGATGGGCAGAGAGAGGGAGAGAGATCAATCTTAGCTAGAAGCTAGGATCATGGAACTTGAACTTGATCATATCAGATTTTTAAGTTTCCAAATGCTCATAATATCCAGTGCTGTTCCTATCATGTTAAGGCTTAAATTTAAGACATTTGTTAATTAATTTAAAATGTGGAGTGCATGCCTGCTTTGTGTGGCAGAAAGTGAAGCTACACCTTGCAACTCCAGTAATGCATATTAGAGCCAGGGTTTGATTCCTGAGTGCTCAGGTTCTAACCAGATCCATCTGGATGTGCCTGCAAGAGCAGATGAAATTGGCCATGTCTTTGTAACCCTCCTAGTCTGGGAGACCCAGATTATTTTCTGGTATCCTGGCTTGGGACTGGCTCCTACGTAATTGTTGAGGTCATTTGGGGTGTGAACCAGTAGATAGAAGATCTCACTGTCTGTCCTTGTCTCTGTGTCACTCTTTCAAATAAAGTAAATCTTTAAGAATCTCTACTTACTTTAATATTTACTGTATATGTGCTTCTTGCTTACATGGTGTGATGAGTTACTCTCTGCTGGCATGGGTGATGTCTAAATTCATGATGTCCTGGTTGGGAAGCCGAGTATATCCCTGTAGTAGCATTTGGTTGACTGCCTGGTTGGTGAAGGCTTTGGTTCGTTTCATTATCACCTGCTGTAAACACTGCTGGTAGTTGTCGCTCCCCGTCTTCGTGGAGGAACGACACAGGACCCTGCGCTGTTCTTTCGTCTGCTCGGCCCTCCCCGGGTTTGCTGCTGGTTCTTCCCGGGTTGGCTACTGTCCCTTCCACCTCCGTGGAAGGGCGGTTCCCCCTGCCACATTCCCCACTTCCGCAGGGGAGCGGCACACCGCCGGCCGGCTCTCTCGGGGGCTGCACAGGTGTTCCCCTTAGATGTTCCCCTTAGATGTTCCTGGTGCATGTTGTCTCTCTCCTCCTTTATAGTCCTCCTCCGCCAATCCCAACTCGGCTGCCCACACGCCGAGTACGCTGCTCTCCTCCAATCAGGAGCAAGTCCTACAGTTTATTGGTTGAACTGGAGGCAGCTGTGTAGAAGCTGTTTCCCTTCTCAGCGCCATATTGTGGGAGAGCAGATGCATAGAATAAGTCTTAATTCCAGTAACTTAGTCTAGTCCGAGTTGCTCCCCACAGTAGTGAGGTGATTTGGCTTTGCAGACCTCGGATGGCATCAGCTGGGGTCTCAATGGACCTAGTGACCTCTTGTAACTGTTGGAGTTGTTTTGGAGTCCATTGGCCGAGTATACATTGTGGCCCAAAACTGTTCCTGAGATCACTACTGAGGAGAGGGAGGCTGCTTGTCTCTTGTGGGTAGGGGGGTTTATAGAAACAATTCTGAACAGTCATAAGTTAAGTGAGGGGAGAGGACCATCAATCCACATGGGTTGGGAGTGGAGCCATTGATGTAAGAGTAGAGAGTATGATTACAAAAGTATTAAAAGGAGATGCTGGGGCCGGCGCTATGGCACAGTGGGTAAAGCCACTGCCTGCAGTGCTGGCATCCCATATGGGTGCCGGTTCAAGACCTGTCTGCTCCACTTCTTATCCAGCTCTCTGCTGTGGCCTGGGGAAGCAGTGGTGGATGACCCAAGCCCTTGGGCCCCTGCACCCACATGGGAGACCTGGAAGAAGCTCCTGGATCTTGGCTTTGGATTGGCACAGTTCCGGCCATTGCGGCCTATTGGGGAGTGAACCATCGGACAGAAGGCCTCTCCTCTCTCAGTGTAACTCTGACTTTCAAATAAATAAATACATTTTTTTTAAAAAAAGGAGATGCTACAGGTCTTAAACAGATTTTTAAGATGATTTCAGAATATTGTTAAAAACCTCATTGCTTTATCAGAGAATCAGATTCTAGTTTGATGTCAAATAATAGCTTTTATTTCCATCTGCTGATTTCCTTGATTTACATTTTGAAACAATCCTTTAGAAATCTCCAAAGACAACATTTTTCAAATAAGATAACATATCAAATTTCAGCCTTAGTTACTTTCAAGCAGTGTTGAACTATTTTTATACACAGTTTATGAAAACATTTTTAATAAACCCAAATAGTTTTTCTATAGAATATAAGGTGCTAACTGTACCCACATTTGCATTTAGACACAATTATCTTATTTGTCTTTACCCAATTTACACTTAGCAATTATACCTGAATGACGGCCGGCGCCGTGGCTCAGTAGGCTAATCCTCCGCCTTGCGGCGCCAGCACACTGGGTTCTAGTCCCGGTCGGGGCGCCGGATTCTGTCCTGGTTGCCCCCTTCCAGGCCAGCTCTCTGCTATGGCCCGGGAGTGCAGTGGAGGATGGCCCAAGTGCTTGGGCCCTGCACCCCATGGGAGACCAGGATAAGCACCTGGCTCCTGCCTTCGGATCAGCGCGGTGCGCCAGCCGCAGTGCGCCAGCTGCGACGGCCATTGGAGGGTGAACCAACGGCAAAGGAAGACCTTTTTCTCTGTCTCTCTCTCACTGTCCACTCTGCCTGTCAAAAATAAATAAATTAATTAATTAAAAAATAAAGAAAATATCTGAATGACTGAAGATGCTGCTATTATGTCATACCTCTATCTGAATTAAGATCAAAATTGCATTCACATGGGATTCTACTCCTTTTATAAAATTCTTAACATTAAACCAGAGACTGCAAAATCCACCTTAGGGACTCTAACGAGTACTAATTACCCATTTCTGTATCATCGGAAACCTGTTAAAACAAACTGCAAAATAAGTTTGGCAAGTTATTTGTCTACCATTATGTTAGGTTTAATAAGAGAGGGTATCCATCAGAGCATATGGGTGTCCCTCCAGAGATTCCTAAGGAGAATCTGACAGGTGATAGAATAAGCGGCGATTATGGAAAAGGAGATATGTCTGGAAATAATAATTAACTCGGTGAGCCTGCTGGTTTAAAGGGCCAGAGGTCTTGACCAGTATTTCACATAGGTTGAAAGAGATATACGAGTGTAGAATTTCTGAAATTTCTCTCAGGGCTTCATCGCTCTCTTGGTGCAGGGCAGAACAGATGACAAAGTCCCTAGGTTAAAAGAGGAGTGGCAGAATGGACGAGGAAGGTTTTGGAAAAGAGAGATGCAGTTTTGGCTGTTAATCCAGAGCTAATGAATGAAATATCTAAGAAATGCTTGCTAAGGGAACCAGGAAATTGAGTTTGTAGGAACTGAGGAGACCTGCTGAAATCAGCTTGATATTTAGTTGTGAGGCAGGGATAAAACTCATCAAATGACTCGATTTGCAGTCCTTTGTCCTGTCTGGCTTGCTCATGATAGAACAAACAGCCAACAGAAGGGTGAGGTAGGTGACTTGTTTAGAGTACACTGTGATGTCAAAAGGTTGGAATCGCCACTCCTTTGCTGTTCTTATGGTAAA
The DNA here is from genome assembly GCF_051225735.1 of Oryctolagus cuniculus. Classification (NCBI taxonomy): domain Eukaryota; kingdom Metazoa; phylum Chordata; class Mammalia; order Lagomorpha; family Leporidae; genus Oryctolagus; species Oryctolagus cuniculus. The sequence goes on along the minus strand of NC_142888.1, from coordinate 36,503,383 downwards.
ATTGGATCTGGAGGGGGAAGGGCAAAGACCAGTTGGAGGACCAGGACATGAGATGGCCTGCTCCCAAACTTGCCTTTGCTTCTCCTCAAGGAAGGTGTTAGAGAGGATCATAGATAAGGCAGGAGGAGTAGACATGGACAAGGCCTGGTTCTGAGATAACGGAGAGCAGGAGCTTAGAGTTCCCAGGCAGGAATGGGAGGTACAGTGAGTGAGACAGTGAGAGCCGGAGTTTTGGCTTTTAAGCAAATGCTTTGGAACTTAAGAGTTTGAGCTAGAGAACACGAGTGGCGATAGAAGGCTTAGACATAGGAAATCTCCTTCCACTTTTTCGAACGCTCACAGAGGTAGTAGAGATCCAAATAATGTTTGGGTTAAATGTGCTGTTAAGCAGCCATTTGGACAGGTTGTCGAGGTAGGAGACAACCGAGAAGAGGATCAGACAGAACGTGGGACGAAGCTCCCATGGCGACCCATAGAGTCAGACTGGTGGATATTGGGTGTCCCTGAGATCATGGCCATCCAACGGGAGGATATGGGAACAGAGGGTGGAGTCATCACCCATGTATCCACTGGAGCCCAGGGCATAGCCTGTAGAAGGAAAACAGGGGTTGAGTCAACATCCACACCCACTGTTGCCCAGTCACAGAGTTCCATAGAGGCATGAGGCCATGAGAGTTGTGGTGCCTGGTAATAGGACTTTGGGGCAAAGTTGTGTAGAACCACAACCTGTAGAGAGTTGTGATGAGAGGATCCTTCACCTGCCCTGTCTTACCTCAGAAATTTTTGAGGGCCAGTGTGTTAATGGAGATCACAGAATGTTTGGTGGTAAAGGAGGTAGTCCAGGGGTGAGTTTTGTGGTGGGCAGAAGTCCAGGATTCTGAAGCAGCTCATATCCTGGAGAGGAGAACAAGGTCGACAAGAGAGCCTGGTCCCAGGTTTTGGCACCAATGAAAGATCACCACAAAATACATCAAACACCAGATTAAAGGAGAAAGTTTATTGTTGGGTGGGGTAAACCTGACAGGCTGCCTTGCCAAACACAAGAGAACAGCCAGATGCCAGGATTTTAGTTCAGGTCTCTGTGAGTGTCTGGACCCAGTTGCTCTTCAAATCATTTGCTGCCACTCTCAGTGTGGCCAGGAAATTGGTATTGGAACAGAGCCTGGACTCTAACCCAGACCCTCCAATGTGGGATGTAGACATCTCTGTAATATCCGACCTGTTGTACCAAAATACACACCCCATACATTTATCTCTTCAAAACATTTTGGGGGCAGCGTGGTTGCACAACGGTTTAAGTCACCTGGCTGCACTGCTGGCTTCTTCAAGGATGATGATGGGATCCATACAGGCTGTTCCTCTTCCCATCCAGCTCCAGGTTAATGTGGCTGTGAAAGCAGAGGAAGATGTGGAGTGCATGGCCCCTGTCACCCACCTGGGAGATCAGGATTGAGTTCCATCTTCTTGGTTTCAGCCTGGCAGAGCTTTGACCACACTGGCCATGCAAGATCGATCCCTCTCTCTTTTTCTCTGTCTCTCATTTGTATAGCTCTTCTTTTCAGATAAATAATCTTAAAAGCAAATAAAAGAAACAAATATAATAGAATGAAATTTTTTGAGAGATTTATTTGTTTACCTGAGAAGCAGAGTTGAGAGAGAGAGAGAGAGAGAGAGAATCCATCACTGGTTCACTCCCCAAATGGCCACAACAGCCAGAGCTGAATGGATCCAAAGCCAGGAGCCAGGAACTTCCTCCAGGTCTCTCACACAGGTGCAGGGGCCCAAGCACTTGGGCCATCCTCCACTGCCCTCCCAAGCCATGAACTGGGAGCTGTATCAGAAGTGGAGCAGCCTGGACTGGAACCAGCACCCATATGGGACACTGGTACCACAGGCAGATGCTTAACCCACTATGCCACAGCGCCGGCCCAAGTATGATAATTTTTAAAAGAAACCATAATTGTGTTTATTAGAATGGCAGAGAGAGAGAGAGAGAGAGAGAGAGAGAGAGAGAGAGAGAGAGAGATAGCAATAGCGATTCAGGAATTCTCCTAGCTAGTAGTTCAGTCCTGAAATGCTAGCAATATCCACTGATTTCCCCATCATGTTTAATCTTAACTATAAAACACATGTTAAGTAAAATTAATTAATGAATGAATTACATGATGTAGAAGCCTGAGAAGGATCTAGCATTGTGGCACAGAGTGGTAAGCCCAGGCTTACAAATCCTGTATCCCATATGGGAGCAAGTGTTCCATTCTAGGCTATTCCACTTCTAGTGCAGCTCACTGCTAAAAATGTGCCTGGGACAGCAGCAGCAGAAGGTCACAGGTGAGACTAGAATGGAGTTATAGGTTCTGGGCTATGGTCTGGCCTATTATCCTTCTTTGAAGCCATCTGGTAAGATTTACAGGACATGGTTGATTTCCTTCTGCTCTCTTCCCCTCTGTCATGCTGTCTTTCAGCTAATTCATATACACATTAAAAAAATAAAAGCACAGAGAAATAAGAAGTCAGATAAAAAGACAGAAATATGCCATCGGCTATTTTCCTCTCAAAATTTCTGAAATGGGTAGGGTCACACCAGAGTGAAGCCAGGTGCCAGGAAACTAAACAAGGTAACCGAGGTTTGGGCAGTGTCCCACCTATTTGAACCACCAACTGCTGTCTCCTTCAGTGTATATTGACAGGAAGACGGAGTTTGGAAAGGAACTGGGACTTGAACCCAGGAACTCCATGTTGATATGGGCATCGTAAGAAATACCATACCTACCACAATAAATGCACATTCCAAAGCTTTACTTTTAAAATCCACAATTCATTTATTTTAAAGTAAGACTTGGACTGCTATAGAGGGAGTGAGAAACACACACACTCACACACACACACGGTGAGCAAGAGAGTCCATGAGGATGTTAGGATCCCAAATGCTCACAAAATCCATTGCCATTTCTATCATCTTAAAGCTTAACTTTAAGATTTATATGAATTAATTTAATATTTTAACATTTTATTTTGAAAAGCTTTTATTTAATGAATGCAAATTTCATAGGTACAACTTTAGGAATATAGTGGTTCTTCCCCCCATACCCACCCTCCCACCCCCACTCCCTTCCCACCTTCTATTCCCTCTCCCATCCCATTCTTCATTAAGATTCATTTTTAATTAATTTTATATACATAAGACCAACTCTATACTAAGTAAAGATTCAACAGTTTGCACTCACACACACACACGTGCTATGCATAAAGTACTGTTTGATAACAAGTTTTGTAGTAATTCTCATAGTACAACTGATTAAGGACAGAGGTCCTCCATAAGAAGTGCACAGTGACTTCTGTTGTTAATTTAACAATTAACACTCTTATTTATGACTTCAATGAACACCTGAGGCTATTACCCTGAACTTCCAAGGCTATGGAAGCCTTTTGAATCCACAGATTCCTTCAGTATTTAGACAAGGCCATAAGCAAAGTGGAAGTTCTCTCCTCCCTTCAGAGAAAAGTACCTCCTTTGATGGCTCCTTCTTTTCACTGGAGTCTTACAGAGATTCTTCATGTAGGATACTTTTTGCCATAGTGTCTTGGCTTTCTATGCCTGAAATGCTCTCATGGGCTTTTCAGCCACATCTGAATGCCGTAAGGTCTGATTCTGAGGTCAGAACATTACTTAAAGTGATTGTAATTCTATGAGTCTGCTGTGTGGACTGCTTCACATATTGAACATTCCCTCCTTTTTAATTCAGTCTATTATTATTACCAGGCACTTGATCCTATTTATATGATCTCTTTAACACTTAATCCTATCTATATGTTCACCTTAATACTTAATATGATCGCTTTAACAATTAAGATGGCATTTTTACCACCAATTTTAATGGGATTTGGAGTCCCATGACAAGTTTTTAAACTGTATCTTTAGGAGTCAGTCCATAGGAATGTATGCAGAACTATACAGCTTTATAGTTACAAACTTCCTCCTCCTCTCTTACTCCCCTTCTTATTTTATATTGAGGTCTATTTTCAATTGACTTTATATACATATGATTAACTCTATGTTAAGTAAAGAAATCTACAAGGAATATGAATAAGAGAAAAAAAAAACTGTTCCTCGACAGTCAAGACAAGCTCTGTTCAAGGCATTTCTTCTCAAAGTGTCAATTTCACTTCTACAGATTTCATTTTAGGTGTTCTATTAGTTATCACAGATCAGGGAGAACATAGGGTATTTGTCCCTTTGGTACTGGCTTAATTTCACTAAGTATAATGTTTTCCAGGTTCATACATTTTATTGCAAATGACTGGATTTCCTTTTTCACTGCTGTGTAGTATTCCATAGGGTACATATACCATAATTACTTTATCCATTCTTTGGTTGATGGGCAGTTAGGTTGATTCCATGTCTTAGCTATTGTGAATTGAGCTGCAATAAACATGGGGGTGCAGATAACTCTTTTATTTGCCAATTTCATTTCCCTTGGATAAATTCCCAGGAGTAGAATGGCTGGATCATATCGTAGGTCTACATTCAGATTTCTGAGGTATCTCCAAACTTACTTCCTTTGTGGTTTTACCAGTTTACATTCCCACCAACAGTAGATTTGGTACCTTCTTCCCCACATCCTCTCCAGCATTTGTTGTTTGTTGATTTCTGTATGAAAGTCCTTCTTGTCGCTCCCCGTCTTCGTGGAGGAACGACACAGGACCCTGCGCTGTTCTTTTGTCTGCTCGGCCCTCCCTGGGTTTGCTGCTGGTTCTTCCCGGGTTGGCTACCGTCCCTCCCACCTCCGTGGAAGGGCGGTTTCCCCCTGCCACTTTCCCCACTTCCGCGGGGGAGCGGCACACCGCCGGCCGGCTCTCTCGGGGGCTGCACAGGTGTTCCTTCAGATAGATGTTCCTGGTGCATGTTGTCTCTCTCCTCCTTTATAGTCCTCTTCCACCAATCCCAACTCTGCTACCCACACGCCGAGTATGCTGCTCTCCTCCAATCAGGAGCAGGTCCTGCTGTTTATTGGTTGAACTGGAGGCAGCTGTGTAGAAGCTGTTTCCTCCTCTCCCAGCGCCATATTGTGGGAGAGCAGATGCATAGAATAAGTCTTAATTCCAGTAACTTAGTCTAGTCCGAGTTGCTCCCAGTTGCTCCCCACACTTCTAACTGGGGTGAGGTGGAACCTCATTTTGGTTTTGATTTGCATTTCCCTGATGGCTAGTGAAAAGCTACTTTTTAAAAAAATTTATTTGTTTATTGAGAGGCAGTTACAAATATATAGAGAGATCTTCCATCTCCTGGTTCACTCCCCAAGTGGCTACAACCACTGGAGCTGGGCTGATCTGAAGCCAGGAGCTAGGAGCTTCTTCCGGGTCTCCCTTGCAGATGTAGGGACCCAAGCATCTGGGCCATCTTTCACTGCTTTTCCAGGCCATTAGTAGGGAGCTGGATTGTAAGTGGAGCAGCTAGGACATGAACTGATGCCCATATAGGGTGCTGCTACCACAAGCAGAGGCTTAGCCTACTACACCACAGCACCGACCCTTTAGGTCTACTGAATGCTTCTCTCTCATTCTTGGTTCCCAGGAAATTTAGCTCAGTATAGCTGAATTTTCTTATTAGCTACATAAAACATAAATAAATGTGTTAACTGTATAATATCTCCTCATTCAGCTTTGTTCCAATATTATTGGAAAATCCTGCATAATATAGGAAATTTAGGATATGTTTTATTTATGAAACACTTGCTTAGCTGAAGGCAATAAATATCATCTCTGTTTTCTGCTGAAATGCTGTTTAATATGTTATGTTTAACTGTTAATTTTTAATGTGTACTGAAATATGGGTAAGAAGTTAATTTATTCTTGTACAGAAACCAATTCTTAAGACTCTCATTGCAGTATAGCAGGTTAAGATGCCACTGGGGTTGTGGCATAGTGGGTAAAGTCACTGCCTGCAGTGCTGGCATCCCAAAATGGTGCTGGTTCTAGTCCCAGCTGCTCCACTTTTGATCCAGCTCTCTGCTATGGCCTGGGAAAGTAGTGGAGGATGGCCCAAGTCCTTGGACCCTGCACCTGCATGGGAGACCTGGATTTGGCTCCTGTCTTCTGGTTGACACATCTCCGGGTGTTGCGGCCAATTGGGGGTGTGAATAAGCAGATGGAAGACTCTCTCTCTCTCTCTCTCTCTCTCTCTGCCTCTCTGTAATTCTGCCTTTTAAATAAATAAATAAATCTTAAAAAAAAGATGTCACTGGTGACATCGGCATGCAATATTGGAGTGCCAATTCCAATCCCATCTGTTCTGCTTCCATGTCTGCTCCCTGCGAATGTGCTTAGGACAGATGCTAAAGATAACCAAGATACTTAGATCCTATCATCCACGTGAGAGACCCAGATGGAGTTCTGAGGTCTTGTCCCTGGCCATTGCAGCCATTTGGGAGTGAACCAGCAGATGGAGTTCTTTTTGATTCTGTCACTCCTTGTCTCTCTGTTCCTCTGCCTTTAAAGTAATCTTTTTCAAAAGAGAAGCCAATTATTGTAGCAAAGTTTCTTTTTTCCCCCAAAGAAACATTTTATTTAATGAATACAAATTTCATAAGTACAACTTTAGGAATATAGTCTTTCCACCATACCTGCCCTCCCACCCACACTCCCACCTCTTCTCCTCCTCCCTCTCCCCTTCCCAGTCCTATTCTCCATTAAGATTCATTTTCAATTAACTTTGTACACAGAAGACCAACTCTATAAAAGTAAAGATTTGAACAGTTTTCACACATATGCAAACACAAAACTGAGAACAATTTTACAGTTAACTCTCAAAATACAACTCATTAAGGACAGAGGTCCTGCAAGGGAAGTTAGTACACAATGACTTGTTGTTAATTTAACAATTAACTCTCTTATATATGATGTCAGTGATCATGCAAGGCTCTGGACATGAGTTGCCTAGACTATGGAAGCCTTTTGAATCCACAAACTCCTTCAGTATTTAGACAAGGCCATAAACAAATTTTAAGTTCTCTCCTAACTTAGAGAAAAGTACATCCTTCTTTGATGGCCACTTCTTTCCACTGAGGTCTCACTCACAGAGATCCTTCATGTAGATCATTTAAAAAAAAAAGATTTATTTATTTATTTGAGAGGTAGAGTTACAGACAGTGAGAGTGAGAGACAGAGAGGAACATCTTCCTTCCGTTGGTTCACTCCCCAAATGACCATAACAGCCAGAGCTGCGCCAGTCAGAAGCCAGGAGCCAGGAGCTTCCTCCTGGTCTCCCATGCAGTTGCAGGGGCCCAAGGATTTGGGCCACCTTCTGCTTTACCAGGCCATAGCAGAGAGCTGGATTGGAAAAGGAGCAGCCGGGACTAGAACCAGCACCCATATGAGATACTGGCACTGCAGCTGGAGGATTAATCTACTGCACCATGGCGCCAGCCACCATGTGGATCATTTTTTTTGCCACAGTGTCTTGGTTTTCCATGCCTGAAATGCTCTCATGGGCTTTTCAAAAAGCTAGTTCAGGATGCTTTAAGGGCTGATTTTGAGGTCAGAATGTGTAGCACGGTTTCTTGAAGACACGTACTCCATTGCCATTGCTTTTCCTCCTTGGTTTAAAATCAGTTTATCATATCTGTGAGTCAATTCGGAACAGTCTCAGTCTGCTGATTTTTTTTTGCCATTACCATGCAGTCCCACTTACTGTAGGATATAGTTAGTCTTGATATTATGAATTGTGAGTTCTGTTTAACTTTCCTTTCTATATAATTGTGGACATCAGCCATATTGAAAAAAGTTGAAGAGAAAATTATCTCTTGATACACTGAGGCAATTTTGTTTGAAAGAAGAAAGTCAAATGTATCTATAGCTACAGGATACTTTTCCTAATGCTTTTGAGATTCAGCCTTTTTATTTATTTCTTTTTAATAAGTTATTTTAATTTAAATAGAATGCTTGTGTTTTTGAAACTTTATTTGAAATACAGAGTTAGAGAGAGCGGGGGGCCGGGGGAGATCGATCTTCCATCTGTTGGTTCACTCCCTAAATGGCTGCAGTGGCCAGAGCTGGGCTGATCTGAAGCCAGATGCCAGGAGCTTCTTCTGGGTCTCCCACATGGGTGCAGGTGTCCCAGGACTTGGGCCATCCTTAGCTGCTTTTCCTTGTGCACTAGTGGGGAGCTGAATTGGGAGTGGAGTAGCTGGGACTCGAACCCGCACCCATATGGGATGCTGGCGGTGCAGACCGGGGCTTTAAACCACTGCACCACAGTGCCAACCTATCCCCAGTTATTTCTATCAGGAGTTCCTTTCTTTCTTTTCTTTTTTTAAAATTTGACAGGGTTATAGACAGTGAGAGAGAGAGAGAGAGAGAGACAGAGAGAAAAGTCTTCCTTCTGTTGGTTCACTCCCCAAATGGCTGCTATGGCCGGCGCTGCGCCGATCCGAAGCCAGGAGCCAGGTGCTTTCTTCCTGGTCTCCCATGGGGTGCAGGGCCGAAGCACTTGGGCCATCCTCCACTGCCCTCTCGGGCCACAGTAGAGAGCTGGACTGGAAGAGGAGCAACCGGGACTAGAACCCAGCGCCCATATGGGATGCTGGCACTGCACGACGAAGGATTAACCGAGTGAACCAAGGCGCTGGCCCCAGGAGTTCCTTTCTTTTTAATGCTGAGCAGTATTTAAGTGTATGGAAAAAATTCCTTCCTCCATTCAACAACTAATAACATTCCAGTTGCTTTCAGATCTTGGTAATTAAGAATATGGCCACAATAAACATTCATGTTCAGATTTTGAGTGCACATAACTTTTTATTAACTTAGCTAATTATATTAGAGGGGGACTGCTGGGTCATACACAAAGCATATATTTCTCTTTAGAAGAATCTGCCAAATTGTTTTCCAGAGTGGCTTTAACATTTGTATCCCCTGCCCCAGCAATCCATGAGTTCCTGTTGTACTGCATTCTAAAGATCTTTTAATGTTATCGGTACTTATGGGTTTCATTTGTTTGTATTATTGTTTTGTCAGTTTAGTTATTGGAGCCAGTATGTAATGGTACTATATTATGCATTTGCTTTGTGTTTCTCTAATATTTTATGATGTTGAGTTTTATTCAAGTGATTATTGTCCATCCATACATCTCCATTAGTGAAATGCCTGTTCAAATGTTGTGACTATTTTTCACTCACTTTATTTTTGTATGGGGACTTTGTTGTTCATTATATATGCTAAACAACAGTGCTTTATTATCATATATGTGTTTTGTTCCTCACATGTGACTTTTATAATGCCTTTCAGAGCATAAAGATAAATGTGTTATCCATCAATTTTAATAAATTATATTTTGATGTTTCATGTATGAGATACTTGCCTAGCTGAAGGTCATAAATATCTTTTCCTATGTTTTCTGAAAGGTCTGTTGTTTAATGTGTTATATTTAACTCTATGATCTATGTAGGGCCAATTTTTTATGTGTAGAAAGAAATGGGTGAAAAGTTAATTTTTCTGTGTATAGAAACCAGTTATTTGGGCTGGTGTTGTGGTGCAGTAGTGTAAGCTGCCATCTGTGATGGCAACATCCCGTAGTGGAGTGCCCGTTCCCATCCCAGCTGTCCTGGTTCCAGTTGTGCGCACTCTCTCTCTCTTTCTCTTTTAAATATTTTATTTATTTATTTGACAGAGTTACAGATAGTGAGAGGGAGAAATAGAGAGAAAGTTCTTCCATCCTCTGGTTCACACCCAAATGGTCGCAATGGCCAGAACTGGGCTGATCTGAAGCCAAGAGCCAGGAGCTTCTTCCGAGTCTCTTACATGGGTACAGGGTTCCAAGCACTTGGGCCATCTTGCACTGCTTTCCTAGGCGACAACAGAGAGCTTGATCAGAAGTGGAGCAGCCAGGACTCGAGCTGGCGTCCATATGGATGCCATCGCTGCAGGTGGAGGATTAACCTGCTGAGCCGCAGCACTGGCCACATGCTCTCTTCTTTTTTTTTTTTTATAATTTCCAAAAAAATTTTGTTTATTTTATTTATTTGAAAGTCAGAGTTACACACAGAGGGAAGGAGGAGGTGGGGTGGGGATCTTCTATCAGCTGGTTCACTCGCCAAATGGCTGCAATGGCCAGAACTGAACTGTTCTGAAGCTAGGATCCAGGTGCTTCCCACAAGGTTGCAGGGGCCCAAGGACTTGGGCCATCCTCCACTGCTTTTCCAGGCTGTTTCAGAGAGCTGGATCAGAAGTGGAGCAACTGGTAATCAAACTTGTGCCCATATGGGATGCCAGCACTGCAGGCGGTGGCTTCACCTGCTACACCACAGCGCCTGCCCCATGTGCTCTTTTCTTTTTTTTCTTTCTTTTATTTAATGAATATAAATTTCCAAAGTACGACTCATGGGTTACAATGGCTTCCCCCCCCATACCGTCCCTCCCACCCACAACCCTCCCCTTTCCCACTCCCTCTCCCCTTCCATTCACATCAAGATTCATTTTCGATTATCTTAATATACAGAAGATCAGCTTAGTATACCTTAAGTAAGGATTTCAACAGTTTGCTCCCACACAGAAACATAAAGTGAAAAATAATAGATGATTTTTTTTAAATGATGATGAAATCAGATCAGACCTATTGTCATGTTTAATCCCAGTGAGAGTCAAGTTGGGAATTGATAATTTCTTTTCTTTCTTTTTTTTTTTTTTACAGAAGATCAGTTTAGTGTACATTAAGTAAAGATTTCAATCGTTTGCACCCCCATAGAAACACAAAGTGAAATATACTGTTTGAGTACTCGTTATAGCATTAAGCCTCAGTGTACAGCACATTAAGGACAGAGATCCTACATGAGGAGTAAGTGCACAGTGACTCCTGTTGTTGACTTTACAAATTGACACTCCTGTTTATGGCATCAGTAATCTCCCTATGCACCAGTCATGAGTTTCCAAGGCTATGGAAGCCCCTTGAGTTCTCCGACTCTTATCTTGTTTAGACAAGGTCATAGTCAAAGTGGAGGTTCTCTCCTCCCTTCAGAGAAAGGCACCTCCCTCTTTGAAGACCTGTTCTTTCCCCATGTGCTCTTTTCTAATACACCTAGGAAAACAGTGGAAGATAGCCCAAGCTTGTAGACCCCTGAAACCCAAGTGAGAAACCTAGTTGAAGTTCTGGGTCCCTGGCTATTTGCTGGTACAGCCCTGACCACATTTGGAGAATAATCCAGCAGATGGAGGATCTTTTTCTGTCTCTGTCTCTCCATATCTTTCTGTCCGTTTCTCTAAATAAAATAGATTTTTTATTTATTTATTTTTATTTTTATTTTTTTAAGAATAACTGTGTATTAATTACAGAATTAAACCAGTCATATTAAGTAGAACAGACAAAAAAAACTACTAAGAGGGATAATGTATTAAGTTGTTCATTAACAGTCAGGGCTATGCTGATCAAGTCACCATTTCTCATAGTGTCCATTTCACTTCAATAGATTTCCTTTTTGGTGTTCAGTCAGTTGTCACCGATCAAGGAGAACATATGGTATTTGTCCCTTTGGGACTGGCTTATTTCACTCAGCATGATATGTTCCAGATTCCTCCATTTTGTTGCAAATGACTGGATTTCGTTGTTTCTTACTGCGGTATAGTATTCTAAAGAGTACATATCCCATAATTTCTTTATCCAGTCTACCGTTGATGGGCATTTAGGTTGGTTCCAGGTCTTGGCTATTGTGAATTGAGCTGGAATAAACATTAGGGTGCAGACCGCTTTTTTGTTTGCCAATTTCAATTCCTTTGGGTGAATTCTAAGGAGTGGGATGGCTGGGTCGAACGGTAGGGTTATCTTCAGGTTTCTGAGGAATCTCCAAACTGACTTCCATAGTGGCTTGACCAGTTTGCATTCCCACCAACAGTAGGTTAGTGTCCCTTTTTCCCCACATCCTCGCCAGCATCTGTTGTTGGTAGATTTCTGTATGTGAGCCATTCTAACCGGGGTGAGGTGAAACCTCATTGTGGTTTTGATTTGCATTTCCCTGATTGCTAGTGATCTTGAACATTTTTTCATGTGTCTGTTGGCCATTTGGATTTCCTCTTTTGAAAAATGTCTATTGAGGTCCTTGGCCCATCTCTTAAGTGGGTGGTTGGTTTTGTTTTTGTGGAGTTTCTTGATCTCTTTGTAGATTCTGGTTATTAACCCTTTATCTATTGCATAGTTTGCAAATATTTTTTCCCATTCTGTCGGTTGTCTCTTCACTCTCCTGACTGTTTCTTTTGCAGTACAGAAACTTCTCAATTTGATGCAATCCCAATAGTTGATTTTGGCTTTGACTGCCTGTGCCTCCTGGGTCTTCTCCAGAAATTCTTTGCCTGTGCCAATATCTTGAAGGGTTTCTCCAATGTTCTCTAATAACCTGATGGTGTCAGGTCTTAGATTTAAGTCTTTAATCCATGTTGAGTGGATTTTTGTGTAAGGTGTAAGGTAGGGGTCTTGCTTCATGCTTCTGCACGTGGAAATCCAGTTTTCCCAGCACCATTTATTGAATAGACTGTCCTTGCTCCAGGAATTAGTTTTAGATCCTTGATCAAATATAAGTTGGCTGTAGATGTTTGGGTTGATTTCTGGTGTTTCAATTCTGTTCCATTGGTCTATCCATCTGTTTCTGTACCAGTACCATGCTGTTTTGATTACAACGGCCCTGTAGTATGTCCTGAAATCTGGTATTGTGATGCCTCCGGCTTTGTTTTTGTTGTACAAGATTGCTTTAGCTATTCGAGGTCTCTTGTGTCTCCATATGAATTTCAGAACCATTTTTTTCCAGATCTGAGAAGAAGGTCTTCGGTATCTTGATTGGTATTGCATTGAATCTATAAATTGCTAATGGGAGAATGGACATTTTGATGATGTTGATTCTTCCAGTCCATGAGCATGGAAGATTTTTCCATTTCTTGGTATCCTCTTCTATTTCTTTCTTTAAGGTTTTGTAATTTTCATCGTAGAGATCTTGAACATCCTTGGTTAAGGTTATTCCAAGGTATTTGATTGTTTTTGTAGCTATTGTGAATGGGATTGATCTTAGAAGTTCTTTGTCAGCCATGGCATTGCTTGTGTATACAAAGGCTGTTGATTTTTGTGCATTGATTTTATACCCTGCTCCTTTGCCAAAATCTTCTATGAGTTCTAATAGTCTCTTAGTAGAGTTCTTTGGGTCCCCTAAATAAAGAATCATGTCATCTGCAAAGAGGGATAGTTTGAGTTCTTCCTTCCCAATTTGTATCCCTTTAATTTCTTTTTCTTGCCTAATAGCTCTGGCTAGATCCTCCAGAACTATATTGAATAGCAGTGGTGAGAGTGGACATCCCTGTCTGGTACCAGATCTCAGTGGAAATGCTTCCAACTTTTCCCCATTCAATAGGATGTTGGCTGTGGGTTTTTCATAGATTGCTTTGATTGTATTGAGGAATGTTCCTTCCAAACCCAGTTTGCTTAGAGTTTTCATCATGAACGGGTGTTGTATTTTATCAAATGCTTTCTCGGCATCTATTGAGAGAATCATATGGTTTTTCTTCTGCAGTCTGTTAATGTGGTGTATCACATTGATTGTCTTGCGCACATTAAACCATCCCTGCATACCAGGGATAAATCCCACTTGGTCTGGGTGGATGATCTTTCTGATGTGTTGTTGCATTCTATTGGCGAGCATTTTATTGAGGATTTTTGCATCTATGTTCATCAGGGATATTGGTCTGTAATTCTCTTTCAATGCTGCATCTTTCTCTGGCTTAGGAATTAAGGTGATGCTGGCTTCATAGAAAGAATTTGGGAGGATTCCCTCTTTTTCGATTGTTCTGAATAGTTTGGGAAGAATTGGAGTCAGTTCTTCTTTAAATGTCTGGTAGAATTCAGCAGTGAATCCATCTGGTCCTGGGCTTTTCTTTGTTGGGAGGGCCTTTATTACTGTTTCAATTTCTGTCTCAGTTATGGGTCTGTTTAGGTTTTCGATGTCTTCCTGGTTCAATTTAGGTAGGTTGCATGTGTCTAGGAATCTATCCATTTCTGATAGGTTTCCCTGTTTGCTGGCATACAAGTCCTGGTAGTAATTTCTGATGATTCTTTTTATTTCTGTGGTGTCTGTTGTTACATTTCCTTTTCCATCTCTGATTTTATTGATTTGGGTCTTTTCTTTTTTTAGTTAGTTGGGCCAATGGGGTGTCAATTTTGTTTATTTTTTCAAAAAACCAGCTCCTCGTTTGGCTGATTTTTTGGAATTTTTTTTTATTCAATCCTGTTGATTTCTTCTCTGATTTTAATTATTTCTCTTCTCCTACTAGATTTGGGTCTGGTTTGCTGTAGGTTTTCTAGATCCTTGAGGTGAATAGAAAGCTCATCTATTTGGTGCCTTTCCAATTTCTTGATGTAGGCACCTATTGATATAAACTTTCCTCTTAACACTGCTTTTGCTGTGTCCCATAAGTTTTGGTATGTTGTGCTGTTATCCTCATTTACTTCCAGAAATGTTTTGATTTCTCTTTTAATTTCTTCTATGACCCATTGTTCATTCAGGAGCATGTTGTTCAATCTCCATGTGTTTCTGTATGCTCTAGGGATTCCTGAGTTGCTAATTTCCAACTTCATTCCTTTATGGTCTGAGAAGCTGCATGGTATGATTCTAATTCTTTTGAATTTGCTGAGACTTGCTTTATGGCCTAGTATGTGGTCAATCCTAGAGAAGGTTCCATGTACTGCTGAGAAGAATGTAAAATCTTTAGCTGTAGGATTGAAAGTTCTGTATATATCTGTTAGATCCATTTGGGCTATAGTGTCGTTTAAATCTACTGTATCCTTGTTGAGCTTCTGTCCTGTTGATCTGTCTATTTCTGAGAGTGGAGTATTGAAGTCCCCCAGTACTATTGTATTGGGGTCTAAGTCTCCCTTTAAGTCCCTTAACAAATCTTTTAGATAAACTGGTGCCCTGTAGTTAGGTGCATATACATTGATAATTGTTATATCTTCCTGTTGAATTGATCCCTTATCATTATATAGTGTCCCTCTTTGTCTCTCTTAACAGTTTTTGTGGTAAAGTTTATGTTGTCCGATATTAAGATGGCTACATCCGCTCTTTTATCATTTCTGTTGGCATGGTATATCTTTTTCCAGCCTTTCACTTTCAGTCTGTATGGATCTTTGTTGGAAAGATGTGTTTCTTGTAAGCAGCAAATAGATGGGTTTTGTTTTTTAACCCAATCAGCCAAACGGTGTCTTTTAACTGGACAGTTCAGGCCATTCACGTTCAATGTGACTAATGATAAGTGGTAACTTTGCCCTGCCATTTGCCAAAGATAAGTTCTAATATATGCTTTGAATTCCCTGTGATCTTTTGCTGTGAGCTTTCCTTCCTTTATCTTCTTTAATATTGATGTCCGTGTTTCTGTGTTTCTGTGTGTAACACATCTTTAAGCATCTTTAGCAGGGCTGGACGAGTGGCGACAAATTCTTTCAATTTCTGTTTGCTATGAAAAGTCTTTATTTCACCTTCATTCACAAATGATAGCTTTGCAGGATATAATATTCTGGGCTGGCAGTTTTTCTCTCTTAGTACCTGGGCTATATCTCGCCATTCCCTCCTAGCTTGTAGGGTTTCTGATGAGAAGTCAGCTGTGAGTCTGATTGGAGATCCTCTGAGAGTAATCTGACGTTTCTCTCTTGCACATTTTCGGATCTTTTCTTTACGTTTCACTGTGGTGAATTTAATTACAACGTGTCGTGGTGAGGATCTCTTTTGGTCGTGTTTATTAGGGGTTCTGTGAGCTTCCTGTACTAGGATTTCTCTGTCCTTCTCCAAACCTGGGAAATTTTCTGCTAATATCTCACTAAAAAGGCCTTCTAATCCTTTCTCCCTCTCCATGCCTTCAGGAACTCCTAGAACCTGAATGTTGGGTTTTTTAATAGTATCCTGAAGATTCCTGACAATATGTTTTAGATTTCTAATTTCCTCTTCTTTTCTTTGGTGTGACTGTATCCTTTCCTTTTCTCTGTCTTCTAAGTCTGATATTCTCTCTTCTGCTTCACCCATTCTGTTTGTAAGGCTCTCTATTGTGTTTTTCATTTGATCTATTGAATTCTTCACTTCATTATGATTTCTCGTCACTATCACAGTTTCCTGTTGTACTAGTTGTTTCGTTTCATTTTGATTCCTCCTTAATATTTCATTTTCACAAGAGAGGTTTTCTATCTTGTCCATTAAGGATTTCTGTAGTTCAAGAATTTGTTTTTGAGAACTTCTTAATGTTCTTATCAATTTTTTGAGATCTGCTTCTTGCATTTCTTCTATCTCAACATCTTCATAATCTTGAATTGGGGTGTCTTTTTCATTTGGGGGCGTCATGGTGACTTCCTTGTTTTTATTACCTCGGTTTTTGCGTTTGTTATTTGGCATATTGGAGATATTTGGTTTCTTCACTGTGGTGCTTTTTCTTGTTATACTATGACTCTAGATTAAGTGGACTATCTGTTTTTGATGGAGCCTTAGCGGCTTGAGATGGGTGTGGCCTGAGAGCTCTGTTTGGTGTGCCAAAGGTGACACTCCCAGGTTAGGCGTGGTAGATCTCTCTCTTTCTTTTTTTGATTCAAAAGGTAAGTAATTCCGTACAGCTGAACGAAGTTGGAGGTAGTTATTAGGCAAATGATATACCCACAGGAGCTAGAGATTGGAAGCTCTTTCCCAAGGACCACACAGGGAATCTGTTCAGCCCTCAGAGTGGGCTCAAATTCTCCTTCAGTCTCCCACTGGGTTGCCAAAGTTACGGAATTGTAGCGTCTCTGGAGAGTACTGACGTGAATTCCATGAGTTCTCTCCCCCACCGTCTCTTTTTTCACAGTCTCAGTTCAGTAGCACCACAAATTTACTAGGTCCTAATCTCCTGTTAATTTGCCCCGCCCAGAGTCAGGTTTTTCTGCTAGGCTCAGGGCCGGTGCAGACCTGAGGTCGCTCTGCTTATGACGTATGTCCAAGATGGCGCCTGCTCTTTGTCGTGCTCGCCCTTGAGAGGTGAGCGGAGAGAGAGAAACCCGTGTCCGTACCAGTCACCTTTTTTTTTTTCTCTCTCTCTCTCTCTTCCAGTTAGCCTGGTGAACTTTTTCCCCCCGGGGGTCGTTCCCTCTAGTCTCCTCTCTCCGTTTGCCTGCCGGTGTCTCGGGCTATTGAGGTTCGGCTCACCTCGCGTTCCAGCGTTGGTGTGTTGAATCTGCCACTGGTGTCCTGAACTGTGGGCTCCCACGCTCTCCATGCAGGTGCACTGTGAATCACGCATTCCCAAAGAGTTTCTTCTGCTGTTTCCTCCCCTACTCTTCCTTGAACCTGCAGTATCTCCACTTTTATTAAACTATCTCTCCCCGGACTATCAGTGTGCTCCCTTCCTATTCTGCCATCTTGCCTCCTCCAGAATACATCAAATAGATTTTTTTTAAATGAAGCCAATTGTAGGACAGTTTTTTGAAAAGTTATTCTTCCTCCATTATCTTTCCTTCTTGATATAATATCAATTTATCACATCTGTGAGCAATTCTGCACTCTGTTTCAGTCTGGTGATGTTTTGCCATTACCGCACTGTCCCAATTACTGTACGATATGATTAGTTTTGGTATCATGTAGTGTGAGTTCTGTTTCATTTTCCTTTCTATATAATTGTGGGCATCAGCCATATTGAAGTAGGTTGAAGAGTCAATGATCTCCTGATAAGTTGAGATAAATTTGCTTTGAAAGCCACAAGATAAATGTGTTTATAGCTGCAGAAGGATACATTCCTCTCAGCCTGGGGGAATGACCCAATATATAAAGGAGAGAGTAATTGTTCAGGACAGAGAATTGATCGTTCCATGAGCACAGTACCTGAGAAGATGGCAGGCATGCCATCTGGAACAGAGATAAGGGTGCTCTTTCTAGTTTGGAACTTAGGTAGTGGAGGAATGGCAGAAAATGGCAAAGCAGGCACCAGGAAAACTGGGTATTGGAAGCTCTGCAAAGCCCCAGCCTCTGATAATCTACACTATCCTCTCAGCTTCCGTGAGATTAACATTTTTTTTGGATTCCATGTAGCAATGAGATGATGTGAAACTTGTTTGTCTGAGCTTGGTTTATTTCAGTTAACACAGTGACCTCTAGTTCCGTCCATGCTTTTCAAGTAATAAAATTTTATCCTTTCATGGTTGAGTAATATTCTGTTGTGTATATGTACCTCATTTTCTTTATTCATTGGTGAATGGACACCTAGGTTGTTTCCATTTCTTGCCTATTATAAATAATGCTGTAACAAAAATGGAGGTGCAGATGTCTCTTAAACTGATTGTTTTCATTTCCCTTTGATATATACCCAGGAGCAGGATTGCTGGATCATATTTTGTTCTATTATGAGGTTTTTGAAGACTACATAAACTGTTTTCCACAGTGGCTGTACTGATTTACTTTCCCATCAAAGTTTACAAGTGTTGCCTTTTCTTCACATCTTTACCAGTACTTTTTGGCTTTTTCTCAATGGCCAGTCTGAGTGGAGTGAAGTGATAGCTTTTTTGCAGTTTTGTCATGCATTGCCCTGATGATTAGTGATGGTCAACATTTTCCCAGAACCTGTTGTCCATTTCTATTTCTTTAGAGAAATGTCTATACAGATGTACTGCCTGTTTTTTAATTGTATTATTTGCCTTTTTTTGCTATTGAGTTTTCTGAGTCCTAACGTATTCTAGATATTAACCTCTTGCCAGATATTTAGTTTGCAAATATTTTCTCCTGTTCTGCAGGCTGTTTTTTCTTCTGTTGTTTCCTTTGCTTACAGAAGCATTTTTCTTTCATGAAATCCTGTTTATCTTCTTGTGCTTCTGTCTCCTCTGCTTTGGAATCTGTTCCAAACAGCCATTACCTATCCTAATGTCCTGAACAGGCTCTATATTTTCTCTAGCAGTTTCAGTGTTTCATATCTTATATTCAGATCTTTAATACATACTGAGTTGATTTTTTTATGTGCTGAGAAATAGTGCACTTCTTATATTCTTCTGCATATTGACACCAAGTTTTCTTAGTAGCATTTCTTGAAACTGTCTCTTCTCCAGTGCGTGTTCTCAGCACCTCTGTCAGAGATCAGATGACTGTAGAAGTGTGGGCATACTTCTAGGTTTTCAGTTCTGTTCCACCGGTCTATGTGTGTGTACTTATGCCAATCCTATGCCTTTTTTTTTACAAGTATAGATTTGTAGTATATTTTCCTATCAGGTAGCATAATGTTCTGTGCTTTGCTCTTTTTTGCTCCAAATTGCTTTGGCTTTTGGGGACTTTTATTTTTCTCCATTCAAATTTTGATAGATTCTTTTCTAGTTCTGTGGAAAATATCCCTGGCATCTTTGTATGAATTGCATTGAATCTGTTTTATTGATAGTCTTTCAATATGTACACATTATAATTTTTTCCTATTTTTTGTGGTATCTTCAATTTCCTTAATGAATGATTTGTGGTTTTCATTGTAGGTGTCTTTCATCTTTCATATTTTTCTTAGATATGTTTTTTGAGCTTTTGCAGATGGGATTGTTCTCTTGACTTCCTTTTCCATGTAGTTGATTATTGGTATATAACAGTGTAATTGTTTATTGTATGTTGCTTTTGTTGTCTACTGTTTTGCTGAAATGTTATTATTAGCACTAATAGGTTTTTGGTGGAGGCTTTGGGATTTTCTATAGATAAAATCATGGAACCTGCAAACTGTAACAGCTGGCTTTCTGCTTTCCCGGTTGGATGTTCTTTACTTGTTTTTCTTTGCAAAATTACTCAGGCGTTGCATTCAAGTATTCTGTTGGCTACACGCGGTAAAAGTGGGCCTCATTGTCTTAATCCAGACCTTAGAGAGAAATCCTTCAGTCTTTCACCATTCCGTATGCTGTTAGTTATTGGCTTGTTATCTTTGGCCTATATCATGTTCAGGCATGTTGCTTCTACACAGAATTTGTTGAGAGTTTTTATGATGAATAGATGATTGTATCAAATGCTTTTTTCTGCATTTATTAAGATGATTCTATGACTTTTGTCCTTCATTTTGTTGATGTGGTGTATGTCACCTACTGACTTGTGTAGGTGGAAACATTTTCGCATCCCTTGGATGAATCCCACTTGGTCATAGTGAATAATTTTTCTAATGGGCTGTTGAATTCAACTTTCTAGTATTTTGTAGAGGATTTTGACAGCTACATTCGCCAAAGATATTGGCCAGTAGCTTTCTTTTTGACTTTGCGTCCAAGTCTGGTTTGGTATCAGGGTAAGGCTGGTCTCATAGAATAAGATTGGAAGAATTCCTTCCCCCAATGAGTGGAACAATTTAAAAGGAATTGGTGTTAGTTCCCTTTAAATTTTTGGTACCCTTCAGAAGCAAAGTCATCTCTTTTTAGTCTTGTATAAGTGAGAGACATTTTATCAATGAGTTAGTCTTGCTATTCAATTTTGTCTGTTTTATATTATACATTTTAAATTATTAAATCTATTTAAGATGTCTATGTCAAGGGATTTTTCCATGTCTTATAAGTTATCAATTTTTTGCCATATAAGTGCTCAGAATAATCTCTAAGAATCAGTTGTAATGTGTCAGTTTTATCTCTGTTTTTACTTATTTGAGTTTTTCCTCTTCTTATTTTGTCTAGCTAAGGGCTTATCAACTTAGTGTCTTTTCAAAGAAGTATGCATTTGCAAAGTTTTGTTGCTTATTGATCACTAATTTTATTGCATTGTGGTCATAAAAGTAATCAATATGATTTCTCATTTTTTGGATTAGTTTGAACTTGATTTCTGACCTACCATATGATGTATCCTGGAAAATGTTGCACTGCTGTTGGGAAGACTGTGTATTCTTCAGCTGACAGAAGGAATGTTCTTTAACTGTTTATTATGACCAATTTTTCAAGGTTACTGTTTAATTTTGCTTCTGTGTTGGCTTTCTCTTTGGATGATTGGTCCTTTGTTTTTAAATTCCCTACTATAGTATAATTGAGTCTCTGTCTCTCCCTTGAGGTATATTAATATTTGTCTCAAATAGTTGTTTATTCTGATACTGAGCAAATTTATATTTATGATTTTATTTCTCTTGGCTAAATTTTACCACTAATCACCCTGTAATGATCCTCTTCTTCTCATTTTTCTATTTTTGACTTAAAATCTATTTTATCTGTTATAAGTATGGCTACTCTTGTTTCCTTTAAGAATCCATTTGCACGGAATATCTTATTCCATTCTTTGAATATATGAGTGTCCTTGGAAATGCAGTGAGTTTGTTGTAATTACCATATAGCGATATCTTGGTTTTTGTTTTAACCCATTCATTCAATGCCTTTTAATTGGGGAATACTGTACATTTAATTTTAAGATAAATACTGATAGGAAAACTCTTAGGGCTACCTTTTTGACACTCATTTTTAAGCTTAATATATTGCCTTTCTACAATGCTGGTGTTTTTTGTGGATGAGTATTTTTCTCTAGTAGTGTGTTGACGGCTTGTTTATTTTTTTGGTAAGTCTGTTTTATTTTTCTTTGTAGTTACCACAAGACTTGCAAGTTATTTTTTCATCATCAAAAGCTATTTTCAAATGATATAAACACTACATGGATAACAAAGATAGGAAACAAAACATAAACTAACTAACTAAATAATGCTATTAAGGAACTGAACACTTGCTCTGCATTATTCACTTCAATTTTAATTTTATTACCCATTCTATTTCTTCATTCCATACCTATTAATGTATTAAATATTTATTTTTATTCTTTGATTTCAAATCTTCATATTAATGTTTATGCACAATATTTGCTGTATTAGAGAATTTTGAATTTAAAGCTACACTTACCAATGAGTTTTCTAGATTCTATTATTTTTTTCTTCATCATTTGTCTTTTTTCCTTCAATTTGAAGAACTCTGTACCTTTAGCAGTACTTGTAAGGCAGGTCTGTTGGTGATAAATTCTCTTAGCTTTTATTTTTCTGCAATGTGTTTATCTTTCTTTCATATCTAAATGATGGCTTTGTTATGTACAATGTTTTTAGTTAGCAATTTTCTCCATAAGAAATAAAAAAAATCTCATCCCAATTTCTCATGGCATTCAGGCTTTTTGCCAAGAAGTGTGCTGTCAGTTGCACTGGGACATCTTTATTTGTTATTTGCTTCTTTTTCCCTTGTATCCATAAGCATTCTCTTGCTGCTGGTGTGGTACAGTGGTTAAGCCACAGCCTGCAGCATTGGTGTCCTCTATTAGAGTGCTGGTCCAAGTACTGGCAGCTCCATTTTCCATCCAGGTGCCTGCTTATGCACCTGGGAAAGCATCAGAATATGCACCTGGGAAAGCATCAGAATATGGTTCAAGTAATTGGGGCTATGAACCCATGTGGGAGATCTGGATGGATTTGCAGGCTCCTAGCTTCAGCCTAGCCCATCCCCTGCCATTTTGTCCATTTTGAGAGTGAACCAGCAAATGGGTAATCTGTCTCTCTGTCTCTCCCTCTCTCTCTGTACCTGAGACTTTCAAATAAAATTTCTCCATCATTAACCTTGGAGACCTTGATTATAATATGTATTGCAGTACGTTCAGTTGAGTTGAAACTGGTGATGTTTGACCACTCTGTACTGGAGGGTTTTATGTCTCACTTTATTTAAAGTTTTCTATGATTATCTCTTTGCCTGTTATTTCTACTCTTTGGCATTCTGGTCTTTCATGAACTTCAATACTTCATATGTTTTATCTTTTAATGCTGTCCCAAACTGCCTGTAAGCTCTCTTTGTTACTCCTGGGTATATTCTTTTTTCTCCTCCAACTATGTATTTTCAAAAAACTTGTCTTGAAGCAAATTGGTTTCTTTGTTTCATTTATTATTCTATTTCTAAGGATTCATTTATATTTATTTGAAAGGCAGAGTGACCGGGGTAGGAAGACAGGGAGAGATGAGGTAGAGGTAGAAAGACGTTAGAGTTAGAGGTAGAGGTAGAGGTAGAGGCAGAGGCAGGGGCAGAGGCAGAGGTCCAGGTCCAGGTCCAGGTCCAGGTCCAGGTCCAGGTAGAGAGACCCATCTGCTGTTTCAGTCCACATATATCACAACAGCAAGAACTGGCCCAGGCTGAAGCTTGGAGCCTATTACACCATGTAAGGCTCCCACGTGAGTGGCAGGGACACAAGTGCTTGTACAATCATTCACAGCAGGGCAGCCAAGACTCAAACCAGGGTCTGTTATGGAATCCCACTGTCACAGGCGGTGGCTTAACTTGATGTGCCGCAATGCTGGCCCCACCTAGTACATTTTTCAGCACATGAATTTATTTCATTTTTCAAGTTATTTCCATCTATGTTGATGTAGTAAATATTTTTTCTGTGGTGTTTTAAAGTTCATTGAGTTTCAATAAAATAGCTATTCCAAATCCTGAATTCAAAAATTTGCAGATCTCAATTGCTACCTCCCTTGATTCTGGTACTCATTTTGTTCTTTTTTAAAAAAGATTTATTTATTTATTTGAAAGATAGAACTACAAAGAGGCAAAGGCAGAGAGAGAGGTATTCCATCAGCTGGTTCAACCCCAAATGGCCGACTTGGTGGCACTGGCCCGATCCCAAGCCAGGAGCCAGGAGCTTCTTCTGGGTCTCCCACATGTGTGCAGGGGTCCAAGCAATTGGGCCATTCTCTACTGTTTTCTCAGGCCATAGCCGAGATCTGGATCGAAAGTGGAGTAGCCAGGCATTGAACTGAGTTGAACTGGTGCCCATATGGGACCCTGGCACTGTAGATGGTGGCTTTTCCCACTATGCCACAATGCCAGCCCCTCATTTTGTTCTTTAGGTAAGGTCATCATTCCTAAGAGTTCTGGATACTGGTTGGCACATGACATCATTTGCACATGGCAGGATTAGGTGTTTTTCCCACTCTTGATATTCTGCCATTATTTCTGTCTGATCTTCCAGAAATTCTATGTGTTGTTCTTATTTTCTCTGATCCTGTGCACTCTCCTGCTATTTCAGCTGAGTTGGCTCCTATGTCAATATTTGCCACATGTTTCATGTGAGTTTTCTGCCACTTTTACAGACTTAAGATGATTCCCCAAGCTCAAATGTACTAAATCCTGGTTGGTGCATTGTTCATAATGAACTAGGGAAATGTCTGAGAAGGGGTAGTCTGTCCCTCCACATCCCTTCCTGGAACTGGATTGACCCAGATGCATGGTCCTTTAGTCACCCATTCCATAATATAAATGCTAGTTTATATCCAGAGCCCACAGACCCCTGAGACTAGTGCAGCACGTGGCTAGGAATACAACCTACCCTGCTGTGGTCTGTCTGGTGACAAAGGAGACACACAGACTGAGGTGCTACCCAGTAGCCTTAGGTGATAATAACTGGCATATAGTTTGATCAATGGTGGCCAAAGGACATCTCCTAACACTACAACCAAAAAGGAATATGATTCAAATAAATAGAGGGAGAGAGGGAGAGGGAGAGGGAGAGGGAGAGGGAGAGGGAGAGGGAGAGGGAGAGGGGGAGGGAGGAAGAGAGAGAGAGAGATATTCTTCAGCAAGGTAGTCACCCTGGCAAGGAAGCAATAGATCTCAGAGGAGCATTTATTCAGCATTAATCAAATATTTCTGGACTCTCTCTCTCTCTCTCACTGTCTAACTCTGCCTATCAAGAGAGAGAGAGAGAGACAGAAAGCGCTTCCTTCCATTGGTTCACCCCCCAAATGGCTGCTACTGTCGGCACGCTGCGGCTGGTGTGCCGTGCCGCCCCAATCCGAAGCCAGGAGCCAGGTGCTTCTCCTGGTCTCCCATGGGGTGCAGGGCCCAAGCACTTGGGCCATCCTCCACTGTTTCCCGGGCCACAGCAGAGAGCTGGACTGGAAGAGGAGCAACCGGGACAGAACCGGCGCCCCAACTGGGACTAGAACTCGGGGTGCTGGTGCCGCAGGTGGAAGATTAGCCTAGTGAGCCACGGCGCCGGCCTATGGAAACTCTCTTAAGGAGTATCAGTTATTCTCAGATTAGCTGGCAGTATGACAATGAACTGGGGAGCAATGGAATGTCAGTTAATGAACAAATAAATCCATATTATATGTGATAACAAAATAATCTAGATTCTAAACTATAAAGTAGCCACTTCAGTATTTAAAAGATTTTATCATTTATTTATTTGAGAAGGAAAATTACAGAGAGAGGGAGAGACAGAGAGAAAATCTTCCATCTGCTGTTTCACTCCGCAAATGGCCACAATGGCCAGAGCTGGGCAGATGCAAAGCAAGGAGATCCAAGATTTTTCCAGGACTCATTTGGGGGTGTAGGAGTCCAAGCACGTGGGACATCTTCCACTGATTTCTCATGCCATAAGCAGAGAGCTGAATTGGAAGAGTAGTAACCAGGACAGAAGTCAGCCCATAAAGTACCTACTTGAAACAAATAATCAGGTCATGCTTCTTTTAGAAATTAAGAATGGAGCAGAACCCCTAAAATTGAGAAGGAGATTGCTATATCATGGCAAAATGGAAGAAAGCAATCAAAAAGAGAGGGTAGCATGAGTAGGAATACTGATTAAACTACTTAAAGAAAGAGAGGATTTAGCAAAGCATATAATGAGATGTATATTCTAAGCGTTGTTTTCACAAATATAAAAGTCAAAAATTAACATGAAAGGAGAGAACGGAGACAGCATAAAGGAAATTGGGAGGAAGCCAGAGGGAGGAGTGTAGGTTTTGCAAAGCAGTGAATAGCTGAATGAAAGCATCTAGAGATGCAGTATGAAGAAACTAAGTGCGATCCTAGGATTAGGCAATGTGAGGGCCATTGGTATTTTTGTTCATTTCTTTTTACAATTCATTGTAATTTAATTACATATATTTAGCATATATATAAAAATTATATTATGCTTTACAATTATTGTATTTTTTGCTTAAATTCTTAATTTACTTTTAGAATTTCATGTCTCACAGGAGACAATATGTGTAATTGCCAGTGTTGACTTTTTTCAATGGATTTCAATTCAAATATTTCTATTAATTTTTACAAACTATTTGACTTTTTAAATTTTTGATCAACAAGCTAAACTTTTTATGGGGTACAGAGAAATATTTCAACACATGCCACAGTATATACTAATCAAACCAGGCAATGAGCTATGTTTTATCTTTTTGTTGTATTCAGAGTTGACTGTCTTCTCACTTGCAGGAATTACATGGAATTTAGTACAATATTGGGAACTATAGATTCCCCATAGTACTGTGGAACAGAATTTGTTTCTTCTATCTGAGTGTAATTGGTACCCATTTTTGACACTACCTCTACACTGCAGGGTCTTAGTCCACCTGTACAAGGATGGACTGGGTCCGAGGAAAGGTAAGTGCACCACTCGCCCATTCCCCAGCCTTCCGATCCGGAGGCAATCAGACGCAGGGGGGAGTCAAGTCTAGCAAGAACTTGTTTATTTCACACGTAACAGAGCCTTTTATAGCACAAAACTGCAGAGTCATTGGGGCAGGGCTAAGGACCAACCAATCACTTAAACGGTCATTTTACGGGGCGATTTTTACAGGACTAGCCACATGTCTATACACTTGTTACTAGTTTTGTTACCTCCCCTGATGTTGCATGGCCAATTAGCTTTAGTGGTAAACAACTTTGGATTTCACCCACCTTACTTCCTCTGGGCACCATCTTTGAATTGCTTCGTGTAACTAATTTCCCCACATATACCCTGATGCTTCCAGGTCCCTAGTAATAACTATTCTAGGTTCATATCAAAAATTTTGTAGCTTCCACAAATGAGAGAATACAGGCAGTGTTTCCCTTAACTGATTTGGCTTATTTCACTGAACCTAGTGATCTCCAGTTCCATTCATTTTGCTGTGAATAGTGGCATTTTATTGTTTAGCCTAATAATATCCATTTTGTGTGTGTGTCTGTGTGTGTTTGAATAAAATTTTCTTTATCCATTCATCCATTAATTGGGAGTTAAGGTGACTCCATATCTTAGCTATTGTGAACAGTGCCACAATGAACACAGGGGTGTAGGTATTACTCTGACATGCTGATTCATTTCCTTCAGATGTATACCCAGGAATGAGATAGCTAGGCCACATGATAGATTTATTTTAGATTGTTGAGTAACACCCATATTGTGCTCCAGAGTGGGTAATTTGCATTCCCGTCAGTACTGTGTAAGATTCCCTTGTTATCACGTCCTCACCATCATGGGTTATTTTTGTGATTTTTTTTTTTTTGACAGGCAGAGTGGACAGTGAGAGAGAGACAGAGAGAAAGGTCTTCCTTTGCCGTTGGTTCACCCTCCAATGGCCGCCGCGGCCCGCGCGCTGCGGCCGGCGCACCGCGCTGATCCGATGGCAGGAGCCAGGAGCCAGGTGCTTTTCCTGGTCTCCCATGGGGTGCAGGACCCAAGCACCTGGGCCATCCTCCACTGCACTCCCTGGTCACAGCAGAGGGCTGGCCTGGAAGAGGGGCAACCGGGACAGAATCCGGCGCCCCGACTGGGACTAGAACCCGGTGTGCCGGCGCCGCTAGGCGGAGGATTAGCCTAGTGAGCTGCGGCGCCAGCCTTATTTTTGTGATTTTGATAATAGCAAATATACCTGAAGTCAGAGAGCACACGTATCCTCGATTTGCTTTTCCATGAAGGCTAATGATATGGAGCACTTTTCATGAAATTTCTAGCATTCACAATTTTTTCTTTTTTTTTTTTTTAGGTTTTTAAAACAACATTTATTTTAAAAATGTTAGTGAAGGAATTGTAGGAAACTAAAAAACACAAGAAGCTAGGAAAAACTTAAAAGAAATTTAGTTCAACATTCCCTTCTAGGTCTTGTGTGTGCACACACAACATCTACTTCATTGTGACTTAGATTATACACAATGTTTGCATTGTGGTTTTCACACTTCATGAAAATTTGATTCAGAATCCCAAAGCTGTATGAGTATTTTGATAGCCAAGAATGCACAACATCGACTCAATCTGTTAGGAAAAAAGGTACCTCTGACCTTCAGGAAGACAACATTTTTGTAAAAGGCAAAAATGGCAGCAGGTCTCTAAACAAACATCTGCTGAGTTATAATTAAGACACTGCTTTCCCCTAGTGCCAGGTTTAAAGGGACACACACAGCAGTGGTGCATTCTAATTATTGTGTTTCTGGGAAAATTCATGACCAGTTTGATAACATGGAGATATCAGCAAGAAGGGATATTTCCATTGCATCACTTTACGTACTCCTATAGCACAGTCAAAAGCACACACATCGAAGCTGTCTACAAAGCACAGATATGAACACACTCGCATGCCTCTCGTTATACACTTCTTTATGCCTCTGTGCTGCCAACCTGCTGAGTGGTTCTGACACACACTGCTCAGAGGTGACTTAACAATTCCAGGTTCAAGCTGGCCACTTCCGCCTGTGGGTAGTCCGTGTGTTTGCAATTTGTGCCAGGCTTGCAGATGCAGCGCAGCTCTTGAGGCCATAGCACCGAGAGCAGACGGACACAAAAAGCTCCCACCATACCCCATAGCTCCTCCTCAGTGGCAGGGGACGGGGAGATGGTTCTAGTCCATTAGCTTCCCCAGCCCCAGACCTTCCTTAGCCCAGAGACCTGGGCCTCCAGTTCTAGCCTTCCCGCTCTGTTCCCGAGCATCTGTAGAGCGTCTCCACACTGTTTCCTGTTTCCATGGGAGACCGTGGGGAGGAAGAAAAGCCACCCAGAGAAGGAACTCCGGGGTGGCTCACACACCTGAAGTGTGGGGGAGGAGGCCGGAAGTGAAGGGGCGGGGATTGGTGAGGAGGCAGGGCTCACTCACCGGAAGTGTGGGGGAGGAGGCCAGAAGCGAAGTGTTGGGGATTGGTGAGGAGTCCAGAAGACAGATGGTGAAGGCGGATTTTCACTCAGGGCTACCTGGGGGACTTTGGTGGAGGCACTCGGCTGTTTCATCTGGCTGAGACTCGGTCGTCATCAGCGAGCTGAGAACTCTGCATGAAGGTGTGAGTTTTCAGGAGGACAGTTTGCGGGCTGTGCTTGGGACGAGGGGTGGAGAGGCAGGGCTGGAGGTGGGCCTGGCCGCCAGGGCTTCTGCCCCTCTGCCCTCTGCCACCTCAGGACTAACCTGGCTGACGGGGCGGGAAGATGGATACCACTGCGAAGATTCCTAACCCTGTGAAGACCCTGCAGGAGGAGGCAGTGTGCGCCATCTGCCTCGATTACTTCACAGACCCTGTGTCCATCCGCTGTGGGCACAACTTCTGCCGAGTGTGTATAACTCAGTTGTGGTTCAGGCAGGATGAGGACGGAGAGGAGTTAGAATGGGAAGAGGAGGAGGGGGAGGAGGGGGAGGAGGGGGAGGAGGGGGAGGAGGAGGAAGAGGAAGACATTGAGGAGACTGTGGGGGCCAGTGTTGGATTGGAAACGCCCATTGTGGATGATGACTTGCAGCGTGCCATGGAGGAGGAGTTTGAGGGGCCCATTGGAAACAGGGAGTCCAACTGGGATTCCGTGTGGGGGGAGGAGGAGGAGGAAGAGGAAGATCAGGACGTAGTGGACATGCAGGAGGAGCACCTCAGTTGGGAGGATGAGGAGGAAGTTCTGGCAGAGGGTGAGGAAGAGGAGCTGGACCCCGCCGCCCCACTGTCTCCTCCTCCAGAGCTTCGGAGGTGCTTCACTTGCCCCCAGTGCCGAAAGAGTTTCCATCGGTGGAGCTTCCGCCCCAACCTGCAGCTGGCCAACATGGTGCAGGTGATTCGGCAGATGCACCCAAACCCTGCCCAAGGGAGCCATGTAAATGAGCAGGCCATGTGTCCCAAACACCAAGAAGCCCTGACGCTCTTCTGCAAGGTAGACGAAGAGGCCATCTGTGTGGTTTGCCGTGAATCTCGGAGGCACAAACAGCACAGTGTGGTGCCGGTGGAGGAGGTGGTGCAGGGGTACAAGGCCAAGTTGCAGGGGCATCTGGAACCCCTAAGGAAGCACCTGGGGGAGCTACAGGACATGAAAGCCGAGGAGGAGAGGCGGTTGGCAGAGCTAAACAGCCAGATGGATTTAGAGCTGGCAGGTGCAGCCTCCGAGTTTGGGCAGCTGACCGAGTTTTTGGAGGAAGAGCAGGCACATCTGCAGTGGCTCATCCAAGAGATGTACAAAGCAAAGATGGGAAGAGCTAGAGCCAATGTCAACCACTTCTCAGAGCAGTTTACCAAACTGAGTGGCCTGCTGGCTGAGGTCCAGGAGCGGAGCCAGCAGGGAGGCCTACTGCTTCTCCAGGAGACTCTCAAAAAGTGTCAAGAGGTATTGCAGCAGCCCCCAAAGATCTTTCCCCCTGAAATATCCCAACCCCTTGGTGATGACTTCAGGACAGACGCCATCGTGAGGAAAATGAGCCGAGTGTTCTGTAAGGATACAAGAGTGAACCTGAAGCCAGATCCTGATGCAGCTCCTCTGGCTCCGAATCTGTCCACCGATTCCTGTGATCCACCTGGTGGAGAGGCGGCAGGAGGTTTTTGACCATCCCTACACGTTCTCAGCCCTCAGCTGACTGTTGAGGCCAGGGGGCCAGAACATATGCTCTGAATGGCAGTATTGGTAGGTAAATGTGGGTAGTGGAGTGTTTATATGGTCGGCACTGCTTATGAATAGACACATCCTAAGGAAAAGATGGACTTGGAGAGGAACTTTGTGGACACTGTGGATGCGTACTTCTCATGTCATCATCCAAGCTAACGGCTTCAGTTGCCCAAGCAGCACATGCTACAGCAGCTAGTGGTGTGTGAGGATACCGCTGAGAACCATTATGGAGCACAGAGTTCAAGAGAGCAGACACTGCTGAGACCAGGTGAGAAACCACAGCACGTTGGAGTGTATCTGAACTGAGAGCCTGAGTGTGTGGGCTTCTACGACATGGAGACTCTAGCTCATCCGCACTCCTCATCTGACCTCCTAGCAAGGGTGTCTTCCATTCTTCCACATGCTTTGCAAAGTCACCTGCTCCAAGCTCTGCCCCTGATCAGTCACTCATCTGCCGGTGCCGCTGATGTCCTCTGCATGGTCGTGATGGAGGATGTTTCATAACTTTATATTATCAAGGCTCCTCCCACCATGTTACTGTCTTCCTTCTGACTCCTTCTTGAACCCAGGCCCCTGCTTCAGTCTTAGGAGCTGCAAGTAGAATTCTGGCCTCCATTTCAGCCTTCTCACCTACTGTGTCTGTCCACCATGGGATCCCTGATAATGACATCAGCTGTCTGTTTTTCCCAGTCTTTCTAGCCCAGTCCAGGCCTGGGGTCTGAGTTTGAGTAGGAGATGAGAGCAGACTGTAATTTCTTACCTTAACATCATTTTTCCCCAACCCCTGTTCAACTTCATGTCAATCCTGAGGCTCCCGGGTTTCCGCTACCATTGCAGCATCACGATTCCAACTCCAGTTTTTGGTGCAAAACTTTACTAAATGATTTGGAATCTGTTTTGAGGGAGCAAGCTGGGTGAAAGGATAGAGCTGGGTAAAAATCATTCATGCTTTCCTCTGGAAACTTTACTGATTCTATACTTTCCTTAAATCCCCAATTTCTTCCTGCATAGACCAAACAGAGCTTAGCTTCAGTAGCACATCTGGCATAACCCAGCAATTTATCTTCTCCCCCTTCCTTTGCCCAGCACTGTAATTTGGGAAGAAAGGTCATCCCATCCTACCCCTCCAGGTCTCACTACGAGACTCTTCTCTTCTGTTCATCAGACTCTTCTCTTCTGTTCATCGTAATTGCTTTTGTTACTTTCCAGCCTCTCTCTGCCTTTTAGTTCCTTCCATTTGTTCAGCCCTGCCCCTTAGAAATGCATGTAACATGTAGGTATTGAGTTGGCTGAAATTTTGTAACACCACACTGGCAATACACCTTTTGCAGTTACATCTGTCCCACCTCTTTTAATCCAGTGAACAACTACTGCTTGCCAAAGTTGCTTAAAATTTTCACACAATGTTTCCTATCACTTTGTGTACATTATTCACAAAATATTGAACTATCCTAATCTTCTTTAATACACACTAAGCGTTGGGTGCCTTCATTGTTGTGCATTGAGTTTAGCTGCCTTTTACAGGGCCAGCATCCCATATGAACACAAGTTCGAGTATTGGATGCTCTCCTTCTGAACCAGCTTCCTAATAAAATGGTTTAAGATCAAATGGACATATTTAGAAGATATCTTAGGCTATAACCATTTTTACCTGTGCTCCTGGGAAAGCACAGAAACTGTCCCAAGTCTTTGGGCCTCTGCACTCATGTAGGAGATCGAGATGAGTACCAGGCTCCTGGCTTTGTCCTGGCCCAGCCGTGGCTGTTGTGACCATCTGAGGAGTGAAAGAACAGATAGAAGATCTCTCTGTGTCTCTCCTTTTGTCTTTGTACCTCTGTCTTATAAATAAATGAATAAATCTTAAAATACACCAGACACTTGTATATATCTAGGAAGACTAGACATATACAGTTGGTCTTTAAAAAGGTCATGGAAACTGGATTTGAAAGATAAGTTATTTTGGTGCAAAAAGCCTGAAACCCATGTAGTTTTCCTTAGCATACATATTGCATAAAAATTATATGGGTTTCAAACTTTTTCTATCAAAGCAGACTTACCTTTTAGTTCCACTTTCCACGAACTTTTTGAAGTACCTCATATAAGAAGTTGTCCTCTGAGTACACAATATTGTGTAATAAAATTTGCCCATGTAACAATGGTTATATCCTGAAGTATCTTTTAAATATGACCATTTGATTTTGAACTATTCACTCTACTTCCTGACCTTGTAAATGTTAAATGTACACTGTTGATTCTGGAGACATGTAAACACTAATCAGATCCAAATATGGAAAATTTCTCTCTTTCGAAATACTTTTCTTGGCACTTGTACAGTTCATCCCCTTTCCTCATTCCAAATCCCTAGGAATCACTAATACACTTTCTGTTTATAAATTTGTATTCCCCAAATAACTTACATTAGACAGTAAAGTGTTTGGTTCTTTATGTTTGGTTTCTTTCACTTAGCATATCAGTTTTGTGAGCTGTACAAGCATTGGTAATTTGTTGCTTTTCATTATTGAGTTGTGTTGCTTTACATGAATATACTTTAGTTTGTTTATCCTTTAGCAGCTGTTAAACGATTTGGTTATGTTCAACTTTGTCTGTTACAAAGGAAGTGCCTGTGAACATTTCAGTAGAAGCTTTCATTGATGCATAAGTTCTTATTTCTCTTGAAAGTCTCTAGAATTCTATAGGAGTAAGACTACTGAGTCATATTGTAAATGTTTCTTTCTTGGAAAAGGTGTGTAACTTTTAATGAAAAGTCAGTATACAATGTTGCAATCTCAGAACCAAGATGTGAAGGTTCCAGACCCAATCTGCAAATATTTTGTTCCAGTAAATGTACTTTCTTTTCATCTGCCTACTATCTTTTAAAGAGGAACGCTTTT
Source organism: Oryctolagus cuniculus (assembly GCF_051225735.1). Lineage (NCBI taxonomy): Eukaryota > Metazoa > Chordata > Mammalia > Lagomorpha > Leporidae > Oryctolagus > Oryctolagus cuniculus. Next base: position 36,469,929 of record NC_142888.1, on the reverse strand, counting down.
TGATTTAGTAAACTTAATTTGTGAATTTTCCAATTCATAGTTTCTGATTTTTGAATCCTAAGAAATGTTTATGTAAACCAGTGCAGTAGATTCTCTGACATTTCTTTACAGAAGTTTTACTACATGGGAATCTTACATTTATGTGTATGATGCATTCGGTTTTCATTTCTATAGGGTGTGAAATACAATATCGGAGGTTCATTTGTTTGCATGCTGACGTCTTACAATTTAAACACTCATCCTTCAATAAAATACCTTTTCCTACTGAATTATCTTGATTTCTTACTATAAAAATCAACATAAATATGTTCGTCTCAATTTGAACTCTGATTTCTTTACCTGTGCTCATAACGCAATGACTTGACTACCATAGCTTTAAACAACCTTGAAAAATCTTATGTGCTTTTTATATTTTATGCATTTTTGGATATTATACTCTCTCTGTTTTTATATAAGAAATTTTAACAGAAACATCAATTTTTTTTAAACAGAAAGATGCAAGGATTTTCATTGGGATTACACTGAATCTGTAGACACTTTGGTTGAAACTGGGACATATTCACAATGTATTTTTAAATAATTATTTATTTACATTGAAGGAGTTACAAGAGAGAGGGAGAAACAGAGAGAAACAGAGATGTTCCATCTGCTAGTTCTCTCCCTGGTTGGCACAAGTGCCAGTGCTGGGCCAGGCCGAAGCCTGAAGCTTCATCTATGTCTTCCACATGGATGATAGGGGCCTAAGCACTTGGGACATACTCTGGTGCATTTCCCATTTGATTAGCAGGGAGCAGTATTGGAAGTGGAGCAGCTGGGGCATGAGATGGTGTACATACAGGATGCCAGTATGGCAGGTGGTGGGTTTATCCACCACACTACAAAGTCACCCCCCATGTTCACAATTTTGAATCTTAAAATCCACTAATGTGGTATATCACTCATCTGTTATTGCCTGTTCTAATTTTTTTCTGTAATGGTTTTTGGCTTTTTTTGTACAGGTTTGCAGGAACTTTGTTAATTATTTATCACTAATGTGACATGGCTTTTTGGTGCTATAGTAAGGGATACTCTTTTCACCTTCAATTTTCAGTTGATTGTTGCTGGTATATAAAAACAGCATAGACATCTTGTATTGTACTTTGCTATACTTCCATTTATGTTAATGGAATTAGGTATATCTCATTTGGCTACAATGCTTTAAATTTTTTGTGTATACTTATTGTCGAAGTGCTATTTCACTACAGATTTGGTGTCAAAATAGTTTACATTTACAGCTACTATCTTGTTTTATTTTGTTTCTTATCACATCCAGTTTTATTCATTTTTCCTATTTCCTCTTACACTATTTTAATCTGCATGGCTTATTTTCATATCTTTGTTTTTAGCAGTTGCTATAAGAATGAGAATATAATTAACTCACACATAGACACAAATAACACTACACCACATGTTCTGAGTAACAACTTTGTTTCCTTTCCTTCCTTGCATTTTTAAAAATTGCATATAAGGAAAGGATTTTTATTTATCCACAATTTTAGCATTTGCAGGACAATTCAATTATATTCATGGATCCAAATTTCCTTCGTTAATCTAGTAATCTGTTGAATTGCAGTGGTAAACTTCTATGTTTAAAACGACTTTGTAATCCTGGCACTGGAGGGTACTGGTTTTGGTCATGACAGTCTGATCACTTCTGAATAAACTTTCTTAACAATTTGTTTAGGATTTTAATAAATACCCTCACGAGTGACATTAGCTTCAACACTTAGTTCATAAATTATCTTTGATGGACTTGGGATCAAGGTCACACTAGGTAAATAAAATGAATTGGAATATAAAAACTGTTCCTTGGGCCTGAAATCTTTGAAAGGTGTGAGTAATGTGGGACCTGGCTTTTCCACATTCAGCTGCTTCTGGATCACATCTCTATTTCACTATCAGGCCTTAGCTAAAAGATAAACACAGAAGGAGCAAGTCTGGGTTCATGTGCCTTCAAAAAGTTGCGAGTCCCATCTTTGCTACTAGATGACTCTAATGATCCTGTCATCCTGAAAACTATGCATTTCTATTTCTATGCTGATACTATCCTTATGTACACAGAAGTTTAAAAGTCACCACACTGTTCATTTGCCTTGGTAATGTTGATCTGTGCTGTGGGTGATCCTGTGAGACTGCCTGCCTAGCCCATGCAGTTAGCCTGACTGCTGGCAGGTGATACATTTCGCTCCCCCCTGCCTTGTGTGGATCAGGTAAATTGCTCCCTGGTGTGGCCCAGGCCCACCTGGAAAGCTACTCTAGCTACATAACCTTTAAGCTGATTGGAGGGGCATATTGGCGCCAGTGTCGGTTCTGTCCTATGGGTGTTGCCCTGAATTAGTTAGGCCCTTCTTCCTGCCCTTTAAAGGTGTCTGTGGTTGGCTGGTGCCACGGCTCACTAGGCTAATCCTCCGCCTTGTGGCGCCGGCATACCGGGTTCTAGTCCTGGTTGGGACTAGGATTCAGGCTTTGTTGTTGAAGCCTTTGGTACTTTTTCAGAGCAAATACTTCTGAAAGTTTAGAATACAAAACTGATGATGTGTGTATTGACTTTACTAACAATCTGCTATATTCAGAAAATTATGGATATTGTTATATTCATTGTTTTTTAAAGATTTTATTTATTTGAGAGGTAGAGTTACAGACAGTGAGAGGGAGAGCCAGAGAGAAAGGTCTTCTGTCTGCTGGTTGAGTCCCAAATGAGCGCAATGGCCGGAGCTGCGCCGGTATGAAGCCAGAAGCTAGGAGCTTCTTCTGGGTCTCCCACATGTATGCAGGGGCCCAAGTACTTGGGCCATCTTCTACTGCTTTCCAAGGCTACAGCAGAGAGCTGGATCGGAAGAAGAGCAGCCGGGACTAGAATTGGCGCACATATGGGATGCGAGCGCTGCAGGTGGAGGATTAACCTACTGCGCCACAGCGCTGGCCCCTATATTCATTATTTAACAGAAAAGCCTTTGTTCCTCTCTTGAAGGATGAGTTTACCAAAATGAGACACACAGATCTCTCAAGTTAAATAATTGATACAAAATAAGCATTAACATACCTCTTTTATACTTATCTTACCGTGCCACAGAAAATTATTAACTATAATGCTAAAGCCATTTCAGACGGTTGATGAGGACCCAGAGAAAATGACTGATGTCACAAGCTCCATAGATAAATTCCTCAACATCTGTAAAAGTTCTGCTCTTTATTGAAAAGATAGTTAGAGGTGCCGGTGCTGTAGCTTAGTAGTTCAAGCCTCCGCCTGTTGTGCCGGTATACTTTATGGGCACCGTTTATTGTCCTGAGTGCTCTTCTAATGCAGCTCTATGCTAATGACCTGGGAAGGCAGTAAGAGATAGCCCAAATGCTTGGGTCCTTGATACGCGTGGGAGAGCCTGAAGAAGCTCCTGGCTCCTGTCTTCCGATTGGCCTAACTCTGGCCATTATGGCCATTTGGGGAGTGAACCAGCAGATGGAATATTCTCTCTGTATTTCTCTCTCCATCTCTATTTCTGTGTAATTCTGCCCCTCAAATAAATAAATAAGTCTTCAAAAGTAAAGTTAGTTAGAGGCAGGGAGGGAGAAACAACCAATACCTTCTTCTCTACATAGATCATCACCCTATCATCAAATGTCATTCAGAAGGCCGTCCAGATGCTTGCTTTTCACTGTATAGCCCCGTTACTATATAACCCAGAAGAACTACAACTCTGAGCCCCAGTTCTTCTTCACATCTGATATGACAGTTTTGCAACAAAGGATCTTGCTCAGAATCCACCCTGCTTACCAAATGGCAGGAGGTTACAAACAGCATGTGTTTTCCCCTCTCACAGAAGCTTAAATTTATTTCCTGGTGAAAAGGGACTGAAAATCTAGGGAGTAAAGATAAAGTGAGATTGAATGTAGTGTATCCCATTTTCCCATGAAATATGTGAGGCATCCCTAAATCACAGATCTGATGGAAGAATGAGGGCTGAGCTAAGGAAAGGAATTAGGATACCTTGCTGAGGCAAAACATATTGGGTCCTACTTATCCCATCTCTTTATAAGCTGTGGAATGAAATAGTCAAGAGTTTCCATCCTGGCTTTGACCAAACACACTGGTTTGTAATGGTGGGGAAGTTATTTACATCTGTTCAATTTGTTTCCCAAATTATGGTACAGACATTTAAGTGTATACACTAAATGATTGTTAGGAGGAAAAAACAGGGTGACATATATGAAAGATGTTATAATTTAGATAAATTTGGTTTATTATATTTAATTTTTAGCAAATTGTCAAATGTTTTATTTGGTCATATATTCATTTGCCTTTTAAATTACTTCTCTACCAGTGATACTACTTTTGAATCTTTAATAGGGATATTAGGTTAACTGTACATTATATAGTGTGGTAAAAATTGTGTTACATGATGTACTTTATCATGCCAGGGAAAATCCATCAATAGTCAGGTCATACAACACCACAGTCTGTTGACTGTACAAGCCATCCCTAAGTAGCACTGCAGTGGTCATCAGAGACATGGAGATTACCTGTGAGGTTGTTAGTTTATGTTGTCACAATTCAGTCGATTCAACGAGTAGGAAAGCAATGAGCCAATGTGTATTAAAATAGTTTAATTGCACAGAACAAAAGCAATTCTGTCAGTTCTGTGTCCTAATCCCAAAGTTTGACACTGAATCAGAGGTACTCAATGACAAACAGCACAGTGAGTGGGTTTCTACCAGTGAGAACCCTTGGCTGTACCCTAAGGCATCGAGTGGTCTTAGCCCCACAGCTGTACCCTAAGGGGAGGCAACAAGTAAAATCCTGAGCACAACTGAGACTAGGAAGAAGCCTAAGTGAAGGCTTTGTGTCAGTCTCCAGAAAGTCAGAGAGACAGGTTTGAAAATGTCTTTTGAAATCTCCTGCTTATCTTTCTTGGTTCCCGAGAGATCACAAGGTGTTCAGCCATGACTCAGGACAGACTGCAGTCTCGCTTGGCCTACCTGACTAATTTGGGGATATACAAGGTCTCCAAGAAATCATGGAATGGCATGGTGCTGTGGCACAGAGTGTTAAAGCCCTGGCTCACAGTGCTGGCATCCCATATGGGCAGCAGTTTGAGTCCCAACAGCTCCTCTTCCGATCCAGCTCTCTGGTATGGCCATGGAAAGCAATGGAAACCATGGAGACCCAGAAGAAGTTCCTGGCTCCTGGCTTCGGATCAGCTCAGCTTCTGCCGTTGCGGCCATCTGGGGAGTGAACCAGCGGATGGAAGACCTCTACCTCTCTCTGTAACTCTGTCTTTCAAATAAATAAAATAAAGCTTTAAAAAAAATAAAGAAACTGTGGAAGAGCTATGCTCCTATTGAGACTGGACAAAGTAAAAGTCCATATGCTGGCCGGTGCCGTGGCTCACTAGGCTAATCCTCCGCCTTGTGGCGCCGGCAAACCGGGTTCTAGTCCCGGTCGGGGTGCCGGATTCTGTCACGGTTGCCCCTCTTCCAGGCCAGCTCTCTGCTGTGGCCAGGGAGTGCAGTGGAGGATGGCCCAAGTCCTTGGGCCCTGCACCTGCATGGGAGACCAGGAGAAGCACCTGGCTCCTGCCTTCGGATCAGCACAGTGTGCCGGCCGCAGTGCGCCGGCCGCAGTGGCCGTTGGAGGGTGAACCAATGGCAAAAAGGAAGACCTTTCTCTCTGTCTCTCTCTCACTGTACACTCTGCCTGTGGGGAGCAACTGGGAGCAACTCGGACTAGACTAAGTTACTGGAATTAAGACTTATTCTATGCATCTGCTCTCCCACAATATGGCGCTGAGAAGGGAGGAAACAGCTTCTACACAGCTGCCTCCAGTTCAACCAATAAACAGCAGGACCTGCTCCTGATTGGAGGAGAGCAGCGTACTCGGCGTGTGGGTAGCAGAGTTGGGATTGGTGGAAGAGGACTATAAAGGAGGAGAGAGAGATAACATGCACCAGGAACATCTAAGGGGAACATCTATCTGAAGGAACACCTGTGCATCCCCCAAGAGAGCCGGCCGGCGGTGTGCCGCTCCCCCGCGGAAGTGGGGAAAGTGGCTAGGGGGAACCGCCCTTCCACGGAGGTGGGAGGGACGGTAGCCAACCCGGGAAGAACCAGCAGCAAACCCGGGGAGGGCCGAGCAGACAAAAGAACAGCGCAGGGTCCTGTGTCGTTCCTCCACGAAGAGGGGGAGCGACATCTGCCTGTCAAAAAAAAAAAAAAGTCCATATGCAATGCACGTATAAACATGGCATCTACAGTAATGTCTCACAAACGAAAGGAATGCTTTTCAACTACAATCATCATAAGATTGATTAGCTCAATACACATTCACTAGAAATATCTGGGACGCTGCAAACGAGAAGACTAATGATGTGTGATGATTGCAAAGGGGGCTCTCTCACTCTGCTGGAGTAGACAGAAGAGCAGTTGTAGGCTGGCGCCACGGCTCAATAGGCTAATCCTCCGCCTGCCGTGCAGGCACCTGGGTTCTAGTCCCGGTCGGGGCGCCGGATTCTGTCCTGGTTGCACCTCTTCCAGGCCAGCTCTCTGCTGTGGCCCGGGAGGGCAGTGGAGGATGGCCCAAGTCCTTGGGCCCTGCACCTGCATGGGAGACCAGGAGAAGCACCTGGCTCCTGGCTTTGGATCAGCTCGATGCACTGGCCACAGTGCGCCGACCGCACTTTCTTTTTTTTTTTTTGACAGGCAGAGTGGACAGTGAGAGAGAGAGACAGAGAGGAAGGTCTTCCTTTTGCCGTTGGTTCACCCTCCAATGGCCGCCGCGGCCGGCGCGCTGCGGCCGGCGCACCGCGCTGATCCGATGGCAGGAGCCAGGAGCCAGGTGCTTTTCCTGGTCTCCCATGGGGTGCAGGGCCCAAGCACCTGGGCCATCCTCCACTGCACTCCCTGGCCACAGCAGAGGGCTGGCCTGGAAGAGGGGCAACCGGGACAGAATCCGGCGCCCCAACCGGGACTAGAACCCGGTGTGCCGGCGCCGCTAGGCGGAGGATTAGCCTGTTGAGCCGCGGCGCCGGCCAGGTCTTCCTTTGCCGTTGGTTCACCCTCCAATGGCTGCCGCGGCCGGCGCGCTGCGGTCGGGCGCACCGCGCTGATCCAAAGGCAGGAGCCAGGAGTCAGGTGCTTTTCCTGGTCTCCCATGGGGTGCAGGGCCCAAGCACATGGGCCATCCTCCACTGCACTCCCTGGCCACAGCAGAGGGCTGGCCTGGAAGAGGGGCAACCGGGACAGAATCCGGCACCCCGACCGGGACTAGAACCCGGTGTGCCGGCGCCGCTAGGTGGAGGATTAGCCTAGTGAGCCACGGCGCCGGCCCCGCACTTTCTCTCTGTCTCTCTCTCTCACTGTCCACCCTGCCTGTCAAAAAAAAAAAAAAAAAAGAGCAGTTGTAGTGACAAGGAAAATTCAGACAACAACCTAGAGAAAGAAGAGTGAATGGAGTGGACATAGAACAGGATAAAGACAAGGACCTTTTCCCAGTGAGCAGCTTTAGATAATTTTTCAAAGATTAGTTGGATATGGATGCATGGTTAATTTCTGGGTTTCTATTCCAATATATTAGTCCTTATGTCTATTTTTGTGCCAGTACTAGGCTGTTTTGGTTATAACAGCCTTGTAGTATATCTTGAAATCTGATTTTGCATCACATACATTCTTTGACATTCAGATAGCTTGCTTGTATTTTGCAGACTTATCTTCTGGTCTGAGGATTTTACTACTTATTTTATTCATTCTTGATATTCCCAGAGATTATCATAATGTCCCTTTAGGTAAGTTTTATGCACTTGTGCTATGTTATACGACTTAGATTTTCAGTTTTAGAAATCCTTTAAATATTTGAAAAAATGAGAGACAGAGGTGGGGGAAATGAGAGAGTGAGAAGTTCCACTACATACTGGTTAATTCTGCAAATGGCCACGATGTTCAGGAGTACTTCTGTCTGGTTCCAGGATCCTGTAAATTCATCTAGGTCTGTCATGTGGGTATGGGGGATCAGGTACGTGAGTCATATTCTGCTGCTTTCCCTTGCAGATTAGCAGGGAGCTGGATGGGAAGCAGAGCAGCCAGGACTCAAACTGCTGCTCTGTTTTAGGAAGTCAGCATTGTAGATAGCAGCTTACCTCACTTACCCCAGTGTGAGCCCAACCTCTATTTTCTATCAGCATTGTTGCATGATTTATTTGGTATGTTTTTTAACTTCTCTGTCTTCAGTCACAGAGACTTTTTTTTTAAACAATATCTATTTATATGAAAGGTAGAGTTGCAGGGGCAGGGAGAGAGAGAGAATGTGATATACATCTGCTAATTCATCCGCCATATGCCCTCAAAAGCCCATACTAGGACAGGCCAAATCCAGAATCCTGTAATTTCATCTGGGTGTCCCAGATGGGTGGCATGAGCCGAAGCTCCTTTGCCAGGCACAGTGTCAAGTAGCTGAATTGGAGGAGGAGCAGCCCACACTCAAACCTGTGCTCATAGGTGGTAAGAACATCACAGGCGATGGTTTCACCAACTGTGCCACAACGGCCATATTTGGCATTTTTTTTCATTTTTTCAATACTATTAGGGTTTCGGTCATCCATCTCTAATATTGAATGTTCCTTCTATTGAATGTTCCTCTTTTGCTTCTGATTCCTAGGAGATTCAGGTAAGCTTCAGTGCATTTTGTTTCTGGCTATACAAAATATAAATATACAATGTTATCAAAGAAGGTTTCCTTGTAGAGGTCTGATTCCAATATAATGTAATGTTTCTTCAGATTACTGGAAACATTGTATCCTCTCCAGGAGGAAAACAGCACTGTAGCTGTCTCTTCTCCATAAGTTTATTATGCATACATTTTGGTGGGTTATCTGAATCTTTTGCCAATTTTTTTTTTTTTTTTGAGAGGGAGAGAGCAGGCAGGTGAGATCCCATCACTGGTTCACTTCTTAAATGCCCAGAATGACGAGGGCTAAACCAAGGCAGAAGCTGGGAGCTGGAACTCAACCCACATCTCCTATGTGGGCTGCAGGAACCCAACTACTTGAGCCCTCACCACAACCTCCCTGGTTCCTCATTAACAGGAAGCTGGAGTCATGAATCCAAGGCAAGTATCTATCTCCACTTTGATTTGAGGTGCAGGTGTCAAAAATGGTGATCTAAGCACTAAGCCAAAGACCCACTGACATATCCTGATTATTAATTTACTTTCCTTCTTCTCTATTATTGAGATCTTAAGGTTCTTTACATATTATGTAATTGAGCACATTATCAGGTAATGTGTTTTTATCCACATATGATTTTCTTTCTCCTAGTCCTATAGGCAATGAGAATAAATTGGGTGTTTTAAACATTTCTTTCTTTCTTTCTTTAATTAATTAATTAATTTATTTTTGACAGGCAGAGTTAGACAGTGAGAGAGAGAGACAGAGAGAATGGCCTTCCTTTTTCCATTGGTTCACCCCCGAAGTGGCCACTATGGCTGGTGCGTTGCGGCCGGTGCTCTGCACCGATTCTGAAGCCAGGAGCCAGATGCTTCCTCCTGGTCTCCCATGCGGGTGCAGGGCCCAAGGACTTGGGCCATCCTCCACTGCCTTCCTGGGCCACAGCAGAGAGCTGGCCTGGAAGAGGAGCAACCGGGACAGAACCAGCGCCCCAACCGGGACTAGAACCTGGGTTGCCAGCGCCTTAGGCGGAGGATTAGCCTACTGAGCTGCGGTGCCAGGCAAACATTTATTTCTTTATTATAAAGGTAGAGTTACAGAGATAGAGAACAAGAGACAGAGAGAAATCTTACATCTAGTAGTTCACACTCTAAGTTACTACAAAGGCCAACGCTGGGGCAGGCCAAAGCCAGGAGTGAGGAACTTCATCCAGGTCTCCCACTTGGGTTCAGCGATCTAAGTATTTGGAGCATCCTGTGGTGCGTTCCCAGGCACATTAGTAGGGAGTTGGATCTGAAGTGAAGTAGCAGGAAACCACTCGGCACCCCCATTGCATACCAGTGCCACTTGCTGCAGTCCAACCCACCATGAGAAAATGCTGGCTGTCAGAATAAATTGTTACTCTGAGCAGAGTCAGAGAAAGATGGTAACTAAGAGCCTCCAATGATTTTCTTCCCCACAGAGCGCCAATTTGAACAGATATTCACCTGCCATTCTCTCTAAGAGCCACAGAATCCAAGTGAGAGATCACAGTGCCTACTTTAATATAATAATATGAAAAGAGAGATTGAAGAAAGTGGAAAGCACAGTTGTTTGTGTAACCCCTCTGCAAGACCTAAGTCACCCACCATACAGACAGACTACTCATCTTCTACTTGGCACAGGAAGATAGAATGAGGTAGATACCTCACACTTGAAATCCAGTACCAGAGGGCCAGAGTGCTGGCAAAGCAGTTAAGGCCACCACCTATGATAGTGGCATCTCATATGTGCACTGGATTGTGTCCCGGCTGCAGCATGTCTGATCCAGCTCCCTGTTAATATGCCTGGGAGGGCAGCCGAGGATGGCCTAAATCCTTGGAACCATGCACTCAATATGGGAGACCTGGAAGAAACTCTGGGCTCCTGGCTTTGGCCTGGCTCATCCCTGACCATTGCAGCAGTTTGGGGAGTCAATTAGCGGGTAGAAGATTTCTCTCTGTCTTTCTCTCTCTCTGTGTAACTCTGCCTTAGAGGTAAACAAATAAATTAAAATATAAGGAAAAAAAAGAAGTCCACTATTAGGACCAGACAATAACAACTAGTGTAGGACACAGACCCACCCTCTGTGACATCCAGACTAACTGCAGATCGAGTCTTTGGACACTGCTTAACTAGGGAGCAAAGGAACAGTATCCATCAACCCTTCCCCAGCTACTGAGAGAGTGGAGCAAGACTGTAGCTTCTGAATAGTAGAACAGGAGACTTGAGGCCTTGTCATGAAGCTGACAGGCATGCATACTGCTGAGACAGCTAACATCTGATAAATAATAAAGGCCTCTACCACCAGGCCAGTACTTGCAGATCAATCACCTAGAGATGCCCTAACATCAGGCAGGAATCTGTACCAGTGCACAGACTTGTTTTGGCTTGTTTCATTGCAAGCCTACCATGAATGTGGTATGTACCTCCAAAGATTGCATATGACAAAGTGACTGTGAGGACCATGTGACACCCAGATGCTGTTAGCCAGAGTGGTCAAGGAGCTGGCTTCATCACTACTCCCCTATCTGTGGGCATACATACAGAACCATAGAACTGTGTTGTGGGACTCAGTGCTGGCATGATACAACCCAACTCTGAGCAGATTCCAACAACCCCTATCCTCAGGCCAGTGCCTGCAGATAGAGTCTCTATACTTGCATCAGAATTAAAAGCAGTCCCTGTAGCCATCAGGTGACTGGACACATATCCCAGTCAGAATGACCTGTGGCTGCCTGAATTGCCCATGAGCTCTTAGGGCAGCTCAGCAGCCAACACAGCCCAGTATTGTGGGCTTTGGTCCTGCCCTTATGCTCTGCTCCTTTCCATGAGCTCTTGGCTCCTGGTGTAATCTAGCACTGGGGCATTGGTGGTCAAAGGACTAAGCCTCTGGGTCTACCTTATATCTGGGAAGAGGCTTCCAGGGATGAACTACTTCTTTTTAGATACTTTCCCAGTTCATTTTGAAAAACGTGCACATTGCAGATTTCCACAATTTCACACATAGGGGAGTATTTTGAGGCTGAACCGGTGAAAGCACACTAATAGTGGGCCTGCAGCAAATGTGGATTTAGGGAGCCATCTAGTGTGAAATAACAGAAGTCTCCAGGTTCTTAAAAAAAGTAAACAGCTGCTTAGAATTTCTGGAAGGACGGTCAAAATCAAAGCCAGATTTTGAAGTCATTAAAAAATAATCCTTCAGAAAGCTAGCATTTGGTGGGGCAGGTAAGATGCCGTTAGTGAAGCACACATCCAATATAGGAGTGTTGGGGTTCAAGAGCTAGATCTGCTTCCAATGACAGCTTCCTGCTAATGTTCACATGGGAAAGCAGCAGGTGCAGGTTCACATATGTGGGTCCCTGCCGCCCATTGGTAAATACCTGGATTGAGTTCATTCTCCTGGACCCAGCCTGCCCCAGCCCTGGCTGTTGTGGCCATCTGGGAAGTCAAACAGCAAATGAAAGATATTCTCTCTCTCTCTGCCTCTCTCTCTCTCTCCCTTTAAAATAAACATAAAATAAATAAACGTTACATAAAAACTGATCCTTCAAAGTGCATGTCGTGTCCTATGGCACCAAGCATCAGGAACTTTCAGAGAACCATGGCTTCCCTTAATGAACACACAGACCTACCAGAAAGCAGTCACCTGAGTGATGATGTTTTCAAGCATTCAGATTGAAGATTTCAAAATAGTTCCTTTAAGGAAATTGAGCGAATTTCAAGAACACACAGAGAAATGCCTAAACGCTCTTATAGAAGAACTTGATGGAGACACAGCTATCATTGAGCAGCTTTTCTGAGTGTAGGAGCAGTCCTAGAGACCTGCATGCCATGAGAATCAAGTGGAGGAAGCAGCGAATGCCCAGGCTGAAGCTCAAACGAAGAGCGATGAGGCAGAAGTCCAAGTAAGAAGCAAGCTTCAGTAACTGTCTTGGTCAAAGGAGTAGAAGGAAGGGAGGCCAGAGCCTGGGGATGCTGATACCAGTTATTGGAATGCCTGCTACTATCTACAACAGTCTCTTGAAGCAGGTGAAACTTCCATTGATGACAGGTCACTGAAGCCACCTCACAGAGACCTCCCGTGCTGTCATGAAAACTGTGCCCTATGCCCCTTTGCCCTGTGCTTCTGACATTTTGGTAAGAGTATGTGTACAGACGTGTTCATAACGCTCACTATGATAAGCATGGTGCACTAAACATGCGTAGCTTTAGTATGAAGGGTAAAAAAGGCACAACTAAAATGATAACTTCAATAATACCTTATGAGGCAGCCAATATAGAAAAATGTAAAATAGGACATCAAGAAAATCACACTAGGTGTTGGAGCTGTCGGTTAGCACCAGTTCTTGTCCCGGCTGCTCCACTCCTGATCCAACACCCTGCTAATGTGCTTGCAAGAACAGGCACTTTGAGTACTTGCGTCCCTGCCACCCGTGTGGGAGACCCAAATGAAGTTTGAAATCTCCTGGCTGAGCCATGGCTGTTGCAGTCATTTGTAGAGTGAACCAGAAAATGGGCTTTCTGTCTCTCTCTCTCTCTCTCCTTCTCCTTCTCTCTCTCCTGTCCATCTCCCCCCTCCCTCTCTCCCTCTTCTCCATCTCTCCCTCCTGTCCCTCCTGTCCCTCTATTCCTCCTGTCTCTCTCTCCCTCTCTGTCTCTTCCTCTTCTCGCTCTCTCCCTGCTCTCCCTCCCTCCCTCTCCATCTCCATCTCCTTCTCTCCCTGTCTCCTTCTCTCTCTCTCTCTCTCTCTCTCTCTTCCTGTCTCTCTCTCTTTCCCTTGCTGTCTATCTCCTCTCTCCCTTGCTGTCTTGTGAGTGTCGTGACAACCACAATGGGGAAAACTTTAATGGACTTACCATATTAAGAAGCACATAAGGAAAGCATAGGATCAAGAGGCGATCACATAGGCACCAAGCAAAATTGCAAGGGAGAGGAGGAAGGAAAGGAGCTACCATAAAACTAGAGAGCATGTATCAAAATGACAACAGTAGGAACTTTTCTACCAATAATTACCTTAAATGTAAATAGATTATGTTGTCCAAATAAAAATGCAGATTGATGGGTAAAAAATCAAGCTTCTTAGTGCTGGTAAGCAGCCTATCACTTCCTCTGCCAGCTAGGATGCCAACATCCCACATCTGTGCCTGGGTTTGATTCCCAGCTCTGGCTCCTTATTCCACCTGGCTGCTCGTGTGCACCCTTGGAGGCAGCAGTAATGGAAATGGAAACCCGGTCCACGACTGTGGATGTGTCTGAACCATACAAAAACTGGATGTTCACAGCCACAGTCAATGGAATCAGACCCTATTCCAGAGCTTCAAATGTGCAGGAATGTGAACCTCAGAGTGTAAAGAAGATAAGCCTGAAGGTATCTGTTCTACAGGGTGACTGTGAGCATGGAAAAAAAAATCCCAAAACAATCAAAGAGAAATGCACAGAGAGAAACACATAGGTGAAAAAAGGTGTTAAGATGCTCTGCAGTTTGTTTCTATCACCACAAGGCTCTCTGAGATATATTGTTCCCTTCGGTAGCCTAGAGCTATCTGCAGACTCGAGATCCTGGAATAGAAAGGTGATTGGTCAGGAAAAAGAGAATTGCTGTGGGAGCTGTTTTGGGCCGTGGGGGATCTCTGTCGACAGGGGAAAAGCCCATCCGTTAGTCCGCGGCCGGGCCCTGCTGTGCATGACCATTGTCACGAGTGTGTCAATTACTGCGTACGCATCTGCTCTGGTTATTGTGTATGCACCTGCTCTGGTTTTGGTGGCAGAGACCTGTGCCAGGGTAGCCTGTGTTTCTGCAGTGTACTCCTGTGCACTGCCCAAGGTTCAGCTGGTGGGCCCCGAGATCCATTCTCCTCAGATGTTAAGTGAGAATGAGTGTAAGGAGTAGTGCACCGGCTTCTGGTGGGCTAGCACTCTGGTCCTAGGCGTCTGAGGAAAACAATGTTGCTAGTAATATGAAATCTTAATTTATTTTTCACTGGAGAGGCAGAGAGACATAGACATGAATCATGAATTTTAAACGTGCTTCTGATGAGTTCTCAGTCAGGAACAGGGAATGAATGATCAGAATCTGGAGCGCCTGCAATGCTTGTTACAAAGTGGCAGAGAATTTGAATTATTCTTCGAGATGAAGAGTACAGATTTTAAGTGATGAGCTGGACTATGAAAGCAGAAGATAGTGACACTCTAACTGTCAGCATGGGCCCAAATAGCAAGACCTAGGGGAGATGGGCCGCAGGAATCTGTCCCACAGGGAAGGGCCACCTTCTTGATACCAAAGAGCTAGACTGCTGCACAAAGAAGTGGACAAAAGGCCTCCACTCAGGGTCCTGAAGGCAGAGCTTCCACTCCAGTGTGCCTATAGACGTTACATCCCACCAAAGCGGATTGTACTTAAGACTTAACATATAACAAAAAATTTCCAGCCAGATTGATGTCTTACTTGTGACTCGTGACTCCATTTCCATTCTGGACAGAGAATACGAAGCGTATTTGAAAATGATCACCAGAAAATGAAATCAAATGTTGTGCATTTTAGTGTTCAGAATCCAAGGAATCCACTTGAAGGCTATAGCTAATGCAAGTAGCTACTTACTCTTTATTTATTAATTATATATTTTAACTTTTCTTTAATAAATATAAATTTCCAAAGTACAACTTTTGGATTATAGTGGCTTCTTCCCCCTATAACCTACCTCCCACCTGCAACCATCCCATCTCCGCTCCATCTCCCATTCCATTCACATCAAAATTCATTTTCAATTATCTTTATATACAGAAGATCAACTTAGTATATACTAAGTAAAGATTTCAACAGTTTGCACTCACACAGAAATACAAAGTATAAAGTGCTGTTTTAGTACTTATACCGTTAATTCACATAGTACAACACATTAAGGACAGAGATCCTACTTGGGGAGTAAGTGCACAGTGACTCCCGTTGTTGATTTAACAATTGACACTCTTATTTATGACGTCAGCAATCACCCTAGGCTCTTGTAATGAGTTGCCAAGGCTGTGGAAGCCTCTTGAGTTCGCCCACTCTGATCTTATTTAGACAAGGTCATAGTCAAAGTGGAAGTTCTCTCCTCTCTTCAGAGAAAGGTACCTCCTTCCTTGATGGCCCGTTCTTTCTGCTGGGATCTCACTCACAGAGATCTTTCATTTAGGGTTTTGTGTGTTGTTGTTTTTTTTTTTTTTTTTTTTTTTTTTGCCAGAGTGTCTTGGCTTTCCATGCCTGAAATACTCTCATGGGCTTTTTAGCAGGATCTGAATGCCTTAAGGGCTGATTCTGAGGCCAGAGGGCTGTTTAGGACATTTGCCATTCTATGAGTCTGTTGTGTATCCTGCTTCCTGTGTTGGATCATTCTCTCCTTTATAATTCTATCAGTTAGTATTAGCAGACATTAGTCTTGTTTATGTGATCCCTTTGACTTTTAATCCTATCATAATGATCAGAAATGAACTGAAACTGATCACGTTGACTAGTGAGAAGGCATTGGTACATGCCACCTAGATGGGATTGAATTGGAATCCCCTGGTATGTTTCTAACTCTACCATTTGGGGCAAGTCAGCTTGAGCATGTCCCAAATTGTACATCTCCTCCCTCTCTTATTCCCACTCTTATATTTAATAGGGATCACTTTTCAGTTAAATTTAAACACCTGAGAATAACTGTGTTTTAAAGAGTTCAACCTATGGTATTAAGTGGAACAAAAAATGCTAAAAGGGATTAAGTATTAAGTTATTATTAAGTTGTTCTTTGACAGTCAGGGCTATGCTGATCAAGTCACCGTTTCTCATAGTGTCCATTTCACTTCAATAGGTTTCCTTTTTGGTGCTCGGTTAGTTGTCACTGATCATGGAGAACATATGATATTTGTCCCTTTGGGACTGGCTTATTTCACTCAGCATAATGTTTTCCAGATTCCTCCATTTTGTTGCAAATGACCGGATTTCATTTTTTTTTACTGCTGTATAGTATGCTATAGAGTACATATTCCATAATTTCTTTATCCAGTCTACTGTTGATGGGCATTTAGGTTGATTCTAGGTCTTAGCCATTGTGAATTGAGCTGAAATAAACATTGAGGTGCAGACTGATTTTTGTTTGCCAATTTAATTTCCTTTGGGTAAATTACAAAGAGTGGGATGGCTGGGTTGTATGGTAGGGTTATATTCCATTTTCTGAGGAATCTCCAACTGACTTCCATAGTTGCTTTACCAGTTTGCATTCCCACCAAGAGTGGATTAGTCTCCCTCTTTCCCCACATCCTTGAGGGCTGGCATAGTGTTTCTGCAGGTTAAACACCTGCGTATACACCGGCATACCATATTAGAGGACTCATTCGATTCCTCCCTGCTCTACTTTTGATTCAGCTCCCTGCTAACATGCCTGGAAAGGCAGCAGAAGACGGCCTAAGTGCTTGGACCTCTGCTACCCATGTGAGAGACCCAGATGGACTTCAAGGCTCCTGGCTTCAGCCTGGACCAGGCCCAGCCATTATAGCCATTTAGCAAGGGAACAAGTGGATGGAAGATCTCTTTCTCTCTGTGTATCTGTTTTTTTCTCTAACACTTGCTTTCAAATAAATAAAATAAATCTTCTTTTTAAAAAAATGTCGGGTGAGGTAATAGGAAGGATAGTGGAAAGATGCCACAAGAAGCTTTTTTACTGGCTATCTATCCTGCTAGAGGTTGATGTAAGGCTGTTACTCATCCATCTCCCTAGTTTCTGTTGATCATGGAATGCTCTTCCCTACCTCACCTTAGGGTATAGCTATGAGGTATGAAGCTGATCACTGCCTTCGGTTTGGATGTGAGTTTCTTATTGGCATAGAGTCTTACTCCCTGCTTTCTGTTACTGAGCACCTGTGATTCAATGTCAAACTGTGGGATCAGGGACACAGCTGACACAATGCGTCAGCTTTTGTGGTATCTGCAAGTACTAAATAATCTGGATCCATTTTGGTTCACTGTCTTCCTATTGACATTTGACAAGACAACCTGTCAACTACACTAGTGGTCACTGCAGCTTTGTTGGCCCCTGAAATGCCTGGAGCCTCCTGACCATGTCATAGAAAGAGTGTGACATGTGGCAGGCGCTGCGGCTCTCTTGGCTAATCCTCTGCTTGTGGCACCGGCACCCCGGGTTCTAGTCCCAGTTGGGGCGCCGGATTCTGTCTCAGTTGCTCCTCTTCCAGTCCAGCTCTCTGCTGTGGCCCGGGAGGGCAGTGGAGGATGGCCCAAGTGCTTGGGCCCCTGCACCCGCATGGGAGACCAGGAGGAAGCACCCGGCTCCTGGCTTCGGATCAGTACACCACGCCGGCTGTAGCGGCCATTTGGGGGATGAACCAATGGAAGGAAGACCTTTCTCTCTGTCTCTCTCTCTCTCTCATTGTCTAACTCTGCCTGTCCCCCCCCCAAAAAAAAGACTGTGACACATGACCAGAATATACACGTGTTTTTCATGACAACATACACAACATACAGCCCAGTTTTCAGTAATTCCTATGACTTAGGATTGGTCTCTTCAGACCTCAGCTTTTTACAAAGTAATTTTATAATTTATGTTGTATGTGATACCAGTTATATTGCTATTGAATTATTGTATTTGTGTGTAAGAGTGTGTGTGTACAGGGGGTGTGTTTGTGTGTTTTTGTGTGTGCATGTAAGGGGGGGGGAGAGAGAGAGAGAAAGAGAGAGAATCATCCACACTCTGGTTCACTCTCCAAATGCCCCAAATAGACATGACTAAATGCAATGCCCATTGCATATATAATCTCATTTTTCCTCTATAGACTCCAGTATTCATATGTGGTATTAATTTCTACTGTGAATTGGGGAAAGAGATCCAAATTATGTATCATTCCCACCAATGTTAAGTTCAGTGTATATAAGAGCCAAGATGGAAATCCATGGCTTATACGCCATAGGCTTTAAGAAGACAGTGTAGGTAGTATAAGCCTCAGCAAGTTCTCCTGGTTCCTCTCCCCTTTCCCTAAGTAGCCCCTAATCTTTCAGCAGCTCCACAGCCTAGGAACTTCTCACTTAATCTGTGGCTAATGGGATACCCTACACTTAGCCTTTTTATTTCAACCCTAGACTTTCACTTCTTTTGGAAGGGGGAATCTTTATAAACACATAGAAGAGGGGGAAACAATGGGTGTCTACAAGCCTTCTCCATTCTCAGAGTGGTACAGATTCTCAGATAGGCTTTGTTGCAATTATTTTTGTGAGTTTGAGAATACAAATGAGGCTCAGAATTGTAATTATTGAACCATCTGGTTTTTTTTTTTTTTTTGAGATTTAAAAGCAACATTTATTAAATTCGAAGACCTCCAGCCATAGCACATGGAGGGCGTCTCCAAAAGAGGAAAAAACCCAAAAGGGGCTAGAGGCAGTGGGGTTTTCAAGTACAATTTTTAGGAAAAAAAACCTTCAGCTTGACATTCAGTACAAGGCGGGGACAAAACCCATCAAAAATCCTAATTTGCAATCTTTTTTCCTATCTGGCTTGCTCATGATAAAACAAAAGAGCCAACAGAAGGGTAGCATACCTAATTTAGTTTTACAGCAAACTGCGAGCTCAGAAGGGTAGAATCACCACTCCCTTGCTACTCTCATGATGATTGGAAGCTCCCAAGGAGTGTGCAGGCAGGCACTTCTGACCTTGATAAGGATAATTTTTTGGGGGTGGGGACATTTTCCACCCTCATTTTCCAGACTGCATATTAAACCATCTGACTCCTCACATTGCCTCCCCACAAAGGAATGGATCCTGTCTTCTATTAGGGGGGCTGGGCGATGATGATCGCTATGGCTGCTTCATGCTGAAAAGGAGCTTTGCTGGGAATGGCAGTCAAGACAGGTTTCCAGCAGGATGAGACTTCTCAGTCAGAAGTGGCTCCTTGAGGGGGACAGCAGTGCCAGCTTGCAGAAACCGTTTCCATCCATGGTTTCATGTGCATGGCCATCTAGAATTTCCCTGTTTCAAGTCTGGAGAAAATGAATCTAACAAGTAGTTTAAACTCACTGGGTCTAAAATAATGTTCAGAGTCATTATTAGAGGACATCATAAAGGTGCTATCTAAGCCATAAGCCAAGTTTTCCCATTGAGAGGCAAATAGAACCTGATGGAAGGGGCCTGATAATAATCAGGTGGGCCTTAAAGCCTTGCCAGTTATGAGGCCCAGACTTGTCTATTTCTTCACATGGGGTACATCATAAGGGAGATGAGAACCTTCTTAGGGAAGGCACCGTGTTGATTTCCAGTACCTAGCTGGCCTGATAGGAGTGCTTGAAGAGAAGGAAAGTGACATCTCTAAAAGAAAAACATTTTTAGTTAGTTTGCAATTCTGCCTGCAATGTTACAAACCCTACTTGGCCATCTCCTCAACAGCGCTGGTTACTGTGGCAGCTGGGCCACGTGAAAGGCTTTTCAGCTTAGAGCCAGCAAGGTCTTCGGCTCTGACCCAGAAGTCATTTGACTCCAGGGCAGTTCTGTTTCCAGTGACCCAACTCTTGGCTGCCAGAGCTGCCAGGACGCTTTATAAGCTGACTTCTGCTGAAGCCCTGGCTTTCCCAATCAAAAACTGAAGCAGTGGACTGGCCTGTTGGGTCTCCTTAATGGAAGATCACTGTGTAGAGCAGCCATTAATTGGTCTGCCATCTATCTTTTCATTGCTTCTGCCACCTGGCTTCCTCTTCCTTCCATTTATTTGTTAAAACAGATCAGAGGAAACATTTAAGGGAATATAAGTCCTAATATTTCATGGCCTAAAGTAGAAATCTGTAGTCACAGGCATGTTCTGACAGTGGTTTCTCTGTAAGGTAAACAATGTCCGTGAGGAAAGCTATGTTCTCACTTTAACATCAAACATGATGACCATATTGTACTGTGTTTTTAACAACAGCAGTATAATGCTGGAACCAGGTAGCTAGGGCAAGCGAGCTTCTGAACAAGTTGTGGTGACTGTCAGACTGAAGGTATCTCATGGAGGGGAACCAAGAGATTTGTTGCTTCTCCTTTCTTGTTTCTTAATAACTTCCAATACAGCTGAGAAATTTTGCGGGAGATGTGGTGTTTACCCATGGAGACTGTGACATTAATTCTTTTCTGTGTTCTAACAGTCTGTTCCAATGGGCTTTGGTATTATATTTTTCAATAGCACAGTAGCATAAATATGTTATAAAATGATTTTAAGTGATTGCTTTTGCACAATGATTTAGTCTGGGAGATCTGTGTGCTGAATTTTAGGAAATAACTCCTTAAAGTGAAAAATAGACCTTTTAATGTCAACTGGTTTTAACAGCATCATTGAAGTGTGCCTAAATTATTATTTTGTTTGTTTAATTTGGAAAACCAGACATTTTTAAGTTATCGATATGGTTGCTGTAAGCTTATTTTTTCTGTTATTTTTTTAGAGATTTATTTATTTATTTGAAATGCAGAGTTACAGAGAGAGGGAGAGACAGACAGAGAGAGCTTCCATCTGCAATGGCCAGGGCTGTGCCAGGTTGAAGCTAGGAGCCAGGAGTTTCATCCACATCTTTCATATGTGTAGCAGGGGCCCAAGTAGTTGGACCATCTTCCACTGCTTTTCCCAGGTATTACCAGGGAACTGGATTAGAAGTGGAGCAGCAGAGGGCTTCCATAGCCTTGGAAACTCATGACTGGAGCATAGGGAGATTACTGATGCCATAGACAGGAGTGTCAATTGGTAAAGTCAACAACAGGAGTCACTGTGCACTTACTCCTCATGTAGGATCTCTGTCCTTAATGTGCTGTACATTGGGATTTAATGCTATAACGAGTACTCAAACAATATATTTCACTTTGTGTTTCTATGGGGGTGCAGACTGTTGAAATCTTTACTTAATGCATACTAAACTGATCTTCTGTAAAAAAAAATTATCAATTCCCAACTTGACTCTCACTGGGATTAAACATGACAATAGGTCTGATCTGATTTCATCATCATTTTAAAAATCATCTATTATTTTTCACTTTATGTTTCTGTGTGGGAGCAAACTGTTGAAATCCTTACTTAATGTGTGCTAGGCTGATCTTCTGTATGTTAAGATAATTGAAAATGGATCTTGATGTGAATGGAAGGGGAGAGGGAGTGGGAGGGGGGAGGGTTGTGGGTGGGAGGGACGGTATGGGGGGGAAGCCATTGTAATCCATAAGTCGTACTTTGGAAATTCATATTCATTAAATAAAAGTTAAAAAAAAAATCAGTGCAGGGCACTCTCAAAAAAAAAAAAAAAAAAAAAAAAAAAAAGAAGTGGAGCAGCCAGGACATGGACAAGCGTCCATATGCGATTCTGGCATCACAGGCAACGGCTTTAGCCACTAAACCACAACGCAAGCCCCCGAGTGACAGTTTTAAAATTTATGTATTCAGGGGCTGGCGGCGTGGCTCACTTGGTTAATCCTCCACCTGCGGCGCCGGCATCCCATTTGGGTGCCTGGTTCTAGTCCTGGTTGCTCCTCTTCCAGTCCAGCTCTCTGCTGTGCCCCCGGAGGGCAGTGGAGGATGGCCCAAGTGCTTGGGCCCTGCACCCACATGGGAGACCAGGAGGAAGCACCTGGCTCCTGGCTTTGGGTCAGTGCAGTGCCAGCCATAGCGGCCATTTGGGGGGTGAACCAACAGAAGGAAGACCTTTCTTTCTGTCTCTCTCTCTCACTGTCTACAACCCTACTTGTCAAATAAAAAATTATGTATTCAGAAGATTAATGGCAGCATACAAAGACGAGCTATAGCTTTATGAGTAACATTACCATTTAAGTCACCCCACAGGGAAGATCCAGATTCCTGCTCATGCCCCTGGGGGGCAGTGGATGATGGTTCCTGCCACCCATGTGGGAGACACAGGTAAAGTTTCTGGCTGCTGGCCTTGGTTCTGCCCAGCCCTGTCTGTTGAAGATATTTGGGTAGTGACTAGATTAGGAATCTCTGTTTGTGTTCTGTGTCTCTGTGTGTATGTCTTCCTTCCCCCCTCTCCCTATGTCCCTCTTCCTTTCCCTCTCCCTCCCTCTTTCACTCTTTCAGATAAATAAATATTTGCAAATAAACAAGTTACCAAATCACTTCAGGTATCTTATAGATAATGTGGGCTCCACAAAGTTGAAAGTGATGGAATAATGAGCTGTCCCTAATGTCTTTTAAGCAGGATCCAAAACTAAATAGGGTACATGGGTTGAACATGGGACAGCTAGCTCTGCGTTGATGAACAGTCTTCACAGACATCAGTTCTCAAGAGCAGAAAAGGAACGTGGTAGGTATCCCAATGCATGTTATGCAGTTAGTACAACCTTAATAGCAATCCTCATCAAGAAGCATATAGGAAATAAATGTAAATGCTAATGCCATTCAAGGGCCTCCACATAAAAATACGAAACAAATTGCCAAGACATAGCTTATTCCAGAGGGGCAAAGCATCCTAAGTGAATTATTCCCCCTAGGAATGCAAAGCAAAATATAACAACACGGAAGTTAGAAAACCTCTTGGGTCACCCCCATCCTGTTCCAGAGTGCTGTGGTTACAGC
The DNA here is from genome assembly GCF_051225735.1 of Oryctolagus cuniculus. Taxonomy (NCBI): domain Eukaryota; kingdom Metazoa; phylum Chordata; class Mammalia; order Lagomorpha; family Leporidae; genus Oryctolagus; species Oryctolagus cuniculus. The sequence goes on along the minus strand of NC_142888.1, from coordinate 36,446,657 downwards.
TGCACCTTTGATGCCAGCTTCCTTGCGCCGCCTCCTGGGTGGTAGGGGGTGGGGAGTGGAGCTTCCTCTGGTCTGCAGACTTGCTGCTCAGTACAGAAATAAATAGAAAAGTCCAAAAGAGCACAAAAGTAAAAGCAAGTTTATTTGCGAGAAGTGACAAAATCTCCCAGAAGAGATCTGAGAAGGGGCCCCAGAGCTGGGATCCATTGCCCCTGGGGGCTCGTCTCTTTGGTGTTAATTTTCTCCCTCCCCCCTTATCTGGGAGATACTGGCCCTTCACCTGGAGCATGCGGTAGGGGTTGCATTTGAATTGGCACCCCTGCTTCTGTTCCTGAGAGTGGAAGGGGTCTGTAATTGAGGAGGGGTGGGATTTCATAGAATTTGCCCAAGGTCCATTCTGCCCTTTTTTAAAAAAAGATTTATTTAATTATTTGAAAATCAGAATTACACAGAGACAGAAAGAGAGGCAGAGTGAGAGAAGGTCTTTCATCTGCTGGTTCACTCTGCTTGGTCCACAATGGCTGGAGCTGTGCCGACTGGATCAGAAGCCAGGAGCCAGGAGATTCCTCTTAGCCTCCCACGCAGGTGCAGTGGCACAAGCACTTGGACCATCTTCTACTGCTTTCCCAGGCCACAGCAGAGAGCTGGATGGGAAGTAGAGCAGCTAGGACTCGCACTGGCAGAGGCCCTCTTTCCCTAAGTCTCCCCCTTCTGACAGAGCTGCTGTCGGACATACAGTTGAAGAAAACTCTAGCTGTTTCGTGCTATACAGGGGCGAAGTGGAGAAGTCATCTGATCCCTGAGGGAAAGTCAATCAAGTGGGCCTTGGTAGAAGTCATCAGGAACGGACATCTGAGGTTCCATCAGAAGGACCGTCTGCATCTAAAGAGCACCTGTCATGCCGGAGATAAGTTGTACCACTTGATTAAAGAAGCAGGGACCAAAAGCACAAAGGAGGAGAAGGGAAAGTATCACAGGTATGAAGGGGTCAAAAATACTCCAGACAAATCTTTATTGATTAAGGAGCCCAACCATGTTTCTTGGTTTAGATTTTGATTGCGACCTTGAATAATTCTTTGAGCTCAGGTAGGTCACTGTCCAGCTGTGGGAGTTGGTTATCCAGAAACAACATGCTTCATGAAGCATTGCACAGGTTCTACCCACCTCAGGGGAGAGTAGGTCGCGTGCTCCTCAGGTGAGGACCAAGACAATCAGGATTGGGAACCCCAGAAGAAAACAGAGTCCGAATACCTCAGCTATATGTACCGGAATAGGGCCATTAGGTTTTGTGAGAACAGGCTTACTTATCGGAGTTGAGGTCTGCCTGAAGGGGTGTTTGACACCGTCCACTGGTTCACATGAGTAGTGAGGCTCCACGGTTGACTCTGAAGACACGAGGATACCCCCAGGGTCTGCGTTCGCAGTCCAGGACTTTATTCTTGACTGTTGGATCCCTGCATCAAAGCCTGCAACCTTAACTGGTTGCACTGGAGAGAATTACTGGGAAAGGCCCCTCCCAATTGGGTTGGTTAAAATCCCGAGAGTCTAAGGACTCAATCAAAATGCAGGTCCCTGAACAAAAAGGGGGCTCACTTTTGTGATGTGGCCCTGGCTCAATTGAGCGGAATGCCAAAAGGAGCCACTGGAACTCTGCCCACTTTTGGGTCTGGCTTGCACCTCCCTGGCTTCCTCACCTAGGAGAGTATCATGGTTCAGAAAGGGCCATCCACACATGACATCAAACGGAGTCAGACCCTAAAATCTGGGAGTATTTTTGACTCGAATCCAAGCTATGAAAAGTAGTCGAGTCCACTGTAGCTTGGTTTCCTGAGTTAGCTTAAGTAGGTGTTGTTTAAAGAGTCCATTAGCCCTTTCCACATGCCCTGGTGACTGAGGGTCACCACACACAATGGAGTTGGTGGTTAGTTCTGTTTGGCCTGAGTGAGTGCTCACAGAGGAGCACCACACTCTGAGCCCAAGGTCTTCAACAATCCTCCTTTGTCCTGGACCCTTTTTGATACCCTAATGGGTGAATTGTAGGGGCTAACACATTCCTTCAGTACTCCGTGATCGAGGAGGCCCTGAATGCTGGGTTCTGAGCCTCTTGTACCTCCGGACAGACAGGATATTGTTTCTCATGTGGAAAACCTGTGGATCTTTAAGTCTGACTTTCATGGGAATTGCTGTCTTTGCCTGTTCCATAGTTTCTTCATCTGACCATATCTGAGGGTCTCCTTTTCCTGGATGAGGGTATCACAGCCTGTGACTCCTGATGCTAACAGGAGTCTGGGAAAGGATGTCTCGGCCTAAAGTGGGCAGTGTTTGCAGTACTGTTAGAAAGGGATGGGATGATGCCTGAAGTGCTTGGGTCACTGCCACCCACATGGGGGACATAAATTGAATTCCTGGTTCCTGGCTTTGTCTCATCCAAACTTGGCTGCTGTAGGCATTTAGAGTATGAACCAGTGGTGGAAGATGCGATGGCTCCTCCTCTCTCCTCTCCTCTCCCTCCCTCCCCTCACATAATTAGAAATAAGTGAATAAACATAGAATCGTACCAGTGTAATACACCAACTTTATGGATTCACGGTGGAAGAAGGTCTAAGATCATCCTAGCAGTCACACTACAAGTGACTGATGAAAGTTAGCAGTACTCAAGATAAATATTCTCAGCAAACTGGGAACAGAATGGGGCTTCCGCCGCTCTCCTCCAGGGACACTGCACCACCTCACCAGATGTGAGTGGCCACCCAAGCGTTGGCACCATGGTGGCTCCAGGACCGGTCACCCTCATCTGATCGGGCCCTGGTAAAGTGGAGACCCGAGAGCAGGTGACTGGTGCTCCTGCGCACCTGTGCACACGTCCTCCTGGACGGGGCTGGGGAGCGACTGCAGCCTCAATCTTCAGGGGAACCAATGGGCCTGGTGTCACTGAGCAGGTGGCCCGTGGGCCTGGTGCCGAGAGGGAGTGGGCACATGGGATGGACGGGGGCGTCTGAGCTGCGCTGCAGCGGCTTTTCCAAACTGCGTGGGGAGTATGTCCGCTGCCCTTAGGACAGTAGAATCACTGCACCGACCTGGACAAAGGTGGGCAGAGAGGCTGCCTCCAGCTTCCAGGTTTCGCTGTTTCCTCTCGGGATCCCCCTGAGTTCTTTATAAGACGGGCCGGGCTGTGCAGGGGAACCATCTTAGGAAATGCAGGGCCCCAAGGGAACCAGCCACAGGCCTGCCCTGAAGCTCCACTCTGCAGACTGCACAGCCTAGAGTGCCCGGCCACCACCTGTGTCACTGGCACAGCCTAGGATGCCCTGACACCGCCCATGTCACCGGCACAGCCTGGACTGCCCTGACACCCCCCGTGTCATCGGAATGGTAATTGGGTTCCTGACATCCACGCAGGAAACTCGGATGGATTTCCTGGCTCCTTGTTTCAGCCTGAGACAGCCCCGCTGTTGCAGACATCTGGGAAGTGAACCAATGGAAGCAAGTTCACTGGCTCGGTCTGGCTCTAGCTGCCTGCCTCTCTCTCTGCCTGTGTGTGTGGTGCCATCTCTCCCTACCAACAGCAAATGTATACTTTTTTGAAGATTGATGTTTTGGTTTGAAATCATATTCTGAACACAACACTGATACAACTGTTAATGTCGTCACATTGGAACTGCCTAAGTGAAATGCAACGAAAAGTCAGTATTGCATTTGTTTTCTCCTTGATTGGGCAGATGTGCAAAAATATTTCTTTACATTTAATGTTTCTTTTAGAAGCAAGTGTAATCATTTGTTTCCAGTTTTCACATTTATTCCACCTGTACATATGAATAACACTTCCTTTTAAATTTGAAAGCATTCATGTTTGTATAGTGAATTACACTGTCACACAAATTTTCTGCTATCACCATCATTTTTGCCATCAAACTGTGATGATACATATGCCAAGTCTCACCGTTTGAGACAAGAAAGGAAATGATGAAACGAACAGAGAATGGAATGGAGACAGAAATGAGAAGCAGAGTGAGACACCTGGAAAAGCCAAGCATTTGTTAATAAATGGAACTGTGTTTGATCGACAACTTGTCCACATGGAAAAATCCATGGTGCCTGTGATGTTTAGATTCTGGTACTACTGGGATTTGATAAATAATGTATGATTTCTAGCATATTAAATACTTTCTCCGTAAAATCACAGAATAGGATATGTTGCAAATGATATCACAGAAATACAAACGGCTATTTGGGACTACTATAAACAACCATACACCTACAAATTGGAAAACCTAAAATAGAGATGAATTAATTTCTGGATATCCATAACTTACCAAAACTGAACCATGAAGACACAGAAAACATGAAAACACCAGTAGCTCAGTAATGAAAAGTCGCCAGCAAAGAAAATCTACGGACCAATGCTGAAGTCCATCGAACTTTTAAGGAAGAACACCAATCCTTCTCAACCTGTTCTCAAATATCAGAAGGGAGCAAATCCATCCAAACTCATTCTCCAACACCAGAAGTATCTTGAATCCAGAGTCAGACATGGATAAAAAAAAAAAAAAGAAACAAATAAAGAACACTATAGATAAATATCCCCAATGAACATAAATGTGTAAATTGTAAAGAAAACACTAGCAAACTGAATCCAACAACACACAGAAAAACTCATTCATAATGGACAATTGAGATTTTTCTCAGGGATTGCAGCATGGTTCAGCATTTGTAAATCTATAGGCATACTATAGCACATCAACAGGAGGAAGAGGCTGGCGCCGCGGCTCACTAGGCTAATCCTCCACCTTGCGGTGCCGGCACACCGGGTTCTAGTCCCGGTTGGGGTGCCAGATTCTGTCCCGGTTGCCCATCTTCCAGGCCAGCTCTCTGCCGTGGCCAGGGAGTGCAGTGGAGGATGGCTCAAGTGCTTGGGCCCTGCACCCCATGGGAGACCAGGAGAAGTACCTGGCTCCTGCCCTCGGATCAGCGCGATGCGCCGGCCGCAGGGCGCTGGCCGCAGCGGCCATTGGAGGGTGAACCAACGGCAGAAGGGAGACCTTTCTCTCTGTCTCTCTCGCTCACTGTCCACTCTGCCTGTCCAAAACAAACAAACAAACAAACAAAAACAGAAAAACAAAATACAAAAAAAAAAAAAAACAGAAGGAAGATAAACATCATATGGTCATCACTATAGACACAGAAAAAGCATTCAGTAAAATTCAACATCCATTCATGATAATAAAAACAAAAACCTTGGGCAAAATACCATAGAAAGAAAACTCTTCAAGATAATAAAGGCTGTACATGACAAAACCACACCAAATATAATACTGAATGGGGAAAACCTGAAAGCTTTTCATGTAAGATCTGAAACCAAGCAAGGATTCACTCTCACTGCTGTTATAACATAAATACTGGAAGTTTTACCCAGAGCCATTAGGCAACATGAGCAAATAAAAGATATACAAACAGGAAAGGAACAAACCAAGTTATTCCTGTTAGCAGATGACATGATTCTATATACAGAGGCACCCAAAGACTGTACCAAGGAACTATTACAACTGATAAACAAATCCAATAAAGATGCAAGATGCAAAAGCAATACACAAAAATCAGTCACATTTTATACCCATTCTAGAAAAGTCACATTTCAAGAACATATTTACTCTTAATTATATAACATATTCAATATCTATTAATCTCTTTTCCACACTCATTGCTGGCTTTTTCCATTTTCTTCAGGAATATAGAAACTACTGTTATATTATATTACTATAGAAAGACAAGTACCTTTAGTTTATTCATTGGATTACATCTCCATTTACTAATGTAGCACTTGTCTTTATTAAGTTTTCCCTTCCGTTTCCCTTTGATTTATTAACTCTGTGGCTCTTATTACTAATATCCATATTGTGTGGTCATGTTTTAATACCTCTTTATTTAACATTTGTCTTTTTATCATACATATTTCATGTATATGAACTTTGCAAGACTTCCTTTCTGTCAATTTCAGTAGGCTCCTGGAAGTAGTGTTAAAACTGCCCTTTAACTCTTCCCCTCCCGGTTTCTCTCCCCCTCCCCCATCTCCCTCTCCTCTCCCTCTCCCTGACTCTCTCTTCCTGTGTATCTCTGCTTCATACATAAAAAATAAGTTTTTATAAAGTGGATGGACATTTGGCACAGTGGCTAGGACGCTATTTGGGACATTGACACACTGCACTAGAGTTCCTGGGTTTGGGTTCTGATTGCACTTCTGAACAAACTTCCTGATATTGTGAACCCTGGATACAACAGATGATACAGCTAAAGTGCCTGGGTCCTCGACACCCCCATGGAAAATCCCAAATGAGTGCCAGTCCTAGACATATCTGTTGTGGGCATTAGGGGAGTGAGTGAGCAGATGATGGATGACCTCTCTCTCTCCTCTCTCTCTATCTCTCTCTCTCTCTATATATATGTATATATACATACACACACACACATACACGCATATCCTTTTGTTTTTTAAGATTTTTTTTTTATTTGAAAGGTAGTGTTACAGGGAGAGAGTGAGAGACAGAGAAAGGTCTTTCATCCCTGGTTCACTCCCCAAATGGCAGCAACAGCTGGAGCTGGGTGGATCCAATCCCAGGAGCCAGGAGCTTCAAATAACAAAAAATGCATTATGTTTTTCATAGAAACATAAATTATAACAGGGTGTGAAAAGCATTAGCTGTTGGTTAGAAGGCTTATACTGCTAAGTAAGAAAATATTTTCATACATTTCACTTCAATATGGCTTGGACCCAGTTTGTTTCAGTTATCTGAAAACATGTCAGGGTGACAGTCTTCTAAAGGCTGACTAGTCATCCAAGGGTCTTTTTATGTGAACACTGTTATTAAAGTAGAATTAATGTTATCTCTAAGGTATTATAAATGGTTTAATATCATGAAAAACAAAGACATATAATGTTGCACCTTAATGAATTACATACCTGCCTCTGGCACTGTAGTGCTCTAGTTGTGAGGTGCTGTCTCATTGAATTCAGGACCATTTTCATATACATCTCCAGGGTCAAGCTGAAGATTTTCCTGGACATCTGGTTCCACGTGGGGCCCTTAGAGATAAAAAGGTTACCGAGAGACAATAACAAGATGGCAGAATCGACGACTTTTCTTTCCTTATGTCCAGGATTTCAGCAACAACAAAAAAATCCATACCCAGATCAGGAGCACATACCCCATTACCCAATGTACTGCACGCAGGCATGAACACTCTAGTTAATGTTTCTCACTGGAAAGTATTTAACCACAGCATTTCCCAGATGAAGTAGAGACTGGCCTTCTAGATAGAGTGCATCTGAAGCCAATGGGGTGCACAAACAAGAGACCTGTGTGAATCTGAATGGGAACGTGTGTACTTCCTTTCCTTCCCCACTCACCCAAGTCAACTAATTCAAATGTTCAAATTCTTAATTTAACTAGTCTGTCTGCATACACAGCACCCCAAACTTTCACTGCTTGAAGCCAATGGAATGGATCCAGAATCACCTCGCTCTAGCTATGGACAAGGTTGTGCTTTCCTGTGAACACAGGACCACGGAGAATGAAACGTGTTTAAACAAATGAGCGGAAAAATCTAATTGTGCTTTATCTCTGTCCCTCTCTCTGTGTCTCTCTGTGTGTGTTTGGGGGCGCAAAATCTAATATTACTGATACTTTATGAAGAAGATCTTATCATTTGTGTCAACATGGAAGATCCTGGAAGACATGATGCTAACTGAAATAAGCCATAGGCAGAAAGAAAAATACTGCAGAATCTCACTGAGGTGGGGACTCTGAAAATGAATACATGGAAACAGAGTAGAATGTTGGCTACCAGGAGTGTTGGATAGTGAATTGGGAAATGTACATGCAAGGTAAAAAGTTGCAGGTTAAATAATACTAGAGATACAAATCCAACGTGTGTACTAATTAACAATAAATTACTACAACTTTAAGTTTACTGATAGAAACATTTTAGGAGAGAGCATATGAAGAGATTGATAGTAGTTCTTTGGGATCACTTACATATATTTATCAACAAATAATGTTGTATACCTAAAATACAAAAAATAAAGGATGAAAGATTAGGGCCCGTGCTGTGGTATAGCAGGTAAAGCCGCTGTGTGCAGTGCTGGCATCCCATATTGGTGCTGGTTCGAGTCCCGGCTGCTCCACTTCCGATCCAGCTCTCTGCTATGGCCTAGGAAAGCTGTAGAAGATGACCCAAGTCCTTGGGCCCCTGCACCTGCATGGGAGACCTGGAGGAAACTCCTGGCTCCTGGCTTAGGATCAGCACAGCTCAGGCCGTTGCGCCCAACTGGGGAGTGAACCAGTGGATGGAAGACTCTCTCTGTCTCTCTCTCTCTCTCTCTCTCTCTGCCTCTCCTTCTTTCTCTTGTGTAACTCTGACTTTGAAATAAAGAAATAGAATGAAAATATAGTTAAGCAGTAAGACATGAAATGTGAAAAATAAAATGGTAAAATACATTCTGCCAGTGTTGTGAAATCAAACCTGCAGGTAAATGGGATGCGTAAGATCCCAGAATCCTTATTTCAAGATTCTGTTGCCAAAACGCAAGGGGAAGTCATATGTCCCCATTGTTATGCTTTTTCTCCAGTCACGATTTCCCTCAAACTACTTTCCATTACTCCGACTTGATGTTATACTCGAAGTACCAAATCATTATTATTTTGGGTCTGTCCGATCCAATAAGAATGTGAGACCAAGACTAAAATTAAATTTCTGGAGAGTATTTAGATTCCAAGTACCTGACATGTAATATGGCATGAGTAGAAACCAGTAAGTATGGCATGAGAACATATGTTAATAAAAGATTAATCTCTTTAAGGATGCCTCCATTGGCACAGGTGCTTGGTGTAGCTGTTCAGCCACAAGTTAGAATGCAGACACTGTATATCAGAGGGGCTGGGAATGAAATCAGTGTAGCAAAGAAGATACCTGCATTCACCGGTTTTTCTACCATGCTATCTGCAAGAACTAAGGAATGGAAGCAACATAGATGCCCATCAACAGATGAACGGATACAGGAAATGTGGTCTGTATACACAATGGAATTTTATTCAGCGATAAAACAATGTTATCCTAATATATGCATAAGAAAATATGGAAGAGTGAGATTGCCAATTCAAGAAAAGCCAGACACAAAAAGCAATCATCCCATGTATTAGCTCACATGTGGAAGCCACAAATAATTTCGACCTGAATGTTGTAAAATACTGATTTATAGGAGATTGTGAATGCCGGGGCATCTGATAACTCGTACCAAGAGACAGAGAAGGAATGCACTCTAGTGTTTTACTGCACAGTGGGATGACTGTAACTAAGAATAGCCTGTCCTACAGCCTGTGAATAGATAGAGAAGAGGCCCTCCATGGCTCCAAGCATAGAATGATGACAGGGACAGACTAAAATCCATTGCTTTGTCTGACTGGTACACATGGTGTACATTTGAAATGTCACATTGTAACCCGTAGATATGTGGAGCCATCAGGTGCAAATCAGAAAAATAGAACACTATTTAAAGAGAGGGAAATGTTACATAACCTTACTTTATCAACATCCATTGAATACTTGTATCCATGTATCAGAGGGTACCCCATAAATATGCACAATCAAGAATAATTGAAAATAAACAATTAATAAAGTAATTAAGATGCCACTGTCATGAATGATAGGGATAGAGAAGTTCACGCAGATTAAATGGGACAAACTTTACACTAGAATCAAATGCAATGGATTAGACTCTGGATGACAAAAATATGTACAAAGGAAATTACTGGGACAGATAGGGAAATTTGAATGTAGACTGCATCTTAAACAATTGCATTATTGAACAATTAAATTTCCTGAATTATAGAATTATACACTGATTTTCAAAAAGAATGACTTTATCCCTTGGATTTGCACACACACAGGGTAATGATGTTTCATACTACCTGAAAATTAATATAAGTGGGTTTGCATCAGAACAAAAATAATATTAATAAGTATATAGTCATGTTAATATATGCTTCTAATCAGGGCAGAAGGGAGACAAATTGTAGGTGTGGAGAGAATGGAAGCAGGAAACCCACAGGGCCTGGAGCATGACACTTTGTGACTCTAGATGAAAACTCTGGGAGATTTTATGACAATTGTCAACTTTTGTATAAATGTAGATTTCCAAAACCTGAAATACAAATGAACGAATATGCAAGAGCTAGATTATAATTCAGAGAGACAGCACTTATTTTTGCAATATGGGCAGCAACTAGGATTGGACTTTGCCTTCCTTGCTTTCCTGTATTATAAAGCCATATTTTAAACAAAGAAAGGCAGAACAAAACACACTGCATCTACTCCTCCAAGGCCATAGTGTACTAAGAGGAGTCAACGTTAACTTTCTCAGACATCTGAAATCTACACCATGCATGGAATCTGAATTATAAATGACATACACTTTTTTGCTGTAAGATTTGATGAGTGGATTTGTAGGTCTATGCTAAATATAATCATGACACTCACCCCTTCCCAGGGTAAGCAACACTTATTTTGTGAAAAGAAAGGCATATTAGGTACTTATTTCACATTTCATGAACGAAACCCATGTGGAAGAAAGTACCAAATATAAGAGCAAAATTATTTGTGACTCATGGAAAAACTACTATCTTACAGCGAGAATAGAAAGTGGGGTGTAAAGAAATGAATGGGCATTGTTGGCAGTCACATTTGGAAAGACAGCGAATTGCTAAAAAAACAAAACAAAAAAGTATACCATGAAATATGCAAATGCTTAGGTTGAGACTACTACTCGCAAAGAAATAATTCGGCACATAGCAATGTGATGAAAGTTGCATTGATCCAATCCCACAAGAATTTGTGTGGCTTTAAAACGCCTTTAAAAATCATAGTAACTTGAAATAACTTCAAAGCCGTTCAGGAAAAGGGACTGGCGTGACACTGTGGGATAAACCACCACTTGCAACAATGGCACTTCACGTTAGAGTGTTGATTCAAGTCCTGGCTGCTTAGTTTCAGATCTAGGTTCCTGCTATTGTGCCAAGAAAGCAGCTGATGATGACCCAAATGCTTGGATTCCTGCCAGCAATGTGGGAGATCTGGATGGGGTTCCTGGCTCCCAGCCTGACTCAATCCCAAATATCTAAAAATTTTAAAAAGAAGTCTTATAATGAGGAAAGCACAAAGCTGTAATGTATATTCTTCAACTTTCCACCTAATATGCAGGAACTGTTTGAGATACCTTTGTAATGTTAGTGTTATTTCCTCCTGTGCCATAATAAATGAGACATGCATATCCCTCACCCTCAAAAGGCCTTTTCGTTCTCCTTCCCTTTACCTTCAGCCTCAGGTTCTCCCTCCTCTTCTATATCTTGATCAACTGGAATCTCCTGATTTTCAACTGCTGGCTCCTCCAGTTGAAGTACTTCAGCACCAGATTGCTGGGGCTATTAGGTTGAAATTATAGAAATAAACAGTCTTGTGGAAACACATGTGATAACCATCTATAACACATATGTATGCATAATAATCATTTGAGAAATTTCTTCAACATGATCCTACATCCTTATTCTGAATAAAATTAGTCCTCCCCCTGAGAGGTGTCTCCCAGAAGAGTTACCTCCAATGCGCGTGGGAGTTATTTTTTTCTGTGCTGGGATGCACGTGTGCTCTCTACTGTGAGTAAGCGTGAGAGTGAAATCACTGACTACATCCCATGGGAACATAAAGAGCATCCATGAGGAATACAGCAGATGTAATTGTCCTGGGTGAATGTTTCCTTTGCGACACCAAGTGACAGCCGTCATCAACGCAGAAGACCTTTATCAGTGTATTTTGCTACTCAGTAAGACTTTCCCAAAGATAAACTTGCTAACAGAAAACATTACACATTGAAGCACTCACCTCCACAGGTTCAATTTGCTCTTGGAAACTTTCTTCTGCATTTCCTCCTCCCATAGCTCTAGATGTTGCTCTTGTGCCACTCATGTTTCTCAACGAAAGCAGAATATTGTGATTTGGAGAATGCATTTAAGAGAACTGCAGTATTTGAACATTTGCATGGCCAAACGTCAATTTGTAACTTTTAAATATGTTGAGATAACTTTCAAAAATGTCCCTGGATATGCATGCATATCCACCCTTTCTGATCCTTGGTAACAGCACTTCCTCGGACAAGTCTGACACAGAAAGGCGTAAGGACAAGACAGAGGTCCTAGCTGATGCTATCTGTCGCATCACTGGATGTCCCGTATGGAGACATTCTTGGGAAATCTGCTACACCATGAAAACTCGAGTGACTATCCTATTTGTCACAACCGCACTAACGAGGCCAATTTGTGATCCCAAATAGTTTTCGTTGAGATGCACAGCTCCATCCCTCCTTCTCGTGGTGTTTCTGCACCGACCAGGCCAAAGTGAGAAGCTGGGATAGAGGGCGATAGGGACGCCTCTCCCTGGGCATCTGGGCCTGCGCTTTACGGATTTTGGAGATGCTGTCACCACCTCGGTGTCCCCACTCTCTATGTCCTTCCCTTAACATCTGCCCAGCCTTACGTCTGGTTTCCTCTGAGGACTTGTGATCTGCCCCCTGTGAGCCATACCGGGATCCTCTGGGACACAGATCTCTCCAACAGCAGCCTCAACCCTTGCCCTGTCTTCACCTGCCCCACTGCCCTCCAGGCAAACCTTCCGCCCTTGTCCTGGCCCCAGCCGGAATGTAACAAACATGGTGGCAGCGCCATCTGTGCGCAGGCCGACGTCCTTGAAGTCCTTCTTGTTCTCAGTCCCCGCACCTCATCGCCCAATCCCGCGAAGACGCTTGGCGTCTTCTCATACTCACTCACACGTGAACTGATCAGACAGCGGCTACCTACTCACTGTGTCTCAGGCAGGCAGCAAGACAGAACACAGCGGGAAAATGGCGCCCGCGGCGCGGATGTGCACAGAGCACGCCAACGCGAAGGCTCGTGCGCAGCAGGGGACGTGTGCAGCAGTGTGACCCTGCGCCAGTCAGGACGCTCGTGGGCGGGACTTACACTCGGAAGCCTCAGCAGTCCTCAGCTACCAAGGAATTGCTCCCCACTGTTTCCTCCAACAGTCTGATTCTTCCAGGAGAGCCCTGGGTTCTCCTTTGGGAAAAAACATCTCAAATAGACCTGCTGTGACAGAAGTAGCTTTTAAATATGTCAGCGCTGGGGCTAGTGCAGCTGCCGCTGGTGACAGGATGCCAGTTTGTGGGAGACCCGGATGACGCGCATGGCTTCTGGCTCCTGCCGCCGCTTGGGGAGCGACCCAGAGGATGGACGATCGCTTTGTCCCCCTCTCCCCCTCTCTCCCTCTCTCCCTCTCTCGCTCTCTCGCTCTCCAACTCGGGTTTTCAAATTAATAAGTAAATATAAAATGTTAGTCTATTTTTATGTCGGCTTTCTCCAGTAATTTTCTGCCCCACCTGTGGCCGTTTTGCTTTTGTTGCTTTCATCATGCTTGCAAACACTTGGGTTTCTCTGGCTTCTGAGTTACGTTTTTTCCATTAACATCTGTAGGCCGGTAGCTCACCTGCCTGAATACGACTGGTCTGGTCCACGCAAGGTTCAGAACTATCCGATAGAGGTCCTAGGATGTAGGCACAGCCTATTGTCACAAGATGGATAGCAGCAGTGGTTATGCTCATCATACGCAGTGCTTCCTGAGCATCAGTCACCTGTCCTGTCCGCAGGGCAAAGCTGGCAGTATTACCCAACGCTCTCCCTCCACAGGGTCACTAGCATCTCAGAAGCGGAAAGGCCTTCCGAATGTTGGTACTTATTCTGAGGTCTTGTGTAAAGCATTTTTATCAAGGTGGGGCACAATTCACTTAGAATTGGACACAATTGGTGGTGTGATATTTTAGGATTCATGGACATACACAAAGACTGTAAGTTTTAGAAATTTTAATTGACGTGTAGTAGTGATTGTCCATAGCCAATGGATACGCTGTGCTTTTCCTTTTTCTAGAAATGTCCACAATGTGTAATAATCCCATTCAGGTAATTAGCATTAGCATCACCTCAGGAATTTATTATTACTTTGGGTTGTGCACGTTCTGCACCTTTTCCTTTAGCACTGTACATTTTCCATTCCAGGACTGCTAACTATAGAGCTATGTAGAGTACTACAGAAGAGTAGAACTTAGTCTTCCTTTCTAACTGTGTTGTGGCATTCATTGTCCATCCTCTATGCCCTTTCTCCTACCATCTCCACCCTCTGGTGACCTGCGCTCTACCTTCTGTTTCTGTGAGATCCACTTGTGTAGCTTCCAATGGGAGTGAGAATATACGCTGTTTGGCTATTTGTGAGCAAGGTAAGCATTTTAAGAAAAGCTAATCAAATACTTTGCAGGTTGAAAAACCTCATTTGACTTTTTATTCAGCAGTGCATATATATATTTCAAGGAGGTGCTGGAATAAACAAGGTGGTTTTCCTTTTTTGCAAACTTTACTTTCAGAAACAAGAGTTTCCTGTATTTGTAGTTATTTGATGAAGCAAGGAGCTATAAGCTATTTTTTATGCAGCCATTAGGATGGATCCGTGACTTCTGTTCAAGTTCATTTCTAAAAGTGTGGAAAAGTGAAAATAATATATGATGGAGAGTTTCCACAAGCATTAATGAACACCCTGATACATCTTAGCACTTTAGTGTGGGAAACAGTATGTGATATGGAAAATCAGGCTTGGTGCCTCCGTGATCAAATAGGTTTTTACAAATAAATTAAGCTACATTTTTTGTGCGACTCCAGTAGATTCTGTCAAGTCCGGCTTTTTAACGTTTTTTTTTCTTTTTTCTTTTTTTTTTTGACAGGCAGAGTGGACAGTGAGAGAGAGAGACAGAGAGAAAGGTCTTCCTTTGCCGTTGGTTCACCCTCCAATGGCCGCCGCGGCCGGCGCACTGCGGCCGGCACACCGCGCTGATCCAAAGGCAGGAGCCAGGTGCTTCTCCTGGTCTCCCATGGGGTGCAGGGCCCAAGCACTTGGGCCATCCTCCACTGCACTCCCTGGCTACAGCAGAGAGCTGGCCTGGAAGATGGGCAACCGGGACAGAATCCGGCGCCCCGACCGGTACTAGAACCCGGTGTGCCGGCACCGCAATGCGGAGGATTAGCCTAGTGAGCCGCGGCGCCGGCCCAGCTTTTTAAAGTTTATACCTGGATTGTGAAAAGTCAACCGGACTTTGAATAGTGATTACTATAGGGTGTGAGTGACAGACAGGACTGGAAGGAATTTGGATCAATGGGTTCCAAATTAGAATCAGAAAAACAGAATAAGTTCCTAGTGTTGCACAGCACAGTGGGGAGACTGTACTTCACAGTACCCTAGTTTATATTGTACAAACAGATAGAAGAAAGAACTGCCAGGCCTACAACCATGAAGTAATGTCTCGGATCAGGAAATGTTCATTACCCAGTTTTGACCAGTACATTGCATACATAAAGTCAAATGTAACACTGTAGCCCTAAATATGTACCATTACTGTTAATAACAAAGTAAAAAGAAACTGTGAAACTCACACAAATGCTTTAGAAAGCCAGGGCTAAAGAGGAAGGATTCAAAAAGGGGGATGAGCAGATCTTCCAGAAAGATCAGTAAAAACACAAAAGAAGTGAAACAATATTAAAAAGTACTGATACTCTCAGTTCCAAATTAGAATAAAAGAGTTTTCAGTGACTGAGAGCAAAGAATAGCGTTTAAATTTATCAGGTAAATAATAGGGGAAAGTTGTTTATAAGTGAAAGGCCTAAATAGTTAATACAAGTATTCAAAGACTTAGCAAAAGAGTATTGCAATCTGAAAAATACCAAGAGTAAGGGGAAATGAAAATGAAAGCCTTGAAGGAACAAAGATGAATGCAGTGCAGCAAAACGTGCAAGACATGGGAAAGGACAAAATAAATGTGGACGGTCAAATAGCTCATGAATGCATGACCAAAATATTGAAACGCAAAGTGTATTCAAAAGGAGCCAGGACTGCACACCTTTTACAATGGATAAATTTGAAAAGACTGCCCAAGTTTTGGTTAGAACATGGAGCATATGGAGGTTTTATACTCTGCTTTTGCAAATGCATTGCGCTATGGAATTTTTTGAAAACTATCTCGGCAATTTTCCAATACTGTTGTAAAGGAGAACCTCAGAGTGCTTTTTAGAAAGAACTTTATGGTGCAAGGAAAAAAAAAAAAGGAATAAAGTATCTTCAAAAATGTCAAGGAAAATGAATACTACCACAAATAGGTGCACATATTTAAACTTTTTCAATATTTATTTACTTGAAATGCAGAGAGAACAGAGAGAGAGAGACATCTTGTGTGTGCTCGTTCACTCCTGAAATGGATGCAAAAGCCAGGGTTAGGTCAGACTGAAGGCAAAAGCCTGGAACTTCATCTGAGTCGCCCACCTAGAATACAGGGACCTAAGTACTTGAGCCCTCACCTGCTGCCTCCCAGAGTGTGCATTAGCAAAGAACTGGATCAGAAATAGTCAGGATTCAAAACCAGGCACTCCAATATGGATGACGGTGTTCCAAGCCAGCCCCCTGAATTTCAAAATTTTTGGCACCAAATTAAATTTAGTTTTAAATTCTGGTTTTCCACAAACTTTTTAAAGGTACTCCATGGCTGTGGTGAATGTAATATAAAATAGAGGAAAAAATTTAAGAGCACAAAGATGGCAATAAGAACTTGTCTTCAATATCGTGATTCCTACATTGAAAACTGCATGAATAGCTAGTGTTGTGTCCCTAAATAAAATCATATTCTCTTATGTTCCGTCATGTCATGTGTAAAATGGGGATAATGAGGAGGGTAGTAATTTATTTTTTAGTGAAAAGGGAATATTTAGATCATTTTAAGTGTGAGATCAGTATGGTTGCTAATTTAGGTTTCAATTATGAGACAGAGGTGTCACACTGCCTTATATGACAGGATTAAAAACATTTATGGAAAACGGGATTAAAATAAAAACATAAGAAATAAACTTTATTTCTCAACACAAACTCCATCAGAAGCATGGCTTTTCTAACTGATAATACTAGTTATTTAGTAGGTCCCTGAACAACTGAAAGTGCTTGGATTTTAATAGAGGAAAAATGGGTTGTCTTTAATCTTTTAAAGTTTTTTATTAATTTACTGGAAAGGCAGAGAGAGAGAGAGAGAGTAGGAGGGAGGGAAAGAGGGAGAGAGGGAGAGAGAGAGAGAGAGAGAGAGAGCAAGCGATATCATATATCCACTGCTTCATTTCCCAAGGGCTGCAGCAACCAGGCCTAGGCCAGGCTGAAGCCAGGAGCCAGGAACATCATCTGGATCTCCAACACGGGTGGCAGGATGCAATCACTTGAACCATATCCTCTGCCTTCCCAGGCTCATTAGAAGGAATCTGCATCAGAAACAGATTGCAGCCTGGAGTTGAACTTGATGGAGTAAGGACAAATGCCTTAGATCTGTTTTTGTCCCTTGCCTGTGAGCGAGCTGACAGCAGATCCTAACCCCATACATTCTTTCCCAAGGTTCCTTGTTAGCCTCCCCCCAATCCTGTATTCTTCCTCTCAAGCAGGACACTCTGCCCACAGCCCCTGAACCTGTAAGACCCTACCTTACATGCCACTGACCCCTGTCTATGAAAACCCCGGCCTGTGAGGGAGGGGATGCTCTCTACCTTCTGTGGTAGTGGTCCCTCTCTCAGCCTTGAATAAACCTGTGCTTGTTGTGAGTTCCTGGTCTGCCTCTTGTTGCCTGGTTTGTGCCTCTTTTTTTTTTTTATCTTAAAAACTTATATTTTGGTGCCCATACAGGGAGGGGTGCGAGAGATCGGCCCTCTTGCAAACTGTGCTCCCATACAACCTCGCACGCCTTTCAGGCAGTCATTGGACAACCTGCTCTTGGAGCTAAGATCTCTCCTTCCACCTGATCAGGGGGAATATCGACCTGCTGCATGCTTAGAGCTCTGATACCCTCTGGGAGAGGGCCATGACTCTCCCCTCCTCCAAACTCACCATTCCCTTCTGCAGCAAACTGGAGGGGATGATCACGCGGTAACCTTTGAGGATCTGGCCTCAGGGCACCCCTTCACCTCCAGGGATACCCCTGAGCAAGGTGTGTGGTTGAATTTCTGCCCAGCTCTTGCTCTTCTCAGTCGTCTACCAAGTGCCTCTCCTCCGTGGAGGGAAAGTGAACTTCCCAGGCTCACCACACGTGTCCTCCTTGGAAAGACTCGGGCAGGTTTGGATACCACCTCTCCAAACTCCCCAGATGAGTTGAGTACCGCTTTGGTCACCTGCCTACTCATTCCCTGCTTTAAGTTTGTCTTTCTGGAAACTCAGAGCCAGAAACTTTTGCCAGATCTCTCCACTGCATGCGCCCCCAGACTTGATTTTCAACCCACAGACTGGTGAGAGGTTGGCCTTGATCTCCCCACAGCATCCAGGGCAGACACTGGCTGTTGTCTCTGCCCCCGAAGGGTCTATGGTCTTTGGCTGTTTTGCTCTCCCTTAGTTCCAAGAACAATGGATACAGCTTTGGAAGGTGTCCAGAATCCTGCCACACGTCTTTGACTGGGGACGCTTGGTCTGAGCATGGGGATCCTCTCCTCTGCGAGAAGCTTCTCTTGTGGGAGCTCCTCTTCAGGAAACATCGAACAACAAGCTGAGTGTCACAACCACAACCTTATTCTACCTGCACCATGGCTTCCAAAATTTCTCAGTTTCCTCCTGACTTCCCCCTGACCTCTCTATTAAAAAAGCTGCCAGCCTTAGGCCTAAAGGGCCTTCTCTGAGGTCGCTCCTTCCATTTAGCTCCTGCTCATAATTACAAGCTCTCCTGATGGAGGGAAAACCTTGCTTCCCTGCCCTCTCCCTTCTCAGCCTGGTCACTGCTGCTGCCGCCTCAAGGGCATGGCCCCTTGCCTGCCCTACCCCCACCTTTGCTGGCTCCTTGCCCCCCACCCCTCCATGGTAGCCACAACTACTCCTCCTGTCCCTGGCTCCCTTGCACTCTCCTTGCCATCCTGACCCTCCCCCTCTGTCCATTTCCCCAGGCACTCTGCTTATCCTGACCTTCCCATAGAAGAACAACACATCCTGGAAGCCCCCGCCCCACAATCCCCTCCATCTTCACATCCTCTTTGCCATCCTGACCCGCCTGAGGACCCTCCGCCACGTCAACCGAGGGGAGGCTCCTCGCCTGCCACACACCTCATTCCCCACCCAATCCGGCCTTCTCCACCATCTGACTTATCTCCTCCTCACCCTCTCTCCTTGTCTGATGACTCCCACTTGCCATGGCCCCTGTCTTATCTTCTCCAAATTTTACAGCCTATGCCTGCTCTTCCCTCCAGGAAGGTGCATGGAGGGGAAGGTCTGGTCAGTGTCCATATCCCTTGCTCTCGATGAGACCTTAATCAAATTGAGGAATCTTTAGGCTCATTCTCAGAGAATCCCTCTAAGTATCATAAGAGATTCCTTCCCCGGCCCAGTCCTACAGGTTTACATGGTAGGACCCTTATCTCATCCTACCCTCCACGTTAACCCCGGACGAGTGGGAGTGCATCTGGCATGCTGCCCAAGAACTGACAGATGAGATGCACCATCAGATCCCAGACAGTCACCCAGAGGCCGCTCAGGCTGTTCCTAGGGCTGCTCCTGAGCTGGATTGCACCTGCCAACCCCAAGACCCATGGATATGGGCTCGAGATGACATGGTCTCTGGTCTGTCGGCTGTTATGGACAATAACAGTCATAAGTAGGTCAGTTGGATAAAATTCATGAAATCATCGCAAAGTGAAGAAAACCTGGCCCTCTTTATGTCTTGCCTGTCAGAGGCGATGATAAAATATACTGACATGCATCCTGGTTTTCCAGGCCTGTTGTTGTTACAAGTCCAATTTATACCTCCATCAGCCCCTGAAATCCAGTGCCAACTCTAAAAGCTGGATGACCACCCACAAACCCCTCCAAAAGGACCTCATGAATGTGGCCTTTCATGTCATTGACCGTAGGGATGAGGAAATAAAATTCAAAAGGAAAAAAAATACAAAATTATAGTATCACATGTTTCCCTCTGTAATCCAGCAAGCCCCTAACTGCACACCAAACCCCAGCCCTCTGGGAACCTGTTATCCATGTGTCAATACTGGGCCCTGAGCCAAGGCCTGCCCTAACCCAAGGCCTCCCACTAAACCAGATCCCAACTGCAGGCGGTGGGGACACTGGAACCTTGGCCCTGGGGAGGATGCCTTGCCCACCGGGGGCAACACTCTGTCCTGCCAACTCCAACACAGGACATCTCCTCTCTGCTAATCTGAACAGTATAAGGAGGCCTGGGTCCTGTAGCACCCATCAAAGATGAGCCCACGGAACCAGGGGTGTCAGGGACAGTGTCCAGCAAGCAGATTCCTGTCTTGATGGATACTGAGACCTGTATATCTGCTTTACATGACTATCATGGTCCAATTCTTCCTTTTTTCCTTGTCTCTGTTGTTGACATAAAAGGCCACGTTGAGACACCAAATAGGACTCCCCTTTTATATTGCTCCTTTAGAGATATTACTGCCTTACATTCTTTCCTTACTCTTCGCAATTACCCCCACCCCCACCCTTCTGGACAGAGACTCTCTCCACTGCTTGGGGACATCTGTCTTCATTCCCACAGGGGATGAAACCTACATGTTTATCCTTCATACTACAGGCTTTCCTCTTGCCACCTCTCCTTCCCAGATGCCCAGTTTTCCCCAGTCAACCCTCTAGTGTGGGATACACTAGAAAAAGAATGGCTCTTGTCATCCAGTACAGGACCTCTGATGGTGTATTAATGCCGCTGTCCATCCCACATACTCTGTCGTGCCTAATCAATATTCTCTCCTCTCCCAAACACCTCCTATAACTTCATTTGACTCTGTTCTAGACCTAAAGAATGCCTTCTTCCTGATTCCTCTCGAGTCATCTTCACAAGCACTCTATGCCTTTACCTGGTTTGATCCCAATTCCCACCTTACCCGACAGCTAACCAGGAATGCCTTAACCCAAATTTTTTGAGATAGTCTCCACTACTTTGGACAGACCATCCAGGCAGACCTAATCTCTATTAATCTGTTACCCTGTGCCCTTCTTCAATATGTTCATGTCCTCCTACTCTGTAACCCCTCCAGACAATTCTGTCTCCAACATACCACAAGTCTTTTACACTTTCATCGGAAAAGGCTATCCCAGAAAAATGTCCAGCTAATTTCTACTTCTGGAATGTTTCTGGAACGTTACATTGGGGGTGACTAAAAATTCTCCAGCTCATGAATTGGATTCATTAGATGAGATGGGAAGAGATTTCTGAACCCAAGACAGGCAGGGACTATGTCCATGATCAGTAGGAAGCAGATACCGAAGATATGATGAGGTCACATACTTCAGCATTGTCTTAAGGTTAAGGGTCAGAAATCTCTGAAGGGGGAATGATGTAAGTCATATAGATAGATGAAGTTCATGAGCTGGAAGCCACATCTCTCCTGCTGTGTGATCATCTCCACCTACCTACAGTCAGATGCCCTTTGCCTAAGAAGCCTTTCCCCATATTCAGGGGCTGGGGGGGCAGTATCATGTAAACACTTCCATTTCTTTTTTTAGTGTTTAATTTATCTGAAAGGCGGGGGGGGGGAGAGAAAGAGAGAGAAGCAGACAGAGAGAGAGAGAGAGAGAGAGAGAGAGGGAGGGAGGGAGAGAGAGAAGGAGAGATCATCTGTCCACTGGCTTACTCCCAAAATAGCCAGAATGGCCAAGCCATAACCAGGTGCCCTGAGCTTGTTCTGGGTCTAGTAGATGCATGGGGCCAAGTATTTCTGTAATCTTCTGCTCCCCTCCTGGGCATACTAATAGGGAGCTGGATCAGAAGTGGAGCAGCTGGGACATGCACCCACATGGGATGCTGGCACTGTGGGCTGATGGTTCACCCAGTGTGCCACAGTACCAGCCCCTCTATAACTTATTATAAAGAGACATCCTTTCTCTGATGTTTGTATTGGGAAGCTCTTAAGGATAAGTTGACTGTCAGTGTATGGGTTTACTTCAATGATTTCTAATCAGTTTCAATGGTCTTTGGAACAGTTTTTATGCTAGTACCATGCAGTTCTGGTTGAAATAGCTTTGTAAATGTCTTGAGGTCTTGTATATTTGAGATCTTGCATTCTGGGGCCTCCAGGTTTGCTACTTTTGTCGAGTATTGATTTGAGTCTTTGAGGATTTTATTACTGCCTTTTGAATATTTAGAATTGGTTTTTCTAGTGCCGTGAAAAATGTAATTTGTATTTTGATTACTACTGCATTGAATCTGTAAAACAATTTCAGTACATTGGACATTTTAAGGAATTTTCCAACCCATGAACAAGGGAGGTCTTTCTTTTATTTCCATCTTCTTCCTTTCTTTCATTAGTGCTATGTAATTTTCATTGGGGAAGTCATTCAAATCTTTGGAGAGATATATATATATATATATATATATCCCTATATATTTATGTTCTTATAACTATTAATGGAACTGTTATTCTAGTTCCTTTTGTATTGAGTACATAATTGGTGTATATAAATGCTACTGAGATTTTATAATTTTGAATATGGAAGTTATTTATAAAATAAATGATGAAAACTATAAAAGCCCAACATAGGACTGGCCTCTAAAAAGTAAATTTTCACTAAAATCAAGAAACCAACACTTGACAAGATTTAAGTAAAGCCTATAGCAGTTTTCTAGGTTTTGTCGTCGCCAGGCCAAATCACTTTTTTCAAATAAAGGCAGTGCAGTTGTTCAAAGAAGGCAGCATGAGCCAGTTCTATCACTCAAGGTAATTAAAAGCTTATTGGTGAAAGAATGCAAGTAAACTGCTTAAATCATATTTAAAGACAATGATAGGAAACAAATTCCAATGTGGTAGCTTATGAATTGTTGACCGTATCCTGCAGTCAGCAACTGGAGAAGGCCTTGATCAGTTTGAGTGACTGGAAAACATGTATAGACAAGGTGCAACTAAAGTTGAGAATGAGCTATGGGATACATGTGCATATTTAATTAGGAGGCAGAAGGTCATTGGCAAAGGGGTCCTAGGGAAACTAAAAAATGTGTAAAAGTGTTCAACCGTACAAAAATGGATACAAATATCTGAAACGCTCTTCTCTATCTTCTTATCTAACTGGACATCGCTCAAGCTGCTCAGGTCCCTACTGGAACTCAACTCCTCTTGGAAGGCTTCCCTTAATCTCTTTTCTTTTTCTTTTGTGAATTTCAAGTGTTATTTAGGTTCTACAGTTTCATATGTACAGACTTAGGAACACAGTGATACTTCCCACCCGACCCTCCCTCCCGTTCCTGCTTCCCCCCTTCCTCCTCCTCCTTCTGTTTATAAGCTCATAAAAAGCCAGAGAAAGTGAAAGCACTCTCTTTCTCTCCTCTGGAACCCAGAGTGTGCAGAGTAGGAAGAGTCTTTGTCTTTGTTTCTCTTTGCCTTTCCTGGGTCATTCTCCCTAAATAAAGGCCACATATGCATGTGTATTTTCCTCACTTTGTAAATAAATGTTGTCACTTTGCATGTCCTGTTTGTGCCTGTGCTTAGGATGCTTCTAAGTAAAAGGCAAGAGTTGAGAATAGACATTTAGGCCCAACCTAGCCCACAGCAGTGTGATGAGCTTCATGGGGATTTGGAGCAGGTTGTAGGTACTCCCTGCACAACAATTCACAGACAGTATCCACAGCAGGCCCTGGTGTTGCAAGATCAGAGTTGCGAGATCAGTGCTAGCTCCAAGAGTTGGCTAGATTTAGAGTTATCAAGGTGCTTACCAGATCCAGAGATTCAAGAGTTGCCCTAATGCTGAGTGGAGGAAGAAGAACCCACAGATGCTGATAGGTGAGAGTGATTTCAGCCCTGTAATAGTAGGGAAAGCTGTCTGGGGCCACTCTCTGTGTGTGCTTACTGGTTTGGGTTGGGCGCTGCTACCTCTGGCCTGAGTATTGAGAGTGTGGTAATACCCAAACTCTGGCCACGTCCATGGGAGTGGCTGGAGCTTGAAGCCCTGAGTCCCTTGCCGGGCTTTGGCTGAATATGGGTACGCTGGGTCATAGCTCTCTGAATGTTGCAGTGTTGTACTGTTATTAGCCTTAGCACAGAGACTGATTTGGAGTCAGGTGATTAAGTGTTGCTGAGCTGAGTGAAGCACCTAAGGATTATACCTTAGCTGTGGGTGTGTGTGCTGGGTGAAGTCAGGGAGCCCCAAGGACCATTCATAGGTGGCCCACGACTCTAGAGTGATACCGGAGATGGATGTGTTGGAGCACATGTGTGTGGGCAGGGGATGTTGAAGCTGACTGGTTGTCGCTCCCCCTCTTCGTGGAGGAACGACACAGGACCCTGCGCTGTTCTTTTGTCTGCTCGGCCCTCCCCGGGTTTGCTGCTGGTTCTTCCCGGGTTGGCTACCGTCCCTCCACCTCCGTGGAGGGGCGGTTCCCCCTGCCACTTTTCCCCACTTCCGCGGGGGAGCGGCACACCGCCGGCCAGCTCTCTCGGGGGATGCACAGGTGTTCCTTCAGATAGATGTTCCTGGTGCATGTTGTCTCTCTCCTCCTTTATAGTCCTCTTCCACCAATCCCAACTCGGCTGCCCACACACCGAGTACGCTGCTCTCCTCCAATCAGGAGCAGGTCCTGCTGTTTATTGGTTGAACTGGAGGCAGCTGTGTAGAAGCTGTTTCCTCCTCTCCCAGTGCCATATTGTGGGAGAGCAGATGCATAGAATAAGTCTTAATTCCAGTAACTTAGTCTAGTCCGAGCTGCTCCCCACACTGGTGTACTTGGAGCACCAGCTCTTCAGGGCACAATAATGAAACCAGCCAATTTATAGTCAGAGTGACCTCACGTTATCAGTGCACTTCACCCTCTCTGACACGTGCACCATCCAGAGCGCCAGCTCACTGTAATGTGCCTTCCACCCCACTGAGGTCTGTGCCCAGCGTGCAGCCTCTGTAGTCAGACTGGTGGGTACATGAGAACCCAGCTGCAACCTGCTATTACAACAGGACAGGCCTTCTTATTTCCAGAGACCTAGCGGCCATCTATCCCATTTGTCCGACCCCCACTCACCACTGCACACTCACCACTGCACTGTAGAGCACAGTGTGGACCTGTGCTCTGGGATCGTGGCTGCGCTGTTGGACCCAGCTAGGCGATTGGCTCTCAGTCTGCCTTGTTAGTATGCATGTTAGCATGTCTTCGTGGCCCCTGGGAAAAAGATAGTTAAGGATTTCTGGTGGGTGTCCATCCTAATTTTTAGACATTATGTTCACTATTTTTGTTCTATGTTCCTTCCCTGTATTTCTCCTTTGCACTTAAATGTTTCTTCTGTGAAAGTATCTGCCCCTAGCAGATAACTTGATATTTCTACTTTAAATTCAAAAGTAGTATCACTTCCTAGAGTTCAAATTTTAAAGGTGAATTCAAAATATTTTAACACTGAAATGATTACATTATGTAACGAATGAAACCAATGACAATACAGCACCCATTTCTTGTGTTATTCCCTTTATTATCTATCTTTTTTAAAAAATATTTATTTATTACAATGTGTCGTGGTGAGGATCTCTTTTAAAAGGTAAATTTTAAACAAACTGTAATAGACATCATGGAATACAATCCAACAAGAGAAAGGATAAATTATTTATTTTATTTATTTTGAAAGTCAAAGTTAGAGAAAAGAGGAGAGGGAGGGAGGGAGGGAGGGACAGAGAGAGAGAGAGAGAGAGAGAGTCAGTCTTCCATCCGCTGGTTCACTCCCCAATTGGCTGCAACGGCCGGAGCTGCGCCAATCCAAAGCCAGGAGCCAGGAGCTTCCCCCAGGTCTCCCACGCGGGTGCAGGGGCTCAAGGACTTGTGCCATCTTGCACTGCTTTCCCAGGCCATAGCAGAGAGCTGGGTTGGAAGTGGAGCAGCCGGGACTCGAACTGGCGCCCAAATGGGATGCCAGCACTGCAGGTGGTGACTTTACCCACTACACCACAGCGTCGGCCCCAAAGATAAATTATTGATATACTGAACAACTTGGATGATAACCAGAGTATTATGCTGAGTGAGTGGAAATGCCAATCCCAAGTGATTATCTACTGTTTGGTGATGCTTATATAAAGTTTTGTAAATGACAAAATATTAGAAACTTTGGACAGATTTGTGGTGCCAGTTATTAGTGATTATGATGATTGGACATGAACCTATACATATGAACTACTATAATAACACAGAACTTAACACAACATACACACACACGCACATACACACACACACACACGGACGGATGAGTATGCATGAAACTGAGGATTTCTGAATAAGATTAGTGGATAGTATCAACAAAAATATCTTAGTTGTCATACTATAATTTTGCACAATGTTGCCATTGAAGGAAACTGGGTAAAGGAATTTCTCTGTATTATTTCCTTCAACAGCATGCAAGTATACAATTATCTCAATAAAAATTTCAACTGAAAAATAAGTCATGATGTTCTCAGGCGTGATTCCAAATACCATGCTCTACTCAAAGAAATTAGAGTCCTTTGGAGAACAGCGCATTTTCATGGCAGAAATAGTGAAAGAATAAGGAGAGTCTAGGGCATTCAATAGTCCTAGAAAATAAAGAAGTGCTAAGAATTAGTGGAAAATGCAAAAAGACATAGCAGCTTGAAAGGGCTTTTATGGGCCAAAGTTGAGACAGTGTGAACTTTAAAAAATTACTTAGTTGGCCGTACATTATTGAATGAATAAAAATCCATGAGTTCAAAATGATATTCAGGAAGAGAGGGAAAAAAGTGAGACTAATTTTTCTTAATTGGAGATTTCTAATTCTCCAACCATTTACTCTGAAAACCGATCATTGAAGGTACAGAATTAAGCATATATCTTGCCTTGTAGGGAGACACTGTAGTGTACCCACAGTTGGTAAGAGAAAGCTCAGGTGTGGGGATGAATGCCGCTTCAAGAAAGTAGAAGGAAATTTAGAATTAGAAAACCATCATTTTCTGCTGGACCCGCCGGACCCGCCAGACCCGCTGGAGCCTCAGAGTCTGCACGCCAGCGCTGGAAGGGGAGGTGAGTTAAAAACCTCTCGGTAACCCGAGACATTGGCATGGAAAGGCAGAAAAAGCCTGCAGAGAACGAGGCCTGAAACCCCACTGGGGAAAATTCACCAGGCTGGCTGGAGGAGAGAAAAAATCAAATAAATAAGGGGAACCTGCACGGACATTTCGCCTCTCTCTCCACTCACCTTACAAAGCCGAGCAAGACAAAGGGCAGGCGCCATTTTACGTAAGTAAAGTGGTGCGCGCCATTTTACGTAAGTAAAGCGGGTGTCTCTCATTAGCCAAGCGGAAAAACCTGACTCTGGTAAGCAAATGAATACCCACAGGGGCCAGATTTCATACATCAACTACTCTCAATTCCCCTCAGCTGTGTGGAATTACTTCCCAACTGAGTCAAAAAAAAAAAAAAAGACAGTGAGAGCGAGCAAGAGAACAATCAGGGTGAATCACCTTTGGCACACCCTTAACCCTGTAGAACCAGAGCTCTCTGGCCACACCCATCACAGCCTCTAAGGATCCATCAAAAGCAGACAGTCCTCTTAATCTAGAGTCACAGTATAATGAGAAAAAAACAAAGAATATCTCCAATATGACAAACAAACGCAAAAGTCGAGGTAACAAGAACAAGGAAGACACTATGACTCCCCCAAATGAAATAGACACCCCAATTCAAGATTATGAAGATGATGAGATAGAAGAAATGCAAGAAGCAGATCTCAAAAAATTGATAAGAACATTAAGAAGTTCTCAAAAACAAATTCTTGAACTACAGAAATCCTTAATGGACAAGACAGAAAATCTCTCTCGTGAAAATGAAATATTAAGGAGGAATCAAAATGAAATGAAACAACTAGTAGAAAATGAAACTGTGATAGTGATGAGAAATCATAATGAAGTAAAGAATTCAATAGATCAAATGACAAACACATTAGAGAGCCTTAAAAACAGAATGGGTGAAGCAGAAGAGAGAATATCAGACTTAGAAGACAGAGCACAGGAAAATATACAATCAAACCAAAGAAAAGAAGAGGAAATTAGAAATCTAAAAAATATTGTCGGGAATCTTCAGGATACTATTAAAAAACCCAACATTCGGGTTCTAGGAGTTCCTGAAGGCATGGAGAGAGAGAAAGGATTAGAAGGCCTTTTTAGTGAGATATTAGCAGGAAATTTCCCAGGTTTGGAGAAGGACAGAGACATCCTAGTACAGGAAGCTCATAGAACTCCTAATAAACGTGACCAAAAGAGATCCTCACCACGACACGTTGTAATTAAACTCACCACAGTGAAACATAAAGAAAAGATCCTAAAATGTGCAAGAAAGAAACGTCAGATTACTCTCAGAGGATCTCCAATCAGACTCACAGCTGACTTCTCATCAGAAACCCTACAAGCTAGGAGGGAATGGCGAGATATAGCCCAGGTACTAAGAGAGAAAAACTGCCAGCCCAGAATATTATATCCTGCAAAGCTATCATTTGTGAATGAAGGTGAAATAAAGACTTTTCATAGCAAACAGAAATTGAAAGAATTTGTCGCCACTCGTCCAGCCCTGCTAAAGATGCTTAAGATGTGTTACACACAGAAACACAGAAACACGGTCATCATATGAAAGAAGGTAAAGGAAGGAAACCTCACAACAAAAGATCACAGGGAATTCAAAGCATATATTAGAACTTATCTTTGGCAAATGGCAGGGCAAAGTTACCACTTATCATTAGTCACATTGAACGTGAATGGCCTGAACTGTCCAGTTAAAAGACACCAATTGGCTGATTGGGTTAAGGAACAAAACCCATCTATTTGCTGCTTACAAGAAACACATCTTTCCAACAAAGATCCATACAGACTGAAAGTGAAAGGCTGGAAAAAGATATACCATGCCAACAGAAATGAAAAAAGAGCGGATGTAGCCATCTTAATATCGGACAACATAAACTTTACCACAAAAACTGTTAAGAGAGACAAAGAGGGACACTATATAATGATAAGGGATCAATTCAACAGGAAGATATAACAATTATCAATGTATATGCACCTAACTACAGGGCACCGGTTCATCTAAAAGATTTGTTAAGGGACTTAAAGGGAGACTTAGACCCCAATACAATAGTACTGGGGGACTTCAATACTCCACTCTCAGAAATAGACAGATCAACAGGACAGAAGATCAACAAGGATACAGCAGATTTAAACGACACTATAGCCCAAATGGTTCTAACAGATATATACAGAACTTTCAATCCTACATCTAAAGATTTTACATGTTTCTCAGCAGTACATGGAACCTTCTCTAGGATTGACCACATACTAGACCATAAAGCAAGTCTCAGCAAATTCAAAAGAATTAGAATCATACCATGCAGCTTCTCAGACCATAAAGGAATGAAGTTGGAAATTAGCAACTCAGGAATCCCTAGAGCATACGCAAACACAGGGAGATTGAACAACATGCTCCTGAATGAACAATGGGTCATAGAAGAAATTAAAAGAGAAATCAAAACTTTTCTGGAAGTAAATGAGGATAACAGAACAACATACCAAAACTTATGGGACGCAGCAAAAGCAGTGTTAAGAGGAAAGTTTATATCAATAGGTGCCTACATCAAGAAATTGGAAAGGCACCAAATAGATGAACTTTCAATTCACCTCAAGGATCTAGAAAACCTACGGCAAACCAGACCCAAATCTAGAAGGAGAAGAGAAATAATTAAAATCAGAGAAGAAATCAACAGGATTGAATCCAAAAAAAAAAAACCATTACAAAAAATCAGCCAAACGAGGAGCTGGTTTTTTGAAAAAATAAACAAAATTGACACCCCATTGGCCCAACTAACTAAAAAAAGAAGAGAAAAGACCCAAATCAATAAAATCAGAGATGAAAAAGGAAATGTAACAACAGACACCACAGAAATAAAAAGAATCATCAGAAATTACTACAAGGACTTGTATGCCAGCAAACAGGGAAACCTATCAGAAATGGATAGATTCCTGGACACATGCAACCTACCTAAATTGAACCAGGAAGACATCGAAAACCTAAACAGACCCATAACTGAGACAGAAATTGAAACAGTAATAAAGGCCCTCCCAACAAAGAAAAGCCCAGGACCAGATGGATTCACTGCTGAATTCTACCAGACATTTAAAGAAGAACTAACTCCAATTCTTCTCAAACTATTCAGAACAATCGAAGAAGAGGGAATCCTCCCAAATTCTTTCTATGAAGCCAGCATCACCTTAATTCCTAAGCCGGAAAAAGATGCAGCACTGAAAGAGAATTACAGACCAATATCCCTGATGAACATAGATGCAAAAATCCTCAATAAAATTCTCGCCAATAGAATGCAACAACACATCAGAAAGATCATCCACCCAGACCAAGTGGGATTTATCCCTGGTATGCAGGGATGGTTTAATGTGCGCAAGACAATCAATGTGATACACCACATTAACAGACTGCAGAAGAAAAACCATATGATTATCTCAATAGATGCCGAGAAAGCATTTGATAAAATACAACACCGGTTCATGATGAAAACTCTAAGCAAACTGGGTTTGGAAGGAACATTCCTCAATACAATCAAAGCAATCTATGAAAAACCCACAGCCAACATCCTATTGAATGGGGAAAAGTTGGAAGCATTTCCACTGAGATCTGGTACCAGACAGGGATGTCCACTCTCACCACTGCTATTCAATATAGTTCTGGAGGATCTAGCCAGAGCTATTAGGCAAGAAAAAGAAATTAAAAGGATACAAATTGGGAAGGAAGAACTCAAACTATCCCTCTTTGCAGATGACATGATTCTTTATTTAGGGGACCCAAAGAACTCTACTAAGAGACTATTGGAACTCATAGAAGAGTTTGGCAAAGGAGCAGGGTATAAAATCAATGCACAAAAATCAACAGCCTTTGTATACACAGACAATGCCATGGCTGAGGAAGAACTTCTAAGATCAATCCCATTCACAATAGCTACAAAAACAATCAAATACCTTGGAATAAACTTAACCAAGGACGTTAAAGATCTCTACGATGAGAATTACAAAACCTTAAAGAAAGAAATAGAAGAGGATACCAAGAAATGGAAAAATCTTCCATGCTCATGGATTGGAAGAGACAATATCTTCAAAATGTCCATTCTCTCAAAAGCAATTTATAAATTCAATGCAATACCAATCAAGATACCAAAGACCTTCTTCTCAGATATGGAAAAAATGGTGCTGAAATTTATATGGAGACACAGGAGACCTCGAATAGCTAAAGCAATCTTGTACAACAAAAACAAAACTGGAGGCATCACAATACCAGATTTCAGGACATACTACAGGGCAGTTGTAATCAAAACAGCATGGTACTGGTACAGAAACAGATGGATAGACCAACGGAACAGAATTGAAACGCCAGAAATCAATCCAAACATCTATAGCCAACTCATATTTGATCAAGGACCCAAAACCAATTCTTGGAGTAAGGACAGTCTATTCAATAAATGGCGCTGGGAAAATTGGATTTCCACGTGCAGAATCATGAAGCAAGACCCCTACCTTTCACCTTACACAAAAATCCACTCAACATGGATTAAAGACTTAAATCTACGACCTGACACCATCAAATTATTAGAGAGCATTGGAAAAACCCTGCAAGATATAGGTACCGGCAATGACTTCTTGGAAAACACCCCAGAAGCACAGGCAGTCAAAGCCAAAATTAACATTTGGGATTGCATCAAATTGAGAAGTTTTTGTACTGCAAAAGAAACAGTCAGGAAAGTGAAGAGACAACCGACAGAATGGGAAAATATATTTGCAAACTATGCAACTGATAAAGGGCTGATAACCAGAATCTACAAAGAAATCAAGAAACTCCACAACATCAAAACAAACAACCCACTTAAGAGATGGGCCAAGGACCTCAATAGACATTTTTCAAAAGAGGAAATCCAAATGGCCAACAGACACATGAAAGAATGTTCAAGATCACTAGGAATCAGGGAAATGCAAATGAAAACCACAATGAGGTTCCACCTCACCCCAGTTAGAATGGTTCACATTCAGAAATCTACCAACAACAGATGCTGGGGAGGATGTGGGGAAAAGGGACACTAACCCACTGTTGGTGGGAATGCAAACTGGTCAAGCCACTATGGAAGTCAGTCTGGAGATTCCTCAGAAACCTGGATATAACCCTACCATTCAACCCAGCCATCCCACTCCTTGGAATTTACCCAAAGGAAATTAAATTGGCAAACAAAAAAAGCTGTCTGCACATTAATGTTTATTCCAGCTCAATTCACAATAGCTAAGACCTGGAACCAACCCAAATGCCCATCAACAGTAGACTGGATAAAGAAATTATGGGACATGTACTCTATAGAATACTATACAGTAGTCAAAAACAACGAAACCCAGTCATTTGCAACAAGATGGGGAATTTGGAAAACATCAAGCTGAGTGAATTAAGCCAGTCCCAAAGGGACAAATATCATATGTTCTCCCTGATTGGCGACAACTAACTGAGCACCAAAGGGGAAACTTGTTGAAGTGAAATGGACACTATGAGAAACAGTGACTTGATCAGCTCTTGTCCTGACGGTTGATGTACAATGTAATACTTTATCCATTTTAGTATTTTTTTTTGTTCTAGTACCATTGGTTGAACTCTGTAATTAACACACAATTATTCTTAGGTGTTTAAATTTTAACTGAAAAGTGATCCCTGTTAGGAATTTGGAAAACATTATGTTGAGTGAAATAAGCCAATCCCAGAGGGACAAATACCACTTGTTCTCCTTGATAGGTGACAACTAACTGAGCACCTAAAAGGAAACCTGTTAAAGTGAAATGAACACTATGAGAAACGGTGACTTGATCAGCCCTCACCCTGACTGTTGATGAGCAACTTAATATGTTATCCCTCTTAGTATTTTTTTTGTTTGTTCTACTTAATACTTTTTGAATACGGTAATCAATACACAATTCTTCTTAAGTGCTGAAACTTAACTGAAAAGTGATCGCTGTTAAATATAAGAGTGGGAATAAGAGAGGGAAGAGATGTGCAATTCGGGACATGCTCAAGGTGACTTACCTCAAACGGTAGATTTAGAAACATACCAGGGGATTCCAATTCAATCCCATCGAGGTGGCATGTACCAATGCCATCTCACTAGTCCCAGTGATCAATTTCTGTTCACAATTGATCGTAATGATAGGACTAAGAACCAAAGGGATCACATAAACAAGAATAGTGTCTGCAAATGCTAGCTGATAGAATCAAAAAGGGAGAGAATGATCCAATATGGGAAGTGAGATACACAGCAGACCCATAGAATGGCAAATGTCCTAAACAGCACTCTGGCCTCATAATCAGCCCTTAAGGCATGTGGATCCGGATGAAAAGCCCATGAGAGTATTTCAGGCATGGAAAGCCAAGACACTCTGGGGGAAAAAAAAAACCTAAATGAAAGATCTCCACGAGTGAGATCCCAGTGGAAAGAACGGGTCATCAAAGAAGGAGGTACCTTTCTCTGAAGGGAGGAGAGAACTTCCACTTTGACCATGGCCTTGTCTAAATATGATGAGAGTCAGTGAACTCAGGGGGCTTCCATAGCCTTGGCAGCTCATGACAAGAGCCTAGGGTGATTACTGATGCCATAAACAAGAGTGTCAATTTGTTAAGTCAACAACAGGAGTCACTGCACTTACTCCTCATGTAGGATCTTTGTCCTTAGTGTGCTGTACATTGAGATTTAATGCTATAACTAGTACTCAAACAGTATTTTTCACTTTATGTTTCTGTGTGGGAGGAAACGGTTGAAATCTTTACTTAATGTATGCTAAACTGATATTCTGTATATAAAGAGAATCGAAAATGAATCTTGATGTGAATGGAAGGGGAGAGGGAGTGGATAAGGGGAGGCTTGTGGGTTGGAGGGACGTTATGGGGGGATGCCATTGTAATCCATAAGCTGTACTTTGGAAATTAAATTCATTAAATAAAAGTTAAAAAAAATTAAAAAATATTTATTTATTTATTTGAAAATGTTAGAGAGAGAGACAGAGAGATAGACAGAGACAGAGACAGAGAGAGATGTCTTCCATTTGATGGTTCAATCCCCAATTGGCCGCAATGTCCGAAGCTGCGCGGATCCAAAGCCAGGAGCCCGGAGCCAGGAGCTTCTGGGTCTCCCATGCAGGTGCAGGGGCCCAAGGACCCGGGCCATCTGCTACTGCTTTCCCAGGCCATAGCAGAGAGCTGGATTGGAAGTGGAGTAGCCGGATCTCAAACAGGCATCCATATGGGATGCCAGCGCTTCAGGCCCAGGCGTTAAACCCGCTGTGCCACAGTGCTTGCTGTCACTCCCCCTCTTCGTGGAGGAACGACACTAAACCCTGCCTAGGCTTCATATCCGTGTCACGGCACCATTATGTCGCTCCCCCTCTTCGTGGAGGAACGACACAGGACCCTGCGCTGTTCTTTTGTCTGCTCGGCCCTTCCCGGTTTGCTGCTGGTCCTTCCCGGGTTGGCTACCGACCCTTCCACCTCCGTGGAAGGGCGGTTCCCCCTGCCACTTTTCCCCACTTCCGCGGGGGAGCGGCACACCGTCGGCCGGCTCTCTCGGGGGCTGCTCAGGTGTTCCTTCGGATAGATGTTCCTGGTGCACGTTGTCTCTCTCCTCCTTTATAGTCCTCTTCCGCCAATCCCAACTCTGCTACCCACACGCCGAGTACGCTGCTCTCCTCCAATCAGGAGCAGGTCCTACAGTTTATTGGTTGAACTGGAGGCAGCTGGGTAGAAGCTGTTGCCTCCTCTCCCAGCGCCATATTGTGGGAGAGCAGATGTATAGAATAAGTCTTAATTCGAGTAACAGTCTAGTCCGAGTTGCTTCCCACACTTGCCCCCCCTTTATTCTCCATAGACACCATGCACTTTATAAAGTGCGAATTACACTTTGAATATGGGGAGTCAGACACAGATGATGTAAGTACCTTTCTCACTGACTGCAAAATCAGTGAGTCAGAGCCAAGATGGAAACCCATGACTATTTTGTGCCCTAGGCTGACAGATGACAGAGTAGTTAGTGTTGGCCTTCCTAGGTTCCCCTGCTTCCTTTCCTTTTCCTTACCTAGACAGTATTATTGCATCCTCATCCACATCCTTGGCACTTCTGACATATGTTTCTGCAATATGAGATACCCTACATCTAGCTTCATCTTTTATTTGAATCATAGATTTTCTGTTCTTTTGGAACAGGGCACATTTTAAACATAAGAGGGAGAAAGAGTTGCTGTTTATGACCTGTCTACTTTCTCTTAGCAGGATGTAGTCTGAGTAAGGGCCTTTGTTGCAGAATTACCTTTTGTGATGTAAGGATGCTAATCCTCATCAGAGTAGCTATTCCTGAATTGCATATATTAGGAGGGGTAGAAGGGTGAAACAGGCACCTGGGTCTGGGTCGGGGTGGGGGTGGTGGGAGGTGCTTCTGAATGAGATACAGTGATGTTGATGTTCATGGAATTTTATGTAGAGGGACAAGGTTCTCCGAAACCTTCAGAAATTTTACAGGTTAGTTGTGGTGTTTATTCATGGAAATTCTGACAACAGTTCTTGCTGTGCTCCCACAAATGTTTGCAAAGTACTTCAGTGTTCTAATTATATTTTTCTATGACACAATTAAAGTATCTTGTTGTACAATTATTTCACATTTTATGTTTATACCAAAGATTTAATCTGGGGGTCTGAATGCCACATGTTGTGAAACACCTTTCTTTAAAGGGACAATAAGACATTTTTGTTTTAAACAATCGTATGTATATATAATTATATAGAAATTACTGAAAATATTTGTCTAAATTTTGATCCAAATATCAAATTATTTCTTTTTTTAACTTTTATTTAATAAATATAAATTTCCAAAGTACAACTTTTGGATTATAGAGGCTTTTCCCCCCCATAACCTATGAATGACATTTTTCAATATTTGAAAGCATTTCTGCTTCTATAATAAATTATGTGGTCACATGGGGTTGCCTGACATCCAAATTGTTAGTGACACCAAGCTCCCATGAGATATATACTGTGTCTGCAAGTATGGGAAAACGAGGAAGGAATGGAGGGAGAGAGTAACGGAGACGAAGAGAGAGTAAGACACTTAGAAAAGTAAATTGTTTTCAAAAGTTAATTTTAATGAAAACTACTGAAATTTCTGTGACTGGGCTGTATTTGTATTTGTGACATTCATATTCAGGTAATACTGGGATATACAAAATAGTGTATCCTTTCCTAGAATATCAATCATTTTATCCTTGAAACCACGAATTACAAGCTAGAGTTACAAATAATATCACAGAATACAAAGGAGTATATGCTCACAAATTGGAAACCTAGGCGGACGAATTTATTTCTGCATATGTAAGGTTTATGGAATCTGGGTCATGATGACACAGGAAACATGAACAGACAATTAAGAAATCAAGAAAGTGGCTGATACACAGAGATTTACTAGAGAAATGAGAAAGTGTCCACACTTAAGTGCGTAGAAGAACTGGTGACACATTGTCACCGTGTACTCCACCCAGAATACAGAGATGTCCAACAAAGAGGGGATTCCTAACATTCGGTTTCCCTGTTCAGTATTTAGATTCCCAGAACCGTTACTGTAAAATTGTGTGAGCAGGCTCCAGGGATATGGTATGCAAGAAAGTGTCATAAACCACCAAAATCTCCTCTTAATGCATATCAGCAGCGGGGTGGGTATGGGGCCTGTCACACCACCAGTCAGGACGCCCACATGGCATACCAGGGAGGCTGAGTTCCACAGTACCAGAGCAAAACCCAGCTTTCCTCACAGCTTTGCTACAGTCTGATTCACAGGAGCTAAGATATGTAATCAGCCGTGATGCCCATAAACAGCTGACGGGATAAAGGAAATAAGGTCCGTATGCACAAAGGAACATTATTCAATCATAAAACTAACGATCTCCTATAGGGGCTGGGGCTGTGGCATAGTAGGTTAAGCCTCTGCCTGCAGTACCAGGATCCACACGGGTGCCAGTTTGAGTCCCTGTGGCTACACTTCAGATCCAGCTCTCTGCTGGTGCAGCGGGGAAAAGAGCAGTGAAGGACCCTTTCTTGGAGGTATTAATGTCACAGTCTCACAAACTCGGGCAATTGGCGTGGAACAAAAAGCTCTGCTTGACTGCCCAGCTTCTGTCCATCCTCCTGGTGCCTATTTTGCACTGTCCTGGGCAGAGGTGAGAAGCTGGGCTGTACAGATGAAGGGCAAGTCCCTCACCGGCCAGTTCTGCCTGACCCTTCACTGAACTCGGAGAAATAGAGAGATCTTCAATCTGCTGTTTCACGCCTCAGTGGCCACATGGGCCCAACGTGGCAAGGCTGAAGCCCGGAGTCAGGAGCCAGGAGCTTCATCTGCATCTCACAAGGGTTATCAGGGACCCAAGCACCCAGTACATCTTCCTCTGTGGTTCCCAGGTCATTAGCAGGGATCTGGATCAGAAGTGTTTATTACGTCACGTGTGACAAATGAAGGTAACAGACATTTTAATGCATTGGGCCATTTTGATTCTTTCAAGTGTTGCTCAGATTAAAATAATATTAAAATAATTAAAATAGTTACTGAGACTTCTCTCAGTAGGATCAGTATTAAATCAGTAGATTCAAGTATATAATTCTGTTGACAAGGAAATGAGATGACCAATTTGACTTTTTCACTCTTACAAGTCTCTTCTTCTTTCTCTGCTATTTCTTGGAAATTCCATTCACTGTTGGTCTAGCTGTTGTTGAGGATGCTGTGTCTGTGCCCTTGCCCCGTATCTCTCCATGGAATGAAATTTCTCATCTATGTGTCTCTGCCTCCCAGCACCAGGGTGGGATATCCCTCAAAGCAAGCACCACATGTTAGTGCTCTCTCCATATCCAGCACCCTAGACATTTCCCATAGCGTGAAAGTCTCAAAGCATGTCTATGTTAACAGGTTCCTAACTCTAACAGAAAACATCACCTTGATTTGAGTCATGATTGTGGATGTCATGTTCATAGGCACTTTATTCATGATTTTTTTTTCTGCCACACACCACAGGGGAGCAATCCTGCCATAGAGCCCAGGAACCCACACAGGATAGGCTGGCAAATTTGGACCGCATTCTTCCCTGAGAATTGGTTGAACACCATGTGATTCCTCTTGGAGAAAGGAGAGACAGACAGCACGGTGCAGTGCTGTCGCAAGGCACCTTTTCCACCTGCCAGTCTATGCTGCTGGAGGAAGACACAACGCCATTCCTCAGCCCACTTTCTGTGCTATCACTGTGCCTCTCTCAGTGCCAAACTGTGGGAATGGAGACACAGCTGACACTATGATGATGTTGCTTTTGCTGAGTCTTCAATTCATAAACTGCTGGATCCACTTGGGCTCCTCGTCTTCCTAACCACAGAAGCTATTCAAGTTAGCAAGCCAACTTAACACTGCACTAGTACCAAGTCCTGTTTTTGTCTGGGGCACTGCAGTGATTACTAGAGACTTTTGCCTACCTCACTGATAAACTCTGGTATTGTGTGGTCCTACATGACCAGAACATCACGAATGTTCCCAGGCATCACATGCAGCCTTCTGTTCAGGTTTCAGCACTGACTGGGACATCTGGTTGGCCTTGTCCAACCTTAGTTATTTACAAACCAACTTAGTATCAATTAACATATCTGAAACCAGTTACATTTCTATTTAATTCACATACTGATATGAACCTGATTTCAATTTCATTTTAAAAGATAACCTGATACACTTCCTTGAAATTCCAAAATAGTATCACTTTCTTGACATGTAGTTTTGAAATATTTTAAAATTAAAAGTTTATATAATAATGGTGAGTGCAAATTCAATTAAGATTGAACATCTATTGCTTAAAATATCCCATTTGTTTTCCAATGGCATCATGAACTGCACATGGTGTAATTATCACCTTTAAAATGGGTAATCTTGGGGCTGGCACTGTGGTGCAGCTGGTTAAAGCCCTGGCCTGCAGCGCCAGCATTCCATATAGGTGCCTGTTTGAGTCCCAGCTGCTCCTATTCCAATCCAGCTCTCTGCTACAGGCTGGGAAAGCACTGGAAGATGGCCCAAGTCCTTGGGCCACTGCACCCCCGTGAGTGACCCGGAAGATTTTACTCCTGGCTTCGATCAGCTCAGCTCTGGCCATTGGGGCCATTTGGGGAGTGAACCAGCAGATCGAAGAGCTCTCTCTCTCTCTCTAACTCTGCCTTTAAATAAATGAAAAAATCTTAGAAAAATGAGTAATCTGACCCAAATGATGTTAAATACATTTCCACTAACTGCCAGATCAGTGTGAGTCAGGTTCAAGATGGAAACTCGTGACTGTTTCATGGCCAAGGCTGGCTGACAGCATATTATTTACTGTCAGTCTTGAAGGTTCCTGAGTTTCATTTCCTCCTCCCTAACTAGGTCCTAATATTACCTTCTGATGTATGTCCTTGGCACATCATATACACACACATATATAATATATATATATGCATATATATGCTTATTCTAAAATGAGGAATGCTGCATATAGTCTCACCTCTTATGTTTGGTTCTTTTGGAAAAGAATTCTTTTAAACATATATTAGGAAAATCAATATTGTTTATAACATCACCCCGTCCTCTACCCAGGACGAATTCTAAGAATTTTGCCTTGCATGCAAAATTATCAATTTTGAAAATTTATTTATTTATTGAAATCCTAACTAAACAGAGGGAGACAGTGAGGGAGGGAGGGAGGGAGGGGCGGGGGGAGGTGAGGTCGTCCACCTGCTGGTTCATTCCCCAGTTGCAAACCACAGCCAGCACTGTGTGAGGACAAAGTCATCCGAGTCTCCCACATGTGTGGCAGGGACCCAAGTACTTGGGCCATCTTTCACCGTTTTTCCCAGGCCATTAGCAGTGAGCTGACTAGGAAGTAGAACAGTTGGGAGCTGATCTGACTCCCACATGGGATGTCAGCTTTGCAGAGACCAGCTTTATGCACTACTCAACAACACCTGCCTCAGAGTTATCCTTTGTAAGTTGTAAGGAGACAGCAGAGCCTCAGAGTTACTACTCTTGAAATGCATCGATAAGAGAGGTATAAGGCTATAAGTGTTATTATGATCCAGCTACCTGAGTTAGGATTGAGGCATGGCCTTGCAGGAGAGGTGTTGCACTGATTTTGAAGGGATGGAGTAAGCCTGCAGAAGCCCCTTCTGTCTCTGTTCTTCAAGTAGGGTCCAGTAGTAAAATGAATAAATGGTCTCACTACAGCTGAACAGGGGAAAGCAATTCCTACCTTACTGAGGCCTTTCAGGGACATAACTTCTAAAGTATAGAAAAAAGAAGTTCGTGTCCCAATTCATTCTACTAACATAAAATTGGGAAGAAAGTCCATCAAGGAGAGTAGATACCTGTAGAAGCTAATGTCACTCATGAGCACATACAAAAAAAAAAAAAAAAAAAAAAAACCATGAAACATGCTTTTAATACAGAGATTACCCCAAAGGGATAATACAGTTTCACGATCTTCTTCTCAGAAAAATACAAGGTTGCTTTACACACAGGAATGTACCACACAATCCACCAAATTAACATATCAACAGTGCAGAAAGATCCGCAGATCAATAGTGTGGAAAGATCATCTAAAGGGATGTACCACGAGTGATTAATGAAAGTCCACAATATTCAAGAATTTTTCCTTCCAAAGTAGAAACAGCAGAGAACTTCACATTCTGATAAAGTATATTTCAAAACAGGGAAACCCCACACTTATATGCTGAAGTGCTTAAAATTTTTCATTTCCCATATGCATAAGGAAAGAAGCTGCTACATTTCTGGCTTTATTTAAAATTGTATCGTGTGGGCCTATCGAATCTTTTCAATTGTTTAATGATTTCAATGACAGGAATAGTTGTTGCTACTCAAGGAACGTATGATTGTGTGTGCTGAAAATCAGAAAAGACCTAGAGAAAAAAAAGTATAATAAAATATTTCACAAGGTTGACAAACAGACACTCAATTAGCAAACATGATTTCTATACCTACCAAACCCATCAGAACATAAAATTTCAAATCGGATACAAAGATGACCAAGATTTCTCTACAGGAAAAACTTTATTGAGAAACTGAGTTTCAACATCCATCCAATCGGAGAACAAATGGCAGGACTTTTGGTTGTCTTCATTTAAACCTCTGGCCATGCTTCAACCTATAATACAAACACAACATTCAGAAACATTACGACGCAGAACATGCCTGAGACAACCTCCGTGAGAAACCTCTGCTTTGGTGTTATAAGACAGACTGAACGTAGAGGCTTGTAACTGTCAGGCTTGGGCTTACTTTTAGTTAGATCTCTGTGGAATCATGGAAGATGGACGGCTGAGCATACATATTATCACCACTTGTTAAACACAAACACAATACGCATTGTAGTAGGACAAGGAAACCTAGAAGCTGTTCAAGTTCAGAGCAGATGAAATCAAATGAACCTTCTAAAAGGTAGTTTGAAGTACAAAGCAAAAACCTAACATGTTTTCTTTTAAAAACTAAGACACACATAAAAATATCCTAAGCCATACAACAACCTTTTTATAAAGGTGTGATTTAAATGTGGCTTGATATCAAATTCAGATTACAAGATGCATAAAAGTTAAGGTCACATTCGCCACAGCCTATGTGCAATAGTGGGAAGTCTAGCAATGTGTTTGTCTTGTTTATGTTGTGGAGATGTGCAATGATGATTCTGTGACCTATTTTCTACTATGCATATTTTTAAGTAAGATAAACATTTATCCCAATTTTTCAGGCACACTGTACGTGTAAATAGGAATCAATGTTTTTTTTTTTTTTTTAAGGTTGACAGCGTTTCTGTTTCTATAGTAAATTATACGGTCACACTTGATTTTTGACATTGAAATCATGAGTGATATATAATTGTGATGAAATATATAAGATGTCTCCAAGGATGACAAAGAAAAGAAGTGATGGAGAGCGAAACAAACAGAAAGACAGAGGAAGACACCTAGGAACGTCAATTTATTTCTAAAAGTTAATTTTTTGAGGAACCACTGAAATTTCTCAGAGACTGGACATTATTTGTGATGTTTGTATTTAGGTACTGGGATATATATAAAACAATGTGTGCAAATCATATAATATCAGTGGATTTATCCATGAAATCAGCAATCAAATGTTCCAAATAATATCACAGAAATACAAAGGACCATACGCTCACAAATCGGACACCTGGAAGGAATTAATTAACTTCTAGCTATGTGTGATTTACCAAATCTCTATCCTGATGACACAGGAAACCTGAATAGTACATTGACAAGTATAAACATATAAAATAGCTGTGCAAATTTCTCAGAAAAGAGAACCCTGATCAGTTGGTTTGACTGTTGAATTCTGCCAAATGTTGAGACAGAATTTAGGGACCGGCGCTGTGGCGCAGTGGGTTCACGCCCTGGCCTGAAGCGCCGGCATCCCATATGGGCGTCGGTTCTAGTCCCGGCTGCTCCTCTTCCGATCCAGCTCTTTGCTGTGGCCTGGGATAGCAGTAGAGGATGGCCCATGTCCTTGGGCCCCTGTACCCACGTGGGAGAACCCAAGGAAACTCCTGGCTCCTGGCTTTGGATCGGCACAGCTCTGGCTGTTGCGGCCATCTGGGGAGTGAACCAATGGATGGAAGAGTTCTCTCTCTCTGCCTCTCTCTCTTTCTGTGTAACTCTGACTTTCAAATAAATGAAGTAAATCTTTAAAAACAGACAGAAGTTTTAAAGCAAAGAAAAGTATAGACTTCTATGCTTGATAAATATAAATTTATAAAACAGCAAACAAAGTACCAGCAAGTAAATGCAGCAACACATCCAAAGCATCACTAGGTGAGATTTATTCTGGACATGTAGGAATGGTTCAACACTTGCAACTCGAGAAGTCTAAAGCATCACATCAAGAGAATGCAGCATAAAAACCATAGTAACATTTCCACACACAACAAAAAGCATTTGATAAAATTAAGCCTACATTGTGCTATGTTAAGTAGTTTAAGTATATATTTAATGTTATTTTGTTTATGTGATATATCAATGGTATTAAAAAGTTCACAGAAAATGCACATTATGAAAAAAGGACATTTGCAGATTTTCACACGAAAATAAACATCTTTCCACCCAAAAGAAAAAAAGGCCTAAGTAGGTAGAGAAGAGAAACCTCAAGGTTGTAGAGATTATGTATAGCCAACAAGCTGAAAACATTCCCTCTCAGGTCTGGAAGCACACAGGGACCCATTCTCACTGTTATCATTCCATATAACACTGAAAGTTTTACCCAAAGCCTTTAGGTAAGACACTGAAATAAAAGACATACACATAGGAAATGAATAGGCCAAATCAGCTCATATAACAGATGTCATGGTTCTGTGTCGAGACAAACCAAAAGACCATGCTAAGAAACTCACAACTGAGGCAAATGAAAAGACTGTGCTAGGAAACTGTTACAACCGATCAATGCATTCAGTATAGCGAGAGGATTCAAAATCAACACACAAATAGACTGTGAAAATGTTACATCTCTCGAATGCACTCATATTTAGCTGTAAAATATATGCAATATTTGACAGTTCCTTTTTTATATTCTTTCACGTTTTCCACTTTCTTCAATGGCATGCTCTATTGAGTATGTATTTATGTTAATAATTAGATAGAGGAATATTTCTGAAGGTTTGGTTGGACTACTTCCCTTTTCTAGAGAGTCATAGGTACTCTTACCAACACTTTCATTTTCACTTAGGTTTCTTCTGCTGCACTTCTATGGCTATTCGTTATATTTAATGACCAATTAGAAGTACATATTCACTTAATATCTACCTTCTAACACATGCATTTAAAGGTCGTGATCTTCCCTAGACTGCATTTTAGTCATGTATAATAGAATCCAGAGGTAGCCTTAAGACAGACATTTTTTTGTTTATGCAACTTTATTGGAGAAAAATAAATCTATGACTAGAAGAGCTATGTCAATATTCTCACACATTTTAAAAGATCTATTAGTTATTTTATTTGAAAAGCAGAGCGACAGAGAAAGAGGGAAAGAGACAGAATGAGAGAGTTCTTCCTTCCTCTGATTCACTGACCTAAAGGTCAAAACAGCCGTGTGCAATGGCTAAAGCCAGGAGCCAAGAACTCCATCTAGTTTTCTGACATGTGTAGCAGGGGCTCCAGCACAAGGGCCACATTCTGCTGCCTTCCCAGGAGCATTAACGGGGAGCTGCTCTGCAAACAGGAGGCTGGGTCAAAACC
Source organism: Oryctolagus cuniculus (assembly GCF_051225735.1). NCBI lineage: Eukaryota > Metazoa > Chordata > Mammalia > Lagomorpha > Leporidae > Oryctolagus > Oryctolagus cuniculus. The sequence continues at coordinate 36,402,169 of NC_142888.1, read as the reverse complement.
AGCGCTCTGATATGCGGTGGCAGTGTCACGACCACTGACCTTCTCATGAGATTTTAAAGCAATATAGGGTAACCGTTTTTGGAAGAGTACTGCAAAGTTACTTTGTCCCTGAAATCAAATTTTTCACTGTATTAATCTTTTTGCTGGTTTTATACATTTTTGTTTTTAAGAGAGCGAGAGCGGGAAACTTTTCGTCATAGCATGCGTTTGAATACTGTTTCTCTTATTGCCTGCGAGGGCCAGTTCTGTGTTAGGATGAGACTGAGAGCTGGGAATTTAATCCAAGTTTCCCAGGAGGGTGGTGAAGAACCAATCACTGAGCCATCACATGCCACTTTCAAGGGTGTGCATTGTCAGGAAGCTGGAATCAAGAGCCCGATGAGTCCTCAAACTCAGGTGCACTGATAAGGGGATGCAGCTGTCTTACTTAGTGTCCAAGCTGCTATGTGAAATCCCATGTCCCTCTTTGCACAAACGCATTACATATGTATTAAAACAAACTATAATGGAATGTAAAAAAAGGTCAGATGCTGTTAGGAGATTTATAATGAAAAATAAGAAAGTGTTTTGATGTATTATAATTCCAAAGACTTAGACTCAACTTGCTTCAGTTCTTTGATAGTGTTTCAGGGAGGCAATCAGGCATTTGCAGACCAAATGATCATCTTTTTTTTATGTGAATGCTGCCTTGAGGGTAACACTAAAGTCATGACTGTACGTGTTATAAATGTTACACTAATGTAGAAAACAAATCCAATTGATGTTGCACCTTCATGGATGGCATACCTGCTTCTGGCATTTTAGGGCTCCTGATAGTCTATGATGCCCCATTGATTTCAGGATGTTCATTTTCTTCATCTGCAGGTTGGTCCTGGGAAAGTTCCTGGAGATCCTGAAGATCAGCTTCCATGTGAGGCTCTTGGAAATAAAAATATTATTGAGTGGCAGAACAGGCTTCTGACCTTTCGTCCTCCAAGATTTGCACCAAAGAGCCATCTACACACGGATCAATTCCCTCTGCCAGAAATCAAGAAAGTGGCTGATACACGGCTAATCACTAGAAAACAGAGAAGCTGTCCATGCTTAAATGGGTAGGAGAACTTGTGACACCTGTCACTGTCACCGTGAACCTCACCAAGTGCACAGAACCTCATCATCAAGAGGGAATTCCTATCGCCCAGCGTCTCCCTAAGGAGTGACAGGCTCAGTGCAGACACAGAGCTCCCACTGCATCTACTGTTCCCACCTCAGAACCTAGCTCCGAGAGTGCAAGCCCATTGCTGGTCCTGTGTTCCCTGTGAGTTTCCTCGGGTACGGGTGAAAGGCAGGCTGACTGAAGAAGCCAGGTACAGCAAGAAAATACTGCCTGATCACACTACATGTGAAACCTAAAAAGAAGGGCCATATAGAAATAGCAGAATGGTGAGTATCAAGAGGGTGGTGAGAAATGATATTGCATAGCACAAGGTGAAAAGCAGCAGACTAAATGAAGAGAGAGATGCAACACACAACATGTGTATTAGTCAACAATCAAATACTTACAGCTTTCTGACAATAGATTCAGCTGCTGTCAGCATTAAAACACAACGAAAGACTAAGAATATGAACAATGAATATACCCAATTTTTGGATTATACTAATTGTTTCTCTCTATGTATTTGTATATACTTATCAAACATTATGTTGTGCAACTCACATATATACAATTAAAAGAACTGTCTAAGAAACAAAATATACTTTTATGACAAAAATGAACCATTATGTTCTTTCTATTGATATAAAGCCCTGGCAAGGATGGCGTTTCGCTGCACTCAAAATAATTTTTGAAGAATAAGAAAAAATTCCTTACAGGAAGGCAATGCACAAAGCTACAAACTGTACTCCTCACTTTTGCAACCAATATTCACCAATGTTTGAGACACTTGTGGAATGCTTTCTTTCTTCTGCTGATTGAATGGACACCTCACCCCCAAAGGAATTTTACTTCCCCTGCCCTTTACCTTCACCCTCAGGTGCTTCCTCATCTTCCATGTCCTGACCCAAAAGAATATCCTCCAACCCACTCAGTAGGTCCTCTGGTTGAAGATCTATGTCATCAAACAGCAGCATCTATTGGATTGAGTGAAGGTAAACATAAATTTTGTTGTGCTACCTGTACGGACTATACATAATACATAGGTATGTCTAATGACCATCAAAGACAGACTTCCAACACAATTCTATACACTCATTTTCTTAATAAAGTTACACTCCCTTAGGAGAAGTATCTCCCAGAAGAGTTACCCCCCCCCCCAATGCTTTTTAGTTATTTCTATCTATGCCGGGATGGACGTGTGCTATCTAGTTTTTAGGAAGCGTGACAGTGAAGTCTCTGGCTATAGCTCCAAGAACATAAGGGTGTCCACCCAGGACACAGTAGAATGAAAAACTCCCAGATGAACGCTTCCTTCAAGAAACCAATTGCTGAGCCGGTGAGGTGGCAGAGCAGGTAAGGCTGCCTGCCGCCTGCAGTGCCGGCATCCCATATGCACACCGGTTCGAGTCCCGGCTGCTGCACCTCTGATCCGGCTCTCTGCTATGGCCTGGGAAGGCAGTGACGGATGGCCCAAGTGCTTTGGCTCCTGTACCTGCATGTGGGAGCTGAAGGAGGCTCTGGCTCCTGGCTTCGGATCAGCTCGGTTTCGGCCATTGTGGCCAATTTGGGAGTGAACCAGCAGATATAGGACCTCGATATCTATCTCTCTCTCTCTCTCTCTCTCTCTCTCCCTCTCTTTCTCAGTGTAACTCTAACTTTCAATGAAATGAATAAAAAAAAAACTAAAAAAAAAAAAGAAAGACCAATTGTAGGGCTGGCGTTGTGGCATAGTAGGTAAAGCCACTACCTGCAGTGCCAGCATCCCATATGGGCAGCAGTTCGAGTCCTGGCTGCTTCATTTCTGATCCAGCTCTCTGCTATGGCCTGGGAAAGCAGTGGAAGATGGCCCAAGTCCTTGGGACCCTGCACCCGCATGGGAGACCCAGAAGGGGCTCCTGGCTCCTGGCTTCGGATCACTGCAGGTCTGGCCATTGTGGCCAATTGGGGAGTGAATCAGTGGATGGAAGACCCCTCTCTCTCTTTGCCTCTCCTTCTCTCTCTGTGTAACTCTGACTTTCAAATAAAAAAATAAATCTCCAAAAAAGTGAGACCAATTGCCACCAAATATCGACATGGATGAACTGTATCTGTACTACTCGGTAACATTTTCTCAAATATAAAAATATTCAGAAGCGTCATCAACCACTGAAGCACTTACTTCCTCGGGCTCTTCTGGCTCTTGAAACCACTCTTGGTCATCTTCGAGTTCCATAACTATAATTACTGATTTCACTGCCTCAGGCATAGTTCACCCTGAAAGCACAATATTATGATTTGGAAAATGCACTGAAGAAGAGTGATAAATTGAAGTTTCATGGCCAAATGTCGACCTGCAGTTTAAAAAAAGTTCTGAACAGACTGACAAAACCAGTTCCAGTTGAATTTTATGTTCCATGAACCCTGAACGTTTGCAACAGTATTTATATGGGCGAATAGGGCAAAGAAAGCTCTGAAGGCAAATGGCAAAGACAGGTCATCTGTGATGGTATTCATCAGATAACTGGGCACACTATACGGAGATGTTAGGGAATCACCACTTGACAGAGAAATCTCGGGTGGTCATTCTATTTCTCTCAGGGACTACTGTCCCAGTTCACAAACCAGGCCCGCGGGCCGCAGATGAAGCTGCTCTGACGAAGTGCGCAGCTTCCTCACTCCTGGGCTGTTTGTCCTGCACCGTCCAGGGCTGAGGAGATAAGCTGGGATAGAGAGAGCACGGCAGGCCCCGACATGGCACCTGTGCGGGTGTTCTTCCCATCTCGGGTCGCTGCCCCTGCCCACGCCCTCCCCTCTCCACATGCCCGCCCTTCTTCCCAGGTCCCGGTTGAGGGTTCGGGAACCTGTCCCCCGTGGGACACTCGTGGAGCCGCTAGGATGCAGACATCTCCCCAGTCCTCAGCTACCATCAGCTGACCCCTCCGTGTTCCTTTCTGCCCGACTACGAAAGTAAGGAACATGGCGGCCACGCCACCAGGGAGGGGAGGGGCACTGCTCTCGAGGTCCTTTCTCCGGCAGGACCTCGGATCACATCTACCGACTGCGTGAAGCCGCTCTGTGTCTTCTCCCCGTCCTTCGCCCTTAAGCTGATAGGAGGACTGACCCGGACCTACCTCCTGCGTCTCAGGAAGAGAGAAAGACGACTCACGACTTCAGGCCTGGCCAACAAAGCAGATGAGAACACGCATGCGCAAGAACACACATGCAGCAGTGAGCATGCGCTCTGAGTCAGCCTCCTGTAGGCAGGACTTGGCCTTTTCTGCAGTGGCAGATGTAGGATCCTGAGTTGTCGTGTGGCTGGGAAGGACTTGCTCCCCACTGTTGCTTCCTGCCCACATTTTCTTCTCTTCCAGGAACTCGGTTGCTAGAAAACCCGAGGGTACGCTCTGGGAAGTATATTCGTCATATGAGCTCTTGTGAAAGAAGGACGTCTTCACGATGTTAATAGCTCCGTTTGTATCTGCATTCACCAGTGATTTCCTTCCCTGTTGCGGTTACGTTGTGGTTATGGATGTATCCATCCATGCAGGGCCTTTTTCCACGGCTGCAGAGTAGAGGCAACATATACTTGGGAGTTGTTTATCCATTCTTGTAGTGTGTTTCTTTGAGTTAGGGATTTAGTCTATTTATGTTCAAGGTTATTACTTATAAGAAATGATTCGGGCCGGCGCCGTGGCTCACTAGGCTAATCCTCCGCATTGCGGCGCCGGCACACCGGGTTCTAGTCCCAGTCGGGGCGCCGGATTCTGTCCCGGTTGCCCCTCTTCCAGGCCAGCTCTCTGCTGTGGCCAGGGAGTGCAGTGGAGGATGGCCCAAGTCCTTGGGCCCTGCACCCGCATGGGAGACCAGGAGAAGCACCTGGCTCCTGGTTTCGGATCAGCGCGGTGTGCCTGCTGCAGCTCGCCAGGCGCGGCAGCCATTGGATGGTGAACCAACGGCAAAGGAAGACCTTTCTCTCTGTCTCTCTCTCTCACTGTCCACTCTGCCTGTCAAAAAAAAAAAAAAAAAAAAAAAAAAAGGAGAGAGAAGAAAACTTTTAACGCCTTGCGGCGCCGGCACACCGGGTTCTAGTCCCGGTTGGGGCGCCAGATTCTGTCCCGGTTGCCCCTCTTCCACGCCAGCTCTCTGCTGTGGCCAGGGAGTGCAGTGGAGGATGGCCCAAGTGCTTGGGCCCTGCACCCCATGGGAGACCAGGAGAAGCTCCTGGCTCCTGCCCTCGGATCAGCGCGGAGCGCCGACCACAGCACGCCAGCCGCGGCGGCCATTGGAGGGTGAACCAACGGCCAAGGAAGAATTTCTCTCTGTCTCTCTCACTGTCCACTCTGCCTGTCAAAAAAAAAAAAAAAAAAAAAAAAAAAAAAAAAAAAAACCCAAAAACAAACAAACAAACAAAAAAATAGAAAAAGAAATGATTCGGGCTGGTCATTTTTGTAAAGATTCCCATCGATGTATTTCAGTCTCCATTTTTCCTTTACTAGGAAGTTTTGCGCTTTCACATTCTTTCATGATGCTGAGTGTCTGTCTCTGTTTCTTTGTGTACAATAGCCATAAATATCCTTACCAGGCTGGCCAGGCGGTGAGAAATTCTTTCAATTTTGCTTATTTTGAGAGGTCTTCATTTCAAAATGGTTTTGATTCAGAGCTCACTGAATACACCAGTCTGCATCGACAGTGTTGAGTCTTTCAATACTTACACCATAACTTTCCATGCTCTGCTAGCCTGTAGGGTTTTGTTGAGAAATCTGCCATTCATCTGATAGATGGCCCTTTAAAGTGACCTGCAGCTTTTCCCTTGCAAGTGTTAGGATACTGTTCTTATGTTTCACTTTTAAAAGTTTGACTTAAGTGTGACATAGTGAGGAGCATTTCTGATCATGCCTGTTTAGGGTTTCTATGTTTTTCCGTATTTCAATGCCCTAATGTTCCTCCAAGTTAGGAGAAAATTGGAGAAATCCCTACTATTATTTCATTGAAAGTGTTTTAAAGTTCATTCTTTCATTCCATTCATTACAGAATTCCCAGGAGTCCTAAAAGGAATTTTTTTATCCCACATATCTCAAGTAGTTTTTTCATTATGTCTTTTTTTCTCCTCCTCCTATTGCTCCTCCTCTCCTTTTCCTTTTCCTTCTCCTTCTCCCCTTTAATTCTCCTCCTCTCCCTTCTCTCTCTCTAGCTCTCATTCTCTTTCTCAAGCTAACCCCCTTTCTAATTCTTCTCTGTGATATTTTATAAGACATGTCTTTTAAATCAGATATTCTTTCCTCTACCTCCTTGCCTCTGTTGTTTACGCATTCCGCTCTATTTTTAGTTGTTATTATATAATCCATTTTGAATACTCCTATTCATTTCTTTTAAATTTTTAAAGATCTAGTTCAGAGAACTGCTTCTTCTTTTTAAGATTTACTTTGTTTCTCTGAAAGGCATAGTGGCAGGTAGAGAAAGATCTTCCATTTTTTGGTTTACTCCTCAAATGGCTGCAACACCCTGGGTGGTCTTCAAAATCAACAATAAGAGAGATAATACTTTATTTAATAAAGTGGAAGCCAACCAGAGGAGACACTTCACAAAAAAGATACCAGTGCAGATGGTAAATACGCAGGCGAAAAGTTGTCCTATGTCACATAACACTTAGGAATCGCAAAATGAAATAACAGTGAAACTACTGTAGCTCTCCTAAAATGCTCAGCATGTAAATCAAGGACAACATCTAGTCCTGAGGGGGTGTGCATCAGCAGGAACTTTCATTCAATAATCATGATAATGACTTCTACCAAATCTAATACATACTGGCCATGTGAATCTGTAATCACATTCTTTCTTTTTTAAATTTGTATTTAATGAATGCATTTTTACATAGACACAACTTTAGGCATATAGTGGTTCTTTCCCCTATGATCCCCCCCCCCCCACCCAGCAGTTCCCATCCCACTGCCCTCTCCCTCTCCCATCTCCTTTTTCATTATGGATCATTTTTAGTATGACTTTATATACAGAGGACCAACTCTATGTTAATCATACTTCAACAATTTGCACCTCCCCACAACATATAGAGTACAGTTTGGGGAGAGAATTTGCAGTCGTTTCTCTTACTACAATTCAATAGGGACACAGGTCTTACATGGGGAGCAAGTGCATAGTGACTACTCTTGCTCCTTTAACTAGTAACACTCTTTTTTATGATGTCAGTGATCATCCAAGGCTCTTGTCATGGGCTGCCAAGGCTATGGAAGCCTTTTGTGATCATGGACTCCACTGGTATTTGGACACAGGTGTAAGCGAAGTGGATGTTCTCGTCTCCCTTCAGAGAAGAGTGTCTCCTTCTTTGATGACCCCTTCTTTTCTCTGAGGTCTCACAGAAATCCTCCGTGTGGGATATTTTCTTGTCACCGAGTCTTGGCTTTCCATGCCTGAAATGCTCTCACATTCCTGACCAGGAAGGCTTAAGGGTTGATTCTGAGGTCAGAGTGTTACTTATTGTGAATGTCATTGTAGAAGTCTGCTGTGTGGACTGCTTCCCATGTTGGTCCTTCCTTCCTTTTTAATTCTATTATTTTTACCGGGTACTTGATGTTATTTATATCATCCTTTTTAAACTTAGACTGATCTATCTGTTTCCTTAACATTTAATATGATCGTTTTAACAGTGAAGATGGCGTTTATACCACCGATTTTTATGGGTTTGGAGCCCCATGACTAGTTCTTAGGCTGTACCCTTAGAGGTAAGTCTGCATGACTGTATACAGAACTAGACTGCTTTACAGTTTTAAACTACTTCCTCCATCTCTTATACCCCCTCTTATTTTTAACTGGGATCTTTTTCCAATTGCCTTAAAATACATATAATTAACTCTTTGTTACATAGAGAGTTCAGCATATAGTATGAACTAGAGAAATGAGAAAGAAAGAAAGAAAACAGAGAAAAAAAACAACAAAACAAGACGAAAATGATATACAAAGTAAAAAGTAACAATGGTAAATCGTCCCTCCACAATCACGTCAAGGATTCTTGAAGACATTGATTCTTTTTTTTTAGCTTTTTTTTTTTAACTTTTATTTAATGAATATAAATTTCCAAAGTACGATTTATGGATTACAATGGCTTCCCCCACATACCGTCCCTCCCACCCACAACCCTCCCCTTGCCCACTCCCTCTCCCCTTTCATTCACATCAAGATTCATTTTCGATTATCTTAATATACAGAAGATCAGCTTAGTATACCTTAAGTAAGGATTTCAACAGTTTGCTCCCACACAGAAACATAAAGTGAAAAATAATAGATGATTTTTTTTAAATGATGATGAAATCAGATCAGACCTATTGTCATGTTTAATCCCAGTGAGAGTCAAGTTGGGAGTTGATAATTTCTTTTTTTTTTTTTTTACAGAGGATCAGTTTAGTATACATTAAGTAAAGATTTCAACAGTGTGCACCCCCATAGAAACACAAAGTGAAATATATTGTTTGAGTACTCGTTATAGCATTAAATCTCAATGCACAGCACATTAAGGACAGAGATCCTACATGAGGAGTAAGTGCACAGTGACTCCTGTTGTTGACTTTACCAATTGACACTCCTGTCTATGGCATCAGTAATCTCCCTATGCTCCAGTCATGAGTTTCCAAGGCTATGGAAGCCCTCTGAGTTCTCCGATTCTTATCTTGTTTAGACAAGGTCATAGTCAAAGTGGAGGTTCTCTCCTCCTTTCAGAGAAAGGTACCTCCTTCTTTGAAGACCTGTTCTTTCCACTGGGATCTCACTCACAGAGATCTTTTTGCCAGAGTGTCTTGGCTTTCCATGCCTGAAATACTCTCATGGGCTTTTCAGCCAGATCGGAATGCCTTTAGGGCTGATTCTGAGGCCAGAGTGCTATTTAGGACATCTGCCATTCTATGAGTCTGCTGAGTATCTCACTTCAGATGTTGGATCACTCTCCCCTTTATTTATTCTATCGGTTAGTGTTAGCAGGCACTAGACTTGTTTATGTGCTCCCTTTGACTCTTAGTCCTTTCATTATGATCAATTGTGAACTGAAATTGAGCACTTGGAATAGTTAGATGGCATTGGTACATGCCACCTTGATGGGATTGAATTGGAATCCCCTGGTATGTTTCTAACTCTACCATTTGGGGCAAGTCAGCTTGAGCATGTCCCAAATTATACATCTCTTCCCTCTCTTACTCCCACTCTTATGTTTAACAGGGATCACATTTCAGTTAATTTTCAACACTTAAGAATAACTGTGTATTAATTACAGAATTAAACCAGTCATATTAAGTAGAACAGACAAAAAAACTACTAAGAGGGATAATGTATTAAGTTGTTCATTAACAGTCAGGGCTATGCTGATCAAGTCACCGTTTCCCATAGTGTACATTTCACTTCAACAGGTTTCCTTTTAGGTGTTCAGTCAGTTGTCACCGATCAGGGAGAACATATGGTATTTGTCCCTTTGGGATTGGCTTATTTCACTCATCATGATGTGTTCCAGATTCCTCCATTTTGTTGCAAATGACTGGATTTCGTTGTTTCTTACTTTGGTATAGTATTCTAAAGAGTAAATATCCCATAATTTCTTTATCCAGTCTACCGTTGATGGGCATTTAGGTTGGTTCCAGGTCTTAGCTATTGTGAATTGAGCTGGAATAAACATTAGGGTTCAGACCGCTTTTTTGTTTGCCAATTTCAATTCCTTTGGGTAAATTCCAAGGAGTGGGATGGCTGGGTCAAACGGTAGGGTTATCTTCAGGTTTCTGAGGAATCTCCAGACTGACTTCCATAGTGGCTTGACCAGTTTGCATTCCCACCAACAGTAGGTTAGTGTCCCTTTTTCCCCACATCCTCGCCAGCATCTGTTGTTGGTAGATTTCTGTATGTGAGCCATTCTAACTGGGGTGAGGTGAAACCTCATTGTGGTTTTGATTTGCATTTCCCTGATTGCTAATGACCTTGAACATTTTTTCATGTGTCTGTTGGCCATTTGGATTTCCTCTTTTGAAAAATGTCTATTGAGGTCCTTGGCCCATCTCTTAAGTGGGTTGTTGGTTTTGTTTTTGTGGAGTTTCTTGATCTCTTTGTAGATTCTGGTTATTAACCCTTTATCTGTTGCATAGTTTGCAAATATTTTTTTCCCATTCTGTCGGTTGTCTCTTCACTCTCCTGACTGTTTCTTTTGCAGTACAGAAACTTCTCAATTTGATGCAATCCCAATAGTTGATTTTGGCTTTGACTGCCTGTGCCTCCCGGGTCTTTTCCAGAAACTCTTTGCCTGTGCCAATATCTTGCAGGGTTTCTCCAATGTTCTCTAGTAACTTGATGGTGTCAGGTCGTAGATTTAGGTCTTTAATCCATGTTGAGTGGATTTTTGTGTAAGGTGTAAGGTAGGGGTCTTGCTTCATGCTTCTGCACGTGGAAATCCAATTTTCCCAGCACCATTTATTGAATAGACTGTCCTTGCTCCAGGAATTAGTTTTAGATCCTTGATCAAATATAAGTTGGCTGTAGATGTTTGGGTTGATTTCTGGTGTTTCAATTCTGTTCCATTGGTCTATCCATCTGTTTCTGTACCAGTACCATGCTGTTTTGATTACAACTGCCCTGTAGTATGTCCTGAAATCTGGTATTGTGATGCCTCCGGCTTTGTTTTTGTTGTACAAGATTGCTTTAGCTATTCGAGGTCTCTTGTGCCTCCATATAAATTTCAGCACCAATTTTTCCATATCTGAGAAGAAGGTCTTTGGTATCTTGATTGGTATTGCATTGAATTTATAAATTGCTTTTGGGAGAATGGACATTTTGATGATGTTGATTCTTCCAATCCATGAGCATGGAAGATTTTTCCATTTCTTGGTATCCTCTTCTATTTCTTTCTTTAAGGTTTTGTAATTTTCATTGTAGAGATCTTTAACGTCCTTGGTTAAGTTTATTCCAAGGTATTTGATTGTTTTTGTAGCTATTGTGAATGGGATTGATCTTAGCAGTTCTTCCTCAGCCATGGCATTGTCTGTGTATACAAAGGCTGTTGATTTTTGTGCATTGATTTTATACCCTGCTCCTTTGCCAAAATCTTCTATGAGTTCCAATAGTCTCTTAGTAGAGTTCTTTGGGTCCCCTAAATAAAGAATCATGTCGTCTGCAAAGAGGGATAGTTTGAGTTCTTCCTTCCCAATTTGTATCCCTTTAATTTCTTTTTCTTGCCTAATAGCTCTGGCTAGATCCTCCAGAACTATATTGAATAGCAGTGGTGAGAGTGGACATCCCTGTCTGGTCCCAGATCTCAGTGGAAATGCTTCCAACTTTTCCCCATTCAATAGGATGTTGGCTGTGGGTTTTTCATAGATTGCTTTGATTGTATTGAGGAATGTTCCTTCCAAACCCAGTTTGCTTAGAGTTTTCATCATGAACGGGTGTTGTATTTTATCAAATGCTTTCTCGGCATCTATTGAGAGAATCATATGGTTTTTCTTCTGCAGTCTGTTAATGTGGTGTATCACATTGATTGTCTTGCGCACATTAAACCATCCCTGCATACCAGGGATAAATCCCACTTGGTCTGGGTGGATGATCTTTCTGATGTGTTGTTGCATTCTATTGGCGAGAATTTTATTGAGGATTTTTGCATCTATGTTCATCAGGGTTATTGGTCTGTAATTCTCTTTCAGTGCTGCATCTTTTTCCGGCTTAGGAATTAAGGTGATGCCGGCTTCATAGAAAGAATTTGGGAGGATTCCCTCTTCTTCGATTGTTCTGAATAGTTTGAGAAGAATTGGAGTTAGTTCTTCTTTAAATGTCTGGTAGAATTCAGCAGTGAATCCATCTGGTCCTGGGCTTTTCTTTGTTGGGAGGGCCTTTATTACTGTTTCAATTTCTGTCTCAGTTATGGGTCTGTTTAGGTTTTCGATGTCTTCCTGGTTCAATTTAGGTAGGTTGCATGTGTCCAGGAATCTATCCATTTCTGATAGGTTTCCCTGTTTGCTGGCATACAAGTCCTTGTAGTAATTTCTGATGATTCTTTTTATTTCTGTGGTGTCTGTTGTTACGTTTCCTTTTTCATCTCTGATTTTATTGATTTGGGTCTTTTCTCTTCTTTTTTTAGTTAGTTGGGCCAATGGGGTGTCAATTTTGTTTATTTTTTCAAAAAACCAGCTCCTCGTTTGGCTGATTTTTTGTAATGGTTTTTTTTTTTTTTTTTTGGATTCAATCCTGTTGATTTCTTCTCTGATTTTAATTATTTCTCTTCTCCTACTAGATTTGGGTCTGGTTTGCTGTAGGTTTTCTAGATCCTTGAGGTGAATTGAAAGTTCATCTATTTGGTGCCTTTCCAATTTCTTGATGTAGGCACCTATTGATATAAACTTTCCTCTTAACACTGCTTTTGCTGCGTCCCATAAGTTTTGGTATGTTGTGCTGCTATCCTCATTTACTTCCAGAAAAGTTTTGATTTCTCTTTTAATTTCTTCTATGACCCATTGTTCATTCAGGAGCATGTTGTTCAATCTCCCTGTGTTTGCGTATGCTCTAGGGATTCCTGAGTTGCTAATTTCCAACTTCATTCCTTTATGGTCTGAGAAGCTGCATGGTATGATTCTAATTCTTTTGAATTTGCTGAGACTTGCTTTATGGCCTAGTATGTGGTCAATCCTAGAGAAGGTTCCATGTACTTCTGAGAAGAATGTAAAATCTTTAGCTGTAGGATTGAAAGTTCTGTATATATCTGTTAGATCCATTTGGGCTATAGTGTCGTTTAAATCTACTGTATCCTTGTTGATCTTCTGTCCTATTGATCTGTCTATTTCTGAGAGTGGAGTATTGAAGTCCCCCAGTACTCTTGTACTACTATTGTCACTAAAAGTGACAATTTCACTTCTAGAGCTTTCATTTTAGCTGTGCTGTTAATTCTCCCAAAGCAGGGAGAACATATGGTGTTTGTCTCTTTGGGAGTGGGTTATTTCACTAAGTATGAGGTTTTCCAGCTTGCTGCATTTTGTTGCAAAGGACCAGATTTCATCCTTTTTTTTTTTTTTTTTTTTTTACTGCTGTGCAGTATTCATAGTGTACGTAACCCCCAATTTCTTTATCCAATCTTCGGTTGATGGACATTTAGGTTGCTTCCATGTCTTAGCTATTGTGAATCGAGCTGCAATAAACATGGAGGTGCAGAGAGTTCTTTTGTTTACTGATTTCATTTCCCCTGGATAAATTCCCAGTAGTGAAATGGCTGGGTCATACGGTAGGTCTATATTCAGATTTTTGAGGTATCTCCACACTGTTTTCCACAGTGGCTGTACCAGTTTACATTCCCACCAACAGTGGGTTAGGATGCCCTTTTCCCCGCATCCTATCCAGCATTTGTTGTTTGTTGATTTCTGTATGAGGGCCACTCTAACTGGGGTGAGGTGATACCTCATTGTGGTTTTGATTTGCATTTCCCTGATGGCTAGAGATCCTGAGCATTTTTCCATGTGTCTGTTGGCCATTTGGATTTCCTTTTTTGAAAAATGCCTGTTAAGGTCTGTCGCTCCCCGTCTTCGTGGAGGAACGACACAGGACCCTGCGCTGTTCTTTCGTCTGCTCGGTCCTCCCCGGGTTTGCTGCTGGTTCTTCCCGGGTTGGCTACCGACCCTTCCACCTCCGTGGAAGGGCGGTTCCCCCTGCCACATTCCCCACTTCCGCGGGGGAGTGGCACACCGCCGGCCGGCTCTCTCGGGGGCTGCACAGGTGTTCCCCTTAGATGTTCCTGGTGCATGCCGTCTCTCTCCTCCTTTATAGTCCTCCTCCGCCAATCCTAACTCGGCTGCCCACACGCCAAGTACGCTGCTCTCCTCCAATCAGGAGCAGGTCCTGCAGCTTGTCAAGTTGGTGAGAGGCAGCTGGGTAGAAGCTGTTGCCTCCTCTCCCAGCGCCATATTGTGGGAGAGCAGATGCATAGAATAAGTCTTAATTCCAGTAACTCAGTCCAGTCCGGGTTGCTCCCCACAGATCCCCCTTTCTTTTTATGTTTTTGGCGTTGATACGCGCCTGTCTTCGGTGTCCCGCGGCACACACTCTGCTCTGCTTGCTAGAGTTGCCCACAGGTGCTTACAAGTCCTATCAACCAGGCAAACCGAATCCAGGTCCTCTCTTCGCCATGTTGTGAGGGGGTTTTTAGGCGCTGATGCGTGCCTGAGTTCAGTGCCCTACAGCGCATGCTCTACTCTGCTAGAACTGCCTGCAGGTGCTTACAAGTCCTAGCAATCAGGCAAACCGAATCCAAGCCTTCTCATTGCCATATTGTGGGGAGACTTATTGATGTTAATTCGTGCCTGTCTTCGGTGACCTGCGGCGCATAAGCTGCTAGCCGCCCGCAGGTGCTTATCGTCCTAATCAGGCAGACCGAATCCAAGCTCTCTCATTGCTGTGTTGTGGGGAGGCCTTTCTCTATTTCTCTATCTCCGGGCATTCCTATTTCTCCTATTTTACTTCTATCTACCAGCATTCCTATTTCTCTCATTTTACTTCTAAAACTTCTGTTTCTCTTATCCCTGCGGCTTCCCGGCACCCGCCCCGAGGCTGCTTCTCGGCGGCTTCTCGGCGGCTTCCCGGCTCTGAGCCGCTTCAGCCAGCTTCTCTCATCTGCGCGGCTTCCCGGCTTCGCGCCCGCACCACGGCCTCGCACTAGCCCAGCGTTCCCTATCTACTTGTGCCCCGCACGCTCTCTCTGCGCGCGGCACCCTCCGCAAGTCACACAGCCCCAGCTCACGTTTCCGCCACTAGCATTCAATCCAAGTTCCCCGGACTAACCTGGCGAATTCCAACCTGGTGGCCCACGTCTCTGCCTCTGGTTCCAGATCTTCGCCTCTTGCTCCCCGGGCTGACTTGAATTCCAAGCTGGCTTACGTCTCCGCCTCGGCCTGCACTCGCGGCTTCATCCTCCCTAACATTTTTCTCTACCCGGTATGTTTCCCTAAGTTTTCTTCCAACAATATTCCCCTCTCATTTCTCCTGGCCTCTCCCCACAGTCCGTGGTGTTCCTTCTAGGTTTCACTTTTACTTTCAACCTGCAGTCCGTATCTGAGTCTAAGTTTCTTCTTGCTTTCACTTTAAATCCTAACTTCTTTCCCACAGTCCATATCCGAGTCTATGCCTAGGCTTTCGATAGCTTCTTCCGGCACCTTTTCCATCCGGGTTTCCCTAGGCTCTTTGCTAGTCTCTCTCTCCGGTAATTTCCACTTCTTCCCGTTTCTTCCCTCCTAGGTTTCCCTATCCGAGTCACGGCACCATTATGTCGCTCCCCGTCTTCGTGGAGGAACGACACTAAACCCTGCCTAGGTTTTCTATCCGAGTCACGGCACCATTATGTCGCTCCCCGTCTTCGTGGAGGAACGACACAGGACCCTGCGCTGTTCTTTCGTCTGCTCGGCCCTCCCCGGGTTTGCTGCTGGTTCTTCCCGGGTTGGCTACCGACCCTTCCACCTCCGTGGAAGGGCGGTTCCCCCTGCCACTTTCCCCACTTCCGCGGGGGAGCGGCACACCGCCGGCCGGCTCTCTCGGGGGCTGCACAGGTGTTCCCCTTAGATGTTCCTGGTGCATGCCGTCTCTCTCCTCCTTTATAGTCCTCCTCTGCCAATCCTAACTCGGCTGCCCACACGCCGAGTACGCTGCTCTCCTCCAATCAGGAGCAGGTCCTGCAGCTTGTCAAGTTGGTGATAGGCAACTTTGGGTTTTGGGTTTGGGTTGCTGCTGTTTTTCTAGATCCTTGAGGTATATAGAGAGATCAATTATTTGGTACCTTTCCAATTTCTTTATGTAGGCACCAATTTCTTTCTTCCTTTGCTTCTTCTTCTTCTTCTTTTTTTTTTTTTTTGAACAGGCAGAGTGGACAGTGAGAGAGACAGACAGAGAGAAAAGTCTTCCTTTGCCGTTGGTTCACCCTCCAATGGCCACCGTGGCTGGCGCGCTGTAGCCGGCGCACCACGCTGATCCGATGGCAGGAGCCAGGTGCTTCTCCTGGTCTCCCATGCGGGTGCAGGGCCCAAGGACTTGGGCCATCCTCCACTGCACTCCCTGGCCACAGCAGAGAGCTGGCCTGGAAGAAGGGCAACCAGGACAGAATCCAGCGCCCCGAACGGGACTGGAACCCGGTGTGCTGGCGCTGCCAGGCAGAGGACTAGACTAGTGAGTCACGGCACAGGCCTGTAGGCACCAATTTCTATAACTTTCCTCTTAGCACTGCTTTTGCTGTATCCCCGAAATTTTGATAAGTTGTATTGTCATTTTCATTTGTTTCTAGAAATTTTTTGATTTCTCTTTTGATTTCTTCTTCTGATTTCAGTCAGAATCATGTTGTACATTCTCCATGTTGTTTGCATATGATGCAGAGATTCTTGAGTTGTTGATTTTGAGCTTCATTGCTTTGTGGTCTGAGAAGATGCATGGTACAATTTCAATTTTTTAAAAATTTGCTGAGGCTCCCCTTATGGCCTAGCATATGGTCAATCCTAGAGAAAGTTTCGTGCACCAGGGAGAAATATGTGTACTCTGTGTCTGTGGGGTGGAAAGCTCTGTAGATATCTAGTAGGTCAATTTGGTCTATAGTGTCAATTAGCTCTGTTGTTTCCTTGTTGGTATTCTGTCTGGTTGATGTGCCCATTGCTCAAAGTGGGGTATTGAAGTCCCCTGTTACTATTGTATTTGAGTCTATATCTCCCTTAAAAATCCCTTAATAATTCTTCCAAATAGCCAGGCGCCCTGTAATTAGGTGCATATACATTTCTAATAGTAATGTCTTCGTGTTGGATTGATCCTTTAATCATTATATAGTGTCCTTCTTTGTCTCTTTTAATAGATTTTGTGTTAAAGTCTATTTTGTCTGATATTAGAATGGCCACACTGGCTCTTTTTTGGTTCCTGTTAGCTTGAAATATCTTTTTGCATCCTTTCACTTTCAGTCTGCATGCATCGTTGCCGGTGAGGCGTGATTCCTGAAGGCAACAGGTAGATGGGTTTTTCTTTTTTAATCCATTCAGATAGTCTGTGTCTTTTAACTATAGAGTTGAGACCATTTACATTCAGTGTGACTATTGTTAAATACTGTCTTTTCCCTGCCATGTTTCCTTAAGTAGGGCTGTTTATGTATTTTGGTTTTTGTTTGTATTTTCGCTGGGTCATTTTCTACATCTGTCTTCTTTTGTAGTGAAGTTCCTGTTTCTGTGTTTCTGCATGCAGCACATCCTTGAGCCAGTGGTGTAGGCCTGGGTGTGAAGATACAAATTCTTTCATTTTCTGTTTGTCGTAGAAAATCTTTATTTCCCCTTCATTCATAAATGATAGCTTTGCAGGGTACAGTATTGTGGGTTGTCAGTGTTTTTCTTTAAAAACTTGGAATATATCACGCCATTGCCTCCTTGGCTGTAAGGTTTGCAATGAAAAGTTTGGGGTGAGTCTCATTGGATTACCTCTGAATGTGATTTGTCGTTTCTCTCTGGCACATGTTGATTTGTTCTTTGTGCTTCACTGAGCTGAGTGTTACCACAATGTGTCGTGGTGAATTCCTTTTCAGGTCGTGTCTGTTAGGAGTCCTGTGTATTTGTTGTATTTGGACATCTCTTTCAATCTGCCTATTGTGGAAGTTTTCTGATATTATTTCATTAAGAAGGCCTTCTCATCCATTCTCTCTTTCCACACCCTCAGAGACTCCTATTATCCGGATGTTACAATGCTTGATTGAATCTTGTAAAACTCCAACCGTGATTTTTAATTTTCTAGTTTCTTTTTCTTGTGCTTGGTCTGACTGTATTATTCCTGGAAGTTTGTCTTTGAGTTCTGATATGCACTCTTCTATTTCATCTGTTCGATATCTGAGAGATTCCATGGCATTTTTTTTCACAGGCAGAGTTAGGCAGTGAGAGAGAAAGACAGAGAAAGGTCTTCCTTCCGTTGGTTCACCCCCCAACTGGCCGCTAAGGCCGGCGTGCTGCACTGATCTGAAGCCAGGAGCCTGGTGCTTCCTCCTGGTCTCCCTATGCAGGTGCAGGGCCCAAGCACTTGGGCCATCCTCCACTGCCTTCCCGGGCCACAGCAGAGAGCTGGACTGGAAGAGGAGCAACCGGGACAGAACCGGCTCCCCAACCGGGACTAGAACCCGGTGTACCGGTGCCGCAGGCGGAGGATTAGCCTAGTGAGCACCCATGGCATTTTTTACTTGCTCAATTGAATTTTTCATTGCCAGTATTTCATTCTGGCTTCTCTTCAGAATCTCTATTTCTGGGGTGTGCTTTTCATTCAGATCTTGAATCTGTTTCTGATTGCTTCTAAGTAATCTGATTATTAGTTTTCTGAATTCTTTTTCTTGCATGACTTCAATTTCTTCTTCTTCAGCCTCTATTATTGAAGGTTTAGATTGCTCCATTGGCGAGCTCATAGGTTCTTCTATATTCTTATTTAGGGTTTTTCCTTTGTTCCTTGGCATTTCTGTTTGATTTCTGTTTGGTTTAATTTTTAAGTTGATTTCCCTCTGCTATGGGCTTCTATGGGTCTGCGCAAATGCCAGTGTAAGCAAGTAGCTCCATCTCCTAGAGTTTTGTTCATTGCTGGGAGCTGAAGGAGGCAGGTACTTAAGTAGGCAGGTACCTGAGCTTTTATGTACTAAGCCCTGCCCACTGGGGCCGGTCTCCCTGTTCCTTTGTTTGCCTGACAGCCCCTGGGCCTCCGTTATTCAGCCTTCCCCATCACTGTGCCCCCTGCGTGATGAGGGGGGAGTCACTCTGAACCATTGTGACCCCTGTTTCCAGGTGGGGTGGCCCCTGCTGTGCGGGAGCCAAAAGCACAGCCCGCCTGCCTGCACTCCAGAATGTAAACAAACAAAATGGCTGCTCTCCACCCGCTGCAGCTCCGATTGGTGGGGGACACACCGAGGAATCATGGCATGTTCAACCTCTGTTCATCCCCCGGAATCGCACCCTCTTCCCCCTTATAGCACCAAGCGCTGTTCACTTTGCTTCCCCGCTCATCCGTGCTTGCATCTCTGTGAGCTGGCACCCTCTCACCTGTTTCCC
Source organism: Oryctolagus cuniculus (assembly GCF_051225735.1). NCBI lineage: Eukaryota > Metazoa > Chordata > Mammalia > Lagomorpha > Leporidae > Oryctolagus > Oryctolagus cuniculus. The sequence goes on along the minus strand of NC_142888.1, from coordinate 36,383,005 downwards.
CCAGGATGCGGTGGCAGTTGCCCTCCCACTGATTCCCTCTTTCTGCAGTTCGGGTGCCACTACCTTTCACGGTGTGGTCCCTGGCACTGTCTGGCGATCTCCTGGGCCACTCTGCACCAACCTTCCGTGGTTCCGTCACCTGAATGTATCCCCTCTATTCATTAAACTTTCTCTGCCTGACTGGGAACATCCTGCTGCCATACTGCCATCTTCCCCTGAATCCACTTTCTTTCATAACTCCATGAGTTGAGAATGGATGTCCACCAAGATACCAACACATGGATATTTAATTGCAAATATTTGGAAGCATACAGTATATCTTCTGTAGGGACATAGATACACTGATCTGAAACCAGAAAATGGAATATTAATTCGGACTAAAAGTAACAGGATTTCAATCAGGGAATACATAGAGGACATGAAAATACATCTTAGGAAGACAAAGACTTTACTGAAGGAATACCTACCATACACATCCATGCATGATATCTATAAAAGTGTATTATGACAAGACAGTAGATGCTAGGGAAACAGCTAAAAGAATAAGCAGAGAAGAGTGGATGGTTACTTTTTGATTTTATTTAAGTTTTTAAATTTTTGAATTTTAAATTTGATTACTGCAGCTTCCATTCGATTTCCTCTTGCATGTAATTATCTCAGAGGGGGAGGGAGGGAGGGAGAGAGAGAGAGAGAGAGAGAGAGAGAGAGAGAGAGAGAAACACAACTGGTACACTTCCCAGATGGCCACATCAGTCAGGGCTGAGGAAGGCTGAAGCCAGGAGCCAGGAGATTTTCTGGTTCTCCCACTTGGGTGGCAGGGCTCAAGTACTTGGGCCATTATCTGCTGCTCTAACAGGCAATTAAAGGGACCTGCAACAGAAGTGCAGCAGCCAGGACATGAACTGGGATGCTGGTGTCACAAGCAGCGGCTTAACCTGCTAATTGACAATGGCAGCCCCTTTACAATTCCTACAACCATTAACTTCTATACCTTCGAATATTTCCTTGTTACTTGCTAATGTCTCGTTCTTTCAGATTGAGGATTCCCTTTAGAGTTTCTAGTAAAAATATACCTGGTGACTATCAATACTAAAGTTTGTTTGTGAAAATATTTGTATCTCTTTCATATGTAAAAGATACCTGTGTTGGGTGTTGAGGAACAATGGCTCAAGCTGGTGTATAATGATTTTCATTTAATAAACATATGACTACAAGCTAAGCTTGAACGTGATAGTAACAGCAGTTGTTATTGTGAGTATTTAGGGGCCTAACATCCTGTTGGGTTCTCTCGCTCACTCGCTCTCTTTCTCTTTCTTTCTTTCTGTCTGTCTCTCTCTCCTCTCTCTCTCTCTCTATCTCTCTCCATTCCCCACCCCCTCTCTAACAGAACAGCATTAAAATTGGAGGGCTTTAAAAGTTAGAGTTTGGGGATTGACATTTGTTGTAGAAGGTCTGTTATTTCTTGGTATGCCAACATCTCAATGGAATGCCTTTCTTCGAGTCTCAGCTCCATTCCAGCATCCTGCTAATGCACACTGAGGGAGGCAGCGGGTGAAGGTTCAAGTACTCAGACACTTCAAGTTCAAGTACTCCACCAAGTGAAGGTTCAAGTACTCCAAGTCTTGGATTAAGCTCCTGGAGGCTGCCTTCAGCCTGGTCTAGCCCTACCAGTTTCAGAAATTTTGGGAGGGAAACAGCAGCTGGGAGATTTCTGTCTGTCATTCTGTCTCTGTTTCTCTGTGCCTTTCTATATTGTTTTAAAGGTTTCTGTGCTTCAGTTGGATGTCAGAGTAAGAGAGAGAAATGGAGTGACCGAGAGAGGAAGTGCATGTTCCTGGCACTGAAAAACCCCTAAAATCCTGGATGGTGCTGGACAAGGCAGCATACCAGGCTCTCAGAACTCCAGCCTGGTTGCATCTGTGGGTTGCAGGGTCCCGAAATGATGGCCTATCCTCCCCTTCTTTCCCGGGCACAATATTAGCAGGAAGCTGCACAGGAAGCCAGACGGCCTGGATTGGAACCTTTGTTCATATATGGGTTGCCGAATTTGAGAGCTGAGGCTTAACACCCTGCTCCACTTGGCTAGACCTTTTGCAGGCTTTTATAACATATAATTAAGTAATTAATTTTACTTCACATAAATTATAAAGATAAGATTCAGCAGGATAGGCTATGCAGTGGATATTGCTGGAATGTTGGACTGAACTAGCAGATAGGAGAAAACCCGTTTTTGTTTCTGTCAGTTTCTGTGTCTTTCACGTAAACACGATTTGAGGATTTAAAAAAAATCTCCCATTGCATTGATCTGCTTTTAACATTTAGGTGAAAGACAGAATTGCACAGACTGGGAAAGACAGAGACACACGGATCTGGCAGTCCTGCCATAGAGCCTATTCGACCATGCACGAAGCCACCAGGACAGGCAGGCGAGAGACCACATTCTGTCTAAGAACTGGCAGAACACTTTATGGCTGCTCTCAGTGCATGGAGGGATAAACCGCATGGTGAGGAGCTGTCACAGGCATTGTCTCACCTGCCTGCCTCTCCTGCTGGAGGAAGACACAAGCCCATTCCTCCTCCATCTCCCTAGTTTCAGCTGAGCCCAGGATGTTTGTCTTTGCCTCACCTTAGTGTGCAGTCACGGGGCATAAACTGCTCACTGCCTTAGGGTCTGGAAGTGGGCTTCTCACTGGCATAGCCAACCACTAGCTGTGCTATCACTGAGCACCACTGATCTAGTGTGAATCTGTGTGGTTGGGGGCACAGCTGACACCGTGCTGATCTTGCTTGTGTGAGTCTTCAAACAATAAACTATTGGGTTCCCTTGGGCTCACTGCCTTCCTACTGGCTGAATCTATGCAAGTTTTGCAAGCTTAACAAGCCAACTCAACTGCGCTAGTAATATTTCCTATGGTCGTACAGGGACATTGGTCTACTTCACTGACAAACTCTGGTGTTGTGTGGTGCTGCATGAATAGTCAGTTAGGTTTCCTGAAATCCCATAGAGCCTGCTTTTCAGTGTGACATTTGGTTGGCTTGCCATTCCTTAGTTATTTACAAAGCAATTTTACAAACATTGTCATATCTAGAACCAGTTAAGTGGCTATTTAATTCACACATTGATGTTTTTTGAATTCAAGTTTATGTACAAGTTAACGACATACTCCTGACTGAAATTCCAAAGTGGTATCATGGGGCCAGTGCTGTGGCATAGCGGATAAAGCTGCAACTTGTAGTGCCCGCAACCCATATGGATGCCACTTCCGGTCCCGGCCTCTCCATTTCTCACCCAGCTCTCTGCCATGACCTAGGAAAGCAGTAGAAGATAGCCCATGTCCTTGGGCGCCTTTAATCATGTGGGAAATCCGGAAAAGGTTCCTGACTCCTAGCTTTGGATCAACTCAACTCCAGTTGTTATGGCCATCTGTGGAGTGTACCAAAGGGTGAAAGAGCTCTCGCTTGCTCTCTCTCGCGCGCTCTCTCTCTCTCTGCCTCTCTGTAGCTCAGCCTTTCAAATTAATAAATAATTTTAAAAAGTGGTATCACTTGTAAGAGATATAAGTATGAAATTAATTTAAAATATTTTAAATTTTAAATGATTATAAAATGAAGGAAATCCAATTATAAAACCTATTTCTAATTCATCATCCTTATGCTTCATGGATAAAAGTAACTGCTTAAATGTAATTTACCTTAAGAACTGGGGAAGCAGATCAAATGATGTCAGTAACTTCCTACCAGGAGAATGGTCAGTGTGAATCAGAGTCAAGTCGGAGCCCATGGCTATGTCTCGCCCTAGACCCTCGGATGGCACAGCAGGCAGTTTTTGGCCTTGGAACTTCCCAGGCTTCCTTTCCCTTTCCCCTTCCCCTTACTGGGCCCTAATATGCCATTCTGATCTACACCGTTAGCATTTCTCCCACATTTTTTTTTACAAAATGTGGTAATTACATCTAGTCTCACCTTATATCTGTACCTTAGATTTTCAGTTCATTTGGAACAGGAAATATTTTAAAAACAAAAGGGGAAAATGAATACTGCTTATAATGCACATCCTTTTTCTAAGCAGAATGGATTCTGAAAAAAGGCCTTTGTTGCAAGATTATCCTTTGAGTTGTAAGGATGCAAATGAGCCTCAGAGTTGCTACTCTTGAAAAGCATTTAAGAAGGGAGGTATAAGGCTGAATCCTGGTACCTGGGTCAGAGATGAAGAAGTGTGGCCTTAAAATTGGGTATAAATTGTTTGGAGAAATGGAATAATCCTGCAGCTGCCCCTTTTGTCTCTGTCCTTGAAGTAGGCTCTAATGATGAAATGACTAAATCATCTCAGCACAACTGAACATGGCAAAGCTACTCCTACAGTACTCAAGGCTTTCAGACATATATTCTGAGGTAGACCATTTCGTTTTATGGAGAGTAAAATTAGGAAGACAGTCCGTCAAGGAGAAGAGATCACAGTAGAGGCAGGTGTCACTCATGGGCACATACAGAAAAGCTGAAACACTATATACTGTTTTTTTAAGGAATGGATGTTTTTATTTTCTGTTCCCATTAGATAAACAAAAAAGGAATAATGTGTCACAAAGTCTTTTTTTTTTTTTTTGACAGGCAGAGTGGACAGTGACAGAGAGAGACAGAGAGCAAGGTCTTCCTTTGCCATTGGTTCACCCTCCAATGGCTGCGCGGCCGGCGCACTGCAACCGGTGCACCGCACCGATCCGATGGCAGGAGCCAGGTGCTTCTCCTGGTCTCCCATGGGGTGCAGGGCCCAAGTACTTGGGCCATCCTCCACTGCACTCCCTGGCCACAGCAGAGAGCTGGCCTGGAAGAGGGGCAACCAGGACAGAATGCGGCGCCACGACCGGGACTAGAACCCGGTGTGCCGGCGCCGCAAGGCGGAGGATTAGCCTAGTGAGCCGCGGCGCCGGCCGTCACAAAGTCTTATGACAATATTCATGACTAGAAGAATTAGTAATTATGCAGAATGATTATCATAGGAGTAAGTATCTACCAACACATGTCCAGCAATTCTACTTTCACCTGAATTCAGAAAATAAAAATCTGCACTGAGAGATAAGCAGCATGTGCAAATGGATCACCCAGCTGACTCAGCTGCTTGCGATTCTATGTTCTTTAAATCAACAAAAGAAAACAATACCACTATCTTGTTCTTAAATAAGAAGAAAGATAACTGGGATTGACTGGTGAAATATTAACTTAAATCTTGCTTTTTCCCACAACTTAAGTAAATAAGCATTTAAATGAATCCAGTTATCATTATTCAAGAGTTCACCATCTTCAATTATCCATTAATGTTGATTATATCCATAACTTACAAAATACAAAAGTGTTCTACGTTTGAAAAAAATAGCCATCTCAAAGGCCAGAAACACAGTTTTAAGCCCACATAACCGTATTTAAGATCAGGACATGACATGCACCAAGTATAGATTTTTGGATTTAATTCCTTTGTAGCCCTTATTGCACAGTATCCCTATTTTTTAAAAAAGATTTATTTATTTATTTGAAAGTCAGAGTTACACAGAGAGAGGAGAGGGAGAGAGAGAGAGAGAGAGAGAGAGAGAGAGAGAGAGATCTTCCATCCGATGGTTCACTCCCCAATTGGACACAACGACCGGAGCTCCGTCGATCCGAGGCCAGGAGCCAGGAGCTTCTTCCAGGTCTCCCACGTGGGTGCAGGGGTCCAAGTTCTCGGGCCACCTTCTACTGCTATCCCAGGCCATAGCAGAGAGCTGGATGGGAAACAGAGCTGCCGGGTCTTGAACCAGCACCCATATGGGACGTCGGCGCTTCAGGCCAGGGTGTTAACCCGCTGCACCACAGCACCGGCCCCCAGTACTGCTATTTATGACTTCTCAAATGAACAAGAGCCTGTGGCAAAGAAAATGATCTATATGAAAGACCTCTATGGGCAAGAACCCAGTGGAATAAGCAGTCACCAAAGGAGGACGTACTTTCCTCTGAAGGGAGGGAAGTGCTTCCACTTTGCCTATGGCTTTGTTGAAATACTGAAGCAGTCTGTGGATCCAAAAGGTGTCCATAGCCTAGGCAGCTCTTGTCAAGAGCTTTGGGTGGTCACTGACGTCATACATCAGAGTGTTAATTGCTTACTAAACAGGAGTCACTGTGTGTTAACTTCCCATGCAGAACCTCTGTCCTCAAAGAGCTATATTATGAAACTTAATACTAAATCTTGTTCTCCAAGAATTATGATGTTCTAGTGTATTAACTGGAAGCTATTTTGTCATACAAATTCTAGTTATGTCTAAGTGCTTGCAAAAGATGTACCACTATTTTCAGGTTCCACTTTAAATATAATTAAGTTTCCAAAAAAAAGTGAAATTACCATCAAGATGCAAGGACTTTGACTAGCCTTTGTCTAGACTGTTGAGGAACAGCTTTTGCTCTTGTTTTTTGTTGCTGTTGTTGGTGGTGGTGGTTTCTTTTGATTTTTTTTTATCTATTTTTCTTTTTCTCCCTTATACAAAGAGCAGAGCTTTTTACCTAGAACAGACTTAATCTTCTGTGTATAAAGTTAAATGAAAATAGACTTTAGTAATAAACAAGACTGGGAAATGAGAGGAGAGAGGAAAGAGGAAGATGGGTGGCAGTGTGGGTGGTAGGGTGGGTACGGTGGGAAGCATTACTGTGTTCCTAAAGTTGTATTTATGAAATGTATGCAAAAATAAATAAATAAGTAAATAATAAATAAATAAATACAGGAAATCTACATGTATACTAGAGCTTCTTATTCTGATATAGCCTACCCCACACAAAAAATACCCTTACTTAATATGCTTAAGTGTTTGAAGATCTCTATTTCCTATCAGGCGTAAGGAAAACATCTCCAGTATTTCAGGTTCTATTCAAGATTGTACAGTAGGTCTCTCCAATACATTCAAGTGGTAAGAAATGTATGATTACAAGGCCAGGAATAGATGTTCTTACTCAAAGAACGTATACTACGTAAGCTGAAAATCAGAAAGGATTAAGAGAAACAATGTGCAATCAGATATTTCACAAGGTTGACTGAAAGAAAGTCAGTACACTAACATGGTATCTGTACCTTCCAAATACATCAGAACATAAAATTACAAAAAGAAACTTTATTGAGAATTTGAACTCAAGTATCCAAAGGAAGTACAACTGGCAGGAATTCAGGTTGTCTTCATTTAAACGTCAGGGTGTGCTTCACCTGTAATATGAACACAACATTTGGGGACATTAAGTTGAAGAACATTACTGAATTAACCTGAAAGACAAAACAAGCTTCGGTTTTACTAAATAGACTGAAACTGCAGGCTTGTAACAGTCACCCCTGGGGCCTGTGCTGTGACATAACACGTAAAGCTGCCACCTGCAGTGCCAACACTCCTTATGGACACACGTTCCAGTCCTGGCTGCTCCTCTTCTGATCCAACTCCTTCTTGATGCACCTGGGAAAGCAGTGGAAGACTGTACATGTCCTTGGCTCTCTGCACAGGGGAGACAGACAAGAAATACCCAGCTCCTGGATTTGGATTGATCAGCTCCACTCACTGGGGCCATTTGGGGAGTGAACCAGTGGATGGAAGTGCGTCTCTCTCTCTCTATCTCTCTCTCTCTCTCTCTCTCTCTCTTTCTCTTTCTCTAACTCTGCCTTTCAAATAAATATATAAACCTTTAAAAAAAAAACCCAGTCACCCTTTGGCTAACTATTAAATGCCTGGGAAACATAAATGAAAGATCGTCAACTATATATATATATATATATATATATATATATAAAATCTTGATTGTTAAACACACTACAGTTTCTAGTAGTAAAAGGAATCCTAGAAATTGCACAAGTTCAGGACAGACAAAATCAAAGAAACCTACTAGAAGGTAGTTTTTAGTGGAAAGCAAAAACCATTTCTGTGTCTCCTAAAAAATCTCACAACCACACAAAAATATCCTAGGATATTTAGGAAAGTATTTAAAGATGTCTGATTTAAAGGTGGCTTGAAATCATTCTGATTACAAGATGGATAAAAGTTAATCTCACGTCTGCCACTGTCTAAGTGAAGTAAAGGGAAACCAGCATGGTAGCAATGGCCGAAGCTGCGCTGATCTGAAGCCAGGAATTAGGTAGGTGTTTTTTCCCAGTCTCCTATGCAGGTGCAGGGGCCCAAGGTCTTGGGCCATCTTCTACTGCTTTCCCAGGCCATAGCAGAGAGCTGGATCGGAAGTGGAGCATCCAGGACTTGAACCGGCGCCCATACAGGATGCGGGCCCTGCAGATGGTGACTTTACCTGCTACGCCACAGCACCGGCCCCTATTTTCCTTTTGTAAGGAGTCATTCATATCTCCTATTAACTACTTCCATTTGGCTTAGGTTTCATGTACTGTTTTATCGTCATGCTTTATATTTAACGGCCACTTAAAAATACCTATTCACTTAATAACTATCTTCTGTTAAATGCAGTTAGAAATCATAATATTCCCTAGATTAAATTTTAATCATCTTTAATAGCCTCCCAGCGGTAGCCTTCCAACTGTCCTATTTTCTCTACTATTTTAAAAAATTTATTAATTAATCTATAGGACAAAGGGCTGAGACACTGGGAAAGAGAAAGCAACAGAAAGACTTTTCTTTCTGTGGTACACTGCCCTAAGTCCAAAAAGGCTATTTATATGCCTGAAGCCAGGAGCCAAAAACTTTGTCCTGCTTCCCACATCGTTTGTAGAGATTAAGCACCTGTGCCATCTTCCCCTACTGTCCCAGGCTCATTAGCAGACATCTGGATTGGAAATGGATAGGCTGGAACACACCTGGCACTCTGATACAGATGGTCTGTGACTGAATGGGAGGCTAAACCCGCCATGCTACCACGTCAGAACCTCCCACAATATTGTTAAGCATCGTAGAGAATGACAGCCTTAAGAAGACCAAGGCATTGGTAACTTCGTCCCCAGACATCAAGGGCATCCTTGTATTATGTTTAGGCCTGATTTATTCATTTTTATTTTTATTAGAGAGACAGAGATGGCATGTTCTTGGTTACTGCTGTTCTCCCCCATAGCAAGCCTGGGGCAGGCCTGCATTTGGCATAGCTGAGAGCTCAGAACTCAAACCTAGTTTCCCACTAGGGTGGTAGAGAATCAACTATCGAGCCATTGCAGGCTGCTTTCTACAGTGTGCATTGTCAGGATGCTGGAATCAAGAGCGGAACATGAAGTCAAACTCAGGTACTCTGATATGGGATGTAGCTGTCTTAACTAGCATCCCAATGGACATGTCAAAAGCCAGCCACCTAAAATTCCCAAGTTTTTGTCTTCACATTACTCTCCCACCAACTGTTGTCTTAAGGCAGGAACTTGTAATGTGTACCCTGCAATACGATTGGTGTTCATGCTCCCATATGGCATTTACAGTGTTGTTAGACGTATTAACTGGAGCTGCTACCGTGCTGCCGTAGACTAAGCAGTGGTCCGGGACAACGACACCCACCATTGATGTGGGGCTTCAAGTTCCAGCTGCTCCACTTGTAATCCAGCTCTATATTGATGTGCCGGGGAGAGCAGTGGAAGATAGCCCAGGTACTGGGTCCCCTGAGGCCCATGAAGGAAACCTGGATGGAGTTTCTGGCTCCTGGTTTCCACCTTGTGCAGGCCCAGCTGCTACGGTTATCTGGGGAGTGAACCAGCAAAGAGAAGGTCTCTTTCTCTCTCTGTCTCCCTGTGCTTTCATATAAATAAATGAATCTTTTGAAAAAGAAGTGACACTGAAGATTCATAGTAGGGCAGAGATTAGGCACAGCATAGGTGTTCATTTTCAGTTACCTTCGACATCCAGGACATACAAGCACTTTACCTACTTGATCAGTGCTGAAGGAAAAAACCAGTTGACCCCTTGCCATTCTATTATTCAGTCATTCTATGCTATACTGGGAGAAGGATTTAGAATGAAATCATTCTCTGTGAGAGAATACAGAACACGACAGAATCTAAGAGCAAGCATTCAGGCAATCAAATATCAAATAACCATCATGTACTCATTTGTTGCTTTTTCCTATCCCTATTCAAGAACACCACCTTGTTGAAATAATTGTTTTTCTCTGGTTGCCTTGCCATGGCCTCATTGACCCTGATATGCTGCTTCCCTCAGTGCACTCCATCATTTATCAATACTTGTAAAGACTGTTATTCCCACTTCCAACAATCATATTACTGACAATTATATATAAATAAAAAGGGGGGATGCAGAATGCAGAGAACAAAAATTCTGCCAAAGCACTCTCAGGTGAGAACACATTTCTTCTGAGCACATAGTGTGGCAGCAGAATGTAAAAGGAAACATTTCTGCCAAAATCGTATGCCTAATAAACACGTATTAAACAAGAAAAGGGAGAAATGTGGAGAATAAGATTTCTGCGAATGCACTCCTAGTGAAGATATTTTATTCCTAGAACACAGAGTGTGACTGCAGGGACTGATTAAGGATAGTTTATGACCTACTAACGAGAAGGGCACTGAGCCCTTGTGGGAATGCTGGCTTCACAAGGACATGCAGCTGCTTTCCCAGATATGCTAGTGTAGTATGTCCTGCTAAAGCTGTTTCAGAGAAACCTTAGAGTGATATGAACACGTGCATGCACTCTACAAGAGGCTGTCGCAATCCTTGTCAATAAAGAGAACACGCTGGGTTAGCCTTTTTGGAGGAAAAGTTCCAGCGTGCTGTCTCTCCTTTCACTTGCATAACCCAACTATCATTGTTCCTGCAGTAATGCAACGTAAAGTTGGATTTAAAATCTGACCCGAGGCTTACTTTATAGAAAGCACATTTTTCTTGGTATTTCCTCCCAAAACTAGAGAATCAAATAATTCTGCTGTTAAAATCATTTTTAAACAAAATCAAACAAAAACGGGTACAGTACTGTGGCATAGCAGGCAATGCTGCCGCTGGTCATGCAAGCATCCCATATGGGTAGCATATCAAGTCACGGCTGTTCCACGTCCAATCCAGCTCTCTGCTATGGCCTGGGAAAGCAATGTAAGATGGCCCGAGTCCTTGGGCCCCTGCACCATGTAGGAGACCCGGACGAGTGTCAGCCTCCTGGCTTTGGATTGGCTGAGCTCCGGCCTTTACAGCCATTTATCTCTCTATCTCCACCCCATCTTTCTCTGCCTCTGCCTCACTGTAAGATTGCCTTTCAAATGAAGAAACAGATATTGAAAAAAAAAAAAAAACAAAAATGGATCAAAGATTTAACTGTAAGACATGAAAGTATGAAATAACTAGAATGCAAAATACAGTCATAGGTGGAAAAATTCTGGACTGAAGAATGGCATGCTGCATACGGCTATGGAGAACAATGGAGAAAACAGTGTAGAAGGTACACTTTCGGCAGAGAATTGGAGAGAGAACTGCTCCGAATCCCCCCACGGAAGGGGAGGAATCTTTGTGAACCTGCCTGGTGAATGCTGACGCACAGCCAGAGAGCACGGAGAGTCAGGCACATTTTTCATGGCATGGGTCCAGACTGGAGCCTTTGGGCTGGCTGTTGCTGGTGGTCACCTATGGTCTTAGTCAAAGTGAAGGGGGATGATTGATTCAAACCAATCTCTCCACAACAGAACCCTTGATCGGGCTGAGAGAGGACGGGCACCATTTTAAAAAAGGGAAAAACTAGGGAAGCCTGCAAGCGTGCACAAAGCAGCTCACTGAGACCGGGCACCTGAATGCAGCGCTGGCAGCGTTCGCCCAGTGACTCTAGTGTGCAGGTGTGATCCACAGCTTCAGTGCAGAAAATGGCCCTCAGCATCCCCAAGGCTTAGTCAGAAAATCAAAAGAAAATCAAACAAAAAGTCAGAGCTCGGCTGGGAAGTGGTAGGGCAGCTACAAGGGAAAGAGGTGGGCCCGTGCCAACCATACCCTTTGCACTTGACCACTGTGGGAGCCATATGTGCTGAGTCCTTGAGGTTTGGGCGGCTACATGAAAGGGAGTAGGGTGTAGCTGGGTATTGATTTCAACCACCGCCATCTTGGGTATTACCCTGCAAACTTGCCCCAACTTACCACATTCAAAAGAGCCCCCTGGCCACACCCACCACACACCTCCCAGTATTCATTGAAATGGTAGATATTCCACAAAGCCACAGTAGCATTACCCAAAAGATAAAAGCCAACAGAAGAAAAAACTTAGAAATCAACTACACAATGCTGAAATATCAGAGCCAAAATTCAGAAAAAAAGAATAAGGAAGTCACCATGACATTCTCAGAACACAAAAATATTTCATATTAGAATGAGAAGATGAACAGATCAAGGAAATGCCTGAATGGAATTTTGAAAATTAATCATAGTTACTTAAAAAAAATCAGAAGCAAATTCACGAACTGAATAACATCATATATGACATGAATAAGTATTTTCACAGGAGACTGAGAATTTAACGCAAAATCAAAACGAAATTTTAGAAATGAAGAATTCAATGGATCAAATAAAAAATGCAGTGGAAAGTCTTAACAGCAGACTTGATTGGGCAGAAGAAAGACTATCCGAAGAAAAATCTTTGGGAATCTTACAGGTAGACCAAAAAGAAAATGAGAAAATAGAAAACTAAAAAAAAAAAAAAAAAAAAAAAAACAGTTTTGGAGATCTATGGGATACTACCAAACGGCTCAACATACAGGTATTAGGAGTTCCTGAAGGAGTGGAAAGACAGAAGGGAATGGAAAACCTGCTTAGGAGAATACTTACAGAAAAATTCCCCAATTTGGAGACAGAAAGGGTTGTTCAAATAGAGGAAGCACATCGAACTCCTAACAGAAACGACCTGGAAAGATCTTCGTCATGATACATTGTATTCAAACTCTCTACAGTAAAATATAAAGAAAAGATTCTAAAATGTGCAGGAGAGAAATGCCATATTGCTTTCAGAGGATCTCCAATTAGATTCACAGCTTGCTTCTCATCAGATACCCTACAGGCTAGGAGGGAATGGCGAGATACAGTCCAAATCTTAAAAGAAAAAAAAAAACTGTCATCCCAGAATACTGTACCCCACAAAGCTGTCATTTATGAATGAAGTTGAAATAAAGACGTTCCATAACAAACAGAAATTGAAAGAATTGGTCGACACTTGTCCAGCCTTAGAAAAGATGCTTAAGGATGTGCTACTCACAGAAACACAGAAAGATAGCCATCATTCTGAAAGAATGTGAAGGCAGAAAACATGCAAAGTAAAAAAAAACAAAAGCAACCCAAAGTAAACAATCAGAATATTTAAGGATAGATGGCAGGGCCAAGTCCTTACTTATCAATAGTCTCCTTGAATGGAAGTGGCCGAACGGATGGAAAAACAAGACACATCTATTTGCAGCTTACAAGAAACACAACTAACCAACAAAGATGCACGCAGACTGAAAGTGAAAGGATGGGAAAAGATAGTCCATGCTAACAGAAACCATAAAAGAGTTGGTGTTGCCAAGCTAATAACAGACAAAACAGACTTTAACATAAAAACTGTTAAAAAGTTGAAGAAGGGTACTATGTAATGATTAAGGGATCAATTCAACGGGAAACTACAATAAATGTATATGCACCAAATTACAGGGCACCTGGCTATTAAAAAATGTTAACAGACCTAAAGGGAGAGACAGACTCCAATACAACAGTAATGGGAGATTTCAATACCCTATTTACAGCAAGGGATGGATCAACCAGACAGAAAATTAGCTAGGAAACAACAGAGTTAATCGACACTTTAGACCAAATGGACCTAACGGATATCTAAAGAACCTTTCATCCCACAGTGGCAGAATACACATTCCTCTCAACAATGCATGGAACTTTCTAAGAATCTCTAGAACATATCTAAACACATAGATACTGGGCAACTTACTCCTGAATGAACAGAGGGTCATAGAAGAAATCAAAAGAGAAATCAAAAAATTTCTGAAAATAAATGAAGATGACAGTAGATCATACCAAAACCTATGGGATAGAGCAAAAGCAGATGTAAGTGGGAAGCTCACAGCTATCGGTGCCTACATGAAGAAACTGGAAAGGTACAAAATAAACGAGCTATCTACACATCCAAAGGACCTAGAGTAACAACAACAATCCAGACTCAAAACCGGTAGGAGGAAAGAAATAATTAGAACTAGAGCAGAAATAAACAGATTTGAAACAAAAATATACAAATGAAAAGCTGCTTTACTGAAAAAATACACAAAAAATTCATGCCCCTTTGATTTCTTTTTCTTGCCTAATGGCTCTAGTGAAAGCATCCAAGACTACGTTAAATAACAGTGGTGAGTGTGGGCATCCTTTGGATATTAGGGGGACTGCTGCCAGGTTTCCCCATTCAATAGGATGCTTGCTGTGCTTTGTCATATATTGTCTTGATACTCTTAAAGGTTTTCATCATGAAAGGATGTCGTATTTTATCAAATGCTTTCTCTGTGTCTACGGAGATAACCGTACGATTTTTGATCATTGATAGATCATTGGCACAGCTAACCACAAAAAGAAGGAAAAGGCTCAATTCAATAAATTCCAAGATAAAAAAGGAAATTTAACAACAGATGGAACAGAAATAAAAAGAATCATCAGAAATTACTACAAAGAGCTGTATGTCAACACACTAGGAAACCTAGAAGAAATGGATAGGTTCCTAGAAATATACAATCTACCAAAGCTGACTCACGAAGATATAGAAAACCCAAACAGACCAATAACCAAGGCAGAAATTGAAAAAATAATAAAGACCCTCCCAACAAAGAAAAGCCCAGCACTGGATATAATTACTGCTGAATTCTACCAGACATAAAAAGAAGAACTAATTCCAATTCTTCTCAGGCTTTTTAAAACTGTCAAAAAGGAGGGAATCCTCCCAAATGCCTTCTACAAAGCCTGCATCATCTTAATACCTAAACCTGGAATATATATATAACAGAAAAAGAGAACTACAGACCAATATCCCTGATGAGCACAGATGCAAAGATTCTCAACAAAATGCTAGCCAATTGAATCCAACCTCACATCAGAAAGATCATTCACTCTGACCAAGCGATATTTTATCCCCAATATGCAGCAATGATTCAACATTTGCAAATCAATTAGCGTGATACATTACATTAACAAACTGAAGAACAAAAATCATACAATTATCTCCACAGACACAGAGAAAGCATTTGATAAAATACAACATCCTTTCATGATGAAAACCTTTAAGAATATCAATACAATATATGACAAAGCATAGCAAGCATCCTATTGAATGGGGAAACCTGGCAGCAGTCCCCCTAATATCCAGAACCAGACAAGGATGCCCACACTCACCACTGTTATTTAACGTAGTCTTGGATGCTTTCACTAGAGCCATTAGGCAAGAAAAAGAAATCAAAGGGGTATGAATTAGAAAAGAGGAAATCAAACTATCATTATTTGCAGATGACATGATCCTATATATAGGGCATGTGAAAGACTTTACTGAGATACTGTTGGAACCCATAAAAGTCTGTGATAAAATGGTAGGATATAAAACCAACACAGAAAAACCAATAGCCTTTCTATACACAGACAATCCCATTGCTGAAAAAGACTTAAGATTAGTACCATTAACAATAGCTCCAAAATAAACTCTATAGAATACTATACAGCAGTCAAAAACAATGAAATCCGGTCATTTGCAACAAAATGAAGGAATCTGGAACACATCATGCTGAGTGAAATAAGCCAGTCCCAAAGGGACAAATATCATATGTTCTCCCTGATCGGTGACAACTAACCGAGCACCAAAAAGGAAACCTGTTGAAGTGAAATGGACACTATGAGAAACGGTGACTTGATCAGCCTTTGCCCTGACTGTTGATGAACAACTTAATACTTTATCCCTTTTAGTATTTTTTTCTGTTTGTACTACTTAATACTATTGGTTGAATTCTGTAATTAATACACAATTATTCTTAAGTGTTGAAACTTAAATGAAAAGTGATCCCTGTTAAATGTAAGAGTGGGAATAAGAGAGGGAGGAGATGTACAATTTAGGACATGCTCAATCGGACTTGCCCCTAACGGTAGAGTTAGAAACGTGCCAGGGGATTCCAATTCAATCCCATCAAGGTGGCATGTACCAATGCCTTCTCACTAGTCAAAGTGATCAGTTTCAGTTCACAATTGATCACAATGATAGGACTAAGAGCCAAAGGGATCACATAAACAACACTAGTGTCTGCAAATACTAACTGATAGAATAAAAAAGGGAGAGAACAATCCAACATGGGAAGCAAGATACACAGCAGACCCATAGAATGGCAGATGTCCTAAACAGCACTCTGACCTCAGAATCAGACCTTAAGACACGCGGATCTGGCTGAAAAGCCCATGAGAGTATTACAGGCATGGAAAGCCAAGACACTCTGGCAAAACAAAACAAAACAAAACAAAACAAAACAAAACAAAAAAAAACACCCTAAATGAAAGATCTCTGTGAGTGAGATCCCAGTGGAAAGAACAGGTCATCAAAGAAGAAGGTACCTTTCTCTGAAGGGAGGAAGGGAGGAGAGAACTTCCACTTTGACTATGTCCTTGTCCAAATATGATCAGAGTCGGCAAGCTCAAAAGGTTTCCATAGCCTTGGCAACTCATGACAAGAGCCTAGGGTGATTACTGACACCATAAACAAGAGTGTCAATTTGTTAAGTCAACAACAGGAGTCACTGTGCACTTACTCCTCATGTAGGATCTCTGTCCTTAATGTGCTGTACATTGTGATTTAATGCTATAACTAGTACTCAAACAGTATTTTTCACTTTGTGTTTCTGTGTGGGTGCAAACTGTTGAAATCTTTACTTAATATATACTAAACTGATCTTCTGTATATAAAGAGAATCAAAAATGAATCTTGATGTGAATGGAAGGGGAGAGAGAGTGGGGGGTGGGAGGGAAGTTATGGGTGGGGGGAAAAGCCATTGTAATCCATAAGCTGTACTTTGGAAATTATATTCATTAAATAAAAGTTAAAAAAAAGAAAGAGAGAAAAAGTTTAGGATTCTAAGACAAAAAAAAAAAAATAGCTCCAAAATCATCAAATACCTTGGAATAAATTTAATCAAGGATGTCAAAAGTCTCTATTATGAAAATCACAAAACACTAAAGAAATAAATAGAAGAAGACATTAAAAATGGAAAAATCTTCCATGTTCACGGATAGGAAGAATCAACATCATCAAAATGTCCATACTACCAAAAGCCTTTGACAGATTTAATGAAATACCAATCAAAATAGCAGTGACATTCTTCACAGATGTACAGAAAACTATGTTCATATTCATAAGGAAAGATAAGAGACCACAAATACCCAAGATCAATCCCATTCACAATAGCTACAAAAACAATCAAATACCTTCTGGAATAAACTTAACCAAGGACGTCAAAGATCTCTACGATGAGAATTACAAAATCTTAAAGAAAGAAATAGAAGAGAATACCAAAAAATGGAAAAATCTTCCATGCTCATGGACTGGAAGAGTCAATATCATCAAAATGTCCATTCTCCCAAAAGCAATTTATAGATTCAATGCAATACCAATCAAAATACCAAAGACATTCTTCTCAGATCTGGAAAAAAATGATGCTGAAATTCATATGGAGGCACAGGAGACCTCGAATAGCTAAAGCAATCATGTACAACACAAACAAAGCCGGAGGCAACACAATAGCAGATTTCAGGACATACTACAGGGCAGTTATAATCAAAACAGTGGGGTACTGGTACAGAAACAGATGGATAGACCAATGGAACACAGTAGAAACCCCAGAAATCAATCCAAACATCTACAGCCAACTTATATTTGATCACGGATCCTAAACCAATCCCTGGAGTAAGGACAGTCTATTCAACAAATGGTGCTGGGAAAACTGGATTTCCATGTGCAGAAGCATGAAGCAAGACCCCTACCTTACACCTTACACAAAAATCCACTCAACATGGATTAAAGATCTAAATCTATGACCCGACACCATCAAATTATTAGCGAACACTGGAGAAACCCTGAAATATATAGGCACAGGCAAAGACTTCTTGGAAAAGACCCCGGAGGCACAGGCAGTCAAAGCCAAAATTAACAATTGGGATTACATCAAATTGAGAAGTTTCTGTCCTGCAAAAGAAACAGTCAGGAAAGTGAAGAGGCAACCGTCAGAACGGGAAAAAATATTTGCAAATTATGCGACGAATAAAGGATTAATAGCCAGATTCTACAAAGAGATCAAGAAACTCCACAACAACAAAACAAACAACTCACTTAAGAGATGGGCCAAGGACCTCAATATACATTTTTTAAAAGAGGAAATCCAAATGGCCGACAGACACATGAAAAAATGTTCAGGATCACTAGCCATCAGGGAAATGCAAATCAAAACCACAATGAGGTTTCACCTCACCCTGGGCAGAATGGTTCACATACAGAAATCTACCAACAACAGATGCTGGCGAGGATGTGAGGAAAAAGGCACACTAATCCACTGTTGGTGGGAATGCAAACTGGTGAAGCCACTATGGAAGTCAGTTTGGAGATTCCTCAGAAACCTGAATATAACCCTACCATACAACCCAGCCATCCCACTCCTTGGAATTTACCCAAAGGAAATTAAATTGGCAAACAAAAAAGCTGTCTGCACCTTTTTTTTTTTTTTTGACAGGCAGAGTGGAAAGTGAGAGAGAGAGACAGAGAGAAAGGTCTTCCTTTTGCCGTTGGTTCACCCTCCAGTGGAGCCGCAGCCGGCACACTGCGCTGATCCGAAGCCAGGAGCCAGGTGCTTCTCCTGGTCTCCCATGCGGGTACAGGGCCCAAGAACCTGGGCCATCCTCCACTGCACTCCCGGGCCACAGCAGAGAGCTGGACTGGAAGAGAGGCAACTGGGACAGAATCCGGTGCCCCGACCAGGACTAGAACCCGGTGTGCCGGCGCCGCAGGTGGAGGATTAGCCTATTGAGCCGTGGCGCCGGCCTGCACCTTAATGTTTATTGCAGCTCAATTCACAATAGCTAAGACCTGGAATCAGCCTAAATGCCAATCAACAGTAGACTGGATAAAGAAATTATGGGATATGTACTCTATAGAATACTATATAGCAGTAAAAAAAAAGAAAGAAAGAAAGAAAGAAAGAAAGAAAGAAAGAAAGAAAGAAAGAAAGAAAGAAAGAAAGAAAGAAAGAAAGATCCAGTCATTTGCAACAAAATGAAGGAACTGGAAAACATCATGCTGAGTGAAATAAGCCAGTCCCAAAGGGACAAATATCATATGTTCTCCCTGATCGGTGACAACTAACTGAGCACCTAAAAGGAAACCTGTTGAAGTGAAATGGACACTATGAGAAGCAGTGACTTGATCAGCCCTTGTCCTGACTGTCGAGGAACAACTCACTACTTTATTCCTTTTAGTATTTTTTTTGTTCCACTTAATACCATAGGTTGAACTCTTTAATCAACACACGATTTTTCTTAGGTGCTTAAATTTAACTGAAAAGTGATTCATGTTAAATATAAGAGTGGGAATAAGAGAGGGAGGAGATGTACAGTTTGGCACATGCTCACTCGGACTTACCCCTAACGGTAGAGTTAGAAACGTGCCAGGGGATTCCAACTCAATCCCATCAAGGTGGCATGCACCAATGCCTTCTCACTAGTCAACGTGATCAGTTTCAGTTGATAACTGATCATTATGATAGGATTAAGTGTCAAAGGGATCACATAAACAAGACTAGTGTCTGCTAATACTAACTGATAGAATTAAAAAGGAGAGAACAATCCAACACAGGAAGCGGGATACACAGCAGACTCATAGAATGGCAGATGTCCTAAACAGCCCTCTGGCCTCAGAATCAGCCCTTAAGGCATTCGGATCCGGCTAAAAAGCCCATGAGAGTATTTCAGGCATGGAAAGCCAAGACACTCTGGCAAAAGAAAAAAATGACCTACATGAAAGATCTCTGCGAGTGAGATCCCAGCAGAAAGAACAGGCCATCAAAGAAGGAGGTACCTTTCTCTGAAGGGAAGAGAGAACTTCCACTTTGACTATGGCCTTGTCTAAGTAAGATCAGAGTTGGTGAACTCAAGAGGCCTCCTTAGCCTTGGCAGCTCATGACAAGAGCCTCAGGTGATTACTGACGTCATAAACAAGAGTGTCAATTTGTTAAGTCAACAATAGGAGTCACTGTGCACTTACTCCCCATGTAGGATCTCTGTCCTTAATGTGTTGTACTTACATGTGAATTAACGGTATAACTAGTACCCAAACAGTACTTTATACTTTGTGTGTCCGTGTGGGTGCAAAGTGTTGAAATCTTTACTTAGTATATACCAAGTTGATCTTCTGTATATAAAGATAATTCAAAATTAATCTTGATATGAACGGGATGGGAGAAGGAGTAGGAGATGGGATGGTTGTGGGTAGGAGGGACATTATGGGGGAGGGGGGAGGAAAGCCAGTATAATCCAAAAGTTGTACACTGGAAATTTATATTTACTAAATAAAAGTTAAAAAAGATATAAATATATTTAATATATGTGATTGGAATTCTAATTGCTAATAAGAGCAATGCTTTCGTTATAATGCACAGGATTCATCCAGAAACTCATAAGTCATATTTGAACTGATACTAAAATCGACTTCACTGCTTCAGAGTCTGTCATACAAACCATTAGTAAAAACTCATTATATATTTAAAAGTACAAGCTTTAAGAGAATGTAATACAGGTTAGCTGTTGCTGGGAGATTTATAATGATAATAAATTGCAATATTAAATTATAATTTATACGGCTTTGACCCAAATGTTTAGTAATTAGATAGTGTTTCAGTGAGGCAGTCAGGCTTCTGAAATCTGAATGATGATTCAAGGACTACTGTTCTGCGAACACTGTCATTAAATTAGCATTAATGCTGTCCCTACAGGTACTGTAAGAGGACTAGGTATGTAGAAAACAGATTCACATGACGCTGCACCATCATGGGTTACATACCTGTTCCTGGCATTCTAGGGCTCCCGATATGCTATGGTGCCTCATTGACTTCAGGATGTTCTTCTTCTTCCTGTGGATGCTGGGCCTGAGAAGGTTCCTGGACATCAGCTTCCATGGGTGCCTCTTAGACATAAAACGTGACATCAGCAACATAGCAGAACAGGAGGTTCCGACTTTTCGCCCTCCCAGAGTTCCACCAAAGAAACATCCTGACACAAATCAATTCCCTCTGTGAGGAACAGAAAGTGGATGATACACACCTATCACGAGAAAACTGAGAAACTGTCCACACTTAAGTGGGAAGAACGTGTGACACACTGTCACCGTGTACTTCACCAAGTGCAGAGAACCTCACTGTGAAGACGGAATTCCCACCGCCCAGCATCTCCCT
Source organism: Oryctolagus cuniculus (assembly GCF_051225735.1). Taxonomy (NCBI): domain Eukaryota; kingdom Metazoa; phylum Chordata; class Mammalia; order Lagomorpha; family Leporidae; genus Oryctolagus; species Oryctolagus cuniculus. Next base: position 36,361,599 of record NC_142888.1, on the reverse strand, counting down.
AAGGAGTGACAGGCTCAGTGCAGACACAGAGCTCCCACTGCTTCTACTGTTCCCACCTCACAACCTAGCTCTGAGAGTGCAAGCCCATTGCTGGTCGTGTGTTCTCTGGGAGCTTCAACAAGCATGGGTGGAAAGCAGGCTGACTCAGATGAGCCAGATACAGAAAGAAAATACTGCCTGATCTCACAACACGAGAAACCTGAATGGATGCATATACAAAAATGGTGGAATGGTCATTATCCTGAGAGGGGGTGAAGAATAGGTAAGGAAAATTGCAAGGGGAAAAGTTGCCTATTACATACATCTATGGATGCTAGGTACAACATGCGTACTAGTCACCAATAGAATATTTTTAGTGAATTTGACTGACTGAAGAGAATGGTGCTCTTACCACTGAAATAAAGACTAAGCATAGGAAGAAGTGCATATATCCTTTTTTATTTTGGTAATTGAATTATTTATATACAAATATACATGCATGTACAAAAGCACACACACATATAAATGCTTACCAATGCATTGTGTGGTATACCTCAAATAAAAAATACAAAAGAAATAGAGTGGTTACCAAGTTAAGTAGAAAGAGCATGAAATATGAGCAACAAAATGATAAAATTCATTCCTTCAGTGTCGTGAAATCAAAGCTGTGGGCTGACGTGATCACGAATGTGATTCCTAAGAATCCCAAGAACTTAATTTCGGGAGTCTGTTTGCCACAAAGGAGGGGAAGTAACATTCCCCCAATGTTGTCCTTTTCCCTTACCACGATTTCCCTCCATCAAACCACTTTCCTCTATGAAATTACTTTCAATTTTACTCAACATATTCAATCAGTGGTATTCTGGGTATTCTGCTGAGAATGTGAGTCACAGGCTAAGCACCCTGTGTCTGATTAGTATTTAGATTCCAGAACCTGAATTGTGACATGCATGCAGAGGTTCCAATAAGTATGGCATGCAGAAAGGTGTAATAAACAATCGAAATCTCTTCTTTACAAGGTCAGCAGTAGGTGCCAGCGTTGTGATGTATTGGCACAGTGGTTAAAGCCGCAACCTGCTACGCTGGCATTCCTTAAGGGCGCTGGTTCAAGTACTGGCTGTTCCACTTCTGATCCCGCTCCCTGATAATGCACCTGGTAAAGCAGCAGAGGATGGTCCAAGTACGTGGATCCCTGCACTCCCGTGGGAAACCTGGAAGCTCCTTGCTCCTGGCTATGTACCCACACAGCTCCAGCCATTGTGGCCATTTGAGGAGTGAACCAGTACACAGGACATCTCTTTGTTTCTCTCCCTCTAAAACTCTGCCTTTCAAATAAATAGATAAATCCTCAAAAATAAATAAAAATGCATCAGGGAAGTTATTTGGTCTAGCTCTTCAGCCACCAGTTAGGAGGCCCACATGCCCTATTACCACTATGGTGACTTTGACATCAGCACAGCAAAGTCATGACTGCACTCCCGGTTTTACTACTGTCTGATTCACAAGAACTAAGATATAAAATCCACCAAGATAGCCATCAACAGATGAAGTCATAAGGAAAATGTGGTTCTTATACACAACGGAATATTATTCAGCCATAAAAATAACGATATCCTCTCACTTGCCCTGAACAGTATGGAAGTGGACGGTATCAAATTAAGGGAAATAAGTCAGAATCAGGAAGACAATCACCACATATATCAAACCATATGTGGAAGCTGCAAAATCATTGTTAAAGACATATATTTGTTTGAAAGTGAGAGAGAGAGAGAGAGAGAGAGAGAAACTTCTCCCACCTAGCGATTCACTCCCCAAATGGCCTCAATAGCCATGTCTGGTCCATACAGGAGACAGGACTCAGGACCTCCATACTCGTCTCCCTGCTGTGTTGCAGGGGCCCAACAACTTGAGACATTCTCTGCTGCCCTGGAAGCTGCTTCAAAAGGAAGCACATCACCCAGAAGACTGATAGAGGAAGCCAGCCTCATAGGTGGTATCTCAACCCAATTCACAACATCAAGCTGCTACAAGATAATTTTTGGTCTTTAAAAAATATGTATTTATATGAAAGGCATGGTTACAGAGAGAGACAGAGAACGAGACGGTGGGGAGGTAGGAGGGAGAGAGGGAGGGGAGAGAGGGAGAGAGGGAGAGGGAGGGGGGGAGAGAGAGAAAGAGAGAGGGAGAGAGAGATCGTCCATTGGTTGGTTCACCCTCCCCCAAATGGCCATAACACCCAGGTCTGTGCCAGGTTGAATCAGGAGCCTGGAACACTATCTAGGTCTCCCACATGAGTAGCAAGGGCACAGGCACTTGGCATTCCCAGGTGCTTTTGCAAGAAGCTGGTTCAGCAGTGATGTAGCCTGGACTCAAACTGATGCTCATATGGGATGACCAACTCACATGTGCTAGTGTAACCCCTGAGCAACGACAGTAGCCTCAGTTATTTGATCAGAATACAGAATAGTGATGACTAGAGGCTGGGCAAGTTTGGGGGTAGGTGTATTGGATAAACGATATTAATATACAGCCAGAGATCAGGAATAAGTGCCAGTGTTGCACTGCACAGCTGTATGACCGTAATTATCAATAGCCCATTATATATTCCATGAATGCATCAAAGGGAAGAAGTTTGGGGCTCCAAACACAGGATGAATATAAGGACATCGAAATGTCACCTGCTTTAAATTGACTGGTACACATTCTGTACATCTCTTGAAGATTTCTTTTTTTTTTTTATTTGACAGATAGAGTTAGACAGTGAGAGAGAGACAAAGGTCTTCCTTCCGTTGGTTCACCCCCCAAATGGCCGCTACAGCCGGAGCTACGCCGATCCGAAGCCAGGAGCCGGGTGCTTCCTCCTGGTCTCCCATGCGGGTGCAGGGGCCCAAGCACTTGGGCCATCCTCCACTGCCCTCCCGGGCCACAGCAGAGAGCTGGACTGGAAGAGGAGCAACTGGGACTAGAACCTCTGTACATCTCTTGAAATGTCACACTCTCACCACAGATACCTCAAGCTCTGGAGTGTGGTCAAACAATAAAAATATATTTAAGGAGGAGATGGTAATGTTAAATAACCTGGTTTGACCAACATTCAATGAATACATGTGCCCATTTATTGCAGTGTACCCAATAAACATACACAAATATAATCAAGTAGCTAAAAATGTAATTAAAATGCCATGGTCATGAATGATAAAATTGGAAAGACCCATGCAAATTAAAGGGAGCTAAATGTACATTACAAAGACAATGCACTGGACTCTAATTGAGAAAAAATTACACAAAGGAAATTGTTGAGACCTCAGAGATATTTCAATGTAGACAGTATCTTTTTTAAAAAAAAATATTTATTTGATAAGTGACAGAGGAGGGAAAGACCTTCAATCCACTGGTTCAGTCCCCAAATGCCTTCAACAGACAGGGCTGGACCAAACTAAAGCCAGGAGGCAAGAACTCCACCTAGGCCTCCTACATGGGTGGCATGTACATTATTAAGCATGCAGAGTACAATGCTGAATCGTGTAGACAGTATCTTAAATTCTTGCATTATTGAACCGTTAAATGTCCTGGATTCTCTAAGTATGCCATGGTTATCGAAAGAAATACTTTTCCACTTTTCTTGGATATGCACACAAGGAGAGTAAAGGGACTTCATAAGAACTGAAAATCAGGGGCCAGCGCTCTGGCGCAATGCGTTAACGCCCTGGCCTGAAGCGCCAGCATCCCATATGGGCGTCGGTTCGAGTCCCGGCTGCTCCACTTCAGATCCCGCTCTCTGCTGTGGCCTGGGAAAGCAGTAGAAGATGGCCCAAGTCCTTGGGCCCCTGCACCCGCGTGGGAGACCTGGAGGAAGCTCCTGGTTCCTGCCTTCGGATCGGCGCAGCTCCGGCCGTTGTGGCCATCTGGGGAGTGAACCAGCGGATGGAAGACCTCTCTCTCTCTCTCTCTCTCTCTCTCTCTCTCTCTGTCTCTGCCTCTCCTCTCTCTGTGTAACTCTGACTTTCGAATAAATAAATAAATCTTTAAAAAAAGAATTGAAAATCAATCTAAATCATTCTGTGTTAATAAAAAAGGCAGTAAGGACAAAACTTTATACACATTACGATACACAGATAATCAGGACACAAGGGAGACAAATAGAAGGGCAGTGGGGGTGGGAGGGAGTGAGGGTGAGGCAGGAAGAAAACGGAGAAAACCCTGCATAGCTTAAAGCATAAAAATTAGTGAATATAGATGAAAACTCCATGTAACATAATTGTATCATGATAAGTTTTGTGCAAACTTAGGTTTCCAAAATATAAACTAAAAATGCAGGATTATGCAATAAGGCAGCACAGACATTTGTGTTATGCACTTAATAAAAGCCATTCACTTTTCACACAAAAACATAGGTGATGGGAATATTACAACGTGCAGAATGAAGGAAAGATGTGACTCAGCCAGCCAAGTGCTCTTTGGTAAAGGACACACTACCTGAGCCTCGGTTTTCTCCTGTAGACAGCGTGCCAACATCCCTGTGTACCCAAGTGTTATACATGTACGCTGACCACGCGTTCCTCACATGCCATGAAAAATAGGCAGTCTCTTGAGAACATGGCTACAAAAGAGTACATGCTTTTAGGACAAAAACGAAATGGTATGCTTTGGCACCCGGTGGAGAGGCCTGGCAAGGAAGGTATTCTGAAGCAGTCAAAGTAGGTCTTGAAGGAAAGAGAAATTCCTTAGAGCGAGGCAACACACTAAGCTGTAAACGATACTCTTCACCTTTCCACCCAGCGTTCAGGACATGTTTGAGACACGTGAGACATGTTTTCATGCCTCCTGATACTGAGTGTGCCCTGTTGCATGAGGGACATGCACACCTCACCCCCAAAGGCATTTTACTTCCCCTGCCCTTTACCTTCAGCCTCAGGTGCTTCCTCATCTTCCACATCCTCATCATATGGAATGTTCCCCTCTTCAAGTAGAAAATCTTCATCCTCAAACAGCAAGGTCTATTGGAATGAGTGCAGGTAAATAAAATGTTTTTGCTCTAATACATGTAATAACTCTATATAAAGCACAGGTACATATCATGGTCATCAAAGACAGATTTCCAACACAATCCTACACACTTATATTCTTAATAAAGTGACTCACCCTTCAGAGAGATGTCTCCCAGGACAGATGCCACCAATGATTTTAAAGTTATTTTTATCTATGCTGGGATGGACGTCTGTTGCATAGCGTAAGCATGGCTGTGGAGTCCCTGGTTATATTTCCCAGGAACCTAAGAACATCCACCCTGGACACAGCAGAATGAGAACCTCCTGGACCAACGTTTCTTTCCTGAGACCCACTGTCACCCATTACCCACACGGATGACCTACATCAGCAGCATATCTGTATCACTTAGTCACCTTCCGTGAAAAGTGAATTTATCAACAGAAATCATCATAAGTTAAAGCACTCACCTCCTCAGGCTCAATTGGCTCTTGGATCCATGCTGCTATGTCTTCTGCTGTAACTGAAGATGCTGATTTCATTCTCTCAATCATGTTTTGCACTGAAAGCAGAACATTATGATTTGGAAAATACACTTAAGACAATTGCTGTATTTATATTTGTCTCCACAGCCTAGTGTCCTCCTGTAATTATGAAAAAGTTTTGAATGCATTTGCAAAACAAGTCCCAAATTGGGTGTATGTTTTCCGTTTTTCTGCAAGTCGGCAATCATATTGATGCTGGCCAGTCTGGCAAAGAACGTTCTTAAGGCAAATGGCCACAACGGGCCATTTGTGATGACATCCGTCACACATCGGGATACCCCATCATGCAGACTGTTGGGAGAACACCACCAGGGAGAGAAAACTCAGGGCAGCAGACTTTTTGGTTGGCTTTTGAGGGTTTCTAGTCTAATCTCACACACGAGGCCCATTTGCCTCAGATGAGGCGGTTTCGTTGGAGTGTCCAGCTTCCATCCTTCCTCCTAGCAGTTTCTCTGCATGGTCCAAGGCAGAGGTGAGAAGCTGGGGTACGGACCGATGGGCACACCCCTCACCGGGCACCTCTGCCTGACCCCTCACTGAACTCGGAGATGCTGACATCACCCCACTGTCTCCAGGCCCGATGCCCTGCCCTCTGCACCTGCCAGGACTTCTGCCCGCCTGGGTCTCCACTGAGGATTCGGCAATCTGGCCTCTGCGAGCCACTCCAGGAGCCACTGGAGTGCAGACTTCTCGAACGGCCTTCCCGGCCCTTTCCCTAACTTCACGTGACCCCGCTCCTGTCCGAGGGCCACCTTCCTTTGTTTTCGGGCCTCACTACAAACATCAGGCACATGGCGCCAGCGCCACCAGTGAGAAACACATCGTCTTCGAAGTGTTTTCTCCTCCTCTGGGACCACACGTCACATCACCCAATCCCGTGAAACCGCGTGGCGTTCTCAAATGCATTCACATTTAAATCGACCAGAGGACTCATGAGGACCTACCTGAATAGTCTCAAGAGGAAAGATGATTGCAGCAAACGGCTCGCGTGCCACGCGTCTGCACAGAGAACGCCAACGGGAAGGCGCATGCGCAAGAAGACAAGTGCAGCAGTGAGTTTGCGCACTGCGTCAGACAGCTGTGGGTGGGTCTTGGAGTTTTCCAGCCTCGGCAGACGCGGAAGTACAAGCTGTCCCATGTTTGTTTTCAGCGGGAGCAAAGTGTTCGTTTTCAGCCCAGTCTTTCTTTGTCTCCCAGGAACTCTGGGGACAGACAACTCTTATGTTTCCCTTTGGTAAGGCTATGCATCTTGAGAACTGTTTTGATACGAGCAGGTTTAAAGGTATTAATACCTCTTTTGATATCTGCTTTTCATCAGTGCTTTCCTTCCCAATTGTGGTTACTTTGTTGGCTGCTGGCATCATTTTTCCTGAAATTATTGACTATTTTCTTGCTTCTTGTAGTTCATAAGCATTATTCAAGAGGGAGACAGACACGAGAGAGAAAGAGAGCACTACTATCCACTCACACACCAAATGCCCACAATTGTCCAGACAGCGGGGATCAAAAGCCGGGAGATTGTGATTTGATCCAGGAAACCCACCTAGGTGGCAGGACCTTCCCTCCTAAACTGTCTCCATTGCATCACAAGGTCCACTTTATCAGGAAGCATGAAAACACCCATACAACAAAGTAACCACAATTGGGAAGGAAAGCACTGATGAAAAGCAGATATCAAAAGAGGTATTAATACCTTTAAACCTGCTCGTATCAAAACAGTTCTCAAGATGCATAGCCTTACCAAAGGGAAACATAAGAGTTGTCTGTCCCCAGAGTTCCTGGGAGACAAAGAAAGACTGGGCTGAAAACGAACACTTTGCTCCCGCTGAAAACAAACATGGGACAGCTTGTACTTCCGCGTCTGCCGAGGCTGGAAAACTCCAAGACCCACCCACAGCTGTCTGACGCAGTGCGCAAACTCACTGCTGCACTTGTCTTCTTGCGCATGCGCCTTCCCGTTGGCGTTCTCTGTGCAGACGCGTGGCACGCGAGCCGTTTGCTGCAATCATCTTTCCTCTTGAGACTATTCAGGTAGGTCCTCATGAGTCCTCTGGTCGATTTAAATGTGAATGCATTTGAGAACGCCACGCGGTTTCACGGGATTGGGTGATGTGACGTGTGGTCCCAGAGGAGGAGAAAACACTTCGAAGACGATGTGTTTCTCACTGGTGGCGCTGGCGCCATGTGCCTGATGTTTGTAGTGAGGCCCGAAAACAAAGGAAGGTGGCCCTCGGACAGGAGCGGGGTCACGTGAAGTTAGGGAAAGGGCCGGGAAGGCCGTTCGAGAAGTCTGCACTCCAGTGGCTCCTGGAGTGGCTCGCAGAGGCCAGATTGCCGAATCCTCAGTGGAGACCCAGGCGGGCAGAAGTCCTGGCAGGTGCAGAGGGCAGGGCATCGGGCCTGGAGACAGTGGGGTGATGTCAGCATCTCCGAGTTCAGTGAGGGGTCAGGCAGAGGTGCCCGGTGAGGGGTGTGCCCATCGGTCCGTACCCCAGCTTCTCACCTCTGCCTTGGACCATGCAGAGAAACTGCTAGGAGGAAGGATGGAAGCTGGACACTCCAACGAAACCGCCTCATCTGAGGCAAATGGGCCTCGTGTGTGAGATTAGACTAGAAACCCTCAAAAGCCAACCAAAAAGTCTGCTGCCCTGAGTTTTCTCTCCCTGGTGGTGTTCTCCCAACAGTCTGCATGATGGGGTATCCCGATGTGTGACGGATGTCATCACAAATGGCCCGTTGTGGCCATTTGCCTTAAGAACGTTCTTTGCCAGACTGGCCAGCATCAATATGATTGCCGACTTGCAGAAAAACGGAAAACATACACCCAATTTGGGACTTGTTTTGCAAATGCATTCAAAACTTTTTCATAATTACAGGAGGACACTAGGCTGTGGAGACAAATATAAATACAGCAATTGTCTTAAGTGTATTTTCCAAATCATAATGTTCTGCTTTCAGTGCAAAACATGATTGAGAGAATGAAATCAGCATCTTCAGTTACAGCAGAAGACATAGCAGCATGGATCCAAGAGCCAATTGAGCCTGAGGAGGTGAGTGCTTTAACTTATGATGATTTCTGTTGATAAATTCACTTTTCACGGAAGGTGACTAAGTGATACAGATATGCTGCTGATGTAGGTCATCCGTGTGGGTAATGGGTGACAGTGGGTCTCAGGAAAGAAACGTTGGTCCAGGAGGTTCTCATTCTGCTGTGTCCAGGGTGGATGTTCTTAGGTTCCTGGGAAATATAACCAGGGACTCCACAGCCATGCTTACGCTATGCAACAGACGTCCATCCCAGCATAGATAAAAATAACTTTAAAATCATTGGTGGCATCTGTCCTGGGAGACATCTCTCTGAAGGGTGAGTCACTTTATTAAGAATATAAGTGTGTAGGATTGTGTTGGAAATCTGTCTTTGATGACCATGATATGTACCTGTGCTTTATATAGAGTTATTACATGTATTAGAGCAAAAACATTTTATTTACCTGCACTCATTCCAATAGACCTTGCTGTTTGAGGATGAAGATTTTCTACTTGAAGAGGGGAACATTCCATATGATGAGGATGTGGAAGATGAGGAAGCACCTGAGGCTGAAGGTAAAGGGCAGGGGAAGTAAAATGCCTTTGGGGGTGAGGTGTGCATGTCCCTCATGCAACAGGGCACACTCAGTATCAGGAGGCATGAAAACATGTCTCACGTGTCTCAAACATGTCCTGAACGCTGGGTGGAAAGGTGAAGAGTATCGTTTACAGCTTAGTGTGTTGCCTCGCTCTAAGGAATTTCTCTTTCCTTCAAGACCTACTTTGACTGCTTCAGAATACCTTCCTTGCCAGGCCTCTCCACCGGGTGCCAAAGCATACCATTTCGTTTTTGTCCTAAAAGCATGTACTCTTTTGTAGCCATGTTCTCAAGAGACTGCCTATTTTTCATGGCATGTGAGGAACGCGTGGTCAGCGTACATGTATAACACTTGGGTACACAGGGATGTTGGCACGCTGTCTACAGGAGAAAACCGAGGCTCAGGTAGTGTGTCCTTTACCAAAGAGCACTTGGCTGGCTGAGTCACATCTTTCCTTCATTCTGCACGTTGTAATATTCCCATCACCTATGTTTTTGTGTGAAAAGTGAATGGCTTTTATTAAGTGCATAACACAAATGTCTGTGCTGCCTTATTGCATAATCCTGCATTTTTAGTTTATATTTTGGAAACCTAAGTTTGCACAAAACTTATCATGATACAATTATGTTACATGGAGTTTTCATCTATATTCACTAATTTTTATGCTTTAAGCTATGCAGGGTTTTCTCCGTTTTCTTCCTGCCTCACCCTCACTCCCTCCCACCCCCACTGCCCTTCTATTTGTCTCCCTTGTGTCCTGATTATCTGTGTATCGTAATGTGTATAAAGTTTTGTCCTTACTGCCTTTTTTATTAACACAGAATGATTTAGATTGATTTTCAATTCTTTTTTTAAAGATTTATTTATTTATTCGAAAGTCAGAGTTACACAGAGAGAGGAGAGGCAGAGACAGAGAGAGAGAGAGAGAGAGAGAGAGAGAGAGAGAGAGGTCTTCCATCCGCTGGTTCACTCCCCAGATGGCCACAACGGCCGGAGCTGCGCCGATCCGAAGGCAGGAACCAGGAGCTTCCTCCAGGTCTCCCACGCGGGTGCAGGGGCCCAAGGACTTGGGCCATCTTCTACTGCTTTCCCAGGCCACAGCAGAGAGCGGGATCTGAAGTGGAGCAGCCGGGACTCGAACCGACGCCCATATGGGATGCTGGCGCTTCAGGCCAGGGCGTTAACGCATTGCGCCAGAGCGCTGGCCCCTGATTTTCAGTTCTTATGAAGTCCCTTTACTCTCCTTGTGTGCATATCCAAGAAAAGTGGAAAAGTATTTCTTTCGATAACCATGGCATACTTAGAGAATCCAGGACATTTAACGGTTCAATAATGCAAGAATTTAAGATACTGTCTACACGATTCAGCATTGTACTCTGCATGCTTAATAATGTACATGCCACCCATGTAGGAGGCCTAGGTGGAGTTCTTGCCTCCTGGCTTTAGTTTGGTCCAGCCCTGTCTGTTGAAGGCATTTGGGGACTGAACCAGTGGATTGAAGGTCTTTCCCTCCTCTGTCACTTATCAAATAAATATTTTTTTTTAAAAAAGATACTGTCTACATTGAAATATCTCTGAGGTCTCAACAATTTCCTTTGTGTAATTTTTTCTCAATTAGAGTCCAGTGCATTGTCTTTGTAATGTACATTTAGCTCCCTTTAATTTGCATGGGTCTTTCCAATTTTATCATTCATGACCATGGCATTTTAATTACATTTTTAGCTACTTGATTATATTTGTGTATGTTTATTGGGTACACTGCAATAAATGGGCACATGTATTCATTGAATGTTGGTCAAACCAGGTTATTTAACATTACCATCTCCTCCTTAAATATATTTTTATTGTTTGACCACACTCCAGAGCTTGAGGTATCTGTGGTGAGAGTGTGACATTTCAAGAGATGTACAGAGGTTCTAGTCCCAGTTGCTCCTCTTCCAGTCCAGCTCTCTGCTGTGGCCCGGGAGGGCAGTGGAGGATGGCCCAAGTGCTTGGGCCCCTGCACCCGCATGGGAGACCAGGAGGAAGCACCCGGCTCCTGGCTTCGGATCGGCGTAGCTCCGGCTGTAGCGGCCATTTGGGGGGTGAACCAACGGAAGGAAGACCTTTGTCTCTCTCTCACTGTCTAACTCTATCTGTCAAATAAAAAAAAAAAAGAAATCTTCAAGAGATGTACAGAATGTGTACCAGTCAATTTAAAGCAGGTGACATTTCGATGTCCTTATATTCATCCTGTGTTTGGAGCCCCAAACTTCTTCCCTTTGATGCATTCATGGAATATATAATGGGCTATTGATAATTACGGTCATACAGCTGTGCAGTGCAACACTGGCACTTATTCCTGATCTCTGGCTGTATATTAATATCGTTTATCCAATACACCTACCCCCAAACTTGCCCAGCCTCTAGTCATCACTATTCTGTATTCTGATCAAATAACTGAGGCTACTGTCGTTGCTCAGGGGTTACACTAGCACATGTGAGTTGGTCATCCCATATGAGCATCAGTTTGAGTCCAGGCTACATCACTGCTGAACCAGCTTCTTGCAAAAGCACCTGGGAATGCCAAGTGCCTGTGCCCTTGCTACTCATGTGGGAGACCTAGATAGTGTTCCAGGCTCCTGATTCAACCTGGCACAGACCTGGGTGTTATGGCCATTTGGGGGAGGGTGAACCAACCAATGGACGATCTCTCTCTCCCTCTCTCTTTCTCTCTCTCCCCCCCTCCCTCTCCCTCTCTCCCTCTCTCCCCTCCCTCTCTCCCTCCTACCTCCCCACCGTCTCGTTCTCTGTCTCTCTCTGTAACCATGCCTTTCATATAAATACATATTTTTTAAAGACCAAAAATTATCTTGTAGCAGCTTGATGTTGTGAATTGGGTTGAGATACCACCTATGAGGCTGGCTTCCTCTATCAGTCTTCTGGGTGATGTGCTTCCTTTTGAAGCAGCTTCCAGGGCAGCAGAGAATGTCTCAAGTTGTTGGGCCCCTGCAACACAGCAGGGAGACGAGTATGGAGGTCCTGAGTCCTGTCTCCTGTATGGACCAGACATGGCTATTGAGGCCATTTGGGGAGTGAATCGCTAGGTGGGAGAAGTTTCTCTCTCTCTCTCTCTCTCTCTCTCACTTTCAAACAAATATATGTCTTTAACAATGATTTTGCAGCTTCCACATATGGTTTGATATATGTGGTGATTGTCTTCCTGATTCTGACTTATTTCCCTTAATTTGATACCGTCCACTTCCATACTGTTCAGGGCAAGTGAGAGGATATCGTTATTTTTATGGCTGAATAATATTCCGTTGTGTATAAGAACCACATTTTCCTTATGACTTCATCTGTTGATGGCTATCTTGGTGGATTTTATATCTTAGTTCTTGTGAATCAGACAGTAGTAAAACCGGGAGTGCAGTCATGACTTTGCTGTGCTGATGTCAAAGTCACCATAGTGGTAATAGGGCATGTGGGCCTCCTAACTGGTGGCTGAAGAGCTAGACCAAATAACTTCCCTGATGCATTTTTATTTATTTTTGAGGATTTATCTATTTATTTGAAAGGCAGAGTTTTAGAGGGAGAGAAACAAAGAGATGTCCTGTGTACTGGTTCACTCCTCAAATGGCCACAATGGCTGGAGCTGTGTGGGTACATAGCCAGGAGCAAGGAGCTTCCAGGTTTCCCACGGGAGTGCAGGGATCCACGTACTTGGACCATCCTCTGCTGCTTTACCAGGTGCATTATCAGGGAGCGGGATCAGAAGTGGAACAGCCAGTACTTGAACCAGCGCCCTTAAGGAATGCCAGCGTAGCAGGTTGCGGCTTTAACCACTGTGCCAATACATCACAACGCTGGCACCTACTGCTGACCTTGTAAAGAAGAGATTTCGATTGTTTATTACACCTTTCTGCATGCCATACTTATTGGAACCTCTGCATGCATGTCACAATTCAGGTTCTGGAATCTAAATACTAATCAGACACAGGGTGCTTAGCCTGTGACTCACATTCTCAGCAGAATACCCAGAATACCACTGATTGAATATGTTGAGTAAAATTGAAAGTAATTTCATAGAGGAAAGTGGTTTGATGGAGGGAAATCGTGGTAAGGGAAAAGGACAACATTGGGGGAATGTTACTTCCCCTCCTTTGTGGCAAACAGACTCCCGAAATTAAGTTCTTGGGATTCTTAGGAATCACATTCGTGATCACGTCAGCCCACAGCTTTGATTTCACGACACTGAAGGAATGAATTTTATCATTTTGTTGCTCATATTTCATGCTCTTTCTACTTAACTTGGTAACCACTCTATTTCTTTTGTATTTTTTATTTGAGGTATACCACACAATGCATTGGTAAGCATTTATATGTGTGTGTGCTTTTGTACATGCATGTATATTTGTATATAAATAATTCAATTACCAAAATAAAAAAGGATATATGCACTTCTTCCTATGCTTAGTCTTTATTTCAGTGGTAAGAGCACCATTCTCTTCAGTCAGTCAAATTCACTAAAAATATTCTATTGGTGACTAGTACGCATGTTGTACCTAGCATCCATAGATGTATGTAATAGGCAACTTTTCCCCTTGCAATTTTCCTTACCTATTCTTCACCCCCTCTCAGGATAATGACCATTCCACCATTTTTGTATATGCATCCATTCAGGTTTCTCGTGTTGTGAGATCAGGCAGTATTTTCTTTCTGTATCTGGCTCATCTGAGTCAGCCTGCTTTCCACCCATGCTTGTTGAAGCTCCCAGAGAACACACGACCAGCAATGGGCTTGCACTCTCAGAGCTAGGTTGTGAGGTGGGAACAGTAGAAGCAGTGGGAGCTCTGTGTCTGCACTGAGCCTGTCACTCCTTAGGGAGATGCTGGGCGGTGGGAATTCCGTCTTCACAGTGAGGTTCTCTGCACTTGGTGAAGTACACGGTGACAGTGTGTCACACGTTCTTCCCACTTAAGTGTGGACAGTTTCTCAGTTTTCTCGTGATAGGTGTGTATCATCCACTTTCTGTTCCTCACAGAGGGAATTGATTTGTGTCAGGATGTTTCTTTGGTGGAACTCTGGGAGGGCGAAAAGTCGGAACCTCCTGTTCTGCTATGTTGCTGATGTCACGTTTTATGTCTAAGAGGCACCCATGGAAGCTGATGTCCAGGAACCTTCTCAGGCCCAGCATCCACAGGAAGAAGAAGAACATCCTGAAGTCAATGAGGCACCATAGCATATCGGGAGCCCTAGAATGCCAGGAACAGGTATGTAACCCATGATGGTGCAGCGTCATGTGAATCTGTTTTCTACATACCTAGTCCTCTTACAGTACCTGTAGGGACAGCATTAATGCTAATTTAATGACAGTGTTCGCAGAACAGTAGTCCTTGAATCATCATTCAGATTTCAGAAGCCTGACTGCCTCACTGAAACACTATCTAATTACTAAACATTTGGGTCAAAGCCGTATAAATTATAATTTAATATTGCAATTTATTATCATTATAAATCTCCCAGCAACAGCTAACCTGTATTACATTCTCTTAAAGCTTGTACTTTTAAATATATAATGAGTTTTTACTAATGGTTTGTATGACAGACTCTGAAGCAGTGAAGTCGATTTTAGTATCAGTTCAAATATGACTTATGAGTTTCTGGATGAATCCTGTGCATTATAACGAAAGCATTGCTCTTATTAGCAATTAGAATTCCAATCACATATATTAAATATATTTATATCTTTTTTAACTTTTATTTAGTAAATATAAATTTCCAGTGTACAACTTTTGGATTATACTGGCTTTCCTCCCCCCTCCCCCATAATGTCCCTCCTACCCACAACCATCCCATCTCCTACTCCTTCTCCCATCCCGTTCATATCAAGATTAATTTTGAATTATCTTTATATACAGAAGATCAACTTGGTATATACTAAGTAAAGATTTCAACACTTTGCACCCACACGGACACACAAAGTATAAAGTACTGTTTGGGTACTAGTTATACCGTTAATTCACATGTAAGTACAACACATTAAGGACAGAGATCCTACATGGGGAGTAAGTGCACAGTGACTCCTATTGTTGACTTAACAAATTGACACTCTTGTTTATGACGTCAGTAATCACCTGAGGCTCTTGTCATGAGCTGCCAAGGCTAAGGAGGCCTCTTGAGTTCACCAACTCTGATCTTACTTAGACAAGGCCATAGTCAAAGTGGAAGTTCTCTCTTCCCTTCAGAGAAAGGTACCTCCTTCTTTGATGGCCTGTTCTTTCTGCTGGGATCTCACTCGCAGAGATCTTTCATGTAGGTCATTTTTTTCTTTTGCCAGAGTGTCTTGGCTTTCCATGCCTGAAATACTCTCATGGGCTTTTTAGCCGGATCCGAATGCCTTAAGGGCTGATTCTGAGGCCAGAGGGCTGTTTAGGACATCTGCCATTCTATGAGTCTGCTGTGTATCCCGCTTCCTGTGTTGGATTGTTCTCTCCTTTTTAATTCTATCAGTTAGTATTAGCAGACACTAGTCTTGTTTATGTGATCCCTTTGACACTTAATCCTATCATAATGATCAGTTATCAACTGAAACTGATCACGTTGACTAGTGAGAAGGCATTGGTGCATGCCACCTTGATGGGATTGAGTTGGAATCCCCTGGCACGTTTCTAACTCTACCGTTAGGGGTAAGTCCGAGTGAGCATGTGCCAAACTGTACATCTCCTCCCTCTCTTATTCCCACTCTTATATTTAACATGAATCACTTTTCAGTTAAATTTAAGCACCTAAGAAAAATCGTGTGTTGATTAAAGAGTTCAACCTATGGTATTAAGTGGAACAAAAAAAATACTAAAAGGAATAAAGTAGTGAGTTGTTCCTCGACAGTCAGGACAAGGGCTGATCAAGTCACTGCTTCTCATAGTGTCCATTTCACTTCAACAGGTTTCCTTTTAGGTGCTCAGTTAGTTGTCACCGATCAGGGAGAACATATGATATTTGTCCCTTTGGGACTGGCTTATTTCACTCAGCATGATGTTTTCCAGTTCCTTCATTTTGTTGCAAATGACTGGATCTTTCTTTCTTTCTTTCTTTCTTTCTTTCTTTCTTTCTTTCTTTTTTTTTACTGCTATATAGTATTCTATAGAGTACATATCCCATAATTTCTTTATCCAGTCTACTGTTGATTGGCATTTAGGCTGATTCCAGGTCTTAGCTATTGTGAATTGAGCTGCAATAAACATTAAGGTGCAGGCTGGCGCCACGGCTCAATAGGCTAATCCTCCACCTGCGGCGCCGGCACACCGGGTTCTAGTCCTGGTCGGGGCACCGGATTCTGTCCCAGTTGCCTCTCTTCCAGTCCAGCTCTCTGCTGTGGCCCGGGAGTGCAGTGGAGGATGGCCCAGGTTCTTGGGCCCTGTACCCGCATGGGAGACCAGGAGAAGCACCTGGCTCCTGGCTTCGGATCAGCGCAGTGTGCCGGCTGCGGCTCCACTGGAGGGTGAACCAACGGCAAAAGGAAGACCTTTCTCTCTGTCTCTCTCTCTCACTTTCCACTCTGCCTGTCAAAAAAAAAAAAGGTGCAGACAGCTTTTTTGTTTGCCAATTTAATTTCCTTTGGGTAAATTCCAAGGAGTGGGATGGCTGGGTTGTATGGTAGGGTTATATTCAGGTTTCTGAGGAATCTCCAAACTGACTTCCATAGTGGCTTCACCAGTTTGCATTCCCACCAACAGTGGATTAGTGTGCCTTTTTCCTCACATCCTCGCCAGCATCTGTTGTTGGTAGATTTCTGTATGTGAACCATTCTGCCCAGGGTGAGGTGAAACCTCATTGTGGTTTTGATTTGCATTTCCCTGATGGCTAGTGATCCTGAACATTTTTTCATGTGTCTGTCGGCCATTTGGATTTCCTCTTTTAAAAAATGTATATTGAGGTCCTTGGCCCATCTCTTAAGTGAGTTGTTTGTTTTGTTGTTGTGGAGTTTCTTGATCTCTTTGTAGAATCTGGCTATTAATCCTTTATTCGTCGCATAATTTGCAAATATTTTTTCCCGTTCTGACGGTTGCCTCTTCACTTTCCTGACTGTTTCTTTTGCAGGACAGAAACTTCTCAATTTGATGTAATCCCAATTGTTAATTTTGGCTTTGACTGCCTGTGCCTCCGGGGTCTTTTCCAAGAAGTCTTTGCCTGTGCCTATATATTTCAGGGTTTCTCCAGTGTTCGCTAATAATTTGATGGTGTCGGGTCATAGATTTAGATCTTTAATCCATGTTGAGTGGATTTTTGTGTAAGGTGTAAGGTAGGGGTCTTGCTTCATGCTTCTGCACATGGAAATCCAGTTTTCCCAGCACCATTTGTTGAATAGACTGTCCTTACTCCAGGGATTGGTTTAGGATCCGTGATCAAATATAAGTTGGCTGTAGATGTTTGGATTGATTTCTGGGGTTTCTACTGTGTTCCATTGGTCTATCCATCTGTTTCTGTACCAGTACCCCACTGTTTTGATTATAACTGCCCTGTAGTATGTCCTGAAATCTGCTATTGTGTTGCCTCCGGCTTTGTTTGTGTTGTACATGATTGCTTTAGCTATTCGAGGTCTCCTGTGCCTCCATATGAATTTCAGCATCATTTTTTTCCAGATCTGAGAAGAATGTCTTTGGTATTTTGATTGGTATTGCATTGAATCTATAAATTGCTTTTGGGAGAATGGACATTTTGATGATATTGACTCTTCCAGTCCATGAGCATGGAAGATTTTTCCATTTTTTGGTATTCTCTTCTATTTCTTTCTTTAAGATTTTGTAATTCTCATCGTAGAGATCTTTGACGTCCTTGGTTAAGTTTATTCCAGAAGGTATTTGATTGTTTTTGTAGCTATTGTGAATGGGATTGATCTTGGGTATTTGTGGTCTCTTATCTTTCCTTATGAATATGAACATAGTTTTCTGTACATCTGTGAAGAATGTCACTGCTATTTTGATTGGTATTTCATTAAATCTGTCAAAGGCTTTTGGTAGTATGGACATTTTGATGATGTTGATTCTTCCTATCCGTGAACATGGAAGATTTTTCCATTTTTAATGTCTTCTTCTATTTATTTCTTTAGTGTTTTGTGATTTTCATAATAGAGACTTTTGACATCCTTGATTAAATTTATTCCAAGGTATTTGATGATTTTGGAGCTATTTTTTTTTTTTGTCTTAGAATCCTAAACTTTTTCTCTCTTTCTTTTTTTTAACTTTTATTTAATGAATATAATTTCCAAAGTACAGCTTATGGATTACAATGGCTTTTCCCCCCACCCATAACTTCCCTCCCACCCCCCACTCTCTCTCCCCTTCCATTCACATCAAGATTCATTTTTGATTCTCTTTATATACAGAAGATCAGTTTAGTATATATTAAGTAAAGATTTCAACAGTTTGCACCCACACAGAAACACAAAGTGAAAAATACTGTTTGAGTACTAGTTATAGCATTAAATCACAATGTACAGCACATTAAGGACAGAGATCCTACATGAGGAGTAAGTGCACAGTGACTCCTGTTGTTGACTTAACAAATTGACACTCTTGTTTATGGTGTCAGTAATCACCCTAGGCTCTTGTCATGAGTTGCCAAGGCTATGGAAACCTTTTGAGCTTGCCGACTCTGATCATATTTGGACAAGGACATAGTCAAAGTGGAAGTTCTCTCCTCCCTTCCTCCCTTCAGAGAAAGGTACCTTCTTCTTTGATGACCTGTTCTTTCCACTGGGATCTCACTCACAGAGATCTTTCATTTAGGGTGTTTTTTTTTGTTTTGTTTTGTTTTGTTTTGTTTTGTTTTGTTTTGTTTTGCCAGAGTGTCTTGGCTTTCCATGCCTGTAATACTCTCATGGGCTTTTCAGCCAGATCCGCGTGTCTTAAGGTCTGATTCTGAGGTCAGAGTGCTGTTTAGGACATCTGCCATTCTATGGGTCTGCTGTGTATCTTGCTTCCCATGTTGGATTGTTCTCTCCCTTTTTTATTCTATCAGTTAGTATTTGCAGACACTAGTGTTGTTTATGTGATCCCTTTGGCTCTTAGTCCTATCATTGTGATCAATTGTGAACTGAAACTGATCACTTTGACTAGTGAGAAGGCATTGGTACATGCCACCTTGATGGGATTGAATTGGAATCCCCTGGCACGTTTCTAACTCTACCGTTAGGGGCAAGTCCGATTGAGCATGTCCTAAATTGTACATCTCCTCCCTCTCTTATTCCCACTCTTACATTTAACAGGGATCACTTTTCATTTAAGTTTCAACACTTAAGAATAATTGTGTATTAATTACAGAATTCAACCAATAGTATTAAGTAGTACAAACAGAAAAAAATACTAAAAGGGATAAAGTATTAAGTTGTTCATCAACAGTCAGGGCAAAGGCTGATCAAGTCACCGTTTCTCATAGTGTCCATTTCACTTCAACAGGTTTCCTTTTTGGTGCTCGGTTAGTTGTCACCGATCAGGGAGAACATATGATATTTGTCCCTTTGGGACTGGCTTATTTCACTCAGCATGATGTGTTCCAGATTCCTTCATTTTGTTGCAAATGACCGGATTTCATTGTTTTTGACTGCTGTATAGTATTCTATAGAGTTTATTTTGGAGCTATTGTTAATGGTACTAATCTTAAGTCTTTTTCAGCAATGGGATTGTCTGTGTATAGAAAGGCTATTGGTTTTTCTGTGTTGGTTTTATATCCTACCATTTTATCACAGACTTTTATGGGTTCCAACAGTATCTCAGTAAAGTCTTTCACATGCCCTATATATAGGATCATGTCATCTGCAAATAATGATAGTTTGATTTCCTCTTTTCTAATTCATACCCCTTTGATTTCTTTTTCTTGCCTAATGGCTCTAGTGAAAGCATCCAAGACTACGTTAAATAACAGTGGTGAGTGTGGGCATCCTTGTCTGGTTCTGGATATTAGGGGGACTGCTGCCAGGTTTCCCCATTCAATAGGATGCTTGCTATGCTTTGTCATATATTGTATTGATATTCTTAAAGGTTTTCATCATGAAAGGATGTTGTATTTTATCAAATGCTTTCTCTGTGTCTGTGGAGATAATTGTATGATTTTTGTTCTTCAGTTTGTTAATGTAATGTATCACGCTAATTGATTTGCAAATGTTGAATCATTGCTGCATATTGGGGATAAAATATCGCTTGGTCAGAGTGAATGATCTTTCTGATGTGAGGTTGGATTCAATTGGCTAGCATTTTGTTGAGAATCTTTGCATCTGTGCTCATCAGGGATATTGGTCTGTAGTTCTCTTTTTCTGTTATATATATATTCCAGGTTTAGGTATTAAGATGATGCAGGCTTTGTAGAAGGCATTTGGGAGGATTCCCTCCTTTTTGACAGTTTTAAAAAGCCTGAGAAGAATTGGAATTAGTTCTTCTTTTTATGTCTGGTAGAATTCAGCAGTAATTATATCCAGTGCTGGGCTTTTCTTTGTTGGGAGGGTCTTTATTATTTTTTCAATTTCTGCCTTGGTTATTGGTCTGTTTGGGTTTTCTATATCTTCGTGAGTCAGCTTTGGTAGATTGTATATTTCTAGGAACCTATCCATTTCTTCTAGGTTTCCTAGTGTGTTGACATACAGCTCTTTGTAGTAATTTCTGATTATTCTTTTTATTTCTGTTCCATCTGTTGTTAAATTTCCTTTTTTATCTTGGAATTTATTGAATTGAGCCTTTTCCTTCTTTTTGTGGTTAGCTGTGCCAATGATCTATCAATGATCAAAAATCGTACGGTTATCTCCGTAGACACAGAGAAAGCATTTGATAAAATACGACATCCTTTCATGATGAAAACCTTTAAGAGTATCAAGACAATATATGACAAAGCACAGCAAGCATCCTATTGAATGGGGAAACCTGGCAGCAGTCCCCCTAATATCCAAAGGATGCCCACACTCACCACTGTTATTTAACGTAGTCTTGGATGCTTTCACTAGAGCCATTAGGCAAGAAAAAGAAATCAAAGGGGCATGAATTTTTTGTGTATTTTTTCAGTAAAGCAGCTTTTCATTTGTATATTTTTGTTTCAAATCTGTTTATTTCTGCTCTAGTTCTAATTATTTCTTTCCTCCTACCGGTTTTGAGTCTGGATTGTTGTTGTTACTCTAGGTCCTTTGGATGTGTAGATAGCTCGTTTATTTTGTACCTTTCCAGTTTCTTCATGTAGGCACCGATAGCTGTGAGCTTCCCACTTACATCTGCTTTTGCTCTGTCCCATAGGTTTTGGTATGATCTACTGTCATCTTCATTTATTTTCAGAAATTTTTTGATTTCTCTTTTGATTTCTTCTATGACCCTCTGTTCATTCAGGAGTAAGTTGCCCAGTATCTATGTGTTTAGATATGTTCTAGAGATTCTTAGAAAGTTCCATGCATTGTTGAGAGGAATGTGTATTCTGCCACTGTGGGATGAAAGGTTCTTTAGATATCCGTTAGGTCCATTTGGTCTAAAGTGTCGATTAACTCTGTTGTTTCCTAGCTAATTTTCTGTCTGGTTGATCCATCCCTTGCTGTAAATAGGGTATTGAAATCTCCCATTACTGTTGTATTGGAGTCTGTCTCTCCCTTTAGGTCTGTTAACATTTTTTAATAGCCAGGTGCCCTGTAATTTGGTGCATATACATTTATTGTAGTTTCCCGTTGAATTGATCCCTTAATCATTACATAGTACCCTTCTTCAACTTTTTAACAGTTTTTATGTTAAAGTCTGTTTTGTCTGTTATTAGCTTGGCAACACCAACTCTTTTATGGTTTCTGTTAGCATGGACTATCTTTTCCCATCCTTTCACTTTCAGTCTGCGTGCATCTTTGTTGGTTAGTTGTGTTTCTTGTAAGCTGCAAATAGATGTGTCTTGTTTTTCCATCCGTTCGGCCACTTCCATTCAAGGAGACTATTGATAAGTAAGGACTTGGCCCTGCCATCTATCCTTAAATATTCTGATTGTTTACTTTGGGTTGCTTTTGTTTTTTTTTACTTTGCATGTTTTCTGCCTTCACATTCTTTCAGAATGATGGCTATCTTTCTGTGTTTCTGTGAGTAGCACATCCTTAAGCATCTTTTCTAAGGCTGGACAAGTGTCGACCAATTCTTTCAATTTCTGTTTGTTATGGAACGTCTTTATTTCAACTTCATTCATAAATGACAGCTTTGTGGGGTACAGTATTCTGGGATGACAGTTTTTTTTTTCTTTTAAGATTTGGACTGTATCTCACCATTCCCTCCTAGCCTGTAGGGTATCTGATGAGAAGCAAGCTGTGAATCTAATTGGAGATCCTCTGAAAGCAATATGGCATTTCTCTCCTGCACATTTTAGAATCTTTTCTTTATATTTTACTGTAGAGAGTTTGAATACAATGTATCATGACGAAGATCTTTCCAGGTCGTTTCTGTTAGGAGTTCGATGTGCTTCCTCTATTTGAACAACCCTTTCTGTCTCCAAATTGGGGAATTTTTCTGTAAGTATTCTCCTAAGCAGGTTTTCCATTCCCTTCTGTCTTTCCACTCCTTCAGGAACTCCTAATACCTGTATGTTGAGCCGTTTGGTAGTATCCCATAGATCTCCAAAACTGTTTTTTTTTTTTTTTTTTTTTTTTTTTTTAGTTTTCTATTTTCTCATTTTCTTTTTGGTCTACCTGTAAGATTCCCAAAGATTTTTCTTCGGATAGTCTTTCTTCTGCCCAATCAAGTCTGCTGTTAAGACTTTCCACTGCATTTTTTATTTGATCCATTGAATTCTTCATTTCTAAAATTTCGTTTTGATTTTGCGTTAAATTCTCAGTCTCCTGTGAAAATACTTATTCATGTCATATATGATGTTATTCAGTTCGTGAATTTGCTTCTGATTTTTTTTAAGTAACTATGATTAATTTTCAAAATTCCATTCAGGCATTTCCTTGATCTGTTCATCTTCTCATTCTAATATGAAATATTTTTGTGTTCTGAGAATGTCATGGTGACTTCCTTATTCTTTTTTTCTGAATTTTGGCTCTGATATTTCAGCATTGTGTAGTTGATTTCTAAGTTTTTTCTTCTGTTGGCTTTTATCTTTTGGGTAATGCTACTGTGGCTTTGTGGAATATCTACCATTTCAATGAATACTGGGAGGTGTGTGGTGGGTGTGGCCAGGGGGCTCTTTTGAATGTGGTAAGTTGGGGCAAGTTTGCAGGGTAATACCCAAGATGGCGGTGGTTGAAATCAATACCCAGCTACACCCTACTCCCTTTCATGTAGCCGCCCAAACCTCAAGGACTCAGCACATATGGCTCCCACAGTGGTCAAGTGCAAAGGGTATGGTTGGCACGGGCCCACCTCTTTCCCTTGTAGCTGCCCTACCACTTCCCAGCCGAGCTCTGACTTTTTGTTTGATTTTCTTTTGATTTTCTGACTAAGCCTTGGGGATGCTGAGGGCCATTTTCTGCACTGAAGCTGTGGATCACACCTGCACACTAGAGTCACTGGGCGAACGCTGCCAGCGCTGCATTCAGGTGCCCGGTCTCAGTGAGCTGCTTTGTGCACGCTTGCAGGCTTCCCTAGTTTTTCCCTTTTTTAAAATGGTGCCCGTCCTCTCTCAGCCCGATCAAGGGTTCTGTTGTGGAGAGATTGGTTTGAATCAATCATCCCCCTTCACTTTGACTAAGACCATAGGTGACCACCAGCAACAGCCAGCCCAAAGGCTCCAGTCTGGACCCATGCCATGAAAAATGTGCCTGACTCTCCGTGCTCTCTGGCTGTGCGTCAGCATTCACCAGGCAGGTTCACAAAGATTCCTCCCCTTCCGTGGGGGGATTCGGAGCAGTTCTCTCTCCAATTCTCTGCCGAAAGTGTACCTTCTACACTGTTTTCTCCATTGTTCTCCATAGCCGTATGCAGCATGCCATTCTTCAGTCCAGAATTTTTCCACCTATGACTGTATTTTGCATTCTAGTTATTTCATACTTTCATGTCTTACAGTTAAATCTTTGATCCATTTTTGTTTTTTTTTTTTTCAATATCTGTTTCTTCATTTGAAAGGCAATCTTACAGTGAGGCAGAGGCAGAGAAAGATGGGGTGGAGATAGAGAGATAAATGGCTGTAAAGGCCGGAGCTCAGCCAATCCAAAGCCAGGAGGCTGACACTCGTCCGGGTCTCCTACATGGTGCAGGGGCCCAAGGACTCGGGCCATCTTACATTGCTTTCCCAGGCCATAGCAGAGAGCTGGATTGGACGTGGAACAGCCGTGACTTGATATGCTACCCATATGGGATGCTTGCATGACCAGCGGCAGCATTGCCTGCTATGCCACAGTACTGTACCCGTTTTTGTTTGATTTTGTTTAAAAATGATTTTAACAGCAGAATTATTTGATTCTCTAGTTTTGGGAGGAAATACCAAGAAAAATGTGCTTTCTATAAAGTAAGCCTCGGGTCAGATTTTAAATCCAACTTTACGTTGCATTACTGCAGGAACAATGATAGTTGGGTTATGCAAGTGAAAGGAGAGACAGCACGCTGGAACTTTTCCTCCAAAAAGGCTAACCCAGCGTGTTCTCTTTATTGACAAGGATTGCGACAGCCTCTTGTAGAGTGCATGCACGTGTTCATATCACTCTAAGGTTTCTCTGAAACAGCTTTAGCAGGACATACTACACTAGCATATCTGGGAAAGCAGCTGCATGTCCTTGTGAAGCCAGCATTCCCACAAGGGCTCAGTGCCCTTCTCGTTAGTAGGTCATAAACTATCCTTAATCAGTCCCTGCAGTCACACTCTGTGTTCTAGGAATAAAATATCTTCACTAGGAGTGCATTCGCAGAAATCTTATTCTCCACATTTCTCCCTTTTCTTGTTTAATACGTGTTTATTAGGCATACGATTTTGGCAGAAATGTTTCCTTTTACATTCTGCTGCCACACTATGTGCTCAGAAGAAATGTGTTCTCACCTGAGAGTGCTTTGGCAGAATTTTTGTTCTCTGCATTCTGCATCCCCCCTTTTTATTTATATATAATTGTCAGTAATATGATTGTTGGAAGTGGGAATAACAGTCTTTACAAGTATTGATAAATGATGGAGTGCACTGAGGGAAGCAGCATATCAGGGTCAATGAGGCCATGGCAAGGCAACCAGAGAAAAACAATTATTTCAACAAGGTGGTGTTCTTGAATAGGGATAGGAAAAAGCAACAAATGAGTACATGATGGTTATTTGATATTTGATTGCCTGAATGCTTGCTCTTAGATTCTGTCGTGTTCTGTATTCTCTCACAGAGAATGATTTCATTCTAAATCCTTCTCCCAGTATAGCATAGAATGACTGAATAATAGAATGGCAAGGGGTCAACTGGTTTTTTCCTTCAGCACTGATCAAGTAGGTAAAGTGCTTGTATGTCCTGGATGTCGAAGGTAACTGAAAATGAACACCTATGCTGTGCCTAATCTCTGCCCTACTATGAATCTTCAGTGTCACTTCTTTTTCAAAAGATTCATTTATTTATATGAAAGCACAGGGAGACAGAGAGAGAAAGAGACCTTCTCTTTGCTGGTTCACTCCCCAGATAACCGTAGCAGCTGGGCCTGCACAAGGTGGAAACCAGGAGCCAGAAACTCCATCCAGGTTTCCTTCATGGGCCTCAGGGGACCCAGTACCTGGGCTATCTTCCACTGCTCTCCCCGGCACATCAATATAGAGCTGGATTACAAGTGGAGCAGCTGGAACTTGAAGCCCCACATCAATGGTGGGTGTCGTTGTCCCGGACCACTGCTTAGTCTACGGCAGCACGGTAGCAGCTCCAGTTAATACGTCTAACAACACTGTAAATGCCATATGGGAGCATGAACACCAATCGTATTGCAGGGTACACATTACAAGTTCCTGCCTTAAGACAACAGTTGGTGGGAGAGTAATGTGAAGACAAAAACTTGGGAATTTTAGGTGGCTGGCTTTTGACATGTCCATTGGGATGCTAGTTAAGACAGCTACATCCCATATCAGAGTACCTGAGTTTGACTTCATGTTCCGCTCTTGATTCCAGCATCCTGACAATGCACACTGTAGAAAGCAGCCTGCAATGGCTCGATAGTTGATTCTCTACCACCCTAGTGGGAAACTAGGTTTGAGTTCTGAGCTCTCAGCTATGCCAAATGCAGGCCTGCCCCAGGCTTGCTATGGGGGAGAACAGCAGTAACCAAGAACATGCCATCTCTGTCTCTCTAATAAAAATAAAAATGAATAAATCAGGCCTAAACATAATACAAGGATGCCCTTGATGTCTGGGGACGAAGTTACCAACGCCTTGGTCTTCTTAAGGCTGTCATTCTCTACGATGCTTAACAATATTGTGGGAGGTTCTGACGTGGTAGCATGGCGGGTTTAGCCTCCCATTCAGTCACAGACCATCTGTATCAGAGTGCCAGGTGTGTTCCAGCCTATCCATTTCCAATCCAGATGTCTGCTAATGAGCCTGGGACAGTAGGGGAAGATGGCACAGGTGCTTAATCTCTACAAACGATGTGGGAAGCAGGACAAAGTTTTTGGCTCCTGGCTTCAGGCATATAAATAGCCTTTTTGGACTTAGGGCAGTGTACCACAGAAAGAAAAGTCTTTCTGTTGCTTTCTCTTTCCCAGTGTCTCAGCCCTTTGTCCTATAGATTAATTAATAAATTTTTTAAAATAGTAGAGAAAATAGGACAGTTGGAAGGCTACCGCTGGGAGGCTATTAAAGATGATTAAAATTTAATCTAGGGAATATTATGATTTCTAACTGCATTTAACAGAAGATAGTTATTAAGTGAATAGGTATTTTTAAGTGGCCGTTAAATATAAAGCATGACGATAAAACAGTACATGAAACCTAAGCCAAATGGAAGTAGTTAATAGGAGATATGAATGACTCCTTACAAAAGGAAAATAGGGGCCGGTGCTGTGGCGTAGCAGGTAAAGTCACCATCTGCAGGGCCCGCATCCTGTATGGGCGCCGGTTCAAGTCCTGGATGCTCCACTTCCGATCCAGCTCTCTGCTATGGCCTGGGAAAGCAGTAGAAGATGGCCCAAGACCTTGGGCCCCTGCACCTGCATAGGAGACTGGGAAAAAACACCTACCTAATTCCTGGCTTCAGATCAGCGCAGCTTCGGCCATTGCTACCATGCTGGTTTCCCTTTACTTCACTTAGACAGTGGCAGACGTGAGATTAACTTTTATCCATCTTGTAATCAGAATGATTTCAAGCCACCTTTAAATCAGACATCTTTAAATACTTTCCTAAATATCCTAGGATATTTTTGTGTGGTTGTGAGATTTTTTAGGAGACACAGAAATGGTTTTTGCTTTCCACTAAAAACTACCTTCTAGTAGGTTTCTTTGATTTTGTCTGTCCTGAACTTGTGCAATTTCTAGGATTCCTTTTACTACTAGAAACTGTAGTGTGTTTAACAATCAAGATTTTATATATATATATATATATATATATATATAGTTGACGATCTTTCATTTATGTTTCCCAGGCATTTAATAGTTAGCCAAAGGGTGACTGGGTTTTTTTTTTAAAGGTTTATATATTTATTTGAAAGGCAGAGTTAGAGAAAGAGAAAGAGAGAGAGAGAGAGAGAGAGAGAGATAGAGAGAGAGAGACGCACTTCCATCCACTGGTTCACTCCCCAAATGGCCCCAGTGAGTGGAGCTGATCAATCCAAATCCAGGAGCTGGGTATTTCTTGTCTGTCTCCCCTGTGCAGAGAGCCAAGGACATGTACAGTCTTCCACTGCTTTCCCAGGTGCATCAAGAAGGAGTTGGATCAGAAGAGGAGCAGCCAGGACTGGAACGTGTGTCCATAAGGAGTGTTGGCACTGCAGGTGGCAGCTTTACGTGTTATGTCACAGCACAGGCCCCAGGGGTGACTGTTACAAGCCTGCAGTTTCAGTCTATTTAGTAAAACCGAAGCTTGTTTTGTCTTTCAGGTTAATTCAGTAATGTTCTTCAACTTAATGTCCCCAAATGTTGTGTTCATATTACAGGTGAAGCACACCCTGACGTTTAAATGAAGACAACCTGAATTCCTGCCAGTTGTACTTCCTTTGGATACTTGAGTTCAAATTCTCAATAAAGTTTCTTTTTGTAATTTTATGTTCTGATGTATTTGGAAGGTACAGATACCATGTTAGTGTACTGACTTTCTTTCAGTCAACCTTGTGAAATATCTGATTGCACATTGTTTCTCTTAATCCTTTCTGATTTTCAGCTTACGTAGTATACGTTCTTTGAGTAAGAACATCTATTCCTGGCCTTGTAATCATACATTTCTTACCACTTGAATGTATTGGAGAGACCTACTGTACAATCTTGAATAGAACCTGAAATACTGGAGATGTTTTCCTTATGCCTGATAGGAAATAGAGATCTTCAAACACTTAAGCATATTAAGTAAGGGTATTTTTTGTGTGGGGTAGGCTATATCAGAATAAGAAGCTCTAGTATACATGTAGATTTCCTGTATTTATTTATTTATTATTTACTTATTTATTTATTTTTGCATACATTTCATAAATACAACTTTAGGAACACAGTAATGCTTCCCACCGTACCCACCCTACCACCCACACTGCCACCCATCTTCCTCTTTCCTCTCTCCTCTCATTTCCCAGTCTTGTTTATTACTAAAGTCTATTTTCATTTAACTTTATACACAGAAGATTAAGTCTGTTCTAGGTAAAAAGCTCTGCTCTTTGTATAAGGGAGAAAAAGAAAAATAGATAAAAAAAAATCAAAAGAAACCACCACCACCAACAACAGCAACAAAAAACAAGAGCAAAAGCTGTTCCTCAACAGTCTAGACAAAGGCTAGTCAAAGTCCTTGCATCTTGATGGTAATTTCACTTTTTTTTGGAAACTTAATTATATTTAAAGTGGAACCTGAAAATAGTGGTACATCTTTTGCAAGCACTTAGACATAACTAGAATTTGTGTGACAAAATAGCTTCCAGTTAATACACTAGAACATCATAATTCTTGGAGAACAAGATTTAGTATTAAGTTTCATAATATAGCTCTTTGAGGACAGAGGTTCTGCATGGGAAGTTAACACACAGTGACTCCTGTTTAGTAAGCAATTAACACTCTGATGTATGACGTCAGTGACCACCCAAAGCTCTTGACAAGAGCTGCCTAGGCTATGGACACCTTTTGGATCCACAGACTGCTTCAGTATTTCAACAAAGCCATAGGCAAAGTGGAAGCACTTCCCTCCCTTCAGAGGAAAGTACGTCCTCCTTTGGTGACTGCTTATTCCACTGGGTTCTTGCCCATAGAGGTCTTTCATATAGATCATTTTCTTTGCCACAGGCTCTTGTTCATTTGAGAAGTCATAAATAGCAGTACTGGGGGCCGGTGCTGTGGTGCAGCGGGTTAACACCCTGGCCTGAAGCGCCGACGTCCCATATGGGTGCTGGTTCAAGACCCGGCAGCTCTGTTTCCCATCCAGCTCTCTGCTATGGCCTGGGATAGCAGTAGAAGGTGGCCCGAGAACTTGGACCCCTGCACCCACGTGGGAGACCTGGAAGAAGCTCCTGGCTCCTGGCCTCGGATCGACGGAGCTCCGGTCGTTGTGTCCAATTGGGGAGTGAACCATCGGATGGAAGATCTCTCTCTCTCTCTCTCTCTCTCTCTCTCTCTCTCTCTCTCTCCCTCTCCTCTCTCTGTGTAACTCTGACTTTCAAATAAATAAATAAATCTTTTTTAAAAAATAGGGATACTGTGCAATAAGGGCTACAAAGGAATTAAATCCAAAAATCTATACTTGGTGCATGTCATGTCCTGATCTTAAATACGGTTATGTGGGCTTAAAACTGTGTTTCTGGCCTTTGAGATGGCTATTTTTTTCAAACGTAGAACACTTTTGTATTTTGTAAGTTATGGATATAATCAACATTAATGGATAATTGAAGATGGTGAACTCTTGAATAATGATAACTGGATTCATTTAAATGCTTATTTACTTAAGTTGTGGGAAAAAGCAAGATTTAAGTTAATATTTCACCAGTCAATCCCAGTTATCTTTCTTCTTATTTAAGAACAAGATAGTGGTATTGTTTTCTTTTGTTGATTTAAAGAACAGAATCGCAAGCAGCTGAGTCAGCTGGGTGATCCATTTGCACATGCTGCTTATCTCTCAGTGCAGATTTTTATTTTCTGAATTCAGGTGAAAGTAGAATTGCTGGACATGTGTTGGTAGATACTTACTCCTATGATAATCATTCTGCATAATTACTAATTCTTCTAGTCATGAATATTGTCATAAGACTTTGTGACGGCCGGCGCCGCGGCTCACTAGGCTAATCCTCCGCCTTGCGGCGCCGGCACACCGGGTTCTAGTCCCGGTCGTGGCGCCGCATTCTGTCCTGGTTGCCCCTCTTCCAGGCCAGCTCTCTGCTGTGGCCAGGGAGTGCAGTGGAGGATGGCCCAAGTACTTGGGCCCTGCACCCCATGGGAGACCAGGAGAAGCACCTGGCTCCTGCCATCGGATCGGTGCGGTGCACCGGTTGCAGTGCGCCGGCCGCGCAGCCATTGGAGGGTGAACCAATGGCAAAGGAAGACCTTGCTCTCTGTCTCTCTCTGTCACTGTCCACTCTGCCTGTCAAAAAAAAAAAAAAAAGACTTTGTGACACATTATTCCTTTTTTGTTTATCTAATGGGAACAGAAAATAAAAACATCCATTCCTTAAAAAAACAGTATATAGTGTTTCAGCTTTTCTGTATGTGCCCATGAGTGACACCTGCCTCTACTGTGATCTCTTCTCCTTGACGGACTGTCTTCCTAATTTTACTCTCCATAAAACGAAATGGTCTACCTCAGAATATATGTCTGAAAGCCTTGAGTACTGTAGGAGTAGCTTTGCCATGTTCAGTTGTGCTGAGATGATTTAGTCATTTCATCATTAGAGCCTACTTCAAGGACAGAGACAAAAGGGGCAGCTGCAGGATTATTCCATTTCTCCAAACAATTTATACCCAATTTTAAGGCCACACTTCTTCATCTCTGACCCAGGTACCAGGATTCAGCCTTATACCTCCCTTCTTAAATGCTTTTCAAGAGTAGCAACTCTGAGGCTCATTTGCATCCTTACAACTCAAAGGATAATCTTGCAACAAAGGCCTTTTTTCAGAATCCATTCTGCTTAGAAAAAGGATGTGCATTATAAGCAGTATTCATTTTCCCCTTTTGTTTTTAAAATATTTCCTGTTCCAAATGAACTGAAAATCTAAGGTACAGATATAAGGTGAGACTAGATGTAATTACCACATTTTGTAAAAAAAAATGTGGGAGAAATGCTAACGGTGTAGATCAGAATGGCATATTAGGGCCCAGTAAGGGGAAGGGGAAAGGGAAAGGAAGCCTGGGAAGTTCCAAGGCCAAAAACTGCCTGCTGTGCCATCCGAGGGTCTAGGGCGAGACATAGCCATGGGCTCCGACTTGACTCTGATTCACACTGACCATTCTCCTGGTAGGAAGTTACTGACATCATTTGATCTGCTTCCCCAGTTCTTAAGGTAAATTACATTTAAGCAGTTACTTTTATCCATGAAGCATAAGGATGATGAATTAGAAATAGGTTTTATAATTGGATTTCCTTCATTTTAATAATCATTTAAAATTTAAAATATTTTAAATTAATTTCATACTTATATCTCTTACAAGTGATACCACTTTTTAAAATTATTTATTAATTTGAAAGGCTGAGCTACAGAGAGGCAGAGAGAGAGAGAGCACGCGAGAGAGAGCGAGCGAGAGCTCTTTCACCCTTTGGTACACTCCACAGATGGCCATAACAACTGGAGTTGAGTTGATCCAAAGCTAGGAGTCAGGAACCTTTTCCGGATTTCCCACATGATTAAAGGCGCCCAAGGACATGGGCTATCTTCTACTGCTTTCCTAGGTCATGGCAGAGAGCTGGGTGAGAAATGGAGAGGCCGGGACCGGAAGTGGCATCCATATGGGTTGCGGGCACTACAAGTTGCAGCTTTATCCGCTATGCCACAGCACTGGCCCCATGATACCACTTTGGAATTTCAGTCAGGAGTATGTCGTTAACTTGTACATAAACTTGAATTCAAAAAACATCAATGTGTGAATTAAATAGCCACTTAACTGGTTCTAGATATGACAATGTTTGTAAAATTGCTTTGTAAATAACTAAGGAATGGCAAGCCAACCAAATGTCACACTGAAAAGCAGGCTCTATGGGATTTCAGGAAACCTAACTGACT
This sequence comes from Oryctolagus cuniculus, assembly GCF_051225735.1. NCBI lineage: Eukaryota > Metazoa > Chordata > Mammalia > Lagomorpha > Leporidae > Oryctolagus > Oryctolagus cuniculus. The sequence continues at coordinate 36,329,198 of NC_142888.1, read as the reverse complement.
ATTCATGCAGCACCACACAACACCAGAGTTTGTCAGTGAAGTAGACCAATGTCCCTGTACGACCATAGGAAATATTACTAGCGCAGTTGAGTTGGCTTGTTAAGCTTGCAAAACTTGCATAGATTCAGCCAGTAGGAAGGCAGTGAGCCCAAGGGAACCCAATAGTTTATTGTTTGAAGACTCACACAAGCAAGATCAGCACGGTGTCAGCTGTGCCCCCAACCACACAGATTCACACTAGATCAGTGGTGCTCAGTGATAGCACAGCTAGTGGTTGGCTATGCCAGTGAGAAGCCCACTTCCAGACCCTAAGGCAGTGAGCAGTTTATGCCCCGTGACTGCACACTAAGGTGAGGCAAAGACAAACATCCTGGGCTCAGCTGAAACTAGGGAGATGGAGGAGGAATGGGCTTGTGTCTTCCTCCAGCAGGAGAGGCAGGCAGGTGAGACAATGCCTGTGACAGCTCCTCACCATGCGGTTTATCCCTCCATGCACTGAGAGCAGCCATAAAGTGTTCTGCCAGTTCTTAGACAGAATGTGGTCTCTCGCCTGCCTGTCCTGGTGGCTTCGTGCATGGTCGAATAGGCTCTATGGCAGGACTGCCAGATCCGTGTGTCTCTGTCTTTCCCAGTCTGTGCAATTCTGTCTTTCACCTAAATGTTAAAAGCAGATCAATGCAATGGGAGATTTTTTTTAAATCCTCAAATCGTGTTTACGTGAAAGACACAGAAACTGACAGAAACAAAAACGGGTTTTCTCCTATCTGCTAGTTCAGTCCAACATTCCAGCAATATCCACTGCATAGCCTATCCTGCTGAATCTTATCTTTATAATTTATGTGAAGTAAAATTAATTACTTAATTATATGTTATAAAAGCCTGCAAAAGGTCTAGCCAAGTGGAGCAGGGTGTTAAGCCTCAGCTCTCAAATTCGGCAACCCATATATGAACAAAGGTTCCAATCCAGGCCGTCTGGCTTCCTGTGCAGCTTCCTGCTAATATTGTGCCCGGGAAAGAAGGGGAGGATAGGCCATCATTTCGGGACCCTGCAACCCACAGATGCAACCAGGCTGGAGTTCTGAGAGCCTGGTATGCTGCCTTGTCCAGCACCATCCAGGATTTTAGGGGTTTTTCAGTGCCAGGAACATGCACTTCCTCTCTCGGTCACTCCATTTCTCTCTCTTACTCTGACATCCAACTGAAGCACAGAAACCTTTAAAACAATATAGAAAGGCACAGAGAAACAGAGACAGAATGACAGACAGAAATCTCCCAGCTGCTGTTTCCCTCCCAAAATTTCTGAAACTGGTAGGGCTAGACCAGGCTGAAGGCAGCCTCCAGGAGTTTAATCCAAGACTTGGAGTACTTGAACCTTCACTTGGTGGAGTACTTGAACTTGAAGTGTCTGAGTACTTGAACCTTCACCCGCTGCCTCCCTCAGTGTGCATTAGCAGGATGCTGGAATGGAGCTGAGACTCGAAGAAAGGCATTCCATTGAGATGTTGGCATACCAAGAAATAACAGACCTTCTACAACAAATGTCAATCCCCAAACTTTAACTTTTAAAGCCCTCCAATTTTAATGCTGTTCTGTTAGAGAGGGGGTGGGGAATGGAGAGAGATAGAGAGAGAGAGAGAGGAGAGAGAGACAGACAGAAAGAAAGAAAGAGAAAGAGAGCGAGTGAGCGAGAGAACCCAACAGGATGTTAGGCCCCTAAATACTCACAATAACAACTGCTGTTACTATCACGTTCAAGCTTAGCTTGTAGTCATATGTTTATTAAATGAAAATCATTATACACCAGCTTGAGCCATTGTTCCTCAACACCCAACACAGGTATCTTTTACATATGAAAGAGATACAAATATTTTCACAAACAAACTTTAGTATTGATAGTCACCAGGTATATTTTTACTAGAAACTCTAAAGGGAATCCTCAATCTGAAAGAACGAGACATTAGCAAGTAACAAGGAAATATTCGAAGGTATAGAAGTTAATGGTTGTAGGAATTGTAAAGGGGCTGCCATTGTCAATTAGCAGGTTAAGCCGCTGCTTGTGACACCAGCATCCCAGTTCATGTCCTGGCTGCTGCACTTCTGTTGCAGGTCCCTTTAATTGCCTGTTAGAGCAGCAGATAATGGCCCAAGTACTTGAGCCCTGCCACCCAAGTGGGAGAACCAGAAAATCTCCTGGCTCCTGGCTTCAGCCTTCCTCAGCCCTGACTGATGTGGCCATCTGGGAAGTGTACCAGTTGTGTTTCTCTCTCTCTCTCTCTCTCTCTCTCTCCCTCCCTCCCTCCCCCTCTGAGATAATTACATGCAAGAGGAAATCGAATGGAAGCTGCAGTAATCAAATTTAAAATTCAAAAATTTAAAAACTTAAATAAAATCAAAAAGTAACCATCCACTCTTCTCTGCTTATTCTTTTAGCTGTTTCCCTAGCATCTACTGTCTTGTCATAATACACTTTTATAGATATCATGCATGGATGTGTATGGTAGGTATTCCTTCAGTAAAGTCTTTGTCTTCCTAAGATGTATTTTCATGTCCTCTATGTATTCCCTGATTGAAATCCTGTTACTTTTAGTCCGAATTAATATTCCATTTTCTGGTTTCAGATCAGTGTATCTATGTCCCTACAGAAGATATACTGTATGCTTCCAAATATTTGCAATTAAATATCCATGTGTTGGTATCTTGGTGGACATCCATTCTCAACTCATGGAGTTATGAAAGAAAGTGGATTCAGGGGAAGATGGCAGTATGGCAGCAGGATGTTCCCAGTCAGGCAGAGAAAGTTTAATGAATAGAGGGGATACATTCAGGTGACGGAACCACGGAAGGTTGGTGCAGAGTGGCCCAGGAGATCGCCAGACAGTGCCAGGGACCACACCGTGAAAGGTAGTGGCACCCGAACTGCAGAAAGAGGGAATCAGTGGGAGGGCAACTGCCACCGCATCCTGGGGGAAACAGGTGAGAGGGTGCCAGCTCACAGAGATGCAAGCACGGATGAGCGGGGAAGCAAAGTGAACAGCGCTTGGTGCTATAAGGGGGAAGAGGGTGCGATTCCGGGGGATGAACAGAGGTTGAACATGCCATGATTCCTCGGTGTGTCCCCCACCAATCGGAGCTGCAGCGGGTGGAGAGCAGCCATTTTGTTTGTTTACATTCTGGAGTGCAGGCAGGCGGGCTGTGCTTTTGGCTCCCGCACAGCAGGGGCCACCCCACCTGGAAACAGGGGTCACAATGGTTCAGAGTGACTCCCCCCTCATCACGCAGGGGGCACAGTGATGGGGAAGGCTGAATAACGGAGGCCCAGGGGCTGTCAGGCAAACAAAGGAACAGGGAGACCGGCCCCAGTGGGCAGGGCTTAGTACATAAAAGCTCAGGTACCTGCCTACTTAAGTACCTGCCTCCTTCAGCTCCCAGCAATGAACAAAACTCTAGGAGATGGAGCTACTTGCTTACACTGGCATTTGCGCAGACCCATAGAAGCCCATAGCAGAGGGAAATCAACTTAAAAATTAAACCAAACAGAAATCAAACAGAAATGCCAAGGAACAAAGGAAAAACCCTAAATAAGAATATAGAAGAACCTATGAGCTCGCCAATGGAGCAATCTAAACCTTCAATAATAGAGGCTGAAGAAGAAGAAATTGAAGTCATGCAAGAAAAAGAATTCAGAAAACTAATAATCAGATTACTTAGAAGCAATCAGAAACAGATTCAAGATCTGAATGAAAAGCACACCCCAGAAATAGAGATTCTGAAGAGAAGCCAGAATGAAATACTGGCAATGAAAAATTCAATTGAGCAAGTAAAAAATGCCATGGGTGCTCACTAGGCTAATCCTCCGCCTGCGGCACCGGTACACCGGGTTCTAGTCCCGGTTGGGGAGCCGGTTCTGTCCCGGTTGCTCCTCTTCCAGTCCAGCTCTCTGCTGTGGCCCGGGAAGGCAGTGGAGGATGGCCCAAGTGCTTGGGCCCTGCACCTGCATAGGGAGACCAGGAGGAAGCACCAGGCTCCTGGCTTCAGATCAGTGCAGCACGCCGGCCTTAGCGGCCAGTTGGGGGGTGAACCAACGGAAGGAAGACCTTTCTCTGTCTTTCTCTCTCACTGCCTAACTCTGCCTGTGAAAAAAAATGCCATGGAATCTCTCAGATATCGAACAGATGAAATAGAAGAGTGCATATCAGAACTCAAAGACAAACTTCCAGGAATAATACAGTCAGACCAAGCACAAGAAAAAGAAACTAGAAAATTAAAAATCACGGTTGGAGTTTTACAAGATTCAATCAAGCATTGTAACATCCGGATAATAGGAGTCTCTGAGGGTGTGGAAAGAGAGAATGGATGAGAAGGCCTTCTTAATGAAATAATATCAGAAAACTTCCACAATAGGCAGATTGAAAGAGATGTCCAAATACAACAAATACACAGGACTCCTAACAGACACGACCTGAAAAGGAATTCACCACGACACATTGTGGTAACACTCAGCTCAGTGAAGCACAAAGAACAAATCAACATGTGCCAGAGAGAAACGACAAATCACATTCAGAGGTAATCCAATGAGACTCACCCCAAACTTTTCATTGCAAACCTTACAGCCAAGGAGGCAATGGCGTGATATATTCCAAGTTTTTAAAGAAAAACACTGACAACCCACAATACTGTACCCTGCAAAGCTATCATTTATGAATGAAGGGGAAATAAAGATTTTCTACGACAAACAGAAAATGAAAGAATTTGTATCTTCACACCCAGGCCTACACCACTGGCTCAAGGATGTGCTGCATGCAGAAACACAGAAACAGGAACTTCACTACAAAAGAAGACAGATGTAGAAAATGACCCAGCGAAAATACAAACAAAAACCAAAATACATAAACAGCCCTACTTAAGGAAACATGGCAGGGAAAAGACAGTATTTAACAATAGTCACACTGAATGTAAATGGTCTCAACTCTATAGTTAAAAGACACAGACTATCTGAATGGATTAAAAAAGAAAAACCCATCTACCTGTTGCCTTCAGGAATCACGCCTCACCGGCAACGATGCATGCAGACTGAAAGTGAAAGGATGCAAAAAGATATTTCAAGCTAACAGGAACCAAAAAAGAGCCAGTGTGGCCATTCTAATATCAGACAAAATAGACTTTAACACAAAATCTATTAAAAGAGACAAAGAAGGACACTATATAATGATTAAAGGATCAATCCAACACGAAGACATTACTATTAGAAATGTATATGCACCTAATTACAGGGCGCCTGGCTATTTGGAAGAATTATTAAGGGATTTTTAAGGGAGATATAGACTCAAATACAATAGTAACAGGGGACTTCAATACCCCACTTTGAGCAATGGGCACATCAACCAGACAGAATACCAACAAGGAAACAACAGAGCTAATTGACACTATAGACCAAATTGACCTACTAGATATCTACAGAGCTTTCCACCCCACAGACACAGAGTACACATATTTCTCCCTGGTGCACGAAACTTTCTCTAGGATTGACCATATGCTAGGCCATAAGGGGAGCCTCAGCAAATTTTTAAAAAATTGAAATTGTACCATGCATCTTCTCAGACCACAAAGCAATGAAGCTCAAAATCAACAACTCAAGAATCTCTGCATCATATGCAAACAACATGGAGAATGTACAACATGATTCTGACTGAAATCAGAAGAAGAAATCAAAAGAGAAATCAAAAAATTTCTAGAAACAAATGAAAATGACAATACAACTTATCAAAATTTCGGGGATACAGCAAAAGCAGTGCTAAGAGGAAAGTTATAGAAATTGGTGCCTACAGGCCTGTGCCGTGACTCACTAGTCTAGTCCTCTGCCTGGCAGCGCCAGCACACCGGGTTCCAGTCCCGTTCGGGGCGCTGGATTCTGTCCTGGTTGCCCTTCTTCCAGGCCAGCTCTCTGCTGTGGCCAGGGAGTGCAGTGGAGGATGGCCCAAGTCCTTGGGCCCTGCACCCGCATGGGAGACCAGGAGAAGCACCTGGCTCCTGCCATCGGATCAGCGTGGTGCGCCGGCTACAGCGCGCCAGCCACGGTGGCCATTGGAGGGTGAACCAACGGCAAAGGAAGACTTTTCTCTCTGTCTGTCTCTCTCACTGTCCACTCTGCCTGTTCAAAAAAAAAAAAAAAGAAGAAGAAGAAGAAGCAAAGGAAGAAAGAAATTGGTGCCTACATAAAGAAATTGGAAAGGTACCAAATAATTGATCTCTCTATATACCTCAAGGATCTAGAAAAACAGCAGCAACCCAAACCCAAAACCCAAAGTTGCCTATCACCAACTTGACAAGCTGCAGGACCTGCTCCTGATTGGAGGAGAGCAGCGTACTCGGCGTGTGGGCAGCCGAGTTAGGATTGGCAGAGGAGGACTATAAAGGAGGAGAGAGACGGCATGCACCAGGAACATCTAAGGGGAACACCTGTGCAGCCCCCGAGAGAGCCGGCCGGCGGTGTGCCGCTCCCCCGCGGAAGTGGGGAAAGTGGCAGGGGGAACCGCCCTTCCACGGAGGTGGAAGGGTCGGTAGCCAACCCGGGAAGAACCAGCAGCAAACCCGGGGAGGGCCGAGCAGACGAAAGAACAGCGCAGGGTCCTGTGTCGTTCCTCCACGAAGACGGGGAGCGACATAATGGTGCCGTGACTCGGATAGAAAACCTAGGCAGGGTTTAGTGTCGTTCCTCCACGAAGACGGGGAGCGACATAATGGTGCCGTGACTCGGATAGGGAAACCTAGGAGGGAAGAAACGGGAAGAAGTGGAAATTACCGGAGAGAGAGACTAGCAAAGAGCCTAGGGAAACCCGGATGGAAAAGGTGCCGGAAGAAGCTATCGAAAGCCTAGGCATAGACTCGGATATGGACTGTGGGAAAGAAGTTAGGATTTAAAGTGAAAGCAAGAAGAAACTTAGACTCAGATACGGACTGCAGGTTGAAAGTAAAAGTGAAACCTAGAAGGAACACCACGGACTGTGGGGAGAGGCCAGGAGAAATGAGAGGGGAATATTGTTGGAAGAAAACTTAGGGAAACATACCGGGTAGAGAAAAATGTTAGGGAGGATGAAGCCGCGAGTGCAGGCCGAGGCGGAGACGTAAGCCAGCTTGGAATTCAAGTCAGCCCGGGGAGCAAGAGGCGAAGATCTGGAACCAGAGGCAGAGACGTGGGCCACCAGGTTGGAATTCGCCAGGTTAGTCCGGGGAACTTGGATTGAATGCTAGTGGCGGAAACGTGAGCTGGGGCTGTGTGACTTGCGGAGGGTGCCGCGCGCAGAGAGAGCGTGCGGGGCACAAGTAGATAGGGAACGCTGGGCTAGTGCGAGGCCGTGGTGCGGGCGCGAAGCCGGGAAGCCGCGCAGATGAGAGAAGCTGGCTGAAGCGGCTCAGAGCCGGGAAGCCGCCGAGAAGCCGCCGAGAAGCAGCCTCGGGGCGGGTGCCGGGAAGCCGCAGGGATAAGAGAAACAGAAGTTTTAGAAGTAAAATGAGAGAAATAGGAATGCTGGTAGATAGAAGTAAAATAGGAGAAATAGGAATGCCCGGAGATAGAGAAATAGAGAAAGGCCTCCCCACAACACAGCAATGAGAGAGCTTGGATTCGGTCTGCCTGATTAGGACGATAAGCACCTGCGGGCGGCTAGCAGCTTATGCGCCGCAGGTCACCGAAGACAGGCACGAATTAACATCAATAAGTCTCCCCACAATATGGCAATGAGAAGGCTTGGATTCGGTTTGCCTGATTGCTAGGACTTGTAAGCACCTGCAGGCAGTTCTAGCAGAGTAGAGCATGCGCTGTAGGGCACTGAACTCAGGCACGCATCAGCGCCTAAAAACCCCCTCACAACATGGCGAAGAGAGGACCTGGATTCGGTTTGCCTGGTTGATAGGACTTGTAAGCACCTGTGGGCAACTCTAGCAAGCAGAGCAGAGTGTGTGCCGCGGGACACCGAAGACAGGCGCGTATCAACGCCAAAAACATAAAAAGAAAGGGGGATCTGTGGGGAGCAACCCGGACTGGACTGAGTTACTGGAATTAAGACTTATTCTATGCATCTGCTCTCCCACAATATGGCGCTGGGAGAGGAGGCAACAGCTTCTACCCAGCTGCCTCTCACCAACTTGACAAGCTGCAGGACCTGCTCCTGATTGGAGGAGAGCAGCGTACTTGGCGTGTGGGCAGCCGAGTTAGGATTGGCGGAGGAGGACTATAAAGGAGGAGAGAGACGGCATGCACCAGGAACATCTAAGGGGAACACCTGTGCAGCCCCCGAGAGAGCCGGCCGGCGGTGTGCCACTCCCCCGCGGAAGTGGGGAATGTGGCAGGGGGAACCGCCCTTCCACGGAGGTGGAAGGGTCGGTAGCCAACCCGGGAAGAACCAGCAGCAAACCCGGGGAGGACCGAGCAGACGAAAGAACAGCGCAGGGTCCTGTGTCGTTCCTCCACGAAGACGGGGAGCGACAGACCTTAACAGGCATTTTTCAAAAAAGGAAATCCAAATGGCCAACAGACACATGGAAAAATGCTCAGGATCTCTAGCCATCAGGGAAATGCAAATCAAAACCACAATGAGGTATCACCTCACCCCAGTTAGAGTGGCCCTCATACAGAAATCAACAAACAACAAATGCTGGATAGGATGCGGGGAAAAGGGCATCCTAACCCACTGTTGGTGGGAATGTAAACTGGTACAGCCACTGTGGAAAACAGTGTGGAGATACCTCAAAAATCTGAATATAGACCTACCGTATGACCCAGCCATTTCACTACTGGGAATTTATCCAGGGGAAATGAAATCAGTAAACAAAAGAACTCTCTGCACCTCCATGTTTATTGCAGCTCGATTCACAATAGCTAAGACATGGAAGCAACCTAAATGTCCATCAACCGAAGATTGGATAAAGAAATTGGGGGTTACGTACACTATGAATACTGCACAGCAGTAAAAAAAAAAAAAAAAAAAAAAGGATGAAATCTGGTCCTTTGCAACAAAATGCAGCAAGCTGGAAAACCTCATACTTAGTGAAATAACCCACTCCCAAAGAGACAAACACCATATGTTCTCCCTGCTTTGGGAGAATTAACAGCACAGCTAAAATGAAAGCTCTAGAAGTGAAATTGTCACTTTTAGTGACAATAGTAGTACAAGAGTACTGGGGGACTTCAATACTCCACTCTCAGAAATAGACAGATCAATAGGACAGAAGATCAACAAGGATACAGTAGATTTAAACGACACTATAGCCCAAATGGATCTAACAGATATATACAGAACTTTCAATCCTACAGCTAAAGATTTTACATTCTTCTCAGAAGTACATGGAACCTTCTCTAGGATTGACCACATACTAGGCCATAAAGCAAGTCTCAGCAAATTCAAAAGAATTAGAATCATACCATGCAGCTTCTCAGACCATAAAGGAATGAAGTTGGAAATTAGCAACTCAGGAATCCCTAGAGCATACGCAAACACAGGGAGATTGAACAACATGCTCCTGAATGAACAATGGGTCATAGAAGAAATTAAAAGAGAAATCAAAACTTTTCTGGAAGTAAATGAGGATAGCAGCACAACATACCAAAACTTATGGGACGCAGCAAAAGCAGTGTTAAGAGGAAAGTTTATATCAATAGGTGCCTACATCAAGAAATTGGAAAGGCACCAAATAGATGAACTTTCAATTCACCTCAAGGATCTAGAAAACCTACAGCAAACCAGACCCAAATCTAGTAGGAGAAGAGAAATAATTAAAATCAGAGAAGAAATCAACAGGATTGAATCCAAAAAAAAAAAAAAAAAACCATTACAAAAAATCAGCCAAACGAGGAGCTGGTTTTTTGAAAAAATAAACAAAATTGACACCCCATTGGCCCAACTAACTAAAAAAAGAAGAGAAAAGACCCAAATCAATAAAATCAGAGATGAAAAAGGAAACGTAACAACAGACACCACAGAAATAAAAAGAATCATCAGAAATTACTACAAGGACTTGTATGCCAGCAAACAGGGAAACCTATCAGAAATGGATAGATTCCTGGACACATGCAACCTACCTAAATTGAACCAGGAAGACATCGAAAACCTAAACAGACCCATAACTGAGACAGAAATTGAAACAGTAATAAAGGCCCTCCCAACAAAGAAAAGCCCAGGACCAGATGGATTCACTGCTGAATTCTACCAGACATTTAAAGAAGAACTAACTCCAATTCTTCTCAAACTATTCAGAACAATCGAAGAAGAGGGAATCCTCCCAAATTCTTTCTATGAAGCCGGCATCACCTTAATTCCTAAGCCGGAAAAAGATGCAGCACTGAAAGAGAATTACAGACCAATAACCCTGATGAACATAGATGCAAAAATCCTCAATAAAATTCTCGCCAATAGAATGCAACAACACATCAGAAAGATCATCCACCCAGACCAAGTGGGATTTATCCCTGGTATGCAGGGATGGTTTAATGTGCGCAAGACAATCAATGTGATACACCACATTAACAGACTGCAGAAGAAAAACCATATGATTCTCTCAATAGATGCCGAGAAAGCATTTGATAAAATACAACACCCGTTCATGATGAAAACTCTAAGCAAACTGGGTTTGGAAGGAACATTCCTCAATACAATCAAAGCAATCTATGAAAAACCCACAGCCAACATCCTATTGAATGGGGAAAAGTTGGAAGCATTTCCACTGAGATCTGGGACCAGACAGGGATGTCCACTCTCACCACTGCTATTCAATATAGTTCTGGAGGATCTAGCCAGAGCTATTAGGCAAGAAAAAGAAATTAAAGGGATACAAATTGGGAAGGAAGAACTCAAACTATCCCTCTTTGCAGACGACATGATTCTTTATTTAGGGGACCCAAAGAACTCTACTAAGAGACTATTGGAACTCATAGAAGATTTTGGCAAAGGAGCAGGGTATAAAATCAATGCACAAAAATCAACAGCCTTTGTATACACAGACAATGCCATGGCTGAGGAAGAACTGCTAAGATCAATCCCATTCACAATAGCTACAAAAACAATCAAATACCTTGGAATAAACTTAACCAAGGACGTTAAAGATCTCTACAATGAAAATTACAAAACCTTAAAGAAAGAAATAGAAGAGGATACCAAGAAATGGAAAAATCTTCCATGCTCATGGATTGGAAGAATCAACATCATCAAAATGTCCATTCTCCCAAAAGCAATTTATAAATTCAATGCAATACCAATCAAGATACCAAAGACCTTCTTCTCAGATATGGAAAAATTGGTGCTGAAATTTATATGGAGGCACAAGAGACCTCGAATAGCTAAAGCAATCTTGTACAACAAAAACAAAGCCGGAGGCATCACAATACCAGATTTCAGGACATACTACAGGGCAGTTGTAATCAAAACAGCATGGTACTGGTACAGAAACAGATGGATAGACCAATGGAACAGAATTGAAACACCAGAAATCAACCCAAACATCTACAGCCAACTTATATTTGATCAAGGATCTAAAACTAATTCCTGGAGCAAGGACAGTCTATTCAATAAATGGTGCTGGGAAAATTGGATTTCCACGTGCAGAAGCATGAAGCAAGACCCCTACCTTACACCTTACACAAAAATCCACTCAACATGGATTAAAGACCTAAATCTACGACCTGACACCATCAAGTTACTAGAGAACATTGGAGAAACCCTGCAAGATATTGGCACAGGCAAAGAGTTTCTGGAAAAGACCCGGGAGGCACAGGCAGTCAAAGCCAAAATCAACTATTGGGATTGCATCAAATTGAGAAGTTTCTGTACTGCAAAAGAAACAGTCAGGAGAGTGAAGAGACAACCGACAGAATGGGAAAAAAATATTTGCAAACTATGCAACAGATAAAGGGTTAATAACCAGAATCTACAAAGAGATCAAGAAACTCCACAAAAACAAAACCAACAACCCACTTAAGAGATGGGCCAAGGACCTCAATAGACATTTTTCAAAAGAGGAAATCCAAATGGCCAACAGACACATGAAAAAATGTTCAAGGTCATTAGCAATCAGGGAAATGCAAATCAAAACCACAATGAGGTTTCACCTCACCCCAGTTAGAATGGCTCACATACAGAAATCTACCAACAACAGATGCTGGCGAGGATGTGGGGAAAAAGGGACACTAACCTACTGTTGGTGGGAATGCAAACTGGTCAAGCCACTATGGAAGTCAGTCTGGAGATTCCTCAGAAACCTGAAGATAACCCTACCGTTTGACCCAGCCATCCCACTCCTTGGAATTTACCCAAAGGAATTGAAATTGGCAAACAAAAAAGCGGTCTGAACCCTAATGTTTATTCCAGCTCAATTCACAATAGCTAAGACCTGGAACCAACCTAAATGCCCATCAACGGTAGACTGGATAAAGAAATTATGGGATATTTACTCTTTAGAATACTATACCAAAGTAAGAAACAACGAAATCCAGTCATTTGCAACAAAATGGAGGAATCTGGAACACATCATGATGAGTGAAATAAGCCAATCCCAAAGGGACAAATACCATATGTTCTCCCTGATCGGTGACAACTGACTGAACACCTAAAAGGAAACCTGTTGAAGTGAAATGTACACTATGGGAAACGGTGACTTGATCAGCATAGCCCTGACTGTTAATGAACAACTTAATACATTATCCCTCTTAGTAGTTTTTTTGTCTGTTCTACTTAATATGACTGGTTTAATTCTGTAATTAATACACAGTTATTCTTAAGTGTTGAAAATTAACTGAAATGTGATCCCTGTTAAACATAAGAGTGGGAGTAAGAGAGGGAAGAGATGTATAATTTGGGACATGCTCAAGCTGACTTGCCCCAAATGGTAGAGTTAGAAACATACCAGGGGATTCCAATTCAATCCCATCAAGGTGGCATGTACCAATGCCATCTAACTATTCCAAGTGCTCAATTTCAGTTCACAATTGATCATAATGAAAGGACTAAGAGTCAAAGGGAGCACATAAACAAGTCTAGTGCCTGCTAACACTAACCGATAGAATAAATAAAGGGGAGAGTGATCCAACATCTGAAGTGAGATACTCAGCAGACTCATAGAATGGCAGATGTCCTAAATAGCACTCTGGCCTCAGAATCAGCCCTAAAGGCATTCCGATCTGGCTGAAAAGCCCATGAGAGTATTTCAGGCATGGAAAGCCAAGACACTCTGGCAAAAAGATCTCTGTGAGTGAGATCCCAGTGGAAAGAACAGGTCTTCAAAGAAGGAGGTACCTTTCTCTGAAAGGAGGAGAGAACCTCCACTTTGACTATGACCTTGTCTAAACAAGATAAGAATCGGAGAACTCAGAGGGCTTCCATAGCCTTGGAAACTCATGACTGGAGCATAGGGAGATTACTGATGCCATAGACAGGAGTGTCAATTGGTAAAGTCAACAACAGGAGTCACTGTGCACTTACTCCTCATGTAGGATCTCTGTCCTTAATGTGCTGTGCATTGAGATTTAATGCTATAACGAGTACTCAAACAATATATTTCACTTTGTGTTTCTATGGGGGTGCACACTGTTGAAATCTTTACTTAATGTATACTAAACTGATCCTCTGTAAAAAAAAAAAAAAAGAAATTATCAACTCCCAACTTGACTCTCACTGGGATTAAACATGACAATAGGTCTGATCTGATTTCATCATCATTTAAAAAAAATCATCTATTATTTTTCACTTTATGTTTCTGTGTGGGAGCAAACTGTTGAAATCCTTACTTAAGGTATACTAAGCTGATCTTCTGTATATTAAGATAATCGAAAATGAATCTTGATGTGAATGAAAGGGGAGAGGGAGTGGGCAAGGGGAGGGTTGTGGGTGGGAGGGACGGTATGTGGGGGAAGCCATTGTAATCCATAAATCGTACTTTGGAAATTTATATTCATTAAATAAAAGTTAAAAAAAAAAAGCTAAAAAAAAAGAATCAATGTCTTCAAGAATCCTTGACGTGATTGTGGAGGGACGATTTACCATTGTTACTTTTTACTTTGTATATCATTTTCGTCTTGTTTTGTTGTTTTTTTTCTCTGTTTTCTTTCTTTCTTTCTCATTTCTCTAGTTCATACTATATGCTGAACTCTCTATGTAACAAAGAGTTAATTATATGTATTTTAAGGCAATTGGAAAAAGATCCCAGTTAAAAATAAGAGGGGGTATAAGAGATGGAGGAAGTAGTTTAAAACTGTAAAGCAGTCTAGTTCTGTATACAGTCATGCAGACTTACCTCTAAGGGTACAGCCTAAGAACTAGTCATGGGGCTCCAAACCCATAAAAATCGGTGGTATAAACGCCATCTTCACTGTTAAAACGATCATATTAAATGTTAAGGAAACAGATAGATCAGTCTAAGTTTAAAAAGGATGATATAAATAACATCAAGTACCCGGTAAAAATAATAGAATTAAAAAGGAAGGAAGGACCAACATGGGAAGCAGTCCACACAGCAGACTTCTACAATGACATTCACAATAAGTAACACTCTGACCTCAGAATCAACCCTTAAGCCTTCCTGGTCAGGAATGTGAGAGCATTTCAGGCATGGAAAGCCAAGACTCGGTGACAAGAAAATATCCCACACGGAGGATTTCTGTGAGACCTCAGAGAAAAGAAGGGGTCATCAAAGAAGGAGACACTCTTCTCTGAAGGGAGACGAGAACATCCACTTCGCTTACACCTGTGTCCAAATACCAGTGGAGTCCATGATCACAAAAGGCTTCCATAGCCTTGGCAGCCCATGACAAGAGCCTTGGATGATCACTGACATCATAAAAAAGAGTGTTACTAGTTAAAGGAGCAAGAGTAGTCACTATGCACTTGCTCCCCATGTAAGACCTGTGTCCCTATTGAATTGTAGTAAGAGAAACGACTGCAAATTCTCTCCCCAAACTGTACTCTATATGTTGTGGGGAGGTGCAAATTGTTGAAGTATGATTAACATAGAGTTGGTCCTCTGTATATAAAGTCATACTAAAAATGATCCATAATGAAAAAGGAGATGGGAGAGGGAGAGGGCAGTGGGATGGGAACTGCTGGGTGGGGGGGGGGGGATCATAGGGGAAAGAACCACTATATGCCTAAAGTTGTGTCTATGTAAAAATGCATTCATTAAATACAAATTTAAAAAAGAAAGAATGTGATTACAGATTCACATGGCCAGTATGTATTAGATTTGGTAGAAGTCATTATCATGATTATTGAATGAAAGTTCCTGCTGATGCACACCCCCTCAGGACTAGATGTTGTCCTTGATTTACATGCTGAGCATTTTAGGAGAGCTACAGTAGTTTCACTGTTATTTCATTTTGCGATTCCTAAGTGTTATGTGACATAGGACAACTTTTCGCCTGCGTATTTACCATCTGCACTGGTATCTTTTTTGTGAAGTGTCTCCTCTGGTTGGCTTCCACTTTATTAAATAAAGTATTATCTCTCTTATTGTTGATTTTGAAGACCACCCAGGGTGTTGCAGCCATTTGAGGAGTAAACCAAAAAATGGAAGATCTTTCTCTACCTGCCACTATGCCTTTCAGAGAAACAAAGTAAATCTTAAAAAGAAGAAGCAGTTCTCTGAACTAGATCTTTAAAAATTTAAAAGAAATGAATAGGAGTATTCAAAATGGATTATATAATAACAACTAAAAATAGAGCGGAATGCGTAAACAACAGAGGCAAGGAGGTAGAGGAAAGAATATCTGATTTAAAAGACATGTCTTATAAAATATCACAGAGAAGAATTAGAAAGGGGGTTAGCTTGAGAAAGAGAATGAGAGCTAGAGAGAGAGAAGGGAGAGGAGGAGAATTAAAGGGGAGAAGGAGAAGGAAAAGGAAAAGGAGAGGAGGAGCAATAGGAGGAGGAGAAAAAAAGACATAATGAAAAAACTACTTGAGATATGTGGGATAAAAAAATTCCTTTTAGGACTCCTGGGAATTCTGTAATGAATGGAATGAAAGAATGAACTTTAAAACACTTTCAATGAAATAATAGTAGGGATTTCTCCAATTTTCTCCTAACTTGGAGGAACATTAGGGCATTGAAATACGGAAAAACATAGAAACCCTAAACAGGCATGATCAGAAATGCTCCTCACTATGTCACACTTAAGTCAAACTTTTAAAAGTGAAACATAAGAACAGTATCCTAACACTTGCAAGGGAAAAGCTGCAGGTCACTTTAAAGGGCCATCTATCAGATGAATGGCAGATTTCTCAACAAAACCCTACAGGCTAGCAGAGCATGGAAAGTTATGGTGTAAGTATTGAAAGACTCAACACTGTCGATGCAGACTGGTGTATTCAGTGAGCTCTGAATCAAAACCATTTTGAAATGAAGACCTCTCAAAATAAGCAAAATTGAAAGAATTTCTCACCGCCTGGCCAGCCTGGTAAGGATATTTATGGCTATTGTACACAAAGAAACAGAGACAGACACTCAGCATCATGAAAGAATGTGAAAGCGCAAAACTTCCTAGTAAAGGAAAAATGGAGACTGAAATACATCGATGGGAATCTTTACAAAAATGACCAGCCCGAATCATTTCTTTTTCTATTTTTTTGTTTGTTTGTTTGTTTTTGGGTTTTTTTTTTTTTTTTTTTTTTTTTTTTTTTTTTTTTTGACAGGCAGAGTGGACAGTGAGAGAGACAGAGAGAAATTCTTCCTTGGCCGTTGGTTCACCCTCCAATGGCCGCCGCGGCTGGCGTGCTGTGGTCGGCGCTCCGCGCTGATCCGAGGGCAGGAGCCAGGAGCTTCTCCTGGTCTCCCATGGGGTGCAGGGCCCAAGCACTTGGGCCATCCTCCACTGCACTCCCTGGCCACAGCAGAGAGCTGGCGTGGAAGAGGGGCAACCGGGACAGAATCTGGCGCCCCAACCGGGACTAGAACCCGGTGTGCCGGCGCCGCAAGGCGTTAAAAGTTTTCTTCTCTCTCCTTTTTTTTTTTTTTTTTTTTTTTTTTTGACAGGCAGAGTGGACAGTGAGAGAGAGAGACAGAGAGAAAGGTCTTCCTTTGCCGTTGGTTCACCATCCAATGGCTGCCGCGCCTGGCGAGCTGCAGCAGGCACACCGCGCTGATCCGAAACCAGGAGCCAGGTGCTTCTCCTGGTCTCCCATGCGGGTGCAGGGCCCAAGGACTTGGGCCATCCTCCACTGCACTCCCTGGCCACAGCAGAGAGCTGGCCTGGAAGAGGGGCAACCGGGACAGAATCCGGCGCCCCGACTGGGACTAGAACCCGGTGTGCCGGCGCCGCAATGCGGAGGATTAGCCTAGTGAGCCACGGCGCCGGCCCGAATCATTTCTTATAAGTAATAACCTTGAACATAAATAGACTAAATCCCTAACTCAAAGAAACACACTACAAGAATGGATAAACAACTCCCAAGTATATGTTGCCTCTACTCTGCAGCCGTGGAAAAAGGCCCTGCATGGATGGATACATCCATAACCACAACGTAACCGCAACAGGGAAGGAAATCACTGGTGAATGCAGATACAAACGGAGCTATTAACATCGTGAAGACGTCCTTCTTTCACAAGAGCTCATATGACGAATATACTTCCCAGAGCGTACCCTCGGGTTTTCTAGCAACCGAGTTCCTGGAAGAGAAGAAAATGTGGGCAGGAAGCAACAGTGGGGAGCAAGTCCTTCCCAGCCACACGACAACTCAGGATCCTACATCTGCCACTGCAGAAAAGGCCAAGTCCTGCCTACAGGAGGCTGACTCAGAGCGCATGCTCACTGCTGCATGTGTGTTCTTGCGCATGCGTGTTCTCATCTGCTTTGTTGGCCAGGCCTGAAGTCGTGAGTCGTCTTTCTCTCTTCCTGAGACGCAGGAGGTAGGTCCGGGTCAGTCCTCCTATCAGCTTAAGGGCGAAGGACGGGGAGAAGACACAGAGCGGCTTCACGCAGTCGGTAGATGTGATCCGAGGTCCTGCCGGAGAAAGGACCTCGAGAGCAGTGCCCCTCCCCTCCCTGGTGGCGTGGCCGCCATGTTCCTTACTTTCGTAGTCGGGCAGAAAGGAACACGGAGGGGTCAGCTGATGGTAGCTGAGGACTGGGGAGATGTCTGCATCCTAGCGGCTCCACGAGTGTCCCACGGGGGACAGGTTCCCGAACCCTCAACCGGGACCTGGGAAGAAGGGCGGGCATGTGGAGAGGGGAGGGCGTGGGCAGGGGCAGCGACCCGAGATGGGAAGAACACCCGCACAGGTGCCATGTCGGGGCCTGCCGTGCTCTCTCTATCCCAGCTTATCTCCTCAGCCCTGGACGGTGCAGGACAAACAGCCCAGGAGTGAGGAAGCTGCGCACTTCGTCAGAGCAGCTTCATCTGCGGCCCGCGGGCCTGGTTTGTGAACTGGGACAGTAGTCCCTGAGAGAAATAGAATGACCACCCGAGATTTCTCTGTCAAGTGGTGATTCCCTAACATCTCCGTATAGTGTGCCCAGTTATCTGATGAATACCATCACAGATGACCTGTCTTTGCCATTTGCCTTCAGAGCTTTCTTTGCCCTATTCGCCCATATAAATACTGTTGCAAACGTTCAGGGTTCATGGAACATAAAATTCAACTGGAACTGGTTTTGTCAGTCTGTTCAGAACTTTTTTTAAACTGCAGGTCGACATTTGGCCATGAAACTTCAATTTATCACTCTTCTTCAGTGCATTTTCCAAATCATAATATTGTGCTTTCAGGGTGAACTATGCCTGAGGCAGTGAAATCAGTAATTATAGTTATGGAACTCGAAGATGACCAAGAGTGGTTTCAAGAGCCAGAAGAGCCCGAGGAAGTAAGTGCTTCAGTGGTTGATGACGCTTCTGAATATTTTTATATTTGAGAAAATGTTACCGAGTAGTACAGATACAGTTCATCCATGTCGATATTTGGTGGCAATTGGTCTCACTTTTTTGGAGATTTATTTTTTTATTTGAAAGTCAGAGTTACACAGAGAGAGAAGGAGAGGCAAAGAGAGAGAGGGGTCTTCCATCCACTGATTCACTCCCCAATTGGCCACAATGGCCAGACCTGCAGTGATCCGAAGCCAGGAGCCAGGAGCCCCTTCTGGGTCTCCCATGCGGGTGCAGGGTCCCAAGGACTTGGGCCATCTTCCACTGCTTTCCCAGGCCATAGCAGAGAGCTGGATCAGAAATGAAGCAGCCAGGACTCGAACTGCTGCCCATATGGGATGCTGGCACTGCAGGTAGTGGCTTTACCTACTATGCCACAACGCCAGCCCTACAATTGGTCTTTCTTTTTTTTTTTTAGTTTTTTTTTTATTCATTTCATTGAAAGTTAGAGTTACACTGAGAAAGAGAGGGAGAGAGAGAGAGAGAGAGAGAGAGAGATAGATATCGAGGTCCTATATCTGCTGGTTCACTCCCAAATTGGCCACAATGGCCGAAACCGAGCTGATCCGAAGCCAGGAGCCAGAGCCTCCTTCAGCTCCCACATGCAGGTACAGGAGCCAAAGCACTTGGGCCATCCGTCACTGCCTTCCCAGGCCATAGCAGAGAGCCGGATCAGAGGTGCAGCAGCCGGGACTCGAACCGGTGTGCATATGGGATGCCGGCACTGCAGGCGGCAGGCAGCCTTACCTGCTCTGCCACCTCACCGGCTCAGCAATTGGTTTCTTGAAGGAAGCGTTCATCTGGGAGTTTTTCATTCTACTGTGTCCTGGGTGGACACCCTTATGTTCTTGGAGCTATAGCCAGAGACTTCACTGTCACGCTTCCTAAAAACTAGATAGCACACGTCCATCCCGGCATAGATAGAAATAACTAAAAAGCATTGGGGGGGGGGGTAACTCTTCTGGGAGATACTTCTCCTAAGGGAGTGTAACTTTATTAAGAAAATGAGTGTATAGAATTGTGTTGGAAGTCTGTCTTTGATGGTCATTAGACATACCTATGTATTATGTATAGTCCGTACAGGTAGCACAACAAAATTTATGTTTACCTTCACTCAATCCAATAGATGCTGCTGTTTGATGACATAGATCTTCAACCAGAGGACCTACTGAGTGGGTTGGAGGATATTCTTTTGGGTCAGGACATGGAAGATGAGGAAGCACCTGAGGGTGAAGGTAAAGGGCAGGGGAAGTAAAATTCCTTTGGGGGTGAGGTGTCCATTCAATCAGCAGAAGAAAGAAAGCATTCCACAAGTGTCTCAAACATTGGTGAATATTGGTTGCAAAAGTGAGGAGTACAGTTTGTAGCTTTGTGCATTGCCTTCCTGTAAGGAATTTTTTCTTATTCTTCAAAAATTATTTTGAGTGCAGCGAAACGCCATCCTTGCCAGGGCTTTATATCAATAGAAAGAACATAATGGTTCATTTTTGTCATAAAAGTATATTTTGTTTCTTAGACAGTTCTTTTAATTGTATATATGTGAGTTGCACAACATAATGTTTGATAAGTATATACAAATACATAGAGAGAAACAATTAGTATAATCCAAAAATTGGGTATATTCATTGTTCATATTCTTAGTCTTTCGTTGTGTTTTAATGCTGACAGCAGCTGAATCTATTGTCAGAAAGCTGTAAGTATTTGATTGTTGACTAATACACATGTTGTGTGTTGCATCTCTCTCTTCATTTAGTCTGCTGCTTTTCACCTTGTGCTATGCAATATCATTTCTCACCACCCTCTTGATACTCACCATTCTGCTATTTCTATATGGCCCTTCTTTTTAGGTTTCACATGTAGTGTGATCAGGCAGTATTTTCTTGCTGTACCTGGCTTCTTCAGTCAGCCTGCCTTTCACCCGTACCCGAGGAAACTCACAGGGAACACAGGACCAGCAATGGGCTTGCACTCTCGGAGCTAGGTTCTGAGGTGGGAACAGTAGATGCAGTGGGAGCTCTGTGTCTGCACTGAGCCTGTCACTCCTTAGGGAGACGCTGGGCGATAGGAATTCCCTCTTGATGATGAGGTTCTGTGCACTTGGTGAGGTTCACGGTGACAGTGACAGGTGTCACAAGTTCTCCTACCCATTTAAGCATGGACAGCTTCTCTGTTTTCTAGTGATTAGCCGTGTATCAGCCACTTTCTTGATTTCTGGCAGAGGGAATTGATCCGTGTGTAGATGGCTCTTTGGTGCAAATCTTGGAGGACGAAAGGTCAGAAGCCTGTTCTGCCACTCAATAATATTTTTATTTCCAAGAGCCTCACATGGAAGCTGATCTTCAGGATCTCCAGGAACTTTCCCAGGACCAACCTGCAGATGAAGAAAATGAACATCCTGAAATCAATGGGGCATCATAGACTATCAGGAGCCCTAAAATGCCAGAAGCAGGTATGCCATCCATGAAGGTGCAACATCAATTGGATTTGTTTTCTACATTAGTGTAACATTTATAACACGTACAGTCATGACTTTAGTGTTACCCTCAAGGCAGCATTCACATAAAAAAAAGATGATCATTTGGTCTGCAAATGCCTGATTGCCTCCCTGAAACACTATCAAAGAACTGAAGCAAGTTGAGTCTAAGTCTTTGGAATTATAATACATCAAAACACTTTCTTATTTTTCATTATAAATCTCCTAACAGCATCTGACCTTTTTTTACATTCCATTATAGTTTGTTTTAATACATATGTAATGCGTTTGTGCAAAGAGGGACATGGGATTTCACATAGCAGCTTGGACACTAAGTAAGACAGCTGCATCCCCTTATCAGTGCACCTGAGTTTGAGGACTCATCGGGCTCTTGATTCCAGCTTCCTGACAATGCACACCCTTGAAAGTGGCATGTGATGGCTCAGTGATTGGTTCTTCACCACCCTCCTGGGAAACTTGGATTAAATTCCCAGCTCTCAGTCTCATCCTAACACAGAACTGGCCCTCGCAGGCAATAAGAGAAACAGTATTCAAACGCATGCTATGACGAAAAGTTTCCCGCTCTCGCTCTCTTAAAAACAAAAATGTATAAAACCAGCAAAAAGATTAATACAGTGAAAAATTTGATTTCAGGGACAAAGTAACTTTGCAGTACTCTTCCAAAAACGGTTACCCTATATTGCTTTAAAATCTCATGAGAAGGTCAGTGGTCGTGACACTGCCACCGCATATCAGAGCGCTGGTTTTGACCCAGCCTCCTGTTTGCAGAGCAGCTCCCCGTTAATGCTCCTGGGAAGGCAGCAGAATGTGGCCCTTGTGCTGGAGCCCCTGCTACACATGTCAGAAAACTAGATGGAGTTCTTGGCTCCTGGCTTTAGCCATTGCACACGGCTGTTTTGACCTTTAGGTCAGTGAATCAGAGGAAGGAAGAACTCTCTCATTCTGTCTCTTTCCCTCTTTCTCTGTCGCTCTGCTTTTCAAATAAAATAACTAATAGATCTTTTAAAATGTGTGAGAATATTGACATAGCTCTTCTAGTCATAGATTTATTTTTCTCCAATAAAGTTGCATAAACAAAAAAATGTCTGTCTTAAGGCTACCTCTGGATTCTATTATACATGACTAAAATGCAGTCTAGGGAAGATCACGACCTTTAAATGCATGTGTTAGAAGGTAGATATTAAGTGAATATGTACTTCTAATTGGTCATTAAATATAACGAATAGCCATAGAAGTGCAGCAGAAGAAACCTAAGTGAAAATGAAAGTGTTGGTAAGAGTACCTATGACTCTCTAGAAAAGGGAAGTAGTCCAACCAAACCTTCAGAAATATTCCTCTATCTAATTATTAACATAAATACATACTCAATAGAGCATGCCATTGAAGAAAGTGGAAAACGTGAAAGAATATAAAAAAGGAACTGTCAAATATTGCATATATTTTACAGCTAAATATGAGTGCATTCGAGAGATGTAACATTTTCACAGTCTATTTGTGTGTTGATTTTGAATCCTCTCGCTATACTGAATGCATTGATCGGTTGTAACAGTTTCCTAGCACAGTCTTTTCATTTGCCTCAGTTGTGAGTTTCTTAGCATGGTCTTTTGGTTTGTCTCGACACAGAACCATGACATCTGTTATATGAGCTGATTTGGCCTATTCATTTCCTATGTGTATGTCTTTTATTTCAGTGTCTTACCTAAAGGCTTTGGGTAAAACTTTCAGTGTTATATGGAATGATAACAGTGAGAATGGGTCCCTGTGTGCTTCCAGACCTGAGAGGGAATGTTTTCAGCTTGTTGGCTATACATAATCTCTACAACCTTGAGGTTTCTCTTCTCTACCTACTTAGGCCTTTTTTTCTTTTGGGTGGAAAGATGTTTATTTTCGTGTGAAAATCTGCAAATGTCCTTTTTTCATAATGTGCATTTTCTGTGAACTTTTTAATACCATTGATATATCACATAAACAAAATAACATTAAATATATACTTAAACTACTTAACATAGCACAATGTAGGCTTAATTTTATCAAATGCTTTTTGTTGTGTGTGGAAATGTTACTATGGTTTTTATGCTGCATTCTCTTGATGTGATGCTTTAGACTTCTCGAGTTGCAAGTGTTGAACCATTCCTACATGTCCAGAATAAATCTCACCTAGTGATGCTTTGGATGTGTTGCTGCATTTACTTGCTGGTACTTTGTTTGCTGTTTTATAAATTTATATTTATCAAGCATAGAAGTCTATACTTTTCTTTGCTTTAAAACTTCTGTCTGTTTTTAAAGATTTACTTCATTTATTTGAAAGTCAGAGTTACACAGAAAGAGAGAGAGGCAGAGAGAGAGAACTCTTCCATCCATTGGTTCACTCCCCAGATGGCCGCAACAGCCAGAGCTGTGCCGATCCAAAGCCAGGAGCCAGGAGTTTCCTTGGGTTCTCCCACGTGGGTACAGGGGCCCAAGGACATGGGCCATCCTCTACTGCTATCCCAGGCCACAGCAAAGAGCTGGATCGGAAGAGGAGCAGCCGGGACTAGAACCGACGCCCATATGGGATGCCGGCGCTTCAGGCCAGGGCGTGAACCCACTGCGCCACAGCGCCGGTCCCTAAATTCTGTCTCAACATTTGGCAGAATTCAACAGTCAAACCAACTGATCAGGGTTCTCTTTTCTGAGAAATTTGCACAGCTATTTTATATGTTTATACTTGTCAATGTACTATTCAGGTTTCCTGTGTCATCAGGATAGAGATTTGGTAAATCACACATAGCTAGAAGTTAATTAATTCCTTCCAGGTGTCCGATTTGTGAGCGTATGGTCCTTTGTATTTCTGTGATATTATTTGGAACATTTGATTGCTGATTTCATGGATAAATCCACTGATATTATATGATTTGCACACATTGTTTTATATATATCCCAGTACCTAAATACAAACATCACAAATAATGTCCAGTCTCTGAGAAATTTCAGTGGTTCCTCAAAAAATTAACTTTTAGAAATAAATTGACGTTCCTAGGTGTCTTCCTCTGTCTTTCTGTTTGTTTCGCTCTCCATCACTTCTTTTCTTTGTCATCCTTGGAGACATCTTATATATTTCATCACAATTATATATCACTCATGATTTCAATGTCAAAAATCAAGTGTGACCGTATAATTTACTATAGAAACAGAAACGCTGTCAACCTTAAAAAAAAAAAAAAAACATTGATTCCTATTTACACGTACAGTGTGCCTGAAAAATTGGGATAAATGTTTATCTTACTTAAAAATATGCATAGTAGAAAATAGGTCACAGAATCATCATTGCACATCTCCACAACATAAACAAGACAAACACATTGCTAGACTTCCCACTATTGCACATAGGCTGTGGCGAATGTGACCTTAACTTTTATGCATCTTGTAATCTGAATTTGATATCAAGCCACATTTAAATCACACCTTTATAAAAAGGTTGTTGTATGGCTTAGGATATTTTTATGTGTGTCTTAGTTTTTAAAAGAAAACATGTTAGGTTTTTGCTTTGTACTTCAAACTACCTTTTAGAAGGTTCATTTGATTTCATCTGCTCTGAACTTGAACAGCTTCTAGGTTTCCTTGTCCTACTACAATGCGTATTGTGTTTGTGTTTAACAAGTGGTGATAATATGTATGCTCAGCCGTCCATCTTCCATGATTCCACAGAGATCTAACTAAAAGTAAGCCCAAGCCTGACAGTTACAAGCCTCTACGTTCAGTCTGTCTTATAACACCAAAGCAGAGGTTTCTCACGGAGGTTGTCTCAGGCATGTTCTGCGTCGTAATGTTTCTGAATGTTGTGTTTGTATTATAGGTTGAAGCATGGCCAGAGGTTTAAATGAAGACAACCAAAAGTCCTGCCATTTGTTCTCCGATTGGATGGATGTTGAAACTCAGTTTCTCAATAAAGTTTTTCCTGTAGAGAAATCTTGGTCATCTTTGTATCCGATTTGAAATTTTATGTTCTGATGGGTTTGGTAGGTATAGAAATCATGTTTGCTAATTGAGTGTCTGTTTGTCAACCTTGTGAAATATTTTATTATACTTTTTTTTCTCTAGGTCTTTTCTGATTTTCAGCACACACAATCATACGTTCCTTGAGTAGCAACAACTATTCCTGTCATTGAAATCATTAAACAATTGAAAAGATTCGATAGGCCCACACGATACAATTTTAAATAAAGCCAGAAATGTAGCAGCTTCTTTCCTTATGCATATGGGAAATGAAAAATTTTAAGCACTTCAGCATATAAGTGTGGGGTTTCCCTGTTTTGAAATATACTTTATCAGAATGTGAAGTTCTCTGCTGTTTCTACTTTGGAAGGAAAAATTCTTGAATATTGTGGACTTTCATTAATCACTCGTGGTACATCCCTTTAGATGATCTTTCCACACTATTGATCTGCGGATCTTTCTGCACTGTTGATATGTTAATTTGGTGGATTGTGTGGTACATTCCTGTGTGTAAAGCAACCTTGTATTTTTCTGAGAAGAAGATCGTGAAACTGTATTATCCCTTTGGGGTAATCTCTGTATTAAAAGCATGTTTCATGGTTTTTTTTTTTTTTTTTTTTTTTTGTATGTGCTCATGAGTGACATTAGCTTCTACAGGTATCTACTCTCCTTGATGGACTTTCTTCCCAATTTTATGTTAGTAGAATGAATTGGGACACGAACTTCTTTTTTCTATACTTTAGAAGTTATGTCCCTGAAAGGCCTCAGTAAGGTAGGAATTGCTTTCCCCTGTTCAGCTGTAGTGAGACCATTTATTCATTTTACTACTGGACCCTACTTGAAGAACAGAGACAGAAGGGGCTTCTGCAGGCTTACTCCATCCCTTCAAAATCAGTGCAACACCTCTCCTGCAAGGCCATGCCTCAATCCTAACTCAGGTAGCTGGATCATAATAACACTTATAGCCTTATACCTCTCTTATCGATGCATTTCAAGAGTAGTAACTCTGAGGCTCTGCTGTCTCCTTACAACTTACAAAGGATAACTCTGAGGCAGGTGTTGTTGAGTAGTGCATAAAGCTGGTCTCTGCAAAGCTGACATCCCATGTGGGAGTCAGATCAGCTCCCAACTGTTCTACTTCCTAGTCAGCTCACTGCTAATGGCCTGGGAAAAACGGTGAAAGATGGCCCAAGTACTTGGGTCCCTGCCACACATGTGGGAGACTCGGATGACTTTGTCCTCACACAGTGCTGGCTGTGGTTTGCAACTGGGGAATGAACCAGCAGGTGGACGACCTCACCTCCCCCCGCCCCTCCCTCCCTCCCTCCCTCACTGTCTCCCTCTGTTTAGTTAGGATTTCAATAAATAAATAAATTTTCAAAATTGATAATTTTGCATGCAAGGCAAAATTCTTAGAATTCGTCCTGGGTAGAGGACGGGGTGATGTTATAAACAATATTGATTTTCCTAATATATGTTTAAAAGAATTCTTTTCCAAAAGAACCAAACATAAGAGGTGAGACTATATGCAGCATTCCTCATTTTAGAATAAGCATATATATGCATATATATATATTATATATGTGTGTGTATATGATGTGCCAAGGACATACATCAGAAGGTAATATTAGGACCTAGTTAGGGAGGAGGAAATGAAACTCAGGAACCTTCAAGACTGACAGTAAATAATATGCTGTCAGCCAGCCTTGGCCATGAAACAGTCACGAGTTTCCATCTTGAACCTGACTCACACTGATCTGGCAGTTAGTGGAAATGTATTTAACATCATTTGGGTCAGATTACTCATTTTTCTAAGATTTTTTCATTTATTTAAAGGCAGAGTTAGAGAGAGAGAGAGAGCTCTTCGATCTGCTGGTTCACTCCCCAAATGGCCCCAATGGCCAGAGCTGAGCTGATCGAAGCCAGGAGTAAAATCTTCCGGGTCACTCACGGGGGTGCAGTGGCCCAAGGACTTGGGCCATCTTCCAGTGCTTTCCCAGCCTGTAGCAGAGAGCTGGATTGGAATAGGAGCAGCTGGGACTCAAACAGGCACCTATATGGAATGCTGGCGCTGCAGGCCAGGGCTTTAACCAGCTGCACCACAGTGCCAGCCCCAAGATTACCCATTTTAAAGGTGATAATTACACCATGTGCAGTTCATGATGCCATTGGAAAACAAATGGGATATTTTAAGCAATAGATGTTCAATCTTAATTGAATTTGCACTCACCATTATTATATAAACTTTTAATTTTAAAATATTTCAAAACTACATGTCAAGAAAGTGATACTATTTTGGAATTTCAAGGAAGTGTATCAGGTTATCTTTTAAAATGAAATTGAAATCAGGTTCATATCAGTATGTGAATTAAATAGAAATGTAACTGGTTTCAGATATGTTAATTGATACTAAGTTGGTTTGTAAATAACTAAGGTTGGACAAGGCCAACCAGATGTCCCAGTCAGTGCTGAAACCTGAACAGAAGGCTGCATGTGATGCCTGGGAACATTCGTGATGTTCTGGTCATGTAGGACCACACAATACCAGAGTTTATCAGTGAGGTAGGCAAAAGTCTCTAGTAATCACTGCAGTGCCCCAGACAAAAACAGGACTTGGTACTAGTGCAGTGTTAAGTTGGCTTGCTAACTTGAATAGCTTCTGTGGTTAGGAAGACGAGGAGCCCAAGTGGATCCAGCAGTTTATGAATTGAAGACTCAGCAAAAGCAACATCATCATAGTGTCAGCTGTGTCTCCATTCCCACAGTTTGGCACTGAGAGAGGCACAGTGATAGCACAGAAAGTGGGCTGAGGAATGGCGTTGTGTCTTCCTCCAGCAGCATAGACTGGCAGGTGGAAAAGGTGCCTTGCGACAGCACTGCACCGTGCTGTCTGTCTCTCCTTTCTCCAAGAGGAATCACATGGTGTTCAACCAATTCTCAGGGAAGAATGCGGTCCAAATTTGCCAGCCTATCCTGTGTGGGTTCCTGGGCTCTATGGCAGGATTGCTCCCCTGTGGTGTGTGGCAGAAAAAAAAATCATGAATAAAGTGCCTATGAACATGACATCCACAATCATGACTCAAATCAAGGTGATGTTTTCTGTTAGAGTTAGGAACCTGTTAACATAGACATGCTTTGAGACTTTCACGCTATGGGAAATGTCTAGGGTGCTGGATATGGAGAGAGCACTAACATGTGGTGCTTGCTTTGAGGGATATCCCACCCTGGTGCTGGGAGGCAGAGACACATAGATGAGAAATTTCATTCCATGGAGAGATACGGGGCAAGGGCACAGACACAGCATCCTCAACAACAGCTAGACCAACAGTGAATGGAATTTCCAAGAAATAGCAGAGAAAGAAGAAGAGACTTGTAAGAGTGAAAAAGTCAAATTGGTCATCTCATTTCCTTGTCAACAGAATTATATACTTGAATCTACTGATTTAATACTGATCCTACTGAGAGAAGTCTCAGTAACTATTTTAATTATTTTAATATTATTTTAATCTGAGCAACACTTGAAAGAATCAAAATGGCCCAATGCATTAAAATGTCTGTTACCTTCATTTGTCACACGTGACGTAATAAACACTTCTGATCCAGATCCCTGCTAATGACCTGGGAACCACAGAGGAAGATGTACTGGGTGCTTGGGTCCCTGATAACCCTTGTGAGATGCAGATGAAGCTCCTGGCTCCTGACTCCGGGCTTCAGCCTTGCCACGTTGGGCCCATGTGGCCACTGAGGCGTGAAACAGCAGATTGAAGATCTCTCTATTTCTCCGAGTTCAGTGAAGGGTCAGGCAGAACTGGCCGGTGAGGGACTTGCCCTTCATCTGTACAGCCCAGCTTCTCACCTCTGCCCAGGACAGTGCAAAATAGGCACCAGGAGGATGGACAGAAGCTGGGCAGTCAAGCAGAGCTTTTTGTTCCACGCCAATTGCCCGAGTTTGTGAGACTGTGACATTAATACCTCCAAGAAAGGGTCCTTCACTGCTCTTTTCCCCGCTGCACCAGCAGAGAGCTGGATCTGAAGTGTAGCCACAGGGACTCAAACTGGCACCCGTGTGGATCCTGGTACTGCAGGCAGAGGCTTAACCTACTATGCCACAGCCCCAGCCCCTATAGGAGATCGTTAGTTTTATGATTGAATAATGTTCCTTTGTGCATACGGACCTTATTTCCTTTATCCCGTCAGCTGTTTATGGGCATCACGGCTGATTACATATCTTAGCTCCTGTGAATCAGACTGTAGCAAAGCTGTGAGGAAAGCTGGGTTTTGCTCTGGTACTGTGGAACTCAGCCTCCCTGGTATGCCATGTGGGCGTCCTGACTGGTGGTGTGACAGGCCCCATACCCACCCCGCTGCTGATATGCATTAAGAGGAGATTTTGGTGGTTTATGACACTTTCTTGCATACCATATCCCTGGAGCCTGCTCACACAATTTTACAGTAACGGTTCTGGGAATCTAAATACTGAACAGGGAAACCGAATGTTAGGAATCCCCTCTTTGTTGGACATCTCTGTATTCTGGGTGGAGTACACGGTGACAATGTGTCACCAGTTCTTCTACGCACTTAAGTGTGGACACTTTCTCATTTCTCTAGTAAATCTCTGTGTATCAGCCACTTTCTTGATTTCTTAATTGTCTGTTCATGTTTCCTGTGTCATCATGACCCAGATTCCATAAACCTTACATATGCAGAAATAAATTCGTCCGCCTAGGTTTCCAATTTGTGAGCATATACTCCTTTGTATTCTGTGATATTATTTGTAACTCTAGCTTGTAATTCGTGGTTTCAAGGATAAAATGATTGATATTCTAGGAAAGGATACACTATTTTGTATATCCCAGTATTACCTGAATATGAATGTCACAAATACAAATACAGCCCAGTCACAGAAATTTCAGTAGTTTTCATTAAAATTAACTTTTGAAAACAATTTACTTTTCTAAGTGTCTTACTCTCTCTTCGTCTCCGTTACTCTCTCCCTCCATTCCTTCCTCGTTTTCCCATACTTGCAGACACAGTATATATCTCATGGGAGCTTGGTGTCACTAACAATTTGGATGTCAGGCAACCCCATGTGACCACATAATTTATTATAGAAGCAGAAATGCTTTCAAATATTGAAAAATGTCATTCATAGGTTATGGGGGGGAAAAGCCTCTATAATCCAAAAGTTGTACTTTGGAAATTTATATTTATTAAATAAAAGTTAAAAAAAGAAATAATTTGATATTTGGATCAAAATTTAGACAAATATTTTCAGTAATTTCTATATAATTATATATACATACGATTGTTTAAAACAAAAATGTCTTATTGTCCCTTTAAAGAAAGGTGTTTCACAACATGTGGCATTCAGACCCCCAGATTAAATCTTTGGTATAAACATAAAATGTGAAATAATTGTACAACAAGATACTTTAATTGTGTCATAGAAAAATATAATTAGAACACTGAAGTACTTTGCAAACATTTGTGGGAGCACAGCAAGAACTGTTGTCAGAATTTCCATGAATAAACACCACAACTAACCTGTAAAATTTCTGAAGGTTTCGGAGAACCTTGTCCCTCTACATAAAATTCCATGAACATCAACATCACTGTATCTCATTCAGAAGCACCTCCCACCACCCCCACCCCGACCCAGACCCAGGTGCCTGTTTCACCCTTCTACCCCTCCTAATATATGCAATTCAGGAATAGCTACTCTGATGAGGATTAGCATCCTTACATCACAAAAGGTAATTCTGCAACAAAGGCCCTTACTCAGACTACATCATGCTAAGAGAAAGTAGACTGGTCATAAACAGCAACTCTTTCTCCCTCTTATGTTTAAAATGTGCCCTGTTCCAAAAGAACAGAAAATCTATGATTCAAATAAAAGATGAAGCTAGATGTAGGGTATCTCATATTGCAGAAAAATATGTCAGAAGTGCCAAGGATGTGGATGAGGATGCAATAATACTGTCTAGGTAAGGAAAAGGAAAGGAAGCAGGGGAACCTAGGAAGGCCAACACTAACTACTCTGTCATCTGTCAGCCTAGGGCACAAAATAGTCATGGGTTTCCATCTTGGCTCTGACTCACTGATTTTGCAGTCAGTGAGAAAGGTACTTACATCATCTGTGTCTGACTCCCCATATTCAAAGTGTAATTCGCACTTTATAAAGTGCATGGTGTCTATGGAGAATAAAGGGGGGGGGGGCAAGTGTGGGGAGCAACTCGGACTAGACTGTTACTCGAATTAAGACTTATTCTATACATCTGCTCTCCCACAATATGGCGCTGGGAGAGGAGGCAACAGCTTCTACCCAGCTGCCTCCAGTTCAACCAATAAACTGTAGGACCTGCTCCTGATTGGAGGAGAGCAGCGTACTCGGCGTGTGGGTAGCAGAGTTGGGATTGGTGGAAGAGGACTATAAAGGAGGAGAGAGACAACGTGCACCAGGAACATCTATCCGAAGGAACACCTGATCAGCCCCCGAGAGAGCAGGCCGGCGGTGTGCCGTTCCCCCGCGGAAGTGGGGAAAAGTGGCAGGGGGAACCGCCCTTCCACGGAGGTGGAAGGGTCGGTAGCCAACCCGGGAAGGACCAGCAGCAAACCGGGGAGGGCCGAGCAGACAAAAGAACAACGCAGGGTCCTGTGTTGTTCCTCCACGAAGAGGGGGAGCGACATAATGGTGCCGTGACACGGATATGAAGCCTAGGCAGGGTTTAGTGTCGTTCCTCCACGAAGAGGGGGAGTGACAGCAAGCACTGTGGCACAGCGGGTTTAACGCCTGGGCCTGAAGCGCTGGCATCCCATATGGATGCCTGTTTGAGATCCGGCTGCTCCACTTCCAATCCAGCTCTCCGCTATGGCCTGGGAAAGCAGTAGCAGATGGCCCGGGTCCTTGGGCCCCTGCACCTGCATGGGAGACCCAGAAGCTCCTGGCTCCGGGCTCCTGGCTTTGGATCCGCGCAGCTTCGGACATTGCGGCCAATTGGGGATTGAATCATCAAATGGAAGACCTCTCTCTCTGTCTCTGTCTCTGCCTGTCTCTCTGTCTCTCTCTCTGTAACTCTTTCAAATAAATAAATAAATATTTTTTATTTTTTTTAACTTTTATTTAATGAATTTAATTTCCAAAGTACAGCTTATGGATTACAATGGCATCCCCCCCATAACGTCCCTCCAACCCACAAGCCTCCCCTTATCCACTCCCTCTCCCCTTCCATTCACATCAAGATTCATTTTCGAATCTCTTTATATACAGAAGATCAGTTTAGCATACATTAAATAAACATTTCAACAGTTTGCTCCCACACAGAAACATAAAGTGAAAAATACTGTTTGAGTACTAGTTATAGCATTAAATCTCAATGTACAGCACACTAAGGACAAAGATCCTACATGAGGAGTAAGTGCACAGTGACTCCTGTTGTTGACTTAACAAATTGACACTCTTGTTTATGGCATCAGTAATCACCCTAGGCTCTTGTCATGAGCTGCCAAGGCTATGGAAGCCCCCTGAGTTCACCGACTCTGATCATATTTAGACAAGGCCATGGTCAAAGTGGAAGTTCTCTCCTCCCTTCAGAGAAAGGTACCTCCTTCTTTGATGACCCGTTCTTTCCACTGGGATCTCACTCGTGGAGATCTTTCATTTAGGTTTTTTTTTTCCCCCAGAGTGTCTTGGCTTTCCATGCCTGAAATACTCTCATGGGCTTTTCATCCGGATCTGCATGCCTTAAGGGCTGATTATGAGGCCAGAGTGCTGTTTAGGACATTTGCCATTCTATGGGTCTGCTGTGTATCTCACTTCCCATATTGGATCATTCTCTCCCTTTTTGATTCTATCAGCTAGCATTTGCAGACACTATTCTTGTTTATGTGATCCCTTTGGTTCTTAGTCCTATCATTACGATCAATTGTGAACAGAAATTGATCACTTTGACTAGTGAGATGGCATTGGTACATGCCACCTCGATGGGATTGAATTGGAATCCCCTGGTCTGTTTCTAACTCTACCGTTTGAGGTAAGTCAGCTTGAGCATGTCCCGAATTGCACATCTCTTCCCTCTCTTATTCCCACTCTTATATTTAACAGCGATCACTTTTCAGTTAAGTTTCAGCACTTAAGAAGAATTGTGTATTGATTACTGTATTCAACCAAAAGTATTAAGTAGAACAAACAAAAAAAATACTAAGAGGGATAACATATTAAGTTGCTCATCAACAGTCAGGGTGAGGGCTGATCAAGTCACCGTTTCTCATAGTGTTCATTTCACTTTAACAGGTTTCCTTTTAGGTGCTCAGTTAGTTGTCACCTATCAAGGAGAACAAGTGGTATTTGTCCCTTTGGGATTGGCTTATTTCACTCAACATAATGTTTTCCAAATTCCTAACAGGGATCACTTTTCAGTTAAAATTTAAACACCTAAGAATAATTGTGTGTTAATTACAGAGTTCAACCAATGGTACTAGAACAAAAAAAAATACTAAAATGGATAAAGTATTACATTGTACATCAACCATCAGGACAAGAGCTGATCAAGTCACTGTTTCTCATAGTGTCCATTTCACTTCAACAAGTTTCCCCTTTGGTGCTCAGTTAGTTGTCGCCAATCAGGGAGAACATATGATATTTGTCCCTTTGGGACTGGCTTAATTCACTCAGCTTGATGTTTTCCAAATTCCCCATCTTGTTGCAAATGACTGGGTTTCGTTGTTTTTGACTACTGTATAGTATTCTATAGAGTACATGTCCCATAATTTCTTTATCCAGTCTACTGTTGATGGGCATTTGGGTTGGTTCCAGGTCTTAGCTATTGTGAATTGAGCTGGAATAAACATTAATGTGCAGACAGCTTTTTTTGTTTGCCAATTTAATTTCCTTTGGGTAAATTCCAAGGAGTGGGATGGCTGGGTTGAATGGTAGGTTTATATCCAGGTTTCTGAGGAATCTCCAGACTGACTTCCATAGTGGCTTGACCAGTTTGCATTCCCACCAACAGTGGGTTAGTGTCCCTTTTCCCCACATCCTCCCCAGCATCTGTTGTTGGTAGATTTCTGAATGTGAACCATTCTAACTGGGGTGAGGTGGAACCTCATTGTGGTTTTCATTTGCATTTCCCTGATTCCTAGTGATCTTGAACATTCTTTCATGTGTCTGTTGGCCATTTGGATTTCCTCTTTTGAAAAATGTCTATTGAGGTCCTTGGCCCATCTCTTAAGTTGGTTGTTTGTTTTGATGTTGTGGAGTTTCTTGATTTCTTTGTAGATTCTGGTTATCAGCCCTTTATCAGTTGCATAGTTTGCAAATATATTTTCCCATTCTGTCGGTTGTCTCTTCACTTTCCTGACTGTTTCTTTTGCAGTACAGAAACTTCTCAATTTGATGCAATCCCAAATGTTAATTTTGGCTTTGACTGCCTGTGCTTCTGGGGTGTTTTCCAAGAAGTCATTGCCGGTACCTATATCTTGCAGGGTTTTTCCAATGCTCTCTAATAATTTGATGGTGTCAGGTCGTAGATTTAAGTCTTTAATCCATGTTGAGTGGATTTTTGTGTAAGGTGAAAGGTAGGGGTCTTGCTTCATGACTCTGCACGTGGAAATCCAATTTTCCCAGCGCCATTTATTGAATAGATTGTCCTTACTCCAAGAATTGGTTTTGGGTCCTTGATCAAATATGAGTTGGCTATAGATGTTTGGATTGATTTCTGGCGTTTCAATTCTGTTCCGTTGGTCTATCCATCTGTTTCTGTACCAGTACCATGCTGTTTTGATTACAACTGCCCTGTAGTATGTCCTGAAATCTGGTATTGTGATGCCTCCAGCTTTGTTTTTGTTGTACAAGATTGCTTTAGCTATTCGAGGTCTCCTGTGTCTCCATATAAATTTCAGCACCATTTTTTCCAGATCTGAGAAGAAGCTCTTCGGTATCTTGATTGGTATTGCATTGAATCTATAAATTGCTTTTGGGAGAATGGACATTTTGATGATATTGACTCTTCCAATCCATGAGCATGGAAGATTTTTCCATTTCTTGGTATCCTCTTCTATTTCTTTCTTTAAGATTTTGTAATTTTCATCATAGAGATCTTTAACGTCCTTGGTTAAGTTTATTCCAAGGTATTTGATTGTTTTTGTAGCTATTGTGAATGGGATTGATCTTAGAAGTTCTTCCTCAGCCATGGCATTGTCTGTGTATACAAAGGCTGTTGATTTTTGTGCATTGATTTTATACCCTGCTACTTTGCCAAACTCTTCTATGAGTCCCAATAGTCTCTTAGTAGAGTTCTTTGGGTCCCCTAAATAAAGAATCATATCATCTGCAAAGAGGGATAGTTCGAGTTCTTCCTTCCCAAATTGTATCCCTTTAATTTCTTTTTCTTGCCTAATAGCTCTGGCTAGATCCTCCAGAACTATATTGAATAGCAGTGGTGAGAGTGGACATCCCTGTCTGGTCCCAGATCTCAGTGGAAATGCTTCCAACTTTTCCCCATTCAATAGGATGTTGGCTGTGGGTTTTTCATAGATTGCTTTGATTGTATTGAGGAATGTTCCTTCCAAACCCAGTTTGCTTAGAGTTTTCATCATGAACGGGTGTTGTATTTTATCAAATGCTTTCTCGGCATCTATTGAGATAATCATATGGTTTTTCTTCTGCAGTCTGTTAATGTGGTGTATCACATTGATTGTCTTGCGCACATTAAACCATCCCTGCATACCAGGGATAAATCCCACTTGGTCTGGGTGGATGATCTTTCTGATGTGTTGTTGCATTCTATTGGCGAGAATTTTATTGAGGATTTTTGCATCTATGTTCATCAGGGATATTGGTCTGTAATTCTCTTTCAGTGCTGCATCTTTTTCCGGCTTAGGAATTAAGGTGATGCTGGCTTCATAGAAAGAATTTGGGAGGATTCCCTCTTCTTCAATTGTTATGAATAGTTTGAGAAGAATTGGAGTTAGTTCTTCTTTAAATGTCTGGTAGAATTCAGCAGTGAATCCATCTGGTCCTGGGCTTTTCTTTGTTGGGAGGGCCTTTATTACTGTTTCAATTTCTGTCTCAGTTATGGGTCTGTTTAGGTTTTCGATGTCTTCCTGGTTCAATTTAGGTAGGTTGCATGTGTCCAGGAATCTCTCCATTTCTGATAGGTTTCCCTGTTTGCTGGCATACAAGTCCTTGTAGTAATTTCTGATGATTCTTTTTATTTCTGTGGTGTCTGTTGTTACGTTTCCTTTTTCATCTCTGATTTTATTGATTTGGGTCTTTTCTCTTCTTTTTTTAGTTAGTTGGGCCAATGGGGTGTCAATTTTGTTTATTTTTTCAAAAAACCAGCTCCTCGTTTGGCTGATTTTTTGTAATGGTTTTTTTTTTTTGGATTCAATCCTGTTGATTTCTTCTCTGATTTTAATTATTTCTCTTCTCCTTCTAGATTTGGGTCTGGTTTGCCGTAGGTTTTCTAGATCCTTGAGGTGAATTGAAAGTTCATCTATTTGGTGCCTTTCCAATTTCTTGATGTAGGCACCTATTGATATAAACTTTCCTCTTAACACTGCTTTTGCTGCGTCCCATAAGTTTTGGTATGTTGTTCTGTTATCCTCATTTACTTCCAGAAAAGTTTTGATTTCTCTTTTAATTTCTTCTATGACCCATTGTTCATTCAGGAGCATGTTGTTCAATCTCCCTGTGTTTGCGTATGCTCTAGGGATTCCTGAGTTGCTAATTTCCAACTTCATTCCTTTATGGTCTGAGAAGCTGCATGGTATGATTCTAATTCTTTTGAATTTGCTGAGACTTGCTTTATGGTCTAGTATGTGGTCAATCCTAGAGAAGGTTCCATGTACTGCTGAGAAACATGTAAAATCTTTAGATGTAGGATTGAAAGTTCTGTATATATCTGTTAGAACCATTTGGGCTATAGTGTCGTTTAAATCTGCTGTATCCTTGTTGATCTTCTGTCCTGTTGATCTGTCTATTTCTGAGAGTGGAGTATTGAAGTCCCCCAGTACTATTGTATTGGGGTCTAAGTCTCCCTTTAAGTCCCTTAACAAATCTTTTAGATGAACCGGTGCCCTGTAGTTAGGTGCATATACATTGATAATTGTTATATCTTCCTGTTGAATTGATCCCTTATCATTATATAGTGTCCCTCTTTGTCTCTCTTAACAGTTTTTGTGGTAAAGTTTATGTTGTCCGATATTAAGATGGCTACATCCGCTCTTTTTTCATTTCTGTTGGCATGGTATATCTTTTTCCAGCCTTTCACTTTCAGTCTGTATGGATCTTTGTTGGAAAGATGTGTTTCTTGTAAGCAGCAAATAGATGGGTTTTGTTCCTTAACCCAATCAGCCAATTGGTGTCTTTTAACTGGACAGTTCAGGCCATTCACGTTCAATGTGACTAATGATAAGTGGTAACTTTGCCCTGCCATTTGCCAAAGATAAGTTCTAATATATGCTTTGAATTCCCTGTGATCTTTTGTTGTGAGGTTTCCTTCCTTTACCTTCTTTCATATGATGACCGTGTTTCTGTGTTTCTGTGTGTAACACATCTTAAGCATCTTTAGCAGGGCTGGACGAGTGGCGACAAATTCTTTCAATTTCTGTTTGCTATGAAAAGTCTTTATTTCACCTTCATTCACAAATGATAGCTTTGCAGGATATAATATTCTGGGCTGGCAGTTTTTCTCTCTTAGTACCTGGGCTATATCTCGCCATTCCCTCCTAGCTTGTAGGGTTTCTGATGAGAAGTCAGCTGTGAGTCTGATTGGAGATCCTCTGAGAGTAATCTGACGTTTCTTTCTTGCACATTTTAGGATCTTTTCTTTATGTTTCACTGTGGTGAGTTTAATTACAACGTGTCGTGGTGAGGATCTCTTTTGGTCACGTTTATTAGGAGTTCTATGAGCTTCCTGTACTAGGATGTCTCTGTCCTTCTCCAAACCTGGGAAATTTCCTGCTAATATCTCACTAAAAAGGCCTTCTAATCCTTTCTCTCTCTCCATGCCTTCAGGAACTCCTAGAACCCGAATGTTGGGTTTTTTAATAGTATCCTGAAGATTCCCGACAATATTTTTTAGATTTCTAATTTCCTCTTCTTTTCTTTGGTTTGATTGTATATTTTCCTGTGCTCTGTCTTCTAAGTCTGATATTCTCTCTTCTGCTTCACCCATTCTGTTTTTAAGGCTCTCTAATGTGTTTGTCATTTGATCTATTGAATTCTTTACTTCATTATGATTTCTCATCACTATCACAGTTTCATTTTCTACTAGTTGTTTCATTTCATTTTGATTCCTCCTTAATATTTCATTTTCACGAGAGAGATTTTCTGTCTTGTCCATTAAGGATTTCTGTAGTTCAAGAATTTGTTTTTGAGAACTTCTTAATGTTCTTATCAATTTTTTGAGATCTGCTTCTTGCATTTCTTCTATCTCATCATCTTCATAATCTTGAATTGGGGTGTCTATTTCATTTGGGGGAGTCATAGTGTCTTCCTTGTTCTTGTTACCTCGACTTTTGCGTTTGTTTGTCATATTGGAGATATTCTTTGTTTTTTTCTCATTATACTGTGACTCTAGATTAAGAGGACTGTCTGCTTTTGATGGATCCTTAGAGGCTGTGATGGGTGTGGCCAGAGAGCTCTGGTTCTACAGGGTTAAGGGTGTGCCAAAGGTGATTCACCCTGATTGTTCTCTTGCTCGCTCTCACTGTCTTTTTTTTTTTTTTTGACTCAGTTGGGAAGTAATTCCACACAGCTGAGGGGAATTGAGAGTAGTTGATGTATGAAATCTGGCCCCTGTGGGTATTCATTTGCTTACCAGAGTCAGGTTTTTCCGCTTGGCTAATGAGAGACACCCGCTTTACTTACGTAAAATGGCGCGCACCACTTTACTTACGTAAAATGGCGCCTGCCCTTTGTCTTGCTCGGCTTTGTAAGGTGAGTGGAGAGAGAGGCGAAATGTCCGTGCAGGTTCCCCTTATTTATTTGATTTTTTCTCTCCTCCAGCCAGCCTGGTGAATTTTCCCCAGTGGGGTTTCAGGCCTCGTTCTCTGCAGGCTTTTTCTGCCTTTCCATGCCAATGTCTCGGGTTACCGAGAGGTTTTTAACTCACCTCCCCTTCCAGCGCTGGCGTGCAGACTCTGAGGCTCCAGCGGGTCTGGCGGGTCCGGCGGGTCCAGCAGAAAATGATGGTTTTCTAATTCTAAATTTCCTTCTACTTTCTTGAAGCGGCATTCATCCCCACACCTGAGCTTTCTCTTACCAACTGTGGGTACACTACAGTGTCTCCCTACAAGGCAAGATATATGCTTAATTCTGTACCTTCAATGATCGGTTTTCAGAGTAAATGGTTGGAGAATTAGAAATCTCCAATTAAGAAAAATTAGTCTCACTTTTTTCCCTCTCTTCCTGAATATCATTTTGAACTCATGGATTTTTATTCATTCAATAATGTACGGCCAACTAAGTAATTTTTTAAAGTTCACACTGTCTCAACTTTGGCCCATAAAAGCCCTTTCAAGCTGCTATGTCTTTTTGCATTTTCCACTAATTCTTAGCACTTCTTTATTTTCTAGGACTATTGAATGCCCTAGACTCTCCTTATTCTTTCACTATTTCTGCCATGAAAATGCGCTGTTCTCCAAAGGACTCTAATTTCTTTGAGTAGAGCATGGTATTTGGAATCACGCCTGAGAACATCATGACTTATTTTTCAGTTGAAATTTTTATTGAGATAATTGTATACTTGCATGCTGTTGAAGGAAATAATACAGAGAAATTCCTTTACCCAGTTTCCTTCAATGGCAACATTGTGCAAAATTATAGTATGACAACTAAGATATTTTTGTTGATACTATCCACTAATCTTATTCAGAAATCCTCAGTTTCATGCATACTCATCCGTCCGTGTGTGTGTGTGTGTATGTGCGTGTGTGTGTATGTTGTGTTAAGTTCTGTGTTATTATAGTAGTTCATATGTATAGGTTCATGTCCAATCATCATAATCACTAATAACTGGCACCACAAATCTGTCCAAAGTTTCTAATATTTTGTCATTTACAAAACTTTATATAAGCATCACCAAACAGTAGATAATCACTTGGGATTGGCATTTCCACTCACTCAGCATAATACTCTGGTTATCATCCAAGTTGTTCAGTATATCAATAATTTATCTTTGGGGCCGACGCTGTGGTGTAGTGGGTAAAGTCACCACCTGCAGTGCTGGCATCCCATTTGGGCGCCAGTTCGAGTCCCGGCTGCTCCACTTCCAACCCAGCTCTCTGCTATGGCCTGGGAAAGCAGTGCAAGATGGCACAAGTCCTTGAGCCCCTGCACCCGCGTGGGAGACCTGGGGGAAGCTCCTGGCTCCTGGCTTTGGATTGGCGCAGCTCCGGCCGTTGCAGCCAATTGGGGAGTGAACCAGCGGATGGAAGACTGACTCTCTCTCTCTCTCTCTCTCTCTGTCCCTCCCTCCCTCCCTCCCTCTCCTCTTTTCTCTAACTTTGACTTTCAAAATAAATAAAATAAATAATTTATCCTTTCTCTTGTTGGATTGTATTCCATGATGTCTATTACAGTTTGTTTAAAATTTACCTTTTAAAAGAGATCCTCACCACGACACATTGTAATAAATAAATATTTTTTAAAAAAGATAGATAATAAAGGGAATAACACAAGAAATGGGTGCTGTATTGTCATTGGTTTCATTCGTTACATAATGTAATCATTTCAGTGTTAAAATATTTTGAATTCACCTTTAAAATTTGAACTCTAGGAAGTGATACTACTTTTGAATTTAAAGTAGAAATATCAAGTTATCTGCTAGGGGCAGATACTTTCACAGAAGAAACATTTAAGTGCAAAGGAGAAATACAGGGAAGGAACATAGAACAAAAATAGTGAACATAATGTCTAAAAATTAGGATGGACACCCACCAGAAATCCTTAACTATCTTTTTCCCAGGGGCCACGAAGACATGCTAACATGCATACTAACAAGGCAGACTGAGAGCCAATCGCCTAGCTGGGTCCAACAGCGCAGCCACGATCCCAGAGCACAGGTCCACACTGTGCTCTACAGTGCAGTGGTGAGTGTGCAGTGGTGAGTGGGGGTCGGACAAATGGGATAGATGGCCGCTAGGTCTCTGGAAATAAGAAGGCCTGTCCTGTTGTAATAGCAGGTTGCAGCTGGGTTCTCATGTACCCACCAGTCTGACTACAGAGGCTGCACGCTGGGCACAGACCTCAGTGGGGTGGAAGGCACATTACAGTGAGCTGGCGCTCTGGATGGTGCACGTGTCAGAGAGGGTGAAGTGCACTGATAACGTGAGGTCACTCTGACTATAAATTGGCTGGTTTCATTATTGTGCCCTGAAGAGCTGGTGCTCCAAGTACACCAGTGTGGGGAGCAGCTCGGACTAGACTAAGTTACTGGAATTAAGACTTATTCTATGCATCTGCTCTCCCACAATATGGCACTGGGAGAGGAGGAAACAGCTTCTACACAGCTGCCTCCAGTTCAACCAATAAACAGCAGGACCTGCTCCTGATTGGAGGAGAGCAGCGTACTCGGTGTGTGGGCAGCCGAGTTGGGATTGGTGGAAGAGGACTATAAAGGAGGAGAGAGACAACATGCACCAGGAACATCTATCTGAAGGAACACCTGTGCATCCCCCGAGAGAGCTGGCCGGCGGTGTGCCGCTCCCCCGCGGAAGTGGGGAAAAGTGGCAGGGGGAACCGCCCCTCCACGGAGGTGGAGGGACGGTAGCCAACCCGGGAAGAACCAGCAGCAAACCCGGGGAGGGCCGAGCAGACAAAAGAACAGCGCAGGGTCCTGTGTCGTTCCTCCACGAAGAGGGGGAGCGACAACCAGTCAGCTTCAACATCCCCTGCCCACACACATGTGCTCCAACACATCCATCTCCGGTATCACTCTAGAGTCGTGGGCCACCTATGAATGGTCCTTGGGGCTCCCTGACTTCACCCAGCACACACACCCACAGCTAAGGTATAATCCTTAGGTGCTTCACTCAGCTCAGCAACACTTAATCACCTGACTCCAAATCAGTCTCTGTGCTAAGGCTAATAACAGTACAACACTGCAACATTCAGAGAGCTATGACCCAGCGTACCCATATTCAGCCAAAGCCCGGCAAGGGACTCAGGGCTTCAAGCTCCAGCCACTCCCATGGACGTGGCCAGAGTTTGGGTATTACCACACTCTCAATACTCAGGCCAGAGGTAGCAGCGCCCAACCCAAACCAGTAAGCACACACAGAGAGTGGCCCCAGACAGCTTTCCCTACTATTACAGGGCTGAAATCACTCTCACCTATCAGCATCTGTGGGTTCTTCTTCCTCCACTCAGCATTAGGGCAACTCTTGAATCTCTGGATCTGGTAAGCACCTTGATAACTCTAAATCTAGCCAACTCTTGGAGCTAGCACTGATCTCGCAACTCTGATCTTGCAACACCAGGGCCTGCTGTGGATACTGTCTGTGAATTGTTGTGCAGGGAGTACCTACAACCTGCTCCAAATCCCCATGAAGCTCATCACACTGCTGTGGGCTAGGTTGGGCCTAAATGTCTATTCTCAACTCTTGCCTTTTACTTAGAAGCATCCTAAGCACAGGCACAAACAGGACATGCAAAGTGACAACATTTATTTACAAAGTGAGGAAAATACACATGCATATGTGGCCTTTATTTAGGGAGAATGACCCAGGAAAGGCAAAGAGAAACAAAGACAAAGACTCTTCCTACTCTGCACACTCTGGGTTCCAGAGGAGAGAAAGAGAGTGCTTTCACTTTCTCTGGCTTTTTATGAGCTTATAAACAGAAGGA
Source organism: Oryctolagus cuniculus (assembly GCF_051225735.1). NCBI lineage: Eukaryota > Metazoa > Chordata > Mammalia > Lagomorpha > Leporidae > Oryctolagus > Oryctolagus cuniculus. Next base: position 36,285,988 of record NC_142888.1, on the reverse strand, counting down.
GGAGGAGGAAGGGGGGAAGCAGGAACGGGAGGGAGGGTCGGGTGGGAAGTATCACTGTGTTCCTAAGTCTGTACATATGAAACTGTAGAACCTAAATAACACTTGAAATTCACAAAAGAAAAAGAAAAGAGATTAAGGGAAGCCTTCCAAGAGGAGTTGAGTTCCAGTAGGGACCTGAGCAGCTTGAGCGATGTCCAGTTAGATAAGAAGATAGAGAAGAGCGTTTCAGATATTTGTATCCATTTTTGTACGGTTGAACACTTTTACACATTTTTTAGTTTCCCTAGGACCCCTTTGCCAATGACCTTCTGCCTCCTAATTAAATATGCACATGTATCCCATAGCTCATTCTCAACTTTAGTTGCACCTTGTCTATACATGTTTTCCAGTCACTCAAACTGATCAAGGCCTTCTCCAGTTGCTGACTGCAGGATACGGTCAACAATTCATAAGCTACCACATTGGAATTTGTTTCCTATCATTGTCTTTAAATATGATTTAAGCAGTTTACTTGCATTCTTTCACCAATAAGCTTTTAATTACCTTGAGTGATAGAACTGGCTCATGCTGCCTTCTTTGAACAACTGCACTGCCTTTATTTGAAAAAAGTGATTTGGCCTGGCGACGACAAAACCTAGAAAACTGCTATAGGCTTTACTTAAATCTTGTCAAGTGTTGGTTTCTTGATTTTAGTGAAAATTTACTTTTTAGAGGCCAGTCCTATGTTGGGCTTTTATAGTTTTCATCATTTATTTTATAAATAACTTCCATATTCAAAATTATAAAATCTCAGTAGCATTTATATACACCAATTATGTACTCAATACAAAAGGAACTAGAATAACAGTTCCATTAATAGTTATAAGAACATAAATATATAGGGATATATATATATATATATATATATATATATCTCTCCAAAGATTTGAATGACTTCCCCAATGAAAATTACATAGCACTAATGAAAGAAAGGAAGAAGATGGAAATAAAAGAAAGACCTCCCTTGTTCATGGGTTGGAAAATTCCTTAAAATGTCCAATGTACTGAAATTGTTTTACAGATTCAATGCAGTAGTAATCAAAATACAAATTACATTTTTCACGGCACTAGAAAAACCAATTCTAAATATTCAAAAGGCAGTAATAAAATCCTCAAAGACTCAAATCAATACTCGACAAAAGTAGCAAACCTGGAGGCCCCAGAATGCAAGATCTCAAATATACAAGACCTCAAGACATTTACAAAGCTATTTCAACCAGAACTGCATGGTACTAGCATAAAAACTGTTCCAAAGACCATTGAAACTGATTAGAAATCATTGAAGTAAACCCATACACTGACAGTCAACTTATCCTTAAGAGCTTCCCAATACAAACATCAGAGAAAGGATGTCTCTTTATAATAAGTTATAGAGGGGCTGGTACTGTGGCACACTGGGTGAACCATCAGCCCACAGTGCCAGCATCCCATGTGGGTGCATGTCCCAGCTGCTCCACTTCTGATCCAGCTCCCTATTAGTATGCCCAGGAGGGGAGCAGAAGATTACAGAAATACTTGGCCCCATGCATCTACTAGACCCAGAACAAGCTCAGGGCACCTGGTTATGGCTTGGCCATTCTGGCTATTTTGGGAGTAAGCCAGTGGACAGATGATCTCTCCTTCTCTCTCTCCCTCCCTCCCTCTCTCTCTCTCTCTCTCTCTCTCTCTGTCTGCTTCTCTCTCTTTCTCTCCCCCCCCCCGCCTTTCAGATAAATTAAACACTAAAAAAAGAAATGGAAGTGTTTACATGATACTGCCCCCCCAGCCCCTGAATATGGGGAAAGGCTTCTTAGGCAAAGGGCATCTGACTGTAGGTAGGTGGAGATGATCACACAGCAGGAGAGATGTGGCTTCCAGCTCATGAACTTCATCTATCTATATGACTTACATCATTCCCCCTTCAGAGATTTCTGACCCTTAACCTTAAGACAATGCTGAAGTATGTGACCTCATCATATCTTCGGTATCTGCTTCCTACTGATCATGGACATAGTCCCTGCCTGTCTTGGGTTCAGAAATCTCTTCCCATCTCATCTAATGAATCCAATTCATGAGCTGGAGAATTTTTAGTCACCCCCAATGTAACGTTCCAGAAACATTCCAGAAGTAGAAATTAGCTGGACATTTTTCTGGGATAGCCTTTTCCGATGAAAGTGTAAAAGACTTGTGGTATGTTGGAGACAGAATTGTCTGGAGGGGTTACAGAGTAGGAGGACATGAACATATTGAAGAAGGGCACAGGGTAACAGATTAATAGAGATTAGGTCTGCCTGGATGGTCTGTCCAAAGTAGTGGAGACTATCTCAAAAAATTTGGGTTAAGGCATTCCTGGTTAGCTGTCGGGTAAGGTGGGAATTGGGATCAAACCAGGTAAAGGCATAGAGTGCTTGTGAAGATGACTCGAGAGGAATCAGGAAGAAGGCATTCTTTAGGTCTAGAACAGAGTCAAATGAAGTTATAGGAGGTGTTTGGGAGAGGAGAGAATATTGATTAGGCACGACAGAGTATGTGGGATGGACAGCGGCATTAATACACCATCAGAGGTCCTGTACTGGATGACAAGAGCCATTCTTTTTCTAGTGTATCCCACACTAGAGGGTTGACTGGGGAAAACTGGGCATCTGGGAAGGAGAGGTGGCAAGAGGAAAGCCTGTAGTATGAAGGATAAACATGTAGGTTTCATCCCCTGTGGGAATGAAGACAGATGTCCCCAAGCAGTGGAGAGAGTCTCTGTCCAGAAGGGTGGGGGTGGGGGTAATTGCGAAGAGTAAGGAAAGAATGTAAGGCAGTAATATCTCTAAAGGAGCAATATAAAAGGGGAGTCCTATTTGGTGTCTCAACGTGGCCTTTTATGTCAACAACAGAGACAAGGAAAAAAGGAAGAATTGGACCATGATAGTCATGTAAAGCAGATATACAGGTCTCAGTATCCATCAAGACAGGAATCTGCTTGCTGGACACTGTCCCTGACACCCCTGGTTCCGTGGGCTCATCTTTGATGGGTGCTACAGGACCCAGGCCTCCTTATACTGTTCAGATTAGCAGAGAGGAGATGTCCTGTGTTGGAGTTGGCAGGACAGAGTGTTGCCCCCGGTGGGCAAGGCATCCTCCCCAGGGCCAAGGTTCCAGTGTCCCCACCGCCTGCAGTTGGGATCTGGTTTAGTGGGAGGCCTTGGGTTAGGGCAGGCCTTGGCTCAGGGCCCAGTATTGACACATGGATAACAGGTTCCCAGAGGGCTGGGGTTTGGTGTGCAGTTAGGGGCTTGCTGGATTACAGAGGGAAACATGTGATACTATAATTTTGTATTTTTTTTCCTTTTGAATTTTATTTCCTCATCCCTACGGTCAATGACATGAAAGGCCACATTCATGAGGTCCTTTTGGAGGGGTTTGTGGGTGGTCATCCAGCTTTTAGAGTTGGCACTGGATTTCAGGGGCTGATGGAGGTATAAATTGGACTTGTAACAACAACAGGCCTGGAAAACCAGGATGCATGTCAGTATATTTTATCATCGCCTCTGACAGGCAAGACATAAAGAGGGCCAGGTTTTCTTCACTTTGCGATGATTTCATGAATTTTATCCAACTGACCTACTTATGACTGTTATTGTCCATAACAGCCGACAGACCAGAGACCATGTCATCTCGAGCCCATATCCATGGGTCTTGGGGTTGGCAGGTGCAATCCAGCTCAGGAGCAGCCCTAGGAACAGCCTGAGCGGCCTCTGGGTGACTGTCTGGGATCTGATGGTGCATCTCATCTGTCAGTTCTTGGGCAGCATGCCAGATGCACTCCCACTCGTCCGGGGTTAACGTGGAGGGTAGGATGAGATAAGGGTCCTACCATGTAAACCTGTAGGACTGGGCCGGGGAAGGAATCTCTTATGATACTTAGAGGGATTCTCTGAGAATGAGCCTAAAGATTCCTCAATTTGATTAAGGTCTCATCGAGAGCAAGGGATATGGACACTGACCAGACCTTCCCCTCCATGCACCTTCCTGGAGGGAAGAGCAGGCATAGGCTGTAAAATTTGGAGAAGATAAGACAGGGGCCATGGCAAGTGGGAGTCATCAGACAAGGAGAGAGGGTGAGGAGGAGATAAGTCAGATGGTGGAGAAGGCCGGATTGGGTGGGGAATGAGGTGTGTGGCAGGCGAGGAGCCTCCCCTCGGTTGACGTGGCGGAGGGTCCTCAGGCGGGTCAGGATGGCAAAGAGGATGTGAAGATGGAGGGGATTGTGGGGCGGGGGCTTCCAGGATGTGTTGTTCTTCTATGGGAAGGTCAGGATAAGCAGAGTGCCTGGGGAAATGGACAGAGGGGGAGGGTCAGGATGGCAAGGAGAGTGCAAGGGAGCCAGGGACAGGAGGAGTAGTTGTGGCTACCATGGAGGGGTGGGGGGCAAGGAGCCAGCAAAGGTGGGGGTAGGGCAGGCAAGGGGCCATGCCCTTGAGGCGGCAGCAGCAGTGACCAGGCTGAGAAGGGAGAGGGCAGGGAAGCAAGGTTTTCCCTCCATCAGGAGAGCTTGTAATTATGAGCAGGAGCTAAATGGAAGGAGCGACCTCAGAGAAGGCCCTTTAGGCCTAAGGCTGGCAGCTTTTTTAATAGAGAGGTCAGGGGGAAGTCAGGAGGAAACTGAGAAATTTTGGAAGCCATGGTGCAGGTAGAATAAGGTTGTGGTTGTGACACTCAGCTTGTTGTTCGATGTTTCCTGAAGAGGAGCTCCCACAAGAGAAGCTTCTCGCAGAGGAGAGGATCCCCATGCTCAGACCAAGCGTCCCCAGTCAAAGACGTGTGGCAGGATTCTGGACACCTTCCAAAGCTGTATCCATTGTTCTTGGAACTAAGGGAGAGCAAAACAGCCAAAGACCATAGACCCTTCGGGGGCAGAGACAACAGCCAGTGTCTGCCCTGGATGCTGTGGGGAGATCAAGGCCAACCTCTCACCAGTCTGTGGGTTGAAAATCAAGTCTGGGGGCGCATGCAGTGGAGAGATCTGGCAAAAGTTTCTGGCTCTGAGTTTCCAGAAAGACAAACTTAAAGCAGGGAATGAGTAGGCAGGTGACCAAAGCGGTACTCAACTCATCTGGGGAGTTTGGAGAGGTGGTATCCAAACCTGCCCGAGTCTTTCCAAGGAGGACACGTGTGGTGAGCCTGGGAAGTTCACTTTCCCTCCACGGAGGAGAGGCACTTGGTAGACGACTGAGAAGAGCAAGAGCTGGGCAGAAATTCAACCACACACCTTGCTCAGGGGTATCCCTGGAGGTGAAGGGGTGCCCTGAGGCCAGATCCTCAAAGGTTACCGCGTGATCATCCCCTCCAGTTTGCTGCAGAAGGGAATGGTGAGTTTGGAGGAGGGGAGAGTCATGGCCCTCTCCCAGAGGGTATCAGAGCTCTAAGCATGCAGCAGGTCGATATTCCCCCTGATCAGGTGGAAGGAGAGATCTTAGCTCCAAGAGCAGGTTGTCCAATGACTGCCTGAAAGGCGTGCGAGGTTGTATGGGAGCACAGTTTGCAAGAGGGCCGATCTCTCGCACCCCTCCCTGTATGGGCACCAAAATATAAGTTTTTAAGATAAAAAAAAAAAAGAGGCACAAACCAGGCAACAAGAGGCAGACCAGGAACTCACAACAAGCACAGGTTTATTCAAGGCTGAGAGAGGGACCACTACCACAGAAGGTAGAGAGCATCCCCTCCCTCACAGGCCGGGGTTTTCATAGACAGGGGTCAGTGGCATGTAAGGTAGGGTCTTACAGGTTCAGGGGCTGTGGGCAGAGTGTCCTGCTTGAGAGGAAGAATACAGGATTGGGGGGAGGCTAACAAGGAACCTTGGGAAAGAATGTATGGGGTTAGGATCTGCTGTCAGCTCGCTCACAGGCAAGGGACAAAAACAGATCTAAGGCATTTGTCCTTACTCCATCAAGTTCAACTCCAGGCTGCAATCTGTTTCTGATGCAGATTCCTTCTAATGAGCCTGGGAAGGCAGAGGATATGGTTCAAGTGATTGCATCCTGCCACCCGTGTTGGAGATCCAGATGATGTTCCTGGCTCCTGGCTTCAGCCTGGCCTAGGCCTGGTTGCTGCAGCCCTTGGGAAATGAAGCAGTGGATATATGATATCGCTTGCTCTCTCTCTCTCTCTCTCTCTCTCCCTCTCTCCCTCTTTCCCTCCCTCCTACTCTCTCTCTCTCTCTCTGCCTTTCCAGTAAATTAATAAAAAACTTTAAAAGATTAAAGACAACCCATTTTTCCTCTATTAAAATCCAAGCACTTTCAGTTGTTCAGGGACCTACTAAATAACTAGTATTATCAGTTAGAAAAGCCATGCTTCTGATGGAGTTTGTGTTGAGAAATAAAGTTTATTTCTTATGTTTTTATTTTAATCCCGTTTTCCATAAATGTTTTTAATCCTGTCATATAAGGCAGTGTGACACCTCTGTCTCATAATTGAAACCTAAATTAGCAACCATACTGATCTCACACTTAAAATGATCTAAATATTCCCTTTTCACTAAAAAATAAATTACTACCCTCCTCATTATCCCCATTTTACACATGACATGACGGAACATAAGAGAATATGATTTTATTTAGGGACACAACACTAGCTATTCATGCAGTTTTCAATGTAGGAATCACGATATTGAAGACAAGTTCTTATTGCCATCTTTGTGCTCTTAAATTTTTTCCTCTATTTTATATTACATTCACCACAGCCATGGAGTACCTTTAAAAAGTTTGTGGAAAACCAGAATTTAAAACTAAATTTAATTTGGTGCCAAAAATTTTGAAATTCAGGGGGCTGGCTTGGAACACCGTCATCCATATTGGAGTGCCTGGTTTTGAATCCTGACTATTTCTGATCCAGTTCTTTGCTAATGCACACTCTGGGAGGCAGCAGGTGAGGGCTCAAGTACTTAGGTCCCTGTATTCTAGGTGGGCGACTCAGATGAAGTTCCAGGCTTTTGCCTTCAGTCTGACCTAACCCTGGCTTTTGCATCCATTTCAGGAGTGAACGAGCACACACAAGATGTCTCTCTCTCTCTGTTCTCTCTGCATTTCAAGTAAATAAATATTGAAAAAGTTTAAATATGTGCACCTATTTGTGGTAGTATTCATTTTCCTTGACATTTTTGAAGATACTTTATTCCTTTTTTTTTTTTCCTTGCACCATAAAGTTCTTTCTAAAAAGCACTCTGAGGTTCTCCTTTACAACAGTATTGGAAAATTGCCGAGATAGTTTTCAAAAAATTCCATAGCGCAATGCATTTGCAAAAGCAGAGTATAAAACCTCCATATGCTCCATGTTCTAACCAAAACTTGGACAGTCTTTTCAAATTTATCCATTGTAAAAGGTGTGCAGTCCTGGCTCCTTTTGAATACACTTTGCGTTTCAATATTTTGGTCATGCATTCATGAGCTATTTGACCGTCCACATTTATTTTGTCCTTTCCATGTCTTGCACGTTTTGCTGCACTGCATTCATCTTTGTTCTTTCAAGGCTTTCATTTTCATTTTCCCTTACTCTTGGTATTTTTCAGATTGCAATACTCTTTTGCTAAGTCTTTGAATACTTGTATTAACTATTTAGGCCTTTCACTTATAAACAACTTTCCCCTATTATTTACCTGATAAATTTAAACGCTATTCTTTGCTCTCAGTCACTGAAAACTCTTTTATTCTAATTTGGAACTGAGAGTATCAGTACTTTTTAATATTGTTTCACTTCTTTTGTGTTTTTACTGATCTTTCTGGAAGATCTGCTCATCCCCCTTTTTGAATCCTTCCTCTTTAGCCCTGGCTTTCTAAAGCATTTGTGTGAGTTTCACAGTTTCTTTTTACTTTGTTATTAACAGTAATGGTACATATTTAGGGCTACAGTGTTACATTTGATTTTATGTATGCAATGTACTGGTCAAAACTGCGTAATGAACATTTCCTGATCCGAGACATTACTTCATGGTTGTAGGCCCGGCAGTTCTTTCTTCTCTCTGTTCGTACAATATAAACTAGGGTACTGTGAAGTACAGTCTCCCCACTGTGCTGTGCAACACTAGGAACTTATTCTGTTTTTCTGATTCTAATTTGGAACCCATTGATCCAAATTCCTTCCAGTCCTGTCTGTCACTCACACCCTATAGTAATCACTATTCAAAGTCCGGTTGACTTTTCGCAATCCAGGTATAAACTTTAAAAAGCTGGGCCGGCGCCCGGCTCACTAGGCTAATTCTCCGCCTTGCAGCGCTGGCACACCGGGTTCTAGTCCTGGTCGGGGCGCCGGATTCTGTCCCGGTTGCCCATCTCCCAGGCCAGCTCTCTGCTGTGGCCAGGGAGTGCAGTGGAGGATGGCCCAAATGCTTGGGCCCTGCACCCCATGGGAGACCAGGAGAAGCACCTGGCTCCTGCCTTCGGATCAGCGCGGTGTGCCGGCCACTGTGCGCTGGCCACGGCGGCCATTGGAGGGTGAACCAACGGCAAAGGAAGACCTTTCTCTCTGTCTCTCTCTCTCACTGTCCACTCTGCCTGTCAAAAAAAAAAAAAAAAAAAAAAAAGAAAGAAAGAAAAAAAAAAACGTTAAAAAGCCGGACTTGACAGAATCTACTGGAGTTGCACAAAAAATGTAGCTTAATTTATTTGTAAAAACCTATTTGATCACGGAGGCACCAAGCCTGATTTTCCCTGTTACATACTGTTTCCCACACTAAAGTGCTAAGATGTATCAGGGTGTTCATTAATGCTTGTGGAAACTCTCCATCATATATTATTTTCACTTTTCCACACACTTTTAGAAATGAACTTGAACAGAAGTCACGGATCCATCCTAATGGCTGCATAAAAAATAGCTTATAGCTCCTTGCTTCATCAAATAACTACAAATACAGGAAACTCTTGTTTCTGAAAGTAAAGTTTGCAAAAAAGGAAAACCACCTTGTTTATTCCAGCACCTCCTTGAAATATATATATGCACTGCTGAATAAAAAGTCAAATGAGGTTTTTCAACCTGCAAAGTATTTGATTAGCTTTTCTTAAAATGCTTACCTTGCTCACAAATAGCCAAACAGCGTATATTCTCACTCCCATTGGAAGCTACACAAGTGGATCTCACAGAAACAGAAGGTAGAGCGCAGGTCACCAGAGGGTGGAGATGGTAGGAGAAAGGGCATAGAGGATGGACAATGAATGCCACAACACAGTTAGAAAGGAAGACTAAGTTCTACTCTTCTGTAGTACTCTACATAGCTCTATAGTTAGCAGTCCTGGAATGGAAAATGTACAGTGCTAAAGGAAAAGGTGCAGAACGTGCACAACCCAAAGTAATAATAAATTCCTGAGGTGATGCTAATGCTAATTACCTGAATGGGATTATTACACATTGTGGACATTTCTAGAAAAAGGAAAAGCACAGCGTATCCATTGGCTATGGACAATCACTACTACACGTCAATTAAAATTTCTAAAACTTACAGTCTTTGTGTATGTCCATGAATCCTAAAATATCACACCACCAATTGTGTCCAATTCTAAGTGAATTGTGCCCCACCTTGATAAAAATGCTTTACACAAGACCTCAGAATAAGTACCAACATTCGGAAGGCCTTTCCGCTTCTGAGATGCTAGTGACCCTGTGGAGGGAGAGCGTTGGGTAATACTGCCAGCTTTGCCCTGCGGACAGGACAGGTGACTGATGCTCAGGAAGCACTGCGTATGATGAGCATAACCACTGCTGCTATCCATCTTGTGACAATAGGCTGTGCCTACATCCTAGGACCTCTATCGGATAGTTCTGAACCTTGCGTGGACCAGACCAGTCGTATTCAGGCAGGTGAGCTACCGGCCTACAGATGTTAATGGAAAAAACGTAACTCAGAAGCCAGAGAAACCCAAGTGTTTGCAAGCATGATGAAAGCAACAAAAGCAAAACGGCCACAGGTGGGGCAGAAAATTACTGGAGAAAGCCGACATAAAAATAGACTAACATTTTATATTTACTTATTAATTTGAAAACCCGAGTTGGAGAGCGAGAGAGCGAGAGAGGGAGAGAGGGAGAGAGGGGGAGAGGGGGACAAAGCGATCGTCCATCCTCTGGGTCGCTCCCCAAGCGGCGGCAGGAGCCAGAAGCCATGCGCGTCATCCGGGTCTCCCACAAACTGGCATCCTGTCACCAGCGGCAGCTGCACTAGCCCCAGCGCTGACATATTTAAAAGCTACTTCTGTCACAGCAGGTCTATTTGAGATGTTTTTTCCCAAAGGAGAACCCAGGGCTCTCCTGGAAGAATCAGACTGTTGGAGGAAACAGTGGGGAGCAATTCCTTGGTAGCTGAGGACTGCTGAGGCTTCCGAGTGTAAGTCCCGCCCACGAGCGTCCTGACTGGCGCAGGGTCACACTGCTGCACACGTCCCCTGCTGCGCACGAGCCTTCGCGTTGGCGTGCTCTGTGCACATCCGCGCCGCGGGCGCCATTTTCCCGCTGTGTTCTGTCTTGCTGCCTGCCTGAGACACAGTGAGTAGGTAGCCGCTGTCTGATCAGTTCACGTGTGAGTGAGTATGAGAAGACGCCAAGCGTCTTCGCGGGATTGGGCGATGAGGTGCGGGGACTGAGAACAAGAAGGACTTCAAGGACGTCGGCCTGCGCACAGATGGCGCTGCCACCATGTTTGTTACATTCCGGCTGGGGCCAGGACAAGGGCGGAAGGTTTGCCTGGAGGGCAGTGGGGCAGGTGAAGACAGGGCAAGGGTTGAGGCTGCTGTTGGAGAGATCTGTGTCCCAGAGGATCCCGGTATGGCTCACAGGGGGCAGATCACAAGTCCTCAGAGGAAACCAGACGTAAGGCTGGGCAGATGTTAAGGGAAGGACATAGAGAGTGGGGACACCGAGGTGGTGACAGCATCTCCAAAATCCGTAAAGCGCAGGCCCAGATGCCCAGGGAGAGGCGTCCCTATCGCCCTCTATCCCAGCTTCTCACTTTGGCCTGGTCGGTGCAGAAACACCACGAGAAGGAGGGATGGAGCTGTGCATCTCAACGAAAACTATTTGGGATCACAAATTGGCCTCGTTAGTGCGGTTGTGACAAATAGGATAGTCACTCGAGTTTTCATGGTGTAGCAGATTTCCCAAGAATGTCTCCATACGGGACATCCAGTGATGCGACAGATAGCATCAGCTAGGACCTCTGTCTTGTCCTTACGCCTTTCTGTGTCAGACTTGTCCGAGGAAGTGCTGTTACCAAGGATCAGAAAGGGTGGATATGCATGCATATCCAGGGACATTTTTGAAAGTTATCTCAACATATTTAAAAGTTACAAATTGACGTTTGGCCATGCAAATGTTCAAATACTGCAGTTCTCTTAAATGCATTCTCCAAATCACAATATTCTGCTTTCGTTGAGAAACATGAGTGGCACAAGAGCAACATCTAGAGCTATGGGAGGAGGAAATGCAGAAGAAAGTTTCCAAGAGCAAATTGAACCTGTGGAGGTGAGTGCTTCAATGTGTAATGTTTTCTGTTAGCAAGTTTATCTTTGGGAAAGTCTTACTGAGTAGCAAAATACACTGATAAAGGTCTTCTGCGTTGATGACGGCTGTCACTTGGTGTCGCAAAGGAAACATTCACCCAGGACAATTACATCTGCTGTATTCCTCATGGATGCTCTTTATGTTCCCATGGGATGTAGTCAGTGATTTCACTCTCACGCTTACTCACAGTAGAGAGCACACGTGCATCCCAGCACAGAAAAAAATAACTCCCACGCGCATTGGAGGTAACTCTTCTGGGAGACACCTCTCAGGGGGAGGACTAATTTTATTCAGAATAAGGATGTAGGATCATGTTGAAGAAATTTCTCAAATGATTATTATGCATACATATGTGTTATAGATGGTTATCACATGTGTTTCCACAAGACTGTTTATTTCTATAATTTCAACCTAATAGCCCCAGCAATCTGGTGCTGAAGTACTTCAACTGGAGGAGCCAGCAGTTGAAAATCAGGAGATTCCAGTTGATCAAGATATAGAAGAGGAGGGAGAACCTGAGGCTGAAGGTAAAGGGAAGGAGAACGAAAAGGCCTTTTGAGGGTGAGGGATATGCATGTCTCATTTATTATGGCACAGGAGGAAATAACACTAACATTACAAAGGTATCTCAAACAGTTCCTGCATATTAGGTGGAAAGTTGAAGAATATACATTACAGCTTTGTGCTTTCCTCATTATAAGACTTCTTTTTAAAATTTTTAGATATTTGGGATTGAGTCAGGCTGGGAGCCAGGAACCCCATCCAGATCTCCCACATTGCTGGCAGGAATCCAAGCATTTGGGTCATCATCAGCTGCTTTCTTGGCACAATAGCAGGAACCTAGATCTGAAACTAAGCAGCCAGGACTTGAATCAACACTCTAACGTGAAGTGCCATTGTTGCAAGTGGTGGTTTATCCCACAGTGTCACGCCAGTCCCTTTTCCTGAACGGCTTTGAAGTTATTTCAAGTTACTATGATTTTTAAAGGCGTTTTAAAGCCACACAAATTCTTGTGGGATTGGATCAATGCAACTTTCATCACATTGCTATGTGCCGAATTATTTCTTTGCGAGTAGTAGTCTCAACCTAAGCATTTGCATATTTCATGGTATACTTTTTTGTTTTGTTTTTTTAGCAATTCGCTGTCTTTCCAAATGTGACTGCCAACAATGCCCATTCATTTCTTTACACCCCACTTTCTATTCTCGCTGTAAGATAGTAGTTTTTCCATGAGTCACAAATAATTTTGCTCTTATATTTGGTACTTTCTTCCACATGGGTTTCGTTCATGAAATGTGAAATAAGTACCTAATATGCCTTTCTTTTCACAAAATAAGTGTTGCTTACCCTGGGAAGGGGTGAGTGTCATGATTATATTTAGCATAGACCTACAAATCCACTCATCAAATCTTACAGCAAAAAAGTGTATGTCATTTATAATTCAGATTCCATGCATGGTGTAGATTTCAGATGTCTGAGAAAGTTAACGTTGACTCCTCTTAGTACACTATGGCCTTGGAGGAGTAGATGCAGTGTGTTTTGTTCTGCCTTTCTTTGTTTAAAATATGGCTTTATAATACAGGAAAGCAAGGAAGGCAAAGTCCAATCCTAGTTGCTGCCCATATTGCAAAAATAAGTGCTGTCTCTCTGAATTATAATCTAGCTCTTGCATATTCGTTCATTTGTATTTCAGGTTTTGGAAATCTACATTTATACAAAAGTTGACAATTGTCATAAAATCTCCCAGAGTTTTCATCTAGAGTCACAAAGTGTCATGCTCCAGGCCCTGTGGGTTTCCTGCTTCCATTCTCTCCACACCTACAATTTGTCTCCCTTCTGCCCTGATTAGAAGCATATATTAACATGACTATATACTTATTAATATTATTTTTGTTCTGATGCAAACCCACTTATATTAATTTTCAGGTAGTATGAAACATCATTACCCTGTGTGTGTGCAAATCCAAGGGATAAAGTCATTCTTTTTGAAAATCAGTGTATAATTCTATAATTCAGGAAATTTAATTGTTCAATAATGCAATTGTTTAAGATGCAGTCTACATTCAAATTTCCCTATCTGTCCCAGTAATTTCCTTTGTACATATTTTTGTCATCCAGAGTCTAATCCATTGCATTTGATTCTAGTGTAAAGTTTGTCCCATTTAATCTGCGTGAACTTCTCTATCCCTATCATTCATGACAGTGGCATCTTAATTACTTTATTAATTGTTTATTTTCAATTATTCTTGATTGTGCATATTTATGGGGTACCCTCTGATACATGGATACAAGTATTCAATGGATGTTGATAAAGTAAGGTTATGTAACATTTCCCTCTCTTTAAATAGTGTTCTATTTTTCTGATTTGCACCTGATGGCTCCACATATCTACGGGTTACAATGTGACATTTCAAATGTACACCATGTGTACCAGTCAGACAAAGCAATGGATTTTAGTCTGTCCCTGTCATCATTCTATGCTTGGAGCCATGGAGGGCCTCTTCTCTATCTATTCACAGGCTGTAGGACAGGCTATTCTTAGTTACAGTCATCCCACTGTGCAGTAAAACACTAGAGTGCATTCCTTCTCTGTCTCTTGGTACGAGTTATCAGATGCCCCGGCATTCACAATCTCCTATAAATCAGTATTTTACAACATTCAGGTCGAAATTATTTGTGGCTTCCACATGTGAGCTAATACATGGGATGATTGCTTTTTGTGTCTGGCTTTTCTTGAATTGGCAATCTCACTCTTCCATATTTTCTTATGCATATATTAGGATAACATTGTTTTATCGCTGAATAAAATTCCATTGTGTATACAGACCACATTTCCTGTATCCGTTCATCTGTTGATGGGCATCTATGTTGCTTCCATTCCTTAGTTCTTGCAGATAGCATGGTAGAAAAACCGGTGAATGCAGGTATCTTCTTTGCTACACTGATTTCATTCCCAGCCCCTCTGATATACAGTGTCTGCATTCTAACTTGTGGCTGAACAGCTACACCAAGCACCTGTGCCAATGGAGGCATCCTTAAAGAGATTAATCTTTTATTAACATATGTTCTCATGCCATACTTACTGGTTTCTACTCATGCCATATTACATGTCAGGTACTTGGAATCTAAATACTCTCCAGAAATTTAATTTTAGTCTTGGTCTCACATTCTTATTGGATCGGACAGACCCAAAATAATAATGATTTGGTACTTCGAGTATAACATCAAGTCGGAGTAATGGAAAGTAGTTTGAGGGAAATCGTGACTGGAGAAAAAGCATAACAATGGGGACATATGACTTCCCCTTGCGTTTTGGCAACAGAATCTTGAAATAAGGATTCTGGGATCTTACGCATCCCATTTACCTGCAGGTTTGATTTCACAACACTGGCAGAATGTATTTTACCATTTTATTTTTCACATTTCATGTCTTACTGCTTAACTATATTTTCATTCTATTTCTTTATTTCAAAGTCAGAGTTACACAAGAGAAAGAAGGAGAGGCAGAGAGAGAGAGAGAGAGAGAGAGACAGAGAGAGTCTTCCATCCACTGGTTGGGCGCAATGGCCTGAGCTGTGCTGATCCTAAGCCAGGAGCCAGGAGTTTCCTCCAGGTCTCCCATGCAGGTGCAGGGGCCCAAGGACTTGGGTCATCTTCTACAGCTTTCCTATGCCATAGCAGAGAGCTGGATCGGAAGTGGAGCAGCCGGGACTCGAACCAGCACCAATATGGGATGCCAGCACTGCACACAGCGGCTTTACCTGCTATACCACAGCACGGGCCCCAATCTTTCATCCTTTATTTTTTGTATTTTAGGTATACAACATTATTTGTTGATAAATATATGTAAGTGATCCCAAAGAACTACTATCAATCTCTTCATATGCTCTCTCCTAAAATGTTTCTATCAGTAAACTTAAAGTTGTAGTAATTTATTGTTAATTAGTACACACGTTGGATTTGCATCTCTAGTATTATTTAACCTGCAACTTTTTACCTTGCATGTACATTTCCCAATTCACTATCCAACACTCCTGGTAGCCAACATTCTACTCTGTTTCCATGTATTCATTTTCAGAGTCCCCACCTCAGTGAGATTCTGCAGTATTTTTCTTTCTGCCTATGGCTTATTTCAGTTAGCATCATGTCTTCCAGGATCTTCCATGTTGACACAAATGATAAGATCTTCTTCATAAAGTATCAGTAATATTAGATTTTGCGCCCCCAAACACACACAGAGAGACACAGAGAGAGGGACAGAGATAAAGCACAATTAGATTTTTCCGCTCATTTGTTTAAACACGTTTCATTCTCCGTGGTCCTGTGTTCACAGGAAAGCACAACCTTGTCCATAGCTAGAGCGAGGTGATTCTGGATCCATTCCATTGGCTTCAAGCAGTGAAAGTTTGGGGTGCTGTGTATGCAGACAGACTAGTTACATTAAGAATTTGAACATTTGAATTAGTTGACTTGGGTGAGTGGGGAAGGAAAGGAAGTACACACGTTCCCATTCAGATTCACACAGGTCTCTTGTTTGTGCACCCCATTGGCTTCAGATGCACTCTATCTAGAAGGCCAGTCTCTACTTCATCTGGGAAATGCTGTGGATAAATACTTTCCAGTGAGAAACATTAACTAGAGTGTTCATGCCTGCGTGCAGTACATTGGGTAATGGGGTATGTGCTCCTGATCTGGGTATGGATTTTTTTGTTGTTGCTGAAATCCTGGACATAAGGAAAGAAAAGTCGATTCTGCCATCTCGTTATTGTCTCTCGGTAACCTTTTTATCTCTAAGGGCCCCACGTGGAACCAGATGTCCAGGAAAATCTTCAGCTTGACCCTGGAGATGTATATGAAAATGGTCCTGAATTCAATGAGACAGCACCTCACAACTAGAGCACTACAGTGCCAGAGGCAGGTATGTAATTCATTAAGGTGCAACATTATATGTCTTTGTTTTTCATGATATTAAACCATTTATAATACCATAGAGATAACATTAATTCTACTTTAATAACAGTGTTCACATAAAAAGACCATTGGATGACTAGTCAGCCTTTAGAAGACTGTCACCCTGACATGTTTTCAGATAACTGAAACAAACTGGGTCCAAGCCATATTGAAGTGAAATGTATGAAAATATTTTCTTACTTAGCAGTATAAGTCTTCTAACCAACAGCTAATGCTTTTCACACCCTGTTATAATTTATGTTTCAATGAAATACATAATGCATTTTTGTTATTTGTATGAAAGAAGCTCCTGGCTCCTGGGTTTGGATCCACCCAGCTCCAGCTGTCGCTGCCATTTGGGGAGTGAACCAGGGATGAAAGACCTTTTCTCTGTCTCTCACTCTCTCCCTGTAACACTACCTTTCAAATAAAAAAAAAATCTTAAAAAACAAAAGGATATGCGTGTATGTGTGTGTGTGTATGTATATATACATATATAAATATATATATAGAGAGAGAGAGGAGAGAGAGAGGTCGTCCATCATCTGCTGGCTCACTCCCCTAATGCCCACAACAGATATGTCTAGGACTGGCACTCATTTGGGATTTTCCATGGGGGTGTCGAGGACCCAGGCACTTTAGCTGTATCATCTGTTGTATCCAGGGTTCACAATATCAGGAAGTTTGTTCAGAAGTGCAATCAGAACCCAAACCCAGGAACTCTAGTGCAGTGTGTGAATGTCCCAAATAGCGTCCTAGCCACTGTGCCAAATGTCCATCCACTTTTTAAAAACTTATTTTTTATGTATGAAGCAGAGATACACAGGAAGAGAGAGTCAGGGAGAGGGAGAGGAGAGGGAGATGGGGGAGGGGGAGAGAAACCGGGAGGGGAAGAGTTAAAGGGCAGTTTTAACACTACTTCCAGGAGCCTACTGAACTTGACAGAAAGGAAGTCTTGCAAAGTTCATATACATGAAATATGTATGATAAAAAGACAAATGTTAAATAAAGAGGTATTAAAACATGACCACACAATATGGATATTAGTAATAAGAGCCACAGAGTTAATAAATCAAAGGGAAACGGAAGGGAAAACTTAATAAAGACAAGTGCTACATTAGTAAATGGAGAAGTAATCCAATGAATAAACTAAAGGTACTTGTCTTTCTATAGTAATATAATATAACAGTAGTTTCTATATTCCTGAAGAAAATGGAAAAAGCCAGCAATGAGTGTGGAAAAGAGATTAATAGATATTGAATATGTTATATAATTAAGAGTAAATATGTTCTTGAAATGTGACTTTTCTAGAATGGGTATAAAATGTGACTGATTTTTGTGTATTGCTTTTGCATCTTGCATCTTTATTGGATTTGTTTATCAGTTGTAATAGTTCCTTGGTACAGTCTTTGGGTGCCTCTGTATATAGAATCATGTCATCTGCTAACAGGAATAACTTGGTTTGTTCCTTTCCTGTTTGTATATCTTTTATTTGCTCATGTTGCCTAATGGCTCTGGGTAAAACTTCCAGTATTTATGTTATAACAGCAGTGAGAGTGAATCCTTGCTTGGTTTCAGATCTTACATGAAAAGCTTTCAGGTTTTCCCCATTCAGTGTTATATTTGGTGTGCTTTTGTCATGTACAGCCTTTATTATCTTGAAGAGTTTTCTTTCTATAGTATTTTGCCCAAGGTTTTCGTTTTTATTATCATGAATGGATGTTGAATTTTACTGAATGCTTTTTCTGTGTCTATAGTGATGACCATATGATGTTTATCTTCTTTCTGTTTTTTTTTTTTGTATTTTGTTTTTCTGTTTTTTTTTTTTTTTTGACAGGCAGAGTGGACAGTGAGCGAGAGAGACAGAGAGAAAGGTCTTCCTTTTGCCGTTGGTTCACCCTCCAATGGCCGCTGCGGCTGGCGCCCTGCGGCCGGCGCATCGCGCTGATCCGAGGGCAGGAGCCAGGTACTTCTCCTGGTCTCCCATGGGGTGAAGGGCCCAAGCACTTGGGCCATCCTCCACTGCACTCCCTGGCCATGGCAGAGAGCTAGCCTGGAAGATGGGCTACTGGGACAGAATCTGGCACCCCAACCGGGACTAGAACCCGGTGTGCTGGCACCGCAAGGTGGAGGATTAGCCTAGTGAGCCGCGGCGCCAGCCTCTTCCTCCTGTTGATGTGCTATAGTATGCCTATAGATTTACAAATGCTGAACCATGCTGCAATCCCTGAGAAAAATCTCAATTGTCCATTATGAATGAATTTTTCAATGTGTTGTTGGATTCAGTTTGCTAATGTTTTCTTTACAATTTACACATTTATGTTCATTGGGGATATTTATCTATAGTGTTCTTTATTTGTTTCTTTTTTTTTTTTTATCCATGTCTGACTCTGGATTCAAGATACTTCTGGTGTTGGAGAATGAGTTTGGATGGATTTGCTCCCTTCTGATATTTGAGAACAGGTTGAGAAGGATTGGTGTTCTTCCTTAAAAGTTCGATGGACTTCAGCATTGGTCCATAGATTTTCTTTGCTGGCGACTTTTCATTACTGAGCTACTGGTGTTTTCATGTTTTCTGTGTCTTCATGGTTCAGTTTTGGTAAGGTATGGATATCCAGAAATTAATTCATCTCTATTTTAGGTTTTCCAATTTGTAGGTGTATGGTTGTTTATAGTAGTCCCAAATAGCCGTTTGTATTTCTGTGATATCATTTGCAACATATCCTATTCTGTGATTTTACGGAGAAAGTATTTAATATGCTAGAAATCACACATTATTTAACAAATCCCAGTAGTACCAGAATCTAAACATCACAGGCACCATGGATTTTTCCATGTGGACAAGTTGTCGATCAAACACAGTTCCATTTATTAACAAATGCTTGTCTTTTCCAGGTGTCTCACTCTGCTTCTCATTTCTGTCTCCATTCCATTCTCTGTTCGTTTCATCATTTCCTTTCTTGTCTCAAACGGTGAGACTTGGCATATGTATCATCACAGTTTGATGGCAAAAATGATGGTGATAGCAGAAAATTTGTGTGACAGTGTAATTCACTATACAAACATGAATGCTTTCAAATTTAAAAGGAAGTGTTATTCATATGTACAGGTGGAATAAATGTGAAAACTTGAAACAAATGATTACACTTGCTTCTAAAAGAAACATTAAATGTAAAGAAATATTTTTGCACATCTGCCCAATCAAGGAGAAAACAAATGCAATACTGACTTTTCGTTGCACTTCACTTAGGCAGTTCCAATGTGACGACATTAACAGTTGTATCAGTGTTGTGTTCAGAATATGATTTCAAACCAAAACATCAATCTTCAAAAAAGTATACATTTGTTGTTGGAAGGGAGAGATGGCACCACACACACAGGCAGAGAGAGAGGCAGGCAGCTAGAGCCAGACCGAGCCAGTGAACTTGCTTCCATTGGTTCACTTCCCAGATGTCTGCAACAGCGGGGCTGTCTCAGGCTGAAACAAGCAGCCAGGAAATCCATCCGAGTTTCCTGCGTGGATGTCAGGAACCCAATTACCATTCCGATGACACGGGGGGTGTCAGGGCAGTCCAGGCTGTGCCGGTGACATGGGCGGTGTCAGGGCATCCTAGGCTGTGCCAGTGACACAGGTGGTGGCCGGGCACTCTAGGCTGTGCAGTCTGCAGAGCGGAGCTTCAGGGCAGGCCTGTGGCTGGTTCCCTTGGGGCCCTGCATTTCCTAAGATGGGTCCCCTGCACAGCCCCGCCCATCTTATAAAGAACTCGGGGGGATCCCGAGAGGAAACAGCGAAACCTGGAAGCTGGAGGCAGCCTCTCTTCCCACCTTTGTCCAGGTCGGTGCAGTGATTCTACTGTCCTAAGGGCAGCGGACATACTGCCCACAGAGTTTGGAAAAGCAGCTGCAGCGCAGCTCAGACGCCCCCGTCCATCCCATGTGCCCACTCCCTCTCGGCGCCAGGCCCACGGGCCACCTGCTCAGTGACACCAGGCCCATTGGTTCCCCTGAAGATTGAGGCTGCAGTCACTCCCCAGCCCCGTCCAGGAGGACGTGTGCACAGGTGCGCAGTAGCACTGGTCACCTGCTCTCGGGTCTCCACTTTACCAGGGCCCGATCAGATGAGGGTGACCGGTCCTGGAGCCACCATGGTGCCAACGCTTGGGTGGCCACTCACATCTGGTGAGGTGGTGCAGTGTCCCTGGAGGAGAGCGGCGGAAGCCCCATTCTGTTCCCAGTTTGCTGAGAATACTT
Organism: Oryctolagus cuniculus; assembly: GCF_051225735.1. NCBI lineage: Eukaryota > Metazoa > Chordata > Mammalia > Lagomorpha > Leporidae > Oryctolagus > Oryctolagus cuniculus. The sequence continues at coordinate 36,265,236 of NC_142888.1, read as the reverse complement.
ATCTTGAGTACTGCTAACTTTCATCAGTCACTTGTAGTGTGACTGCTAGGATGATCTTAGACCTTCTTCCACCGTGAATCCATAAAGTTGGTGTATTACACTGGTACGATTCTATGTTTATTCACTTATTTCTAATTATGTGAGGGGAGGGAGGGAGAGGAGAGGAGAGAGGAGGAGCCATCGCATCTTCCACCACTGGTTCATACTCTAAATGCCTACAGCAGCCAAGTTTGGATGAGACAAAGCCAGGAACCAGGAATTCAATTTATGTCCCCCATGTGGGTGGCAGTGACCCAAGCACTTCAGGCATCATCCCATCCCTTTCTAACAGTACTGCAAACACTGCCCACTTTAGGCCGAGACATCCTTTCCCAGACTCCTGTTAGCATCAGGAGTCACAGGCTGTGATACCCTCATCCAGGAAAAGGAGACCCTCAGATATGGTCAGATGAAGAAACTATGGAACAGGCAAAGACAGCAATTCCCATAAAAGTCAGACTTAAAGATCCACAGGTTTTCCACATGAGAAACAATATCCTGTCTGTCCGGAGGTACAAGAGGCTCAGAACCCAGCATTCAGGGCCTCCTCAATCACGGAGTACTGAAGGAATGTGTTAGCCCCTACAATTCACCCATTAGGGTATCAAAAAGGGTCCAGGACCAAGGAGAATTGTTGAAGACCTTGGGCTCAGAGTGTGGTGCTCCTCTGTGAGCACTCACTCAGGCCAAACAGAACTAACCACCAACTCCATTGTGTGTGGTGACCCTCAGTCACCAGGGCATGTGGAAAGGGCTAATGGACGCTTTAAACAACACCTACTTAAGCTAACTCAGGAAACCAAGCTACAGTGGACTCGACTACTTTTCATAGCTTGGATTCGAGTCAAAAATTCTCCCAGATTTTAGGGTCTGACTCCGTTTGATGTCATGTGTGGATGGCCCTTTCTGAACCATGATACTCTCCTAGGTGAGGAAGCCAGGGAGGTGCAAGCCAGACCCAAAAGTGGGCAGAGTTCCAGGGGCTCTTCTTGGCACTCCGCTCAATTGAGCCGGGGCCACATCACAAAAGTGAGCCCCCTTTTTGTTCAGGGACCTGCATTTTGATTGAGTCCTTAGACTCTCGGGATTTTAACCAACCCAATTGGGAGGGGCCTTTCCCAGTAATTCTCTCCAGTGCAACCAGTTAAGGTTGCAGGCTTTGATGCAGGGATCCAACAGTCAAGAATAAAGTCCTGGACTGCGAACGCAGACCCTGGGGGTATCCTCGTGTCTTCAGAGTCAACCGTGGAGCCTCACTACTCATGTGAACCAGTGGACGGTGTCAAACACCCCTTCAGGCAGACCTCAACTCCGATAAGTAAGCCTGTTCTCACAAAACCTAATGGCCCTATTCCGGTACATATAGCTGAGGTATTCGGACTCTGTTTTCTTCTGGGGTTCCCAATCCTGATTGTCTTGGTCCTCACCTGAGGAGCACGCGACCTACTCTCCCCTGAGGTGGGTAGAACCTGTGCAATGCTTCATGAAGCATGTTGTTTCTGGATAACCAACTCCCACAGCTGGACAGTGACCTACCTGAGCTCAAAGAATTATTCAAGGTCACAATCAAAATCTAAACCAAGAAACATGGTTGGGCTCCTTAATCAATAAAGATTTGTCTGGAGTATTTTTGACCCCTTCATACCTGTGATACTTTCCCTTCTCCTCCTTTGTGCTTTTTGGTCCCTGCTTCTTTAATCAAGTGGTACAACTTATCTCCGGCATGACAGGTGCTCTTTAGGTGCAGATGGCCCTTCTGATGGAACCTCAGATGTCCGTTCCTGATGACTTCTACCAAGGCCCACTTGATTGACTTTCCCACAGGGATCAGATGACTTCTCCACTTCGCCCCTGTATAGCACGAAACAGCTAGAGTTTTCTTCAACTGTATGTCTGACAGCAGCTCTGTCAGAAGGGGGAGACTTAGGGAAAGAGGGCCTCTGCCAGTGCGAGTCCTAGCTGCTCTACTTCCCATCCAGCTCTCTGCTGTGGCCTGGGAAAGCAGTAGAAGATGGTCCAAGTGCTTGTGCCACTGCACCTGCGTGGGAGACTAAGAGGAATCTCCTGGCTCCTGGCTTCTGATCCAGTCGGCACAGCTCCAGCCATTGTGGACCAAGCAGAGTGAACCAGCAGATGAAAGACCTTCTCTCACTCTGCCTCTCTTTCTGTCTCTGTGTAATTCTGATTTTCAAATAATTAAATAAATCTTTTTTTAAAAAGGGCAGAATGGACCTTGGGCAAATTCTATGAAATCCCACCCCTCCTCAATTACAGACCCCTTCCACTCTCAGGAACAGAAGCAGGGGTGCCAATTCAAATGCAACCCCTACTGCATGCTCCAGGTGAAGGGCCAGTATCTCCCAGATAAGGGGGGAGGGAGAAAATTAACACCAAAGAGACGAGCCCCCAGGGGCAATAGATCCCAGCTCTGGGGCCCCTTCTCAGATCTCTTCTGGGAGATTTTGTCACTTCTCGCAAATAAACTTGCTTTTACGTTTGTGCTCTTTTGGACTTTTCTATTTATTTCTGTACTGAGCAGCAAGTCTGCAGACCAGAGGAAGCTCCACTCCCCACCCCCTACCACCCAGGAGGCGGCGCAAGGAAGCTGGCATCAAAGGTGCAGCTGTAACCACAGCACTCTGGAACAGGATGGGGGTGACCCAAGAGGTTTTCTAACTTCCGTGTTGTTATATTTTGCTTTGCATTCCTAGGGGGAATAATTCACTTAGGATGCTTTGCCCCTCTGGAATAAGCTATGTCTTGGCAATTTGTTTCGTATTTTTATGTGGAGGCCCTTGAATGGCATTAGCATTTACATTTATTTCCTATATGCTTCTTGATGAGGATTGCTATTAAGGTTGTACTAACTGCATAACATGCATTGGGATACCTACCACGTTCCTTTTCTGCTCTTGAGAACTGATGTCTGTGAAGACTGTTCAGCAATGCAGAGCTAGCTGTCCCATGTTCAACTGCGTTTGTGTCATGTACCCTATTTAGTTTTGGATCCTGCTTAAAAGACATTAGGGGCAGCTCATTATTCCATCACTTTCAACTTTGTGGAGCCCACATTATCTATAAGATACCTGAAGTGATTTGGTAACTTGTTTATTTGCAAATATTTATTTATCTGAAAGAGTGAAAGAGGGAGGGAGAGGGAAAGGAAGAGGGACATAGGGAGAGGGGGGAAGGAAGACACACACACACAGACACAGAACACAAACAGAGATTCCTAATCTAGTCACTACCCAAATATCTTCAACAGACAGGGCTGGGCAGAACCAAGGCCAGCAGCCAGAAACTTTACCTGTGTCTCCCACATGGGTGGCAGGAACCATCATCCACTGCCCCCCAGGGGCATGAGCAGGAATCTGGATCTTCCCTGTGGGGTGACTTAAATGATAATGTTACTCATAAAGCTACAGCTCGTCTTTGTATGCTGCCATTAAACTTCTGAATACATAAATTTTAAAACTGTCACTCTGGGGCTGGTGTTGTTGTTTAGTGGCTAAAGCCGCTGCCTGTGATGCCAGCATTGCATAGGGACGCTGGTTCATGTCCCGACTGCTCCACTTCTGATACAGTGTGCTGGTAATGCCTGGGAAAAGCAGGAAATAAAAGTAGAAATCAATAACAAGTAGAATAATACAAAGTTAAAAAAACACATATTACTGAGCAAATCAAACACAAAACAAACAGGAGATTGTAAATAACAATTCAGAGCAGAAACAAATGTAATTGAAACTAAGGAAAAGCACAATTCAAAAGAACAACTTAATAGCAAATTGGATTTTTTAGCATACAAGCAAAGTATCAAAGAAAGAGAAAACAACTCAAAAAATAAAATTAGAGATGAAAAGGGAGACATTATAATTGATACCACAGATGTAAAAATGATCATATGAAACTACTATGAACATCTATATGCCAACATCCTGGAAAATATCAAATAAATGGATAAATTCCTCGATTAATATAACCTACCAAGATTAAATCAAGACAATTATATCAATCTAAACAGCTGCATAACTAACAATGAGGCTGAAACAGGAATTTAAAATCACCCAGCAAAGAAAATTTCAGGACCTGACAACTTTACAACTGAACTCTACAAAACATTTAAAGATGAATTAACTCAAGTAGTTCTCAGACTATTCCAAAATATCAAAAAGGATGGAACTCTGCCAATCTCTTTTAATGAGGACATTATAACTCTGACACCACAACCAAATACACAACACAAAAAGAAATGTACAGACCATTATCCTTGATGAGCATATATGTAAGAATTCTCAACAAAATATTAGCAAATCTAATTCAACACTGCATTAAAAAGATCATACTTGTGATCAACTGGAATTTATCCAAGAGATGCAAGCATTCAAGGTTCGAAAATCAATAAATGTCATAAACCGCATCAACAGGGTGAAGAATGAAAACAATATGATCATCCAAATAGATGCAGAAAAAAAGCATTTAATAAGATTTATCATTCTTTCATGATTAAAACCCTAAACAAATCAGATATAGAAAGAATATACCTTGGGGTCGGCACTGTGGATAAATCTCCTGGTGCTGGTTTCTGCCTGGCCCATCAGTAGCCCTTGTAGGACAGAAAGACAACTTTGGATATTTCTGGCTGGCTATTTGCCTCTGAATCTCTGCCTTTATATTGCTCTTTTGAAAATGTTCTTTAATTGAGTTAAAAGAGTGACAGAGGGAGGGACAGATGCAGGAAATCTTCCATCCACTGGATCACACTCCAAATGGCCTCAAAATATGGGCCAGCCCACTCCCAAGCCAGGAGCCCAGAACACCATGCTGGTATCCCCTGTTGATGAGAGGGGCACAGGGAGCTGGATGGTCTTCTGTTGTCTTTGCAGAAAGCTATGGAGGAAAAGTCACAGGAAGCAGAGCAGCTGGAAACATAACAAAGGTCACACATGCCATGATGACATTTCAGATACTTAGGTTCCAAATGCCCACAATAACCACTGCTTTTCCTACAGTTTTAAGGGTTCCATTTAATCTGTACATTAATTAATTTAAAAGTCAGGGAAGGTGTGATCAATGTTCGGAGGAAAGTTTTGCTATGGCTTGCAGCACCAGGAATGAATTTTGGAGACACATTGTCCACCAAAATGCTCGGGTTTTGATTTAGCTCCATGACAATGTGCCTGTGAAGGAGGCAGAAGGTGGCCATGTCCTGCAACAACTCCCACCCTCTGGGAAGACCAGAAGTTTCTCTGTAATCATCACTGAGGACTGTCCACAACTCAACTTAAGGGCATTTGAGGTGTGAGTAGGGCATGATAATCATAGTCAGTCTGCCTATCCCTGTCTCTGTATTAGTCTGCATGGAAATACATATCATGACCCTTTAAAAATCATAAATGAAAGGCAGAGACAAAGGCAGACAGGTGTATTGAAGGAGATGACTCATGTGCTATTTCCATCCTGGAACTTGTGAAAAAGTAAGTCAAGGCCAGGCTGATTGTAGGGCCCAGGAACCTACAGTGTGTGTGGACAGGCAGCTGTGATAGGAACAGAGCCAGGACTCAAACCCTGGCCTTCCATGGGACCAGTGTACATTCCAGGAAATAATGGGCCTGCTGCTCCAAATATACATCCCACAGCTTTAGCTTGTTAAAGCATAAATTTGAGTGCCAGTGTTGTGCGTAGAACCTCTGTAAAAATGCTAGATCCCTGTATGCGTGCCAGTTCCAATCCCTGATGTTCCACTTCCCATCCGCCTCCCAGCTAATACACCTGTGCAACAGCAGAAATGCCCTGAACCCCTAGACAGCTGTCACCATCTTGGGAAGACACAGATGGTTCCTGGATTTCGTCTGGAAAAGGGCTGAACAAGGAGTCCATTTAGGAAGGGACCCAGCCAATGCAAGATCTCCCTCTGTTTCTCTCTCATTGTCTCCCTCTCTCACTCTGGAACTGTGGGTGGGAAATAAATAAATATGAAAACCAAATAAAATCAAATAACCCAATGAATTCCATACAAGCTTTCAATGCAATCCCATGACTGAGTTCATTGGAGAGACTGGCAGATGTACCAGAGGCAAACAGAAACACAGGAGTGCTCTTACCTGCTACATCAGTCCCCAAATGCCATCAATAGCCACTGCATTCCATATGTGTTATAACTTAATTTTAAAATGTATGTGAAGTAAAATCAACTAAGTAATTTATTACCTACATTGATGTCCTAGATGGGGCTAGAGATGTGGTACAAATGTGAAGGGTCACCTCTCACCTTCAGCATAAAATATGGGAGCCAATTTCCATGCCCCACTGTAGCTTCGTGCTGATCCACAATGGCATCACTTGTTACCTCCCTCAACGTGTATAGGCAGGAAGCTGCAATGGGGCCTGGAGCCACCACTGGAACACAAAATTTCCAACGTGGGATGTGGGCATCTCAACAAATATCTTCCCCAGCCTCAACAGCTGTGTGTCCTACTTTTTCTTTGCAAAACAAAATCTTGTAGAATTTGAGGGCTGATTTAGATTCTCTGTTGGGAAAATGAAAGACTATGTGCAATAGACAGATGGTGTCATAGAGAGTGAGACAGAGATAGATTACTGGAGAGACAGAGAGACAGAGAGAGAGCAGTGAGAGAGATGGAGAGCAAGAAAAAGAGGAACAGTCAAGCAGCCTGGTCCCTGATTGCCCATAATAGAGATATGGCCCCAGAGAGATAGAGACAAGGAGAGAGACAGAAAGATTGAGAGATAGAGATACAGATAGATACAGAGATAGAGATAGAGATAGACATAGACATAGAGATAGAGCTGGAGCTGGAGCTGGAGATGGAGATAGAGAAAGAGAGAAGAACAATCAGGCAGCTTATTCCCAACAGGACCACAATAGCCACTGTCTTTCCTGTACTTTGAATGCTGTCAATCCATACATTCAATCATCCAAAAAGTAGAAAAGGTTCTGTCATGGTTTGCAGGAAAGTTTTGTTAGAGACTGCAACTCCAAAAAGGAATTTTGCAGCCAGCTTGGCTGCCATGCTGCTCGATACCCATGCAGCTGCCCACTGATATGCCTGTGAAGGGGACAGAAGATGGGCCAAGTCCTGCGGCCACAACCACCCACCTGAAATACCTTCAAGTTGTTCTGGATGCTTGCTCAAAGGCTCTGTGCCACACAACTTTGGAGGACATTCCAGCCGTGAAAGGGACATAGAAAATCACACTTTTTCCTCTGCCTCTCCTTGTCTCAGTGTCTGTCTGCCTTTGATAGAAATTCAATCAAACTTGAAAACTCCTCAATCAAAAGCAGAGGCTGACGGAGACATACGGACAGAAACCTCCCATGTGCTCTTTCTACCCACAAACTTTTGAAACTGAGAGTGCAGAGCCACCCTGAAGGCAGGGGCCAGGAGCTGCATGCAGGTCTCCCACGTGGGTGGGTGAGTCCCGACTGCTCTTTCCATCACTTCCTGTACCCTCCACTCCTGCCCTGTGTTGTGCAGGGAGCTGGAGTAGGAAGAGAGCCAGGAATGGATCCCTGGCTTTTTATGTGACCAGTGGATATCTGAGGAAATACTGGGCTGGCTTTTCCAAATGTTCATCACACAGATTTGGCTTTTCAAAGCATAAATTTGAGTGCAATTATTGTGCTGCAGTGGTTTAACTTTTGAGTACAACTGTTGGTTCCTGGATGAGCATGTGTTCCAGTCCCAGTTGCTCCATTTCCCATCCATCACCCACCTAATGGTTTTGGGGAAGCCCAGAAGATGGCTTGAGTTCCCAGACCCCTCACACCCACTTGGGAAACCCCTGTGCAGTGCTGGCTTTCCAAGTTTCACCTGGCCATGGGTCAGTCACAGAGTTCATTTGGGGAGTGAACCAGCACACCCAAGATCTTCCTCAGTTTCTCTGTCAGCTTCTCTCTCCTCTCTCTTTGAATTTGGAATATATTCGTCTGAAAAGTTGATAAAATAAAATTAACCAATTTAATGGCATAATAATTTTCATTTGCCTACAACACAGAAATATAGAGGAATAGAAACATGGGAATTCTCATATCTGTTAAATCAGTCCCCAAATGCCAGCAATATCCATGACATTTCCTATCATGTTAAAGCTGAACTTGAATCAAATGTTAACTACATTTAATAAATCAATGAATTAATTACCTAACGTCAATGAATGAGAATGGCTACCCTTTTGGTACAAAGTGTAATGGGTCATCTCACAACTTCAGCATGCCACATGGGAAACATGGTGCCATTGCTTTATGCTCTATTTCCAATGCAGTTCCCTGCAGATGTTCCCGGAATGTCAGCAGAAGGCATCCCAACTACCTCAGCCCCTGCCATTCACAGGGATTGATGAGGGTGGAATTTTCAGATCCTGGGTTCAGCCTAATCCTACCCCTACTTTGAGGCCATTTGGAGAATGATCAAGTGGATAGAAGATGTTCTTCTCTGTTTCTCTTTCGCTTAACTAAATCAATACAAATTTTTAACAAGCAAAGGAAAGGCAGGGAAACAGACTGCTAGCCAAAAAATCCCCAAAGATTTTGGTTCTACCACAAGATTCTGTAGTGGCTAATGATGGGCCAGGCAGGATCCAGGCCCAAGGATGTCACTCTAGGTCTCTGACATCTGTGGCAGTGTCAAACATGCTTGCTTGCCCCATCACCTGCCACCTCCTTCAGTGTGCATTGGCAGGGTGCTGCAACTGGAGACAGAGGCTATACTGAATCCCAGCCTTTCCAATGTGGGAAGTGGTCATACTAAGAGTTATCTTCCCTGCTACAGCAGGTGCGCATCCCATAGCTTTTCTTTAGAAAACATAATCACATTTATTTTAAAGACAGACTGAGGGTGCAGTATAGGGAGGAGGAGAGAGAGAGTTCACAAGAGAGAAACATGCCGAGATAGAGATAGAGAGAGAGAGAGAGAGAACCAGAGAGTGAGAAAGATGACAAAATCAGGTCGTTTGGTTCCCAAATGCCCACAAAAACTACTTGCTTTCCTATGGTTTAAAGGCATCTGTTCAATATGTACATTAATTTAAAAAACAGACATGGTAATGTTATGGTATGGAGGAAAGTTTGCCTACAGCTCGCAACTCCAGAAATGAATTTTCCAGCCAGATGGCCTGTTCAGGCTGCCCTGGTTTCGATCCTGCTGATGGCCAATGTGCCTGTGAAGGAGGCAGAAGATACCTCAAGTCCTTCAACTACACCACCCACCTGGGAGATGTGCAAGTTTCTCTGGGATTCTACTTACAGAATGTCTCCAACACAACTACGGAGCACATGTGAGTTGTGAAAAGAGCATGGAAAAATTGTTTTCTCTCTGCCTTTCCTTGTTAGGGTGTCAGTCTGCCTTTGATATAAATATAAGAAAATTTTAAAATCATAAAACAAAGACAGAGACAGAGGGAGACAGATGAACAGACAGAAACCTCCCATGTGCTCTTTCCAGCCCCCAATTGCTGAAACTGCAGGGGTGGAGCCAGGCTGAAGCCAGGGGCCAGGAGCTTCATTCAGGTCTCTTGTGTGGGTGGCAGGTGCCCAACTGCTGTGTTTGGGCAGGTAGCTGGGATGGGAACAGAGCCAGGGCTGGAGAGTAGCTGGAATAGGAACAGAGCCAGGATTGGAGCCTGGAACTTCCAATGGGACCAGTGTGCATTCCGGGAAACATGAGAGCTGCTGAACCAAATGGGCATCTCCGAGCTTTAGCTTCGTAAAGCATCAATGTGGATGCTGGTGTTGTGCTGCTGTGGTTTTAGCCCCTGTGCGTAGCACCAGCTTCCTAGATGAGCACATGTTCCAGTCCTGGCTGATCCACTTCCCCTGCAGCTCCCTCCTGAGGCCACTGTGAAACCACAGATGATGGCTTCAGTTCCTGGGCCATTGCCAATACCTTGGGCAACCTAGATGGAGTTCTAGCTTCCTGTATTTCTTCTGATCTAGTGGCTGCTACCCAGGCCATTTGGAGAAGAAGCCAGCCCATGGAAGATCTAACTTAATCTCTGTGCTTGTCTCTCTAGTTCTCTCCCTCTGCAACTGGGCATTTAAAATAAATAATTCTGAAAAAATAATACAATCAAATAATCAACATAATACTATAAAATATCAACAAATTGCATAACTGTATCCATTTGCATATGGCACAGAGACACAAGAAATAGAAACACAATAATTCTCTTATCTGCTAGATCAGTCCCTGAATGCCTTCAATACCCATTCCATTACCAATCATGTTAAAGCTGAACTTGAAAACAAATGTTAAGTACATTTAATGAATTAATGAACAAATTACACAACGTCCAAGCCTGAGAGGGGGCTAATCTTGTGGTCCAAGTTGTGAAGAGCCATCTCGCAACTTCAACGCCATATGGAAACCATAGTTCCATTGCTTTATATTCTACTTCCAATACAAGTCCCTATGATTGTGCCTCAGAAGTTAGCAGAAGACAGCCCAACTGCCTGATTCCCTGCCACCACAGTGGAGACCAAGATGGAGTTCTGAACTCCTGACTTGGGCTTGATCTCTAGCATTCTTTCCCTCTGTAAATTTCTGCAACACTTAATGATTGGCCAGGCTAAACCAGGCTCTGGAAGCTTAATCCCAGTCTCCAAGTTCTTTGGGAGTGCACCATCACCTGCATCCTCTACTTGTGTGTACTGGCTGGAAGCTGCAATTGTGAATAGAGCCTCTACTTACTCCCTGGGTTTCCAATGTGGTTGTGGGCATCCCAAGAAATATCAATATTCCCTGATGCAACAAATTTGCATTCCACAGCTTTTCCTATGGAAAATGAAATATTTTTCATATTAAAGGGAAGCTGACAATGCTATAGAATGAGAGAGAGAGAGAGTGCATGTGAGAAAGACCATGTCAGACAAACACAGAGAGATAGATATCTTGCATAGCCTAGGTCCTTTGCCAAATAGCCTCCATGGCCTAAGCTGGGCCACATCACAGCCAGGTGGCTGTAACTCCATCAGGGTCTCCCACATAGGGTACAGGAGCCTGAGCACTCAGGTCAGCTCTTCTGCTGTTTCACAGTGCATTATCAGGGAGCCAGCTGGAAAGTCAAGCAGCCAAAACTGAAAACCCTGCTCAAACTAGAAGCTGGTGCTGCCTGCACAGGCTTAAACCACTGGGCCACAATGCTTGTCCCTAGATTTTGTTTTCAAAAGGTGAAACTGTGGGATGCACATTTGGTGCAGCATGTCAGATCAATTTCCTTGGATGCCCACTTGTCACATTGTAGGGCTTGTGCCCCAGTCCTGGCTTTGTTCCAATTCCTACTTCCTGCCCATACACATTGTGGGAGACAGCAGGTGAGGGCAAAAATAACTGGGTCCCTGCCAAACACACGGGAGACCTGGATGAAGCTCCTCATGCCTGGCTTCAGCCTGACCTGCACTAGCTGTTGCAGAAATCACAGGATGGAAAGATACACTGGAGATTTCCGTCTGTTCTTTTGTCTCCCTCTGTTTCTACCTTGATTTATATTTAAGATTCCGTGCACTTATTTCAAATGCAGACTGCCATAGAGACAAGAAGAGGCACAGAAAAAAAAAGTGATTTTCCTTGCATTTGCACAGCTCCAGTGCCCTCCGAAGTTGTATCCTTTTCAGAACTAACCAGAATACCCAAACTCCATCAGGGTCTCCCATGTGGGTGGGCAAGAACCCGGGACCTGGCCCATCTTTCCCTTCCTACACAGGCACCTTGCCAGGGAGCTGGATCAAAACCCGACTGGCCTGTCAGGGGACCCGATTCTGATATGCATTTCAGGAGTTGTAAGTGGGAGCAAAATTTCCCTCCAAACAATTATAGCATGATCTCTGCTTTTTAAATTAATTAATATATAGGGCCGGCACTGTGGCTCAATAGGCTAATCCTCTGCCTTGCAGTGCCGGCACACCGGGTTCTAGTCCCAGTCGGGGCGCCAGATTCTGTCCCAGTTGCCCCTCTTCCAGGCCAGCTCTCTGCTATGGCCCGGGAGTGCAGTGGAGGATGGCTCAAGTGCTTGGGCCCTGCACCCACATGGGAGACCAGGATAAGCACCTGGCTCCTGCCTTTGGATCAGTGCGGTGCGCCAGCCGCAGCACACCGGCCGCGGCGGCCATTGGAGGGTGAACCAACGGCAAAGGAAGACCTTTCTCTCTGTCTCTCTCTCACTGTCCACTCTGCCTGTCAAAAATAAATAAATAAATAAATAAATATAAATTAATTAATTAATATACGTAGTAATGTGAAGTTATTTTGGGCATTTGGTGACTGAATTACCTAATGAGACCTCTATCCTTCTCTCTCTCTCTCTTTCTCTTTCTCTCTCTGGCTATCTCTCACACACTCTGTAGCCTTATCCATACACAGCACTTTAAGTCTCTTTTAAAACAAAGTTTTGTCTTTAATAGGAAAAATTGTTAGATGTGCACCTGTTGCAGCTGTGATGGTATTTCTTGGGACGCCCACATCCCACCTTGGAAAGCCTGAGTTTGAGTACAGGTTCTATTCCCAGTTGCAGCTTCCTGCCAATGTACACTGAAAGTGGCAACAGGTGATGGTGCAGACACATGTGACACTGCCACAGGCCTCACAATCCTGGGTTAAACTCCTCGCACCTGGCTTCAGCCTGGCCTGTCATAGGCTGTTGCAGAAATGTGTGAAAGGAAAGAGAACAGGGAAATTTCAGGCTAGGTGGCTGTCTCTCCACCTTTCCACTACTCTTCTTAAAAGTTTCTTTGGGCCGGCGCCGCGGCTCACTAGGCTAATCCTCCGCCTTGCGGCGCCGGCACACCGGGTTCTAGTCCCGGTTGGGGCGCCGGATTCTGTCCCGGTTGCCCCTCTTCCAGGCCAGCCCTCTGCTGTGGCCAGGGAGTGCAGTGGAGGATGGCCCAGGTGCTTGGGCCCTGCACCCCACGGGAGACCAGGAAAAGCACCTGGCTCCTGGCTCCTGCCATCGGATCAGCGCGGTGCGCCGGCCGCAGCGCGCTGACCGCGGCGGCCATTGGAGGGTGAACCAACGGCAAAGGAAGACCTTTCTCTCTGTCTCTCTCTCTCACTGTCCACTCTGCCTGTCAAAAAAAAAAAAAGTTTCTTTGATTCACTTAGACGATAGATTGACAGAGAGAAAGGGAGAGCCACAAAAACAGGGAGATTTTCCATCCATTGGATCATGTGGAGTTTAGTTATGAGTTATTAATTCAAACCCTAAGTTAGCTTAGATTAAGTACATTTGGAGTTAAGACTTAATGGTGTGTAGTATGTTAAGATTAAGTGATATAAAATATGGGGCAACATATTAAAATCAAGCTAAATCTTGGTCTCAGGAGCTTTTAAGACCTGTTGCGAGAACCACTGTTCCCCCATGACAGGCTTTATTTTAAGCCAAAAAAAAAAAAAAAAAAAAAAAAAAAAAAGACAGGGTATGGGAGTAAAACTATTCCTGGAATTTAGATTCTTCTGCATTCCTCTGTGAAACCTAGCCCTGAGTTACTCAAACGCACCAATGAAATACATAAAAAAATAAGGAACTCACCTACGTGTGTAGTGACTTATATACTTGTTTACAAAAAAATGCTGGGAGGGGGAAGGACGGGGCTTCTCGCCTGAGCACTGCACTGCGTTGTATGTGCTGGTAAGAGCCCCAACTAACTGGTAATAAATCCTCTTGTGGTTGCATACAGCTTGCCTTTTGTGAGTTGTTTTGGGGAGGGTCTCATACCGGACACAACAGATCATACTCTAAATGGCCTCAAACACAGGGGCAGGGCCAGGTGCAAGCCAGGAGCCCAGAACTGCAACCTGGTCTCCCCTGCAGGAGTTGGGCGCCCAGGTAGTTGGGCTATCTTCTGCTGCCTTCCTGGGCGTATTAGCATGAAGCCAAATTGGAAGCAGAGAAGCCAGCTAGGAAAGGAATCCTGACACCCATACCTCATGATCTGGTTGCCAGCTGAGGCTTCCCACCCTATGCTAAAAGCCTAGCCCCCTCTCATGCATTGTTGTTTGGAAATTAATTAATCAGTTCATTCATTTTACTTATCAAATATTGTAACATTCACCTTCAACATGATAGGGAATGTAGTGGATAATGCTTGCATTTGGGGACCCGTCTAGCAAATGAGGTAATTCCCGTACTTCTGTTTTTCTTTGTATGTCTGTCTCCCTCTCAAGTAAACAAAATGATTGAATATTTTGGAAATCTTTTATAGCATTACTTTGTTTATTCTACATTGTATTTTTTAAAGATTTATTTATTTATTTTCAATGCACCTAACAGAGACAGACAGAGATAGTGGGAGAACTTGCATAGTCTCGGTCACTCCCCAAATAACTTCCAAGGCCTACACTGGGACAGGTTGAACACAGAAGGCTAGAACTCCACCCAGGTCTCTGACGTGGCAGACAAGGGCACAAGCACTCAGACCACCTTCTGTTTCACAGTTGCATCAGCAGGGAGCTGGATGGCAAGTGCTGCAGCCTAAAATGTAAGCTCTGCTCATATTGGAAGCAGGCTCTTCAAGCACAGGATAAAACCACTATGCCATAGCACTGGCCCCAAAAATTATGCTTTCAAAAAGTAAGCTCTGGGATGTGCATTTGGACAGCACATCACATATTTCTTGAGATTCACACTTGTCACATTGGAGGGCCTGAGTTCAAATCGTGGTTCTGTTCCTATCTCAGCTTTCTGCCCATATACACTCTGGGAAGCATCAGGTGAAGCCAAAAGCAATGAGCCCCTGTCATCCTCATGGGGGACCTGGATGAAAATCTTGGAACCTGGCTTCAGGCTGGTCTTATACTCAAGGTTTCAGATATTTGGGGATGGGAAGAGCACGTGGGAGGTTTCTGTCTGTATTCTGCTGTCTCTGCATTTAGAATTTTAAAGATTTATTGTAGGGGCCAGCACTGTAGCATAGTGGATGAAAGCCCCAGCCTGCAGTATCGTCATCTCATATGGGTGCTAGTTCAAGTCCCAGCTGCTCCACTTCTGATCCAACTCCTTGCTAATGCTCCTGAGAAAGCAGCAGAGGATGGCCCAAGTCCACGGGCCCCTGCACCCACATGGGAAACCCAGAAGACGCTCCTGTCTCCTGGATCAGCTCTGCTCCTGCTGTTGTGGCCATTTGGGGAGTGAACCAGCACATAGAAGACCTCTCTCTTTCTGTGTCTCTATCCCTCTCTCTGTATCTCTGTTTTTCAAATAAATGAAAATAAATTTTTTTAAAAAGATGTATTTATTTCAAATACAAACTGACAGAGACAAGGAAAGGATGAGAGAAAACATGATTTTCCAGGCATATTTCACACCTCAAACATCCTCCAAACTTGTGTTGGAACCACTCCTAAGCCACCATTAACTCCATCCTTCTCTCCAATGTGAGTGTGAAGGCTTGGGCCATCTTCCACCTCCTTCACAGGCACATTGACAGGCAGCTGGACGGAAACTTGGGAACCCTGTAAATCAACCTGGCTCCAGTAGACACTCCTGGAGTTGCAAGCTGTAGCAAAAACTTTCCCCCAAACAATTATAGCGCCCTCTCTGCTTTTAAATTAATTAATATATGTATGAAAGAGATGCTTTAAAACAATTGTAAAATAGGGGATACTTTGGGCATTTGTTTCCAAACTACTTGATGGACATTCTCTCTCTCTCTCTCTCTCTCTCTCTCTCTCTCTCTCTCTCTCCCACCTGCCCTCTCTCATTCACACACACACACACACACACACAGGCTTCAGCCTGGCCTAGCACTTATCTGTTGCAGTAATTAGCAGAGGAAAGAGAACAGTGAAAATTCCTGGTTGGCTGGCTGTCTGAATTCCTCTCTCTGCTTTTATTTTATTCTTCTTAAAGATTCCCTTCATTTAGTGGCAGAACAGAGTAACAGAAAGGAAAGGAAAGGCACAGAGAGATGAAAATCTTCCATAAACAAAACTGCATGGTACTGGTGTTACAGACATGTAGGCCAACATGACAGTATAGAATCCCCCAAAATAAATCCATGCATCTACAAGCAAATTATATTTGACAAATGTGCTAAAAATATTTCCTAGAGATGGTCTTTTACAAAATTGTGCTGGGAAATTTGTATTTCCACATGAAGAATTGTGAAACAAGCCCCTACCTTAGAACCTATATAACCATCAACTAAAAACCGAGCAAAGATCTAAATCTAAGATCTGAAGATACCAAGTAGAAATGCTTTTCGATTTAATAGACTTAGCAGTAATGAAATCTAAGTTCAGATGTTACAATGTGACTCAAGGAATATTTTCTGGAAAAACAACATGAAAAACAAAACTTTCTTTGCATTTTCTCCAACAAAATCAGAAGAAAAAAGTGGCACTGAAAGTTCTTTAAACAAAAATCAAATAAAAATGGATCATAGATATAAATACAAGATCTGAAAGTATGAAATGACAAGGAAACAACAGGGGAAAACATTTCAAAATCTTGTAATACACAATAATTTCTTTGGATAAGACTGCCAAAGCAGACACAACAAAAGAAAATTAGACAAATGTAATTATTTTGTAGTAATTTTAAATAAATTAAATACAAATAGAAATGTTTATAAATTTATATATTGTTAGGCCAGTGCTGTGGCTCACTAGGCTAATCCTCCGCCTTGCAGCGCCAGCACACTGGGTTCTAGTCCCGGTCTGGGCGCCGGATTCTGTCCCGGTTGCCCCTCTTCCAGGCCAGCTCTCTGCTGTGGCCAGGGAGTGCAGTGGAGGATGGCCCAAGTGCTTGGGCCCTGCACCCCATGGGAGACCAGGATAAGTTCCTGGCTCCTGCCATCGGATCAGTGCAGTGTGCTGGCCGTAGCGCACCGGCTGCAATGGCCATTGGAGGGTGAACCAACGGCAAAGGAAGACCTTTCTCTCTGTCTCTCTCTCTCTCTCTCACTGTCCACTCTGCCTGTCAAAAAATACAAAAAAAAATTTATATATTGTTGAATGGAAATAAGAAGTTTCTGCTCAGGAAACAATCAATCATATGAAGAGACAAGCAAGAGAATAGGAGAAAATAATTCCCTATTATCCATCTTCATTTGCAATTGATTAATATTTAGAATATTAAATAGACTCAATAAACTCAACACCAATAAAAACAATGTAATTAAGAACTACACAAAGGATTTTACAGACATTTCTCAAAACAAGAAACAGTGGGAAGACATTTGACCTAGCAGTAATACACCAGTTAAAATGTCCATGTCTCAGACTGAACTGCCTAGGCTTGATTCCAGGCTCTAGTTCATGATTCCAGCTTCCCAATAATGTGGCCATGCAGGTGCACTGGTGATGACCCAAGTCGGGGGGTACCTAATACCCAGATGTGTGACCTCGATTGCATTCCCAGCTCCTGGCAATGGAACAGACCAATTTTAAAGGTTGTGGGAATCTGGAGCATGAACTAGTGGATGGGAGTGTTCTCCCTAAGGTGTGGAAGCTCATTCTCCCTCTCCATCTTCCTTTGCCTCTCCCCCTCTCTCCTTTCTTTCCCTCCCCCTCTTGCTTTCTCCCTCTTGAATGAATAAAACTTTGAAAAAGAAGAAAAGTGAACGGCCAAGATACACATTTTTAAAAAATCTGAAGTATTACTAGCTATCATGAAATTGCAAACGAAGACTAAAATGAGATGTCATCTCATTCCAGATGGAATGGTTATTATCAGAAAAAGAAGAAGTAGGGTCTAGTATTGTGTTGTAACTTGTTAAATCTTAGCCTACAACATTGGCATCCCTTATCCCAGTGCCAGGTCGAGTCCTGTCTACGGAGCTTCTGATCTAGCTTCTTGCTAATGTGCTTGGAAAGGCAGGAGATGATGGTCCAAGTATTTGCATCCATGCCACCCATGTGAGAGACACAAATGGAGTTCCAGGGAGGCCACTGGAGGAGGGAACCAGCAGATAGAAGATTCTTTTGTCTTTTTGGCTCTCTTCTCTATATCACTCTAGCTTTCAAATAAAGAAAACTTTTTAAAGAAGAAACAAATGTGGGTAAGAATATGAAAAAAAGTGATACTTAATACACTTATAGTAGGAATGGAAATTAAGGTAGCCATTATACAGAATAGTATGGCGATTCCTCAAAAATGTAAACTAGACCTAAAATATGACCCAGCTATCCCCATAGTGGGAATATATGCTTAGGAAATGAAATCAGTATATGAATGTGATGTCAGCAGTCTATGTTCAGTGGAGCACGATTCACAACAGCTAAGATAAGCAATCAACATATGCATGAGTCCATCTGTGGTTGTGTGGATTGTGCACTCTAATAAATACAAGGGCATATTATTCAGCCAAAAAAGAAAAGGCAATCTTGACAATTTCAACACAATGGATAGAACTAGATATCAACTACTGAAATGAGACAGAGAAAAGAGGGGAATCACACTGTACCTGATCACTGTACTGCATGTATATCCAACATTATTAAAAAGAAAATTAATAAGAAAAGAAAATGTATTTAACATATGAGATTTGTATTCCAATGTTAATGAGAGCAGTGGTTCTTTTGAATCTAAATGATTCATCAAGAAACTCATAAATTATACTAGAGCTGACACTAGAATATACTTTTGTGTCTCAGAATACTTTGACAAAACTGATATTACAAAGTCATCATTAATAAAAGCAGAAATTATTAAAGAATGTAAAAAGTACAAGGTGTACATTTGAAGATTTAAACTGAATTTTAAAATTGCATTTTTGAATTCTAATTAATTGTGGCTTTGACAGAATTTCCTTCAGTTATTTGATAGTGTCTCAGTGCTCTGTTAGGGCATTGCCATATAAAGTGTCCTTACAGCACTCTTTTAAAATAAATATTTATATATTTATTTGAATGGCAGAGCCAGAGAGAGGCAGAGGCAGAGGGAAAGAGAAAGGTTGTGCATCTGCTGGTTCACTCCCCAACTGGTCACAATGGCCAGAGCTGAGCCGATCCCAAGCCAGTAGCCAGGAGCTTCCTCTGGGTCTCCCATGTGGGTGCAGGGGCCCAACCACTTGGGCCATCTTCTACTGCTTTCCCAGGCCATAGCAGAGAGCTGGATCAGAACTGGAATAGCCAGGACTCAAACCAGCGCCCATATGGGATGCCGGCACTGCAGGCGGTCGCTTCACCCACTATGCCACAGTGCCGGCCCCCCCCCAGCACTCTTTTGATGTAAACACTGTCACTAAAGTAGCATTCATGCTTTTTCCAGTGTATGATAAATGTTTTAACAATGTGGAAATCCAATTCACACAATGTTGCACCTGCTTCTGGCATTTTAGTGTTCCAGATATAATACATTCTCCCATTGGTTTCACAACTATTTTTTTGTTTATCTTCAGTTTACTTCTGAGAGATTTCTTGAAGATGAGCTTCCAGGGGAGTCTCTTAGAAATAAAAAGGATGCTTAATGACATCAGCAAGATGATAGAATAGAAATGTCTCTAATTGCCTTTCACAAATGTTTCCACAAAATAAACATTCTAGACACAATCAATTCCCTATGAAGGAATCTAGAAAGTGGATGACAAACTCTATTCATCAGACCAAACTCTATTCTATTATCTAGGCATGAAAAATAATGGCAGCTTGCCATCTACAAAAAAAAGGTGGAGGAAGAACACATCAATTGAGGTAAAGGAAATATGCCAGAAACAGAAACATAAATGTTGCACATTTATGTCATATGTGGAAGCAACACAATAACTGTGACTGGAGGGTAGGTTAATGATTAGTAGAGGTGGGGAAGGTGGAGGGGTAGAGGGAGATTAGGTAATGGATATCAAAACACCATCAGATAGAAGCAATAAGATACAGTGTCCTACTGCACAACTGGATGAGCCTAACTACCAATAACCTATTATATATTTTCTAGGAATGAATAAAGGAGAAGAGTTCCAGCACTCCAAGCTTATGATGGCATGGACAGCGAACCATGGACTACTGTGATTTCATTGGTACATGTTGTGGACATTTCTTGAAATGTCACTGTCCCCAGAGATATGTGGAACTGTTTCATGTAAATCAAAATTCCAAAACAACGTTTAGGTAGACAGAAATGCTAAGTTATCTGATTTGACACATGTGTCAAATTATCAGATTGTACCTCATAGATGTGTACAATTAGGATAATTTAAAATAAACAAATAAATAATAAAATGTCACTGTTGTGAAAGAGATGGAATAACTCATGCAGAATAAAGGAGACTAAATGTACATGACAACCAAGTCCAACAGCCTGGCCCTGGATGAGAACAGAATTCTGTGAAGGAAAATTTTCAGAAAACTGGTGAAACTTGAAGGTAGACTGCATCTGAAATGATTGCACTTTACAGGTCCTGAAATTTACAATTTGTAATGGCTTCCAAAAGAACTAAACTTTCCCTTTTCTACAATAGGCACACACAGAGGACAAAGCTTTTCCTAACATCTGAAGATAAATCTAAGTGATTCATGGCTAATAACAAGTATAACATCAATATGTATACACATTAATTAATCAAATGTATCTGAATAATGGAGACAGATGGAAGATACATTGTGGGAGTGGGAGGGACACAGGAGGGAAAGAAAAAAGAAAATCGGTAGGAAATCACCACAGCTTAAAGCATATAGTAAATCTTCATGAGAAATCTATGATAATTACTTGTGCAACTATTGTAGCTTTGGTAAACCTTTAGGGTTCTAATATAAAGGCAGATTAAAGGATATGCAACAAGATTAGAGTTCAGGAGGAAAAGGTTATTTTTAGAACATTTAGAGCAACTCGGATTGGAAATACATTTTTACTATGCTGCATTTTGAAACCTCACCATCAGTAAAAATCAAAAAACAAACCACACAACATCATCAACTTTTCCTGAATCATCTTATACTAAGAGCAGTGAACATTAGTTGCCTCTGAAATCTGAAGTCTACATCATAGTTTACATCAAACTTTAGTTTTAATGTAAAGTCTACATCAAACTTTAGTTACCTTTAAAATGTAGAGTTTCTTTCTGTAGGATTAGCTGAGTGGGTTTGTAGATCTATGAAAAATATAATCATAAGACCGAAGATGGCGGAATAGGAAGGGAGCACACTGATAGTCCGGGGAGAGACAGTTTAATAAAAGTGGAGATACTGCAGGTTCAAGGAAGAGTAGGGGAGGAAACAGCAGAAGAAACTCTTCCGGAACGCGTGATTCACAGTGGACCTGCGTGGAGAGCGTGGGAGCCCACAGTTCGGGACACCAGCGGCAGACTCAACACACCAGCGCTGGAATGCGAGGTGAGCCGAACCTCAATAGCCCGAGACATGAGCAGGCAAGTGGAGAGAGGAGACTAGAGGGAACGACCAAAAGACCCCCGGGGGGTGGGGAAGTTCACCAGGCTAACTGGAAGAGAGAGAGAGAGAAAAAAAAGGTGACTGGTACGGACACGGGTTTCTCTCTCTCCGCTCACCTCTCAAGGGCGAGCAAGACAAAGAGCAGGCGCCATTTTGGACATACGTCATAAGCAGAGCGACCTCAGGTCTGCACCGGCCCTGAGCCTAGCAGAAAAACCTGACTCTGGGTGGGGCAAATTAACAGGAGATTAAGACCTAGTAAATTTGTGGTGCTACTG
The DNA here is from genome assembly GCF_051225735.1 of Oryctolagus cuniculus. Taxonomy (NCBI): domain Eukaryota; kingdom Metazoa; phylum Chordata; class Mammalia; order Lagomorpha; family Leporidae; genus Oryctolagus; species Oryctolagus cuniculus. The sequence goes on along the minus strand of NC_142888.1, from coordinate 36,243,584 downwards.
AACTGAGACTGTGAAAAAAGAGACGGTGATGGAGAGAACTCACAGAATTCATGTGAGTACTCTCCAGAGACGCTATAATTCCGTAACTTTGGCAACCCAGTGGGAGACTGAAGGAGAATTTGAGCCCACTCTGAGGGCCAAACAGATTCCCTGTGTGGTCCCTGGGAAAGAGCTTCCGATCTCTGGCTCCTGTGCGTATATCATTTGCCTGCTAACTACCTCCAACTTCGTTCAGCTGTGCGGAATTACTTCCCTTTTGAATCAAAAAAAAAGAAAGAAAGAGAGAGAGAGAGATCTACCACGCCTAACCTGGGAGTGTCACCTTTGGCACACCAAACAGAGCTCTCAGGCCACACCCATCTCAAGCCTCTAAGGCTCCATCAAAAACAGACAGTCCACTTAATCTAGAGTCATAGTATAACAAGAAAAAGCACCACAGTGAAGAAACCAAATATCTCCAATATGCCAAATAACAAACGCAAAAACCGAGATAATAGAAACAAGGAAGTCACCATGACGCCCCCAAATGAAAAAGACACCCCAATTCAAGATTATGAAGATGATGAGATAGAAGAAATGCAAGAAGCAGATCTCAAAAAATTGATAAGAACATTAAGAAGTTCTCAAAAACAAATTCTTGAACTACAGAAATCCTTAATGGACAAGATAGAAAATCTCTCTCGTGAAAATGAAATATTAAGGAGGAATCAAAATGAAACGAAACAACTAGTACAACAGGAAACTGTGATAGTGACGAGAAATCATAATGAAGTGAAGAATTCAATAGATCAAATGAAAAACACAATAGAGAGCCTTACAAACAGAATGGGTGAAGCAGAAGAGAGAATATCGGACTTAGAAGACAGAGAACAGGAAAGGATTCAGTCAGACCAAAGAAAAGAAGAGGAAATTAGAAATCTAAAACATATTGTCAGGAATCTTCAGGATACTATTAAAAAACCCAACATTCGGGTTCTAGGAGTTCCTGAAGGCATGGAGAGGGAGAAAGGATTAGAAGGCCTTTTTAGTGAGATATTAGCAGGAAATTTCCCAGGTTTGGAGAAGGACAGAGAAATCCTAGTACAGGAAGCTCACAGAACTCCTAATAAACATGACCAAAAGAGATCCTCACCACGACACGTTGTAATTAAACTCACCACAGTGAAACATAAAGAAAAGATCCTAAAATGTGCAAGAGAGAAATGTCAGATTACTCTCAGAGGATCTCCAATCAGACTCACAGCTGACTTCTCATCAGACACCCTACAAGCTAGGAGGGAATGGCGATATATAGCCCAGGTACTAAGAGAGAACAACTGCCAGCCCAGAATATTATATCCTGCAAAGCTATCATTTGTGAATGAAGGTGAAATAAAGACTTTTCATAGCAAACAGAAATTGAAAGAATTTGTTGCCACTCGTCCAGCCCTGCTAAAGATGCTTAAAGATGTGTTACACACAGAAACACAGAAACACGGTCATCAATATGTAAGAAGGTAAAGGAAGGAAAGCTCACAGCAAAAGATCACAGGGAATTCAAAGCATACATTAGAACTTATATTTGGCAAATGGCAGGGCAAAGTTACCACTTATCATTAGTCACATTGAACGTGAATGGCCTGAACTGTCCAGTTAAAAGACACCGTTTGGCTGATTGGGTTAAGGAACAAAACCCATCTATTTGCTGCTTACAAGAAACGCATCTTTCCAACAAAGATCCATACAGACTGAAAGTGAAAGGCTGGAAAAAGATATACCATGCCAACAGAAATGAAAAAAGAGCGGTTGTAGCCATCTTAACATCGGACAACATAAACTTTACCACAAAAACTGTTAAGAGAGACAAAGAGGGACACTATATCATGATTAAGGGATCAATTCAACAGGAAGATATAACAATTATCAATGTATATGCACCTAACTACAGGGCACCGGTTTATCTAAAAGATTTGTTAAGGGACTTAAAGGGAGACTTAGACCCCAATACAATAGTACTGGAGGACTTCAATACTCCACTCTCAGAAATAGACAGATCAACAGGACAGAAGATCAACAAGGATACAGTAGATTTAAACGACACTATAGCCCAAATGGATCTAACAGATATATACAGAACTTTCAATCCTACAGCTAAAGATTTTACATTCTTCTCAGCAGTATATGGAAGCTTCTCTAGGATTGACCACATACTAGGCCATAAAGCAAGTCTGAGCAAATTCAAAAGAATTAGAATCATACCATGCAGCTTCTCAGACCATAAAGGAATGAAGTTGGAAATTAGCAACTCAGGAATCCCTAGAGCATACGCAAACACATGGAGATTGAACAACATGCTCCTGAATGAACAATGGGTCATAGAAGAAATTAAAAGAGAAATCAAAACTTTTCTGGAAGTAAATGAGGATAACAGCACAACATAGCAAAACTTATGGGACACAGCAAAAGCAGTGTTAAGAGGAAAGTTTATATCAATAGGTGCCTACATCAAGAAATTGGAAAGGCACCAAATAGATGAGCTTTCAATTCACCTCAAGGATCTAGAAAACCTACGGCAAACCAGACCCAAATCTAGTAGGAAAAGAGAAATAATTAAAATCGGAGAAGAAATCAACAGGATTGAATCCAAAAAAAAACATTACAAAAAATCAGCCAAACAAGGAGCTGGTTTTTTGAAAAAATAAACAAAATTGACACCCCATTGGCCCAACTAACTAAAAAAAGAAGAGAAAAGACCCAAATCAATAAAATCAGAGATGAAAAAGGAAACGTAACAACAGACACCACAGAAATAAAAAGAATCATCAGAAATTACTACAAGGACTTGTATGCCAGCAAACAGGGAAACCTATCAGAAATGGATAGATTCCTGGACACATGCAACCTACCTAAATTGAACCAGGAAGACATCGAAAACCTAAACAGACCCATAACTGAGACAGAAATTGAAACAGAAATAAAGGCCCTCCCAACAAAGAAAAGCCCAGGACCAGATGGATTCACTGCTGAATTCTACCAGACATTTAAAGAAGAACTAACTCCAATTCTTCTCAAACTATTCAGAACAATCGAAAAAGAGGGAGTCCTCCCAAATTCTTTCTATGAAGCCAGCATCACCTTAATTCCTAAGCCGGAAAAAGATGCAGCATTGAAAGAGATTTACAGACCAATATCCCTGATGAACATAGATGCAAAAATCCTCAACAAAATTCTTGCCAATAGAATGCAACAACACATCAGAAAGATCATCCACCCAGACCAAGTGGGATTTATCCCTGGTATGCAGGGATGGTTTAATGTGCGCAAAACAATCAATGTGATACACCACATTAACAGACTGCAGAAGAAAAACCATATGATTATCTCAATAGAGGCCGAGAAAGCATTTGATAAAATACAACACCCGTTCATGATGAAAACTCTAAGCAAACTGGGTTTGGAAGGAACATTCCTCAATACAATCAAAGCAATCTATGAAAAACCCACAGCCAACATCCTATTGAATGGGGAAAAGTTGGAAGCATTTCCACTGAGATCTGGTACCAGACAGGGATGTCCACTCTCACCACTGCTATTCAATATAGTTCTGGAGGTTCTAGCCAGAGCTATTAGGCAAGAAAAAGAAATTAAAGGGATACAAATTGGGATGGAAGAACTCAAACTATCCCTCTTTGCAGATGACATGATTCTTTATTTAGGGGACCCAAAAACTCTACTAAGAGACTATTGGAACTCATAGAAGATTTTGGCAAAGGAGCAGGGTATAAAATCAATGCACAAAAATCAACAGCCTTTGTATACACAGACAATGCCATGGCTGAGGAAGAACTTCTAAGATCAATCCCATTCACAATAGCTACAAAAACAATCAAATACCTTGGAATAAACTTAACCAAGGACGTTAAAGATCTCTACGATGAGAATTACAAAACCTTAAAGAAAGAAATAGAAGAGGATACCAAGAAATGGAAAAATCTTCCATGCTCATGGATTGGAAGAATCAATATCATCAAAATGTCCATTCTCCCAAAAGTAATTTATAGATTCAATGCAATACCAATCAAGATACCGAAGACCTTCTTCTCAGATCTGGAAAAAATGATGCTGAAATTTATATGGAGGCACAAGAGACCTCGAATAGCTAAAGCAATCTTGTACAACAAAAACAAAGCCGGAGGCATCACAATACCAGATTTCAGGACATACTACAGGGCAGTTGTAATCAAAACAGCATGGTACTGGTACAGAAACAGATGGATAGACCAGTGGAACAGAGTAGAAACACCAGAAATCAACCCAAACATCTACAGCCAACTTATATTTGATCAAGGATTTAAAACCAATTCCTGGAGTAAGGACAGTCTATTCAATAAATGGTGCTGGGAAAACTGGATTTCCACGTGCAGAATCATGAAGCAAGACCCCTACCTTACACCTTACATAAAAATCCACTCAACATGGATTAAAGACCTAAATCTATGACCTGACACCATCAAGTTATTAGAGAACATTGGAGAAACCCTTCAAGATATTGGCACAGGCAAAGAGTTTCTGGAAAACGCCCGGGTGGCACAGGCAGTCAAAGCCAAAATCAACTATTGGGACTGCATCAAATTGAGAAGTTTCTGTACTGCAAAAGAAACAGTCAGGAGAGTGAAGAGACAACCGACAGAATGGGAAAAAATATTTGCAAACTATGCAACAGATAAAGGGTTAATAACAAGAATCTACAAAGAGATCAAGAAACTCCACAAAAACAAAACCAACAACCCACTTAAGAGATGGGCCAAGGACCTCAATAGACATTTTTCAAAAGAGGAAATCCAAATGGCCAACAGACACATGAAAAAATGTTCAAGATCACTAGCAATCAGGGAAATGCAAATCAAAACCACAATGAGGTTTCACCTCACCCCGGTTAGAATGGCTCACATACAGAAATCTACCAACAACAGATGCTGGTGAGGATGTGGGGAAAAAGGGACACTAACCCACTGTTGGTGGGAATGCAAACTGGTCAAGCCACTATGGAAGTCAGTCTGGAGATTCCTCAGAAACCTGAATATAACCCTACCGTTCGACCCAGCCATCCCACTCCTTGGGATTTACCCAAAGGAATTTAAATTGGCAAACAAAAAAGCGGTCTGCAGCCTAATGTTTATTGCAGCACAATTCACAATAGCCAAGACCTGGAACCAACCTAAATGCCCATCAGCGGTAGACTGGATAAAGAAATTATGGGATATGTACTCTTTAGAATACTATACCGCAGTAAGAAACAACGAAATCCAGTCATTTGCAACAAAATGGAGGAATCTGGAACACATCATGATGAGTGAAATAAGCCAGTCCCAAAGGGACAAATACCATATGTTCGCCCTGATCGGTGACAACTGACTGAACACCAAAAAGGAAACCTCCTGAAGTGAAATGGACACTATGGGAAACGGTGACTTGATCAGCATAGCCCTGACTGTTAGCCAACAAATTAATACATTATCCCTCTTAGTAGTTTTTTTTGTCTGTTCTACTTAATATGACTGGTTTAATTCTGTAATTAATACACAGTTATTCTTAAGTGATGAAATTTAACTGAAATGTGATCCCTGTTAAACATAAGAGTGGGGATAAGAGAGGGAAGAGATGTACAATTTGGGACATGCTCAAGCTGACTTGACCCAAATGGTGGAGTTAGAAACATTCCAGGGGACTCCAATTTAATCCCATCAAGGTGGCATGTACCAATGCCATCTCACTAGTCCAAGTGATCAATTTCAGTTCACAATTGATCATAATGAAAGGACTAAGAGTCAAAGGGAGCACATAAACAAGTCTAGTACTTGCTAATACTAACCAATAGAATAAATAAAGGGGAGAGTGATCCAACATGGGATGCGAGATACTCAGCATAGTCATAGAATGGCGGATGTCCTAAATAGCACTCTGGCCTCAGAATCAGCCCTAAAGGCATTCAGATCTGGCTGAAAAGCCCATGAGAGTATTACAGGCATGGAAAGCCAAGACACTCTGGCAAAAAAACAAAACAAAACAAAACAAAACACCTAAATGAAAGATCTCTGTGAGTGAGATCCCAGTGGAAAGAACAGGTCTTCAAAGAAGGAGGTACCTTTCTCTGAAGGGAGGCGAGAACCTCCACTTTGACTATGACCTTGTCTAAACAAGATAAGAGTCGGAGAACTCAAGGGGCTTCCATAGCCTTGGAAACTCATGACTGGTGCATAGGGAGATTACTGATGCCATAAACAGGAGTGTCAATTTGTAAAGTCAACAACAGGAGTCACTGTTCACTTGCTCCTCATGTTGGATTTCTGTCCTTAATGTGCTGTACATTGAGATTTAATGCTATAATGAGTACTCAAACAGTATTTTTCACTTTGTGTTTCTATGGGGGTGCAAACTGTTGAAATCTTTACTTAATGTATGCTAAACTGATCTTCTGTTAAAAAAATGAAGAAATTAGCAATTTCCAACTTGACTCTCACTGGGATTAAACATGACAATAGGTCTGATCTGATTTCATCATCATTTAAAAAATCATCTATAATTTTTCACTTTATGTTTCTGTGTGGGAGCAAACTGTTGAAATCTTTACTTAATGTATGCTAAACTGATCTTCTTTATATAAAGAGAATCGAAAATGAATCTTGATGTGAATGGAAGGGGAGAGGGAGTGGGAAAGGGGAGGGTTGCGGGTGGGAGGGACATTATGGGGGGGAAGCCATTGTAATCCATAAGCCGTACTTTGGAAATTTATATTCATTAAATAAAAGTTAAAAAAAAATCTAAAAAAATATAATCATGACATTCATTCATTATTGGGATAACTACAAGTTATTTCATGAATATAAAGTTACACTTAATTACAAAAGGACTTCACGTTACAGTTCATGAAAAAAGTACCTAAAATAACAGCCAAATTATTAGTGACTCACAGCAAAATTAGTGTCACAGAGTGAGAATAAAGAAGTAGGGTGCAAAGCAATGAATGGGCACTGCTGTCATTCATGTTCTGTAAATCTAACAATAAAGTGCTGAACAACCCAGAACTGGAAATCTGTACATGTTTGTGATGACTATACTATAATGCAAAGAAACAATTTTAACAAGATAATCTTAGGATACTTAGTTTTTCTCATCCTACAAGTACTTCAGTACTCTAGAAAGTTCCTTGGAAGTCAACGTATCTTCAGAAAACACCAAAAATCATGGCATAAAGGTCAAAGATAAATTCGTTTGGAGCAAAAAGATTTGATCCCCAAAAAAGTTTATTAAATATGTAGACTATGAAAAAAACTATGGATGCATTTGGAAACCTATTTGCAACAAACAAAATGTATCATGTTTCAGAACTTTGTGAAGTACTCTCCTGTAGCAATCTGTATTCCAGTATCTTGAATTATCTAACTTTGAGCAAATTTACATTAATCAATTTTCAATGAGAAGAAATAGGGGCTATCGTTCACTGAGCAGCAATGTTGCTGCATTGATCTGCATACTTTTCCAGGTCAGTACTGAGCAATTAGACACTATGGACATGTGGATATTATTTGTGGTAATAAAACATAGATGGTGGTAAATGCAACATTGAGAGCAATGTGCAAATGTTACACTACAAGACGTGTGCTCTTTGGTAGGACCTGAGCCCCAGTTTTCCCATTTAGAAAATGGGTCAACAATCCCCCATGGCATCAAATGGTAGGTACATTTAGAGCAATTAAATAAGACATGAGCACATACTTTTGACAAAAATGAGACTTTATATTCCTGAACTCAATCTAGAGGCCTGGCAAGGAAGACATTTTGCATGACCCGAAGTAACTCTTGAAGAATAAGGACTAGTAGATTATAGCAAAGGAATGAACAAAGCTGGAGATGATGTTATTCACCTTTCCAAACAACATTCAGAAAACATTTGCAATACTTGTATAATGAGTTTTTTCTCTAATTATTGAATATGTCCTAATGCATGAGGCACACATACACCTCATCTCCAAAGACATTGTACTTTCCCTTCCCTTCACCTTCAACCTCAGGTCTCCCTCATCTTCTGTCCCCTGACCAGATGGAATATTCTGACTTCCAGTTGGTGGCTCCTCTGATTGAGGTGTTTCTTCCTGACTGCTGGCCCTATTAGAATGAATTTGTGAAAATACAATTTTTGTTTAATGCATGAGTAACGATACAAAATCCATAGGTATAGCTAATGATCACTTTCCAACAGGTTCTGATATATTTATTCTTAGTAAAGCTGCCCTTCCCACACAAAAGTTTCTCTCAGAAGAGTTTTAAGCAATAATTTGGAAGTTATTTTTGTCTACATTGGGATGGAGGTGTGTATGTACAAGAGGAAGCATGGGAGCGATGTCACAGGCTGTATCTCCTGGGAACATAGAGCATCCAGTCGGGACTCAACCGAATGCAATACTCCTGTAGGGGTGTTTCCTATGTGAGACCAATTGTCACCCATTATCAACATGGGAGACCTTTATCAGTCTATTATTATTATCACTTTCTCTAAAATACATTTTATAATATTTGTATTGTTAAAATACATTGTTAATACCAGATATTAAAGTATTCACAGGCTCAACTGGCTCTTGGAAAGAATCTTTTTCATCTCCTTCTCCTTTTGATTTGGATGCTGATCTCACTTGCTCACTCATATTTCACATTGAAAGCAGAATATTGTGATTTGGAAAATGCCCTTAAGAGAAACTGCAATATTTGACCTTTTCCATAGCCACATGTCAACCTGTAATAAAAAAATTGAGATGACATGCAAAACAAGTCCCTCTGTATGTATGTTTCCTTGACTTCTGATTGTTTCATCAATATTTATTTTGGGTAATCTGGCAAAGAAGTGGTTTTAGGAGATTCCAAGATAGTGGATTGGGTAACGACATACTGCAGGAGGCTAAGGAAAATGTGGAAATGAAGGAAGGAAGGAAGGAAGGAAGGAAGGAAGGAAGGAAGGAAGGAAAAGAGAGGGGAGAGAGAGAGAGAGAGAAAGAAAGAAAGAAAAGAAGAAGAAAGGAAGGAAGGAAGAAAGAAGAAAGGGAGGAAGGAGAGAAGGAAGGAAGGGAGGGAGGGAGAGAGAGAAAGAAAAAGAGAAGGAAAGAAAAAAAGAAAGAGAGAGAAAGAAAGAAAAACAGAAAGAAAAGTGTAGGAAGTGCACTCTCATGAGAGAATTGGAGAGAAACTGCACTGGAAATCCTACAAGAGGAAGAAGGATGCTGTGGAACTATGTGAAGGATGTGGACTCACAGTATGAACATAAACACAGCAGACAACTGCAGAGCTGGAGCAGGCGGCAGCCTGGAGTCAGAGGTGAGACCAGACTGCAGCAACCTGTGGTGTTATAGCCGGAGAGAGAGGGTGGTGTTAGTCCAGACTTGAGTCATGGGGGCTAGTGGTTGCTAGTGGTTGCCCACAGACTCAGTGGAAGTACATGGGGCACATTTATCTCACTTCAACTTCCCCCACAACAGCACCCCCTGCCTGAGCAAAAGCAAGCACCATTTTGGGCTTGGGCAGGAGCTGTGGAAGACTTTGTGCGTGCACACAGCAACTGGTTGAGACAGGATGCCATCTCCTTGGCAGTACTGGCAGCAGTGGAGGGGAGAGAGCAACATTTGGCAGTGGCTCTTGTGTATGCGTTTGATCCATAGATTCTAGCAGAGGAAACAATCATCAGTCCCCACTGACTTTGAGCCTGGCTGGGAGGTGGCTGGGCAACCACATAGGATGACGAGGTACCTGCAGCCTCCCAGAATCAAGATCACCAGGTGGAGTTGTCTTGAGGAATAGCTGCTCTTCTGGTGACTGGACAGGCTGGTAGGGCAGAGAGAAACCTCTGTACACAGCGACTGTGGGAGCCTTGTGTGCTGAGACCATGGGAACTCAGTGGTTACATGAGAAGGTGCAGGGTGTAGCTGGGTCTCTGGGCAAGCACTGGGTGTTGCTCCACATGCTCCAGGCTCCTTGGTTGCCTAGAGCAGGTCATTGCAGCAGGAACTGTGCTCATAGTGAGGACTGCGCAGATCATTTGTTCAGTTCATACAGTGGTGCAGAACACACTGGGGGCTAACACATGGGAATTGAGTTCTACCATGCCTGAGTGTTACCCTGGATAGTCTCTCAACTCTGGAGCACTGAACAGGGCTCCCTGGCCACACCCACCAGAAACCTCATGGTTTTCACTGAAAGTGCAGATATTGTACTAAGCCACAGAGGTATAGCTCAGGAATAAATGCCTTTTGAGGAAAAACAAAAATCAACTCCACAAATGTCTAAAAACAAACACAGAACTTCAAGAAACAAGAATAAGGAAGATACCATGACCCCCCCAAAGGAACACAATAACAATTCAATATTAGGATGTGAAGATGAAGAGATTGAGGAAATGCCAGAAACAGAATTTTAAAAATTAATCATAGGATTACTAGAAAGCAATCAGATGCAAATCCATAAACTAAAGAAACCATAAATTACATGAATGAAAATTTTTCCTATGCTTTTAAAGAGAAATCAAAAGGAAACACTAGAAATGAAGAATTCAATAGATCAAATAAGTGATGGTGTGGAAAGCCACGACGGCAGACTTGGTGAGGCAGAAGAAAGAATATCCAGACTAGAAGACAAATCTTTGGAAATCTTACAGTCAGAACAAAAATAAGAAGGAGGAGGAGGAGGAAGAGGAAGAGGAAAAGGAAGAGAAGAAGAAGGAGGAAGATGAGGGGGACAAGAGGGAAGGGGTGGTGGGGGAGGAGGAGGAGAAAGAAAGAAGAAAAGCAAAAAATTAAAAACAGCATTAAAGGTTTATGGGATACTAGTAAATGATCCAACATATGGGTCATAGGACTTCCTGAAGGTGTGGAAAGATAATGGACTAGAAGGCCTAAATAATTATGGGAAACTTCCCCAATTTGGAGAAAGAAAGGGATGTATAAGTAAAGGAACCACATGAAACTCCTAACAGACATGACCAGAAAAGAACTTCACCACAACACATTGTAGTCAAACTTTCCACAGTAAAACATAAAGAAAAAATTCTAAAATATGCACAAGAGAAGTACAAGATTATTTTCAGAGGCTCTCCAATTAGACTCATGGGTGACTTCTCATCAGAAACCCTACAGGCTAGGATGGAATGACAAGATATAGTCCAAGCCTTAAGAGAAAAAAAAAACCTGTCAACTCAGAATACTGTATCCTGTAAAGCTCTCATTTATAAATGAAGATGAGATAAAGACATTCTATAACAAACAGAAATTGAAATAATATGTCATCACTCCTCCAGCCTTACAAAAAATACTTACAGATGTGCTAACACACAGAAACACAGAAGGAAATCATCATTATCAAAGAATGTAAAGAGAGAAAATCCCCCAAGGAAAAGGACAAAAGAAACCCAAAGTAAATAATAGGAATACTTATGGGAAAATGGCAGGGCCAAGTTGTTACTGATCAATAGTCACCCTGAATGTAAATGGCCTCAACTCTCCAGATAAAAGGTACAGACTGGCTGAATGGGTTAAAAACAGACCCATCTATTTACTGCCTACAAGAAACACATCTCACCAACAAAGATACACACAGACTGAAAGTGAAAGGATGGGAAAAAAAGTCCCATGCTAACAGAAAGCTAAAAAGAGCTGGTGTAATCCTAGTATCAGACAAAACAGCCTTTAAACAAGAACTGTTCAAAGAGAGAAAGAAGGGCACTATGCAATGCTTAAGTGATCAATTCAACAGGAAGGTATGACTATAATGGATCTATACACACCCAATTACAGGGTTCTTGGATATTTAAGAGAAATGTTAATGTACCTAAAGGGAGACACACATTCCAATATGGTAATAATTGGGGACTTCAGTGCCCCACTTACAGCAATGGACAGATCAACCAGGCAGAAAATTAATAAGGGAACAACAGAGTTAATGGACACTATAGATCAAATGGATGTAATGGATATCTACAGAACCTTTAACCCCACAGTGGCAGAATACACATTCTTCTCATCAGTGCATGGAACAATATGACATTCTGTAAAAGATACCATGAAAAGATCATTGAATGCCAGGGTTTCAGAGGAATAACAGATTAATAATTAGAGCACAGTGATTTTTATGACAGTGAAATTACTCTACCTGATACTATAATGGAGGATGCATGTCTATCTATCCTCAAAATCCACATAATGTACACCACCAAGAATAAACTCTAATGTAAATAATGGACAGACTCTACCACAAAAGACCTTCACAAAGGTATATTGTAGTGAAATTGTAAAAAATTAAGGACAAGCAAAGAATCCTAAAGGTAAGTAAGGGAAAAGTGTCAAGTTATATACAAAGGAAAACCTATCAAACAGCAGAATTCTCAGTAGCAACTCTACAGGCAAACAAGAAAATGGGATGATATATTCAAGGTATTGAAAGAAAAAATTTCCAACCAAGACTTCTATATTCATGGGGCTGGCACTGTGGCATACATGGTAAAGCCTCTGCTTGCGGTCCTGGCATCCCATATGCGCACTGGTTCGAGTCCAGGCTACTCCACTTTTGATCCAGCTCCCTGATAATATACCTAGGAAACCAGCAGAAGATGACTCAAGTGCTTGGGCCCCTGCACCCACATGGGAGATCCAGATGAAGCTCCTGGCTCCTGGCTTCAGATTGGTCCGGCCACTGCAGCCATTTGAGAAGTGATCTCTCTCTCTGCCTTTCAAATAAATAAATAAATCTTTAAAAAAAAACTACTAAATTCAGTGAATTGATTCTTTTGAAGTGAAGGAGAAATAATATTTTTGCAAGCAATCATTGCCCCCAGACCAGCCCTACAGGAAACCCTGAAGGGAGTCCTACATTGGAAGCAAAATGATCATAGCAATAATTATGAATACACACAACCACACAGAATTCACTGACAGAGCAGATACACCAAATAGCAAGAGAATGAATGGATTTTCAAGACAGAAAACTACTAAAACACTAAGGTAAATAAATAATAAGGAAGACAGGAAAAAATAGAATATATAAAAATCAGTAAGACATCAACAAGATTACAAGAGTAAGTTCTTGTCTGTCAATATTAGCTTTGAATGCAAATAGGTTAAATTCCCCAGTCAAGGTCGGCTCCATGGCTCACTAGGCTAATCCTCTGCCTGTGGCGCTGGCACACGGGGTTCTAGTCCCAGTTGGGGTGCCAGATTCTGTCCCGGTTGCCCCTCTTCCAGGCCAGCTCTCTGCTGCGCCAGGGAAGGCAGTGGAGGATGGCCCTGGCTTTGGATCAGCGCGGTGCGTCGGCCTCAGTGAGCCAGCCACAGCGGCCATTCGGGGGTGAACCAACGGTAAAGGAAGACCTTTCTCTGTCTCTCTCTCTCATTGTCCACTCTGCCCAAAGGGAGAAATATCACATGTTCTCCCTGATCAGTGACAATTAACTGAGCACCTAAAAGGAAACCTGATGAAGTGAAATGGACACTATGAGAAACAATGTCTTGATCAGCCCTTGTCCTGACTGTTGAGGAACAACTTACCATTTTACTCCTTTTAATATTTTTTGTTCTACTTAATACCATTGGTTGAACTCTGTAATTAACACGTAATTATTATTAGGCATTTAAAATTAACTGAAAAGTGATCCCTGTTAAATATAAGAGTGGGAATAAGAGAGGGAGGAGATGTACAGTTCGGCACATGCTCACTTGGACTTACCCCTAATGGTAGAGTTAGAAGCGTGCCAGGGGATTCCAATTAAATACTATCAAGGTGGCATATACCAATGCCATCTTACTTGTTAAAGTGATAAGTTTCAGTTTATAATTGATGAAAAAGATAGGATTAAGTGTCAAAGGGATCACATAAATAAGACCAGTGTCTGCAAATAATAATTGATAGAATTAAAAAGGAGAGAATGATCCAACATGGGAAGCAGGATACACAGCAGACTCATAGAACGGCAAATGCCCTAAACAGCACTTTGGCCTCAGAATCAGCCCTTAGGGCATTCAGATCTGGCTAAAAAGCCCATGAGAGTATTTCAGGCATGGAAAACCAAGACGCTCTGGCAAAAAAATAAAATGACCTAAATGAAAGATCTCTGTGAGTGAGATCCCAGTGGAAAAAACGGGCCATCAAAGAAGGAGGTACCTTTCTCTGAAGGGAGGAGAGATCTTCCACTTTGAATACGACCTTGTGTAAATAAGATTGGAGTCGGCGAATTCAAGAGGCTTCCATAGCCTTGGCAGCTCATGACAAGAGCCTCGGGTGATCACTGACATCATAAGTAAGAGTGTCAACTGTTATATCAATAACTGGGGTCACTGTGCACCTGCTCCCCATGTAGGACCTCTGTCCTTAATGTGTCATACTATGAGAATTAATGGTAAAGCTACTACTCAAACAGTACTCTATACTTTGTGTCTGTGTGGGTGCAGTCTGTTGAAGTCTTAGTATATACTAAGTTGATCTTCTGTATGTAAAGATAATTGAAAATGAATCATGATGAAGAATGGGATGGGAGAGGGAGTGGGATATGTGATGGTTGTGGGTGGGAGGGAGGTTATGGGGGGGGAAGCCGCTATTAATCGAAAGTTGTACTTTGGAAATTTATATTTGTTAAATAAAAGTTGAAAACAATGCATAAAAAATATTTTTAACATAAACTCCCCACCTGTGTAAGTGATGATATCAGACTTTTAATACATCCCTAACCAACTGAAGGTGCTGGGAATTTAACAAAGTCAGTGTAGCCTTTTTACATTATTAGCTGAAGAAAAATGGGTTCCCCTTAAAGATTTTTAATCAGGACTGTAATATGGATGTCTTATGATTTCTCAAGAAGACTATCCTGAAACTATCCTTTCAGGATAATTGTCATGAGAGAGGGAGTCTGTTGAAGCTGTCCTCAGCATTTTTCTGCTAAACTTTCAGTTAGCTTTCTTTTTTTAAAATTTTTTTTGACAGGCAGAGTGGACAGTGAGAGAGAGAGAGACAGAGTGAAAGGTCTTCCTTTGCCGTTGGTTCACCCTCCAATGGCCGCTGCGGCTGGCGCGCTGTGGCCGGCGCATCGCGCTGATCCGAAGCCAGGAGCCAGGTGCTTCTCCTGGTCTCCCATGCGGGTGCAGGGCCCAAGGACTTGGGCCACAGCAGAGAGTTGGACTGGAAGAGGGGCAACCGGGACAGAATCTGGTACCCCGACCGGGACTAGAACCCGGTGTGTCAGCGCCGCAGGCAGAGGATTAGCCTATTGAGCTGCGGCACCGGCCCCAGTTAGCTTTCTTAAAACACTTTCTTAATAAAGAGAAGTTATTGGTCTTTGGCACTCCTGGAAGTCAACAAGTGAAATGCCTAGAACATCCCAAAAAATCTTGTTGTAAATTTTACTCTGGACCGGTCTGCTTTTTCTGTGACTGGATCATTTACACCTCTTACTAGACATTTCATTGGTTGTGCTTTGTCTTCAAGATCCTACTGTTAAACCCATATTTTGTTTCTTGTTACAGTAACTTGTACAAAACCTTGATCCCATTTATTTACAATCGCCATTGGGAGTTATGCTCTTCTCACTAACTAATTTGAGTACAATAATTTTGACACCATTGAGTGGAATGTTTGTTCCAATCTGAGTCTCCGTTTTTATAAAGGTTTATTTATTTATTTATTTGAAATGAGGGGGAGCACGCGGGGGTGGGAATCTTTCATCCACTGGTTCACAATAGCTAGGGCTGGGTCAGGCCAAAGCTGAGAGCCAGGAGCTTCTTCTGGATCTCCCACATGGGTGCAGGGGCCCAAGTACTCTAGGCATCTTGTGCTACCTTCCACCAGTGTACTAGCAGGGAGCTGGATCGGAAGTGGAGCATCCAGGACATAAAGAGGTTCTCATATGGGATGCTGGCAATGCAGGTGGTGGCTTAACCCACTGTGCCACAACACCAGCCTACCCAATTTGAGCTTCAGTCAGAATTCTGAAAGCTGAATCAAATACAATATCTCTGATGCCAAGACTAATTAATTGATTTATTTATTTATCTTGAATCATACATCAAGTTGAATGCTTAGTACAGAAGGAAACTACAGTGCAATATTTAACACAAATATTTTTTCTCCATCCTCACTATCAGGTGGACAGTCCTCCTGGGTCCAGACAAACTAAGTCTCCAGAAACATGGACAGCTGCCTCTCCAGGGTCCAGCCTCTCATATCCTCCTGCTACATTTTCAAACATTTTAGCACAAATCCATTAGAGAAGAGAAGAAGCAAATGAACAAAAGAGGAACTTGAAAAGATATACATTGCAAGCCATGCAGTAATGCATTATTGGCTTAGACAGCAACCAATATATAAGATGTGCATCTCACACACAGATTACTTAATAAAAGAATATAAAAATCTTGCTCAACAGTGTTAAGTGTATTAAAATAGATCTGTATCATACAGAACAGTTTCTCCTTTAGTTGTGAAAATAACAGCAGGAAGTTTGGCAGGCTGTGAGACTCTTGGTGAGCCCCTTTGCTCTACACATGTGTTTGTGGGTGTGCAGATCCAGCCATGGTCACATATGCACACGCTTGTTCAGTGCAATTCAGAACCATGTGATATGCTCCAGGTGGGAACCCTGCTATTCCTCAACACTTATCTTATTTTGCTAAGTGGCTCAGGACCAGAGAAGACATGTGTGTCATGAGCTGGTACAGCCCACCCAATGTAAGAGGCTTGTTCAAGGAGCCTAGGACCCTCTGCTTCCTGGTAACAAGGAGACAGTGAAAGGAGGGGACTCTCCTGTCTCCAAAGGCCAGACCCTCTTGAGGCCACTGCCTTTTCTTTCTCTCCCACCCTCCATCCTTGTTCTTACAAACCTGTGGCTTGCTCCAGTGTGGCCAGTCTCCCACTGCCAAGATATTTCTGTTTGTACCTTAAAGGAGAAACCACAAAAGCAGAAAATGGAGTTAATGAGTGTCCCTCTTTCCATTAAATATCTTAGCAAAAAATAAGTCCTACAAAATGCAAAGTGATTTTTTTGGCATAGTGTCTGTACTGGCAAGAAACAAGCAATGAAATCCATATGGGTTCTGTGAAAGAGGGAAGTCCAAGGCTCTAGTCATTAGCTGAGTGAGTCAACCCAAATGGAAAGCAGTCAAGGGCCTCCCTGCCTGGGTGTGGCTCACCCTTGCCCAAACATTCCATGGGAAAAATACACCATTTGCAGAATGAGTCCAAAAGATCACCAAAGCAAAAAGGAAAATAGCAAGCTTGCTCTGAGACTCTAGGAACAGGGCAGGCCTTGGCCTTGGCAGTGTCCCCTGGGAAGGCTTGCCTCACACTTTCTTTCTAGTTAAACAGCTGCAATTTTTAAAAAAATTATTTTATTTGAAAGAGTTACACACACACACACACATACAGAGAGAGAGAGAGAGAGTCTTCCACATGCTGGTTCACACCCCAAATGGCTGCAACAATCAAAGCCAGGAGCCAGGAGCCAGGAGCCAGGAGCTTCTTCTACATCTCCCAGGTGGGTGTAGGGACTCAAGTACTTGGGCCATCTTCTGTTGCTTTCTGAGGTGCATTAGCAGGACGTTGGATCAGAAGTGGGCCAGCCAGGACTCCAACTTGTGCCCACTTCTTGACCCCATGGCCAATCCCTCTACTTTTTTTAAAAAGATTTATTTATTTACTTGAAAGTCAGAGTTATACAGAGAGTAGGAGAGGTAGAGAGAGAGAGGTCTTCCATCCGCTGGTTCACTCCCCAGTTGGCTGCAATGGCCGGAACTGAGCCGATCTGAAGCCAGGAGCCAGGAGCCTCCCCCGGGGTCTCCCATGTGGTGGCAGGGGCCCGAGGACTTGAGCCATCTTCCACTGCTTTCCCAGGCCACAGCAGAGAGCTGGATCAGAAATGGAGCAGCCAGGGCTCAAACCGGCACCCATATGGGATGCTGGCACTGCAGGCGGAGGCTTTACCTGCTACACCACTGTGCCGGTCCCAACCCCTCTACTTTTAGTACTCAGCTATCCCTCCACCCTGAAGGATGCCATGGAGTCAGTGCCCTCAGCCAGTGCCTTTGGACTGAGTGATGCCTCCCCTTCCCATGGGAGCAACATGAGGCCATGGAGAGAGCGAGACCTGGAAGCCTGACGCCTGAATAGGGGCAGGCTGTACCTGGGCACCTCACACCTTCACCTGGCTTCTGGGTGTCCCCTGTGAAAGCAAAGGGTATAGAACTCCAACCCTTCCCTGTAGGTCTCTGAGAAGCTTGCATGGCTCCTTGTCCCTTCTTTCCTCAGTTTCTGTCTACACTTACTTTTGTCTGAAATCCATAGCATTTGTGAATTAAAGCTGATAGCCCCCAAGTGGTGAGAACAGGTCTCAGTGCTCTCCCTGCATGTGAAGACGGGTCCCTTAGTGTCAGTTGTGGCCCTGGGGATGCTAGAGGACTGAATGTATGGCTGCTGCTGGAGGCTTGTTTCAGGGCATGGTCAGCAATAAGGCAGGGCTCTTGGTCATCGTGTTGACCTGGAGCAGCTGCTTGTCCAGTGTCAAAATTCAAGAGGACCTAGAGATGGTCCAGGGACACCTGAGTGCCCTCTGGTGAGCCAGCAGGCTCTTCTTAAGCTCCAGGCATTTCTCCACCATGGAGGCCAGCTGAGGGTCTCACTGGCATAGCATTGAGTGCTCACTGAAGCAACTTCTGCTCCTCCTCTTTCACTGTCTTGTGGGTGACGTAGGAGCTCAAGATAGTCAGCAACCAGGTCCAGGGTACACTCTCATATTTCTTAAAGGTCTTCTGCACAGCCACCTGCTGTGGGGTGCCATCTTGATGGGCAGGTCCAGGAAGCTTAGGTGTTGTGCACCACAGCAGTTTAGCCCCATGTTTGCATGTCATGAGGAACAAGGCACTGTTGAGATAGTTGGAGGCCAGCCATTTCCTCTCTGTCTCTAGGACATCACTGTAGGCAAGATTGGCTGTTTTGCTTCTCTTCCTGCTCTTGCCACTTGCTCTGAATTTCTTCCTGGTGTTCCATTGTAAACAGGCCCAGTGCTACTACGAAGGCGATTTTCTCAGGGTTCTCCAGGCTCAGGGGCCTGTCTTCTCTTTGGTGGCCTGAGCTCCCTGAGATGGCTCCTCCATGGGCAAGCCACTACTCCATAGGTTGTGTCTGCACTTAAGGCTGAGTGATGGTGACCTTGCTTTGGCACTGATAAGGAGGGGCTCTAATCTGTTGTTGTCACTGACCATGGAGACGGCAGTGCTGGGGGTAATGGCGGTGACATTATTGGGGATGGTAGAGATGATGGCATAAGTCACTCTGGCACTGTTCAGGGGTGAGGTGATGGTGGTGGGCTCAGCGAGGACCAGAGGCTGACTGTTGTTGGTGGTGAATGTGGGGAGTTGGCTGCAGTTTTAATGCTGACCCTGGTGGTCCTCTGGAATGTTGGAGGTTGCTTGAGTGCCAGTCTTGGCTTGAGGAAATGGATCTGGAATCACTCTCTGGCTTAACCTGAAGTAGTACCGCTTTTCCTTGGCTGGCAAACCTCTGCAAGGAGTTTACCTGAGGACCTGTGGCAGGCACTGCAATGATGATTCCCAAGGTTTATTCATCCCTGAGTGGCTGCCTCTCCTGGAGCTGCCTCTTGAAGGCATCTGTGGAGATGCCGAGGAACAGACTCAGGTCAGCCCCCAGGTGCACCCCAAGTTTTCTGGGTGCATCCCAATCTTGTGGTGTCTAGGCAGAGCCACATCCAAAGACTAATCTCTTTACCCCTTCACAAATTGTCATTATGATGTGATGTTCTCATCACTTATTAAAAAGAGTAACGATTTGTAAGCTGCTAATTTCTTTGGGGCATTGCATTTATAAACTTTTCATAAAGCATCGATGATTGATTTCTACATTCTTCCACTCACCCTGCATCATGTATTTGAGGTTTCTTCTTTTTTCACTTTTCATAGAACTCATATTACTCCTACAGAAGCTCTTTTCAAACTAATATCTTATCCTTATCAGTGCCTGAAACAAGATACTCTTCAGACACATCATAACAAGTTAGTCCTAGTTTATTTTGGTGTAAAATATTTTGAAATCCAAGAACAGTTTTTTTTTTCGTGATATACATTGTCCACCAATGTTAAGAAGTTTCCTTAAACCAGTAGATTCAAATCCAGTAATCCATGGACACAGACCAATCCTATCATGTTCTGGCCAGAACTGGAGCAACTGGAGCCCTTCTACTTCACAAATGGGAATACAAAAAGAAATGGTTTACTTTTAAAATGTTTTGGCAGTTTCTCCATAAAGGTGTAAAAATTGATAATATATTACCCTTTTTAAAAGATTTGGGACAAATAGCATGGAAAAGTAATTACAGTGTATGTGATTTAAAGTAGATAGTGATTCTAACAGAAAATTCAATGGGTACAATAAAAATGCACCCAGGCTTCAAGAATCCTAAGTTGAAAAGTGAGAACACCAGGAAATATTGACTTGAATTTTTAAAGTGTTTTGTCTTAACATCAGTTATCTCATTATAAAAATTAAACTGAGCAGACTTATGTTTTTTTTAACTTTTATTTAATGAATATAAATTTCCAAAGTACGACTTATGGATTACAATGGCTTCCCCCCATACTGTCCCTCCCACCCACAACCCTCCCCTTTCCCACTCCCTCTCCCCTTCCATTCACATCAAGATTCATTTTCAATTATCTTAATATACAGAAGATCAGCTTAGTATACATTAAGTAAGGATTTCAACAGTTTGCTCCCACACAGAAACATAAAGTGAAAAATAATAGATGATTTTTTTTAAATGATGATGAAATCAGATCAGACCTATTGTCATGTTTAATCCCAGTGAGAGTCAAGTTGGGAATTGATAATTTCTTTTTTTTTTTTTTTTACAGAGGATCAGTTTAGTATGCATTAAGTAAAGATTTCAACAGTTTACTCCCCCATAGAAACACCAAGTGAAATATATTATTTGAGTACTCGTTATAGCATTAAATCTCAATGCACAGCACATTAAGGACAGAGATCCTACATGAGGAGTAAGTGCACAGTGACTCCTGTTGTTGACTTTACCAATTGACACTCCTGTCTATGGCATCAGTAATCTCCCTATGCTCCAGTCATGAGTTTCCAAGGCTATGGAAGCCCTCTGAGTTCTCCGACTCTTATCTTGTTTAGACAAGGTCATAGTCAAAGTGGAGGTTCTCTCCTTCCTTCAGAGAAAGGTTATGAATTGAGGCCATTATGACTACTTTATATGTGAGCTCAATCTATTTTAGTTACCAAGTGTGAGACAAATTTGTCACCCAGTCCACTATCAGTAGAATCAAGTATATGATACTTGGTGACCAGTGGAAGGTAGTGGGAAGTCTACTTTGTCTCTTTCACTCTTGCAGTGAGTCT
This sequence comes from Oryctolagus cuniculus, assembly GCF_051225735.1. Lineage (NCBI taxonomy): Eukaryota > Metazoa > Chordata > Mammalia > Lagomorpha > Leporidae > Oryctolagus > Oryctolagus cuniculus. The sequence continues at coordinate 36,222,155 of NC_142888.1, read as the reverse complement.
CTTCTCCCTGTTTTCTTCCTATGTCTAGTCACTCCATTCACTGTTTTCATTCTCTCCTTAGGGCCCTTTCTGTGTATTTCTTCTGGGCACTTAAACTTCTCATATCTATTTAAGAGTCTGCCTGCCCCCACCAGAGTGTGATATCCCTTATGACAAGCACAGCATGTCATTGTTCTCTACATATCCAGCATCCCCCATATCCTATAGCATGGTAACACCAAAGTATGTCTATTGAACTAATTAGTATTTTCAAATAACCCTAAGAGAGAGCATCTTCATTTGAGAATCGTTATTGTAGATGTCATGTTCATAGGCATTCTACTCATGGCTTTTTGTTTTCTGCCACTACAGGGGAGTGGTTCTGCCAAAGAGTCCTGGAGACCTTGCAGGTAACCGCCTAGGACAGACAGTAAATGCTAGACCACATTCTTTCCTGAGAATTGGCAGAACACTCGTGATTACTCTTCCAGCAAGAAGAGATAAACAGCATGGTGAGGAGCTGTCACAAGGCATTTTCTTACCTGCCTGTCCATCCTGCTGGAGGATATCACAAGGCCATTCCTCTTCCATTTCCCTTGTTTCAGTTGAGTACAGGATGATTCTCTTTGCCTCACCACAGAGTACAGCTATGGATCTTTTAGTATCTTTCTCCCTTAGGCTATGGAAGTGGGCTTCTCACTGGTAGAGTGACCCATAATTTGTTGTGTCAATCAGTAAGCACTTCTGTTATCAGTGTCAACCTGTGGCATTAGGAACACAGCTTCAGTATGCTGATCTTGTTGGCTGTGTTTTCAAATAATAAACTATTTGGATCCACTTGGGCTCTTTGTCTTCTTGCTGGTTGAATCTATGGCAATGTGACAAGTCAACCTAACAACTGCACTAGGGACACCTGGGGGTCTTGTTGGCCATGGCAATGATTATTAGGGCTTGTTAATCACTTCACCAACAGAATCTAGTATTCTGTAGTGCTGAATGACCAGAAAACTCACTTACTGCTTCTGGATTCCTACACAGTAAGCAACATCATTTTAGCCCTTACTGCTGCTATGTTTACTTGACCTTGTAACACTTCAGTTATTTACAAACCAGTTTTAGAATTTATGCCATACCTGAAAATAATTACATTGTATATCTAGATTCAAATTCATTTAAAAATTTAACCATATATCCTTACATGAAACTCAAAAGTAGTATCACTTGTTAGAGATGTAATTTCAAAGTCAAATGCAAAATATTTTAAAATTTAAACAAAATTAAATCAATGAAATATATGTACAATGTACCACCTATTTCAAATGTTATCTATAATTATCCATAGACTCCATTAACTCTATGTAGTGTGATTTCTAATTTAGTAATGAGTTCCTACCAACAGTAAGATCAGTGTGTTCAAAGCCAAGATGAAAACCCATGGCTATTTTGATGCCACAGACTGTAGGTGGCCAGTGTAGGTAGCATAGGCCACAGCAGCTTCCCCTGGTTTATTTGCCCTTTCCCTAACTAGGTTCTAATCTTCCAGCCTGATCTACATCTTTAGCACTTCTCACACATTTTTTCAGCAAAATGAGATTCCCTCCATCTATTCTTACTTTTCATTCGAACCTTAGATTTTCAGTTCTCTTGGAACAGAAAATATTTTAAACATAAGAGGGGAAAGTAATTTCTATTCATAACACCTGTCCCTTTCAAACAGGATATATTATGAATAAGGGCCTTTGTTGCAGAATTAACTTTTGTGATATTAAGATGCAAATGAAGCTCAGATATGTAATTCTCAGATTTCATGTAACATGAAGGATAAAAGACTGGAACCAGTCGTCTGGGTAGGGAGAGAGGGGCTTCTAGATGAAACATAGTGACAGTCAGGCTCATTAAATTCCATGTAGTTGGGCAAAGATTCCTTGTTCCTCTGTCCCCACTTCTTAATAACATCCAAAAATTTCAGAATTTTTGCAGATTTTGTGACACTCATTTTCTGATATGTTCCCAGTTTTAATATTTTAGTCATAACAATGTTCCCCTAGTAATACAAGGTTGGTTTAAACATAGCAAAATTCTCTAGTGCATTGCACTAAATTAACAGATTACTAGTGGGAGAAGACATGATCACCTAAAAAGGTGCACTATAGTTGTTTAATGAAAGTTAGCACATACTGAAGATAAGTATTCTTAGCAAGTTAGATATAGAATGAAATTTCATCATTCTAATAAATGTATCTACCCAAAAAATGCACTTAGAAAGAAGCAGTTTTTTAGAAATTTTCATTTCCTATCAGGCATCAGATGAGGATGTTAAACATTACTGGTTCTATTGAGCATTGTACAGGGTAGGTCTGTCGATATTGTAAAATGGGAAAAAGAAAAATATATAATGTTTAAAATGGCAGGAATAAGTTGTTGTTATTCAAAGAAGATGTGTCTGTGTATGTTAAAGATCAAAAAATCTGTAGACAGATTTGGAATAAGAATACTTGGCAAGGCTGATAGATAGAAACTCAATGCACAAACATTGTATCTATATATACAAAAGCAATCAGAATATGAAACTTCAAAAATGATTCAAAGATGCCTTAGATTTCTTTGCAGAAAACAGTAAAACTATATTGAGAACTTGAAGTCAAACATCCAATAGAACAACAGTAGGCAGGGTTTTAAATTGTCTTCATTTAAATGTCAAGGTGTTCTCTACCTATAACATAAAAACAGTTGGTAACATTATGGTGTAGAACTTTATTTAGATGACATCAAAGACATACCACAGTTTGGGATTTATAATATAGACTAAAATAAGAGACCTAATAGGCAGCCTTTGGCTTCCATTTATTTAGATATCTGCAGGAAAGCTGAAGATAGATTTCCAAGCATATATATTATCATTGTTTGTTAAAACACATCTTGCTTTCTAGTAGTAAAAGGAAAATTAGATACCATTTGAATTTAGGGCAAATTAACTCAAATGAACCTACTGGAATATAGTTTTAGGTGGAAAACTAAATCGTATATGTTTTTACTAAAAATGTATCCTCAAACTAAAATAACCTAAGAAATGAAAGGAATTATTAACATTGTATGACTTAAATGTTTTGTTTTGAAATAATATTCTAATTACAAGACACACAAAACAGTTTTAACGTCACATTTGGAACAGGCTGAGATAAATAAAACAAATCCCACTGCTGTATTTATTTTTCCTCTCTTGTAGAGATGCACAAAGATGTTTCTTTGGGAACTTTAACATTATGTGCTTTGTTAAGCAGATAACCATTTATCCCAAGTTTGCATGTATCATCCACATGTAAATATGAATGGCACTTCTTTTAAAATTTGACAGTATTATTTTTATATAATAATTAATATGATCACACAAGTTTTCTGCCATCATCCTCCTTGTGTATATCAAACTGTGATGAGATATATACTATGTCCCAAAATGTGATCAAAAAAAGGAAATGAAAAAATAGAGGGAAAAGCAGAGAGGAAGAGATGGTAAGACAACTGAAAAGGTCAATTATTTTCTTTTTAAAAAAGATTTATTTATTTATGTACTTATTTATTTATTTGAAAGAGTTACAGAGAGGGAGAAAGACCAAGAGAGAAAGGAAGTCAATTTATTTCTAGAAGTGTGTTTGAGGGACAACTGAAATTTTTCAGTTCTTCCACAGTATCTGCAATGTTTAGATTCATGTACTACTTGGATATATTACATAATACATGCCTAGTATATCAAATTTTGTTCATGAAATCTCCAAAATGAGATATTATAATAGGAGATATTACAAATGTATTAGAGAAATACAAAGAATTATTATTGGGGAATATTATGAACAACTCTATGCCCCAAAATGGAAAACATAGAAGAATGACTTAATTTCTGGATATGGATAACTTACCAAATGGGAAATATGATGACACTAGAAACTTGACTTAATCAGTAATAAAAAGTCTCACAAAAAAAGTCAAGAACAGTTAGCTTTACAGCTGAATTCCATCAAATTTTTAAGACATAATTAACACAAGTTCTACTCAAAATACCACCAAATACTGCAGGAACAGATCTCTTTCAAACTCATTCTACCCGGCACTGCCTTATTTGTAAAACCAGCCAAGAACATGACAACAAAAAGAAACTTTAGACTGGTGTCTCTGATGAAAATAGATGCAAAAACTGTAAACAAAATACTCGTAAATTGAATGCAACAACATATCAAAAACATAATTTATCATAACCACGTGAGATTTAATCAAAGAATGTGGGAATGGTTCAACTTTTGCAAATCAATAAGCATAACATCTACACAATGAAAAATCAACATCTTATGATCATCTCAATATATAGACAAAAGCATTTGATAAAATTCAACATTCATTTACTACTAAAATCTTAGCCAAATTAGGTAGAGAAGAAAACACTTCAACATAATATAAAGACTATATGTGACAAATAACCAAGATCATATTGAATAGAGGAAAGCTGAAAATTTTTCCTCTAAGATCTGGAACCAGACAAGCTTCTGCCGTAACCGCTATTATTTAATAGAATACTGTTAGCTGACATTAGCCAAGACAAAGAAATAAAACAAACATAGACAGAAAAGGAAAAAATCAAATTATGCCTGTCTTCAGATATCATGATTCTATACAGAGAAAAATCTAAAGACTGTTCCAAGAAAATATTAGAACTGATGTACAAATTCAGTAAAGTTATAGGAAACAACAGAAAAGTCATCTCTGTTAAACATAGGAGTGGGAATAAGAGAGGGAGGAGATATATAGGTTGGCACATGCTCACTCGGACTTACCTCCAATGGTGGAACTAGAAATGTGCCAGGGGATTTCAACTCAATCTTACCAAGGAGGCAGGTACCAATGCCAGCACACTTGGTAAAGTGATAAGTATAAATACACAACCGATCAAAAAGATAGGGTATGTGTCGATGAGATTTCACAAATAAGACCAGTGTAAGCAACTAATGAAGGATAGAATTAAAAGGGAGTGAATGATCCTGCGGGGGAAACAGGACACACAGCAGACTCATAGAATGGCAGCACTCCTGCCTCAGAATCAACCCTTGGGACATTTGGATCTGGCTAAAAGGTCCATGATAGTCTTACAGGCATGGAAAGCCATGACACGGTGGCAAAAAACAATCTAAATGAAAGATTCTGGTGAACAAGACCCCAGCAGAAGGAACAGACCATCAAGGAGAGAGGCGCCTTTCTCTGAAGGGAGGAAGGAACCTCCACTGTGATAAGGCCTTGACTAAACAAGTTCAGAGTCGGTGAACTCAAGGGGCTTCCATAGCCTAGACAGCTCATAGCAAGAGCCTCGGGTGATTGCTGACGTCATAAATAAGAGTGCCAATTGTTAAATCAACAATGGGAGTCACTGGGTTCATGCTCCCCATGTAGGATCTCTGTCCTTAATGTGTTCTAATATGAAACTTAAAAAACAACACTACTAGTCAAACAATACCCTATACCTTGTGCGGTTGTGTGAGTGCAGCCTGTTGAAATCATTGCTTAGTATATACTAAGTTGATCTTCAGTATATGAAGGTAATTGAAAATGAAACTCGATGAAGGGCGGGATAGGAGAGGGAGTGGGAGAGGGGAGGGCCATGGGAGGGAGGGAGGTTGGTGGGGGGAAGCCACAACAAAACAAAAGTTGCACTTTGTAAATTCACATTTATTAAATAAAAAAAAACTATATAACAAACAAAAAAAAAAGAAAAAGAAAAAAAAGAACTTAATACTTTACCCTTTTAGTATTTTTTATGTTCTACTTAAAACTATTGGTTGAACTCTGTAATTAATACACAATTACTCCTAGGTGTTTAATTAATGCTATTACTAGTACTCAAATAGTATTTTACACTTTGTGTTTCTGTGTGGATGCAAACTGTTGAAATCTTTACTTAATATATGCTAAATTGATCTTCTGTATATAAAGATAATTGAAAATTAATCTTGATGTGAATGGAAGGGGAGAGAGAGTGGGAGAGGGGAGTGTTGTGGGTGGGAGGGAAGTTATGGGGGGGGAAGCTATTGTAATCCATAAGCTGTACTTTGGAAATTTATGTTTATTAAATAAAATAAAATATAAATATAAAAAAACCAACATACAAAAAAACCAATGGCATTTTTGTATACATGATTTGAAAATACTGGATTTAAATAACATTTACTTTTTTTTTTTCTCTCATCAAGTTTATTTTTTTTTTAAACTTTTATTTAATGCATATAATTTTCCAAAGTACGACTTATGGATTACAATGGCTTCCCCCCCATACCGTCCCTCCCACCCACAACCCTCCCCTTTCCCACTCCCTCTCCCCTTCCATTCACATCATGATTCATTTTCGATTATCTTAATATACAGAAGATCAGCTTAGTATACATTAAGTATGGATTTCAACAGTTTGCTCCCACACAGAAACATAAAGTGAAAAATAATAGATGATTTTTTTAAATGATGATGAAATCAGAGCAGACCTATTGTCATGTTTAATCCCAGTGAGAGTCAAGTTGGGAATTGATAATTTCTTTTTTTTTTTTTCTTTTCTTTTTTTTTTTTTTTTTTTACAGAGGATCAGTTTAGTATGCATTAAGTAAGGATTTCAACAGTTTGCACCCCCATAGAAACACAAAGTGAAATATATTGTTTGAGTACTCGTTATAGCATTAAATCTCAATGTACAGCACATTAAGGACAGAGATCCTACATGAGGAGTAAGTACACAGTGACTCCTGTTGTTGACTTTACCAATTGACACTCCTGTCTATGGCATCAGTAATCTCCCTATGCTCCAGTCATGAGTTTCCAAGGCTATGGAAGCCCTCTGAGTTCTCCGACTCTTATCTTGTTTAGACAAGGTCATAGTCAAAGTGGAGGTTCTCTCCTCCCTTCAGAGAAAGGTACCTCCTTCTTTGATGACCTGTTCTTTCCACTGGGATCTCACTCGCAGAGATCTTTTGCCAGAGTGTCTTGGCTTTCCATGCCTGAAATACTCTCATGAGCTTTTCAGCCAGCTCCGAATGCCTTTAGGGCTGATTCTGAGGCCAGAGTGCTATTTAGAACATCCGCCATTCTATGAGTCTGCTGAGTATCTCACTTCCCATGTTGGATCACTCTCCCCTTTATTTACTCCATCGGTTAGCGTTAGCAGGTACTAGACTTGTCTATGTGTTCCCTTTGACTCCCAGTCCCTTCACCATGACCAACTGTGAACTGAAACTGATCACCTGGAACAGTGAGATGGCATTGGTACATGCCACCTCGATGGGATTGAATTGGAATCCCCTGGTATGCTTCCAACTCCACCACTTGGGGCAAGTCAGCCTGAGCATGTCCCAAATTATACATCTCTTCCCTCTCCCATTCCCACCACCATGTTCAACAGGGATCACATTTCAGTTAATTTTCAACACTTAAGAATAACTGTGCATCAATTACAGATCTAAACCAGTCATATTAAGTAGAACAGATAAAAAAAACTACTAAGAGGGATAATGTATTAAGTTGTTCATTAACAGTCAGGGCTATGCTGATTAAGCCACCATTTCCCATAGTGTCCACCTCACTCCAACAGGTTTCCCTCTTGGTGTTCAGTCAGTCGTCACCGATCAGGGAGAACATATGGTATTTGTCCCTTTGGGACTGGCTTATTTCACTCAGCATGATGTGTTCCAGATTCCTCCATTTTGTTGCAAATGACTGGATTTCGTTGTTTCTTACTGCGGTATAGTATTCTAAAGAGTACATATCCCATAATTTCTTTATCCAGTCTATCGTTGATGGGCATTTAGGTTGGTTCCAGGTCTTAGCTATTGTGAATTGAGCTGCAATAAACATTAGGGTGCAGACCGCTTTTTTGTTTGCCAATTTAAATTCCTTTGGGTAAATTCCAAGGAGTGGGATGGCTGGGTCGAACGGTAGGGTTATCTTCAGGTTTCTGAGGAATCTCCAGACTGACTTCCATAGTGGCTTGACCAGCTTGCATTCCCACCAACAGTGGGTTAGTGTCCCTTTTTCCCCACATCCTCGCCAGCATCTGTTGTTGGTAGATTTCTGTATGTGAGCCATTCTAACCGGGGTGAGGTGAAACCTCATTGTGGTTTTGATTTGCATTTCCCTGATTGCTAATGACCTTGAACATTTTTCCATGTGCCTGTTGGCCATTTGGATTTCCTCTTTTGAAAAATGTCTATTGAGGTCCTTGGCCCATCTCTTAAGTGGGTTGTTGGTTTTGTTTTTGTGGAGTTTCTTGATCTCTTTGTAGATTCTGGTTATTAACCCTTTATCTGTTGCATAGTTTCCAAATATTTTTTTCCCATTCTGTCGGTTGTCTCTTCACTCTCCTGACTGTTTCTTTTGCAGTACAGAAACTTCTCAATTTGATGCAGTCCCAATAGTTGATTTTGGCTTTGACTGCCTGTGCCTCCCGGGTCTTTTCCAGAAATTCTTTGCCTGTGCCAATATCTTGCAGGGTTTCTCCAATGTTCTCTAGTAACTTGATGGTGTCAGGTCGTAGATTTAGGTCTTTAATCCATGTTGAGTGGACTTTTGTGTAAGGTGTAAGGTAGGGGTCTTGCTTCATGCTTCTGCACGTGGAAATCCAATTTTCCCAGCACCATTTATTGAATAGACTGTCCTTGCTCCAGGAATTAGTTTTAGATCCTTGATCAAATATAAGTTGGCTGTAGATGTTTGGGTTGATTTCTGGTATTTCAATTCTGTTCCATTGGTCTATCCATCTGTTTCTGTACCAGTACCATGCTGTTTTGATTACAACTGCCCTGTAGTATGTCCTGACATCTGGTATTGTGATGCCTCCGGCTTTGTTTTTGTTGTACAAGATTGCTTTAGCTATTCGAGGTCTCTTGTGCCTCCATATAAATTTCAGCACCATTTTTTCCAGATCTGAGAAGAAGGTCTTCGGTATCTTGATTGGTATTGCATTGAATCTGTAAATTGCTTTTGGGAGAATGGACATTTTGATGATATTGATTCTTCCAATCCATGAGCATGGAAGATTTTTCCATTTCTTGGTATCCTCTTCTATTTCTTTCTTTAAGGTTTTGTAATTCTCATCGTAGAGATCTTTGACGTCCTTGGTTAAGTTTATTCCAAGGTATTTGATTGTTTTTGTAGCTATTGTGAATGGGATTGATCTTAGAAGTTCTTCCTCAGCCATGGCATTGTCTGTGTATACAAAGGCTGTTGATTTTTGTGCATTGATTTTATACCCTGCTACTTTGCCAAACTCTTCTATGAGTTCCAATAGTCTCTTAGTAGAGTTCTTTGGGTCCCCTAAATACAGAATCATGTCATCTGCAAAGAGGGATAGTTTGAGTTCTTCCTTCCCAATTTGTATCCCTTTAATTACTTTTTCTTGCCTAATAGCTCTGGCTAGAACTTCCAGAACTATATTGAATAGCAGTGGTGAGAGTGGGCATCCCTGTCTGGTTCCAGATTTCAGTGGAAATGCTTCCAACTTTTCCCCATTCAATAGGATGTTGGCTGTGGGTTTTTCATAGATTGCTTTGATTGTATTGAGGAATGTTCCTTCCAAACCCAGTTTGCTTAGAGTTTTCATCATGAACGGGTGTTGTATTTTATCAAATGCTTTCTCGGCCTCTATTGAGATAATCATATGGTTTTTCTTCTGCAGTCTGTTAATGTGGTGTATCACATTGATTGTCTTGCGCACATTAAACCATCCCTGCATACCAGGGATAAATCCCACTTGGTCTGGGTGGATGATCTTTCTGATGTGTTGTTGCATTCTATTGGCCAGAATTTTATTGAGGATTTTTGCATCTATGTTCATCAGGGATATTGGTCTGTAATTCTCTTTCAGTGCTGCATCTTTCTCTGGCTTAGGAATTAAGGTGATGCTGGCTTCATAGAAAGAATTTGGGAGGACTCCCTCTTCTTCGATTGTTCTGAATAGTTTGAGAAGAATTGGAGTTAGTTCTTCTTTAAACGTCTGGTAGAATTCAGCAGTGAATCCATCTGGTCCTGGGCTTTTCTTTGTTGGGAGGGCCTTTATTACTGTTTCAATTTCTGTCTCAGTTATGGGTCTGTTTAGGTTTTCGATGTCTTCCTGGTTCAATTTAGGTAGGTTGCATGTGTCCAGGAATCTATCCATTTCTGATAGGTTTCCCTGTTTGCTGGCATACAAGTCCTTGTAGTAATTTCTGATGATTCTTTTTATTTCTGTGGTGTCTGTTGTTACATTTCCTTTTTCATCTCTGATTTTATTGATTTGGGTCTTTTCTCTTCTTTTTTTAGTTAGTTGGGCCAATGGGGTGTCAATTTTGTTTATTTTTTCAAAAAACCAGCTCTTCGTTTGGCTGATTTTTTGTAATGTTTTTCTTGATTCAATCCTGTTGATTTCTTCTCTGATTTTAATGATTTCTCTTCTCCTACTAGCTCTGTTTGGTGTGCCAAAGGTGACACTCCCAGGTTAGGCGTGGTAGATCTCTCTCTCTCTCTTTCTTTCTTTTTTTTTGATTCAAAAGGGAAGTAATTCCGCACAGCTGAACGAAGTTGGAGGTAGTTAGCAGGCAAATGATATACCCACAGGAGCCAGAGATCAGAAGCTCTTTCCCAAGATCCCCACAGGGAATCTGTTCGGCCCTCAGAGTGGGCTCAAATTCTCCTTCAGTCTCCCACTGGGTTGCCAAAGTTACGGAATTGTAGCGTCTCTGGAGAGTGCTCACGTGAATTCCGTGAGTTCTCTCCCCCACCGTCTCTTTTTTCACAGTCTCAGTTCAGTAGCACCACAAATTTACTAGCTCCTAATCTCCTGTTAATTCGCCCCGCCCAGAGTCAGGTTTTTCTGCTAGGCTCAGGGCCGGTGCAGACCTGAGGTCGCTCTGCTTATGACGTATGTCCAAGATGGCACCTGCTCTTTGTCTTGCTCGCCCTTGAGAGGTGAGCGGAGAGAGAGAAACCCGTGTCCGTACTAGTCACCCTTTTTTTTTTTCTCTCTCTCTCTCTCTCTTCCAGTTAGCCTTGTGAACTTCCCCCCCCCCCGGGGGTCGTTCCCTCTAGTCTCCTCTCTCCGCTTGCCTGCCGGTGTCTCGGGCTATTGAGGTTCGGCTCACCTCGCGTTCCAGCGCTGGTGTGTTGAGTCTGCCGCTGATGTCCCAAACTCAACATTTACTTTTAATTATACAATATAGTCAATATCTGTTAGTTACATATTCATATTATGTGTTTGGCTTTTTCTACTTTGTTCAAGATTATAGAAATTATTGGATAGTATAGTTCTAGTTATTTTTTAAGGTGCAATATTTTAATTTATTAGTTGGATCACTTCTTTGAATAATGAATAACTGTTATTATGTTATTCTTCATATTTCACCTAGGTTTATTTTGTCAATTTTTATTCTTATTATTTTGATTATGCTTTAACACCTATTTTAATTTTTATTTTATATGCATTTTTAAAATCATGATTTTCCTAAAATTTAATTTTAGTCATTTTTAATAGGCTCTCAGAGGTAGGCTTAAAAATGTTCTTTGATGTAAATGTATCATGAAACTGCTCAGCAGTATAAAGTAAAAATATTTAGAAGTCTAATGCAAGATAACTTCATTCCCAAACATCAAGTGTTTCCTTGCATTTATATCTTTCTGTTTTATAAATTCATTTTACTTTTTAATAGAGACAGGAGTTGAAAGGAGGGCAGGAGTGAGGGAGGAAAGCTGGGGGGAGGAGGAGGAGGAAGAAAGAGAGAATTTTGATTTCATCTGTTGGTTCATCCATTAATGTCAGCATGGGATTGATTAGGTCAAAGCAGAGATTTGAAAACCAAATCAAGATTTCCCACTTGGGTGACAAAGAATCAACTATTTGAGACATCACATAGCACTTCCCAGGATGTTCGTTAACAGGAAACTGGAATCAGGAGCAGAAGCAGAACTCAAAATCAGGTGCTCTGATATGGAATTCAAGTTTCTTAAGCAGCATCATAACTGCTATGCCAAATGTCAGCACCACTTCAACTCCAGAAGCTGTTATAATTAAAACTCAACAATGTAGAAAATAGCTGTGTAAACATATTTAAAATGATCACTCAGTGTGTACTGTGATATTCTTTGAATTTCAAATCCCGTCAACTGTTTTCTCAAGGTAGAAATTTATTTTTTTAAAAGATTTATTTTATTTATTTGAAAGGCAGAGTTACAGAGAGAGGTCTTCCATCTGCTGGCTCACTCCCTAGATGGTTGCAACGGCCGGAGCTGTGCCCATCTGAAGGAAGGTGCCTGGAGCTTTTTCCAGGTCTCCCACTTGGATGCAGGGGCCCAAGGACTTGGACCATCTTCTACTGCTTTCCCAGGCCATAGCAGAGAGCTGGATCGGAAGTGGAGCAGCCGGGACTAGAACCGGCGTCCATATGGGATGCCGGCACCTCAGGCCAGGGCCTTAACCTGCTGCGTCACAGTGCCAGCCACAGGCAGAAACTTTTTATAAGTAACAATTGATATGATTAGAAGTAATTCTTAAATTAATCTCAGCCACCTTCAACATGTATGACTTAAAGTATTCTCCTTACTTGATAAGTGACAAGGGAAAACAACTAGATGAATATGTGCCATTTTATTATTCAGAAATTCCAGGATTCATTGGGGAAAGATTTAAAATGCAATCATTCTTTGAGAGTGAAAGATTTCAGAATTTAGCAAAATCTAAGAACAGCCCTTTAGGTCTCCATGCATAAAAACAATCATCACGTGGATTGTTCACTGTGTAAGTAGTCATAAAATCTAAATTCAGATGTTACAATTTGACTCAAGGCATATTTTGTGAAAAACAAATCATGAAAACAAAATTTTCTTTCCTTCCAACATATCTAAATAGTGAAAAATATTCCATTGAAAATTATTTTTTAAAAATAAAATCAAAATGGATCAAAGATCTAAACATAAGACCTGAAATCATTAAATGATTAGGAGAAAAAATAGGGGAAACGCTGTAAAACATTAGCTTAGGTGAGAATTTATTTGCATGAAACCACAAAAGCATGCATAACATAATGGGATTATGTGCAAGCAACAGTTTCTGTGCAGCAAAGGAAACAATCAACTTTGTGGAAAAAAAAAACAATGGGAAGAATGGGAGAATGGGAGAAAATGCCAACTATTATCTGACAAATGATTAATATCTAGAATATATAAGGGACTCAACAAGCTCAACAACAATAAAGAAAAAACAACGCAGTTAAGAGGTGGACAAAGGATCTGAATGGATGTTTCTCAGAAGAAATAAAAGGGGGCAGACATTTGATCTAGCACTAAATACACCAGTTAAGATGTGTGACTCATATTGGAGAACCTGGGTTTGAATCCTGACTCTGGCTTCTGATTTTAGATTCTTGATAATGTGGATCTTGGGATACAGTGGTGATGGTTCAACTAGGTGGGTTCTACCACCCAAGTGTGTGACCTGGATTAAGTACCCACATCCTGGCTTTCGACCTTTCTAGTTTTGGTCTTTGTGGATATTCAGGGAATGACTATTGGAAAAAAGAGCATGCTCTCTGACTCCCTCCCTTCCTCCCTCTTGAACAAATAAATTATGTAAAAAAAGAAGAGATACACATGGCCAAAAAATACATGAAAAATATCAGTTTCACTTATCAGGAAAATGGAAATCAAGATGACAATGAGAGGGGTGAGCTTTATGGCACAGTCAGTTAAGCTACTCTTGCTACACCAGAATCCCATAATGGAGTGCCAGCTGCTCCATTTCTGATTCATCTTCTTGCTAATGCAGCAGGAAAGTAAGGGGGAAATGGCCCAATTATTTTGTCCCTTGTCACCCATTTGGGAACCGCAATGAAGTTCCTGTCTCCTGTCTTGAAGTCAGACCCAGACCTAGTTGCTATCAATATCTGGGGAATGAACCAGAGGATGGAAGATCTCTACCCTACTCTTTGTTTCTCTCTCTCTCTCTCTCTCTCTCTCTCTCTCTCTGCATTTCAAAATAAATAAATATTAAAAAATAAGACGACAATGAGGTATTATCTCATTCCAGTTGGAATGGCTGTTATCAGCCATGTTGGTAAGGCGATGGAAAAAAGCAAACCCTAATACATTGGAAGTTAAGATAGCCATTACGGATAATAGTATGGAGATTCTTCAAAAATCTAACAAAAGACTAAACATATGACCTATATATCCCACTATAAGTATATATCTGAAGAAAATGAAATCAGTGTATTAATCAGGTGTGTAGACTCTATGTTCACTGCAGTGCTATTCATATCAGCCAAGATATGAAATCCATCTATGTATGGGCCTATCAATGGTTGCATGTATAAAGAATGTGGTAATACACGCATAATGGAATATTATCCAGCCATCAAAGAGAACGAACTACTGGTTCTGACAGCAAAATGGATAGAACTAGAGATCATATTTGAAATAAGCCAGGCAGGAAAGACAGGAATCACCCTGCATCCTTCACTGTATTCCATGTTATTCCAAAGTTTTTAAAAAGCGATTCAATAATCAAAGAAAAAAATGTTCAACATGTCATTCAAATTCCAATTGTCAATAAGAGTAAAATTTTCTTCAAAATCTAGATGATTCATGCAGAAACTCACAAATTACATTTGAGCTGATACGAGAATATACTTCAGTGCCTCAGTGTATCTGATAGAAACTCATATCACAAAAACACATTATGTATTTGTTAAAAGTAGAAATTATAAGAGTGTAAAAAGGATTGCCCATTTGTTACAAGATTTATAAAGAAAACTAATAATTCTATAATTCAACAAGGCTTTGACCCAATTTGTTTCAGTTATCTTAAAGTGTTTCAGTATGGCAGTCAGAACTATCATTCAAGTAATCTTTTATGTGAGTGCTATAATTAAGATATTATTAATGTCATATTTACAGTGTTACAAAAGGCTTCATATTATAAGGGAAAATCACCTAATGCCATACCTTAATGGACTACATACCTGCTTCTGGCATTTTAGTGCTCTAGGAGTGATTCAATTTCCCATGGATTTCAGGACTATCTTCCTGTTTCTCTTCAGTTTCCATCTGAGAAATATCCTGGAGTTCCAAATGAGGCCCTTAGAAATAAAAATATTACTGAGTTTCATCAGCAAGATGTGATAACATGCTACTGACTCCTTCCTCCTGGCATTACAGGAAATAAACATCTAGTTACAGATCAATTCCCTCTGAGAGAAAACCAGAAAGTGTCTGACAAAATGCTGTTCAAAAGAAAATATCCACACCTAAATGGGCAGAATAACTTGTGATCCACTGTCGCTCCCCCTCTTCGTGGAGGAACGACACAGGACCCTGCGCTGTTCTTTTGTCTGCTCGGCCCTCCCCGGGTTTGCTGCTGGTTCTTCCCGGGTTGGCTACCGACCCTTCCACCTCCGTGGAAGGGCGGTTCCCCCTGCCACTTTCCCCACTTCCACGGGGGAGCGGCACACCGCCGGCCGGCTCTCTCGGGGGCTGCTCAGGTGTTCCTTCAGATAGATGTTCCTGGTGCATGTTGTCTCTCTCCTCCTTTATAGTCCTCTTCCACCAATCCCAACTCTGCTACCCACACGCTGAGTACGCTGCTCTCCTCCAATCAGGAGCAGGTCCTGCTGTTTATTGGTTGAACTGGAGGCAGCTGTGTAGAAGCTGTTTCCTCCTCTCCCAGCGCCATATTGTGGGAGAGCAGATGCATAGAATAAGTCTTAATTCCAGTAACTTAGTCTAGTCCGAGTTGCTCCCCACAATCCACTATTACCACATACTCTACCCGGAGTCCAGTGCCTTATAACGAGTAGGGAATCCCCAACTCTCAGCTTCTCCCTAACAAATGACGGTCTGTGTCCAGACATACAGCAACCCCTTACTTTCGCTGTTCCCACTTGAGTATTTGGCACCTATATCACCTAGCTCTGGGTGTGGAAGTCATTTGTAATTTGTGAGTTCCTAAGGACTACAGAGAAAAGGGGGTTAGTTTTAAACAGACATGGGAACACATCCCCCAGAACTCAGTGCACAGCAAGCAAGCACAGCACATAGCTTCCTGTCTCTCGCTGGAAAGGATTTATCCACAAGCTTTCCCAGAAGTTCCCTGAGGACTGGGCTTCTAACTAATACACATCTGGGAACCAATGGGGCAGATAAACAAGAGACCTGTGGGAGTCTGAATGAATACTGTGTACTACCCTTATCTCTTCCACTTACCACAGGTCTAATGATTAACCCAGGTCTCCATCTCCTTTAAGGAAGGAGTCTGTTCACATATGCCGAAACCCAACCCTTACTGCTTCCAGCCAAGGGACCTGCTCCTAAATCACTGAGCTCTGACCACTGATAAAACTCTGCATTTCCAAGTCACACTGAATCACAGAGAATAAAATATCTTTAAACAATTGTACAGAAAAATTTAATTTCTCTCTGTGTTAAATCTTACATTACTGACCCTTCAAAATGTAGATCTGTCATTTGTGACAGAACAGATGAACTTAGAAGACACTGTGCTTAATGAAATAAAGCTGGTACCAAGAAAGAAAAAATGTTGAATGATTTCACTGATGTGTGAAACCTAAAACAACTGAATACATAGAGTGTAGAATGATGATTATCAGCAGTAGGGTGGGGAATGGGGAATTGTACATCACAAGGTAAAAGTTTCAGGTTAAATAGATCTAGAGATGCAATGTACAACATGTAACTTAGTTACACAGAATACTGTAACGGAAAGTTTAGTGAGTGAATAAATTTTAAGTCCTCTTGCACTAAAAGATACATAAATGTAAGACTAAACATGAAGAGATGGATATGTTGATTTTCAGAATTGTGGTTTATAGATACATATTTATTTATCAACATATCATGTTGTACACCTCAAATATGAATGAAAAATAAAAAAGAATGGTATCAACTGACTTGCCCCAATTGGTAGAGTTAGAAACATACCAGGGGATTCCAATTCAATCCCATCAAGGTGGCATGTACCAATGCCATCTAACTATTCCAAGTGCTCAATTTCAGTTCACAATTGATCATAATGAAAGGACTAAGAGTCAAAGGGAGCACATAAACAAGTCTAGTACCTGCTAACACTAACCGATAGAATAAATAAAGGGGAGAGAGATCCACCATGGGAAGTGAGATACTCAGCAGACTCATAGAATGGCGGATGTCCTAAATAGCACTCTGGCCTCAGAATCAGCCCTAAAGGCATTCTGATCTGGCTGAAAATCCCATGAGAGTATTTCAGGCATGGAAAGCCAAGACACTCTGGCAAAAAGATCTCTGTGAGTGAGATCCCAGTGGAAAGAACAGGTCTTCAAAGAAGGAGGTACCTTTCTCTGAAGGGAGGAGAGAACCTCCACTTTGACTATGACCTTGTATAAACAAGATAAGAGTCGGAGAACTTAAGGGGCTTCCATAGCCTTGGAAACTCATGACTGGTGCATAGGGAGATTACTGATGCCATAGACAGGAGTGTCAATTGGTAAAGTCAACAACAGGAGTCACTGTGCACTTACTCCTCATGTAGGATCTCTGTCCTTAATGTGCTGTACATTGAGGCTTAATGCTATAATGAGTACTCAAACAATATATTTCACTTTGTGTTTCTATGGGGGAGTAAACTGTTGAAATCTTTACTTAATGCATACTAAACTGATCCTCTGTAAAAAAAAAAAAAAAAGAAATTATCAATTCCCAACTTGACTCTCACTGGGATTAAACATGACAATAGGTCTGATCTGATTTCATCATCATTTAAAAAAATCATCTATAATTTTTCACTTTATGTTTCTGTGTGGGGGCAAACTGTTGAAATCCTTACTTAATGTATACTAAGCTGATCTTCTGTATATTAAGAGAATCGAAAATGAATATTGATGTGAACGGAAGGGGAGAGGGAGTGGGAAAGGGGAGGGTTGTGGGTGGGAGGGACGGTATGGGGGGGAAGCCATTGTAATCCATAAGCTGTACTTTGGAAATTTATATTCATTAAATAAAAGATAAAAAAAGAATGGTATCTAAGTTAAGCAGCAAAGAGTGAAATATGAATAACAAAATGATAAAATTAATTCCCTCTGTGTTGTGAAATAAAACCTGTGGGCTAAGGTGATAATAAATGTGAGGCATCAGAACCCAAGACCCTTATTTCAGGAGTCTGTTACCAAAAACAAGGGAAAATAAAATTTACAAATATTACCTTATTCCTTTATCATGATTTTGCTTAGACAAATTAGTTTCCCTTTTGTAATTACCTATTATTTTACTCACCATATTAAGTCGGTGATATTTGGGATTCTCTGACTAGATTGTGAGCTCAAGGCTGAAAATATATCTAAAATTATTTCTATTTAGATTTCTAGCCTCTAACATGTAATGTAGCATGGATAAACGCCAAAAGTACTGCATCAAAAAGTGTTACTAATCAACTGATCTCTCCTCTTTTAAAATGTTACTGTTAGGCTGGCTTTGTGGCGTAGCAGATTTAGCCACCGCCTACAACACCAGCAACCCTTGTGGGCCCCAGTTCCAGGCCCAGATGCTCCACTTTGGATCCTCCCTGCTAATGCACCCGTGAAGATGGCCCAAGTGCTTGGGACCCTGCCAGTCACATGAGAGACCTTGATGAAGCTCCTGGCTCCTGGCTTTGGCCTGGCCCAGCCATGAGCATTGTGGCCAGGAAGATTCTCTCTCTCTCTCTCTCAATTCCCTTCCTTCATCCCTCCCTCCCTCCCTCTGTAACTCTGCCTTTCAAATAAATAAAATAAATATTTTTTTTAAAAGTCAGTGTCAGGCCAGATAATTGGCTAGTCATTCAGCCACCAGGCAGGATACTCAGATCCCATACCAGAGTGGCTGAATTTAAGATCTTGCTGTGCTGCCAAGTCTAGCTTTCTCCTAATACATGCCTTGGGAGACAGTACAGTATGGCTCAAATAGCTGGATCTAAGCCACCAACATAGGACACCTGGATTGAATTCCCAGTTCATGGCATCATCTGTGCCCAGCCCTGACTGTTGAGGACATTTAAGAAATGAACCAGCAAATGGGAGCTCTCACTGTGTCTGTCTGTCACTCTCTGCTTATAAAGTAAATTAGTAACTAAATAAATATTTTAGTGTCACTTTAAAAAAAAAGATACAGTCATTCACTTTAAAGAGAGAGAGAGAGAGAGAACTAATCCATGGGTTCACTCTTCAAATGGTTTCAACAGCTAGGTCTGGACCAGGCTGAAGCCAGGAGCCAGGAATTATATTCTGGTCTCCCACATGGGTGGCAGAAGCCCAAGTACTTGAGCCACATTCTGCTGCATTCCTGGGCATATTAGAGGGAAGCAGAGTAACCGGGAATCCAACTGCCCCCCCCACCAATATGGGATGCCAGCATGGAAAGTGGTGCCTTAAGTGGCTGTGCCCTAACACTGGCCCCTATTGTCACTGCCTTATACACTGTTGGTGGGAATGTAAATCAGTACAGCTGTTGCATAGAACATTATGAAGTTTCCTTGAAAAAATAACAAGACTTACTGTTTTTGAGCCATCCCACTTCTGAGTATATATATATAAAGGAAATGAAATCAGCATATCAGGGATAGCTACATGTTCAGGTTTACTGCTGCAGTATACATCATAGCTAAGATGGAATCAACCTAGACACCCATCAACAGATGACTGGAAAAGGAAAGTGTGATTGTATACATGATACAATATTACTCAACTATAGAAAATAAGAACAACCTATCATTAGCACAAAAAGGACAGAGGTGGAAGACATCAAGTTAAAGGAAGTAAACCAGTAACAGAAAGAGAAATACTGCATGTTTTTTTCTCATGGATGTGGAAGCTACAAAATAGTGTTGACTTGAATGTAGCCTAGGGATTACTAGAGGTTGAGAAAAGTGGAGTAGTAGGGAGGGACTGAAAAATGGGTACCTAAACACAGTCAGAGAGAAGGATTAAGTTATTGTGTTCTACAGCACAGGGATGACTATAACAATAACCTATTATATATTTTATGAACAGATAAAGAGGGATTCCACAGACCCAAGCATAAGATGATGAAAGGAAGACAGAAATGATGATTACTTTGATTTGATTGGCACATGATGTGTGCATTTGGTGAAATTTCATACTAAACCATGCTATGTGGAACTGTTTAGTGTAAATCATTTTTAAAAAAAGTTTCAGAGTCAGGGTTGTGGCACAGAGGGTTAAGGTACAGCTGCAGTGCCAGCATACCCTATTAGCATGAGTTCGAGTCCTGGATACTCCACTCCCCATCCAGCTCCCTGCTAATGCACTGGGCAAAACAGTGGAAGATTACTTGAGTGATTGGGCCATGGTCACCCATGCAGTAGACCCAGATGGAGTTCCAGGCTCATGGTTTTGGCCTGGCCCAGGCCTGACCTTTATGGCCATTTGGAGAATGAACCATAATATGGAATATCTCTCTCTGACTCCTCCTCCTTCTTTCCCTCTTCTCCATCTCCCTCTCTTTCTTTTTTTAAAAGATTTATTTATTTTACTTGAAAGTCAGAGTTACACAGAGAGAGAAGGAGAGGCAGAGAGAGAGAGAGAGAGGTCTCCCATCTGCTGGTTCACTCCCCAATTGGCCGCAACAGCTGGAGCTGTGTCGATCCGAAGCCAGGAGCCAGGAGCTTTTTTCGGGTCTCCCACATGGGCACAGAGGCCCAAGGACTTGAGCCATCTTCTACTGCTTTCCCAGGCCATAGCAGAGAGCTGGATCAGAAGTGAAGCAGCCAGGTTTCGAACGGGCACCCATATGGGATGCCGGCACTGCAGGCAGCAGCTTTAACTGCTACGCCACAAGGCCAGCCCCATCCCTCCCTTTCTAAAACTCTGCCTTTCAAATAAATAAATCTTTGAAAAAAAATGTTTAAATAGATGAGAATGAAAAGTAAGCTACTTGATCAACACTCACTGAATACATGTGTCAATTTATCACACTATATAAATAAGCACACTTAAAATAAAAATAAGGGGCCGGCACCGTGACTCACTTGGTTAATCCTCCACCTGCGGCGCCGGCATCCCATGTGGGTGCCGGGTTCTAGTCCCGGTTGCTCCTCTTCTAGTCCATCTCTCTGCTGTGGCCTGGGAGGGCAGTGGAGGATGGCCCAAGTGCTTGGGCCCTGCACCCCATGGGAGACCAGGAAGAAGCATCTGGTTCCTGGCTTCGGATCAGCATAGCTCCGGCCATAGCAGCCATTTGGGGGTGAACCAACGGAAGGAAGACCTTTCTCTCTGTCTCTCTCACTGTCTATAACTCTACCTGTCAAATAAATAAAAAAAGAGAGGAAAAATAAATAGGAAAAAGGTTAATTAAAATATCTTATTAAAATAAGAGAGGTTAATTAAATTCAGTCATGAATGATAAAGATGATAGAACTGTACAAACTAAAGGAGATTAATTTTCCATGAAATCAAATGAAATGGATTAGAATCATGCTGAGAAAACATATAAATGAAATTTATATGTATAGTATTTATATAGTATTTGAAAATTAATATGAGTTGGTGCTAATGCAAATATATGTTAATAAATATTAATATATGGATATAAAGACAGAAGGGAGATAAATAAATAGAAGTGGGAGGGAGAGAAAGGAAGGGAGAGGAAAATGGATAAGAAATTAATATGATCTAAAGTATTAACAGTGAATCTAGATGAACACTGTAATAATTGTACAATTATTGTAACATTTGCATAAATTTAAAATATATAGTTAAAATATAAAGGTTTACAAAATATAAAATAAAAATGCAAATAAACCAGCTACATAATAGTTCAGGAAAACAAGAGTTATTTTTACAATACTAACAGCAACCAGGATTGGAATTTCCATATTTGCTTTCCTCTATTATGAAATCTTATTTAAACTGAGAATTGAAGAATAAGCACACTACATCCACTTCTCCTATACCATACTGTATGAAGAGCAGTAAGCATCAGCTGTCTCAGATATCTGAAATTTACACAACAGATAGAAGCTGAATTTTAATTAAATTGTAATTTTTCTGAAGGATTAGCTGAGTGGATTTCCAGGTCAATGAAAAATATAATTATGATGACATCCCTCATTGGGACAATAGAACTTATTTTGTGAAAATAGGCCGGCGCTGCGGCTCACTAGGCTAATCCTCCGCCTTGCGGCGCCGGCACACCGGGTTCTAGTCCCAGTCGGGGCACCGGATTCTGTCCCGGTTGCCCCTCTTCCAGGCCAGCTCTCTGCTGTGGCCAGGGAGTACAGTGGAGGATGGCCCAAGTGCTTGGGCCCTGCACCCCATGGGAGACCAGGAGAGGCACCTGGCTCCTGCCATCGGATCAGCGCGGTGCGCGGGCCGCAGTGCACTGGCCGCAGCGGCCATTGGAGGGTGAACCAATGGCAAAAGGAGGACCTTTCTCTCTGTCTCTCTCGCTCTCTCACTGTCCACTCTGCCTGTCAAAAAAAAAATTATATTTATATCCAAAAGGATTTTATATCACATTTCACGAATGAATATCACATAGAACAAAATATTGAAATTAACAAAAAAGCATGTGACTCAAAATGAAATTATTGTCTTATAGTGAAAATAAAGAAATGCTATCTTGGGGCTGGTGCTGAGGCGCAGCAGGTTAATGCCCTGGCCTGAGGCACCAACATCCCATGTGGGTGCCGGTTCGAGTCCTGGCTGCTCCACTTCCCATCCAGCTCTCTGCTGTGCCCTGGGATAGTGGTGGAAGATGGCCCAGGTCCTTGGGCCCCCTGTACCTGCTTGGGAGATCCGAAGGAGGTCCCTGGCTCCTGGCTTTGGATTGGCGCAGCTCCGGCTGTTGCCACCAACTGGGAGTGAACCAGTGGATGGAAGATCTCTCTCTCTCTCTCTTCTCTGCCTCTCCTTCTCTCTCTACCTCTGACTTTAAAATAAATAAATAAATCTTTAAAAAAAGAAAGAAAGGCAGAAAGAGAGATAGAGGAAGACAAAGAGATCTTCCATATGCTGATTCACTCTCCAGATGGCCCCAAAAGGCAGGGCTAGGCCTGGGGGTTGCCAAGAGCTGATAACTCCATCCTGGTTTCCTATATGGGTGGCAGAGGCCCAAACGCTTAAATCATCACCCGCTATAGTCTTAGGCACATTAGCAGAAAGCTGGATCAGAAGTGAAGCAGCCACAACTAGAACTGGCACTCTAATACAGGATGCCAATGGCGCAAGTGGAGGCTTGATCCACTGTGTCACAATACCAGTCCCTTATTCTGCAAATTCCTAACAGTAAATTGCTAAAATAATCCATAGCCCAAGTTATATAAATGCTTATATTGAGAATACTACCTTACAAAGAAATAATTTGTTAAATGAAACTCTTAGTATAGTATGGTTTTCTAATCATACAAACATTTACTTTTTAAAAGTCCCTTGAAAATCATGATGACTTAAAAAGTTGGAAGCATTTCCACTGAGATCTGGTCCCAGACAGGGATGCCCACTCTCACCACTGCTATTTAACATAGTTCTGGAAGTTTTAGCCAGAGCCATCAGACAAGAAAAAGAAATTAAAGGAATACAAATTGAGAAGGAAGAAGTCAAACTATCCCTCTTTGCAGACGATACGATTCTTTACTTAGGGGATCCAAAGAACTCTACTAAGAGACTATTGGAACTCATAGAGGAGTTTGGCCAAGTGGCAGGATATAAAATCAATGCACAAAAATCAACAGCCTTTGTATACACAAGCAATGCCACAGATGAGAAAGAACTGCTAAGATCAATCCCATTCACAATAGCTACAAAAACAATCAAATACCTTGGAATAAACTTAACCAAGGACGTTAAAGATCTCTACGATGAGAATTGCAAAATCTTAAAGAAAGAAATAGAAGAGGATACCAAGAAATGGAAAAATCTTCCATGCTCATGGATTGGAAGAGTCAACATCATCAAAATGTCCATTCTCCCAAAAGCAATTTATAGATTCAATGCAATCCCAATCAAGATGCCAAAGACATTCTTCTCAGATCTAGAAAACATGATGCTGAAATTTATATGGAGGCACATGAGACCTCGAATAGCTAAAGCAATCTTGTACAACAAAAACAAAGCCGGAGGCATCACAATACCAGATGTCAGGACATACTACAGGGCAGTTGTAATCAAAACAGCATGGTACTGGTACAGAAACAGATGGATAGACCAATGGAACAGAATTGAAATACCAGAAATCAGCCCAAATATCTACAGCCAACTTATATTTGATCAAGGATCTAAAACCAATTCCTGGAGCAAGGACAGTCTATTCAACAAATGGTGCTGGGAAAACTGGATTTCCATGTGCAGAAGCATGAAGCAAGACCCCTACCTTACACCTTACACAAAAATCCACTCAACATGGATTAAAGACCTAAATCTATGACCTGACACCATCAAGCTATTAAAGAACATTGGAGAAACCCTTCAAGATATTGGCACAGGCAAAGAGTTTCTGGAAAAGACCCGGGAAGCACAGGCAGTCAAAGCCAAAATCAACTATTGGGATTGCATCAAATTGAGAAGTTTCTGTACTGCAAAAGAAACAGTCAGGAGAGTGAAGAGGCAACCGACAGAATGGGAAAAAATATTTGCAAATTATGCAACGAATAAAGGGTTAATAACCAGAATCTACAAAGAGATCAAGAAACTCCACAACATCAAAACCAACAACCCACTTAAGAGATGGGCCAAGGACCTCAATAGACATTTTTCAAAAAAGGAAATCCAAATGGCCAACAGGCACATGAAAAAATGTTCAAGATCACTAGCAATCAGGGAAATGCAAATCAAAACCACAATGAGGTTTCACCTCACCCTAGTCAGAATGGCTCACATACAGAAATCTACCAACAACAGATGCTGGTGAGGATATGGGGAAAAAGGCACACTAACCCACTGTTGGTGGGAATGCAAACTGGTCAAGCCACTATGGAAGTCAGTCTGGAGATTCCTCAGAAACCTGAATATAACCCTACCGTTCGACCCAGCCATCCCACTCCTTGGGATTTACCCAAAGGAAATTAAATTGGCAAACAAAAAAGCGGTTTGCACCCTAATGTTTATTGCAGCACAATTCACAATACCAAGACCTGGAACCAACCTAAATGCCCATCAGCGGTAGACTGGATAAAGAAATTATGGGATATGTACTCTATAGAATAATATACCGCAGTAAGAAACAATGAAATCCAGTCATTTGCGACAAAATGGAGGAATCTGGAACACATCATGATGAGTGAAATAAGCCAGTCCCAAAGGGACAAATACCATATGTTCTCCCTGATCGGTGACAACTGACTGAACACCAAAAAGGAAACCTGTTGAAGTGAAATGTACACTATGATAAA
Source organism: Oryctolagus cuniculus (assembly GCF_051225735.1). Classification (NCBI taxonomy): domain Eukaryota; kingdom Metazoa; phylum Chordata; class Mammalia; order Lagomorpha; family Leporidae; genus Oryctolagus; species Oryctolagus cuniculus. The sequence continues at coordinate 36,196,762 of NC_142888.1, read as the reverse complement.
CGGTGACTTGATCAGCATAGCCCTGACTGTTAATGAACAACTTAATACATTATCCCTCTTAGTAGTTTTTTTTGTCTGTTCTACTTAATAGGACTGGTTTAATTCTGTAATTAATACACAGTTTTTCTTAAGTGTTAAAATTTAACTGAAATGTGATCCCTGTTAAATATAAGAGTGGGAATAAGAGAGGGAAGAGATGTACAATTTGGGACATGCTCAAGCTGACTTGCCCCAAATGGTAGAGTTAGAAACATACCAGGGAATTCCAATTCAATCCCATCAAGGTGGCATGTACCAATGCCATCTCACTAGTCCAAGTGATCAATTTCAGTTCACAATTGATCATAATGAAAGGACTAAGAGTCAAAGGGAGCACATAAACAAGTCTAGTGTCTGCTAATACTAACCGATAGAATAAAAAAGGGAGAGAACGATCCAACATTGGAAGCGAGATACACAGCAGACTCGTAGAATGGCAGATGTCCTAAACAGCACTCTGGCCTCAGAATCAGCCCTAAAGGCATTCGGATCCAGCTGAAAAGCCCTTGAGAGTATTTCAGGCATGGAAAGCCAAGACACTCTGGCAAAAAAAAAAAAAAAAAAAAAAAAACTAAATGAAAGATCTCTATGAGTGAGATCCCAGTGGAAAGAACAGGTCTTCAAAGAAGGAAGTACCTTTCTCTGAAGGGAGGAGAGAACTTCCACTTTGACTATGACCTTGTCTAAACAAGATAACAGTCGGTGAACTCAAAAGGCTTTCATAGCCTTGGAAACTCATGACTGGAGCATAGGGAGATTACTGATGCCATAAACAGGAGTGTCAATTTGTAAAGTCAACAACAGGATTCACTGTTCACTTACTCCTCATGTAGGATCTCTGTCCTTAATGTGCTGTACATTGAGATTTAATGCTATAACGAGTACTCAAAGAGTATTGTTCACTTTGTGTTTCTATGTGGGTGCAAACTGTTGAAATCTTTACTTAATGTATACTAAACTGATCTTCTGTATATATAGAAAATCGAAAATGAAATTGATATGAATGGAAGGGGAGAGAGAGCGGGAAAGTGGAGGGTTGCAGGTGGGAGGAAAGTCATCGGGGGGTGGGGGGAAGCCAATGTAGTCCATAAGCTGTACTTTGGAAATTTATATTCATTAAATAAAAGTTAAAAATAAATAAATACATAAATAAATAAATAAAAAGAAATCATTTTATTATATTGGTTAAATCATTAAATTTCCAATGTCAGGTGTGATTTTGAAAATCTAATATTTTATGTATCATTTTCAAATTGTTTGAAAATAAAATTTCTTTCCATCCCTCCAAAAAAAAAGTGTTTAAATACTTGTAGGATTAGAAAAAGTCAAAGTGGCAGGACCAGCATTGTGATGCCATAGGTTAAGCCACTGCTTGTGATCCCAGCATTGCACATGAGTGCAGGTTCTAGCCCCAGCTACTCCACTTCTAATCCAGCTCCTTGCTAATGTGCCTGGGAAAGCAGAGGAGGATAACCCCAGTGCTTGTGCCCCTGTCATCAATATGGGAGACCCAGATGGAGTTCCAGTCTCTTGGATTCAGCATGGGCCAATACCCTCCTTCCCAATTCTCAGCAATTTGGGGAGTGAGTCAATCTCTCTTTCTCTCCCCTTCACACTGTAACTTTGTCTTTCAAACAAATAAATGTTTAAAAAAGGGAAAAAGTCTAACCTATGAATATGCTGTGAAAAACATGTTGTTTCTTTGCAAGGCAATATTCTAAACTTTATTTTAGTTTATGGATTATTTAGTAGTTTACCATTAAGGGATTTACACAATATGACTGACAGCAATGCCTGTTCATTTTTTTGTACTTCACTTCTGTACTCTCACTGTAAGACTTGTAGCTTTCCTGTGAATCAAAAATAATTTTCTTCTTTTTATTTTTATAAAGATTTTTTTATTTATTTGAAAGGCAGAGTTACAGAGAGGCAGAAGGAGAGAGAGAGAGAGAGAGAGAGGTCTTCCATCCATTGGTTCACTCCCTAGATGGCCAGAGCTGGGCCCATCCGAATCGAGGAGCCAGTAGCCTCCTCTGGGTGTCCCACGCGGGTACAGGGGCCCAAGGAATTGAGCCACTTTCCATGGCTTTTTCAGCCATAGCAGAGAGCTGTATTGGAAGTAGAGCAGCCAGAACTTGAACCTGCGCCCATATGGGATGCCGGCACTGTAGGTGGTGGCATCACCGGCTACACCACAGTGTGCCCCAGTAATTTTGTTCTTATTTTGGGTAATTTGTTCTATGTAGCATTCATTCATGCAATGTTCCAGAAAGTTTTTCTACACCAAAGTATATCATTATAGTCATTAAATATGTTCTTGTTAATCAACAAGAGATATTATTTTTCCACAGACCTTCAAATGTATTCAGCTAATCTTATAGAAAAATTGCACTTTAATTATGATTCAAATCGCTTTTCGGCCTTTTGGCTAAGATCAAGTGTAATTATGATTCAAATACTATCCATGAAATAGACTTTAGATTTTTGAAACAAATGATCTGGTTTCATTTCTTTAGTATGTATACACAGAAGTTGGATATCTGGGGCATATGGTAGATCTATATTTATTTTTTTAGGAATCTCCATATTGGCTGTACTAATTTAAATTCCCACCAACAGTGTATAAAACAGTGAGATTTAAATTTTTTATTTATGTATGTATTTTAGAAGCAGAGAGACAGAGAATGGTAGACAGACATGCAGAGGAAAATATCACCTGCTGGTTCACTCCTGAATTGCCTTCAATAGCCTGGGTTAGACCTTGTAGAGGCCAGGACTGGGAATTCAATCTAGGTCTCCCGTGTGTGGAATGGAGCAACCACTTGAGCCATGCTCTACTGTCTCCCAGGGTGTGAGTTAGCAGGAGCTGGAATTGGGAGTAGAGCCATAGCTTAAACTCAGCCTCTCTGATGTGGGATATGAGCATCCCAACTGATGGCTGAACTGGTAAGGTAAAACACATACCCAAACGATCACATTGTAAAGAGATCAGTTGATTATTAACACATTTTTACACAATACTCAACTGGTGCCTACTCATGCCATGTAACATGTTAGGTGCTAAGAATATAAATAGTAATTAGAGGCATGACATTGGCTTTACATTCACAATCTAATCAGAGAGGCCCAAAAACATCACTGATTTAATATGGTGAGTATAATAACAGGTAGGAACGAAGGGTAACTCATGGAAAAGGCAAGGATGACACTGAGTAAATTCCACGGTCCCTTGTTTTTTTTTTTTTTTTTTTTTTTTTTTTTTTTTTTTTATCTTTTATTTAATGAATATAAATTTCCAAAGTACGACTCATGGGTTACAATGGCTTCCCCCCCCATACCGTCCCTCCCACCAACAACCCTCCCCTTTCCCACTCCCTCTCCCCTCCCATTCACATCAAGATTCATTTTCGATTATCTTAATATACAGAAGATCAGCTTAGTATACCTTAAGTAAGTATTTCAACAGTTTGCTCCCACACAGAAACATAAAGTGAAAAATAATAGATGATTTTTTTTAAATGATGATGAAATCAGATCAGACCTATTGTCATGTTTAATCCCAGTGAGAGTCAAGTTGGGAATTGAAAATTTCTTTCTTTTTTTTTTTTTTTTTTTTTTTTTTTTTTTTTTTTTACAGAAGATCAGTTTAGTGTACATTAAGTAAAGATTTCAGTCGTTTGCACCCCCATAGAAACACAAAGTGAAATATACTGTTTGAGTACTCGTTATAGCATTAAGCCTCAGTGTACAGCACGTTAAGGACAGAGATCCTACATGAGGAGTAAGTGCACAGTGACTCCTGTTGTTGACTTTACCAATTGACACTCCTGTTTATGGCATCAGTAATCTCCCTATGCACCAGTTATGAGTTTCCAAGGCTATGGAAGCCCCTTGAGTTCTCCGACTCTTATCTTGTTTAGACACGGTCATAGTCAAAGTGGAGGTTCTCTCCTCCCTTCAGAGAAAGGCACCTCCCTCTTTGAAGACCTGTTCTTTCCACTGGGATCTCACTCACAGAGATCTTTTTGCCAGAGTGTCTTGGCTTTCCATGCCTGAAATACTCTCATGGGCTTTTCAGCCAGATCCGAGTGCCTTTAGGGCTGATTCTGAGGCCAGAGTGCTATTTAGGACATCCGCCATTCTATGAGTCTGCTGAGTATCTCACTTCCCATGTTGGATCACTCTCCCCTTTATTTATTCTATCGGTTGGTGTTAGCAGATACTAGACTTGTTTATGTGCTCCCTTTGACTCTTAGTCCTTTCATTATGATCAATTGTGAACTGAAATTGATCACTTGGAGTAGTGAGATGGCATTGGCACATGCCACCTTGATGGGATTGAATTGGAATCCCCTGGTATGTTTCCAACTCTACCAATTGGGGCAAGTCAGCCCGAGCATGTCCCAAATTATACATCTCTTCCCTCTCTTATTCCCACTCTTATGTTTAACAGGGATCACATTTCGGTTAATTTTCAACACTTAAGAATAACTGTGTGATAATTACAGAATTAAACCAGTCATATTAAGTAGAACAGACAAAAAAAAATACTATGAGGGATAATGTATTAAGTTGTCCATTAGCAGTCAGAGCTATGCTGATCAAGTCACCATTTCTCATAGTGTCCATTTCACTTCAGGAGGTTTCCTTTTTGGTGTTGAGTCAGTTGTCACCGATCAGGGAGAACATATGGTATTTGTCCCTTTGGGACTGGCTTACTTCACTCAGCATGATGTGTTCCAGATTCCTCCATTTTGTTGCAAATGACTGGATTTCGTTGTTTCTTACTGCGGTATAGTACTCTAAAGAATACATATCCCATAATTTCTTTATCCAGTCTACCGTTGATGGGCATTTAGGTTGGTTCCAGGTCTTGGCTATTGTGAATTGTGCTGCAATAAACATTAGGGTGCAGACCGCTTTTTTGTTTATCAATTTAAACTCCTTTGGGTAAATTCCAAGGAGTGGGATGGCTGGGTCGAATGGTAGGGTTATATTCAGGTTTCTGAGGAATCTCCAGACTGATTTCCATAGTGGCTTGACCAGTTTGCATTCCCACCAACAGTGGGTTAGTGTCCCTTTTTCCCCACATCCTCGCCAGCATCTGTTGTTGGTAGATTTCTGCATGTGAGCCATTCTAACCGGGGTGAGGTGAAACCTCATTGTGGTTTTGATTTGCATTTCCCTGATTGCTAGTGACCTTGAACATTTTTTCATGTGCCTGTTGGCCATTTGGATTTCCTCTTTTGAAAAATGTCTATTGAAGTCCTTGGCCCATCTCTTAAGTGGGTTGTTGGTTTTGTTTTTGTGGAGTTTCTTGATCTCTTTGTAGATTCTGGTTATTAACCCTTTATCTGTTGCATAGTTTGCAAATATTTTTTTCCCATTCTGTCGGTTGTCTCTTCACTCTCCTGACTGTTTCTTTTGCAGTACAGAAACTTCTCAATTTGATGCAATCCCAATAGTTGATTTTGGCTTTGACTGTCTGTGCCTCCCGGGTCTTTTCCAGAAATTCTTTGCCTGTGCCAATATCTTGAAGGGTTTCTCCAATGTTCTCTAATAACTTAATGGTGTCAGGACGAAGATTTAGGTCTTTAATCCACAGAAATTGAAACAGTAATAATAATAGAATACAACAACACATCAGGAAAATCATCCACCCAGACCAAGTGGGATTCATCCCTGGTATGCAGGGATGGTTCAACATTCGCAAATCAATCAATGTGATTCACCACATTAACAGACTGCAGAAGAAAAACCATATGATTATCTCAATTGATGCAGAGAAAGCATTTGATAAAATTCAACACCCTTTCATGATGAAAACTCTAAGCAAATTGGGTATAGAAGGAACATTCCTCAATATAATCAAAGCAATTTATAAAAAACCCACAGCCAGCATCCTATTGAATGGGGAAAAGTTGGAAGCATTTCCACTGAAATCTGGCACCAGGCAGGGATGCCCACTCTCACCACTGCTATTTAACATAGTTCTGGAAGTTTTAGCCAGAGCCATCAGACAAGAAAAAGAAATCAAAGGAATACAAATCAAGAAGGAAGAAGTCAAACTATCCCTCTTTGCAGACGATATGATTCTGTACTTAGAGGATCCAAAGAACTCTACTAAGAGACTATTGGAACTCATAGAGGAGTTTGGCAAAGTGGCAGGATATAAAATCAATGCACAAAAATCAACAGCCTTTGTATACACAAGCAATGCCATGACTGAGAAAGAGCTGCTAAGGTCAATCCCATTCACAATAGCTACAAAAACAATCAAATACCTTGGAATAAACTTAACCAAGGACGTTAAAGATCTCTACGATGAAAATTACAAAACCTTAAAGAAAGAAATAGAAGAGGATACCAAAAAATGGAAAAATCTTCCATGCTCATGGATTGGAAGAATCAACATCATCAAAATGTCCATTCTCCCAAAAGCAATTTATAGATTCAATGCAATCCCGATCAAGATACCAAAGACATTCTTCGCAGATCTAGAAAAAATGATGCTGAAATTCATATGGAGGCACAAGAGACCTCGAATAGCTAAAGCAATCTTGTACAACAAAAACAAAGCCGGAGGCATCACAATACCAGACTTCAGGACATACTACAGGGCAGTTGTAATCAAAACAGCATGGTACTGGTACAGAAACAGATGGATAGACCAATGGAACAGAATTGAAACACCAGAAATCAACCCAAACATCTACAGCCAACTTATATTTGATCAAGGATCTAAAACTAATTCCTGGAGCAAGGACAGTCTATTCAATAAATGGTGCTGGGAAAACTGGATTTCCACGTGCAGAATCATGAAGCAAGACCCCTACCTTACACCTTACACAAAAATCCACGGTCCCTTGTTTTTGACAATAGAGTCCTGATACAATGATCCTGGGATTCTCATGCATCACATTCATTATCACATCAGCCTGCAGGTTTTATTTCAAAACAGTGAGAGAATAATTTGACTATTTTATTATGAATATTTCATGTTAATTTGCTTAGCATTCTGTCCCAAGTACATAAGGAGCTCTGAGCCTTCACAGGAACCCTGACTGAATTCCTGTGAGTACAGGTTTCAGCTGCAACCAGCAATGTTTCAAATGGTCACAGGAAAGGAGACAATGGAGGAGAAGAAGGCAATGGAGATGAGCCAAGATCCTTACTTCCAGGGCCATGGGGGATGTCCTTCTCCCACTGTCCACTAGCCTGCAGAGTGCTGTGTGTGCTAGGGTGCAGAGTATGCCCTTGCTCTGTCGGTCCCACTTGTGTCTGAGGGGGTATGCTTTGCTAAAAATGCAGGAATGTCCTCCACACCTCATGGAAGAAAATAAGTAAGGACTTCCATATCCTAGTGTTATGAGCATTAGTGCCTCAGTTTTTATTCCAGTTCTTGCCCCCACAGAGATATGAATTCAAGGCAGAGGCACAAATACTGTGAACAGGTGACAGCAGGATTTATTTAGAAGTGAGAAAGTGAATATACATTCATGTGAGAATGTTGGCAACCCCACACAAAGAGATGCCCATCATGAGTGAGCTAGAGAGTTGCCTGTAAGGAGAGAGAGCTGGAGGAGTTCCAAGAAGGACCAATATGCAAAGTTCAAGACCCCAAAAGCAAAAATGATGTTCCTCCAGCTACTTTTATGGGGGTAGGGGGTGTTGCCCTAATCAAATGTACCAGTAAGATGGAGTTTAGTGTGTGTGAGGTTTTCTTGGAGTTTCATGGCTCCCACGTGGCCATAATGGCATCTCCTCCTTCTTGATCCCAGATAAGACACAAATGCATCGTGGGAAAATGGGTGTACTGGAATGGCAGCTAAGGGGTAACGTTGCAATGCAGGGCAATGCAGAAGTTATTAGGAACATATTCTGGCTTACCTAATCCTACCTAATCTTCTCGCCTAGTTCCCCCATATTAATAGTGTCATATGGCTGGTGCCGCAGCTCAATAGGCTAATCCTCCACCTGGGGTACCGGCACACCAGGTTCTAGTCTCGGTCGGGGCCCCGGATTCTGTCCTGGTTGCTCCTCTTCCAGTCCAGCTCTCTGCTGTGGCCCGGGAGTGCAGTGGAGGATGGCCCAAGTGCTTGGGCCCTGCACCCTCATGGGAGACCAGGGGAAGCACCTGGCTCGTGGCTTCGGATCAGCGCGGTGCACCAGCCGCAGTGCGCCAGCTGCAGCGGCCATTGAGGGGTGAACCAACGGAAAAGGAAGACCTTTCTCTCGGTCTCTCTCTCTCTCTCTCACTGTCCACTCTGTCTGTCAAAAAAAAAATAGTGTCCTATGGCTTGTGAAAGTGACTTGTCAAGATGGCTCCCCAGCCTCTGCTCTGAGGGTTGAGGGTGGAGAAAGAGCCAGTTGACTCTTTGAAGCAAAGGTGCCCTGAGTTTTTCAGGGAGCTCTCCTTACTGGACAGCTGGTCTGTGGTGACTGGATTCCTCTTTACAAGGATCTTCTGCACAAGAGATCAGTGTAGATGGGTTCTGCTGAGGCTCGACTGCTCACTCTTTTCCCTGAAACAGGGAATATCCCTGGCTTTGGAGCTTTGCTGTATGTTTGGCTTTGTTCCTCTTCCTATGCTGTCATGTCTGATCTTGGAACACTACTGTTCCCACTATTCTCTTATTACATTGAGGAGCTCTATCTCAGGAACCCACCTTGAGATGTATCTGCTTTGGAATTTCTCAGTGGAGGAGGCAAGGGATGCTAGGTCTTTCTATATCATCATTTTGAATCCATATAATTGCATTTTAAGTCCTACTTCCAATGAAGCCTGGAATGACTCAATAATAAAATGGCAAGGAATCATCTTGTGTTTTTGTTTTGTTTTGTTTTGTTTTGTTTGTTTGTTTGTTTGTTTGTTTTTCAAGCAGAGAAAGAAGGAGAGAGAATGAGCTTATAAGTCATGGATATTGAAGGTAAGTGAGTGTAAGATGCCTACACTGAGAAAAAGCTCTGCCCCACTGTCAAACTTCAGTGATAGTTCTAACAACACCGTAGACACTGCATGAGTGACTGCTAATACATCAGATGTTACATATTACAAGTTTCTGCCTTGAGACAAAAGTTGATACAATTTGAAATACAAAGACCATGACATAGTACAACCTTAAGTGATCAGTTTAAATGTATTTACATATGTATTTTCCAAACTGATGACCTTTAATTACACAGTTTCTTAATTTAAAAGGGTACAGGTGATCAGCATACCAGTTAAGACATCCAAATCCAATATCAGAGTACCTGAGTTTGAGTCTCTCTTCTGCTCCTGATTCTAGTTTCCTGCTAATGCACACCCTGGAAAGTCGTGTGTGATGACTCAAATAGCCGATTCTCTGCAACCCAAATGGAAAATCTGAATTTAATTCCCAGCTCTCAAGTTTGGCCTAACTTTTTGCAGGCATTTGGGGAGTGAAACAGAAGATGAGAGTACAGTCTCTCTCTGTCTCTATCTCTTTCTCTATTAATACTACTTCTACTACTACTAAAAAGTGAATTAAGAAAACAAAAAGAAATAAACACAAGTAAGCCCTTGATATTTAGGGATTAAGTTATCTTGTATTGATATTCTAAATACTTTACTTCTACCATGGTGAAAAATTGTGTGGGAGTACTTACATGAAAGGGCAATTTTAGGGCTACATTCAAGAGTCTATTAATCATGACTAAAATTCAATTTTAGAAAGATCTTGCTCTTTAAATGTTTATGTTATAAGAGTATTAAATAAACAGGTGTTAAAACATGAACATCCTAATAAGAATAATAAAACCAAGTGAATTGAAGGGAAATGGAAATAGATAACAAAAGACAGACATGACTTATTGATAAAATGTGAAGTAATTCAGCTAAAGCATTAAAAATATTCATCTTTTTAAAAATTAACTCAAAATATCTAATAGCTTACACAATCTTCAAGAAAATAAAAACATTCAAACATGGAATGTACAAAAGAGGCAAATATATATTGAATATATTGTGTAATTGAAAGGAAATTTATTATTGCACAAATATTTTCAAAACATATAAAAATGTGTGTTGATTGTTTAATCTACTGCTTTAATACATTTATTTATCAGTTCTAATAGTTTCTAGGGAAAGTCTTTTGTTTCACTCTGCACAAGAATCATGATATATGTAAAGAGGAATAATCTGGTTTGTTCTTTTCATATCTGTATTTAATTTCTTTGTTTTACCTAATGGTTCTGGGTAAATCTTCCAGCATCAAAAATTGAATTACAGTAGTGAGAGTGGATGCTTGTCTGGTTCCAGGTCTTAGAGTGAACACTTTCAACTTTTTTCCATTCAATACAATGTAGTCTTTTTGTTTACTATGTATAACCTTTATTATGTTGAAGTATTTTCAACTAATTTCACTAATTAGATCAAGATTTTTATAGTGAATGGATGCTGAATTTTATCACATTTTTCTGTCTTTTAAGATAATCATATGATTTTTTTATCTTTCACTCTATTGATGTGATGTATTATGCTTACTATTCTGTAATCAGTGAACCCTTACTGCATTCTTGGGATAAATTTGACTTGGTCATGACCAATGATTTTTTTTACGTGTTGTTGAATTCAATTGGCTAGTATTTTGTTTGCAATTTTTGAGTCTGTATTCATCCAAGATATCAGCTTATAATTTTTATTTTGTCATTAACATTAGTCTAGAAAATTAGTATATTAATTTCATCATATGCTTAGATTTACCATCCATGAAACTCTTTGTGGTAATAGCACTGAAAGTCTATTCTTTCAGTAAACTTAAGTTAAAATATTCCATCAACTAGTGTACATATTATACATTAAATCTCTACATTGATTTAACTTGCAGATTATTACCTTGAAATGAACATTCCCCATCCCATCCCATTCCCCATTCCCCGTTCCCCATTGTGACTTCTAATAATCAATGTTCTTCTTTGCTTCTATGTATTAAATTATTTTAAATTCCACATATCAGTGAGATCATGCAGTATTTTTATTTCTGCATTAAGTTTATTTTACTTAGCATGTTGTTTGTCAGGGTCATTCATGTGTCACAAATCATAGGATCTCCTTTGTGAGGGTCAGCAATATAATATCTAAGATACACACGTATCCCATCACACACACACACAACACACTGCAATTAGTTTTTCCATATATCTGTTAGTGATATTCCATTCTCTGTGGTCCAGAGAATGTAACTAGGGAAAACAGAACTTTGTCCACAACCAGAGCTAGGAGATTGAGGAGCCAGTCTGTCGGCTGGAAGCACTAAGAGTTGGAGTGCTGCATATATGGACAGACTCCTTCCAGGCAGAAGTTGGAGACCTGGGTTAATCACTAGACCTGTGGTGAGTGAATAAGGTGCAGGAAGTACCCACATGCCTATTCAGACTCCCACATGTCTGTTGTTTATCTGCCCCATAGTCTCCCAGATGCACACTAGCTAGAAGCCCAATCCTTAGGCAGCATTTCAGAAAGCCTGTGGGCAAATGTCTTCCAGTGACAAACAGGAAGCTGGGCATTTTGCCTGCTTCAGTGCACTGAGTTCTGGGGGATGTGCTCCCATGCCTGTTTAAAACCGCCTCCTTTTTTCTCTGTAGTCCCAGGGAAATCACAAAGTGCAAAAGATTTCCACTCCCGAGAGCTAGGCGATGTAGGTGTCCAGACCTCAGGTAGGAAGAGCAGAAGTAGTAGAAATATAGAGGAAGCTATACATCTAGACTGAGCCTCTTAATCTGTAAGAAGAAGCTGGGAGTTGGGGATTCCCTCCTCATTGTGAGGAACTGTGATCTGGGTGGGGTATGTGGAGACATTGTGTCAACCGTTATTCTAGCCATTTGAGTGTGGATACTTTTCTCAGTTTTCTGGTAAATAGCAGCCTATCAACCATTTCCTGTATTCCTCACAGAGGGAAAAGATTTATGTCTAGATGCTTATTTGGTGCAACTCTGGGAGGAAGGAAAGTTGGAAGCCTTTTATTCTGCCATCTTGCTGATGTCATTCAATAACTTTTTTATTTGTAAGGACATCACATGGAAACAGATATCCAAAACTTTCTCACACCCCAAATGCAGATGGAGAAGATGGTCCTAAAATCAATGAGAAATTGTAGCATTGTAGGCTGAGGATTAACCTACTGTGCCACAGCGCAGGCCCCAACAGTTCATACTTCAAAGACCTGATTGACACTGAAACACTATCAGATAACTGAAACATTTGTCAAACATATTTTATTTTTTTTTGTTCTTCGCATGCCAAATTGTTCTATCACCCACAATGAAGTTTTTTTTCTTTTATTTAATGAATATAAATTTCCAAAATACAGCTTATGGATTACAATGGCTTCCCCCCCTATAACTTCCCTCCCACCCACAAACCTCCCCTCTCCCGCTCCCTCTCCCCTTCCATTCACATCAAGATTCATTTTCAATTCTCTTTATATACAGAAGATCAGTTCAGCATATATTAAGTAAAGATTTCAACAGTTTGCACCCACATAGAAACACAAAGTGAACAATACTCTTTGAGTACTAGTTATAGCATTAAATCTCAATGTACAGCACATTAAGGACAGAGATCCTATATGAGGAGTAAGTGCACAGTGACTCCTGTTGTTGACTTAACAGATTGACACTCTTGTTTATGGCGTCAGTAATCACCCTAGGCTCTTGTCAGGAGTTGCCAAGGCTATGGAAGCCTTTTGAGTTCACCTGTAGGACCCCAAAAGCGGTGTCCTTTTTGTGACGACCCCAGAAACACAGACTCCAGACCAGACGATGCAAAAGAACAGGAGGTAATTTTATTTCATTTGCGCAAATGCGCCCTCTGCTGCCGCAAGCAGCGAGAAAGAGAGAGGAGCCCCGAGCAGCTATCTCACACAGCTTTTAAGGGGCAAAACCACAAAATTAACATACCATAGGGTGGCGTAAGTTTATTGGGCAACTACAAGGGGAGGAGGTCGTCGAGGAGGAGGAGAAACGGAAGCTTGGATAAGGGGAGGGGGTCATTGAAGAGCAGAAAGGGGTGGCTATGTGCCCTACATGCCTCGCGGCTTTTTTTTTTGTTGTTGTTGTTAAGCTTGAACAAGCACAGGGGAGGGGGCTTATCTACATAGCAGGATGTTCTGTTGCCCGTATCTCTGGTTAGTAGCTAACTGCTTTCTCTGTGAACCGGTTTACTCCCCATTTCCCAAGGCCGTCTCTGGAACTGTTTGTCTCAGGAGCCCCATTTTTTTTTTTTTATTAAGGCTACTTTTATGGTGGCTCACAGCCGCTTCTTTCATTTCCCCATTTTCTCTTTGAACTAATTTTAATCCTAAAATTGTGTGCCCGTTAATGAGGGGTTTTAATATGGTCACTGGTGGCCAGGGCTTGATACTGTTGTGTGAGGACTAATGCCTGTACGGTGGACAGCCTATCCCTAACAAACTGGAGTAATCGGTTTATAATGCATGGCCCAAAGGTCAGGATTAGAAGCAGGATAATGAGGGGGCCCGCTATGGTGGAGAGCAAGGTTGTCAACCAGGGCGACCTGTTATACCATCCCTCAAACCAGCTCTGAGTCTGTTCTCTTTCTCGTCGTCTCTTCTCCAGCCGCTCTCTTAGTTTGGCTAGAGAATCTTTTACTACTCCGGAGTGGTCTATATAGAAGCAGCATTTTTCTTTGAGGGCAGCACATAGCCCTCCTTCTTTTAGGAACAACAGGTCCAAGCCCCTGCGATTTTGGAGCACTACTTCTGAGAGGGAGGTGAGGGACTCTTGTAATCGTTGGAGGTTCTATTTTATTTCCATGATGTCCGCGTCCACCGCCTGTTGAAGGATTGCCAGCCCGCTGCTTCCCTGGGTGAGGGCAGCTGTCCCTGTGCCCAGCCCAGCGGCTGCCACCCCAAAGCTCAGTAGAGCTGCTAGGGTCACGGAGGCTGGCTCTCTATGGAACCTAGTTATAGCGCTGTCGTACTGCTCCTCAAGTGTGTTTTCTGGGTGGTAAATTACCTTCGGGACGATTGCCACCAGGACACAGAAATCCCCGGTCATGTTGAGAACAGTGGTGGACACACAGGGAGTGAGGCCGCCGCGTGAGCATGCCCACCAGGTTCCGGGGGGTGGCACCAAGTACGAGTTCCGGTCCACCCGGGAGGAGTTGGTGGTGCTGTTACAGAGGCGCTGGTAGGCCGAGGGTGGGTCCCCGATACAGGATCCCCTTCCCGAGACCTCTGTCAAAGTTATTACGGGGTTAGCGGCAGGACACTGTCGGTGGGACGAGGAGGTGTTGAAGGCCCCAACTACAGCTATTCCTTCATAGTAGGGCGGGCTTGCGGACAAGCATAACCAGCAGGGGTTAGGGTGAGACTGATTTAATGCCGAAAAGGCGCCTCGTACTAGCGACATTGTTCTCTCTCCTGCAGGTAGACTTACAAGGGGAACCGGTGAGCCTGTCCTCATAGAGGTCGGCGTTGGTGAGCCTATTCCCTTAGAGGCCGGCTGCTAGGTTGTCTTAGACCAGGGGTGGCTCGGCCTGTAGGCAGGGGCCAGAGCCCTGTTAGATCCCACCAGTAGGGGGTCGGGAGAGGTGATTTTTAGTCTAATTTTGAACCAAAACCCAAAATCTTCACCAGGAACATAATAGCGCATTCCCCAGATTCTCCCTTTTATCCAACTAGACAGCGCTGCGTATTGTTTTCCTGAGGCGGTGAAGGTAATATTAAGGGGATTGCACGTAGGGGAACTTGCACATGGGGAAGTGGACCCACGGCCTTCCGGGAGGAGTTGTAAACACTGATCTTTTCCCTCAGGAGTGAAGTTACGCTGTACAGTAATCCAGTCCCACGCAGAGGAAGGCCCCCAGTATGTTACCCCTGTAGTTTCGCACCCCCAACTTTTACAGTATAGGGACTCCGGCCCCCCACACCGGAAGATCTGATCCCGCCTTCTACCATCCTTGGGGCACACATAGAATTTAAGATGACGTAGTCGGCATTTTCGGTTTCGGTATCTACATCCCGAGGGAAGATTGTCTCTGACCAGACTCGTTGGATTCAGAGGGATGCTGTCCTGATCGGGTAGATCCCAGGTATCTAGCCCCAGGACCATCTGGCATACGTCTGGGTGGAGAGAAGGCCACCACGTCCCTGGGACCCGAGTGTCGCTGGTTGACCAGGCCACGCTACCCGAAGGGGAGATCACTTCCCAGGTGAGCTTTTGCGGAGCATGGGCGTTTGAGAGGGACGAGCTGGATAGGGTGAGACTAGGGTGAGTCATAAGCAATACAGGCGACAGGCTAATGATTACAAACATTAAGCAGTTTTTAAAAGTCTTATCTTGAGGGGGTTTTGAGTGTGCTGGAGTGTCCATCTGGCTGAGTCGTCCGCGGGGCCTTCTCCCTCCGGCAGTGCCTTCTTGACGTGGGAAGCGCGAACCCAGGCGGCAATCCCGTCGACCTTCACTGCAGTGGGTGTCGTCAGCAGCACCGTGTAGGGTCCCTTCCAACGCGGCTCGAGGGTCCTGGACTGATGTCTGCGGACGTACACTGAATCTCCAATCTGGAACGGGTGTGGCACTGTAGGGCACTTGGATTGGTACACTGCCGCTAGAGGTTTCCACACGTGCTTTTGAATCAGCTGCAGAGCTCTCAGTCGGGTCTGCAGACTGGGGGAAGTGGCATAAGAGTCAATGCTAGGCCCCAACAAGTCAGCTATTGGGGGAGGACCCCCATACAATATTTTATACGGAGTTAACCCGAATGCGGAGGGAATGTTGCGGGCCCGGAATAGGGCCATTGGTAATAACTCGACCCAGTCTCTAGCGCCAGTCTCCATCATTAATTTGGTTAAGGTCTCCTTTTTTTGTTCTATTTATGCGCTCTACCTGTCCTGAACTCTGGGGTCTGTACGCACAATGCAATTTCCAATCAATCCCCAGTACCTTGGCCACCAACTGACTTACCCGGGAGACAAAGGCCGGCCCATTATCGGATCCCAGTACCTTAGGCAGGCCAAACTGCGGAAAGATTTCTTTCAAGATTTTCTTGACCACCACCTGCGCTGTTTCCTTCTTTACCGGAAAAGCCTCTGTCCAGCCGGAAAAAGTGTCTACAAATACTAGGAGATACTTAATTCCATACCTACCAGGACGAATCTCGGTAAAGTCCACCTCCCAGTTCGTTCCCGGGCGTGCCCCTCGCATCCTTGCTCCCTCTGGTACTTTAATACACTTTGGATTTACTTTTGCACAAGGAACACAGGATTCTGTCGCTTGTTTTGCTAATGAGTCCAGTCCTATTATGAAATAGGTTAGTTCCTCTCTGTCCAGTAGGGCCTTTAACTTTTTATGTCTCAATTGGGTCCATCTATGGAGGTCTTTTATGAGGTCCTTGGCTTCCTTTCTCGGCAATACTGTTTTTCCCTGGATCTCCCAGACCTTACGCTGGTCGTTGTACGCGCCTCCCAGTCTTTGGATAGCTGTCACATCTTGCTCCGAATATGACCACCCAGGGTTATTTGAGGTTTCAGATGACTGCGTTACTAGAGTGACGCTGTCCAGGGCCCTTGTTTTAGCTACCTCATCCGCCATTCTATTCCCCTTGGCCACTGCGTCATCTCCCTTCTGATGACCTGGGCAGTGGATGATGCTCACTTTCTTAGGAAGGTGGAGGGCTTGTAGGAGGTCTAGGATCTCCTGCTTATTTTTAATGTCCTTGCCCCCTGAGGTTAGCAACCCTCTCCTCCGATATATTTCCCCATGTATATGCGCTGTGGCAAAGGCATAACGGCTGTCTGTATAAATATTTACTCTCCGATTCTCAGCGGCACGAAGTGCTTGGGTGAGGGCCACAAGTTCAGCCTTCTGTGCCTGTGGGGAGCAATCCGGACTGGACTAAGTTACTGGAATTAAGACTTATTCTATGCATCTGCTCTCCCACAATATGGCGCTGGGAGAGAAGTAAACAGCTTCCGCACAGCTGCCTCCAGTTCAACTAATAAACTGTAGGACTTGCTCCTGATTGGAGAGCGGCGTACTCGGCGTGTGGGCAGCCGAGTTGGGATTGGCGGAGGAGGACTATAAAGGAGGAGAGAGACGGCATGCACCAGGAACATCTACGAGGAACATCTATGGGGAACATCTAGCTGAAGGAACACCCGTGCAGCCCCCGAGAAAGCCGGCCGGCGGTGTGCCGCTCCCCTGCAGAAGTGGGGAATGTGGCCAGGGGGAACTGCCCTTCCACGGAGGTGGAAGGGATAGTAGCCAACCCGGGAAGAACCAGCAGCAAACCCGGGGAGGGCCGAGCAGACGAAAGAACAGTGCAGGGTCCTGTGTCGTTCCTCCACGAAGAGGGGGAGCGACATGTGCCGAAGTCCCTGGGGGCAGAGCAGAGGCCCATATGACAGTTTCCCCATCAACCACCGCCACCCCTGCCTTTCTCTCACCTTGGTGCAAGAAGCTGCTCCTGTCCGTATACCAGGTGACTGCGTTTGACAGGGGTAGATCGGTCAGGTCCTCTCGGGTCCCGTGCACTTCGGCTAACACTTGGTGGCAGTCGTGGTCGACTTGTGATTCAGACCCCGGCCCAGGAAGCAGGGTGGCCGGGTTGATCGAGGCAGCAGTTCCATACCGGACCCGTTCAGGGTTGAGCAGCATGGCCTGGTAGTGGGTGACCCTGGCGTTCGAGAGCCATCTATCTGGCGGTTGGCGGATGATGGCCTCGATGGCATGGGGTGCCATTATGGTGAGTAGTTGCCCCAAAGTCAATTTGTCTGAGTCTTTCACCAAGACGGCCACAGCCGCAATCATGCGGAGGCAAGGGGGCCACCCCGAGGCGACACTGTCCAGTTTCTTTGAGAAATACACCACAGGTCTTTTCCAGGGCCCCAAATCCTGAGTCAAGACACCCTTTGCCATTCCCCCTTTTTCATCCACATAGAGGGTAAAGGGCTTAGCGGGGTCCGGGAGGCTTAATGCAGGGGCCTCCAAGAGGGCCCGTTTTATTCTGTCGAAAGCTAATTGTTGTTCCCTTCCCCAGATGAACGGGGAATTTGTCCTGGTTAGGGGGTACAGGGATGCTGCCATCTCTGCAAAACCCGGTATCCAGAGGCGGCAGAGACTGGCGCTGCCCAAGAACTCCCTGAGGTGATGAGCATTTTTAGGCAGCGGGATGAGCGCTACAGCCTTTTTCCGTTCCTCAGTCAGCCACCTCCGACCCCCCTCCAATACGTAGCCTAGGTAGGTCACGCGTTGGGTGCAAAGTTGGGCCTTTTCCGCGGAAGCCCTGTATCCTAGCTCTCCCAGCCTACAGAGTAGGGCCTCCGTACCTCTGGTGCAACCCTGCTCAGTCTCTGCAGCTAACAATAGGTCATCCATGTATTGTAGGAGAGTCAACTCTGGGTGGCTTACCCAGAAGTCCACCAAGTCCTGGTGTAGGGCTTCATCAAACAGCGTAGGGGAGTTCTTGAACCCTTGGGGAAGCCTGGTCCACGTTAGTTGTCCCGAAGACCCAGTCTCCGGGTCTTTCCACTCAAAGGCAAAGAGAGGTTGACTCTGGGGACTCAGTCTTAGGCAAAAGAAGGCATCTTTCAAGTCAAGCACTGTATACCAAGTTCGGGTCGGGGGCAGGGTGCTCAACAGGTTGTATGGGTTAGGGACCGTGGGGTGAATGTCCTCAGCCCTACGGTTTACTTCCCATAGGTCTTGCACTGGCCTGTAATCATTAGAGCCAGGCTTTTTGACTGGTAACAAAGGGGTGTTCCAAGGTGACCGACAAGGTCTCCATATGCCCAGTTTTATCAGTCTCTGTATGTGTGGTCGAATTCCATCCTTCGCCTCCGCAGCCATAGGGTATTGGCGGATTGATATGGGAGTGGCCGTGGGCTTCAGGTTTACTATCACTGGGGGCTGTCTGATAGCCAGCCCTACTCCTCCCGTTTTCACCCAAGACTGGGGGAATTTAGTAAGCCATTCAGATGTTACTTGGAGCTGAGCTGATAGGGGGCTCTCGTGAAGGCAGTGTTCGTCTTCCGGCTGGAGGGTCAACACATGGAGGGGTTGGCCTGCGGGGCCGACTACTGTGGCTCCCTTGTCTTGGAAATGGATCTGGGCCCCAACCTTTGAGAGCAGATCCCTTCCCAGCAGGGCGTATGGGCAGTCCGACACTAGTAGAAACGAATGCGTGACCCGCCCTGTTGCCAGGTCGACTTTACGCTCAGTAGTCCATTTGTACAGTTTTCCTCCAGTGGCCCCCTGGACCCATGATGTCTTGGAACTAAGGGGGCCTCCGGCCGTTGTGAGGACTGAATGTTGGGCTCCCGTATCAACCAGGAAGGTGACTGGCCGGCCTCCCACTTTTAGAGTTACCCGGGGCTCAGGGGGAGGCGCCTGGCCCTGACCTACCTAGTCGTCGTCTTCCAGCGCCAAGACGGGCATCGCTCTCCGCTGGCGCCTTGACTGTCCTTTGTTTGGGCAATCCTTAGCCCAGTGTCCTTTTTCCTTGCAGTATGCGCACTGGTCTCGGTCCAACCGTGGCCTCCGTTTGTCTCCCAGGTCCCTATCTTGTCTACCTTTAGTCTGCTCTGGTCCTGTGACTGCGGTGGCCAGGATTTTAACTAAGTCCTTGTTCTTTTTTTTTTTTTTAATCTCTCTGGTCTTCCCTACGTTCCTGTTCTCTGCGTAACCTCTCTTCTCTTTTCTCTTTTGTTTCTCTTTTATTGAAAATCTTTTCTGCCTCCTTAACTAGGTCCTGCAGTGTATACCCCTGCAACCCCTCCAGCCTCTGTAGCCTTGTGCGGATGTCCGGGGCCGATTGTCCAATGAAGGACATGATTACATCGGCCTGCCGGTCAGGGGCCTGTGGGTCAAAGGGAGTATACATTCTGTATCCTTCCATTAGCCTTTCTAAAAATCCTGCCGGAGTTTCCTCACTACCCTGCACAATCGCACGTACCTTGGCCAAATTGGTGGGGCGCCTTCCTGCCCCTTGGAGCCCTGTCAGGAGAACCTGGCGGTAGAGACGGAGTCACTCCCTACCCGCTGTCGTATTGAAATCCCAATTAGGTCGAGTCAGCGGGAACACCTCATCAATCTCGTTAGGTAGCTGAGTGGGGCAGCCGTCATCCCCCGGCACATTTTTGCGGGCTTCTGTGAAAACCCGCTGCCGCTCTTCCGTGGTCAGGAGGGCCTGTAAAAACTGCTGACAGTCATCCCAAGTGTGTTGGTGGGTTAGTAATAAACATATGTTGCATTTTACTCTTAAGTTTATCAATAACAGACTCTATATATGGCACATTGTTAGTAATGCTAAAATAACATCCCCCAGGTACAGATTTACAACTTATATGATTTTTTTAACAGCGAGTAATTGTTAGCTGCATGGCTTAAAAGCACTCCTGAGTGAACTTGATCCAATTCTTTGGCTATATTGGATAGCACAGTAGCAGTAAGATTGATTGCTTTGGTCACCAAACATGTAAGCCTTCATAGTCCACGATTATTTCCAAAAGCCAGTCCAGGAACACGACTACTGATACAGCCATGGTAAGGGCAGTGTCCTCTCCTATTAGGATGATTGTTATTGTAGTCTTCAGGTAAAGCACACCGCCAACGCACTCTGTCCGCTGCTGTAAATACAGATGTTAGCATCGGGGCCACACGGCCCAGGGAGCAATTGCGGAAATTATCAGAGGCTAATGATGTAAAGGCATGTTGGTTACATAGAAAAACCCATCCCTTAGGAGCCCATGTCCCATACCAGTACTGGATCAGGTCCATTCCATTGATTGGTGATAGGATCCCTCCATTTTAACACTGCTCTTTTTGCAGCTGTTTTTAAACAGTTAGAATTTAACAGAGACATCAAGAGAACATAATAGATTACTTTAACTTATTGCTTTAACTTATGTTTTTCATAACATTTTGCAACTTTTTCACACCTTCTGTAACTTGCTCAAACCTTTCTCTTCTCCCACCCCCCTTTTTTCATTTCAGTATAAACCAGCCATTAAGATAAACAATTTTTACAAACCATGTCCCTTTTTTTATTTAAAAGTATTTGTTTCTTTTAACTTTCCTTATCAAGAACACGCTTTTATGTTTGTGACCTTTTACATTAAAATGATGGTATCTGGGACTGTCGCAGTCAATGGGAGAGTAACTTTGTTTAATTTCCTGTAATCCACAGTCATTTTTCAGGTTTTACCTGTTTTTTTTTTTAACATGTCAAATTAGATATTTTTTTTTAGTGATTATGGGAATTATCACTCCAGCACTAACATAATTTTTTACTGTTTTAGATATTTTTTCATGTCCACCTGGAATTCTGTATTGTTAACACTGAATAACCTTAGTTGTCTCTGGCAGTGGTACAGAGGCTTGATATAATTTTTTTACCACTACCTAACAGTTTGAGTCTAAAGGGCAGCATTTTCTGTTTTCAAATTTACATTTATCCTGTACTGTTTTTTTCTAATTGCTTACACATGCATCACTATGCAGATAACAAAATTTATCCTCACCTCCCCAAAGCCTACAAAGGAGGTTTGGTAGAATTTACAATACTGTGGGCATCACTAGGCAATCTTCACACAGCTCCGGAGAAGGATCTATACTGAGAATTAAACATCATTAGTAATCATCACGGGCACATTTAACATTCAGCTTGACTGCGTGTTCCCCCAGGATGAAACAGCAGCAACAGAGGCTTGCTCCGGCTCCCCCTTAAAGCCCCCAAGGACAAGGGTGGCTCATTGCCAAGATGTTAGGCAAGCAGTGCGTCCCGTCCCGGATCTCGGCCAGAGAGCTGAGACATGAAGCATGCCCACCTGTTTATCAGAAAACATTCCTTTATCCCCCTCCCCGGGAGCTGGCCAGGCTCCCAAGGAGCAGGAGAAGGTCATTCGGCAGCAAAGTTTCTTGGTTACCAGAGCCAAATCTAGGTACAAGCCTCTCCATCCCAAAAATTTGTCCTTACATTTGGCCCTAGAGTTGCATTGAGAGGTAGACATAATTAACACATCATAAGAATACAATACACATTTTTCATACAAGTATACATCTAGCAATCAAACACAACAATAAAAACAGATGGGGGAGACAGTAAGAAATAAAGGACAGCAAAAACAGCGACACACAGAACACAAATCACAAGCCGCGCGGCAACAGACCGAGACAAAACCGAAACTATCAGAAGGGAGCGGCCGTCTGGCCAGGCTCTCCCCTGGAAGAAGGGAAATTCCCTCTTTCCCTCCTTCCCAGACCACCACTGGAGCGTCCTCCAGGGTTGAACCAGGGGTCTTAGGACACGTCTGTCTCCCCCACTGGTCCAGTATTCTCAATACTGAGCCTGTACAGGTGCCCCAGGACGGATTCCACCTCACCCTGGCAGACAAAGACAAACAGTACAAACCGCCCCAGGATGGATTCCACGTCGCCCTGGCAGACAAAGACAAACAGTACAAACCACAATTACAATTATACACAAGTAAGCAAACTTACCTCCGTCAGGCTGATGGAGTGTGGGAGTCTGGGGTCCCCCAAATCCCGGACGAGCCCCCAAATGTAGGACCCAAAAGCGGTGTCCTTTTTGTGACGACCCCAGAAACACAGACTCCAGACCAGACGATGCAAAAGAACAGGAGGTAATTTTATTTCATTTGCGCAAATGCGCCCTCTGCTGCCGCAAGCAGCGAGAAAGAGAGAGGAGCCCCGAGCAGCTATCTCACACAGCTTTTAAGGGGCAAAACCACAAAATTAACATACCATAGGGTGGCGTAAGTTTATTGGGCAACTACAAGGGGAGGAGGTCGTCGAGGAGGAGGAGAAACGGAAGCTTGGATAAGGGGAGGGGGTCATTGAAGAGCAGAAAGGGGTGGCTATGTGCCCTACATGCCTCGCGGCTTTTTTTGTTGTTGTTGTTGTTAAGCTTGAACAAGCACAGGGGAGGGGGCTTATCTACATAGCAGGATGTTCTGTTGCCCGTATCTCTGGTTAGTAGCTAACTGCTTTCTCTGTGAACCGGTTTACTCCCCATTTCCCAAGGCCGTCTCTGGAACTGTTTGTCTCAGGAGCCCCATTTTTTTTTTTTATTAAGGCTACTTTTATGGTGGCTCACAGCCGCTTCTTTCACACTGACTCTGATCATATTTAGACAAGGTTGTAGTCAAAGTGGAAGCTCTCTCCTCCCTTTAGAGAAAGGTACCTCCTTCTTTGATGACCTGTTCTTTCCACTTGGATCTCACTTGCAGAGATCTTTCATTTAGGTAATTTTTTTTTTTTTTGCCAGAGTGTCTTGGCTTTCCAGGCCTGAAGTACTCTCATGGGCTTTTAAGCCAGAGCCGCATGCGTTAGGGCTGATTCTGAGGCCAGAGTGCTGTTTAGGACATCTGCCATTCTATGAGTCTGCTGTGTATCTTGCTTCCCATGTTGGATCGCCCTCTCCCTTTTTTATGCTACCGGTTAGTATTTGCAGACACTAGTCTTGTTTATGTTATCCCTTTGACTCTTAGTCATTTCATTATGATCAATTGTGAACAGAAATTGATCACTTGGACTAGTGAGATGGCATTGGTACATGCCACCTTGATGGGATTGAATTGGAATTCCCTGGTATGTTTCTAACTCTACCATTTGGGGCAAGTCAGCTTGAGCATGTCCCAAATTGTACATCTCTTCCCTCTCTTATTCTCACTCTTATATTTAACAGGGATCACTTCTCAGTTAAGTGTCAAACATATTTTCAAACTATATTATATAGAAGATTTTTCTTAGCCATTCTAGCCAAGAGCTAACTCTTTTCACAATTTTTTATAATTCTGCTTTCATAAAAATATGTAATGCAGGAGTCATCCAAGATGGCGGCATAGAGAGGGAGCACACTGATAGTCTGGGAAAAGATAGTTTAATAAAAGTGGAGATACTATAGTTTCAGGGAAGAGTTAGGGGAAAAAACTGCAAAGGAAACTATTTCGGAACTAGTGGGACACGGTGGACCTACGTGGAGGGCACAGGCGCCCATAGCTCGGGACCCCAGCCACCGAGTCTATGCACCAGCGCTGGAAAGGGAGGTGAGGCAAAACCTTGGTAGCCTGAGACACTGGCGGGAAAGTGGCAGGAAGAGCCTAGACGGAACGAGGCTTGAAGCCACATGGGGGAAAGTTCACCAGGCTAACTAGAGGAGAGAAAAAATAAATAAAAGGGACTGGTACGGATACGATTCTCTCTCTCCACTCACCTAACAAAGGTGAGCAAGACAAAGAGCAGGTGCCATTTTGGACATATAAAAGCTTTGCCACCTCAGGGCTGCGCCTGAAATCAGCCAAGCAGAAAACCTGACTCTGGTGGGGAGAAATAACAGGTTAGGTCCTAGTGAATGTGTGGAGCTTATGAACTGAGACTGTGAAAAAAAGAAAAAAAAAAACTAAGGGTGTGTGAGAGAACTCACGGAGTGCCTGAGATGTGAGTACTCTCGGGAGACACCACAAACTTGGTAACCTTGGCAACCCGGTGGGAGATTGCAGGGGAATCTGAGCTTACACTGAGGACTGCACAGACCCTTTGTGTGGTCCTTCGGACAGAGCAGATGAATACTATACCCACAGGGGTCAAAACTCAGACAATGACTGCCTTCAATTCAACTCAGCTGTGTGGAATTACTTCCCTCCTGAATTAGAGAGAGAGACAGAGAGAGAGAGAGAGAGAGAGAGATTTCCCTCGCCTAACCTGGGTGTGTCACCTTTGGCACACTCTTAACACTGAAGAACCGAACAGAGCTCGCTGGCCACACCCACCAAAAGCCTCTAAGGATCCATCAAAAGCAGAGTCCACTTAATCAAGAGTCACAGTATTACAAGAAAAACCAACACAGCGAGGGGAAAAAAAGAAGAAACCAAAAAATATCTCCACAATGCTAAGAAACAAATGCAGAAACAGAGGAAACAAGAACAAGGAAGATATTATGATGCCCCAAATGAATAAGACACTCCAATTCAAGATTATGAAGATGATGACATAGAAGAAATGCAAGATACAGATTTCAAAAAATTTATGATAAGAACATTTAGAAGATCTCAAAAACAAACTCTTGAACTACAGAAATCCTTACTGAAGAGGGTAGAAAATCTCTCTCATGAAAATGAAATCTTAAGGAGGAGTCAAAATGAAATGAAGAAACTAGTAGAATATGAAATTGTGATACTGAAGAGAAATCATAATGAAATGAAGAACTCAATAGATCATATGACATATGCATTAGAGAGCCTTAAAAACAGAATGAGTGAAGCAGAAGAGAGAATATTGGACTTAGAAGACAGAGAACAGGGAAGTGTAAGTCAAACCAAAGAAAAGAAGAAGACATTAGAAATCTAAAAAATATTGTTGGGAATCCACAGGATACTATTAAAAACCCCAACATTCGGGTTCTAGGAGTTCCTGAAGGCATGGAGAGGGAGAAAGGATTAGAAGGCCTTTTCAGTGAGATACTAGCAGAAAATTTCCCAGGTTTGGAGAAGGACAGAGAAATCCTAGTACAGGAAGTTCACAGAACCCCTAATAAACATGACCAAAAGAGATCCTCAACATGACATGTTGTAATCAAACTCAGCACAGTGAAATATAAAGAAAAGATTCTAAAATGTGCAAGAAATGTCGGATTACTACCAGTGGATCTCCAATTAGACTCACAGAAGACTTCTCATCAGAAACCCTACAGGCTAGGAGGCAAGATATAGCCCAAGTACTAAGAGAGAAAACTGCCAGTCTAGAATATTATATCCTGCAAAACTCGCATATGTGAATGAAGGTGAAATAAAGACTTTTCATACCAAACAGAAATTGAATTTGTCACCACTCGTCCAGCCCTGCAAAAGATGCTTAAACATGGGTTACACACAGAAACACAGAAACACGGCCATCAATATGAAAGAAGGTAAAGGAAGAAAACCTCACAGTAAAAGATCACAGGAAGTTCAAAGCACATATTAGAAAATATCTTTGGGAAAATGGCAGGGCAAAGTCTCTACTTATCAATAGTAACATTGAACCTTAATGTCCTCAACTCTCCAGTTAAAAGACACAGACTGGCTGAATGGATTAAAAACACAAAATCTCATCTTTGCTGCTTACAACAAACACATGTTTCCAACAAAGATGCATGCACACTGAAAGTGAAAGGTTGGAAAAAAATATTCCATGCCAACAGAAATGAAAAAAGAGCTGGCATAGCCATCTTAGTATCAGACAAAATAAACTTTAACAAAATAACTGTTAAGAGAGACAAAGAGGCGCACTATATAATGAATAAAGGATCAATTAAACAGGAAGATGTAACTATTATAAATGTATATGCACCTAATTACAGGGCACCGGTTTATTTAAAAGATATGTTAAGAAACTTAAAGGGAGGCTTGGACTCCAATACAATAGTACTGGAGGATTTCAAGACTCCACAATTAGAAATAGATACCTAAACAGAAGATCAACAAGGAAACAGCAGCTTTAATCGACAGTATAGCCCAAATGGATCTAACAGATATCTACAGAACTTTCAATCCTACACTTAAAGAATTTACATTCTTCTCAGCAGTGCATGGACCTACTCTAGGATTGACCACATACTAGGCCATAAAGCAAGTCTCCGCAAATTCAAAAGAATTACAATCATACCATGCAGCTCTCAGACCACAGTGGGATGATGTTGGAAATTAGCAACTCAGGAATCCCTAGAGTGTATACAAACACATGGAGACTGAACAACATGCTCCTGAATGAGCACTGGGTCATAGAAGAAATCAAAAGAGAAATAAAAAGAGAAATCAAAAACTTTCTGGAAGTAAATGAGGATAGCAACACAACATATCAAAACATGGGATACAACAAAAGCAGTGTTAAGAGGAAAGTTTATAGCAATAAGTGCCTACATCAAGAAATTGGAAAGGCACCAAATAAATGAACTTTTAATGCATCTCAAAGACCTAGAAAAACTGGAGCAAACCGACACAAAACTAGTAGGAGAAGAGAAATAATTAAGATCAGAGAAGAAATCAACAGTATTGAACTCAAAAAAAATTTACAGAAGATCAGCCAAACGAAGAACTGGTTTTTTGAAAAAAAAAATTGACACACCATTGGCCCAAATAACTAAAAGAGAAAAGACCCAAATCAATAAAATCAGAGATGAAAAAGGAAACATAACAGCAGACACCACAGAAAGAAAAAGAATCACCAGAAATTACTACAAAGAGTTGTATGCCAGCAAACAGGGAAATCTATCAGAAATGGATAGATTCCTGGACACATACAACCTACCTAAATTGAACCAAGAAGACTTAGAAAACCTAAACAGACCCATAACTGAGACAGAAATGGAATCAGTAATAAAGTCCCTCCCATCAAAGAAAAGCCCAGGACCAGATGGATTCACTGCTGAATTCTACCAGACATTTAAAGAAGAACTAACTCCATTTCTTCTCAAACTATACAGAACAATCAAAAAACAGGGAATCCTCCCAAATTCTTTCTATGAAGCCAGCATCACCTGAATCCCTAAGCCTGAAAAAGATGCAGCATTGAAAGAAAATTACAGACCAATATCCCTGATGAACATAGATGCAAAAATCCTCAATAAAATTCTGGCCAATAGAATGCAACAACACAACATAAAAATCATCCAGCCAGACCAAGTGGGATTTATCCCTGGTGTTCAGGGATGGTTCAATGTTTGCAATCAATCAATGTGATACACCACATTAACAAACTGCAGAAGAAAAACCATATGATTATCTCAATAGATGCAGAGAAAGCATTTGATAAAATACAACACCCGTTCATGATGAAAACTCTAAGCAAATTGGGTATAGATGGAACATTCCTCAATACAATCAAAGCAATCTATGAAAAACCCACAGCTATCACACTATTGAATGGGGAAAAGTTGGAAGCATTTCCACTGAGATCTGGTACCAGACAGGGATGCCCACTCTCATCACTGCTATTCAATATAGTTCTGGAAGTTTTAGCCAGAGCCATCAGACAAGAAAAAGAAATTAAAGGGATACAAATTGGGAAGGAAGAAGTAAACTATCCCTCTTTGCAGATGATACGATTCTTTATTTAGGGGATCCAAGGAACTCTACTAAGAGACTATTGGAACTCATAGAAGAGTTTGGCAAAGTAGCAAGATATAAAATCAATGCACAAAAATGAACAGCCTTTGTATAAACAGACAATGTCATGGCTGAGAAAGAACTGCTAAGATCAATTCCATTCACAATAGCTACAAAAACAACAATCAAATAACTTGAAATAAGGTTAACCAAGGATGTCAAATATCTCCACGATGAGAATTATAAAATCTTAAAGAAAGAAATAGAAGAGGATACCAAAAAATGGAAAAATCTTCCATGCTCATGGACTGGAAGAGTCAACATCATCAAAATGTCCATTCTCCCATTAGCAATTTATAGATTCACTGCGATACCAATCAAGATACCGAAGACCTTCTTCTCAGATCTGGAAAAAATGATGCTGAAATTCATATGGAGGCACATGAGACCTCGAATAGCTAAAGCAATCTTGTACAACAAAAACAAAGCTGGAGGCATCACAAAACCAGATTTCAGGACATACTACAGGGCAGTTATAATTAAAACAGCATAGTACTTATACAGAAACAGATGGATAGACCAATGGAACAGAATTGAAACACCAGAAATCAATCCAAACATCTACAGCCAACTTATATTTGATCAAGGATCTAAAACCAATTCCTGGAGCAAGGACAGTCTATTCAATAAATGGTGCTGGGAAAACTGCATTTTCACGTGCAGAAGCATGAAGCAAGATCCCTACCTTACACCTCACGCAGAAATCCACTCAACATGGATTAAAGACCTAAATCTACGACTTGACACCATCAAGTTATTTGAGAACATTGGAGAAACCCTGCCAGATACAGGCACAGGCAAAGACTTCTTGGAAAGACCCGGGAGGCACAGGCAGTCAAAGCCAAATTAACAACTGAGATTGCATCAAATTGAGAAATTTCTGTACTGCTAAAGAAACAGTCAGGAAAGTGAGGAGGCAACCGACAGAATGGGAAAAAAATATTTGCAAACTATGCAACAGATAAAGGGTTAATAACCAGAGTCTACAAAGAGATCAAGAAACTCCACAATAACAAAACAAACAACCCACTCAAGAGATGGACCAAGGACCTCAATAGACATTTTTCAAAAAAGGAAATCCAAATGGCCAACAGGCACATGAAAAAAATGTTCAGGATCTCTAGCCATCAGGGAAATGCAAATCAAAACCACAATGAGGTTTCACCTCACCCCGGTTTGAATGGCTCACATACAGAAATCTACCAACAACAGATGCTGGCAAGGATGTGGGGAAAAGGGACACTAACCCACTGTAGGTGGGA
This sequence comes from Oryctolagus cuniculus, assembly GCF_051225735.1. Lineage (NCBI taxonomy): Eukaryota > Metazoa > Chordata > Mammalia > Lagomorpha > Leporidae > Oryctolagus > Oryctolagus cuniculus. Next base: position 36,167,316 of record NC_142888.1, on the reverse strand, counting down.
ATGCAAACTGCTAAAGCTACTCTGGAAGTCAGTCTGGAGATTCCTCAGAAACCTGAAGATAACCCTACCGTTCGACCCAGCCATCCACTCCTTGGAATTTACCCAAAGGAAATTAAATTGGCAAACAAAAAAGTGGTCTGCACCCTAGTGTTTATTGCAGCTCAATTCACAATAGCTAAGACCTGGAATCAGCCTAAATGCCCATCAACAATAGACTGGATAAAGAAATTACGGGATATGTACTGTATAGAATACTATACCGCAGTAAAAAACAATGAAATCCGGCCATTTGCAACAAAATTGAAGAATTTTGAACACATCATGCTGAGTGAACTAAGCCAGTCCCAAAGGGACAAATATCATATGTTCTCCCTGATCGGTGACTACTAACTGAGCACCTAAAAGGAAACCTGTTGAAGTGAAATGGACACTATGAGAAACAGTGACTTGATCAGTCCTTGTTCTGACTGTTGAGGAACATCTTAATACTTTATCCCTTTTAGTATTTTTTGTCCTACTTAATACTATTGGTGAACTCTGTAATTAACAAACAATTATTCTTAGGTGTTTAAAATTAACTGAAAACTTATCCCTGTTAAATATATAAGTGGAATAAGAGAGGTACAATTTGGGACATGCTCAATTGGACTTGTCCTAAATGGTAGATTTAGAAGCGTGCCAGGGGATTCCAATTCAGTACCATCAAGGTGGCATGTACCAATGCCATCTCACTAGTCAAAGTGATCAGTTTTAGTTCACAATTGATCATAATGAAAGGATTAAGCGTCAAAGGGATCACATAAATAAGACTAGTGTCTGCTAATACTAACTGATAGAATTGATAAGGAGAGAATGATCCAAAAAGATCATTGATCTAATTTGTTAAAATAATTTTCGATGTTGATTTTATTCATTCTTAGTTATGCTGGAGAAAATTCAGCTAAATTTTTGTTTTTCATTATTTGATTTTTATAAAATATGCCATGATTCAAATTGTGGTAAATGAATTTAGATTTCTTTGCTACTAAGACAATGAGTACTCTACTTTCTTTTTTTTTTCTGACAGGCAGAGTGGACAGTGAGAGAGAGAGAGACAGAGAGAAAGGTCTTCCTTTTTCCTTTGGTTTACCCCCTAATGGCCGCTGAGGCTGGTGCGCTGCGGCTGGTGCACTGCGCTGATCCGAAGCCAGGAGCCAGGTGCTTCCTCCTGGTCTCCCTTGCGGGCGCAGGGCCCAAGAACTTGGGCCATCCTCAACTGCACTCCCGGGCCACAGCAGAGAGCTGGGCTGGAAGAGGAGCAACAGGGATAGAACCTAGAGCCCCGACCGAGACTAGAATCTGGTGTGCCGTCGCCATAGGCGGAGGATTAGCCTATTGAGCGGCGGTGCCAGCTCTACTTTGTTTTGATGTATGGATACATGAATGCCTGTTCTTATTCTGTCAAATTCTCAATTATCTCACCAAAAAAAGGTTCCATTTCAAATCCGTGCGCCAGTGAAGACTAGAATAACTGAATAATAAAATGGCAAAGCCATATAGCTTTTTATTTTGTAACTAATCAAGCAGGGAGAGTGCTTGAAGGTCATGGAAATTGAAAGTGAGGGAAATTAAGATGCCTATGCTAAACATAATACTACTCTGTCTCACTGTCAACCTTTGGTGTTATTTCTAACATTCTAGTTGGGGGTGGGGAACCTTTTTTCTTCCAAGCACCTTTAGGATATTTACAATTTCATTCATCGTCATTACCAACTTAAAAAATAGCCTGCTATAGATTTGTTGAATTTCGAGTCCTACATGAGGTTGCCTTGGCAGGGCCAGACCAAATAATCTAATAATTTTACAGAAGTTATATGGCCCAGAGGCAGGATGTTTCCCACCCCTGCTCTATACATTATATGAGAGAATAATCTAATCATATCTGATGTGATATATTACACGGTTCTGCCTTGTGACAACAGTTGATTGGATTTGAAGTTCAAAGATCATAACACAATGTATCCTGAGTGGTCATTTTAAATGTGATTACACATGCATTTTCCAAAGCACTGGCCTTTAATTACAACAGACACTGAATTTAAAGTGGGGTTGGCATTAGGCACAGCAGTTAAGATTCTCGTATAGATGCCTGCATTGTGGTCCAGTGGGTTAAGCCATCACTTGGGAGCCCTGCCCATCTCTTGGGGCACCTATTCTAGCCCTGGCTGCTCCATTTCTGATTCAATTTCTTGTTAATGCACCTGGGAAATCTGAAGATGATTATGATCCCAGTACTTGGGTCCCTGGCCCCCACGTGGGAGACTTGGATGGAGACCCTGTCTCAAGGCTTTGGCTGGTCCATCTCTGACTGTTGAAGGTGTTTTGGAGAGTGAACCAGCAGACTGAAGATTCTCTCTCTCTCTCTTTCTCCCTCTCCCCACTCCGTCCCTCACTGTCACTATGCCTTTTGCATAAAAAATAAATAAATCTTTATTAAAAAGATGGTGGCTAAAGCTCCCTGTTAATGTGCCTGAGAAAGCAGTAGAAGAAGGTTCAAGTGCTTGTGTCCCTGCACACATGTGGAAGACCTGGAGGAAGCTCCTGGCTCCTGGCTTCAGTCTGGGTCAGCTGTAGCCATTACAGCCATTTAGGGAGTGAACCAGATGATGGAAGACTTCTCTCTCTCTGCCTCTTCCTCTCTGTAACTTCACCTTTAAAATAGATGAATCTTTTTTAAAAATATGCTAGTTAAGACACCTGCATCTCATCTCAGAGTATCTCAGTTTGAGTCCCAATTCTGCTCCCCATTCCAGCTTCTTGTAAATGTACACTCTGTGAAGCAGAATTTGGTGACTCAAATAGTTGTGTTTTTTTGCCATCCCAATGGAAAACCTGGATTGGGTTCCTAAATATCAGCTTCAGCCTTACCCGCCCTTGCAGGCATTTAGGGAGTGATAAAGCAGATGAGGGCACGAACTCTTTCCCTCTTCTTCTCCCTCTCCCTCTCTCCATTAAAAAATAAAACTGAATAAATAAAGCCATAAGAAATAAATACAAAGAAGTGCTTGATGTTTGGAGATGAAGTTACCTTGCATTAGTCTTATAAACACTTTTACTCTACACTGCTGTATAATTTTATGTGAATATTTACATCTAAGGGCATTTTTAAGATGACTTCTGGAAGCCTATTGTACATGACTAAAATGGATGCCTAGGAAGATCATGTCCTATAAATACATATAAGACAGATATTAAATAAATATTAGAACATGAGAATATTTATAAACAACAATAACAACAACAAGAGAAGAATAAAGAAAAAATATACCTGAGAAATGGAAAGAGATACTTAATAAAAGGTAGGACTAATTAGTATAAGAAAAAATAACTAAACTAATAAATTGAAAATGTTGATCCTTTTTAAAATAAATATGATGTCTAATACTTTACATTATTTAGAAGGAAATTGAAAAAGTCAAACAAGGCTGGCACCACGGCTCAATAGGCTAATCCTCCACCTGCGGTGCCAGCACACCAGGTTCTAGTCCTGGTCGGGGCGCCGGATTCTGTCCTGGTTGCTCCTCTTCCAGTCCAGCTCTCTGCTGTGCCCCGGGAAGGCAGTGGAGGATGGCCCAAGTGCTTGGGCCCTGCACCCTCATGGGAGACCAGGAAAAGTACCTGGCTCCTGGCTTCGGATCAGCGCAGTGCGCCAGCCACAGCGCGCCGGCCTCAGCAGCCATTAGGGGGTGAACCAACGGAAAAAGGAAGACCTTTCTCTCTGTCTCTCTCTCTCTCACTGTCCACTCTGCCTATCCAAAAAAATAGTCAAACAAGCAGTATGAAAGGCCCTAACAGATATTGAATAGATATTATATAACTGAAAGCGAATACATTCTTGAAACCCAATATTTACTTTCTTCTTTTTAAAGATTTCTTTTTTACTTTACTTTAAAGGCAGAGTAACCAAGATAGGAAGAGAGAGAGGGAGGAAGAAGGAGGGAGGAGGAGGAGGAGAAGAGGAGGAAGGAGAAGGAGGAGAAGAAGGAGAAGGAGAAGGAGGAGAAGGAGGAGAAGGAGGAGAAGGAGGAGAAGGAGGAGAAGAAGGAGAAGAAGGAGAAGAAGGAGAAGAAGGAGAAGAAGGAGAAGAAGGAGAAGAAGGAGAAGAAGAAGAAGAAGAAGAAGAAGAAGAAGAAGAAGAAGAAGAAGAAGAAGAAGAAGAAAGTCTTCCACCTGCTGATTCACTCTCCAAATGGCCAGGGCTGGGCCAAGCCAAAACCAAGAGCTCGGAGCTTCTTCTGGGTCTCCCACATAGGTGCATGGGATCATGCATTTGAATCATTTTCCACTGCTTTCCCAGGTGCATTAGCAAGAAGCAGAATTGGAAGTGAAGCAGCCAGGTCTTGAACCAGTACCCATATGGGATACTGGTGTCGCAGACAGAGACTTAACCTATTACACTACAATGCCAGCCCAGAAACAAAATATTGTCAAAAGTCGTGTATAAAAGTGCCACTGGGGGCTGGTGCTGTGGCATAGCGGGTAAAGCCGCTGCCTGCAGTGTTGGCATCCCATACGGGTGCCGGTTAAAATTCCAGCTACTCCACTTCCAATCCAGCACTCTGCTCTGGCCTGGGAAGGTAGTAAAAGATGGCCAAGTCCTTGGGCCCCTTCACCCGCATGGGAGACCGGAAGGAAGCACCTGGCTTCTGGCCTCAGATTGGTGCAGTTCCAGCCTTTGAGGCCAACTGAGGAGTGAACCAGTGCATGGAAGACTCTCTCTCTCTCTCTCTCTCTCTCTCTCTCTCTCTTCCCCCTCTCTGACTCTCCTCTCTCTGTGTAACTCTGCCTTTCAAATAAGCAAATAAATGTTTAAAAAATAAGTCACTGATTTTTGCCCTGCCACCACCGGTGTCACCGGCACAGAGCCCTTGGGTGAAGGGAAGAGATATGCACGAAACCAGAGCCAGGCCTCTGGCCTGCATGCCAGAAGTCCAGGGAACATCAAGTGATGACTCCAAGGAACACGCGGGGCTACCTGGAGTACGCATTTGCAGCCAGGCAAACACTACTCTGTGGGGGATCCTGCGCCACACCCTGAGGCAGTGGAAATGAAGCTTGGGGATGCTGCGCACATCCTGAGAAGCCCATGTTCACACAGCAAGGCACACGCGGGACCAGGGAAGGGGGCCTGTCCACCTGGGCTTCAACCTTAAGTGAGAGAATCCAAGGAGAGGCTGAAAAAAGCCCACTTACTTGGACACATGAAAGAAAGTTCCTTTTTAACGTCTTGATGCCCTCGGGTGCAATTATTCAGCCCCAAAAATCTGCCTTTAAATTTCTCATGTGTGGGGCCAGCAGCATAAACCATATGCAGCATCCCATATGGGTGCTAGTTGGAGTACTGACTGCTCCACTTCCAATCCAGCCCCTGCTAACGTGCCTGGAAAAGCAGTGGAAGATGCCCGAAGTCCTTGAGCCCTTGCACCCATGTGGGAGACTGGAAGAAGCTCTTGGCTCCTGGCTTCAGGCTGGCCCATCCTCATCTGTTGGGGCCCTTTGGGGACTGAACCAGTGGATGGAGGCCCTCTCTCTCTCTCTCTAACTCTTTCAAACAAATAAATAAATCTTAAAAAATAAAAATTCAAAAAATTTCACATATGAAAGGAACAAAAATAGTGAATTAAAAAAGAATGGGATGTGCTGCTTCAGGTAAGGTAAATCTGTAAACAAACACAGCGAAGTGCTAAATCAAATTCCATTTCCTGTCAGATTAAGACAAGAATGACCAACTTCTCTGGCTCTATTCACCACTGTACAGGTTGAGGCTGCCTAATGTTGTAAAAACGGAACCAGGAAGCATATAATGTGTAGAATGGCAAAGACAAATTGTTATGATTCAAAGACGTGATTCTGTATGTTGAAATCAAAAAAGGTGTAGAAATACATTTGGAATAAATTTTTCATGGTTGATGGATAAAAAAGGAATATACAAACATCATCTCTATATATGCAATTAGTCAGAATACAACATTTCAGAAGTGATGCAATTTTCAACAATATCAGAAGCCTAGGAAAAAAGTGAGAAGACACCCAAGCTTTCTCCACAGGGAACTATAAAGTTTATTGAGGGAACTGGAAGTCAAACAACTGATACAAGAACAGCTGGCAGGGTTCTGGTTGTCTCCATTTGAACGTCTGCATGTCCTTCACCTGTAATACAAACATAGAGTGGACAACCATATGATGTGGAACTCACTGAGAGGACATCAAAGGCAGACCAAGGTTTTGGGGTGTTAATACAGACTAGAACTAGAATCCTCAAAGTCACCCCTTGGCTTACATTCAGTTTGGTCTCTACAGGGACCTTGAACATAGACTTCCTATATTCCTGCTGAACTAAGTATTTTTACTTTCTATTTGTTGAACTCTTTATTTAGTGGAACATTACACCTATGACTATAATGTAAACTGAAAATATATTGTTTAAAAAATAAAAATAATCCAAAGGATTCTGAGAGAAACACAAATTATATTAGAGCTGGAGCTAAAATCTAATTCAGGGGGCCAATGTTGTGGCGTAGCAAGTATCCTGCAGCACCAGCATCCCATATGTGTGCTGCTTTGAGTCCCAGCTGCTCCACTTCAAATCCAGCTCCCTGCTAATGTGCAGGGGAAAGCAGCTAAAAGTGGCCCAAGTCCTTGGGCCCCTGCACCCACATGGGAGACCAAGAAGAAGCTCCTGGCTCCTGGCTTCAGTCTGGCCCATCCCTGGTTGTTGTAGCCATTTGAGGAGTGAACCAGTAAGTGGAAGATCTCTCTCTCTCCCTCACCCTCCCACCCTCCCTACCTCCCTCCCTCCTTTTATCTTTGTGTAACTGACTTTCAAATAAATATCTTTTTAGGAAATTAAAAATAAATAAAATCTTCTGTGATGCCTCAGTCCTTCATGCAAATGACAATACAAATGCTATACGTATTTCATGAAAACTTAAATTCTAACAGTGTAAAAAGCATTAGCTGTTGGTTAGAAGATTAATGTTGACAAGTAAGAAATTGTTTTCATATATTTTAATTCGATATGGCTTTGACTCATTTTGTCTCACTTATTGGAAAATGTGTCATGTTGCCAGTCAGGCTTCTGAAGTCTGACTTGTCATCCAGGGTCTTTTTATGTGAATGCTGTTATTAAAGTAGCATTAATGTTATATCTATGGTATTATAAATGGTTTAATATCATGAAAAACAAAGTCACATAATGTTGGCCTTTAATGAGCTATACATACCTGCTTTTGGCATTGTAGTGCTCTAGTTAGGAGGTTCTGTCCCATTGATTTCAGGACCATTTTCATATATATCACCAGGGTCAGGCTGAAAATGTTCCTGGACATCAGATGCCACATGGGGCCCTTAGAGATAAAAAGGTTACCAAGTGACATGAGTAAGATAGTGGAATAGAAGGCTTCCTACTTTCCTTTCTCCTGGGGTTGCAGCAACAAAAACACCATCCATATCCAGATCAATTCCATCTCAGAGAAAACCAGAAAATGGTGGACAAACTCCAACAGAAAACAGAAAAAAATGTCCGACTTATCTTGATAAAGTAACTTGTGACACAGTGTCACCCCACACCCCACCCAGAGCACAGCACCTTACAATGATGGGGGAATCCCCCCGATCTCAGCTTTTCCCTAAGGAGTGACAGGTTGGATCCAGTTCCCCCTACTTGTTCTGTTCTCACAGGAAATGTTAGTCACCTACATTACATAGCTCTGAGAGTGAAAGACCTTGTTGATCCCTGAGATCCCTGGGAATTTCAAACAGGAATGGTAGTATGTCCCTCAGAACTCAGTGCATAGCAAGCAGGCACAGTGCCCAGCTTTCTGTTTCTCCCTGGAAGGGATTTATCCACAAGCTTTCCCAGATGCTGCCCAGAGATTGGCCTTCTAGCTAGTGTACATCTGGAAGGCAATGGGTCAGATAAACAAGAGATCGGTGTGAATCTGAATGGACACATGTGTGCTTCCCTTCCCCACTCACCCAAGTCTACTGATTAATCCAGGTGTCCAAATTCTCAATTGAACTAGTCTGTCCACATATACAGCACCACGAACTTTTAGTGCTTACAGCCAAGGGACTGGATCCAGAACCACCTCGCTCTAGCTACGGACACTTTTTACTTACTGAACCCTTTATTTAATGGATCATAAAGCCTTTTTGTTAAAAAGATTGATTTATTTGTTTTTAAAGACAGAGTTATAGAGAAGTAGGGAGGGGGTGGGAGAGGGTGCGAGAGAGAGAGAGAGAGAGAGAGAGAGAGAGAAATGATAATGAATCTTCCATCTTGCTGGTTCACTCCACAAATGGCTGCAACAGCCAGGACTGAGCCAGGCTGAAGCCAGGAGCCAGGAGCTTCCTCTGGGTTTCCCACATGGGTGCAGAGGCACAAGCACTTGGGCCATCCTCTGCTGCTTTCCCAGGTGAATTAGCAAGGAGCTGGACTGGAAGTGCAGCAGTCAGAGCTCAAACTGGCACTCATAAGGAATGCCAGCTCTGCAGACTGAGGCTTCAATCGCTAAGCCACAGTGCCAGCCCCAGCATTAAGCCTTTGGACTAGAATGTCAATTAAAATATGTGGAAAGGAACGAAGGAATGAAGGAATGAGGGAAGGAGGGAAGGAGGAAAGGAGGGAAGGAGAGAGGGAGGGAAGGAGGAAGGAAAAGAAAGGAAGAGGAAGGGCCGGCTCTGTGGCTCAGCGGGTTAAAGCCCCAGCCTGTAGTGCCAGCATCCCATAGGGGTGCTGGTTCAAGTCCTGGCTGCTCCACTTCTGATCTGGCTCTCTGCTATGGCCTGGGAAAGCAGTGGACTATGGCCCAAGGACTTCACCCACGTGGGAGACCTGGAGGAAGCTCCTGGCTCCTTGCTTCAGATCAGCTCAGCTGTGGTCATTGCGGTCATTTGGGGAGTGAACCAGCAGATGGAATATCTTTCTCTCTGTCTCGCCCTCTCTCTGTAACTCTATCTTTCAAATAAATAAAATAAATCTTTTTTAAAAAGAGGAAAAAAGGAGGGAGGCAAGTATATTCTTAGAATTATATCTATGAACCACATTGAATCTGTTCTCTTTGTATCAATAGCACATTAACATGAGAATTTTACAAGTTAAATACAAAACAAAAATTTCTACTGTCTTCAGTTACACTGGACCACAGAGAATGAAATATCCCTAAACAGATGAATGGAAAAACTAAGTGCAGTGTGTGTGTGTGTGTGTGTGGTGTAAAATCTAATAGTACCCTTCAGGAAGGAAATCTTGTCCTTTGTGTCAACAGGGATGATCATGAAAGACATGATGCTAAGTGAAATAAATAAGATACAGAAATACCTTTAAAAGAACAAGAGAAAATTCCTTATAAAGATGGAAAGCACAAAGCTAAAAGCTATATTCTTCACTTTTCCAACCAATATTCAGTAAATGTATAAGATACTTCTCTAAATTTCTTGGCTCCTGGCTTCAGTCTGACCCAGCCCAGGGCATTGTAGCCATCTGGGGAGTGAACCAGTGGATGGAAGATCTCTCCCTCTCTCTGTAACTCTGACTTTCAAATAAACAAATAAATCTTTTTAAAAAAAATACTTCTCTAATGTGTTTCTTCCTCCTGTGTAATAATATGTAATGTACTCATACCCTTCACTGCCAAAGGCATTTTACTTCCCCTTCCCTTTACCTTCAGCCTCGGGTGCTCCTTCTTCCTCCACCTCCTGACCAGGTGGAATATTCTGACCTTGAACTGCTGGCTCTTCTGGTTGAGGCCCACCACCAGACTGATGTATCTATTGAAATGAGTTTTTGTAAAGAAAAAGTTTTGTTTTATAATAACTACACTTAATATATAGGTATAAACTAGATCATTAATTACATTTTTCAGCAAGGTCCTATATACTAATTCTTCAAAAAATTACTCTTCCCTGGTACAGGTTTTGTGGCACAGCAGATTAAGCCAATGACTGTATGCCAGAATTTCATATGAGCGCTGGTTCAAGTCCTGGATGCTACACTTGTGATCCACTCCCTGTTCTGATCCAGCTCCCTGAGCCTTAGAAAGCAGAAGATTGCCCAAATCCTACCCACACTGGAGACCCATAGAGTTCCAGGATCCTAGATTTGGCCTGGCCCAGCCACCCCTGGCTATTTGCAGTCATTTTAGGAGTGAATCAGTAAGTCCAAATGCTCTCGATCTCTCCTACCCCCACCATCTCCACAGTAACTGTGCCATTCAAATAAATAAATCTTTTTTTAAAAAAATTACTCTTCCCTCAGAGAGGTATCTCCCAGAAAAGTTACCTCCAATGCCTATAGAAGTTTTTTTTTCCATGCTGGGATGCATGTGTGCTATCTTTTCTGAGGAAGCCTGAGAGTGAAATCATGGACTACATCTTTCAGGAACCTAAGAGCATCCATCTGGGATACAGCAGATATAATTCTCCTGAATGAACGTTTCCTTTATGAGACCAACTGACAACCATTATCAACATGGAAGGCCTTTATCAGTGTATCTCTACTACTCACTAACACTTTCTCAAAGATAAATTTAACAGAAAACATTAGATATTTAAGCACTCACTTCCACAGGCTCAATTTCCTCTTGAAAAAGTTCTTGTGCATTTCCTCCTCCTGTGGCTGAAGATGTTGATTTTGTGTCACTCATATTTCTCACTGAAAGGAGAACATTGTAATTTGAAAAATTTATTTAAGAGAATTTCTGTATTTGAGCATTTCCATGGCCAAATGTCAATTTTTTTTTTCGACAGGCGGAGTGGACAGTGAGAGAGAGAGACAGAGAGAAAGGTCTTCCTTTTTGCCGTTGGTTCACCCTCCAATGGCAGCCGTGGCTGGTGCACTGTGGCCGGCACATCGCGCTGATCCGAAGCCCGGAGCCAGGTGCTTCTCCTGGTCTCCCATGGGGTGCAGGGCCCAAGCACTTGGGCCATCCTCCACTGCACTCCCGGGCCATAGCAGAGAGCTGGCCTGGAAGAGGGGCAACCGGGACAGAATCCAGTGCCTTGACTGGGACTAGAACCCAGTGTGCTGGCGCCACAAGGTGGAGGATTAGCCTAGTGAGCCGCGGTGCTGGCCCAAATGTCAATTTTTAACTTTCAAATATGTTAGAAGTATTTTCAAAAAACTCCAAGGATATACATGCATTTCCATACTTTTTGATTATTGGTAACAGCATTTACATTGACAAGTCTGGCAAAAAAACATTGATATTTATCATATAATTGAATTTCCTGTTATGGAGACATTCTAGGAAATCCACCACACAATGAAAATTCAAGTGACTATTCTTTTTGTCATAATCCCACTGACTAGGCCTGTTTGTCATCTAAAATAGTTCTTGTTAAGATGCACAGTTTCTATCATTCCTTCTGCTGATGTTTCTACACCATCCGGGGAAAAGTGAGAAGTCGTTATAGAAAGCAACGGCCACACCCCTCACTGGGCATCTCCGCCTAGTGCCTTAAGTATTTTGGAGATTCTGTCATCACTTAAGTGTCCCTGGTCTCTTTGTCCTTCCCTCACCATCTGCCCAGCCTTATGTCCCACTGACGACTGGAAATCTATCCCCTGTGAGCCATTCCAGGAGCCTCTGAGACAAAAACATCTCCAACAGCCTCAACCCTTCCCCCATCGTCATTTGGCCCATTCTCCTCCGACGCCCTTTCTCCTCTGAGTCCACGTACCACATCAGTCAATGCCATGAAGATACCTGGCGCCTTCTCACACTCATTCACATTTAAACTGATCCGACAGAAGGCACCTACCGACTGACTCTCAGGCAGGCAAAAAGGAAGAAGACTGCTATAAATGGCTCCCGCAGCACAGGTGTGCACACGGAACGCCAATACAAAGGCGCATGCGCAATAGGGAACACGTGAGGCAGTGAGCATGCGCACTGAGTCAGACACGTGTGGGCAGAACTTAGAGTCCCAAAGCTCTGCAGAAGTACGAAGGAATTGCTCCTAATGTTTGTTTTGTGAGCAGTGTTATTCTTTCGGAGCGCTAAGGATAACGCAAGGTTATTGTTTTGGACCAGTATGTCTCAAACCTGCTGTGGTAGATGTAGCTATTAAAGATGTTAACATCTATTTTCATATCTGTTTACGCCAGTAATTTCCTTCCCTGTCTGCGGCCATTTTGTTTTTGTTCTTGTCATGCTTGCAAAGGCTTTGTTTACGCCTACAGAATAAATAGATTAAGACATATTTTCTTTGATTTCCGGGCTATGTTATGATACATTTACATCTCTATAGTGGTAGTTCTCCATGAATACGACTGGTCCATTCAAGGTTCAAAAATATCCATAGATACTGGTCCTAGGATCTAGGCACAGTCTATAGTCACATGATTTATAGCAGGAGTGATTATGCCCAACCTATACGGTGCTTCCCGAGTGCCATTCATATGCCCTGTCCATAAGACAAAGCTGACATCATTGCACAGCACTTTCAGGTGCAGTCCCCCCCCACAGGGGCACTAGAATCTCAGAAATGGAAAAACCTTCTAGATATTTGTACTCATTCTGAAGTCTGGTGAAAACAAACTTATCAAGGTGGTGGAACAGTTTGCTTAGAATCTGACATAAATGGTAATATGATACTTTAGGATTGGTGGACAATGATTTTAAATTTTTAAAATTTTAATTGGCACATAGTAATTGTCCATATGCATTGGATACAGGGTGCTTTTTCCATACATGTATATAATGTCTAATAATCACAATAAAATAATTAACATTAACATCATCTCAAGCATTTGTTACTACTTTGGGTTGTGCATATTTGATATCTTCTCTTGTGATTTTGAAAAACACTGTAAATTTTTAACGATAATCAACTTAGAGTACCATAGAATAATGAAATTTATTGTTCCTTTCTAACTGTATTTTCGCATCTACTGTCCATTTTGTATGCCCTTTCTTCCACCATCCCCATCCTCTGGTACATCTGTACTGTTATTTCTATGAGATCAACATGTTCATGAGAACATTCAGTGTTTGTCTATTTGTGAGCAAAGAAAGGATTTTGAGAAAAGATATACAGAGTTTTGGGGTTGAAAAACGTCACTTGGGGTCTGCGCTGTGACATAGAAGGCTAAGCCACCACCTGCAGTGCTAGCATTCCATGTGGGTGCCAGTTTGAGTCCCTGCCGCTCCACTTCCAAACCAGCTACCTGCTGATGCACCTGAGAAAGGAGTGGAAGGTGACCAAACTCCTTGGGCCCCAGCTACCCATGTAGAAGACCCAGATGAATCTCTTGGCTCCTGGCTTCAGCTGGGCCAAGCCTTGGCCATTGTGGACATTTAGGGAGTAAACCAGCAGATGGACTCTCTCTCTCCTACTTTTTCCTTTTCTCTCTCTATCTCTGACTTTCAAATACATGGATAAATCATTAAAAAAATAAAAAAGGGAAAATCACTTGATACATTTTACTATGGAGTGTGTACATATTTCAAGCAGGTACTTGAAAAAATGTATTTTTTGCAACATATTTTACTTTCTTTTTTTTAACTTTTATTTAATAAATATAAATTTTCAAAGTACAGTTTATGGATTACAATGGCTTTACCCCCCCATAAATCCTTCCCACCCGCAACCCTCCCCATCTCCCACTCTCTCTCCCATTCCATTCACATCAAGATTCACTTTCAGTTCTCTTCATATACAGAAGATCAATTTAGTATATATTAAGTAAAGGTTTCAACAGTATGCACCCACATAGAAACACAAAGTGAAAAATACTGTTTGAGTACTAGTTATAGCATTAAATCTCAATGTACAGCACACTAAGGACAGAGATCCTACATGAGGAGTAAGTGCACAGTGACTCCTGTTGTTGACTTAACAAATTGACACTCTTGTTTAGGCGTCAGTAATCACCCTAGGCTCTTGTCATGAGTTGCCAAGGCTATGGAAGCATTTTGAGTTCACTGACTCTGATCTTATTTAGATAAAGTCATAGTCAAAGTGGAAGTAATTTCCTTTCTTCAGAGAAAGTTACCTCCTTCTTTGATGGCCCATTATTTCTACTGGGATCTCACTCGCAGAGATCTTTCATTTATGTATTGTTTTTTGGAAGAATGTCTTAGCTTTCCATGCCTAAAATACTCTCATGGGATCTTCAGCCAGATTCGAATGCCTTAAGGTCCAGTTCTGAGGCCAGAGTGCTGTTTAGGACATCTGCCATTCTATGAGTCTGCTTATTCACTCACCACAGGTCTAGTGATTAACCCAGGTCTCCAACTTCTGCCTGGAAGGAGTCTGTCCATATATGCAGCACTCCAACTCTTAGTGCTTCCAGCCGACAGACTGGCTCCTCAATCTCCTAGCTCTGGTTGTGGACAAAGTTCTGTTTTCCCTAGTTACATTCTCTGGACCACAGAGAATGGAATATCACTAACAGATATATGGAAAAACTAATTGCAGTGTGTTGTGTGTGTGTGTGATGGGATACGTGTGTATCTTAGATATTATATTGCTGACCCTCACAAAGGAGATCCTATGATTTGTGACACATGAATGACCCTGACAAACAACATGCTAAGTAAAATAAACTTAATGCAGAAATAAAAATACTGCATGATCTCACTGATATGTGGAATTTAAAATAATTTAATACATAGAAGCAAAGAAGAACATTGATTATTAGAAGTCACAATGGGGAACGGGGAATGGGGAATGGGATGGGATGGGGAATGTTCATTTCAAGGTAATAATCTGCAAGTTAAATCAATGTAGAGATTTAATGTATAATATGTACACTAGTTGATGGAATATTTTAACTTAAGTTTACTGAAAGAATAGACTTTCAGTGCTATTACCACAAAGAGTTTCATGGATGGTAAATCTAAGCATATGATGAAATTAATATACTAATTTTCTAGACTAATGTTAATGACAAAATAAAAATTATAAGCTGATATCTTGGATGAATACAGACTCAAAAATTGCAAACAAAATACTAGCCAATTGAATTCAACAACACGTAAAAAAAATCATTGGTCATGACCAAGTCAAATTTATCCCAAGAATGCAGTAAGGGTTCACTGATTACAGAATAGTAAGCATAATACATCACATCAATAGAGTGAAAGATAAAAAAATCATATGATTATCTTAAAAGACAGAAAAATGTGATAAAATTCAGCATCCATTCACTATAAAAATCTTGATCTAATTAGTGAAATTAGTTGAAAATACTTCAACATAATAAAGGTTATACATAGTAAACAAAAAGACTACATTGTATTGAATGGAAAAAAGTTGAAAGTGTTCACTCTAAGACCTGGAACCAGACAAGCATCCACTCTCACTACTGTAATTCAATTTTTGATGCTGGAAGATTTACCCAGAACCATTAGGTAAAACAAAGAAATTAAATACAGATATGAAAAGAACAAACCAGATTATTCCTCTTTACATATATCATGATTCTTGTGCAGAGTGAAACAAAAGACTTTCCCTAGAAACTATTAGAACTGATAAATAAATGTATTAAAGCAGTAGATTAAACAATCAACACACATTTTTATATGTTTTGAAAATATTTGTGCAATAATAAATTTCCTTTCAATTACACAATATATTCAATATATATTTGCCTCTTTTGTACATTCCATGTTTGAATGTTTTTATTTTCTTGAAGATTGTGTAAGCTATTAGATATTTTGAGTTAATTTTTAAAAAGATGAATATTTTTAATGCTTTAGCTGAATTACTTCACATTTTATCAATAAGTCATGTCTGTCTTTTGTTATCTATTTCCATTTCCCTTCAATTCACTTGGTTTTATTATTCTTATTAGGATGTTCATGTTTTAACACCTGTTTATTTAATACTCTTATAACATAAACATTTAAAGAGCAAGATCTTTCTAAAATTGAATTTTAGTCATGATTAATAGACTCTTGAATGTAGCCCTAAAATTGCCCTTTCATGTAAGTACTCCCACACAATTTTTCACCATGGTAGAAGTAAAGTATTTAGAATATCAATACAAGATAACTTAATCCCTAAATATCAAGGGCTTACTTGTGTTTATTTCTTTTTGTTTTCTTAATTCACTTTTTAGTAGTAGTAGAAGTAGTATTAATAGAGAAAGAGATAGAGACAGAGAGAGACTGTACTCTCATCTTCTGTTTCACTCCCCAAATGCCTGCAAAAAGTTAGGCCAAACTTGAGAGCTGGGAATTAAATTCAGATTTTCCATTTGGGTTGCAGAGAATCGGCTATTTGAGTCATCACACACGACTTTCCAGGGTGTGCATTAGCAGGAAACTAGAATCAGGAGCAGAAGAGAGACTCAAACTCAGGTACTCTGATATTGGATTTGGATGTCTTAACTGGTATGCTGATCACCTGTACCCTTTTAAATTAAGAAACTGTGTAATTAAAGGTCATCAGTTTGGAAAATACATATGTAAATACATTTAAACTGATCACTTAAGGTTGTACTATGTCATGGTCTTTGTATTTCAAATTGTATCAACTTTTGTCTCAAGGCAGAAACTTGTAATATGTAACATCTGATGTATTAGCAGTCACTCATGCAGTGTCTACAGTGTTGTTAGAACTATCACTGAAGTTTGACAGTGGGGCAGAGCTTTTTCTCAGTGTAGGCATCTTACACTCACTTACCTTCAATATCCATGACTTATAAGCTCATTCTCTCTCCTTCTTTCTCTGCTTGAAAAACAAACAAACAAACAAACAAACAAAACAAAACAAAACAAAAACACAAGATGATTCCTTGCCATTTTATTATTGAGTCATTCCAGGCTTCATTGGAAGTAGGACTTAAAATGCAATTATATGGATTCAAAATGATGATATAGAAAGACCTAGCATCCCTTGCCTCCTCCACTGAGAAATTCCAAAGCAGATACATCTCAAGGTGGGTTCCTGAGATAGAGCTCCTCAATGTAATAAGAGAATAGTGGGAACAGTAGTGTTCCAAGATCAGACATGACAGCATAGGAAGAGGAACAAAGCCAAACATACAGCAAAGCTCCAAAGCCAGGGATATTCCCTGTTTCAGGGAAAAGAGTGAGCAGTCGAGCCTCAGCAGAACCCATCTACACTGATCTCTTGTGCAGAAGATCCTTGTAAAGAGGAATCCAGTCACCACAGACCAGCTGTCCAGTAAGGAGAGCTCCCTGAAAAACTCAGGGCACCTTTGCTTCAAAGAGTCAACTGGCTCTTTCTCCACCCTCAACCCTCAGAGCAGAGGCTGGGGAGCCATCTTGACAAGTCACTTTCACAAGCCATAGGACACTATTTTTTTTTTTGACAGACAGAGTGGACAGTGAGAGAGAGAGAGAGAGACCGAGAGAAAGGTCTTCCTTTTCCGTTGGTTCACCCCTCAATGGCCGCTGCAGCTGGCGCACTGCGGCTGGTGCACCGCGCTGATCCGAAGCCACGAGCCAGGTGCTTCCCCTGGTCTCCCATGAGGGTGCAGGGCCCAAGCACTTGGGCCATCCTCCACTGCACTCCCGGGCCACAGCAGAGAGCTGGACTGGAAGAGGAGCAACCAGGACAGAATCCGGGGCCCCGACCGAGACTAGAACCTGGTGTGCCGGTACCCCAGGTGGAGGATTAGCCTATTGAGCTGCGGCACCAGCCATATGACACTATTAATATGGGGGAACTAGGCGAGAAGATTAGGTAGGATTAGGTAAGCCAGAATATGTTCCTAATAACTTCTGCATTGCCCTGCATTGCAACGTTACCCCTTAGCTGCCATTCCAGTACACCCATTTTCCCACGATGCATTTGTGTCTTATCTGGGATCAAGAAGGAGGAGATGCCATTATGGCCACGTGGGAGCCATGAAACTCCAAGAAAACCTCACACACACTAAACTCCATCTTACTGGTACATTTGATTAGGGCAACACCCCCTACCCCCATAAAAGTAGCTGGAGGAACATCATTTTTGCTTTTGGGGTCTTGAACTTTGCATATTGGTCCTTCTTGGAACTCCTCCAGCTCTCTCTCCTTACAGGCAACTCTCTAGCTCACTCATGATGGGCATCTCTTTGTGTGGGGTTGCCAACATTCTCACATGAATGTATATTCACTTTCTCACTTCTAAATAAATCCTGCTGTCACCTGTTCACAGTATTTGTGCCTCTGCCTTGAATTCATATCTCTGTGGGGGCAAGAACTGGAATAAAAACTGAGGCACTAATGCTCATAACACTAGGATATGGAAGTCCTTACTTATTTTCTTCCATGAGGTGTGGAGGACATTCCTGCATTTTTAGCAAAGCATACCCCCTCAGACACAAGTGGGACCGACAGAGCAAGGGCATACTCTGCACCCTAGCACACACAGCACTCTGCAGGCTAGTGGACAGTGGGAGAAGGACATCCCCCATGGCCCTGGAAGTAAGGATCTTGGCTCATCTCCATTGCCTTCTTCTCCTCCATTGTCTCCTTTCCTGTGACCATTTGAAACATTGCTGGTTGCAGCTGAAACCTGTACTCACAGGAATTCAGTCAGGGTTCCTGTGAAGGCTCAGAGTTCCCTGTGCACTTGGGACAGTTCCTGCAGAATGGTTCTTGTGGCATGTTCTGAGCACAATAAGGAATTTGCCCATGCTCTGAACAGTGTACACATTCAAGAGGGGGAAGATGCCTGGGATTGCATGCACTCTTAGTAGGAAATCAACCTTCTCCCAATAAGGGCACAGAAAAGGGCTTGTGATCTAAGTTCCATACTACCTGGCTCCAGCCCCTCCTATAGACAGTAGCCAGAGTTTCTGCATCCTTCCCATCTGGGATATCACTCTGCACTCCTACCCCTTCCATAAACAACTACCAAAGATTTCTGCTCCCATCAAACATGAACCTAGGGGTCTTATGTTTAGGCTGACTTTGCCCCACCTAGCCCAAGAGCAGTTTTCTCCCTAGAACATTGAATTGGGCTCTGTGTGTCTCTCCTAACCCAGCACATAGTCCTTGCATGCTGGTGTCTCTAGACCATTTCTTTGCTCTGCCCAGACACAGCATGGGGCTCAGGGCTCCAGCTCATCCCCATGGAAACTGCTAGGTTTTGAGTCCTGCTGATCACTTGAAGCTTGGACCAGAGGTTCTTGAAGCCCACCCAGACCAGTAAGGATCCCACAAACAATGATGCAAGATGGCTTATTCACAGAGGCAGACACTCTCAGGGATCAACTACTCTAACAGACAGCACCTGTTGGATCCATCACTAGTGCTAGTCTTGAAAGTATAGAGTTAGGCACCTGCTAGGAATCTGTGAGACCGTCCTATTCCTGCAGGCAGCACTTATCTTACAGCTCCAATTCCTGATGTGGATATTGGCTTGGAGTCTGTGTGTGAGGTGCACCTACAGCACAACAAGGGCCTGCTACCAACAAGTAAGCAGCCCCTATTCTAATCCCTTCCTCTGGAGATTGGTGGATATCTGTGTAATATGGATCACAGTGACCATAATGAGCTATAGGAGCACCACAGATCCCTAATGTAGCAACCATCAACTACAGCAAATATAGGTCTAGACTACACAACAAAAACTAACCAGAACTAAAGTTAAGGCAATCTATGAAATCAATACACAAAGTCATGTTTCCAGGAAAAACCTTTGATCAACAAAAAACATTCTCTAAAAGCGAAAGAATCAACTTATCCCTTAAATGCACAAAAATCAATGTAGAAAAACAAGAGATATGAAAAAACAAGGAATTAGTATGCACCCCCCAAAAATACAATGATGCATTACTGAAGAAATGGAGATTGATGAATGGCCTGAGAAAAAAATTCCAAAAAATTATTGTAAGGTTACCCAAAGAGATACAACAGAATAGAGATAAAGAGTTAAATGAAATTAAGAAATCAGCACATGACATGAAAGAGCAATTGAGCAAAGAAATAGAGATATTGAAATGGAACCAAACACAAATATTAGAAATTAATGAGTCTGGCCGGTGCCGTGACTCAATAGGCTAATCCTCCGCCTGCGGTGCTGGCACCCCGGGTTCTAGTCCCGGTCGGGGTGCCGGATTCTGTCCTGGTTGCTCCTCTTCCAGTCCAGCTCTCTGCTATGGCCTGGGAGTGCAGTGGAGGATGGCCCAAGTCTTTAGGCCCTGCACCCGCATGGGAGACCAGGAGAAGCACCTGGCTCCTGGCTTCGGATCAGCGCAGTGCGCTGGCCGCAGCACGCTGGCTACAGCAGCCATTGGAGGGTGAACCAACGGCAAAGGAAGACCTTTCTCTCTGTCTCTCTCTCTCTCACACTATCCACTCTGCCTGTCAAAAAAAAAAAAAAGAAATTAATGAGTCAAATAGAAAATACAGTGAAAAGCCTAGCTCAGGCAGAAAAAAAAATTTCTGACCTTGAAGACAGGTCTTTTTAAACATCTCAGTCAGACAAAAAAGGAGAAAAAATTAAAAACAAAGAAAAGGGCACTCAGGATATCTGGACTATTATCAAACAATCCAATATTTGAATCATGAGAATTTCTGAAGGACAGGGTGGGGTGAAAAAGAATGTGTTATAAAATCCATTCCATGAAATAAGAGCACAAAACTTTCCCAATTTGGGACTAGTGTTGTGGTGTAGAGGATTAAGTTGCCACCTGTGACACCAGCATCACTTTTGGGGGCGCTTCATGACCTAGCTGCTCCACTTCCCATCCACCTCCCTGCTAATGGCCTGGTAAAAGCAGAGGAAGAAGGTCCAAGTCATTGGGCCCCTGCACTCACTTCAGAGACCTGGGAAAAGCGCCTCAACAAAATATCAGCAAATTGAGCCCAATAACACAACAAAAAGAGCACCTGTCCTGACCAAGCAGGATGGGAATAAATATATATAATACATCACATGAACAAAATGAAGAATAAAACTCCTATGATCATCTCAATAGATGCAGAGGAAGCATTTGATAAAATGCAACATTAGGGGCCGATGCTGTGGTGCAGTAGGTTAATCCTTCTGCAGTGCTGGCATCCCATATGGGCGCCAGTTCTAGTCCTGTCTGCTCCTCTTCTGACCCAGCTCTCTGCTATGGCATAGGAAAGCAGTAGAAGATGGCCCAAAGGCTTGGTCCCTTGCACCCATGCAGGAGACCTGGAGGAAGCTCCTGTCTCCTATTTGGGGTCAGCTCAGCTCCAGCCGTTGTGGCCATTTGGGGAGAGAACCAGCAGATGGAAGACCTTTCTCTCTGTCTCTCCTTCTCACTATCTGTAACTCTACCTCTCAAATAAATAAAATCTTTTTAAAAATGCAACATCAATTCATAATTCAAAAAACTTTTAAAAATTAAGTGTGGAAGGAATATAACACAATGTAACAAAGACTATGTATCTGGGCCAACATTGTGGCATAGCAGGTAAAGCTGCCACCTGCGATGCTGGCATCCCATATGGATGCCATTTCAAGTCCAGGCTGTTCCACTTATGATCCAGTTCCCAGTTAATGTGCCTGGGAAAGTAGCAGGGGGATGGCCAAAGTCCTTGGGCCCCTGAACTCACGTAGGAGGCCCAGAAGAAGCTCCTGGACACTGGCTTTGGATCAGTATATCTCTAGTCATTGTGACCACTTGGGGAGTGAACCAGCAGATGGAGGATCTTTCTCTGTCTCCTTCTCTCTGTAAACTCTGTCTTTCAAATAAAGAGGGAGAGAGAGAGAGAGAGAGAGAGAGAGAGAGAGAGAGAGAGAGTCTTCTATTTGCTGGTTCAATCCCCAAATGCTACAATAGCCAGGACTGGGCCAGGCTGAGGCCAGGAGCTTCTTCTGGATCTCCCATGTGGGTGCAGGGGCCCAAGGACTTAGGACATGCTCCGTTGCTTTCCCAGGAGTATTAACAGGGAACTGGATTGGAAAAGGAGCAGCCAGGACTAGAACCAGCACCCATATGGGATACCAGTGCTGCAGGTTGTAGCTTAACTTATTATGCCACAATAAATAAAAATAAGTCTTTTAAAGAAAAAGACTACATATCAGAAGCCAACAACCAACATCATTTTGGATGACAAAAGTTGGAAGCATTTTCACAAAAACATGGACCGACCTAGATTAGAGTGTCCACTCTCATTTCTTTAGTTCTATATAGTTCTGTAAGCTTTGGTCAGAGCCATCAGGCAAAAGAAAGAGAAAAAAGTATACAAATCAGAAAGGGGGAAGTCAAATTATCCCTGTTTATAAGATTACATGATCCTTAAAAAAAAAAAAAAGAAAACTCTACTAAAATTCTATAAGAACTGATAAGAGAACTCAACAAAGTATAAGGATACAAAATCAACACACAAAAATAAGTAGCATTTTTATACACCAACAATAGTCTGGCTGATAATTTATAACACTCCTGTTCACAATAGTTAGAAAAAATTAAATACCTTAGAATAAACTTAACCAAGAGTGTAAAATATCTCTATAATGAAAATTACAAAAAGCTAACCAAAGAAATGGAAGAAAACACAAAATATTGAAAAGTCCTCCATGTTCATGGACCAAAAGAATTAATATTATCAAAATGTCCAGGGGCCGGCGCTGTGGAGTAGAGGATAAGGCTGCCACCTGCAGTTCCGGCATCCTGTATGGGCACCGGTTCAAGTTCCGGCTGCACCACTTCCACTCCAGCTCTCTGGTGTGGCCTGGGAAAGCAGTGGAAGATGGCCCAAGTCCTAGGGTCCCTGCACCCACGTGGGAGACCCAGAGGAAGCTCTGGCTTCAGATTGGCACAGCTCCGGCCATTGCGACCACTTGGGAAATGAACCAGCTGGATGGAAGACCTCTCTCTCTCCCTCTGCACCTCTCCTTCTCTCTGTGTAACTCCAACTTTCAATTAAATAAATAAACCTTTTTTTAAAAAAAAAAGTCCATACTATCGAAAAAATTATATTTTGGGGAAAGTCTCTATGTATTCCCAGTTTTCTGAGAATTCTTATCATCAAAGATTGTTGGATTTTGTTTAATGCTTTTCCCTTGTCAATTAAGATAATTATGTATTTCCCCTTTGTTCTGTTGATTGATCTTCTTTATTTTAATGTTGAGTCACACTTACATTCCTCAACTAAATCCCACTTAGTAATGGTGTAAAATTTTTTCAGTGTACTTTTGGATTTGATTTGATAGTATTTCACTGAGTATTTTTGCATCTGCATTCATAACTGGTGTTAGTTTGTAATTCTCTTTCCTTGTGTTGTATTTATCTGACTTTGGTATTAAAGTAATGCTGTTCTCTCAAGGCATTCGGATCTGGCTGAACAGCCCATGAGAGTATTTTAGGCATGGAAAGCCAAGACACTCTGGCAAAAAAAAAAAAAAAAAAGCCATTAAAAGAAGGAGGTACCTTTCTCTGAAGAAAGGAGAGAACTTCCACTTTGACTATGACCTTGTCTAAATAAGATTGGAGTCGGTGAACTCAAAAGGCTTCTATAGATTTGGCAACTCTTGACTAGAGCCTAGGGTGATCAGTGATGCCATAAACAAGAGTGTCAATTTGTTAAGTCAACAATAGGAGTCACTGTGCACTTACCCCTCGTGTAGTAGGCTCTCTGTCCTTAATGTGTTGTACAGTGTGAATAAATGCTATAACTAGTACTCAAGCAGTACTTTACACTTTGTGTTTCTGTGTGGGTGCAAACTGTTGAAATCTTTACTTAATATACACTAAATTAATCTTCTGTATATAAAGAGAATTGAAAGTGAATCTTGATGTGAATGGAATGGGAGAGGGAGTGGAAGACGGGAGGGTTGCAGGTGGGAGGGAAGTTATGGGGGGGGGGAAGCCACTGTAATCCAAAAGCTTTAGTTTGGAAATTTATATTTATTAAATAAAAGTTTAAAAAAAAAGAAAGTAATGCTGTTCTCAAACAGGGACTTAGAAAGAGTTTGCTCTTATTCTATTTTATTGGAGTTTTTTTTTTTTTCAAAAAAGTGATATAACATTTTAAATACAACACTATTTTGAAATGTGCCAAAATCACATCCCATGCAGCTCTATTTAAAATTTAAAATTTGAATTAATTTTATTTGAAAGGCAATGAAACAGAGAAAGAGACACAGAGACAAAGATCTATTTAAACATATGGTAGAAAATATAACATGTCAATTTAAAACTGAGAGGGTGCACACATACTCAAAATTATTTTATGTGGAACAAAGAAATTTGAAGACACTTCTGTAATTTACCTAGAACTATAAGAAATGATAGAAAGTGAAGCCCAGGACCAGATGGATTCACTGCTGAATTCTACCAGACATTTAAAGAAGAACTAACTCCAATTCTTCTCAAACTATTCAGAACAATCGAAGAAGAGGGAGTCCTCCCAAATTCTTTCTATGAAGCCAGCATCACCTTAATCCCTAAGCCGGAAAAAGATGCAGTACTGAAAGAGAATTACAGACCAATATCCCTGATGAACATAGATGCAAAAATCCTCAATAAAATTCTCGCCAATAGAATGCAACAACACATCAGGAAAATCATCCACCCAGACCAAGTGGGATTTATCCCTGGTATGCAGGGATGGTTTAATGTGCGCAAGACAATCAATGTGATACACCACATTAACAGACTGCAGAAGAAAAACCATATGATTCTCTCAATAGATGCCGAGAAAGCATTTGATAAAATACAACACCCGTTCATGATGAAAACTCTAAGCAAACTGGGTTTGGAAGGAACATTCCTCAATACAATCAAAGCAATCTATGAAAAACCCACAGCCAACATCCTATTGAATGGGGAAAAGTTGGAAGCATTTCCACTGAGATCTGGGACCAGACAGGGATGTCCACTCTCACCACTGCTATTCAATATAGTTCTGGAGGTTCTAGCCAGAGCTATTAGGCAAGAAAAAGAAATTAAAGGGATCCAAATTGGGAAGGAAGAACTCAAACTATCCCTCTTTGCAGATGACATGATTCTTTATTTAGGGGACCCAAAGAACTCTACCAAGAGACTATTGGAACTCATAGAAGAGTTTGGCAAAGTAGCAGGGTATAAAATCAATGCACAAAAATCAACAGCCTTTGTATACACAGACAATGCCATGGCTGAGGAAGAACTTCTAAGATCAATCCCATTCACAATAGCTACAAAAACAATCAAATACCTTGGAATAAACTTAACCAAGGACGTTAAAGATCTCTACGATGAAAATTACAAAACCTTAAAGAAAGAAATAGAAGAGGATACCAAGAAATGGAAAAATCTTCCATGCTCATGGATTGGAAGAATCAATATCATCAAAATGTCCATTCTCCCAAAAGCAATTTATAGATTCAATGCAATACCAATCAAGATACCGAAGACCTTCTTCTCAGATCTGGAAAAATTGGTGCTGAAATTTATATGGAGGCACAAGAGACCTCGAATAGCTAAAGCAATCTTGTACAACAAAAACAAAGCCGGAGGCATCACAATACCAGATTTCAGGACATACTACAGGGCAGTTGTAATCAAAACAGCATGGTACTGGTACAGAAACAGATGGATAGACCAATGGAACAGAATTGAAATACCAGAAATCAACCCAAACATCTACAGCCAACTTATATTTGATCAAGGATCTAAAACTAATTCCTTGAGCAAGGACAGTCTATTCAATAAATGGTGCTGGGAAAATTGGATTTCCACGTGCAGAATCATGAAGCAAGACCCCTACCTTACACCTTACACAAAAATCCACTCAACATGGATTAAAGACCTAAATCTATGACCTGACACCATCAAGTTACTAGAGAACATTGGAGAAACCCTTCAAGATATTGGCACAGGCAAAGAGTTTCTGGAAAAGACCCGGGAGGCACAGGCAGTCAAAGCCAAAATTAACTATTGGGATTGCATCAAATTGAGAAGTTTCTGTACTGCAAAAGAAACAGTCAGGAGAGTGAAGAGACAACCGTCAGAATGGGAAAAAATATTTGCAAACTATGCAACAGATAAAGGGTTAATAACCAGAATCTACAAAGAGATCAAGAAACTCCACAAAAACAAAACCAACAACCCAATTAAGAGATGGGCCAAGGACCTCAATAGACATTTTTCAAAAGAGGAAATCCAAATGGCCAACAGGCACATGAAAAAATGTTCAAGGTCATTAGCAATCAGAGAAATGCAAATCAAAACCACAATGAGGTTCCACCTCACCCCGGTTAGAATGGCTCACATTCAGAAATCTACCAACAACAGATGCTGGCGAGGATGTGGGGAAAAAGGGACACTAACCCACTGTTGGTGGGAATGCAAACTGGTCAAGCCACTATGGAAGTCAGTCTGGAGATTCCTCAGAAACCTGAAGATAACCCTACCGTTCGACCCAGCCATCCCACTCCTTGGAATCTACCCAAAGGAATTTAAATTGGCAAACAAAAAAGTGGTCTGCAGCCTAATGTTTATTGCAGCTCAATTCACAATAGCTAAGACCTGGAACCAACCTAAATGCCCATCAACGGTAGACTGGATAAAGAAATTATGGGATATGTACTCTTTAGAATACTATACCGCAGTAAGAAACAACGAAATCCAGTCATTTGCAACAAAATGGAGGAATCTGGAACACATCATGATGAGTGAAATAAGCCAGTCCCAAAGGGACAAATACCATATGTTCTCCCTGATCGATGACAACTGACTGAACACCAAAAAGGAAACCTGTTGAAGTGGAATGGACACTATGGGAAACGGTGACTTGATCAGCATAGCCCTGACTGTTAATGAACAACTTAATACATTATCCCTCTTAGTAGTTTTTTTGTCTGTTCTACTTAATAGGACTGGTTTAATTCTGTAATTAATACACAGTTATTCTTAAGTGTTGAAAATTAACTGAAATGTGATCCCTGTTAAACATAAGAGTAGGAATAAGAGAGGGAAGAGATATATAATTTGGGACATGCTCAAGCTGACTTGCCCCAAATGGTAGAGTTAGAAACATACCAGGGGACTCCAATTTAATCCCATCAAGGTGGCATGTACCAATGCCATCTCACTAGTCCAAGTGATCAATTTCAGTTCGCAATTGATCATAATGAAAGGACTAAGAGTCAAAGGGAGCACATAAGCAAGTCTAGTACCTGCTAACACTAACCGATAGAATAAATAAAGGGGAGAGTGATCCAACATGGGAAGTGAGATACTCAGCAGACTCATAGAATGGCAGATGTCCTAAATAGCACTCTGGCCTCAGAATCAGCCCTAAAGGCATTCAGATCTGGCTGAAAAGCCCATGAGAGTATTTCAGGCATGGAAAGCCAAGACACTCTGGCAAAAGATCTCTGTGAGTGAGATCTCAGTGGAAAGAACAGGTCTTCAAAGAAGGAGGTACCTTTCTCTGAAGGGAGGAGAGAACCTCCACTTTGACTATGACCTTGTCTAAACAAGATAAAAGTCGGAGAACTCAGAGGGCTTCCATAGCCTTGGAAACTCATGACTGGAGCATAGGGAGATTACTGATGCCATAGACAGGAGTGTCAATTGGTAAAGTCAACAACAGGAGTCACTGTGCACTCACTCCTCATGTAGGATCTCTGTCCTTAATGTGCTGTGCATTGAGATTTAATGCTATAACGAGTACTCAAATAATATATTTCACTTGGTGTTTCTATGGGGGTGCAAACTGTTGAAATCTTTACTTAATGCATACTAAACTGATCCTCTGTAAAAAAAAAAAAAAAAGAAAAAAAAGAAAAGAAAAGAAAAGAAACTATCAACTCCCAACTTGACTCTCACTGGGATTAAACATGACAATAGGTCTGATCTGATTTCATCATCATTAAAAAAAAATCATCTATTATTTTTCACTTTATGTTTCTGTGTGGGAGCAAACTGTTGAAATCCTTACTTAATGTATACTAAGCTGATCTTCTGTATATTAAGATAATCGAAAATGAATCTTGATGTGAATGGAAGGGGAGAGGGAGTGGGAAAGGGGAGGGTTGTGGGTGGGAGGGACGGTATGGGGGGGAAGCCATAGTAATCCATTATTCGTACTTTGGAAACGTATATTCATTAAATAAAAGTTAAAAAAAAAAAAAAAAGAAATGATAGAAAGTGGAATCCAGGTTCACACACTTGTTCAAATGTTTATTGTACACCTGCTGCTGTGTGTTCAGGCACTGTTCAATGTGCTAGTAATGGAGCAGGAGACAAAATAAAGATTATAAATTTATATTCTTATGAGGAAAGACAATGAACAAATACAAGTTATTAATATGCCAAATAATAAGTTCTAGAAAGATTAAAAAATGATAAATATAGGATTAGAAACAGCTGGCAGAGTATTGCCTCTTTATATAGGATGAAGAAGGACCGTTCAACCACCAAGGTGAACAGGAACCTAAGGAAGACTGTAAGGGAGCCATTTGATTATCCACTATACATTGAGTGAGGAGAGGAGAGTGTGTACCATTTGACCCTGAGTGAAAACAAAACCCTCTAAAGGATGTAGACAGAAGAGTGTTCTTTGTGTTCTTTTAACAAAATCACTATGTAAAAGAAGGGATGAGGGTACAAAAATCAGTTAACTTTTTGTTTTTTGTTTTGTTTTACATTTTAGGCTTTTATTTAGTGCAAAAGATGAATGGGAGAGTGAGAGCTTTATCTAAGAGAGAGAGATAAATCTGGGTTCATACCGAGCACCAGGAACCAGCCACGTGGAGGAGCATCTAGGCCAGGAAGCCTAGGACAAGTGGCTCGAAGGCCACACACCCTGGAGGCGCAGGGCTATAGCCAGCACCTCCCGGCAAGAAACCAGGGGAGAAGAGAGGGCAGGACACACCGTGTCCCAAGCTTTTAACCCACTTCCAAAGGGGAGTGTTTATTTAACCTGGTTGGCTGGTCGGCACTCAGGTGTGGCCAGGTAGGGGCATGAGGTCACACAGGGGCGTGGCCTTCCAGCTCACAAACCTAATCAATTTTAACCTGTGTGCCTGCCTACTTCATTCCCCTCTCAGAGACTCCATCCCCTTAATCCTAAGGGAAGTTGATGGATGTCGAATCATCTCTTCTGTAACTGCTCCCTGCTTATGAGGGGGCGTAGTGCTGGCCCTGCCTATCCAGGGTCTGGAAGTCTCTGTCTATCCTATCTAACGAATTTGCTTTGTAAGCTGGAGTAGTTTCGGTTATTGCCAATGTCTGTGTCCCCCCTGCATGGTTAGTTGCTCCCAGAAGTTGAGTTCTGAACCATATAAGTTTGTTAATTAGTACAGGCGAAACTGGAGCAAAACCAATTATAAGTGGGGTGCCCCTTTAAAAGAAAAGATCATATCTTACAGATTCCCAGATAGTGGGTAGTGAGTGATAGGCTGCCATTATGTTAGAATGGTAAATTCAAAAACAAAGCTATTTCAGTTCAGGTTTGTAGAAAATGTACTTATTGTCCATTAAATATAAGGCAATGAGTTACTTCTTACTCAATTTATTATACAGATATTTATATGTATTTGTTTTAGTTTTTTTATATTTTAATGCATGACAGTATCAGTTGGCCCTATTCTGTTTTCAGTTGCTGATCCCTGGGGATATCCAATGTACTGGAAGTAATGCACACTTGAAGAGCACCAATATTGGCAATTGTTAGAATTCCAGAGACAATGTCTAATATTGGTCTCACAATTCAAATCTCAGACTTAAAAGGAGGCCAAATGAACTGGTGCAGTGTTTCTTTTAGCTTGTGTTTACTAGCAGAATCCTTCAAATAAATCTAAAGTGAAACAGCACAGATAGAAAATATATAATCCTAATGTACATTTATTATATAGGTTCAGATACATAATTTTTGCCAAAATAAAGTAGGTAAATTAGAATAAACCAGTTGTTCTGATGAAATATAAAAACTTTAAATTAGTCATTAGAGTAATATCTTTTTATTTATTTATTTATTTGAAAGACAGAGTAACAGAGAGAGGTAGAAACAGAGAGAGAGGTCTTCCATCTGCTGGTTCACTCTCCAGTTGGCCGCAGCGGCCGGAGCTGCCCTGATCCGAAGCCAGGAGTAGGGAGCCAGCCCTGGGTCTCCCATGCAGGTGCTTGGGCACCTCCTACTGCTTCTACTGCTTGGGCCATCTTCTACTGCTTTCCCAGGCCATAGCAGAGAGCTGGATTGGAAGTGGAGCAGCCTGGACTAGAACTGGCTTCCATGGGATGCCAGCACTTCAGGCCAGGGCTTTAACCTGCTGGGGCCACAGTGCCGGCCCACATTAATGTAATATTGATCTCAGCATCCAATGTCTTTCTGAATTTCGTTTTACATATCCAGTATTGAGAAAATACAAACCCAAAGAAATAAGAAACTAGCTTATCATATGTAGTTATTAATATCTAGTTATTTTTTAACATGCATTTACTTATTTGAAAGAGTTACAGAGACAGGAGAGACAGAGACAAAGGTCTTCCACCCACTAATTCACTCCCCAAATGGCTGCAATGGTCCAGGGTGGGCCAGGCCAAAGTCAGGTACCAGGAGCTTCATCTGGGTCTCCCACGTGGGTGCAGACCCAAGCACTTTGACAATCCTCCACTGCTTTCCCAGGTTCATTAGCAAGGAGGTGGATGGGAAGTGGAGCAGCTGAGTCTCGAACTGGTGGCCATATGGGAAGCCAGCACAGCAGATGGCAGCTTTACCCAGCCCACAGTGCGGGTCCCATATCTAGTTACTATTATGCCTACTTGTTTGCTTTTAATTTAAGCAACTCAATGCTTAAATAAATCCTATACCTTTAAAGAAAAAATGTTGTTTCAGAAATTATTATTGCAATATTTAGCTGTATATATTCCTTTGGGAGTGATTATTCACTCTGAGATAGAAGATTTTGTAAGATTTTTCTTTAAAGAATTGGTATTAATTCTTTTTTAAATGGTTAATTGAATTCGATGGTGAAGCCATTGGATCCTGGATTATCCTTTCTTGGGGGGTTTTGGTCTCCAATCCAATCTCTTTAACAGTATAGATCTGTTTCTTTGAATCAATGTAGGTATCTGTGGGTTTCTAGGAATTTATTTCATCCAAGTTATCTAATTTATTGGCATACCTTTTTCTCGTGTAATTACAATTCATTTTTTCCTCAGTGGTCATTAGAAATGCCCCCATTTTCATTTTTTTAAAGATTTATTTTATTTATTTGAAAGACAGAGTTACAGAGAGAAATAGAGACACAGATAGAGAGGTCTATCCATCTGCTGGTTCACTCCCCAGATGGCCACAACAAGTGGAGCTGTGCTGATCCAAAGCCAGGAGCCAGGATCTTCTTCCGGGTCTCCCACATGGGTACAGGGGCCCAAGGACTTGGGCCATCCTCCACTGTTTCCCAGGCCACAGCAGAGAGCTGGATCGGAAAGTAGAGCAGCTGGGGCTTGAACCCGTGCCCATATGGGATACCGGCGCTTCAGGCCAGGGCCTTAACCAGCTGTGCCACAGCGCTGGCCCCCTGACCCCACTTTCATTGCTGATTCTAATCTTAAATAATTTGCATCGTCCTCTTCTTTGTCAGTCTGCTTAAAGGGCTGTCAATTTTGCTGATCATTCCGGAGAACTAGCTTTCAGTTTCACTGATTTTCTTCTTTGTTTTTCTGTTCTCTGTTTCATATTATTTTTTCTCTAATCTTTATTATTTCCTTCTGTCTCCTAGCTTTGGTTTCAGTTTTCCTTTTCTAGTTCTGCAAGGTGTAAAGTTAGGTTATTAATTTTATTTTTATTATTTTTCTTCTCCTTCCTTTTAATCAATGGGTTTCATGTTTAGAGCAGGTTTATGTCTATAAATAAATTGATCAGAAAGTACTAAGTTCCTGGAGCCAGCACTGTGGCACAGTGGATTAAGTGCAAAGTGCGATGGCAGTATTCCATATGGGTGCCAACTCAAGTCCCAGCAGCTCCACTTCCAATCCAGCTCCCTTCTAACGCCTAGGAAAGCAGCAGAAGATGGCCCAAGGGCTTGGGCCCCTGCCACCCACATTGGAGACCCAGAAGAAGCTTTTAGATTTGTTCTGGTCCAGCCCCAGATATTGCAGTCATTTGAAGAGTGAACCAGCAGATGAAAGATTCTCATTCATTCTCTCTCTCTCTCTCTCTCTTCCTTTTCCTTTTCCTTTTCTCTTTGTAACTCTGCCTCTCAAAGAAATAAAATTGGGACCAGCACTGTGGCACAGCAGGTTAAAGCCCGGGCCTGCAGTGTCAGCATCCCATATGGGTGCCGGTTCGAGTCCCAGTTGCTCCACTTCTGATCCAGCTCCATTCTATGGCTTGAGAAACCAGTAGAAGTTGCCCCAAGACCTTGGGCCCCTATGTAGCTCTACTTCTCTCTGTAACTATGTCTTTCAAATAAATAAAGTAAATCTTTAAAATAAATAAATAAAATCAAAATATATTTATTTGAGAGGCAGAGTTACAGACAGAGAGTGGGAGAAACAGAGAGAAAAGTCTTCCAGCCTCTGGTTCACTCCCCAGATGGCCTCAATGTCCAGAGCTGAGCCAATCCAAAGCCAAGAGCCAAGAGCTTCCTCTGTGTCTCCCACATGGGTGCAAGGGCACAAGGACTTGGCCATCTTCCACTGCTTTCCCAGGCCATAGCAGAGAGCTGGATCAGAAGAACAGCTGGAACATGAACTGGCACCTATATGGGATGCCGGTGTCACAGGAGCACACTTAACCTACTATGCCACAGCGCAGACCTCATAAATAAACCTTTAAAAAGATAAAATTAAAAAAGAGAAAGTACTAAGTTCCCATCCCATGCACATGGTTGCCCCTATTATTAACATCTTACATTAGTCACCACTGATGAGTCAATATTGACACAATATTGTTAACTAAGATATATAATTTATATTAAGGTTCACTCTTGGTGTTACACATTATATGGGATTTCACAAATGCAAAACTCACACATATCTATCACTATAGTGTTATATAGAATTAGTTCACTGCCTTTGAAATTCCCTATTCTCCATTTGCTCTCCCCTTACTTCCTGCCTCCAAATCCCTGGCAGCCAAAGACGTTTCTACTGTCTCCATACTTTTTACAATTCCAGAATGTCATACTGTTGTTATCATACAGTAAATAGCTTTAGTTCACTTATGAGTGTGCAATTAAGGTTCTTCATTGTATTTCCATGACTTGATATATCATTTCCTTGCATTGCCAAATAATATTACATTGTGTAAATGTACTGCATTTTTTTAATTCATTCACACATTGAGGGATACTTTGGTTGCTTCCTAATATTAGAAGTTGTGAATAAAGCCGATATAAACAATTGTGTGCAAATATTTGTGGAGCTGTAACTTTTCAGTTCCTTAGGATAAATGTCAAGCAGTGTGTAATTGCTGGATTATATGGTATGAGTGTGCTAAGCATAGAAATTTGTAAGAAACTGTCAAACAGCTTTCCAACGTGTCTATACCATTTTTCACTCCTACGGACAACAATCAAAAATTCCAGTCTTACCATATCCTCTCCAGAATTTGGTATTGTCAGGATATTGTGTTTTAACCATTTCAGTGTCATTGTATCTTGTTTGAATTTGTAACTCTCTAATCACATATGATGTTGAACATCTTTTCTAATAAGATTTATTTTTATTTATTTGAAAATCAGAGTTACAGGGAGGGGGGTTAGGGGGTTAGAGGAGAGAGAGGGAGGGAGGGAGGGAGAGAGGGAGAGATTTCTCTTCAGATGGTTTACTCCCCAAATGGCCGCAACTGCCAGAGCTGGGCTGAGCTGAAGCCAGGATCCAAGAGCTGTTTCTAGGTCTCCCAAGTGGATGCAGTGGCCCAAGGACTTGGGCCATCCTCCGTGGCTTTCCCAGGTGCATTACAGGGAGCTGGATTAGAAGTGGAGCAGCTGGGACTCGAACCAGTACCTATTTGGGATGCCAACATCACAGGCAGTGGCTGTGCCCTCTGTGCCACAATGCCAACGCCAGCCCCAGAGCATCTTTTAATATGCTCATTAACTATCTTCTTTGGTGAGGCATTTCTTCATTTGCCTATTTTTAAATAGGGATGCTAGTTTTCTTAATGTTAACTGACCTTTGTATATTTTGGGTATTGGTCTTTTACCAAATATGTTTGCAAGTTTTTTTCTCCCAGTCTTGGCCCTTTGCATTCTCTTAACAGTGTCTTACAGAGCAGACGTTTTTAATTTTAATGAAGTTCAATTTGTCCATTTATTTTCCCATGTTTCATGCTTTTGTATTATATATTTTTAAAGTCACTGTCAAAATCAAAGTTTCCTGGATTTTCTCCTATGTTATCCTGTAAGATTTTTTTATATTTTTGTGTTTTGTATTTAGCTCTTTGATCCATGCCAAATGTACTGTGCTTTCCATAGCAGGCAATAGGACAATGGAGAAAATCCCTTGAATGCATACTAGCAGAGTGTAGCATGAAGAAGGCTGGAACTGTAGCTAGTGGAATGTCTGGTGGCAGGATTTTCCCTAGGACACTACCTCTGTGGACTGTGGTTGCATGGGCTCCTGCCTCTGTAGCTTATAGGCAGACTGGGATTCAAAACATCTTATGGCATACTTAAGGTAGGACAGAACTGTGATCTAAAATGCTCTTGTTTCTCCTGTGGACAGTCTGGGAGCCAGAAAGCCCTTGGTTCCCCAGCCAAAGTATAGGTTGGGGTGGGCAAAAACACCCCAATCCTAGGTGGTAAGGAAACTGGTGGCAAGACATTTCCCCAGTGTACTACATATGGTGGCTGAAAGGATTCTTATTGCACCACAATGTTGTAAAGATGACTGCCTGTATGCCCTTATACTTCATAGTATGGGAACTCATGCCCATAAGGCTTCCTGAATCCAACATGTCAGGAGTCTGGTTTCACAAAGGCCCCACATGGAATGAATGTAAGAGGAGAACATACCTAAAGGTGATGCAAGATACCAGTGCTCTGGCCAGCATATGCCTGGAAGAGCCCCAGGGTTCTATAGGTTGAGATAGACTCAATGTCCAACATAGTCTATGTTTCACAGGCTTTAGTTTCCAAAGTTGTGTAGTTCCCAAGCACATGCATAAGCTGGAGGACATGAAGACACTCGGATCTTTAGTGTCTGGGTTTTCTGTTGTCCACAATGTCCCCAGGGATATAATGTATGGGAAGATCAGCGACCAAATTTTCCCAGGTTCCATAGCACATGAGATAGCTAAGGACTGAAAAAGCCATTGATTCCCCAGAGTCACGCCTGCCAGTGATCAGAGGGCTTGATTTCTGCTTAACACAGATAGGCTGTTGGTGCAAAAACCTTTGGTTTCGGGCCGGCGTCGCGGCTCAATAGGCTAATCCTCCACCTAGCGGCGCCAGCACACCGGGTTCTAGTCCCAGTCAGGGCGCCGGATTCTGTCCCGGTTGCCCCTCTTCCAGGCCAGCTCTCTGCTGTGGCCCGGGAAGGCAGTGGAGGATGGCCCAAGTGCTTGGGCCCTGCACCCCATGGGAGACCAGGAGAAGCACCTGGCTCCTGCCTTCGGATCAGTGCAGTGCGCCGGCCGCAGCGCGCCAGCTGTGGTGGCCATTGGAGGGTGAACCAACGGCAAAAGGAAGACCTTTCTCTCTGTCTCTCACTATCCACCCTGCCTGTCAAAAAAAAAAAAAACCCTTTGGTTTCTTAGTGTAAAGGATGACTTGGGATCAGTAAGAACCTTGGAACTCTACAAGGTTGGTGGTCAAGAGTTTCCACTGGGCACCAGTGATGGGCAGAGTAGGGAGAGAGGTAGTAGTCACAAGGGCCCTTGGTTCTCCAGTGGTGATCATCACTATGACCAATTATTCTCCACTTCCAACAATAGAAATACAAAATAATAGCTGGAAATACACACCATGTCCCCACCGGGCAGGTGTACTGTGGGCTAGAAACAACATGGGGAACATCTAGAGGTGGAAGAGCCTTAATGACCATAGTGTGATAGAAGTACAGGGCCAAAAGAAGCATCAATGGGCTGGAAACATGGTTCTCAAAAGAACTATAATATTCCAAAACACAGGATCTGGCTACTGTTGTTAACAAACCATTGAACTCCAGTGCATGGGCAGTCTAGTCATCAAAAAGGACCACCAGAAAGCAATGTCAGGGTAGATGATGCCTGGAAGTGCCATCTGAGGCACCAAGAAAGTTGTCAGACAATGTTGTGAAGAGTCTTGGACCTTGAAAGGACACAACTGTGCCTTCTGAGAGCCTATTAGAAATCTGGAGTTCCACTGCAAAAAGATATTGTTTGGGTCTAAAGGATAACTGAAATCCTGGTGAAAGGCATGTTTGTGCAAGGAAAGATCCAGAGGGCACACATTTGTGGTACACATGGTGGCAAAGAGGGCCCAATATTCCAAAGCTGTGGTACTTACTGAAAGCTTGGTAAGGTTCTGGAATTGCTTGAGGAATGCCAGTGCCATGACTGAAAATAGCTTGCCACCCTAGGCAAACAGCCAAGCTCATGGGCAGGACGATGACCTAAAGGACTTCAGGCTACATTGCAAATCGGGCAGCTAAGGAACAGAAGAATCACTGGTACCCTAGTACAGGGAGCCTTGAAGACTCATAATATAAATGTTCTATTTCCTGCATCAACCAAACCGGTTATTGGCAGATGACCTTGGGATCTAAGGCACATAGGATGAGTCTAGGCTGGAGGAACCCAAAAATCCTCATAGGGGTGATACTGTTGATTAGAAGGTCCACCAGGGCACCTATGAACTCATGGAAAGGAAAAGACAGCAGCCAAAACAGCGTTAAATTCATATAGGGAAGTGCAGAAGGCTAGAAGAACTACTGAAACCAACAGGACAGTTTAGTGATGATAAGTGCAGTGGAGCACTCACAGGAGTAGGGGTGAAGGAAAGAAAGACTGAAGGCAGTGGCCTAAAGGGTCTACATTCTTGAAAGGAATATGCCCAAGTCCTGAAGGAACCCAGGACTCCTATCAAAACATCACATTGGTAGTTGGAAGGTTCACCCAGTAATCCATTGGAATATGACAGTGACTGAAATGGTTCAAATGCTTGAGACAAAAGTGAACAAGAGCAGAAGGAAAACTGGAATTCTACTGACGCACTGCATTAGTTGGAAGGTTCACCAACCATCCCAAGAGTGGAAGAGGGGTGAGAAAGGGAAAGGAGCATGGCAAAAAGGGCTCAAATGCCTGGGATGAAAGTACCCAAGCTAGAAGGGAGCCTGGAATACCATAAAGGGACTACATTGTTGAAGGGAAGGTTCATCAAGGCACAAATGGCAGGGAAGAAAGGGCAAGGATCCATATAGAGGAGTCACATTGGATTCAGAATGCTTCAGGCAGGCACACACAGGAGTAGGGAAAGGAGAAGAACACAGCAGGACTAGCCAAAGGTTCTGATAGCTGAGATGAAAGTGTCCAAAGCCAAAAGGAACCACAGAACCCTATCAAGATACTACTCAAGTTGGTGGAAACTTTCAAACAGGCACCTACAGAAGTGAGGATGGGAGGGAAAGAGAGCAAGCATGGTGATTGATAGGGCTCTGATTACTGAGATTAAGTTCACAAGACCAGAAGGAACCCATATGGAAGCACCACACTGGTAGTAGAAGGGTTCAGGCAGGCACACACAAGGGAGTGTCAAAAGGAGAGAAGGGGGCAGCACTGTGGCCAAAAGGGTTCTGATGCATCTTTGCATAGAGAATGGAACCTGGAACTCTATTGAAACACCACACATATGTTGGGAATGATCATCTGGCAGCTCTGGAAAGGGTCGAGAGAGTGTGGGGATGAAAGGTCAAGGTTGGTGGCTGACAGGGCACTGATTACTGAAAGTGGGCAGGGCCAGAAGGAACCATATGGGTGACAGAAGGGCTCACAAAAGGGAATCAGAAAAGCAAGCAAAGCAACAGGGCTATGGTCCAAAGGGTTCCGATTCCTGAGATTTACGTGCCCCAAACCAGAAAGAACTGTGGAACACAATTGAGTCAGCACATATATGGGGGTAGAATATTCTCCTGGAGTCCAGGAAAACAGGAGATGGGGCAAAAGGGCACGGACTGTGACGAAAAGTGCTTGAGTTACTAAAAGTGCACAAGGCCGGTAGGAACCCACTGATATGTGTAGTACCACATCAGTGTTGGAAAAGTTCAGCCAGGCACACAAGAAGAGGGGGTGGGGTGGGGGATGTGGGAAAATGGTTACACTGAAATGAAAGTGTGCAAAAGCCAAAAGGAACACATTAATCATATCAAGGCACTACACACCTAAAAAGTTTATCCTGCAACACAAGAAGAGGGGAGGTGGGGTAATAGGGCACGGAGAGTGGCTTCCAGGGCTCAGATTTCTGAGATGAAAGTGCACACAGCAGGGCCAGCGCCGCGTCACATTAGGTTAATCCTGTACCTGTGGTGCTGGCATACCATGTGGGCCCCAGTTCTAGTCCCGGCTGCTCCTTTTCCCCATCCTGCTCTCCGATGTGGCCTGAGTAGAAGATGGCCCAAGTCCTTATACCCCTGCACCCAAGTGGGAGACCCGGAAGAAGCTCCTGGCTCCTGGCTTCAGATGGGCACAGCACCAGCCATAGTGGCCATTTGGGGAGTGAACCAGCGGACGGACCTTTCTCTCTGTCTCTCCCTCTCACTGTAACTCTACCTCTCAAGTAAATAAATAAAATCTAAAAAAAAAAGTGCCCACAGCGAGAAGGAATCCAGTGTTGTATGGAGACAACACTTTTGTGGTAGAAAGCATTAGGCAGGCACATATGGGAGTGGGGTGCGGAATCAAAATGTATAGAACGGGCCAAAGGCTTCCTATCTCCGAAATAAAAGTACCCAGAGACAGAAACAGCCCTGGAGCCCTATCCAGGTAAAGCAGTTTGGTGGGAATGTTTATCCAGAAACACAAGGAAGTGGGGAATCAAAGGGGAAAAGGGGGGCTTGGACTGTGTCCTCTAGCATTCGGAGTACTGAGAACAAAATGCACACGGCCAGAAGGAACCTGGCACCAAATGCAGGCACCACAATTGGCTAGTGTCTAAAAATTCAGGCAGGCACACAATTGGCTAGGGGATAGGGGTTCGGGTGGGGACTGTGGCCCAAAAGGTCCCGTTGATATGTAAGTTTCCAAGCCAAACACTGAAACACCACACACTGGGAACGCGTAATCTGCAGCAAGGTAAGAGGGCTAATGGGGTGAAAGGGGAGGTACGGTGGCCTCTAGGGCTCAAATTTCTTAGAGGAAAATGCCCATGGCCAGAAAAAATCCGATGCTATATGGAAGCACTACATTGGTGTCAGAAAAATCCAGACGGTCACAGTAGAGGCGGAGGGGAGTACGGGTGGGGCTGGTGGTGGGGAGGGGGAATTTATGGCCCAAAGTGATTCGATGCCTGAAAGTGCGCAATGACTAAAGGAACACCGGAACCCTATCAAAGCAGCACATACATTGAGGGAATGTTTATCATGAAGCCACGGAAGAGGGGTCGTGGTGGCGAAAGAGCATCGACGGTGGCCTCCAGGGTTCAGATTTCTTAAATGAATGTGCCACCAGCCAGAAAAATCTCCGTGTTACATAGAAGCGCTACATCGGTGTTGAAAATTTCAGACGGGCACATTAGAGGCGGGAGAATGGGGAATTTGTGGCCCAAAATGATTTGATACTTCAAAGTGCCCAATGCCTAAAGGAAATCCGGAACCCTATGGAAGCAGCATAAAAATTGAGGGGTTGTTTATCTTGTAGCTCCGGAAGAGCGCTCGTTGGGGGGGGTGAAAGAGCAGAGACAGTGGCCTCAAGGGCTCAGATTTCTTAGATGAAAATGCTCATGGCAAGAAAAAACTCGGTGTTATATGGAAGTGCTACATCCGTGTCGGAAAAATTTAGATGATCACAGTAGAGGCGGCAGGGAATTTGTGGCCCAAAGTGATTCGAAGCCTGAAAGTGCCCAATACCTAAAGGACCATCGGAACCCCATTGAAGGAGCACATACATTGAAGGAATGTTTATCATGAAGTCCCGGAAGAGGCGTCGTGGGGGTTAAAGGGCAGGGACGGTGGCTTCCAGGGCTCAGATTTCTTAGATCAAAGTACCACCAGCCGGGCGGGTGGGGGTGTGTTACGTGGAAGCGCCACGTAGGTTTCAGAAAAATTTAGAAGGGCACAGTAGAGGCGGCAGGGAATCTGTGGCCCAAAGTGATTGGATGCCTAAAAGTGCCAGTTGCCTAAAGGAACACCGGAACCCTATCGAAGAAGCACACACATTGAGGGGATGTTTATCATGAATCCCCGGAAGAAAGGTCGTAGGGTGAAAGGGCAGGACGGTGGCCTCCAGGGCTCAGATTTCTTAGATGAAAGTATCACCAGCGAGAAAAAAAAAAAAAAAAAAGGTGTTATATGGAAGCGCTACATCGGTGTCATAAAAATCCAGACGGGCACAGTAAAAGAGGGGAGGCGGAATTTGTGGCCCAAAGTGATTCGATGCCTGAAAGTGCCCAATGCCTAAAGGAACACCGGAACCCTATTGAGGCACCACATGATAATGTGGGAATGTCTATTCTGCAGCCCCGGAAGAGGAGAGGCGGGGCGAAAGCGCATGGACGGCGGCCTCCAGGGCTCAATTTCTTAGATGAAGCTGCACGAGCCTTGAAAGAACCCGGTATATATGGGGGCGTCACTTTTGCGGCAGAAAGCTTTAGGCAGGCACACGCGAGAGTCGGGTGCGGAATCAAAGGGCATAGAACTGGCCAAAGGTTTCCCATGTCAGAGATAAAAATGCCCAAAGACAGAACGGCCCCAGAGCCATATCCAGGTAAAAGAAGTTGGTGGGAATGTTTATCCAGACACACAAGGAAGTGGGGAGCCGAAGAGGAAATAGGGGGCTTGGGCTGTGTCTTCTAGCATTCGGAGTACTGAGCACAAAATGCACACGGCCAGAAGGAACGTGGCACCAAATGCAGGCGCCATACGAGTGTCTAAAAATTCAGGCAGGCACACAATTGGCTAGGGGATAGGGGTTCGGGTGGGGACTGTGGCCCAAAAGGTTCCGATCGCTGACATGTTAGTGTCCAAACCAAACACTGAACCGTATCTAGGCACCACACGCTGGGAACGTTTATCCTGCAGTCTCAAAAGAGAGGAGGTGGGGTGGACAGGCAGGGACGGCGGCTTCCAGGGCTCAGAGTATTAAGAGAAAAGGGTACAAGCTGAGACGGAATCCGGGTAACTTCAGGAGTCAAAACATTGGTGGTGAGAAGATTCAGGCAAAGACTTTGGGGTCAGACGAGGGTAGAAGGACCAGGACTCGGCAAAAGGGTTCTGATTCCTGAGACGAAAGTTCCCAAAGACAGTGAACGCCAGGTCTCTAGCGAGGCACCTCACAGTTGGTGGGAATGTTTACCCAGGCAGCCACGGAAGTGCGGAGGGGGAGGGAAAAAGGGCGAGCACGGTGGGTTGCGGCGTTCATATTACTAAAGTGAACATGTGCAAGAACAGAAAGAACCCGGTACTATATAGAGGTGGCACATGGGTTGCAGAAAGGTTAAGTCTAGCACACGGGGTGGGGGTGCGGGGGATGCAAGGGGAGAAGGCGACCAAACTCCTCAAAAGAATTCTGATGCCTTTGGCGAACGTGCGCAAAGACAGAAAGAACACCAGAACCCTATCCGGGGAAACCTGGGCCGGTGGGAATGTTTATCCACGCTCCGGAGGAAGTGGAGAGACGAAGGGGGAAACGACAAGGACTGTTGCCTCACGTTCAAATTACAAAGAAAGTGCTCAAGGCCATTAGGAACCCGGTGCCATAGCGGGGTGCAACATCATGTCAGAAAAATTCAAGAAGGCACAGAAGGGAGTAGAAAGAGGAGAAGAGGAGACAGGACTCTAGCCCAAAACTTTCTGGTTCTTGAGATAAACGTTCAGTAAGCCAGGAAAAAAAAAAAAAAACAGGAATGCTCTCATGCTCTCACAGCAGCACATACATGGTTTGAATTGATGTGGGAAGTCAGAGAGTTCATGAACTGGAGACCACACCTCCCCACCCCCATGTAATCCTGTCAACCCACTTGTCAATCAGATGACCCCTCCCCAGGTGTACCTTTTGGGATGTGGGATGCAGCAGTTTTATGTAACCACTCCCTTTTTCTAAGCTAATAAAAAGCCTGATGAAGACGGGGCTCTTCCTCTCTTCCCACCTCCTGGACTCAGGATGAGCAGAGCAGGGTACGAAATTCCCCTCTTTACCTCTTCTGGTGCACTCTCCCTAAATGAAGCCCTCATGTGCCTCTGTATTCTTCTCACTTCGTAAATAAAGCTTATCACATTGC
Organism: Oryctolagus cuniculus; assembly: GCF_051225735.1. Lineage (NCBI taxonomy): Eukaryota > Metazoa > Chordata > Mammalia > Lagomorpha > Leporidae > Oryctolagus > Oryctolagus cuniculus. Next base: position 36,125,046 of record NC_142888.1, on the reverse strand, counting down.
ATGCCATGGTTGTGCCTCTACTTAGAATTCTCTACATAAAAGGCAACAGCCTGGGGTATTAATTTAGGCCCAACCTAGCCCACAGCAGAATGGTCATGGTGCAGCCCTGGTACAGGGGATGTGGGTGAAAGGAAAGTACGGTAGCTATCAGGGCTCAGATGACTGAGATCAAAGTCCACAAAGCTAGAAGGAATCCAGTACCATATGGAGGCACAACACTGGTCCTGCAAAAATTCAGGCAGGCTCAAAGGAGAGTGGGGTGATGGGACAAAGTGTACAGGACTGGCCCAAAGTGTTCCGATGCCTGAGATGAACGCAGCAAAGCTATAAGGGACGCCAGGAATTCTCTTGGCACCATACACGGTGAAAATGTTCATCCAGGCACCCATGGAAATGAGAATGGAAGGGGAAAAGGGCCAGCATGGTGATGGGGCTCTGATTACTGAGATTAAAGTATACATGGCGGGAAGAAACCCAGACTTTATGGAGGCACCACATTTGTGCCTGTAAAGTTCATAAGGCACTCATGGAGGTGAGGAGGAGAAGTGTTGAGGGCAAGGACAGTGGCCACAAGGGCTGAGATCCTGAGAGACAGGGTACAACACCGACAGGAACCCTGGAACCCTATTCATGCACCACATTGGTGATTGTTAGGTGCACCAGGTTAAGAGGAGGAGGTTAAAGGCAAAGGAGTGTGGCTGAAATGATTCTGATATTTGAAATGAAAGCACACAAGGATTTAAGGAACCGTAGGGAACACTGCATTGGTGGTCAGAAGATTCAGGCAGGCACCCATGGAAGTGGGAGAAGAAGAAAGAAAGTGCAAGGGCATCAGCTGCAAGGGCTCAGAATAAGGAGAGGAGAGTGCACACAATGTGAAGGAACCACAATGGTGGTGGCAAGGTTCTTGCAGGCACCCACGGAAGTTGGGAAGGAATGTGAATGGGACTCACTGATGCTAGAGATGGAAATGCTGTTCTTACAGGAACCCTGGACCTTTTTAGGCACCACACAGTTGTTGGGTCTGTTTATCCAATTGGTAATAAGAGCAGTGGTTTCTTTGGAATCCAAAGACCTCATCCAGAAGCACAATTATATTAAAACTGACCTGATTCTGCTTCAGTGCCTCGGCATATTTTATACAATATCATAAACTCATTATGTATTTACTAAAAGTAGAAATTATGAAATTATGTTAAAAAGGCTTACTATGTGCTAGAAGATTTATAGTGAAAGAAAATTATTCATATATTACAATTTAATATGGCGTTGACACAATTTGTTTCAGTTATTTGAAAGTGTCTCAAAGTGGCAGTCAGGGCTTTGAAGTCTGAACTGTCATTCAGGGAATCTTTATGCAGATGCTGTTATTAAAGTAGCATTAAAGTCATCTTTATGGTGTTATGACAAGTTTACTGTTGTAGGAAACAAAGTCACATAATATTGCACCTTAACGGATTGCATACCTGCTTCTGGCATCTTAGTTATCTAGAAATGATGTGGTGACCCATTTGATTTTGGGACATTCTCCTTGTGTGCAGTTTGGGTCTGAGAAAGTTTCTGGTTATCATGTTCCAAGTGAGGCCCTTAGAAGCTGTGGGGAGCAACTCGGACTAGACTAAGTTACTGGAATTAAGACTTATTCTATGCATCTGCTCTCCCACAATATGGCGCTGGGAGAGGAGGAACTAGCTTCTACACAGCTGCCTCCAGTTCAACCAATAAACAGCAGGAGCTGCTCCTGATTGGAGGAGAGCAGCGTACTCTGCGTGTGGGTAGCAGAGTTGGGATTGGTGGAAGAGCACTATAAAGGAGGAGAGAGACAACATGCACCGGGAACATCTAAGAGGAACACCTGTGCAGCCCCCGAGAGAGCCGGCCGGCGGTGTGCCACTCCCCCGCGGAAGTGGGGAAAGTGGCTAGGGGGAACCGCCCTTCCACGGAGGTGGAAGGGACGGTAGCCAACCCGGGAAGAACCAGCAGCAAACCCGGGGAGGGCCGAGCAGACAAAAGAACAGCGCAGGGTCCTGTGTCGTTCCTCCACGAAGAGGGGGAGCGACATAATAGTGCCGTGACTCGGATAGGAAGCCTAGGCAGGGTTTAGTGTCGTTCCTCCATGAAGAGGGGGAGCGACAGAAGCAAAAATATGAGAGCCAGCGCTGTGGTTTAGCTGGTATAGCTACCTCCTGCAGTGCTGGCATCCCATTTGATTGCCTGTTCCAAATCTGGCTGCTGCAGTTCCGATCCAGCTCCCTGCTAATGCACCTGGGAAAGCAGCAGAGGATGGCCTAAGTCCTTGAGCTGCTGCTACCTATGTGGGAGACCCAGATGAAGCTCCTGGTTGCTGGTTGTGATCTGGCCCAGCTCTAGCCGTTGCAGCTGTTTGGGGAGTGAACTAGCAGATGGATGATTCTCTCTCTCTCTCTCTCTCTCTCTCTCTCTCTCTCTCTCTGTGTGTGTGTGTGTGTGTGTAACTCTGCCTTTAAAATAAATGAATGAATCTTTAAAAAGAGAAATAAAAATATTACTGAATGATATCAGCAAGATGTGACAATAAGAGGCTTCTGAATTTCCGCCCTCCTGGAATTACAGGAAATAAACTTCTAGACACAGATCAATTCCCTCTGAGAGAAATCTGAAAGTGACAGCCACCTGTTCACCAGAAAACTGAGAAAACACCCACAGTTACATGTGTAGAACTTGTGACACACTGTTGCCACGTTCCACACTCACAGCACCGAGCCCTGGGATGAAGAGGAAATTCCTAATGCTCAGCTTCTCTCTGAAGAGTGACAGGCTCAGTGCAGACATTCTGCTCCCCCGAACTTCTGTTGTCCCCACATGAGGGATGGACACCTATGTCACCTAGCTCTGGGAGTGGAAGACCTTGCAATTTGCCAGTTCCTTGTGACTGCAGAGTAAAAGGAGGCAGTTTTTAAAAGAGGCACTGGAGCACGTTCCCCAGAACTCAGTTCACAGCAAGAAGCCACATACAGGATGCCGGTGCCACAGGCGGCAGCTTTATCCATTATGCTGCAATGCCTGCCCTGTAAATTCTATTTAAAGATTTATTTATAGGGGTGGGTGCTGTGGCATAGCAGGTTAAGCCACCGCCTGTGGCACTGGCATCCTATACGGGTGCTGGTTCGAGTCCTGGCTGCTCCACTTCCAATCCAGCTCCCTGTTAACTCACCTGGGAAAGAAGCAGAAGATTGCTCAAGTCCTTGGGCTCCTGCACCCACGTGGGAGACCCAAAAAATGCTGCTGGTTCCTAGCTTTGGATTGGCCCGACTCAGGATGTTACAGCCTTTTAGGGAGTAAAACAGTAGATGGAAGATCTCTCTCTGTATCTCCCTCTCTCTCTGTAACCCTGCCTTTCAAATAAATCTTTAAAAAATTTATTTATAGCAAACAATCTTGAACAAGATTGTATGTCAGTATCCACTTCTAATAAACATGTTTTCATTTTGAACATTTCCACATCAGCTATAACTCAAAATGTCCATGTATCTATAAACACCTGGAATACTGACTATAGCAGGAAGAAAATACTGTATTTCTCTCAAAACATCCCATTTTGTCTAACAAAACTAGGTCATGAAATTCCAACCATGAAAAACCACTTTCTTTAAAAAATTTTTTTCATTTTTATTCTGCAGTATGTATGTGTTACAGTGATGGTTACAATGTTGAACTAAACTTTTCATTCTTGGTGTAATCCCCATTTGTTCAAAATTTATTATATACAGATGTTTTAATATATTCTTAAGGAAAATATCTTGTCTAAATAGCCAAAAAATGTTAACGATTAAAGATGACAAATTTGTAGTTTATATTCAGACCTTTAAAAAATTTTTAAATGTCCTACATGAAGGACCTCAGTGGGTGAGACCCCAGTGGAAAGAAGTGGCCATCAAAGAAGGTACTTTTCTCTGAAGGGAGGAGAGAACTTCCACTTTGCTTATGGCCTTGTCTAAATGCTGACAGACTTTGTGGATTCAAAAGGCTTCCATAGCCTTGGCAGCTCATGTCAAAAGCCTTGGGGTGATCACTGACATCATACATAGGAGTGTTACTTGTTAAATTAACAACAGGAGTCACTGTGCACTAACTCCCCATGCAAGACCTCTGTCCTCAGAGTTGTATAATTATGTCTAATTGCTTGCAGAAGATGTATCATTCTTGGGTGCTTCTTTAAATGTAATTAAGTAAAAGATAATTAAAGGTAATTTAAAAAGAAGTAAAATTAACTTCAAGGTGCAATGACTGGGGCCAGCGCCGTGGCGCAGTAGGTTAATCCACCACCTGCGGCGCCGGCATCCCATATGGGCACCTGTTCTAGGCCCTGCTAATCCTCTTCCAATCCGGCTCTCTGCTATGGCCTGGGAAAGCAGTAGAAGATGGCCCAAGTCCTTGGGCCCCTGCACCCATGTGGGAGACCCGGAAGAAGCTCCTGGCTCCTGGTTTTGGATCGGCGCAGCTCCAGATGTTGTGGCCATCTGGGGAGTGAACCAACGGACAGAAGACCTTTCTCTATGTCTCTCCCTCTCACTGCCTGTAACTCTACGTCTCAAATGAATAAATAAAATCTTTTAAAAAATGCAATGACTTTGAACAGCCCTTGTCTCAACGGTTGAGGAACAGTTTTTTTTTTTCTTGCAAATTGTTGAACTCTTTACTTAGTATAGAGTTGGTCTTCTGTGTAAAAGTTAATTGAAAATGGATCTTAGTGAAGAATGGGACTGGGATTGGGAGAGAGAGGAGAAGGAAGAGTGGGAGTGTGGGTGGGAGGGCAGGTATGGTGGGAAGAATCACTATATTCCTAAAGTTGTACTTAGGAAATGAATGAAGTTTATATTCCTTAAATAAAAGATTTCTTTTGGTAAAATAATAAATAAATAAATAAATAAATAAATAAATGGTTTTTGAAAGAAACTTTTGGCCGGCACCGTGGCTCAATAGGCTAATCCTCCACCTGTGGCACCGGCACTCCGGGTTCTAGTCCCGGTCGGGGCGCAGATTCTGTCCCGGTTGCTCCTCTTCCAGTCCAGCTCTCTGCTGTGGCCCAGTTAGGCAGTGGAGGATGGCCCTAGTCCTTGGGCCCTGCATCAGCATGGGAGACCAGGAGGAAGTACATGGCTCCTGGCTTTGGATCAGTGCGGAGCGTGCGCCGGCCACAGTGGCCATTGGAGGGTGAACTAACGGTAAAGGAAGACCTTTCTCTCTGTCTTTCTCTCTCACTGTCCACTCTGCCTGTCAAAAAAAAAAAAAAACTTTTGCCTAAAAAAGTAACGATTATCCATGCTAATGGCACTAATGTCAACCAGATGGTGACTTTAATCATTTAATTGCTTTAGACGTCAATATCCTCATAAGTAACTTAAGGACATTTAGTTGAATGACTTAATAAGATCTCTCCCAACATAAAGAACTGTTTCCATAAAATATTTAATAATAATGATTTCTTCTATGCCCTGATTATGAATATATAGGTACATTCTTACGTAGTGGGTAGAAATTGCAGTGATTTCTTGCTAACACAATATATCAAAATTGGATTAATATATACAAGCATTTTTTTTTTGACAGGCAGAGCTAGACGGCGAGAGAGAGAGACAGAGAGAAGGGTCTTCCTTCCATTGGTTCACCCTGCAAATGGCTGCTACGGCCAGTGCACTGCACCGATCCGAAGCCAGGAGCCAGGCACTTCCTCCTGGTCCCCCATGCAGGTGCAGGGCCCAAGCACTTGGGCCATCCTCCACTGCCTAACTGGGCCACAGCAGAGAGCTGGACTGGAAGAGGAGCAACCGGGACAGAAGACAGAACTGGCGCCCCAACCAGGACTAGGACATGGAGTGTGGGGAGCAATCCGGACTAGACTAAGTTACTGGAATTAAGACTTATTCTATGCATCTGCTCTCCCACAATATGGCGCTGGGAGAGAAGAAAACAGCTTCTACACAGCTGCCTCCAGTTCAGCCAATAAACTGTAGGACTTGCTCCTGATTGGAGGAGAGCAGCGTGCTCGGCGTGTGGGCAGCCAAGTTGGGATTGGCGGAGGAGGACTATAAAGGAGGAGAGAGACGGCATGCACGAGGAGCATCTAAGGGGAACATCTAAGGGGAACACCTGTGCAGCCCCCGAGAGAGCCGGCCGGTGGTGTGCCGCTCCCCTGCGGAAGTGGGGAATGTGGCCAGGGGGAACTGCCCTTCCACGGAGGTGGAAGGGATAGTAGCCAACCCGGGAAGAACCAGCAGTAAACCCGGGGAGGGCCGAGCAGACCAAAGAACAGCACAGGGTCCTGTGTCGTTCCTCCACGAAGAGGGGGAGCGACATAATGGTGCCGTGACTCGGATAGGAAACCTAGGACGCATAGGAAACTTAGGACGGATAGGAAACTTAGGAGGGAAGAAACTGGAAGAAGTGGAAAATATTGGAGAGAGAGACTAGCAAACAGCCTAGGGAAAAGCCGGACGAAAAAGGTGCCGGAAGAAGCTATTGAAAGCCTAGGCATAGACTCAGATACGGACTACGGGGGGAAGCTGGGAGAAATCTCTAAGGTCGAAGGCGAAAGTGAAAGCTAGAACAAACTCGGATGCAGACTGTGGGGAGAGGCCAGGAGAAATGAGGGAGGAGTATTGTTGGAGGAAAGCTTGGGGAAACATACCGGGTAGAGAAAAATGTTAAGGAAATTGAAGCCGCGGGGGGCAGGCCGAGGCGGAGACGAAAGCCACTTTGGATTCTCAAGTTAGCCCGGGAATAGGGGGCGAAAAGTTGAAACCAGAAGCGGAAACGTAAGCCAGATTGGGATCCGTCTGATTAGCCCGGGGAGCAAAGGACGGGAAGCCAAATCGTGGGGCGGAGACGTGAGCTGGGTTGAATTCGCCAGGCTAGCCCGGGGAACTTAGATTGAATGCTAGTGGCGGAGACGTAAGCTACGCTGTGTGACTCGTGGAGGCTGCCGCGCGCAGAGAGAGCGTGCGGGGCACAAGTAGATAGGGAACGCTGGACTAAGTGCGAGACCGCGGAGTGTGCGCGCAAAGCCGAGCCGCGCAGATGAGAGAGGCGCGGGCTGAAGCGGCTCAGAGCCGGAAAGCCGCTGAGAAGCAGCCTCGGGGCGGGTGCCGGGAAGCCGCAGGGATAAGAGAAACAGAAGTTTAGAAGTAAAATGAGAGAAATAGGAATGCTGGAAGATAGAAGTAAAATGGGAGAAATAGGAATGCTGGAAGATAGAAGTAAAATGGGAGAAATAGGAATGCCTGGAGATAGAGAAATAGAGAAATAGAAAGGCCTCCCCTCAACATGGCAATGAGAAAGCTTGGATTCGGTCTGCCTGATTAGGGAGGCGGTGAGCACCTGCGGGCAGCTAGCAGCTTATGTGCCGCAGGTCACCGAAGACAGGCACGAATTAACATCAGTAAGGCCTCCCCACAATGTCGCAATTAGAAGGCTTGGATTCGGTCTGCCCGATTAGTGAGGCGATGAGCACCTGCGGGCGGCTAGCAGCTTATGCACCGCAGGTCACCGAAGACAGGCACGAATTAACATCAATAAGGCCTCCCCACAACACAGCAATGAGAGAGCTTGGATTCGGTCTGCCTGATTAGTAAGGCGGTAAGCACCAGCAGGCAGCTCGACCAGAGTATGAGCTGCAGGTCACCGAAGATAGGCACAAATCAACACCAATAGGCCTCCCCACAATATGGCAATGAGAAGGCTTGGATTCGGTCTGCCTGATTAGTAAGGCGGTAAGCACCAGCAGGCGGCTCGACCAGAGTGTGAGCCGCAGGTCACCGAACACAGGCACGCATCAGCGCCTAAAAACCTCCTCACAACATGGCGAAGAGAGGACCCGGATTCGGTTTGCCTGATTGATAGGACTTGTAAGAACCTGTGGCAACTCTAGCAAGTAGAGCAGAGTGTGTGCCGCGGGACACCGAAGACAGGCGCGTATCAACGCCAAAAAATAAAAAGAAAGGGGGATCTGTGGGGAGCAATCCGGACTAGACTAAGTTACTGGAATTAAGACTTATTCTATGCATCTGCTCTCCCACAATATGGCGCTGGGAGAGAAGAAAACAGCTTCTACACAGCTGCCTCCAGTTCAGCCAATAAACTGTAGGACTTGCCCTGATTGGAGGAGAGCAGCGTGCTCGGCGTGTGGGCAGCCAAGTTGGGATTGGCGGAGGAGGACTATAAAGGAGGAGAGAGACGGCATGCACGAGGAGCATCTAAGGGGAACATCTAAGGGGAACACCTGTGCAGCCCCCGAGAGAGCCGGCCGGCGGTGTGCCGCTCCCCTGCGGAAGTGGGGAATGTGGCCAGGGGGAACTGCCCTTCCACGGAGGTGGAAGGGATAGTAGCCAACCCGGGAAGAACCAGCAGTAAACCCGGGGAGGGCCGAGCAGACCAAAGAACAGCGCAGGGTCCTGTGTCGTTCCTCCACGAAGAGGGGGAGCGACATAATGGTGCCGGTGCCTCAGGGCTGCAGCGCCGGCCACAAGCATGTTTTATAAATACAACTAAGATTTCAGTGATTTATAATTTCCATTCATGCTCAGTGGATGTTTTATAAAGTTATTAAATATTTTACTGATTAAAATATGAAGCTTTACTAAAAGTTTATAAACAATATAATTTAAACATAATAGGTTTCTTTTTTATTCAGCTACTTTCAGTGTAAGAAAGCATTCTTCCTGTGATTTTGTAATATTATCATTTTAATATCTAGTACTGCTTAAATGATCAGTCTGCAGTGATACAAAACCACCCATCTTTTTACATGGTTCTCTTGAAATATGGTGTAAACCATTCAGGATTGCTGTAACACACTCTCTGATGAAATCACAAGTCCAGAATCCATTTTATGTCCTGAAGTTATTTCCATGAGTATGAAAACATCAGAGCTTTTTGCTATATCACACCACTGAATATTTCATAATAAAGCAGATTGCCCCAGAAGCAAATTTGCTTTGTTATCAGCAGAATGTTTTCAAAGATTTATTTATTTATTTCAAAAACAGAATTGCAAAGAGAGGGAGAAACAGAGAGAGATGTCCTCCATCACTGGTTCACTCCCCAAGTGACCACAAGGGCTGGGACTGGGCCAGGCCTAAGCCAGGATTCCAGAACTCCATCCAGGTCTCCCATGTGGGTGTGAGAGGCCTCAATTCTTCGGCCACCTTCTGCTGCCTTCCCAGGCACATAAGCAAGGAGCTGGATTGGAACTAAAGCAGCCAGGAATGGAACCCCAGTTAGTGCTGCAGTTGTAAGCTGTGGCTTAGCTCTCTATGACACAGCACCCAACTCCCTCTGTGCCACCAATGTGGGTGACCTTAATTAAACCCCTGGCTCTGGGCTTCAGCTGGGCCCAGCACTATCTGTTTCAGAAATCAGGGTAGAGAAATAGAAGGTGGGAGATATCTGTCTGAATGTATGTATTCCTCTGTCTGTCTGCCTTTTTTTATTGTTATTCATGATGCATTTGTTTCATATGAAGGGCAGGGTGATAGAGAGCAAGCCACAGAAAGAGAAAAATATCTTACATTCACTGGTTCACTCTTTAGTCACAATGGCTGGGACTGAGCCAGGAACTCCATCCGAGTCTCCCATGTGGATGGCAAGGCCCAAGTACTCAGACCATCTTCTACTGCATTCTCAGTCACATTAGCAGACAGCTGCATCAGAAGTGGAGCAACTGGAATTCAAACTAGCACTCTTATGGAATGCTGGCATAGCAGACAGTAGCTTAACCCATTGTACCACAATGCTGGCTCCTATCAGCAGAAAGTTATGATCTGTGTTGAAGTAACTCTCAGAGTATTTTACATGAACGAATTTATGGCAATCACTTTCATATCATTAAGCTAAAAATACATATGTAATACATATTAATACCTGGCACAAATTTGGAAGAAATATAAATAATATAATGATGCTCTGGGACTCCCATGTAGTTAGCATGGGAGTGCTGTTCACAGAAAACACAGAAGGGGAACCTGCGAGGGAAGAATGCATCATGGTACACCTAAAGCTATGGCAGATGTATGTCATGCATACATCATGTCATACATAGATTGTCAATGTGGGCAGAGTATTCTGCTTCCCACTGTTACCCCAATGGGTCAATTTGTCTATGCAGTGGTTTCTCCACATGCCATACTGATCATGGTAAGCCAAAGAATAATGCAAGTGTATTCAAGAGTCCTTTGTTAAGATTTATACATTTGAAAGTTAGAGTTACAGAGAGAAAGAGAAGATGAGAGAGAGAGAGAGAGAGAGAGGGAGGGAGAGAGGGGGAGAGAGGGGGAGAGAGGGGGAGAGAGGGAGAGAGAGGGGGAGAGAGGGGGAGAGAGGGGGGGGAGGGAGAGAGAGAGAGAGAGACAGAGAGAGAGAGAGAGAAAGCTTCCATTCACTGGTTCACTCCCACATGGCTGCAATGACCAGGGCTGGGCCAGACTGATATCAGAAGCCAGGAGCTCCTTCCAGGCCTCCCATGCAGGGGTCAAAACACTTGGGTCATCCTCCGCTGCTTTCCCAGGAACATCAGCAGGGAGCTGGATAGGAAGTGGAGCAGCCGGCACTCAAACCAGCACCCTTATGGGATGCTGGTACTGCTGGTGGCAGCTTAACCTACTATACCAAAGTGCCAGCCCCACAAAAAGCCCCTTTCTTACCTATACTTTAAAAAAAAATTTTTTTAAATTTTTGATGTTTAAGACTTTTAATTAGTTTTTTTTTGACAGGCAGAGTGGATAGTAAGAGAGAGAGAGAGAGAGAGAGAGAGAGAGAGAGAAAGGTCTTCCTTTTTGCCGTTGGTTCACCCTCCAATGGCCACCACGGCTGGCACGCTGTGGCCAGCGCACCGTGCTGATCCAATGGCAGGAGCCAGGTGCTTCTCCTGGTCTCCCATGGGGTGCAAGGCCCAAGCACTTGGGCCATCCTCCACTGCCTTCCCGGGCCACAGCAGAGAGCTGGCCTGGAAGAGGGGCAACCGGGACAGAATCTGGCGCCCCGACTGGGACTAGAACCCGGTGTACCGGCGCTGCTAGGTGGAGGATTAGCCTATTGAGCCGCGGTGCCGGCCTTAATTAGTTTTCAACAGTTTCAATATAGTTCATATGTACAATTCTAAGAATATAATGCTACTCTGTCCCTTCCTCATCCTACTCCTACTCTAAATCAACAAGTGTAGTGCCATTTATCACTCATTGACCATTTATCACTCATGCAATACTGAATAAAATATGATTTTGAATAATTTGTGGGTTTGTTAAAAACTGTACATGAGTATTTGGTGCTGACAATTGAGATAACTTGTTGGAAAATTCTTCAGGAGAGTGATTAGTATTCAATTTTAGAGGAATATGAAAATACTTCCTTATATCTGCCTCTTCGTATGTATATTTTAACCAAAAATCAATGTGAAGCCCCCAAGTTCCAGTCACACAACCTTTTCCATATATCATTTTTATTCAAACCCTTAAAAGTGAATCTTATCTGTTCGTTAACTTCAGATTTTAAAAAGACACATGCATTTTATCAGGCATAGTGCTTTTTTTCTGGTGATGAATACATGGAATGGAAAAGAAAAGTGCTTAAAATCAGCAAGGCATTTACTCTTCAGTGATCCTTTGTACCTTAGTGAAAACAGATTAGGGGAGAAGAGAGCCAAGCAGGAGGAAAGATAAGTCGCATCATGAAAACCAAATAATGGGTTGTTAAGAACCATGTTTACCCATCTTCTTTGCCATAAAGTAGCTCCTCCCAGCATGCCCCAGATTGACTCTAAAGTCACTGGAAGAATGATCATTGCTGTCCTAGAACTACACCCAATATCCTGCAAATTTTTTTGGTCAAAACTGGACCTTGCTTCTTCCAATAACCATTCCTCATAGTTTGTTTCACAAAATGCTCTATCTAAAAAATTAGCTAAAAATCAATGCTCACACATCTGAGTCAATTCAGATCTCAACACAAGGATGAGAATCTTAGGTTTATTTCAACTATTGTTTTAGGAGGCGTTGCAAAAATTATTTTGCTTTTCTTCTGCCTCTCATGACACCGCTTCTTTCTTCACTGATCTGGTGGCAGGTCTTCTTGTAGACGGCCAGCTTGAATGGCATTAGGATTGAGGGTCATTTGGTTAAAGCCTTGTACCAGCATTTTCCAAAAGGCTGGATCCTTCCCGTTAGTATTACTAGCAGTTTCCTCCCTGTCAATCTGATAGTAATGACATTTGCATCTACTCTGATCTTTATTGTGTGAGTATAAGGTTTTTCCTTCCCTTTCAACTCGATAAGGTGCCATGTGATTGAGGGTTTTTTGTCTTATATGCTCCATGAATGATCTTTTTCTCTGAGGGAGCACTGATCTTTCCCACTTCCTCTGCCTATCTTTTTGAGTTATCTCATCTCTGTATTGCAGCTGGACCAGATCCTCAGGGAGAGGAGTGAGGTAGCTGCTACCAGGATCCGGGTTGAAGTTAATGAGGTCCAGCTTTTGTATTTCAGAGAAAGATATTTGGTAGGTTGATGTAACTTCCTGGGGTATTTCTTTAGTTGCAGTCAGGCATGAATCAGAACTCAAACTAGGGGTAACTGTCTTTTTTGGCTCCATGGAGGTGTAGTCCCCACTTGAAATTCCTTTTGGATCTTCAGGCTATGACATTAAATTGAAGCTTGAAACTATCAAGTTACTTAAATTTAGTGAGTAAAGTACTGTATTCAAATGTTTCCAAACTGCAAAAAATAGTAGGGAGCAAAGAAAGGGAGCATCATGAAACCAATTTTTAGTTTCTTCTATATACAGGAAAATGTCTCTCTTACCCCAATGAAAATTAAGCCAGTAACAGTGAAGCATGTCAATGATTAAAAAATACAGTGAATGACATACTAAAGTGACTTCCTTATCCCAGGTTCTGTTTCTGTCTTTCAAACATGGAAGCCACATGCCTACTAGTTTGCCAATTATTATGCTATGTTTTAGGAAATTTGCATCATAAGCCACAATGAGCACACCCAGAACATGGAATTTGATTTTCCTATATCATTGTCTAGTAGAAGAAACCAGGACTTTGGGGATAAAGTGAATCATTATGTAAATCTAAGTAACCAGTACTCTTACATATAATGTGGTATCCTAGAAAACCTGAGGAATTGTTACAGGTGAGTAAGGACACAAATAGCTCTTCAATACTGATGTCAAGATTTGAAGAGGTGTTCTTCCCATCAGAGTTATTAGAAAATATAGACACACATTCACTCATGATATAATCAACGTTGCCCTCAGGCTCTGGTAGGTCCTCACCTCCAAGGACACTGCCTGGCACACCAATGGCTGTCAATAAATGTTCATATCTGAAATGGATAAAGTGCCTGACACAAATGAGCTACTCGGTGAATTACAGCCTTTTTGTTAATTAGGCTTCTTTAGTTGAGGAGATAGTGAGGGAAGAGCACAAATTACAGACCCACACAGGAAGCAAATTGCTTGGATTTGGTCACCTCCCTCTCCTTGCCCAAGCCAGAACCCTGGCCATCCTGGACTGAGTAAGCTTCTCTCATTTGCCCAGAGTTGGCACCATCCTTATTGTCAGATCATCCATACCTTGTATGGAGGTCAGGCCAGAGACAGAAAGTTGTAGCTAGATTCCTTGACAGCTTACTGTAAGGAAAACTTATCAAACCTCAAGTTTACTTTTCACATGCTTCAAATTCTGAACAACCCATATTCAGTTGGAAGGCATTAAAAACAGATCTATTACCCTGCGAACAATGAATGCTTTCATCACAACCTGATCTTTCCTTCCACTAAAGAACACTCAAGAATAACAGCATTGATTATTATTTCTAATCATTTTGTGTTGATCACATCTGACCATACTAAGAAGCATCAGGCACAGTTAACTAAGGAGAAAATTGAAGCTCAGTAAAGGAAAATAACTGGGCCAAGGTTATTAAATTGTTTTGTTTTTACTTTCCATTTAAAATACAATAACTTTAAAAGTTGAGCACAGGACATCTGGAAAAGGAGAGCAATAAAGAACAAAATCTTACAATATTAATCTCCCATTAAAATCTACGTGAAATAAATACAAAGTAACTTGCTATTTGAAAAGACATATCATAGTTCTTCAAGAAGAATATAGTAAAACTTTACTTACCACTCTAAAAGATAAATTAAATAGGGGACTTCCAACGTAGCTTGATGGTAAGTCTAGTTGTTGGCTGCAGTGTTGAAAAGGTATGACTGTCACCATGGCCCTCTGCAGCTTTGAATACCCTAGGAACCACTGACATCACAGATTACACCACAATTACAAGCCTGATGACACGGCATATCATGAGTGCCTACTTGTGGAGCAACTCAACAGGACTAAAACAGAGTATGTCTCTTTAACCCTAATGTTTCTTCTTGGCCTTAGTGTGTAGTCAAGGAGTTATTGGAATATTCTGTCCCCAAACGCTATTGGCAGAGTCCAGGCACATGACTACATCAAATGAACCATAAATTGGTATCTTTCACCAATCACCACTCCTGAGGGACTGTTAGCTTTTGTGGGTCACAGATCTTCTATCAGTTAGTTCCCAGACATCCCTCATTAAGTGTCAGTTTCAGGGTTGCTACTTTTTAAATCATTTATTTCTTAATTTGAAAGCCATAGTGACAGAGAGATCTTTCATCCATTGGGCCAGGATGCAGGAAGTCCATCCAGGTCTCCCATGTGGGTGGCAGGAATTCAGGTACTTGAGCCATCTCCCCCTTCAGGGAGATGGACAGGAAGTAGATTAGCTGGGACTCAACTGGAACTCTGATAATGGGATACAGGCATCCCAAGCAGTGTCCTAAACCCCCTGCCCCACAGTGCCTGCCCCCTAGAGTTACTACTTTCTCTTCACTTAATTGAACTGCGACTTGACAAATTTGTTTAAAAAGAAATACCTTAGAAGAAAACAAAGCAAACAAAACCTGACCAAAATTAAGTATAGCAAAAACAAAATTATACTATGATATTTTTAAAAGTAATGCCAGATGATTAGAACTGCTATGATCGGAATGTCTGTGACTCTTTCCCCAGATCCTTATGTTGAAATCATAACCACCAGAAGATTTCAATGAGAGGAGGGAACTGTGGGTAGGTGGCTAGATCCACATTTTATAAGGGATTAGTTCCATTATAAAATAAGCTTAAAGAAGTATTCTCCCTTTCCACCATGTGAGGGCACAATGAGAAAGTGCCACATGAGGACCATATGTGATCTCATTTAATCCACACAAACACCAAGAAAGTGTGTTCTATTGAATTCATAAAAATACACTTGTAGTAAATATTGAAACTAACCCCATTTTATAGATGGGGAAACTGAGGCTTATAACAGGGTAAGCCACAAACAGAACATCTTAACGGCAGAACCTGTAAAATACAAAACTGACATTCAGTTTGTGGGAAATCAACCTCTTATCCTCTCAGATCCTTCTCTATAAAATAGGAAATGCATATCTACATGCCTGGAATGTTTTGGAGGTTTACTGGGATAGCACATGTTGAAATCCCTACACAGTGTTTACACCAAGTGATTTCAATGAATGTTTAGACTTACAGTGATTATGAGGATTAGGAATGCTGTGTACCCAGAATGTACTATGAAACAGAAGATCAAGATGATAGCTAACTCCAACAATGAACAGCCAAACTGTACTTAATTACAAGAGCAATGAAAACCATTTCATATTGTTATACATTAAATATTGCAATGAGGAACCAGCAGCAAGGAAATACATATGTTGAAAAATTAACATTTGGGCACTGAGATATAATAACTAACAGTATAGAAGAATTTGAACAGTGTTCCTTAACTTGACTTTAAAAAAGCTAAGATGTATCTCAGCTTTCATAACTTTTTTTTAACATTTTATTTATTTGAAAGGCAGAGAGATGCAGACAGAGAGACACAGACAGAAACAGACCCATTCACTGGTTCACTCCCCCGAACAAGCTCAATGGCCAGGGCTGGATCAGGCTGAAGTCAGGAGCCAGGGATTTCATCTGGGTCTTTCACATAGGGAGGTGGTGCAGGACTTAACTACTTGAGCTATCACTTATTGTCTCCCAGATTGTTTTTAGAATGGCAGTCTCAGTAGGGACATCTTGCATGGAAAAAAGGCCTTAAAAAGTTTGAAGTGATAGAAACTTGAACCTGTGCCTCCTGTCTCTTTAAGTAGGGCTCAATGCTAAAAGAAATGTAATCCACAAACAGGTAACTTGGGAAATCCTAGCCCTATATTACTGAGTGCCTAGTAGAGATTTCAGTTACAGAGAATAGAGAAAGAGGCTTTATATATTTTATGAAGCTAGTGCATCTTCTGTAATGAAGTCCAACAGCGAGAATATGAGGGTACTTCAAAGCATATGTGAAAAATTTTGGATTTTATTTTGATGCAAAAAAAATTTGAAACTCACTCATAGTTTTTCATAATATGCGTTTCCATGAACTTTTTAGAAAAAAGTCCTGTGTGCTTCCATCTCTTATGGCTATGTCCCTGGCTGTCAATAAAATATTTCCTTGCCAAAAAATGTCACTTAGGAGGATACACGTAAAAATCTGAAAAAAAAATGAATATATAGATTATCCCAAAAGGATAGTATTAGGGAACTTCAACATATTCATGGGAAAATGGCATTAAAAATGGTCGTTGGGGTACAAAAAAGCTTTTCAAGTCCATGCAGACTTTTTTCACAAAGCATATTTTCCATTAAGTTCTTGAACACCCTCTCATGTATCATAACTAAATATTTTCCCTAGATTGGTTTAAACATGGCAACTTATCAATGCAATTTACCACATTAACAAATTGATGAAGTGGGGAAATCATATGGTCATCTAAATAGATGTTCTGTAAGTGTTTGATGAATATCAAAACATAGCGGCTGGCACTGTGGCGTAGTGGGTAAGGCTGCTGCCTGCAGCCCGCCATCCCATATGGGTGTCGGTTCAGTCCCAGCTGCTCCACTTCCAATCCAGCTCTCTGCTATGGCCTGGGAAAACAGAGAAGAGGCTCCAAGTCCTTTGGCCCCTGCACCTGTGTGGGAGACCTAAAAGAAGCTCCTGGCTCCTGGCTTCAGATAGGTGCAGCTCCACCCATTGCGGCCAATTGGGGAGTGAACCAGATGAAGACCTCTCTCTCTCTCTCTGCCTCAACTTCTCTCTTTGTGTAACTCTGACTTTCAAATAAATAAATAAATCAGTTTTTAAAAAAGAAAGTCAACATATATTCAAGAGAAATATTCTTAGCCAACTAGTAATAAAACGGGAATTCCTTATTCTGATAAAGTGTGTGTGTGTATATAGATAGATAGATAGATAGATACACACACACACCACAGTCAACACTGTGAGATGTTGACTTTTCCATGTCCTAGCAAGCACAAGACAAGGATGTATGGGACCGACGCTGTGGTGTAGCAGGTAAAACTACTGCCTGCAATGCCAGCATCCCGTATAGGGGTCAGTTCGAGTCCCAGCTATTCCATTTCTGATCCTGATCTCTGCTATGGCCTGGGAAAGCAGTAGAAGATGGCCCAAATCTTTGGGCCCCTGTACCCACATGGGAGACCTGGAGGAAGCTCCTGGCTCCTGGCTTCGGATCTGCACAGCTCTGGTCGTTTCAGCCAATAGGGGAGTGAACCAGCGGATGGAAGAGCACCTCCCCCTGTCTCTCCTTATCTCTCTGTGTAACTCTGATTTTCAAATAAATAAATAAATCTTTAAAAAATACCAGGACATCCACTATGATCATTTTTAATTCAACACTGCATTAGGTGTACCTATTCCAATGATGTAAAATAGGAAAAGGGAAAATGAGTAACATGTAAAATGGCAGAAACAAGATGTTAGTATGCAAAGATGATACGTTTGTGTATGTTGGAAATCAAGAAGGATGTAAATTTGGAATGAGCATATTTATCAGTGATGCAAAATAAATAATCAATATACAACCTTACATCTGTATAGGCAAGTTCATTCAAAATATGAAATTTAAAAAATAGTTTTTGATGGTACCAAATACTTACGAATAAATTTAACAAATTGTTTTTTAATTCTTTAAAATATTTTATTTATTTTAAAGGTAGAGTTACAGACAGTGAGAAGGACAGATAGAAAGATCTTCAATCCACTAGTTCACTCCTCAGGTGGCCACAACGGCTGGAGCTGTGCCGATCCAAAACCAGGAGCTTCTTCCGGGTCTCCCACGTGGGTGCAGGGGCCTAAGTACCTGGGCCATCTTCCACTGCTTTCCCAGGCCATAGCAGAAAGCTGGATGCTGGCACTGCAGGCGGTAGCTTTACTTGCTGGTCCCAGGAGATTTTTCAATCTGTATTCATCAAGGATATTGGCCTATAGCTTCCCTTTCTTGTTATGCCCTTGTCTAGTTTTGGTACCATGACAATGTTGGCCTCATAGAATGAATTTGGATGAATTACCTCCTCTTTTAATTTTTGCAATAATTTAGGAAGGGTTGCTGTTAATTCTTTAAATGTTTTAGTATAGTTCAGCAGTGAGGCTATCTGTTCCTGCACTTTTCTTTCACGGGAGAATTTTAAATTATGGATTCAGTCTCACTACAGAATATTATTCTGTATAGGAATTTTGTCTGGGTAAAGTGTGTGTGTCTGGAAATTTGTCCATTTATTCAAGGTTATCAAATGCATTGCCATGTAGTTGTTCATTGTAATCTACAAAAATCCTCTGTATTTCTGCACTGTCCCTGACAATGTCTCCACTTTCATCTTTAATTCCATGAATCTAAAATTTTTCACTTATTTTCTTGATTAGTCTAGCTAAGGGTTTATGAATTGTGTTTATCTTTTCAAAGAGCCAGCTCTTGTTTCATTGATTTTTGGTACTCTTTAAAGTCTCCATGTCATTTATTTATACTCTCAATTCTATTTTTTTTTTCTTCCACCAATTTCCAGAGATCTGGATCAGAAGTAGAGCTGCCAGGACTCAAACCGGCATCCATATGGGATGTGGGCACTGCAGGTGGAGGATTAACCTTTTATGCCATAGTGCCAGCCCCATGTTTTTAAAATTTTTTTAGGATTTTATTTATTTAAAAGGCAGAATTTAAGAGAGAGGAGGGGAGAGAGCGAGCGAGTGAGAAAAGAGATGTCTTCCATCCTCTGTTTCACTCCTCAAATGGCTGCAACAGCCGAGGCTGGGCCAGGCCAAAGCCAGGAGGAGCCTGGAGCTTTTTCTGGGTCTCCCATGTGGGTGTAAGAGCCCAAGAACTTGGGTCATCTTCCACTTCTTTCCCAGGCACATTAATACAGAGTTGGATTGCAAGAGGAGCAGCTGGGATTCAAACCTGCGCCCATATGGGATGCCAGCACTGTAGGTGGAGGCCCAATCTTCTATGCTACAGCACCGGCCCTTAACAAAAAAGAAGTTCAACACTTCTTTGGACAAACTGCAAAACCTTATCATCAGAATTTGAACCAAAAGTAGGCCAGTGTTGTGGTATAGTATGTTAAGCCACTACTTGCAACACTGGCGTACCACACGAGTATATGTTTAAGTCTCAGCTGCTGGGCTTTCAATCCAGCTCCCTGCTAATGTGTCTTGTGAAGCAAGGGATGATGGTCTGAAGACCAGGATGGAATCCTTGGCTCATAACTTCAGTGTGGTCCATCTCTGACTATTGCAACCATTTGGAGAGTGAACCAGGGAATGGAAGGTCTCTTTTTTTTTCTTTGTCTTTGTCTCTGTCATTCTGCCTTTAAAATAGATAGATCTTTTAAAAATGAAAAGTTACATGCTAAGAAACAAGAATTTGAAGCAAGATACCCAATATGAGAACACTTTATATTGTTTCAGCTTGTCTATGTTCAAACTTCTGATTGCCCTTCACCTATAATATGGGCATAATAGTTAGGAACACTACTGAGCAGAATTTTATTTAGATGACACTAAAGGCACACAAAGTATACCAAATTTTGCTTTCCTTATTAAACATAATTAACAGGTAGAAATTGTTCATATTGATGGGTATCATGTGATATTTCAATAGACGAATACATTGCATAATGTCCAATCAGGGTAAATACATCTATGTCCTCAAATTTTTTTTAAAGATTTATTTGAAAGGTGGAGTGACAGAGAGAAGGAGAGACTGCTAAAAAGAGATCTTCCATCCACTGGTTTACTCCTTAAATAGCCAAAATCTTTCAGAGCTGGGCCAGGCTGAAGCCAGGAGCCTGGAACTCCATCCTAATCTTTCAAGAGGGTGACAGGGGCCCAAGTACTTGGGCCATATTCCGCTGCCTTCCCAGGTGCATTAACAGGCAGCTGCATTGGAAGTGGAGCAGCCAGGACTCAAAGTAGTGCTCCAACATGGGATGCTAGGGTCTCAGGCATCAGTTTAACCTGCTGTGCCACAACAAGGGGCCTTCCTCAAACATTTAACATTTCTTTAGCATGAAAACATTCTTCTAATGGAGAAATGGAGAAATATACAATGGACTAAAACCAGAACCCTAAGAGTCAACTTTTGACATACATTCAGTTAGATCTCTACAGAAGCTTTTAAGGTAGACTTCTAAACATATATAAAAGGGTATTTCAAAGAGTTTGTCAGGCCGGCACCACAGCTCACTAGGCTAATCCTCCGCCTGCAGCACCGGCACTCTGGGTTCTAGTCCCTGTCAGGGTGCCAGATTCTGTCCTGGTTACTTCTCTTCCAGTCCAGCTCTCTGCTGTGGCCTAGGAGGGCAGTGGAGGATGGCCCAAGTGCTTGGGTGCCTGCACCTGCATGGGAGACCAGGAGAAGCACCTGGCTCCTGGCGGCCATTTGGGGGGTGAACCAACAGAAGGAAGACCTTTCTCTCTGTCTCTCTCTCTCATTGTCTAACTCTGCCTGTCAAAAAAAAAAAAGTTTGTCAAACATGGAATTAAAAAAATAAGTTTCTTTTGGTGCAAAAATTGTTGAAATTTACATAAGTTTTTCATAATACAAACTTTCCATGAACTTTCATTTTCTTAAATATTTACTTATTTGAAAAACAAAGAAATGGGGGTCATGGAGACAGAGAGAAAGAGAGAGAGAGAGAGAGAGGCAGAGAGAGAGAGAGAATGTGAATCTTCCATCTGTTGGGTCACTCCCCAAATGGCTGCAACAGCCAGAGCTGGGCCAGGCCAAAACCAGGAGCCAGGAACTCCATTCTAGTTCTCACATGGGTGGCAAGGGCCCAAACTTTGATCCGTCATCTGCTGCTTTCCCAGGAGAATTAGCATGGAACTTGATAGAAAGTGGAGATGCCAGGACTTGAATTCCCATATGGGGTATTGGCATCTCAAGTGGCAGTTAAACCCACTATGGCACAATGCTGGCCACACCCACCATGAACTTGTAAAAGCCCTATTATTGTCACTACTTTTTAATCACACCATGTTTTCTAGTTTTGCAAGGAGATCAAGAAGTTCAATTTCAGAATGGATTAAATGATCATTTTAAGCAAAAACAACAATTTGTATATTTTTACTAAAAATATGACTAACACACAGAAAACTAAGGAAAAAGGAGTTCACAAAAATGTGTAATTTAATTCCTGAATATAAAATAGCTGAAAGTTAATATCACATTTGCAACTATATAAGGGAAGCAAATAGAAAGACAAATATTATATTTGTTTTTCTCTATTGTGCAGAAATACAAAAATATTTTGTTAAAAGTAGTTTACCCTTATGACTTTTTTAAAACTAAAGCAGCCATTTTCCCCAAGTTTTCATAGATACACTAGGTGTAAATATGAATAATAACTCTATTTACACTTAAAGATATTCCAGTTTGATAATAAATTACAAAATCACAGTAGTTTTGAGCCATCACCATCATTTTTTATATCAAAATATGAAAGGGACATATACCATGTCCACAGTATGACAAGAAAAGAAAAAAATGCAGGGAGAGGGAAATGGAAAATTACAGAAAGAGTAAGACACCTGGAAAAGCAGAACATTTGTTTTTAAAAGTAAGTGCTTTGGAGGGAAAACTGACAAATTTTCTTCTTTTTTGTTGTTGTTAAATATTTATTCATTTATTTGAAAGACGAGTTACAGAGAGAGATCTTCCATTTACTGGTTCACTTCCCAGATGACAGCAACCATAAGGCGGAGCTAGGCCAAAGCCAGGAGCAAGTAATTTCATCCAGGTCTGCCACTTGGGTGGCAGGGAACCACGCACTTGGGCCATCTTCCACTGCTTTCCCAGGTACATTAGCTGTGAGCTGGAATGGAAGTAGAGCAGGTGGGACTTGAACCAGCACTCATATGGGATGTCAGCACTATAGGTGGTAGCTTAACTCACTACTTCACAGCGCTGGCCCCAGTAACCTTTGTATTCTAAGGACCAGACCTGGAAGCTGATCTGCAGGATCTATCTCAGCCCACAATTGGAGGTAAACAAGGAGATGGTTTAGATGTCAAAGGGGAGATTATATCAGATCTAGTGCTCTCAAAAGTGCCAGAAGCAGGTATAAAACTCATTAAGATGCCAAATTACATGGATTTGTTTTTTGTAATATTGCATTTTAATAATACGAGGATAGTATTAGTGATACACTAATAGTATAATTCCACATATATAGAGTCAATGAAAGGTAGTTCAGTCCTGAATGTGTGACTGCCTGACTTAGGCACTATCAGATACAAAAACAGATTGTATCAAAGTCATACTGAATTACAAAATATGAAATCATTTTGTTACTTTTTAGTGTTAGTCTTTTAACCTACACATAACAGTTTTCAGATTTTTGAAACAGTTTCTGTTGTTATGAAATACATAATGCATTTGTAACATCAGGGTTTTTTTTAAATGCTCAGGCACTAAAGTAGATCCTAGTACTAGTTATATCATAATTTTTGAGATACTTGATGAATCTCTATCTATGTGTAATTAGATAGATAAGTGTACACAAGATTATGCACCAACATGATACCAGTGTTTATATCTAGGTGATACAATTGCAAGTAATTTTTACAAATAACTTTTTTTAAGATTTTCATTTTTTGCTGTGAACATCCACTAACTTTGTTTCACTGTCTTGTATGATACCTGAGAATTTTTAATCATGTTTCCATTCTCCTTTCTCTGGAAGTGATCTGGGAAGGTTTCTCTCTCTCTCCTCTCTTCTCTCTCCTCTCTCCTTTCTCCTTCTCTCTCTGTATTTCTTAAAATAAAATACAAAAGTTATAGAGGGACATTAGCAGATCATGGAATAGGAGGCGCCTGACTGGATTTTCTACCACTGCACTGAATAAGCATTTGAATATGAATCAATTGGAAACTCTTACACACCAGAAAACTGAACAAAATATCCACATTTAAATCACATTTAAATTTAACCTCTCATTCCAGCCCCACTCAAAGCACAGCACCTTATAATATAATGGGAATTCTCAACTCCCAGAGTATCCCAAAGGAGTAGAGGGTTTGAAGCAGACATACAGCTTCCCAATGTTCACTGTCGCCCTTGAGTTTGGCTCCTAAATTACCTACATCTGGGGGTGACTGGGTTTGACCTTTGCATGTCCCATGAGACCTCAGAGGATAAAAGGCAACTTTAAACATGTGCAGGAGCACTTTCTCACATGCTCAGTGCAGAGTCAGCAGGCAAAAATCCCAAGCTCAGTGTTTCTCCCTGGAAGGGATTTGTCTATATAGTGTTCAAGCTACTGCCTGAGGATTAGGCTTCTGCAAACCTGTATCTGGAAGCTGCCAGAGCAAGGAAACAAGAGACTTCCCAGAGTCTGAATGGGCATGTGAATACATCCCTTGCCTTCCTCACCTACTCCAACACTAGTGATTAAACCTCTCCCAACTTCTCCCTGAAGGAATCAGTGCACATACCGAGCACTCCAACTTCTTCAGCTCCCAGTCAAGATGCTATCTTCTAAATCACCTATCTCTGGCAGTTGAAAGGACTCTATATTCTTCCAGTCATGTACCCTTTGGTAAGGCACAATATCTGAACCTCAATCTTCTCATTTAGAAAATAGGCCAATTCAGGGGCCAGTGTTGTGGTGCAGCAGGTTAAGCCATTTCCTGTGACATCCACATCCCATTATGAGTGCTGGTTTGAGTCCCAGTTGCTCCACTTCTGAACTAGTTCCTTGATAATGCACCTGAAAAAGCAGTGGAAGATGGCTTGGGATGCCGTTGTTGCAGGTAGAGGCTTAAATCTACTACACCATAGCGCTGGCCCATCTCTTAAAATAAAAAATAAATAAATATTTAATTATTTATTTGAAAGGCAGATTTACAGACAGAGAACGGGAGACAGAGAGAGATCTTCCATTGGCTGGCCCACTGCCCAAATGGTCACAATGGGCAGGGCTGGGACAGTCTGAAGCCAGTAGCCAGGAGCCTCTTCCAGGTCTCTTAAGTGGGTACTGAGGCTCAAGGATTTGGCCATTCTCCCCCGCCATCCCAGGCACATCAGCAGGGAGCTAGATGGGAAGTGGTGCAGCCAGAACTTGAACCATTACCCATATGGGATGCCAGTGTCATAGGTGGTGACCTCATCTGCTATGCCACAGCACCAGCCCCAATTCTTTCTCTTGACCAATCTTTCTTTTCCAGGAACTTTGAAGGAACTTCTTTTAGGATAACTTTACATAAGAATGTGTCTCATAAAGATCACCTGTGACAAAAATAGTGACTGAGGATCTTAATACCTATTTTTATATATGCTTTGATATGGGGGCGGAGCCAAGATGGCAGAATAGTGAGGGCGTGCACCGATAGTCCGGGAAAATTTAGTTTAATAAAAGCGGAGTTATGGTAGCCTCAGAAAAAGGATCAGGAAAAAAATTGCAGAGGAAACTCTTCCAGAGCTATTCGCTGTGACTCAAAGGACCTACTGGGAGAGCAGGGTCGCCCACCACGCGGAAGCCGAACCACAGGAGCCACAGAGTCTGAGCGCCAGTGCAGGAAGGGGAGTCTATGTGACCAAGACACCAGCGGGGAGAGGAGGGACACCCAGGGCTCCGAGTCCACACATCGGCACTGGAAGCGGAGGTGAGCTCAGTAACCGGAGACATTGGCGGGGAAACGGCGGACAGAATTTTAGAGGGACGCGGGTTTTGAAGCAGGAAAGTCCAATAGACTGACGACAGGAGAGAAGGAAAAATAAATAAATAAATTAATTAATTAAAAAAAAGGTGGGGGCATACTGGTACAGACAAGTTCCACTCTCTGCCAACCTTGCAAAGGCCAGCAAGAGACAAAGAGCTGGGATATACATAATAAAAGGGGAGAGTTAAGGCTACAATTCAGTAGCCTAGGCAACCCAGTGGGAGTCTGCAGGAGAAACCTAGCCTTCACAGACTCTTTGGGTAGAAGCCAGCGAAGCTAAATACCATCCATTCTGCTCAGCCTTGCAGTATTACTTACCTCCTGAACAAAAAATAAAATAAAATAAAATAAAATAAAATAAAATAAATAAATAGACATTTACCACGCATAACCTGAGGGTGTCACCTTTGCACACCTGTAACCCTGAAGAACCAAGCAGAGCTCTCAGGCCACACCCATCTCAAGTCTCCAAGGCTCCTCCAACAGCAGGCAGTCCACTTAACACGGACATTGTATAAAAAAAAAAAAAAACTCACAGTGAGGGAAACAGAATTAACTATGCCAAGTAACAAACACAGAAATAGAGGGAGCAAGATCAACGATGACACTATGATGCCTCCAAATAAACAAAACACCCAAAGCCAAGATTATGAAGATGATGAGATAGAAGAAATGCAAGATATGGATTTCAAAAAATTCATGATAAGAACATTTAGAAGTTTTCAAAAGCAAATCCTTGAACTACAGAAATCCTTATTGGACAGGATTGAAAATCTCTCTTGTGAAAATGAAATTTTAAGGAAGAATCAAAATGAAACGCAGAAACTAGTAGAGCAGGAAAGTGTGATAGTGAAGAGAAATCAAAATGAAATGAAGAGCTCAATAGATCAAATGACAAACACATTAGAGAGCCTTAAAAACAGAATGGGTGAAGCAGAAGAGAGAATATCGGACTTAGAAGACAGAGAACAGGAAAGGATACAGTCAAACCAAAGAAAAGAAGAGGAAATTAGAAATCTAAAACATATTGTCGGGAATCTACAGGATACCATTAAAAAAACCAACATTCGGGTTCTAGGAGTTCCTGAAGGCATGGAAAGAGAGAAAGGATTAGAAGGCCTTTTTAATGAAATACTAGCAGAGAACTTTCCGGGTCTGGAGAAGGACAGAGACATCCTAGTACAGGAAGCTCATAGAACCCCCAGTAAACATGACCAAAAGAGATCCTCACCACGACACGTTGTAATTAAACTCACCACAGTGAAACATAAAGAAATATCCTAAAATGTGCAAGAGAGAAACGTCAGATTACTCTCAGAGGATCTCCAATCAGACTCACAGCAGACGTCTCATCAAACACTACAGGCTAGGAGGGAATGGCGAGACATAGCACAGGTGCTAAGAGAGAAAAATTGCCAGCCCAGAATATTATATCCTGCTAAGCTCTCATTTGTGAATGAAGGTGAAATAAAGACCTTTCATAGCAAACAGAAATTGAAAGACTTTGTGGCCACTCGTCCGGCCCTGCAAAAGATACTTAAAGATGTGCTACACTCAGAAACACAGAAACACGGCCATCAATATGAAAGAAGGGAAAGGAAGAACACCTACCAGTAAAAGAGCATGGGAAGCTCAAAGCATATACTAGAGAATATCTCCGGGAATATGGCAGGGCAAAGTCACTATGTATCAATAGTCACATTAAACGTGAATGGCCTGAACTGTCCAGTTAAAAGACACAGACTGGTGAATGGATTAAGGAACAACACCCAACTATTTGTTGCCTACAAGAAACACATCTCTCTAACAAAGATGCATGCAGACTGAAAGTGAAAGGTTGGAAAAAGATATTCCATGCCAACAAAAACCAAAAAAAAAGCAGGTGTAGCCATATTAATATCAGACAAAATAAACTTTAATTCAAAAACTGTTAAGAGAGACAAAGAGGGGCACTATATAATGATTAAGGGTTCAATTCAACAGGAAGATGTAACTATTATAAATGTATATGCACCTAATTACAGGGCACCGGTCTATTTAAAAGATATGCTAAGGGACTTAAAGGGAGACTTAGATTCCAATACAATAATACTGGGGGACTTCAATACTCCACTCTCAGAAATAGATAGATCATCCAGACAGAAGATCAACAAGGAAACAGCAGATTTAATCGACACTATTGCCCAAATGGATCTAACAGATATCTACAGAACTTTCAATCCTACATCTACAGACTTTACATTCTTCTCAGCAGTGCATGGAACCTTCTCTAGGATTGATCACATACTAGGTCATAAAGCAAGTCTCAGCAAATTTAATAGAATTAGAATCATACCATGCAGCTTCTCAGACCATAAAGGAATGAAGCTGGAAATTAGCAACTCAGGAAACCCCAGAAAGTATGCGAACACATGGATACTGAACAACATGCTCCTGAATGAACACTGGGTCATTCAAGAAATCAAAAGAGAAATCAAAAACTTTCTGGAAGTAAATGAGGATAACAGCACAACATACCAAAACTTATGGGACACAGCAAAAGCAGTGTTAAGAGGAAAGTTTATATCAATAGGTGCCTACATCAAGAAATTGGAAAGGCACCAAATAAATGAGCTTTCAGCGCATCTCAAGGACCTAGAAAATTTGCAGCAAACCAGACCCAAATCTAGCAAGGAGAAGAGAAATAATTAAAATCAGAGAAGAAATCAACAGGATCGAATCCAAAAAAAATTACAAAAAATCAGCCAAGAAAAGAGCTGGTTTTTTGAAAAAATAAACAAAATTGACACCCCATTGGCCCAACTAACTAAAAAAAGAAAAGACCCAAATCAATAAAATCAGAGATGAAAAAGGAAACGTAACAACAGACACCACAGAAATAAAAAGAATCATCAGAAATTACTACAAGAACTTGTATGCCAGTAAACAAGAAAATCTATCAGAAATGGATAGATTCCTGGACACATGCAACCTACCTAAATTGAACCATGAAGACATAGAAAACCTAAATAGACCCATAACTGAGACAGAAATGGAATCAGTAATAAAGGCCCTCCCAACAAAGAAAAGCCCAGGACCAGATGGATTCCCTGCTGAATTCTACCAGACATTTAAAGAAGAACTGATTCCATGTCTTCTCAAACTATTCAGAACAATCGAAAAAGAGGGAATCCTCCCAAATTCTTTCTATGAAGCCAGCATCACCTTAATCCCTAAGCCAGAGAAAGATGCAGCACTGAAAGAAAATTATAGACCAATATCCCTGATGAACATAGACGCAAAAATCCTCAATAAAATTCTCGCCAATAGAATACAACAACACATCAGGAAAATCATCCACCCAGACCAAGTGGGATTTATCCCTGGTATGCAGAGATGGTTCAACATTCGCAAATCAATCAATGTGATTCACCACATTAACAGACTGCAGAAGAAAAACCATATGATTATCTCAATAGATGCAGAGAAAGCATTTGATAAGATTCAACACCCTTTCATGATGAAAACTCTAAGCAAATTGGGTATAGAAGGAACATTCCTCAATATAATCAAAGCAATTTATGAAAAGCCCACGGCCAGCATCCTATTGAATGGGGAAAAGTTGGAAGCATTTCCACTGAGATCTGGCACCAGGCAGGGATGCCCACTCTCACCACTGCTATTTAACATAGTTATGGAAGTTTTAGCCTGAGCTATCGGACAAGAAAAAGAAATTAAAGAAATACAAATTGGGAAGGAAGAAGTCAAACTATCCCTCTTTGCAGACGATATGATTCTTTACTTAGGGGACCCAAAGAACTCTACTAAGAGACTATTGGAACTCATAGAAGAGTTTGGCAAAGTAGCAGGGTATAAAATCAATGCACAAAAATCAACAGCCTTTGTATACACAAGCAATGCCATGGCTGAGAAAGAACTGCTAAGATCAATCCCATTCACAATAGCTACAAAAACAATCAAATACCTTGGAATAAACTTAACCAAGGACGTTAAAGATCTCTACGATGAGAATTACAAAATCATAAAGAAAGAAATAGAAGTGGATACCAAAAAATGGAAAAATCTTCCATGCTCATGGATTGGAAGAATCAACATCATCAAAATGTCCATTCTCCCAAAAGCAATTTATAGATTCAATGCAATCCCAATCAAGATACCAAAAACATTCTTCTCAGATCTAGAAAAAATGATGCAGAAATTCATATGGAGGCACATGAGACCTCGAATAGCTAAAGCAATCTTGTACAACAAAAACAAAGCCAGAGACATCACAATACCAGATTTCAGGACATACTACAGGGCAGTTGTAATCAAAACAGCATGGTACTGGTACAGAAACAGATGGATAGACCAATGGAACAGAATTGAAACACCAGAAATCAACCCAAACATCTACAGCTAACTTATATTTGATCAAGGATCTAAAACCAATTCCTGGAGCAAGGACAGTCTATTCAATAAATGGTGCTGGGAAAACTGGATTTCCACATGCAGAAGCATGAAGCAAGACCCCTACCTTACACCTTACACAAAAATCCACTCAACGTGGATTAAATACCTAAATCTACGACCTGACACCATCAAGTTATTAGAGAACATTGGAGAAACCCTTCAAGATATTGGCACAGGCAAGGAATTTCTGGAAAAGACCCGGGAGGCACAGGCAGTCAAAGCCAAAATCAACTATTGGGATTGCATCAAATTGAGAAGTTTCTGTACTGCAAAAGAAACAGTCAGGAGAGTGAAGAGACCACCGACAGAATGGGAAAAAATATTTGCAAACTATGCAACAGATAAAGGGTTAATAACCAGAATCTACAAAGAGATCAAGAAACTCCACAAAAACAAAACCAACAACCCACTTAAGAGATGGGCCAAGGACCTCAA
Source organism: Oryctolagus cuniculus (assembly GCF_051225735.1). Taxonomy (NCBI): domain Eukaryota; kingdom Metazoa; phylum Chordata; class Mammalia; order Lagomorpha; family Leporidae; genus Oryctolagus; species Oryctolagus cuniculus. The sequence continues at coordinate 36,095,025 of NC_142888.1, read as the reverse complement.
TAGACATTTTTCAAAAGAGGAAATCCAAATGGCCAACAGGCACATGAAAAAATGTTCAAGGTCACTAGCAATCAGGGAAATGCAAATCAAAACCACAATGAGGTTTCACCTCACCCCAGTTAGAATGGCTCACATGCAGAAATCTACCAACAACAGATGCTGGCGAGGATGTGGGGAAAAAGGGACACTAACCCACTGTTGGTGGGAATGCAAACTGGTCAAGCCACTATGGAAATCAGTCTGGAGATTCCTCAGAAACCTGAAGATAACCCTACCGTTTGACCCAGCCATCCCACTCCTTGGAATTTACCCAAAGGAATTTAAATTGGCAAACAAAAAAGCGGTCTTCAGCCTAATGTTTATTGCAGCACAATTCACAATAGCTAAGACCTGGAACCAACCTAAATGCCCATCAACGGTAGACTGGATAAAGAAATTATGGGATATGTACTCTTTAGAATACTATACCGCAGTAAGAAACAATGAAATCCAGTCATTTGCAACAAAATGGAGGAATCTGGAACACATCATGATGAGTGAAATAAGCCAGTCCCAAAGGGACAAATACCATATGTTCTCCCTGATCGATGACAACTGACTGAACACCAAAAAGGAAACCTGTTGAAGTGAAATGGACACTATGAGAAATGGTGACTTGATCAGTATAGCCCTGACTGTTAATGAACAACTTAATACATTATCCCTCTTAGTAGTTTTTTTTTGTCTGTTCTACTTAATACTACTGATTTAATTCTGTAATTAATACACAGTTATTCTTAAGAGTTGAAATTTAACTGAAATGTGATCCCTGTTAAACATAAGAGTGGGAATAAGAGAGGGAAGAGATGTACAATTTGGGACATGCTCAGGCTGACTTGCCCCAAATGGTAGAGTTAGAAACATACCAGGGGACTCCAATTCAATCCCACCAAGGTGGCATGTACCAATGCCATCTCACTAGTCCAAGTGATCAATTTCAGTTCACAATTGATCATAATGAAAGGACTAAGAGTCAAAGGGATCACATAAACAAGTCTAGTACCTGCTAATACTAACCGATAGAATAAAAACGGGAGAGAACGATCCAACATGGGAAGCGCGATACTCAGCAGACTCATAGAATGGCGGATGTCCTAAATAGCACTCTGGCCTCAGAATCAGCCCTAAAGGCATTCGGATCTGGCTGAAAAGCCCATGAGAGTATTTCAGGCATGGAAAGCCAAGACACTCTGGAAAAAAAAAAAACTAAATGAAAGATCTCTGTGAGATCCCAGTGGAAAGAACAGGTCTTCAAAGAAGGAGGTACCTTTCTCTGAAGGGAGGAGAGAACTTCCACTTTGACTATGACCTTGTCTAAACAAGATAAGAGTCGGAGAACTCAAGGGCCTTCCATAGCCTTGGAAACTCATGACTGGAGCATAGGGAGATTACTGAGGCCATAAACAAGAGTGTCAATTTGTAAAGTCAACAACAGGAGTCACTGTGCACTTACTCCTCATGTAGGATCTCTGTCCTTAATGTGCTGTACATTGAGACTTAATGCTATAACGAGTACTCAAACAGTATATTTCACTTTGTGTTTCTATGGGGGTGCAAACTGTTGAAAGCTTTACTTAATGTATACTAAACTGATCTTCTGTAAAAAAAAAAAAAAGAAGAAGAAATTATCAATTCCCAACTTGACTCTCACTGGGATTAAACATGACAATAGGTCTGATCTGATTTCATCATCATTTAAAAAAATCATCTATTATTTTTCACTTTATGTTTCTGTGTGGGAGCAAACTGTTGAAATCTTTACTTATGTATGCTAAACTGATCTTCTATAGATAAAGAGAATCGAAAATGAATCTTGATGTGAATGGAAGGGGAGAGGGAGTGGGAGAGGGGAGGGTTGCGGGTGGGAGGGACGTTATGGGGGGGAAGCCATTGTAATCCATAAGCTGTACTTTGGAAATTTATATTCATTAAATAAAAGTTAAAAAAAGAAAAAAAGAATAAAAATATATGCTTTGATATGTTATTTCCTTCTCTGTAGCTGTTTTTTGTCTTTATTGGTCATGCTTTCAATGCCTTTCTTCATTTGCATAGAATAAATACAGTCAGATTTATTTTCTTCATTTTTTGGTTACATTGCTGTGCATTTAAGTCTTTGAACTGGTAGCTAATTCCCTTGAAAATGCCTGTGATAATTAAATGTATGATTTAGAAACATGCATAGATATCGGTGCTAAAATCTAGGATCTAGGCTCAGTCTCTTGTCACATGATGAATGAGTATAGTAGTAGTGACTAGGTTCATCATCAGCTAAGTAACCTGTTCAAAAGACAGTGCTGACATGATTGCATAATGCTGTTAAGGGGGAACAATACCTCCACAGACACACTAGCATCTCATGGGTGAAAAGACCTTAAAGATACTTATGATTGGGTAGGAGTCATGCAGTTTAGGTTTGGTGGACAAAGTTAAGCAAGAATTTTGAGCCAAGTGGTGTAGAGTCTTAGGGTTCTAAAATGACATTTAGCTCTTTTTCTGAATAGCTCCTGGAATGAATAATAACTTCTCAGACAAGAGATTCTTGAACAGTAAACTTATGTTGATGAAGCCAATGGAGTAATAAGCTCTTATTTATGTAACAGTAAATTGTGTGCATTATTTCAGTTCATAGAACTTATCTCATCAAAGAATATAGGAGGGTAGATGCTGAAGGGAAGGATAGATAGGAGTCTTTTCATAAGAAAGTAGCTATTTGTACTGAATTAGAATATATATTTAAACTGACTCTTATATATTCCATTCAGCTATACTTCTTTTAAGGAAATACTCATGTGAGGAAAGCAAAGATTCTCTTTCTCTCTCTGTCTCTGTCTCTGTCACTCTCTCTCTCTTTAATAATAGCTTAAAAACAAATTATGGCTCTTGCGATTTTTTTAAAGTTTTAGTTATTTGAAAGGCAGAGTTACAGGGATGGATGGAGATATATATATATATATATATAGAGAGAGAGAGAGAGAGAGAGAGAGCGCAAGCGAGAGCGCACGCTCAATCTTCTATCTGCTGGTTTACTCCCTGCAACGGCCAGAATGCCTCAGGGGTGGGCCAGTCCAAAGCCAGGAGCCTGGAAGTCCATCCAGTTCTCCCATGTGGGTGGTAAAGGCACAAACATTTGGGCCATCTTCCCCTGCTTTCTCAAGTGCATTCATAGAGAGCTGAGTCGGAAGTGGAGTAGCCAGGACTTGAACTCATGTGGGATTTGGCTCATATGTGGTGCATCACAAGTGGTGGCTTAACTGGTTGCACCAAAATACTGACCCCAGATCTTCTGTTTTTAAGGTGGAAGCAAGCATAATCCTTGATATCTTTCTGTATTTTTTTTCTTTCTCAGCAAGGACACTCTGCTTACCAAATTTTAGTTGACATTTTCCCTCCTAACCCATTTCTGGTAGTGTATTGCAGAAGCCCTCAGTACATGAGATAGGGACTTCTGCATTTAATCTTTCTGTGAACACTTAACCAGAAGATGGCCAATACACGTCACCATATACCTTGATAGCTGAGGGTCACAAGAACCAGGGCTTTGATGATTCCTGAATGACTTGCCTCCAGGTCTTCAATCTGATGCCAATTTTTATTTTCCTCCTGTTGTTCCTGTGAGGTAAATCCTGGCCCACTGAATGAGTTTACAGGGAATGTATGTTGATTTGGATGGAAGAAAGTTGTGAAGTAATTCTTGTGACACAACAGAAAGTAGAATGTATGAATGACACTATAAAGAAAAAAAATAATTACCTGATAGCTGACCCAGGAATTCTTTCTGGGCTGCTATAAGAAGGAGTAGTTCCTGGGATTAACAGTAGCCCCTCTTCCTATAAGAGTTCTTTCTGCAACTTCCCACATGGCCAAACAGGAGAATCTATGAAAAAGTTGGTTTCCATGGGACTGAGAAAATTGGGGGTCAAACTCCATTGATTCTGAGCAGTTGACACTTTTCAAAAGCCCCTTAAATAACTGACATCTAATATCACACACCTGTTGGCATCTGAGATCAAATTATTGATGCCTTGGAATCCGAAATAAGAATCTCACAATTAGATTATAAAAAGAGAATACATGGGGCTGGCACTATGGCGTATGGGTTAAAGCCCTGGCCTGCAGCCCCAATATCCCATGTGGGTGCCAGTTCTAGTCCCAGCAGTTCCTCTTCTGATCCAGCTCTCTGCTGTGGCCTGGGAAAGCAGTGGAAGATGGCCCAAGTCCTTGGGTCCCTGCACCTGTGTGAGAGACCCAGAAGAAGCTCCTGGCTCCTGACTTTGGATCGAGTCAGCTCCAGTCATTGTGGCCATTTGGGGAATGAACCAGCAGATGGAAGAACTCTCTCTCTCTACCTCTCTGTGTAACTTTGTCTTTCAAATAGATAAAGTAAATCTTTAAAAAAAGAGAGAGAGAGAACACAGAAGGAAGATGGTTAGCCATTGCACCCCAGCTCCAGCACAGCTGTCCATGGGATACCAAGAGTATAAGAGGTCACATGCCCTTGCTGATTCTTTTACCAGTGAATTCCAGTCTGTACCACGTGGCAGTTGTCATATGCAAATCAGATGCTGCTATCAGAATTTTCATGTGAAGCTTTGCTAGTGGAACTTACTAGTGCATTTCATTAGACACTACACGTTTTACGGTAGTCATTGCAGCTCATATCAAAGATGTTATTTTGTCTGAAAAAAACCTGAATTCCCAAGGATGAGGACAAAATGGATGGGGATTCTTGTGTGTGTCTGCATATACTTGTATTGCACCTTTTACTAACCACTACAGATTTTCTGTGAAAAACTTTAATGTTTCCAAACTGATTTGCAATCCACAGTGGTTCACGAGGTCAGTGTTGTAGGCTACAAGCAGCATTGCAATAAAGCATTTGAAGTTCACTACTTTATAGGATACAATACAAATACCTAGAGGCTATTTCCTTAGCTATCTATGAAGATGAACGATTAGGACCTGACCAGAACAAGCTCACTATTTTTTAAAAAAATTTTGGTTATTTTGAAAGTCAGAGAGAGAATGAGACATACAGAGGGAAGGAGGGAGGGAGGGTGGGAGGGAGGGGAAGAGGGAGAGGGAGAGGGAGAGGGAGAGGGAGAGGGAGAGGGAGAGGGAGAGGGAGAGAATGTCTTCCAACTGCTGGTTCACTACCCAAATGGCTGCCATGGCTAGCACTGGGCAGGCCAAAGCCAGGAGCTTCATTGGGTCTTGAACGTGGGTGGCAGGGGCCCAAACACCTGGGCCATCATCTGTTGCTTTTCCCAGGCCATTAGCAGGGAGCTGAATAGAAAGTGGAGCATCCAGGACACAACCCAGTACCCATATGGCAGCAGCTTTACCTGCTACACCACAACACCAGCCCTGAGTAAGCTCACTGTTGTCAATTGGTTTCTACATAATGCTTGAAATGGTTCTTAGTACAGTTAAAATTCGTTCAGCTTTAGTATAGGCATTTGACCCACAGCAGACTCACTTATGGAATCCTGGGATTGTGAAAAGAACATCTAACTAATGATGGGGCTTTGTGGTTCATTATCTCTGACAATGTCCAGGTTACTTCCAATCATGTCTTTCTACACCTGTAAATGTGTTCATGTGTGTGCTTCTGCACTTGTCCAACACTGCCTTTACTCATTCTCCTTATTATTTCTGTCCCTTTAGCATTGGCCATTTCCTATAACACTCATTACATGCTTAATAAGCATCCAATGACAGTGCCATCTGTGGTGTTCATTGCTGATTGAATGCACGAGCTACACCCAGCCAAGGCTGTCCCTGTGGTGTGATTCCAGCTGACTGGCTACCAGTTTTCTGACCTTGGTTCTCCAAATTTTTTGTTCATTCTGTGAGAAATTTTGCTTCCAATAAATGTGTTTCCTGAAAATATAACCTTGGCTGAAACCAAGGACCCAAACTGTTTCAGGCTTTGATACAATGAGTGAGAAGTAGATAACTGACATTGACAGATATGGGGCAGGCTGTTGTGAGAAATCTAGGTTTGATTATCTGGCTCAATTAAGGTTAAAAAAAATCTAGATATCTAGTTGATACTGAGGGATGAGAACTTGGCACCCCATGAAGGCAGTGTTGAAATAGTCCGTGAAAGAATCATTTAATATTCGGAACTCATGCCAATGATTACATCTGGGGAGAGAAGGGATGGCATAAGTAGTGTACCTGGGGGTGTGGTTGAGTGGCTTTTAAATTGAAGTATCTGGGGCTGGTGCTGTGGCGCAATGGGTTAACACACCGGCCTGAAGTGCTGGCATCCCATATGGGCGCTGGTTCAAAACCCGGCTGCTCCACTTCCGATCCAGCTCTCTGCTATGGCCTGGGAAAGCAGTAGAAGATGGCCCAAGTCCTTGGGCCCCTGCACCCGTGTGGGAGACCTGGAAGAAGCTTCTGGCTCCTGACTTCGGATCAGCACAGCTTCAGTTGCTGCGGCCAATTGGGGAGTGAACCATCGGATGGAAGACCTCTCTCTGCCTCTCCTCTCTCTGTGTAACTCTGACTTTTGAATAAATAAATCTTTAAAAAAATAAATTGAAGGATCTATTTCTTATAAAAGGACACAAAGCAAAATTGACAAGAAGCTAATTTTTCATGCAAGAATACTCAATAATCCCCTAGAATGAAGTTCCCTTTTGAGACAGGAAAAGGGGGACTAGGTTGTTGCTGTATTGGAACAATAGTAAGAGCCTGAAAATGTCAAATACTGAAGGGTGTATAGCTTTACAAAAGTGAACCATTATAAGCCCCTGAGTCATCAGCTTAAGATCCACCTTGAAACCCCTATGATAATTCTCAAAATTTCTGTTATAGCCACAGAGTTGAGGTAACTGGACAAATTGACAACTTGGCACTGTAGGTTTCCAACTTAGAATGCGAGTTGAATTCACAGACTCACAAAATTTATTATGTGAATGTTAAAGCGAACAGTGAATTGGGATATGGCTGTAGATACAGCCATTTTCATCGCAAATATTTCATTTGCTAACAATAATAGTCTACCATTTTCCTCTCCATAATATTAAGTATAAAACCTTGGTCCCTTTCTGCTTTTCCTATCTGTGGATTAATCAACTGTTTTTATGGTTGCATTTTTTTCTTCTTCCTTGGCTTAGCAGCTATAATTTTTTAGTGGTCACATTAGGGTTTATAAAGAACGTCTTTATTACAATACATCTTCAAGTGCTGTTATACCCCAGTGGGAAAAGATGTGACCACAGGGTGGCAGCAGCATGCAATCATTTTTATTTGGATGACACAGATTTGCATAGAGGGCAGGGAAATATGACTGAAAGGAAACTTCTCAGGGAAAAGAAAATCAGAGAGGGGATTACATACCGAGATACAATCAGCAACTTGAAGGGAAATTTTGGGTCCAAAAACTCTGAAGGGTAGCAGCAGTTTTGGGTGTTTTCTAGTTACATGGTTTATCTTATCTATGGCCAGCAGATATTGGGCACAGTTCCATAAGATATGCGAAACTTGGGGCCAGCACTGTGGCTTAGCGGGTAAAGTCGCCGTCTGCAGTGTGGGCCTCCTGTATGGACACTGGTTCGATTCCCGGCTGCTCCACTTCCAATCCAGCTCTCTGCTGTGGCCTGGGAAAGCAATAGAGGATGGCCTAAGTCCTTGGGCTGCTGCACCCGCATGGGAGACCCAGAAGAAGCTCTTGGCTTCTGCTTCAGATTGGCACAGCTCTGGCCATTGCAGCCATTTGGGGAGTGAACCAGCATATGGAAGACCTCTCTCTCTGTCTCTCTCTCTCTCTCTGACTCTCCTTCTCTCTGTGTGTAACTCTGCCTTTCCAAATAAATATTTTTTAAAAAGTCACTGATTTTTGCATTTTTTGTGTACTGCCACTTTAGTGGATTTATCAGTTTTAACAGTTTCTTGACACAATGTTTAGGTCTCTCTACAGAATCATGATATCTGCAAACATGGATAATTTGACTTTTTTCTTTTTTATCTGTATCTATCATGTTTCTTTGCCTTGCCTATGGTTCTGGGTAAAATTTCCAGCATTACATTGAATAATAGCAATGAGGAGTGAGAACCTTACTTCAGTCTGCCACTGCTTTCCTGTGCCTTCTATTCCTCTTTAACTGACACAGAACACTCTTTTCCTTCCATCTTCTTTCATGCTGACACAAGTATTCTCGTAATATCTTTAGGTCATAAAAAGAAGACTTTAGTATTTACATTTTCTGTTTAAGAGTCAAAAAAGGCTAATAAACAATCATAAAATAGGAGAGATAATTATGTATCATCATTTGCATCAGAAGGAGCAGGACAAGCTCTTGATAAAAATGAACTAAACATTCAAGATAACCAGTTTGCTTAAAAGGAGCCTATGAGGTGCTGCATCAGCAAATTTCATGAGTGCCCAGAGAGCTTCACTCATAAGAAATCTTGCCTTATCATCATCTGATAAGCATTAAGGATTGTTGATCAGCACAGAACTCTTCTGGAGCATGTGATGTGTTCCAAGAGCTATGGGTCCAAGCTTGGGTGTGTGTTCACATCTTTGTTAGTTCTGGAACTTCATGAACACACAAATTTTTAAAAAGATTTATTTATTTATTTGAAAGTCAGAGTTACACAGAGAGAGGAGAGGCAGAGAGAAAGAGAGAGAGGTCTTCCATCCGATGGTTCACTCCCCAATTGGCCACAATGACCAGAGCTGCATCGATCTGAAGCCAGGAGCCAGGAGCTTCTTCCAGGTCTCCCACGAGGGTGCAGGGGCCCAAGGACTTGGGCCATCTTCTGCTGCTTTCCCAGGCCATAGCAGAGAGCTGGATCGGAAGTGGAGCAGCCAGGTCTTGAACCGGCACCCATATGGGATGCCGGCACTTCAGGCCAGAGCATTAACCTGCTGTGTCACAGCACCAGCCTCCACAATTTTTTTTTTATCTTTAGACTTTCATATTTGTTATCTAATAAAATAAAGTGGCAACAATTGATATAAGCTTAATAGTTTAAACTTTTTAAAAAAGATTTTGTTTATTTATTTGAAAGGTAGAGTTACAGACAGTGAGGGGAAGAGACAGAGAGAAAGGTCTTCCCTCCATTGGTTCACTCCCCAAATGGTCGCAACAGCCAGAGCTGCTCTGATCCAAAACCAGGAGCCAGGAGCTTCTTCTGGGTCTCCCATGCGGGTGCAGGGGGCCAAGGACTTGGGCCATCTTCCACTGCTTTCCCAGGCCACAGCAGAGAGCTGCATTGGAAGAGGAGCTGCTGGGACTCGAACTGGCGCCCATATGGGATGCTGGCGCCGCAGGCGGAGGATTAACCTACTGTGCCATAGCGCTGGCCTCAAATAGTTTAAACTTTTAAGACATTATTTTTCTCATTACCATTTGGCATACATTCTAGATTATTGAAAAATAAAATGAAAGTACAACTGTCCTAATTATAAAATCACTGGAATGAGAATGCTTGAAAACGTCTCATCCCTGGAAAATAGCCTTCAGTGGCCTTTCTACTGAATTATGGGTACAAGTTCATCTCAGTATTAAATAAGGCATTTGTTTCTCACTTTCTACTATAAGTATCCATCATCTCAAGATTTGAGATTGCTCTGGCATCCTTCAGCCTTTTCTCAGGCTTCTGGGTCCAGTAGCTGGCAGCTGCTAACAGGAAAAGCAGTGATGCTATCAAACATATTTGGAGAGCTCACAAATATCTGTTCTGTTCTAAGAATAAGCAATTTCCAGTACCAATATGTGCACATACATTGACTATCCAATGTGCAGTTGATGAATCCAGAACACAAAGATTAAGGATTTCTGCAGCCACAGTATTTCTCTACAGATAAAGTTATGATGGCACCAATTAAGCCCGGGCTTCAGCAGAAGTCAGCTTATGAAGAGCCCTGGCAGCTCTGCCAGCCAAGAGTTGGACCGGAAATGGACCTGCCCTGAAGTCGAAGGACACCCAGGCCAGAGCCACAAACCTTGCTGGCTCTAAGCTGAAAAGCCCTTCACTCAGCCCAGCTTCCAAAGTGACCACCACTGCTCAGGGGACGGCCAAACAGGGTCAGTAACATTGCAGGCAGAACTGTAAATTTCCTGTTAGAGATGCTTCCTGCCTTTACCTGGCCAGCTCTCCTCCCAGGCCAGGTAGGTAATGGAAGTCAACAGGGTGCCTTCCCCAAAAGGTTCATACCTCCCTTAGAATGTACCCCATGGGAAGAGAGAGACAGTTCTGGGCCTCTTAACTGACAAGGCCTTAAAGCCCACCAGATTATTATCAAGCACCTTATATCAGTTTCTATTTGCCTCTCAATCAGAAAACTTAGTAGTGGCTTAGATAGCACCTTTCTTAGGTCCTCTATAATGACTCTGTCCTTTGTTCTAGACCCTGTCTAGCCCAGTTGGGGCCTCATTCCTTTGTAATCATAGCCTCTACTCTAACATCAATGGCTCTACTCCCAACCTGTGTGTATTGATGGTCCTCTCCCCCATTTAATGTTGTATGATTATTCAGAATTTCTCTATAGACAAACCCCTCTACCTGCAAAAGATGAGTGGCCTTTCTCCTGGTCTTGGCTGGGATCAGATTTAAACCACGTCCATCAAACAGTCTTCACAAGGGTCCAGAGACCCCTCTTCATTTCCTCTCCTCTATGAAATCCTCTCATTACCTGGTTAATGCCACTCTTAGGATCACTGGTTGCTATTTTCACCCTGTCTTTTATACTATAGTGTCTGTTTAAGTGTTTACAGCTGGTGATAATGGAACAAACCAAGGCCTTCAGCAACCAGGTGGACAACCAAATGCTGCTACAGGGATATACTCGGCTCTCCACTGAGGAGATAGTGGCTTGAGACATCTCCCCATGCCAGCAAAGAGTAACTCATCACCCCATGTCAGCAGGAAGTAGCTCTAAAGACAGATCATCATTCCTCTACCCCTCCTGGAGTTTTGGGACTAGTGTAATCCCATACAACTCCTGCTTTATAAAAAACAAAAGGGGAGAATGTTAGGAAAATGGTGCAGTCTTATCTATGGCACGATCCACACCCTGACACCATCCTAGGCTCTAGCCCCCACTGCCATTGCTGGAAGCCAGGTGGCCACATGGCCCAACCACTGGTGTCAGCCCCACCCCCATCCTAATGGATTTGCTGCTCCTACTTCCCTGCCTACCCCCCGGCAAAATTTTAAAAGGAGCTGTTCCTGAACACATGGCTTTCTCTCTTCCTCTCTGTCTCCTGATATCTGTCTCTCTTACACTCTCCTTCTCCCTCTTTTCCTTCTTTGCCCCTTCCCTCTAGTCTGTTGGGTTTCCCCAATAAACTCTTTCCTTTAAATAAAAAAAAAAGATGGTACTACTACCCACCCTAGGTAACCTTACAATTGGCTAACATCTTCCTTTCCCACCCCCCACCCCCCGTTTATCATGGATGTACCATTTTATGTAGTAATAAAATAATTTCATGATTTGGAAGGAAGACAAGGCAGGGAAATGTTTCACTTAAAGCTCTAAAATGCATACCCAGAATCCTATAGGAATTGTTATGGAGCATATGTACATTTAAAATTAGCTATCAATTGGAAGAGATGTTATCAAGTGACATCGCCTCTTGCTATCCGCTCAAAACTACAAACAAGCAGGTTTCAAGTGGTCCTTTGTTCATTCAAAAAATATTAATGGAACCTCTTACAATAGGCGTTTGGTACTCTAGTAGTAGCTAGTAACTTGGCAACTTGGTGATTAGCTGGGAAGGAGATATAAGACCAACTAACCAATGAACAAACGATTTAATGAGATAAATATTAGGAACAAAATAATTCAAATCTTAGACCAGGGATAAAATACATAGAAAGTTAGGGAAATCCTCCTTGGAAAGGTAATAGTTGAATAGAAACTGTAACATTGAGAAGGAAACAGCTTTTTAAGGATCTGTGGGTAGACAGTTCCAGGCAAAAGGAACTGTGCCAAATGCCTTACTGAGGAAATACTCTTGGCACATTCAAAGAACCGAAATAGGTCAGAGTGATCATAATGAGGACAAAAGATGATGTGATTGTTTTTACCTAAGGAAACAAGGGGATGGATACAAAAAACATTCAGATGGCTAAATCCAAAAGGATATGCCAGGCTACCTTACATTTCAAAATATCAACACCCTCATTGTAAAATCGGGATAAAAATAAGGGTACAACCAAGACTGGCTGCATAAAACTGTTGGGAGAAGTGAAGTACAGGATAATGCATATTCTTAGCATAATGCCTTGTGGATGTTAAATACTCAGCAAAGATTGCCTTTAATTATACTTTTTGTACTCCATATTTCTGAAGGCAAGAACATCTTCCTTTCAAAATCTGAGTCAAGTTTAGCAAATCAGTTATATTGTCACACAATTACTTGACACTTACATGCCATATACAATTACTTGATAATTACATACTAGCCATGATACTGACCAAGAAATTATGTAACAATATATTATTTTCTAGAAATACATATCAAAGTAGGGGGCCAAAATGGCATGATGGCAAGGATTTGCTTTAAAATACTGTAGCAAAAAAAAAAAAAGGGATAGTAAGATGAGTGTGGCAAAAATCAATTGATGTTGAATCCAGGGAACATATAATTTCATTACACTAGCCTCTGCTTCTGTGAATTTTGAAAACTTTCCAAATTCAAAAAAATTAAAAGAAAAGGCATGATGATAGAATACAAGGCAGTGGAGGATGGCCAAGTGCTTGGGCCCTGCACCCACATGGGAGACCAGGAGGAAGCACCCGGCTCCTGGCTTCGGATCAGCGAGCGTGCTGGCTGTAGCGGCCATCTGGGGGATGAACCAACAGAAGAAAGACCTTTCTCTCTGTCTCTCTCTCTCACTAACTCTGCCTGTCAAAATAAAAAAAGAATACAGTAGAAGCAAAACGTTAACACACAGAAGAGACATGCTTAGGGCACCCTATTAAATATATGATATCCCTTGGTCATTGAAACAGAGAAAAATCAAGATCTCAGAGGATGTGTTGGAAAGTGACATATAAATGTAGGAGATCACATTATATAATGCTGTATGATAGACAAATTAATAAAAAAAAAAACAAGAAAGAGAGTGACATGAGAAGCAAGGGGTAGATGCGGGCTGTTAACATTCATGCAGAAAGCAAGAAGCAAGGGGCCTCCATTGTGGCATAACAGGTTAAGCCGTAGCCTTTGATACCTGCATCCCATATGGGCATGGGCTCAAATCCCAGCTGTTCCACTTCCAATCCATTTCCCTTATAATGAACTAGGAAAAACAACAAAAGACATCCCAAGTATTTGTGCACCTGCACCCATGTCGGAGACCCAAAAGAAGCTCCTGGCTCCTGGCTTTGACCTAGCCCAGCCCCAGTCATTGTGGCCATCTGGGAAGTGAACCAGCAGATCGAAGATCTCTCTCTCTCCCCTCCCCCACCTTAGCACTTTCAAATAAATAAATAAATCTTTTTAAAAAACAAAAATGGAAATGAGAAGTAATGAACACTGAAAAGGAGTTAAGTGGTTACTGTGGTAGGAGGAACACCAGGAAAGTGTATTGTCACTAACCCAAAAATAAAACATAAAATTAAAGGAATGGAGAGAGGACAAGAAGAAGCATAAGAAGGACAGGTTTTTTTTAAAAAAATATTTATGTATTTATTTGAAAGTTGGAATTACAAAGAGAGGCAGAGACAGACAAATAGAGAGCAAGCATCCATCCACTGGTTCACTCCCCAGATGGCAGCAACAGACAGGGCTGGGCCAGGCCAAGGCGAGGAGTTCAGAGCTTCTTCCAGGTCTCCCACATGGGTACATTAGCAGGGAGCTGGATTGAAAGCGGAGCAGCCGGGTCTTGAACAGCACCCATGTAGGGGACCAGTGTTGCAGATGGCAGCTTTAATTGTTACACTGCAGCCCTGGCCATAGGGGACAGTTTTTTAAAGAAGGGACTATCAAATGTACTAAAGTCATGTGAGATATGGTAAAGTGAGGAGGGGGCATGATCATAAATTAGTTGATGTGGAGATCAGTTTTCTCGTGAGGGAGAAGGTAGATAGAAAATGGTTGAACTGGTTTGCAATGATAATGGTTGTCAAAGTGGAGATAAATTTCCTGTTTGCCATTTGAGGGAAATGTGGCACACCTTGGAGGCACATGAGATAAGGGCTTGGCTTATGTTTTACTTCAATTTGTTTAAGGTGTGAGAAAGAAGAGCATGTTTGTAATAGATGGAAGTATCCAGTAAAGAACATGATGTTTCCAGAGAAAGAAATGAGAACTGCAAAAGCTCACTCCTTCAAACAGATTTGCTGTTTTGAGCATCAAGAAAATGCGATGGTACCTTCAAGGCATGTGGGATAAGGAACAGGCTTATGTTTTATTTCATTTTGTTTAAGGGGTAAAAAACATGAACACGTTTGTGGGTCATCAAATTCAGATGAGAGGTATGACAACTCAGGAGAAATAATGACCATCACAAAAGCCTGCTCCTTGAGAAGGTGTAAGGGTATAGGATTTGTGTAGAGAGGTTGGTGATCCTGGCTTCTTCCACAGGGGCAGCATAGGTTACAATGTCGATCCAGTGTTTTGGGGGAAAGGATGAGTGTTTTTTCTTTGATCTATTTTTTTCAAGGAAATATCAGTGATTATCACAAGGAGATTGGGTTCTGGTTCTTGAGCAGGGCTCTTGTAGGTAGAGGAGACAGAAAATAGTTATGGAGGGTGCAGAGTTTTTAGGTTATTTTTGTCTGGAGAGAAGGGAGGAAGGAGAATGAAACAGAAGAGTTGTGTGTGGGGGTGGGGGAGTTGATGTGCTAAGTTAGGAAGGCCTGGTAGATGATGAGCATCATGGTGTGGCAGGTGGACTGGAAGCCTCCATGTAGTTGAAGGCAGCGGATGCAAGACCATTAGAAAGAGGATGCTGGAAGGATGGGTGATGGTGTTGGGAGAACGTAATGGACATGGTGTAAAGGCACCATTTTGCTTGATGCCCAGGGCATGACTGTGGGTGGGAGAGACTGAGATGGCGAGGAGAACATTTGTGAAGACACAGAAGCGCAGGTGGTGTTCTCATTGGCCTCGTGGGCACTGAGGTCTCCAGAATGTTAGAACCTGCTAGGCCACTTAACCCTTAGCCCCCAAACCTGGTGGGACTGGCACAGAGAGGTAATCCAAAGGCTAGTGGAGTGTTTATTTGCTCAGGAATGACCCTCACCTGGGACATTCTAAATTGCTCAATCATAGTAAATTTCACCAAAGAGCCTTTCTGCACATCCCCCAACAAGCATCTTAAGAAGGGACTCTGCCTACTCCTCAAAAGGAATGAAACTTGGCTTCAGCCACACACACCCCCACTGTCTTTACCCTCCCCCCATTCTGTTCCCCCTAAAACAAAGTCCTTTCTACTTTAGCCGCTTCCTCGCCTTCTTCAAACCCTAAATTCCTAAAACCTAACACAGAAAGGACCAAAGGGATGAGGGCTGAAACAGACACTGAGTGTATTACGTGAGAAGCGTGCTCACAGAGTGCGGTGCATGAGGGGATTGGTACAGGTGTCCAGCGAGGAGCGGTGGAGGAGGCTGGGACAGTCGGGCAGCAAGTCCTGGACATCACAGGTCCCATCCTCTAGGGCTACCGCGAAGTAAACTGGCAGTCTGACGCCGAAGTGCAGGCTGGCAACGACGTCACTCGGCACCGACGCGCAGGCCCAGAACCCTCCAATCAGCGTGTAGTCCCGCCCGCACGCTCGCGTTTTTCCTGTGGCGCGGGGACTTGGCTGCTGTTGCTATGGTTCCGAGGGTGGGACCAGGGAAGGCTTCCGCGCAGAGGACGGGTCGCCGGAGGGCCAGCGGCCGGTACCGAGCCAGCATCTGGTCGGAGCTTTCATCCTGCTGGACGTCCCTAGCCGACATCTCTCGGTTTGGGGCAGAAAATCAGCGGAAAAGATGGATTTTTCTGTGGGAAATTGGCGGTACTTGGTCTGCAACACCTGCAGATGGCAGCATTGCGACGTGAAACGGCTCTGCCCGCCTGTCTGCCCCGCCCTTTGTGTTTGAAAAAAACTCCACGGAAGCCAAAGGAAGAAGCTAATTCTTTTGTTGTCTCTGCCTGTCAGGTCTGCGTGCTGAGGCCGCCCTTTCCTGATGTGTCCCTCATGAAGACTCACAGCTAGTGGACAAAAACATTTTGCTTTTGTAATTACCATTTCTCATGAGAGGCTGCTTGGGTACCCTAGCAACCTGTATTTCCGCTTCTCTAAATAGTCTTGTCTTTCTCTTTCCCCACCTTGTGCTGGACTCTATATAGATCTGTTTTATGTTGATACAGTATATTTTTCTTTCATTGTAATTATTCATTTAATCTTATCCCCAGTCCCATCACCCAGAGATAACCATGGTATTTTGTAATTCATTTCCTTACATATTTTTTATTCATACAAATGCATTTATTTTTCATTTTTAAAATACAATGAAGGGGACAGACATTTGTCACAGAGGTTAAAATGCCACTTGGGAAGTCCCGCATCATATATCAGAGTGCCTAGGTTCAAGTCCCTGCTCTGCTCCCCGTTCTAGCCTCTTGCTAATGTGCTCCTGGGAAGCAGTAGGTGATGGCTCAAGTACTGGAGTCTCTGCCACCCACATAGAAGACCCGGATTCCTAGGCTGTTGGGGGGATTTGGGGAGTGAACCAGCAGAAATTCTCTCTCTCCTCCTCCCCTCCTCCTGCCTTTCAAACGAATAAATAATTGTATAGAACACACTCAATAAGGTCTATATTGCATTGTGGCTTCAAAGTCTTTTAAACAAAAATATTTGAAGAGTTGGCCTATCTTAAAAAGATTTTCAAATGAAGAACAAGTTTTATTAATTTTTACTCATTTTCATTTGAAAATTTTTATTCATTTCCCTTCCTAAAAATACATAATCTATAAGAAAGGAAGAATATTTAATAACTGAGATGGAAAGCGAAATATACCCTGATCCTCTAGCTTAAGGGTAAATAGCATAGTGTCATCTTCCCAAGAACAGGAGCTATGGTTGTTTTGCTAACCACTACGTTTTCAGGAAACCAAATTAAGTGTCTAGCAGTGTGTTCTCAATATTTATGTACTGAGGAAAAGAACAAGTACCTAGGAGCCGGTGCTGTAGCACAGAGGGTAAAACTGCCGCCTGCAGTGCTGGCATCCCATATGGGCACCTTTTCAAGACCCAGCTGCTCCACTTGTGATCCAGCAGCTCTCTGTTCTGGCCTGGGAAACAGTAGATGATGGCCCAAATCCTTGGGCTCCTGCACCTGCATGGGAGACCCGAAGGAAGCTCCTGGCTCCTGGCTTCAGATCAGCCCAGCTCTAGCCTTTGCTGCAATTTGGGGAGTGAACCAGTGGTTGGAAGATCCCCCCACCTTTTGCCCCCCACCCTGCCTCTCCTCTAACTCTGACTTTCAAATAAATTAAATGTTTAAACAAAATCACAAGTACCTAATTTCTAGAAACTTATTCTTTTAGATATAATGTATTTTTTCACGATACTGGTGAAGTAGACAGGCATACAGGCTAAAACTGATTAGGTTTGTGAGCTGCTAGAGCACACCTTCGCCATGCCCCTGTCTGACCTCAAGCCCTACCTGATACTCTCAGCACACCCCCATGTGACATCATGCCCTACTTGACCCGACCTGAGCGCCCACCTGCCCACTAGACCATGTGACTGTTAGGTAGGAAGTCAGATATGAGTTTATGTGTGCGTGACAAAGGCCTCAAGAGAAGACGTCTATGTCCAGCATATGCATGTGCATCTCAAAGTCATCCCAAAAATGTTTCAGGGGCAGTGCAGGATTCGCATCCTGCCCTGCCCCCTTCTACCCGATAACCTGCCAGGTGGGGGTCCCTGCCCCTTCTGCCTGACAAATCTTCCACAATCTTCCAGATGCAGCCCAGTATCTGCATTTCAAATACCCTGCTCTGGATCCTGGGTTAGGACAGCGCCAGCTAGGCTTCCTCCTGTCTGATACCTTCAAGGGAAAACTCAGGAGCTACTTAATATTTACATCCATAAAATCCTTTGTTTCAGGAGGAGATGTGTGAAGACAAAGACCCATGTCGTTAAAAACCCCCAGCCTCAACCAGACTGCGTGCTCAGCCCTCTGCCTCTCTGCTGAGCCGCCCACCTGGCATGCCCAGGTGTAATCTCTCCACTCAACCATGTAACCCCACTCTCCCCTAGTCCGAGCGACTGGGCACTCTCTCTCAGGTTCTGTCTGGAGAGGTGCCCATCCGTTCTTACAGATGTCCCTTCCCTAACAAACCTTGCTACTTTACGTTCCACTACTCCATGTCTCATGCCTGAATTCTTTCTTGCACGAAGACAAGAACCCTGCCATTTACTGGTAACATAACCACTCCCTTGTGAGAAATATATAAAAGGCAAGGAGTGCTTTGCTGCTGGTGATAAACGGTGGATAGCTGCTCAAAGTGCTTGCTGCACATGGCTTTTGGCCTGCTTTCTGCTTGGTATGAACTCTACCCTAATTTCCAGATTTTCCCTTCTCTTTAGACTGAACTAAAGCCCTCTCTCTCCTATGCATCTTTTGCACTAAATAAAAGCCTAAAATGTACCATGCTGCCTCATTCATTTATGCCGGTATTTAGAATTCTTCTGTAAATATTAGACAAGAACCCACGCGGGCTTATTAATATTGGGGATTTATTAATAAGCATATGATGATATCGTATGGCACTCCAAATTCTGATAACATATGTGGCACCCCAGTCTCGACCTCTGGGGAACTTTCATATATATTTTAGGGGGTCGATTCCAATACTATATGAACCCATGTGACTTTTCTCCCTTCCATTTGGCACTTTATTTTGAGCAGTAACTGTATTATTACTACTTTCAAAAAAGTTTTACTGGCTGATTTACATTCCTCCCCAGTGTGTCTTTTATTTCATTCTTATATTGGGGGCTGGAAAGAATCATGCAAACCAGTGTGTAATCTAGAATCTGGTGTACTGCCAGGGATATTGGTGAACTTTGGCTTCTTTGAGGGACCTGAGACCCTGACTCTAAAGGACTTGTGCCACTTTTCCCCTCCCATTCTTCCTCCTTCCCCCACCCTGCCCGCTTCCTCCCTGAGATCCTTGGTGCAGAACCAGACCCTCCTGGACTGCTTGCAATGCAAATAAAAAAACAGATAAGCTTCACAGGGCAGCTATGGAACTGATAAGGAGGAAATTCCCGGAGACTTCAAAGAGCCCCACTCTTCTGCCAGCTGCCTTCTACACCCCTGCAAATTCCCTCCTAGCTGGATAAAACCCGCGTCCCGCCGGCGCCGCGGCTCACTAGGCTAATCCTCCGCCTTGCGGCGCCGGCACACCCGGTTCTAGTCCTGGTCGGGGCACCGGATTCTGTCCCGGTTGCCCCTCTTCCAGGCCAGCTCTCTACTGTGGCCAGGGAGTGCAGTGGAGGATGGCCCAGGTGCTTGGGCCCTGTACCCCATGGGAGACCAGGAGAAGTACCTGGCTCCTGGCTTTGGATCAGCGCGATGCGCCGGCCGTGGCGACCATTTGGTGGGTGAACCAATGGCAAAGGAAAACCTTTCTCTCTGTCTCTCTCTCTCTCACTGTCCACTCTGCCTGAAAAAAAAAAAAAAAAAAAAAAAAACCCGAGTCCCAAATTCACCCTGCACGCAATCTCTGTGCAAGAACAGACTGTTGCCAACCTCTTTGCTGCCAGCAAGGCAACCTGTCTCTGTTGAGGTTGGTCTCTGTCCGTCTCCTTTTTCCATCTCTCCTTTCTGGGGGTACAAAAGACCAGAACCGCAAGGTATTCCAGACCTAACAGACTCCATCTCTGTGTGCCCAAGAATCTTCATGTGCAGAATGAGCGCTATAATAGCATCTGCTTCATGAAAGGGTGTTCACCATAAATAAATCTGTGCCTGGTTTCTGGAAGTTGTACATATCAGATAATGATTGTTACCTCCAATACTGACTACAATGTATTATGTATTAGGCAGAGATTTTCAAGCCATGACACTGAGTTTGATAAAATATATTATTTAGAGTTACTTATAGCAGATCTCTGCTCTTCCATTTCCCATTTCTATTTTCAGACAGAAAATTCACTATAATAATTTCTAGGAAAATTTAGGAAAGGTATTATATAGAAGGAAAGCATATTGATAATTCCTCAAAGTTTATCCCTCCATTAAATGAAAAGTGTTTTTCACCTCTTCACATCTTTGATTATTTATCATAGATTTGTAGAAGTTTTTTTTTTATCTTTTATTTAATGAATATAAATTTCCAAAGTACGACTCATGGGTTACAATGGCTTCCCCCCCCATACCGTCCCTCCCACCCACAACCCTCCCCTTTCTCACTCCCTCTCCCCTTCCATTCACATCAAGATTCATTTTCGATTATCTTAATATACAGAAGAGAAGATTTAATAGATTGAAATTCATGAACACTTTTAACTCTGTTGTTGCATTTTTCAAGAAAAATAATACCCATTTGTATTGCCTCTTATGTTGCATGACAATTCTTGATTTTTCATATTTTGTCAGCATTAAGTTTTTTTAAAGTCTTCATACTGATTTTATCAGTTATATATGAAGAAATCGATACCCCATACATACATTGCAAATATTTCCCTAATTTTTACTTTTTAAATTAATATAGATCTTCCATGTGGGTGGCAGAGACCCAAGAACTTGAGTGATTTCATGCTGACTCCCCAGGTGTCTATTAGCAGGAAGTTGGATCCAAAGCAGAGTAGCCAGGACTCAAACCAAGCACTTGGATATGGGATATGGGCATCTTAGGTGATGACTTAGCTGCTGTACCAAATGCTTGCCCTGATTATTTTAACTCTATGTAGCCAAATCTATCCATCTTTTCATACTTAACTTCACTCTTCAATACAAAGCTAAAAAGGCTTCTTAAGGCACTTTGTATTTATTTTTATTTCTATTCTTTGTGCTTTGAATCCCCTGACTAAATTTCCCACTAATAGGCTTTGGAGAACAAAACTAATGAAAATTCATGGTAACCACAGAGTTACAATTGACCTCGAACCCTGTAACAAAGAGGCTAACGGAAATTACTTTAAGAGCAGAGGCCCAAGCACTTGGACCATCTTTCACTGCTTTCCTAGGCATATTAGCAGGGAAATGGATGGGAGGAGTTATTGAACCAATACTCTGACTGATAGGGGATGCTGGAACTGTAGGAAGAGGTTTAACCTGCTGGGCAACAATGTCAGCTCTTCTAGCAAACATTTAAACATAAAGTTATAACAATCCTCTACAGTCTCTTTAAGAAGGGAGAAGCCCAAAAATAGTTCATAATTGATTCTACAAGGCCATTATTATCCTGATACCAAAACCAAGCAAGGATATAATAGGGAGAGAGAATTACAGACCAATATGTCTTAGACATAATTACAAAACTCTAAGCTTCTGCAAATCAAATACAGCAATTTATAACAATTATACACCACGGCTAGGTGTTATTTATTCCAGCCCTATAAGTTTGGTTCAACCTTAAAAAATAAACTAATCTATAACATCAACAGGCTAAAGAAGAAAAAATCAGCCAGCGCTGTGGCTCACTTGGCTAATCCTCCTCCTGCGGCAACGGCATCCTGGGTTCTAGTCCTGGTTGGGGCACCGGATTCTGTCCTGGTTGCTCCTCTTCCAGGCCAGCTCTCTGCTGTGGCCCGGGAAGGCAGTGGAGGATGGTCCAAGTGCTTGGGCCTTGCACCCGCATGGGAGACCAGGAGGAAGCACCTGGCTCCTAGCTTTGGACTGGCGCAGCGACCATTTGGGGGGTGAACCAACGCAAAGGAAGACCTTTCTCTCTGTCTCTCTCTCTCTCACTAACTCTGCGTGCCCCCCCCCCAAAAAAAAGAAGAAGAAGAAGAAAAATCACATATCAACAAACTTAGAGCATTTAACAAAATTCAACACCATTTTATAATAAAATCCCTCAGTAAACTAGGAAACTAGGAATAGAAAAGAATTTCATCAATGTGATACAAAACCCTGAAGCTAACATAATACTTAAGGTGAGAAATTAGAAGCTTTCCCACTAAGAACAGGAACAAGACAAATATGTTGCCTCTCACAGCTACTTTTCAACATAGTACTGAAATTCTTATCTTATGCAATAAAACAAGAAAAAGCAATAAACGGTATATATATCAGGCTTGACTTTAAAATTTTCTCCACAGGTCACATGATTGTCTTTGTAGAAAATCTGAAAGAATTGACAGAAAAACATCTTGAGCTCTAGAGCAAGTTTACAGTTTAATATATTCAATTTCTTTTTTTCCCAGAAAACTTTTATTTAAGGAATACAACTTTCATGCATTTCATAAGTGCAACTTTAGGTACATAGTGATCTTCCCACCATATCCTCCCTCCCACCCACACTCCCATCCCTATTCCTCCTCTCTCTCCGATTCCCATTCATATTAACTTTTATTTAGTAAATATAATTTCCAAAGTACAGTTTATGGATAACAATGGCTTCCCCCCCATAACTTCCCTCCCACTCGCACCCCTCCCATCTCCCGCTCCCTCTCCCCTTCCATTCACATCAAGATTCATTTTCAATTATCTTTATATGCAGAAGATTGATTTAGTATATATTAAATAAAGATTTCATCAGTTTGCACCCACACAGAAACACAAAGTGTAAAATACTATTTCAGTACTAGTTATAGCATTACTTCACATTGGACAACACATTTAGGACAGATCCCACATGAGGAGTAAGTACACAGTGACTCCTGTTGTTGACTTAACAATTTGACACTCTTGTTTATGGCGTCAGTAATCTCTCTAGGCTCTAGTCATGAGTTGCCAAGGCTATGGAAGCCTTTTGAGTTTGCTGACTTCAATCTTATTCCGACAGGGTCATAGTCAAAGTGGAAGTTCTCTCCTCCCTTCAGAGAGAGGTACCTCCTTCTTTGACGGACCTGTACTAAGATCTATTTTCAATTAACTTTACACACATATGGTTAACTCTATACTAAGTAAAAAGTTCAACAACTAGTACAAAAATATTACTCAACAATTGAAAGGGCTGTTCAAAGTCAAGGAATCTCAAGGTGTCAATTTCACTTCTATAGATTGCCTTTTAGGTGCTCTATTAGTTATCACAGGTCAAGGAGAACATATGGTATTTGCCTGTTTTGGACTAGCTTATTTCACTAAATATGGTGATTTCTAGTTTTATCCATTTTGTTGCAAATGACAGGATTTAATTTCTTTTTTTTAACCACTGTATAGAATTTTTTGGTGTATATATTCTATAATTTCTTTATCCAATCTTCAGTTGATGGGGATTTGTGTTTATTCCATATCTTAGCTATTGTGAATTGAGCTGCAATAAGCATGAGGGTACAGAAAACTCTTTCATACACTGATTTCATTTCCTTTAGGTAAATTCCCAGAGGTAGGATGGCTGGGTCATATGGTAGGTCTATATTCAGATTTCTGAGGAATCTCCATACTGTCTTCCACAGTGGCTGTACCAGTTTACACTCTCACCAACAGTGGATTAGGGTACCTTTTCCCCCACATCCATGCCAACATTAGTTGTTTGTTGATTTCGCATGAAAGACATTCTAACTTGGATGAAGTGGAACCTCTTTGTGATTTTTATTTGCATTTCTCTGACAGCTGGTGATCTTGAATATTTTTTCATGCGTCTGTTAGCCGTTTGGATTTCCTCTTTTGAAAAATGCCTGTTCAAGTCCTTTACCCATTTCTTAACTGAGTTGTTTGCTTTGTTGTCATTGAGTTTCTTGATTTCTTCATATATTCTGGTTATTAATCCTTTGCCAGTTGCATAGTTTGAAAATAATTTCTCCCACCCTGTCAGTTGCCTCTTCACTTTACTGAGTGTTTCTTTTGCAGTGCAGAAGTTTCTCAATTTGATTTAATCCCATTTGTCAATTATGGATTTGATTGCCTGTGCCTTTGGGGTCTTTTCCAAGAGCTCTTTAACTATGACAATATCTTTAAGTGTTTCCCCAATAATAATTTCTAATAATTTGATGGTATTGGCTTGTAGATTTAGATCTTTTATGCATTTTGAGTGAACTTTTGTGTAAGGTATAAGGAAGGGGTATTGCTTCATACTTCTTCATATGAAGAACCAGTTTCCCCAGCACTATTTGTTGAAGACACTGTCCTTTCTTCAGGGATTGATTTTAGCTCCTGTGTCAAAGACACATTGATTGCAGATGTGTGGGTTTCTATTGTCTTCCACTGGTCTATCTATCTGTTTATGTACAAGTAACAAGTACCAGACTCTTTTTATTGTAACTACCTTGTTGTATGTCTTAAAATCTGGTATTGTGATGCCTCTGGCTTTGTTTTTGTTGTGTAAGATTGCTTTAGCTATTCGGGTCTCTTGTGTTTCCATATGAATTCCAGTATCATTTTTTCTAGATCTGAGAAGAATGTCCTTGGCATATTGATTGGTATCACATTGAATCTGTAAATTGCTTTTGGTATATGAACATTTCGATAATATTGATTCTTCCAATCCATGAACATGGGTTTGTCATAAATTGTCTTGATTGTGTTTAGGAATGTTCGTTCTATATCCAAATTGCTTAAAGTTTTCATCATGAAAGGATCTTGTATTTTACGAAATGTTTTCTCTGCTTCTCTTGAGATAATCATATAATTTTTGTTTTTCAATTTGTTAATGTGATGTATTACATTAATTGATTTGTGAATGTCGAACCACTCCTGCATACCAGGAATAAATTCCCCTTAGTCCGAGTGAATGATCTTTCCAAAGTGTTGTTTATTCAATTGGCTAGTTTTTTGTTGAGGATATTCATCAGGGAAATTGATCTGTAGTTCTCTTTCTCTGTTGTATCTTTTTCAGGTTTAGTAATTAATGTAATGCTGGCTTTGTAGAAGGAGTTTGGGAGTATTCCCTCCCTTTCAATTGTTTTGAATAGTTTGAGAAGCATTGGAGTTAGTTCTTGCTTAAATGTCTGGTGGAATTCAGCAGTGAAGCTATCCTGTTCTGGGCTTTTCTTTGTTGGGAGGGTCTTTATTACTGATTCAGTTTTCTTCTTAATAATTGGTTGGTTTAGGTTTTCTGTCTTCTAGCCCAATTTAGGTAGGTTGTATGTGTCTAAGAATCTATCCATTTCTTCTAGGATTCCCAATTTGTTGGCATAGAGCTCTTTGTAGTAATTTCTGATGACTCTTTTTATTTCTGTGATGTCTGTGGTTACATTTCCTTTTTCATCTCTAATTTTATTAATTTGGGTCTTCTCTCAGTTGGCTTTTTTATTTTTGGTTAACTGGCCAATGGTATGTAAATTTTTTTTAAATTTTTCAAAAAACCAGCTCTTCATTTTGCTGATATTTTGTATTTATTTTTTGTTTCAAATTTGTCTATTTCTTCTCTAATTTTAATTATTTCTTCCCTCCTACTAGTTTTGGGTTTGGTTTGCTGATGTTTTTCTAGGTCCTTGAGATGCATTGACAGCTTATTTATTGGTGCCTTTCCAATTTCGTGATGTAGGCACCAACTGCTATAAAATTTCCTCTTAACACTGCTTTTGCTGTATCCCATAAGTTTTTTAAAAGATTTATTTATTTATTCGAAAGTCAGAGTTACACAGAGAGAGGAAAGGCAGAGGGGGGGGGTCTTCCATCTGATGGTTCACTCCCCAGATGGCCGCAATGGCTGGACCTGTGCCAATCCTAAGCCAGAAGCCAGGAGCTTATTCTGAGTCTCCCACGTGGGTGCAGGGGCCCAAGGACTTGGGCCATCTTCTACTGCTATCCCAGGCCATAGCAGAGAGCTGGATTGGAAGAGGAGCAGCCGAGACTAGAACTGGCGCCCATATGGGATGCCGACACTTCAGGCCAGTGCGTTAACCTGCTGCGCCACAACACCGCCCACCCATAAGTTTTGATATGTTGTATTTTCACCTTCATTTGTTTCCAGAAATTTTTTTCTCTTTTGATTTCTTCTATGACCCACTCTTTATTCAGGAGCATGTTGTTCAATTCTCCATGTGTTTGCATATGTTCTAGAGGTTCCTGAGTTGTTGATGCCCAGCTTCATTCCATTGTGGTCAGAGAAGATGCATGGTATGATTTCTATTTTTTTAAATTTGCTGAGACTTGATTTATGGCCTAGCATGTGGTCTATCCTAGAGAAAGTTCCATGCACTGGTGAGAAGAATGTGTATTCCACATCTATAGGTTGACAAGTTCTATAGATATCTGTTAGGTACACTTGTTAATTGATAGTGTCGATTATCACTGTTTCCTTGCTGATTTTCTATCTGGTTGATCTGTCCATCCCTGAAAGTGGGGTATTGAAGTCCCTCATTACTGTTGTATGAGAGTATATGTCTCCCTTTAGGTCTATTATGATTTCTTTTAAATAGTCAGGTGCCCTGTAATTAGGTGCATATACATTTATAATAGTCATATCTTCTTGTGAAGTGATCCCTTAATCATTACATAGTGCCATTCTTGTTTCTTTTAACACTTTTTGTGTTAAAGTCTATTTTGTCTAATATTAGGAAGGCTACACCAGCTCTCTTTTTGTTTCTGTTAGCATGGAATATCTTTTTCCATCCTTTCACTTTCAGTCTGCATCTGTCATTGGTGAGTTGTGTTTCTTGTAGGCAGCAAATAGATGGGTTTTGTTTTTTAATCCATTCAACCAGTCTCTACCTTTTAATTGGAGAGTGGAGACCATTTCCATTCGTGGTGACTAGTGATAACTAACAACTTGGCCCTGCCATTTTTCCATAAATATTCCTATTGTTTACTTTGGATTTCCATTGTACTTTTACTGGGAGATTTTCTGTCTTAACCTTCTTTCATAGTGATGACCATGTTTCTCTGTTTCTGTGTATAGGACATCCTTAGCATCTTTTGTAAGACTGGATGAGTTGTGAAAAATTCTTTCATTTTCTGTTTGTCATGGGAGGATTTTATGTTACCTTCATTCATAAATGAGAGCTTTGCAGGGTACGGTATTCAGGGTTGACAGGTTTTTTTTTTTTTCTATTACGACTTATAATGTATCTCACTATTCTTTCATAGCCTGTAGGGTTTCTGATGAGAAGTCAGCTGTGAGTCTGATTTGAGATCCTCTGAAAGAAATCTAGCATTTCTCTTGTGTACATTGTAGAATCTGTTCTTTATGTTTTATTCTGAGGAGTTTGACTACAATGTGTTGTGATGAAGGTCTTTTCTGGTCATTTCTATTGGGAGTTTTATGTGCTTCCTGTACTTGGACGTCCCTTTCTTTCTCCAGATTAGTGAAAGGTTCTATAATCATTTGACTAAAAAGCCTTCTAACCCATTGTATCTTTCCACTCTTTCAGGAACTCCTAACACCCATATGTTTGTCATTTGATAGTATCCCATAAATACCAATACTGCTTTTTAGTTTTCTAATTTCTTCTCTTTTTTTTGTTCTGTTTATTTAAGTTTTGCATTTATTATTAGTCATTTGTGGAGACGCCTGTTTATTTTTTTCCCTGTGATGGCCTTTATCTTTGGACTATGCCTCTGTGCCTCCGTGGAGTGTCCACTCTTTCCATGAATACCCAGAGGCATGTGCTGTGTGTAGTTAGAGAGCTCTGTTCAGTGCTCCCTGTATGAGGGGAGTGTCCAAGGTGACATCCTGGTAAATATCCTCCTTTTTTTTCACAATCTGAGGGGAGGTTTGTTCAGCTCTGTTGGCCTAGTCACACTCACACTCAACTCCTATCATCCAAAAAGACCAATGCCTGGGCACTAGCCACAATGGGTACAATATTTGTTTGCACTGCCACAAGAACCATGGATCCCTTGAGTCCTCTGTGTGAGCATGGTTCCCACAGCAATGACCCTCTACAAGGGTTCAGGGAGCCCCATGTGTGTGAAGCCACCTACAGTGATTGCCCAAAGACTCACCCACACTCTGTGCCCTCACAGGCAGCCACAGTGTTCATACAGTCCTAGCACACAAGGCCCCGCAGTCATGCACAACCAGCCCCCTGTCAATTCTCCCAGCTGGACTCGGGCACTCCTCATGGCTAGTGCTGAGTGTGCAGACACAAACTGGCACAGGTGTTACATGTGTCCAAAATGGTGCTCACCCACTCTTGGTTAGTTACAGGTCACCAGTGCTAGGTGGTCAGTGAGAGAGAAACGTATCCCCTTTTCTCCTCTAGGTTGGCAGGTGCACTGTCCCCCACAGGGCTTCAAGCCAGACTCGGGCCAGGCTCTTTCCACAGCTTTATTGTCAGTGGCTTGGGCTGCTGCAGTTTGGTCTCACCTCATTTTCCAAAGCTGGTGCTGAGGGTATCCACTACTGGGGTCCTGAGTTATATCCTCCACATAGTTCTACAGTGTACTTCTAATTTGTGTGGCGTTTCCTCTACAATTTTCTACCTAACTTCCCTGAGAGTGCACTCTCTCCGGTTTTTAAAAACTATCTTCCACTAGACTAGAAAAGTAAGCTTCCTCCCTATTCTGCCATCTTGGAAAAACCCTAAAGTCAATTTCTTTCATAGGTATCAATAAAAAGGCAAATGGAAACCAACATGCAATTTCCAATAGTATCCAAACAGTAGTGTAAATCTAGCTGGATTCCTTTAAAGAGTTCACAGGAAATATGTATTATGGAAAATTTGTGTACAGATTTCAAAAAATTTTGACATTAAGATAATTTTATCCTTTAAAATTTGTTTATTTATTTGTGTGTGAGACAGAAACAGCTCCCATCTGCTGGTTCACTTCTTAAATGTTCAAAATGGGTGAGATTGAGCTGGGCCAAGTCCAGGAGCCAAGAACTAAATTCAGATCTCTCACATAGGTGACAGGTCCCCAATTTTTCTCAGCTATCACTGCTGTCTCCCAGTGTCTACATCATCAGAAAGCTAGAATCAGGAGCCAGAGCTGAGAGTAGAACCTTGGTACTCCAATGAGGGACATGGACATCCCAATTTACATCTTAACCACTCAGTGAGCCAAACACCAATCCCATAATCTTATCTTTTAATTCCATTTTCCCCACAAACTTTCTGAATTGCCTTTGTGTGTGTGTGTGTGTGTGTAAAATATATATATGAGGAAAAGCAAAAATTTCTGATTAGAATCAAATAATTAAATAAATTAAGAGATATTCCATGTTTATGCATAGGAAAACTCAGTATTACTAAGATTTTAGTTCTTTTTAACTCGATGTATAGATTCAATGCACTCTCAGTTAAAATCCTAGAAGGTTATTTTGCAATTGTTAACAAACTCATCGCAAATACTCTGTGAAAGGTGAAAGAGACAAAACAGCAAACAATATTAAAAGACAAGAACAAAGTGAAAGGACTGTACTTCCCAGCTTTAAGACAGGATAAAAAGGCACAGTAATTAAGACAATGTGGTATCAGTGAAAAACACACAGAATATTAGTAGGCCAGAGAATCAAGATGGTGGATAAATAAGGCACTCCAATGACCACCTGCACACAGAGTACACCAATGTGAACAACTACACACACCAAGTCACCTTCATATGAGCTACAGAAGTCAGCTGAGAGATCACAGTTCCTGTTTTGGTTATAAACATAAGAAAAGTCACACTGAGGAAAGCAAGAAGAAAAGAGATGCCTGCGTCACCCCTTTCCCAGTTAAAAGGGGCACAGGATAGAGAGATGCCTTCTGTCTGGGAGAGGGAAAATGAACTGAATCCCAATGCCAGGTCCACTGTGAAAAAATTTAGTTGGACTAACCAACACCCTCTCCCCCTCCCTGACCTATTCTGAGGGCCATACCAACAGAGTGAATATTTGGAGCTTCCAAAGCCAGGCTACCTCTGCCACCCCTCCACCAGCTGCCTGCAGGGAGCAAAACCTCATCAATGCGAAGAGACCACAAAAAGGAGCTTAGGATCATGCCTCAGAGCTCAGAACCAGGTCCACCGTATGCGTCTGTGCCCCAGCATCAGACAGAGACCTGTGCTCCGGTGTCATCAACTCATTTTGAGGTGGGTCACTGCCAGATTTGGGTGGGCTTGGTGAGTACTACTGGGACTCCATGGGACCAGTAGCTGTGGGACACAGGTATGACCACACTTGAACCAATTTTGGAGGTAAGCAGGGTGCCTTTATCACCCTCCTCCAACATTTGGCAGATACTGAGGGTCTACAGGGCTGTGTCTTGAAAACCAGTGCTGAGCAGGTAAAGCCCAATGCTAGGAAGTTCCTAACAGTTTCCATCCCTAGGCCAGTGCGTGTGAACAGAGTCACTAGATTTGCCCTAGTATTAGGTGAAGACCTGTGCCCTGGTGAGACAGTCTTGTGTGTCTCACCACCAGCCCATTGTTAGCCTGGTGCACACCCCCAAGATGTCACAAAGCCTGGTGACTGTGAGAACCAGGTGTTACCCACCTGGGGCCTGCCTAAGTGGCTGAGGTCTGACTCTATCACCCAGTATTGACCAGATACTAATAGTCCTCTAAACTCTAGCTGCCTCAGTGCCCAGCGGAGTTCTAGGATTCTGGTTGATCAGTATAATATCCCAGCCAGAATCACCACTGGCTGGCAAGAGAATCATCAGGCACTGAGTCCACCTTAGCAGCAGACAGACAATAGCAGGGTTGGCTTCAGTCCTATTCTTGCAGGCTGTATTTGCCATGGTGAATGGTGAGCTCCAGGAGTAATCTAGCATCATGGTCTTCAAGGACACAGGACAAGAAGTCAGAGCCCCCCACAGCCTATGAAGAGGCTTGCAGTGACAGAGTAACTATTTTTAGGAATTTTCCCAGTTCTTATACATGTTTTAAGATTTATTTATTTATTTTGAAAAGCAGAGATATATATATATATATATAGAGAGAGAGAGAGAGAGCGCATCCATTTTTTGCTGGTTCATCCCCTGTTGGCCCCAATGGCCAGTGTTAGGCCACACCAAAACCGGGAGCTTCATCTGGGTCTCCCACATGGGTGGCAGGTGTCCACACACTTGGGCCATCTTCCATTGCTTATCCCAGGCCATTAGCAAGGAGCTGGATTGGAAGTAGAGCAGCTGGGGCATGAACAGGTGCCCACAGGGTTATCTACTATGCCACAAGGCTGGTCCCATTTCCCAGTTCATACTGAACAATACATCAACTGCAGATTTGGGACAAATTTAACTTTGGGGAGTATTGTAGGACTGAATCAGTAAAAATGTATCATTAGACTTGGGGCAAATCTCTTCATATAGTGCTACCTACTGCTGACATAGTAGAAGTATCTATAGGCTCAAAGAAAATAAAAAACATGCTTAGAACTTCTAGGATAGCTAAAGATGAAACAAGATTGCTAAAAATAATCCTTCAATGTTCAGATAACTTTTTGCACCTGTGAATGTGAAGGACTTTCAGGGAAGTATGACCCCAACCAAGAAGCAAAATATCGTATCAGAAACAAACCAGCTAGGAATTGAAATTTGTAAATGCTTGAATAAAGATTTCAATGTGGCTGTTTTAAGAAAACTCAATAAATTTCAAGAGAGCACAGAGAAACAATTCAATATTCTAACAGAGAGTTTTGATAGAGAAATGGAATAAAATCAAGCAGAAATCCTTTGGTTTAAAAGTACACTAAGTGGAATTAAAAACATGATGGAAGGCAGCAATAGCAGGATACACCAAATAGAAAAATCAGTGAACTTGAAGACAGGCTATTTGAAAATACACAGCAGGAGGCAGAAAAAGAACCAAGAGGAATGAAGAAAGTTTATAGGAAATATAGCATAGCTTAAAAAAAGCAAACAGATTGAGATTCAAGAGGGACTTGAGAATGCCAATGGTGTAGAAAGCATATTCAAAGAGACAATGATGGGGCCAGCACTGTGGCATAGCGGGTAAAGCTGCCTCCTGTTGTGCAGGCATCCCATGTGGGTGCCGGTTCAAGTCCCAGCTGCTTCACTTCCCATCCAGCTCTCTGCTATGGCCTGAGAAACAGTAGAGGATGGCCCAAGTCCTTGGGCCCCTGCACCTGCATGGGAGATTCGGAGGAAGCTCCTGGCACCTGGCTTCAGATGGGCTCAGCTCTGGCTGTTTCAGACAATTGGAGAGTGAACCAGCGGATGGAAGATCTCTCTCTCTCTCTCTTTTCTCTATTTCTCTCTTTCTCTCTTTGCCTCTCCTTCTCTCTGTGTGTAACTCAACTTTCAAATAAATAAATAAACCTTAAAAAAACACAAAGAGATAATGACAGGAAACTTCCCAAATCTTGAGAAATGTACAATGACACAGGTATAGCAAGGTCAAAGATCACCAATTTGATTCAATCAAATAAAATGTACCTTAAGCCATACTATAATCAAGTTCTCCAAGGTTAAACATAAAGAGTGCCTTTTCAAAGCTGCAAGAAAAAAGAAGCAAATAACAAATAAAGGGGTCCCGATTCACCTGACTGCAGACTTCTCAACAGAAACTTTACAAGCCAGGAGGGTGTGGGGTGAGACTGTTAGAGTACTGAAGGAAAAAAATTCTCGCCAAGAATACTGTATCCACCAAAGCTACCCTTCAAATATGAGGGAGTGATAAATACATTTTAAGACAAACAAATGCTGAAATAATTTATCACCGTGAGACCTGTATCACAAAAAAAGTTTTAGGAAGTACTTCAATTTGAAAAAGAAAAAGGATGCTAATAAAGGAAGCTATCAGAAGGAAGAAAACTCACTGCTAAGATTATATCAAGAGCAGCTGGCACTGTGTTGTGAAGGTTAAGCCTTCACCTGTGGCACTGGCACCCCATATGGGTGCCAGGTTCTAGTCCTGGTTGCTCTTCTTCCACTCCAGTTCTCTGCTGTGGCCTGGGAAGGCAGTGGAGGATGGCCCAAGTGCTTGGGCGCCTGCACCCACATGGGAGACCAGGAGGAAGCACCTGGCTCCTGGCTTCGGATCAGCGTAGCTCCGGTCATAGCGGCCATTTGGGGAGTGAACCAATGGAAGGAAGCTCTTTATCTCTTTCTTTCTCTCTCACTGTCTATCTCTATCTGTCAAATAAAAAAAATAAGTGCCTTAATTGTCATTGTACTAAATCCTGCAATTAAAAGACACAGAGAACCAAATGAATTAAAAAATGGGACCCAACTCTATGCTGCTTACAATAAATTCACTTAACCTCTAAGGACATACATGGGCTGAAAGTGAAAGGATGGAAAAAGATATTCTTTGCAAATGTAACTCAAAATGATATAGGCATAATCATACTTCTGTCAGATAAAATCTATTTTAAGCCAAAAGCAGTAAAAAGGGATAAGGGACCATTTTAATGATAAATGTTTCAATCTAGCAAGAGGAAAAATAACTTATATAACTTATAAACATATATGCACACAATATTGGACCACCAAAATACATAAAACAAACATTAATAGACCTGAAAGGAGATATAGACTCCAATAATATTAGGGGTCCTTATCATTTTCAGAAGTGGACAGATCAGCTGCAGAAGACACATTCTCCTCAATACCACATGGACTGTTTTCCAGGACAGATCACATCACAGGTCACAAAACACATTTCAACAGACTTAAAAATAGAAATCATACTAGTATCTCTTCTAACCACAATGAAATAAATCCGGAAAACAAGAATAATGTTAAAAACTACACAAATACACAAAAAAATTTACTCCTGAACACCCAATGGATCAAGGAAGAAATCAATGTGGAGATCTGAAAATGTCCAGAAATGAATGACAATAGAAACGCAACATAGCAAAACCTATGCGATAGAAGAAAAAGTAGTACAGAGAGGTTATTTATAGAAATCAATGACTGGATCCTAAAAAGAGAAAATCTCAACTAAACAACTTATCACTAAATCTCAAGGAAGTAGAAAAAAGAATGAAATTGGTGGAAGAAAAAAAATTAATAGGATTGAGAATTCAAGTAAATTACAGAGAGACTTTAAAAAGTATCAAAAATCATCTAAACAAGAGCTGGCTCTTTGAAAACATAAACACAATTGATAAACCCTTAGCTAGACTAACCAAGAAAATAAGAAAAAAATTTTAGATTCATGGAATTAAAGATCAAAGTGGAGACATCATCAGGGACAGTGAAGAAATACAAAAGATTTTTAGGGGTTACTATGAACAACTACATGGCAATACATTCAATAACTTTGAAGAAATGGACAAATTTCCAGACATACATGCTTTACCCAGACAAAATTTGTACACACAATAATATTCTGTGTAGTGAGACTGAATCTATAATTAAAAAATCTCCCATGAAAGAAAAATGCAGAAAAATGCAGATGGCCTTGCTGCTGAACTCCACTAAAACATTTAAAGAATTAACAGCAACCCTTACTAAATTATTGCAAAAATTAAAAGAGGAGGTAATTCATCCAAATTCATTCTATGAGGTCAACATTGTGTTGGTACCAAAACTAGACAAGGGCATAACAAGAAAAGGAAGCTATAGGCCAATATCCTTGATGAATACAGATTGAAAGATCTCCAACAAAATACTAGCAAATCTAATTCATCAGCACATTAAAAAGATGTTCACCGTGATCAAGTGGGATTAACTGTAGGGATGCAAGAATGGCTCATGATAGGCAAATCAATAAATGTGATATACTGCATCAACAGAACAAAGGACAAAAGTCATATCATCATCTCAGTAGATGCAGAAAAGGCACTTGATATAATCCAACATCACTTCATGATAAGGCATCTGACCAAAATGAAAGAACATACATCTACATAATAAAGGCCACATATAATAAGCCAACAGCTAACATCATATTGAATGGGAATGACTGAAGGCTTTCCCTGTAAGATCTAGAACAAGACAAGGATTCCCACTTTCACTTTTATTCAACATAGTATTGGAGGTCCTAGCCGGAGCAAATAGGCAAGAGATAACAATGAAAGCATCCAAATTGGAAGAGAAAAGTCAAATTGTCACTGTTTGCAGATCACATGAATACACACACACATACACACACACCACACACATATCCAACCAAAGGCTCCACCAAAAAGCTGTTAGAACTAATAACTTCTGCAAAGTTGCAGGATATAAAGCCAATGTAAAAAAAAATCCTTAGCTTTATTATATAACAATAGTGAATCATCTGAAAAAGAAATCAAGAAAGCAATCTCATTTCTAATAGCTGCAAAAAATATCTGGAAATACATTTAACCAAAGAGTTGAAAGAAAATTATAAATCATTGATGAAAGAAATTGAAGAGGACATAAGGAAATGGAAAGACTCAATATCATTAAAAGAATCAATATCATTAAAGAAGAATCAATATCATCAAAATGTGCATACTACCTAAAACAATTTATAGATTCAGTGTAACCCTTCCAAAACCCCAAAGCATTTTTCACAATAGAAAAAACAATACAATTTGTAATTGAACCATAATAGATCCTGAGTAGCCAAAATGATCATATACAAAAATAACAAAGCAGGAAGCATTATAACAACTGACTTAATGTATTACAAAATTATGATAATTAAAGTAGAATGGTAGGGGGTTTGCATTGTGGTGCTGGGGGTTAAGCTACCACTATTGATACTGACATTCCATATCAAAGTGCTAGTTCAAGTCTCAGCTCCTCTTCTTCTGATTCAGCTTTCTGCTAATGCTCCTGGGAAGGTATCAGAAAATGTCCCAAATACTTGGGTGGGCTCCTGCCACCCATGTGGGAAACCCAGATGGAGTTCCTGGCTCCAGGCTCCTGGCTCTTGGCTTCAACCTGGCTCACCCCTGGTTGTTGTGGCCATTTGGGGAGTGAACCATCTTGGAAGATTCTCTCTCTCTCTCTCTCTCTTTCAAGTAAACAAATTAAATATTTTAAAAAAACAGGATGGTATTGGAAATTGGCATAAAAGCAAGTCTAAAGACAAATTGAACAGAATAGAAACCCTAGAAGCAAACTCTCACTTCTAAAGGCAACTGATCTTTGATAAAGATAGTGAAAAAACACACTGGGAAAAGGATACTATTTTTAATAAATGGTGCTAGTAAAATTGGATATCACATCCAAAAGAATGAAACTAGACTTCCATCTGTCACCATGTGCAAAAAGCAACTCAAAATGGATTGGTGACTTGAAACTTTGAAACTACTATAAAAAAATACCAGCAAAAACATTTCGGGACATTGGGATGGGGATTTTTCTGTATCAAATCTCAAAAACACAGGTGATAGAAATAGAGAAATAGGATTTTATCAAAGTAACGAGCTTTTTCCCAGCAAAGGAAACCATCAGAGGAGTGAGGAAACAACCTACAGGACAGGAGAAATTACTCACAAGCTATACTTCTGACAAGGGCCTAATAATCAAAATATATAAAGAACTCAACTCAATAACCCCAAAACAAATAATCCTATCTAAAAATGGGCAGTAGACACAAACAGACATTTCTTAAATGGCCAAGACGTACGTCAAAAAAATGTTCAACATCACTAATCTTCAGGGAGATGCAAATAAAAGCCACAATGGAATATCACCTCACTATAGTAAGACTGGCTATCATCAAAAAGACAAAAGTTAACAGGTGTTGGCAAGGATGTGGAGAAAAGGAAGCCCTTGCATACTGTTGGTGGGAATGTAAATTAGTAAAGCCATTGTGAAAGACAATATAGAGGTTCCTCATAAAAACTAAAATTAGAACTACCATATGATCCAACAAAGCCACTCCTGGGTACACATCCAAAGGAGGTGAAATCTGTCTGGTGAGTAAATATCGGCACTCCCGTGTTTAGTGCAACACTATTCACAATGACCAAGAAATGGAAACAACTGAAGTGTCCATCTACTGAGGAATGAATAAAGCACATGTAGTATGTATTCACAATGGAATATACTTCAGCCATAATAAAGACTGAAATCTTATCATTTGCAGCTACATGAATGTAATTGGAGGTAATTATACTAAATAAAATAAGCTAAGCACAGAAAAGCAAATATCACATGATCTCACTCTTATGTGGAGTCTAAAAAATAGGTAATCTCAAAAAATTTAAAAATATGATGATAGTCACCATAGAATGGGGAGGGAAATGAAGAAAAAAGGTTGAGGAAATGTTGATTGACAGGTACTAGAATATAGCTGGATAGGTGTAAGAAGTACTGGTGTTCAGGAGACCTCAGATAGTACTAATGCACTATGTGTTTCATTTAAAAAACAAAGGATGGCTGGTGCCGCGACTCATTTGGCTAATCCTCCAACTGCAGCGCCAGCACCCTGGGTTCTAGTCCCGGTTGGGGAGTCGGATTCTGTCCCGGTTGCTCCTCTTCCAGTCCAGCTCTCTGCTGTGGCCTGAGAAGGCAGTGGAGGATGGCCCAAGTGCTTGGGCCCTGCACCCGCGTGGGAGACTGGGAGGAAATGCCTGGCTCCTGGCTTCGGGGGTGAACCAATGGAAAGGGAGACCTTTCTCTCTCTCTCTCTCTCTCTCTCACTGTCTAACTCTGCCTGTCCAAAAAAAAAAAAAAAAAAAAAACTAAAGGATATAATTTTGAATGTCTTCCATATAAAGAAATATTAAGTGCTTGAAAAAATATATATATTTACCTGATTGAACACTGCTCAATGCATACATGTAATAAAACACCACATAGTACACCATAAACATGTGTATATATATATACATACTTTTTAAATATCTGCTAAAATTTTTAACAATTTTGTTAAAAACTCAAATAGATTAGTAGAACAGAATGCAAAGCCTAGCAATAAATACACACAAATAAAGTCAGTTGATGTTTGACAATGAAGCAAAGGCAACATAATGGATCAATATAGTATTTAACAAATGTTGTTGACGAAACTGGATATGGGGGCCAGCGCTGTGGTGTAGTGGGTAAAGCCGCTACCTGCAGTGCTGGCATCTCATACGGACACCAGTTCAATTACTGGCCCCTCCACTTCAGGTCCAGCTCTCTACTATGGCCTGGGAAAGCAGTAGAAGATGGCCCAAGTACTTGGGCCCTGCACCTACATGGGAGACCTGGAAGAAGCTCCTGGCTCCTGGCTTTGGATTGATATAGCTCCGGCAATTGCAGCTCATTTGGGAGTGAACCAGCGGATGGAAGACCTCACTCTCTCTTTGCCTTTCATTCTCTCTGTGTGTAACTCTGACTTTCAAATAAATAAATAAATCTTTAAAAAAAAAAAACACTGGAAATGATATGCAAAAAATGAATCTAAATTCAAGATACAGTTCTTACACCTTCACAAAAAGTAACTCAAAATGTGTCCAAGACTTGAATGTAAAATGGGAATCTATGAATTTTGTGGAAGATAATATTGGAGAAAATCTAGAACCTTTGGATTGGGCAATGACTTTAGATACAACTTCAAAGGCACAATTCATGAAAAAAAGAATTGACTGGCTACACTTCATTAAAATGAAAGATTTCTGCTCTGTGAGAGAGATTTTCAGGAGAATGAAAAGGTAAGTCACATACTAGAGGGAAATATTTGTAAAAGACATATCTGATAAAGGAAATTATCCAAAAAGTATAAATAATACTTAGAACTCAATCTTAAGAAAAGAAATAACCCTATTAAAAATGAGCCAAAGACAGCTCACCAAAGAAAATGTACAGAATCTGGTAGCACAGTGGATTAAACCAGTTATAGTTCCTGCTACTCTGCTTCTGATACACCATCTTGCTAATGTGCCTGGGAAGGCAGTGGAAGATGGATCCCTGCCACCCATGTGGGAGACTCGGATGAAGTTCCTGGCTCCTGGCTTCAGATTAGCCCAGACTTGGACGTTGCAGTCATTTGAAGAATGAACCAGCAGATGGAAGATCTTTCTCTCTTCTCTGTCTCTTTCAAATGAATAAAGAAGATATATGTGTGACAGATAGACATATTAAAAAATGACCAAAATCATGTCATCAGGGAAATACAAATTAATGAGATGCCACATGCACCTACTAGAATAGCCATATTATGGAACACTGGCAACAATGAATGCTGGCAAGTATGTGGAATAACAGGGACTTTCATCTGTTGCTGGTAAGAATTTAAAATGATACAACCTTGGAAGGCAGTTTTTCAGCTTGTTGCAAAATAAAACAAATTCTTACAATATGATTAAGCAACTGCTCTACTTGGTATTTACCCAAAAAGGTTGAAAACCTATGGCCACACAAAAACTTACACACAAATGTTTAGAGAAGTTTTATTCATAATGGACAAAATATATTTTTGTAGGTGAATGGATAAGCAAAATGTGGTGTATATAGACAACAGAACATTGTTTGGTGCTAAAATAACGATCCATCAAACTATGAAAAAACACGGAGGAAGCTGAAATGCATACTACTCAGTGAAAGAAGCCATTCATAAAAAATATATATACTATATTATTCCAGTTATATAACATTCTGGGAAAGACAAAACTATGGAGACAGTGAAAAGATCAATGGTTTCCAGGGATTAGAAGGAAGGTGAAGGTGAATGAACAGTTGGAACACAGGATTTTTAGGGCAATGAAACTGTATGCAGGATGCCTTAATAGTGGAAACATGTCCTTATACATTTGTCTAAACCCACATAATTCACAAAACCAAGAATGAATTCTAATGTAAACTATGGCCTTTGCAGGATAATGTGTCAGCGTAGATTGTAATAAATGTACCAATCTGATTGGGCATGTTGATAGTGGGGGAGTCTGTGAGAGTATAGGGGGAAATAGGAATATAGAAATTGAGCTTTCTGTTCACTTTTGCTATGAACTTGAAACTGCCCTAAAAATAAATGGTTTTTTGAAGTATGATGCCAACACATTTTAACTTTGTTACGTAGGTGATGTTTGCAATAATGCTCGGCTGGCGCCGCGGCTCACTAGGCTAATCCTCCGCCTTGCAGCGCCGGCACACCGGGTTCTAGTCCTGGTCGGGGCGCCGGATTCTGTCCCGGTTGCCCCTCTTCCAGGCCAGCTCTCTGCTGTGGCCAGGGAGTGCAGTGGAGGATGGCCCAGGTGCTTGGGCCCTGCACCCCATGGGAGACCAGGATAAGTACCTGGCTCCTGCCATCAGATCAGCGCGGATCCGCGGCGGCTATTGGGGGGTGAACCAACGGCAAAGGAAGACCTTTCTCTCTGTCTCTCTCTCTCACTGTCCACTCTGCCTGTCAAAAAAAAATTAAAAAAAAAAAACAAATAATGCTGACAGGAAAATGTTTTAAGGATGTTCCTATTATCACACTGTTGAGAACAGGCAAGAACAACCTCATCTCTCATGAAGTGATAGCATAGACTGCTTCATTTGTTTTGCAGGAAAGTTTCTCTTGGAAATCTTTTGAATGTGTCATGATGTAGTCATGCCTCTTTTTGGGACATTGGGATGTTATTGAATTCCCTCTCTTTAGCAAAATTACTCATGTGGTATTTTTAATGATTTGGTAAAAATAAGGCTACTAAATAGGGAACTTACATTCAAGAACTATGAAGAAATTAGTACCTCAGCAGAAGTAAATATTATCAACTATGACAATTAAACACCTAGGTGGATGTTAATAAAATAAGCTGTAATATATTAGAATTTTTTCAACTTGTATATTGTGTTATAATACACCATGAGTCAATACTGTTAACACAGTCTGATACTGAGCCCTTTAGCCAAGTCGTTTTTGCAATATCCAGATGAATGTAAATAGAACAGTGTGTATCTTAATATTGCCATGAGGTCTTTCATTCCTCTTTCCTGATCATGGATTAGAAAGTGCTTAGTGTATGACCATTTCACTAGGGTTCAATTTGAGCGATAGCACCATGTGATATGAGTGTGAGCTCAGTAGTGGATTTATTTTGAGATGGCAAAGGAATGCAGGCATGACCAGAGCCTATGGGAACAGAGAACTGATTTTCCAGTTGTGGACAAACTGTTGTGGAACAGGCAGTTTAGGATGGATTACAAAGACTATAGAGAAGACACCACCTGTTCATGTGGAGGCCTATTTGGAACTGATCCCCAAAGAGAAGCTTATCTCATCTTACTTTAATTCTATTCATTTGACATGGGCCTGTGTGAGATTTTTGTGCAAGGAAACTGTATCTATATTTATAACTCTATTTCTATCTATCTATTTTCTATCATCTATCGTCTATCCTATGTATCCACTTACTAGAATCATGGAAGGGAATTTGTCTGACCATAGAAAAACTATGCCATATCTAAAAATTGATTTTGCTGTGAAAATCTCTAGAATATTAAATGTGAATATTGTTAAAATGTTGACCTTTGAACAAAACAAATGTGAATTCACAATAGGAAACTTTCATTAGAAAATTAAGAAGGGCCCAGCACCAGGGCTCACTTGGCTAATCCTCCGCCTGCGGTGCCTGCAGTCCAAATGGGCGCCAGATTCTAGTCCCAGCTGCTCCTCTTCCAGTCCAGCTCTCTGCTGTGGCCAGGGAGTGCAGTGGAGGATGGCCCAAGTGCTTGGGCCCTGCACTCGCATGGGAGACCAGGAGGAGGCACCTGGCTCCTGGCTTCAGATCAGTGTAGTTCCGGCAGTAGTGGCCATTTTGGGGGTGAACCAATGGAAGGAAGACCTTTCTCTCTGTCTCTCTCTCTCACTGTCTAACTCTATCTGTCAAATAAAAAAAAATAAAGAAAATTAAGAAAAAACTATAGCATATAAATGCTCAAGATTTTAAGTCTTATTACAGTGTAATAAACTACATACTTTAGTAGATAATATAGAGTTACATTTACAAAGTATAGTAGGATGATGTGAGGATAATAGCTTAGTAAATTTATTATATTATTATAACATTTTCATTGTTTAAAATTCAAGTAATGCAAGAAAAAAAATAAAGGCAGATGTATAAAGTTACATAAAACTGCAATATCTACAATTAGCTAGTTCTAGCACCAAGTGAAAATCATTCCATACAAACATCTTTTTAAAAAAATACAAGGCCTGCACCACAGCTCACTTGGCTAATCCTCCACCTGTGGCACCTGCACCCCGGGTACTACTCCTGGTTGGGGTGCTGGATTCTGTCCCGGTTGCTCCTCTTCCAATCCAGCTCTCTGCTGTGGCCTGAGAAGGCAGTGGAGGATGGCTGAAGTGCTTGGGCCCTGCACCCACATGGGAGACTGGGAGGAAGTGCCTGGTTCCTGGCTTCTGATCAGTGCAGTGCACTGGCCGTGGCGGCCATTTGGGGGGGTGAACCAATGGAAAAGGAAGACCTTTCTCTCTGTCTCTCTCTCACTCTCTAATTCTGTCAAAAAATAAAAATAAAAAAATAAAAATACATATTTATTTGGACTGGCGCTCTGGTGTATTGGGTAAAGCTGCCGTCTGCAATACCAGCATCCCATATGGGTGCTGGTTTGAGTCCTGGCTGCTCCACTTCTGATCCAGCTCTCTGCTATGGCCTGGAAAAGCAGTGCAAGATGGCCCAAGTCCTTGAACACCTGCACCTGTGTGTGAGACCCAGAAGAAGCTCCTGGCTCCTGGCTTCAGATCGGCCCAGCTCCAGCCATTGCAGCCATTTGGGGAGTGAACCAGCAGATGGAAGACCTCTCTCTCTCTCTCTCTCTCGCTGCCTCTGCCTCTCTGTGACTCTGACTTTCACATAAATAAATAAATAAATCTCTAAAAAATTTTTTAAAAATGTATTTATTTATTTGAAAGGGGGAGAGGAGGGAGGGAAGGATGGAGGGAGAGAGAGAGAGAAAGAGAGAGAGAGAGAATCTTCCATTCATTGATCACTCCCCCAAATGCCACAACAGCTGGATCTGGGCCAGGCTGAAGCCAGAAGCCAGGAATTTCATTTGGGTCTCCCACATGTGTGGCAGGGGCCCAAATATTTGGACCATCCTCTATTGCCTTCTCAGATTCATTAGCAGGAAGCTGAATTAGAGGTGGAGCAGCCAGGACTCAAACCAGCCACTCCAGTGTGGAACATCAGCGTCACAAGCTGCGGCTCAACCACTGTGCCACAACACTAGCTCCCCTATAAACATTTTTCTATTCCATTATGAAATAAATGGACAAGTACATAAATGAATATCAAGAAAAAGAAATAGCTTTGCAGAAATGGGTTTTATAAATGATGAGCTTCTATCACATGTATGATTCACATTTTACAAGTATTAGATTTCATTTTATAACACTATAACAAAATAAAGGTAAGGGAAGCAAGAAAGAGGTGAATCTTTAGCTTATGAATTAATTAACTGAAATATTAGTTCCTGGAAGATTCTTCCAAGGTTAAGCTACAAGAATTTTTGAAAATGCAACTTTGAAACTGTAAATATTTTAGTGGCATTTTAAACCTTACTCAAGGTCAGGAAAATCCTTGCTCTAGGAGATAAAATTTCAGGAGGATAGGTCCTTTGTACTTCATCTTGCAAAAGTAACTCTGATCCTCATCCCCAACACAATGGCCAACTTTTGTCTGATTTTAAATTTATACAAATGAAATAATATGCTATGGACTTTTGTGATCAGCTTCTTTAGCTCAACATAATTTTTGCTGTGTTTATTTCCTGTTTTTGAATGTGTTAATTATTCAATCACTCTTCTGCTACTCTGTTTTATATCATATGACTATATCAAAATTTATTCAACAATTCTACTCTATACAGACAATTTTGTGGGGTTTTTGGCCTGGGATAGTATATATTGTCCTATATACACAGTCTTATATATATTACTGGTGACTCATATATGTCGATTTTCCTAAGTATCTACCTAGATGTGGTTCTTAGATCACAGTAAAGGGCACACATTCACCTTTATTTTATGCTACCAAAACAATTTCAAAAAATTTTCATAGCAATTTACATTACCATCAGTTGTGTATTGCAGTTAGTATTTATCTACATTCTCATCAAATTTTGGCATTCTTTTTTTTTTTCTTTCATTCATTCATTCAACTTGGCACATAACAGCAATGTCATTATAGGCTTAATTTACTTAATTTCTTGATGACTAAAAATGTCAATAAAGTTGTCATGTTATTTTTAACCATTTGGAATGATCTCTTGTGCAATGTCATTTCTACACTTTTGTCACTTTTTTCTACTGGTTTGTCTGTTTTGTTTGTATTGAGGCTGTGAGTTTTTTATACATTCTAAGTATAAGAATTGCTTTGAACTTACATGTTGAAACAGTGTAACCGATTCTGTGGGACAACCACATCCTCATAGCAGAGTACCTTGGTGTGAGTATCTCTCTGTCTTTCTTTTTCTCTGCCTTTCAAAGAGAATAAATAAACATACTAAAATGAAATTTAAAATATGCATTTATTTTGACATAGAAAAAATTTGTTGCAAACATTTTCTTCATATGTGGAAAGTGAATATTGGAAAATACTGTTGAATAGATAACAAAAATATTTTGCATCAGAATATACTTTTAATTCCTTTTGCCATGAACTTTCTGAAGTACCTTCAGAGAAAGGTGCATTTATATTTATCTTGCTTATTGCAGCTGGGAAA
This sequence comes from Oryctolagus cuniculus, assembly GCF_051225735.1. NCBI lineage: Eukaryota > Metazoa > Chordata > Mammalia > Lagomorpha > Leporidae > Oryctolagus > Oryctolagus cuniculus. The sequence goes on along the minus strand of NC_142888.1, from coordinate 36,050,490 downwards.
ATAACAGGTACATACAAGGGTTAAGAATTTCTCAAACTTACAGGTTCAAAATCTCTGTGTTTAGCTCCAAGTCCTTCTTTAAGTTATCACACTTTATTCTTTGGTCAAACTTCTCCCCAAGATGAAGTTCACGAGAGTCATACATGTCTACCCTTCATTTCAATTTATTTCCCTTGCAGCTGAATCTGCTCATCGTAGCTTTATTAAGAAGTGTGCTGTCAGAGGGAGGTGGTCTCCATGATGGAAGGAAACTGAAGTAGATTTGCCATTTCTAGTTTTACATGCAACTTCTCCCTCACCTACTCATATCTCTACTGTATCTTCGGCTCAGAAAAAGGTTGTGGTCCTGGGACTTGAGAATATATGCAGTCTTTTCCTCCTATCTCATCGGCATCTCCTACATTTTACTGATCAAGAGTTTTCCACTACATACGTTAATTTAGTTCTTTCAAATTCTTCTAAAATAAAATGTAATCTTCAAACATAGTTAAAAATCTTCCAGCATCTTTAACAACTACCTACTCAGAGGAAGGCATACTTGGGTTTAAGTCACAGTTTTGCCCCTTATTTCAGCTTCCTGTTTATGTGAACTTTGGAGGCATTAAGTAATAGCTCAAGTACCTGGGTCCTTGCCACCCACATGGGAGGCCTGGATTGAGTTCTCAACTACTCACTTCAGCCTGGCCTAGCCCTAATTTTTGCGGAAATTTGGAGAGCGAACCAGCTGATGAGATCTTTCTCTCTCTCTCTCTCTCTCTCTCTCTCTCTCTCTCGTGCTTTCAAATAAATAAAATATTTTAAAACATTTTTAAAATAAGAAAAAACTAATTTTATCTTGTGAAGTTATTACTCAAACTTTGTTGGTTTTCCTACTTACCTAATTATCACCAGGAGAAAATCTAAATGATCATAATAGGGTGTTCTTTAAATGAATTATGGTGTATCCATATAGTCTTACAGGCATTAACAAATATACATAACAAAATATTCAAGTATGTCTGCAATATGTGGGATATGCAATTTGCAAAATATTTTGAGTGCTTTTCCAATTTAGTTTTGAAAAATAAACATAAGGGCTTTTAGTCAGAAATGTCTTAGATAAAGTAGCCTTCAATATACCTTCTGGGAACATGCCATTTAAATAACTTGCAGCTGTGCCATTTCTGTTTGACGATAGTAACAACTAAAACAAAAACTTGATAAAGTTAAAGAAATACAAGAGTGTATACTTTAAAAGACACAAAAGAGCTGTGTATAAAGAAACTAAATGGCTTAGCAGGACTCTCTTTGCTTGGTAAGTAGAGGTCAATAGCCACTAGAGTTATATACTGAGTTTGTGCAATGGTTGATAAAGTATCAGAATGAGAATAGGCAAGGGGACTTTCTGAGGTAAGAAAAAAACAGTACAACTTTTTTTTGACAGGCAGAGTTAGACAGTGAGAAAGAGAGAGAGAGAGAGAGAGAGAGAGAGGTCTTCCTTTTCCATTGGTTCACCCCAAAAATGGCCACTACAGCCAGCGTGCTGTGCCGATCTGAAGCCAGGAGCCAGGTGCTTCCTCCTGGTCTCCCATGCGGGTACAGGGCCCAAGCACTTGGACCATCCTCCACTGCCTTCCCAGGCCAGCCACAGCAGAGAGCTGGACTGGAAGAGCAGCAACTGGGACAGAACCGGCGCCCCAACTGGGACTAGAATCTGGGGTGCCGGTGCCACAGGTGGAAGATTAGCCAAGTGAGCCATGGCACCGGCCAGAAAAAACCAGTACAACTTTTAAGAACCCATAAAATTGGCTTAACAGATTGGTGTCTGCAGGAGGCCCAAACAATATGTAGTAATAAGACAAGGGATCAAGGATCCAATTTCTTTTCATAGAGATATTAAACTGATCCAATTTTATCTATTACAAGGATTTTCTTGAGTATTCTGTTTTTTTTTTTTTTTATTTGACAGGTGGAGTCACAGACAGTGAGAGAGAGAGACAGAGAGAAAGGTCTTCTCTTCGCTAGTTCACTCCCCCAAATAACCGCCACGGCCGGCAATGTGCCAATCCAAAGCCAGGAGTCAGGTGCTTCTTCCTGATCTCCCATGCGGGTGCAGGAGCCCAAGGACTTGGGCCATCCTCCACTGCCCTCCCGGGCCACAGCAGAGAGCTGGACTGGAAGAGGAGCAACCGGGACTAGCACCCGGTGCCCATATGGGATGCTGGCGCCACAGGCAGAGGACTAACCAAGTGAGCCACGGCGCCGGCCCCAAGTATTCTGGTTTGATCTCAGAAATTTTCAGGGTTTAAAGAAGCATCATCGCTACTTTAAAAATGTGAAAAAAGATGGAAAAATGTACAAAGTAATGACCTTTAGCAACCTTTCTGTTGTCTCATGGAAAAACATTTCAGTAACACGAAATTTAGTGAAAGATACGTACTTGCACCTAGAAATAGGACCTTGGCATTTACTTACCTGTGACATAGTCCAAATGCAATATAAGCCATTAAGAAGATTAAATTAGAACATTTCAAGAAATTTCTAAAGGCTGGATACGGGCTACCAGGAGAGTATGAGGTCCCTGGAGGGGTTTCACATTCTCCTCTGAGCTTACCTCAAGTAACCCCAACTGATGCCTACAAAAGGGTCTGAAAAGATCTTTAGAAAGAGTATTCTTGATGCTTGCTGGGAGAGAGAAACAGTAGTTCCTGCCAGAACCCCAACAGATACATCTTTACTATTTCCCTTATGGTATAGAAGACTCAATTGGGAAGGGGAATCAGAACTGTAACCTCAGGGCTCTGGGAGAAATCAAATCTGGATAGAGGAGGGGAACAAGGCAAAAAGAGAAGTTCTACTCCTGGAAGGAGTGACAGAAGGAAATGTTGAACGTAGAAGAATAGTAGTGAGATCTATAAAGGCCATATTCAGTTATCCTTGGTTCATAATCCCTATCTGAGGATGAGGCTTAATCAGAGAACACCACTTTCCCTTTCCCTACTTACCATGGTAACGAATTTTCCATAACTATAACAAAGAAAAACAGATGAGAGAGTAGTGGGAGACATGCTTTCTGGGGAGAACAAAACAAGGAAAAGATGCAAAGAAAAAGAGGAAGACAAAAACAACATCTCAATATATCAATTTTAAATGTCTGATTTATGTAATCATTGTAGCAGTAAACTTCCAATCCAACCAAATCCCTGTGCATGTTAGTAACCCACTTTCTTAATAAATCTCTAACAAAATGAAAACCACATTCATCTCCAAGCATAAGATGTAATATTCATATGTGTATTTCTTGTCCTATACACATATCCTTAACAGAAAATATGACATATACAAAACAAAAAAACACATCCTGAAAAGACAAAGCAATCTTCAAAATCAGACTTGGGTATGAAGCATATGCTGGAATTATCATACAGGGAACCAAAAATAACTATGATTATTACACCAAAGTCTTCAGTGAGAGAAGTATGTAACATGAAAGTTAGACTATTTCAGCATCACAATGAAATAATAAAAATGGGTTAAATTAAAATGGCAAAATTTAAACAAACATAGTAGCAAAAATGAAGAAAGCCTTGACTCATCATAGATTTAACACAGCCAATGGAAGGATCAGTGAACTTGACAAAATGATATCAGAAACTTTGTAAAATGAAACAAAAAATGATTAAAAGTAGCCATGACAACATAACAGAACTCCCATCTGTTGAAGAATATCAAATAGATTAACACACTAATGTGCATACTTAGAATCCTAGAAAGAGAAGAAAGGGTTCTACAGTTTGGATGTGCCCTTCAGTGTCCCCAAAAGGCCCATGTGTTGAAGGCTTGAGTCAAGGTGACACTATTAGGAGAAAGTGGAGACTTGATCCAATTATGCTGTTTAGGAAGTAGGTCTAGTGGGATGCCCTTGGGTTACTGGGGACATCCCCTTATATTGCAGTTATCAGGGGAGGGTTGGATGCATATAATCTTAGTTGGTCTCAGTAGCTCTCTACTTTCTGGCTCAGCATGTGATACTTCCTCTACAAAATGTTCCACCATACCACCCTCACCAGATGCAAAACCAATGAGACTACTTGATCTTGGACTGTGCACTTCCAAAATTGTGAGCTAAAATAAAGCTCATGTTAAGTATTTAGTTGTAGTAATGAAAATCTGACTAATACAAAGGTCCATGGGATAAATTTGAACAAATAATAGCCTAAAATTTTCCAAAATTAATAATAAACACAATAAACTCCCACAGATCCAAGAGACTCAGAAAACAATGGACAGGATAAGTGTCAAATTAAGACTACATCGTTATACTGTATTCAAATTTTTGAGAATCAAAGTAAAATAATTTATTATGATTATAATCTTTTATATTCCATAAAGTTTTATAAATTTTTGATCAACATTTAATAATTGTGCATACTTATTGGATACAGTGTTATATTTCAAGACATTTATACAATGTGTGCTGATGACTTGACAGTAATTAGCATTTCCATTTTATAATTTCTAAGTGTTTGAAGCCTGTTAGCTCCCCTCTTCTGGTTCTTCATAAAATACATAATAGGCTATTGGGAACCGTAGTCACCCACTATTCTGTGAAACACTAATACCTATTTCTTCTATCTAACCAATAGTTTAGTATCCATTATCCAACCCCCTCCATCCTCATTCCTCCCTTCCCCCTTCTCAACCTCTATTAATCACTATTCTGTTGTCAGGTAAACTTTTCCTTAGCTTCGACATTGACAGCAAAAAATAAATATTTGTTTTTCTATTCATGGGTTATTTCATTTAATGTAATGACTAAAGCACTATTCAGAATGGCCAACCTTGGTGTTCATCAATGAAAGAACCAATAAAGATGAGGTATTTGAATATATATATATATATATTTTAACTTTTATTTAATGAATATAAATTTCCAAAGTACAGCTTATGGATTACAATGGCTTCCCCCACACACAACTTCCCTCCCACCCGCAACCCTCCCCTTTCCCTCTCCCTCCCCCCTTCCATTCACATCAAGATTCATTTTCAATTATCTTTATATACAGAAGATCAGTTTAGCATATATTAAGTAAAGATTTCAACAGTTTGCACCCACATAGAAACATAAAGTGAAAAATACTGTTTGAGTACTAGTTATAGTATTAAATCACAATGTACAGCACATTAAGGACAGAGATCCTACATGAGGAGTAAGTGCACAGTGACTTCTGTTGTTGACTTAACAAATTGACACTCTTGTTTATGGCATCAGCAATCACCCCAGGCTCTTGTCATGAGTCGCCAAGGCCATGGAAGCCTCTTGAGACCACCAACTCTGATCATATTTAGACAAGGTCATAGTCAAAGTGGAAGTTCTCTCCTCCCTTCAGAGAAAGGTACCTCCTTCTTTGATGACCTATTCTTTTCACTGGGATCTCACTCGCGGAGATCTTTCATGTAGGGTTTTGGTGGTTTTTTTTTTTTTTTTTTTTTTTTTTTGCCATAGTGTTTTGGCTTTCCATGCCTATAATACTCTCATGGGCTTTTCAGCCAGATCACTGGGACTAGTGAGATGGCATTGGTACATGCCACCTTGATGGGATTGAATTGGAATCCCCTGGTATGTTATTCTAACTCTACCGTTTGAGGTAAGTCAGCTTGAGCATGTACCAAATTGTACATCTCTTCCCTCTCTTATTCCCACTCTTATATTTAACAGCGATTGAATATATTGATAGATCCATATTATATATATAAATATATATGTTGTATATTTATATATATATTTATATATTATATTTATATATATAGTGGAATCTTATTAAGCATTAAAAAACAATGAAAGTAAAATGAGTGGAACTGAAGGACACTATATTAAGTGAAAGAGAAAATCTTGAAGGCAACCAATGGATGGCAAAGGGCACATCACCTATGTATAAACTATAGTAATAATTACAGTAGTCTTCTTGTCAGAAATTACACAAGTCAGAAGAAAATGGAGTAATATGTGCTAAAAGACAAACAATTTTTCAGTCTAGAATTCTGTCTCCAGGAAAAATATCCTCCAAAAGTAAAAGAAAAAGAAAAATGCAAGTGAATGAAAATTGATAGCATTTGTTGATAGCAGACCATCCATATAAGTGTTAAAAGAAATTCTGCAGTTGAAAGGAAAATGACATAGATCAGGAACTTGGATTGATGAAAGAAATGTAGCACTGAAAATGAAATAATAGAAATGATAAAACATAATTTTTTAAAAAAATTTATTTGACAGATAGAGTTATAGACAGTGAGAGACAGAGACAGAGAGAAAGGTCTTCCTTTTCCATTGGTTCACCCCCACAAATGGCCGCCACAGCCGGCGCTGTGCTGATCTGAAGCCAGGAGCCAGGTGCTTCCTCCTGGTCTCCCATGCGGGTGCAGGGACCCAAGCACTTGGGCCATCCTCCACTGCCTTCCCAGGACATAGCAGAGAGCTGGACTGGAAGAGGAGCAACCGGGACAGAACCGGCGCTCTAGCCGGGACTAGAACCTGGGGTGCTGGCGCCGCAGGCAGAGGATTAGCCTAGTGAGCTGCGGCGCCGGCTGGATTTATTTATTATTTGAAAGGCAGAGTTACAGAGAGGCAGAGGCAGAGGCAGAGGCAGAGGCAGAGGCAGAGGCAGAGAAAGAGAGAGGTCTTCCATCTGATGGTTCACTCCCCAAATGGCTGCAACAGCTGGAGCTGCGCCAATCCAAAGCCAGGAGCCAGGAGTTTCTTCTGGATCTCCCACATGGGTACAGGGGACCAAGGAGTTGGGCCATCTTCTACTGTTTTCCCAGGCCATAGCAGAGAGCTGGATCAGAAGTAGAACAGCCAGGACTCGAACTGGCACCCATATGGGATGCCGGCACTGCTGGCAGCGGCTTTACCTGCTACACTACAGCACCAGCCCCAATTTAATAGTATTTTACATTGAAAACAGATCTTTTAAAAATGGACATTGAAAATGCAAGAGCAACCATGTGATTCAATAGAGCATATATAGCCATAAAATATCAATTAGACCCAGAGAAAGCAAATACAAATGCCTAACAACGGAGCTTTAAAATATATGAGACAAAAGTGGTTAGATCTGAGAGGAAAAGTGGAAAGTTTTGCAGTGATAGTGGGAGAGTTTAAAGCCCATCTCTTTTCCCTTGCGTCTTCCAGAAGTTGTAAAACAAAACAACAACAACAACAAAAACAGAAATTGAGGCTTAGGAAGTCTTTGAGGAGTAAAAGTGATATTCCATTAAAATTAATTTTCAAGCAAGACCTTGCATGTGTAAAATTCTTAATAATTATATTAGTTGTTATTCCTGTGTGTAAGATTACCTTTGCTTTGGCCGGCGCCGTGGCTCACTAGGCTAATCCTCCGCCTTGTGGTGCCGGCACACCGGGTTCTAGTCCCGGTCGGGGCGCCGGATTCTGTCCCGGTTGCCCCTCTTCCAGGCCAGTTCTCTGCTGTGGCCAGGGAGTGCAGTGGAGGATGGCCCAAGTCCTTGGGCCCTGCACCCCATGGGAGACCAGGAGAAGTACCTGGCTCCTGCCATCGGATCAGCGCAGTGTGCTGGCCACTGTGCGCCGGCCACAGCGGCCCAATTGGAGGGTGAACCAATGGCAAAAGGAAGACCTTTCTCTCTGTCTCTCTCTCTCTCACTGTCCACTCTGCCTGTCAAAAAAAAAAAAAAAAAAGATTACCTTTGCTTCAAAATAAAGCAAAAAGCTAAAGTCTTTTAAGAAAAAAAAAACCCTACCTCATCTCTCAGTAATGAATAGAACAAGTAGGCATGAAATCAATAAAGATATAGATTACCTAAACAACACTTCCAAACAACTTGTCCAAATAGAGCATTATACACAACATCAAGACACTCTATGTTCTTTATTAAGAGATATCACATGGTGGGTCATAAAGAAAGGCTGAACAAAGTTAACAGAATAGAAATCACACAAAATGTTTTATAAGAGGAAAAGGCAACTATGGAAGCTTATTGTTTCTTCTCCTTTTATACTCAACACAAATCACTTTTTTTAAAGATTCATTTTATTTATTTGAGAGGCAGAGTTACAGAGACAGAGGGAGAGACACAGAGAGAGATCTTCAGTCCACTAATTCACTCCCCAAATGGCTGCAATGGCCAGGGCTAGTCCAGAACGAAGCCAGGAGCCAGGAGCCAGGAGCTTCTTCTGGGTCTCCCATACATGTGCAGGGGTTCAAGCACTTGGGAGATCTTCTACTGCTTTCCCAGGCCATAGCAGAGAGCTGGATCAGAAGTGGAACCGCTGGGACATGAACTGGCATCCATATGGGATTACCGGCACCACAGGCCATGGCTTTACCTGCTATGCTACAACATCAGTCCCACAAATCACTTTTATAACTAGATGTGTGACAGTTTCCCTTCACACGAAACAGTTCTTCAGTGGACACCAATCATGTGTTCTATAATTCAATTCTGACACTATCCACCTGGAGCAAGAGTCAGATCTCACAGGTTAAGGGCAGAGTCCCACAAGCTATCCTACCACTTCATGTACCAATTTCAAGTCCAAGCCTTCAAACTTCTGACCAGCTGTCTAAAAATTGGGACTTCTCTCTTTTCTGAGTTCAAACATTTGCTAGAGTTGTTCACAGAACTCAGGAAAGTACTTTGTTTTGTTCACTAGTTTATTATGAAGTATATTGCAAAGGATTATGATGAACACTCAGATGCAAGAGAAGCATAGGGCAAAGCATGGAGCAAGGGCATGGAGCTTCCATGTCCCCTCAGCCAAGCCCAAAACTCGCCATTTCCATGTGCAGCAACCCTGGAAATCCTCTGAACTCTGTCCTCTTGGGTTTCTATGGGGTCTCCCTTATGCAGGCATGTTTGATTAAATTAACAGCCATTGATGATCAGCTCAGCATATTCAGCTTGGCTCTCCAGAGGGCAGGAGGTTGCAATCCTCTTATTACTAGGTTGGTTCCTCTGGCAACTAGCCCTCATGTCAAAGCTTTCTAGGATCCCCCAGCCATCAGTCACCTCATTAGCATACAAAAGACATATAAATTAAGCAATTATTTAGCCTAGCATTTAAGAGACTCACATCCCTTATCTGAGTACCTTAGTTGGATACCCAGCTCCAGATTCCTGCTAATGTGGAAGAGGTAATGGTGATGACTTAAGTAGTAGGTCCCTGCCATCTATGTGAGAGTCTCTGATTGGGTTCCTACTGGCTCCTTGCTTCAGTCTGGCCCAGTGCTAGCTGTTGCAGGCATTTGGGGAGTGAACCAAATCTCAGCTGGTCAAGGTTCTTTACATGAGAGGGTGATCCATATCTTCATTCCTGGAATGTAAGGGTCATTTTTAGCCCTGCCTCGATTAAGTTATTAAAGGTTTCCATTGACCTTAATCATGGGGTATGGTAACACTAAGAGAGGTCACTGGCCTGTTGACTCAAGTGTGAAGAGCTCAAGTTGGCGGAGTGGCAGTCTTAACTTCCACATTAATGGAGTTGTTGTTGTGTCTTTTGATGCTGGAACTAAGACTTCTAGCCCATCAGAGCATAAAGTTGCAGGAACACAAAGAAAAATTTTGCTAGAGGATCACTAGAATTTCTGTTAAATGGTGTCACCTCCATTCTACAATCTTTATTTCTGAACCTATGAATTCAGGCAACCATAGAACAGCATCGCATAATGGCTATTGACTCAGAGTAAACATGGTCTTCTATAGAATCTTGACACTACCCTAGAAAGTCTTGTCATCTAGCTGGTACCATTGCTGAGCCTTCAAAAGCCCACCCCACCATTCTATAAACCTGGATACTTCAGCATGGGGTGGGGTGTGGGGACATGATAAGTAACAGTTGAATTTAATGAGTATGAGCCCATTTCCACACTTTTTGATGTGAAGTATGTTTCTTGACCAGAAGCAATGGTATGTGGAATATTATAGAAACGGTTAAAGTATTTTGTAACTCCATAGTTGGTAGTTTTGGAAGAAACACTGCATGTAGGTGAAGGAAAACTATATCCAGAGTACTGATTCCAGTAAAGACAAAGCATTGCCATTTCTATAAAGAGAGACTTCCAATGTAAACAAACCTCCATTGGCTAGCCAGATGAATACCCTGGGGACTCATGATACATAAGGAGCTCAATGATGCCTTTACTGCTGGAAGACTGGGCACTTGATGGTAATGGTAGCCAAGTCAGTTTTGTTGAGTGGAAGTTCATGTTGCTGAGCCCATACATAACCTCTCTCCCTGTCACCACTGCTACTTTTTATCATGAAGCCATTAGGTGATGACAGACGTGGTTGGTGAAAGGCTGATGACTATCACTGAATGTCATCTTATCAACTTAATTATATTAAAATACTTCTCTTCTTGGGGCCGGCATTGTGGCATAGCTGGTAAAGTCACCACCTGTGATGCTGGCATCCCATATAGGTGTCAGTTCAAGTCTCAGCTGCTCCACTTCTGATCCAACTACCTAATAATGGCCTGAGAAAAGCAGTGGAAGATGGAAACAGTGCTTTGGCCCGTGGCACCCACATAGGAGACCTGAAAGAAGCTCCTGGCTCCTAGCCTGAGCCTGGCCCAGCCCTGGCCATGGTGGCCATGTGAGGATTGAACCAGTGGATGGAAGATCTCTCTCTCTCTCTCTCTCTCTCTCTCTCTGTGTTTCCTTCTCTGTCTGTAAGTCTGACTTTCAAATAAATAAATACACCTTTTTTAGATCCATTTATTTATTTGAAAGTCAGAGTTACACAGAGAGAGGAGAGAGAGAGAGAGAGAGGTCTTCCATCTGATCGTTCACTCCCCAATTGGCTGCAATGGCCAGAGCTGCACCGATCTGAAGTCAGGAGCCAGGAGCTTCTTCCAGGTCTCCCACGTTAGTGCAGGGGCCCAAGCACTTGGACCATCTTCTACTGCTTTCCCAGGCCATAGCAGCGAGCTGGATTGGAAGTGGAGCAGCTGAGTTTCGAACCGGCGCCCACATGGAATGCTGGTGCTTCAGGCCAGGGCGTTAACTCACTGTGCCACAGCGCTGGCCCCAATAAATACATCTTTTAAAAAAATACTCCTCTGCTGAGGTCACACTTTGTTGAGCATTCACTGGAAAGAAATATCTTATTTTCTCTCCTATTCAGAGCGATTTATCTGTCTTCACAACTCTCCCACAAACTGCTTTGTTATAAATTTTTAGTCATGTTTCAGTGAAGTCCCTGACTACCCAGCTGAACTACTGGCTGCCCAGGAATCAGTATATAAATCTATAACTGACCTTTCTCCTTCTAAGAAAAGTGCACCATCAAGTGTACTGCCACAAATTCTGCCTACTAGGAAGATTTCCCTTCTCTGTCCTTCAAGGATATCTCACAGTAGAACTGTATGCTATAGCTGTCCACTTTCAAGTGATACCTGCATTACCATTCAGAACCAGCTACAAACAAGGCCTGAGTTTTCTCTTCCTCTGCCATCTGATCATAGGGAACTCTTCATCAGGCCATAGGTGCAATCTGGGAGAGAGAAGTCAGTGTAGTAAAAGACAATGGGCATTTGGACATTTCATGTAACTTCTTTGTGCCTTTAGAGCCTGATTAGGCCTCCTATCTCTCCCCCCACACACACACCACTTCCATTTGATGATAGAGTGCTGCTGTATACAGCCAACTTTCTGGCTTGATGAGTCAAATGACATCCAGTTCAAGATAGGCTGATCAGGTCACATGGTAACTTGGTTGCCCTAGGTCATGCAATTCAGTTTCTACAAAAACCCAGTAGTAAGCCAAGTATTGTTTTCAAAAGGAGAATAGTAGATAATGGCAGGGTCTTGCTGCAAAATCTAAAAAGTATGTTCTGTGATTCAACTACAGGGACCGTCAAAGGCCCTAAACTAGCACCCTATTTACCACTTACACCTCAAGCACCATTGCATTTAGTGGGGATCACATGGCCTAAGAGGCAGAGCAGATTTCATATGGGCCTAGACCTATTATTGTGAAACCTTCTCTTGTTCTGAGCCCCACTTGAAGCCAACAGCTTTAGGAGTTATTAGGCAAATGGATTAAAGTATTACAAGGGAGGGATGTGTTGTCTCCAAAGTCCATATTGCCCCTGACATTGTGCCCCTATCTTTGCGGGAATGAACAGATGCAATGATTATTTCTTTACTTTAGAATGAGTATCTTGACATGCCCTGTATTTATGGAAACCTAGAATTTTCAGTAAAGTAGAATACCACTGAATTTTCAGCAGATTTATTTCCCACTCTCAGTAAATGTCTAATTAATAAGCATAATCTCTATTTCTGGATCACCATGTCCAGTTAGCATAATGTCATCAATTTCATGGGATCAGTGTTATAGCTTGTGAAATGGAAAGATCATCGAGATCTTGGTTAAGTAAATTATAGCATAGTGCTGGAGAACTGACATAAACTTGTGGTAGGATGGTGAAGGTGTTTTTCTGGCTTTGTCATCTGAAAGCAAACTGATCCTGGTGGACCTTATGGACAAGTAAGAAGAAAAAGGCATTTGACAGATCAGTAGCTGCAAACCAGGTACAAAGAAATGCGCTGATTTGTGGAAACAGTGAAACCACAGAGGGTACAGCAGCTGCAATTGGAGTAACCACTTGGGTAAACTTATGATAATCAGCTGTCACTCTCCAAATTCCATCCCTCTCCACACAGGTAAAATGCAAACTTATTTTGGAAATATTGTAGGTTCAGTTCTAGACCATGCCAACAAAGCGAGTATTGTAATAAAGTGAATCAATTTTTTTTTGTTTCGTAGTGCATATAAAAGCTGTGTTCACACTATGTTGTAGTATGTTATGTGTGCAACAGCATTATGTCTAAAAACAAAGGTAACTTAATTTAAAACTAATTTAAAAATAGTTTGTAACTGAAATGCTAATGATCATTGGAGCTTTCAGCAAATCATGTTTTTGATGCTGGAGGGTTTTACCTTGATGATGATGGCTATTGAAGGATCAGACTGGTGCTAACTGAAGGATGAGGTTACTATAATTTCTTAAAATAAGACAACAATGAAGTTTCTCATATCAGTTGATTCTTCCTTGTAAAAAAAGATTTATCTATATAGCATTTCATGTTATTATATTGTATTTTACCTTCAGTGGAATTTCTTTCAAATTTGGACTCAGTCCTTTCAAATCCAGCTTTTGCATTATCAAATAAGTTGATGTAATACTCTAAATCCTTTGTTATCATTTCAGCAATGTTCACAGCATCTTCACCAAGAGGTAATTGTATCTTAAGAGACCACTTTCTTTCTTTCTTTTTTTTTTTTTTTTGACAGGCAGAGTGGACAGTGAGAGAGAGAGACAGAGAGAAAGGTCTTCCTTTGCCGTTGGTTCACCCTCCAATGGCCGCCGCGGCCGGCGCGCTGCAGCCGGCGCACCGCGCTGATCCGATGGCAGGAGCCAGGAGCCAGGTGCTTTTCCTGGTCTCCCATGGGGTGCAGGGCCCAAGCACCTGGGCCATCCTCCACTGCACTCCCTGGCCACAGCAGAGAGTTGGCCTGGAAGAGGGGCAACCGGGACAGAATCCGGCGCCCCAACCGGGACTAGAACCTGGTGTGCCGGCGCCGCTAGGCGGAGGATTAGCCTAGTGAGCCGCGGCGCTGGCCCAAGAGACCACTTTCTAAGGCTGGCATTGTGGCGCAATGTGTTAAGCTACCATGCATAATATGTTAAGCTGCCATGCATCCCATATGAGCATACATTCAAGTCCTGACTGATCCATTTATAATCCAGCTCCCTGTTAATGTGCCTGTGAAAGCAGTGGAGGATGACCCAAAATGGGAGACCAAGATGGAATTCCAGCCTTCTGCCTTTGGCCTTGCCCAGCCTGGCTATTGCGGCCATTTGAGGTGGGAACAAATGAATGGAAGAACGAGTCTCTCTCTCTCTCTCTCTCTCTCTCTCTCTCTCTCCCCCCATCTGTCTCTCCATCTCCATCTCTGTGTAACTCTGCTTTTGAAATAAGTAGATATTTTGTTTAAAAAGAAACATTTTCTCATCTGTAAGAAGCAACTCCTTATCCATTAAATTTTTATCATGAGAGTGCAGCAATTCTGTCACATCTTCAGTCCCCTAATAACAATTCTCTTGCTATTATCTTCCAGCTACTTCTTCCACTGAAGTCTTGAAACTCTGAAAGCCATCCATGAAGGCTGGGTTCAACTTCTTCAATAGTCTTGTTAATGCTTATAAATTGAATTTCTCATTAGGAATCATAAATGCTTCAATGGTATCTAGAATAGTAAATGCTTCATATATGTTTTTCAGTTTACTTTGTCCATATCTGTTTGTTGGAGGAACTGCTATCTATGGCAACTATAACCTTCCAAAATCATTCCTTAAATAATATAACTTAGTTATCAAAATTGTTCCTTAACGCATGAGCTGCAGAAATTACATTGTTAGCAGGCATGTACAGAACTTTAATCCTGTGCATCTCCATCAGAGTGCTTGGATGCTATGTGCATTACCAATGGCAATAATGTTTTGAAAAGATTTTTCTATTCTGTATAATAGGTCTCAATTGTGGGATTAAAATATTCAGTAAGCCATGTTATAAATTCTTTAGGGATTTAGGATTTTTCAGAATGATAAACAAGGATTGGTTTCAACTTAAAGCCTGCACCCTCAGAATCCTGTGCTAAGAGATGAAGGACCTGGTCTGGTCCTCTGAGTTCTATGTGAGCTGCTACTGGTGACAAGCCCCAAGAATCAGAGGGGCATCTCCCTAGATCCTTCAGGGTAGAAACGCATGCCTCTAGGACTAGTAACCAGCAATCCCGCAGCTACAGAATGCATAGGGGCCTGTTCTCTACCCTGTGGAGCATGTTGGCTCTGGCTCTGGAAACTTCTCATGTTGGCAAGACTATCTTCCATTCCCCAAGACAGAAGGAGTATAGCAGTGGCTATGCTGCAGCAGCTCAGGTCTGAGTCTTTGGATGAAAGGTAATGTGTGTTGCTTTCCTGGAACAAAGCAGTTGCCCAAGCAGCATTCAGTTTCCTGGCTGGAATTTAATGCCACTGATAGTTGAGGGATTCTGTCGCTAGGCTGGTCTGTCTGCAGCAAGGATGGGGGCACAGAGTTTGCACTTCACCTTTCCTGGCATGATGAGGTTCCCCAACCCTGGGAGTCAGAGGAGGATCTATGCTGTGCTTTGTGCTACTCTCTGTTCCAGCTTTCTAAGTCTCTGTGCTGCTGAGAGTTTCTGTAACTCACACTTTCCTTAAATTTTCCCTCGGTCAATCTCCTGGAAAGGCAGTTTTTCCTCTGTTTTATTTCTTCTCTGATGCAGAGATCAATCTAATACATTTATTATTTTCATTTTAGTTGAAAGGAGGAAAGAAAGAGAATCTTCCAGTTGCCATTTCACACCCAAATATCTGTGGGTTGGGCCAGGCTGAAGTCAAGGGCCCAGAATTCCATCTGGGCCTCCCATGTTGGGGTTGGGACCCAAGTACTTGAGCCATTATTTGCTGCCTCAAAAAACTGCTCTAGCAAGAAACTGGAATTGGGAGTACAATTTGGAGGCAAAAAAAAAAAAAAGGATTCTGATTTAGGATAAGAAATACTATAAAGTAATTTAACCCCTGCACCAAACCAACATTTGAGTGCATCCATGGGTAAAGGAATAGTGGGGCATGAAGGGGCAGCCCTATAATCCAGACCCATGCTTTGGGCAGAAGTCCCCCCGGCACAGACACAGAGGAGAAGAGAAGGAACCTGCCCTGTGGGAACCACGAGTGAAGACCCTGGAAGTGCTCTGGGGGCAGCACATCTGAAGCTGGGCTGGAACTGAGCTGTGTAGAATGAAACTGGGGCGGCAGGAAGGTTCCCACAACACAGTGGAGTCTAGGGGATGGGAACAGTGCAGGGGAGGCGAGGGGAGCAGGATGCTGGATTGCACAGGCAGCATTTGGAGATAGAGCAAACTGTAAGAAAGTATCCAGGGGACAAAGAAGCCTGGGTCTCCAAGCCACTAAGGCACTTGGTGTAGGTACAGAACAGCTGGATCCTTCTTGGATCCTTGTACCTTTCTACTGTCCTCCCCCAAACGGGGAGGGGAGGGGAGGGCACACCAGAACTAAATAGAATTTCCTATTTATCGCTGAACAGAGGCTGGTGTGCCTCAAGGAAGAGAGCAGGCAGGTTTCTTTGCTTTTTCTTTGTCTCATCCTAGTCCCTAGGCCATTAGTCCCAGTTGCCATGGGAACAGAAACTGAGTGGCTGATGCATTCATTGGACTGTGGGAGAAAAGCAGACTGGGTCCTTGAAATGAAGGCTCCTGGGGGATGAGATTGTAGCCAAGCACTCACAGCGAAAGAATGCACAACCTCTGCAGATGTATTGATCCCTGGATTAATCTCGCTCCTTCTCCCTCTCTCTCACTCGCTCTCTCTCGCTCGCTCTCGCTCTCTCTGACATGCTTCACCTGAGCAGAGATGGTAGCATCACACTGGCTGCCCATGGTGTTCTAACAGGCATAGTTTTGTGTGTGTGTGTGTGTGTGTGTGTGTGAGATTGTGTGTGTGTGTGCGTGTGTGACTGTGAAGAGCCTTGGGAGTCAGGAAGAATCTTGGCGTTAGAGGACCCAGGAGGAGCAGTGCCCTTCATCCAGCTTGCTTGTGGGAAGCCCCTGGCAGAGAAAGGGAGGGAGGGACGCAGCCTGGGCTGGCAGGTGGAGCCTGTAGCTAGACAAGGGCCCCTCTTTGGAGAGAAGGCTCTGAGGTGGGGGATGAAGCAGGGCAGATGGCCACATGCACCCCTCATTCTTGGTTTTCCCAATCCACCCCCCCTATACCCCGCAAGCCAGCCCTCAGGGGCAGCACCAGGCCCTACTTGGAATGAGAAGGCCCTTGGACCAGAGGCAGGGGAGGGCCCCAGAGACCTGGCAGATCCCATCCCCCATGCTCTGCCCCTACTGGCCGGTCTCCCCTGTCCGCTGCTCTCAGTCCTTGCTCCCTGATTACACTGCCTGGCTTCGACCCTCTCCAACTGGAGAGAGGGAGAACCTCAGACCTTACGCCTTCTCTTTGCTCTCGGATCCCCTGCCCTTGCGCCTCCCCTCCCACCTCACCCCACCTCCGGCATCAGCCTCACCTGCGCTCTGCCCAGGTCCGCACTCCATCCGGCCTCACCGTGCAGCTTGCCCAGGCCCCTCACTGCCTCCTTCCTTTCTCCTTCCGGCTCCACTGCCTCCTCCTCTCCTGCTCCTGGCTCCTGGCCCCTGAGCTTTGTCTTCCTCTCACCCTGCCTCCTTTGCTGGGGCAGCACACCATGGGATCACTGACAGATGCAACTGCCGCATCGCATGTAACCGACAGCAGGTGTAGCGTGTGGGGTAAAGGACGCCCGGTTAGGCAGTGAAGGGCTCCGTGGGCAACCTCACTGCCCTTGGCCGCTTTCCCATCCTGCACGCCCAAGGCCTCTTCTCCCAGCTCCCTTCCCTCTCACTACAGGGGCGCCTGTCTTCCTCTGGCCTTTCCAGCCCCATAGCACTGGCAAGGCCCAGCACCATCAGCTGGGAACTTGGGCTCCAAGCAAATGCCCGGCCCCTGCCATCGGACTCAGCACCAGGCCAAGGGGGAGCCAGGAGCAGTTTCAGCTTCTTGATGACTCTGTCCCGCCCAGGCCTTCCCCAGGGGCACCCTTGTTCATGGGCGTCAGCCACCCATTCGCGCCCTCAGCCTCACTTCTGCCCTCTCCTCCTTCCCCCCATTTGCTGTACGGATTCTTCCTGGAGGATTAAGTCCATAAAGACAAAAGGACAGGTGAGGAGAGGGCACCGACATAATGTTAGAAGGTGGGAAGGAGGTGGATGAAGCATGGCCGACTTGGTTGGTATTAGAGAGCTTGCAATTAAACCAGCAGTGGGGAGGCCCAAGAGCAGCCTTCTTTCTCCAAGGTGCTCTTGCCAACCGCTGGACGTGTCTGACAGGTTGCCATTGAAAGGACTGCTGCAGGTTGAGGGTACTGGTGGGGCAGGGAATTCCACAGGTGTGTTAAGACTCATTGCCACACCGGATCCCGTCTCCACTCCCCAAAGCCGGGCAATCGCTCTCCCCCAACGCTGGGGTGTGAGCACAGATTTTCTCACTGGCACAGGCTGACCAGTCCATGTAAGGGCTTTGCAGCTACAGGCTCTGTTGAAGGCCCCAATCCAAGCAAACATAGGGACATCCGTTGATGTCTAGAGAAATCTTCAATCGCTAGCTTCGTCTGCAGTTTGGTGTCTGGAATGCAGCAGACATATGCAACAGATTCTTCCTTGGCTAATCTGACCTCAAGACCCGAGACCGAACACTGCTTGTGGAGCAGTTGGGGAAGATGCGGCCTGCGTCACCTGTGTCCCATATCACTGCACCTGTTCTGGTCTGGTCTGCTGTGCTTCTGATCCAGCTTCCTGATATGCACCTAGGAAAGAAGCAGAGGATGCTCCAAGTGCTTGGGTGCCTGCCACCCACATGGGAGGCCCGGATGAAGTTCCAGGTTCCTGGCTTCAGCTTGGCCCAGCCGTGGCCATTGTGGCCATTAGGACATAGGACCAGCAGATAGAATCAATCTCTCTCTCTCTCTCTCTCTCTCTCTCTCTCGTTCAGCCTTTCAAATAAATATATAAATCTTGCAAATGCAAAAGACAAGACACAGTGGAATCAGCTGGCAAAAGTCCATTCAAGATTTCTCTCTGAGTCCAAAATAATTCCTGTTTTCACTATGATTTCTTTCCCTCACAGCCAGGGGTCGCCTGTAGGATAGTTCCCCATTTACAAACATATGAGGGGTTTTCTAGAGATCTCTGTAATTCAGTTCTAGATGTGTGGCCTTGTGTGCAGAGAATACACAGGTCACCAAAGATTCACTTGCGTGTGTGCACCCTCCTGGGATTCTAGCCCTGGTAATACCCTTATGCAACCTTTGTGGACTACAATACAACAAGGGAAGTGACAGAACGTGAATGAACTGCTTAGTGAGCCGTCACATTGTAGACGTCTACACGCTCGGGTTAGGAGATGGTGTGCCACCGACCCCCTTACAGCACACTGGGGCCCTGATCAGGCACTCGTGTGTGCTGCCACAGCACATCCCACCAGGTTAGGACTTGAGCAGTGTAGCTTTGCCTCCCTGAGCCCTCTGTGTGTGTAACACAATGCCTCCTCACACAGGGTTCTTCCAATGCAGCTTTGATTCAGGACTGGGTGTTCCCTTTGCTACTATTCGGGTCGGTGCAGGGTATAACCAGCTCATGGTTTCGGTAGCGAGTGGTTTGTCCCCGACAAGAACACACCACAGCTTCTGGCTGTGCTGATGTACGGGCTCAACTTCTCCTGGGCGGTTCAGGGTTTCCCGGTGCTGGAGAAGGCCAGGCAGCCCCATGGGGCGTGTGCACACGTGTGTCTCTGGGGAACGCACATGCGCATTGAAGACGGACTTGCTGAAGCGCGTCTGTGATTTTACTTCGCCCAGGGCCCTGGAAGTGGTGACAGTGGCCATGCACACTCAGGGGAAGGCTTTCAGAGTTGCAGTGAAGTGCCATGGTTTATACAGGCTTTCAGCAGATACGCTCACGGGATTGAGACAGCCCCCTTAAGAAGGCCCGGGGGAGAGGGTGGCGGACATACGGGGGACATGAAATTTGATCCCTTTATATAGGTGTGTATGTATAAATATGTGTGTGCTTGTATATGTGTGTGTGTGTGTGTGTGTATTTGTATATACCACAGTTCCTGTTCACTCCTAGTTCGCTAAGATGCTTCATCGTAAGTGGATGTTCATTTTCTAAAAATCAGCATTTTTCTGCTTCTATAAGGAGCATCATATATTTTCCCCCTTGACACATTGCCTCTGTGGAATACAAAAAATTCCCACCATGGAGCCACTCTAGAATGCTCTTGACTCCTTTCTGTTGTACTTTTGTTTTTAGAAGAGAGTTGGATGTGTGTGGCTGATGCTTTGGTCAAGACGTTTCCCTCTGTGCTCTCTGACAGACAGTCCTGTGCTTTCCACCTGCGACCTTTCTGGGCATCATCTGTGTCCGCGGGTTGTTCTGCTGTCGGTGCTGCTGCGGCTCTTTCCCTCAGATTCCACACCTCTTCTCCTTGCAAGAACATTCGCTGTGTAGATTGTTTCTGTCTTATCATGCCGTGCCGAGTTCCAGCCTGCACCTGACGCCCAAATCTCCAAGCTGCTCAGCATAAAGGTGCTGGTCATTCTGATGGATGAGGTCCTTACTGTTTCCATTGGGGTGCTTTCCTGCTTTCCCACTTTTCCTCCGGGCCAACCCACGGCATGTGTGGAAGGCGTTCTCTTTACGAAGAGCCGACTTTTGGCTGCGTCATCCTGCCTTTGACTACTCGGTAGTTGTTCTCTGCTTCCCTTCATCTGCTCTCTCTAGGTTTAAGATGAAGTCTCTCTCCTAAACATGTGAGGGAGAGACGTGGATTGTTCATTTTCTATCTCTTGAAGATGTGATACAGCCCATTCAGGTTTTCCCTATTATACAATTCACAGTCTATTTCACTCTTAGAGTGATGCGTTGTTTAATGGGATATTTCTTAACATAAAGGCGTATTGGAAACTACTTTTCTTTCATTTTCTTGCCTAACTGCCCTGTCTAGAGCTTCCAGCAGGATGTTGAGAACACGTGGTAGATGCAGGTCTCCTTGCTTTGCTCCTGATCACAGAGGAAAAGCTTTCACAGTTACCCATGGAGTGGTGTCCACATGTGACTTTCTTTTTTTTTTTTTTTTTTTTTTTTGGACAGGCAGAGTTAGAGAGTGAGAGAGAGAGAGAGAGAGAGAGAGACAGAGAGAAAGGTCTTCCCTTTTCCATTGGTTCACCCCCAAGTGGCCACTATGGCCGGCGCGTTGCGGCCGGCGCGATGCACCGATATGAAGCCTGGAGCCAGGTGCTTCTCCTGGTCTCCCATGTGGGTGCAGGGCCCAAGGACCGGGGCCATCCTCCACTGCACGCCCTGGCCACAGCAGAGAGCTGGCCTGGAAGAGGAGCAATCGGGACAGAATCCGGTGCCCCGACCGGGACTAGAACCCGGGGTGCCGGCGCCCCAGGCGGAGGATTAGCCTAGTGAGCCGCGGCGCCGGCCACTTGTGATTTTCAAGAATGCCTCTTAATATGTTGAAGTAGTTTCCTTCTGCTCCTGCTTGGCTAAGTTTGTTTTCTTTCAATCTTGAAAGGTGTTGCATTTTTTCTTTCGGATCCCTGCACTGCATGCATTGGGATGATCAAGAGCTTTCTGCCCTTGCTTTCTGTGAAACCTTCTTACACGAATGGACCGCATAAGGCCCTAGGCTTTTGACTGTAATGTTGAACTCGGAGTGCTGCCGTTTGGGTGAGTGGTTTTTCATCGGCAGTCTTTCAGTAGATTGCTCTGTTGTTTTCTTTCCTCGTGGTCTGACGTTGGATCCAGGTGATGCTGGCCTCGTCACACGAGTGGCAAGGATTCCCTCCGCTTCACCTTGGGAAGAGGTTGCTGCCGATGGCTGCTCATTGCTGTTTAAATGTTTTGTGGACTTTGCCAGTGCGGCCAGCTAGTCTTGGGCTTTGCACGGTTGGCAGGACTGTGGTTGTGGCTTCGGTCTCCCTCCTCACGAAGGGTCCCTGTGGATGCTTTATTGCTTCTCGACTCACTCCCTCTCCTTTGTATCTGTTTCTCGAATCTGACCGTTTCTGCCAGGCAGTGCGATTTGTTGCTACGAATGGTTCATCGTTTCTCTCAGAACGGCTTTCCATGCGCCACACCCGTTGAGCTGTCCACTCTTTCATGTGACTTCAGTCGCTGGGGCCCTTCATCCCTTTTCTTAGCTGATGTACTGAAGGGTCTCTCCTGCCGTCGGCCGTTTCTGAACATGCAGCTCATCTCATGGATTTCCTCTGAGCTCTCTCTGCGCTCTGTTGTGCTTCATTCTGCTCTAGTGTTTGTAACTCCCTTCCTTCTGCCAACACCAGGTCAGGGCTGCTCTTCCTTTTCTAGTTCCTGTAACGTGTTGAGGGTTTGGATTCGAGATCTCTTCTCTTCCAGGCAAGCAATGACTGCCGTAACTCCATCCCTAATACCGCGGTGCCGCTTTCCTTCCGCCCCTAAGTTGTGGCAGGCTGTGTCTCTGTTTCTGCTTGTTTCTCAAGCTGTCTTGTCACATCCCTTTGGGTTTGTTCTTTGACCCATTGCTTGCTTATTTAAGAGGCTGTTGTTTCATTTGCCCACAGTTGTGAACTTTCCCATTTCCCTTCTGGTGTTGGTGTCTAGTGTCCTTCCACTGTGCCCAGAAAAGATAGCGGGCACAGTCTCAAAGTTCTGACACTTGGTAAGAACCTGAGTGTCAAACAAAGCCCACAATGTGAAAGTTCCGGAAATCAACGCAGGACAATCTTGGTGCCATTGCTCAAGGCAAATGGTATCAGCTCCGAAAGACTGACATCAGATAGACCAGAGAGAGACCAGATAATGTGGACCAAGTTCCATCAGATGGAGAAACCCTGCTCTTCACCACGAACAAACGCACAGGCAGACCATGGACGACTGTGAGAACAGTTGTAGTGGGTACACCTGACAAAGGAAACGTGTGTAATCTACAGGAAGAATGCTACTTGCCAGTTACTACCGAGGTAATCCTGCCATTCATGAGGGGACAGTGCACATAGAGAGAAGGTACACAGGGCCAAGGGAAGGCGGGGATGGATGAAGCTCATTAGCAGAGGCGGTGGCGTGGCTGGGTCCCAGACCTCAGGCGCTTCTCTGAGTCTGCTCCTCACATGCACATCGTGGACATACGGAACCCAGGGGCAGCAGTGAGGAAGCAGGGAGACTGTGCGCCAAGAGCCCTCGCCCAGGGTCGAGGACAATGAGGACCAAGTGGGGGAGGAGCAGGATGGAGGCCCAACCTGGTGTCCCAGGAGGCTGGGCTGGGGGGCAGGCTGGAAAGCTCAGGATGATCCTCAGGGGTGGGGAAGCAGCCAGCGGTGCTGTTCAGGGTCAGTGAAGGGAGGTGGGGCCCTGAGCCTGCATCCTGACCAGGGAGCCTCCTGGGGTCTGGTCCCTGTGCAGCCACTTCCTGCTGTGTGACTTCAGGAGGGGGTCTGCAGTCTCCTGATCCATGGGACGGGCGGCCCAGGACTGCCTCCCTCAGGGCTGCAGGCAAAGGGGGACATCGGCCCAGACAAGAAATTGTTCACGAAGGGTCAGGGGAGCCTCAGGTGTGACCGTCGTGTCCTGGAAGCAAGTGAGATGACTGCTGTGTCCTCCAACAAGTGCTGAGGAGTTGAGAGGGCGAGGGCCTGGCCTGGCCTGGGAGAAGGCTGTGGGCTCGGTCAAGAGCCACGCACACGTCCCACGGACCCTGGGGCTCCCAAGGGTCCCAGGAAACCCTTTTTGACAGGAACTGTGGATCCTGGTTATTCCTTTGGAAATCTCTCTCTCTCTCTCTCTCTCTCTCTCTCTCTCTCTCTCTCTCTGTGTGTGTGTGTGTGTGTGTGTGTGTGTATACCCGCTTTCCTGTCAGCCCTGAGTGAGGAGGCGCCTGCCTCCCTGTGGCCACGCCTGACCCTCCTATGGCCCGCCCCCCCCCCCCGTCGCTGCCCTTCCTCAGAGCCCCCTTGCTCCTGCTCTGCCCTCCCCCACTGCGGCTCTCAGTGCTCCCTCCTGCAGACAAGAGGGGGAGGGTCTTCCGCGAGACCCTCAGTAAGCCTGGAGGCCTGTGGAGGGGGTGCCTGCCCAGCACCCTGAGTGCTGCTTCCTCCTCTTTTGTAGATGAATCCGTGATGTCAAGTGCCCTCTGCACAGTGCTCAATCTCACACCTGTGGCTGATAATGAGGCCCCCCACTACTGAATCTGGGCAAGGCACGGGCACACCGGGTGCACAGAGTCCCAGGGGTTCCTGCCTGCTGTGTGTGCAGTTCCCACAGCAGGGCTGTGGTCCCCAGCATCCCTTGTCTCTCCCACAGCCCAAGCCTCAGGGGTGCTCCCTGCCTCCCTTCCTTTCTTCCTCTCGCTCCTGCTGTCCACCCACAGATCCAACAATTGAGCTGCAGAACCATCCAGAACCCGTGTCAGGGACCGGGCAGCCATCACAGGTGGCTGCTCTGTGCAGTCTCACGCTCACGGGGGCTCCACAAGTCAGATCGGCTTTGCTGAGAAGGCCGAGGAAACCGGAATCCCTTCTGAGCTGGGGCCCTGTGCACGCCTTGTCGCCTGGGCCTCTCAGTGAGTACAGCCCAGGGAGGGGCAGCAGCTGGGTCTGGCTGGGGTGGGAGTCTTTTGTGGAGAGGGAGGCAGACACACTTACAGGACCATCCCCTTCTCCTCTGTGTCTCTGTGACCCTGAGCAGTGACCACTGTGGTGCAATTCCCTGGACCCGGCCCTCCCTGCTTCCAAGTCCTCCGCAGGAGTCCAGGCTGCCTGGGCGTGCAGCGTTTCCACATGCACACTGTGAGACCCCACCGCGTTCCCTGCCTTTAACACAGCAGGACCTGGCCTTCAGGTCACTGGGGAGCCATGGTTGTGGGAAAGAAGTGCTCCCGAGCCCACGGGGGAGGCAGTGGCTGTGCAGGAAGTGTGTGTGCTTTCAGCGCCCTGACTCCTCCTCTTCCCGCGGAAGGGTGGGCCTCTTGGGGGAGCGCGGCCTCACCATGCTGAGGACCCCGTCCCGGGGCACTGCTGTGGGCCAGAGGAGCACAGGTTCTGGAACACCAGGTGCAGGAGGCGGCTCCTGGTGAGGGCCTGCGCACCGGGTCTGCCCCTGCCGTGGGCAGGGCTGCCGCCCTCAGTCCTCAGCTCCCTCTGTCCTGCACACACACTGCTGGCATCCGAGTGGGGACCTCTCAGACCCTGTGGTCTCCCCCTGCAGCTGGCGCTCGCACCGCCACGCCTGCCTGCACCCAAGCCCGATGCTCAGGCCTTTTTGCAGGTGGGTCGCTGATCACACAGAGCCCTGAGGCGCTGCCTGGCTGGCTGGGTGTTCACTCGCCAGCCCCCTAAAGCGGCTCGCCCCCGGGGCAAAGGAGGACGCGACCCTGTTCGTTCTGCAAATTTAATGTAACACTGATACCAAAAACATGAAAGCACAAGAGAAAGCACACGAGAAAGCAGGAGCAGCGAGGAGAGCTTCGTCTTGCAGGCCACGTCCGACCCCCAGGGAAAGCCACCGCCGGGAGGGCTGTGTTAAGAAGGAATCCGAGGCGGCACTCCGGCTTGGTGAGGAAGATGGCTCAGGCCATCAACGGTGTCTGTCAACGCAGGGAACAAGGGCGCGATCGCTGAGCCCGCCGCGGGAAACCACGCGGGACGTCGGCAACCCCACCTGCACCTCTCCCCATGCTCACCGCCGGGCCAGCGGCCCCCACCCTGCGCCTCCCTCCAAGGTCTCCCAGCTCCTGCACAGCCTGCTTGCTCTCCCGACAAATCTTACTGGATCCAGGAGAAGAAGCTGGCGCCAACCCGGGCGGCATTTCTGGTCCGGATGGTGGAGCTGGTGCTGGGGCCATCTAGGACGCTGGTGCTGGCCCCGCCGTTGCTGCCGCTGCTGACGCCAGCTCGCCACGTGGCCCTCCTGTTGGCACGGTTGCTGTTCAGGATGTACTGGTGGTAGCGGGCCCAGAAGGCAAAGGGGATCCGGGCCCAGGCGTCGCCAAAGTCCCCGTCCTCATCCCAGGTCAGGAGCTCGGCCTGGATGTCGTCCCAGCTCCAGCGGCCGACCAGAGCCTCGTCGCCGATGTTCATCTGGGCCCTCAGCTGTGCCCGCGCGTGCTCCTCGGCCATGTCCACGTCCATCGTCTTGAAGGCATCGTCCACGGCCTCCAGGAAGCGAGCCTTCCATTCCCGGGGGTCTCGGTTCTGGTTCTGAGGCACAAAACAGAGGCCACGGTAACAGGGGCGCCGCCGCCCGCCACACGCCCTCCAGGGTGCAGCGAGTGACCCCCGAAAACCAGCACAGGGCAGAAGGCCGCCTTCGGGCTCCTGCTGTGTGGCCCGGCTGGGGACTTCCCTGCCCCCTCATCCTCCCGGCTGCAGCGAGCTCCGTGGAGGTACTTGTACCCTTTCTCGGCCTCGGCTTCCTCCCCAGAAACTTGGCGGAGGCCGGGAACGAGAAAGGAGGCAGGCTCAGCCCTTGTTTTCTCGGGAGGTGGTACCCGCCAGGGGGGCTCCCGTACCTGCGCGATGAATCTCAGCACCCGCATCTTGCTGGTCTCGTGGCGGGCGCGCAGGCCCCACAGGAACTCATACTCCGGGGGGCTGCTGTTGGGGATCTTCTTGTACTCCAGGTACCTGAGGGTGATGCCAACACGAGCTCGGCTTCTGGTCCAGCGGCCTTGTGGCTGAAGTGATGAGCTCCCAGGCCCCCCTTCCACCCATACACTGCAGCTCAGCTCCTCCTGCTGCAGCCCCAGCCCCTGGCTCCCTCCCTAACTCCCTGCCTGGACCCTGGCCTCCAGAGCCTTCTGACACCAGCACTGCCCTGGGGCACACGAGAGCGCCGCAGGCACAGGCGCAGGCACAGGCGCGGTCACGAACTCCTAGGGAGGCCACAGGTTCGCTGCCCCTCCTCGCCATGACCCGATTCCTGTTGGCTGCCTTTCGGCAGGTGAGCCACCTGCACGCCCACTGCTCTGAGCCCAGCCCTACCCCACCAGGGTTTTCTGTGCAGACAGACCGAACCCTGGGAAGGCCCCAGGTGCAAACCTACCCGAGAGGAAGAAATAGCCAGGAGCAGCGTCCCCAGGTACACTGGAAATTCCTGTCACTGTGTGTATGTGTGTGCGCGCGCGCGTGCGTGTTTGTGGCCCTGGTGTGTTGTGCACGTGCGTGCCCCAGTGAGTGCCTCCCTGCCCACTCCCACAGTGTCCAAGGGCCATGAGGAGGGTGAGCCCTGGCCTGAAAATCAGCAGAGTGGGTTTAGGCCTCCCCAGCCTGGGCTGGCTCAGGCTACCTGGCTCAGTGCCCCTCTCCTGTGCGAGCCCTTGGGGCAGGTGCACAGGGAGAGGGCGGTGCTGTGGCAGCCCTTGCCGCATCTCAGTCCACGTCTGCTCCTGTCCCCCAGACTGGCCCAGAGCTCTACTGCCCACGGGAACTCTCCACCACAGGCCCCCGACACGGGCAGCCAGAGGCCCCACCCCTCTCGTGTAGTGTAGTGTCACCTGTGGGCTCAGCCGACACTTACTTCTGCTTCACGAAGTCATCGGTGATGAGCTTCCTCAGATCGCCCAGGAACGGGTGCCTCACCCTGAGGGCAAGCAAAGGAGCCCATGAGGGGCGATGGCGGCAGTGCCCACACGTGGGCCACAGCACTCCCTGGCGGGAGCAGGAGCCTTGCAGCCCACAGGGCAGTGTCACGGGGGCGCGGCCCCACAGCAGGGGCCAGTGGCTGCCTATCAGGGTACCCTAAGAGCGTGCTGCCCGAGAGCCCCGACTCGGTCTCTGACGTCTCTGCTGGAGACGGCACAGACACGGGGCTGATCAGCCGGGAGCTGTCACCACGCGCTCTGCTGAGGACCCCTGTCCCCTACCTCGTGCAGGGAGCCCCCTCCCCTGCACCAGACCACCAGGTATTGCAATCCCAGGATCTCTTCTGGAGGAATTCAGCACAGGGGGGCAGGAGCCGAGAGGCCAATCGTACCCGGGGCGCAGTCCCATCTTGCGGAGCGCCTCCCAGAGAACAGCTGTGAGGGGAGACGAGGAAAAGGCTTTGGCGTGCCAGGAGGGCACCGAGGGCCAGCCTCCCGGCGGCAGGGCCGCCCACTCACCCTCGCTGGCGCGGTTGCCGTTCATGAAGATGACGCCCAGGATCACCAAGAGCAGACTCAGCCTGGGGGTGTCCTTGGTCCTGAGGGCAAAGACACAGGGATCCTGTCCGCAGGCCACACGCCCCCGGGATCGCAAGCCGGCTCCCGAGCTGTCCTGGTTCCAGCAGACTCTCCCCGGCTGTTCTCAGGGCCCACCACCTCAGCTCCCACGGGACACACCTGCACCTGAGACTGGAGCAGGACCACTCACCCCCTGGGCTCTGCGGAGGACGCGCAGAGGAAGGAACAGACGCACGGCAGAGGGCACTGCGCAGAAACACCTGCAAGCCTCGCCTGTCCTCCCTAGAGCTGGGACCGTTCTCAGCAACAAGAGCCCCTTCCAGGAGGCTCCGCTCGGCCAGGGCCAGAGTGGGGGAGGAAGACTCCCGCCCCTTTCCTCTAAGCTCCCAGGGCCGGTACAGGGCGTGTGCCCACTCCCGCCACTCCGTACCCCAACACAGCACCCCAGGAGGCTGTTGCTCTTGGACCCAGCAGTCACCGGGCACCAAGGACTGTGCGTGAGGGCTAGGCTGCGGACCTGAACCTGGGTCCCATGTCTCCCAGGGGACACGGGCAGGCGGGGAGGGGCCCCCTTGTCTCTCTCTTACTTTCCCAGGAGGCGAGCTGAAGAGTCCCGCGTGCATATGAGGATGTACAGGTGCTCCTCCTTGTCGATTTCCTTCAAGTGGATCCCAAACTTCTACGAGGGGAAGGCAGCAGGGCGTGACATGGAAGCCCCAGGCCAGGCACCCTGTAGGCAGCCAGCTCAGGCCCAGGTAGGGCTTTTCCTTGGCAAGGGGCAGCACTGGGCAGGTGGGGTCGGGGGAAGAGAGGACAGGCAGGGCCTGCCCCGGGGGAGCCCCCACCCCTCACGAGGCAGGGAGACACTGGGAGAGCAGCAGGGAGAGGTGCCCGGGCAGGGGGCACGTGTTTTCCTGCCATGCAAGGCAATCCGGCAGGAGCAGAGGCCACAGGTCCCTCCAGTAGTCGCATCACTACAACGGGCCCGGCAGTGTGGCAGGCCGAGCCAGCCAGCGCTCTGAAGTCCCGGAGCTGCTCCCAGGCCCGACCCACCTTCTCCAGAGTGTAGGTGGCTCGCTCGATGATCTCGGGGAAGTGCTCGTCATATTCTCGGATGACGTCCTTCATCATGTCTGCAGCAGGGCAGAGTTGGAGAGAGCAGCCGGGCTCAGCAGGCGCCCGGGCTGCTCCCCCACAGGCAACTCTGCCGAGGGCAGTGCAGGGAGGACCCCCGTGCAAGGCAGCCCCAGCCCAGGCCTGCCAGCGGGGGGAGGGCACTCGAGTGAGGGGTGGCCAGCATCGGGGCTGGCCCAGGGCACAGGCTGCCTACCTGAGCGCTTGATGGGGATCTTCTTGTAGTCCTTGATCATCAGGTATTTCACCAACTTGTTTGCCTAAAGAAGGAAGAGCCCGAGGTGAGGCCGAGGCAGGGTGTCCCCAGGGAACTGGCCCCGGGCGCAGCAGAGGAGGGGATACAGGGATGGGTGCGCAGACTCCTTACCCTCTCCTGAAGAAGGGTCACGTTGCGCGGGGGCAAGCACAGGACGTGCCTGGACGGGATCTGAGACGTGGCGGCCATCGGGGGCCGAGGGGCCACCTGAGCCCGCGCCGGCAGGGGCGGCTGTGACGCTCTCCAGGTCTGTGGGACCGCCACAGGCTCTCTCTCCTCCTCGCTGCTCTCATGTTCCTCGTCCAGGTGCTTGGACTGCATCATTGCACAGAGGAGAGACGCAGGGCTGCCAGGCTGCCCGTTCCCGAGCGCCTGGCCCACGCCCCACCCTCAGCGGGCAGCAGCCACAAGAGTAGCGCAGCAAGCGGCCCCTGACATGTGTTGAGCTGTGCGCTCTCTGAATGCCAGGCCCTGGGCTGGCCTCTTCTCCCACCAGTCCTGAGCGCAGGAAGTGGGGCCCATCAGAACCTGCTCAGCAGACTGGGGTTGGGGAAGCAGGGACCTGAGGCCTGGGGGCCCCTGGAGGGAAGGCGCAGGGGGAGGGGCGGGGAGGAGAGGAGGCGAGGAGAGGAGGGGCGAGAGGAAGAGAGGCAGGGAGCACCAGCACCTGCAGCAAAAGCAGAGGGCCCAGAGCACAGGGAATGGGGTGTGGGGAGGGCAGACCTCACCTTCTTTGTCCTCTTGCCTCCCATCCTGGCCCAAGGATCAGCGCTGTGCTGAGCGCTGGCAGCTGCACCCTCAGGCTCAGGGGCGCTTGTGGCCGTCTTGGCCTTGGCCGCAGCTGCTGCCACAACGTTCTGAGGCTCCACCCAGCGAGTCTTGGCCAGAGCCTTCCCAGACTTGGTCATCTTGGGCCGGGTGGCTTCCACCTCCCCGGCAGATGCAGCCTGGGGCCCCCCGGACGTATCGCTGGGGCCCTCTGTGGCCGCTTCCTGGGCCGGGGCCGGCCTCTTGGGGCGTGGGAAGGCCATGCCGCTGACACCTGCGGGCTGAGTGAAATCAAAGACGTCATTCTGACCCAGGAAGGCGGTCGGGGCCCGGGTGGCATCCGTCTCGGCGGCACTGGGGGCCTGTGAGGATGTGCGGGCCGCACTGGGGCCCTCGGCAGCAGCCTCCTGGGCCTGGGAGGCAGCGGGCGACGGTGCGGAGGAGGCGGCCGGAGCCCCAGGGGCAGCCATCGTGCTGGGGCCCGACATCGGCGGGGAGATCTGCGGAGAAGCAGGAGGTGTTTCCGGGGCGGCCCCCGGGGCCCTGGCGTCCGGCACGGGCTGGCTCACACGTCCCGAGGCCTGCGGTGTGGGCTGCCGGTGGTTCCCCATCACCTGGTTGAAGGACCTGCGGGCGGCAGCGGCAGCAGCCCGAGCGGCTCGGTTGGAGGCGGCAGAGCGGGCTACGTTGGCAGCACGGGCGGCCGTCTCATTGGCCAGTGTGTCCGGGTCCAGCTGCAAAGCCTCCACCAGGGTCTGGGCCAGCACAGGGTTTTCCAGTTCCCAGGGCTCGTTCTGCAAGGCCAGAGAGAAGGGGAAGGGAGGCACGTAGCCTGGCACACTTGCACCCAGGCCTCGCTGTGCCCGCCAGCCTCCTCCCAGAAGCCAGTGCCGACCACCCCCAGGACCTTCCCAGCCCCCTTCCTCTGAGCGCCCGCGGGAAGGTGGCAGGGAGCTGGCCTTGGCCACTGGGAGGGTGGGGGAGGCTGGCCTTGGCCATCGGGCCCTCCCCTTCAGCCAGCCCTCCTTCCCGGGGACAAGCAGGTGTCCAGGCCCGGGCGCCTCACCGATAAGATGCGAAGGCCCGACCCCAGGCTGCCGAAGGCTCTGAGCAGGTGGATGTCAAAGCTGGTGAGGGCGCCATAGCCGCCAAAAGCACCAAATTCTTCGTAGTCGTTTCCTTCCACCATCTCTTCCTCCCTGCCCGCCTCGCCTCTGCCTTCCTCCATGTCTTCAACAGCGTAGCTCCCCGACTGCACGCTGTAGCTTCCCTCGGCCATGCTGCGAGTGCCAGGGGGAGCAGAGTGAGGGCACAGCGTTGGAGGACAGGGAGGTGAGGCAGCTGTGCGGGCAGGGGCTGGGCTCAGGCAGGAGTAGATCTCCCAGGAGGCCAGGGAGGGCGGGCGATCCTCGGGTTAGTGGGCAGTACTGCATGGAGGTGGGTGTGTGCTGGGCCCACGAGGTCAGGGACAGGGACCTCGCCCAGAAGCTAAGGACGTCGTCGGAGGGGACTTGAGGACCCTGAAAGCCGCGTGCAGGAGTCCCGCTGCCCCCGCCCCCTCCCCCTCCCAGGGGCTAGATTTGCAAGGGGCTCTCCATAGGGCTGGGTCCCCAGAGTCACCAAGGGGACTCGCCAAGACAGGGGGTGGGGGTGGGGGTGGGTGGGAGTTGGTGGTGGTGGTGGGGGACAAAGGACTAGAGTGGGAAGGCTGGGGCAGGGGGCCAGGTAGGGGCGGGGGTGGGGGGGCAGGGCAGATGCGGACGCGCACACAGGCGGGGGCAGCGGGAGGCTCCGGGAAACTGGATCCCGGGGGACCCTCTGGCTGGGTCACAGCGCGGGGCTCAGCGGACTCCGGTCTCGGTCCGGCCCGCGCTGGAGCGCCAGGGGGTGCAAGGGGTGGGCGCCTGACACCCAGGTGCGGCTGGAACTGGATGGAGCGCGACGGCTCTGGACTCCCAGCACTGGCTCTCCAGGAAGGGGCAGGCGGTCAGCCGGGCTGGAGTAATCTAGGCGCGCCGGGGTGGGGGTGGGGCCCCCGGGCTCCGAGTGCTCGAGCTGCTGACCGGGTCGCAGCGCGGGCTTCGGCGGGGGCCAAGCTCGCACCGCGGCGCCCGGCTCTGACGGAGACGGCCGCGGGGGCGGGGGCGTCGGCGTGGACCTCGGGGCTAACGGGTTCTGCGTCCTCGGGCTCGGACTCCGCTCCGAACGGAGGGCGCGCGGGGAGGGCGCCGCGTGTCAGCCTCCACTCGCCCCGGCCCGCTGCGCCCTGGGGCTGGATCCCTACCTTCCCTGGGGCTCCAATGGCGTCCGTCCTCAGCACCAGGAACCCCGCAGCCGCGCCCTCGCCTACTGCTGCCAGCACAGCAGCTCGGACCACCCCGCCCCTTTTCTCCGCGCACCCCCCGCGGCTCGGCAGGCTGCGCATGCGCCGACCCCTCCAGCCCGCCCGCTTTCCCAACAAAAGCCCTTTCCTCCAGCTCCCCAGTGCGCATGCGGTCCCGCAGGTGGGTGGGCGGGTGTGCGTGTCGGGGCGCGGGTGGGTGGGGGGTTTCTTCTTCCCGCGCGATTCTTCCCGGCCCTGACGCTGCCGCCGCTGGCGCGCAAGCTCCCTCCCTGCGCCGCAGCTCCACCTCCCCATCACCTAGTGTCCATCTCCCTGCCTTGCCCCGTGTCCGCTCAGTCCTCCTGCCCGCACACTCACGCTGCCCGAGGCGAGTCTGCGATGCCCTGTGCCCCACTCCCCAGCGCGTCCCCGTGGACCGCGCTAGAGACGGCTCCCGCAGGGTCTCTACCTGAAACACGTGGGAACCCTCAGCCCACCGAGTCAGGGAATTTCAATGGCCAGAGGGTGGCAGTCGCCATTCTGTTCCCCTCCGCTGTCCTCTGTCCCTCCACGGTCCATCTCTGTCCCCTCCGCTGACCTCCTCTGTCCGCCTCTTCTGTCCCCTCCAATGTCCGCCCTGTTTCCCTCCACTGTCCTCCTTTGTCTTCTCCACTGTCCTCCTCCGTGCCCTCCACTGCCCTCTGTCCCCTCCACGGTCCATCTCCGTCCCCTCTGCTGCCATCCTCCATCCCCTCCACTGTCCTGCTCTGTTCCCGCCAATGTCCTCTGTTCCTGTCCAGTGTCCACCTCTGTTTCCCTCGGCTTACCTCCTCTGTCCCCTCCACTGTCCTCCACTGTCCACCCCCACTGACCTCCTTTGTCCCCTCCACTATCTTCTGTTGTCCCTTCTACTGACCATCTCTGACCCCACCACTGTCCTCCACTGTCCACCCCCACTGACCTCCTCTGTCGCCTCTGCTGTCCGTCTCCATCCCCTACGCTGTCCCCTGTCCCCTCCACTGTCCACATCTGTCCTCCACTATCCACCTCTGTCCCCTCCACTGTCTCTTCTGTTGTCCCTTCCACTGACCTCCTCTGTCCCCTCCACTGACCTCCTTTGTTCCTACCCACTGTCCATCTTTGTCCCCTCCACTGTCCATCTCTGTCCACTTCCTTGTCCTTCTCTGTCCCCTCCACTGTCCATGTCTGTCCCCTGCTCTGTCCGTCTCTGTCCCCGCCACTGTCCTCCTCTGTCCCCGCCACTGTTTATCTCTGTTCCTCTCCACTGTCCATCTCTGTCCACTCCACTGTCCATCTCTGTCCCCTCCACTTCCCTTCTCGCTTCCTCCCCACTGTGCACCTTTGTGTTCTCCTCCCTGTTCCGGCTCTTTACCCGCAGTCAGGCTTGCGACACCTGCTTCCCCAGCTACCCTGCATGCAGCTTTCAATGTCACCCCGGCACCTGCAGCTCCCCTTCCTTTCACAGCAGCCCTGGGGGACGCATGACTGCATCCCCGTTTGACAGACCAAGAAGCTGAGGTGCAGACACCTTGCACGAACCACACAAGGCCACAACAGAAAGTGCACATGTTGCACCTGGGGCTCGTGTTCTCCCAGTGGTGCCTGGAGATGACGCACCCTCCCCTGCTCCGTCCGACTGAGTGTTCTCCCTGACTGCAACATCTGTCACAAACAAGCAAGGTGTGTCTTCTCCGAGGCCCACGCTCCTGTTCTGTGGTCAGGAAGACACACCTGTGGTCAGCCCCACCACCAGTATGTACTATGGGGGTGTATGCAGGTTTGGGCATTGCTCCTCGGGGTGCACTCTCTGCTCCCAAGGTCAGGCCTTTTGCCCAAGACTGACACCATCACCCTGCTCTCAAGGCCTTCCAGGTGCCTCCTGGAGTGGCCGGGACAATCAGGCGTGTGTGTGTGTGTGTGTGTGTGTGTGAGCACGGCAGGCTCTGGCTCAGGCATCTGGTTCGTGGTGTCGCCAGTGTTCAATGTTTGCCCTGCTTCCTTCCAGGGCTGGAGCCTGGGGCAGCTGTGTTCCTCTGGAAGCAGGCAGGGCTGGCTTCAGAATTCCAGCCGTGGAGTGCCCTGTCTGTCCCTGGCTGTGTGAGCCCACTCAGTCGCTCGACTTCTCTGAGCTGGATCCTCAGTGTGCAGCCTGGAGAGCACATCAAGTGGGTCCTCCCCAACAGCACATATGAGGTGCTGCTTCTGGGGTGGCAGCCCGCGCCGTAAAAGACAGAACACGCTGTGGCCTCATCTCAAATGGAACCTGGACATTTCGGCACATCCGTTACAGGTTCTTACCTATTGTCTTCTCTCAGCCTTGCCCGGGTGAATGGCGGGACCCAAGGTTTCACTCTCAGAGGCCAATGTCAACCATACTGGGCTCCGTGGCTTTCCTCGGCTGTTGCGTGTCAATCTCCCCGTCAGCTGCCTGCATCTCTCGGCCCTTTGCCTGTAACAGGTGCTCTGTGGGGGAAGTGCAGACCCTGTCAAAGAAGCCTTGAAAACTAGGGTTTTGTGAGTAACCGCCGGCTCTGCAACCGCAGGCAGCACTGCACTTCTGAGCACGGAGTGCAGGCGTGCAACTGCTTAGGTGACAGCTCTTGTCGCATGTCGGAGGGGCTCCTCGCAGTCAGCCTGTGTGAGGTCACTGGGTGTCCTCAACCCCCCCCCCCCCGCCCTCACTCATCCCCATCTCTCTTGCTGCTCTGCCGTCTTCACAAGCCCAGTAAGTGCCACCGTTAGCCACACAAAGACTCACAGCGGAAAGCTGGATTCATAGACCTCCATTCCCCCTTTCTCATGTACTCGGACAACCACTCGAACTCTCCCGAGCTGCCTCTCTCGCCTGCAGGAGTCCTGGCAAATTCTCATCGCATTGGCCTCTCCGCATCCTCCACGCTGTGTCCGTCACCCTGGTTGCCCTTCAGACTCCGTGTGCACTCTCCCTGTGCTGCTGCCCGTGAGCTCTAGGCAGGCAAGACCTTGGGGCCAGGGCACTGGGCAGTCAGGGCTCACCTGCTCAGGTTGCCTGCGGTCCCGGATGGTAGGTGGAGCCATGACAGAATGCATTCTGTGGTTTTGTTTTATTTATAGGTGTTTAGGTGGGATGGTACCTGTGGTTCCTCTTCATCTACAGTTTGCGCAAGGAAAAGTTCCCAAAGTGACCCGTGGGCAGACCTTGATATGCTGTAGGTGCATCCACCTGAAAAAAGAACAAAACCCGCAAAACTCTACTGGGTGCACGTTAAGCCATCCCAGCTGGTAGCCCTAGTATGCATTAGAGTTCTTCAAACTTTTCACTGAAATCCATGCTTTTAAGATCGATGCATGGCACCACGCTTGCGTCTAAGAAGTTTCCACATCGCTGTGCATGGAAAGCGCATGGTGTGTGATCCTGCCATTCTCCAGAGGGCAGAAATGCAGTGTCCCCATCTGTGGTCATATGCATGGCTAAGGGTTCTAAGCAACACATTTGTTTTTATAAGTCTTCCGTTTTCTGTGGAGTGTGTCTGGGATGGTCCAAGGGTAAGGTGGGAGATGCGGGAGACCCAGCTAGGAGGCTTCGTGTCGTACAGGTTGGAAGCACTTCTGTGTTGAACGATGGCTTCCAGGGAGAAGGAGATGTTTCTTCCTTTGGATTCTCCGTGACTTTTGCTCCTGTCTGGCCTCTATGGCATCTGCCGCCTTTTCTGCTTTCAAATCACGATGCCACCAGGGTTCATGTCACTTCTCACGCGTGTGCCAGTGCAAAAGCACGATTGTGGGCACCCGGGAGATCTGATGATGGGTGGACGCTCAAGGCTTTCCGAGTGCCAGCAACGCTCCCACCACTCTCTTTCCCTCAGGAGCTCTTTCACCGACCGCAAGTTCCCGCAAGCCCTTGCTAAGGTGCCCAAGCTGGCCTCTCAGCAAACGGGGCGTCCTCACTGAGGACTCATTTTCTTTCTCAGTTCTTTGAGCTTGACGTTTGACATGTGCGGATTGCTCTGCCATCCCGTGGCCAACTCACCGACTGCTCAGATTCCTCAGGTGTCCCACTCATAACTAGATGTGGCCACTTCCCATCGTCTCCCACGAGGACAGCCACGTGACTCCTTAATGCCTGTCTTTTCTCATACATGGACAATGGTGCTTCACGTGTCTGGCATTTTACTGTCACCTGGAGATGGACAACACACCTCACTGCTGGCCCTAGACACAGCTCTTTCAGCCACTACTGACTTAACAGTGTGAGAGTATCCTCCACAGCTCATCATGACATCGCAGGGAGCAGCGTCTCTGGCCTCACCCCCTCCCCCCAGAAAGGGGCAGGAGATGAGACAATTTCTTTGATGATGAAGTTTTCCTTGATGGCCCTTCGTGGAAGGAGTCTGACGTTGTGCGGGCTGCTCAGCCTCTTGGTTAAGCCTGTATTTGATGCCGTAGGGCTGCTGGTGTCCCCGGAATACCAAAATGACAGCCTTGGAAGTTGACACCACGCTCCTCCCAGCCCCTGTCCTCCCCCAACACATCACATTGTGCAGCCACAGCCCTGCTGCCTGCACGCCCATTGGTACCCAGACTGCATCCCTGCGATCCACCCCTTGTCTCAGGAGAGGGAAAGGGACGGGCTGGTGACCAGACTAAGGTGAGGGCGCTCCAGTGGCTTCCGTTTGGGAGGTGGCCCTCCAGGATAGAGCTCTCTGATACTCAGGTTGTTGCCCGTGAGCCTCCGTCAGCCTCAGCTGGCAATTCTGGCCCACGCTTGAGAAACACTGGTGCTGAAAAATACGATGGTTTTTTGGGCACTCGTTACCCTTACATCACTTGCGAAAACGTCCTGGGAGTCAAGTGACCCTGACT
This sequence comes from Oryctolagus cuniculus, assembly GCF_051225735.1. Lineage (NCBI taxonomy): Eukaryota > Metazoa > Chordata > Mammalia > Lagomorpha > Leporidae > Oryctolagus > Oryctolagus cuniculus. The sequence continues at coordinate 36,013,296 of NC_142888.1, read as the reverse complement.
CTGACACTCTCATGGCGTGGGAGATTGAACTCAGGAGTTCATGTTCCAGGTTTGATGTCATGAAGGCCACGGCTAGCAGAGGGCCACGTGCCATCTGGAATTCTTCCCTTTGTCCCCGGGAGGATTCAGTGTCTCCCCGGTGCCCCACCGTGGATGGTTCTCCGTGCACTGATATACCGTAGACTCCCTGCTTCCTCCTTTCCCCCTTCAGCTGCAGCCCAGGCATCCGTCTGCAACCTTCCCCGTCGGTGTTTCCCACACCGACACCAGAACGACGCTTGCTTCAGAATGACGAGTGCCTTTCTGCCCCTTTCTCTTTCCCTCAGGCTTCGCCCTGCTGACATCTGAGCTACTAGCTTTTTGCCAACAGCGATGACTGGAATGAGATCTTTGCTGCCTTCCTGTGGGCCAGTGCCTTTCGTTTTCCATAGCAAATGTTGACATCTGGTGGTGAGGGGAAGAAAAGAGGGAACTTGTGAATCAGTGTCTTCCTCGCTGCACAGGCTCAGGAGAGGGGCTCCTTTACTTCCTTCCTGCGCTGACCCTCTGCTTGTCACCTTGTAGCTGGCCTCCTGTCTCTGTCCTCCATCTCTCCCTCATCTCCTCTGCCTCCTCCCTCTCTTTTTCTGCACAGACGTAGCTAGAGACTGAGAGATGACGGAGCTCGAGATGGCAGAGAGAGAGAGAGAGAGAGAGAGAGAGAGAGAGAGAAATTGCTCCTCTTTCCTACAGTTTTCAGTCCCCCATCTGATTTTAACTCCATCCTTCTCTCAGTTTCCTTTTCTCCTCTGTATATTCCACCCTGGTTGTCTTTCTGCCCTTTGCCCTCCCTCACACATCCGGGTCTGTTTCCCAGCCCCGGGGTCAGGTGGTGCTGTACCTGCAGGGAGAGCTTTTGTATATACACTGATCCTGCAGTCCCTCTATCAGCTCTTCCATCCTTTCCATTTCATTTCTCAGTTTGCTCATTCATTCCTCCTACAAATGTCTCTGAGAATGTGATTTGCTTATGTAGTAAGCACTGGACTAGGCCCTCAGGATATGCAGTGAGAATAAAGCAGGTCATGTTATCTTTCACCATGCGGATTGCACTGAGATGGAGACACCTAGGTTTCAAAAAGGATCCCTCTGAAGTTTATATATCCCTGTGACACATACTCATAAATGCTGTGGAGGAAGTTTTCAGGACATGAAGAGAATATAAAATATTATGAGAATAACCACTTTAATTGGTGCTTGGTTATGCTTCATTGTCATTTGTATTTTCATATCCATGATGGCTATTGTTACTGAACATCTTTTCATGTGTTTTTTTGCCACTTTTTTTGTAACATATCTCTTGACATTTTTTCCCCTTTTTTAACTGTATTTTAGATTTTTCGTGATTATTTGTATTCTTATATTTTCCGGATAGTAATCTTTAGCAGATGTGTGATTTAAAGATATTTTAAGTTCTGTTGAATTCCTCTTCTCTTTGTTGTTTGCTTTCTTTATTTGCAAAGATTTTTAGTTTGATTAAATCTCGTTTGTCTACTTCTGGTTTATTGCCTGCTATTAGAGCCTGATAGAAAAATTATTTCCTGTGCCAATGTCTCCAACTATATCACTTAAGTTTTCCCCTAGCAGTTTCACAGTTTCTTCTCTTACATTTAGATCTTTGATCTATTTGGTGTCAACCTTTTTCTTGAGTAACAGACAGTGGTATTCTTTCAGACTTCTGCATGTGGAAATAAAGTTTCTCAGCCCCATTTCTTGAAGAGAATATATTTTCTCCACAGTTTCTACTATCTTTATTAAGGATAAGTTCGTTGTAGATGTGCAAGTTTATTTGTGTTATTTCTGTTCTTTCCATTGGCCTATGTGCCTATTTTTATGCCACTAATGTGCAGTTCTGGTGACAACAGCCCTGTATTATGTCCTGAAAGCTAGTAATAACATAACAAAAGAAAGCTATAGGCCAATATACACAATGAACATTTATGCAAAAGTTCTCAATAATGTACCATAAAATTGAATCCATTAGCACAGTAATAAGACTATTTACTATAATCTGGTGGGATTGGGATGCAAGAGTGTTTTAGCACACGTGAACCAATTAATGTGATACATCCCATCAACAAAATGAAGACAGATTTACAGAGAGAGGTAGAGACAGAAAGAGGGGTCTTCCATCTGCTGGTTCACTCCTCAGATGGCTGCAATGGCTGGAGCTGAGCCAATCCGAAGCCAGGAGCCAGGAGCCTCTTCCAGGTCCCCCATGTGGGTGCAGGGGTCCAAGGACTTGGGATTCTCTACTGCCTTCCCAGGCCACAGCAGAGAGCTGGATCGGAAGAGGAGCAGACAGGACTAGAACCGGCTACATGGGTTGCCATTGCTTCAGGCCAGGGCTTTAACCCACTGCACCACAGTGCCGGCCCCCAGAAGATCTTACTCTTAAGTGGAGCCTTTAAAAAGCTGATTTTATTATAGAAGATAAAAGTATAATAATGGTTGCCAGAAGCTGGGGAGGGATGCGGGAGGGAGATATTGGAATGTTGACTGGCAACTAGTAAATTATAGCTAGGTAGGAGTAAGAATTCTGAAGTTCTGTTGCACACTAGACTGACTACAGATACTATTAGTGTATCTATTGTATGTTTCTTTGTAAAATACATAAGAAAATAGAACTTTGGATATTTTCACCTTAAATGTTATAGGTTTGAGAAGACAGATGTATTCACACTTATCATCAGATATTTTACAACTCATGTATTTATCAAAACTTTGCATCATACCCAATAAATACATAAAATTTTAGTGTTTGTTAAAATATTTGAAATAAATTTTTAAAGAAAATCAGCATTGTACTGGAATAAAAAAAACATATAGACAAGTGGAACAAAATAGAAATCCTAGAAGTAAATTCATGCATCTACAGCCAACTGGTCTTTGACAAAGGTGATATGAACGAGACAGTACTTTCAATAAATGTTTCTGGAACATTGGATATCCACATGCAGAAAAAATGAAGCTAGACCCCATCCCTCACCATTTACAGAAATCAAAATGGATTAAAGACTTAAATGTAAGACTTGAAACTATGTGACCACTAGGAAAAAGCAAGGAAATGGTTCAGCACATTAGAATGAATGAGGATTGGATTTTTCAAACAAGATCTGAGTAGCACAAGAAATTAAGGCGAATCAGTACAGTCATTCCTGAAAACAGAATAGGAGAAGTTCTCAAAGACAAATCAAAAGTCAATCTACCATACAACCTAGCAACCCCACTTCTGCATGTATACACACACATACTATATATGTTTATATATATACAAAAGCAGTGTGAAAAGAGACATCTGCACTCCTATGTACAACAGTCATCACAATAGATATGAAATTGTAACAAACTAAGTGTCTATCAACTGATGAAGAGATAAAGAAAATGTGGTTCTTAAACACAACCATAAAAAGGATAAATTCTGTCATTTTCAACAACATGGAAAAAACTGAAGGTCATCATGTTAAGTGAAATATGCCAAATGTAGAAAAAAATTCTGAAGGATCTTAATCACATGTGCAATATAAAAAATCACGTGGAACATTCAAAATCCTCTCTTTGAGCTTTTAAAATTTAGAGAGGACACAATAACTTCTAAATTTCCAGTGATCTTTGAATTCTGTAGCCCTCATTAATTGGGATTGTATCATTGCCCTCAGGGTACAGGATTTGATCAATTTTCCCCTTTAAGTTAAATGTTTTACTCTGTAATGGAGATAGGGAAGATGTGTCTAGGTGTATTTGATAAATATTTATTTGAAAGTCAGAGTCACAGAGAGAGAGGTATAGTCAAAAGAGAGAGACATCTTCCTTCCCCTGGTTCATACTCTAGATGGCCCTAACAGCCAGGGCTGGACTAGGTAGAAACCAGGAGTGAGAAGTGCCATCCAGGTTTCCCATGTGGGTGTCAGGGACCAAACACTTGGACCATTTTGTGCTACTTTTCCCATTCATTAGCAGGGAGCTGAATGGGAAGTGGAGTAGCCAGGACATGAACTAGCCCTCACATGTAATGCTGGTATCCCAGGTGGTGGCTTTACCCACTATGCCACAATGCTGGCCCCATGGTGGATTTTAAAGTAGTCAATGTTCCCTTCCTCCAGGCTATAAGAGGGAGAGAGTTTTCTCTGGTTACCTGATAATCCTCCTAGTAAAAATTTGGTAAAATTCCTTGAGGAAAAGCATACCAAGTTTGTAGGAACATCCTGTGCCTATAGCTCCCAGAAATTTCGGATTACCAGACTTGTCCATACTGGGTTTTAGCAATTTAATAATGTTCTCAAGTTTAATCTTCTGCCGCTTTGTATGTTATTTGTTGATATGCGCCCCAAGTGAACAGTTACTGAGATATGATCTCTCCCTGCAGTCTTCTGTCTCTAAGTTTTGAGTTGACTTTTTGTTCTGAACTATGTTTTCTTTTTTTAACTTTTATTTAATGAATATAAATTTCCAAAGTACGACTTATGGATTACAATGGCTTCCCCCCCATACCGTCCCTCCCACCCACAACCCTCCCCTTTCCCACTCCCTCTCCCCTTCCATTCACATCAAGATTCATTTTCGATTATCTTAATATACAAAAGATCAGCTTAGTATACATTAAGTAAGGATTTCAACAGTTTGCTCCCACACAGAAACATAAAGTGAAAAATTATAGATGATTTTTTTAAATGATGATGAAATCAGATCAGACCTATTGTCATGTTTAATCCCAGTGAGAGTCAAGTTGGGAGTTGATAATTTCTTTCTTTTTTTTTTTTTTTACAGAGGATCAGTTTAGTATACATTAAGTAAAGATTTCAACAGTTTGCACCCCCATAGAAACACAAAGTGAAATATATTGTTTGAGTACTCGTTATAGCATTAAATCTCAATACACAGCACATTAAGGACAGAGATCCTACATGAGGAGTAAGTGCACAGTGACTCCTGTTGTTGACTTTACCAATGGACACTCCTGTCTATGGCATCAGTAATCTCCCTATGCTCCAGTCATGAGTTTCCAAGGCTATGGAAGCCCTCTGAGTTCTCCGATTCTTATCTTGTTTAGACAAGGTCATAGTCAAAGTGGAGGTTCTCTCCTCCCTTCAGAGAAAGGTACCTCCTTCTTTGAAGACCTGTTCTTTCCACTGGGATCTCACTCGCAGAGATCTTTTGCCAGAGTGTCTTGGCTTTCCATGCCTGAAATACTCTCATGGGCTTTTCAGCCAGATCCGAATGCCTTTAGGGCTGATTCTGAGGCCAGAGTGCTGTTTAGGACATCTGCCATTCTATGAGTCTGCTGAGTATCTCACTTCCCATGTTGGATCACTCTCCCCTTTATTTATTCTATCGGTTAGTGTTAGCAGGTACTAGACTTGTTTATGTGCTCCCTTTGACTCTTAGTCCTTTCATTATGATCAATTGTGAACTGAAATTGATCACTTGGAATAGTGAGATGGCATTGGTACATGCCACCTTGATTGAAATGGACACTATGGGAAACGGTGACTTGATCAGCATAGCCCTGACTGTTAATGAACAACTTAATACATTATCCCTCTTAGTAGTTTTTTTGTCTGTTCTACTTAATATGACTGGTTTAATTCTGTAATTAATACACAGTTATTCTTAAGTGTTGAAAATTAACTGAAATGTGATCCCTGTTAAACATAAAAGTGGGAATAAGAGAGGGAAGAGATGTATAATTTGGGACATGCTCCAGCTGACTTGCCCCAAATGGTAGAGTTAGAAACATACCAGGGGATTCCAATTCAATCCCTGAACTATGTTTTCTGATAAATTTAAGAAAATTTGTTAATTTGAAATCTGTCCAGAGTTTTCTTGTTGTAATGATGGGAACAATGTTCTTTCCAGCTTTCTACATCTATGTTCTAAAAGTACAAGTGAATGAATAAATAATAGTTTTACATTTAAACAGATAAAATTTTATTTTGATGTCTGAATAAATATATAAGACATCTTTGTTTGATTACTGCCTAAGTGAGATTTTGAGACAACTGGAAAGGAAAATATGAGTTCTGATACTCAGCGTTTGTTCTAGTTTATTTTAGATGATCTGCACATCCTTTCCTATGTTCCAATTGCCTATCCACTATCACATGATCATTCAGACATTGCTAGTGACTTCAACCATTCTCATAGACACACAAGTACACACATTCATGAGGATATATCTGCCCTTCTTACATGTACTCAGGGTTAAACATAGACTCCTTACTTTCCTCTCTCAAAGCTTTTGCCCTATGGATTTCTAATAGAGTGAATGGCATCAGCACCACCCAGTCTTTCAAGCAGTGAACCAATCTAAGAGTCATCCTTGAGGTTTCCATATACTCTTTCACCAAAGATCTCTTTAGTCAACCTCTACTATGTGTCTGCAGTCCATTTCCTCCTTAGATTCTCCAGTGTCACAGCCTTATGTCAGCCACTACACCAGGATTTTCATTGACACCCTTCTAATCCATCATCCACCCTGAAACTAAAGTGGTCTTTAGGAAGAACAAATATGTTCACACCACTACCCTAACTAAATACAATTTAGTAATGGCTTTCCATTGCCTTTTTGGATAAAGTCAGCTTTTCAGCATATACTGTGAATTCCTTCTTAACCTGGCCTCTAAAGATCTCCTCTCCTGTGTGTCCAAGTATCTCTCTTCTTATAGATAGGCCCAGACTACTATCTAGTTACTCTGTTGTACTTTTCTTGGTTCCCTGATGACTAACAACATGCTTGGGCTAGAGAAGCTGTTCAACAAATACAGTCTGGTGTTATACACACATTAACACATCATGGATAAGGTATTTCAGACATTACTCAACCAATATATCTATTAGTTATATATATAACTATATATAGTTATGTATAATATATACATTAGCATGTTCCAAAATACCACTCTCAAATCTAACAAACATGATCAGATGTTATAAGTTTGATGTCACATGCACACACTTTCAATCAGAAATTTATGTCTCCCTCAGATGTCATATGTCTCACATTCATTGACACATTACACAAAGCATGTACATGCATGTATATCATACTCACAGAGTGAAATGCCACACTAAAAAGTCACATACACATTCATTGTCATATGAGGGCACTTCAAAAAACTTCATGGAATTAGAAAGTTCATTTTATCTTACAAATTTTGGAATCCATATATAATTTTTTCATAATATACAATATCCCTGAACTTTGTGAAGACTTTTTGTACTGCACAGACACTCAAATGATAGAAATTATCAGAAGTTACAACAATTTAGAAATTACACACAGTTATTGAAAGGTAAGATACACCCATGTACTACTAAACACTTTCACTGAGATGCCACACTCCTAGTGTTGTCTAGGTGTTGTAGTATTGCACATGCACACATTTTCGTATGGGTGCTTTACACATTCCTTTGTGTTATCCACGCTCATTTAGAAGTCATATATATGCTGATGGTAAACTAAAATTTGAGTATCAATTTTATATAATACTTTGAGCACATATTTACAGAAACTTCCTTGAAAACCATAAGGAAAGAACAAAATAGTTTTAAAAACTTAAATAAGAATTAAATTTCATCAGTTGGTGAAGTGTATGGAAACCAGATGTCAGATGGAATCACTATGTACCCTTAGATTAAGACAATTTTTTAAAAAAATATTTGTTTTTTATTTCAAATGCAGTGTGACAGGGAGAGAGAGAGAGAGAGAGGGAGAGAGAGAGAATCTTTCATCTACTGGTTGACTCCCCAATTGTCACAATGTCTGCAAGTAGGCCAGGATGAAGCCAGAAGCCTGGAATTCCATCCAAGTCTTCTACATGGGTAGCGGTGGTACAAGTACTTGGGCCATATTCCACTGCCTTCCTAGGCACATTAGCAGGGAGCTGGATTGGAAGCAGAGCTGCTGAGGCTCAAATTGGCAGTCCAACATGAGAAGCTGTTATTGCAAGCAGTAGCTTAACCTCCTCTGCCACAAGCTGGCCCCCAAAATAAAACTGTTTTTAATTACAAGCCAAGGGCACCATGAGAATTGTATCTTCGCCCTAATGTTTGTGTGATTCCATGAGCAGATGACCTTCTCATGATTATATTTGATTTTGAATGTATGCTTTCTGAATTCTCTAAAATATCAATCCAGACTTTGAATTTAGCCCTTACTACAATTTCCACAAAGAAATTAAAAAGTAATACCATTTGGTCATGATTTAGTGAGCAGCCAACAAGTTCAACAACACAAACCACACAAAAATAGAATTCTATTGAGGAAAAGCCTCTATACTATCACTACTGAAGATTTTTCCCTTCCATTGTGTTATTCTACTCATTGGGATAGCCACAGTCAATGCCATTTTCAGTATGACAGTTTTCTGACTCTTCCTTTTTCCTGCACACCTCATACTTCACTGTTTATCCCTCAGAACTACAAATGCTACACACTCTACTCTGAAACATAGTTTATAATTCTAATCTCTACTCCAAATTAATCACCAGGCCTATCAATTACCTATGATTTTCAGAAAATCAAAAAGGCCAGAACCAGCACTGTGGCATAGTAGGTTAAGCCTCTGCTTGTGGTGATGGCATCCCATATGGGTGCTGATTTGAGTCCTGGATGCTCCACTTCTGATCCAGCTCTCTGCTAATGTGCATGGGAAAACAATGAAGGATGCTTGGGCCTCTGTACCCAAAATGGATACCCAGAAGAAGCTCCTGGCTCTTGGCTTCAGTCTGCTATAGCTCTGGTCACTGAGGCCATTTATGGGGTCAATCAGTGGATAGAAGACCTCTTTCAGTGTTTCTACCTCCCTCTCTCTCTCTGTAAGTCTGCCTTTAATTTAAAAATAAAAATATTAAAATCTTACATACATACACATAAACATTTTCCTTGAGGTAGAGATATTAATACCATAACATGGGATTCATGACAAGGATCATAAAGTAAGGAAAAAAAGGTATATTATTATGTGAAGAGTATAACTATCTATATATGACATCCACACATTTTTAAAACATTTTATTTCAGAATAGACTTAAATATCCAAAAAATTGTAGACTTGTACAAAGAGTTCCCAGATACACCACACTCAACTTCCCCTATTATAATTATCCAAAGGTATATTTGTTACAATCCATAAATCACACCCAACTTCCCCTAATTTTAATCCAAACCCCCTCTATTCCTCCCCATCACTCCCAGCCTTTAAGTCAACATTCTATGTTCATATTGAGGTTTTATTCTTAGCTCCCACACATGAGAGGGAGCATGTGGTATTTGTCTTTCTGTTTGACTTATTTCACTTAACATGATGTCCTCTAGTTAATCCATTTTGCTGCAAATGACAGGATTAGTTTTTATGGCTGAATAGTATTCCAGTCTATACAAATACTACATTTTCTTTATCCATTCATCTGATGATGAACACCTTGATTGATTCCATATTTTAGCTATTGTGAACAGTCCTGCAATAAACATGGTGGAACAGGCTTCTCATTGATACAACAATTTCATGTCTTTTGGATATATATCCAATAGTATGGTTGCTGAGCCATGTGGCAGTTCTATTTCTAGCTTTTAGAGACATCTCCATACTGTTTTCCATAGTAACTATACTAATTTACTTTCCCACCATCAGTGTATAAGAGGCCCCCTTTTACCACATCTTCCACAGCATTTGTTAATTTCTGTCTTTTTGATAGTAACCATTTTAATGAGGGTGAGATGATAGCTCATTGTTTTTTTAAACTAATTAATTTATTTCCATGCATTTCATAAATACATCTTTAGGAACATAGTAATTCTTCCCATCATACCCACCCTCCCACCCACAATTTCATCCCTCTCCCACTTCCCTCTCCTTTTCCTAGTCTTGTTTTTTACTAAGATCTATTTTTATTTAACTTTGTACAAAGAAGGTTAACTCATTCTTGGGTTCTTCTTTAAAGATAATTAAGTTAATTGGGTTTGGATTTGCATTTCCCTGTTGGCTAGTGACACTGAGCATTTTTTGTCATATATTTGTTGGCCAATTGTATTTATTTTATTGATAACTGTCTATTCAGGTCCTTTGTCCTTTTCTTAACTGGATTGGTTGTTTTTTGATTGTTGAGTTTTTTGAGTTCCTGATAGATTCTTGATATTAATCCTTTGTCTGATAAATAGCTTGCAAATATTTTCTTCCATTCTATTGGATGTCTCTTCACTCTACTGATTGTTTCCTCTGCTGCAAAGGAATTTCTGAGTCTGATGTAGTCCCATTTGCCTAGATTTGCTTTTGTTGCCTGTGCTTTTGGTGTCTTATCCAAAAAGTCATTGCCTATAACAATGTCTTGAAGTGTTTTCCCATGTGTTCTTCCAGTAATTTCACAGATACTGGTCGTATATTTAGGTCTTTGGTCCATCTTGAGTTGTGTTTTGTATATGGTGAGAGTTAGAGGTCTAATTTCATTCTTCTACATGTGTGTGTCCAGTTTTTCCAGCACCATTTATTAAAAAGATTCCCCTTCCTCTAATGCATGATCTTGGCCCCTTGTCAAAAATCAGTTGACTGCATGTGCATATGTGCATGGATTAATTTTGGGGTTTTTATTCTGTTCCATTTATCCATATGTCTGTTTCTCTGCCAGTACCATGTTGTATTAATTACTGTAGCTTTGTAGTACATTTTTTTTATAAAAAAAACTATTTTCTTTTTAAGATTTTTTTTTTAAATTTATTTGAAAGTCAGAGTTACACAGAGAGATAAGGAGAGGTAAAGAGAGAGAAAGGTCTTCCATCTGATGGTTCACTCCCTGATTGGCTGCAATGGCCAGAGCTGTGCCAATCCAAAGCCAGGAGCCAGGAGCTTCTTCCAGGTCTCCCATGCGAGTGCAGGGGCCCAAGGACCTGGGCCATCTTCCACTGCCTTCCCAGGCCACAGTAGAAAGCTGGATTAGAAATGGGGCAGCCGGGCCTCGAACAGGTGCCCATATGGGATGCCGGCACTGCAGGAGGCGACTTCACCCACTACACCACAGCGCTGGCCCCTCTGTAGTATATCTTGAAATCAGGTATTGTGCTGCCTCCACCTTGACTATTTTTTGCTCAGAATCACTTTGACTGTTCTGGGTCTTTTGTGGTTTCATATGAATTTTAGGATTGCTTATTCTAATTCTGTAAAGAATGTCATTGGTATTTTGATAGGGATTACATTGAATCTGTAGACTTCTTTAGGTAGTGTAGTCATTTTGATGATATTAATTCTTCCAATTTATGAAAGTGGAATATCTTTCCAATTTTTTGTGTGCTTAATTTCTTTTATCAGTGTTTTATAATTTTCATTTTAGGAATCTTTCTTTAATTTATTCCTAAATCTCTACAAAGCTTTGTAGCTGTTTCTAATGGAATGTCTTTCATCATCTCAGCAAGATCATTTTTGATGTATAAAAAATGTTTATTCTATGTTGATTTTTGTATCCTGAGACTTTACTGAACTGGTTTATTAGTTCTAACAACTTTTTGGTGGAGTGTTTAGGTGTTTCCATTTACAAAATCATGCCATCTGCAAGCATGAATATTATTACTGTCTCCTTCCTAATTGTTATGCCCATTATTTTTCTCCACTCTAATTGCTCTTGCTAATGCTTCCAATACTGTATTGAACAGAAGTGGTAAAAGTGGACATCCTTGTCTTATTCCAGATCTGAGGGGGACATGTTTTCAGTTTTTCCTTAGTCAGTGTGATGTTATCTGTGAGTTTGTAGTGTAATGCACTTGTAATTTTGAGGTATGTTCCTTCTATACCTACTTTGTCGAGGTTTCTGTCACGAGAGGATGATGAATCTTTCCAATGCTTTCTCTACATCTATTGAGATGATCATAGGGTTTTTGTTCTCCATTCTATTGATGCTATTTAAAACAACTATTGTTTTTAAAATGTTGAATCAGCATTGCATATTTGGGATAAATCCAACATGAACATGATGTGTGATCTTTTTGATAATGATTTTGATTCAATACGATAGTGCTTTGTTGAGAATTTTTGCATTAATGTTCATCATGGCTGTTGATCTACAGTTTTCTTTTTGTGTCATATCCTTGTTTGCTTTTGGTATTGGAATAATGCTGACTTCATAACAAGAGTTGGAAAGAGGTCTATCATTTTCAATATTTTGGAAAAATCGCTTCTTGGACTTTTGGCTAAGACCCAGTATAATATTTTGGAATAACTTGAAAACTATTAGAATTATTTCCTCTTTAAAAGTCTTGCAGAATTTATGTAAAGCCATCAGTTCCTGGACTTTTCTTTGCTGAAAAATTCAATTCAATTCAATCATGTTACTTAGTATTGGTTTGTTTATATTTTCTATATCATCTTCTTTTTAAAAGATTTATTTATTTACTTGAAAGAGTTAACACAGAGAGAAAAGGAGAGGCAGAGAGAGAGAGAGAGAGAGAGAGGTCTTCCATCTGATGGTTTACTCCCCAATTGGCTGCAATGGCTGGAGGTGCACCAACCCGAAGCCAGGAGCCAGGAGCTTTCTCAGGGTCTCCAATGCGGGTGCAGGGGCCCAAGGAATTGGACCATCTTCTACCACTTTCCCAGGCCATAACAGAGAACTGGATTGGAAGTGGAGCAGCTGGACTTGAACTGGCACCCATATGGGATGCCGGCACTACAGGTGCTGGCTTTGCCTGCTATGCCACAGCACCGGCCCCTCTATGTCTTCCTATTATAATCTTGGAAGGTCACATGTAGTTGGACATTTATTAATTTATTTGAGATTTTCTTCAATTTGTCAGCATGTATTTGTTCATTATAGTTTCTTCTTATTATTTGCATTTCTGTAATATCAGTGGGAGTGTATCCTTTTTCAGCTCTAGTGGCATGTTTTTGAGTTTTTTCTCTTTTTTTCTTTGTAAATCTGGCTAAAAATTTGTCTATTTATCTTTTTTAAAAACTATCTTTTGTTTCTTTGATCTTACTGTCTTTTAGTTTCAATTTCATTTATTCCTGCTCTGATTTTTATTATTTCTCGCCTTCTGCTAAGTTGAGTTTTGTTTTATTCATGCCTTTCTAAGTTATTTTTTTTGACAGGCAGAGTGGACAGTGAGAGAGAGAGAGACAGAGAGAGGTCTTCCTTTTGCCGTTGGTTCACCCTCCAATGGCCGCCGCGGCTGGAGCACTGCGGCCAGTGCACCGCGCTGATCCGATGGCAGGAGCCAGGTGCTTTTCCTGGTCTCCCATGGGGTGCAGGGCCCAAGCACTTGGGCCATCCTCCACTGCACTCCCGGGCCACAGCAGAGAGCTGGCCTGGAAGAGGGGCAACCGGGACAGAATCTGGCGCCCCAACCGGGACTAGAACCCAGTGCGCTGGCGCTGCAGGAGGAGGATTAGCCTAGTGAGCTGCGGCGCCGGCCTACCTTTCTAAGTGATTGAGATTCATCATTAGATTAATAGGTTTCTAATTTTTTTCAAGTAAACATTTATTGGTATAAACTTTCTTCTTTTTTTAAAGATTATTTATTTATTTGAAAGGTAGAGTTACAGATAGTGAGCAAGAGAGAGAGAGAGAGAAAGGTCTTTTTTTCCATTGGTTCACTCCCCAAATGGCTGTAACAGATAGAGCTGTGCTGATCCGAAGCCAGGAGCCAGGAGCTTCTTCCGGGTCTCCCATGCAGGTGCAGGGGCCAAAGGAATTGGGTCATCTTCGCCTGCTTTCCCAGGCCATAGCAAAGAGCTGGATTGGAAGTGGAGCAGCCGGACTTGAACCGGCACCCGTATGGGATGCTGGCACTGCAGGTCATGGCTTTACCTGCTATGCCATGGCACTGACCACCCCCTCCCAGTGTTTTTGTATTTGAGTCTCTCTCCCTTTAAATCTAATAATATTTGGTTTCTATAATAAGGCAATATTTTGTTGGCTGCATGTGTATTGCTGAATGTTATATCATTTTGCTAAATTGACCCTCTAACCGATATATAATGTCTCTTTTTAAAGTTCTTTGCTTTAAAATCTGTTTTATCTGATGTGAGTATGGCTACTGCCTCTTGTTTTTGGTTTCCATTTGTATGACATATCTTTTTCCAACCCTTCATTTTCAATCTGTGTGTATCTTTAACTGCGAAGTGAGTTTCTTGTAGGCAGCATAGTTATGTCATTTAAAAAAATCCATTCTTCAAATCTGTATCTTTTGACTGGTGAATTTAATTCATTCACATTTAAGGTTAGTATCCATAGATAAGAAATAACTCCTGTCATTTTATCTTCGGTTACTGGTTGTATCTACTCTGTTCTTGAGTTTTGTTCTGTTGTGTATTTTCATGATGGTTACTTCTAATGTAGGACTCTCCTCAGGAATTATTTTAAGGGTGGTCAGGTAGTGATGAATTATCTGTTTCTGCTTGTCTGGGGAATATTTTATTTCTCCTTCACTTCTAAAGGATAACTTCACTAGATATAACATTCTAATTTGAAAGTTCTTTTCTTTCTTTCAAGATCTTGAATATATCACCCCACTCTCTTCTTGTCTTCAGGGTTTCTGCTGAGAAACCTGCTGTTACTCTAATGGATTTTCATTAATATTTAATTAGACATTTATCTCCCACTGTTTTTAGGATTCTCTCCTTGACCTTAACTTTTGACAATTTGACTTACAAATTGTTGAGTCTGTTTGTGGTTCTTTGAATTTCCTTTATCTGGATGATCGTATCTCTTTCAAGACTTGGGGAGTTTCAATTAGGAGGTTGTCAATGCCATTTTCGTTGATATCTTCTTCTTTTGGTAACCTTAAATCGCAAATGTTTGTTTGTTTAATGATCTCCCATATGTCACATAGGGTTTATTCACTTTTTAAAATACTTTTCTCTTTATTTTTGTCTGAGTTGTTTCAAATGTCTTCTCCTCCAGATCAGACATTCCTTCCTCCACTTGGTCTATTGTGTTGTTGAAACTCTCAACTGCATTTTTATCTCATTGCTTAAAGTTTTGGCATCAAAGATTCTATTTGATCATTTATCGCAATTTCTATCTGCTCAGTGAATTTCTCAGTCATGTGATCTATTTATTTCCTAATTTATTTGAGCTGTCTATCTGTATTCTCTTGCATTTCATTTAGCTTCATTAGGATCAGTATTTTAAAATCTTTTTTAGACATTTCATAAATTTCCTTCAGATCAGAATCTATTTCTGGAGAACTATCATGTTCTTTTGGAAGTCTCATGCTTCCTCACGTGTTCACCTTTCCCGTGTCCCTGTGCTGACATTTGTGCATCTAGTGCAACAGTTTCTTCTTCTTTATGGAGGAAGTTTTACTGGAAAAGATTTTGTTTAGGTGGAATGCAGGGTATCACTTGGGTTGTTGATTTGGCTCTGATTTTAGTTGAGTGCAGGTGTGTAACTTCTAAGAGATTAGTTTTTATCAGTTCAGCAGTGTCTACGAGTGTCACCATTGTCTGGTCTACAGCAGGTTGTGGAGGTAGAAGTATGACTTTGAAGTGGATATTGGCTTCCTAGGTTTTTTGTCTTCAGTCTCCAGAGAGTTGGGTGTCAATCATACTAGGGTTTGTGATGGCTAGAGCCTACATCTTGGTGTTGCAGAACACAAAGGGGGTTCTTCTCTTGTCCCACCCAGCAAAGCTGAGTGATATTGTAGTTAATAGATCTTAGACTATATGATATGGATGGAATCTTCCTCAGGCCCTGTTATGAAAGTGTGATTGGTGTCGGGTCTTACAGCACCAAAACTTTTAATCACAAACTGGAGAATGTGAAAAGGACCTTGTCCCAGTACTACAGGATGGCTACAAGGTATACTGGGGATTTGCGCTGTAAGGTGTGGCCTGGAGTGGTGGAATTCAGATAGCTTTTTCCCTAAGTTCCTCAGGGTAGATTTCAGTGACACTGGAGACTCTAGTACTGATAGTCACTGTCCTAGAATTGCAGGATACAGCGGGGTCTTCCCTCAAGTCTCAAGGGCAATATCCAATATTTTTTTTTACAGTCAGAGTGGACAGTGAGAGAGAGAGAGATGGAGAGAAAGGTCTTCCTTTGCCGTTGGTTCACCCTCCAATGGCCGCTGCAGCTGGCGCGTTGCGGCCGGCGCACCGCGCTGATCCGATGGCAGGAGCCAGGTACTTATTCTGGTCTCCCATGGGGTGCAGGGCCCAAGCACTTGGGCCATCCTCCACTGCACGCCCTGGCCACAGCAGAGAGCTGGCCTAGAAGAGGGGCAACTGGGACAGAATCCGGCACCCTGACCGGGGCTAGAACCCAGTGTGCAGGCACCGCAAGGCAGAGGATTAGCCTAGTGAGCTGCAGCGCTGGCCGTCAATAGCCAATTTTGTTGGCAATTGTGGATTTGCAGCCACTAGGCTGAAATGGAGGAATACAGATAAGGCTCTCCAGATACTTTAGGTGAATTTGAGTTATTCTAGGAATTGTAGCACCCATAGTAATTGTCCCAGATCTACAAGGTACAAGCAAATCTGTGCCCAGTTTCCCTAGGGCATTAGGGGTTGCACTGGGGATTGTGCATGGGGCACCCAGCACTGTGTGTAAGGAGGCACAGTAGGGGCCTTTCTCAATTGGATATTTTATGGGCTTCTGGTGGTGCTGAGCTCCAAGGTGATAAGGGGAACTTTCCTGGAATATGTAGAATGAGTGAGTGAGGCTCCAGGTGCAGAGGGCTTGCTCTCTGTGCTTGAAAGTACACTGTCGAGGTGGAGCCAAGATGGCAGAATAGTGAGGGTGTGCACTGATAGTCCGAGAAAAGATAGTTTAATAAAAGTGGAGTTACTGTAGTTTCAGGGAAAGGTTTGGGAAAAAAACTGCAGAGAAAACTCTTCCGGATCTAGTGGATGTGACACGGAGGACCTACGGGGAGAGCTAGGGTGCCCATGGCTCGGGAGTCCAGCCGCAGAGTCTACACAGCAGCGCTGGAAGGGGAGGTGAGGCGAAACCTCAGTAGCCCGAGACATTGGCAGGGAAACGGCAGAAAAAGCCTAGAGGGAACGAGGCTTGAAGCCCCGCTGGGGAAAGTTCACCAGGCTAACTAGAGGAGAGAAAATAAATAAATAAATAAATAAGTAAAAGGGACCAGCATGGACACGGGCCTCTTTCTCCACTCACCTTACAAAGGCAAGCAAGACAAAGAGCAGGCGCCATTTTGGACAGTAGTAAAGTGACGCCTGCCATTAGACAAGCAGAAAAACCTGACTCTGGTGGGGAGAAATAACAAGACGTTAGGACCTAGTGAATGTGTGGAGCTAATGAACTGAGACTGTGAAAATCTGAGGGTGTGGGAGAGAACTCATGGAGTACACAAACTCAGTAACCTTGGCAACCCGGTGGGAGACTACAGAGAAATTTGAGATCACACTGAGGACTGCATAGACCCTTTGTGTGGTCCTTAGGGCATAGCAGATGAATTTTATACCCACAGGGGCCATATTTCATACATTGACTACCCTCAATTCTTCTCAGCTGTAGGGAATTACTTCCCTTGTGAGTTAAAGAGAGAGAGAGAGATTTACCACTACCAACCTGGGTGAGTCACCTTTGGCACACCCTTAACCATGAAGAACCTAACAGAGCTCTCTGGCCACACCCATCACAAGCCTCTAAGGATCCATCAAAAGCAGACAGTCCACTAATCCAGAGTCATAGTATAACGAGAAAAACCACTACAGCAAAGAAACAAAAGAATATCTCCACAATGCCAAGCAACAAATGCAGAAAAAGAGGAAACAAGAACAAGGAAGATACTATGACGCCTCCAAATGAACAAGACACCCCAATTCAAGATTATGAAGATGATGAGAAAGAAGAAATGCAAGAAATGGATCTCAAAAATTGATAAGAACATTAAGAAGTTCTCAAAAACAGATTCTTGAACTACAGAAATACTTACTGGACAGGATAGAAAATCTCTCTCCTGAAAATGAAATATTAAGGAGGAATCAAAATGAAATGAAACAACTAGTAGAACATGAAACTGTGATAGTGAAGAGAAATGAAATGAAGAAATAATGAAATGAAGAACTCAATAGATCAAATAACAAACACATTAGAGAGCCTTAAAAACAGAATGATTGAAGCAGAAGACAGAATATCGGACTTAGAAGACAGAGAACAGGAAAGTATGCAGTCAAACCAAAGAAAAGAAGAGGAAATTAGAAATCTAAAAAATAATGTGTGGAATCTACAGGATACTATTAAAAAACCCAACATTCAGGTTCTAGGAGTTCCTGAAGGCATGGAGAGAGAGAAAGGATTAGAAGGCCTTTTTAGTGAGATACTAGCAGAAAATTTCCCAGGTTTGGAGAAGGACAGAGACATCTTAGTATAAGAAGCTCATAGAACCCCTAATAAACATAACCAAAAGAGATCCTCACCACGACACATTGTAATTAAACTCACCACAGTGAAACATAAAGAAAAGATCCTAAAATGTGCAAGAGAGAAACGTCAGATTACTCTCAGAGGATCTCCAATCAGACTCACAGCTGACTTCTCATCAGAAACCCTACAAGCTAGGAGGGAATGGCGAGATAAAGCCCAGGTACTAAGAGAGAAAAACTGCCAGCCCAGAATATTATATCCTGCAAAGCTATCATTTGTGAATGAAGGTGAGATAAAGACGTTCATAGCAAACAGAAATTGAAAGAATTATCGCCACTCGTCCAGCCCTGCAAAAGATGCTTAACATGGGTTACACATAGAAACACAGAAACACGGCCATCAATATGAAAGAAAGTAAAGGAAGAAAACCTCCCAGTGAAACATCACAGGAAGCTCAAAGCATATACTAGAAAATATCTTTGGGAAAATGGCAGGGCAAAGTTACTACTTATCAATAGTCACATTGAATGTTAATGGCCTGAACTGTCCACTTAAAAGACACAGATTGGCTGAATGGATTAAGGAACAAAACCCATCTATTTGCTGCTTACAAGAAACACATCTTTCCAACAAAGATGCATGCAGACTGAAAAAGAAAGGTTGGAAAAAGATATTCCTTGCCAACAGATATCAAAGCAGGTGTAGCCATATTAATATTAGACAAAATAAACTTTAACACAAAAACTGTTAAGAGAGACAAAGGGGGACACTATATAATGATTAAGGATTCAATTCAACATGAAGATGTAACTACTATAAATGTATATGCTCCTAACTACAGGGCACTGGTTTATTTAAAAGATATGTTAAGAGATTTAAAGGGAGACTTAGATTCCAATACAATAGTACTGGGGGACTTCAATATTCCACTCTCAGAAATAGACAGATCCACCTGACAGAAGATCAACAAGGAAACAGCAGATTTAATCGACACTATAGCCCAAATGGATCTAACAGATATCTACAGAACGTTCAATCCTACATTTAAAGAATTACATTCTTCTCAGCAGTGCATGGAACCTTCTCTAGGATTGACCATATACTAGGCCATAAAGCAAGTCTCAGCAAATTCAAAAGAATTAGAATCATACCATGCAGCTTCTCAGACCATAAAGGAATGAAGTTGGAAATTAGCAACTCAGGAATCCCTAGAGCGTATGCAAACACATGGATACTGAACAAAAATGCTCCTGAATGAACACTGGGTCATAGAAAAATCAAAAGAGAAATCAAAAACTTTCTAGAAGTAAATGAGGATAACAACACAACATATCATAACTTATGGGATATGGCAAAAGCAGGGATAACAGAAAAGTTTATAGCAATAGGCGCCTACCTCAAGAAATTGGAAAGACACCAAATAAATGAGCTTTCAATGCATCTCAAGGATCTAGAAAAACTACAGCAAACCAAATCAAATCTAGTAGGAGAAGAGAAATAATTAAAATCAGAGAACAAATCCACAGGATTGAATCCAAAAAATTACAAAAAATCAGCCAAATGAGGAGCTGGTTTTTTGAAAAAATAAACAAAATTGACACCCCATTGGCCCAACTAACTAAAAAAGAAAAGACCCAAATCAATAAAATCAGAGATGAAAAAGGAAACGTAACAACAGACACCACAGAAATAAAAAGAATCATCAGAAATTACACAAAGAGTTGTATGCCAGCAAACAGGGAAATCTATCAGAAATGGATAGATTCCTGGACACATATAACCTACCTAATTTGAACCATGAAGACACAGAAAACCTAAAAAGACCCATAACTGAGACAGAAATGGAATCAGTAATAAAGGCCCTCCCAACAAAGAAAAGTCCAGGACTGGATGGATTCCCTGCTGTATTCTACCAGACATTTAAAGAAGAACTAACTCCATTTCTTCTCAAACTATTCAAAACAATTGAAAAAGATGGTATCCTCCCAAATTCTTTCTATGAAGCCATCATCACCTTAATCCCTAAGCCAGAGAAAGATGCATCATTGAAAGAAAATTACAGACCAATTTCCCTGATGAACATAGATGCAAAAATCCTTAATAAAATTCTTGCCAATAGAATATAACAACACATCATAAAAATCATCCAACCAGACCAAGTGGGATTTATCCCTGGTGTTCAGGGATGGTTCAATGTTTGCAATCAGTCAATGTGATACACCACATTAACAAACTGCAGAAGAAAAACCATATGATTATCTCAATAGGTAAAGAGAAAGCATTCGATAAAATTCAACACCCTTTCATGATGAAAACTCTAAGCAAATTGGGTTTAGAAAGAACATTCCTCAATACAATCAAAGCAATTTATGAAAATCCCATGGCCAGCATCCTATGGAATGGGGAAAAGTGGGAAGCATTTCCACTGAGATCTGGTACCAGACAGGGATGCTCACTCTCAAACTGCTATTCAATATAGTTCTGGAAGTTTTAGCCAGAGCCATTAGGCAAGAAAAAGAGATTAAAGGGATACAAATTGGGAAGGAAGAACTCAAACTATCCCTCTTTGCAGATGATATGATTATTTAGGGGATCCAAAGAACTCTACTAAGAGACTATTGGAACTCATAGAAGAGTTTGGCAAAGTGGCAGGATATAAAATCAATCCACAAAAATCAACAGCCTTTGTATACACAGGCAATGCCACAGCTAAGAAAGAACTTCTAAGATAAATTCCATTCACAATAGCTACAAAAACAATCAAATACCTTGGATAAACTTAACCAAGGACGTTAAAGATCTCTATGATGAAAATTACAAAATCTTAAAGAAAGAAATAGAAGAGGATACCAAAAAATGGAAAAATCTTCCATGCTCATGGATTGGAAGAATCAATATCATCAAAATGTGCATTCACCCAAAAACAATTTATAGATTCACTGCGATACCAATCAAAATACCAAAGACATTCTTCTCAGATCTGGAAAAAATGATGCTGAAATTCATATGGAGGCACAGGAGACCTCGAAGAGCTAAAGCAATCTTGTACAACAAAAACAAAGCTGGAGGCATCACAATACCAGATTTCAGGACATAACTATAGCGCAGTTATAATCAAAACAGCATGGTGGTACTGGACAGAAACAGATGGATAGACCAATGGAACAGAATAGAAACACCAGAAATCAATCCAAACATCTACAGCCAACTTATATTTGATCAAGGATCTAAAACCAATTCCTGGAGCAAGGACAGTCTATTCAATAAATGGTGCTGGGAAAACTGGATTTCCACGTGCAGAAGCATGAAGCAAGACCCCTATCTTACACCTTACAGAAAAATCCACTCAACATGGATTAAAGACCTAAATCTATGACCCAACACCATCAAATTATTAGAGAACATTGGAAAAAAACCCTGCAAGATATAGGCACAGGCAAAGACCTCTTGGAAAAGTCCCCAGAGGCACAGGTAGTCAAAGCCAAAACTAACAATTGTGATTACATCAAATTGAAAAGTTTCTGTACTGCAAAAGAAACAGGAAAGTGAAGAGGCAACCGACAGAATGGGGAAAAATATTTGCAAACTATACTACAGATAAAGGTTTAATAACCAGAATCTACAAAGAGATCAAGAAACTCCACAACATCAAAACAAACAACCCACTTAAGAGATGGGCCAAGGACCTCAATAGATACTTTTCAAATGAGGAAATCCAAATGGCCAACAGGTACATGAAAAAATGTTCAGGATCACTAGCCATCAGGGAAAAGCAAATCAAAACCACAATGAGGTTTCACATCACTCGGGTTAGAATGGCTCACATACAGAAATCTACCAACAACAGATGCTGGAAAGGATGTGGGGAAAAAGGGACATTAACCCATTGTTGGTGGGAATGCAAACTGGTTAAGCCACTCTGGAAGTCAGTTTGGAGATTCCTCAGAAACCTGATATAGCTCTCCCATACAACCCAGCCATCCCACTCCTTGGAATTTACCCAAAGGAAATTAAATTGGCAAATCAAAGAGCTGTCTGCACCTCAATGTTTATTGCAGCTCAATTCACAATAGCTAAGACCTGGAATTAACCTTAATGTCCATCAACAGTAGACTGGATAAAGAAATTATGGGATATGTACTCTATAGAATACTATACAGAAGTTAAAAATAAATGAAATCGGTCATTTGCAACAAAATGGAGGAATCTGGAAAACATCATGCTAAGTGAAATAAGCCAGTCCCAAAGGGACAAATATCATATGTTCTCCCTTGTCAGTGACACCTAACTGAGCACCTAAAAGGAAACCTGTTGAAGTGAAATGGATGAGGAACAACTTACTACTTTATCCCTTTTAGTATTCTTTTGTTCTACTTAATACTATTGGTTGAACTCTTTAATTAACACAGAATTATTCTTAGGTGTTTAAATGTAACTGAAAAGTGATCCCTGTTAAATATAAGAGTGAGAAGAAGAGAGGGAAGAGATGTACAATGTGGGACATGCTCAATCGGACTTGCCCCAAATGGGCGAGTTAGAAACGTCCCAGGGGATTCCAATTCAATCCCATCAAGGTGGCATGTACTAATACCATCTCACTAGTCCAAGTGATCAATTTCAGTTCTCAATTGATCATAATGATAGGATTAAGAGTCAAAGGGATCACATAAACAAGACTAGTGTCTGCTAATACTAACTGATAGCATTAAAAAGGAGAGAATGGTCCAACATGGGAAGTGAGATACACAGCAGACTCATAGAACGGCAGATGTCCTAAATAGCACTCTGGCCTCAGAATCAGCCCTTAAGGCATTCGGATCTGGCGGAAGAGCCCATGAGGGTATTTTAGGCATGGAAAGCCAAGATACTCTGGCAAAAAAAAAAAGAGGCCTAAATGAAAGATCTCTGTGAGTGAGATCCCAGTGGAAAGAATGGGCCGCCAATGAAGGAGTTACCTTTCTCTAACGGGAGGAGAGAACTTCCACTTTGACTATGGCCTTGTCTAAAAATGATCAGAGTTGGCAAACTCAAAAGGCTTCCATAGCCTTGGCAACTTATGACAAGAGCCTATGGAGATTACTGACGCCATAAACAAGAGTGTCCATTTGTTAAGTCAACAACAGTAGTTACTGTGCACTTACTCCTCATGTAGGATCTCTGTCCTTAATGTGTTCTACAATGTGAATTAATGCTATAACTAGTACTCAAACAGTACCTTGCACTTTGTGTTTCTGTGTGGGTGTAAACTGTTGAAATCTTTACATAACATATACTAAATTGATCTTCTGTACATAAAAATAATTTAAAATGAATCTTGATGTGAATAGAATGGGAGAGGGAGCGGGAGGTGGGAAGATTGTGTGTGGGAGGGAAGTTATAGGAGGGAAAGCTATTGCAATCCATAAGCTGTACTTTGGAAATTTATATTTGTTAAATAAAAGTTTTTTTTTTTAAAAGAAATTGTGGGACATGCACACTATGGAATACTGCACAGCAGTAAAAAAAGGATGAAATCTGGTCCTTTGCAACAAAATGGAGCAAGCTGGAAGTCCTCATACTCAGTGAAATAACCCAGTCCCAAAGAGACAAGCACCATAAGTTCTCCCTGATTCAGGAGAATTAACAGCACAGCTAAAATGAAAGCTATAAAAGCGAAATAGTCACCTTCAGAACTAATGTCCTCAAGAACCCTTGACCTGATTGTCAAGAGACAGTTAACTATTGTTACTTTTTACTGTGAATATCACTTTTTTTGTTTTGTCAGTTTTTTTTCTTTTCTTTTTCCTTTTTTTCTTTCTCTCTCTCTCTCTCATATACCTCACACTGTAGGCTGAACTCTCTATGTAACACAGAGTTAATTTTATGTATTTTAAAGCAATTGGGAAAAGATACCAGCTAAAAAAAAGGAGGGAATGAGATGGAGGAGGTAGTCTAAAACTTTAAAAACTGTAAAAAAAAAAAGTATAGTTCTGCATACAAGCATATAGACTCATTTCTAAGGGTACAGCCTAAGAACTAATCATGGGGCTCCCAACCCATAAGAATCGGTGGTATAAACACCATCCTCAATGTTACAATGATCAACTTAAGTGTTAAAGGCAACAGATAGACCGGTCTAAGCTTAAATGGGATGATATAAATAACATCAAGTAACCAGTAAAAACAATAGAATTAAAAAAGGAAGTAGGGACCAACATGGGAAGCAGTCCACACAGCAGTTTCCTAGAATGCCTTTTGCAGTAAATAACACTTTGACCTCAGAATCAACCCTCAAGGCTTCCTGATTGGGCTGAAGGGCCTGCAAGAGCATCTCAGGCAGGGAAAGACAAGACTCTGCGGGAAAAAAAAAAACCACAACCCTACACGGAGGATCTCTGTGAGACCTCAGAGGAAAGGAAGGGTCATCAAAGAAGGAGACACTCTTCTCTGAAGGGAGGTGAGAACATTCTCTTTGCTTATGGCTGTGTCCAAATAACGACAGAGTCTATCAGCACAAAAGGCCTCCATAGCCCTGGCAGCTCACGACAAGATCCTCGGGTGATCACTGACGTCAAAAAAAAAAAGAGTGTTAATTATTAAAGGAACAACAGTAGTCACTGTGCACCTGCCCCCCATGTAAGACCTCTGTCCCTATTGAATTGCAATATGAGAATTGACTGCAATTTCTCACCCCAAACTGTATTCTATATATTGTGTGTGGGCGTGGGGGCAAATTGTTGAACTCTATGGTTAGCATAGAGATGGTCCTCTATATTTAAAGTCATACTAAAAATGATCCATAATGAAGAAGGAGATGGGAGAGGGAATGGGAGGTGGGAAGGGAGCGGGGTGGGGGGCATGAGGGAAAGAACCACTGTATGCCTTAATTTGTATCTATGTAAAAATGCATTTATTAAATAAAAAGAGAATAAAAACTACATTATTATCTTAAAATATACACAGAAAGCATTTGATAAGACACAATATCTTTTTGTGATAAAAAAATCTTTAAAAATTGGGTATGGAAGATACGTACCTCAATAAAATCAAGGCAATATATGACAAACCCCAGCCAGCAAGCATCATATTGAGTGGGGAAAAGCTGTAATCATTTCCACTAAGATCCAGAAAAATAATCACTTGCCATTCTATGAGTCTGCTGTGTATCCTGCTTCCCATGTAAGATCATTCTCTCCTTTTTAATTCTATCAATTGTTTGCAGACACTGCTCTTATTTATGTAATCCCTTTGACACTCAATCCTATGTTTTGATCAATTATGAACTTAAACTGATCACTTTAACAAGTAAGATGGCATTGGTACATGCCACCTTGATGGGATTGAATTGGAGTCCCCTGGCACGTTTCTAGCCCTACCATTAGGGGTAAGTCTGAGTGAGTATATGCTGAACTGTGTATTTCCTTCCTCTCTTATTCCCACTCTTATATTTAACCGGGATCACTTTTCAGTTAATTTTAAACGCCTAAGAATAATTGTGTGTTAATTAAAGAGTTCAACCAATGGTATTAAGTAGAATAAAAAAAACACCAAAAGGAATAAAGTAGTGAGTTGTTCCTCAACATTCAGGACAAGGGCTGATCAAATAATTGTTTCTCATAGTGTCCATTTCACTTCAACAGGTCATAATTCCAATTTTTAAAGAAATAGAGGATTAATTGGATAATGTAGTGAATGAATTCCTAGAAACATACAACCTACAAATAGTTAATCATGAAAAAAATAGAAAATTTGCCATTCTATAGATGACATTTTCATTCTTTGTCATTTCCTTTGCTGTTCACTTTCTTTTTTTTAGTTTTATATAGTCCTATCAATCTAATTTTGGTTTCATTGTTTCTGCTTTTAGTGTCAAATCCAATAATTCATGCCAAGAGCAATGCTAAGAAGATTTTTTCTCTGTTTTTGAGTGCTTCATGCGTTATGATTAACTCTTTAATTAATTTTAGTTGATTTTTGTGTATTATTTAAAATAGGGCTTCTATTTCATTATCTTGCATGTGGACATTTAGCTTTTCCAATGCTATTTATTTATTAAACCTTAATTTCTCACTTGTGCATTCTTTGCAACATCTTCTAAGGTCAGTGGTCCATATATGCATCTTTCAATTTCTGGGACCTTTATTCTGCCCCATTTGGTTTATTTGTCTGTCTTTGTGCCTGAAGCATGCTTATTTCATTACTGTGACCTTGTGATATATTTTGAAATCAGGAAATATGATGTTATAGATATTTCCAACTATCTATCTGCTAAGAGTTTGATATTCTAACTATATAAGAATTACTTATAACTCAGTAGCAAAAAATAAAATAGCCTCTCTATATAGGGACAAAGGACTTGAATAAACATTTCTCTAAAGACACAAAATGACCAACAAATATGTACAAAGGTGTTCAATATCATTATTCATCAGGGTAATATATATAAAAATCATAATTAATTATCTCCCATGCTTGATAGAATTGATAATATAAAAAAGAAGTAAAAATATTGAAGAATAAATTGGTATTTGAATCCAAATGCACTGTTGATGGAAATGTAGAATGGTGCCAGCCACAGCGGAGAACAGTACTGAGTTTTCTCAAAAAACTAAAAATAGGACCTCCATACAATCCAGCAATCCCACTCTGAGTGTATAGCCAAAAGAATTGGTAACAGAATCTTGAAGTAATATATGTACTCTCATATTCATTAAAGCATTAGCCACAATATTCAAGACATGGAAATACTCAAATGTCCATCAACAGGTGAATAAAGAAAATGTGCTACACATATACAAAGAAGCATTATTCATCCTTAAAAAGAAGGAAATTCTACTATCTTTTGACAACATGAATGACCCTAGAGGATATTATGGGCAAAAAGGCAAATATACATGATTACATTAATGTGATGTGTTTAAAATAGTCAAACTCATAAATGCAGAAAATAGAAAAGTGTTTACCAGTAGTCAAGGGGAAGAGGAAACGGGGAGTTGTTCAGTGAGTATAAAGTTTCAGTTACAGAAGATGAATAATGTCTACCAGTGTGCTGTACCAACATAGTACTTATAGTTAACCATACAGTATTAGGTATTTTAAAATATGTTGAGACTATATTTCATGTTGAATGTTATCACAAAAGGACACAAGAAAATTTCTGAAAGTGATTGATATGTTTAGTATCTTGATTGTGGTGATTGTAAAAGTTATCTAGATATCCAAACTCTTCACAATTTATACATTAAATATATATTGTTTTAGAGTATCAATGACATATCGATAAAAATTAAAATATAAAATATAAATAGACTGTAACTAATAAAGTAATTGAATCACTAATCAAAAACTTTCAAACATATAAAAAAGAAAGACCAAATGAATTCACTGGTAAAAAAAATACATGCTTGAATTCTATCAAACATATAAACAAGAATTAATGCTAATCTTTAAAAAATACTTTGTTTTTGACTTTCTTTTTTTAACTTTTATTTAATGAATATAAATTTCCAAAGTACAGAATATTGATTACAATGGCTTACCCCCAATAACGTCCCTCCAACCCGCAACCCTCCCCTTATCCACTCCCTCTCCCCTTCCATTCATATCAAGATTCATTTTCAATTCTCTTTATATACAGAAGATCAGTTTAGCATACATTAAGTAAAGATTTCAACAGTTTTCTCCCACACAGAAACATAAAGTGAAAAATACTGTTTGAGTACTAGTTATAGCATTAAATCTCAATGTACAGCACACTAAGGACAAAGATCCTACATGAGGAGTAAGTGCACAGTGACTCCTGCTGTTGACTTAATAAATTGACACTCTTGTTTATGGCATCAGTAATCACCCTAGGCCCTTGTCATGAGCTGCCAAGGCTATGGAAGCCCCCTGAGTTCACTGACTCTGATCATTTTTAGACAAGGCCATGGTCAAAGTGGAAGTTCTCTCCTCCCTTCAGAGAAAGGTACCTCCTTCTTTGATGACCCATTCTTTCCACTGGGATCTCACTCATGGAGATCTTTCATTTAGGTTTTTTTTTCCCCAGAGTGTCTTGGCTTTCCATGCCTGAAATACTCTCATGGGCATTTCAGCCGGATCCACATGCCTTAAGGGCTGATTATGAGGCCAGAGTGCTGTTAGGACATTTGCCATTCTATGGGTCTGCTGTGTATCTCACTTCCCATGTTGGACCATTCTCTCCCTTTTTTATTCTATCAGCTAGTATTTGCAGACACTATTCTTGTTTATGTGATCCCTTTGGTTCTTAGTCCTATCATTACGATCAATTGTGAACAGAAATTGATCACTGGGACTTCACCCTGACTGTTGATAAGCAGCTTAATATGTTATCCCTCTTAGTATTTTTTTGTTTGTTCTACTTAATACTTTTGGTTGAATACTGTAATCAATACACAATTCTTCTTAAGTGCTGAAACTTAACTGAAAAGTGATCGCTGTTAAATATAAGAGTGGGAATAAGAGAGGGAAGAGATGTGCAGTTCGGGACATGCTCAAGCTGACTTACCTCAAACAGTAGAGTTAGAAACATACCAGGGAATTCGAATTCAATCCCATCGAGGTGGCATGTACCAATGCCATCTCTCTAGTCCCAGTGATCAATTTCTGTTCAAAAAATACTTTTAAAAAATGAAATGAGATAATACTTCCTAACTCACTCCACCAGGCTAGTGTTACCATGATTACGAAGTCAAAGAGACCATAAGAAAGAAAAATTATAGCCCAATATTCATTATGAATATTAAGGTAAAAATCTTGAGCAGAATACTTGTAAGCTAACTGAACAGCATGTCGAAGGGATTCTACATCATGACCAAGTGTGATTTATTCCTGGAATTCAAGAATGGTTCAACATATGAAAATCAATCAATGTAGAAATCATATTAACGAAATGAAGGTGAAAACTCCATATGGTAGTTTCAACTGATGCAGAAAAGCATTTCACAAAATTCTGTACTTTTACATAAAAATGAGCAAACTAGGTACAGAGGAAAACTATTTTAAAATAGCAAAAGTCACATATGAAAAACCCACACCTAATATCATACTCAGTGGTGAAAACTGAGAGTTTTTTCTCTAAGGTCAGGAACAAGAAAGATTCCCACTTTGCTACTTCTGTTTTGAAAATATTGGGTGCTCTTGACAGAGCAATTAAGCAAGATGAAGCAAAACAAGTCCTCCAAATTGTAAAGGAAGAAGTTAAATGAGTGCTGTTCACAAATGACATGATCTGATATATAGGAATATCTAGTGCACACACACACAACACACGCAATTAGCACTTAACCAATGAATTCAGCAAAATTTCAAAATAAAAAATTAATATGCAAAAACAGGTTGTATTTCATTATGCAAACAATGAACAATGTGAAAATGAAACTAGGAAAAACAATTCCATTTATAATAGTAGCAAGCAAAAAATACTTAGATATAAATTTAAACACAAAAGTGAAAGATTTATATACTGAAACTTGTGCACCATTACAGAAAGAAATTACAGAATATACAAATAGAGAGAAAGAATTCTGTGTTATTGTATTCAAAGACTTCATGTTGTTAAGATGCCCACACTACCCAAAGTGATATATGTGTTTGATACAATTTCTATAAAAATACTTGGGATGTTTGTTGCAGAAATTGAAAATTCCATCCTAAAATCCATATGGATGCCAAGAGAACCCTCACCAAAGCCAAAACAATCTTGGAAAAGAAGAAAAATTGGAAGAATAATACTACCTGATTTCAAAACTTACTATAAAGCTACAGTAACAAAACCATGTGGTACTGTCATTATATTGAACATAGGCTGATGGAATAAAATAGAAACCTCCAAAGTAAATTCTCATAAATATGGCCAAATTATTTTATTCATATGTGCCAAGACTATTAAATGTGGAAATGACAGTTTTTAAACAAATGACATTGGAAAAACTATATATATATATATATATATATAATATGTACATATATCTATATATAAATTGACTTAAGATGGATCAAAGAACTAAATATAAGATCTGTAGCTAAGAAATATATAGGAAAATCTTCAAACATTGGATTTGGCAATGATTTTTTTAAGGGAAATGGTTTATTGGGGGAAACCCGACAGACTGTAGGGAAGGGGCAAAGAGGGGAAAAGAGGGAGAAGGAGAGTGTAAGAGAGATCCAGAGAGAGAAAGAGACACAGAGAGAGAAAGAGATCAGGAGAGAAAGAAAGAGACACGTGTTCAGGCACAGGTCCTTTTAAAACTTTGCTGGAGGGGGGCGGGCAGGGAAGTAGGAGCAGGGAATCCCATTAGGATGGGGGCAGGGCTGACACCAGTCTTTGGGCCATATGGCCACCTGGCTTCCAGCGGGGGCTAGATCGGCAATGATTTCTTAGACATAGCATCAAAAACACAGGCATCAAAAGAGAAAATATGTAAGTTGAATATCATCAAAATTAAAAACCCTTTTACATCTAAAGACA
Source organism: Oryctolagus cuniculus (assembly GCF_051225735.1). Classification (NCBI taxonomy): domain Eukaryota; kingdom Metazoa; phylum Chordata; class Mammalia; order Lagomorpha; family Leporidae; genus Oryctolagus; species Oryctolagus cuniculus. The sequence goes on along the minus strand of NC_142888.1, from coordinate 35,982,470 downwards.
CCATCAGTAGAGTGAACAACCGACCCACAGAATGGGTGGGGGACCAGTTGCAATTAATATTTGATATGAGATTAATATCCAGAATATATCAATGAAGTCCTAGAATGCAACAATAAAAATACAAACAATCCAATCCAAGGTTGGACAAAGAACTTGAATAGACATTTTTCTAAAGATTTACAAATATGCAATAAATGTATTAAAAAGATGCTCAGCATCACTAATCATAACGAAATGCAAGTCAAAATATCAATAAGGTATCATTATGTATCATTTGAAATAGCTATTGTATTTTTAAAAACACACACATACACACAAAATACACACACAAAAAATGAAAACCCCTGTTTAACACCTGTTAAAATGTCTATCATAAAAAAGATGAAAGATAACACGTGTTGGTGAGGAAGTGAAGGAAAGGAAATTCTTTTGCACTGTTAGTAGGAATGTACATTAATACAACCATTGGGGAAAAGTATGATGGTTCCTCAAAAATGAAAAATATAACTACAATATGATCCAGAAGTTCCAGTAATGATTATATATCCAAAGAAAATGAAATTATCTAATGAGATAGCTGTTAGGAAACTGGCACAGTTTTATCTATGGCGCGATCTACACCCTGATTTACATCCCAAGCTCTAGCCCCGGCCGCCATTGCTGGAAGCCAGATGGCCACATGGCCCAACCACTATTGTCAAGCTCCACCCCCATCCTAATGGGATTCGCTGCTCCGGCTTCCCTGCCTGCCCTTGGGCAAAGTTTTAAAAGGAGCTGTTCCTGAACACGTGGCTCTCTTGGCTCCTCTCTCTTGGTTCTTCTCTCCTTCTCTGCTCTCTCCTGCTTGCTCTCCTCTCTTGGCTCCTCTCTCCTGCTCTCTTGGCTCCTCTCTGCTCTCCTCTCTCCCTCTTGTCTCTCTTCTCTCTGTCTCTCTCTCTTACAGTCTCCATCTCTCTTTTCTTTCTTTGTCCCTTCCCTCCAGTCTGCTGGGTTTTCCCCAATAAGCTCTTTCCCTTACTCCGGTGCTCGGTGTGTTTTGTGACGGCTAACAGAAATATATAACAATAGCTACACTCACATGTTCTTTTTTTTTTTTTTTTTTTTTTTGACAGGCAGAGTGGACAGTGAGAGAGAGAGACAGAGAGAAAGGTTTCCTTTGCCGTTGGTTCACCCTCCAATGGCCGCCGTGGTCGGCGTGCTGCCGCCGGCACACCGCGCTGATCCGATGGCAGGAGCCAGGTACTTCTCCTGGTCTCCCATGGGGTGCAGGGCCCAAGCACTTGGGCCATCCTCCACTGCACTCCCCGGCCACAACAGAGAGCTGGCCTGGAAGAGGGGCAACCGGGACAGAATCTGGCGCCCCGACCGGGACTAGAACCCGATGTGCCAGCGCCGCAAGGCGGAGGATTAGCCTAGTGAGCCGTGGCACCGGCCTCATGTTCATTTAAGCACTATTCATAATAGCTGAGATATGTATTCAATCTGATTGTTCATCAGTGGATGAATGCACAAAGAAAATGTACTGCATATACACAGTAGAATACTATTTAGTCTTTAAAAAGAAGGAAAGCTGATGTGGACATGTGGCTTAGCAGATTAAGCTGCTTGGAATACCAGCATTTCATATTGGTGCGCCAGTTCAAGTCTTGGGCACTCTGCTTTCAATTTAGCTTCCTGCTTAAGTGTCTGGAAAGGCAGCAGATGATGGTTCTAGTACTTGAGAGACCCAGACGGAATTCCTGGCTTCTGGCTTTGGCCCAACCCTGCCTTGTCTGCCGCAGATATCTAGGAAGTGAACCAGCAGATGCAAGATTCTCTCCCTCCCTCCTTCCCACCCTCCCTCCCTCTCTCCCTCTGCGTGTGTATGTGTTTGTGTATGTGTGTGTGCCACTTCGCCTTTCAAATAAAAATAAATAACCCTTTTTAAAAAGAAGGAAACCCTACTATTGCCCAAATGGATCTAACAGATATCTACAGAACTTTCAACCCTACATCTACAGACTTCACATTCTTCTCAGCAGCGCATGGAACCTTCTCTAGGATTGATCACATACTAGGCCATAAAGCAAGTCTCAGCAAATTTAAAAGAATTAGAATCATACCATGCAGCTTCTCAGACCACAGCGGGATGAAGCTGGAAATTAGCAACTCAGGAAACCCCAGAAAGTATGCAAACACATGGAGACTGAACAACATGCTCCTGAATGAACACTGGGTCATTCAAGAAATCAAAAGAGAAATCAAAAACTTTCTGGAAGTAAATGAAGACAACAACACAACATATCAAAACTTATGGGATACAGCAAAAGCAGTATTGAGAGGCAAATTTATAGCAATAGGTGCCTATATCAAGAAATTGGAAAGGTACCAAATAAATGAGCTTTCAGCGCACCTCAAGGACCTAGAAAAACTGCAGCAAACCGAACCCAAATCTAGTAGGAGAAGAGAAATAATTAAAACCAGAGAAGAAATTAACAGGATTGAATCCAAAAAAACATTACAAAAAATCAGCCAAGCGAGAAGCTGGTTTTTTGAAAAAATAAACAAAATTGACACCCCATTGGCCCAACTAACTAAAAAAAGAAGAGAAAAGACCCAAATCAATAAAATCAGAGATGAAAAAGGAAACGTAACAACAGACACCACAGAAATAAAAAGAATCATCAGAAATTACTACAAGGACCTGTATGCCAGCAAACAGGAAAACCTATCAGAAATGGATAGATTCCTGGACACATGCAATCTACCAAAATTGAACCATGAAGACATCGAAAACCTAAATAGACCCATAACTGAAACAGAAATTGAAACAGTAATAAAGGCCCTCCCAACAAAGAAAAGCCCAGGACCAGATGGATTCACTGCTGAATTCTACCAGACATTTAAAGAAGAACTAATCCCATTTCTTCTCAAACTATTCAGAACAATCGAAGAAAAGGGAATCCTCCCAAATTCTTTCTATGAAGCCAGCATCACCTTAATCCCTAAGCCAGAGAAAGATGCAGCACTGAAAGAAAATTACAGACCAATATCCCTGATGAACATAGATGCAAAAATCCTCAATAAAATTCTGGCCAATAGAATACAACAACACATCAGGAAAATCATCCACCCAGACCAAGTGGGATTCATCCCTGGTATGCAGGGATGGTTCAACATTCGCAAATCAATCAATGTGATTCACCACATTAACAGACTGCAGAAGAAAAACCATGTGATTATCTCAATTGATGCAGAGAAAGCATTTGATAAAATTCAACACCCTTTCATGATGAAAACTCTAAGCAAATTGGGTATAGAAGGAACATTCCTCAATTTAATCAAAGCAATTTATAAAAAACCCACAGCCAGCATCCTATTGAATGGGGAAAAGTTGGAAGCATTTCCACTGAAATCTGGCACCAGGCAGGGATGCCCACTCTCACCACTGCTATTTAACATAGTTCTGGAAGTTTTAGCCAGAGCCATCAGACAAGAAAAAGAAATCAAAGGAATACAAATCAAGAAGGAAGAAGTCAAACTATCCCTCTTTGCAGACGATATGATTCTGTACTTAGAGGATCCAAAGAACTCTACTAAGAGACTATTGGAACTCATAGAGGAGTTTGGCAAAGTGGCAGGATATAAAATCAATGCACAAAAATCAACAGCCTTTGTATACACAAGCAATGTCATGACTGAGAAAGAACTGCTAAGATCAATCCCATTCACAATAGCTACAAAAACAATCAAATACCTTGGAATAAACTTAACCAAGGACGTTAAAGATCTCTACGATGACAATTACAAAACCTTAAAGAAAGAAATAGAAGAGGATACCAAAAAATGGAAAAATCTTCCATGCTCATGGATTGGAAGAATCAACATCATCAAAATGTCCATTCTCCCAAAAGCAATTTATAGATTCAATGCAATCCCAATCAAGATACCAAAGACATTCTTCGCAGATCTAGAAAAAATGATGCTGAAATTCATATGGAGGCACAAGAGACCTCGAATAGCTAAAGCAATCTTGTACAACAAAAACAAAGCCGGAGGCATCACAATACCAGATTTCAGGACATACTACAGGGCAGTTGTAATCAAAAGAGCATGGTACTGGTACAGAAACAGATGGATAGACCAATGGAACAGAATTGAAACACCAGAAATCAATCCAAACATCTACAGCCAACTTATATTTGATCAAGGATCTAAAACTAATTCCTGGAGCAAGGACAGTCTATTCAATAAATGGTGCTGGGAAAACTGGATTTCCACGTGCAGAATCATGAAGCAAGACCCCTACCTTACACCTTACACAAAAATCCACTCAACGTGGATTAAAGACCTAAATCTACGTCCTGACACCATTAAGTTATTAGAGAACATTGGAGAAACCCTTCAAGATATTGGCACAGGCAAAGAATTTCTGGAAAAGACCCGGGAGGCACAGACAGTCAAAGCCAAAATCAACTATTGGGATTGCATCAAATTGAGAAGTTTCTGTACTGCAAAAGAAACAGTCAGGAGAGTGAAGAGACAACCAACAGAATGGGAAAAAATATTTGCAAACTATGCAACAGATAAAGGGTTAATAACCAGAATCTACAAAGAGATCAAGAAATTCCACAAAAACAAAACCAAAAACCCACTTAAGAGATGGGCCAAGGACTTCAATAGACATTTTTCAAAAGAGGAAATCCAAATGGCCAACAGGCACATGAAAAAATGTTCAAGGTCACTAGCAATCAGGGAAATGCAAATCAAAAGCACAATGAGGTTTCACCTCACCCCGGTTAGAATGGCTCACATACAGAAATCTACCAACAACAGATGCTGGCGAGGATGTGGGGAAAAAGGGACACTAACCCACTGTTGGTGGGAATGCAAACTGGTAAAGCCACTATGGAAATCAGTCTGGAGATTCCTCAGAAACCTGAAGATAACCCTACCGTTCGACCCAGCCATCCCACTCCTTGGAATTTACCCAAAGGAATTGAAATTGATAAAGAAAAAAGCGGTCTGCACCCTAATGTTTATTGCAGCACAATTCACAATAGCCAAGACCTGGAACCAACCTAAATGCCCATCAATGGTAGACTGGATAAAGAAATTATGGGATATGTATTCTTTAGAATACTATACCGCAGTAAGAAACAACGAAATCCAGTCATTTGCAACAAAATGGAGGAATCTGGAACACATCATGCTGAGTGAAGTAAGCCAGTCCCAAAGGGACAAATACCATATGTTCTCCCTGATCGGTGACAACTGACTGAACACCAAAAAGGAAACCTCCTGAAGTGAAATGGACACTATGAGAAATGGTGACTTGATCAGCATAGCCCTGACTGCTAATGGACAACTTAATACATTATCCCTCATAGTATTTTTTTTTGTCTGTTCTACTTAATATGACTGGTTTAATTCTGTAATTATCACACAGTTATTCTTAAGTGTTGAAAATTAACTGAAATGTGATCCCTGTTAAACATAAAAGTGGGAATAAGAGAGGGAAGAGATGTATAATTTGGGGCATGCTCGGGCTGACTTGCCCCAATTGGTAGAGTTGGAAACATACTAGGGGATTCCAATTCAATCCCATCAAGGTGGCATGTGCCAATGCCATCTCACTATTCCAAGTGATCAATTTCAGTTCACAATTGATCATAATGAAAGGACTAAGAGTCAAAGGGAGCACATAAACAAGTCTAGTATCTGCTAACACTAACCAATAGAATAAATAAAGGGGAGAGTGATCCAACATGGGAAGTGAGATACTCAGCAGACTCATAGAATGGCGGATGTCCTAAATAGCACTCTGGCCTCAGAATCAGCCCTAAAGGCACTCGGATCTGGCTGAAAAGCCCATGAGAGTATTTCAGGCATGGAAAGCCAAGACACTCTGGCAAAAAGATCTCTGTGAGTGAGATCCCAGTGGAAAGAACAGGTCTTCAAAGAGGGAGGTGCCTTTCTCTGAAGGGAGGAGAGAACCTCCACTTTGACTATGACCTTGTCTAAACAAGATAAGAGTCGGAGAACTCAAGGGGCTTCCATAGCCTTGGAAACTCATGACTGGTGCATAGGGAGATTACTGATGCCATAGACAGGAGTGTCAATTGGTAAAGTCAACAACAGGAGTCACTGTGCACTTACTCCTCATGTAGGATCTCTGTCCTTAATGTGCTGTACACTGAGGCTTAATGCTATAACGAGTACTCAAACAGTATATTTCACTTTGTGTTTCTATGGGGGTGCAAACGATTGAAATCTTTACTTAATGTACACTAAACTGATCTTCTGTTAAAAAAAAAAAAAGAAACTATCAATTCCCAACTTGACTCTCACTGGGATTAAACATGACAATAGATCTGATCTGATTTCATCATCATTTAAAAAAAATCATCTATTATTTTTCACTTTATGTTTCTGTGTGGGAACAAACTGTTGAAATCCTTACTCAAAGTATACTAAGCTGATCTTCTGTATACTAAGATAATCGAAAATGAATCTTGATGTGAATGGAAGGGGAGAGGGAGTGGGAAAGGGGAGGGTTGTGGGTGGGAGGGACGGTATGGGGGGGAAAGCCATTGTAACCCATGAGACGTACTTTGGAAATTTATATTCATTAAATAAAAGATAAAAAAAAGAAAGAAGGAAACCCTATCATTTTCAGCAATGTGGATGAACCCAAAGGACATTATGCTAAATGAAATAAGCCAAGCACATAAGGAAATACATCATTATTTCAGATATGATGATATTCTAAAATGTTTATGAAAAAGTGGAATTAAAGAAAACATTTCTTTGGCTACCAAAAGTTTGAAATCTATGCATAGGTTTGTTTGTTTTTTTTTTTTTTTTGTAATGTGCATTTTCTGTGAACTTTTTGAAGACCCACTGTATAAGTGGAATCTAAAACTATTGAAGTCATAGAAGTAGAGAGTAGAATGGAAGTCATCTCTTGGTGTAGGAAGTAGGGGAATGGAAATGTTGGTCAAATAATACAAATTTTTATTAAGAAGAATAAATCCAAGAGACCTATTGTGCAACATGATGACGATGGTTAGTAACATATTGTATTCCTGAAAATTGTAAGAGAGTAGATTTTAGGTGTTCTTACTAGGCAAAAAGATAAGTATGTAAAATAATGCATATGTTAACTGACTCAATTTAAACATTTCACAATGCATACATATTTCAGATCTGCATGTTGTTTGCAATAGACTAAATTTTTATTTTTCAATTAAAAATACTTGTAGATAAATGTTTAAAAACACACGCAAAGAAGATAACAAATTTAGATGAGGATGAGTAGAAATTACAATTTACAAAATTACATGGTAGAAAATTACATTTCTACCATGCGTTGCTGGTAGAAATGTAAATGGTGTAGCCACAATCAGAAATTCCACTTCTGGATATCCAGAAGAATTGAAAGCAGGGATTCAAGCAGATATTTTTATAACCGTGTTCTTAATAATATTATTCTCATTAGCCAAAAGGTGGAAACAATCCAAATAGCCAATGATGGAATGATTGGGCAAGCCAAATGTAGCCATGAACACAATAGAATTTTGATCAGACTATAGAAAAATGAAATCCTGGCACATGTTATAACATGTATGTAACTTGAAGAAATTATGCTAAGTGAAATATCCAGACACAACTTGGAATAACTGCATCCCATATCAAAGTGCTGGTTCAAGTTTTGATTCTTCTGCTTCCAATCCAGCTCCCTGTGAATGCACCAATAAGGGTAACATATGATGACTCAAGTACGTGGTTCCCCTTCACCCACATGAGAGATCCAGATGGAGTTCCTGTCTCCTAGTTTTGGCCTGGCACAGTCCTTACTGTTGCAGACACTTGGAAAGTGAACCAATGAATGGAAGATCTCTGTCTCTCTTTCTTTAGTCATTCTTTCAAGTAAATAAATATATCTTTTTAAGTGACAGCTTCCAAATAGATTTTATTGACCATAGAATCTTTTAAAATTTTATTTGTTACATAAGTTTCATGTATTTCATATATACAAATTTAGGAACATATTGATACTTTCCACCCTACCCTCCCTCCTGCCCATGCCCCAACCCTTCTTCTTCCTCCCTCTTACACTCCCATTCTTAATTTTTACAAAGATCTATTTTCAGTCTACGTAATGATTATATAGTTAACCCTATACTAAGTAAAAGAGTTCAACAAATAGTATGAAGAAAGAAAAAATACTGTTCCTCAATGGAAGAGAAAAAGGCTATAAACAATCATTGAATCTCAAAATGTCCATTTCATTCCAATACATTGCATTTTAAGTACTATTTTCATTATCTTGAATCAGAAAAAACATATGATATCTGTCTTTTGGGGACTGGCTTATTTCACTAAGTATAATGGTTTCCAGTTGCACCCATCTTGTTGCAAAGGACAGGATTTCATGCTTTTTTATAGCTGAGTAGTACTCCATAGTGTATATGTACACCACCATTTCTTTATCCAGTCAATAGTTAATGGACAATAAACATATCTTTAGAAAAAACCCTAACAGTTTCATTGAGGGCCCTCTGTGTGGGAAGTAAAAATACCCAACCTCTTTTGGTTTAACATAGAAGAAAGGATTCAAAGGCTTAGAGAGATTGAAATGTTAGTGTGCACTTATCATTTTAGAGCTACTCATCCACATTTGGAAAGTCCAGAAGTCCAGAAAACATAACTTTAATTAATATTTTAAGAAATAAATTTGTGAGGGGAACCCATTATCCTTGAAGAGTTCTTTGATTGTTCTTCTCTATAGGCAACATTTTACAGTGAGAACTGCAGCTATTCAACTGTAAAATCTAAGAGTAATGGGAATAATTGGATCCCTAGGTAGTTGGAGCCAAGTCTCAGCACTTAGCTACCAAAGGTAAGGTGAGGCACAATGTGAAAAGCAGCAACCAGAATAGCCTGGCTCCTGCAGACCTATGGAGCTGGGAAGTAAATCACGGCGTTCTTAGAAGTGAAATATATAGCAAGTTCTTACTCGATCTGTGTAAGCAGAAAAAATTCTAGGTCAAGTGAACAAAAGTATAACTTGAATCATAAAAGCAGTCAGTTCCTAGACTTTAGCAAGTTTATATATACAGAACCACTTGAATGAAGGGAGATGAGGCTGAGTCTCTTCAAGGAAATACTCTAGTCCACTATCCAGAATCTGTATCACCAACCTTTCTTCTAGCCTTCCCCAAGAGAAACCTATGACCTTTTACCAAGGTTCACTACACATTAAGGAAAATAAAATGATCAGATCTTCCAGGGATTGCTGGACACTGGCTTTGAATAAACATTGACTCCAGGAGACCCAAAATATCCCTGCCATCCTCAAATCAGAGTAGGGCTTATGGATATTGGCTGATCAATGATTTTTAGATCCATCTCGTAGTCGGTCTAGTGGTTCCCTGAACCTATCCTGTGTTTATTTCCTCAGTTCCTAAACACATAAATGGAAACACATAAATGGAAAAAAATGAAGTAAAAAATGGAAAAACTAGCTAGCCTAATTCCTACATTGATTCCCTGATTTTTAGACTGATGATGATTACGGTGAGAAAAGCCAAGTAGAAGCCATTAGGGCTTCCTCTATCTAGCAGAATACAAGATCAAGAGTAATACCAAATTCCTTGCCTGATTACTGAGATTAGTGTCATCATTAAGGAATTGAAAGACACAGGAGTAGCGGTAATGATTCCATTCCATTCAATCACCTGAGCAGAAGAAGATAGATGGGATTTGGAGAATGATAATGGATTATCATAAGCTTAACCAAATGATGACTCCAATTGCAGCTGCAGTGCCAGGTCTGGCAGTTCATTGCTAGAACAAATTAACATATTCTCTGGTATCTAGTATGCAGCTGTTGACCTAGCAAATGCCCTTTTCTCCATACCTATCCATAATAATCACCAGAAGCATTTTGCTTCAACCTGTCAAGGCCATCAATATATTTTCACTGTCCTACATAGGGGATATGTCAACTTTCTGGCCCTACACTATAATTTAGTTTTCAGGGAACTTTATTGCCTTTCCCTTCCACAAGATATCATACTAGTACATTACATTGATTGTACTTAATGAGTAAGAAGAAGCAGCCATTCTAGATTTATTGGTGAGACTGTTCTATGTTAGTAAATAAATTCAACTAAAATCTAGGTACCTTTTATCTCAGTGAAATTTATAGGGGTCTAGTGGTATGGGGCATAGAAAAAGAGGAGGCTCCACAATGGTCAGGTTGCTGTGCAAACTGCAGTGCTACTTGAGCCCTATGATCTAGCAGATCCAATGTTCTTGATAGGAATGGATTAGCAGGCCCATTAAGTAGATTGCAGTACAGTATTTTAGGACTTTAAAGCAAGATCCTGCTGTCTTCTGCATATAATTACTCTCCTTTTGGGAAACAGCTTTTGGTATACTACTGAGCCTAAGTGCAAACTGAATGCTTGACCAGGGTCACTGGTTACCATAATACCTGAGCTGCTTATCATGAACTGGGTGTTATCTGACTTACCAAGCTATAAATTCAGATATGTACAGCAGCATTCCATCATCAAATGGAAGTGACATGCATGTGATAGACCAAGAAGGCTCAAAAAACATAAGTAAGTTACATAAACTAGCCCAAATGTCCATGGCCCCCTTTCTCTTTCCCAACCTGTGTCTGTAGGCTCATAAGTAGTTCCCTTTGAATGCTTGACAAAGAAGGACAAGTCTTGGGTTTGGTTTACAGATAATTTTGCATGAAATATAGGCACCATCCAAAAGAAGACAGTGTTATCACTGCAGACTTCTCTGAGATATCTTTGAAGGATAGTGGAGGCCGGCGCCACAACACAATAGGCTAATCCTTTGCCTGCGGCACTGGCACCCCGGGTTCTAGTCCCAGTCGGGGCGCCAGATTCTGTCCCGGTTGCTCCTCTTCCAGTCCAGCTCTCTGTTGTGACCCGGGAGTGCAGTGGAGTATGGCCCAAGTGTTTGGGCCCTGCACCCGCTTGGGAGACCAGGGGAAGCACCTGGCTCCTGGTTTCGGATCAGTGCGGTGCGCTGGCCGCAGCACACCGGCCACAGCAGCCATTGGGGGGTAAACCAACGGAAAAGGAAGACCTTTCTCTCTGTCTCTCTCTCTCACTGTCCACTCTGCCTGTGAAAAAAAGGACAGTGGAAAAGGAAAACCATCCCAGTAGGCAAAATTTTGGGCAGTAACCTGATTGTACACTTTGCTTAGAGGGAAAAAAGGCCATATGTGTGATTATGTAAGAAATCATGGACTATGGCCAATGATTTGGCATGATGATCAGAGACTTGAAAGTGACATGTTTGGAAAATTGACAGCAAAGATATGGGGAGGGGAGAAGAGTGTGTGTAGATCTCTCTAAATGGGGGAATATGAAGCTAATAGTGTTCCGTATGAATGTTCACCAAAGGACACCATCAGCAGAGGAGGTCTTTAGTAATCAAGTGAATAGGATGATCTATCCTATGGATGTCAGTCAGCCTTTATCATGAGCCACCTCATCCATTGCTCAATGGGCTAATGAACAAAGATACCATGTTGGCATGCATGTTAGAGGTTATGCATGGGCTCAACAACATGGACTTCAACTCACTAAAACAGACCTGGATATGACCACTGCTGAGTGCCCAACATGCCAGCAGCAAAGATTAGTAACCAAGCCACTGATATGGCACCATTCCCTGATGTGATCAGTCAGTTACTTGGTGACAAATTAATTACATGAATGGTTTCCTTCATGAAAGGAGAAATATTTTGTCCTTGCTTTAAAAGATAATGTAAATATATGCCAAAAATGCCATTCATGGAGTTCTTATTCTATTAGATTGAATGATGCCCGTACAACATTGACAAGAGCAATCGTCTTTATTCACTCAACTGGTTCAAATCATAATCTCTTCCAGAAACACTCTCATAGACATATTCAGTAATAATGTTTTGCCATCTATATAGGTGCCCCTTATCCCAGTCCAACTGACACATGAAATTAATTACCACAATATATTTTTTCCTTGAGTACATGCCTATGAGTGGCATGGTTAGATCATATGTCAGATCACCAGGATTTTAATTTTTAAGAAATCAGAAAAATATATTCCAAGTGCTACTATGGTTTGGATAGGTTATGGCTTTCAAACTTGCACATAGGGTTAAATCTCAAAGTCATAAGTTGATAGTACTAAGAGCGTAGAAATTTAACCTAATCAAAGTGTCTAGGAGGTGGGCCTAGTGAGAGGTCCTTAGGTCATTAAAAGTTCACCTTGGCAATGTAGTTCTAATGAGAGGGTTTGTTATAAAATCTGATTTTAGCTAACCACACTATCTGCTTTCTGGCTCTCCACATAGCTTCCTCCACATACACATTTTGTCATCGCCATCCTCCAGCTGTTCCAAATGGCTGAATCAATAGAACTCACCTGAATTTGAACTGTGAAACTCCAAAACCATAAACCAAAATAAGCATTCTTTCTTGAGAAGCAGTTTATCTTAAGTATTTTATTATAGTAATCAAAAGCTGAATAATACAAATAATTGGTACTAAGGAGTAGATTTGTTAGTGTATCCAGATCAACTAAGTACTGTGGAGGTAGCTTTGGAATTGGTTATCCAGAAAAGGTTGGAAGAGTTTGAAGGAGCAGACTAGAGAATGTTGTGAGCAGAGCATTATGGACAATTCTGGTGAGGGAAAGAACACCAGGATGCTGATTGGAATGTGAACAGTAAGAGCCATGATGATGAGGTTTCAGAGAGAAATGCGAAATCTGCTAGAAACTGGATGAAAGACCTCCTTTGTGATGTTATGGCAAAGCACCTAGTTGTACTGTGTCCAGACTTTGTGGAAGTTTGAAGATGGTGAACTAGTTTACTGGTGGTGATTTCAAAGCAGCAAAGCACTGATGCTATGGCATGGGTATCACTGTCCTCTTTTGGTCGGTTTTACAGTGAGAATCAGGGACAAAAAGAAGTAGTGCAGAAAGTTTGGAAAATTTGCAGCCTGGCCAGAGGTGCAAAGAAAAAGCAAGATCAGGACAGGTGAGTGGGGCAGAGAAACTGCTTGCTAAAAAGATTAGTGCAAGTAAAAGGGAGCAATGTTACTAATTGGAAAAACAATGGAAGAAAGACCCTGGGGGCCTGAGCTGTGGCATAGAGAGTAAAGCCACAACTTGCAGTGCTTGATCCCATATGGGTACCAGTTCCAGTCCACTTTCGATCCAGCTCTCTGCTATGGCCTGGGTGAGCAGAAGATGGCCCAAGTTCTTGGGTCCCTGCACCCAGGAGGGAGGCCCAGAAGAAACTCCAGGCTCCTGGCTTTGGATCCAGCTGTTGTGGCCATTTGGGGAGTGAACCAGTGAATGGAAGACACCTCCTTTCCTTCCTTCCTTCCTTCCTTCCTTCCTTCCTTCCTTCCTTCCTTCCTTCCTTCCTTCCTTCCTTCCTCTCTTTTTCTCTCTCCCTCCCTCTGTCTCTCTGTAACTCTGCCTGTCAAATAAATAAATAAAATTTTTTAAAAAAGAAAGAAAGGCTCTGAAGGCAGTTCAGGAATATTCCAGAGGGACCCTCCCATCACAGACCCAGAGGTCTGGAAGGGCAGAATTGCTTTGTGAAATTCCTAGAAGTTTGTAAAAACTAGTTCAAGAGTGCCTTGGGATTTGTTTCTCTGGATTCAGCCTGTGAAGCATTCTAGAGCTGTAACCGTGATTAAAACAGGCCTATGTGCAGCTCATACTGGCAACAGATCTTGGCATTTGTGTCCATGTGATGCTGGTTTTGTAGATGTGCAGATACAGGAGTTATAGGGCCATGGTGGCTTCCATTGAGATTTCAAAGGAAAACTGGAGAGAACAGAGTTGTGACACAGGTCTGGAGCCCATGCAAAGAGTCCCTTAAGAGGGAATGCTTAGCAGAGTGTTGGAAATGGAGTTGAAGAAAGGATCCCAGAGAAGACAAGAAAACAGCAATGTGCAACGTTCACAGAGGAAAGCCACCAGTATCAGTGTGCAGTCTTAGAGTACAACTATGTGGGAAAAGATCAACAGAAATATGAAGCCACGGACTCTTTTTCCTTCAAAAGATGTCTCTATCTGCTGGCCTGGGAAGATTCTTGTCACAGGAGTGGAGCCATTGAAAAGAACCCCACTAGAGCAATGCCAAGCCGAAATGTTAGATCAGAGCAGCAACAGATTCCCTACCAGGACCATGTTTAGTGGGGCTGCAGAGATAAGACACCAACCTGTGAGAAACAAATCATAGGTTGGGATCAGGAAAGTCATAGCAGCAAGGCTGCCTCTGCCACGGTGTGCCAAGGATGCTGCAGCTTTTTGGTTTTAGATTTTGCTTCAGTCCAGTTATTTATTTCTGTTTCCCTGGCTCCCCCTTTTGGTGTGAAAAATGTTTACCTTGAGCCTGTCTCACCACTGTATATTAGAATCATGTAGTTTGGAGTTTTACAAGCTCATAGAGTTTGCCTTGATTCTTAGATGAGATTTTGGACTGTTGGACTGAGTTAAGATTTTGGAATTATTGAGTATGAAATAATGGTGTGCTGTGTGTGTGAGGAGGACGTCAGTTTCAGGGAGCCAGGATACAATGATGTGGTTTCAATAGGACATGGCTCCCAAACTCATGGAGATAGTTAAATCCCAAAGGCATAAATTGATGGTACCAAGAGAGTGGAAACTTAATCCAACTATGGTGTTTAGGAAGTAGGCCTAGTGGGAGGTTCTTAGGTTATTGCAATATGCCTTCACAAGACAGTTTTTGAGAAAGGGTAGATTATAAAAGCCAGGTTGGCCCTAGATACTCTCTGCTCTTTGTTTCCTGGCTTTCCTTTTTTATTATTTGACAGATAGAGTTATAGACAGTGAGAGAGAGAGACAGAGAGAAAGGTCTTCCTTCTGTTGGTTCACTCCCCAAATGGCTGCAACAGCTGGAGCTGCGCCAATCCAAAGCCAGGAGCCAGGAGTTTCTTCTGGATCTCCCACATGGGTACAGGGGACCAAGGAGTTGGGCCATCTTCTACTGTTTTCCCAGGCCATAGCAGAGAGCTGGATCAGAAGTAGAACAGCCAGGACTCGAACTGGCACCCATATGGGATGCCGGCACTGCTGGCAGCGGCTTTACCTGCTACACTACAGCACCAGCCCCAATTTAATAGTATTTTACATTGAAAACAGATCTTTTAAAAATGGACATTGAAAATGCAAGAGCAACCATGTGATTCAATAGAGCATATATAGCCATAAAATATCAATTAGACCCAGAGAAAGCAAATGCAAATGCTTAACAACGGAGCTTTAAAATATATGAGACAAAAGTGGATAGATCTGAGAGGAAAAGTGGAAAGTTTTGCAGTGATAGTGGGAGAGTTTAAAGCCCATCTCTTTTCCCTTGCGTCTTCCAGAAGTTGTTTTTTTTTTTTTTTTTTTTTTTTGACAGGCAGAGTGCACAGTGAGAGAGAGAGACAGAGAGAAAGGTCTTCCTTTGCTGTTGGTTCACCCTCCAATGGCCGCCGAGGCCGGCATGCTGCCGCCGGCACACCGCGCTGATCCGATGGCAGGAGCCAGGTACTTCTCCTGGTCTCCCATGGGGTGCAGGGCCCAAGCACTTGGGCCATCCTCCACTGCACTCCCTGGCCACAGCAGAGAGCTGGCCTGGAAGAGAGGCAACCGGGACAGAATCTGGCGCCCCGACTGGGACTAGAACCCGGTGTGCCAGCGCCGCAGGGCGGAAGATTAGCCTAGTGAGCCGCAGCGTCGGCCCAGAAGTTTTAAAACAAAACAACAACTGATCCGAAGCCAGGAGCCAGGTGCTTCTTCCTGGTCTCCCATGCGGTGCAGGGGGCCAAGCACTTGGGCCATCCTCCACTGCCTTCCCAGGCCACAGCAGAGAGCTGGACTGGAAGAGGAGCAGGACAAGAATCCGGCGCCCATATGGGATGCTGGTGCCGCAGGAGGAGGATTAACCAAGTGAGCCATGGCGCCGGCCCCTCCTGGCTTTCCTTTTTATCATTCTTTCACACATGCGCTGTCAATGCCATCCTCTGGCCTCACCAGATGGTTGAACCAATGGGGCCTGCTTTATCTTGAGCTGTTGACCTCCAAAACTGAACCAAAATAAGCCTCCTTCCTTCATGAGTATATCGTCTTGGATATTTTGCTGTAGTAATGAAAAGCTAACACAATTACCAACAGTGTATGAGAGTTCCAACTGGTCAACATCCTTGACAGCAGTTAATGTGGTCAATCCCTGTTTTAATTTCAGTCATTTTAGTTGTTCTGTGGAGGTATCTCATTGTGTTTTTATTTTGTATTCCCTAATAAATGAAGATGTTGAGCATTGTTTCATATCTTTTGGGCATCCATTTATCTGTTTTGTAAACTGCCTTTTCAAATCTTCCCAGCTTCTTATTGCATATTTTGCATTCTTTGAGTTATAAAAATTTTTATATATTTTATATACAATTATAATGTCTAATATAAATTCTGAAAATGCTTTCTGATAGTTTTTAGATTGTGCTTTTCCTCTCCTACTAGTTTATTTTGAAAGTCAAATGGTATTGTCCTTGCGTAGTTTGCTCTTTTGTGTCCAACTTAAGAAATCATTGCCAGACACAAGACCAATAATATATATTTCTCCTATTTTTCTTTAAGAATTTTACAGTTTTAGCTTTAAAATTTAGATTTATAATTCTTTTCTGTATTTTAAAGATTTATTTATTTGAAAAGTGGAGTTACAGACAGAGAGAAGGAGACAGAGAGAAATGTCTTCCATACACTGGTTCACTTCCTAGTTGGCTGCAATGGCTGGAGCTGGGCTGATCCAAAGTCAGGAGCCTGGAGCTTCTTTGGGGTCTTCCACACGGGTACAGGGCCCAAGCACCTGGGTCATCTTCTACTGCTTTCCCAGGCCATAGCAGATAGCTGGATCAGAAGCGATGCAGCCAGAACACAAACTGGCACCTATATGGGATGCCAGCACTACGGACAGAGGCCTAGCCCACTATGTCACAGCACCAGCCTCTACTGTTGTTTTTGTGATACTTGAAAAAAAATGATTGAATTCACTAGTTGTATATGGTAATCCAGTTGTATTCATAATGTTCATTGAAAATGTTACTTTTCACTCCTTGAATTGCTTTGTTACTTTGTGAAAAATGACTTGACCTTCTATGTGTGAGTCTCTAAATATTTTATTCTGTTCCATTGATATTTCTGCCTGTTTTTACTTCAGTGCCTCATGGGTTTACTTTGTAATATGTCTTGAAGTATATTCTCCAACTTAAATCTTCTTTGTCAAAATTGTTTTGAATATTATGAGTAGTTTGCATTACCAAAAGGATTTTTCACTGATGTTGGCAATTTCACAGAAAAGGGGGATTTGAATTGCATTGATATTGAAGATATAGATCAATTTGGAAAAAACTGACACCTCAAAGATGCTGAGTCTACAAATTCATGAATCCTTTTATTCACATCTTTAATTTCCTTAAGTAATGTAGTTACTTAAGTATGAAATAGTTCTGTGCAAAACTTGCAAGTATTTTGCCTTTTTAAATGTATTTTTAAATTTCTAATCTATTCCTACTCACTAGTTTAATAGTATAATGAATTCATTGTGAGCAGAAACACAAGTTGTTGTATATTGACCTTACACTCTGCACACTGACTTCTCATTAGTTCTAGTAGCCTTTATAGATTGCTTACGATTTTGTACATAGACAATCATATCTTCTCCAAATAAAGCCATTTTTACTTCTTATTGTTCCATAAGGATGATTTTATTTCATTTTCTTAATTTATTGCTTATTGTGCCTTCTAGAGACAGTACTATAATATTGATAGAAGTGTTGAGTAGTAGTTAGCCATGCCTTATTCCTGATATTGGGTGAAGAGTATTCAGTATTTCATATGACATTAATCGTAGCTAAACGCCCTTTTTCTGGTTTGGGAAGTTTTCTTATATTAAAATCATGTATTCAAATCTTGTTGATATATTTTAATAAGTAATTGATGCTATATTTTATCAAATTTCTCCATCTATAAATTATATAATTTAGATTATTAATATGGTGAATTGAATTGATTTTCAAATGTAAAACCACATTAGTATTTCTGGACTAAAAGCAACTTATAATGCATATTCCATTCCCATATGTTGCTAGATTCCATTTGGCAAAATTGTGTTAAGAAATTTTGTATCTGTATTTATGAGACACAGTGGTCTATAATTGTCTTTTCTTGTAATATATTCTTTTGGCTTTAATGTAGTAGTGCTGACCTCATAAAAATATATGGGAAATATTGCTTGCTCTTCAATTTAATGAAAACATTTGTATAAAGTCAGTATTGCTACTTCAGCAGATATTTGATAGGGTGCATTGGAGACATCCTCAACCTGGAGCTTTCTTTATGGAATGATTTTGAACTGTTTATTTATTTGACAGATAACCTGGAATTCATGATATCTGTTTCTTCTTGAATGAGCTATGATAGCTTTTCTCTACTTCTTGTTATTTACCAATTATGTCTAAGTCTTCCCTGTGTTTTATTTTGGATATATTTTGTTGCAACTGTTTCAAGTTGATGACTTCTCTTTCATAGTGTCTACTTTTCTGTTAATCCCACTCCAATGTATTGTTCATTAGAAATATTATATTTTGAACCTCCAGGAGATTAACATAGGTCTTTTGTATTATCTCACTAGCATATTAAGGATTGCCTCTAATTTTATGAATAAATGGAATATGGTAACCATAACTCTGTTTATATCCTTGTCTACTAACTCTTTCATTGAGTTATTTCTGTATTGGTTTTCAATTGTTTGATTTCTCTCTTTTATATACATCTTAGTTGCCTGTGGCTTAATAAAGACTATGAATTTTATTTTGTTGACTGCTGGAAATTTTTGTATTTCTGCCAATGTATTTCATCTTAATTTTGGAATGCAGTTGGGTTATATGGAAACAGTTTGAGTCTTTCAAACTAGATTTTAAGCTTTATTAGGATGAACAATAGCAAAGTCTATTCTACAGTTTATTTAACCTCATCACGTGGTGATATTCTTTCTGAGTACTTTATTCAATGCCTGCCGTTTTATTAAAAGATTTTTTCCATGCAATACATTTCCAATTTGTTGGGGCTGTAGTAAGTGTTTTATGTACTTTTCTGTGGTGATTCATTCTCTCACTTCTAGTACTTTCCTCACATGCAGCCACACAGTGGTGACTCAGGGCTTGAGGGTACACAGATTTGTGTATGAATACTCACAACAAGTTTATCTGTGGCAGCCAAGACGAAAAAAATCTGGAAAGAAATCAAATGTTCATTTACAGGAGGATGCATATATATAGTACATGCAGTGAAGTGAAAGGGCTTTTCTGGCAAGAAACTACTTCACTCCCCATTTTAAGTTATTTTATTAATTTTTATTTGAGAAGGAGACAAGGAGGGAAAAGGGGAGAGAGGAATATTCCATCAGGTGATTCTCTCCACAGGTGTTCATATTAGCTGGAATGGGGTTGAAGCAAAAGCCAACAAAGAAGAAGTCAATCTAAATCTCCCATGTCCATAGCAGGAACCCAGTTATGGGAGCTATCACCACTGTCTCTGGGGGTTTGCATTACCTGGAAGCTGGAGTCAGGAGCAAGCGGCAGGTATCAAATCCAACTACACTCGTCTAGGACAAAGGTATCTTATTTGGCATGGTAATCACTAGGCCAAAATGTCTGTCTGGAACACCACTTAAATTATTCGCACTCATGTACTTTTATATGTCCTGAAAACTTCCTCCACAGCATTTATGAGTATGTGTCACAGGGATATATAAACTTCAGAGGGATCCTTTTTGAAACCTAGGTGTCTCCATCTCAGTGCAATCCGCATGGTGAAAGATAACATGACCTGCTTTATTCTCACTGCATATCCTGAGGGCCTAGTCCAGTGCTTACTACATAAGCAAATCACATTCTCAGAGACATTTGTAGGAGGAATGAATGAGCAAACTGAGAAATGAAATGGAAAGGATGGAAGAGCTGATAGAGGGACTGCAGGATCAGTGTATATACAAAAGCTCTCCCTGCAGGTACAGCACCACCTGACCCCGGGGCTGGGAAACAGACCCGGATGTGTGAGGGAGGGCAAAGGGCAGAAAGACAACCAGGGTGGAATATACAGAGGAGAAAAGGAAACTGAGAGAAGGATGGAGTTAAAATCAGATGGGGGACTGAAAACTGTAGGAAAGAGGAGCAATTTCTCTCTCTCTCTCTCTCTCTCTCTCTCTCTCTCTCTCTCTGCCATCTCGAGCTCCGTCATCTCTCAGTCTCTAGCTACGTCTGTGCAGAAAAAGAGAGGGAGGAGGCAGAGGAGATGAGGGAGAGATGGAGGACAGAGACAGGAGGCCAGCTACAAGGTGACAAGCAGAGGGTCAGCGCAGGAAGGAAGTAAAGGAGCCCCTCTCCTGAGCCTGTGCAGCGAGGAAGACACTGATTCACAAGTTCCCTCTTTTCTTCCCCTCACCACCAGATGTCAACATTTGCTATGGAAAACGAAAGGCACTGGCCCACAGGAAGGCAGCAAAGATCTCATTCCAGTCATCGCTGTTGGCAAAAAGCTAGTAGCTCAGATGTCAGCAGGGCGAAGCCTGAGGGAAAGAGAAAGGGGCAGAAAGGCACTCGTCATTCTGAAGCAAGCGTCGTTCTGGTGTCGGTGTGGGAAACACCGACGGGGAAGGTTGCAGACGGATGCCTGGGCTGCAGCTGAAGGGGGAAAGGAGGAAGCAGGGAGTCTACGGTATATCAGTGCACGGAGAACCATCCACGGTGGGGCACCGGGGAGACACTGAATCCTCCCGGGGACAAAGGGAAGAATTCCAGATGGCACGTGGCCCTCTGCTAGCCGTGGCCTTCATGACATCAAACCTGGAACATGAACTCCTGAGTTCAATCTCCCACGCCATGAGAGTGTCAGAGTCAGGGTCACTTGACTCCCAGGACGTTTTCGCAAGTGATGTAAGGGTAACGAGTGCCCAAAAAACCATCGTATTTTTCAGCACCAGTGTTTCTCAAGCGTGGGCCAGAATTGCCAGCTGAGGCTGACGGAGGCTCACGGGCAACAACCTGAGTATCAGAGAGCTCTATCCTGGAGGGCCACCTCCCAAACGGAAGCCACTGGAGCGCCCTCACCTTAGTCTGGTCACCAGCCCGTCCCTTTCCCTCTCCTGAGACAAGGGGTGGATCGCAGGGATGCAGTCTGGGTACCAATGGGCGTGCAGGCAGCAGGGCTGTGGCTGCACAATGTGATGTGTTGGGGGAGGACAGGGGCTGGGAGGAGCGTGGTGTCAACTTCCAAGGCTGTCATTTTGGTATTCCGGGGACACCAGCAGCCCTACGGCATCAAATACAGGCTTAACCAAGAGGCTGAGCAGCCCGCACAACGTCAGACTCCTTCCACGAAGGGCCATCAAGGAAAACTTCATCATCAAAGAAATTGTCTCATCTCCTGCCCCTTTCTGGGGGGAGGGGGTGAGGCCAGAGACGCTGCTCCCTGCGATGTCATGATGAGCTGTGGAGGATACTCTCACACTGTTAAGTCAGTAGTGGCTGAAAGAGCTGTGTCTAGGGCCAGCAGTGAGGTGTGTTGTCCATCTCCAGGTGACAGTAAAATGCCAGACACGTGAAGCACCATTGTCCATGTATGAGAAAAGACAGGCATTAAGGAGTCACGTGGCTGTCCTCGTGGGAGACGATGGGAAGTGGCCACATCTAGTTATGAGTGGGACACCTGAGGAATCTGAGCAGTCGGTGAGTTGGCCACGGGATGGCAGAGCAATCCGCACATGTCAAACGTCAAGCTCAAAGAACTGAGAAAGAAAATGAGTCCTCAGTGAGGACGCCCCGTTTGCTGAGAGGCCAGCTTGGGCACCTTAGCAAGGGCTTGCGGGAACTTGCGGTCGGTGAAAGAGCTCCTGAGGGAAAGAGAGTGGTGGGAGCGTTGCTGGCACTCGGAAAGCCTTGAGCGTCCACCCATCATCAGATCTCCCGGGTGCCCACAATCGTGCTTTTGCACTGGCACACGCGTGAGAAGTGACATGAACCCTGGTGGCATCGTGATTTGAAAGCAGAAAAGGCGGCAGATGCCATAGAGGCCAGACAGGAGCAAAAGTCACGGAGAATCCAAAGGAAGAAACATCTCCTTCTCCCTGGAAGCCATCGTTCAACACAGAAGTGCTTCCAACCTGTACGACACGAAGCCTCCTAGCTGGGTCTCCCGCATCTCCCACCTTACCCTTGGACCATCCCAGACACACTCCACAGAAAACGGAAGACTTATAAAAACAAATGTGTTGCTTAGAACCCTTAGCCATGCATATGACCACAGATGGGGACACTGCATTTCTGCCCTCTGGAGAATGGCAGGATCACACACCATGCGCTTTCCATGCACAGCGATGTGGAAACTTCTTAGACGCAAGCGTGGTGCCATGCATCGATCTTAAAAGCATGGATTTCAGTGAAAAGTTTGAAGAACTCTAATGCATACTAGGGCTACCAGCTGGGATGGCTTAACGTGCACCCAGTAGAGTTTTGCGGGTTTTGTTCTTTTTTCAGGTGGATGCACCTACAGCATATCAAGGTCTGCCCACGGGTCACTTTGGGAACTTTTCCTTGCGCAAACTGTAGATGAAGAGGAACCACAGGTACCATCCCACCTAAACACCTATAAATAAAACAAAACCACAGAATGCATTCTGTCATGGCTCCACCTACCATCCGGGACCGCAGGCAACCTGAGCAGGTGAGCCCTGACTGCCCAGTGCCCTGGCCCCAAGGTCTTGCCTGCCTAGAGCTCACGGGCAGCAGCACAGGGAGAGTGCACACGGAGTCTGAAGGGCAACCAGGGTGACGGACACAGCGTGGAGGATGCGGAGAGGCCAATGCGATGAGAATTTGCCAGGACTCCTGCAGGCGAGAGAGGCAGCTCGGGAGAGTTCGAGTGGTTGTCCGAGTACATGAGAAAGGGGGAATGGAGGTCTATGAATCCAGCTTTCCGCTGTGAGTCTTTGTGTGGCTAACGGTGGCACTTACTGGGCTTGTGAAGACGGCAGAGCAGCAAGAGAGATGGGGATGAGTGAGGGCGGGGGGGGGGGGGTTGAGGACACCCAGTGACCTCACACAGGCTGACTGCGAGGAGCCCCTCCGACATGCGACAAGAGCTGTCACCTAAGCAGTTGCACGCCTGCACTCCGTGCTCAGAAGTGCAGTGCTGCCTGCGGTTGCAGAGCCGGCGGTTACTCACAAAACCCTAGTTTTCAAGGCTTCTTTGACAGGGTCTGCACTTCCCCCACAGAGCACCTGTTACAGGCAAAGGGCCGAGAGATGCAGGCAGCTGACGGGGAGATTGACACGCAACAGCCGAGGAAAGCCACGGAGCCCAGTATGGTTGACATTGGCCTCTGAGAGTGAAACCTTGGGTCCCGCCATTCACCCGGGCAAGGCTGAGAGAAGACAATAGGTAAGAACCTGTAACGGATGTGCCGAAATGTCCAGGTTCCATTTGAGATGAGGCCACAGCGTGTTCTGTCTTTTACGGCGCGGGCTGCCACCCCAGAAGCAGCACCTCATATGTGCTGTTGGGGAGGACCCACTTGATGTGCTCTCCAGGCTGCACACTGAGGATCCAGCTCAGAGAAGTCGAGCGACTGAGTGGGCTCACACAGCCAGGGACAGACAGGGCACTCCACGGCTGGAATTCTGAAGCCAGCCCTGCCTGCTTCCAGAGGAACACAGCTGCCCCAGGCTCCAGCCCTGGAAGGAAGCAGGGCAAACATTGAACACTGGCGACACCACGAACCAGATGCCTGAGCCAGAGCCTGCCGTGCTCACACACACACACACACACACACACGCCTGATTGTCCCGGCCACTCCAGGAGGCACCTGGAAGGCCTTGAGAGCAGGGTGATGGTGTCAGTCTTGGGCAAAAGGCCTGACCTTGGGAGCAGAGAGTGCACCCCGAGGAGCAATGCCCAAACCTGCATACACCCCCATAGTACATACTGGTGGTGGGGCTGACCACAGGTGTGTCTTCCTGACCACAGAACAGGAGCGTGGGCCTCGGAGAAGACACACCTTGCTTGTTTGTGACAGATGTTGCAGTCAGGGAGAACACTCAGTCGGACGGAGCAGGGGAGGGTGCGTCATCTCCAGGCACCACTGGGAGAACACGAGCCCCAGGTGCAACATGTGCACTTTCTGTTGTGGCCTTGTGTGGTTCGTGCAAGGTGTCTGCACCTCAGCTTCTTGGTCTGTCAAACGGGGATGCAGTCATGCGTCCCCCAGGGCTGCTGTGAAAGGAAGGGGAGCTGCAGGTGCCGGGGTGACATTGAAAGCTGCATGCAGGGTAGCTGGGGAAGCAGGTGTCGCAAGCCTGACTGCGGGTAAAGAGCCGGAACAGGGAGGAGAACACAAAGGTGCACAGTGGGGAGGAAGCGAGAAGGGAAGTGGAGGGGACAGAGATGGACAGTGGAGTGGACAGAGATGGACAGTGGAGAGGAACAGAGATAAACAGTGGCGGGGACAGAGGAGGACAGTGGCGGGGACAGAGACGGACAGAGCAGGGGACAGACATGGACAGTGGAGGGGACAGAGAAGGACAAGGAAGTGGACAGAGATGGACAGTGGAGGGGACAAAGATGGACAGTGGGTAGGAACAAAGGAGGTCAGTGGAGGGGACAGAGGAGGTCAGTGGAAGGGACAACAGAAGAGACAGTGGAGGGGACAGAGGTGGATAGTGGAGGACAGATGTGGACAGTGGAGGGGACAGGGGACAGCGTAGGGGATGGAGACGGACAGCAGAGGCGACAGAGGAGGTCAGTGGGGGTGGACAGTGGAGGACAGTGGTGGGGTCAGAGATGGTCAGTAGAAGGGACAACAGAAGATAGTGGAGGGGACAAAGGAGGTCAGTGGGGGTGGACAGTGGAGGACAGTGGAGGGGACAGAGGAGGTAAGCCGAGGGAAACAGAGGTGGACACTGGACAGGAACAGAGGACATTGGCGGGAACAGAGCAGGACAGTGGAGGGGATGGAGGATGGCAGCAGAGGGGACGGAGATGGACCGTGGAGGGGACAGAGGGCAGTGGAGGGCACGGAGGAGGACAGTGGAGAAGACAAAGGAGGACAGTGGAGGGAAACAGGGCGGACATTGGAGGGGACAGAAGAGGCGGACAGAGGAGGTCAGCGGAGGGGACAGAGATGGACCGTGGAGGGACAGAGGACAGCGGAGGGGAACAGAATGGCGACTGCCACCCTCTGGCCATTGAAATTCCCTGACTCGGTGGGCTGAGGGTTCCCACGTGTTTCAGGTAGAGACCCTGCGGGAGCCGTCTCTAGCGCGGTCCACGGGGACGCGCTGGGGAGTGGGGCACAGGGCATCGCAGACTCGCCTCGGGCAGCGTGAGTGTGCGGGCAGGAGGACTGAGCGGACACGGGGCAAGGCAGGGAGATGGACACTAGGTGATGGGGAGGTGGAGCTGCGGCGCAGGGAGGGAGCTTGCGCGCCAGCGGCGGCAGCGTCAGGGCCGGGAAGAATCGCGCGGGAAGAAGAAACCCCCCACCCACCCGCGCCCCGACACGCACACCCGCCCACCCACCTGCGGGACCGCATGCGCACTGGGGAGCTGGAGGAAAGGGCTTTTGTTGGGAAAGCGGGCGGGCTGGAGGGGTCGGCGCATGCGCAGCCTGCCGAGCCGCGGGGGGTGCGCGGAGAAAAGGGGCGGGGTGGTCCGAGCTGCTGTGCTGGCAGCAGTAGGCGAGGGCGCGGCTGCGGGGTTCCTGGTGCTGAGGACGGACGCCATTGGAGCCCCAGGGAAGGTAGGGATCCAGCCCCAGGGCGCAGCGGGCCGGGGCGAGTGGAGGCTGACACGCGGCGCCCTCCCCGCGCGCCCTCCGTTCGGAGCGGAGTCCGAGCCCGAGGACGCAGAACCCGTTAGCCCCGAGGTCCACGCCGACGCCCCCGCCCCCGCGGCCGTCTCCGTCAGAGCCGGGCGCCGCGGTGCGAGCTTGGCCCCCGCCGAAGCCCGCGCTGCGACCCGGTCAGCAGCTCGAGCACTCGGAGCCCGGGGGCCCCACCCCCACCCCGGCGCGCCTAGATTACTCCAGCCCGGCTGACCGCCTGCCCCTTCCTGGAGAGCCAGTGCTGGGAGTCCAGAGCCGTCGCGCTCCATCCAGTTCCAGCCGCACCTGGGTGTCAGGCGCCCACCCCTTGCACCCCCTGGCGCTCCAGCGCGGGCCGGACCGAGACCGGAGTCCGCTGAGCCCCGCGCTGTGACCCAGCCAGAGGGTCCCCCGGGATCCAGTTTCCCGGAGCCTCCCGCTGCCCCCGCCTGTGTGCGCGTCCGCATCTGCCCTGCCCCCCCACCCCCGCCCCTACCTGGCCCCCTGCCCCAGCCTTCCCACTCTAGTCCTTTGTCCCCCACCACCACCACCAACTCCCACCCACCCCCACCCCCACCCCCTGTCTTGGCGAGTCCCCTTGGTGACTCTGGGGACCCAGCCCTATGGAGAGCCCCTTGCAAATCTAGCCCCTGGGAGGGGGAGGGGGCGGGGGCAGCGGGACTCCTGCACGCGGCTTTCAGGGTCCTCAAGTCCCCTCCGACGACGTCCTTAGCTTCTGGGCGAGGTCCCTGTCCCTGACCTCGTGGGCCCAGCACACACCCACCTCCATGCAGTACTGCCCACTAACCCGAGGATCGCCCGCCCTCCCTGGCCTCCTGGGAGATCTACTCCTGCCTGAGCCCAGCCCCTGCCCGCACAGCTGCCTCACCTCCCTGTCCTCCAACGCTGTGCCCTCACTCTGCTCCCCCTGGCACTCGCAGCATGGCCGAGGGAAGCTACAGCGTGCAGTCGGGGAGCTACGCTGTTGAAGACATGGAGGAAGGCAGAGGCGAGGCGGGCAGGGAGGAAGAGATGGTGGAAGGAAACGACTACGAAGAATTTGGTGCTTTTGGCGGCTATGGCGCCCTCACCAGCTTTGACATCCACCTGCTCAGAGCCTTCGGCAGCCTGGGGTCGGGCCTTCGCATCTTATCGGTGAGGCGCCCGGGCCTGGACACCTGCTTGTCCCCGGGAAGGAGGGCTGGCTGAAGGGGAGGGCCCGATGGCCAAGGCCAGCCTCCCCCACCCTCCCAGTGGCCAAGGCCAGCTCCCTGCCACCTTCCCGCGGGCGCTCAGAGGAAGGGGGCTGGGAAGGTCCTGGGGGTGGTCGGCACTGGCTTCTGGGAGGAGGCTGGCGGGCACAGCGAGGCCTGGGTGCAAGTGTGCCAGGCTACGTGCCTCCCTTCCCCTTCTCTCTGGCCTTGCAGAACGAGCCCTGGGAACTGGAAAACCCTGTGCTGGCCCAGACCCTGGTGGAGGCTTTGCAGCTGGACCCGGACACACTGGCCAATGAGACGGCCGCCCGTGCTGCCAACGTAGCCCGCTCTGCCGCCTCCAACCGAGCCGCTCGGGCTGCTGCCGCTGCCGCCCGCAGGTCCTTCAACCAGGTGATGGGGAACCACCGGCAGCCCACACCGCAGGCCTCGGGACGTGTGAGCCAGCCCGTGCCGGACGCCAGGGCCCCGGGGGCCGCCCCGGAAACACCTCCTGCTTCTCCGCAGATCTCCCCGCCGATGTCGGGCCCCAGCACGATGGCTGCCCCTGGGGCTCCGGCCGCCTCCTCCGCACCGTCGCCCGCTGCCTCCCAGGCCCAGGAGGCTGCTGCCGAGGGCCCCAGTGCGGCCCGCACATCCTCACAGGCCCCCAGTGCCGCCGAGACGGATGCCACCCGGGCCCCGACCGCCTTCCTGGGTCAGAATGACGTCTTTGATTTCACTCAGCCCGCAGGTGTCAGCGGCATGGCCTTCCCACGCCCCAAGAGGCCGGCCCCGGCCCAGGAAGCGGCCACAGAGGGCCCCAGCGATACGTCCGGGGGGCCCCAGGCTGCATCTGCCGGGGAGGTGGAAGCCACCCGGCCCAAGATGACCAAGTCTGGGAAGGCTCTGGCCAAGACTCGCTGGGTGGAGCCTCAGAACGTTGTGGCAGCAGCTGCGGCCAAGGCCAAGACGGCCACAAGCGCCCCTGAGCCTGAGGGTGCAGCTGCCAGCGCTCAGCACAGCGCTGATCCTTGGGCCAGGATGGGAGGCAAGAGGACAAAGAAGGTGAGGTCTGCCCTCCCCACACCCCATTCCCTGTGCTCTGGGCCCTCTGCTTTTGCTGCAGGTGCTGGTGCTCCCTGCCTCTCTTCCTCTCGCCCCTCCTCTCCTCGCCTCCTCTCCTCCCCGCCCCTCCCCCTGCGCCTTCCCTCCAGGGGCCCCCAGGCCTCAGGTCCCTGCTTCCCCAACCCCAGTCTGCTGAGCAGGTTCTGATGGGCCCCACTTCCTGCGCTCAGGACTGGTGGGAGAAGAGGCCAGCCCAGGGCCTGGCATTCAGAGAGCGCACAGCTCAACACATGTCAGGGGCCGCTTGCTGCGCTACTCTTGTGGCTGCTGCCCGCTGAGGGTGGGGCGTGGGCCAGGCGCTCGGGAACGGGCAGCCTGGCAGCCCTGCGTCTCTCCTCTGTGCAATGATGCAGTCCAAGCACCTGGACGAGGAACATGAGAGCAGCGAGGAGGAGAGAGAGCCTGTGGCGGTCCCACAGACCTGGAGAGCGTCACAGCCGCCCCTGCCGGCGCGGGCTCAGGTGGCCCCTCGGCCCCCGATGGCCGCCACGTCTCAGATCCCGTCCAGGCACGTCCTGTGCTTGCCCCCGCGCAACGTGACCCTTCTTCAGGAGAGGGTAAGGAGTCTGCGCACCCATCCCTGTATCCCCTCCTCTGCTGCGCCCGGGGCCAGTTCCCTGGGGACACCCTGCCTCGGCCTCACCTCGGGCTCTTCCTTCTTTAGGCAAACAAGTTGGTGAAATACCTGATGATCAAGGACTACAAGAAGATCCCCATCAAGCGCTCAGGTAGGCAGCCTGTGCCCTGGGCCAGCCCCGATGCTGGCCACCCCTCACTCGAGTGCCCTCCCCCCGCTGGCAGGCCTGGGCTGGGGCTGCCTTGCACGGGGGTCCTCCCTGCACTGCCCTCGGCAGAGTTGCCTGTGGGGGAGCAGCCCGGGCGCCTGCTGAGCCCGGCTGCTCTCTCCAACTCTGCCCTGCTGCAGACATGATGAAGGACGTCATCCGAGAATATGACGAGCACTTCCCCGAGATCATCGAGCGAGCCACCTACACTCTGGAGAAGGTGGGTCGGGCCTGGGAGCAGCTCCGGGACTTCAGAGCGCTGGCTGGCTCGGCCTGCCACACTGCCGGGCCCGTTGTAGTGATGCGACTACTGGAGGGACCTGTGGCCTCTGCTCCTGCCGGATTGCCTTGCATGGCAGGAAAACACGTGCCCCCTGCCCGGGCACCTCTCCCTGCTGCTCTCCCAGTGTCTCCCTGCCTCGTGAGGGGTGGGGGCTCCCCCGGGGCAGGCCCTGCCTGTCCTCTCTTCCCCCGACCCCACCTGCCCAGTGCTGCCCCTTGCCAAGGAAAAGCCCTACCTGGGCCTGAGCTGGCTGCCTACAGGGTGCCTGGCCTGGGGCTTCCATGTCACGCCCTGCTGCCTTCCCCTCGTAGAAGTTTGGGATCCACTTGAAGGAAATCGACAAGGAGGAGCACCTGTACATCCTCATATGCACGCGGGACTCTTCAGCTCGCCTCCTGGGAAAGTAAGAGAGAGACAAGGGGGCCCCTCCCCGCCTGCCCGTGTCCCCTGGGAGACATGGGACCCAGGTTCAGGTCCGCAGCCTAGCCCTCACGCACAGTCCTTGGTGCCCGGTGACTGCTGGGTCCAAGAGCAACAGCCTCCTGGGGTGCTGTGTTGGGGTACGGAGTGGCGGGAGTGGGCACACGCCCTGTACCGGCCCTGGGAGCTTAGAGGAAAGGGGCGGGAGTCTTCCTCCCCCACTCTGGCCCTGGCCGAGCGGAGCCTCCTGGAAGGGGCTCTTGTTGCTGAGAACGGTCCCAGCTCTAGGGAGGACAGGCGAGGCTTGCAGGTGTTTCTGCGCAGTGCCCTCTGCCGTGCGTCTGTTCCTTCCTCTGCGCGTCCTCCGCAGAGCCCAGGGGGTGAGTGGTCCTGCTCCAGTCTCAGGTGCAGGTGTGTCCCGTGGGAGCTGAGGTGGTGGGCCCTGAGAACAGCCGGGGAGAGTCTGCTGGAACCAGGACAGCTCGGGAGCCGGCTTGCGATCCCGGGGGCGTGTGGCCTGCGGACAGGATCCCTGTGTCTTTGCCCTCAGGACCAAGGACACCCCCAGGCTGAGTCTGCTCTTGGTGATCCTGGGCGTCATCTTCATGAACGGCAACCGCGCCAGCGAGGGTGAGTGGGCGGCCCTGCCGCCGGGAGGCTGGCCCTCGGTGCCCTCCTGGCACGCCAAAGCCTTTTCCTCGTCTCCCCTCACAGCTGTTCTCTGGGAGGCGCTCCGCAAGATGGGACTGCGCCCCGGGTACGATTGGCCTCTCGGCTCCTGCCCCCCTGTGCTGAATTCCTCCAGAAGAGATCCTGGGATTGCAATACCTGGTGGTCTGGTGCAGGGGAGGGGGCTCCCTGCACGAGGTAGGGGACAGGGGTCCTCAGCAGAGCGCGTGGTGACAGCTCCCGGCTGATCAGCCCCGTGTCTGTGCCGTCTCCAGCAGAGACGTCAGAGACCGAGTCGGGGCTCTCGGGCAGCACGCTCTTAGGGTACCCTGATAGGCAGCCACTGGCCCCTGCTGTGGGGCCGCGCCCCCGTGACACTGCCCTGTGGGCTGCAAGGCTCCTGCTCCCGCCAGGGAGTGCTGTGGCCCACGTGTGGGCACTGCCGCCATCGCCCCTCATGGGCTCCTTTGCTTGCCCTCAGGGTGAGGCACCCGTTCCTGGGCGATCTGAGGAAGCTCATCACCGATGACTTCGTGAAGCAGAAGTAAGTGTCGGCTGAGCCCACAGGTGACACTACACTACACGAGAGGGGTGGGGCCTCTGGCTGCCCGTGTCGGGGGCCTGTGGTGGAGAGTTCCCGTGGGCAGTAGAGCTCTGGGCCAGTCTGGGGGACAGGAGCAGACGTGGACTGAGATGCGGCAAGGGCTGCCACAGCACCGCCCTCTCCCTGTGCACCTGCCCCAAGGGCTCGCACAGGAGAGGGGCACTGAGCCAGGTAGCCTGAGCCAGCCCAGGCTGGGGAGGCCTAAACCCACTCTGCTGATTTTCAGGCCAGGGCTCACCCTCCTCATGGCCCTTGGACACTGTGGGAGTGGGCAGGGAGGCACTCACTGGGGCACGCACGTGCACAACACACCAGGGCCACAAACACGCACGCGCGCGCGCACACACATACACACAGTGACAGGAATTTCCAGTGTACCTGGGGACGCTGCTCCTGGCTATTTCTTCCTCTCGGGTAGGTTTGCACCTGGGGCCTTCCCAGGGTTCGGTCTGTCTGCACAGAAAACCCTGGTGGGGTAGGGCTGGGCTCAGAGCAGTGGGCGTGCAGGTGGCTCACCTGCCGAAAGGCAGCCAACAGGAATCGGGTCATGGCGAGGAGGGGCAGCGAACCTGTGGCCTCCCTAGGAGTTCGTGACCGCGCCTGTGCCTGCGCCTGTGCCTGCGGCGCTCTCGTGTGCCCCAGGGCAGTGCTGGTGTCAGAAGGCTCTGGAGGCCAGGGTCCAGGCAGGGAGTTAGGGAGGGAGCCAGGGGCTGGGGCTGCAGCAGGAGGAGCTGAGCTGCAGTGTATGGGTGGAAGGGGGGCCTGGGAGCTCATCACTTCAGCCACAAGGCCGCTGGACCAGAAGCCGAGCTCGTGTTGGCATCACCCTCAGGTACCTGGAGTACAAGAAGATCCCCAACAGCAGCCCCCCGGAGTATGAGTTCCTGTGGGGCCTGCGCGCCCGCCACGAGACCAGCAAGATGCGGGTGCTGAGATTCATCGCGCAGGTACGGGAGCCCCCCTGGCGGGTACCACCTCCCGAGAAAACAAGGGCTGAGCCTGCCTCCTTTCTCGTTCCCGGCCTCCGCCAAGTTTCTGGGGAGGAAGCCGAGGCCGAGAAAGGGTACAAGTACCTCCACGGAGCTCGCTGCAGCCGGGAGGATGAGGGGGCAGGGAAGTCCCCAGCCGGGCCACACAGCAGGAGCCCGAAGGCGGCCTTCTGCCCTGTGCTGGTTTTCGGGGGTCACTCGCTGCACCCTGGAGGGCGTGTGGCGGGCGGCGGCGCCCCTGTTACCGTGGCCTCTGTTTTGTGCCTCAGAACCAGAACCGAGACCCCCGGGAATGGAAGGCTCGCTTCCTGGAGGCCGTGGACGATGCCTTCAAGACGATGGACGTGGACATGGCCGAGGAGCACGCGCGGGCACAGCTGAGGGCCCAGATGAACATCGGCGACGAGGCTCTGGTCGGCCGCTGGAGCTGGGACGACATCCAGGCCGAGCTCCTGACCTGGGATGAGGACGGGGACTTTGGCGACGCCTGGGCCCGGATCCCCTTTGCCTTCTGGGCCCGCTACCACCAGTACATCCTGAACAGCAACCGTGCCAACAGGAGGGCCACGTGGCGAGCTGGCGTCAGCAGCGGCAGCAACGGCGGGGCCAGCACCAGCGTCCTAGATGGCCCCAGCACCAGCTCCACCATCCGGACCAGAAATGCCGCCCGGGTTGGCGCCAGCTTCTTCTCCTGGATCCAGTAAGATTTGTCGGGAGAGCAAGCAGGCTGTGCAGGAGCTGGGAGACCTTGGAGGGAGGCGCAGGGTGGGGGCCGCTGGCCCGGCGGTGAGCATGGGGAGAGGTGCAGGTGGGGTTGCCGACGTCCCGCGTGGTTTCCCGCGGCGGGCTCAGCGATCGCGCCCTTGTTCCCTGCGTTGACAGACACCGTTGATGGCCTGAGCCATCTTCCTCACCAAGCCGGAGTGCCGCCTCGGATTCCTTCTTAACACAGCCCTCCCGGCGGTGGCTTTCCCTGGGGGTCGGACGTGGCCTGCAAGACGAAGCTCTCCTCGCTGCTCCTGCTTTCTCGTGTGCTTTCTCTTGTGCTTTCATGTTTTTGGTATCAGTGTTACATTAAATTTGCAGAACGAACAGGGTCGCGTCCTCCTTTGCCCCGGGGGCGAGCCGCTTTAGGGGGCTGGCGAGTGAACACCCAGCCAGCCAGGCAGCGCCTCAGGGCTCTGTGTGATCAGCGACCCACCTGCAAAAAGGCCTGAGCATCGGGCTTGGGTGCAGGCAGGCGTGGCGGTGCGAGCGCCAGCTGCAGGGGGAGACCACAGGGTCTGAGAGGTCCCCACTCGGATGCCAGCAGTGTGTGTGCAGGACAGAGGGAGCTGAGGACTGAGGGCGGCAGCCCTGCCCACGGCAGGGGCAGACCCGGTGCGCAGGCCCTCACCAGGAGCCGCCTCCTGCACCTGGTGTTCCAGAACCTGTGCTCCTCTGGCCCACAGCAGTGCCCCGGGACGGGGTCCTCAGCATGGTGAGGCCGCGCTCCCCCAAGAGGCCCACCCTTCCGCGGGAAGAGGAGGAGTCAGGGCGCTGAAAGCACACACACTTCCTGCACAGCCACTGCCTCCCCCGTGGGCTCGGGAGCACTTCTTTCCCACAACCATGGCTCCCCAGTGACCTGAAGGCCAGGTCCTGCTGTGTTAAAGGCAGGGAACGCGGTGGGGTCTCACAGTGTGCATGTGGAAACGCTGCACGCCCAGGCAGCCTGGACTCCTGCGGAGGACTTGGAAGCAGGGAGGGCCGGGTCCAGGGAATTGCACCACAGTGGTCACTGCTCAGGGTCACAGAGACACAGAGGAGAAGGGGATGGTCCTGTAAGTGTGTCTGCCTCCCTCTCCACAAAAGACTCCCACCCCAGCCAGACCCAGCTGCTGCCCCTCCCTGGGCTGTACTCACTGAGAGGCCCAGGCGACAAGGCGTGCACAGGGCCCCAGCTCAGAAGGGATTCCGGTTTCCTCGGCCTTCTCAGCAAAGCCGATCTGACTTGTGGAGCCCCCGTGAGCGTGAGACTGCACAGAGCAGCCACCTGTGATGGCTGCCCGGTCCCTGACACGGGTTCTGGATGGTTCTGCAGCTCAATTGTTGGATCTGTGGGTGGACAGCAGGAGCGAGAGGAAGAAAGGAAGGGAGGCAGGGAGCACCCCTGAGGCTTGGGCTGTGGGAGAGACAAGGGATGCTGGGGACCACAGCCCTGCTGTGGGAACTGCACACACAGCAGGCAGGAACCCCTGGGACTCTGTGCACCCGGTGTGCCCGTGCCTTGCCCAGATTCAGTAGTGGGGGGCCTCATTATCAGCCACAGGTGTGAGATTGAGCACTGTGCAGAGGGCACTTGACATCACGGATTCATCTACAAAAGAGGAGGAAGCAGCACTCAGGGTGCTGGGCAGGCACCCCCTCCACAGGCCTCCAGGCTTACTGAGGGTCTCGCGGAAGACCCTCCCCCTCTTGTCTGCAGGAGGGAGCACTGAGAGCCGCAGTGGGGGAGGGCAGAGCAGGAGCAAGGGGGCTCTGAGGAAGGGCAGCGACGGGGGGGGGGGGCGGGCCATAGGAGGGTCAGGCGTGGCCACAGGGAGGCAGGCGCCTCCTCACTCAGGGCTGACAGGAAAGCGGGTATACACACACACACACACACACACACACACAGAGAGAGAGAGAGAGAGAGAGAGAGAGAGAGAGAGAGAGAGAGATTTCCAAAGGAATAACCAGGATCCACAGTTCCTGTCAAAAAGGGTTTCCTGGGACCCTTGGGAGCCCCAGGGTCCGTGGGACGTGTGCGTGGCTCTTGACCGAGCCCACAGCCTTCTCCCAGGCCAGGCCAGGCCCTCGCCCTCTCAACTCCTCAGCACTTGTTGGAGGACACAGCAGTCATCTCACTTGCTTCCAGGACACGACGGTCACACCTGAGGCTCCCCTGACCCTTCGTGAACAATTTCTTGTCTGGGCCGATGTCCCCCTTTGCCTGCAGCCCTGAGGGAGGCAGTCCTGGGCCGCCCGTCCCATGGATCAGGAGACTGCAGACCCCCTCCTGAAGTCACACAGCAGGAAGTGGCTGCACAGGGACCAGACCCCAGGAGGCTCCCTGGTCAGGATGCAGGCTCAGGGCCCCACCTCCCTTCACTGACCCTGAACAGCACCGCTGGCTGCTTCCCCACCCCTGAGGATCATCCTGAGCTTTCCAGCCTGCCCCCCAGCCCAGCCTCCTGGGACACCAGGTTGGGCCTCCATCCTGCTCCTCCCCCACTTGGTCCTCATTGTCCTCGACCCTGGGCGAGGGCTCTTGGCGCACAGTCTCCCTGCTTCCTCACTGCTGCCCCTGGGTTCCGTATGTCCACGATGTGCATGTGAGGAGCAGACTCAGAGAAGCGCCTGAGGTCTGGGACCCAGCCACGCCACCGCCTCTGCTAATGAGCTTCATCCATCCCCGCCTTCCCTTGGCCCTGTGTACCTTCTCTCTATGTGCACTGTCCCCTCATGAATGGCAGGATTACCTCGGTAGTAACTGGCAAGTAGCATTCTTCCTGTAGATTACACACGTTTCCTTTGTCAGGTGTACCCACTACAACTGTTCTCACAGTCGTCCATGGTCTGCCTGTGCGTTTGTTCGTGGTGAAGAGCAGGGTTTCTCCATCTGATGGAACTTGGTCCACATTATCTGGTCTCTCTCTGGTCTATCTGATGTCAGTCTTTCGGAGCTGATACCATTTGCCTTGAGCAATGGCACCAAGATTGTCCTGCGTTGATTTCCGGAACTTTCACATTGTGGGCTTTGTTTGACACTCAGGTTCTTACCAAGTGTCAGAACTTTGAGACTGTGCCCGCTATCTTTTCTGGGCACAGTGGAAGGACACTAGACACCAACACCAGAAGGGAAATGGGAAAGTTCACAACTGTGGGCAAATGAAACAACAGCCTCTTAAATAAGCAAGCAATGGGTCAAAGAACAAACCCAAAGGGATGTGACAAGACAGCTTGAGAAACAAGCAGAAACAGAGACACAGCCTGCCACAACTTAGGGGCGGAAGGAAAGCGGCACCGCGGTATTAGGGATGGAGTTACGGCAGTCATTGCTTGCCTGGAAGAGAAGAGATCTCGAATCCAAACCCTCAACACGTTACAGGAACTAGAAAAGGAAGAGCAGCCCTGACCTGGTGTTGGCAGAAGGAAGGGAGTTACAAACACTAGAGCAGAATGAAGCACAACAGAGCGCAGAGAGAGCTCAGAGGAAATCCATGAGATGAGCTGCATGTTCAGAAACGGCCGACGGCAGGAGAGACCCTTCAGTACATCAGCTAAGAAAAGGGATGAAGGGCCCCAGCGACTGAAGTCACATGAAAGAGTGGACAGCTCAACGGGTGTGGCGCATGGAAAGCCGTTCTGAGAGAAACGATGAACCATTCGTAGCAACAAATCGCACTGCCTGGCAGAAACGGTCAGATTCGAGAAACAGATACAAAGGAGAGGGAGTGAGTCGAGAAGCAATAAAGCATCCACAGGGACCCTTCGTGAGGAGGGAGACCGAAGCCACAACCACAGTCCTGCCAACCGTGCAAAGCCCAAGACTAGCTGGCCGCACTGGCAAAGTCCACAAAACATTTAAACAGCAATGAGCAGCCATCGGCAGCAACCTCTTCCCAAGGTGAAGCGGAGGGAATCCTTGCCACTCGTGTGACGAGGCCAGCATCACCTGGATCCAACGTCAGACCACGAGGAAAGAAAACAACAGAGCAATCTACTGAAAGACTGCCGATGAAAAACCACTCACCCAAACGGCAGCACT
Organism: Oryctolagus cuniculus; assembly: GCF_051225735.1. Taxonomy (NCBI): domain Eukaryota; kingdom Metazoa; phylum Chordata; class Mammalia; order Lagomorpha; family Leporidae; genus Oryctolagus; species Oryctolagus cuniculus. The sequence goes on along the minus strand of NC_142888.1, from coordinate 35,945,659 downwards.
CCGAGTTCAACATTACAGTCAAAAGCCTAGGGCCTTATGCGGTCCATTCGTGTAAGAAGGTTTCACAGAAAGCAAGGGCAGAAAGCTCTTGATCATCCCAATGCATGCAGTGCAGGGATCCGAAAGAAAAAATGCAACACCTTTCAAGATTGAAAGAAAACAAACTTAGCCAAGCAGGAGCAGAAGGAAACTACTTCAACATATTAAGAGGCATTCTTGAAAATCACAAGTGGCCGGCGCTGCAGCTCACTAGGCTTCTAGTCCCGGTCGGGGCGCCAGATTCTGTCCCGGTTGCTCCTCTTCCAGGCCAGCTCTCTGCTGTGGCCCGGGAGTGCAGTGGAGGATGGCCCCTGTCCTTGGGCCCTGCACGCGCTTGGGAGACCAGGAGGAAGCACCTGGCTCCTGGCTTCAGATCAGTGCATCGCGCCGGCCACAACACGCCGGCCATAGTGGCCACTTAGGGGTGAACCAATGGAAAAAGGAAGACCTTTCTCTCTGTCTCTCTCTCTCTGCCTCTCTCTCACTGTCTAACTCTGCCTGTCAAAAAAAAAAAAGAAAGAAAGAAAGAAAGAAAGTCACATGTGGACACCACTCCATGGGTAACTGTGAAAGCTTTTCCTCTGTGATCAGGAGCAAAGCAAGGAGACCTGCATCTACCACATGTTCTCAACATCCTGCTGGAAGCTCTAGACAGGGCAATTAGGAAGGAGAATGAAAGAAAGGTAGTTTCCAATACGCCTTTATGTTAAGAAATATCCCATTAAACAACGCATCACTCTAAGAGTGAAATAGACTGTGAATTGTATAGTAGGGAAAACCTGAATGGGCTGTATCACATCTTCAAGAGATAGAAAATGAACAATCCACGTCTCTCCCTCACATGTTTAGGAGAGAGACTTCATCTTAAACCTAGAGAGAGCAGATGAAGGGAAGCAGAGAACAACTACCGAGTAGTCAAAGGCAGGATGACGCAGCCAAAAGTCGGCTCTTCGTAAAGAGAACGCCTTCCACACATGCCGTGGGTTGGCCCGGAGGAAAAGTGGGAAAGCAGGAAAGCACCCCAATGGAAACAGTAAGGACCTCATCCATCAGAATGACCAGCACCTTTATGCTGAGCAGCTTGGAGATTTGGGCGTCAGGTGCAGGCTGGAACTCGGCACGGCATGATAAGACAGAAACAATCTACACAGCGAATGTTCTTGCAAGGAGAAGAGGTGTGGAATCTGAGGGAAAGAGCCGCAGCAGCACCGACAGCAGAACAACCCGCGGACACAGATGATGCCCAGAAAGGTCGCAGGTGGAAAGCACAGGACTGTCTGTCAGAGAGCACAGAGGGAAACGTCTTGACCAAAGCATCAGCCACACACATCCAACTCTCTTCTAAAAACAAAAGTACAACAGAAAGGAGTCAAGAGCATTCTAGAGTGGCTCCATGGTGGGAATTTTTTGTATTCCACAGAGGCAATGTGTCAAGGGGGAAAATATATGATGTTCCTTATAGAAGCAGAAAAATGCTGATTTTTGGAAAATGAACATCCACTTACGATGAAGCATCTTAGCGAACTAGGAGTGAACAGGAACTGTGGTATACACACACACACACACACACATACACTAACACACACATATTTATACATACACACCTGTATAAAGGGATCAAATTTCATGTCCCCCGTATGTCCGCCACCCCCTCCCCCAGGGCCTTCTTAAGGGGGCTGTCTCAATCCCATGAGCGTATCTGCTGAAAGCCTGTATAAACCATGGCACTTCACTGCAACTCTGAAAGCCTTCCCCTGAGTGTGCATGGCCACTGTCACCACTTCCAGGGCCGTGGGCGAAGTAAAATCACAGACGTGCTTCACCAAGTCTGTCTTCAATGCGCATGTGCGTTCCCCAGAGACACACGTGTGCACACGCCCCATGGGCTGCCTGGCCTTCTCCAGCACCGGGAAACCCTGAACCGCCCAGGAGAAGTTGAGCCCGTACATCAGCACAGCCAGAAGCTGTGGTGTGTTCTTGTCGGGGACAAACCACTCGCTACCGAAACCATGAGCTAGTTATACCCTGCACCGACCCGAATAGTAGCAAAGGGAACACCCAGTCCTGAATCAAAGCTGCATTGGAAGAACCCTGTGTGAGGAGGCATTGTGTTACACACACAGAGGGCTCAGGGAGGCAAAGCTACACTGCTCAAGTCCTAACCTGGTGGGATGTGCTGTGGCAGCACACACGAGTGCCTGATCAGGGCCCCAGTGTGCTGTAAGGGGGTCGGTGGCACACCATCTCCTAACCCGAGCGTGTAGACGTCTACAATGTGACGGCTCACTAAGCAGTTCATTCACGTTCTGTCACTTCCCTTGTTGTATTGTAGTCCACAAAGGTTGCATAAGGGTATTACCAGGGCTAGAATCCCAGGAGGGTGCACACACGCAAGTGAATCTTTGGTGACCTGTGTATTCTCTGCACACAAGGCCACACATCTAGAACTGAATTACAGAGATCTCTAGAAAACCCCTCATATGTTTGTAAATGGAGAACTATCCTACAGGCGACCCCTGGCTGTGAGGGAAAGAAATCATAGTGAAAACAGGAATTATTTTGGACTCAGAGAGAAATCTTGAATGGACTTTTGCCAGCTGATTCCACTGTGTCTTGTCTTTTGCATTTGCAAGATTTATATATTTATTTGAAAGGCTGAACGAGAGAGAGAGAGAGAGAGAGAGAGAGAGATTGATTCTATCTGCTGGTCCTATGTCCTAATGGCCACAATGGCCACGGCTGGGCCAAGCTGAAGCCAGGAACCTGGAACTTCATCCGGGCCTCCCATGTGGGTGGCAGGCACCCAAGCACTTGGAGCATCCTCTGCTTCTTTCCTAGGTGCATATCAGGAAGCTGGATCAGAAGCACAGCAGACCAGACCAGAACAGGTGCAGTGATATGGGACACAGGTGACGCAGGCCGCATCTTCCCCAACTGCTCCACAAGCAGTGTTCGGTCTCGGGTCTTGAGGTCAGATTAGCCAAGGAAGAATCTGTTGCATATGTCTGCTGCATTCCAGACACCAAACTGCAGACGAAGCTAGCGATTGAAGATTTCTCTAGACATCAACGGATGTCCCTATGTTTGCTTGGATTGGGGCCTTCAACAGAGCCTGTAGCTGCAAAGCCCTTACATGGACTGGTCAGCCTGTGCCAGTGAGAAAATCTGTGCTCACACCCCAGCGTTGGGGGAGAGCGATTGCCCGGCTTTGGGGAGTGGAGACGGGATCCGGTGTGGCAATGAGTCTTAACACACCTGTGGAATTCCCTGCCCCACCAGTACCCTCAACCTGCAGCAGTCCTTTCAATGGCAACCTGTCAGACACGTCCAGCGGTTGGCAAGAGCACCTTGGAGAAAGAAGGCTGCTCTTGGGCCTCCCCACTGCTGGTTTAATTGCAAGCTCTCTAATACCAACCAAGTCGGCCATGCTTCATCCACCTCCTTCCCACCTTCTAACATTATGTCGGTGCCCTCTCCTCACCTGTCCTTTTGTCTTTATGGACTTAATCCTCCAGGAAGAATCCGTACAGCAAATGGGGGGAAGGAGGAGAGGGCAGAAGTGAGGCTGAGGGCGCGAATGGGTGGCTGACGCCCATGAACAAGGGTGCCCCTGGGGAAGGCCTGGGCGGGACAGAGTCATCAAGAAGCTGAAACTGCTCCTGGCTCCCCCTTGGCCTGGTGCTGAGTCCGATGGCAGGGGCCGGGCATTTGCTTGGAGCCCAAGTTCCCAGCTGATGGTGCTGGGCCTTGCCAGTGCTATGGGGCTGGAAAGGCCAGAGGAAGACAGGCGCCCCTGTAGTGAGAGGGAAGGGAGCTGGGAGAAGAGGCCTTGGGCGTGCAGGATGGGAAAGCGGCCAAGGGCAGTGAGGTTGCCCACGGAGCCCTTCACTGCCTAACCGGGCGTCCTTTACCCCACACGCTACACCTGCTGTCGGTTACATGCGATGCGGCAGTTGCATCTGTCAGTGATCCCATGGTGTGCTGCCCCAGCAAAGGAGGCAGGGTGAGAGGAAGACAAAGCTCAGGGGCCAGGAGCCAGGAGCAGGAGAGGAGGAGGCAGTGGAGCCGGAAGGAGAAAGGAAGGAGGCAGTGAGGGGCCTGGGCAAGCTGCACGGTGAGGCCGGATGGAGTGCGGACCTGGGCAGAGCGCAGGTGAGGCTGATGCCGGAGGTGGGGTGAGGTGGGAGGGGAGGCGCAAGGGCAGGGGATCCGAGAGCAAAGAGAAGGCGTAAGGTCTGAGGTTCTCCCTCTCTCCAGTTGGAGAGGGTCGAAGCCAGGCAGTGTAATCAGGGAGCAAGGACTGAGAGCAGCGGACAGGGGAGACCGGCCAGTAGGGGCAGAGCATGGGGGATGGGATCTGCCAGGTCTCTGGGGCCCTCCCCTGCCTCTGGTCCAAGGGCCTTCTCATTCCAAGTAGGGCCTGGTGCTGCCCCTGAGGGCTGGCTTGCGGGGTATAGGGGGGGTGGATTGGGAAAACCAAGAATGAGGGGTGCATGTGGCCATCTGCCCTGCTTCATCCCCCACCTCAGAGCCTTCTCTCCAAAGAGGGGCCCTTGTCTAGCTACAGGCTCCACCTGCCAGCCCAGGCTGCGTCCCTCCCTCCCTTTCTCTGCCAGGGGCTTCCCACAAGCAAGCTGGATGAAGGGCACTGCTCCTCCTGGGTCCTCTAACGCCAAGATTCTTCCTGACTCCCAAGGCTCTTCACAGTCACACACGCACACACACACACAATCTCACACACACACACACACACACACACACAAAACTATGCCTGTTAGAACACCATGGGCAGCCAGTGTGATGCTACCATCTCTGCTCAGGTGAAGCATGTCAGAGAGAGCGAGAGCGAGCGAGAGAGAGCGAGTGAGAGAGAGGGAGAAGGAGCGAGATTAATCCAGGGATCAATACATCTGCAGAGGTTGTGCATTCTTTCGCTGTGAGTGCTTGGCTACAATCTCATCCCCCAGGAGCCTTCATTTCAAGGACCCAGTCTGCTTTTCTCCCACAGTCCAATGAATGCATCAGCCACTCAGTTTCTGTTCCCATGGCAACTGGGACTAATGGCCTAGGGACTAGGATGAGACAAAGAAAAAGCAAAGAAACCTGCCTGCTCTCTTCCTTGAGGCACACCAGCCTCTGTTCAGCGATAAATAGGAAATTCTATTTAGTTCTGGTGTGCCCTCCCCTCCCCTCCCCGCTTGGGGGAGGACAGTAGAAAGGTACAAGGATCCAAGAAGGATCCAGCTGTTCTGTACCTACACCAAGTGCCTTAGTGGCTTGGAGACCCAGGCTTCTTTGTCCCCTGGATACTTTCTTACAGTTTGCTCTATCTCCAAATGCTGCCTGTGCAATCCAGCATCCTGCTCCCCTCGCCTCCCCTGCACTGTTCCCATCCCCTAGACTCCACTGTGTTGTGGGAACCTTCCTGCCGCCCCAGTTTCATTCTACACAGCTCAGTTCCAGCCCAGCTTCAGATGTGCTGCCCCCAGAACACTTCCAGGGTCTTCACTCGTGCTTCCCACAGGGCAGGCTCCTTCTCTTCTCCTCTGTGTCTGTGCCAGGGGGACTTCCGCCCAAAGCATGGGTCTGGATTATAGGGCTGCCCCACTCCTATTTTATTTCAGATCTGGTCAGCTTCTGACAAGGGAGTTTTCTGCTAGTTTCTTTGTTTTGCAAAGCTACCCAATTTATGAGGAGCCTGTTCCCTGCCTTTTTTTTAATTAGTAGCCAACTGCCTTCTTTTATTGTCTTCCACTTTCAGGGCTAGACACTCAGGGTCCCAGGCCTCATGTGAACGCTCCCAGAGCATAAATTCATGAGGAAAGACAACAGAGATGCTCGCTAAAGTCCCCATATTCCATTCTCATTGTTCCCATTAACCCAGAATGTCCCTGGGAGTCTATTTGTGCTGGAATACTTTCATTTCCTGGAAACCATACAGCCTCCATGTCCCAGGTCTTGGAATTCCTTAGTCCAAAAACCCAAGTGTCCTTATCTTCATTCCATCTGGGCATCCCATATCCACAGTTGTGTCCCACACTGGGAGGGACCACACCCAGTGCTATTCATCTCAAGACCTACAGAGTCTTTATTTGACATCCATTGTGTTTTTGGAAAGAGACTTGTCTCTTAGGTACTCCTAAGTACCCATCTGCTAGTGACTGATCTGTGTTTCACATCTATATCTGGGAGCCCACTCCACATGGCTGTTCAAATCTGTTTGGATGGCCAAGAACAGTTTGCATTGGAGAAGGACTAAAAAGTAATGGTAATGCAAGGAAAGGAATGTCTCAAGTGATGGTCCTACTCCTTAAAAGCCCCACCCCTCACTCACATGGCAGAAGATTATATGTAACAGACTTCAGTAAAAGGTGAAAAGTTACTAGAAGAAATTATTATGTGAAATAAAAGTACTAGGAAGTCATAGCTAAATATAAATTTTCCTACAATCTAAGGTGAATCATCCATCCCCTGTTCCCCACAAAACAGTTATGACCTTCTGGAGAGAGTCCCATTTGAGTTCATCTCTGTCTTGAAGACTGCACAGAAGATATTCCCTTTTATTGATGTCCTTCATTGCAGGGATTTGCTTTAAAAAAAGAACAGGAATTATCCATTTCATCACCTCCTTGTGAATGTACACACACACACACACACACCAGGAGACTATGAATGGCATACCATAATATCTAACTAATGCATTTCTCACCATCTGAATTTGTCAGCCTAGATTAACCTTTATTACTCAGTCTGGACATCATGGACTTTACATCGCCTCATCCTCTGGCCATCTTTGCCTTGTCAATGCCTCATTTTCATCTACAGCCATCCACAGTCATTGAGGCTGTCTGCACGTTTTTAACTAGGAGTATGAAGCGTGGAGCTCATGGGTCATAATTTTAACAAAGCCAGCACAACCAGTTGCTTGAGGCTTTACTTCCCACCATAAAGATTTTAACTCCTTTAAGCAAGCACTGTTTCTTCTATATTTTCAGATTTTTCCTTCTCTAGTGGTTATTTCCATCAGTGCACAATTATGTTCCACCATTATTCACCTTAAACAAATTGTTGCCCTAGATGGCACTTCCCTACTAGTGATTATTCCACATACCTGCTGTCTTTTCTGAAAGAACTTTTTTGATGAGTTTTCTGCTTGGGTAAATCACTTCCTGATCTATCTCCATTGTCTTCTATCCATGCTCTTTTTCATGGTGTTCAATAACTGTCATGATATGATATCAAAATACAGTTCTCCTTCTTTCTTACTATACATTTATCATTGAATATGCTGACCAATTCTTCCTTATTGAAATGTTCTGGATTCCATGAAGCTGTCCTCCTTTGGCCTTCTTCCTTCTGATATGGATCCCATTTTTTGTCATTGATTCCTCTTCCTATAAATTCTTCTGTGTGTTGGGAGTTACTTGAAGTTGTGGCCATGGGCTCTAGTTTCCTCCTTTTCTACACTTTCTAAGAAACTTCTTCTGTTTTTATGAATGTAAATAACACCTATGTGCTTTTTTTAAAAGATTTATTTTATTTATTTGAAAGACAGAGTTACAGAGAGAGGTAGAGACAGACAGAAGGTCTTCTATCTGCTGGTTCACTCCCCAGATGGCTGCAACAGCCGGAGCTGTGCCAATCTGAAGCCAGGAGCCAGGAGCTTCCTCCAGGTCTCCCACATGGATGCAGGGGCCCAAGGACTTGGGCCATCTTCTACTGCCCTCCCAGGCCATAGCAGAGAGCTGGATTGGAAGAGGAGCAGCCGGGACTAGAACCAGCACCCATATGGGATGCTGGTGCTTCAGGCCAGGGCATTAACCTGCTACACCACAGCACTGGCACCCACCTATGTTTCAATGTTGGTTAAAAAAATCTTGTTGAATATTTTAATAGGGATTGATACTATCTCTGTAGATCAACTTTTGGATTATTACCATTATATGAATATTACACATTTTGTTTACCATTCATCAGTTGATGGACATTTGGATTGTTTCCATTTTTTTGGTTATTATGAATGAAACTGTAAAGGACACTATTGTACAGGTTTTTACTTGACATTTTTCTTTCAATTCATTAGGTAGATATCCAGAATGAAATTAACTTTTGAGAAACTACTAAACATTTTTCAAAACTGATCCATTTTAGAATCCAAGCAAAAATGTATTAAAATTCCAATATCTCCACATTCTCACCAACATTTATTGATGTCCATCTTTTTAATCTCAACCATCCTAGTGAGAAGCAAGTGGTATGTCAATGTGATTTTTTAAAGATTTATTCATTCATTTGAAAGTCAGAATCAGAGAAGGGGGAAAGATCTTCCATCTTCTGGTTCACTCCCCAAATGATCACAACGTTTAGGGGTGAGCCAGGCTGAAGCAAGGAGCCAGGAGCTTCATCTATGTCTCCTACGTGGGTTCAGGGCCCAAACATTTGGGCCATCTTCCTCTGCTTTCTGAGATGCATTAACAGGGAGCTGGATTGGAAGTGGAGCAGCTAGAACTCGAACCAGTTCCCATATGAGATTCTGCAGGCATTGGCTTTACCCATTATGTTATAGTGCCAACCCTCTCAATGTGGCTTTGATTTTCATTTCCTTAATGACTAATTATATTGAGCATCTTTATAAACAGTCTTCCTATCCACGAATAAGGAACTTCTTTAAATTTATTTATGTCTTCTTTATTTTCTTTCAACAATGCTTGAATCAATATTTAAGTCTTGTAATTCTTTTGTTAGATTTACTTCTTTTTTTCTTTTTTTATTTTTAATAAATGTGAATTTACAAAGTGCAACTTTTGTATTGTTGTGGCTTCCCCCCGCAACCTCCCTCCCTCCCGTGGCCTTCCCCTCTCCCACTCCCTCTCCCATCCCGCCCTTCATCACATTTCATTTTCAATTACCTTCATATACTGAAGATCAACTTAGTATATACTAAGCAAGGATTTCAACAGGCTGCACTCACACAACCACACAAGGTATAGGGTATTGTTCGACTAGTAGTGTTGTTTTTAAGTTTCATAGTAAAACACATTAAGGACAGAGATCCTATGTGGGGAGCCTGTACCCAGTGACTCCTGTTGTTGTTTTAACAATTGGCACTCTTATGTATGACGTCAGCAATCACCCGAGGCTCTTGCTATGAGCTGTCTATGCTATGGAAGCCCCTTGAGTTCACCAACTCTGAACCTGTTTAGTCAAGGCCATATCACAGTGGAGGTTCCTTCCTCCCTTCAGAGAAAGGCGCCTCCCTCCTTGATGGCCTGTTCCTTCTGCTGGGGTCTTGTTCACCAGGATTTTTCATTTAGATTATTTTTGCCACAGTGTCATGGCTTTCCATGCCTGTGAGACTCTCATGGGCCTTTTAGCCAGATCCGAATGCCCCAAGGGTTGATTCTGAGGCTGGAGTGCTGTTTTGGGTGTTTGTCATTCTATGAGTCTGCTGTGTGTCCTGCTTCCCCTGCAGGATCATTCTCTCCCTTTCAATTCTATCCTTCATTATTTGCTTACACTGGTCTTATTTGTAAAATCTCTTTGATACTTACCCTATCTTTTTGATCGGTTGTGTGCTTATACTTATCACTTTACCAAGTGCGCTGGCATTGGTACATGCCTCCTTGATAAGATTGAGTTGAAATCCCCTGGCACATTTTTAGTTCCACCATTGGAGATAAGTCTGAGTCAGCCTGTGCCGACCTATATATCTCCTCCCTCTCTTATTCCCACTCCTATGTTTAACAGAGATCACTTTTCTGTTCATTTTAAACGCCTAAGAATGATTGTGTATTGATTACAGAGTTCAGCCAGTGGTCTTATGTAGAACAAACAGAGCAACAACAACAACAAAAATACTAAAAGGAATAAAATAGTAAGTTGTTCCTCAACAGTCTAGACAAGGGCTGATCATGTCATTGTCTCTCATAGTGTCCATTTCATTTCAATGGGTATCATTTTAGATGCTCGTTTAGTTGCCATTGATCAGGGAGAACATATGATATTTTCCCTTTTGGACTGGCTTATTTCACTCAGCATGATGGATGAGCGGAAGATGGCAAGATTTACTTCCTAAGTATTTTATTACTTAAAATGAATAGGTTTTTTTAAAGATTGGTTTATTTATTTATATTTTTAAAGATTTACATATATATATATATCTAGAGAGAGAGAGAGAGAGAGAGAGAGAGAGAGATATCTTCTAGTCTTCCATTTTCCGGTTCACTCCTCAAATGTCTGGGTCAGGATGAAACCAGGAGCCAGGAGCTAAGAGTTTCTTCTGGATCTCCCACATGGGTAGCAGGGGCCCAAGGACTTGGGCCATCTTCTGCTTTTCCCAGGCACATTAACACGGAGCTGGATGGAAAGTGGAGCAGGCAGAACTCCAACCCATGCCCATGTATATAGGATCCCAAGCACTGCAGGTAGCTGCTTAACCTTCTTTGCCATAGCACCAGCCCCGATAAATAGGGTTTTTAAAATTATTTTTAATTATTCATTGCTAGTGTATAGAAATAAAACTCTATTTTTCATGTTACAACTTTTTTTTGCTAAAATCAATAATTAATTCTAACAGTATTTTCTTTTGTGGCTTCTTAGTGTTTTCTACATACGAGAGCATGTCAACTGTGAATAGAAATTGTTTTAATCATTCCTTTTTAATCTTGAAGTCTTTTATTCTTTTCCTTGCCTAAATGCATTAGCTAGAAGTTCCAGTATAGTGTTGAATGGAAATGAGAACATGTGTTGTTGTTTGTTGATGGTAAAGATTTTCAACCTTTTGCTGTTAAGAATTTCATGACATGAGATTTGATCTACCTTTTTGTTAAGTTGAGGAAACACCCTTCTTTTCCTAGTTTCATTATTTTTGAAATTATGAAATGGTTTTGTACTTGTCAAATGCTTTTTTCTATGTCCACTAAAATGATAATACACATTTTCTCTTTCACTTGATTAATATGGTATATTACATTGATTAATTTTTTGAAAATGAGCTAATCTTAAAATGATTTTCACTTGATCTTTTTGTATCTCCTGCTCCTCCTCTCTCTCTCTCTCTCACTCTCGCTCTCGATCTTGCTCTCTCGCTCTCTCAGTGTGTGTGTGTGTGTGTGTTGCTGGATTTGGAATATGTGTAATTTCTGGATCTTTGTACTAGCATTCCTATATTGGCATGTTTTGATTCATATCACTTCATAAAGGATATTGGTTTGAAATTTGTTCATTTATTTTCTTGCTTGTGATGTCTAATTTTGGGATTTTGTTCATGCTGGGATCATAAAATTAGTTGGTAAGTGTCTCCTATTTATTGCTTAACATTGTGAAACTTCTATGTTAAAACTTCTTTAAATATGTGGTAGAATTCAACAATTTGTCTTTCCTTTTTGGAAATATTTTTGTTATTAATTATGTCCTCTTACTTGCTATAAATATACAGATTGTCTCTCCTTGAGGCATTGTCAGCATTTTTTATCTTTCGGAACTCTCTCCACTTCAACTAGCTTATCTAATTTGTTGGCGTGCAATTGTTCCTACTATTCCGCATAATCTATTTATTTCTGTTAGGTTGTATTACTATCTCATCTTTCATTTCTGAATTTTGTAATTTGTGTTTCTATTTTATTTTAGCCTGGCTTAGTTTGTTTTTCTTTTCCCTGAAAATTTAGGCTAATTTTTTGGGAACTTTCTTCTTTCCTAGTGTGTATGTATATATATATATAGCTTTACATTTGCTTCTAAGAACTTCGTTAGCCACATCCTGTCAAGTTTGGGATCTTATATTTATTTTATTCATATTAAAGTACTTTCAATTCTCTTTGAGACATTTTTCTTTGACCCATTTGTTATTTAGAAGTGTTTTGTTTGAAGCCAGTGCTATGACACAGCTGCCTTCAATGTCAACATCCCATATGGGCTCTGGTTCAAGTCCTGGCTGCTCCACTTCCTATTCAGCTCTCTGCTAATGTGTTTAGGAAAGCAGTGGAAGATGTTCCAAGTATTTGTGCCCCTAACACCCATGTGGGAGACCTGGATGGAGTTTCAGGCTCTGTTTTGGCCTGACCCAGCCCCTGCTCTGTGGCTAGGCAAGTGCACTAAAAGATAGAAGATCTCTCTCTGTCTTTACTTCTCTCTCTGTAGCTCTGCCTCCCCAATTAAAAAAAAAAAAAAAACAAACCTTTTTTTTAAAAAAGAAGTGTATTGTTTAATTTTCACATGATATTCAATTATCTGATTTTATTTTGCTACTAATTTCTTTTTTTAGATTTATTTATTTGAATTGTCAAGTTACAGAGAAGAGAGAACGAAAGACAGAAAGACAAATCTTCTATCTGTTGGTTCACCCCCAAAATGGCTGAAATGGCCAAGGCTGGGCCAGGCCAAAGCCAGGAGCTTCATCTGGGTCTCCCACATAGGTGGCAGAAATCCGAACACTTGGGCCATCCTCCACTGTCTTCCCAGGGGCGTTAGCATGGAGTCCGATCAGAAGTGGAGCAGCTGGGACTTGAACTGATGCCCATATGTGACGCTTGTGTTGCAGGTAGCATCTTAAACCATTATGTCACAACGCCAGCCCCTGCTGCTGATTTCTAATTCCATTTTATTGTCATTGCATAGCGTAACTTGTATTATTTAGTTCTTCTCAAAATTTACTGAGGCATGGTAATGGCATAACATATAGTTTATCCTGGAGACTATGCACCTAAGAAGCATGTACATTCTGCTGCTGTTAGGTGGGATGTTGTTAGTTCTAGTTTTTTCAATGTATACTCTGGCTAACAAGTTCTACTTCCTTGCTGCATTCTCACTAATTTTTTTTCTTTTTTTTAACTTTTATTTAATGAATATAAATTTCCAAAGTACGATTTATGGATTACAATGGCTTCCCCCCCATACCGTCCCTCCCACCCACAACCCTCCCCTTTCCCACTCCCTCTCCCCTTCCATTCACATCAAGATTCATTTTCGATTATCTTAATATACAGAAGATCAGCTTAGTATACATTAAGTAAGGATTTCAACAGTTTGCTCCCACACAGAAACATAAAGTGAAAAATAATAGATGATTTTTTTTAAATGATGATGAAATCAGATCAGACCTATTGTCATGTTTAATCCCAGTGAGAGTCAAGTTGGGAGTTGATAATTTCTTTTTTTTTTCCAGAGGATCAGTTTAGTATACATTAAGTAAAGATTTCAACAGTTTGCACCCCCATAGAAACACAAAGTGAAATATATTGTTTGAGTACTCGTTATAGCATTAAATCTCAATGTACAGCACATTAAGGACAGAGATCCTACATGAGGAGTAAGTGCACAGTGACTCCTGTTGTTGACTTTACCAATGGACACTCCTGTCTATGGCATCAGTAATCTCCCTATGCTCCAGTCATGAGTTTCCAAGGCTATGGAAGCCCTCTGAGTTCTCCGATTCTTATCTTGTTTAGACAAGGTCATAGTCAAAGTGGAGGTTCTCTCCTCCCTTCAGAGAAAGGTACCTCCTTCTTTGAAGACCTGTTCTTTCCACTGGGATCTCACTCGCAGAGATCTTTTGCCAGAGTGTCTTGGCTTTCCATGCCTGAAATACTCTCATGGGCTTTTCAGCCAGATCAGAATGCCTTTAGGGCTGATTCTGAGGCCAGAGTGCTATTTAGGACATCTGCCATTCTATGAGTCTGCTGAGTATCTCACTTCCCATGTTGGATCACTCTCCCCTTTATTTATTCTATCGGTTAGTGTTAGCAGGTACTAGACTTGTTTATGTGCTCCCTTTGACTCTTAGTCCTTTCATTATGATCAATTGTGAACTGAAATTGATCACTTGGAATAGTGAGATGGCATTGGTACATGCCACCTTGATGGGATTGAATTGGAATCCCCTGGTATGTTTCTAACTCTACCATTTGGGGCAAGTCAGCTTGAGCATGTCCCAAATTATACATCTCTTCCCTCTCTTATTCCCACTCTTATGTTTAACAGGGATCACATTTCATTTAATTTTCAACACTTAAGAATAACTGTGTAATAATTACAGAATTAAACCAGTCATATTAAGTAGAACAGACAAAAAAACTACTAAGAGGGATAATGTATTAAGTTGTTCATTAACAGTCAGGGCTACGGTGATCAAGTCACCATTTCCCATAGTGTCCATTTCACTTCAGGAGGTTTCCTTTTTGGTGTTCAGTCAGTTGTCACCGATCAGGGAGAACATATGGTATTTGTCCCTTTGGGATTGGCTTATTTCACTCAGCATGATGTGTTCCAGATTCCTCCATTTTGTTGCAAATGACTGGATTTCGTTGTTTCTTACTGCAGTATAGTATTCTAAAGAGTACATATCCCATAATTTCTTTATCCAGTCTACCGTTGATGGGCATTTAGGTTGGTTCCAGGTCTTAGCTATTGTGAATTGAGCTGCAATAAACATTAGGCTGCAGACCGCTTTTTTGTTTGCCAATTTAAATTCCTTTGGGTAAATTCCAAGGAGTGGGATGGCTGGGTCAAACGGTAGGGTTATCTTCAGGTTTCTGAGGAAGCTCCAGACTGACTTCCATAGTGGCTTGAGCAGTTTGCATTCCCACCAACAGTGGGTTAGTGTCCCTTTTTCCCCACATCCTCGCCAGCATCTGTTGTTGGTAGATTTCTGCATGTGAGCCATTCTAACCGGGGTGAGGTGAAACCTCATTGTGCTTTTGATTTGCATTTCCCTGATGGCTAGTGACCTTGAACATTTTTTCATGTGCCTGTTCGCCATTTGGATTTCCTCTTTTGAAAAATGTCTATTGAGGTCCTTGGCCCATCTCTTAAGTGGGTTGTTGGTTTTGTTTTTGTGGAGTTTCTTGATCTCTTTGTAGATTCTGGTTATTAACCCTTTATCTGTTGCATAGTTTGCAAATATTTTTTCCCATTCTGTTGGTTGTCTCTTCACTCTCCTGACTGTTTCTTTTGCAGTACAGAAACTTCTCAATTTGATGCAATCCCAATAGTTGATTTTGGCTTTGACTGCCTGTGCCTCCCAGGTCTTTTCCAGAAATTCTTTGCCTGTGCCAATATCTTGAAGGGTTTCTCCAATGTTCTCTAGTAACTTGATGGTGTCAGGTCGTAGATTTAGGTCTTTAATCCATGTTGAGTGGATTTTTGTGTAAGGTGTAAGGTAGGGGTCTTGCTTCATGATTCTGCACGTGGAAATCCAATTTTCCCAGCACCATTTATTGAATAGACTGTCCTTGCTCCAGGAATTAGTTTTAGATCCTTGATCAAATATAAGTTGGCTGTAGATGTTTGGGTTGATTTCTGGTATTTCAATTCTGTTCCATTGGTCTATCCATCTGTTTCTGTACCAGTACCATGCGGTTTTGATTACAACTGCCCTGTAGTATGTCCTGAAATCTGGTATTGTGATGCCTCCGGCTTTGTTTTTGTTGTACAAGATTGCTTTAGCTATTCGAGGTCTCTTGTGCCTCCACATAAATTTCAGCACCATTTTTTCCAGATCTGAGAAGAAGGTCTTCGGTATTTTGATTGGTATTGCATTGAATTTATAAATTGCTTTTGGGAGAATGGACATTTTGATGATATTGATTCTTCCAATCCATGAGCATGGAAGATTTTTCCATTTCTTGGTATCCTCTTCTATTTCTTTCTTTAAGGTTTTGTAATTCTCATCGTAGAGATCTTTAACGTCCTTGGTTAAGTTTATTCCAAGGTATTTGATTGTTTTTGTAGCTATTGTGAATGGGATTGATCTTAGAAGTTCTTCCTCAGCCATGGCATTGTCTGTGTATACAAAGGCTGTTGATTTTTGTGCATTGATTTTATACCCTGCTACTTTGCCAAACTCTTCTATGAATTCCAATAGTCTCTTAATAGAGTTCTTTGGGTCCCCTAAATAAAGAATCATGTCATCTGCAAAGAGGGATAGTTTGAGTTCTTCCTTCCCAATTTGTATCCCTTTAATTTCTTTTTCTTGCCTAATAGCTCTGGCTAGAACCTCCAGAACTATATTGAATAGCAGTGGTGAGAGTGGGCATCCCTGTCGGGTACCAGATCTCAGTGGAAATGCTTCCAACTTTTCCCCATTCCATAGGATGTTGGCTGTGGGTTTTTCATAAATTGCTTTGATTGTATTGAGGAATGTTCCTTATATACCCAGTTTGCTTAGAGTTTTCATCATGAAAGGGTGTTGTATTTTATCAAATGCTTTCTCTGCATCTATTGAGATAATCATATGGTTTTTCTTCTGCAGTCTGTTAATGTGGTGTATCACATTGATTGTCTTGCGCACATTAAACCATCCCTGCATACCAGGGATAAATCCCACTTGGTCTGGGTGGATGATCTTTCTGATGTGTTGTTGCATTCTATTGGGGAGAATTTTATTGAGGATTTTTGCATCTATGTTCATCAGGGATATTGGTCTGTAATTCTCTTTCAGTGCTGCATCTTTTTCTGGCTTAGGAATTAAGGTGATGCTGGCTTCATAGAAAGAATTTGGGAGGATTCCCTCTTCTTCGATTGTTCTGAATAGTTTGAGAAGAATTGGAGTTTGTTCTTCTTTAAATGTCTGGTAGAATTCAGCAGTGAATCCATCTGGTCCTGGGCTTTTCTTTGTTGAGAGGGCCTTTATTACTGTTTCAATTTCTGTCTCAGTTATGGGTCTATTTAGGTTTTCTATGTCTTCCTGGTTCAATTTAGGTAGGTTGCATGTGTCCAGGAATCTATCCATTTCTGATAGGTTTCCCTGTTTGCTGGCATACAAGTCCTTGTAGTAATTTCTGATGATTCTTTTTATTTCTGTGGTGTCTGTTGTTACATTTCCTTTTTCATCTCTGATTTTATTGATTTGGGTCTTTTCTTTTTTTAGTCAGTTGGGCCAATGGGGTGTCAATTTTGTTTATTTTTTCAAAAAACCAGCTCCTCATTTGGCTGATTTTTTGGAATGTTTTTCTTGATTCAATCCTGTTGATTTCTTCTCTGATTTTAATTATTTCTCTTCTCCTACTAGTTTTGGATCTGGTTTGCTGTAGGTTTTCTAGATCCTTGAGGTGAATTGAAAGCTCATCTATTTGGTGCCTTTCCAATTTCTTGATGTAGGCACCTATTGATATAAACTTTCCTCTTAACACTGCTTTTGCTGTGTCCCATAAGTTTTGGTATGTTGTGCTGTTATCCTCATTTACTTCCAGAAAAATTTTGATTTCTCTTTTAATTTCTTCTATGACCCATTGTTCATTCAGGAGCATGTTGTTCAATCTCCATGTGTTTGCATATGCTCTAGGGATTCCTGAGTTGCTAATTTCCAACTTCATTCCTTTATGGTCTGAGAAGCTGCATGGTATGATTCTAATTCTTTTGAATTTGCTGAGACTTGCTTTATGGCCTAGTATGTGGTCAATCCTAGAGAAGGTTCCATGTACTGCTGAGAAGAATGTAAAATCTTTAGCTGTAGGATTGAAAGTTCTGTATATATCTGTTAGATCCATTTGGGCTATAGTGTCATTTAAATCTACTGTATCCTTGTTGATCTTCTGTCCTATTGATCTGTCTATTTCTGAGAGTGGAGTATTGAAGTCCCCCAGTACTATTGTATTGGGGTCTAAGTCTCCCTTTAAGTCCGTTAACAAATCTTTTAGATAAACTGGTGCCCTGTAGTTAGATGCATATACGTTGATAATTGTTATATCTTCCTGTTGAATTGATCCCTTAATCATTATGTAGTGTCCCTCTTTGTCTCTCTTAACGGTTCTTGTGGTAAAGTTTATGTTGTCTGATATTAAGATGGATACGCCCGCTCTTTTTTCATCTCTGTTGGCATGGTATATCTTTTTCCAGCCTTTCACTTTCAGTCTGTATGTATCTTTGTTGGAAAGATGTGTTTCTTGTAAGCAGCAAATAGATGGGTTTTTTTCCTTAACCCAATCAGCCAATTGGTGTCTTTTAACTGGACAGTTCAGGCCATTCACGTTCAATGTGACTAATGATAAGTGGTAACTTTGCCCTGCCATTTGCCAAAGATAAGTTCTAATATATGCTTTGAATTCCCTGTGATCTTTGCTGTGAGGTTTCCTTCCTTGGTTTCGTTCCTTTACCTTCTTTCATATTGATGACCGTGTTTCTGTGTTTCTGTGTGTAACACATCTTTAAGCATCTTTTGCAGGGCTGGACGAGTGGCAACAAATTCTTTCAATTTCTGTTTGCTATGAAAAGTCTTTATTTCACCTTCATTCACAAATGATAGCTTTGCAGGATATAATATTCTGGGCTGGCAGTTTTTCTCTCTTAGTACCTGGGCTATATCTCGCCATTCCCTCCTAGCTTGTAGAGTTTCTGATGAGAAGTCAGCTGTGATTGGAGATCCTCTGAGAGTAATCTGACGTTTCTCTCTTGCACATTTTAGGATCTTTTCTTTCTGTTTCACTGTGGAGAGTTTAATTACAACGTGTCGTGGTGAGGATCTCTTTTGGTCATGTTTATTAGGGGTTCTGTGAGCTTCCTGTATTAGGATTTCTATGTCCTTCTCCAAACCTGGGAAATTTTCTGCTAATATCTCACTAAAAAGACCTTCTAATCCTTTCTCCCTCTCCATGCCTTCAGGAACTCCTAGAACCCGAATGTTGGTTTTTTTAATAGTATCCTGAAGATTCCCGACAATATGTTTTAGATTTCTAATTTCCTCTTTTCTTTGGTCTGATTGTATCCTTTCCTGTTCTCTGTTTTCTAAGTCCGATATTCTCTCTTCTGCTTCACCCATTCTGTTTGTAAGGCTCTCTATTGTGTTTTTCATTTGATCTATTGAATTCTTCACTTCAGTCACTATCCCAGTTTCCTGTTGTACTAGTTGTTTCATTTCATTTTGATTCCTCCTTAATATTTCATTTTCACGAGAGAGATTTTCTATCTTGTCCATTAAGGATTTCTGTAGTTCAAGAATTTGTTTTTGAGAACTTCTTAATGTTCTTATCAATTTTTTGAGATCTGCTTCTTGCATTTCTTCTATGTCATCATCTTCATAATCTTGAATTGGGGTGTCTTTTTCATTTGAGGGCGTCATGGTGACTTCCTTGTTTTTATTACCTTGGTTTTTGCGTTTGTTATTTGGCATATTGGAGATATTTGGTTTCTTCACTGTGGTGTTTTTTCTTGTTATACTATGACTCTAGATTAAGTGGACTATCTGTTTTTGATGGAGCCTTAGGGCTTGAGATGGGTGTGGCCTGAGAGCTCTGGTGTGCCAAAGGTGACACTCCCAGGTTAGGCGTGGTAAATCTCTCTCTCTCTCTCTTTCTTTTTTTTTTTTTTTTGATTCAAAAGGGAAGTTATTCTGCACAGCTGAACGAAGTTGGAGGTAGTTAGCAGGCAAATGATATACCCACAGGAGCCAGAGATCGGAAGCTCTTTCCCAAGGACCCCACAGGGAATCTGTTCGGCCCTCAGAGTGGGCTCAAATTCTCCTTCAGTCTCCCACTGGGTTGCCAAAGTTACGGAATTGTAGCGTCTCTGGAGAGTGCTCACGTGAATTCCATGAGTTCTCTCCCCCACCGTCTCTTTTTTCACAGTCTCAGTTCAGTAGCACCACAAATTTACTAGGTCCTAATCTCCTGTTAATTCGCCCCGCCCAGAGTCAGGTTTTTCTGCTAGGCTCAGGGCCGGTGCAGACCTGAGGTCGCTCTGCTTATGACGTATGTCCAAGATGGCGCCTGCTCTTTGTCTTGCTCGCCCTTGAGAGGTGAGCGGAGAGAGAGAAACCCGTGTCCGTACCAGTCACCTTTTTTTTTTTCTCTCTCTCTCTCTTCCAGCTAGCCTGGTGAACTTTCCCCACCCCGGGGGTCGTTCCCTCTAGTCTCCTCTCTCCGCTTGCCTGCCGGTGTCTCGGGCTATTGAGGTTCGGCTCACCTCGCGTTCCAGCGCTGGTGTGTTGAGTCTGCCGCTGGTGTCCCGAACTGTGGGCTCCCACGCTCTCCACGCAGGTCCGCTCCCCTTCCAGCGCTGATGTGTGGACTCGGAGCCCTTGACGTCCCAAGCCTCCCCGCTGTTGTCTGTGTGGCACGCACTCCCCTTCGAGCACTGGCGCGCAGACCCTTCGGCTTCCGCGGCTCGGTCCCGCGGCTCGGCTTTCGCGTGGTGGGCGACCTTGTTCTCCCAGTAGGTCCTCCGATTCACGGCCACTCGATCCAGAAGAGTTTCCTCTGCAATATTTTCCTGGTTCTTTTTTCTGAGGCTACCGTAACTCCCCTTTTATTAAACTAAATTTTCCCGGACTATCGGCGTGTGCCCTCACTATTCTGCCATCTTGGCTCCGCCCCCACTAACTTTTATAATATTATAAAAAATGAGGTATTGAATTCACCAATTATTATCATTGAATTTTCTTTCATTTCAACGTTGTTAGTTTTTACTTCATTTGAGACATTTGCAATGTGCATATATTTTAACTATTATATATTCTTGATGGGTTGAGAATTTTATTATGAAAAAAGTCATTCTTTGTATATAAATATAATTTCTGTCTTAAAGAATGTGTTGACACTGGCCAACGTTGTGTTATAGTGAGTAAATCCGCAGCCTGCAATGCCGGCATCCCATATGGGTGCCAGTTCATTACCCAGCTGGTCCACTTCTAATCCAGTTCCCTATTAATGGCCTGGGAAGTCAGCAGAAGATGGCCCAAGTAGTTGGGCCCCTGTCACCCATGTGGGAGACCAGAAGAAGCTCCTGGCTCCTGGCCTTTGGCCTGGCCCAGTCCTGGCCAGTGTAGTCATCTGGGGTGTGAATAAGTAGATGTTTCTCCCTTTCTCTGTAAGTCTGACTTTCAAACAAATAAACATTTTTTTAAAAAGCATGTTTTATCTTAAAGTATATTTTTGTCTCTATACATATTGCTAGACCACTTCAGCTCTTTTTCATTATTTCTTGCATATTGTACATTTTTTTTACTTACTGAGCATAAATTTCCAAAGTACAGTTTATGGATTACAATAGCTTTCTCCCCCCCCATAACTTCCCTCCCACCCACAACGCTCCCCTCTCCCACTCCCTCTCCCCTTCCCCTTCACATCAAGATTAACTTTCAATTATCTTTATATACAGAAGATCAATTTAGCGTATATTAAGTAAAGATTTCCACATTTTGCTCCCACACAGAAACACAAAGTGTAAAATACTATTTGAGTACTAGTTATAGCATTAATTAAACACCTAAGCGTAACTGTGTATTAATTACAGAGTTCAACCAATAGTTTTAAGTAGAATATAAAATGCAACTTTTGTATTGTTGTGGCTTCCCCCCCCAACCTCCCTCCCTCCCGTGGCCCTCCCTTCACCCACTCCCTCTCCCATCCTGCCCTTCATCACGTTTCATTTTCAATTACCTTCATATACTGAAGATCAACTTAGTAGCATATTGTACATTTTATATCCTTTTAATTTTCAAGCTACTTGTGTCTTTGAGAATGAAGTGTGTCTCGTGTAGATAGTATATCTTTGGTACATTTAAAAAAACTATTCTACCAGTCTCTGCTTTTGATTTTATTGGAGATATTGTCATCTATATTCATAAAAAATTCTGTAGCCTGATTTTTCTTGTGATGTTATTTTCTGACTCTAGTTTCTGGATATGACTATTCTCATAGAGTAAGCTAAGTGAGTGTGAATAAGCTATTTGACTATTTTGAATCTCAAAGATTAATGAAGATGTCAATCAGCTGAGTTTAGCAGGTTTTCTTTTCTTCAGGCCATCTCCAGATGATGGTGGGGCAGAGGCACTTGCTAAGGAGTAGAAGGAGTGTATGGAAACTGAGCGTCTGATATCATTTTTCACATATCTTCTAGATACTCCCTTCTTCTTCCAGGCCATCATGTCCCCCTCCTTAGGAAAACTTTAGATTATTCTTCAAATTGACTTGATAAGAGGCCCACAAGATTATTTCTAATCAAATATTTTTTAAGAGAACACAGTTTGATGAAGAAACAGTGTTGTATTGGAGGCTGTATTCTTTCTCCCACACAGCAAAAAGAATGGTCTTTAAGGCAGATTAATAAAGTCCTTGAATATAATATAGAGACTGAAACCTGGAGGAAGAAAGAGGCTTAACTGAAATGATGATGAAACGGAAGTGATGAAATGAGGACAATTGAAATGATAATGAGGGGCCTGTGCTGTGGCATAGTGGGTAAAGCCACCGCCTGCAGTGCCGGCATTTCATGTGGCCACCGGTTCGAGTCGCAGCTGCTCCACTTCCGATCCAGCTCTCTGCTATGGCCTGGGAGGGCAGTCGAAGATGGCCTAAGTCCTTGGGCCCCTGCACCTGCGTGGGAGACCTGGAAGAAGCTCCTGGCTCCTGGCTCCTGGCTTCAGATCAGCGCAGCTCCAGCCATTGCGCCTATCTGGGGAGTGAACAAGTGATGGAAGACCAATCAATCTCTCTCTCTCTCTGACTCTCTCTCTCTCTCTCTCTCTCTCTGCCTCTCCTTCTCTCTCTGTGTAACTCTGATTTTCAAATAAATAAATCTTTTTTAAAAAAGAAATTATAATGAAAAGTCTTGGTGAAACTCTAGGAGTAAGGGTGATAGCTGAAGATTCACATGTCTTGCAAGATAGATAATCAATGTCCCTTATACAAGAAGTGTCCCTTTGACAAGAAGACTGAACACCGGACATTATTCAATGTAATAAAAAGGTCCCATATATGTTGAAGAACTTTCAAACAGATGAACTAGAATTAGTCCAATATTGAAAGGTCCAGAGTTTGGTGGTTAAAATAGACCTCAAAACAACAATACTTATGACAGTGGTATGGACAATATCTGACAGGAACAGAGAAGAGGGAACAAATAACTTACTGAGGAAGTCTGGAGCACTTGCACTAAGTTTAAGTTTAGGAATTTATCATCCATCAAAGCTGTGGGAATAATATTCGAGGAAGAAGGAAGAGAATTTTCAAGGATTCAAGGGAACTTACTTAAATGTGTTGAGAACTTTCTGTTCTCTAAATACTGTGCAAAGACTGAGAGTACTTAAAGGAAATTACAATGGTCTCTATCTAGATCACTAATGAATCCATATATCCTAGAATTGTAGGGCAAATATTCATAATCTAGTTGTCATAGCTTTAAAAGGCATAATGCCTCAAATGATGCTTAGGGAAAACCATCTTGTCACCCTACAGTGGCAGTCAGTACCATGGTATAATCACCATTATTTATAGCTTTGTGGGTCCCAAAATTAAATGTTTCCATATAACTAGAAGGAATTGGGCTATCTAGAAGAACTGCCTCACAGTGATAAAATATACCAAAATCACATCAATATGGTGCACAAAATGTGTTTAGGTTGTATGTTCAGCAGAAGCATTTAAAATTTTAATAGATATTCAATCATTTTTTCCCTAGCTTGCTTTTCTTTTTTTAATTTAAGGAATTTATTGATACATTAGGTTCTTGGAGTCACAGCAAATACATGATAATCACTACAACACAGTTCTCACAAGTTCTCATGTTAACGTGATATTAATATACAGTTAATAGATTCCATGTAGATCATATATAAAATTCTAAGAATATAATGTTACTTCCTCCCTCCCTCCTACCTTTCCTTCCATCCTCCACCTCCTTATTTCTTTGTTTCTTTTTTAATTTTTGAGATAGTATATTTTATATTACAGCCAAAGTCTTAATGCTCCGTAAATAAAGAGTCCAGAAAGGGTTACAAACAATTTAATCACTTTTAAATGATACATTTTATTTCACTTAAATTTATTTTTATGGTCACTTGCTATTCATGAAAAGTGATGATGGATTTCCATTTACATTAGGAATATAATGTTTTCTTGGAAAATATTCTCACTGACGTAAAATTGTTGAGTTCAAAGGAAAATATTAAATATTGTAAGCACAAAAATGAAGATATGTGAAATTAACAAATTAAAATTCTAAGCAAAAGTGTAAGAAATGCAAGTAAAACGTTTATGCTGATTGGGAGCATTTGGTATTTTAATACTTTAATTTTAATCAAATATGGTAAAGAGTGTGAAGGTGGTAAGAAAGTGATCACTGAAATCATAGAAATGCTGGCATAGTCATTAAGAGAAAGATCTTGGTCCAACTCCTAAATGCATCATTTCTGGTCATGTAACTTAGGAGAATTGCTTTGAGTTTCTCACCTCCAAATGCTTCCTTTCTAATTTTTCTATAATTATCAAAGTCATAGGGTGGTTGATAAAGTTAAAGGAGAGAGTCCTTGTGAAGCAGTTAGCAAAATACATGCCACATAGTAGGTAATCAATAAATTTATTTTTTTCAGCTTTTATTTAATATAAATTTCCAAAGTACAACTTTTGAATTATAGAGCTTTTCCCCCATAACCTCCCTCCCACCTGCAATCATCCCATCTCCCACTCCCTCTCCCACCCCATTCACATCAAGATTCATTTTCAATTATATTTTTTATATACAGAAGATCAACTTAGTATACACTAAGTAAAGATTTCAACAGACTGCACCCACACAGACACAAAGTATAGAGTACTGTTTGAGTAGTAGTTTTACTGTTAATTTGCATAGTACAACACATTAAGGACAGAGATCCTACATGGGGAGCAGGTGCACAGTGACTCCCATTGTTGATTTAACAATTGGCACTCTTATTTATGATGTCAGTAATCACCCGAGGCCCTTGTCATGAGCTGCCAAGGCTGTGGAAGCCTCTTGAGTTCACCAATTCTGATCTTACTTAGACAAGGCCATAGTCAAAGTGGAAGTTCTCTCCTCCCTTCAGAGAAAGGTACCTCCTTCTTTGATGGCCCGTTCTTTCTGCTGGGATCTCAGTCACAGAGATCTTGCATTTAGATCTTTTTTTTTTCGCCAGAGTGTCTTGGCTTTCCATGCCTGCAAAACTCTCATGAGCTTTTTAGCCAGATCCGAATGCCTTAAGGGTTGATTTTGAGGCCAGAGTTCTGTTTAGGGCATTTGCCATTCTATGAGTCTGCTGTGTATTCTGCTTCCCATGTAGGATCTTTCTCTCCCTTTTAATTCTATCATTTATTTTTTGCATACACTGGTCTTATTTATGTAATCCCTTTGACACTTAATCCTATCTTTTTGATCAACCATGAATTTAAACTGATCACTTTAACAAGTAAGATGGCATTGGTATATGCCAACTTGATGGAATTGAACTGAAATCCCCTGGCACATTTCTAGCTCTGCCATGAGGGGTAAGTCTGAGTGAGTATGTGCCAAACTGTACATCTCCTCGTTCTCTTATTCCCACTCTTGTATTTAACAGGGATCACTTTTCAGTTGAATTTAAACAACTAAGAATAATTGTGTGTTAATTAAAGAGTTCAACCAATGGTATTAAGTAGAACAAAAAAATATTGAAAGGAAAGCCAAGACACTGTAGCAAAAAAAAAAATTATCTAAATGAAAGATCTCTGAGAGTGAGATCCCAGCAGAAAGAATGGGCCATCAAAGAAGGAGGTACCTTTCTCTGAAGGGAGGAGAGAAATCCACTTTAAATGAGGCCTTGTCTAAATAAGATCAGAGTTGGTGAACTCAAGAGGCTTCCACAGCTTTGGCAGCTCATGACAAGAGCCTCGGGTGATTACTGACACCATAAACAAGAGTGTCAATTGTTAAATCAACAATGGGAGTCACTGTGCACCTGCTCCCCATGTAGGGTCTCTGTCCTTAATGTGTTGTACTATGCAAATTAACAGTAAAACTACTACTCAAACAGTACTCTATACTTTGTGTCTGTGTGGGTGCAGTCTGTTGAAATCTTTACTTAGTGTATACTAAGTTGATCTTCTGTATATAAAAAATATAATTGAAAATGAATCTTGATGTGAATGGGGTGGGAGAGGGAGTGGGAGATGGGATGATTGCAGGTGGGAGGGAGGTTATGGGGGAAAAGCCACTATAATTCAAAAGTTGTACTTTGGAAATTTATATTTATTAAATAAAAGTTAAGAAAAAAGAATAAAATAGTAAGATGTTCCTCAACAGTCAGGACAATGGCTGATCAAGACATTGTTTCTCATAGTGTCCATTTCACTTCAACAGGTTTCCTTTTAGGTGCTCAGTTAGGTGTCACCGACAAGGGAGAACATATGATATTTGTCCCTATGGGACTGGCTTATTTCTCTCAGCATGATGTTTTCCAGATTCCTCCATTTTGTTGCAAATGACCGATTTTCATCATTTTTAGCTGCTGTATAGTATTCTATAGAGTACATATCCCATAATTTCTTTATCCAGTCTTCTGTTGATGGGCATTTAGGTTGATTCCAGGTCTTAGCTATTGTGAATTGAGCTTCAATAAACATCGAGGTGCAGACAACTCTTATATTTTCCAATTTAATTTCCTTTTGGTAAATTCCAAAGAGTGGGATGGCTGGGTTGTATGGTAGGGCTATATTCAGATTTCTGAAGAATCTTCGAACTGTCTTCCATAGTGGCTTGACCAGTTCACATTCCCACCAACAGTGGATTAGTGTCCCTTTTTCCCCACATCATCACCAGCATCTGTTGTTGGTAGATTTCTGTATGTGAGCCATTCTAACCGGGGTGAGGTGAAACCTCATTGTGGTTTTGATTTGCATTTCCCTGATGGCTAGTGACCTTGAACATTTTTTCATGTGCCTGTTCGCCATTTGGATTTCTTCTTTTGAAAAATGTCTATTGAGGTCCTTGGCCCATCTCTTAAGTGGGTTGTTGGTTTTGTTTTTGTGAAGTTTCTTGATCTTTTTGTAGATTCTGGCTATTAATCCTTTATCGGTTGTCTAGTTTCCAAATATTTTTTTTTCCCATTCTGTTGGTTGCCTCTTCACTTTCCTGACTGTTTCTTTTGCAGTACAGAAATTTCTCAATTTGATGTAATCCCAATTGTTAGTTTTGGCATTGACTGCCTGTGCCTCCGGGGTCTTTTCCAACGTCTTTGCATGTACCTATATCTTGCAGGGTTTCTCCAATGTTCTCTAATAATTTGATGGTGTTGGGTCATAGATTTAGGTCTTTAATCCATGTTGAGTGGATTTTTGTGTAAGGTGTAAGGTAGGGGTCTTGCTTCATGATTCTGCACGTGGAAATCCAGTTTTCCCAGCACCATTTATTGAATAGACTGTCCTTGCTCCAGGAATTGGTTTTAGATCCTTGATCAAATATGAGTTGGCTGTAGATGTTTGGGTTGATTTCTGGTATTTCAATTCTGTTCCATTGGTCTATCCATCTGTTTCTGTACCAGTATCATGCGGTTTTGATTACAACTGCCCTGTAGTATGTCCTGAAATCTGGTATTGTGATGCCTCTGGCTTTGTTTTTGTTGTACAAGGTTGCTTTAGCTATTCGAGGTCTCTTGTGCCTCCATATGAATTTCAGCATCATTTTTTCCAGATCTGAGAAGAATGTCTTTGGTATTTTGATTGGTATTGCGTTGAATCTATAAATTGCTTTTGGGAGAATGGACATTTTGATGATATTGATTCTTCCAATCCATGAGCACGGAAGATTTTTCCATTTTTGGTATCCTCTTGTATTTCTTTCTTTAAGATTTTGTAATTCTCATCGTAGAGATCTTTAATGTCCTTGGTTAAATTTAGTCCAAGGTATTTGATTGTTTTTGTGGCTATTGTGAATGGGATTGATCTTAGCAGTTCTTTCTCAGCCATGGCATTGCCTGTGTATACAAAGGCTGTAGATTTTTGTGCATTGATTTTATATCCTGCTACTTTTCCAAACTCTTCTATGAGTTCCAATAGTCTCTTAGTAGAGTTCTTTGGATCCCCTAAATAAAGAATCCTATCGTCTGCAAAGAGGGATAGTGTGACTTCTTCCTTCCTCATTTGTTTCCCTTTAATCTCTTTTTCTTGCCTAATGGCTCTGGCTAAAACTTCCAGTACTATATTGAATAACAATGGTGAGAGTGGGCATCCCTGTCTGATACCGGATCTCAGTGGAAATACTTCCAACTTTTCCCCATTCAAGAGGATGATGGCCTTGATTTTTTCTTTCTTTCTTTTTTTTTTTTTTGGACAGGCAGAGTGGACTGTGTGAGAGAGAGACAGAGAGAAAGGTCTTCCTTTTCTGTTGGCTCACCCCGCATTGCCACTGAGAATGGCACGCTGCGGCTGGCGCACCACACTGATCCAAAGCCAGGAGCCAGGTGATTCTCCTGTTCTCCCATGTGGGTGCAGGGCCTAAGGACTTGGGCCATCCTCCCCTGCACTCCCGGGCCACAGCAGAGAACTGCACAGGAAGAGGAGTGACTGCAACAGAATCCTCCGCCCCGACCAGGACTAGAACCCGGTGTGCCAGCACTGCAGGCAGAATATTAGCCTATTGAGCTGTAGCGCCAGCCAAGGCCTTGAGTTTTTCATAAATTGCTTTGATTATATTGAGGAATGTTCCTTCTAAACCCAATTTGCTTAGAGTTTTCATCATTAAAGGGTGTTGTATTTTATCAAATGATTTTTCTGCATCTATTGAGATAATCACATGGTTTTTCTTATGCAGTTTGTTAATGTGGTGTATCACATTGATCGATTTGCAAAAATTGAACCATCCCTGCATACCAGGAATAAATCCCACTTGGTCTGGGTGGATGATCTTTCTGATGTGTTGTTGCATTCTATTGGCCAGAATTTTATTGGGGATTTTTGTGTCTATGTTCATCAGGGATATTGGTCTGTAATTCTCTTTCAGTGATGCATTTTTTTCTGGCTTAGGAATTAAGGTGATGCTGGCTTCATAGAAAGAATTTGGGAGGGTTCCTTCTTTTTTGATTGCTCTGATTAATTTGAGAATAATTGGAGTTAGTTCTTCTTTAAATGTCTGGTAGAATTCAGCAGTGAATCCATCTGGTCTTGGGCTTTTCTTTGTTGGGAGTGCCTTTATTACTGTCTCACTTTCTGTCTCAGTTATGGGTCTGTTTAGGTTTTCTATGTCTTCCTGGTTCAATTTAGGTAGGTTGTATGTGTCCAGGAATCTATCCATTTCTGATAGATTTCCCTGTTTGCTGGCATACAACTTTTTGTAGTGATTTCTGATGATTCTTTTTATTTCTGTGGTGTCTGTTGTTAATTTCCTTTTTCATCTCTGATTTTATTGATTTGGGTCTTTCTTTTTTTAGTTAGTTGCACCAATGGTATGTCAATTTTGTTTATTTTTTCAAAAATCAGCTCTTCATTTTGCTGATCTTTTGTAATTTTGGGGGGGTTCAATTCTGTTGATTTGTTCTCTAACTTTAATTATTTCTCTTCTCCTACTAGTTTTGGATCTGGTTTGCTGCAGTTTTTCTAGATCCTTGAGCTTCATTGATAGCTCACTTTTTTTGTGCCTTTCCAATGTCTTGATGTAGGCACCTATTGATATAACCTTTCCTCTTAACTCTGCTTTTGCTGTATCCCATAAGTTATGATATGTTGTGTTGTTATCTTCATTTACTTCCAGAAAGTTTTTGATTTCTCTTTTGATTTCTTCTATGACCCAGTGTTCATTCAGGAGCATGTTATTCAGCCTCCATGTGTTTGCATATGCTCTAGGGATTCCTGAGTTGCTAATTTCCAGCTTCATTCCACTGTGGTCTAAGAAGATGCATGGTAGAATTTAGATTCTTTTGAATTTGCTGAGACTTGCTTTATGGCCTAGTCTGTGGTTAAACCTAGAGTAGGTTCCATGTACTGCTGAGAAGAATGTGTATTCTTTAAGTGTAGGATGAAAAGTTCTGTACATGTCTGTTAGATCCATTTGGTATATAGTGTCGATTAAACCTGCTGTTTCCTTGTTGATCTTGTGTCCGGTTGATCTGTCTATTGCTGAAAGTGGAGTCTTGAAGTCCCCCAATACTATTGTACTGGAGTCTAAGTCTCCCTTTAAGTTCTTTAACCCATCTTTTAAATAACGCAGTGCCCTGTAATTAGGTACATATACATTTATAATAGTTACATCTTCATGTTGAATTGAACCCTTAATCATTATATAGTGCCCCTCTTTGTCTCTCTTAACAGTTTTTGTGTTAAAGTTTATTTTGTATGATATTAATATGGCTACACCTGCTTTTTTTTGTTTCTGTTGGCATGGAATATCTTTTCCCAACCTTTCACTTTCAGTCTGCATGCATCTTTGTTGGAAAGATGTGTTTCTTGTAAGCAGCAAATAGATGGGTTTTGTTTTTTAATCCATTCAGCCCGTCTGTCTTTTAACTGGAGAGTTGAGGCCATTGACATTCAATATGACTATTGATAAGTAATAACTTTTCCCTGCCACTTTCCCAAAGATATTTTCTAATACATGCTTTGAGCATCCTGTGATCTTTTACTGGTAGGTTTTCTTCCTTTACCTTCTTTCATATTGATGGCCGTGATTCTGTGTTTCTCTGTGTAATACATCTTTAAGCATCTTTTGCAAGGCTGGACGAGTGGTGACAAATTCTTTCAACTTCTGTTTGCTATGAAAGGTCTTTATTTCACCTTCATTCACAAATGAGAGCTTTGCAGGATATAATACTCTGGGATGGCCGGTTTTTTTCTCTTAGTACTTGGGCTATATCTCGCCATTCCCTCCTAGCCTGTAGGGTTTCTGATGAGAAGTCTTCTATGAGTCTAATTGGAGATCCTCTGAGAGTAATCTGACGTTTCTCTCTTGTGCATTTTAGAATCTTTATGTTTCACTGTGGTGAGTTCGATTACAATGTGTCGTGATGAGGATCTCTTTTGATCATGTTTATTAGGGGTTCTATGTGCTTCCTGTACTAGGATGTCTCTTTCCTTCTCTAAAACTGGGAAGTTTTCTGCTAGTATCTCACTAAAAAGCCTTTCTAATCCTTTCTCTCTCTCCATGCCTTCAGGAACTCCTAGAACCTGAATGTTGGGTTTTTTAATAGTATTCTGTAGATTCCCCACAATATTTTTTAGATTTCTGATTTCCTCTTCTTTTCTTTGGTCTGACTGTATCCATTCCTGTTCTCTGTCTTCTAAGTCCGATATTCTCTCTTCTGCCTCACTGATTCTGTTTTTAAGACTCTCAAATATGTTTTTTCTTGTTCTATTGAATTCTTCATTTCATTTTGATTTCTCTTCACTATCTCAATTTCATGTTCTACTAAATTCCTCATTTCATTTTGATTCCTCCTTAAGATTTCATTTTCATGAGAGAGATTTTCTGTCCTGTCCTGAATGGATTTCTATATCTCAAGAATTTGTTTTTGATAACTTCTGAATGTTCTTATGTTAAATGTTTTAATTCCATATCTTGCATTTCTTCTATCACATCATCTTCATAATCTTGTATGGTAATCAATAACTTTTGCTATTGTCATTGTCATTGTTCATAATATTAGTGACCATCCGTTCTCAGATCAATGTTCCTGCCTTCATGATAGTAACCCAGGTCCCAGGAAGTCTGTTGTAGTGAAGGGTTGATATTACGAAGGAGAAGGAGAGATGTGTGTTTTGTACTAGTGAGGCTGGTGTAGTGATTCTCATGGTTCTCCTGCTGTGTTTTCCCTTTTTCCTATAGGGAGAGCTCAGAAGAGAATTAGGCTTATTCATTTCCTCTGAAGAACTGTAACTGACATTAGATTCTTCATGGATTTCTGAAAGAACATTAATTGAAGGAGATGTGGTATATAGACATTGTTTAAGTCCTCTTGTTTTCTATTTTTTATTTTCATTACACTAAAGCATTTTAGGTTCTGCCAAGTCACCACTAGAGAGAGAAGAATTTTGATGACAATGAAGATAATGTGTGCCAAGATGAAGGAGCCCAGTGCAGACTTCATTTCTCATATTGTACTTGGCTAGCTGGTGAGGCTCCTTCTTGTCCCCTCTATGTTAATGGGCTACTTTACACATAAAGATCCGTAAAACAGATCCTCAAAATCCACACATGCAGTGGATTTGGCTTTACTTGCTATGCCACAGCGCTGGCCCCACATTCATTCTTAATATAATAAGAAAGAGGTACAGATAGAAAAGTGGCATATGGTTTGTAGTCGTCCTCCCGTTCCAGGTGTTGTGTTTCTGCCCTTTTTCCTATTTTTTTTATCCACATGGGCTTGGAATAGAGACACCAAATTCAAGCTGTTGCCTGGTAAAGTGGCCTGGAATAGAGACACCAAATTCAAGCTGTTGCCTGGTAAAGAAGCTGTTAGGCTTTCTCTTGTGAATAATCCTGGCCTCACATAGTTGAAATGTCCTTCAACAGGTTGGCGCTGTGATCTACAGGAGCTTCTTCCTGGTCTCTCACGTGGGTACAGGGGCCCAAGGAGTTAGGCCACCTTCTATTGTTTTGCCAGGCCATAGCAGAGAGCTGGATTAGAAGTGGAGCAGCCAGGAATAGAACCAGCGCCCATGTGGGATGCTGGCAGTGCAGGCAGTGGATTCACCTGCTATGCCACAGCACTGGCCCCAGTTGCTTGGTGTTATTATTACAAGTAGTTAAATTAATATTGGGTCCTTTGGGTCAGGTCACACTTGCTTTTGTTATTTATTAGTGCAAGTGTGTATCCATTTTGAACTTAATTCTAGGACAGAGCATTAATTCTGGGCCATGATCTTTACTCTTAATGCCTGGCCTGTTTAGGGTCTGAACTGAATGCCTCTGATGCACAGCAAGGTCTTTGTGCTCAGCCCACCACGCCTGCTCCATCATAGTCTTGTTAGTTTCTTGCTCTCAGACCTTGACTGGAACTGCTTCTTCCTCTCCAGGTATGTCAACCAATTTCTTTCTTTTTTAGAGATTTATTTATTTATTTGAAAGTCAGAGTTACATGGAGAGAGGAGAGGTAGAGACAGAGAGAGAGAGGTCTTCCATCTGCTGGTTCACTTCCCAGATGGCTGCAATGGCCGGAGCTGTGCTGATCCAAAGCCAGGACCCAGAAGCTTCTTCCAGATCTCCCATGGAGGTGCAGGGGCCCAAGGATGTGGGCCATCCTCCACTGCTTTCCCAGGCCATAGCAGAGAGTTGGATCGTAAGTGGAGCAGCTGGGTCTCAAACCGGCGCCCATATAGGATGCCGGCACTGCAGGTGGCAGTTTTACCTGCTATGACACAGCGCCAGCCCCTGACAAGCAATTTCAAGTGCTTTAGCAGCTACAAATTTCTACCTATTTCTGTTCAGTTTAGCAAAGTCATTGTACTTGTTGGGGTTCCACTTCCTTGTGCCACAGTCTAAAACCTGTCTCCAGGCAGCATCCTGTGACAAACATTGCTCCTCCATATTTTGCTGCCCTATTAGAATGGTAGGATTAATAAAGGTTTCCAGATGTGAATAATTAGACTACCAAAAACAGGACCCTGTAGTGTCCCTGAGCCAGTCTTTTTACTCTCTCTTTCCCTACCTACCTCCTTCCTTCCCTCTCTCATTCTTTTTGTCACTCCTTTATGTAGATAAAAAAACATTAAAAATAAAAATGAAAAGTTTCCCTGAATATTTCACAAAGGGTCCATAACCCTTTTTGAGACACTGGGTGATACCTAACCCCGTCTCTTGGAAAAATACTCATACTGGTATTTTTAATCTGTTACATAAGAGTAAATCTACTACCTAGGGAAGTTGTATTCAGGAACTGTAAAAAATGTTATTCCCTTGGCACAGGTAAATATTACTATGGCCATAAAACACTAAGTTAAGCATTTAAGAAGCTTTTTCTTCAGTTGCATTATAGTTCACAATAAGCAAATATTTTGAACATAAGCTAATACTGAGTCTTTTAGACAAGATTATGGGTATTCAAAAGAATGCAAATGAAAAGGAATGTCCTATCTTGAAATCCCATTACAGCACTAATCTTAGCTTTGTCACAAGATCTTTCTCTCCTCTCTCCTGGGGATATAACAGGGAGTAAGGAGTTCATGATTATTCTACTAGAGCTCACTTTGAGTGATGGCACCATATGATATGGGTGTGAATTCACTAGTGCATTTATTTTGAGATGACAGAGGAATGCAGGCTTGACCAGAAATTGTGGGAACTGAGAATTGATTTTTCAAGGGTAAAGAAAAGTTCTAGAACAAGCACTATAGGGCAGATTATAGAGATTATAGGGAAGATGCCACCTGTCCATACGAAGCCATATTTGGAAACTGATCATCTAAGATAAACTTCTGTCATCTGAGTTTGACTCTGAATAACTAAAAACTGACATGGTCATATGAGTATGAAATCTTTGTGCAAGGGAAATATATATCAGTAAGTGGCAGCGATTTCACAGGACATCTGAGATACCGCTAAGAAAAGAGAAATGCAGAAATATATGTTAGTGATCATTAAAACGCATTTCTAAAAGATCAGCAGCAACATGTGCTGTATCTTTCTAGAACAATGCAAAATGTTCAAAGAAGTCTGATAATTAGTTGAATGTGTTGGAATAGTTACCAATGATTATCAGAAATTACCAATTTAAGTGAAAAATAGAAGAATCCACTGAGTCAAGTATGGGATATGATTGACAAGTTGGTTAGCCTAAATTTATTTTTTTAGGTTATAGTTAGAATTTATAATCAATTCTATATTAATCTTAATTTTTTAGTTTTGAAGATAATTTTTATATAAATACAAGGAACAAATTTCATGTTTTTCATATATGCATTTTTGAAAGCATAATATGTCTCACCCTACACTCCAACTATCCCCCCTCTTTCCTTTCTTATTTTTAATTTTTACAATGATGTATTTTCTTTTTTTTAAAAGAAGCATCTTTTTATTTTATTTATTTATCTTTATTTTTTATTATTTTGACAGGCAGAGTGGACAGTGAAAGAAGAGACAGAGAGAAAGGTCTTCCTTTTTGCCGTTGGTTCACCCTCCAATGGCCGCCGCAGCTGGCACGCTATGGCTGGCGCACCGCGCTGATCTGATGGCAGGAGCCAGGCACTTCTCCTGGTCTCCCATGGGGTACAGGGCCCAAGCACTTGGGCCATCCTCCACTGCCTTCCTGGGCCACAGCAGAGAGCTGGCCTGGAAGAGGGGCAACCGGGACAGAATCCAGCACCCCGACCGGGTCTAGAACCCGGTGTGCCAGCGCCGCAAGGCGGAGGATTAGCCTAGTGAGCCGCGGGGCCGGCTACAATGATGTATTTTCAATTTACTTCATAATCATAAGCTTACTCCTCCACTAAATAAAAAATTCAACAAGTAGTAAGTAGAAAAAAACATTGTTCCTCAAGAGTATAGACAAGCATTGCATTTTTTTGTACTCTGTACATTAGTTACAATAAATCAGGAAAAACGTGATATTGTTCTCTTTGTGACTGGCTTGTTTCACTAAGCACAACAGGCACAAATTGCATCAATTTTGTTGCAAAACATAGGATTTTATTCTTTATTACAGCTGAGTAGTAGCCATAGTGTAAATATACCACAATGTGTTTCACTATTAATTTTGGAAGGGACACAAATGTGTAAACCATAGCAGAAGACATTGTTTGTAATATCTTGTCTTTTTTGAATTTTTAAAATTTCAGTCTTCTTTTTTTCTTAGTTTAGTTAAGGGTTTGTTGCTTTTGCTTATCTTTTCAAATACTCAACTCTTAATTTCATTGAATTTTTCTATTTTAATTATCTAAATTCATGCATACAAGTGATCTTCAAAAAATTCTTGAAATGTATAGTATTAAGAACTGCATGGATTTCAAAATACTTACACCAAAATAAACTTATTCTAATTCTATTTTTCTACAAACTTTTTGAAGTCGACTTGTATATTTATCTTAATCCTTATCATTTCCTTCTTCTGTTCAACTTTGTGCCTGGTTTGTTGCTTTTCTAGTTCCTTGAATTGAAAAGCTGTTTTTCTTCTTTATTAATGTAGGCATTTATCAATACAAACTTCCTTTTAAGTATTGCTTTAGTTGGATCTTCTATTTTCATTTTTGTTTGTTTCAAGATACTTTCTAAATTCACTTTTTAAAATTTTTAAAGATTTATATATTCATTTGAAAGAGTTAGAGAAAGAGAGAGAGAGAGAGAGAGAGAGAGAGAGATCTTCCATCTGTTAGTTCCTCCTCATATGGCCACAAGGGCCAGGGCAGAGCCAGGCTGAAGTCAGGAGCCTAGAGCATCATCCAGGACTCCCGTACGGGTGCAGGGATATAAAACTTGGGCTATCGTCCACTGCTTTCCCGGGCATGCTAGTAGGGAGCTAGATTGGAAGTGGCACAGCATGAATCAGTGCACCCAATGGGATGCTGGTGGCTTTACCCACTATGTCACAGTACTAGCCCTTCTAAATTCACTTTTGATTTCTCTTTTGGCTGAATGGTTGTTTACAAGTGTTGTTTTGATTCCATGTATAAGACTTTTCTGATTTCCCTGTGGTTATTGATTTCTAGCTTCCACTGAGATTGAAAAAGATACTTGGTGGGTTGGTGCTGTGGTGCAGCTGGTTCAGCCACTGCCTGCAATGCCAGCATCCCATATGGGCACCA
The DNA here is from genome assembly GCF_051225735.1 of Oryctolagus cuniculus. Lineage (NCBI taxonomy): Eukaryota > Metazoa > Chordata > Mammalia > Lagomorpha > Leporidae > Oryctolagus > Oryctolagus cuniculus. The sequence goes on along the minus strand of NC_142888.1, from coordinate 35,909,198 downwards.
GTTTGAGTCCCTGCTACTCCAGTTCTAATTGAGCTCCCTGCTAATGTGTCTAAGAAATCAGTGGAAGATGTTCTAAGTGCTTGGGGCCCTGTACTCACATGGGAGATCTGGATGAAGTTTCTGGCTCCTAGTTTTGACCTGTTCCAGCTCCAGCTGTTGCAGCTATATTAGGAGTGAGCCATCAGATGGAAGATATTCTCTCTCTCTCTCTCTTTCTGTCACTCTGCTTTTCAAATAAAATAATATTTTTAAATAGAAAAAGATGCTTGGAATAATTCAATTTCTTTAAAGTTGTTGAGACTTGTTTGGTGACCTAACATGTATTCTGTCCTGGAGAATGTTCCTTCTGTGCCTGACAAGAATGTGTATTCTGCAGCTGTCGAGTAAAAAGTTCTGTTTATGTCTCAGGTCTATTCACACTACAGTTTTGCTTCAGTTAGTGCTTTTTAAACTGATTTTCTGAGCAAATGATCTATCCATTGTTGTAAGTGGGATATTGAGGTTCTCTAATATTATCAGAGTGCTGTGAATTTCTGTCTTTAGATTTGTCAATAAATGCTTTAAACATTTAGATGTTCTCATGTGTATATATTTACAATTAATCTTCCTGTTGAGTTCACTTTTTATCATTATAAAGTGACTTTTTGTCTCTAGGAAAAATTTTAGATTTAAAATCTATTTTGTCTGATGAAAATACAGCGATTTCTGCTTTCTCTCAGTTACTATTTGTGTGAAACAGCTTTTCCTTCCCATCACCTTCAACCAACATGTGTTCACTCAACCACTCTACTTTCTGATAAATGAGTTTAATATATTTTCATTTAAGGTAATTATTGATAATTAAAGATTTACTATTGTCATTTTGTTGTCTTCTGCATATTTTGCAGTAATTTTATTCCTCTTTTCCACTCCCACTGGGTTTGTTATTTGATTAGTTTTGGTACTGCTTTTTCTTTCATTAGTTTATCTTTATCTTTTGTGTATCTATTATAGGCTTTTTTGGTGGCCAGCTTGAAACTCTTGCAACTTCGATTTAATTTGGTTCTGGAAGTCCTAGAATAAATAGGCAAGAAAAGAAATAATAGGCATGAAAGTGACATCAGCAGGATGATGTACTAGGAGCTACCAATATCCATCCTCCACCAAAAAAAAAAAAAACTCAAAAATTAGACAGCTATACATGAATGAAAATGACCTTTGGGGGGATCATGGATCCAAGTAAGAATCTGTAGCAATACAGTGGGTCATAAATGAGAGAATGACTGCAAAGATAGGATCACCGAGGATAATCTATTACCTGAGATGTCTGGAGATGTCTATGAACAAAGAAGGATGATGACAGGATCAGTCACTCAGTCTCCAGTGGCTTGCTCTGCAGATGGCATTGCTAGTTTTTGCCACTGTAGTAACCAACAGCCTTTGTCACTTTAGACCATCTTGAAAGGGTTATGCTGCAGTATCCCTCCCCACAAGAAAAAGCCAATGCTGTGATTCTCTAGACCTGTGCCACCACCTTTCTCAACTCCCCAGGTGCCCTGATCCCTGGAGCCACTGCTGCTCCATAGTCCACATTCCACACTATAGGCCTCTCAGATCCATGGATACACTACAATTACTTGGACACCAGAGCAAAAGATTTAGAAAAGTGATAAATCCTTAGGTAAACTAACAAAGAAAAGAGTATTCAAATATATATACTTAAAGATGAAAATAGAGACATTATTACTGACACCACAGAAATGCAAAGGATTGTTAGAGATTGCTATGAATAATTAGATGGAAAACATTTGATAACCTAGAAAAATGGACAAATACTTAGATACATACATTACCAGTACTGAATCATGAAGAAATAGAAGACTTGAACAGATCAGTAGTGAGTAGGAAGATTGAATCAGTAAAAAGAAATCTACCGCCAAAGAAAGTCTAATTACCAGATAGCATCACTGCTAATTCTACCAAACTTGTAATGGAGACTTAACACCAATACTTTGTAAATTATTTCAAATCATAGAAGAGGATAGAAGTCTTCCAAATTCATTCTATGAGGCCAGAATTAACAATATAAATCAGCCAAGGACACAACAAAAACGAAAGCTACAAGCCAATATCTTTACTGAACATAGATGCAAAAATCCTCAAGAAAGCATTGGAATGTAAAATCCAACAACACATTAAAAAGATCATCCACCTTGATCAAATTGAATTTATCCCTGGGATGCAAGAATGGTTCCATAAAAGCAAATCTATAAATGTGATACACCACGTCAACAGAATGAACAGAATGAAGAACAAAGACATTATGATCGTCTTAGTAGATGCAGAAGGGGCATTTGATACAATTTAACATCACTTCATGATACAAACTGTGACAAAATTAGGCATAGAAGAAACATACCTCAACAAAATAAAGGCCATATATAACAAAGCCAACAGCTAACATCACCCTGAAAAGGGAAAATCTGAAGGCTTTTTTTCCTAGATATGACACAGAGAAGGATGTCCACTTTCACCACTTCTGTTGAACACAGTACTGGAAGGTCCTAGCTAGAGCAATTAAGCAAGAGAAAGAAATAAAGAGAATGCAGATTGGAAAGGAGGAAGTTACTAGAACTAATAAACAAATTCAGCAAAGTGCAGGGACAGAGTCAATGTACAAAATGTAGTAGTACTCATATATCAATAGTGAATCATCATAAAAAGAAATAATAAAAGAAATCTTATTCCCAATGCTTACAAAAATACCTGGGAATAAATTTAATTAAGAGAACTATAAATTACTGATGAAAGAAATTGAAGAGGACAGAAAGAATTGGAAAGACACCCCACATTCATGGATTGGAAGAATCCACATCATTTTTTTAACTTAATATTTTATTTATTACTTTTAGATATTTTTAATTTATATTATAGTCTAAGGCTTACCGTCTCTACTTAATAAAGAGTTCAACAAATAAAAAGTAAAATGATCATAGTCCCACAGGAATTAGGCAAGGGCTATAAACAATAACCAAATAAAAAGATGTTAAGTTTAATTCATATAAAGTAAATTTTAAGAGTCACAAAGTCATTAAAATTATAGCAGTATATAATTCCTACCAATTTATTTAACAAAAAGAATAAATATCATTAAAATGTACATAATACCCAAGGCAATTTACTGATTCAATGCAATCCTTACCAAAATCCCAGACATTGTTCAAAGAACAAGAAAGAAAACACTACAAGAATTTGTAATGAGCCACAAAAGAATCCAAATATCCAAAGCAACCATGACCAGAAAGTAAAAAGCAAGAGGTTTTACACTACTGAAATTTAAGATATATTGCAAAACTACGGTAATTAAGGTGGCACAATATTGGCATAAAAACAGAGCCACAAATCAGTGGAACAGAATAAAGACCCTAGAAGTAAATCCACACATCCAAAACCAACTGCTTTTTGATAAAAATTTTAAGAACATGAAATGGAGAAATTATAGTCTTTTAATAAATGTTACTAGGAAAGTTGGATATTCACATTTCAAAGAATGAAACTAGACGCCTATCTCTTACCATGTACAAAAATTAACTTAAAATATATTAAAGACCTAAATGTGAGGCCTGAAACTTTTAAACTATTACAATAAAACATAGGGAAATACTTCATGGAATTGAAATGCGAAAGGATTTTCTAGGTCAAACTCCAAAAGCACAAGAAATAAGTAAAAAAATAGACAAATGGAATTTCATCAAATTAAAGAGTTTTGCACAGCCATGAAAACAGAGTGAAGCGACAGCCTCCAGAATGGGAGAAAATACTTGCAAGCTATACATTTGACAAAGGGTTAATATACAAAATGTATAAGGAACTCAAACACTCAATAGCAAACAAGCAAGCAAACATAGAATCCAACTTCAAAATAGGCAGCAGAAATAAGCAGACACTTCTCAAAGGAAGACATACAAATTGCCAAGAAGCATGTGAAAAACAGTCAGCATCATTAATCATCGAGAAAGTGCAAATCAAAAACACAATGACATATCACCATACTCCAGTAGATTGGCTATTATCAAAATGACAAAAGATAACAAGTGTTTAAGGGGAATGTGCAGAAAAAGGAACCCTTGCACACTGTTGGTGGGAATTCAATTTAGTCAGTCATTGTGGAAAACAGTATGGGAGTTCATCAAAAACTAGAAATAGAACCTCTGTAAATGAAGAGAGAAATCTCGTGGTTAAAAATCTTAATAAACGAAGTAAAAAATGTACTTAAGAGTTTTAGTGGAAGACTACATCAAAGATAATTTTTCAGCTTGAGAGCAATTGTGAGAGCAATTGATTTTTAAAAACTCAGATGGGGTCTGCATTGTGGCTTAGCCAGCAAAGCAGCTGCCTTTGACACCTATGGGTGCCAGTTTCAGTTTTCAGTCCCGGCTACTCCACTTCCTATCCATCTCCCTGCTAATAGCCCAGGGAGAGTAGCAGAAGATGGCCCATGTGGGAGAGCTGGAAGAAGCTCCTGGCTCTTTGCTTTGGCCTGGCCCAACACTGACCATTGCGGCCATCTGGGGAGTGGGGAATGATCCAGAGGATGGAAGATTATTTCTCTCTCGCTTGCTCTCTCTCTCTCTCTCTGTCTCTCTCTCTCTGTCTCTCTCTCTCTTTCTCTCTCTCTCTCCCCCCAACTCTGACTTTCAAATAAATCTTAAAAAATAAAAAATAAACAACTTAGATTAAAAAGGAGGGCTTTTTATAAAGAATTAAGCAAATCTATGAAACTTATGAGAACACCTTTGAGCAAGCTAATATTTACATTAAGGTTGTTAAAGAAGAGGAGAAAGGAAATTACATGGAAAATACATTCAATTAACTAATTGCTGAAAACTTTGCAAAATTTGGGACATACATGGGCACTCAGGTCCAAGAATTTCAAAGGGTCCCTAGTAGATTTGACCAAAACAACTCCAAGACCTGGAGATGGTATCCATGAAAGTCAAAATGTCTATGTAAAAAGACAAACAGAGAATTGTTAAAACAGAAAAAACAATAATTTCAAATCATACATAAGAGAATTATAATTACAACAAACTTCTCAGTATAAATCTTATAGGCCAGGAGAATGTCATGGCATATTCAAAGACCTAAAGAAAACCCTTTCAACCAAGAATATTACACCAATAAAAGCTATCCATCAGAAATTAAGGAGAAACAAAGTCTCTGAAGCAGGAAAAAACTGATGTAATCCTAACAGACCAGCATCACAAGAAATGCTAAAGGGAATCCAAAATGATGCTAACTATCACCATGAAAACAAGTGAAAGTACAAAACTCACTTGTGAAGCAGATACACAAAAGAGAAGATTATAAAACCTTACCAATAGAGAAAGTCACCAAAACATAAATGCAAACAATAATAAGAGAGGGAGAAACGAACAAAAGATACATAAAACATGCAGTGAAAAAAATAGCAGGACAGGGCCAGCGCTGCGGCTCAATAGGCTAATCCTCCGCCTACAGTGCCGGCACACCGGGTTCTAGTCCTGGTCAGGGCACCAGATTCTGTCCCAGTTGCTCCTCTTCCAGTCCAGCTCTCTGCTGTGGCCCGGGAGTGCAGTGGAGGATGGCCCAAGTGCTTGGGCCCTGCACCCTCATGGGAGACCAGGAGAAGCACCTGGCTCCTGGCTTTGAATCAGCACGGTGCGCTGGCTGCAGAGCGCTGGCTGCAGCAGCCACTGGAGGATGAACCAACGGTAAAGGAAGACATTTCTCCCTGTCTCTCTCTCTCACTGTCCACTCTGCCTGTCAAAAAATAATAAAAAAAAATAGCAGGACGGGAGTATATTTTCACATATCAGTAGTTGCCTTAAATATAAATTAGTTTAATTATGTAAGTAAAAGACTGACTGAATGGATCAATCAAAAGACCCAGTGATTTGCTATCTACAAGAAATTCACTTCACCAGTAAAAATACATATAGATTAAAAGTTAAAGGATGAAAAAAGCTGTACCATGTAAGTAGCGAGCACACAGCTATATTTATTTCAGAGAAAATAGACTGTAAGTAAAAAATTTAAAGAGACAAAAGTTTGCTATATGATGGAAAAGGATCAATTCAACAAGAGTAAAAACAATTGTACATATGTACGTACCCAACTCTGGAGCACTTAATTAAGTATAGCAAACAGTATTAGATCTAAAAGGAGATAGACTCAAATACAATAATATTTGGGGACTTCAATACTCCCTTTCATCATCTGACAGATCATCCAAACAAACAATGAACAAAGAAATACTGGAGTTAAACTATATTTTAGACCAAAATGATCTAACAAATACTTGCAAAACAATCCATGCAAAGGCTGTACAATACACATTAGGCACATAGGCACACCTTATGGACAGGCCATATAGTAAGCCACAAAACAAGATTAATAAAACTCAAAACATTGAAATCATATCATGTATCTTTTCTGACCACAAAAGAATAAAAGTGTAAATAAACAATAAGAACTTTGGAAATTGTGTAAATACATGGGAAAAATGTAAAAAGAAATTCAGAACTTCTTGAAATAAGTGATGATGAAAACACAATGTGCCAAACCTTCTAAAGAGAAAAATATCAATAAGAGGGAAGTTCATAGTAATACATGCCTACATTTTTAGAAAGAAGGGTGTCCCATAAACAACCTAACAATGCAATCCAAGAAACTGGAGAAACTAAACAAGCTAAGCCTGAAATTAGTAGAAGGAGAAAAAACGAAGATCAGAAAAGAAATAAATGATATGGACACTAAAATTGCAAAATATCAATGAAATTAAGAGTTTGTTTTCTGAAGAGATAAACAAAATAGACAAGTCTTTAGCTAGGCAAACTGAGAAAAGGGGGTAGATCCAGATTTTTAAAACCAGAGAGCAGGGCCGGCGCTGTGGTGCAGTAGGTTAATCCTCCGCCTGCAATGCTGGCATCCCATATGGGTGCCGGTTCTAGTCCCAGCTGCCTCTCTTCCAATCCAGATGTCTGTTATGGCCTGGGAAATCAGTAGAAGATGGCCCAAGTCCTTGGGCCCCTGCATCTGCATGGGAGACCGGGAAGAAGTACCTGGATCCTGGCTTCGGATCGGCGCAGCTCCAGCCTTTGCAGCCATCTGGGGAGTGAACCAACGGAAAGAAAACCTTTCTGTCTCTCCCTCTCACCGTCTGTAACTCTGCCTCTCAAATAAATAAATAAAATCTTTTAAAAAATCTTAAAATAAAATAAAATTAAATTAATTTTTATTAAAATCTTAAAAAAAAACCCCAGAGAGCAAAAAGGATAGCATAGAAGTGCAAAGGATTATTATTATTATAAACATCTATATGTCAACAAATTGGAAATCCTAGAAGAAACAGATAAATTTGGGACACATATAACCTACCAAAATTTGAACCTTGAAGACACAGAAAGCCTGAATAGATCAATAATAAGTAACAATATTGAATCATTAATAATAATAAAAAAGTTCCCAGAAAAGAAAATCCAAGAACCAGATGGCTTCAATTTTATAAAACTTTCAAAGAAGAACTAATGTTAATTATTCTCAAACTATTCCAAATTATCGAAAAGGAGGACATTCTTTCAAATTCATTCTACAGAGCCAATATTATTCTGATACCAAAAGCAGCCAAAGACACAACAAAAAAATAAAACTACAGAGCAATAATCCTGATGAACATAAATGTAAATGTTCTCAAGCTGAATTCAATAGCATATCAAAAACTTCAAACATAATGACAGAATGACATTTATCTTACTAGTGCAATGATGGTTCACCATACAGAAATCAATAAACATAACGTATCACATGAACAGAATGAATGATAAAATTCACATAATCATCTCAATAGTTACATAGAAAAAAAATTTTTATTTCACAGGTAGAGTTATAGACAGTGAGAGAGACAGAAAGGTCTTCCTTCCGTGGGTTCATACCCCTAATGGCCGCTACGTCCGGCGTTGCGCCTATCCGAAGCCAGGGGCCAGGTACCAGGTGCTTCCTCCCAGTCTCCCATGCAGGTGTAGGGACCCAAGCACTTGGGCCATCCTCCGCTGCCCTCCCGGGCCACAGCAGAGAGCTGGACTGGAAGAGAAGCAACTGGGAATAGTACCCGGCGCCCCAACCGGGACTTGAACCCTGGATGCCGGCACCGCAGGCGGAGGATTAGTCAAGTGAGCCACGGCGCCAGTCATAGAAAAAAATTAAATGAAATTCAGTATCTCTTCATATTAAAAAGCTTTAACAAAGTCTTTTTATGTATTCATTTTTTTATTTACTTGAGAGGCAGAGTTACAGACAGAGAGAGGGAGAGAGAGAGAGAGAGGTCTTCTATCCGCTGGTTCACTCCTCAGATGGCCGCAATGGCCAGAGCTGGGCCAATCCTAAGCCAGGAGCCAGGAGCTTATTCTGGGTCTCCCATGTGGGTGCAGGGGCTCAAGCACTTGGGACATTTTTTACTGGTTTCCCAGGCCATCAGCAGGAAGCTGGATTGGAAGTGGAGCAGCTGGGACTTGAACTGGCACCCATTCGGGATGCTAGTGCCTCAAGCGGATGCTTAACCTACTATGCCACAGAATTGGCCCCATAATAAAAACCTTTAAAAATTAGGTATGGAAAGAATATATCAACACAATAAAGGCTACATACGATAAACCCACAGACAACATCATACTGAATGGGTAAAACTGAAATCTTTTCCTCTAAGATCAGGAATAATAAAAGAATGTCCACTTCCACTGCTCTTACTCATAGCATTGGAAAGCTGAGCCAGAGCAAAGGGAAGAAAAGAAAATAGGGAATACAAAATAGCAAAGGTGAAGTTCCAATTATCCCTGTTTACGAATAATATGATTTTATATTTGGATAAACCTAAACATGTCACAAAAAATGAATAAAACTGACATATGAATTCAGTAAAGTCCCAGGATAAAAAGTCAACATAAATTGTCTCTCACAAATAGTAGTTTTCTTGGCAGGCTCCGCGGCTCACTAGGCTAATCCTCCGCCTTGCGGCGCTGGCACACCAGGTTCTAGTCCCGGTCGGGGCGCCGGATTCTGTCCCGGTTGCCCCTCTTCCAGGCCAGCTCTCTGTTGTGGCCAGGGAGTGCAGTGGAAGATGGCCCAAGTACTTGGGCCCTGCACCCTATGGGAGACCAGGAAAAGCACCTGGTTCCTGCCATCGGATCAGCGCGGTGTGCCGGCTGCAGCGTGCCAGCCGTGGCGGCCACTGGAGGGTGAACCAACGGCAAAGGAAGACCTTTCTCTCTCTCTCTCTCACTGTCCACTCTGCCTGTCAAAAAAATTTTTTAAAAAATAGTGGTTTTCTTTAAATTTAATCTGAGATACTCTTTCAATCAGCAATTATAATCTATAATAAGTATTGTGTTTTCAAATGTATAAAAATTCTTTTTGATGTTTTCTAATATTAGTAACTAATTTTAACTGTAAAAGGTCAACATAAATAAATTAGTAGTATTTTATATACCAGTAATGAAATTGCTGAGAAAAAAAAAAAAAAGACAGTAATCCAGTTCACAGTTACTACCGAAGATATAAATACCTAGGAATAAACTTAATGAAGGAAGTGAATGATCTTTACAATGAAAATTATAAAATATTGATGAATTACATTGAAGAGGACACACAAGAAATGGAAAGACATCCACTATTCATAGATTAGAAGAATTGGTATTTCTAAAATATTGATCCTACCAAAAGCAATGTTCAGATTCAATGCAATTTCTATCAAAATACCAATGATGTTTTTCATAGAAATAGAAAAACATTTCTAAAATTTATATGGGACCACAGAGGACCCTGAGTAGGCACAGTAATTCTGAACAAAAAGAATAAGGGTAGAGGCATCATAATACATGTCTTCTCTACATACTAGAAAGCCATAGTAGAGTGCTAAAAACATTTTAGAAATAGTGGTTATGATAGCCATACGACACTAAGAATGTACTTAATTCCACTGAAGTGTACAATGGCAACTTTTGCTATTTATATATTTTACTACAACTTAATTATATACTAAAAACTAATGAATTGTATACTTCTTTTATTTTTTTGAGAGGGAGAGTTACAGAAAGGAGAGAAAGAGAGAAAGGTCTTCCATCCACTGATTCACTCCCCAGTTGGCTGCAATGGCCAAAGCCCAGCCGATCTGACACCAGGAACCAGGAGCTTCATCATGGTTTCCCATGTAGGTACAGGAACCCAAGCACTTGGGCCATCCTGAAGAGGAGCAGCAGAGACCCAAACCAGCACGCATATGGGATGCTGGCACCACAGGTAGAGGCTTTGTCTACCATGCCACAGCACCGATCCAATTGTACACTTTATTTTTTTTAAACTTTTATTTAATGAATATAAATTTCCAAAGTACAGCTTGTGGATTACAATGGCTTGCCCCCCATAATGTCCCTCCCACCCGCAACCCTCCCCTTTCCCACTCCCTCTCCCCTTCCATTCACATCAAGATTCATTTTCGTTTCTCTTTATTTACAGAAGATCAGTTTAGCATACATTAAGTAAAGATTTCAACAATTTGCTCCCACACAGAAACATAAAGTGAAAAATACTGTTTGAGTACTAGTTATAGCTTTAAATCTCAATGTACAGCACACTAAGGACAAAGATCCTACATGAGGAGTAAGTGCACAGTGACTCCTGTTGTTGACTTAACAAATTGACACTCTTGTTTATGGCATCAGTAATCAACCTAGGCTCTTGTCATGAACTGCCAAGGCTATGGAAGCCCCCTGAGTTCACTGACTATGATCATTTTTAGACAAGGCAATGGTCAAAGTGGAAGTTCTCTCCTCCCTTCAGAGAAAGGTACCTCCCTCTTTGATGACCTGTTCTTTCCACTGGGATCTAACTCACAGAGATCTTTCATTTAGGTTTTTTTTCCCCAGAGTGTCTTGGCTTTCCATGCCTGAAATACTCTCATGGGCTCTTCAGCTGGATCCGCATGCCTTAAGGGCTGATTCTGAGGCCAGAGTGCTGTTTAGGACATCTGCCATTCTATGGGTCTACTGTGTATCTCACTTCCCGTGTTGGATCATTCTCTCCCTTTTTTATTCTATCAGCTAGTATTTGCAGACACTATTCTTGTTTATGTGATCCCTTTGGTTCTTATTCCTATCATTATGATCAATTGTGAACAGAAATTGATCACTGGGACTAGGGAGATGGCATTGGTACATGCCACGTTGATGGGATTGAATTGGAATCCCCTGGTATGTTTCTAACTCTACCGTTTGAGGTAAGTCAGCTTGAGCATGTCCCAAATTGCACATCTCTTCAGTGTATGGCATGTGAATTATAGCTCAATAAAATTGTTTTTAAAAAGTGAAAAAAAGCTATAGTAAACAAAAAATAGTACTGGCATAAAAGCAGTTAAGTACACCAATGGAACAGAATATAGAACCCAGAAATAAATTTACATTTTTATAACCAAGTTTTTCTTGTCAAAGACATAGCAGCATGAACATATATTGAAGAAAGCAATGTTTCTTCAATAACTGGTGCTGAAAAAAGCAAATACCTATATGCAGAAGAAAGAAACTATGTCTCTTTATGTATGAAGGACAGCTCTAAATGAATCAAAAATTTAAATGTAGATCCAATACTATGAAATACTTGAAGAAAAGCGGAGAAACTCAACACTGGTCTTAGCAAAGAGTTTTTGAATACGATTCCAAAAGCACGGGTAGCAAAAGCAAAACTGTACAAATGGTTTTACATCAAACAATAAATCTTTTTTAAGATTTATGTATCTATTTAAAGGAAGAATTACGGGGTGGGGGGGAAGAACTTCTATCCACTGGTTCACTCCCCTAAAGGCTGCAACAGCTGTAGCTGGGCTGATCAGAAGCCAGGGGCTAGGAGCTTCTTCCAGGAATCCCAAGTGAGTGCAGGGGCCCAGGCAATTGGGCCATCTTCCACTGCTTTCCCAGGCCATAAGCAGGGAGCTGGATCAGAAATGGAGCAGCCAGAAATTGAACCAGTGCTCCTATGGGATGCCGGGGTCGCAAGCAGCAGTTTAACCTTCTGAACCACAATGCTGGTCCCCAAACAAGAAATCTTTTGCACAGCTAAGGAAACAATCAACAGTTTGAACAAACAACCTATAGAAAGGGAGGAAACACTTGGGAAAATATTCATCTGGAAAGGGGTAAATATAAAAAAATTACTTTTTTTTAATTGTTATTCTTATTTTTATTTATTTTTAACTTTTATTTAATAAATATAAATTTCAAAAGTACAGCTTTTGGATTACAATGGCTTTTCCCCCCATAACCTCCCTCCCACCCGCAACCATCCCATCCCCCGCTCCCTCTCCCATCCCATTCACATCAAGAGTCATCTAAAAAATTACTTACATAAAGAATTCAAACAACTCAACAGCAGCAAAAAAATTTAAAAATCCAATTTAAAAAGAGATACATGTCCTAAATAGACATTTATCAGAAGGTACACAAATGGCCAAAAGTATATGAAAACATGCTTAACATCGCTAGTCAACAGGGAAATGCAAATTGAAATCACAATGCAATATCATCTCATCCCAGTTAGCATAGCTATTATAAAAAAAGATCAAAAAATGGCTATTGTAAAAAAGACAAAATAGCTATTATAAAAATTTTTTTAAAAAGACAAAAAAACCTAAAAAACAAAAAACAAGTGCCAGTGAGGATGCAGAGAAAGAGAAATTCTTACACACTGCTGGGAAGGTATATAAATTAGGTCATAGTCACCACCACATTACTTAGGGATTTTGTAAACATCACGTAATCATTGCCTAATACTAGAGTATGTGAATCTGCAATATGTTGCCTAATTCCTTCATTCTTGCATATTTTACGAAACAATGACACATTGAATTTTGCCTAAATGCTTACCCACTTTTAACACATATGCATTGCTAAATTATTTTCACCAAGAATGTATAATATTGCCACTTCATTGTACTCATAATAGCACTGAAAATAAATATTTAACTGTTGGCAATCTGATAGCTGAAAAAAAAACCCATTGTTTTGAATATAAATCATATTCTTTGATTACGTGTAAGAATGAAACATTTTGTATTTAAAATATTTATCTAATTATCTTAAAACTTGTTTTGTGTGAGGAAGTAAATCAGATTCACAAATAACTGTTTTGAAGTTAAGACAAAAAGGAAATGGGTAGAGAAAAAAATAAAATACATATTAAAAAGTTAAAACACAGAAAAGGGGCAGACATTTGGCCTAGTGGTTAAGATTGTGACTAAGATGCCCACATCCTAAATTAGAGTTCAATTCCCAGTCTGGCTGCTAACTCCAACTTCCTGCTACTGCAAACCCTGAGAGACAGCAGCGGTGGCTCATGTAATTGGGTACCTGTCTTCCTTGTGGGAGATATGGATTGAGTTCTTGAACCTTGGCGTTGGCCCCAGCCAGAAGCCATTTTCATGCATTTGGGGAGTGAACTAGCAGATAGGCGTGCACTCTTTTTTTTTTTCAAATAAACAATATTTGGAAAGTTATTTAAACACAAAAGACATTCCCTTGGGGGAACCACGAATATGACTCTAAGTTTTCTAGCAGCCAAAACTCAATTTCATGGTCTACACTGAAAATAAGTCATAACAAACCAATTGGCTGTAAGTACAACTATCCTTGCTAATGATTAAGTGCTTTTTAAGTGATTTATTTGTTTATTTGAGAGGCAGAAAGAAAAGGGAGAGAGAAAGAGAGTGTGCTTCCATCTGCCGGTTCACTACACAAATGTCCACAGTGCCCAAAGCTGGACTGGAGCCAGAACCAGGAGCTGGGAACACAATCCAGGTCTCTCAGATGAGCAGCAGGAATCCAAATACTTGAGCCATCACCACTGCTTCCCAGCCCTCTGCATTAGCAGGAAGCTGGAATCAGTAGCCAGAGCCCAGGAAAAATACCTTTGTTTTAAAGGCAAATAACCTCCAAATTAACAGTGATTTGCTTATCAGTGAAATATGGATGTTTATATCACTCTTCCTAAAAAATGTGTCATAAGAACTGGAAGAGGTGACATATTTAAAGAACTTAGTGACTGGCACATAGCATGCATTCAATAAATGTTAGCTGCTCTGTTTTATAGTGCTTAAGTGTAGTTTGCTCAGGAGTCAGTCTTGTGTTTGTCTTCCCTTCCAAAGTTACATGGCTTTGATTACTTGAAGACTCTGATTCTCAAATCTCCTCATTGTTAAGTACATATTTCATCATCTCAGATGTTATGTTTGGACCTTGGGCATTTAGATAATCTTGATATGTATCATCTCCATTTATCAATAGTTTCTGGAACGACAGGGGAACTTATTAACTAATGGCCTCTTCTCCGGACTTGGCACACACAATAAAAAGACTTTTTTTCTTTATTTTATGTTATAGTAAAAACAGGTAACACAATTTAAACTTTATAATTGAAATTATATATATATATAATGTGATGTATACTTGATGTTTTGATATAAATATGTATATACATAGTGAACTTATCACTGCAATGAGGCTAATTAACATATTCATGTTGGGGCAGCGCTGTGGCATAGTGGGTTAAAGCCACAGCCTGCAGAGCCAGCATCCCATATGGGCACTGGTTCAAGTCCAGGCTGCTCCTCTTCTGATCCAGCTCTCTGCTATGGCCTGGGAAAGCAGTGAAAGATGGCCCAAGTTCTTGGGCCCCTGCACCCATGTGGGAGACCTGGAAGAAGCTCCTGGCTCCTGGCTTCGGATTAGCTCAGCTCTGGCCGTTGCAGTCATTTGGGGATGAACCAGCGAAATGGAAGACCTCTCTCTCTCTCTCTCGCTCTCGCTCTCGCTCTCGCTCTCGCTCTACCTCTCTCTGTAACTCTGTCTTTCAAATAAATAAACAATAATAATAATAATTCTTTTAAAAAACATATCCATGTCTTCACATAGTTTTTTTTTTTATGAGAGCACTCAAGACCTTTCCTCCAAGTAAATTTCACATAAACAATGTAGTCATGCATCACATGATGATGTTTTCATAAAAAACGGACCACATGTACAACAGTGGTCTCACAGGATAATATTGCCTGGCAATGTCACAGCCATCTTAGTTTGTGTGAATACACACTAAGATCATATAATGACAAACTCATTTAATGACGCATTTCTCAAATACTCCTGTCATAAAGTGATGCATGACTGTATAGTATTATTGACTACAGTCTACATGCTGTGCATTAGATCCCTATAAATTATCTATCCAATGTAATTGAAATTTTGTGTCCTTTGAGTAACATCTATGCATTCCACTGCACTCCTTTCCCATCACCACCGTTTGGCTCTCTGATTCTATGAATTTAACTTTTTACGATTCCACATAGAAATGGGATCATGCAGTATTTGTGTGTGTGTGTGTGTGTGTGTGTCTAGCTTATTTCACCTAGCATAATGTCCTCCAGGTTCAACCTTTATTGTTTCAAGTGACAATATTTCCTTCTTCTTTAAGGCTGAATTATATTCTGTTTCATGAGTGTGTTGTGTTTCTGCATTCAGATTTTTAAACTCATTCATCCATTGATAAAATCTAGGCTGTTTTAATATCTTGTGTTTTCTGAACAAAGAACATGAGAATGAATATATCTTTCTGAGGTACAGACCTCATTTCCTTTGGATACATATCCAAAAGGTCAAGAAACTAGATCAAATGACTATACCATTTCCATTCCTATAGTATACAGGGGTTTCTATTTCTCCATATCACAATCAATACTTGTTATTTTTGCCTTTTTGATAATAGCCAGCCTAACAGGTGTGAGGTGATATCTCATAATGGTTTTAACTGGCATTTCCCCCAGGATTAGTGATGTTGAGCACATTTTCCCATTCCCATTGGCCATCTGTATGTCTTCTTTGGAAAAATGTCTACTCAAGCCATTTTTTCACTTTAAATCAGTTTATTTGGGTTTATTTGTTTTGTTATTGAGCTGTATTATTTCCTTATATATTTTGGATATTAACCCCTTGACAAATATATGGTTATAAAATATGTTCTCTTGTTACATAGGTTGCCTTTAATTTTCTTGATTGCTTCCACTGCTGTGCAAAAGCTTTTTGTTTGATGTAGTTGTACTTGTTTAGTTTGTTTTTCTTGATTGTGTTTTTGATGTGATTTCCAAGAAATCATGGCCAAGAACAATATCAAGGAGCTTTTCTCTCTGTTTTATTTTAAGAGTTTTATAGTTTCAAGTCTAATGATTTCATCTTTCATCTATTTTGAGGTTATTTATTTCTACTTTTTAATTTATTTTATTGACAGTAATTGTACATATTTATGGAGTACAGGGCAGCATTTTAATACAAGGATGTAATGCATAATGATCACATCATTTCTTTGTATTGGGAACATTCAGAACCCTCTCTGTTATTTTGAAATATTCAATTAACTATTTTCAACTATAATTACCCTACTGTACTATAAAAAGAACATTAGAAAATATTCTCCCTAAACACCTGCATCCCTGTACCTATTAACCATCTTTTCTCCATGCCTCCATCCTCCAGACCATTCCAAGGCTCTACTAACAACTACTCTATTCTCTCCTTGGAGATCAACTTAAGCTTCCAAAAATGTGAAAACAGGCGTTGTGTCTGCTTTATTTTATTTAAAACAATGTCCTCTGGTTTCATCAATGTTGTGGCAAATGATGGGATTTTGTTCTTTGTGGCTGTATAACATCCTAGTGGGTATGCGTAATACATTTTCTTGTTCCATTCATCCATTGATGGACATCTAAATTGATTCTGTTATCTTGAATAGTGCTGCAATAAGTTTACAAGTGCAGATGTCTTTTCAACATCATTTCCTTTTGATACATAATCAGTAGTGGGATTCCTGGATCACATGTTAGCCCTAGTTTTCTTTTCTTTTCTTTTCTTTTTTTTTTTTTTTGACAGGTAAAGTTATAGACAGTGAGAGAGAGACAGAGAGAAAGGTCTTCCTTCCGTTGGTTCACCCCCCAAATGGCTGTTATGGCCGGTACGCTGCAACGATCCAAAGCCAGGAGCCAGGCACTTCCTCCTGGTCTCCCATGCGGGTGCAGGCACCCAAGCACTTGGGGCATTCTCCACTGCTTCCCTCTTCCTGGACTGGAAGAGGAGCAACCGGGACTAGAACCCGGTATACCGGCGCCACAGGCGGAAGATTAGCCTAGTGAGCTAAGGCGCCAGCCAAGCTAGTTTCCTGAGGAACTTCAGTACTGTTTTCCACAATGGCTGTACTAATTTACATTCTTACCAGCAATATGCAAGGGCTCCCTTTCCTCTGCATCCTCGCCAGCATTGGTCATTTTATGTCCTTTGATCATAGCAATTCTAAGAGAAGTGAGCTATTGTCTCACTGTGGCTTTGATTTGCATTTCCTAGATGACTAGTGATGTGGAGTATTTTTTCGTATTTTGTTAGCCTTTTTTATTTTCTTTTGAGAAATATGGATTCGGATCATTCATCCATTTTTAAATTATTTGTTTTTCTGCTGTTGAGTTGTTTTTTTTTTTTTTTTTTTTTTTTTTTAGTTTCTTATACTGGTATTCAGGATATTATTCCATTATCAGATTGGTAGTTTGCAAATAATTTTACCCCATTTTGTAGATTGCTTCTCCACTCTGTTGGTTGTTCCTCTAATTGTTAAAAAAAAACTTGTTTATTTTGCTTTTTTTGCCTATGCTTTTGATATATATGTTACAAAAACTTTTCTTATACCAACATACTGAAGGATTTTCCCGACATTTCCTTTTAGTAGTTTCAAAGTTTGGGGTGTTAACATTTAATTTTTAATCCATTTTAAGTTTTTTAAAATATTTGTTTTATTTGTTTGAAAGACAGAGTTACAAAGAGGGAGAGACATGCAGAGAGAGGTCTTCCATCAGCTAGTTCACTCCCCAAAGGGTCACAGCAACCCGGGGCTGGGCCAGGCCAAAGCCAGGAGCCAGAAGCTTCATCTGGGTTTCCTGTGCGGGTGCAGGGGCCCAAACACTTGAACCATCTTCTGCTGCCTTCTCAGGTGCATTATCAGGGGACTAGATAGGAAGTGGAGCAGCAGGGACACAAACCAGTGGTCATATGGAAAGCCAGTGTTTCAGGCAGCCAGTTAATCTGTTTTGCCACAATGCCAGTTCCTTGAGTTAAGTTTTGTATATGGTGAGAGGTAGGGGTCATTGCTTTTTTCTGCACAAGGATAGACACTTTTCCCCACATGATTTATTGAAAACAATTTGTCTTCTGCATTGTACATATTTGCTGCCTTCATTGAAAATCAGTTGACTGTGAAGATGTGTATTTATTTCTCAGTTCTCTATTTGGTTTTGTTGGTCTATGTTTCTGCTTTTATGCCAGCTGTTTTGGTTACTATAGCTTTAGAGCATGTTATATAGTGCCTCCAGCTTTGTTCTTATTTCTTGGTGTTGTTTTGCCTATTCAAGGTATTTTGTTATTCCATGTGAATTTTGTGACTGCTTTCTCTACTTCTGTGAAGAATGTGATTGGCGTTTCCATGGGAATTGCATTGAATCTGTACATTACTGTGGGCAATATGTATATTTTAGCAGTAATAATTTTTTCAGTCCATGAATATGAGATGTTTTTCCATTTTTTGGTGTGAGTCCACCTCCATTTATTTCATCAATGTTTTGTAATTTTCATTGCATAGATCATTCACTTCTCTGGTTAAATTTATTCTTAGGTACATTTTTTTGTATTTATTGTGAATGCAATTGTTTTCTTGATTTTTTTCTGAGTAATTTTGCTATAGATGTACAAAAAAAACCCTACTGTTTTTCATACATTAGTTTTATATCCTGTGACCTTACTGAATTCATTTAAGGGTTTATTGGTGGAGTCTTTAGCTTTATCTATATATAAAATTATGTCATGTGAAAACAGGGATAATTTGGCTTTCGCCTTTGCTATTTGGATGCTCTTTGTTTCTCTCTCTTGCCTAATTGCTATGGCTAAGACTTCCAGTACTATATTGAGTAGAGTGGTGAAAGTGAGGATCCTTCTCTAATTCCTGATCTTAGAGGAAATGATTTCAGCTTTCTCTCAGTCAGAATGAAGTAGACTTAGGGTTTGCCATATATGGCCCTTATTGTATTAAGGTTCATAATTGCACCTCATATTATGTTGAGGTGTACATCTAATTTTTGAAAGTTCTTAACGTGAAGGGATATTGAATTTCACCAAAGGCTTTCTCTGCATGTATTGAGATGATCATATGGGTTTTTTATTCATTGATAGATGAATTACATATAGATTTATTTATGTTGATCCATCCTGTGTCCCTGGGGTAAATCTTATGTGATCATGGTATCATAATCTTTTGGACTTTCTATTAGATTTTATTTGCTGGTATTTTTTGTTTAAAAAAATTGCTTCTGTGTTCATCAGAGTATTGATCTATAGTTTTCTGTTGGTTTTTGTCCTTGTCTGGTTTTTGTATCTGGGTAATACTGGCCTTGTAGAATGAGTTTGGAATATGTCCATCCATTTCAATACTTTGAAATAGTTTGAGAAGTGTCATTAGTTTTTCAAAAGTTTGATTAAATTCAATAGTGAAATCATGTGGTCCTGAGATGTTCTTTGTTGAAGGATATTTTATTACTTACTTAATCTTGTTACATGTTCTTAATATGTTCAGATTTTGTATGTTACCAGGCTTCAATTTTCATATGTTATATGTGTCTATAAATTTATCCAATTCTAGATTTTACGATTTCTGTGTAGCTGTTCATAATAGTCTCTAGTGATTCTTTGTATTTCTATGTTATTGCTTGTAATTTGTCTTTCTTTCCTTTCTAATTTTATTTAAGTTGGACCTTATCTTGATGAGAGATTTAATTACTGCTTCCATCTTGTTACTTACTATTGGTCTGTTTACATTTTTTATGTCTTCTTGATTTAATCTCATTAAGTTGTATGTATCCAGGAATTCATCCGTTTCTTCAATTTATTAGCATATATAGTATGCTACATAGTAGCATACATATAGTACATAGTAGTTTCTTTTTAAAATTTTATTTATTTTAAAGGCAGAGTGACAGAAAGAGAGAGAGGGAAAGACAGAGATCTTCTATCAGCTGGTTCACTTGCCTAGCCACAAGAGCAGAGGCTGGGCCAGGCCAAAGTCAAAAGCTTGGAACTCCATCCAGTTTTCCCACATGGGTGTTGGGGCCCAAGAACTTTAGCAATCTTCTGATTCTTTTCCACCATTAACAGGGACTTGGATTGGAAGTGGAGTAGCCAGGACTAAAATCAGCGTACTTATGGGATGCCAGCATTGCAGGCTATGGCTTAACCCACTACCCCACAACACCTCCCTCCCATTACATATTTTATAATTTCATGAGTTGAATATGAATTGTTTCAACAATTAGAAGAGAGTAAATACATTCTGTTTTTTTTTAAGATTTATTTATTTGTTTAAGAGGTAGAATTGCAAGCAGAGAGGAGAGACAGAATGGTCTTCCATCCACTGGTTCACTCCCCAAATGGTCACAAAGGTTGGAGCTGGGCCAATCAGAAGCCAGGAGCTAGGAGCTTCTTCTTGGTCTCTCACATGAGTGCAGGGGTCCAAGCACTTGGGCCATCTTCCATTGCTCTCCTATGCTATAGCAGAGAGCTGGATCAGAAGAGGAGCAGTGGGGACTTGAATCGGTATCCATATGGGATGCCAGCGCCACAGCTGACAGCTTTACCCAGTATGCCACAGCGCCAGGCCCTAAATTAAGCAAAGGAAAACAATATTAAAGTAAATCAATATTAAATCACATTTTTGAAATATAGAACTGGCGATTTTTTAAACGACAATAGTGGTTAGTGTTGACAACAATTCAGTGAAACTTGAAAACTTGCATTCACACATAAATGTAGCACTGTAAGTTGGTACAGCTATTCTGGAGAGAAGTATATACATGAAACCTTTAGAAATGTTCATGTAATCACATATCAATGATTACACTTTTAGGAATTAACTTTAAGAAAATGATCAGAAATTTACTTTTAGGGCTGGTGCTTGCAACAATGGCATCCCATATTGGAGCCCCAGTTCAAATCCCAGCAGCTCTGCTTCCAATCCAGCTTCTGGATAATGCACCTGGGAAGGCAGTGGAAGATGGTCAAAGTGCTTGGGCCCCTAAATCCACATTGGGTTCCTGGATGTAGCTCATGGTTTCTGAATTTGGCCTGGCCCTGGCCCTGGCCCCAGCTGTTGTGGATGGAAGATCTCTCTCTTTTTCTTTCTTCCTCCTTGCCTTTCAAATAAATAAATCTGTTTTTTGAAATAAATTTACTTTGATATTTAGAAGCAAAAATATTAATTTTCATGTACATTAAATAAATTGGAAAACAAAAAATGTCTAACCATATGAGATTTTTTCATTATATTATGTAAAATGTGAATCCACAGTTGGAATACTCTTCTAGTGTTAGAAAAACATGTCTTTCGAGGGCTGGCGCTGTAGCACAACAGGTTAAAGCCTGGCCTGAAGTGCCAGCATCCCATATGGGCACCGGTTGTAGCCCTGGCTGCTCCTCTTCCAATCCAGCTCTCTGCTATGGCCTGGGAGGGCAGTAGAAGATGGTCCAACTCTCTGGGCCCCCACACCCGTGTGGGAGACCCAGAAGAAGCTCCTGGCTTTGAATCGGCACAGCTCCGGCCATTGTGGCCATCTGGGGAGTGAACTAGCAGATGGAAGACCTCTCTCTCTCTCTCTGTCTCTGCCTCTCTCTGTAACTTTGTCTTTCAAATAAATAAAATAAACCTTGAAAAAAGGAAAACATGTTTTTTAAGAATATTTTCATGGTTTTAGGGGAAAGATAAGAAAAACAATCATCATTTAATGAATAAAATGAGACATACTTAGAATTAAACCTAGTAAGATGTAGGAGTAGCCACTCCAAGAACCCAGCTGCCTCTCAAAAGAGATCTCTCTGAGGGTGTCGAACTGGTATAAGAACTACGTCAAATATCTCCTGAGCATCTCCTCAGCTTTAGGGTTTTGTAAAAGGAAAAACCAAGAGGAGACACATTAATGAGGGTGGCAGTTATATCAGTAGCCACCAACTAGCAACACATGACCATCTCACTTGAGAATTGCCTGAATCTTCTCTGCATTTTCTGCAGGCCCAGTCACAGACTTACTTGGTGTTATGTTGGTAGATATCAAGAAGGAAAAAACTTGTATATTATTGTCAGGACCTGTGCTGAGGCTTGCCTTCCTGTCACAGCAGCCCTGGGAGGGGCATGTCAGCACCCCCATTTTACAGACCAAGAAACTGAGGGTGCAGACACTGCATGAGCTAGACAAGGCCACAGAGCAGCCATTAAACAGAAAATGCAAATTAGGGGCCTGAGTCTAACTGCCCAACCCCATGTTCTGCTGGTGGCACCCCAAGATGAAGGTACCCTCTCCTCCTACATTTGGATGACTGTTCTCCCTCACTCCAACGTCTGTCACAAACAAGCAAATTTTGTGTTCTATGGGGGTCTAAGGTCATGTTCCGCGTTCGGGAGGACACAGGGAGAGCCCCCGTCCCGACTACAGATCTATACTATGGGAGTCCATCCAAGTGTAGTCATTGATCCTCAGGGTGTACACTCAGCTCCCAAGATCAGATCTGTTTCCCAAGACTAACACCATCACACTGTCATCAAGGCCTTCCTGGTGTCCACCAGATTGGCCAGGACAATCAGGCACTTGTGTGTCTGAGTCATGGAAGGCTCTGGTTCATAGTCAGTGTTTGCCCTGCTTCCTTCCAGGGCTGGAGCCCATGGCAGT
Organism: Oryctolagus cuniculus; assembly: GCF_051225735.1. Lineage (NCBI taxonomy): Eukaryota > Metazoa > Chordata > Mammalia > Lagomorpha > Leporidae > Oryctolagus > Oryctolagus cuniculus. The sequence goes on along the minus strand of NC_142888.1, from coordinate 35,886,349 downwards.
TGTGGTCCTGTGGAAAGAGGCTGGGATGGCTTGAGAATTCCAGGCATGGAGTGCCCTGTCTGGCCCTGGCTGTGTGAGCCCACTCGTGTCATTGAAGATCTCTTAGCCTGGATTCTCAGTATGACAAATGGAGAGCACAGCAAGTGGTTCCCACCCAAGGACACACATGCTCCAGTGCTTCGCAGTTGACTGGAGACACCCCAATGACTGGAGACATCTTAAAAATCAGAAAATGATATACAGATGTGAGGAGGCTCAAACTAAACTGATACTTTTCCAAAAACTCAAAGCAGATCTCTGTGCATTTCGCATTCCTTCTTATATGAGGTCCTGCCGGGAGCCTGCATATGAAAGGAAGCTAATACCAGGAAGGACTGCAGCACTTGGTCCCCAAGGGCCAACATCAGTTCTGCTTGGCTGGATGACTTTCCTCATCTGTTGCATAGCAACCTCCCCTGTCAGCTGCCTGTTTTTCCTCAGCACTTCCTCTGTAAAGTGTCTGCAGTGGGACGTGATCAGACTCAGGAAAGGCGGTCTGAAACACCATGTTGTTGCTATCTGCTTCCATAGCTCCATCTCCAGTCCTGACTGGCCCTTGAATTCTAGATCCATAATCCAACTGTCTGCTTTCATTCTCCAATTGGGTATCTCTTGATGCACTCAAAAATTTTTTAAAGATTTATTTATTTGAAATTCAGAGTTATAGAGAGAGAAAAGGACAGGCAGAGAGAGAGAGAGAAAGAGAGAGAGGTCTTTCATCCACTGGTTCACTCCCCAGATGGCTGCAATGGCCGGAGCTGCGATGATCCGAAGCCAGGAGCCAGGAGCCAGGAGCCAGGAGCTTCTTCCAGTTCTCCCACACAGTTACAGGGACCCAAGGACTTGGGCAGTGTTCCGCTGCTTTCCCAGGCCACAGCAGAGAGCTGGATCACAAGTGGAGCAGCTGGGACTCAAACCGGCACCCACATGGGATACTGGCACTGCAGGCGGCTGCTTTACCCACTACGCCACAGTGCCGGCACCGATGCACTCAAAATTAACATGTCTTGAACTAACCTCTTATGTCCTTCTCACAAACATCATGTGTTCTTTCACTTGACCTCTACAACTCAGTAAGTACCACCAACATGCATTCAGATTCCCAAATCAGAAACTTACGAGTCTTCCATCACCTCTCTGTTTCCCTCATTTCCTTTACCTTATTCAAACCGCCACCAAATTCTGACAATTCTTTCTCAAATATATCTCTCTCTTTCTATCATCTCAGTGTAAGCCATTATTATCTCTCTAACCTGGCCTACTGAAGGTGTCTATATGTGCCTCCCTGTCTCATTTGTTTTTCCTGCTACAGTCAGTCCACCCCCAGAGTAACTTAAAGTTAACAGTGCAATATTAAAATATAAATCAAATCCCATCATTTCCTTACTTAAATCTCTCATTGCCTCTCCATTGCAATTATAACAAAAGTCAGACTCTCAACCCTGGCCAACAAATGACTTGGACCAGACTCTAACCTTCTTCTCTTGTTTTCTTCATCTCCATTCCTCAGTGTCACTTAATTCACATCCTTTTCACCTTCTTCAGGAAAAATTTGTGCTTTCTTGTTTGATATAATTTGTGAACATAAGTACCTTTACAAAAGTGGTATGTTTATTGACTGCTGCAGTTCTAAGTAAAATTCTGGTGCTTGCTATAAAAGTGCAGCCCTGTGACAAGTATTCCAGCACTACCACCTCATTCCAATAAGAAATCCGCATATAAGCGCCTCTCCTCCATATTTAGAATTTCTGGAAACCCCCTTGTTCAGTTCTTGTCCTGCAGTCTCAGCGTGTGCCAACTCTTCAAACCATCTCTTTCCATACTCCAGCTGTTTAGAACTCACTTCATTCTCACCCTACAACTTCTCTATTCACATTAATTTTGTTAGTAACATGTTCTGTTTACTCTTTATTTAGCTAACTCTTACACATCCTACCGAAATCAGCTTAATATCATGTTCTCATTGTGACCTACCTCACTTGTCTGTCCAATTGTGGCTTTGTCACAGCTAGTGTGAACATCCACCCCTGTTTTCCTAGGATAGCACTGATTTATGCCTATTGCTTTAGCAGAATTTTAAATGCCACCCTCAAAAGTGACACAATTTGGTTAATAAAGTTATATGATGAACTCTAAGTAGAGGTCCAATATACCCTGTTGTGGGATAGAAATAACAGAACAACAGTATGATAGAACAAAAGCTTAAGAGTAGGAAAATTGGAAGGGTACATAAAGAGAAGAGATTATGAAGGATAATAAAGCTTGAGAACAGGAGATGAGGGGCTAAATACAGGGAAAAGAGAAATGGACAAGCTAAAGACCAAGCAAAAGTAAAGGGACAAGAAGAGAGATAATGGCTGAGATAGTCACAATCTTAACTGGAAGTCAATATATTAAGGGTTCTCAACTGGAGTGAAAACATGAAATGGTTCTATTTTTGCCAGTAACAGCTCTCCATCTAGTGAAGTTGAAAACATTCCCTTTACATTTGTGGACTGGCCAAATGCCATAACTTTCTGGTGATATTATTATTAGAATGATCTCATATTGATATTTATGAGTCAGTTTCATTTATTTTGCAACTTGATTTATGACTCAATGTAAACCTCAGGTCTCCTTGCCTAGCCCAGGTCATGCTAGACCAAGGTGTGACTTGAACCTTGCATTATATGGAAAGAGGCATAGAAGTCAAGAATTACACATTTCTTCCCCCCTTTTTTGTCTCCCTTCTAGGCACTGACTTTCTCCTCCGTGGTGTGGCAGGACACAGAAAGAGGGAGAGAAACAGACAAGTAAATCTTTACCCAACCGACTGAGTTTTCCAATCCCACTCTGTTAGTAAAATAACTTCTTTCTCAGGGCTGTTGCTGTGGCATAGCCGGTAAAGCTGCCACCTGCAGTGTTGGCATCCATATGGGCGCCAGTTCAAGTCCTGGCTAAATCAATTCCAGTCCAGCTCTCTGCAATGGCCTGGGAAAGCAGTAGAATATGGCCCAAGTTCTTTGGCCCCTGCACCCAAGTGGGACACCTGGAAGAAGCTCCTGGCTCCTGCCTTCAGATCATCCCAGCTCTGGCCGTTGCAGTCAATTGGGGAGTGAACCACCTGATGGAAGACCTCTCTCTCACTCTACTGCTCCTTCTCGCTCTGTGTCTAACTCTAACTTTCAAATAAATAAATAAATCTTTTATTAAAAAAGTCCTTTCTCAAGTCATACTGAAGAGATTAATGAGAATGGGTTATAAGTATACCATTGCCTTATTGATGAGTAGCTTACCCAAGTGTAGCCCCACTAAGTAAATAAAGACATTTATAAGATTTGGTCACCATACCCCCAACCTGCAACTGTTGGCTTTCACAGAACACCATTCTATAATGTGTACCTCTTTAGCTACCCATGCACATATTACAACAGTACTAGAAAGACCGTAGTCTTCAATCTCCTTTCAGTTACAAATGCTATGACAATCTTAAACCTCTCTCTACCAAGCAATTCCCATAATGGTATCCTTTTCTCAATTCTTTTTTCTGTTACTCAGGTAATATGTGAACAAATCAGTAAGTTCATGAATTAATCAGACATACAACTGAAGATGGAAATAGGTCTCTTGGTGTACTGTGTTAAGATGCCACCTGAGATGCCAGCATCCCATATGGGCACCTGTTCCAAACTCAGCTGTTCCACTTCTGATCCAGCTCCCTGCTAACATGCCTGGAAAAGCAGTGGAACATGGCCCAAGTTCTTGGGCCCCTGCACCCAAGTGGGCAACCCAGAAGAAGCTCCTGGCTCCTGGATTCCATATGGCATAGCCTGGAACTTGTGGCCATTTGGGGAGTGAACCAGCAGATGGAAGATCTTTCTCTGACTCTATCTCTGTCTGTAACTCTGCCTTTCAAATAAATAAAAATAAATATTTTTAAAAAGAGAAAAAATAGATCTCTTATTCATAGAGGAAATCTTGATTATTATATTGTTTATTTCTAATCTAATTTTGTTGTGGTCAGTGAGCATACTCTTACTGAACTTTTTGCATCTATAAACTTTGCAGTGATTCACACATTTTTATTCTTGTTATTGGTATTTTGAGTTTTCTCTTTCTTTGCTCCTTAGTTTCTCGATAACTCTTGCTAGGAATTTATGCATTGTTAAAGAACAAGCTTAAAATGTTTATTTTATTTTTAATCATTTGAGAGAGAGACAGAGACAGAGAGATCTCTCATTTGCTGGTTTATTCCCCAGATGCCTGCAACATCTAGGTGCTGGGCCAGACTGAAGCCAGGAGCCAGGATAGCAGGGACCCAACTGCTTGAGTTATCACCTGATGCCTCCCAGGGTGCAACAATAGAAGGAAGCGGGAATTGGAAGTACAGCCAAGACTCTAACCCAGGCATCCTGATATGGGATATGGGTGTCCCAAAGAGCTTCTTGACCACTGCACCAAATGCACACCCTAAGAACAAACATTTGACTTGTAATTTTAAATGATTTATATGATTTCTATCCTAGTTGTTTCTGTTATTTCCTTCCATATGCTTACTTTAAGTTTAATTTGCTTTTCTTTTGCTAACTTTTGAAGATGAAAATCTAGGTGACTGATTTCAAGATTTTCTGCTTTGTTTTTTTAACAATATATTTATTTATTTGAAGTCAGAGTTACACAGAGAGAGAAGAAGAGGCAGAGAGAGAGAGAGAGAGAGAGAGAGAGAGAGGTCTTCCATCTGCTGGTTGACTCCCTGGATGGCCCCAATGACTGGAGCTGCACCAATCTGAAGCCAGGAGCCAGGAGGTTCTTCCAGTCTTCCACGTGGGTGTAGGGGCCCAAGGACTTGGGCCACCTTCCACTGCTTTTCCAGATCATAGCAGAGCTGGATTGGAAATGGAGTAGCCGTGTCTCAAACCGGCGCCCATATGGGATGCGGGTGCTTCAGGCCAGGGCGTTAATCCACTGCGGCACAAGGCCAGCCCGACTTTCTGCTTTTCTAATGTAATCATTTAAATTTCACTTTATGAAATGCTCTCGCTGTACCTCACACATTTTGATACTTAAAATTCAACTCAAAATATATTCTAATTTCCTTGTGATTTAATCTGTGGTTAATATTTCATTGAAGAATATTTTAACTCATTTATAAATATTTTGAAGTATGTACTTATTTCTATATATTTTGTGTTTCTTGATTTCTGATTTAATTTTGTTGTGTCCAGAGAACATACAGTGTAAGATTTCAAACATCTGATATGTGTGGACATGTGTTTTTTAATGTTTATTTATTTATTTTCATCTGCTTGAGAGGAGAGTAACACACACACACACACACACAAATATGCATACATAAAGAGAGAGATGTCTTCCATTCATTGATTCACTTCCGAAATAGTCTCAACAGTCAGGTCTAGCCAGGACAAAGCCAGGAGCCAGGAATTTCATCCAGTTCTTCCACATGAATTGCTGGTGCCCAAGATTGATTATGTGTATAACATTTATTATTTGTTTTCTATTTGTCCCGTTTGTTTATAATTCCTCTATTCCACATTCCAAACTTATTTGGAGGTAATCATTATTTTTAATATTTTAATATATTCATTTGTTTTTAGCTATCATTCTTTTTATCATTTTTAGTGATTGCTCAAGGATTGCCATGTGCATCACTAACTCTAATAGAGTTATTATTTATCCCCTCACATAAAACATAATAAATTTACAATGGTATAAATCCATTACTTCTCTCAATCGTGTGGTTGTGGTCATATATTTTATTTCAAAATCTGTTATAGACTGCACAATAGAATTTCATTTTTGCTTTAAACACTTAGCTTTCCTTTCTATAATTAATGGGAAGTAAAAAGATAATATTTCATATTCTGATAGTCTTTATTAACTATTTTAGATGAATATTTCCATTTCATCTTATTTTACTTTAGCCTGCAGAATTTCATTTAGTATTGCTACTAGTCCTGTTCTACCGGTGATGAGCTCTTAGCTTTCACTTGTCAAAAAAGTTTTATATTTCATACTCACTTTTCAAGTACCTGAAAAAGTGGAAAAGTGAATTAAAAGTATGAGTTTATTTTGGTGCAAAAAATCAGTGCCAAAATTTTTCTTTTAAAAATTATTATTTTTATTTGAAAGAGTTACACAGAGAGAGGAGAGGCAGTGAGAGAGAAAGGGGTCTTCTGTCCACTGGTTCACTCCTCAAATGGCCACAACGGATGCAGCTGTGCCAATCCGAAGCCAGGAGCCAGGAGGTTCTTCCGGTCTCCCACGCCCTAGGGCCCAAGGACTTGGGCCATCTTCCACTGCTTTCCCAGGCCACAGCAGAGAACTGGATCAGAAGTGGAGCAGCCGGGTCTTGAACCAGCGCCCATACAGGATGCAGGCCAGGGCATTAACCCACTGCACCACAGCACCGGCCCCCAATATTTTTCATAAGTAGAGAATGCATATTATAAAACAACTATGCAGAAAGAAAGAAACAAAGAAATGAAATGAAATGAAGGGAGAGGGAAGAAGGAAGGAAAGGAATATTTTATTCTTAGAATTGTACCTATGAATTATATTGAATTTTTCAAAAACTAAAACAAATTTTCAAAATAAAAAAACAATTAGGCATGGTTTCAAGAACATGTTTGCACCAAAATAAACTTATACCTTTAGTTCCATTTTTACATGAACTTTTCAAAGTCCCTTCATGAATTAATTATACTTCATATATGATATAGAATTTTGACTTGATACTTTATTTTTTTCATTTTTCTGCTTTGAAGTCTAATATATTGAAGCATATATTGAAGCATATATTGGGACTGATGTAAAAATTCTATACTAGCTCTTGATTCTAAATCTTCCTTCCTCCTTTTTCATTTTTTTTTTGCCCTACTACTGGAACTAAAAACCAAATTATTAGTGGCTTCCAGATACAGAGTAATGCACTACCAAAAAGAAGAGCCTCTAGTATCCCAGAAACTGCCAATTAGGAGATAAGACAGTAGCTTTGATTATCCAGGACGTAGGTGTGCAACAGGAAAGGGATGGGGAAGTAAATTCATTCTTCCCTCCTTACACTCACTATCTTTCAAGGCACTTTGACCTAATTTTGCCACCTCCATATTTTTCACAGAAGATTGAAGATCCCTAAGGAAACAAAACAGATTAGAAATACAGCATCACCCCATCCTGAGATGAGGAGGAATTCACAGAACAGAAATATCAGATGGGGAGGCTTCCACCTTTGGCAGTTCTTGGTGGAGCTCTCCATAATTTGGATGTTGAGACTCACCCAGTTTCCTCAATTTGAGAATATTTAGAGGCCAGAGAAACAATGTTTCTGAAGAGAGGACCTCCACAGGGAAATAAGCGAAAGTTCCACTGTTCAACCCCCAATCCTGCCCAGGGCAGCAGTACTTTGTCAAAGGGTGGCCTTTTCTTTCTGACTGAAGAACAGCATCATCATTCCCGGCAAACAACCAAGGAGCACTGACCATTTAGGGCATGCAAACACCCAACTTCAGTGGTTTCCAGGAGACAGAGCAAAGTCACCAAAATAAGGCCTGGTCCAGAACCTTTACAGGAGAAGGCATCAGTGACTTAGAAGAGGATAGACACTTCTGTGTTGATGAGGGTGCCAGGTAACAGTGGGTGGTCTCTCAGAACAGGGAGAGAGATGGGAATGCTAAAGAAACTTTGTGAAAACATAGTCTTGGGGCCCGCCCCGTGGCTCACTTGGTTAATCCTCCACCTGTGGCGCCGGCATCCCATATGGGCGCCGGGTTCCAGTCCCAGTTGCTCCTCTTCCAGTCCAGTTCTCTGCTGTGGCCCGGGAGGGCAGTGGAGGATGGCCCAAGTGCTTGGGCCCTGCACCCCATGGGAGACCAGGAGAAGCACCTGGCTCCTGCCATCAGATCAGTGCAGTGCACTGGCCGTAGTGGCCATTTTGGGGGGTGAACCAATGGAAGGAAGACCTTTCTCTCTGTCTCTCTCTCTCACTGTCTAGAACTCTGCCTGTCAAAATAAAAATAAAATAAAGTAAAATAAAAAAATAAAAAACCCTCACTTTAAAAAACTAAGATAATTTATTTTTTAAAAAAGAAAACACATTCTTTAAAAGTCACATGACCAGGAGTTTTCTATTTGTCTTGTAGGTGATAGCTGTAACAAAAATTAATATGGGTGTGTTTTGTTTGTTTCGAGATTTTTTTTCTATACTAATACTGTCCACTCTGTAGGAAATGAACATGAGTGGTAGATGCCTTAGTGAGTAGCATAGACTACTGCATTTGTCATTGTTAAAAAGTTTCTCTTAGAAATTTGTTAACTATTTCATGATAAATAATCCATGTCCTTTCCTGGGACACTGGAGTGCTATCTAATCCTATCTCTTCACAAAATATTCATGCTGGTATTTTTAATTCATTATAAAAATAAATCTACTAAATAAGGAATTTATATGCAAGAGTCATGAAAATGCTGTTCCCCCAGCACAAATAAATATTAGTAACTATGACAATTAAACAAGGTAATCTTGGTGCAAAAGTGAAAGGCAATGTTAAATATTTATCATTATACGTTCTCTTATAATTCACTGCGAGCCAGTATTAACAGATTCTGACAAGGAGTCTTTTAGCCAAAATTTTCAGTATTCAGATTAATTGAAAGGGAAAAGTGCTTCCCATCCTTAAACCACTATATTGCATCAATCTTACCTTTGCTAGGAGGTTCTTCCCCTTCCTTACATGAACTTGTGTTAGGGGATATATATGCTATGGCCATGCCACTAGAGCTCAATTTGAGTGATGGCACCATGTGATATGGGTGTGGTCTCACTAGTGGATTTATTTTTGGGATGGCAGAGGACTGTCACTTTACAAGAGCCATCTATGGGAACAACCAAGGAGCACTGACAATTTAAGGCATGCAAACACCAAACTCCAGTGGCTTCAAGGAGACAGAGGAGAGTCACCAAAAATAAGGTATGGTTCAGGATCTTTTGGTGGCTTAGAAAAAAGAATTGATTCTCCAGTGGTAGGCAAACTGCTGTGTAACAGGCAGTTGAGAACTGATTATAGAAGCTATAAAGCAGACTCTACCAGCTCATGTGGATGCATATTTGGAAACTGACTTTAAAAAAGAAATGTATTCATCCTATTTTGACTAAATTTACATTAACAGTTAATGTGATCCTGCAAGTATGAACTTCTTGTGCAAGAGAAAATATATATTGGAAAACAGCAATGATGCAGGACAAAATTTCAGATACATAATATACTGAGAGCTAAATGTCATTTCTCAACAGTGTGAGAGTGATAGTGTTCTCTGTTTCAGGAAAGTTATAAAATGGGAGGTACAGAAAATAACCTCGTGTGCAAGGAAGGTCAAGAATTAGGTAGGTCAAAGTAGTTACTAAAGGTGAACTGAAGTATCCAGTCCTAACTCCAACTGAGACAACTGAAAAATGGTGGAAACTAGTATGTTTGCCTGGGATATGTTCGGCAGTTTGGACCTGTTAAATGTCAAGGTGAAACAACTGAGTGATAATGATGTCTATATGAAGGCAACCTGGTTACTATAAGCCCATATTAAGAGTCAGAAACTGATTTATCTGAGGATAGCACATGTAACAGAGGGAAAAGTAGGAGTTGAGAAGCCACTAGTCCTCCTATCAATCAACTCTCTCATCAGACTGCGCATTCAAGTTTCAAGCAGACCAGTTTTTGCAGCACCACGAGTCCTAGGAAGGCAGAAAGGCATAGGCAATATTATGATAAAAACCTAGAAAATGAAAGCAGGTGCCAAAAAGGCCAAAGCATACTTCTCACCCACTGAGGAATGAGGGGGAAAGAAGCAGATAAGAGACTAGGATGACTCTGTAAATGGTTGGAGCTGTTAAGCACTGAAGAAACTTACCTTGTCTTTACATATATGGAATTTACTGATCATGCCTGCAAGTATCCAGTGCTGATGCCTGGATGAGGACATGTCAACACCAGAAGACATGTCTATTTGAATGAGCACGAGTGACATTTCAGTGTGAGTTATGACACTTTGGCGGATGTGTACACCATTTGTAGTAGAATGACAGACGTATGAAGGTATGACAATACTGGTGAGAATCTGACAGTGTGAGGTTTGTATTTGTCCACCACAGGACACAGGAACTCTACACTCCTACCCAGGAGGCCACTCTGCCTCCCCTACCCAGGGCTTTCTTTAAAGGAGAGATACCCACAACGAACCAGTTCACCATTGACAGGCCTGTTCCCAGTTTTAATGCAGAGTCCTCAGGTCAAGTCGAGTTGATGACCAGGTTAGGCACAAGAATGAATTAGGGTTTCTTTGTCTTTCCAATTTTACATCTTACCGTCAGCTGACCCTTAGTGAGCAGGTATGATTGATATGGTAAAGAAAATAGAGGACAATGTATCAAAGCCTAGTCTCCAGCAGTCTGCACTGACTCATCTTTGCACTTCAGCATCACAAGAAAGAAAGGCACTTGGATGTGTCTTACATGCATGGGTGTTGCCTAGCAATACACGGTAGTGCTGTTCACAGTGCTCTAGGATCTGATTCACCTCTTCTTCCCGCGTCTCAGGGAGGAGTGAGGAAGAGGCTGGAGAGACTGGGGCTTTTGTTGAGCTAGCGATCTGTTATAAGAAAAACTTGCTCTCACCCCAGAGACCTAGATCACTAATGCTTGGATAGAAACTGATCTGCTCATAGAAAAATTAGGCCATGTGTGAAAAACGATTTTGTTGCTTACATCTCAAGGGACTCAAATCTAAAGACTAGTGTAAAAATGCTGAAGATTTTCAAGTTTTTAAAAAATTTTTTTCTATTTATTTATTTGACAGGTAGTTACAGAGAGAGAGAGAGAGAGAGAGAGAGAGAGAGAGAGAGAAAGGTCTTTCTTCCATTGGTTCACCCCCCAAATGGCTGCCACAGCCAGCCCTGTGCCAATCCGAAGTCAGGAGCCAGGTGCTTCTTCCTGGTCTCCCATGCGGGTGCAGGGGCCCAAAGACTTGGGCCATCCTCCACTTCCCTCCCGGGCCACCCTCCAGTGCCCTCCTTGGCCACAGCAGAGAGCTGGATTGGAAGAGGGGCATCCGGGACTAGAACCCGGCACCCATATGGGATGCTAGCACCGCAGGCGGAGGATTAACCTAGTGAGCCACGGCGCTGGCCCTGATTTTCAAGTTTTAATCACAGTGTAAGTTGACCACATTTTCTGGTTAACAAAATATAGCTACATTCACAAAATAAATGAGATAAAAGGTAGTGACTTCATAAATATGTTATTATATGTTCATTTGCTTTACAAAAATCAACCACTATAAGAATTATACAGGCAAAAGCAGTAAGTTATTTCAAATTGAAACATCAGTAACTACTGCTAACATGGGATAAAAACACTTCAGGAATAAGGTTTTTGCACCTCACTCTAAGTGATAAAGCATTGATTCCAGTATAAACCACGAGCATATTTGTAATTACTACAATATTGTAATAATTGAATGCAAATACCAAAAAAAGGACACAGTTTTATTTAAAAAAATAGTATAAAAAATCAAATGTTCACATAAGCACAGGAAGGGGGGGTGAGAGAGAGGTAAAACACACAAAAAATTAAAATACCAGACTTAAGTATTAACATAGCAATAATTATTTCAAGTGTAGATTGTCCAAGTACACTAATTAAAGAGACTGGAAGTAAGGATTTTTAAAATTCCAATATACCATCTACAAGAAATTCACATCATAACACTTCCAGTACTGTGTCAGACAGAAGTGCTGATAGTGGGCATCCTTGCCTTGTATTAAATCTTAAAGGAAAAGCAAAGCAGGTATTTAGCTCTGTGGTTAAGACATGTATATTGGAGTACTTAGACTGGATTCCTAGCTCTGGCTCTTGAATCAGGTTTCCTACTTAAGATCCTAGGAAGCTGCAGTGATGGCTCAAGTCTCTGAGTTTCCATCATCCATGTGGGAGACCTCGGTGTATCTCCAGTTGCTAGCTTTGGCCCCAGTCCAGCCTCAGTCACTGCAGGCATTTGGGGAGTGAACCAGCAGATGGTAGCCCTTGCTCTCCCTCACTTTTTCTCTGCCTCTTGAGTGAATAAATTAAAATTTTTTTTTTTTTTTTTTGACAGGCAGAGTGGACAGTGAGAGAGACAGAGAGAGAAAGGTCTTCCCTTGCCGTTGGTTCACCCTCCAATGGCCGCCGCTGCAGCCGGCGCACCGCGCTGATCCGATGGCAGGAGCCAGGATCCAGGTGCTTCTCCTGGTCTCCCATGGGGTGCAGGGCCCAAGCACCTGGGCCATCCTCCACTGCACTCCCTGGCCATAGCAGAGAGCTGGCCTGGAAGAGGGGCAACCGGGACAGAATCCGGCGCCCCGACCGGGACTAGAACCCGGTGTGCCGGCACCGCAAGGTGGAGGATTAGCCTATTGAGCCACGGCGCCGGCCTTAAATTAAAATTTTATAAATAAATAAACCTTAGAGAAGAAAATCTTTCCATTTTCTCCCAACTTACTACTATGTTGGCTGTGAGTTTTTCATAAATGTTCTTTATTATGTTGCAAAACTTTCCCTAAATACCTCAACTATTGGGAGTCTTTATGAAGAAACAATGTCACATTTTATCAAATAGTTTTTCAGCATTGAGATAATTTTTATGTGGTTTTATCATTCAGTCTGTTCATCTGATGTAGCTCTTTTTTTAAACTTTTATTTAATGAATATAAATTTCCAAAGTACAGCTTATGGATTACAATGGCTTCCCCCCCAATAACTTCCCTCCCACCCGCAACCCTCCCCTTTCTCTCTCCCTCCCCCCTTCCATTCACATCAAGATTCATTTTCAATTCTCTTTATATACAGAAGATCAGTTTAGCATATATTAAGTAAAGATTTCAACAGTTTGCACCCATGATGTAGCTCTTTAATTTATGTGCATATGTTAAACCAGCCTTGTATGCCAGGGATAAATCGCACTGGTCATAATATACAATCTTTTTGATGTTTTGAATTCAATTTCCTAGTTATTTATTGATGATTTTTGCATCAATGTTCATCAGAGATATTGACCTGTATTTTTCTTGTACTGTCTTTGTCTGGCTTCAGAATTAAGGTGGGGGCTGGTGCTGTGGCATAGCAGGTGAAGCCGCCACCTGTAGCGCCGGCATCTGGCATATGGGCCCAGTTTGAGTCCCGGATGTTCCACTTGCAATCCAGCTCTTTGCTATGACCTTGGGCCCCTGCACCCGCGTGGGAGACCCAAAAGAAGCTCCTGGCTCCTGGCTCCTGGCCTCGGATCGGCACAGCTGCAGCCATTGTGGCCATTTGTGGAGTGAACCAGTGCATGGAAGACCTCTCTCTCTCACTGCCTCTCCTCTCTCTGTATAACTCTTTCAAATAAAAAATAAATAAATCTTTAAAAAAATTAAGGTGAAGCTGGCCTCATAAAATAGGTTTAAAAGTATTCCATCTAGCTCTATTTTATTTTATTTTTTGAGCGGGAAGAGCTTAAAAGGTGTTGGTAGTAGGTGCTCTTTGAATGTGTGGGGGAATTCAGATTTGGGAGACATGGTCCTGATCTTCTGTTAAGAGGCATTTAATTATACTTCAATCTATGTATTTGTTAGTCTGTTCAATCTTGCTATGTTGTATTTTTCTAAAAATTTATCAATTTCCTCTAGGTTATCCAATTTGTTGGCATATAATTATATTTCCTTATCATCCTCTTTATTTTTGAGGCATTGGCTGTAATACCTCCACTTTCATTTCTAGAGTTTAAGTTTTATCTTTTATTTAGCCCAGCTAATGGCTTGTAAATTTTATTTATTTTTTCAGAATACCAACTCTTATTTTATTGATTTTTTCTGAGTTTTCTAGTCTATATTTGATTTATTTCTGTTCTGACATTTATTATTTCCTTCTTTATACTAAAAGAAACAACATCCAAATCAATAATAAAATTATCTTTGCCTTTGCCAAATCTTGTATCTTTTATATAGAAAAATCCCAAAGATTCCACAAAAAATATGTTGGAGATAATAAATTAACTACATAAAATTGCAGGGTAAAAAAATCAGCAGCATTCTATGCACAAATAATGATCTAGCTGAAAAAGAAATAAGAGAACAATCACATTTATTATAGCATCAAAAATACTTAGAAATAAATTTAACCAAGGAAGCAAAGACTTATACAGTAAAAATTATAAACCTTTGATGAAAGAAATTGAACAAGACACAAATAAATGGAAAACTACACCAAACTTGTGGAAAGAAAGAATTCATATTGCAAAAATGTCAGTTCTACTTAATACAATGTACAGATTGAATGTACTCTCTGTCAAAATCCCAACAGCATTTTTCACAGAACTAGGAAAAAAATTCTAAAATCATATGTAACTATAAAAGACCCCAAATAGCCAAAGCGATTCTGAGAAAGAAATGCAAAATTTGGAGGCATCATACAACCTAATTTCAAATTATAATACAAAGTTATATCAATCATACCAGTATGATACCAGAATAAAGACAGAAAAAGACCACTGGAACAGAATAGAGAACACAGATATTAACCCAAACATGTACAATCAATAAGTTTTGTCAAGGGCACCATGAGGGCAAAATGGGGAAAAGATAGACTTCAATACGCAGTGCTGGAATAACTGGATTTCCGCATGGAAAAGAATGGCATCGTGTTCTATACTTTAAACATAAATAATAGAATTTATGTGAAAATAAAATAGCTGAAAAATCAAAATAAATTCACTTCAAATACAAAGACATATATAGGGGAAAAGTAAAAGGTGGGCAGTAATATATAATACAAGCATTAATAAAAAGAAATCAGGAGTGTTGATATTACTATCAGATAAATTAGAATTGAATGTAAATGAAATTATCAGAGAACATGAAGGGTACCACATAATGATAAAATGTCAGTCATCAGGAAGAAATTATGATCCTAAATGTGTATGCATCAAAGAAACGAAACTGCAAACTATATGAAGGAGAAACTGGGAGACCAGAAAGGATAAATAGGCAAATCCAAAATTATACAAAGGAATTTCAACAGCGTATTTTCAGCAAATTATTAAACTACTAGAAAGAATATCTGTAAGGATATAGAAGAAGTGAACAACACAATCAACCAATATAATAAAGACAGCATTCCACCTAACACCAGCAGAAAACACATTTTTAAAAACACTCATGGAATATTCAACAGGACAGACCATACATTGTAGACAAATTTCAGCAATAATAAAATCATTGGCATCATACACTCACTTGAAAATTAAACAAAATACTTGTACATAATCCATGAGTTGAAGATGTCTCAAAGGAAGTTAAAAAATACACATAACTGAATAGAATAAAAACAAAATATATCAACATATGGGGGATACAGTAACACAGTGATGGCAGAGAAATTTATAGCACTAAATGCTAACATCAAAAATCAATTATTTATGTTTTTATCTCAAGGAACTAGGAAAAAGAAGAGCAAAGTAAACAGAAAACAAGAAAAATGAAAGAAAAAATGAAGCTGAGAATAGAAAGCAATAACATTGAAAACAGAAAAATTGTAAAGAAAATTAATGCAACAGAATCTGGTTCTTAGGCAAATGTCAATAAAATTGCTACAGCCTTAGTGAAATCTACAAAAAGAAAACGAGAGAATACATAAATGACCAATATCAAGAATGAAATAAAGAATGTCACTGTAGGTCCTGCAAGCATGAAAGGTGTTAACAGGCAATGTAACCAATAACAATGTTTATAAAATCCACAACTTAGAAGAAACGGATTAATTCCTTAGAAACTAAAAGGTATCCAAATTCAACCAAGCTATATAACTAGTGAAGAAAAATATTTTTAACTTAAAATCTACCTAAAGAAATATCTATAGGCCCAGGTGGCTTCACATAAGAATATTACCAAATATCTAAACGATCAGTATTGATTTTAGGGGCCGGCGCTGTGGCGTAGCGAGTTAAGCTGCTGCCTGCAGTGCCAGAATCACATATGGATGCCGGTTTGAGTCCTGGCTGCTCCACTTCAGATCCAGCTCTCTGCTATGGCCTGGGAAAGCAGTGGAAGATGGTCCAAGTCCTTGAGCCCCTGCACCCACGTGGGAGTCCCAGAGGAAGCTCCTTGCTCCTGGCTTTGGATCCGCGCAGCTCCATCCATTGCAGCCAATTGGGCAGTGAACCAGCAGATGGAAGATCTCTCTCTTTCTCTCCTCTCTCTGTGTAACTCTGACTTTCAAATAAATAAATAAATAGATAAATCTTTAAAAATATATTGATTTTAGACAATTTCTGACACAAATAGAAGAATAGGAAACACTTCCAAACTAATGCTATGAGCTACCTATTTTCCTTTAAGACCAGGGATAAGATAAGGATGCTTACTCTAGTAACTTTGATTCAATATAATATTGAAAATCCTTTAACAATCAGGCAGGAAAACAAAATTAGAAGACATTTATATTGGAAATAAAGAAGTGAAATTATCTTTGTTTAAATATCACTAAAAATCATAAATATTACACATACACACACACAAACAAAACTTATTAACACTAAAAACAAATTAACAAAGTTGCAGGATACAAAATCAATACACAAAAATCAGTTGTGTAACTAGAGTAACATTGAGCAATTTGTAAAGGAAATTATGAAAACAATTTCATTTACAATACAATCAAAAAGAACAAAATACTCAGGAATAAATTTAATCAATGTGGAAAAAAGTTATACACAGAAAACTAAAAAAAATGAAATAAATTAAAGACACAAACAAATGGAAAGACTTTCTGTGATCATGGAATAAAAGATTTGAATATTGATTACTGCTGTCAATATTATCCAAAGTGATTTATAGATTTAATACAACCTCAACATCATTTTTACAGAAATAGAAAAAATTCAAGTGGAATTTCAAGGGACTGCAAGCAGCGAAAACAGCTTTGGAAAGATTAAAGTTGAAGGACTAACCCTTTGTGATATAAAAAATTATTACAGAGCTACAGTATTCAAACAATGTGGTACTGGCAAAACGATTGAATGTAGACCAATGAAATAAAATAATTCACAAAAGTGGTTAAAACATCTTTGATAAAGGTGTTAAGATTATTCAGTGGAGAAAGACCAGTGTTCAACTAATGATGCTGGCAAAACTGGAATATTCACATGCAAAAAAATCTTGAATTTTAAAGAAAATTTAATTGAAAGTGGATTAAAGATCTAATGGGGGGTACATGTGGCACAAGGAATTAAGCTGCTGCTTGGGACACTGGCGTCCCATATAGGAGCACTGGCTTGAGTCCTGGCTGCTTTGCTTCCAATCCATCTCCCTGCTAATGCACCAAAGAGAGCAGAAGATTAACTAAGTGATTGGGTTTCTATCACCATCCTGGGAGATCAGAATGGAGTTCCAGGCCCCTAGCTTCCACCTGGTCCAACTCCAGCCATTGTAGCCATTTTCGGAGTGAACCAGCAGAGGGAAGATCTCTCTACCTCTCTGTCTCTTCCTCTCTCTCTGTCACTCTGCCTTTGAATTAAATAAAATAAACCTTTTTAACAATAAAGATTTAAAGGGAAGACTGAAAAGAAAAACTCCTAGAAGAAAAGATAGGAAAAAACCATGATGACATTGGATTTAATAATGAATTTTTGTTATGACACCAAAAGCACAGACAACAAAAGCAAAAATAGACAAATGGGACTACTTCAAACTTAAATACTTTCATGCATCAAAAGAGAAGATCAACAGAGTGGAAAGGTAATATAAAAAATGGAAAAAGATATTGGCAAATCATATATATGATAATGGATTAATGCTACTGTATTGTACACTTTAAAATGATTGTTGTGGTAAATTTCATGTTATGCATATTTTACTATAATAAAAAAATCTACAAAAATGCTAAACAAGAAATCTACAAAAATTGCACGGTAATATCTGTTTTACAGACGTTAGCAATATCCATCAGTAATCATTAATAGTAAAAATTCTCAGGAAACCAGAAATAGAGGGAAACTTCCTTCACTTAATACAGGGCATCTACCGCAAAAGCTGCATACTTAATCGTTTCCCTCCTTATAGCAAGAACATGTAAGATTATTTTTCACAACTCTTGCTCAACATGGTACTGGAAATTCTAGCCAGTGCAATCAGGAAAATAACACACAAAAGGCATACATATTGAAAATGAAGAAATAAAACTGCTCCTACTTACAAATGATCTGATTGTTTATATAGGAAATCCCAAGGTAACTTCAAAAAAATCCCATCAAACCAATAACTGACTTTGGGAAATTCATGGGATGCATCAATACACAAAAATCAATCACTTGGGTAAAGACGCTGCCTGCAGTGCCAGCATCCCATATGGGCACCGGTTTGAGTCCCGGCTGCTCCACTTCCAATCCAGCTCTCTGCTGTGGCTTGGGAAAGCAGTAGAAGATGGCCCAAGTTCTTAGGCCCCTACACCCGCGAGGGAGAACCAGAGGAAGCTCCTGGCTCCTGGCTTCAGATCAGCGCAGCTCTGGCCATTGTGGCCAAACTGGGGAGTGAACCAGAGGATGCAAGACCTCTCTCTCTCTTTCTGCCTCTCCTCTCTCTGTGTAACTCGGATTTCAAATAAATAAATAAATCTTTAAAAAAATCAATCAATTGTCTATTTGCTAAAACATGTGGAAATGGAAATTAAAATAGTTATTGCTTACAATCATTTCAAAGAAAATGAAATAATAGGCATAAACTAACAAAGCACATACAGCACCTACACTCAAAATGTAAAAATTCTGATGAAAGAAATCTAAGACCTAAGCTAATGGAGTAGCATGCCATATTTATGGAATGGAAGGCATAATACAGTAAAAATGTACCTTCCCAGGCCCAGCTCCGTGGCGCAGTAAGTTAATCCTCCACCTGCGATGCCAGCATCCCATATGAGACCAGGAAGAAGCTCCTGGCTCCTGGCTTCGGATTGGCAGCTCTGGCCATTGCGGACAAGTGAACCAATGGAAGGAAGACCTTTCTCTCTATCTCTCCCTTTCACTGTCTGTAACTTTGCCTCTCAAATAAATAAATAAAACTTTAAAAAGTACCTTCCCCCCAAATGATCTTTGAGTTTTGTACAATTAATATCAAAGTTGAAGTAAGAATTTTTTGGTAGACAAAGACCAGCTTAAATTTAAATGTATATGTATACCCTAATTTACACTGCCACCAATAGTACACACGGGTTCTCTTTACGCCACATCCTCTCCAACACTAGTCATCTTTTGTCTTTTTAATAATAACACTGTAACAGCTATAACTGTAGTTTTAATTTGAATTTCCTTGGGATTGGTGATGCTGAGCATTTTCAATGGAAATATGACATTGTTTTCTCAAAAAATCAAAAATAGAACTACGATATTATCCAACACTCCTACTACTGAGTATAAATCAAAGGAAATAAAATCACTACGTCTAAGAGACATCGACATCCTCATGCTCATTATCATATTATTCACAATAGCCAAGATATAAAATCAACTTACCTGTACATCAATGTGAGATGATCAGAGAATGTGATATATATATATATATATGGAAATTTTGCCATGTGACAACATGAATGGACTTAGAGGATATTATGCTAAATGAAATAAGCCAATACTTTAATTATTCTAATTATGCTAAACGGGTGAGACTGCATGATCTCTCTTATATGTGGAAACTAAAAACATCAAACTCATAGAAGAAAATAAAGTGCTGTTTGCCAGGAGCTGGCAAGGGGTATGGAAATGGGAAGAGGATGGCCAAAGGATAGGAAGTTTCAGTTAGGCAGGATAAGTAAGATCTGGAGGTCTGATGCACAGCATGATGACTTTAGGAATCAGTTCCGTATTGTATACTTGCAACTTGCCAAGAGAGCAGATCTTAAATATTCTCAACACAAAAAAGTAACTATGTTAGTCAACGGACATGTAAATTAGCTGAATTGTGGCAATCATTTCACTATGTGCACATATATCAAAACATCATGTTGTATACTATAAACATATGCAATTTTGTCAATTATACTTTAATAAAGCTGGAAAGGAAACAGAATGATAGAAATAGAAATTTTTCTCCGTATCATAAGCATGGTAATGATTGAATGAGGAAGAATCACCAATGGATTTTAAAACTAGGGGAAAAATGGATACTAAAGCTAGTGAAAAAAACCGACACTATGTGCACAGCTGAGTAATACCCATTGGAGAATCTAAGCTACTCAAGCCCACCTTTAAAATTTTTTTATTCTTCAATCTGGTCCCAATCTACATATGTTCCTCTGTTCCCCTTTGGGCCCTCCAGTTCAGCCTGTCTATGCCTCTGTCTATGTCCTTGCCAAATAAATCAATTCCTTTTGCATGTGAGAACATTTGAAGCTCAGTGCTCTGACAGAAACAAAGAAAGTTGTGGCCAGGCCATAGATTCAGAGGCCATTTCCACCTTCTCTGTTCTCATCCTACTGCACTGGGCTCACCTCCATCAGGATATCCAAGCAACCATCCAGGGAACCTCTAAACACTCTGCTGAGCACACATTATTTTGAAGTTATACAAACTCATAGGTGTCTTTTCCTGGAAGTGCACTTATCACTTCTATACACTGGCTATAAATAGTCAAAAATGATCCCTACACAACAGAAAAAGTAGCTATGAAATCTAGGGGAGTGCATGAAAACAGTTTTTACCGAATACTGAGTTTCTTTATCTCTCTTCATAGATGAGTAAACTACAACTCAGTGAAAGGAAGATACGTGCCCAAAGTCACAGCACGGGAGAAAGTTAGGATTAAAATATAGGACTCTGATGGCAAAATCCGGGTTCTTTCCACAGCAGCCTGCTGCCTCTGACCTCCTGGGGCTCAGAGCATCCCAGCCTTTTTCTAAGTACTCACATATTCTCTTATTTATGATTTTAGTTGCAAGAAATGGTGTGCTGGTAAATGGTTAAAAAACAGGTCTCCCCCAAAATGGCAAAATTCCTGGTGGGTAGTCTGATATTTTTCCTAGAGTAACCAATCCCAACTGTGGGGAGCAACTCGGACTAGACTAAGTTACTGGAATTAAGACTTATTCTATGCATCTGCTCTCCCACAATATGGCGCTGGGAGAGGACGAAACAGCTTCTACACAGCTGCCTCCAGTTCAACCAATAAACTGTAGGACCTGCTCCTGATTGGAGGAGAGCAGCGTACTCGGCGTGTGGGTAGCAGAGTTGGGATTGGTGCAAGAGGACTATAAAGGAGGAGAGAGACAACATGCACCAGGAACATCTAAGGGGAACATCTGAGGGAACACCTGTGCAGCCCCCGAGAGAGCCGGACGGCGGTGTGCCGCTCCCCTGCGGAAGTGGGGAAAGTGGCCAGGGGGAACCGCCCTTCCACGGAGGTGGAAGGGACAGTAGCCAACCCGGGAAGAACCAGCAGCAAACCCGGGGAGGGCCGAGCAGACGAAAGAACAGCGCAGGGTCCTGTGTCGTTCCTCCACGAAGAGGGGGAGCGACACCCAACCATGGTCAAATTCATGTTACCCATTTCGCTAATGGGAAAAGTAGGAGATGCACACAATATACTATCTCAATCCAGTGCAAACTGGCCCAAGCAGATTATTGGTAACTACCAACAGGAATTCCTCATTACCAATGTAAGTAAAATGGATTTTATTAGAAAGATGTCAGAGGCTCACATCACTGAAGGGAGACTAGAGAAAGCAACTTGAGAACGAGATAGGAAGCATGAAACAGATAGGAATAGTCTGATCACAATGCTACCCTGGACATAAAAATCACATAAATCATCTTTTTTCACTCTATAGTGTCAATTGTTTAAGTTTCAAAGTCCAAGGAGAAGTCACATGATTGACCTAGCCCTTGGCAATGTTAGGACCAAGAAATGAATGATCTGGCTTATTCCATTTCAACCAGGGTGACAAATATCTGGACATGCCACCCAAGACCATATTTGTTTTCTGTTCATGCATAACAGATGACTACAAACTGAGTGGTTAAATTACACATATTTATTATCTCCCAGTGATTATAGGCCAGAAGTCTGGGCATGGCTTGGATGGGTTCTCTGCTCTGATAAGACCCGCATCAAATTGTTGGCAGAGCTGCACTCCCCTTTCTAAGACCACTTCCAGTCTCATTCAGATTATTGGTGAAACTCCTGTCCTTGAAGCTGTAGATCTGAAGTGCTTTCTTCACTGGCTATCAGCTAGAGGCCTCATTTAGCTCACAGAGGCCATCCCATATTCTTTGTCATGTAGCCCCCTCAGTCTTCAAATCTAGGAATGAATAATGTCCATGTATCAAATCCCTTTTATTCTTCAAATCTCTTGCCAAGAGAACAGTCCCTTCTAAAGTCTCACCCGCTAGGTCAAAGCCACACAATATTATGTCCCTATTTTAAGGTCAGTTGATTTTGAACTTTAACTACATGTGCAAAAATCCCTTCACAACAGTGTCTAGACCAGTGTTTTATTGAATAACTGAGGAAGTGTATATACCAGAGAGTAGGAATCTTGTGAGCCACACTGAAAGTCCAACTGCTACAGGGAGAAAACTGGATTAGCCAAAGATTTGAATGCTATTAAGAAACATGAGGGGATACTAACACACTAACTACTCCCTATAGTTCATGTAGCCAATGTCTACAAATGCTTTCTGCCACCACACACTAAGAGTTGACCACGGTGAAGGAGATATTCTGAAAAATCACAGATGATGGTTTGCCTCATGGCAAGAAGGGCAGGCAAACCCATACCTAAAATATTTATTTATTCCAGGGAGATCATATTAACTCTTCTCATGATGCAGTGGGTCCAATGTAATTAACCTATTCCCAGGTACTTGGGTGGATGCCTTCAGATTGGTACATATCAGAAACTCAGTATCCCATTAGAATGCTGGACACTTAGCAGTGAGGGCAGTCATAGCAGCCTTGCTGAGGGGAAATTTCTGTTATAGAGACCATACATTGCCTCTGTTCATGTCACCACGACCATTTCATACAAGTGAACACTAAGCAAGTGGATGAGCAGTTGAGGAAAGAGGCTGAATGACCTCCAATGAGTGGGTCATATTGCTCACCAGATTAGAGGTCCATCAATGAGCATTCATATTTAATACTAATAGTCTCATGCTTGGAGCAATTCCAAGATATTCACTTACTATTTGTCTAAATCAGTTTTCTTTTTGGGGGGGAGAGATTTTTCCAAAATGCCCTTATTATAAATCCCTGCAAATTAAGATGAGCCACTGGGGCTGGTGCTGTGGCCTAGCAGGTAAGGCCACTGCCTGCAGTGCTGACATCCCATATGGGCAACAGTTTAAGTCCCGGCTTCTCCACTTCCAATCCTTCTCTGATATGGCCTGGGAAAGCAGTAGAAGATGGTCCAAGTCCTTGGGCCCCTGAACCTGCGTGGGAGACCTGGAAGAACATCTTGGCCCTTGGCTCCAGATAGGCACAGGTCCAGCGGCTGTGGCTATCTGGGGAGTGAATCAGCGGATGGAAGACTTCTCTGTCTGCCTCTCTGTAACTCTGCCTTTAAAATACATAAGTACATCTTTAAAAAAAAAAAGAGAGAGAGATGAACTATTATCCCTTGCACTTGGATCTGGACGCAAAAGTTTTCTCTCTCTGGAGAGAATACACTTGTGTTTATATGAAAAATCACAGCATTATGTTACCTACTGGCCCTTTTACAACGTGTGTTTAGATGTTGGACAGATGAACTTCAGTGACTACTTGCTAAAATCAGAATGTTTTCAAATATAAAAATTTTGTTCTAATGTTATTTAAGACTTACAAAAAAGTTTCAAGAACAATAAAAAGAATCTGTCAGGACTGGCACTGTGGTTTAGAGACTTAAGCTGCCACTTGTGATGCTGGTATCCCATATCAGAGCACTAGTTCAAGTTCCAGTTGCTGTGCTTCTGAGTCAACTTCCTGTTAATGTGCCTGGTAAGGCAGCAGATAAGGCAGCAGATGACAGACAAAGTTAGTTCTTGGGCTTGTGCCACCCACATGATAGACCCAGATGGAGCTCCAGGCTGCTAGCTTCAACTTGGCACAGCCCTGGCCATTGCAGCCATATGGGAAGTGAACCAGTAGATGAAGGATCTCTCTCTCTCTCTCTCTCTCTATATATATATATATACACACACACACACACACACACACACATATATGTCACTTTGTAACTTTTTCAAACAAATAAATCTTAAAAAACATTTTGAGAGTTAGTTACAAAGACATTCTCTTACAGAAATCAGTAGTCAAAATAATACTAACAACATTAATGCAATATTGTTAAAAGACCTTATTCAGATTTTCCCAATTGTCTAAACTGCACCAGAATTCTGTAAACAATAAAAGAATAGAATCGAATCTAGTATGGGGTGTGAACAGGGCAGAATGGCCTAATGAATCCTGTATTAAAGTGCTAACTAAGGGGATGCAGCTAAATGGGCTCCAAGGGCTAACTCTCCTCTTCTTCTTAGACTCCCTTGTAACCTTCCACACTTCTGGAGTTCTGGTAACACACCGTCCTCTAAATAAACTGCCTGGAACTGATCACCCAAGGCAATGACCGGCTGGATGATCCACAGAGCTCCATAATATCATAGGTTAGATTGCTGGCTCCTAGTCCATGTGAGTCGGGGGAAGCCACACAGATCATGTTCTCTCATCTGTATCCCCACCTACAGATGAGCAACTGAAATTCAAAGAATTCTGAGACAGAGGCAGAGCTGGGGGGGGTCCCCACCCCATTAGTGCCTCTTAGGCCTGGCGTCTGTCCCACATACCACACAGCTCATCTTAACTCCCTTCCCTGCAGGGCAGTCACAATCTGACAGTATGGGGCTGAGGGGTGGGGGATGCCTCAGGGAAGACCTGTGCTTACCTTGGGAGCTTACCCATAGATGGGTTGTTCTTTTCTGAGGCTGCAAAGTGGAGTCCATCTACCTGAATGTAGAGGCTGTGAACACACACCAGAAGGCTGAAGAAGGTGGAAGATCCATGGCCCACGCTTGCAATGTACCCCGCACATCATGCAAGTATCTTCCCCTACAGAAAGGGCACACCAACTCCAAGAGCCAGAGTATTTCCCACCAACAGGTGGAATAACCAGCACTCAAGAAATGCAGGACCCACAGCTCAAACCTGAGACACCACAGAGATGCAGAGCTAGGGCGACCCCTGCCAAATGTGCCTCAGGCTGACTCC
This sequence comes from Oryctolagus cuniculus, assembly GCF_051225735.1. Lineage (NCBI taxonomy): Eukaryota > Metazoa > Chordata > Mammalia > Lagomorpha > Leporidae > Oryctolagus > Oryctolagus cuniculus. The sequence goes on along the minus strand of NC_142888.1, from coordinate 35,861,023 downwards.
CCACAAGTCAAACTGAGGGTCAGCATGCAGGCTTGCCTCAAAGGGATCCTAGCATTGAGGACAAGAGGCAGTGGACGGGCTGGGCCCTTACCATGCTGTCTCCTTTCTAATTAATTCTGCTTTTTTCCCTTTACAAAATCTGGACATCACAGGGAACCCGAGGAAGTCTTGGATACTCTCTCTGTCCACTACTGGACCCTTTCCAGGAGATCAAAAATTCCTTTATTCTACCCCAAGAGTTCCCACTGCCATCATTGCCTACATGCCCAGATACCAGCCACCCTCTAAGGAAGTTATGGCCTAGGCTTAATTTTGTCCTCAGTAAGAGACTTTTTGCTTCCAGCATAGATCTCAGCAGCTCATGCCAGGTCCCTGTTCAGTTATAGCTAAAGTTTATCTAGCACTGATGAAACTTTGTCTTGCTTTCTTGTTTTCTAAGCAACAAAGAGTCTCTCTCTTCCTGTAGGAGAGAAGAGGCCATTGTGAGCTCTCCTTCACTGTCCAGAAGACCCTGACTGTGATAAGGGCCTGGTTCTGTGGGAGTGAGGGATTATGAGGACAGCATTTCCAGAGATGGGAGGAGTGCCTAGGAGCCCATCCTTTCATGGGAGATGTGGCTAGGGGTGCATGTTCCTTCTCACAGAACAGACTTTGGCACCTACTCTTGCTTCCAACCTGAAGTTTTTTCATTTTCCACAGTAAAATCAACAGTCCAGAATCCCAGGCCCCTGACCCTTCATTCTCCAGGAACAGCCATCTCTCCTCTTCAACTATCCATTCCTTACACCTTATCACATGTAGTTAGTTCTACCTCCTCTGTCTTGTCTTAAATCAAGCCTTCTGACCACCTAGACATCCCTTCATTTTATGATTTCTCTCAGTGTTACTTCAGGACATTCAGCAACATATCTATCATATGATTCACTTAAATGATGCTCACTGAAAAACTACACTAATTTGTAGGCCTTATTAACACTTCATTAATTCCTCTTTTTTTCCCCAATCCATTAGCTTGATCTACCCACATCTCTGCTGAAATCTGATCCACCCTTCAGGCTATAACTAAGGTTCCACCTCTCTCATTAAATATGCTGATCTCTCCCCAAACACAGAAAGAAAAAGGGGGAGCACATCTAATTCACTTTGCAATTTCAATGTTTATTTCTGATACCAAAACTTGACAGCACACAAGGAAAAAAAGCAATAGACAAGGAACAGCAAATAAATTTATCTTGCATGCCACTTTCAGTCAACAGGATGTGGCTCTCTAGATAGCTGTGTTTTAGAAGGAATCTGAGACTTCAGCCTCAATTCAGGGGAAAGACTATTGCAACCGATGAGCAATATCTGTGAATATAAGAAAGAAAAAGTGGAAAAATCAATGATATGTATCTCAAATAATAAGGAATATAAATGCCAAATAGTGCTGCCCTACAATTCCCTCATTTCCTCATCACAAATTTCCTGACTCCTAGCTCATGCACATAATTATAACCCCCAAGGACTCTATCAATTCAAAAAGAGAAATACCTACCAAACAGTTTATTCAACCCAGAAGAATCCAATGGCACCAAAATTGGCAGCAAAGTTGGCACTGGCTGTGCCACCAGGACCAATGATGGGGCCAGCAAAGGTTTGAGGAAATCTGGAGCGGGCATTCTGGTGGTATCTGGCCCAGAAAGTAAATGGAATCCTGGACCAGGGATCTCCAAAATCTCCTTCCTCATCCCAGGTCAGCAGCTCAAATTCAATGTCATCCCAGCTCCAGGGCCCAGATACAGCTTCATCTCCAATCCCCATGCGGGTTCTTGCTTCAGCCCGGGCTTCGGCCTCAGCTGCAGCAGCATCCAAAGCATCCAAGGCCTCATCTGCGGCCTCCATAAACTGTGCAGTCCAGTCACGAGGGTCTCTTTTCTGAACCTGAGATGAGGAACAGAAAACAGAATCACACCTATTTACAATGACTAAGATACAGAATCAACCTAAGCGTCCATCAATGGATGACTTGATAATGAAGGTGTATATTTAAAAGATAATACTATACAGCCTTTAAAAGGAAGAAATCCTGCTATTTGTGGCAGCATGGATGAACCTAGAGGCCATTATGTTAAAGTGAAATAAGATACAAAAAGGCAAATACTGCACGATCTCACTTATAGGTAGAATCTGAAAGAACCGAACTCTTAAAAGCACAAAGTGTAACAGTCACCAGAGATTGTGGAGGTGGGGAGACTGGAAGAAGGAGACACTGGTTAAAACATGCAAAATTTAACTTAGGATGAATAATGTCTAACACATGATTACTATAGTTAATGACAATGTATTGCATACTTGAAAATTGCTGAGTACATTTTAAATCTTGTCATCATAAAAATGCTAAGTATGTGATCTGGACAGCTAATCAGCTTCATTTAATCATTACATAATGTACACATATTACATACACATACTCCATAATCTATAAAAATTACCAAAATACCACCTTGTATTCCAAAAATGTTAAATTTGATTAAGTGAAAAAAAACAAAAAAACACTTAAAGATAATGTTGTACATTATATACATTATGTCAACAAAACTGTAATAAAGTTGGAAAATTAATGAATAAAAATATTAAAAATCCAACCCTTAACAGTATTAGTTAATATATACGAGGGTATTTAAAAATGCTCATGAAAAAATGGAATTAAGAGGTAAGTTTAGGGGGCAGCATTGTGGTGTAGCAGGTAAAGTTGCTGCCTGCAATGCCAGCATCCCATATGGCTGCTTATTCAAGATCCAGATGCTGGACTTCCAATCTAGCTCCCTGCTAATGTGCCTGGGAAAGCAGTGAAAGACAGTCCAAGTGCTTGAGCCCCTGCACCCACATGGGAGACCTGGAAGAAGCTCTTGACTCCTGGCTTCAGCCTGGCCCAGCCCTGGCCACTGCAGCCATTTGGGGAGTGAACCAGTGGATGGAAAATCTCTCTGTCTCTTCCTCTCTCTGTGTGTAACTCTGACTTTCAAACAAAAAAAAAGAGAAAGATAAGTTTAGGTGCTGGCATTCTGGCACAGCAGGTTAAGCCACCACTTGTGATGCCAGTATCTGATATCAGAGTGCTGATTTGAGTCCAATCCAGCTCCCTGCTAACGTGCCTGGAAGACAATAAAGATGGTCCAAGTTCCTGGGCCCCTGCCACCCTTGTAGAAGACCTGGATGGAGTTCCTGGCTCCTAGTGTCAGCCTAGCCCAGGTCTCACTGTTGCAGCTCTTAGGATAATGAACCAGCAGACAGGAAATATTCTCTCTCTCTCTCTCTCCCCCTTTCTGTCACTCTACCTTTCAAATAAAGTCTTTTAAAAAGAGAGTGATAACTTTAGGGGCAAAAGCTGTGGCTTAGTGAGTTAAGCCATCACTTAGGAAGCCCTGAACCAACTTTCTGCTAATGCATCCTGGAAGCAGCAGATGATGGTTCAAGTGTATGGGCTCCAGACACCCACATAAGAGAGTCAGACGCGGCTTCTGGCTTCCAGCCTTGGCATGACCCAGCCCTGGCTGTTGTGGGCATTAAGGGAGTGAACCAGTAGATGGAAGATCTCTCTTTTTTTCACTCTGTCTTTCAAGTACATGGAAATAATAAATAAAGAAGCATTTTTAAAGAGAGGTAAGTTAATTTTGGTAAAAATTTTTTAAATCCAGTTTTTCTGTAATTCTCATTTTTCATGAACTTTTTGAAGATCCCTCGTTATACATGGTATTCAAAACCTTTCTGCACCAAAACAAACATATTTTAATTCCATCTTCCACCCATTTTTGAAATACCATTGTATTAAGCACCTAATACATATTAAGCCCCCTATTTTTTGTTATTGCTTATATAAAAACAACAATAAATTATCACCAGTAATGCAGCACCTACCATGTGCCATACGAGGATCTCATTCCTGTTCTTGGCCTCTCCCAACCACTGATACCTCATCTCTTGACCTATCAATTCTAGAGCAGTTCCTCCATTACCTCTGCAATGAATCTCAGCACTTTCATCTTGCTAGTCTCATGATAGGAACGGAGGCCCCAGAGGAACTCATACTCAGGAGGGTTGCTGTTGGGCACTCGTCTGTAGTCCAGGTATCTGAAAGAGCACAAAATGTCTTTGTCTTCCTATCCAGGTAAAATGGTAGTATGTCAATGCACAATAATCCCAGATTTCAAAAATCCAAAATTTCAGGTGGTAACTCTCCCTGTCCCTCTAGACTCATTCCTAAACACCATCAGAACATTCACCCTTCGATAATCAGGCCTTTGAGATGCTGTACCAGTGTTTCTACACAGGGCTACCACTTATAGCTACAGATGAGGCGCAAATCCAAACACAGAAAGGACAAGGACAACACTTAATCTCACTCTCTCTGCCAAAACTGTAGCTCCAGGTTCTTATAATCGTATAGAAGAGCCAGAGAGAGGTCAGATGTGATGATTACACTGCAGCACAAAAGCCTTAGCCTTGCCCAGCCTTGGGACTGTCTATTGTGGTGATGATGGGCAGGGTTTATTTGTAAGTCACCTTTACTATAAAAAAATTCAACTTCAAGTAGTAAACTCAATAAATACTCCTGAGTACATTTTTCTGTGTGCATATATGCAGGTACAGTGTCATGAATAAGCTTGGGAAAGGCTTTCTGAGGCTGACCAGCATGCAGTCAGAATCATGAGGCCCTGAAAAAAGCACCTTAGGCATCACTTACTTCTGCTTTACAAACTCATAAGTGAGAAGTTTCCTCAGATCTCCAAGGAGGGGATGTCTCACCCTGGTATTAAAAAAAAAAAGGGGGGGGGAGAACTCATCATCAGAGACTATGAATTTGCCCTAAGCAAAGCAAAGAGCTCCAGCACAGAGTTCAGAGATGAGAAAAGAGGCAGAGCTTAAGACTGTTTTCCCGTCTACCCAGATCAGATCCTTGGGCTCTGGACCTCCCCAAACCAAGCCCTTCAGACCACCAGGTTAATGCAATCCTGGGACCATCCTCTGTTGCCAAAGGATGATACAAACAGGCAAGAGACGAGAGAGCCCAATCATACCCAGGACGCAGTCCCATCTTGCGTAGTGCCTCCCAGAGGACAGCTGCAATGGGAGGCAAGAGGAGACAAGGGATGGAAAATGAGCATGGAAATCAGGCTGCAGCCAACCCCCAGCTGCAAGTACAGCCACTCACCCTCACTGGCACGGTTGCCATTCATGAAGATGACACCCAGAATCACTAAGAGGAGACCCAGCTTGGGTGTGTCTTTGGTCCTAAAAGAGCACAAAAAGAATACATTTTCAGAAGCTATTTGAATAAGAGATTCCAGCCAGCTTACCCTCTAGCTTCACCAATAGTTCTCGGCAAGGGAAGAATTATATCCCAGCTCTGCAAATGACCTTCAATATGACCCTGAACTTTGGACCCTGATCTACTTGAAACCCCCAGGGAAAAAAAAAGAGACAGCAAGTAAAAGACCAGGTTCCACCTCCTTTCCCATCTTACGTTCCCAGTATGCCAGCCAAGGACTCGGGGGTACTGATGAGAATATACAAGTGCTCTTCCTTGTCAATTTCCTTCAGTTGAATCCCAAATTTCTACAGGGGCAAGAAAATACATTATGAAATCACAAAATCTAGCATAAGCTACCCATAAGCAGTCACTCACCTCCCTGTGAAACTTGCCCTAAACTCCCAGTAGGAACCCCATGAATCTTTGAAATCAAAACTTTCCCCATCATTCCTGTTCCTCAGGGCTGCCTTCTCACCTTCTCCAAGACAAAGCATGCACGTTCAATGATTTCTGGATAAACATCAGTGTATTCACGAATGATATCCCTCAACATTTCTGTAGGAGAGAGGAGAGAGCATCTGGGCTGAACAGGGGCCACAGAGCAGCAGCCCCTTTGCCAGCCCTGCTGAGGGTAGCACAGCCAGGGTCCTCAGGGTGGAAAAGGAAAATCAGCCATGGACAGCCGAGGACAGAAGGGAACAGGCTTATAAGCAAAGGCATGCCCAAGAAGCAGGGGTGGGGAACCATTTTTCTGCCAAGGGTCATTTGTATATCTATCACATCATTCGCAGGCCATACAGAATTATCAACCTAAAAATTGGCCTGCTATAGACTTATTGAATTTTGAGTTCCACCTGTGATTGCCTTGGCAGGGTCAGATCAAATGATCTCTCAAGCTTTATATGGCCCATGGGCTGGACGTTCCTCACCCCTGCCATAGAGCATCGGGTGAAAGGAAGGGCAGAGCTCAGTGTGAGGGGGACAACAAGCCTACCTGAGCGCTTGATGGGCACCTTTGTGTAGTCTTTGAGCATCAAGTACTTGACCAATTTATTTGCCTGGGAGAAAAGAAATCACTAGTTACATTTGAAGAAAACCCGGTTGAATTATAGATGGGAAGATGACAAAGAGTAAAAGAAAGAAGTGAGTGGGGAGGAAGAGCTCTTACTCTTTCCTGAAGAAGGGCCACATCACGGGGCTGGGAGGCACCCGGGTTCTGTGAGGCACGCGAGTTGGGAGAGGGGCGCAGGTTAGGCGAGGGTCTCAGGTTCTGCCAGTCAGGAGGAATTGGCCAATCAGCAGGGATCCAGTCAGGTGGAAGTGGCCAGTCAGGTGGGAGAGGCCAATCGGTGGGAAGTGGCCAATCGGGAGGCAGTGGCCAGTCAGGAGGGCCTTGCCAGTCTGGAGGGCCCTGCCATCCCGGTGAGGTCTGCCATCCAGGTGGGGTCTGCCATCCAGGTGGATTCTGCCAGGCCAGTGGGTTTGGCCAGACAACTGGGCCAGGCCAGACAATGGGGTTCGGCCAGATCACAGGATTCTGCCAGATCACTGGGTTTGGCCAGATCACCGGGTTCTGCCAAGCAACTGGACTCTGCCAGGCTGGTGGGGTCTGCCTAGCTGGGGGGCTCTGACGTGCTGGTGCGGTCTGCCTGGTTGTCTGGTTTTGCCAGCCTGATGGGTTCTGCCAAGCCAGTGGGGTCTGCCAGAGCACATTGGGTGGTGCGCCAGGTGGGTTCTGAGTGGTTACTGGAACCGGTGCAGACCTCCAGGTCCCTGCAGACAGCGGGGCCCGTCTCTGATCGCCACTGCTGTTTTCTTCCACATTCAAGTTATTAATCTGCATTATCAGAGAGAAGGAAAGTCCAGGGTCACAAATTGATTCTGTGTCCTCACCCTATCTATTTCAGGAAATCCCCCTAAACCCTCACCTGTAACGACAGCCTGACCCACTAGCCACTGGTCACCCTGAGTCCTGGGCTTGTCTTTCACTGTCTTCCAAGCAGGAGTTGCATCTCCGAACCAGGCCAGGAGCAACCCAGGGGTGGGGCCTGAGGCTTCTTCTCTTCCTATGTCCACCACTCGCTCTGCTTGTACCACCCTGAACAAATCACTCAAGTCACTTCACTTCTCTGGGACTGAGTTTCCTTCTTTGTAAAACTAAGACTATGGTCCCCAACTGGTAAGAGCTGACTTCAAAATTTAATAAGATAACTTGTGTGAACTAGCTCAAGATTTGATACATGGTGGTTACTATCCAAATGTAAACTGAATTACATACAAGTTTGATATTTGCTTCCATATGTTAACTCCCCATCAGTCTATGGACACTCAGAGGACAGAAAAAAAATTCACTTCAACATTATCTACAGCTTAGCTAAACAAGGCAGATCTATATCTATTGATAAATATATATATATATATTTTAGAACAAGTGAACAATTTCAGAGAAGAAAGGAGAGAGCCCAAAGCAAAGTGACGCTAGTGGGGATCTCACCTTGCGGGTCCTCTTGCCCCGTATTATAGTCCGGGACTCCAGATTCTGAGCCTGGGGTCCATCTGCTGATGTCTGTGCAGCTGCACCATCAGATTCAGTGATACCTGGGTTGGTCTCTATGTCTGCCTGGGAATTGGCCATTTTGGCCTGGTTTACATTCTGGGTCTGGCTGTCAGCTGTTGGGACCTTAGTAGTATCATTCCAAGCCTTGAAGGCTGTCTTAGGTCGGTTATTGGCCATCTCATTGACATTGAAAGACTGAGAGAAATTGTAAGTAGCATTTGGGCCTACCTTAGTAGTGGCATTCTGGGCCTTAAAGGCCATCTCAGACTTGTTAGCAGCTAACTCCCCAGTGGCCGCTGCCTGGGAAAAGTCATAAGCAGCATTTGGGCCCTTTGGGGTGCCATTCTGGGACTTAAAGGCTGCCTTAGGCTGAGCACTGGGCATCTCCTTGGCATTATGTGTCTGAGAGAAATCATAGACACCACTTGGGCCCTTTGGGGTGGCACTCTGCACTTTAAAGGCTGTCTTAGGCCTAGCAGCAGCTGCTGAGACCTGAATATCAGCGATCTCATTGGCAGTAGGGGGCTGTGAACTCTGGGGACTAGCATTTGGCCCGCTGGCAGCTGCTGTGGCCTGGTTGGTAGGTGGAGCCTCTGAGATCTGGATCGCCTCCATCAAGGTCTGCATAAGCAAAGTGCTGTCTTCTACAGAGGCCTCCGTCTGCAAACACAGGAAAAACAAATTTAATCTCTGGGGCTCAGGTTGGGAACAGCTGGGAAGGTGCAGGAGGATGGTTGTTGCAAAAACAGGGCTATGGCAGGAACCCAGGGAGCAGGCAGTGGGCAAAGGGAGGCAGCGTGAGTACAAAACATGTGGTGGACTGGTGCAGGGCAGGGGCAAAATGACAATTAGAGCAATGTGAGGAGTGGGCACAAAAGCAAGCAAGGTCTGAATCAGTGGGGTTGGAGCGGAGCTGGTAGGGAGTGCAGCAGGAGCTCAGTTTAGGAGGCGGAGCAAGGAGTTGAGGAGAGTAAGGGGGGGGGGTCGCAGCAAGTCAGGAATGCGGGACAGAGGGAGGGTGGAGGTGGGAGGCTGGGGGAGGGGGTGACAGACTGCTCTGCACTCCAGGCCTATGGAAAAGAAAATGGTTCCTTTACCCAGCCCGCATTCTCTGGGCAGATTGCCCCGACTACTAACAGGGTCTCCCCTTTCTCTAAGCAGGGACTGATGGCTGAAAAGGGATGCTTCTTTCCCCTTAGATAAATGCCGCAAATTTGAAAAATGGCAAAGTCTAGGCACGGAAGAGGGCCAAATCAGATCCAGGTGTTGGGCTGATGAAAGGGGCTGGGGGGGAGGGGAGTGTCGGAGGGGAAATGCTGGGGTGAGGAGCGGAGATCTCACCTGGAAGCCGAGGAGGCCTGCACCACAGTCCATTTTCTGAGCCATGGCTCCTGTCCCTCTGGCAAGAGCAGAGCCTGGGGGTTGAGGGAAAGGAGCTGGGCGTTATACTACACAGGGCAAAATACGAAGAGCCAGATCGGAGCGGAAGGGGAGGGGGCAGGGGTGTGCCGTTTGGTTGTGAAGTGGCTGAGGTGCTGGGTCTGAGGAGGAACGGACCAGAGCGGAGCGGGACACGTGAACGGGCGTCCAGATGGAGATTCTGAATTCCGAGAAGCAACTAACAGGGCAAAAGCTTCAAATCAGGGCTCGGGAGACAGATCAGAGTTCTGAACCCGAGGGTGGGGCGTGGTGGGATTCGCGTTCGGGAAGTTGAATGGAGATTTTTCAGTCAGGAAGAATCTCCGAACAGTACGGGTCAGTCAAGAAATCGTTAAGGACTCTGTGAGGACCTCTGAGAGGAATTGGTCAAGGGTTCAGAGAGCACACAGCGGCTCTGAATCAGAAAGGATCGGGTGGGGGGTGTAAATCGGGGTTCCGGCAGTGGAAGGGGGGATTCAGAAACACGGGGTTAAGGGATGGGGATAAATGGGGGAGAGACCCGCACCGGGGGACAGACGCCCTCTCTGGGAGCTAGCTCTCACCTTGCCTCAGGCCCCAACCCCAACCCCCTCGTTGCCTCCCTTCTTCACGACTGAGAGGATCAGGATTGCTGCGCTTGGCTCTCAGCAGCCGCACTCTCTCCTTGTCTAGGAGAAAATGCCAGCGCGGCAGCTTGGGCGACCCCGCCTCTTCGCCTAATATACCACCCACTACCTCAGGAGGTTACGCGCATGCGCCACGACTGGGCGACCAACTACAAACCCGCCCACTTTCCCAACAAAAGCTTCGTCCGGGAGAGCAGGACACACATGCGCATTGGAACGCGGCCCCGCCCCCTTTGCCAACACACCATCCCACCACCAACCAGGTCGACAGTATACAACGGTTCCTCCTCTTCCTCCACATCCCCTCCCCCAACAGAAGCGCCATGCCTCTTGGTCCCACCCCTTGCCCCGTACACCGGCCCCCTACCTTTTCCGCAATGCGTCTCTGTTCAATCCCTCCTCTATTCAAGGCACCTCCCATCAGGTCGGCCTGCAGTTCCACCCCCTTCCCAGCACAGTTTAGGTCACTATTAAGGAAGTGTCTGTGGAGAATCTCTAATTGCAACAAGTGCTAGGCCCCTGCTGAACTCATCTGCTTTGCAACCCAGGGAAGGAAATGGCCAGAAAATACACACTATTGGAGTCTGTGCCTGCCACGTGACCACATGCACCCCTCACTGGCTTCCAGACTCAGATTAGCTCCTTGCCTGCAGCCCTTTTCTGAAGCTCCAGTCAATGTAATCATGTTGTGTGCATTGTGGGAGAGAAGGACACAGCTTGTACAAGGCGACTTCCAAAAAGTTCGTAACAAACAAAATTGAAAGATAAGCTTATTTTGGTGCCAACGTATTTTTTGAAATACATGCAGGTTTCCCATACTTTGCATTCCCATGAACTTTATTGCAGAACCCACTTACATCACAGCAAGATCTATGCTGAGGCTTATTTTCTTCTTAGAGCAGCCCTAGAAGGTGCGTGTCAGCACCCCCATTTCAAAGACCAAGAAGTTGAGGTGCAGATACATTGCTCAAACTAGAGAAGGCCAGAGAGGCACCAGAAAACAGAAAATGCAAACTTTGGGCCTGGGCTTTCATAACTCCAAAGCCCAAATTATGCACTTTTCATTCCTCCACTTCAGCCCCTGGCCTCCCCTAACCCTAACATCTGTCCCAAAAAAGCAAACTTTGTTTTCTAGGAGGCCTAAGCTCATGTTCTGCATTCAGGAGGGCACAGGATAAAGCCCCCAGCCCAAGGAATTGTTCCTCGGGGCCCACTCTCAGCTCCCAATGTCACACAGGACTCTTTCCTCTGAGTGACACAATGATGTTGTCCCCAAGATTTTCTTGGTGCCTGTTTAAATGGCCAAGACAACCAGGCACTTGTGTGTCTGAACCATGGCAAACTCTGGTTCAGAGTCAATGTTTGCCCTACTTCCTTCCTTGGCTGAGGTTTGGGATCTGGAGCAACTGTGGTATTGAGGAAAGAGGCTGGACTGATTTCAAAATCCCAAGAACAGAGTGCCCAGCCTGTGTGTCACTAGCGTGAGCTCACTCAAGACACTCGATCTCTCTGAGCTTGTTTTCTCAATATGCAGAACAGAAAGCATAGTATGTGTGTCCTACCCAAGGGCACACATGCTCCACTGCTTCCAGAATTGGAGAAACTAAAAAAAAAAAAGTCAGAAAATCATATACAGATGTGAGGAGGCTCAAACTAAACTGATACTTTTCCAAAAACTCAAAGCAGATCTTTGTGCATTTCGCATTCCTTCTTATATGAGGTCCTGCCAGGAGCCTGCATATGAAAGGAAGCTAATACCAGGAAGGACTGCAGCACTTGGTCCCCAAGGGCCAACATCAGTTCTGCTTGGCTGGATGACTTTCCTCATCTGTTGCATAGCAACCTCCCCTGTCAGCTGCCTGTTTTTCCTCAGCACTTCCTCTGTAAAGTGTCTGCAGTGGGACGTGATCAGACTCAGGAAAGGCGGTCTGAAACACCATGTTGTTGCTATCTGCTTCCATAGCTCCATCTCCAGTCCTGACTGGCCCTTGAATTCTAGATCCATAATCCAACTGTCTGCTTTCATTCTCCAATTGGGTATCTCTTAGTATCCTCCAGTTTAACTGATCCCTTCAAATATGTTCTCCTCCCCACCACCTCCTTTAGTTATTCCCTTTTTCCCCTTTAGAATGGAAACTTCTTGGGGAGATGGATTTTTCTTTGCTTCATTGTATCCTCAGCACCAAGAATGATGCCTAGCACACTTTATATGCTCAAAACTATTTGTTTAATGAATGAGTGAACCACATCACCCACCCCACTGCTCAAGCAAGAAGCCTGAGATGCATTTTCCCCTGTGATACAGTCACTCAGTTTCCCTCATTATGTAAATAATGCATATTCATAACTAAAAATTCAAACACCTAAATGTTTCAGAAATTGACATCACTCTAAACCTCAGCACCTTGATAATTGCTAAGATTTTGATGCCATCTTTTCATATATCACTTTGTGCATATGTATGCATGGGATTTTACATCAATGGAATTACACATATGCCACAAATACTTTGAGCAGCATTTTTATGCTTACTACTTTTCACTCTTTTCTTTCACTTCTATCTTCAACTGCCGCACCTGCAGTTTTACTCATTTTTATTGTTGTTGCACGCTCAAAAAGCCATCCTTTATTGTTGTACAAAATGAAGATACCACGTAACTCATATATCTGATTTACTTAAGCACAGTGTACTTCTGATTCATTCTTTTAAATGATTATATGATATTCCATGATAGGAATGAACCAAAATGTATCCAACCATTCCACATGGATGAACACTTAGTTTCTGGGATTCAGGGAAGAGTGGCACATACAGATAGCATTGCAATCATGATGCTTATACAAGTATTCTTTATATTTCAATGCTTCATATGTTTTATGTCTATGATACTAGATGCCCAGGAGCAAGACTAACAATATTCTATAGTGCCTATTATAAAACTTTTCCAACTTCTTACCAATATCATGTGTATTTATTTGTATATCCTTTTTTGAAATCTATATTTCTGATGAGTAATATGGTAGAACACACTTTTATGTAGTAGTGGACATACTAGATTTTTCTAAAGTGCTTATGCAAATGCAAGTTTTTTTACCTGTTTTTCATTTGGGTCGTGTCACTGTGTTACTGATTTTAGTTGTTTATATAGTCCTATAGATCTTTTTTTTAAGATTTATTTATTTACTTTAAAGGCAGAGTTAGAGGGAAGGAGGGGAGAAGAGAGAGAGAGAGAAAGAGAGAGAGAGAGAGAGAGAGAGAGAGAGAGAATCTTCCATCTGCTGGTTCACTCCCCAAAATGACCACAGCTTCCAGAGCTGAGCCGATCCAAAGCCAGGAGTCAGGAGCTTCCTCCAGGTCTCCTATATGGGTGCAGAGGCCCAAGCACTTGAGCCATACTCTCCACTTTCCCAGGCACATTAGCAGGGAGCTGGATTGGAAGGGGAGCAGCTGGAACTTGAACCGGCACCCATTTGGGATGCCAACACTGCAGGCAGTGACTTTACCCAATCCGCCACAGCACTGCCCCAGTTCTACAGATCTTCACTAGACACTCTTAGGGCCAGATGTATTTCAATGTTTTTCACATTTTAGTAAGGTACCAGAGTGGATACACTTTACAATACATTAATAGTTCCAAGTGCAAAAGCTACAAAGGCCAGATATTCATTTTTTTTCACATCCCCTTGGTAGCTAGGAGATTGCAATCTAGGATTTACCAGTGTGGCAAGCTCCTAAAGACCACCTTCTGAGTCAATGATTTACCAGAAAGACTCAGAATTCAGAAAAGTTGCTAAACTTATAGCAATGGTTTACTACAGTGAAAGGCTACAGATAAAAATCAACAAGGTAAAAAGTACATAGGGCACAGTCCAGGAGAGACCAGGCACAAGCTTTCAGTAGTTCTTTCCCAAAGGAGTTGCATGGTCAGTGTTTAATTCTCCTAACAATGGTGCATGAAAACACGTGGAGTTATTGTCAACCAGGGACGCTTATTCAAGTCCTGGTGCCCAAGATTTTTTTTTTGACCGTCAATAAGACAGACCTGGAGCACTTATGTGACTGACCTTGTTTATTACTCAACTTCCAGTCCACGCAGAAGTCAAACTAATACTGTGAGGCTCGGGGTCAACAAAGACACTCTCTAATCGGACAGAATAATCTAAGGTCTTACAGGTTATCACCTAGAAGTCAAGAGCCAAACCCTTCTTTGCAAAATACCTTTTTTGTTTTTGGAGGGGGAGGGTGCAGGGTGGAATGCACACTGGTTTGAACACTCTAGACCTCTTCACTACACAATCACAACTCCCACCTAACACTTTGAAAGGAGCAATTCAACGATGCAGTGATGGAATTCATACCACAGTTGTGATGGGAACAACAGCCACAAGGAAATCCAGTTTCTGGGGACAGAATTGGCAGCAGGGACAGCATCCAGCAGTAATGTTACCCAAACAGCTATATTTATGATACGACTTTTTAAAATACAATTGGTGCTCACCAGCTTTTTTTAAATTAAATCTACTTTTAGATTATTACATTTTTTAAAAATTTTAAATCATTTTAGATACACAAAGAAAGAGATACTACAGACATCCTATGTGTCCTTCATCTGCTTCCCCTAAGACTTCTATTTATGTAACTAAAGTACAAAATCCAAAATTAGTACATTTGTATATAGGAAGGTACTTCAAATGTTCCTGGAAACCATGCATGAATTTCAAAGTTTTTGCATCAAAATAAACTTATCCTTTGATTCCATTTTTTCCACAAATTCTTTGAGGTATTCCCGTATCACCACAGCAATCAAAATACAGAACTATTCCATTAATATAAAGATTTCCCTTGTACTACCCTTTTATAATCACATCCCCTTCTCTTCACCAACTATCAACCCTAACTGTGGGCAATACACTGTGTTCCCTATTTTTATAATTTCTATCATTTTAAGGTTTTAAAAATAAAATCATACAATAAGTCATATTCTGATACTGGCTTTTTTCACATTCAGCATAATGCCTGTGAGATACATCCAAGTTGTATGTATGAGTAGTTTATTCCTTTCTTAAAATTTTATTTTTATTTATTTGAAAGACAGAGAAACAGATGAAAATCTCTATCTGCTGATTCACTCTCCAAGTGCTCACAACAATCAGAGATAGACCAGGCCAAAGCCAGGAGCCAGGAGGCCAATCCAGGTCTTTCCACGTGAGTGGCTGGCACCCAAGTACTTAAGCCATCACCTGCTGCCTCCCAGGGTGCACATTAGCAGGAAGCTGGAATTAGAAGGAGAGCTGGAACTTGAACCCAGGCACTCTGATATGGGATGTGGGTATCCCAAGCAGTGTCTTAACCACTGTACCAAATGCTTGCCCCAGTTTTTCCTTTTTATTGCCGTGTACCAACCCATGGTATAGATGTGTTACAATTGGTTTAACCATTCATCCACTGAAATATCTGCATTATTTCCTGTCTGGGGCTATTACAAATAAAGCTGCCATAAACATTGGGATAAATGCCCTAAAGTGTGATTGCTGGGTATATTAGTCAGCTCTTCATTGCTTTAACTAAAATACCTTAGAGGAACTTTTTAGGAAGGAAAAAGTTTATTTCAGCTTACAGTTTGGGGGTGGTCACAGTTTAAGATCAGGCAGCCCTATTAGTCTCCTGTCTGGTGGAGGCTGGCAATGGTGGAGTTTGTGCAGAGGAATGATCACATGGCAAGCCAAAAAGCAGAAAAGCAGCCAGGACTAACTGCTTAAATAACTAACATCGCAAGAGCTACCGTCCAAGGGCAAACTCCCAATAACCTAAAGATCTCCCAGTGGGCCCAACCTCCTAGCTGCCATAATTAGATCAAGTGTCCATTCAAATCCTTTAACCATTAGCATTAATCCATTAACGCTTAACATACGACTTTGGGGCTTAAACCTCTGCATGCATTCTGAGAGCCAAGTCCTGTTCAATCTGTAACACCTGGTGTTACACCAAGTCTAGGTAAGTTTTACAAGGAACTCCCAAATGTTCCTGGAGGGGGTTGTACCATTTTATGTTCTCACCAGCAACGTGGGAGTGATTGTTTCTCCAAATCCTTTCCAGCATCTATTGTTGTAGCATTTAGGTCTGCAACATCTTACTTTGTTTTCAATTTTCATTTCTCTAATGGCTAACAGTGTTATTCTGTCATGTGTTTATCTGCCATCCATATATCCACTCTGATGAAATGTCTCATGTGTTTTGCTCAGTTTCTAATTGGATTGTTGCACTTCCTCCATCCCTGCCTCACTCCTTTCCTTCTGTTGAATCTTGAGTGTATATATTTTATGAGTCTTTTGTTAGATTTTATGGTTTGTGACTATTTTCTTTCCTTGTAGCTTGTCTTTTTTCCTCCTCTTAACAGAATATTTTGTGAAGTAAAATTTTGAGTGAGTCCAATCTGTTGATTCTTTTTTCCTATTAAGGATTGCGGGTTTTTTTTAATATTATTTCGAAGAACTCTTCAGTAACAAAGCATGCAGAATGAAGGCAAACAAACAGTATTTGTTACCTGCCTACATACCTTAAAATAATGTCTAAAGGAAACTTTCAAAAAAGAAATTGAGAATTCTAACAAGGTTGGTAGCCTCCATGGTGTCTAAAACTGCTGTCATTATCTTGGTGTTCCATGTAGGCAAGGTGCTATTTCTCTCTCTGGTTGTTTTCAACACTTTTTTGTTTTCAGTCTTTAGCCTTCAGAAGTTTCAAAATTATGTTACTTATTGAGATTGCTCCTTACTGTTGTTCCTAATGTTTCAACAAATCAGATGAGATAACAAAATGAGTGCTAGGCATATTGTAAAAGTGACCCAATTACTTCTTTTCCTTATAGTATGCTTGCACATTAAGAAATCACTACACACACAGAGACTTCCAAAAGTTTCTGGAAAATAGAGTTCACTCAGCTTCTTGAATCTTTGAATACGGGGGATAGTTTTCATCTCCCACTCTGCTGCACCAAATGCCTACTCCAGTTAATTTTTCTTTCCTAATTTGCTGGATTTTCCAGTTCTTTATTTTTCTATTAATTCACTACACCTTCTTTTTTGAGATTTTCTATTTCTTTGCTGAGGCTTTCAATTTTTCCACTTGTTCTAAACATTTTTACAATTGCTCATTGAAAAAAATTTTAGGATGACTCAGAGATGTATTTTTAAATCTCTGTTTAAAAATCTGTCACAGAAGAAAATTAAAGTGGCATAGGCATTGATTTGGGGCACTTAAAAATGGAATTAGAGTGGTGCTTGTTAAAACAGGCCTAAGGCACATCTGCCACTGAACTCAAACTGGGCTGTTTTACACATACCCACCTGTGTACATGCAGACCTTGTAAAATGGACTGAACTGCTATTTCTGGAATGAAACTCATTACCTTCTCTAACAGTTTGTGAAATCATCCCACTTGCTTCCTGAGAACTGTGTCCAATCCCCTTCTTACAGGACAGCCTGACCTTTGCTGCACCAATCATAATTCCTGACAAACAGGAGATGCAATTAACAATCCCCCTTGCACTTTGGGCTATGAAACCATCCACCATTTTATAAAACCTCAGAACAAAACAAGTTTTCAAGGCTGCTTGAATTTGTGTCCCCTACATTGCAATCTTAGTAATAAGCCCAAAACACACACAATTTTTTTTCTCAACTAGACGGATTTTATCTCAATAAACAAATCTTTCCCAGATGATTCTAATATCTGTGTTATTTTGATGTTGGTGCATGACCGTTTATCTTATTTAAGTTGTGATTATTAAAGTTCTCAGTATAAGAAATGATTTTCAATTGAGCTTTGGATATTGCAAATATTACACTATGAGAATCTAGCTAGACCTTATTTAAATCTCTGTCTTATCACATTGGTGTGGACATCCACATTCCCCTTAGCCTCCACTGATACTCCTTGTTACTTAAGATTCTTTCTGCTTCATATTATGCCTTTTTTCAGTTTTTTTTTAAATTATTTTACAATTTTTGAACATTTTATTCTTTCACTGATTATCATTCTGAATGGGAGACTTGGGTGCCTAAACAATTCTCTCTGAATGGCCTTTATTGAGACCACTTATGGATGAGTGTCATGGTTACTGTTGAGTGGTGATAAAAATCCTGACTGGCCATTAGGTCTCCTCTTAACAACACCTTTGGTTACAGCAGGCCCGTTCCCTTTGGCCTCTCATAGTGTCTCACGTTAGAGCAAACTGTGGCCCCGAACCATTGTCTGGCCTCCTTCCACAGTTGTTGGCACTGAAGTGGGTTGCACAGTACGGGGATGGAAACACCTTTGGTTAGAGGGAGGATCATCTCATTAATACACACTAGTGGTGAAGATCCAGGTTTCCAACATGGTCCTACTGACATCAAGCAGATTACACTGTTCCTATTCTGCATTTGCCCTTCTCCTGACACCATTATGTCAAAGAATTAAATGAGATCTCATTATAGCCTGGCAAGGATAGAGGGATAAGATACCTAGTTTGTCTCTGTTGGCAGGGGTGCAGCCCCAGTCTTTGTCCTCGGGTATTTAGCTACAGTAAAGCAGTTATTGTCTAAATTTTCTTTTTGCTTTCCTATATTTGTTCTTTGGATAGAGAAACAGCAGATTTATATTGGGGCTTTTTCTTTTGTCTCCACCCTTTGCTGTTTCCAGTTTGCCAGCCTCTCTAGCATGTGCTCTGGCATATATGCAGCAAAAAACAAGCCCAGGAAATTCACTTCTATATCATTCTTTTTTTAAAAGATTTATTTATTTATTTGAAAGTCAGAGTTACACACAGAGAAAAGGAAAAGCAGAGAGAGAGAGAGAGAGAGAGAGAGAGAGAGAGGGGACTTGCAACCGTTGGTTCACTCCCCAACTGGCTGCAACAGCTGGAGCTGTGCCAATCCGAAGCCGGGAGCCAGGAGCTTCTGCCAGGTCTCCCACATGGGTGCAGGGGCCCAAGGACTTGGGACATCTTCTACTGCTTTCCCAGGCCATAGCAAAGAGCCGGATCGTAAGTGGAGCATCCGGGACTTGAACCGGCGCCCACATGGGAGCCAGCACTGAAGGCAGCAGTCCTACCCACTATGCTACAGCTCCGGTCCCACTTCCATATCATTCTTTAGACTCCAAGTTTCTTACCAGAGTATACCATCTCTCCTCAACTTTCAGAGTCTTCTTATATTTGGTTTACATATTATGTCCAGGGATGAATAGGGAAAAATATATATATCCCATTTATCCTTTCCTCTGGAAACACAAGTCTCCAACTCTAGTGCTTTAAATATATAACTTTATTATGTATCATCAGTGTTTTAAATATGTATTTTAAATATATATTTCAAAACTTTGTAGAAAATATAATTAAAAGGTAAGTTTATCTTGGTACAGAAAATTTAAGATACATGTATATTAGTGGTCTTCAAAAAAATTCATGGGGGAGCCCCTGCACCTGCATAGGAGACCTGGAGGAAGATCCTGGCTCCTGGCTTTGGTTCAGTCCAACTCTGCCCAGCTCCGGCTGTTGCAGGCATTTGGGGAGTGAACTAGTGGATGGAAGTCTCTATCTT
Source organism: Oryctolagus cuniculus (assembly GCF_051225735.1). Lineage (NCBI taxonomy): Eukaryota > Metazoa > Chordata > Mammalia > Lagomorpha > Leporidae > Oryctolagus > Oryctolagus cuniculus. The sequence goes on along the minus strand of NC_142888.1, from coordinate 35,841,551 downwards.
TCTCTCTCTCTCTCTCTGTTTCTCCCTTTCACTCTCTGAATTTCTGCCTTTCAAATAAATAAAATAAATCCTTAATAAATTATTGAGTAGGGGCCGGTACTGTGGCGTGGCGGGTAAAGCTGCTGCTTGCAGTGTTGACATCTCAGATGGCCAATGGTTCGAGTCCCAGCTGCTCCACTTCCGATTGAGCTCTCCACTACGGCCTGGGAAAGCAGTAGAAGATGGCCCAGATGTTTGGGCCCCTGCACCCATGTGGTAGACCCGGAAGAAGCTCCAGGTTCCTGGCCCAGTTCCGCTGTTGCGGTCATTTGGGGAGTGAATCAGTGGATGGCAGAGTCTCTCTCTCTCTCTCTCTCTGCCTCTCTGTAACTCTGCCCCTCAAATAAATAAAAAAAATTTTAAAAAATAATTGAGTATTTTTTTGACAGAGTTAGTGAGAGAGAGAGAGAGAGAGAGACAGAGAGAAAGTCTTCCTTTTCCGTTGGTTCACCCCTCAATGGCCGCTATGGACGGTGCGCTGTAGCCAGCGCACCACACTGATCCGAAGCCAGGAGCCAGGTGCTTCTCCTGGTCTCCCATGCGGGTGCAGGGCCCAAGGACTTAGGCCATCCTCTACTGCACTCCCGGGCCATAGCAGAGAGCTGGACAGGAAGAGGAGCGACCGGCACAGAATCTGGCGCCCTGACCGGGACTAGAACGTGGTGTGCCGGTGCCACAGGCAGAGGATTAGCCTAGTGACCCGCGGTGCCAGCCAAAAAATAATTGAGTATTAATCTCAATAGGTAACATCTCTTTTATTTACCCTGAAATGACTTCACCACTTCAATCAGAATGATTATTATAGTTTTCTTGTAAGTCCCTTTTACAAATCGTTATTTATTTATTTATTTCCCTATTTTACTTTGAGTTATTCATAATGCCTCTGTCTTCCTTATTCTCCAATCTAATTGATCTGCTATTCCTGTAGATTCTACCACATTACATACACTTTGATTCCATTCTATTCTTTCTCTCTCACTTTTTCACCTTCACCGTCTTGTTAGAAGGGATCACAGAAAGAGGGAGAAATGAAACAATCAGGTGGAAAAGAGAGGGTCTAAAGAGGAAGAGAAGGAAGAAGGAAAGAAGAAAATACTGATGAAGGGTGAATAAAAATAACCATTGGAAGTAAATGGACTTAGGACAGTAACAAAATATAAGGAAGTGGATAGTAAGTTGAAGTTGAAAAAGAAAAACAGGAGGAAAGAGAGTAAGGATGTAGAATATAGAAAGGAAGAGTGAATGTAGGATAGAGAAGTGTGCGAGGGAAGTGGGAGGAGACATAATGGGGGATGCTACAGATAGAATGTTTGTCCCCCCCACCCCCAAATTCAGGTATCAGAGTATACAGTGTTCAGAGATGAGAACTTTGGGAGGCAATTAGGTCCTGAGGGGAACCCCCATAATGGGATGAGTGTCTTTGTAAGAGGCAAGGAGAGCTCCCTTCCACTCTGCTCCCCCATCTTCTGAAGACACAATGAGAAGATAGTTATGTATAAACCAGGAAGGAGAGGGTCTTTACCAGGTACTAGATCTGGAAGCTCTTTGGCCTTGGACTTTCTAGCGTTCAGAATTGTGAGAAATAATTTTCCGTTGTTAAAGCCACCCAGTCTATGGTACTGTTATACAAAGTACTTCATAAAGTCCGTGGAAAATGGAAACAAATGTTTATTTTGATGCAAATAATTTAAAATCCATGCAATTTTTCATAATATATATTTTCCATGTACTTTTTGAAGACCTCGCATAGCAGCATGAACTAAGTTACAGGGGTAAGGAGTAGAAACAGGACAGGAAAATAAATGAGAGGAAAAGAGGAAGGAGGAAGTACAGTATATAATCAGGGAAACAAAAAAGGTGTTTGATACAAGAGGGACAGGGTCAGAAGAAGAAATGAAGTAGAATCACACTTCACCGATGGCAGATTTCATTCTGCAGAGAAAAGATTGTTGAGTGTTAAAAGTTCTCATTTTCTCTCTTCAGATATCCCATTCCCTTTATATTGGTATCCATCAAAATGCCGGAGGTCATTTCTCATATACTATCACTCTGGCCTTGAGATAAGAGTACTACTGGGGCCAGCGCTGAGGTGTAGCCAGTAAAGCCGCCGCCTGCAGTGCCAGCATCCCAAATCGGCACCAGTTCAAGTCCTGGCTGCTCCACTTCCTATCCAGCTCTCTGCTATGGTATGGAAAAGTAGCAGAAGATGGCCCAATTCCTTGGGCCCCTAAACCCATGTGGGAGATCCGGAAAAAGCTCCTGGCTCCTGGCTTCAGATCGGCTCAGCTCCTGCCATTGCAGCTAATTGGAGAGTGAACAAGCAAGCTATGGAAGACCTCTCTCTCTCTCTGCCTCTCTTTCTCTCTGTGTTTAACTCTGACTTTCAAATAAATAAATAAATAAATCTTTTTTTAAAAAAAAGACTACTATAGTTCTCAACTATAGGAACCATGCAGGCGTGGACTTTTGGCTTAGTGGTTAAAATGTTGGTTAAGATACCCACATCCATGGGGCTGGCACTGTGGTATAGCAGGTAAAGCTGCCACTTGTAACACCTGCATCCCATTTGGGTGCTGGTTCCTGTCCCAGCTGCTCCAGTTCCAACCCAGCTCTCTACTAATAGCCTGGGAAAAGAAAGGGAACATGACCCAAGTACATGGGCCCCTGTACCCATGTGGGATACCTAAAAGAAGCTCCTGGCTCCTGGCTTTGGCTTGGTCCAGGTCTCGCCATTGCAGCCACCTGGGGAGTGCACTAGTGGATGGAGGATCACTCCCTCATCTCTCTCTTACTCTGATTTTAAAATAAATAAATAAATCTTAAAAAAAAAGATGCCCACATCCTGTATCAGTGTGCCTGCATCTGATACCCTCTCTGGGTTCTGATTCCAGCTTCCTGATAATGCAAACCCTAAAAGGCAGCACTGATAACTCAAGTAATTGGATTCCTGCCCCCCTTGTGTGAGACATGGATTGAGTTCCAAGCACCCAGCTTCAGCCTGGCCCAGTCCTGGTCATTCTAAGAATTGGGAAACTGAACCAGCAGATGGGAGCTTTCTCTCTCTGTCTCTCTGCCTCACAAATTAGAAGCAAGAGCTACATATCTCATGGCTTGTTTTTTTTTTTTTTAAGTAGGTAAATTTGTTTGGGATATTCAGTATTTATCAATATCAGTTATTTCCTGCTGCCAATTATTCAGAAGGTAAAGATATTATCTTGCCAACTCAAGTATACAGGAAAGGTAAGATTTTCTTCTGTGTCAAGTTAAATTCTGTTGAGTGGTTGAAAATCTCCAGCAGTATGGAGTCTTCCTCATTTTTTGCTTTGGAGTTGTATCTAACTGCTAGGGATCTTAAACAGTGCCAAAACATCAGGATGGGTTATTATATCTGCTGAGTATCAAATATCCATGCTGGCATTAATGTTCTCTGGTTCACAAATGTCTGCACAAGCAGTCATTCAGTTGAGCCTCATTCTGGACTACAAAGTCTCTTTGGATCTGATTTTCTCTGTGGTTTTCATGTATCACTCATACACATTGGGAACATTCTTCTGCTCTTGTAATATGTTGGGGCCTGCTAATCTCTGTCCATCTGTTTTTGTCCCTACCATACACTCCTATGATACCATGACTTAAGGGAAACTATGAGGAGGACCAAGGCTTGGAATGTCTGTAGATACCACAAAGAATTCTTCAAGCCTTGTCGTTTTCTGGCCTTATCTAGGAAGTGAGTAGCAAAGTCACCTTATAAAAGGATCTTACAAACCTACCTGGGATTTCATGTCATCCCTGAAATACAGGGTGTAGGGTTTCCCTTTACTCAGGAACCCACAATATTTACTGACTCCATGCTTCCCCTATGTCTCTCTTCCCCATGGAATCAATGTGAGGCTGGAAGTACATCCTTGAAAAGAAGAACCAAGAATAAGAGAAAAAGCTGGACAACGGAAAACCCAATGATTTCTTGGGGCCTGTCAGAAAAATGAAGTTTTAAGCAAATCATGACCAAAAATTCTGAAAAACAGGCAAATCTAGACTTGCATATGCAGAACTGGAACAACAGAAGGTGATGAGAGAGAATGGAGCAGAAAAAATATTTCAAGTAATAATGGTTAAGAAATTTCCAAAATTAGTGACCCAAACTGCAGATCTAGGAAGCTTGGAAAACACCAGATATATTACTTGTAGTGAGCCAAGGATAATTATAGCAGACTTTTTGACAGAAACCATGCAGGCAAGAGTAGAGTGAAGGACTGGAGCTGTAGTATAGTAAGCTAAGCCTCTGCCTGCGGCACTGGCATCCCATAGGGGTGCCGGTTTGAGTCCTGGCTGTTCCACTTCTGATCCAGCTCTCTGCTGTGGCCTGGGAAAGCAGTAAAAGATGGCCCAAGTCCTTGGGCCCCTGCACCCACGGGGGAGAACTGAAGAAGCTCCTGGCCCTGGCTTCTGGCGGTTGTGGCCATTTGGAGAGTGAATCAGCAGATGGAAGACCTTTCTCTCTGTCTTTTCCTCTCTCTATCTGTAACTCTACCTCTCAACTAAATAAAATCTTTTTAAAAAGACAGTAGAGTGAAATATTCAAAGTGTCTTTTTTAAGATTTATTTTATGTATTTGAAAGACAGAGTTACAGAGAGAGGAAGAGACAGAGAGAGAGGTCTTCCATCTGCTGTTTCACTCCCCAGATGGCTGCAACGGCCGGAGCTGCGCTGATCTGAAGCCAAGAGCTTCTGGGTCTCCCATGTGAGCACGGGCTGAAGGACTTGGGCCATCCTCTGCTGCTTTCCCAGGCCACAGCAGAGAGCAGCCGGGACTCAAACTGGCGCCCATATGGGATGCCAGCACTTCAGGCCAGGGCTTTAACCTGCTGTACCACAGCGTCGGCCCCGACAGTTGATTTTTGATGTTAGCATTTAGTGCTATAAATTTCTCTGCCATCACTGTGTTACTGTATCCCCCATATGTTGATATATTTTTATTCTATTCAGTTCTGTGTATTTTTAACTTCCTTTGAGACATCTTCAATTCATGGATTATGTACAAGTACTTTTGTTTAATTTTCAAGTGAGTATATGATGCCAATGATTTTATTATTGCTGAAATTTGTCTACAATGTATGGTCTGTCCTGTTGAATATTCCATGAGTGTTTTTAAAAATGTGTTTTCTGCTGGTGTTAGGTGGAATTCTGTCTTTATTATATCGATTGATTGTGTTGTTCACTTCTATATCCTTGCAGATATTCTTTCTAGTAGTTTAATAATTTGCTGAAAGTACACTGTTGAAATTCCTTTGTATAATTTTGGATTTGCCTATTTCTCCTTTCTGGTCTCCCAGTTTCTCCTTCATATAGTTTGCAGCTGCGTTTGTTTGATGCATACACACTTAGGATCATAATTTCTTCCTGATGACTGACATTTTATCATTATGTGGTACCCTTCATGGTCTCTGATAATTTCATTTACATCTGAAGCCAGGAGCCAGGAGCTTCTTCCAGATCTCCTACGCGGGTGCAGGAGCCCACGGACTTGGGCCATCTTCTACTGCTTTCCCAGGCCATAGCAGAGAGCTGGATCGGAAGAGGAGCAGCCAAGATTAGAACCTGCTCCCATATGGGATGCCAGTGCTTCAGGCCAAGGCTTTAACCCAGTGTCCCACAGCGCCAGCCCCTAACGTGCTACAAGAAGAAAAACAAACGTACCAACTTGGATTTCTATACAGAGCAAAAGTATCTTTTAAAAGTGAAGAAGAGGGGTTGGCCTTGTTGTGTAGTGAGTAAAGCCGCTGCTTGCAGCGCCAGCATCCTATATGGGCACAGGTTTGAGTCCTGGCTGTTCCATTTTCCATCCAGCTTCCTGCTAAGGTGCCTTGGAAAGCACTGATGGATGGCCCAAATTCTTCAGCCCCTGCATCCATGTAAGAGACCTGAAAGAAGCTCCTGGCTCCTGGCTTCAGTCTGGCTCAGACTTGGCTGTTGAGGCCATTTGGATAGTGAACCAGCAGATGGAAGATTTCTCTCTCTCTCTCTCTCTCTCTCTCTCTCTCTCTCTCTCTCTTTCTCTCGCGCTCCCTCTCTCTAATTCCTTCAAATAAATAAAAGATAAATTTTAAAAAAGTGAAGGAAAGGCCGGCGCCACGGCTCAATAAGCTAATCCTCCGCCCGCGGCACCGCCACCCCGGGTTCTAGTCCCAGCTGGGGCACTGGATTCTTTCCCGGTTGCTCCTCTTCCAGTCCAGCTCTCTGCTGTGGCCCGGGAAGGCAGTGGAGGATGGCCCAAGTGCTTGGGCCCTGCACCTGCATGGGAGACCAGGGGGAAACAACTGGCTCCTGGCTTCGGATCTGCGCAGCGCATCGGCCGTAGCGGCAATTTGAGGGGTGAACCAACGGAATGAAGACCTTTCTCTCTGTCTCTCACTGCCTAACTCTGCCTGTCAAAAAAATTAAAAATAAAAAAAAAGTGAAGGAAAGGAAAAACAAATTTGAAGGAGAAATAAAGATTTTCTCAGATGAACAAATAAAGAAAAGAAAATGATATATATATATAGGGCAGATGTTGGAACTACATAAAGAAAAGAACATTGGAGGGGGAATAAATGAAACTTCTATTCAAAGAGGAAATCTAATCTGCAATTATAGAATATTTTGAGATGCTGTAGCCAAAGGAATTTTATGCAATACATTTTCAATTATTAAACATGCACTCTATAAGAAAAAAAAATCTCAAAAATAAAATTACAGCCAGGATGAAAACAACAGTGTGGAATGTGTTTGGCACACAAATAAAAAGCAAAAGAAAATGTATGAATATCAGACATAATACTTCAAGGCAAAACATTGCTTTAGATGAAAAGGTCATTATATAATGCAAATCACAATTTAACAGCTGTGCAAGAAAAAATAATAAAACCAAAATCATAGCATCAGATTGTAACATCCCTTTCCAAGCACATGATAAAATAATCATACAAAATAATGGGTCCTTATTGAAATCTCTACACCTGCTAATATACATGGAGGCCTAAATATAAAATACAGTATCTTAAAATTAACACTATATTTATTTAACTAATTTTTCACTTGTCATTTATTTCCACTTTATTTGAAAGTTAAAGAGACAGAGAGACACCTTCCATCCACTGGTTCATTCTCCAAATGCCAGCAACAGATGAGGCTGAGTCAGGCCAATGCCAGGAGGCTGGAATTCAGCAAAGGTTCCCCACATGGGTGGCAGGCACCCAAGTATTTGAGCCATCACTTGCTGCCTTCCAGGGTGCGCATTAGCAGAAAGCTATGTTCAGAAATTGAGCTGGGACTGGAGCTCAGGGGCTCTGATTGGGATGCAGGTATCCCAGTTGGTGTCTTAGCCAGTATGCCAAATGTCTGCCTCAAAATTAACACTTTAAAATTCTTAAATTCTCCTTCCACGTTTTCTGGACCACAGCCAATCTGATTTCCTCTTCTATATTTACATATGTAGAAGAATTTCAAAACATGTTAAAAGTATATCTACAGGGCCAGTGCTGTGGCGTAGCAGGTATAGCCGCCGCCTTCAATGCCGGGATCCCATATGGGTGCCCGTTCTAGTCCCGACTGCTCCACTTCCTATCCAGCTTTTTGCTATGGCCTGGGAAAGCAGTAGAAGATGGCCCAAGTCCTTGGGCCCCTGCACCCTTGTGGGAAGACCCAGAGGAAGCTCCTGGTTCCTGGCTTCAGATCGGCACAGCTCCAGCCGTTGCTGCTAATAGGCGAGTGAACCAGCAAATGAAGACCTCTCTCTCTCTCTGCCTCTCATTTTCTCTTGACTTTCAAATAAATAAATCTTTTTTAAAAAAGTGTATCTACGGCCGGTGCCTCGGCTCACTAGGCTAATCCTCCGCCTTGCAGCGCCGGCACACGGGGTTCTAGTCCCGGTCGGGGTGCCGGATTCTGTCCCGGTTGCCCCTCTTCCAGGCCAGCTCTCTGCTGTGGCCAGGGAGTGCAGTGGAGGATGGCCCAAGTGCTTGGGCCCTGCACCCCATGGGAGACCAGGATAAGTACCTGGCTCCTGCCATTGGATCAGTGCAGTGCGCCAGCTGTGGCGGCCATTGGAGGGTGAACCAACGGCAAAGGAAGACCTTTCTCTCTGTCTCTCTCTCTCTCTCTCACTGTCCACTCTGCCTGTCAAAAAAAAAAAAGTGTATGTACTCGGTGTTGGTGAACTCAAGAGGCTTCCATATCCTTGGCAGTTCATGACAAGAGCCTCGGGTGATTGCTGACGTCATAAATAAGAGTGTCAGTTGTTAAATCAACAACAGAAGTCCTGTGCACCTGCTCCCCATGTAGGACCTCTGCCCTTAATGTGTTGTACTATGAGAATTAATGGTAAAACTACTACTCAAACAGTACTCTATACTTTGTGTGTCTCTGTGGGTACAGTCTGCTGAAATCTTTACTTAGTATATGGTAAGTTGATCTTCTGTATATAAAGATAATTGAAAATGAATCATGATGAAGAATGGGATGGGAGAGGGAGTGGGATATGGGATGGTTGTGGGTGGGAGGGAGGTTATGAGGGAAAAGCTGCTATAATTCAAAAGTTGTACTTTGGAAATTTATATTTATTAAATAAAAGTGAAAATAAAATAAAATAAACTCTGTTTTTAGTTTAAAATAACAAATAAATAAGGTATCTACTAGGTTCTATATATTGTGATAGGCGGTAGGGAAATAGTAATAGGCAAAAACACATATATGACCTGCTTTTAAGGACTAATGGATTTTGCTCTAACATAAAGAAGACTGAGTCCAGTCAGGCTTACACAATTAAAAAGAAACTTCACTGCCAATTTGCAATATGAGAGCATGCAAAATTATATCTGTATATTGCATCAAATACATTTTGACATAGACTCACATAGATCATACTTTACTGCAAAATCCCCTTCCAGTGAATTCTTCACTCCCAGTACTGCAACAACTCACATTCCAGTAATAAGCAGAAGATACAGTGGGAAGCCTGTAAGTGGAAACTCCATACACAGTTTGGGAATGCCAATGGAAGGACTTGACTTATGGGCTCCTGGTATCTTGTGACATTTGAGGACAGTCCCTCTTTCATTTGAACTGGAAAATGCTGAGACTTATCTGAATGCTCTCAGGTACCTGGGATATGATTCAGCACTACATGTAACAATATGGAAACTTAATAACCACTAATTTCAGAACCATGTAGCATTAACAACAAGTCTAACAGCTATATAGCTAGACTCAGAAAATCATCACAAACTTCAGCCTGTGGCATTTCCCAATTTTATTTTAGAAATCAAAATCATCTGAGAAAACACTGGGGATACGGTCCATACCACTTCCAACATCACACAAACACATGCACATGCACAACTGTAATAACACATGGCACCTGAGATTCTTTTGTGCATAATGTTCTATCATGAATATCTTAAAGTAAATTTTTCATGACATTAAAAAGCCTATGCACAGTGGGTGTTGTGGCACAGGTTATGACGCCACTTGAGATGCCTGCATCCCATATTGAAGTGCCTGAAGAGTCCCACCTCCTCTTGTGATCCAGCCACCTGCTACTTCACACTTGGAAGACAACAGGTGATCACTAAATTACTTGCTTCCCTGCCACCCTTGTGTGAGACCCAGATGGCCCTGTCCTGGCTGTTGCACGCATTTGGGGAGTGAATCAGTGGATGAAAAAATCTCTTATTGCTGTTCTTTCAAATAAAACAAACTTCCTTTAAAAGCCTGTGCAAATTTCTTTCTAATAACTGTGTACTAGTATATCATATGTTCATTAAATTATCTTTGTGGTGATTTTCCCACATCTCTGTGCATGTCTCTAATTATTTCCTTATGGCATATTATTAGAAATGGAATTACTAGGTCAAAGGGGAATGAACTATTTTAAGGTTGTTATTCAGTAATACCAAGATGCTTTCCAGAAAGGTTTTTATCAACACTAGTAATGCAGAAGCATTCTCTTGTGTTGAACATTTGCTGTACAAATATTTTTTCCAGTTTGATAGACAAAATGACATTTAATTTACTTAAATTATATATTTTATTACTAATGAAGGGGAACTCACCCTCAGTGTTTGTTAGTCATTTGTACATCTGTTATGAAAATTCTCTGTACATTAAAAATATTAACCTTAATGTCTGTCAGAATTGTTGCCAGTGTGTTTTTCAGTTGGTGGTTGTCTCTTAGTCTTGTTTTTGAATTCTTCATCTAATATAAAATGTAAACCATTACTTTTTTTATTGACATTTCTTCTTCCTCTTTTTAATTCTAGGAATCTCACTTGCTATCTAAAAGCTAAATAAACATTCCTGTTTCTGAAAAATAATTCAGTAATTAATATATGTTACTTTTGCAGACTCCTTTATGTGGGAACAAATAAAAATAAGATTTGCATGTTTCTAATGACAGAAGCATGCTCTTATTGCACTATTATGTGAGAAAGCAACACAGAATTGCAGGATATTGAATGGAACTTTTGCTGTTTCTTCATAATTTTAGTCAAAGATAAATAGCTAAAACAAAATAAGCATCTAGTCCATCCACATTCTAAATGGATGAACCAAAGAGGTCTGAACACAATCCCACAGAGCTTATACAGAGAAAGCAGACTAGTCACGCTACTGACATTCAATCCATTCCCTTTCAGCACAGGCATACTGAGAATGCTAGAGAGAATTACAGAAGAATTTACAGTCAGTGTTAGTGAGTCCTTGGCTGGGGAAGAGGAGGGACTTGAGGCTCACTCCCCCAGGTCATGTGAGCAGGGATCCAAAAGAATCACTTAAAGAGACTGGGAGAGGGGCAGGCGCTGTGGCACAGCAGGTAAAGCCACCGCCTGCAGTGCTGGCATCCCATAAGGGTGCCAGTTCGAGTCCAGGCTGGACTTCCAGTCCAGCTGTTGCCGCCATCTAGGGAGTGAGCCAGCAGAGGGAAGATGCTTTCTTTCTCTCTCTCAGTCTCTGCCTCTCTGTAATTCTGCCTTTCAAATAAATAAATACATCTTAGAGAGAGAGAGAGAGAGAGAGAGAGAGAAATTGGGAGAGCCACATGGGGAAAGAACAGAAGGGAGTACCACATTTTGTATATTCAAAGGTTTCTTTCCAGATTGACACTTCTGATGATTACTCAGGGTTGATTTGTTCCTAAAGGCTTTTCTACACCGACTTCATTCCAATGGCTTCTCTTTATTATGCAGTCTTTTATAGTGAATAGCTTTTGAACTCTGGTTGAAAAATCGTCCATGATCACCACATCCATAGAGTTTATTTTTGTTGTCTATGGCCGTACCACCCTGAACACGCCAGATCTCAGAAGAGAGTTTCTTTTTGTTGATAAATTCTCTGATGCTAACAATATGTAGCCGCTGGTGCCGAGGCTTAGTGGGTAAAGCTGCCATCTGCAGCCATCAGCATCCCATATGGGCTTCAGTTTGAGTCCCAGGTGCTTCACTTCCAATCCAGCTCCCTGCTAATGTGCCTGGGGAAAGCAATGGAGGATGACCCCAGTCCTTGGGCCCCTGCACCCATATGAGAGACCCAGAAGAAGCTGTTGCAGGCATTTGGGGGATGAACCAGTGGAAGGAAGACCTTTCACTCTGCCTCTCCCTCTCTCTGTAACTCTGCCTTCCAAATAAAATGAATAAATCTTGAAAATATACCTAAGGCTTGACTAAAGGTTTTTTAAATGATTTTCACACATGTTTCCTCATCACCATGGCCTTTTTTGGTGACTTAAAATTTCTGTAATTGGGCTGAAGCTATGGTCACGAGACTCATACCGAGAGCTGCTTGTCATATGTATGTTCATTCTCATATAGGATAGTGTCTGAGATAAAGCAGTTACTCGAACATTTACTATGGTCCTAGAAGCCCCCTGGCTGGAAACCAGTTCTTGAGTGTCTATCCTAAGTTTTTAAATATCTCTTTTTAAAAAAGTATTTATTTATTTGAAAGGCAGAGCTACAGAGAGGCAGAGGCAGAGAGAGAGAGAGAGAGAGAGAGAGAGAGAGAGTCTTCCATCTGCTGGTTCACTCCCCAAATGGCTGCAATGGCCGGAGCTGAGCCGATCTGAAGCCAGGATCCAGGAGCCTCTTCCAGGTCTCCCACATGGGTGCAGGGGCCCAAGGACTTGGGCCATCTTCTCCTGCTTTCCCAGCCCACAGCAGGGAACTGGACCAGAAGTGGAGCAGCTGGGTCTTGAACCGATGTCCAAATGGTATGCTGGCACTGCAAGCAGTGGCTTTTCCCGCTATGCCATAGTGCCGGCCCCTAAATATCTCTTAAAGAGAAATTAATCCGCTTTTATAACTTGTCTTTACAAGTTTCTTAAGGTCAAGAGCCATGAAGAGTTATTCTTGGAGTTGGCACTGTAGTGTAGCAGGTGAAGCCACCACCTACAGTGCCATCATTCCATATGGGCACCGGTTAGAGTCCAGTTCCGATCCTGCTCTCTGCTGATGGCCTGGGAAAGTAGTGGAAGATGGTCCAATTCCGTGGACCCCTGCACCCATGTGGGTGACCCAGAAGAAGCTGCTGGCTTCAGTGTGGGGAGTGAACCAGAGGATGGATGATTCTATCTCTTTCTCTCTCTCTCTCTCTCTCTCTCTCTCTCTCTCTCTCCTCCTCCTCCTCCTCCTCCTCCTCTATAACTCTGACTTTCATATACATAAATAAATCTTTAAAAGAAAAGAAAAGAATTAATTCTTAGAATATCTGACCACACTCCTTGTTACCTAGATTCTTCCTCAAATCCCTAATTTTGAATAAGCTTCTTGAATCTGGGCTCTTTGAATCTGATATAACTATTGTCACGTATATACAATAGTTGGTAGTAATGAAGGTATCAAGCAACTGTAAAAGAAATGAATTATCTAATAAGTCTTAACCATATAGTTCCCTAAGAGGCAAACCAAAGATTGGGTTTGTACAGTGACCTGACAAAAAACACTAAAGAAGGAGTGCACAGAAATATGAAGCAATGGTTTTCAGGGCACTGGATTCGAGGCTGATCCTGAGAGGCTTGAAAAATGAGGAGAGTCCTTAAGAGTTTCTAGTTCATAGAGCAATGAGAGATAATGCAATCAGAGCCAGGACGATATCCTGAATTGGGGTGACAGAAAAGAGAAGTCAGAAAAATCAAGAGTTCACAGAGAATCAACAAAGAGCTCCAATGTGAGAACTCTGAAAATCTTTGAAAGATGCCATTAAAACAAACAAATCAGGGCCAGCATTATGGCACAGGAATTAAACTGCTGCCCCTGGCTGCTCCACTTCTGATCCAGCTTCCTGCTAATATGCCTGAGAAAGCAGTGGAGGATGGCCCAAGTGCTTGCACCCCTGCATCCACGCGGGAGCCCAGGAAAAAGTTCCCGTCTCCTGGCTCCTAGCTTCAGTCTGGCTCAACCTTGGCTGTTGCAGCCATTTAGAGAGTGAAACAGTGGATGGAAGATTTCTCTCTGTGTGTCTCTCCTTCTCTCTTTGTAACTCTGCCTTTCAAAAAAAGTAATTAGATCTTTTTAAAAAAAAAAATACAGTCTGTCTTCTTCACAAGATAGTAAGCTCCATGAAGGTAGAGACAGCATGTCTGTTTTTCCTTACCATAGCATCCCCAGCATCTCAGGTTATGCTGGTCATATAGTGCCCCTGCATCCTGCATCCCATTTGTGTCTACTGCTTCTGTGATTTTGCTCTAATAATTATACTTGTTCTCTCCTATCTTCAGTCTCTCTTTTCTACTGACTATATTCTACCCTATACCTCTTCTTTACCAAATAAACTTTGAGTTTCATTACAATGTCCCTAGCTGAATACAGTGGCAGCTATATGTCACAGTTCTGTCTGTTGGAGTGTGGGTGGAAGTCATTGGGTAGAATTATTTGGAAAGTTCCATATAAAGGAGACTGATCATCCTGACAAGGTATTTTGCCCTCTTCTCTTCCTCCTGGAAGATTGAAAGGATGGCTAGGGTTACAGCAAACTTCTTGAAAACATGAGGCATCCAGAAGATGGGAGCCATGCACCAAGGATCATGGAACAACAGAATATGAGAGACTGATAAAACTATGGAGGTCTTCAACTTCTTACCATTGGACTTGTTTTAGATGAAAGAAACATACTCCCTAATAATTTTAAGTAGGCTGGTGCCGCGGCTCACTTGGGTAATCCTCCACCTGTGGCACTGGCACCCCAGGTTCTAGTCCCAGTTGGGGCGCCGGATTCTGTCCCGGTCGCTCCTCTTCCAGTCCAGCTCTCTGCTGTGGCCCAGGAAGGCAGTGGAGAATGGCCCAAGTGCTTGGGCCCTGCACCCACATGGGAGACCAGGAGGAGGCACCTGGTTCCTGGCTTTGATTCGGCGCAGCGCGCCGGCCATAGCGGCCATTTGGGGGGTGAACCAACAGAAAGGAAGACCTTTCTCTCTGTCTCTCTCTCTCACTGTCTAAATCTGCCTGTCAAAAAATTAATAATAATTTTAAGTTACTCATTTTCATGTCTTTGTTACTCATATTCAAATGTAATTCCAAAGCCTCATCCCAAAATAGGATCTCTCTCCTCCCACCTGTGTCTCTGCCTTTAACAGTACCTCATTCACACACGATTCCCTTTATGATTCATATGATCATGACCATGATTTGCAAATTATGATCTCCATACACTGTCCCAACTCTTCTATCACACTTGCACTTTACCCATCAATCCCACTAACACTGTCTCTGTTACTCCCACTTCCACACATACACTGGCTTATTTTGTACTATCATCACACACAAAGTCCTTAGGTCCTCACAGATACACAGCCTATAACACCGATGTCAAATACAACTACTGTTAGCAAATCCTATTACCATACATATCATCCCCATCCCTTACACAGTCACACTCATAATTACTCAATCCTCACACTATCACACACTACTATACACACAGCCCGTATCCCAACTATAAAACCTGCACCATCCTCCAAAGTCCCTTTCACATATTCTCACGGCCATCTCCATAACATAAAACCAATAACACTCACAACAAAGAGCCACGTCAACCCTACAACTCTCACACACCCACTTACCCCATTCCTCACTGACTCCCAGAACCATGTATTTACACACTCATAACTTCCAAACTCCAAACTTTCAAACATTTTTTATTCATTGTAATCACATACACCCACTATATTAATCTGTCCTGACACATACACTTGTCATTTCCCCTAGCATTTACACACACATACACACACACTAACCCTATAACCTCCATCAAGTACCTGTCTTCCACCCCACATTAGTTTCCCCATTCTACCCATTTTCCACGTCCTCCTGAAATTAAGAAAGCCCCATCCACATTTTCACACACATAATGATCCCAGAGTCTCATTGCCATTGTGTCTTTTCCTCACTGCCTTCCCACTGTCTACACACAACCATATGCACCCATATGCACAATCTTTTCTTCCACAGTAGCACATACACTGTGACCATAACTACCAGTATCACACACTTTCCAATTTCTTCCTGTACTGGCATTCACACTGTCCCTGCCTTCATTATCACAGTGATTTCATACCATTACTAACACTGTCCCCATTACCACCATTCTCACAAAACTTTGCCCACATAGCACCACCATGCCACTATCACACAATATTCTCCTCATTGCTCCATCAAACATGACCCAGGTGACCCAGAATTTTACGTTTGTGGTTCCCATCACCTGCATTCTCATTCCCTCTCATCTCCTTCTTCTCCCCTTCTCCCATCCAAGTACTAACCAGGCCTGACCCTGTAGCTTCTGAGGTCAGACAAGATCAGGCACATTCAGTGTGGTATGGCTATAGACTCCCCTCCTCTTGTCTCTCTCTCTCTCTCTCTCTCTCTCTCTCTCTCACACACACACTTTCCTGATATGTGTATCTGAAACAAGCCCACATATAATAGAGAAATTTCTCACTTGGAGCCCATTTCACAGTTCCAGAAAGTGTTAGGTATAGGAATACAGCATGCTCAAAAGTTACAATATTTAGTGTTCCCACATGGTAGGTAGTGGTGACTAGATTCCTTCTGATAGTCTGCCTTTAAGAAGCACTTCTTCATGTTTAGTTATAGCATTTATATAGAGTTCTAAATATGTCATTGATGTCATTAATATGATATTCCGCACTTGAGCTATTTGTGCTATACTTCAGTCTTCCTAAAATATCCTAATACCATTTCTGTTACAGTAAAATTGTGGTATTTTTGGCCTTGAAGAGATAGACAGGTTCAAGCAAATGGCAATACTGAATATATCACTGAGCTATGTTTGAGGGAACACTTAATCTTACTTCTCATATTTCCAAGTGGAAGACCTTAAATAGATAAACACTCCTGCTATTCTATCCACAAGAGGAGGAATGAATTATATGACGAAAATGTTTGGAAGAAACATTTGAGTATGCCTTTGATCTCTACTTTTCTTTCAAGAGTCTGTAAACTTATATAGAACATACATTCTGACTGGCTCCTTGCCAAGCAATAAGGGATTCACTTTTGGTCTGAAGTTCTGCAGCTTTTTCAGCAGTGCTTGTAACTCTCTTGATAAATCTGATTAGCTATGGAGTCTAGTACTAGGAAGTCATCACTACAACCACTTTTCTCTGATCAGCTTTTCTAAAAAAAAAAAAAGATCGATTTTAAAAGGCAGTGTTACAGAGAGAAAGAGAAAGAGATTTATTGATTCCATCTGCTCATTCACTCCCCAAATGGCTGCAACAGCCAGAACTGGACCAGGCTGAACCCAGGAGTCAGGAACTTCAACCAGGTCTCTCATGTGGGTAGCAGGAGCCCCAGTACTTAGGTCGTCATCTGCTGCTTTCCCAGGTGCACTAGTGAGGAGCTAGATCGGAAGTGGAACAACTGGAACACAGACCAGCATTCATATAGGATGCCAACTTTGCAGGTGGCAACTAAATGTGCTGTACTATAATGCTGGCCCCTCTGACCAGGTTTATCAGTAATGAAGATGATGTTTTGATCTCCACTTATCTTATTCCTATGTCTTTCAATTTTAATTGGTCTAAATCTAGACAGGGAAGATGAATGCTATTTATTGACCCCTTACAACTCCCTCACTGAAAACATGTAAATTTCCATTAATAGCATTGTCCGTGTTTTATCACAGGTAAGTTTCTAGGTGGAGTCCATTTTTGATTAGGACTTAGGACAAACACTGGTAACAATTAATATCAGCTCTAATCAATGAAACTGTACTACCACTAATACTAGACTACTGATTTTCTTGGACTATGGATTTAAATTTTAGATGGGTATAGATACCGTGGCACAGTAGGTGATAATAAATCAGGATAGGGAGGAGCAGGTACTGAGTGTCTGCCTTAGCCATACTAACATGCTCAAGAAAGACATTAACCAAAAAGAGCTCTTTCATGAGACGGGGTGGCAAATCTTTACATGGAAAGTTTTAATATTCATCTAAATGTTACGGAAACGTTATTTTCAAAAACACCATTTCTCAGTGAGCCATTTTTTAAAAGACAAAAAATAAAACCCTCTGTAATAAAAGAGTTCAATGTGCTAGAAGGCTCTTTTGTTGTTCACATCTGACAATGATTTTATCTCTTTCTTTTTGCTAGTTAGCTTTTGAGCCCTTGCATGCAAATGTAAATACTGTGCTAGTCATCTGCTGTCACTGAAAGAACAGTATTTCAAAGTACAATTTGTATCCAAGGTGACAAGGCACAAATATTAGAATTTTCAGTTGCACCCTAGGACAGTCAGTTTAAGAAAATGCCAAGTATTCCCTGAAAAGAAAGCAGTCTGAACACTGCAATTTCACATGTAATTTCTTTTACAAAGGAACACCTTTAATACCTATAAGATTGGAGGTTCTGGTGGTACAGAACCGAATATGCCTTTTCCAATCTGCATCAGGGCTCACAAGATGGTCATTAATAAAAAACAAACCTAATAAAAGTCTCAGAAGTCACATAGAAATGAAATGAAACTACTGCACAAGGTATATGGAAACCTAACTAAAAAGTATTAAGAACACCTGAGGAAAGTCACGTGTAGCACACACACACACAGAATTCTCAGGCTCAGATCTTAAAAAAAAATGAAAAATGGCATCACTAGTAAGCTCTGAATTACAGACCAGAAAATCAAGTGCAAGATTTATATCAAAGTACTGAGCAAAAACCCTGAAAGTGATAGATTCAATGAGGTACAAAACAGGATATTTAAAAAACCTAACATGTAAATATGAGCAGGTGGGTTGGAAGTTAAAGGAGAAAAGAAACAGAGGGAAGAGAGGTAATACTTATGTAAATGATAAATGAAAATTTCCCTGGTTTCCCTGAGTAGGGAAAGGGCTGTCCGAATTTCATACAAGATTGATTTCTCTGATTCGTTTATCCATTCCCTCATCCATCATTCCATGCAGCCGCACATTAATTTAATTAACCAATCATGGGAGGACTAATTATGTGTTTGACACTTAGGATATTTTGGGAGTCTTCAAAAAGTTCATGGAACATGCATGTTATGAAAAACTATACAGGTTTTTTTTTTATTTTTTTGCAGTAAAGTGTTTCATTCCACTTTGCAGAAGCTTTACCCACTATGCCACAATGCTGGCTCCAGAAAAAAGATTTTAAAAAAATGTATAATCTTGGGGTGAGTGTTTGGCACAGCAGTCAAGACACCACTTTGGACACCTATATCCCATGGTTTGAGTTCCAGCTCTGCTTTGGTTCCAGCTTCATGGCAATGTGCATACTGGAAGGCAGCAGGTATTGCTGCAACTACTTCAGTACCTCCACCCAAGTAGGAGACGGGGACTGAATTTCGAGTTTCTGGCTTCAGCCTGACCCAGCCCCTACTGTTGCAGATATTTTGGGAGTGGATCAGCAGATGGAAGTTCTCTCTGTCTCTTGTTTCTTTTTGCCTTTCAAATAAAATTAAATAAATAAATAATAAATAAATAATCTTAATGACAGAAAAACAAACCCATTTATGATTTAAAAACTATCAAAAATTAGTTATAGGAGGAAATGTATCTCAAAACAATACAGGTATACATAAACAGCCACAGGCAATACTGCACTCAACGGTGAAAAGCTGAAAGCTTTTCCACTAAGATCAGGAAGACAAGAATGCTTATTCTCACCACTTCTATTCAATGTAATACTGTAATCCTAACCTGAGCAAGTAGGTAAGAAAAAGATATAATTAATATACATCAAAATCAGAAAGGAAGAAGTAGAGTTGTATCTGTTTGTTGGTGACATGATCTGATATATTGAAGACCACATAAAAACTCATAGAAGTTATAAATGAATCAGTAAAGTTTTGGAATACTCTATCAACATAGAAAAATCAAAAGTATTTCTACACATTAACAGTAAACAATCTGAAAAGGAAATCCCATTTATAATAGCATCAAAACAAATAAGTCCCCCCCCCAAATAAAGGTAAACTAAACATTGAAGACTACACCAAAATAAAGGGTTCCAGCACAAAAAAGGAAACAGTCAACAAAATAAAAGGGCAACCTATGGGAAGGAAGAAAATATAAGCAAATCATGTATCTAAGGAAGTCATACAATTCAATAGAAAAAAAACTAAAAATGGGCAAAGGGAACAGGCATTTGGTAGAAAGTTTATGACACTGATTAGGATGCCCTCATCTTGTATCAGAGTGCCTAAGTTCCAGTCATACCTCCAACTCCTCATTCTAGCTTCCTGCTAATGTGCACACTGGGAGGCAGCAGATGATGGCTCAAGTATTTGGGTCATTGCCATCCACATGGGGAACCCAGACTAAGTTCTGGGCTCCTGGCACTGGCTTGGCCCAGCCCTGGCCAGTGTGGGCATTTGGGGAGTGAGTCAGAGGATAAGAGATCTCTCTGTCTCCTGTCTCTTACATAAATAAATAACTTTTTTTAAAGAAAAGAAGCAATGGTATGGGGGGGTCATTAAACTTTTCATGGAAATGCATATTATGAAAAACTATGCATGGATTTCAAACAAGTTTTGGACTAAAATAAACTTTTTAAATGTTTATTCATTTATTTATTTTTATATACATGAAAGAGTGACAGAGACAGAGAAACAGATCTTTTATCCAATGGTTCACTCCCTAAACAGCCACAACTGCCAAGGCTGGGCCAGGTCGAAGTCAGGAGCACATACACTTGAGTCATCATCTACCAGCTCCCGGCATGCATTAGCCGGAAACTGTATCAGAAGCCAAGTAGCTGGGACTAGAACTAGGCACTCCAATAAGGGATGTAGGTATCACAAGCAACAATTTAACTTGCTGCACCATAATCCTTGCCCCAATAGATTTATTTTAAAATTATCATTTTCAAAAAACTATTTTCTAAAAATTTTATTTATTTATTTGAGAGGTAGAGTTACAGACAGTGAGAGAGACAGAGAGAAAGGTCTTCCTTTCATTGGTTCATTCCCCAAGTGGCTGCAACGGCCAGAGCTGTGCCCATCAGAAGCCAGGAGCCAGGTGCTTCCTCCTGGTCTCCCATGCAGGTTCAGGGGCCGAAGCACTTGGGCCATCTTCTACTGCTCTCCCAGGCCACAGCAGAGAGCTGGATTGAAGAGGAGCAGCCGGAATTAGAACTGGCATCCATATCGGATGCCAGCGCCGCTGGCGGAGGATTAACCTACTGCACCACGGCACCGGCCCCTCAACAAACATTTTGAAGTAACCTTTTACACCATATTGCTTAGAATTGAGATCTAAAAAGCAAAAGAAATAGGTAACATATTCTCAAGTTGGTTACTTCAAGTATTCAATGCCTGGTAGAGGGAAGAGGTAACACTAAACACTTGCTAATTTTCACTATTATTTAATGTTTAAACCATGGGTTTTACAATAATATGGATTATATATAGTCTATAATCCATGTTATAATATACTTACTAAAGCAGAAATGCAACATAAAATATATTCTAATTATAAATACAAGAGATATGATGTGAAGTGAGATTGGCTGAAACTAGTGAGGCCAACAGATCAAAAGACACTGTACAGCGCATAAATGTGGAAACTGAAGGCCCCCCCACCTCCATGGTTGTTTTCGATCCCTTTGCAACTTTTGCGGACTCTTCTAACTTACTCCTAAATTGCAGCAATAATGAAAGGGGAGCTTTACACTTGAGAGGTGACCACCACCACTGGATCTAGTAGCTCAATTCTCACAGGTCAGGTTTACGGGTCATGGACCAAGAGACTAATGACAGACAGGGGGAATTTATTCTGGGAAATGCTCTGGCTGCCACAAGAGGGCATAATGAGAACACAGTATCTCCTTTGGTTCTTCCCTTCCTACCATTCTGAGGATTCTCAGCTTTTTTTTGTCCTCCCTTAAAATGACTAGGTTTCTGAGATTCTGACCTGGGCGCTAGAGTCCTCTTCCTTTACTCCACACACTCTCCCAGGGCAATCTCACTCACATTTAACTGAAACCGCATTTTCCATGCTTGGTGACTTCCAAATCTCTATCTGCAATTCCACCTACTTCAGAGCAGCAGAATGACTGCTTGATAATTCCTTTTGGACATTTCAAAGACCTCAAACTTTGCAGGTTCAAAATCGAACTCATCATTCTTTCTCCTCAAACCTGCTCTTTATTCTAAGTTCTCCAGCTCATGGAATGGTTTTCACATTTCTTCAGTCATCCAAAGCACAAAGAAAACTGGTGATCTTAACAGATTCCTTCTGGCCGGCGCCGCGGCTCACTTGGCTAATCCTCCGCCTTGCGGCACCGGCACACCGGGTTCTAGTCCCGATCGGGGTGCCGGATTCTGTCCCGGTTGCCCCTCTTCCAGGCCAGCTCTCTGCTGTGGCCCAGGAAGGCAGTGGAGGATGGCCCAAGTGCTTGGGCCCTGCACCCCGTGGGAGACCAGGATAAGTACCTGGCTCTTGCCATCGGATCAGCACGGTGCGCCGGCCGCGGCGGCCATTGGAGGGTGAACCAAAGGCAAAGGAAGACCTCTTTCTCTCTGTCTCTCTCTCTCTCACTGTCCACTCTGCCTGTCAAAAAAAAAAAATAGATTCCTTCTTCTTCATAAACCAGCTATATCCTGTCAGTTACAATGTTCTGAAATTTTTTTTTATTAGGAGATAATTTTATTTTTAAAAGTGTCATCTTAAACACCACAATTAAACATGCCAAAGGAGAAGCCATGTTGTTAAAATGCCCACTTAACCCACCCAAACATCTCAAACCCACCCTTTGCTGACCTTCTATAACTCCATTTTTTGATTTTTTTTCTTTTTTTAAACAAAAGGAAGTAGACAGATACATGTTTGTAAATGCTAACTGTCCATATTCACATAGAGACACAGTGTAACCTCTGAGCCGAATACACAGAGAAAGGAGGAGAAAAGCTAGAATTCTATGCACTGTTACACAGAGGCCTGGCACCCTCCAGCTTCCAGCAGAACCAAGGGAGTAGGAGGGTTTCTTTTACCCACAGAGCACAGTGGTATTGATTCCATACAGTTTTTGTAGAGACAAAAAGGGATGAAAATGAATTTGGAACAAAAAGGGGTAGAGATTCTTCTCCCATTGTATTCTGCTTCGGGTATTTTCTGCACAATAAGGTGAGAACCATGGTGTAGAGAAAAGAGACCTCAAAAACAGGGAGACTGAACACAAGAGGGAAGAAAATAAAAAGAAGATGACAACTTGCTTCCAAGGATTGAAGAAAATTAACCAAAAAAAAAAAATAGTTGGAATCCATCAATGTTTTCTATTAGTCATCTTCTCCTTCATCCTCCTCTCCTTCTTCCCCTTCACCATCATCTGTCGCTCCCCCTCTTCGTGGAGGAACGACACAGGACCCTGCGCTGTTCTTTTGTCTGCTCGGCCCTCCCCGGGTTTGCTACTGGTTCTTCCCGGGTTGGCTACCGTCCCTTCCACCTCCGTGGAAGGGCAGTTCCCCCTGCCACTTTTCCCCACTTCCGCAGGGGAGCGGCACACCACCGGCCGGCTCTCTCGGGGGCTGCACAGGTGTTCCTTCAGATAGATGTTCCCCTTAGATGTTCCTGGTGCATGTTGTCTCTTTCCTCCTTTATAGTCCTCTTCCGCCAATCCCAACTCTGCTACCCACACGCCGAGTACGCTGCTCTCCTCCAATCAGGAGCAGGATCAGCTCCTGGAGGTCAGCACTCAAGTTGGCAAGAGGCAGCTGCGTAGAAGCTGTTTTCTCCTCTCCCAGCGCCATATTGTGGGAGAGCAGATGCATAGAATAAGTCTTAATTCCAGTAACAGTCCAGTCCGGGTTGCTCCCCACAATCATCTTCATCTTAGTCCCCTTCATCCTCATCCCCTTCTTCATCAATGTCTTCCAATCCTCCTCCTCCTCCTTCTTCTTCTCCTTCCCCTTCATCATCCATATCAGCAACCAAATAGTACTGTAATGGATTCAGCCAGATATCATCCTTGATGAACTAACTCATGTGTGCACCTGCATCAGAATGGTCAGTAAGCCAGGTGAAGAAGCTCTCTGGCTCCTCATGTTGCCTCTTCCTGCTGGCTTTGTTCTGCATTTGACTTGAACGTTCCATCAAATCCTTTGCAGATTTCCATTTGATTTCAGTGGACTGTGAAGATGGATCACCACTCTCATTCAGATGAAATTCTTTGGAGAGAACTTTATTTTCAAAGTAAGGATTTTCATCAAAATAAACATCTACTCTGTAACTTGATTTAATATCTTCAAATTCTGTCACTTCAACCCTGGTCAGGTAATGCAGTGTCTGTCTCTTCATCCCCCTCCCCAAGCAGTGCAGATACTTGTGGATGGTTGACAAATGTTGTTACCCAAAAATCTGGGATTTTGGCGATCAGTTCTGACCTCTTCTGAAAAAATGGTTGGCAGAATTTGTTATATTTCTGTTCTATTTTCAAAATCTCCTCACTGGCTTGTTCATTAAGTATATTTCATTTTGTACTTCATCAATATGTTAAATTGCTTCTTGTTCTTTTTCTCCCGTAGACAAATCCCGAGAGGCCAGTGTGTCCGCTGGCCTTGTGCCAGGAGTTGCTCTCAGCTTCTTTGAGGAAGGAGCAAAGACAGGTGTTAGGGGCCATGCTTACAGGAAACTCTGAATCCCAACACCAGGCAGGAGGAAGCTCTGAGAACTCTGAATTTATTTTATTATTAAAGACTTCTTTACTTATTTCAGAGAGAGAGAGAGAGAGAGAGAGAGAGAGAGATGTCTTCCATCTGCTGGTTTACTCCTTCCAGAATGGTCGCAACTGCCAGGACCTGGCTGAACCCAGGAGCCTAGAAGTCCAGCCGGGACTCCCACATGGGTGGCAGGAGCCCAAGCTCCTAGCTTAGAGAGGCTACCTGTGTTTCTCCATTCCAGGCCCATCTCTAAATCTTCAAAGCAAGCTGCATAGAATCTTCTTTCCTCTATTACCTCTGCTTCTGCTTCCACATCTTCTCTTCAAAACTCTGACCTTTTTGCCTCTCTTTTATAAGGATCCTTGTGATTACATTAGGGTCACTTTAATAATCTGATATAATGCCTGTCTCCAAATCTGTAATTTTTCAGGTAACATATTCACAAGTTCTAAGGATTAAGATGCACGCATTTTAGGGGCAACTTTGTCCAGCCTACAAAATGCAAGTTGTACAAGCTGTGGACCATATGATTCTGCAAAATACCATTCACAGTACAGACGGCAAGGTATCTGTATTTATTAAGACAATTTTCCAGCAGGTGGTAATAAAGTGTCTTCAGGAGAAGAACCATTTTACAATTCACACAAAGGTATCATAGGAGCTAGCAGAAGCCTCGCAGCCTACAGTAATTAATATCACATCACAACTTAACACAGTCATGGTATACTGGAGTGCAAGAGGGTTGAGGCCCTAGCAGACCTAACAATAACAAAACACAGACAGTCCTTATAAAATACCTACAAGAGAGAGACACCAAGATGGCAGAATAGGGAGGGAGCTTACTGCACTAGTCTAGGGGAACACAGTTTTAAAAAGCATGGAAAGAGTGCAATCTCAGGGAAGAGTTAGGGAGAAAATGGCAGAGAAACTCCATGCAAAGTAGAGGGACACTGTAGATCTAATTGGAGGGTGTGGACATGTACAACTTAGGACCCCAGCAGCCGAGAGCCTCAGCACCAGCTTTGGAGAGTGAGGTGAGACCAGACTGCAGCAGCCCAAGTCACTGGTGATAAAGCTGTGGGAAGAGCCTGGCATGAGTCTGGCTTGGAGCCCTGTGGGGGACAGTGTACCTGCCAACCTAGAGGGGAAAAAAGGGGGCATGTTTCTCTCTCCCTGACCACCTGGCATCAGTGTCCTGTAACTGGTCTCCCATGCGGGTGCAGGGCCTAAGCACTTGGGCCATCCTCCACTGCCTTCCCGGGCCACAGCAGAGAGCTGGACTGGAAAAGAAGCAACCGGGACAGAATCCGGCGCCCCGACCGGGACAAGTACCCTGGGTGCCAGCACCACAGGTGGAGGATTAGCCTAGTGAGCTGCAGCGCTGGCCAAGATTCTTTTAAAAAGGAAGAAGAAAGAAAAGAATACTAGTGGAGAGCAGGCATTTGGCCTAGAGGCTAAGATGTCTATGTCCCATATTAAAGTGCCTGGGTTCAATACCATGCTCCAGCTCCTGACTCCAGCTTCTTGCTATGGCAGGTCCAGGGAGGCACCCATGATAGCTCAAGTGATTGAGTTCCTGAACTCACGTTGGAGACCTGGATTAAGACCCTGGCCTGGGGCCACCACTGGCATCTGGAAAGTGAAAGAGCAGGGCCGGTGCTGTGGCATAGTGGGTAAAGCTGCAGCCTGCAGTGCTGGCATCCCATATGGGTGCTGGTTCGAGTCCTGGCTGCTCCTCTTCTGATCCAGCTCTCTGCTATAGCCTGGGAAAGCAGTAGAAGATGGCCCAAGTCCTTGGGTCCCTGCACCCACATGGGAGACCTGGAAGAGGCTCCTGGCTCCTGGCTTTGGATCAGCACAGCTCTGGCCATTGCAGCCATCTGGGAGTGAACCAGCGGATGGAAGACCTCTCTCTCTCTCTCTCTGCCTCTGCCTCTCTGTAACTCTGGCTATCAAATAAATAAATAAATCTTTTAAAAAAAGAAAGTGAAAGAGCAATTAGGAGTGCTCTGTGTGTGTGTGTGTATCTTTGTCTCTCAGCTTCTCAAATAAATAATTTTTAAATAAAGAAAATTAGTTGAGAAATTAAAGCCTGCTGAGACTCAGTGATTTCATGGCATTGTCTAATTTTTAGGTGGCCTCCCAAATCTGGGAAATAGAGACATAGAGAAACAAAGTAAGGATGACTGCTTTATTTGGAGGGCAATGCAGAGACAATGTAAAGAGAATAAACTGAGTAGGGAAATGGAAAGATTATCTGAACAGAGGCAGCACTGACTGTGAAGAACTAAGACTGGAAATCAAGGACTCAGGAGCAGGTAGATAGCAAGAGATAACTTTCAGGAGATTTAAGAATGTAAAGCCACAGAGTAACTGGGCATGCAAATAAAAAGGTAACTACACGCACAAGAAAAAAAAAAAGGAAAGAAAAGAAACATTCTCTCTTGCCTGATCTTATGGAGCCTACCAGATGGAGAGTTTGAGGGAGACAATAATAATGCTACCAACCACTACAAACACAAAACTTCACTGCAATCCTCATTTGTGTTTCACCTGGAAAAGACAGGCATTAATATTCCAACTTCATCAATGAGGAAACTGATGGTCAGAGAGTACTGACCGGCCCAACATTTTAGATACAAAAAATAGAACTGAGGTTCAACTTAAGTTTGTCTGGCTCCAAAGACCTCCACATCAAGGTACCCTGTGGGCATTCAACAATCCAAAACCTCAAGCAATCACAACACTATATAACTGAGCTGTAAGTTCTCTAACTCCTACCTGGGTCATTCTCCGTCCTTTTCTCATCTAAGAAGACTGCTTCCTGGATCCCTTTATCCTTAGCTCTTTCCAGATTCAGCTGGGAACTCATTTTGGTCTTTTGAAATAAAAAACTCTGCAGTTGAAAAGAAAATAAAACTTTGAGGTTAGAGTTGCAGTACTGAATTACTTAATTCAGTCTTGAAAGCTACAAGGATGGTGGTGAAAGGGAATCTTTGTCAAGACGTTTCAGAAACAGCACAGAGATCTTGTGAAAAGAACATAGAAATATATGTATTTCCCCCAAAGTGAGGGACCTGGTCTTGACCTTGAGAGATGAAAAAAAGCACAATTAGTAATTTACTAGCTTATTAAAAGAATGCCCAGAGCCCAGGAACAAAAAATGAGGCAATGTATTGAAATAGTTAAGAATGTAGTTCAAGGTTAGACAGAGCTGAATTCAAAACCGCTAATTTGTGATGTGAACTTGGGCACATATCTTCACTTTTCTGAGCACTGCATGTTTCCTCTATAAAACAAAAGAAATAAAACCCAAAAGGTAATGAGAAATTCTGAGACTAAATTTAATCTCAAGGAAGATGTAGGAAGGGGTTATAGGAAAATTTACTACTTCTGATAATTGCCTGCTAGGTTATTTACAAAAATTATCAAGCTGAAAGCTTTTTTTTAAAAAAAGATTTATTTATTTGGGGACAGTGCTGTGGAGTAGCAGGTAAGGCCACTGCCTGCAGTACCAGTATCCCATGTGGACACCAGTTCAATTCCCAGCTGCTCTACTTCCAATCCAGCTCCATGCTAATGCGCCTGGGAAAACAGCATAAGACAGCTCGAGTCCTTGAGCCTCTGTATCCATGCAAGAGATGCAGTTGAAGCTCCTGGCTCCTGCCTTTGCCCTGGCCCAGCCCTGGCCACTGGCCATTTGGGGAGTGAACCAGCAGATGGAAGATTCTCTCTCTGCCCCTCAAATAAAGTTATTTGAAAGTCAGAGTTACAGAGAGAAGGGGAGATACTGAGACAGAAATCTTCCATCCACTGGTTCACTCCCCAAATGGCCCTAACGGCCAAAGATGGGCCAGGTCAAAGCCAGGAGCCTGAAACTCCAGCCAGGACGCCCACGCAGGCGGCAGGGACCCAAGCACTTGTGCCATCTTTTGCTGCTTTCCCAGGTGTATTAGCAGTTAGTACAGAAGTGGAACAGCTGGGACACAAACTAGTGCCCATATGGGATGCTGGCATTGGAGGCAGCTTTACCTGCTAGGCCCTAAAAAATAACAACATAGGCCCTAAAAAATTCTTGATGAAAGAAAAGTTAACACCTGCCTAAAAGCAATAAAATGGGGCAGGCATTTGGCCTAGTAGTGGTTAAGATGCTGCTTGTGGGAACCGGGGTTGTGGCGTAATGGGTTAAGCGGTTGCCTACAGCCCAGCATCCCACATGGCTGTGGGTTCAAGTCCTGGCTGCTGCACTTTCAAACCAGCTCCTTGCTACTGTACCTGGGAAAGCAGAGGAACATGGCCCAAATCCTTGGGCCACTGCACCCATGTGGGAGACCCAGATGAAGCTCCTGGCTCCTGGCTTAAATATTGTAGTCATTTGGGGAATGAACCAGCAGTCTCTCTGCCTATGTCTGTTTCTCTCTCTCTCTCTCTCTCTGCCTTTCAAATAAATGAAATAAATAAATAAATTTTAGAAAATAATAAAATGACAGTATGGAAACACTAGGGCAACATTCTGAGAAATGGGGAACCTAGAGAGGCAGATAAACAGTTCAACAGTTTCTATCCTGAGGCCATTTATTCATTCCAAAAATTTGAATTTTCACTTTGACTTGACTGTCTTAAAAAGCAAAGGAGCCACAGATCAAAGTTCTAAATTACACAGTGTGGGAAAGCTAACCAAGAGACCCTCCCTACGATATGCTGAATCTCCAAGGATTACCCCTCAGGGACAGGGTCAATGGGAAGAAGCTCAGATTGGGATCACATGAGCTACTCTGGGAACCTTGGGCTTTGAATTAGATAAAGAGACAAACCAGCAGGATCAGCTAAGAAAAGTCCACAAAAACTCTTTAAACACTTGGGTTAGCAAACACAAACTATAAGAAGGCTACATTTATTATGGGTAAAGAAGCAAATAACAAACTTGAAGATATAGCCAAGCAACAGAAAATGATCATGGGAGAGTACAACTGAATCTTATCAAACTTTTAGAAAGAAAAAAAGGTGAAGTACTCCAAATTAACACCTCAAGCAATAGTTTTAATGAGAATTTGTGAAAACTGTGGCAGGTTGGAGGAAATTACCAGAGTTCAGCATGGAAAAGACAAAAGGGTAGAAAGTACACAAAAAAGGGCACGCCGAGAGTGGGTCTCTGGGGAGAGAAATCGGGTCGCCTCCCCATAAATAGTTTGTCTCTGGGGAGAGAAATGTTTTGAGAACAAACTGTCCCTGTAAAACCTGCAAAATATTCCAGGGAGATACTCACTGGGTCCTGTCTGAGATGTGTCTGGGCAGAGCTATTAATATTAATCTAACCTACTCAGTCAGTTGGCCTTGGGTGATGTTCAAATATGGTATGGAGCAACCTTGAGCAAATCTCTGTTCTTTTTTTTTAAATTTTATTTGAGAGTTAGAGTTAGAGACAGTGAGAGGGAGAGACAAAGAGAAAGGTCTTCCTTCTGTTGGTTCACTCTCCAAATGGCCGCAACTGCTGGAGCTGTGCCAATCTGAAGCTGGGAGCCAGGAGATTTTTCCTGGTCTCCCATGTGGGTGCAGGGGCCTAAGGACTTGGGCCATCTTCTACTGCTTTCCCAGGCCACAACAGAGAGCTGGACTGGAAGTGGAGCAGCCAGGACTAGAACCGGTGCCCATATGGGATGCTGGTGCTGCAGGCAGAGGATTAACCTACTGCGCCAAGGCGCCAGCCCCAATCTTTGTTCTTAATCTATACATTCCTTTTCTATTCCAAGAAACGCTCTTAAAATTCATCAGTAGCCTTTTGAGTAGCTTATAACCAGTCATGTTCCAAAGAAAGTGGTCAACTAGGGAGAAATTTGTGCTACCTGCAGCCATCACCCGCGCCCCAGCCCTGGTTTATCTAAAGCTCTCCTTTTCAGGCCAAGTCAATATTATGTTCGATGTGCAATGACAAATTTATTGTCATGAAATACATAAATTCTCACTAAAATTTGATCACTTTGGAATATTTCCCAGGCCTAATGAGACGTCACTGGGCTTGGGTCTCCTGGGCCTAGGTCACTCTCATTCTGCCCTGAATAAATCTTTTATTAATCTCTTTACAGGACCTGTTTATTTTCATTAACATTGTTCTCATTCACCAAAAGGCTGTCAGGGACTTGTAAAAGTGATCACAGTAAATCTTCACAATTACTTTACAAGGCACAAAAAAGTATAGACTGTCACTGTTCATAATAAAATCCTTTTCAGCCCTTGCTCCATTTTTGCCAGCATATCTGGGCTCCAGACATGTGTTTTCTTTAAAATTAGCTAATGAATTCCAGAGCCTGACTTTACAAATGCAAATCTTCACAGTTAACAAAGGAAACTCAGAAAAAGGTTCTGCACTCTCTCCCCTACACCTGGTGGAGGGTTGACAAACATGTTTGCTGGTTTCAAATAATCTGGAATTTCAAGTTGTTAAATTGAGCATTTTAACAAAAATGGCAATCCTGGTTCCCTCTGCAATGTGGAGGCTTGTGTGAACATTCCTGTTACCAACTAGTTCTGTTCCTTGGAAGCACTGCTTTAAAAAAACCTACTTTGTGATGCTCTCACAGTTTCAGAAATTGATATTTTGTTCAATGAAAATAACTAACAAACAAGGAGGGTTAAGCTTGTGATTATAAAGTCAACTGAAAGTTTATCATTGTAAACATTAAAAGAGAAATAAAAGGAGGAGGGAAGGTGGGAATGAGGGAGGGTAGGTGGAGTAGGAAGTATTACACTCTTAAAACTGTGTGTGTGTGTGTGTGTGTGTGTGTGTGGCAAGCGCCGCGGCACAGTAGGTTAATCCTCCGCCTGCAGTGCCGGCATCCCATATGGGCACCAGTTCTAGTCCCGGCTGCTCCTCTTCCGATCCAGTTCTCTGCTATGGCCTGGGAAAGCAGTAGAAGATGGCCCAAGTCCTTGGGCCCCTGTACCCATGTGGGAGACCCAGAAGCTCCTGGCTTCAGATTGGCGGCCGTTGCAGCCATCTGGAGAGTGAACCAGCGGATGGAAGACCTCTCTCTCTGTCTCTGCCTCTCTCTGTAATTCTGTCTTTCAAATTAATAAAATAAATCTTTTTAAAAAACTGTATATATAAAATACATGAAATGTATTCCCTTTATATAAATTTTAAAAAGTAAAAAAAGAAAGAAATGTGGAATTCTAATTGGGTAATTCACTAACCAGCTACAGCAAGCAGAAAAGCGGCCCTCCAAAATGCCCAAATCCTAATCCTCATGAATACTACATTACAAGGCAACTGGGACTTTGCAGATATGATTAAGTTAATGATCCTGAAATGGGAAGATTGTCCTGGATTATTTTGGTGGGCCCAATGTAATTTCACGAGTCCTTATAAGAAGGAGGCAGGTCAGAGTCTGCTAAGGGGATGTGGCAATGAAGGCAGGAGATCAAAATGAAGAAAGCTGAAGATGCTGTGTAGTTGAATTTGAAGATGGAGAAAGCAGGCATGAGCCAAGGAATGCAGACAGCCTCTAGAAGCTGGAGGAAGAAACTGATTCTTCCCACAAGAGCTCCCTAAAGGCAGTGAAGCCCTGCCGACACTTTGATTTCCAAAACTGTAAGATAATAAATCTCTGTTATTTTAATCTATTATGTTTGTGATAATGTATTACAACAGCAATAGGAAACTAATACATCTGGTGATAAAAATATAATTGCAAACACTATATTTGGAAACAAATTAATACTAAGATTTATTCTGACAAATTAGGTATGGTCACCAGCCCTTTCCCTTTCACTCACAGGCATGAACTAACAAATGCTATTCTGCTGTACTTACCAACAACTTTTTTGAGATGCTGTATTTTTTCAAAATCAGTAGTGTCAAAATTTTTATTTCATCAGTGAAAAAACTGAAACTCTTGCCTAAGGTCAGTGCAAAAAAAGCTAGGATTCAAATTCTTGTCAACTGGCTACAAAATCTCATATTTTTTCCTCTGCATCTTCTCATCACATCTTGCTTATATATGAGGAAGACAGGGTAGAGCATCTGAATGTATTCCTCAACACAAAAGATTCCATTTTTGTGCGATTCTCTACCTTCTTTTTCTTCATTAATCCATGCTCATGGTAAGCAACATTTTCTTAGTTTGAATTCCCATGCATCTCAACACTAGACCTGACATATGCTAGACAGAGGACCTGGGTGTTCTGCTTGCTGGATATAGTATGAGATGTGTACACAGCTTTTTCTCTATACCTGTATCTATGTCAGTCTCAATAAATTAACTTGTGTTTGTTTATCACCAAGATTCCTTTTGGTCTTTCACAAATGCTGACAATCAAATCCAAGACTGTGGTCAATCAACTGAAATCACCACCTTTTCATAAAGTTCTGTTGGAATTTCCAAATAAAGGTAATTGCCTTTCTTTAATAAATTCAAATGCATTTGTACATCAAGCACAGGTAATCAGAGCATGGGACTTCTGAGATGCTTAAGCAAACTGTTTCAGGAAAGAAACTGTACTTTCTTTTATAGCAAAAGACATCAAATTCTGGAGATATAAGGACTAAAAAAGGAAAAATCATTCACAAGTTACATTAATAAATCAGAATTAACAAACCATTTCATGATATTACTGAGCTGTATAGTTATTCACATATTTTTAAGTATGTTTTATATAAAGTTTACATAAAATCCCAGTAAAATCTACAAACAATTTGATCTAGAGTACAAGGCTAGCAAAATGGATGGATCTAAAACAAATTTATCAGAATCCAGCATTTCCACAAACCAGTCACAACCAAAAACAAAATGTAATTTAAAAACCATGAAGGGGCAGGTGTTCGGTCTACCAATTAAGCCACCTCTTGGGGATGCCTCATTCCCAATCAGGGAGCCAGGATTTGATTCCCAGCTGCAACTCCAAACTCCAGCTTCTGCTAATGCAGACCCTGGCAGGTAGCACATGATTGATCACTCGAACACTTAGGTCCCTGTCACCACATAGGTGACCCAGTTGAGTTGCTAGCTGCTGGCTTTGGCCTGGGTTCAGCCCTGGCTGCTGTGGCCATTTGTGAAGTGAACCTGCAGATTGAGGACTCTCTATCTACCTCTCAAATAAATTAATTCATTAAAAATACTCATAGGAGCAAAGGACAGATAGAAATATGTCTAACAAATTATACATAATACCTTTATGGAAAAACTAACTTTTTTCAAATATATTAAAAATACTTAGATAAAAGGAAAGATGAACCACCGTCATGTTTGTAAAGATGTCATTTCTGTCTCTAAAGTAATCTATAAACAAAATGCAGTTCTAATCCAAAACAAAACAAATAGTGAGAAGAGTGGCACTGCCTTACAATTTTACAAATCTCTTTAATATTTTTTTTATTTTATTTTATTTTATTTATTTATTTATTTTTTTTGACAGGCAGAGTGGACAGTGAGAGAGAGAGACAGAGAGAAAGGTCTTCCTTTTGCCGTTGGTTCACCCTCCAATGGCTGCCGCGGCCGGCGCACTGCGGCCGGCGCACCGCGCTGATCCGATGGCAGGAGCCAGGAGCCAGGTGCTTTTCCTGGTCTCCCATGGGGTGCAGGGCCCAAGCACCTGGGCCATCCTCCACTGCACTCCCGGGCCACAGCAGAGAGCTGGCCTGGAAGAGGGGCAACCGGGACAGAATCCGGCGCCCCAACCGGGACTAGAACCTGGTGTGCCGGCGCCGCTAGGCGGAGGATTAGCCTAGTGAGCCGCGGCGCCGGCCAATTTTACAAATCTCTTTAATATTTAATAGCAGAGAGCTGGATTCACTTATCTGCTTCTGCATCCCATCTGTTGTAACATCTCACATTATACAGTCTCTTTAAAAATCTACTGTATGCTCTTAAGATAATGAAATTTGAAAAGGAAAATATTAGCTTACTATCATCTGAAATTAGGTTTCATCTTAAAAAACTCTGAAAGGGTCACAAGGACACACAGGGCTCAGTGGGCCACATTTTATGAAGCCTTGTCTTACCAGACTCAATTCTTTGAAATAAAAATTTTAAGGGCAGACTTACAATGGCCAAGAAAAAAACAGATTGGTTACAGTGACACAAATGTCCGTATAGAAAAAGCAAACAGATACAAATCCTTGTAGACATACTGATTTTTAGACCAAATAAGAATCTCTGAATAAGACTTTTTTTAAGGTTTATTTATTTCTCTGAAGGGCAGAGTGGCAGCGGGAGAGAGGGAAATACACAGACCTTTCATCTGCTGGCTCACTTCCCAACCACCTGCAGCAGCTAGGGGCTGGGCCAGGCTGAAGTCAGGAGCCCAGAAATTTATCTGGGTCTCCCACGTGGGTGGCAGAGACCCAAGCACTTGGGCAATCCTTGGCTGTCTTCCCAGGCACATCAGCAGGGAGCTGGATGGGAAGTGGAGCAGGTGGAACTCAAACTGGGGCTCAGATATGGGATGCAGGCAGCCCAAGAGGTACCTTAACCTGCTGCACTGCAACTCCAGACTGTAAATTAGTTTTATAATACAAAATAGTATTTGTCCCTAAATAAGTGTAGGCATGAGGATGTATTTTGTTAATTATGAACACTTCAACAGTTAAGACTAGGTCTTAGAATTTTATTAGGTAGAACTGTAAGAAAAAGAGCAGACAGGTAGAGCACAACTTTTTTATTTCTGGCAGAATGGAGGCGGGCTGATTCGTGTTTAGTAATAAGAGAAATAAGAAATTTCTCCTGATTTTCTTTTAAAGCAAAAGAGAATGGAACAATAAAGGTCTATCATGGATATGAAGCTGTTTATGCAGTTGACTGCTCAAAGGTTTCTGCCCAAAAGGCTTCTGTAAACACGCACAGGAAGATACTGCTTTTCAGTACACACAAGGCACCTCTTCCTGGAAGTAAGGAATTCTGCTGAGGCGGACACACTAGTAATTGTAAACATGAGAGGAAGAAAAGGAAAGGAAAAAGGTTAGTGAGATTTACCAGATTGAAATAATTTTAAATACTGAAGACATCAATAATATTTGGAATAAATGTTCAAAATGTGATGAATCTAACTGGAACAAAACTAAAGCACTCTGCTCTTCAAAAGAGCTCTGGTAAAGGAATGGCTGTGTGATGAAATCTTCATATCCACAATCTCCAAAATAGAAGAGAATTGATTTTAAAAATGATGCCAGAAAATCCGCCTTTAGGTTCTGAAGCCATGTACTCCATGGAAACATATTCACTTCCTGAGAGTCCCTCTGTTATACTATCTTTTAAAATTCAAACCTCTAGGGGCCAGAATTGTGGCATCATGGTTTAAGCTGCCTCCTGCAATGCCAGCACCCCATGTGAGTGCTGATTGCTCCACCTCTGCTCCAGCTCCCTGCTAATATGCCTGGGAAAGCAGTAGAAGATGGCCCTAAGGGCTTGGGCCCCTGCCACCCATGTGGAAGACCCAGATGAAATTCCAGACTCCTGGTTTTAGCCTGATCCACCTCCGACCCTCATGGTCATTTGGGGAATGAACCAGCAGATGGAAGATCTTTCTCTATCCATCTCTGCCTATCCCTCTCTCTGTATCTCTGACTTTCAAATAAATAAATAAAATCTTTAAAAATAAATAAGCAAAATAAAATTCATACCTAGTATATTATTAGTCAAACCTTTGTTGAAACATGTTAAATACAATTCCCTAGTCAGGAAAACAAAGGAGAAACTTGAAAGTGGTTTTACTTTGAAGTAATTTCTGTAAGTGTTTGAAGTCAGGTTTTCCATTACTTTGCATCCTTTAAAAAAAACCATTTATTTATTTATTTATTTGAAAGGCAGAGTTACAGAGAGAGAGGGAGAGGGAGAGAGAAAGGGAGACAGGGAGGGAGAGGGAGAGAGAGAGGGAGAGGGAGAGGGAGAGAGAGTGAGAGAATGAATGAATCTTCTACTCGCTAGTTCACTCCTCAAATGACCACAATGGCTAGAGCTGGGTCACATTAAAATCAGGAATCTGGAACTCCATCCAAATCTTCCATGTGGGTGGCGAGGACCCAAGTATTGGGCCATCATCTACTGCTCTCCCAGGCACACTGGCAGGAAGCTGGAATGGAAGCAGAACTAGTAGAACTCAAATCGCTACTCCAATATGGGATGTCAGTGTCCCAAGCAATAGCTTAACCTGCTGCATCACAAAACCAACTTTGTCAGTTCTGTCCTTTATCACAGGGTTTTGTACCCTGACTACTAAGGCCAATTTATGCCAGCGAGGAACCACACCCAGCCCATAGACAGAAATCTATATTTTCTTTTTTTTTAAACTTTTAAAAAAAATTTATTTATTTATTTATTTTTTTGACAGGCAGAGTTAGACAGTGAGAGAGAGAGACAGAGAGAAAGGTCTTCCTTCCATTGGTTCATCCCCAGAATGACCGCCACGGCCGATGCGCTGCGCCAATCTGAAGCCAGGAGCAAGGTACTTCCTCCTGGTCTCCCATGCAGGTGCAGGGCCCACGCACTTGGGCCATCCTCCACTGCACTCCAGGGCCACAGCAGAGAGCTGGACTGGAAGAGGAGCAACCGGGACAGAATCCGGCACCCCGACCGGGACTAGAACCCAGGGTGCCAGCGCCACAGGCGGAGGATTAGCCTAGTGAGCTGCAGCGCTGGCCGAGAAATCTATATTTTCATAAGGATGCAATTTCTGGTTTAATATCTTATTCTTCTCATCATTAGTAAGTCTGCTTCAGCTTTTTATCAGTAAAGTAGGAAGTTATATTAATAAACTCTTTTAAAAGGACAACTACTAATCTGTTAAGGAATCTATCATTTTGTGCAAATAATTACTGATACTTGGGTTATTCAAATCATAAATAGGACTTATTTTATTCCCATAAACTGTCAACAGGAAAGACAAGAAATCCCTGTGATGGAATCATGGCATCGTTGGTGTGGACACCTAAAGATTCTGCTATGGTTTGAATATAGTTTGTCTTGTCCAAATTTCACATTGAAATTTGACCTCCAACATAAAGGTATTGGGAGGTGAGGTCCTTAAGCACTGATTAACAGGGGCTGATGCCTTTCTAGAGGGACTGGGTTAATTTTCACAGGACTGGACCACATTAGCTACACAAGAACAGGTGTTATAAACCTAGGTCACTGCTCATATTTTGCCTCTTTTGCATGCTCTTAGTTGCACTTCTATTTTTCTGCCATGGTATGACACTGCTCAGGGCTCTTGCCAGATGTGGTTACCCAATCTTGGACTTCCAGATTCCAGAACTCTTAGCTAAAGTAAGCTTCTATTCTTTATAAATCACCCAGTCTCAGGGATTTTGCTAGAGCAACAGACTAAGACAGATTCTAACTGGACTTTCATATTTCTTTAACTATCACCTTCACAAATAGCTGATGGACTGGGTCTGTTTCTTAAACTTTTCCAGAAAAAATTTAATTATTTACACCAGAGAGTAAATGGTGCTTTCTAGGCAACAGTTTGTGTTTGATTGATTTCTAACTTTACAAAATCTCTACATCGTTTCTGAAGAAAACATCTGGAGTTAATTGGAGCCATTAGAGTAACGCATTCAGACTGGCAGAGAATAGCAGTCAATCCTCAACCTTCAGCTAACAAAATAAAGGAGATACAAATAATCATATAACCTAGCAAGCAAAAATTCCCCAAAAGCAACCCATCAAGAAGACTATAATCTGAATTCTTTTTTTTTTTAAAGATTTTTATTTATTTGAGAGGTAGAGTTACAGACAGTGAAAGAGAGAGACATAAAGGTCTTCCTTCCGTTGCTTCATTCCCCAAATGGCCCCAACGGCTGGAGCTGTGCCGATCCAAAGCCAGAAGCCAGGTGCCTCCTCCCAGTCTCCCATGTGGGTGCAGGGACCCAGGCACCTGGGCCATCCTCCACTCCCCTCCCAGGCCACAGCAGAGAGCTGACTGGAAGTGGAGCAACCAGGACTGGAACCGGTGCCCATAAAGGATGCCAGGGCCACAGGTGGAGGATTAACCAAGTGTGCCACAGTGCCAGCCCCTATAATCTGAATTCTTAGTCTTCTTCATTAATGTATTAGTCAGCTTTTCACTACTAGAACAAAATACCTAACATAAGCTATTTACGAAGGAAGGAGATATAATTTGGCTCACAGTTTTGGAGGTTCACAGTCCAGCATCAGGCAAGGGCTGCATGGGTTCAGCTATCTGGTAAGGCCAGAACATGGCAATGGCATAGCATGTATGGTGCAATGATCACATGGTAAGCCAGGAAACAGAGAGAGGCTAAGCCAAACTCCACTTTTTAAAAAAGATTTATTTGAAAATCAGAGTTGGGGGGCGGGGGGAGAGAAACAGAGACAGAGAAAGATCTTCCATCTCTGGTTTACTCTCCAAATGGTCACAACAACCAAGGCTGGACCAGGCCAAAGCTAGGAGTAAGCAGCTTCTTCTATGTCTCCCACATGGGTGGCAAGGGCCCAAGTACTTGAGTCATCCTCCACTACTTTCCCAGGAGCATTAGCAGAGAGCTGGATCAGAAGTAGAGCAGTCAGGTCTCAAACCAGTGCCCACATGGAATGCCATCATCGCAAGTGGTGGCTTTACCAACTATACCACAATGCTAGCCCCCAAACTCCACTTTTACAACCAACTCTCTCCAAAGAATGACCTTCCAAGTTCCCGTCTCCACTGACCTAGGGACCTCTTACTAGCCTATCTCCTAAACACATTAATTGGAATAAACTTCCAGTCTCTCCCAATTGTGCCACCCTGAAGACCAAGTCTGTAACACATGGGCATTTAGGGGACACTGAAACTAATATGCAAACCACAGCAGTTAAGCATCTATTTATAATTTTCATTGATAGTGGTTACTTGGCTGGTATAAATAACTGAAAAGTGAATACTAGAAATGTCTTTGTATTCATTTAAGTGAGCTAATTGACAACTGAATTTCATGCCCTCATATTAGCTCAGAGTCAGTACAAAGAAGTGCAGGACAGATGCCTGGGTTCTACAGTCAGATTTCCTGGATTTGTATCTCAGCTCCACTGTTTATTACATGCAAACTTTATCTCTCCCTATCTCTCTGAAATTCAAAGACATATATAAACACTTTTTGAGAAAAAAAAAACTACTTCATTGGTGAAAACAAATCATGACTTATAAACGTGCTTCCCTTTTAATGGAAATCAGAGCACATTGCTATCATCCTTTTCATTCAACATACTGGAGTTCCTATCCAGAGGTATCAGAGGAAGGAGAGAAGGAAAGAAGATGAAAAAATAAGAGAATAAGGATCAGAAATGAAGAAGGAAGCTTAGTATTTAGAGTTGATATGACTATGTACACAGAAAACGTATGAAAATTTTAACTCATTTTAAACTGTACTCCGTATCACACAGTTCCAGGGCTACCGCTATTGGAGTCACAAGGTCCAGCATCACTCAGCATTGCCTGCCAGGACAAGGGGGCAGCCTCCTCTGTGTTCCACAGCACCTGGAATGTGGCTCCAGCCATCACAAACCTTAGCATGACTGACACCCAACTTTCTGGGGCCTAAAGACACACAACTTGAAAGTCCATATCCACTTCAAAGTCATACTACCACCTCCATGAACTGCTGCAGATCAGACCAAAAATGAACATGCGTACCTATACACATAATAGTAAAAACAGACTTTAAATCAAAAACTATAAAAAGAGAAAAAGAAGGACATCATTGACAAGAAGATTGATTCAACAAGGTATAAAAATCATATATAGAGAGGTGCATGCTTGGGATGTCTGCACCCCATATCTGTGGGTTCAACTCCTGGCTACTTCACCTCTGACAGAGCTTCCTGCTAGTGTGTCTGGGAAACAGCAGATGATGGCTCAATTACTTGAATTCCTGCCACCCACATGAGAGACTCAGATGGAGCTCTGGCCCAGTCCCAGATGTTACAGTCATCTGATGCAGATAAAATATCCCTCTCTCTCTTTCTCTCGGTCACTTTGCCACCCAGGTAAATAAACAAATAAACAAACAAATAAATAAATTTTAAAAATTTGAGTACATATGCACTTGAGATGTCTACATCCCATATCAGTGTCCCAGGTTTGAGCCCTGGCTCTGCTTCTGATTCCAGCTTCCTAATAATGCATACCCTAGGAGATAGCAGGAGGTGGCTCACATAGCTGGGTCACAGCCACCCATGGAGGAGACCTGGATTGATTTCCTGGCTCCCAGCTTCAGCCCAGCCCAGCCCTGGCTGTTGTGGGAATCTGGGGAGTGAACCAACAGATGGAAGACTCTCTGAGTCTCTCTCTCTGGTTCTCTTCCTTTCAAATAAAATAAAAAATAAGTATGTTTGAAATTTCAGATCTCCATTTCTGTTTACTTTTCTCAGATCCAGGATTTTTTCTGTCTGTCTTCTACTTCCTTTGTTGTTGTTACTGGACATATTTCAGGCAGTTCTCTCTACCCTGCTCATATTTATGAAGTTTTTCATGTAGCAAGTCTCAAATTAGCATTGTCATTGTTAAGGGGGCTCCTCCAACGGCAATAGTGGTTGCACAGGATTTAAGAGCCAAGATTTAGTCTGGGTTTGAAATGCTCCTTTCTCTGTGCCACAGATGTTCTTCCCTATAATCCTGAGGATCAGGATCTTTGTTGCAACAGAACTACAAGCAATGGCAGTAGTGCTGCGTGACCCTAGCAAATGCCCCTCCACCCCTCCCTCCAGTGACTGCTCTCTCATGAGAGACCATCCAATGAGTAGTCAGCTGTCAGGAGTAAAGCCTGTTTGAAATTACAAAACCAATTCATTGTAGATATAGTTGTCTGAATCCAGCTTCAATCGAGGACACACAGATAGGTCTGGACCAAGACACAACACCCAAGGCCATTACACAAGAGCCTCAATTACCATACCTCTGTTCCAAAATGCCCATTAAATTATCTACATTTCTGACTTGGCTAAATCTGAGAGTTTCTGTCACAATCAACAGCACAGCACAGAACAACACAACTTAAAGCATAAGCCAACCTGTAAATGCAACATGCATGCCTGCCATCTGGCAGCAGCAGTAGTTCACAAGCCAAAGCAATTAAATAAAGAATGCCGCCTCCACCTCAACCACCCCCTTGGTGACTGTCTTTGTCTGGGCTCCAAGCTCACTGTGTCAATTATTCTTGCCACCCTGAGGAGAAAGGAGGACGCTCACCAAAAATTAGACTCAAATGTTCAGATAAAAAAGACCTCACACACTGAGAGTACATGAAAATGTTTACTACTCAGATAAATGAGGTTTTCCTGGGGAGAACAGGCAAGTCTCCCAAGCAGTTTAGAAAGAGCAAAGAATGGAGACTGACTTAAATTTATGGTAGTTGGAGGGTGAGGTTCTTTCACACAAGATGGCGCTTACATGATTGGAATCTCTTGCTAGCTCCAAAGAAGGAAGCATCCACACTTTTGTACCAACTTGGCTTAGATGTAGAGAGCAGATGAAGAGGGCGAAGTAAAACTTCAAAAAGTCAGCATTTTAAAAATAGTTTTAAATAATTCTTAAAATATTTTCAAAGTTAGATTCTTTATTATACACCCCCAGTAGGATGACTATAATTTTTAAAAAGGAAAAATAACAAGTATTTAGCAAGGATGTGGAGAAATTGGGATCCTCCATACATCTTTGGTCGGAATATAAAATGGTACAGCCACTTCAAAAAACAGTCTGATAGTTCTTTACAATGTTAATTATAGATCAAACTAAAAATAAACCATAATGAAGAAGGAGATGGGAGATGGGAGATGGGAGAGGGAGAGGGAGGTGGGATGGGAGTTGGAGGAGGGGTGAAGTTTTATCTATGAAAATATACATTCATTAAATAAAAAATTTAAAAAAAAACAAAGTTAATTATAGTTACCATACAACCCAGCAATTCCACTCCTAGGTATATAACCCCAGAAAAATGAGAACATTATGTCCACACAAATATGCATACCAGAAGTTCATAGCAGCATTATTCATAACAGCCAAAAATGAGAAATAACTCATTCATTCACTCACAATCTGACAGATAAATTAAAAAACGGAATATCATTCAGTCTAAAAAGAAATGAAACAGGGCTGGCACAGTGGTGCAGCAGGATAAGCTGCCACCTGCGACATATCTCATATGAGCACTGGTTTGAGTCCGGGCTGCTCCACTTCCAATCCAGCTCCCTGCTGGAAAGCAGCAGCAGATGGCCTAAGTGCTTGGGCCCTTGCCAACCACATGAGACCTGGATGGACTTCCTGGCTCCTGGCTTCAGCCTGGCCCAGCCTCAGATGCTGCAGCCATTTGGGGAGTGAACCAGTGGATAGAAGATCTCTCTCTCTCTCTCTCTTCCCCTCTTTCTCTGTAACTCTGACTTTCAGATAAACAAATAAATTTTTAAAAAATAGGGGAAAAAAGGAAATCATGACAGAATAAGACATGTTCACAGATAAACAAAAAGAGACTGGAAGAATTTGTTGCTACCAGACCTATCTTGCTAGAAATATTAAAATAAGTTCTTCAGCCTGAAAGGAGGTGGCTCCAGAGGGTAAATCAAAGAGCAATGTAACGGTAACTATGTAGATAAATGTAAAAGCAGTCTAATGATACATTTCTTCTTTTCTTTTTTTTTTTTAAAGATTTATCATTTATTTGAAAGGCAGAGTTAGAGAGAGGCAGAGGCAGAGAGAGAGAGAGAGAGAGAGTAAGGTCTTCCATCCACTGGTTCACTCCCCAGATGGCCACAATGGCTGGAGTTGCGTGGATCTGAAGCCAGGAGCATCTTCCAGGTCTTCCATGAGGGTGCAGGGGCTCAAGGAGTTGGGCCATCCTCCACTGGTTTCCCAGGCCATAGCAGAGAGCTGGATCAGAAGTGGAGCAGCTGGGACTTGAACCGGTACCCATATGGGATGTCAGCACTGCAGGCGGCAGCTTTACCCACTGTGCCACAGCGCCAGCCCCATGTATTAAAAAGTCAATAGCACAAAACCACGTAAAACTGTTGGGACTAAACATATAGAAATGTAATACAGGAGGCCCGCACTGTGGCATAGTGGCTAAAGCCACCGCCTGCAGTGCCAGCATCCCATACAGGAGCCAGTTCAAGTCCCGGCTGCTCCACTTCTAATCCAGCTCTCTGTTGTGGCCTGGGAAAGCAGTAGAAGACGCCCCAAATCCTTGGGCCCCTGCACTCACATGGCAGACCTGGAGGAAGCTCCTGGCTACTGGCTCCAGATCCGCCCAGCTCCTGCCAATGCGGCCATTTGGGGAGTGAACCAGCAGATGGAAGACCTCTCTCTCTCTCTCTCTCTCTCTCTGCCTCTTTGTAATTCTGCCTTTCAAATAAATAAATAAATCTTTTTTTAAAAAGGAATGTAATACAACAACGCAAATGAGTGATAAAAAGTAATGAACCATTAACGCACGCAGGAATATGAATGAAACTTAAATGCATATTATAAGTTAAAGAGACAGTCTGAAAAGAACACCTATTGCATGTATTAGCTCGTTTACTCTTGTTATAACAAAATACCCTAAAGTTAGTAATCTGTAAAGAAACAACATTTATTTAGCTCACAGTTTCAAAGATAGAACAATCCAGTATTGGGCAGCACTATCGATTCAGTCTCTAGTAAGGGCCTCTTGGCTAGGTCACCACATGGTGGCCAGCTTCATAGCAGGAGCATGTGCAGAGGGAAAGAGCACGTGGCAAGCCAGGAAGCCAGAGACCAGAAACCAGACACTGGGAAGGAGCCAGTCTTGCTTTTTTAGAAGAACTTGCTCATGTGAGAACTCACTCCATGAACCAGCATTAATTCCTTCGGAGGGGAGCACTCCAAGACCTAATTACCTTGCACTAATCCCTACCTCTTAAAGGTTTCCCACCTACTCCAAACATCACCACACTGGGGACCAAGCTTCCAACACATAAACTTTTGGGGGACAAACCACATCCAAAACCACAGTATTGCATGACACCATTTGTGTGACATTGTTCAAAAACAAAACTATACAGACAATAGAACAGTGAGGCCAAGGAGTTGTGAAGAGAG
This sequence comes from Oryctolagus cuniculus, assembly GCF_051225735.1. NCBI lineage: Eukaryota > Metazoa > Chordata > Mammalia > Lagomorpha > Leporidae > Oryctolagus > Oryctolagus cuniculus. Next base: position 35,797,299 of record NC_142888.1, on the reverse strand, counting down.
GAAGGTTGACAAGATGAAGTATAGCATTTTTTTTTAGGGTGGCAAAAACTATTCTGTATGACTGTAGTGGTTTGTGACACTGTCCATTTATCAGAACCTGGCAGAAGAAATAGTGAATCTTAAAACATGCAAATATGCACAAAATCAACTGAGGTGCAGGGGATATCTGAAGATGGAATGCAGACTCTGACAAAAAGGCCTAACTGTATTACAAACGTATGACAGAACCCAAGAGTGAAGGGAAAATATGCCACCCTAGGTAACTCTGGAAATGGGTAGAGACTGTAAGACTAAGTGCAAAAGGAACCGCATAGAAGCACTGTACACTGATTGGTAAATTTGTTTCTCATGGAGGTATGAGTTAATAATCCTGAAAATGCTGTGCATGCATACTGGTATTGAACAAATAAATGGGTAGGAGGTTGCAGAAGCCAGGTTTCTCACTAGAGTGGAATGATACAGATAAATAAAGGGGATAAACCATGTTTGTGGTACTGGATTAAAATCAGAGACATCAATATAAACTCATGGGGGCCAGCGCTGTGGCGCAGCTGGTTAACACCCTGGCCTGAAGTGCTGGCATCCCATATGGGCGCCGGTTCAAGACCCGGCTGCTCCACTTCCGATCCAGCTCTCTGCTATGGCCTGGGAGAGCAGTAGAAGATGGCCCAAGTCCTTGGGCCCCTGCACCCGCATGGGAGACCTGGAAGAAGCTCCTGGTTCCTGGCTTCGGGTCAGCGCAGCTCTGGCCGTTGCAGTCAACTGGGGAGTGAATCATCGGATGGAAGACCTTTCTCTCTCTCTCTCTATGTAACTCTGACTTTCAAATAAATAAATAAATCTTTAAAAAATATATGTAAAACTCATGTTTAGTGTAAACTAAATGTGTGTGAGTTAATGGTCAGTAGACATTATTTCCTAACTCAGTCTACTGAGAGGACCTAGACACACTGACACACAGATAGCAACTAGTACACACAGCATATCCAGATCTTTGTGTGTAATAGGACTCTGCAATGAAATAAATCAGGGGCCCTTAGAAAAATTGCTGAGTCTAGGATTGGGGCATGGAATATATAATATCAGCCTGGAGTACCTTGTAATTCCAGAAAGTAAGGAAGTACTCAAAAAACAACAACAACAAAATGATACAGATATGTCAAGAAACCCAGGCGTTAATTCATAACAACCTCAATGGCCAAAACTGGAATAACTGGCACCAGAAAGTAAATATACTACTCGATTATAAGCCAAAGTATAAAATAAATATCCATGAGTCAATGTTGATTTAAATTACTGAATAAATATGTAAATGGAAGTCGCATTTGCTGTACAGAATTCAAAACAGAGGTGGGCATTTGGTTTGGTAGTTAAGACATCAGTTAAGACAGCCACATCCACTTTGAAATACCTGGGTTAAATACTAGACTCTGGCTCCTGACTCCAACTTCCTGGAGGCTCTGGTAGGCAACGGTAATGGCTCAGGTAATTGCATTCCTGTCTCTCATGTGGAAGACTTGGGTTGAGTTTCCAGCCCCCAACTTTGGCCTGCTCTAGCCCTAGCCATTACAGGTATTTGGGGAGTGAACCAGTGCATGGGTGCTCTATGTGTTTCTCAAAAAACAAAACAAAACAAAAGAATCCCAAACAACTTATGTGGCTACTAATCCCCAACCCCCAATGAAACTGCATTAACATTCATCCCTTAAGTTTGAACTGCACATAGTGGCTTCCTTCCAAAGAGTAAAGAATCTAAAGGAGAAAAATCTAAAGTTACATCGGAGTAACCTGGCAAACACTACCTCAGCCTGGTAATCAACATTAACCTCATCATGCATGTCATGTTCACAGCATGTCCTCATAATATTATGTGATAAAAATGGCACTTTTCCTGTGTGCTATTCCTCTGAGATAGTTAGGTAAATCCATACCCTAGTCCAACAATGATAAAAGTATGAGACAAACTCAAATTGGGAAATATTCTACAAAACACTTGCCCAATATTGCTCAAAACTTGGTCATCAATAATAAGGAAAATCTGAGAAACTCTCATAACCAAGAGGAGCTTAAAGAGACATGATGAATAAACATAAAATTACATCCTGAATGGGATCCAGGAATAGAAAACAAAAAAGCTAAAGAAATCAGAATAAAATATGGTATTAGTATGAGTATCAGTATGAGTTCATTAGTTGTGAGGAACATACAATAATAATGTCAAATGTCAATAACACAAACTGTGTGGGGTATAAACTCTTTGTACTATCTTGGTGATTTTACTATACATCTAAAACTATATTCTAAATAAAACATTTATTTTAAAAATTACACACATAGCACACATTGTAGTATATTTCTATATAACCATACTGTTTTATGTAATTGCCTTCACTCCTGTGGTTTCAATTATCTTTTCTATGCCAATAAATCCTTAACTTTAATCTCCACTTCAGATCTCTCTCAAACCCCAAACAATATAAATGCCAAAAAGACACATGTTCCTGGTTATCCCACAAATACATGAAAATGGCCCTATCTTTTCTTCTAATGTCTCCAACTTAGTAAATGGTGCCACATATTCTGAATCACCCACGCCATAAAAAGAACATAGCATCACCCGAAATCCCACCGTCTCCTCTACATTTAGCTATCTACTATATCTTACTCATTCAATCAAATTAGTATTCTTTTTATCTGTCTCCTTTTCTTTTTCCTCAATGTGCTGATAGTTTCTTTCCATTCTAGGCTATTTTCAAAGATGCAGTGTCTCTTTTCCAAATAAAACATTATGCAAAGGACAACTAAATAAAAGATAAAATAAGGGGGCTGGCGCTGTGGCATAGCAGGTAAAGCCACCACCTGCAGTGCTGGCATCCCATATGGGCACCAGTTGAAGTCCAGCTGCTCTACTTCCTATCCAGCTCTCTGCTATGGCCTAAGAAAGCAGTGGAAGATGGCCAAGGTCCTTGGGCCCCTGCACCCCATGGGAGATCTCAAAGAAGCTGCTGGCTCCTGGCTTCGGATCAGCACAGCTCCAGCCATTGCAGCCAATTGGGGAGTGAATCAACAGATGGACGACCTCTCTCTCTGCCTTCCCTTCTCTGTGAAACTCTGACTTTCAAATAAATAAATAAATATTAAAAAAAAAAATAAAACAGAGTAATTGTTAGCGCCCCAATGAAGAATAAGTGCAAAGCACTGAACACTCTGTCTCCACTTCCCTACCTGGTTTCTCGAAAGCTGTAGTAGTGCAATTTGGAAAAAATCACAGCTCCACAGTAACTCCTTTTTTTTAAAGATTTTATTTATTTATTAGAAAGGATGAGTTACAGAGAGGCAGAGAGAGAGAGAGAGGTCTTCTATCTGATGGTTCACTTCTCAAATGGCTACAACAGCAGGAGCTGGGCCAATCCAAAGCCAGGAGCCAGGAGCTTCTTCCAGGACTTGGGCCATCCTCCACTGCTTTCCCAGGCCATAGCAGAGAGCTGGATCAGAGGAGGAGCAGCCGGGACATGAAACAGTGCCCATATGGGATGCCAGCACTGCAGGCTGCGGCTTTACCCACTACACCACAGTGCCAGCCCCATCCGAAATTATCTTCACTTTATCACCCTTAACTTCTTAGAAATTACTCATCCATGAAACAGGAGTATTACTCATTTATAGATGTGTGAAAATCAGAGACAGTATTTTCTCTATTTTAAAGACCTTATTTATTTATTTGAAAGGCAAAGATGTGGGGCGGGGGGATCTTCCTTCCCAAGGTCACTCCTCAGATGGCTGCAATTAGATGATTAACCAGCACTCACTGCAATTAGAGGCTTAACCTTTCTGTGCCACAATGCTAGCTCCACAGCCAGTAATTTTCAAAGCATATAACATGGTATTAAAAAGTTTGCAATTGGGGCCACCGCTGTGGCATAGCAGGTAAAGCTACTGCCTGCGGCGCCGGCATCCCACATGGGCGCTGGTTCTAGTCCCGGCTGCTTCACTTCCGATCCAGCTCTCTGCACCCACGTGGGAGAACCAAAGAAGCTCCTGGCTCCTGGCTCCTGGCTTTGTAATGGCCCAGCTCCAGCCATTGCAACCATTTGGGGAGAGAACAAATAGATGGAACACCTCTCTTTCTCTTTTTCTTTCTCTCTCTCTGCCTCTGCCTCTCTATAACTCTGCCTTTCAAATAAATATTTTTGTAAAAAAGTAAAGAAAAGCTGCCTTGCTCAATGGGAACTTTCAGTTCTCATTTGTAGTGATCTTTCTTTTTTTAAAGATTTATTTATTTATTTGAAAGTCAGAGTTATACAGAGAGCAAAGGAGAGGCAGAGAGAGAGAGAGAGGTCTTCCATCTGCTGGTTCACTCCCCAGTTGGCCACAAAGGCCAGAACTGTGCCAATCCAAAGCCAGGAGCTTCTTCCAGGTCTCCCACATGGGTTCAGGGGCTCAAGAACTTAGGCCATCTTCTACGGCTTTCCAGGCCATAGCAGAGATCTGGATCAGAAGTGGAGCAGCCGGGACTCAAATCAGCGCCCATATAGGATGCTGGCACTGCAGGCAGCAGCCCTATCCACTATGCTACAGCACTGGCTCCTGTAGTGATCTTTCTAAACAATCAGATTAGGGGCCAGCATTGTGACATAGTGAGTTAAGCCACCGCCTGTGATGCCAGCATCTGATCCAGCATTGGAGGATGGCCCAAGTCCTTTGGCCCCTGCACCTACATGGGAGACCCAGAAGAAGCTCCTGGCTCCTGGTTCCTGGTTCCTAGCTTCAGCCTAGCCCAGCCCTGGTCACTGCAGCCATTTGGAGAGTGAACCAGCAGATGGAAGATCTCCCTCTCTGTCTCTCTGTCTCTGTGCCTCTGTGTGTGTGTGTGTGTGTGTGTGTGTCTAACTCTGTCTTTCAAATAAATAATAAATCTTTAACAAAAATAAAAATTGAAACAACAGATTATGATATTTTTCATTCAAACCCCTCCCCATTAAGTTCCAGACTGTTAAAATTTTAAAAAAGGCTCATAACTTAGCCCCATTGTCTGTTGTATGAGTCATCTTTGCATTACTAAAACAAAATACCTGAGGCAGTTATTTTTTTTACATTTTTTAAAGATGTATTTATTTGAAAATCACAGTTGACAGGGAGGGAGAGGGAGAGGGAGAGGGAGAGGGAGAGAGAGAGAGAGAGAGAGAGAGAGAGGTCTTCTATCCACTGATATATTCTCCAAATGGCCGCCAATGGATGTAGCTAGGCAGAATCAAAACCTGGAGCCTGGAGCTTCCTCTGGGTCTCCCATGTGGGTGCAGGGGCCCAAGCACGTGGGCCACTCTATGTTGCCTTCCCAGACACATTAGCAGGGAGCTAGATCAGAAGTGGAGCAGCCAGGACTCGAACCAGTGCCCATATGGGATGCTGGCACTGCAGACAGCAGCCCAACCTACTATGCTACAGCGCTGGCCCCACCAACTGATTTTTTTTTAAGTTTTATTTAGCTCACAGTTTGGGAGATTCAAAGTCCTCCACTGGGGTTTTGCCTCTAATGAGGGTGGCAGATGGCAAGTGTGTGTGTGTGTGTTTGTGTGTGTGTCTGTGTATAAGAACCTACACCATCAAATGGAAAGTCAGAGATAGACTGTGGTCCTACAATTTTCTGCAAGATATGTCCCCAATGACCTAAGAACTTCCCTTAGGCCCCACATCTTCTGAAGGTCCATGATATCACAATAGCAACCACTCTGGTGGCCAAACATCTAATCATGAATTTTAGGGAAATGCGCAAGCCAATAGCTAAAGCATGGCACCTACTTCTCTTACCATTCTTCACCTCCTTCATCTATCAACTCATACCATCAAGGTGGGAATCATAATGCACCAGTTGCAATGCCCACATTCCACATCAGAGTGCTGGTTACGGCCCTAGCTACTCCACTTCCAATCTAGCGTTCAGCTAATGCATCCTGGGAGGCATCAGATGATAGCTCAAGTGCTTGGGCCCCTGCCACCAACCTGGGAGAGCTGGATGGAATTCTAGAATCCTGACTTTAGTCTGGCCCACCCAGCCCCAACTGCTGCAGCCACGTGGGGAGTGAACCAGAAGAGCGGAAAGCTCACTCGCTCTCTCTCTCTCTGCCTTTCAAGCAGATGAAAATAAACAAATGACCATTTTTTAAAAAGTCATACAGTCTTTTAATACCTATCTCCACCCAAGACTTCCCCACTACCTGCACACTACAGTTAGCCTGCACTCCTTTGTGTTTCCATGGTATCACATTATAATTATCTCTTGGAATCTGGGGAGGAACCCAACACAGATACCAAAATCCATGGATGGTCAAGTTCCCTGTATAAAATGGCACAGTATTTGCTTATGACCTATGCATATCTTTTTCCACACTTTTTTTAAGATGTAATGACTTTGGTTTTTTTTATTTTCCATTTTTTAAAAATATTTATTTATTTGAAAGGCAGAGTTACAGAGAGGCAGAAAGAGAGAGAGGGAGGGAGAGGGAGAGGGAGAGGGAGAGGGAGAGGGAGAGGGAGAGGGAGAGGGAGAGGGAGAGAGAGGGAGAGAGAGAGAGAGAGAGAGAGGTCCTGCATCCGCTGGTTCACTCCCCAGATGGCCACAATAGCCCAAGCTCTACCGATCGAAAGCCAGGAGCCAGGAGTTTCTTCAGGGTCTCCCACATGGGTGCAGGGGCCCAAGGACTTAAGCCATCTTTTGCTGCTTTCCCAGGCCACAGCAGAGAGCTGGATCAGAAATGGAGCAGCTGGGACTCGAACCAGCACCCACATGGGATGCTGGCACTGCAGGCAGCAGCCTCACCCACTATGCCACAGAGCCAGACCTCTCCCATATACTTTAAAACATCTCTAGATAATTTATGACACCAAATACAATCTCAATGCTATGGAAAGAGTTATACTGTATTGTTAAGGGAATGATAACAAGGAAAAAAGTCTGTATATATTAAGCACAGATGTAATTTTTTGGTCAAATTTCGTGATTTGTGATTAGTGATTTAAGGACTCAGAACCCAAGGAAGAGGCACCTACAGATATGAAAGGCCCACATGATTTTCTTTCACACCAAATTGAGAAGTATTTGAGGGCAAGACTTCAGGTACAGATGGCAAGTTAAATAGGCTGACAAAAATAGCAGTATCTTATCAATCAACATAGACATACTGAAGAGAATTAAAATCACCAGAGCAATTGCAGCCATAAATCTCCCCACTGTCATAAAAACTTCAGAGTCAGACTATATAGTCAGGACTCAACCAAAACATCACAGATACCTGAAACCTGGAAATCCTAAATGGAAAAGTGAGGACTTAACCTGGGAACAGAAAGCTCTCCAAAAGTTGCATATCTTCCTCTAGGGAGGTAAGCAAAAGAAGGAAGTGGGCATCTCCTTGAAAAGAAACTGATTTGGACAAAGAGGATTCTATTTCAGAAGAATGATGCAAAAGACTGTGACCTGGGGACCACTGTTGTGGTGCAGTGCATCCCATATGCATGGCATCCCATATGAGCACTGATTTGAGTCCTGGCTGCTGCACTTCCAATCCAGCTCCCTGCTAATGTCCTGGGAAAGCAGCAGATGATCTGAGTGCTTGGGCCCCTGACACCCATGTGGGAGAATTGGATGGAATTCCTGGCTCCTGGCTTCAGCCTGACCCAGTCCCAGCCATTGTGGCAGTTGAGGAGTGAACCAGAAAATGGAAGATACTTTCTCCTTCTCTCTCTCTCTCTCTCTCTCTCTCTCTCTCTCTCTACACACACACACACACACACACACACCTGTAACTGCTATTCAAATAAATAAATATTTTTGAAAAGATTGTGATCCGAACATACCTTCATAAGCCTCACTACTTGTTAAGAAAACAATACATATATTTGAAGGATGGGGATATGAGAAGAGACCCATGATTAAAAATCATAGGGCATTTTATATATGATGATTATGACCATTGTTGAGAAGCAACCAATGGAAAAGAACAGAAAGACTAAAGCAAACCCTGGCATCTATAGCCAATCTTTTTTTTTTTTTTTTTTTGACAGGTAAAGTTATAGACAGTGAGAGAGAGACAGAGAGAAAGGTCTTCCTTCCATTGGTTCATCCCCAGAATGACCGCCACGGCCGACGCGCTACACCAATCCGAAGCCAGGAGCCAGGTGCTTCTTCCTGGTCTCCCACGTGGATAAAGAAAACATAAATACTATCCAGCCAAAATGAAATCATGTCATTTCTAACAACACGATGGAACCGCAGGTCATTATGTACATGAAGTAAGTCAAACAGGTTTGATGCAGTGATTACATCCCATAGAGGACTACCTAGCTCCAGTCCCAGCTCCTCCATTTATGATCCAGTTTCCAGCTAATGTGCACCCTGAGAGGAAGCAGGTTATGGCTCAAGTACCTAGGTCACCACCACTCATGTGCAAGACCTGGACTCAGCTTTGGGTTTCTGGTTTTGGCCTGGCCCAGCCCTGGCTGTTGCGAGCATTAGGAAGTGAACCAGCAGATAGAAGCTCTGTCTCTTTCTCTCTCTCTCTCTCTCTCTCTCTCTCTCTCTCCCCCCTTCTCTCTCTAAGTTCTCTCCTCCATACCTGTCTCCCTTCCTCTGTCGTTCTGTCATTCAAATAAATAAATACATGAATAAAACTTAAACAAAAAAGCAATCATCTAGGGGCAGGTATTTGGTGCAGCAGCTTAAGTTGCTGATTGGGATGCCTGCATTCCATATTGGAGTGCCTGGTTCAAGTCCTGGCTACTTGGCTCCCTATTCAGTTTCCTGCAAATGAGTAATCTGGGAGGCAGCAGATGATGGCTCAAGTACTTGAATTCCTGACACCCACATGGGAGACAGGGATGGAGTTTTGGGTGCCTGTCTTTGACTATCCCAGCCCTGGATGTTGCACGCATTTTGGGGAGTGAATCAGGGAATGGAAGATCTCTCTTTTTCTCTCACTCTGTCCTCCCTTTATCCTTCCCTCCATCCCTCCATCCCTCCCTTCCTTCAAATAAAATGAAAATCAATACATTTTTAAAGGGTAAGGGCAGTTTATCTGGGCTGGCATGCTAAGGAAGTCTCCTCTGTTAGAAACAAAGAAAGCAATGTCTAAATCCAAAATATGAGACATCCTATAGAAATAATGACTTTCATGGTCTTATTTAAAAGGGAGCTACAGAAGAACTTTATAGGAAAAGAGATTTGAGAGAAAAATACCCAGTGGCAATAAATGGCCCTTGTTTGGAAACCAGCTTAGTGAAGCTACCCTTTAAAAGACCTCTTTCAATGAGAATTACAAAACATTAAAGAAAGAAATAGAGGCAGCGTGGCGGCTCAATAGGCTAATCCTCCGCCTAGCGGCGCCGGTACCCCGGGTTCTAGTCCCGGTCGGGGCGCCAGATTCTGTCCCGGTTGCTCCTCTTCCAGTCCAGCTCTCTGCTGTGGCCCAGGAGTGCAGTGGAGGATGGCCCAAGTGTGTGGGCCCTGCACCCGCATGGGAGACCAGGAGAAGCACCTGGCTCCTGGCTTTGGATCAGCGCGGTGCGCCGGTCGCAGCACGCCGGCTGCAGCGGCCATTGGGGGGTGAACCAACGGAAAAAAGGAACCAACGGAAAAAAGGAAGACCTTTCTCTCGGTCTCTCTCTTTCACTGTCCACTCTGCCTATCAAAAACAAAAACAAAAAAGAAAAAAAAAGAAAGAAACAGAAGATACAAAAAATGGAAAAATCTTCCATGTTCATGGATTGGAAAAATCAATATCATCAAAATGTCCATTCTTCTGAAAGCAATTTACAGATTCAATGTGATAATCAAAATACCAGACATTCTTCTCAGATCTAGAAGAAATGATGCTGAAATTCATATGGAAACACAAGAGACCTCGAATAGCTAAAACAATCTTACACAACACAAACAAAGCCAGAAGCATCACAATACCAGATTTCAAGACATTATTACAAGGCAGTTATAATTAAAACAGCCTGGCATCGGTACAAAAACAGATGGATAGACCAATGGAACAGAATAGAAACACGAAAAATCAATCCAAGCATCTACAAGCATCTTATATTTGACCAAGGAGCTAAAACCAATCCCTGGAGCAAGGACAGTCTCTTTAACAAATGGTGCTGGGAAAACATGCAGTAGTATAAAGCAGAACCCGTACCTTACATCTTACATGAAAATCCATTCAAAATGGACTAAAGATGTAAATCTATGACCGATACCATCAAATTACTAGAGAGCATTGGGGAAACCCTGCAAGACATTGCAGGGCATTTGCACAGGCAAAGATTCCTTGGAAAAGACCCCAGAGGCACATGCAATCAAAGCCAAAATCAACAAATGGGATTACATCAAATTGAGAAGCTTCTGTACTGCAAAAGAAAACACTCAGGAAAGTGAAGAATCAACCAACAGAATGTGAGAAATTATTTTCAAACTATGCAACTGATAAAGGATTAATAACCAGAATATATAAAGAGATCAAGAAACTCCCCAACAACTAAACAAACAACCCAGTTAAGAGATGGCCAAAGATCAAACAGACATTTTCCAAAAGAGGAAATCCAAATGGCCAACAGACACATGAAAAAATGCTAAGGATCACTAGCCATCAGGAAAATGCAAATCAATGAGAGGAGCTAACTCTGTTGCGCAGTAGACTAATCCTACACCTGCGGCGCTGGCATCCCATATGGGCGTCGGTTCTAGTCTCAGCTGCTCCTCTTCCAATCCAGCTCTCTGCTGATGGTCGGGAAAGAAGTAGAAGACGGCCCAAGTCCTTGGGCCCTTGCACCCACGTGAGAGACCTGGAGGAAGCACCTGGCTCCTGACTTTTAGATCAGCCCAGCTCCAGCTGTCACCATCATTTGGGGAGTGAACCAGTGGATGGAAGACCTTTCTCTCTGTCTCTCCCTCTCACTGTCTGTAACCCCACTTGACAAATAAATAAAATAAAATATAAAAAAAAACCACAATGAGGTTTCACCTCATGCCAGTTAGAATGGCTTTCATACGGAAGTCAACAAACAACAAATGTTGGCAAGGATGTCAGGGAAAAGGTACCCTAATCTACTGTTTGTTGGAATGTAAACTGGTAAAACCACTATGGAAGACAGTATGGAAATACCTCAGAAATCTGAATATAGACCTACCATATGACCTAGCCATTCAACTCCTGGGAATTTACCCAAAGGAAATGAAATCATCAAATAAAAGAGTTATCTGCACTCCCATGTTTATTGCAGCTCAATTCACAATAGCTAAGACATGGAATCAACCTAAAACCTATTTTTAAATCACTTTCATAATTCAGTATCCATAAAATTTTTAAAGACCCTTTGTATTTCCCACCTTGAACATATTTGAAAATTTATGTAATAAAAGAAAACACACAGAAGCTAAAGTGAAAAAGCTCCTACTACTAGACTAGACAATCTGACCTATAGAGGAAATAAACACAGTAACATATTATATAGTACTAAATATATAAATATTAACAAGTTTAACAAAATAAAAAACAATACCCATAAAATCTCAAAAAATAACATATTAATCTAGACCAGAAAATGGTTTTTTAGCAGCAGCTATAAAAGGCTTCTTAAGGATAAAAGTTTTCAAAGATTAGGCATTAGATGGTGTCAGAGAAATAGTGTTATTTTCTTTGGTGAGATGATAACTAATTATTTACAAAATGTTCCTAATGTTAGGAGATGAATGTTAAGATATTTATGCCATAATATGTACTCCCCAAATTGATTTATTAAATGACATCTCAAAGTACTATGAAGAATTTCTATGGAAATTGACAAGCTAATTATAAAATGCATATGGAAATCAAAAGACCAAGCATAATTAAGGCATTATATGAAAAAAGCAATTAAAACTGGAGGATGTGCACGATCATACATAAACTGTAAAATTACCTTAATTAACAGAGTGGTATTCATATAAGGATAGACAAACTGAACTGAGCACAATGTAGAGCCAGACTTCAATATGTAATTCAATAATTTTTTTATGAAAAAGATTATACTACAAATGGGGAAAATGACTGTTTCAATAAGTGGTTTGAGACTAACTGGATGGTTATTTCAATAACAAAAAACGGGCCATTACATATACCTATACGGACAACATATTAAAATATCAATTACAAAAAGACTGTAAATATAAATATGAGAAATTCAGCAATAACATAGGAAGGTATCTCCATGACCTTGGGAAAAACAAAGATCTATCTCAGGACAAAAGAGAAATAACCGAGGCCAGCGCTGTGGTGTAGCAGGTAAAAGCCGCCACTTGCAGTGCTGGCATCCCATGTGGGCGCCGGTTTGAGTCCCGACTGCTCCTCTTACGATCCAGCTCTCTGCTATGGCCTGGGAAAGCAGTGGAAGATGGCCCTGCACCTACGTGGGAGACCTAGAAGAAGCTCCAGGCTCCTGGCTTCAGATGGGCGCAGCTCCAGCCATTGTGGCCATTTGGGGAGTGAACCAGCGGATGGAAGACCTCCCTCTCTCTCTTTCTCTCTCTCTTTCTCTCTCTCTCTTCCTCTCCTTCTCTCTCCATATAACTCTTTAAAGTAAAATAAATCTTTACAGAAAAAGAGAAGTAGCCATAAAGGGGAAAAAAGATTAATTTAATATCAAAATTGAAATATTGTTTACCAAGGAGCCATTAAGAGACTGAAAATGCAAGCCACTGAGATTTTCAATACAAATATCCAACTCTGCATTCACATTCTTTATACAGAAAAAGCTACAAATCAGTAAGCCAAAGGACTTGAGCAGGCACCTCATAAATGATATCCAAACGACTAACAAACATATGGATTGGTTCGTTTATGTCATCAGAAACACAAAGTAAAATCACAATGAGACACCATTCACAACCACTAGAATGGCTACTTTTTTCTTTAAAAAGGAAAGACAATGACGTGAACTCCTAAACATTTGTTAGGAGTGTTTCAATACAATCACTTTGGAAAACTGGCAGTGTCTACTAAAACTAATCGTATGCATAACTAATTAGGCAATTCTACTCAAATATATTCTCAACAGAAATGTTTACACATATAACGAAAAGACACAAACTAGAATCTTCACAGTATTATTTCCAAGCCAAAAAAGGGAAACAACCATAATGCTTATCTATAATAACAGTGCTACCTCTACAGTGATACATTCAAATCATGGAATACTGTATAACAATTAAAATGAAGGAATTAGTTCTATAGTCAATAACACAGATGAATCTCAAAAGCAAAATGTTAAACCAAACTAGTCAGACAGAAAAAATTTATACAAAACATATTATTACATTTTTATATACTTCAAAAACAGGCAAAATTATTATTTGGTGACAAAAGCCATGATTGTAATTGATTTGGAGTTGTGACAGGTAGGGGACACAGTCAAGTTCTTTTAAATACTGATGATATTCATTTCTCAATCATGATGCTGATTACACATACACGCATATGTTTACTTTCTGGAAAATGCTCTGAGTTGTATAATTAGGTTATGTGCACTTTTTTGCATGGATTAAGTTTACTAAAAAATAATGCCTGCAAGTCTCAAATGGTTTCGTCAAAATAGAAAGATCAAAAAACATATGAGTCGGGGCCAGCGCTGTGACACAGCGGGTTAATGCCCAGCCCTGAAGCACTGGCATCCCATATGGGTGCCGGTTTGAGACCTGGCTGCTCCACTTCCAATCCAGCTCTCTGCTAGGGCCTGGGAAAGCAGTAGAAGATGGCACAAGTCATTGGGCTCCTGCACCCTCATGGGAGACCCAGAGGAAGCTCCTGGCTCCTGGCTTCGGATTGGCGCAGCTCTGGCCGTTTCAGCCATCTAGGGAGTGAACCAGTGGATGGAAGACCTCTCTCTCTCTCTGTCTTTCCTCTCTCTTTGTAACTCTGACTTTCAAGTAAATAAATAAATCTTTGAAAAAATGAGTCGATGTACAGATGGATAAATGGTTGAATAGACAGAGCAAGTGAGCAAATGAGCTAATATGGCAAATGTTAACAATTGCTGAGGGGCTGGTGTAAAAGTAAAGTAGGCACAGTAAAGTAGGTTAGGCCGAGACTTCAACCGGTGACCATATGAGATGCCGGGGCTTCAGGCCAGGGCGTTAACTCGCTGCGCCACAGCGCTGGCACCTCAAATACATTTTTAAAAGAATAATTGCTGGGGGCCAGTGCTGTGGTATAGCAGGTAACGCCACCACCTACTGTGCCAGCGTCCCATAAGGGCACTGGTTTAGGTACTGGCTGCTCCACTTCCAATCCAGCTCTCAGCTACGGCCTGAGAAAGCAGTGGAAGATGGCCCAAGTCCTTGGGCCCCTGCACAGGTGTGGGAGACCCGGAGAAGGCTTTGGATCAGTGCAGCTCCAGCTGTTGCAGCCAATTGGGGAGTGAACCAAAGGATAGAAGATCTCTCTCCCTCTCTCTCCCTCTCTCTCTCTGCCTCTCCTTCTCTCTCCATGTAACTCTAACCTTCAAATAAATAAATAAATCTTTAAAAAGAATAATTGCTGACTCTAGGTTCAGAGTATGAGTGCTCATTGTACTCTTCTTTCGATTTCTGCTTGTTTAAATCTTTATTAAAAATGGGTAGAGTCATATTTCATGGCTCCTAATATTTATCAATTAGCATGTAATTCAAGTACATGATACTCCTATCTATGACAGGAAGTTTCCAAAAACTGGAGTTTCTGCACACAGATTATGTCTTATAAAACAATAAAATAGTCTGTATATTTTTCTATTTCTCATTAACAGAGAGATAGAGAGAACCTGACCAGGACTAAGTGTTTGATGGACTTTAAATGCATGAAATATAGCAGTTTAGCAAGTTATTCCAGACCTCTGGGTCTTGGTTTTATCATCAGCAAAATGACAACAATGACTAATGACCTTAGAGAGTAATTGTGAACATTAGTGGAGAAACTATATTTAAAAGTTTGTCTCTTACTGACAAGCACTGGATTAATTTCAAATTACCACACCAAACATTTATGGGCAAAATATTATGAACACACAGTGGTAATAGCAGTCAAAAAGATAGGTAAATATTACTATAGAATAGCACACAATGCACCAGGAATAAACAAACTGGGGGTGAGGTGGGGCTAGAGATATAGATACAGCCTCCTTCCTAAAGGGACTGTTAAGTGGCAATTCATCTCAATGGTAGCAAGAAGCTAGCCAGGTGGCAGAGAATACAGGGAATTGCGATGGATTGAGTTATCTGAGTTGGTAGTGTTGAATTAAAGTTATGCAGCAAAGTGGCCACTAGAGGACCACAGGGATGGCAAAAGAGATGTAGGAAGCAGAGTGAATGACAAATGAGAGATCATAGCATGAAAGTATTTTTTTCCAATAATAATCTGCATAATTTGCATCCTCATTTCCTTCAGGTCTGTACTGAACTGCCACTCTACCAGAGAGAGCTCCCTGACCATCTTATCTAAAACAGTACAGCTCGCCCCCATCACAATTTATTTTATAGAAGTGGTGCCTTGAAAAAGTTCCTGGAAAAGGAAATTAAAAGATAATGCCTATTTCTGTGAACTTTTTGAAGATCTCTGCATTCATTTATTGCCTCTCAGCTATAACATCTACTTTTGTTTTGTACTGTTGTATTCCCAGTTCTGAGAACACTGTCTGACATATAAGCTATTCAGCACACACACACACACACAAAATCAAATGGGTGGGTGCACAGTGGGTTGAAAACAGTGTGAAAGACATATAAATGTTGCATAATAATATGAGTAAAGAGACATTTGCTAATACCGTTTTAAAAAGTTCCTGAGTGTTCTGCTGTCATGAAATCCACCTCATTTGTTTATTCTATCTAAATGAACTGAAATTCTGCCCTAGAAAAGGGAGTCATCGCTCATTCTGTCAAACACAACACATGAGTTACAGGAGGAGGAAGAAGTTAACTGCTTATTCAAGGGGAACTGTGGTTAAATTCTTCATAAAGCCTGACAAAAACCTTGTCCTTACCACAAATTTAATGATCATATGGGTAAAGAAAAGCGAATAAATTCAGTTGATATTCTTCCAAGATAAATTTTGCATAACACATGGAACAGAAAAATACACCTCACATTTCAAGACACGAAAAGACAAAGTTCCCATTGCAACAGGCAGACTATATAAAAATCGTAAAGTGAGCCTAGGAAACCATCTTTAAAAAAAATCTGCCAGCTTTACTGTTCAATGTTGCCCCTAGAGACCAGAAAAGGATTTGTATAATAAAGTTAACTCCTGAAGTAATAAATTGAGGATTGGACCTCAAGCCTGTCAATCACTTCTCCTCTAAGAATGGTTTTACAGGAGATGGGAAAGCTTCCATCTCTAAAGCTGACACCAACGTATACGCAAAACCCATTATGTTTGCTCCTCCAAAACTCTGGGAGTTCTGTCTGCCAACATTTAAAAAAAAACTACAATCAATCAGTCAATCAATACAAACACTTAGAGGGTTGAAACCAGTGCAATAATAACTAAATGGCGCATAATTTTGTTGAGAGAAATAAATAAATAGACAGACATAATTTGAACAAGTCCCGATGCCTTCTTCAGGCTCTACAATTTCTGCTTCTTTGCTTTTCTTTTTTTTTTTTTTTTAAGAACAAGAAAAGCAAACTCAACGTTTAAGACATACTTGCTTTTGGAAAATGTATAACGCAATGGCCTCTGCAGGGGAGAGACAGTAAAAGACCGAAAGCCAGCAAAGGGAGTAAAATACGAGTCTTCAAAAAGTTCGTGGAAAATGCGTATTATGGGGGGAAAGAAACCTACGAATCAAATTTGTGTACCAAAATAACTGCATCTTTTAATTTCATATTCCTGGAACTTTCTTAAGTTCCCTTCATTCTGGGATGGAAAGAGAAGGAAGGAAGAATGTCCGCTGAGAGAATAGGAAGGGGCTCGCCAAGGGTCTGGGGCTAAAAGGGCGCGGGGCGGAAGTTGCGGATTAGTGGAAGAGAGAGATTTGTGGGACAGGGAACAACCAGAAATACCGGAGAAAAGGATCCGGGATAAAGAGGGGATGTGAAGCATGACCAGAAGTCGGGAGGATAAAAGAACCACGAATGTCAGAAGCAAGGGTGGGGGCAGGGGGCGGGTGCCGGCCTCCCTTCCCCTGAGGAGGAGGAGAGGAGATGGTGAAGCGATCAGAACCACAGGCGTCAGAAGCATCCTTCACACGCTGTACTCTGAGAATGAATACACCTTGTTTCCACCTCATGCTGAGGCCAGAAGCAACGTTTCCCCGAAGGGAGCAGGATTTATTTGTGAGAATTATCAGTCCCCTTCTTTACACTCACCTTGACGAAGAAGGCAGCGACGATGGCGTGACCGGAAGTGCTTTCCTCTTTTGTTTGGCGGAAGCTTTGGCTTCTGCCGCTGCCACCCCCATTCCCTTCCCTCCAGGCAACTTCCTGTGCCTCTCTAGCAAGCGCTGGGATGCTTTATCTCATTAGCTCCCAGATGAGAAGTTGGATAATGATATAAAGGGCCCAGGACAGGGAATCAGTAAATTTCTGCAAATTCTGACTCTAATCATTTCAGAAACTACAGTATCTCTACCAAATCCCACTTGTTCAGTTCGTCGTGTTGTCTTAGAAATAGACTCCTTTACCTTACTCCTTTAATTCAGACTTCATTATCAATGTCTTGGATGTATACAGTTACATATTTAACCATACTGATTTACTATTTTCTGGGGCAGCAATTTGGAAAATTGGAAAATTTAGAAAATTTATTTTTATCAGCTTTTTAAAAAATAATAAGTATTTGGGGCCGGTACTGTGGCATAGCAGGTTAAAAACCCTGGCCGAAAGCACCGGCATCCCATATGGGCACCAGTTCGAGTCCCGGTTGCTCCACTTCTGATACAACTCTCTGCTGTGGCCTGGGAAAGCAGTAGAAGATGGCCCAAGTCCTTGGGCTCCTGCACCCGCATGGGAGACCCGGAGGAAACTCCTGGCTTCTGGCTTCAGATGGGCTCAGCTCTGACCGTTGCGGCCATTTGGGGAGTGAACCAGCGGAGGGAAGACCTCTTTCTCTCTCTCTGCCTCTGCCTCTGCCTCTCTCTGTAACTCTCTTTCAAATAAATAAAATAAAAATTTTTTTGAATAATATGTATTTGTTTTCATCTGAAAGGGAGTGAAAGTTCTTTCATTCTTAGATGCCCACAGCAATCCATCCCAGCTATACTAGGTGAAAGTCAGGATCCAAAGGAATTCCATCCAAATCTCAGGGATCCAAGTACTTGAGCCATCACATGCTGCCTCACAAGCTGTGTACCAATAGAAAATTGGATCAGAAGCAGAGGTGCGACTTGAACCCAGACCTTCCATTCAGGATGCCAGTGTCCCAAGGAGTGTCCACACCTCCCAGCCACAACTTCTGCCCCTTATTAGCTTTTGTAAAAAATATGATTACTGAATTTTGTCACAGAGTGGTATCCAGAGAATTAGCATATTCAAATTTCTAAATAAAAGTGGACTCATTCAGAAAGCACTCTATTATGTCTATCCTCGTAGGAATTATATTCTTGTGTCCTATGATAAACTATTTAAAGCAATACATGCTGAAATCTGACAAAAACTGTGAAGAAGCAAAACAGGTAAGATAGCAATGTAATTGAGTGGGTGAGTGGGCAATTCCACTTTAGAAGGACTCTGAGAAAGAGAGATGTATGAGCAACATTCGTAGACTTTGTCCACTACCCTCAGTCATCAACATCACTATCTAAGTTCTGACCCTCCACATTTGTCTCCAAATCCCAATTCCTTAGTATTGTGTACAAAAGCTTTGTTAGCCTCTCCCCCTCCCCACATCTCTCTCTCTCTCTTTTTCTCTTTCTCCTTACTTTTTATAGCTCCTAATTCTAAGTCTAAGTGCTTATAAGTAGAAAAATACATCAGGATTTTTGTTCTTTCACAATATCGTAACATTTCATTTCTTTCACAAAAGCTTGTTTAACTATCCCTTCCATTGCTTAACCAAAACCAGACAACTACTCTTCTGCGTCTGTCGTCTTATTCTTAACATATTCTTTCATTTATTCAACATTTTTTGGTAAACTGCAGTGCGGCTGTCACTGTTCAAAGCAATAAAGATACAATCATAAACAATGGAGTGACAAAAATTTTTCTGCTTTTAGAATTTACATTTTAGTGAATACCAGCAATAAACAAATTAACCAACGAATATGTAACTTACAGAACATCAGTGTTTAACTGGGTTCTCATTAGAATAACTAGAAAAGCTTCTGTCTTTATTTTGCTTTCAGTACCAATGTCTGGTCTCCCTTGGCTCCTTAGGGATGAAGTCAAGTGGGCACGTGTGCACACACACACACACATACATATGCACACACACTTTTATAAACTGCTTAAGGTGTCTCCAATGCACAAAAGAGATTGAAAACTAATGTGCTTTAGGCTGATCTTGGGGAAAAGGAAATGATCCTAAAAGGACAGTCTGAAAAGCTAGAAAGAATTGAGAGCAAATAAAATAATAAACATGCAATCTGAAAAAGTGTGGTAGGTATAAAATAAATAATGAGGCTTGAGTTGTGAGGTTAAAGAAAAAGATAATTAAAAGCTTATGAATGAAATTACTACATAACTCAGGAGGAGATGGAGATCAGAATTAACTTGGGAGAGGGGTTAATATATTTTTCAAGTTCAGACATTGTTAAATTAAATAATCACAATAAATTTCCAAAAATAACCACTAAATTATCAGAAGGATGAGAAGAATATAGAAAAAGGAAAAAATGCATAAATTCAAACCAGCAGAAAGATAAAATTGAATAAGAAAAATGTCTATCAATGCTAACTGAGACATATCCCATAGGAAAGAAAAACATATGGAGTGATGAGTAGTATTAACCTCTGCCACAGAGATGAAAGACAGAGGAGTGTCTCATAGTCAAAAGGAATTTTTTTACACAGCTTTTTTTTTATTTAGTAAATATAGATTTCCAAAGTACAATTTATGGATTACAATGGCTCCCCCCCCCCGTAATTTCTTCCCACTCGCACCCCTCCCATCTCCCGTTCCCTCTCCCATTCCATTCACATCAAGATTCATTTTCAATTATCTTTATATACAGAAGATCGATTTAGTATATATTAAGTAAAGATTTCATCAGTTTGCACCCACACAGAAACACAAAGTGTAAAATACTGTTTCAGTACTAGTTATAGCATTACTTCACATTGGACATCACATTAAGTACAGATCCCACATGAGAAGTAAATACACAGTGACTCCTGTTGTCGACCTAACAATTTGACACTCTCGTTTATGGCGTCAGTAATCTCCCTAGGCTCTAGTCATGAGTTGTCAAGGCTATGGAAGCCTTTTGAGTTCACTGACTTCAATCTTATTCTGACAGGGTCATAGTCAAAGTGGAAGTTCTCTCCTCCCTTCAGAGAAAGGTACCTCCTTCTTTGATGGCCCCGTTCTTTCCACTGGGATCTCACTCACAGAGATCTTTCATTTAGGTCTTCTTCTTCCTTTTTTTTTTCCAGAGTGTCTTGGCTTTCCATGCCTGAAATACTCTCATGGGCTCTTCAGCCAGATCTGAATGCCTTAAGGGCTGATTCTGAGGCCAGAGTGCTATTTAGGACATCTGCCATTCTATGAGTCTGCTGTATCCCGCTTCCCATGATGGATCATTCTCTCCCTTTTTTATTCTATCAGTTAGTTTTAGCAGACACTAGTCTTGTTTGTGTGATCCCTTTGACTCTTAGACCTATCAGTTGATCAATTGTGAACTGAAATTGATCACTTGGACTAGGGAGATGGCATTGGTACATGCCACCTTGATGGGATTGTATTGGAATCCCCTGGTATGTTTCTAACTCTACCGTTTGGGGCAAGTCCGATTGAGCGTGTCCCAAATTGTACATCTCCTCCCTCTGTTATTCCCACTCTTATATTTAACAGGGATCACTTTTCAGTTAAAATTTAAACACCTAAGAATAATTGTGTGTTAGTTACAGAGTTCAACCAATAGTACTAGAACAAAAAAAAAATACTAAAAGGGATAAAGTATTACACTGTAAATCAACAGTCAGGACAAGGGCTGATCAAGTCACTGTTTCTCATAGTGTCCATTTCACGTCAACAGGTTTCCCCTTTGGTGCTCAGTTAGTTGTCGCCGATCAGGGAGAACATATATTTGTCCCTTTGGGACTAAAAGGAATTTAATGGTAATTATCTTGATCAGAAGTTCAGAGATGACTCAAGAGTATTCATGATAGTACTGTTTCAATAATTTACAAATAAAGTACATGTATTGTTTTGTATGTATCATATACTACAATGAAAAGATAAATAATAATTTTAAAAATAAAAATTTACCCAAAAGGGAGACAAAATTTAAGTACAATGAAAACTTTCCACCTTATACCTGGTTTCCCACCACTCAACTGCCTCTCCTTAGGCAACATATTATTTATTTTATTTATTATTTTGAAGATACTTGTATACATAAAATTAATACATATATGTATATTTCATATTTTTACCAAATGGAAGCATATAACACAAACTATTGTGCATCATGACTTTTTTACTTAGATATATATGTAAGCATGCTTTTCACATTGATACATAAAAGTGCTCCTCATTTTGTTAAACTAACATAAGGTAAGTGACATCTTTTGATGCATACAGTTCTATCAGTGTAACATGTGTATAGATGCATGCAACCACACCACCATCAAGATATGTTTTATTATTTTAGAATTTATTTATTTATTTATTTGAAAGTCAGAATTACAGAGAAGCAGAGGCACAGAGAAAGAGAGAGAGAGAGACAGAGAGAGGTCTTCCATCCACTGTTTCACTCCCCAAATGGCTGCAGCAGCTGGAGCTGGGCCGATCCCAAGCCAGAAGCCAGGAGCTTCTTCCAGGTCTCCCATTCTGCTGCAGGGGCCCAAGGATTTGGGCCACCTTCTACTGTTTTCCCAGGCCATAGCAGAGAGCTGGATCAGAAGTGGAGTGGCCAGGTCTCAAACCAGTGCCCATGTGGGATGTCAGCACTGCAGGAGGCAACTTTAACTGCTACACTGCAGTGCTGGTCCCAGTGCTCATCCATTTTAGTCGCACAGTCCTTCCCACCTCTAAAATATGAGCAAAGACTGCTCTGTTCCCTGTCAGCCTAGTTTTGTCTTTTCTAAAATGTCATATGAATGGAAGCATACAGTAAGTAACCTTTTCAAATAGGTTTCTTTTACTTAGGATAATGTTTTTGAGGCTGATTGAATTTGTTACATGCATTAACCATTCCATTAGTTTTTACTTCTGAATAATATTTCATCATATGTATGTACCACAGATCGTTTATCCATTCACCCACTGAAAAACACTCATGTAGTTTCCAGCTTTTAGATATGATGAAAAAGCAGCTACAGCATTCATATACAGGTTTTCACATGAATATAAGTTTTAATTTTTTGCAAGTAAGATTGCTGGTAAATAATATGGCATATGGATTTTTAATTTTATAAGAAATTGCCAAATTATTTTCTAAAGTGTGTATCATTTTGCATTCCCAGTAGTTCTTACTGCTCTATATTTTTGCCAAAACTTGATAATCTTTATACTTTTTTTTTTGACAGGCAGAGTGGACAGTGAGAGAGAGAGACAGAGAGAAAGGTCTTCCTTTGCCGTTGGTTCACCCTCCAATGGCCGCCGTGGACAGAGTGCCGCTCCTATCCAAAGGCAGGAGCCAGGTGCTTCTCCTGGTCTCCCATGGGGTGCAGGGCCCAAGCACTTGGGCCATCCTCCACTGCACTCTCTGGCCACAGCAGAGCTGGCCTGGAAGAGGGGCAACCGGGACAGGATCCGGAGCCCCGACCAGGACTAGAACCCAGTGTGCCGGCGCCGCTAGGTGGAAGATTAGCCTAGTGAGCCACGGCGCCGGCATACTTCTTTTTTTTTAAGGCAGAATTAGACAGTAAGGGAGAGAGACAGAGAGAAAGGTCTTCCTTCCATTGGTTCACCCCCCAAATGGCCGCTACAGCCGGTGTGCTGCGCTGATCCGAAACCAGGAGCCAGGTGCTTCTTCCTGGTCTCCCATGCAGGTGCAGGGCCCAAGCACTTGGGCCATCCTCCACTGCACTCCCGGGCCACAGCAGAGAGCTGAACTGGAAGAGGAGCAACCGGGACAGAATCTGGTGCCCCAACCGGGACTGGAACCCAGGGTACCGGCGCCGCAGGCGGAGGATTAGCCTACTGAGCCATGGCGCCAGCCAATCTTTATACTTCTTAACAAAGTTATTTATTTATTGGGAGGACAGAGTTACACAGAGAGAAAGGGAGATACACATAGAGACAAAAAGAGAACGATCTTCCATCCACTGGTTCACTCTCCAAAAGGCCACAACAGCCCTGGCTGGCCCAGGTGAAGCCAGGAGCCAGGAACTGCATCCAGGTCTCCTACATGGGTGGCAGAGGCCCAATCACTTGTGTCATCCTCTGCTGCCTTCCCAAGTACATTAACAGGAGCTGGATTGGAAGTGGAACAGCTAGGATTTGAACTGGCATTCATATTAGATGCTAGCATCACTGGTAGTGGCTTAACCCACTACACCACAATGCCAACTCCAATACTTCTTGTTAAGATTTTATTTATTAATTTGAGAGATAGATTTACAGACAGTGAGAGGGAGAGACAGAGAGAAAGGTCTTCCATCTGCTGGTTCATTCCCCAAATGGCCACAATGGCAGGAGCTGCACCAATCTGAAACCAGGATCCAGGAGCTTCTTCTGGGTCTCCCACGTGGGTGCAGGGGCCCAGGCACTTGGGCCATCTTCCATTGCTTTTCCAGGCCATAGCAGAGAGTTGGATCAGATGAGGAGCAGCTGGCACTAGAACCAGTGCCCATATGGGATGCCGGCACTGCAGGTGGAGGATTAACCTACTGTACCACAGAGCTGGCATCCCCCCCCCAGTACTTTTTATGTTAGCCATTACAACAGGTGTGTAGCAGAATCTATTTGTGGTTTTAGTATATACATCATTTGTTGAAAGGACTATTATTTCTCCATTGGAGTTGCAACTTAGCAAAGATCTACTTGTGAGTACTCTTTTTTTCCCATGAACAATGTATCATACCTTCACTAATACCACACTGTCTTAATCTCAAATAGCATGATTCTTCCAAATTTATTGTTTTCAAAATTATTTTAGCTATCCTAACTCCTTTGGTTTTCTCTATAAATTATGGAATAAGCTTTTCTATATCTACAAAAATATCCAGTTGTGATGTTGGTTGCAATTGTGTTAAATCTATAGATTAACTTAGAGAAAACTGTCACCTAATTATGGAGACTCTATCAACCCATGTCCCTGGATGTCTCTCAATTTCTTTCAATTTTGTTTAATTTTTTTATTAGTGTTTTGTAGATTACAACATGCAGATCTTATACTTTTTTAGTAAATTTATTCCTGTTTCTCATTTTTGAGCTACTATAAATTGTGTTGCTTTGGTTTTACTTTCCGTAGTTTCTTCTTTTAAAAAACACTTTCTATTTATCTGAAAAGTAGAGAGACTGACATACAGAAATATTTTCCATCCACTGATTCACTTCCCAATTGCCCACAACAGCCAGTGCTGGGCCAGGCAAAAACCAGGAGTCTGCAAATCCATCTGGGTCTCTCATGTGAGTGACAGGCCCAGGTAATTGAGCCCTCACCTGCTGCTTCCATGGTGCATTAGCAGGAGGCTGGATTGGAAGCAGAGCAGCTGGGACTTGAATCAGCACTCTGATATTGGATGCAGACATCTCAAGCTGCAGCTTCACCAACTATGCCATAATGCCTGCCCCAAGACAAGGACATTTAAATAAACATTATAACTGTATACTGTATGTTCAAAAAATTATGTAGATACATGGAAGATATGAAAAATTTCCAAATAAACGCTGAAATCTATCAGATGAAAAAATGTAATAGGTAGAACTAATGGCAGGTTAGACATTGCAAAAGAAGAGATTAGCATATTTGATGACATAACAATATAAACAATCTAAAACAAAATACAAGAATGAAAAAATAAATTCTTAAAAAATGAACAGTACCAATGAACTCTGAGCCAAGTTCAAATGACTAATAGATGGGTATTTGGAGTCTCTAAAAGAGAAAGGAGAGGGTAGACAGAAATGAAGAAATAACAGCTGAAAATTTCCAAATTTGATGAAAACTATAAACTCACAGAATCAAGAAGATAAATGAATCCCAAACACAAGCAAAACAAAGAAAACTACACCAATGCACACTATACTCAAATTGCTTAAAATCAGCAACGAGGCCGGCGCCGCGGCTCACTAGGCTAATCCTCCGCCTAGCGGCGCCGGCACACCGGGTTCTAGTCCCGGTCGGGGTGCCGGATTCTGTCCCGGTTGCCCCTCTTCCAGGCCAGCCCTCTGCTGTGGCCCGGGAGTGCAGTGGAGGATGGCCCAGGTGCTTGGGCCCTGCACCCCATGGGAGACCAGGAAAAGCACCTGGCTCCTGGCTCCTGCCATCGGATCGGTGCGGTGTGCCGGCCGCAGCGCGCCAGCCGCGGCGGCCATTGGAGGGTGAACCAACGGCAAAGGAAGACCTTTCTCTCTGTCTCTCTCTCTCACTGTCCACTCTGTCTGTCAAAAAAAAAAAAAAAAATCAGCAACGAAGAAAAAAATCTGAAAGGCAGCCAGAGGTAAAAGCTGTATTGTATACAGAGGAGCAAAGATAATAACAACAGATTTCTCATGGAAACAATATGAGAAGTATAATAAGCGTAAGGACAGCAGAGAAACATCTTTAACATATTGAAAGAAAGAAAAATGTCAAAGTAAAATTCTCTATCTGGCAAGAACATCTTTCAAAAAACTTAGCTTAAAAAAAGACATTTTCCAGGCATACAAAAGCTGAAATAATCCATTACTGGCAGATCTGTACTGTAAGAAATGTGGAAGATCATCTTTCACGCAGAAGGAAAATAAAACCAGATGGAAATCTGAAAATCTACACAAAGGAATGAAGGGGGCCAGCACTGGGTATCAAAAGGGATAAACATGAGAAAACGTGAGAAAATTTTTAATATTTTTAATATTTAAAACTTGTTAGCCGGGGCCGCGGCTCACTAGGCTAATCCTCCACCTTGCAGCGCCGGCACACTGGGTTCTAGTCCCGGTCAGGGCGCCGGATTCTGTCCCGGTTGCCCCTCTTCCAGGCCAGCTCTCTGCTGTGGCCAGGGAGTGCAGTGGAGGATGGCCCAAGTGCTTGGGCCCTGCACCCCATGGGAGACCAGGATAAGTACCTGGTCCCTGCCATCGGATCAGCGTGGTGTGCCGGCCGCAGCGCGCCAGCCGTGGCGGCCATTGGAGGGTGAACCAACGGCAAAGGAAGACCTTTCTCTCTGTCTCTCTCTCTCTCAATGTCTAACTCTGCCTGTCAAAAAAAAAAAAAAACTTGTTAAAAGAAATGACTTAAATTAAAATAATAATGCATTGCAAGGTTTGTAACATACATAAAAGTAAATGTATGTCAACAATGGCATAAAGGCAAGAAGTGAGCATTCCATGTTAAGAAGTGATGTAATATTGATTGAAGATAGACTGTAATAAGTTATAGAGGTACATCATAAAATCTAGGTCAAGAACTACAATAACAAAACAAAAAGTAACAGGTAATAAATTGACAAAGGAGATAAAATGGAAACGGGGCTGGTGCTGTGATGTAGTAGGCTAAGCCTCCCCCTTAGGCGCCGGCATCCCATATGGGTGCCGGTTCATGTCCCAGGTGCTCCTCTTCTGATCCAGCTCTCTGCTAATGGCCTGGGAAGACAATGGAAGATGGCCCAAGTGCAAAGGCCCTTGCACCCATGTGGAAGACCCGGAAGAAGTTTCTGGCTCCTGGCTTCAGATCCGCCTAGCTCTGTCAGTTGCGGCCATTTGAGGAGTGAACAAGTGGATAGTAGATTCATTCTCTCTCTCCCCCCGCCTCTGTTTGTAACAATTCCTCTCATATAAATAAAATCTTTTTTAAAAATGGAATCAGAAAAATACATGATTGAAAGAAATCAGAAAAGAGGGAAAAGGGAACATATAACAGATTGGACAAAAGAAAAATAGTAGACTGAAACCAAACCACAGCAATAGTGACATTAAATGTAACTTTTCTGAACACCCCAATTTGCTGTCAAAAGCTGGCAGATGGGATAACACTCAACATACAGCTATGTGCTGCCTACAAGAAATGTACTTCTGTTTAAAAGGCACTAACAAGATAAAAGTGAAATATATACCACGTCAACCCTCGTGGAAAGAAAGCTGGAGATACTAAATTTATGTGAAACAAAATAGAATTGGATGCAAAGAATATTGCCATGGAAAAATAATGATAAATTAGTTACTTGAAGAAGAGGACATAACTATCATAGAAGTTTACATACTCAATAAAAGGATGTCAAAATCCATGAGATAAAACCATACAGAACTGCAAAGGTACATATATATTATATATATATATATACACATATATGTATAAATTCACAATTATAGTCAGAGATTTCAATACTTCTCTTTCAATGAAAACAGAAAATCAGCAAAAAGATATGAAGCAAACTTGGATAACACACTGAACTAGCTAGATTTGACTGACGTTTATAGATCCACTCTATACAGCAAAAGTAGAATACACATTCTTCCAAAGTACACACAGGACACTTATTGATATAGACCATATTCTGTAGAACAAAATAAATCTCAATATATTTTAAAGGATTCAAGGCATACAAGTGTATTCTCAGACAACAATGGAATTAAATTAGAATTAGATAATAGATTCTGGGAAAGCCCTACACATTTGGAAACTAAATAACAAGCTTATAAATAACTCATGGATCATAGGATATATCAAAAGGAAATTAAAAGTGTTTTTCAATGAATGAAAATAAAAACACAATATTAGAATTTGTGTGATGCTGCTAAAGATATACTTAGCAGGAAATTTATAGCTCTGGATATCTACATTAGAAAAGAAGAAGCTTTCAAATCAATGACCTCATATTCCTCCTCAGGAAACTAGAAACAGAAAAGAAAATTAATCTCAAAGTAGCAGAAGAAAGGGAGTAAAAATCAAAGTGGAAACAATGTCAGAGAAAAAGCTAAAAACAAAGAAAATCAGTGAAACAAAAAGGTGTTCTGTGAGATCAATAAAGTTGATAAATCTCTAATGGAGTGATAATGAAAAGAAGAAAGAAAACACAAGTGACCATTTCCTTCGAAATGGGGCAGTAATTGCTACTACTCAGTTTTGACTTATTGATATTTCTACAGGAGTGAATGAGCCCATAGAAGACTTTCTCTGTTACCCTGTCTTTCCAATACATAAATAATCTTAAAAGAGAAGTAGAAATCTTAAAAATAAATCTTACAAGAGAAGTAGAAAAGGCAGACCAACTTGTTACAGAGCACAGAAGTGTAGGAGCAACATAATGACAAAGTGTTTTGTGGTATCTCCTCCCAATCAATTTCCATCAAATAAAGAAATCTAGGCTCAACATTACCCAGACCCTAACCTAGCAAGAACAAAAGACAGGTAAGCTCATTTCTCCCCTGAATTGAAGTGCCATAGGGAACACCACGACAGCTGATAGTAATGGCCAGGGGCATCTGTCAGCGATGCACTGACAATAAGAAGCCTAGGAATGTGTTCTTCCTGGGACTAGTGTTGTGGCATAGCTGGTAAAGCGGCAGCTTGCAATGCTGGCATCCAATATGGGTGCGGGTTCAAGTCTTGGCTGCTCTGCTTCCGGTCTGCTCCCTGTTAATGGCCTGGGAAAACAGCAGAAGATAGTCCAAATGGTTGGGCCTCTGCCACCTATGTGGGAGACCCCGATGAAGCTCCTGGCTCCTGGCTTTGGTCTGGGCCAGCCCTGGCCATTGTGGCTGTCTGGGGAGTGAAACAGTGGATTGAAGATCTTTCTCCCCCTCTCTCTCTGTAAGTCTGGCTTTCTTTATAAATACATCTTTTTAAAAAAAGAATGAAAAGGGGGATATCACTGTAGAACCCACATAATTAAAAAGAAGTATGGACAATTTTATGTCAATTTGATAACACAGAAGAAAAGGACACATTCGTCAAAATTCACAACCTACCAAAACTCAACCAAGATAAAATACATAATTTGCTAATCTGATTGATCCAATAATCATGAAAGATATTGAATGTGTGATTCAAAAGCTGCAGAAATCCCTACCTTTTGGTGGAATGCCATCCTGTTCCTCCTGCTTACACCAGTCTCCCAGGGTCTCACCTGAGCCATGCTGAGTTTGTACCCACTTCCTTTACATGACAAAGACAGACTTGAAAAGTGGTTAAAGAATATGAAAGGATATTCGTGGGTTAACAATAAATTCAGTTCCTGTATAGTGCCCATCTAACACTGGCCTCTTTTGACATCAGAGAGAATATTCAATATTTGAAACAGACCAATTCCAACAATGTTTTCTTTGCCAAAAGACAATCAGAGAAAAGATCCTGTTAAAAAATCTCAGAAAAACAGCTAGAAGATGAGAAGTATGCCAAAAATCCAAGACAGAAGAATTGTTTGTAGCAAATGAGGCAAACAAAAATACAGATACAGATGTGCTCCTTGAACTTGCAGAATTACGTGATTCATTTGCCTAGGTCAAGCCACCAGCTCCAGTTTTTACAAGATGTATACAAAATAGCAAGCAAACTCTTCATCTAGTTAAACATGATACTGAAAAAAAAGAAAGAAAAACATAATGTACCTTGGAAACCAAAGTAACCAATTAACTAAGACATAAATATACCTGGTTTTCATAAATTTTTTTGAGAATTGAAATTCTACAACTATTATTTTGACAGCTTCCAACTGAGAAGGTGTTCAGCAATCTTTAGAAATCCGGTAGGTACTTGAAATAACTATCAATTACCTTGGTAATCCAACCTTTACAACAATTATATGGAAATCAGTTAGTACAGCAAAAGCCATTCTTATTCAGCACAATTTTTAATCAGAGTTGGACAATTAAACACAAATAAAGAAATCTATTATTGTGATTTTTAAACCCACAGAAAATCTAAACAGAAATTAATTCTTTTATACCTGCCCCAAAAGAAACTGTGGAATTGGATAACGTAGACATTGAAAATTCCTTATATCAGATGCAGACTATAGCATGGAAATATTACAAACTGTGTATTTTTACTGTAGAACAGACATAAATAAGAACTGTGCTTGGCAGGAAGTCTGTGAGCTACATTCAAAGATAACTCTTTTTTTTTTTTTTTTTTTGCTTTCAAACTTTTATTTAATGAATATAAATTTCCAAAGTACAACTTTTGGATTACAATGGCTTCCCCCCCATAACGTCCCTCCCACCCGCAACCCTCCCCTTTCCCACTCCCTCTCCCCTTCCATTCACATCAAGATTCATTTTCGTTTCTCTTTATTTACAGAAGATCAGTTTAGCATACATTAAGTAAAGATTTCAACAGTTTGCTCCCACACAGAAACATAAAGTGAAAAATACTATTTGAGTACTAGTTATAGCATTAAATCTCAATGTACAGCACACTAAGGACAAAGATCCTACATGAGGAGTAAGTGCACAGTGACTCCTGTTGTTGACTTAACAAATTGACACTCTTGTTTATGGTGTCAGTAATCACCCTAGGCTCTTGTCATGAGCTGCCAAGGCTATGAAGCCCCCTGAGTTCACTGACTCTGATCATATTTAGACAAGGTCATAGTCAAAGTGGAAGTTCTCTCCTCCCTTCAGAGAAAGGTACCTCCTTCTTTGATGACCCATTCTTTCCATTGGGATCTCACTCGCGGAGATCTTTCATTTAAGTTTTTTTTTTCCCCAGAATGTCTTGGCTTTCCATGCCTGAAATACTCTCATGGGCTTTTCAGCTGGATCCGCATGCCTTAAGGGCTGATTCTGAGGCCAGAGTGTTGTTTAGGACATCTGCCATTCTATGGGTCTGCTGTGTATCTCACTTCCCATGATGGATCATTCTCTCCCTTTTTTATTCTATCAGCTAGTATTTGCAGACACTATTCTTGTTTCTGTGATCCCTTTGGTTCTTAGTCCTATCATTATGATCAATTGTGAACAGAAATTGATCCCTTTGACTAGTGAGATGGCATTGGTACATGCCACCTTGATGAGATTGAATTGGAATCCCCTGGTATGTTTCTAACTCTACCGTTTGTGGAAGTCAGCTTGAGCATGTCCCGAATTGCACATCTCTTCCCTCTCTTATTCCCACTCTTATATTTAACAGTGATCACTTTTCAGTTAAGTTTCAACACTTAAGAATAACTGTGTATTGATTACAGTATTCAACCAAAAGTATTAAGTAGAACAAACAAAAAAAATACTAAGAGGGATAACATATCAAGTTGCTCATCAACAGTCAGGGTGAGGGCTGATCAAGTCACCATTTCTCCTAGTGTTCATTTTACTTTAACAGGTTTCCTTTTTGTGCTCAGTTAGTTGTCACCTATCAAGGAGAACAAGTGGTATTTGTCCCTTTGGGATTGGCTTATTACACTCAGCATAATGTTTTCCAAATTCCTAACAGGGATCACTTTTCAGTTAAAATTTAAACACCTAAGAATAATTGTGTGTTAATTACAGAGTTCAACCAATGGTACTAGAACAAAAAAATACTAAAATGGATAAAGTATTACACTGTACATCAACCGTCAGGACAAGGGCTGATCAAGTCACTGTTTCTCATAGTGTCCATTGCCCTGGGCCACGTGTGGCTACACCTGGAACACTCCCGACTGTGTGGAGATCTTCCGCCATGAAGACTGTGCCAATGGCAGCCTGGCCAACCTCACATGTGACCAGCTTGCTGAACGCTGGTCCCCAGTCATTGAAGATAACTCTTCTTGCACTACAAAAGCAATAAATTCTAAGAAGATTGGAATTTTTAGAAATTCTTATAAGTCAGCAAAAACAAGGAAACTGGCTATTGGAAGAAAACGTCAAACTTAAAGAAAAGCATTTCACGACACATGAAGCTGCTATGATATAAGGAGACTTTAAAGCCATGGCTTGTATATAAACTTTTTCCAGCCGAACCAAAAATTATATGTAAAGTGAACTCTTTCCTGTGTAAAGTTCTCATATTAATGAGGCCGTGAAAGTGCTCTTGTGTTATGAAAGGCATCCTGTTCTTCAAATGTTCATTTTTGAGAAAAAGAAAGTTGGTTGGTCTGGAGAAGAAGTTTTATTACTCGATAACTTTCTAAATTAAAGTTTAAAAATGATGAATAAAAATAAGAGAACAAATATACAGCCCAGAGTAGAAGTCAGGTTCAGTAATCAGTCCTAGCTCTATATTAACAAATGGCTTCGGTAAAATACTTATCAAGGT
Source organism: Oryctolagus cuniculus (assembly GCF_051225735.1). Classification (NCBI taxonomy): domain Eukaryota; kingdom Metazoa; phylum Chordata; class Mammalia; order Lagomorpha; family Leporidae; genus Oryctolagus; species Oryctolagus cuniculus. Next base: position 35,764,829 of record NC_142888.1, on the reverse strand, counting down.
TGAGCTTCCGTCCCTAAGCTATAAAATAAGGGCACTTACCATATCTCTAATAGTCAATTTATTTTTTTAAAAAGATTTTTAAAAATAATTTGAAAGAAAGAGTTGCAAAGAAAGTGAGAGACAGAGAGAAATCTTCCATTGGCTGGTCCACTCCCCAAATGGCCACAACCTCTAGGGCTGAGCCAGACAGAAACCAGGAGCCAGGAGTTTCACTCAGGCCTCCCATGTGGGTGCAGGGGTCCAAGCACTTAGGCCATCTTCTGTTGGTTTCCTAGGTGCATTAGCAGGGAGCTGGATCAGAAGTGGAGCAGCCAGGACTCAAACAGTCACTCATATGGGATGCCGGCATCATAGGTAGCAGCTTAACATGCTGCACCACAATGACAGCTCTGTAGTTATTTCCCTTTCTATTAAGATTATTTATCAGAACAGACTTTCTGTAAGATAATATACATTAGCATAATAGTATGTACTAGAATTTGATTAACTATTGGATTCTCCTCAATACTTATTGAATTTTTGCATTGTTTGACATTTTGGTTGTAGTTATATTTCTGCAATATAAATGAAAATATTACTTTTATGACTTTATTTCAGTTGAATGAAAAGAAGGAACCATTTGTTAATTCAGTTCTTAGGAGAGGTTCTTTAAAATTGAAAGAGGCCGGCACCGTGGCTCACGAGGCTAATCCTCCGCCTTGAGGCGCCGGCACACCGGGTTCTAGTTCCGGTCAGGGCGCCGGATTCTGTCCCGGTTGCCCCTCTTCCAGGCCAGCTCTCTGCTGTGGCCAGGGAGTGCAGTGGAGGATGGCCCAAGTGCTTGGGCCCTGCACCCCATGGGAGACCAGGAGAAGCACCTGTCTCCTGCCATCGGATCAGCGCGGTGCGCCAGCCGCACCGCGCCGGCCACGGTGGCCATTGGAGAGTGAACCAACGGCAAAAAAGAAGACCTTTCTCTCTGTCTCTCTCTCTCACTATCCACTCTGCCTGTAAAAAAAATAAGAAAAAAAATTGAAAGAATATCATTATTTCAGTACCTTGTAAGTGACTGGTCATCATAAAACATGCTCATAGTAATTTAAACGTGTAGTTGGGGCCAGCATTGTGGCACAGTAGGTTAAGATGCTGCCTGCAATGCTGGTAGCCCAAATGAACCTGGGTTCAAGTCTGGGCTGTTCTGCATCTGATCCAGCTCCCTTCTAATAATTCACCTGGGAAAACAGCAGAAGATGGCCCAAGTACATGGGCCTCCTGCCATCCATGTGGGAGACTCAGGCATAGTACCAAACTCCTGGCTTCAGCCTGGCCCAGCCCTGGCCTTTGCACCAACAGATGGATGAAACAATCTCTCTCTCTCTCTCTCTCTCTCTCTCTCTCTCTCTTTCTCTTTCTCTTTCTCTTTCTCTGTAACTCTGCTTTTCAAATAAATGGAACAAATCTTAAAAACAACTGGCAGGGGCCAGCGCTGTGGCATAGTGGGTTAAACCACCGCCTGCAGTGCTGGCATCCCATATGGGTTTGAGTCCTGGCTGCTCCACTTCCTATCCAGCTCTCTGCTATGGCCTGGGAAAGCAGTAGAAGGTGGCCCAAATGCTTGGGCCCCTGCACCTGCATAGGAGACCCGGAGGAAGCTCCTGGCTCCTGACCTCGGATCTGCACAGCTCCAGGCTTTGCAGCCAATTGGGGAGTGAACCAGTGGATGGAACCCTCCTTCTCTCTCTCTCTCTCTCTGCCTCTCCTTCTCTCTCTGTGTGTAATTCTGACTTTCAAATAAATAAAAAAAAATTGTAGTAACATACTATATTTATACTTATATTTATAAACCAAAACTGAGGCTAATTTAAAAATATGCATTTTAGAAATTATAGTTTATGTCCATTTATGATAGGTACAGTTTTTAAAGTGTGTGCTTGTGTCTTTTTTTCCCAAAGATTTATCTATTTGAATGTCAGGGTTACACACAAACACACAGACAGAGAGAAAGAGAGAGACAGAGACAGAGACAGAGAGATAGAGACAGAGAGGACAGAGAGGTAGAGGGTTCTTTCATCTGCTGGTTCACTCCCCAAATGGCCACAACCACTGGAGCTGGGACAATCCAAAGCCAGGAGCCAGGAGCTCCTTCCAGGTCTCCCACATGGGTGTAGGGGCCCCAGCACTTGGGCCATCCTCTGCTGTTTTCCCAGGAGTATTAGCAGGGAGCTGGATAGAAAGTGGAGCAACCAGGACTTGGGATGCTGGTATCACAGGTGGCAGTTTTACCCACAACATGGGTCCCGATTGTGTCATTCTAAAACTCCAGCATAAGAATAATATTTAATGCCATGATCCTGTCCATGTATATTTTATTAAAATTATAAGAATAAATTATAGACAAGTGATTATGACATTAGGGAGACAGGTTTTCCTGTTACATCCACGTGAACTTATGAAAAATGAATGAAGAAAAAACTTTGCTGTAACAACACAAATGTGAAAAATAGGTAATATGTGTCCTGAAAATTAGCAGTCAATATAATTAAATATATTACTTCATATGATGTTGAACAAGTTCCTGTCAATCTGATTCTTTGTTTTCTCATCTGTTAGTCTAAAAATACTATTACCTACCTTAAAGTATGTCCTCAAGAATTTTGTAAGATCGGGCCAGTACTGTGGGTTAAAGCCCTGGCCTGCAATGCTGGTATCCACATGGGTGCTAGTTTGAGATCCGGTTGCATCACTTCTGATATAGCTCCCTGCTAAAGTGCCCGGGAAAGCAGTGAAAGATGGTCCAAGTCCTTGGGCCCCTGCACTCACATGGGCTACCTGGAAGATCTCCTGGCTCCTGGCTTTGGATCCCACCAGCTTCATCCATTGCAGCCATCTGGGGAGTGAACCAATGGATAAAGGATATCTCTCTCTCTCTCTCTGTAACTCTGTCTTTCAAATAAATAAATTTTTTAAAAAGAATTTCGTGGGGCCGGCGCTGTGGCACAGTAGGTTAATCCTCCGCCTGTGGCTCTGGCATCCCACATAGGCGCCGGTTCTAGTCCTGGCTGCTCCTCTTCCAATCCAGCTCTCTGCTATGGCCTGGGAAAGCAGTAGAAGATGGTCCAAGTGCTTTGACCCCTGTACTCACGTGGGCGAGAAGGAAGAAGCACCTGGCTCCTGGCTTCAGATCAGCGCAGCTTCAGCCGTTGTGGCCATTTGGGGAGTGAACCAACAGAAGGATGACCTTTCTTTCTGTCTCTCCCTTTCACTGTCTGTAACTCTACCTCTCAAATAAATAAATAAAATCTTAAAAAAATAATTTTGTAAGGTAACAAACATGATTTTGACCCTGGAAAGTAGGAAGTGATCAATAAATGTTAGTTGATTCTTAGCAGCAAATAATGTACTTATTATTTTTCAAATGCATAGTGATTCCTTTTTTTACTCTATTTCACATAGTTGCTTCAAGCTAATAAATTAATTGGTATTATATGAAAGCATTTTAGATAATTATAAAAATATTAGAGGTGGTGTTTAAATTTAACTGAGAAGTGATCCTTGTTAAATATAAGAGTGAGAATAAGAAAGGGAGGAGATGTAGTTTGATACATGCTCACTTGGACTTACCCCTAATGGTAGAGCTAGAAAAGTGCCAGGGGATTCCTAATCAATCCCATCAAGGTGTCATGCACCAATGCCATCTTATTAGTCAAAGTGATAATTTTCAGTTCATAATTGATCATAATGATAGGATTAAGTGTCAAAGGGATCACATAAACAAGACTAGTGTCTGCTAATAACTGATAGAATTAAAAAGGAGAGAAGAATCCAACATGGGAAGCAGGATACACAGCAGATTCATAGAATGGCAGATTCCTAAATAGCACTCTGGCCTCAGAATCAGCCCTTAAGGCATTCGGATCCAGCTAAAAAGCCCATGAGAGCTTCACAGACATGGAAAGCCAAGACATTCTGGCAAAAAAAAAAAAAAAAAAAAGTGACCTAAATGAAAGATCTCTGTGAGTGAGATCCCAGCGGAAAGAACTGGCCATCAAAGAAGGGGGTACCTTTCTCTGAAGGGAGGAGAGAACTTCCACTTTGATTATGGTCTTGTCTAAATAAGGTCGGAGTTTGTGAACTCAAGAGGCTTTCATAGCCTTGGCAGCTCATGACAAGAGCTTCGGGTGATTACTGACATCATCAATAAGAGTGTCAATTGTTAAATCAACCACGGGGGCCACTGTACACTTGCTCCCCCTGTGGGATCTCTATTGTTAATGTGTTGTACTATGCGAATTAATGGTAAAACTAGTCTCCAAACAGTACTCTATACTTTGTGTATCTGTGTGGGTGCAAACTGTTGAAATCTTTACTTAGTATATACTAAATTGATCTTCTGTATATAAAGATAATTGAAAATGAGTCTTGATGAAGAATGGGAAGGGAGAGGGAGTGGGAGATGGGATGGTTCTGGGTGGGAGGGAGGTTATGGGGGAAAAGCCATTATAATCCAAAAGTTGTACTTTGGAAATTTATATTTATTAAATAAAAGTTTAAAAAAAGAGAAACATAAAATTAAAAAAAATATTAGAGATGTTTTATTAAGCAATCATGTGGGAAGAAAGCAAAATTTGCATAAATTGTGTACAGATAATTAGTAGAATTAATACAATATTATTTTTAAACATTCTCATGTTGCATTTTGCCAATACTTAAATAATACAGATGAAAATACCTGTAATTAACAATAAACTAATGATATAGCATTTCAAGTTTTTTTTAACATTGTACATCAAAGTCATTTTCTATTTGTTTGAAGTTAGAGACTCCTCAGGAATATAACTATGTATCTATCTCTATTTCTTTAAACTTAACAAATTATAAGTATTTACTGTAAAATATAAAAGCTTCGTAAAAAAGTCTCCATGCCAAGATATCTTCACTATAGAAATACACTAAATATTTAAAGAAAAATTAACATATATTTACATGAATATTTCATAAAATAAAACAGGAGGGACTACTTCACATATAATTTAAATATTTTCCTAATTCCAAAACCAGGAAAAAAACAGTACAAAGTATAAAAACTTAAATAATTATATCTCATGAACTTGGGTATTTTACCAAGAAAAATTAAAAATAATTCAAAACTGACAAATGAATGAATGGATGAATGATTAAATTCTTACTGTGTCATTCTTTCCATTCAGCAGTTCCAAAGTCAGCTCAAACTCAATTATGACTTGAAGTTCACTCACTAATTTATTTTTTTAACTTTTATTTAATGAATATAAATTTCCAAAGTACAACTTTTGGATTACAATGGCTTCCCCCCCATAACGTCCCTCCCACCCACAACCCTCCCCTTTCCCACTCCCTCTCCCCTTCCATTCACATCAAGATTCATTTTCAATTCTCTTTATATACAGAAGATCAATTTAGTATATATTAAGTAAAGATTTCATCAGTTTGCACCCACACAGAAACATAAAGTGAAAAATACTGTTTGAGTACTAGTTATAGCATTAAATCTCAATGTACAACACATTAAGGACAGAGATCCTACATGAGGAGTAAGTGCACAGTGACTCCTGTTGTTGACTTAACAATTGACACTCTTGTTTATGGCATTAGTAATCACCCTAGGCTCTTGTCATGAGCTGCCAAGGCTATGGAAGCCCCCTGAGTTCACTGACTCTGATCATATTTAGACAAGGTCATAGTCAAAGTGGAAGTTCTCTCCTCCCTTCAGAGAAAGGTACCTCCTTCTTTGATGACCCATTCTTTCCATTGGGATCTCACTCGCGGAGATCTTTCATTTAAGTTTTTTTTTTCCCCAGAATGTCTTGGCTTTCCATGCCTGAAATACTCTCATGGGCTTTTCAGCTGGATCCGCATGCCTTAAGGGCTGATTCTGAGGCCAGAGTGCTGTTTAGGACATCTGCCATTCTATGAGTCTGCTGGACTCACTAATTTATATGTGCTCCTTTGCTTGTCCAGCACATACTGAATGATACTACAAATAAACCAATATTTATTAAAAGAATAAAATGTGGGGCCAGCACTGCCTGCAGTGCCAGCATCTCCTATGGACACTGATTCAAGTTCCAGCTGCTCTGCTTCTAATCCATCTCCCTGCTAATGTGCCTGGGAAAGCAGCAGAAGATGACCCAAGAGTTTGGGCCTCTGCACCCACATGGGAGACCTGAAAGAATCTCCTGGCACCTGGCTTCAGATCAGCCCAGCTCCAGCCATTGCAGCCATTTGGTGAGTAAACCAGTGGATGGAAGACCTCTCTGTCTCTCTCTGTGCATCTCTGATTTTCAAATAAATAAATCTTTTAAAAAAAATCAAATGTGTCAGAACATGCCACAATCCAACTACCTAAACCCAAAATTGGAGATATTGATAAACTACATAGAATTTTTAGTCAAAAACAGTTGCATTCAAATTCACATCTACCTTTTACCACATGTGTGAACATAAACAAGTTTTTTTGGGACTAGCTCTATGGTGAAGTAGCCGACACCTGCAGTACTGGTATCCCATATGGGCACTTGTTCAAATCCCAGCTGCTCCACTTCTTTATTTTTTTAATATTTTATTTTGTTTATTTGAAAGTCAGAGTTATAGAGCGAGATAGAGACAGAGAGAGAGGACTTCCATCCACTGGTTCACTCCCCAAATGGTCACAACAGCCAGAGCTGAGCTGATCCAAAGCCAGGAGCCAGGAGCTTCTTTTGGGTCTCCCACGTGGGTACAGGGGCCCAAAGACTTGGGCCATCTTCTACTGCTTTCTCAGGTGCATTAGCAGGGAGCTGGATGGGAAGTGGAGCAGCCGAGACTCGAACAGGCATCCATGTGTGATGCCAGCACTGCAGGCCATGGCTTTAACCTGCTATGCCACAGAGCTGGCCCCTGCTCCGCTTCTGATCCAGTTCCATGCTAATGGTCTCAGAAAGCAATGGAGGATGACCCAAGTGCTTAGGTCCCTGTACCCACACAGGGACCCAGAGGAGGCTCCTGGCTCCTGGTTTCAGCCTGGCCCAGCCCTGGCCATTGAGGCCATTTTGATAGTGAATCAGTAGTTGGAAGACCTGTATGTTTCTCCCTATCTCTCTGTAATTCTGTCTTTCAAATACATAACATGAATGTTAAAGAAAAAACCAAGTTCTAGTTTTTGAATATATCTGTGCCCATCACCTATCACCTGATTGCTAAGTCAATGCCATTTAGATTTTTATGGGCTTGGTTTCTTTCGCAGTCCACTTCCAGTACTGGTAACTATTTAGGTCAAGTTAAGCTAGATAAGGCTGCTGTGACAAAATATATCAACACGTTATAAGACACTGATGCTTATTTCTTGTTTATTGTACATGTATACTATAAATCAGAAAGAGTATTTGTGCCCTATTGAGCTCACACAGAGACACAGGATGATAGAGGCTATATCCTAGGGACCTCCAGCCTTTACAGCAGTTAAGAAAGCATGCAGAAACACTTATCACATCATAATTTCTTCTATAAAATAAGTGACACTTAGTTCAATTCATATTTCATTTACCAGAATGTAAATATAACTTCAAGAGGGAAAAAAAGTGACTTTTCCCTTTGCACAGAGTTTCAAAATTGATGAAGAGTGGCAGTATCTACCACGTAGTTGTTTCGAAATATTTGATAAGTATTTGTCTCATGAAATATCAAAACCCTCAACAAATCCTATTAGTTCTACCTTCAAAATGTATCCAGAATCTTGTACATTTCTCATATTCTACACCACTAATCTCTGTCACAGACTGGCTTCTCTGGGAAGCAGATACTGAGACTGAGTTAAGAATGCAAAAAATAAAGTGGGAGTATATTAGGGTTCTCCAGAAAAACTGAACCAGTAGGCTGTATGTAAAGATATTTCTTTTTTAAAGTATTTATTTGACAGATAGATTTAGACAGTGAGAGAGACAGAGACAGAGAGAAAGGTCTTCCTTCCGTTGGTTCACCCCCAAAATGGCTGCTACGGCTGGAGCTACACCGATCTGAAGCCAGGAGCCAGGTGCTTCCTCCTGGTCTCCCATGTGGGTGCAGGGCCCAAGCACTTGGGCTATCCTCCATGGCCTTCCCGGGCCACAGCAGAGAGCTGGACTGGAAGAGGAGCAACCAGGACTAGAACCCGGTGCCCATATGGGATGCCGGCGCCACAGGCAGAGGATTAACCAAATGAGCCACCACGCCGGCTCCAAGATATTTCTTATAAGAAATTGACGGCCGGTGCCGCGGCTCACTAGGCTAATCCTCCACCTTGTGGCGCCGGCACACCAGGTTCTAGTCCCGGTCAGGGCGCCGGATTCTGTCCTGGTTGCCCCTCTTCCAGGCCAGCTCTCTGCTGTGGCCAGGGAGTGCAGTGGAAGATGGCCCAAGTGCTTGGGCCCTGCACCCCATGGGAGACCAGGAGAAGCACCTGGCTCCTGCCATTGGATCAGCGTGGTGCGCCGGCCACAGCGCACCGGCCGTGGTAGCCATTGGAGGGTGAACCAACAGCAAAGGAAGACCTTTCTCTCTGTCTCTCTCTCTCACTGTCCACTCTGCCTGTCAAAAAAATAAAAAAAAAGGAAAGAAAAGAAATTGACTCATGCAATTTTGGTGTCTTCAAAGTCCCTAGATTTGCAGTTGGAAAGCTGGTACTCTAGGAAAGCAGATGGCATTGCTCCAGTCTGAGTCCTAGGGCCCAAGAACCAGCAGAGACAGTTAACATTTTTATTTGAAAGAGAGGGAGAGAGGAAAAGCAAGAGGGGAGAGGGAGAGAGGGAAGCGAGGAGGGGAGAGAGAGAGAGATCCCATCTACAGCTGACTCCCCAGATGTCTTCAGCTCAATCCAGGACTCCTCCATAGATGTCAGGAACCCAGCCATTTGAGTCATTTATTAATGCTTTTCTGGGGCTGCATCAGCAGGATGCTAGCTAACATCAGGAGCTTGAATTGGGATTTGAACTCAGGCACTCCAACATCAGAACAAGAACTGTAACTCGTGTCCTAACCACTAGGCCAAACATCTGCCTTAAGAGATAATTGAAAAATTCGCGTTCAAATGCAGGAAAAAAAAATAACAATGTTGCAGCTCAACCAGTGAGGCAGGAATAATTCCTTCTTACTTTACTCTTTTGTGTTAATTCTTCAACTGATTGAATGAGGCCCATCCACATTTGAGAGGGCAATATGCCATATTCAGTGTACTTATTTATTTTTTAAAAGATTTATTTATCTGACAAGCTGAGTGAGAGAGAATGAGGAGAGAGAGAGTGAGAGTGAGTGAGAGAGAGAGAGAGAGAGAGAGAGAGAATCTTCCATCTACTGGTTCACCCCTCAAATGGTCATAGTAGCCGGGGCTGGGCCAGGCCAAAGTCAAGAAACTAGAACTCCATTCAAGTCTCCCACATAGGTGGTAAGGACCCAAACACTTATGTCATCATATGCTGCCTTCCCAGGCATATTAACAGGAAACTGGATTGGAAGCCAAATAGCTGGGACTCAAACTGGCACTCTGATAATAGGGTGGTGGGTGGCAAGTGGCAGCTTAACCTGATATACCACAACCCTGGCCCCTCAGCCCATCTATTTAAACATTAATCTCATTTAGAAATACCCTTAAAGACACACCCAACATAAATGTCTAATCACCTTATGGCCAACTACTGTTGATGTATAAAATTAGCTATCACAGGGAGTAACACCTATGAAAGGAACGTGAAGAAGAAATATTGAGTAGGGAAAGCCATCATACCATGTTCCAGCCCAGTAAGGAGCTCTGGGGCAAACATTGCCCATTAGAGGAAACCATGTAGGGTGGAAATGGTTAGGCCTTTGTGCAACCACCTTGCTTATGTATTGATTGGTGGTTACCTAATAAATAACTTGACCATTATCTCATTCAGTTGTTGCGTGAGGGTCACCAGAGAAGACTGGAATTTTACTTGGGAATAAAATGCAGATCTGATGTAGCTAACAGTTGGGGAAGTTGTCAACTGACCACATTCCTCTCATCTGAGTGGCAAGTCCCGTCTTAAAGAGGGATTTGAGAGATCCATTTCCTTATGTACTACTCCACCATGAGCTAAGTCACCACAATTTCTCACTTGAATAATCAAAATAGTCATTTATCCAATTTCTTTGTTAGCATTTTTCTCCCTTGCTCCTCAATCCTGAGTCAGTATCCCTCACAATAGCCAGAGAAATCCTATTAAAATTTAAGTTAAATTCCCTACTCTCCTCAACGATATCCATGAGATGCCACCTTGCACAGAAAAAGAGAATTACCACAATGACTATCAAGGGCTCACATGATGACTACATTTCACACTTTTGCATAAGTCTGATCTCATATATCAACTTCTCAAAGAGACCTTCTTGATAGCCATATCAAAAATTAACATTCACTTAAAGTTCTCTATCACCATGCCATGTTTTATTTTACACTAAATATTATCAATACTGAACCTCATCGATATTTAATAATATTATACACACACATACCAGATACCATAATTGAAGGCCCTTGAAAACACAAATGTTACTGATTTTTTTTACTCCACTATAATCTTAGATTCTAAAACAGTATCTAGTAGGAGTTGCACAATAAATATTTGTTGAGGGACACATCTATTTCTTCTATTGTTTCCTTCACTAAAATAAAGTGTGATCTCTGTGTAGGGCACAACTTCATCAATTTTAATGTAGGATCCTAGATCACAGAACAATGTCTAGCATATGGTATGCACTCAATAATTATTTGTAGAATGAACGATGTTGAAAAGTGGATTCTTAAGATGAGTCAAACCTCCCGCTACATGTAAGGCTATAGTAATGACCAAGCGAGATTGGTAAACATCTTTAAAGATATTAAATAAGTAAAGAGTAACACCAAAAACTATATAGAACAAATGACAAATTCTGAAACGTGTATGTAATAGGAAAAAATCCAAGGTACTCTCGCAATACAATTCAAATTTTGCTAAGGGAAACAGGAAAACATGTTAGAGAAAGTGATATCTATGCTGAGAACTTCGAGATGCAGAGGGATTAGTTAGGTTAAGAAGGTGAGGAAAACACTGTTCTAGACAGAAGGAACAGTATGTGTAATGTACTTGTGGCAGGAAAGAAAAGGGCATGTTTCATAAACAAAAAGACTAGTATCAGCATATAACAAAGTCTTCCAGCTAAAGAGCAGGAAGAATACACAGGAAGTTAAATAAGCTGGGTTTATTATTCCTTGCAATGAGGGAGAGTGCATAACATGAGGAAGCTGGGAGTGTTTCAGAAAGATTATGTTAGCAAAGGTCTATTATAGGATTTGGGTTTAGGCTGAGTGATTCAGGCATTTATGTCAATGAGAACAAAATGGTCTAATTGTGAGTAGGAGGCCAGGTTATTAGCCACCAAGGGGCCCAGTTATGTGGCAGACCAGTGCCCAGAGGTCACGGGCTCATTTTTCCCCTACATGACAAAAGAACAGATTTACAGGAAAGTGGCACAAGATGAGAGGTGGGTTGGGCCAGGATATGCAGAGTCTGAGAGATGATGCTAGTGGAACTGACCTTCAGCAAAGGGAGGCAGAGGAATGATGCACTTAAATCTCCGTGTCAAGGATGGCAAAGGGTCTAAGATTTCATGCTGCTTGCAAACTAGCAAGTTAATTTACCATAGACTGATGGAATTCTGGATAATAAGAACCCTGGAACAGAGGCGAAGGCCTTTAATTCTCACAGCAAAAGCAGTAGCCAGAGCTTCATGATTGCCCCAGTTCCATTTGCCCTTGAGGTCTCATGGGAGCAATGAAAGTGGACAGACCTGGATGCTTCCACAGGCAGAAAGCAGAGCTATGGGAGAAGACCACTGAGCTTGGGAGAGCTCAGGCTTCAGTAGTGAGTGTCAGGAGACGCTGGGGCAGCACCTCCAGGAGGTGTCCTTTATGGCCGTGATGAAGGCCTAGCCGGACGCCGGCTGTGATGAAGGCCCCACTGGACGCCGGCTACAGAGGCAGCTGCCGCCCGGCAGCGGGGGACCTGCACCTGTGCCACCGCCGCGGGGCTGTGGCGGCCGTGGCTGAGCCGCGGTGCCTCTGGCCCACACAGACCCAGGTGAAGCACGCGGCCCTGGGTGGAGCAGGGGCTGCAGGCAGTCCATCCCCGGAGCCTGCCCAGGGCTGCCCAGGAGCCGCGGCAGTTAGCAGGGCCGTGGCCAGGTGCTAACCCTGTTTGTCATTTGGACATTTTTAAGACGTAACTTTATAAATAAACATGAACGAGTACTTGCTGTTAAAAAACACACACACACACACGAGCGCTCTTTGCACAGATGTTACCTCATTGCTCATGGTTGCTCACTGCAAACAGACTCTGGCACTTCTCCCTGGCAAAGATAGTCGGGGCTTGGAAATCTTGGAAAACAACAAAACATGACAGAATGCTCAGGGGCTATGGTGGGTTTCCTCTCCCTACTGTCTATCTTTAATAAGGTCGATATTGGGGTGGGTGTTATGGTACAGCAGGTTAAGTTGCTGCTTGGAACAGCAGCATCCCCTATCAGGGTGCTGATTTGAGTCCCACACCTCTGCTTCTGATCTGGCTTCCTGCTAATGCATTCTGAGGGACAGCGGATGTTAGCTCAAGTTCTTGCACCCCTGTCACCCATGTGGAAAGCCCAGATGGAGTTCCAAGCTCCTGGCTTCAGCTTGGCCTAGCCCTGGCTATTGTGAGCATGTGAGGAGTAAAACCATGGATGGAGGACTCTCTCTCTCTCTCTCTCTCTCTGCCTTCCAAGCAGATGAAAATAATTTCTTCTTCTTTTTTTTTTTTTGACAGACAGAGTTAAACAGAGAGAGACAGAGAGAAAGATCTTCCTTCTGTTGGTTCACCCCCTAAATGGCTGCTGCTGCCAATCCGCAGCCAGGAGCCAGGTGCTTCTTCCTGGTCTCCCATGCAGGTGAGGGCCCAAGCACTTGGGCCATCCTCCACTGCCTTCCCGGGCCACAGCAGAGAGCTGGACTGGAAGAGGAGCAATCGGGACAGAATCCGGTGCCCCGACCAGGACTAGAATCCAGGGTACAGACGCTGCTGGCAGAGGATTAGCCTAGTGAGCCGCGGCGCTGGCTGAAAATAATTTTTTAAAGGTTGATATTTGGAGAACTGGCTCATTACGTGGAGAAAACACTCTGAGTCACTGCCTTACACCAGATATGAATCATTTCCTACAAAATGTGACAAGTTATCTATGTTATCTCCACATTTCCCTTCAGCTGCTATCCTATTAATGGGGAGGATGGAATGTAACACACATTGGGATAACTGCAATAAGAACAGTACATACAGGGATGATGGTGATCTGATGAATGAAAAAGGAGCTACCTAAGCCACCAGGAAGTGCAGGTGGAAAACACCTGGGCCTCTGGGCACTGGTGTTCCATGGAAGCATGGCGATAACACCCAGAAGCTTTTTGTAGGTAGACAAGGGATACATCAGGTACAAAATCAGCAATGTCCACCAACATCCAGCCATGACTCTTAGGTAAAAGCCTCACCCTGCATTTCTTACGCGAGATGGATATCCCCGATGTACTTAGTTGTCATGTGAACTTAGACACTTGACTTGGCTTCTGGGAACTTCATGTGCCTTAAGAAGAACAACTTTTTCCAAATTGGATTCATAATAGTTTGTTCTGGACTTGTTGACAATATCTGTAGATGGATGAGTAGCTGACATATTTGAGAATAGGATGGACTGAGACATGTCCTCCAAAGCTAACAGAATAGCCTTGTTTCATCTGTTGTGTTCCATCTATTGTGAGGTTCGCATATGTTCATTGTACCACCTCTGTACTATAGTAATAAAGAATTTCATAACATTATTACATGATAGTTACTGGATGTTAATAAAGTAATAATAGTTACCTGTCAATTATTGAATAATTATATTTAACACAAAATGACTTGTTCCATTGTCTTAAGTACAAGTGTACATATAATATCATATTTACGTCTTGCAAAAACTTCACAAGGTTTTTCGTGTTCTTTGTAATCTCTGTGTTACCAATAAAGGCAGTACCGTTCCAGAAAACAAATAATGACACAGTGCTGGGATGGGGTAGTAGAGCTAGTTTCATGGACTTGCTACCAACATAGTCCCAAATGATCCCACACTCAGAGTAGGTCCTGGGACTATGGTTTAGTGTTGCAGTATGGACATTCTTTACAATTTTTTCTATGAATTTATGTTTTGTTGGTCTGAAGGGACAATGTAGTATATACTGGGAACCTGGAACCCCAGATCTCATGAAGTCCAGCTCCCACCAGTTTCCTGCCTCACTGGGACAGGTGTTTAGCTACCCCCTCCACCACTTGCCCACCCAATCTTCCCCTCTCAGCTGCTCACGTGGCAGTTACTGCACTTCACCCTGGGACAAGGGCCTGTGGGCAGGTTCAAGGAGGAATGACAGTGCAAACCACAGAGCTGGGCCATGCCTGTGTGGGCATTCAGTCACTCTAGGAGTGTCCCCATCATTCCATAGAGTTCAACATTACATAGCACATACAAACACCATTTCAGGGTGAAAGAGGGATGGAGTAAGGAAGAGGATAAATCATTTCCTGATTTGAAAAAGGGACTCCTGGCTGGCACCATGGCTCACTAGGCTAATCCTCCGCCTGTGGCACCGGCACCCCAGGTTCTAGTCCCAGTCAGGGTGCCGGATTCTGTCCCAGTTGCTCCTCTTCCAGTCCAGCTCTCTGCTGTGGTCTGGGAGGGCAGTGAAGGATGGCCCAAGTACTCGGGCCCTGCACCTGCATGGGAGACCAGCAGGAAGCACCTGGCTCCTGGCTTTGGATTAGCGCAGTGCACCAGCCACAGCAGCCATTTGGGGGGGTGAACCAACGGAAAAGGAAGACCTTTCTCTCCGTCTCTCTCTCTGTCTAATTCTGCCTGTCAAAAAAAGGGGACATTTTCGCTTTGCCCAAGGACTCTCATTATATAAATTGACCTGCTTGGTAGAGGGGGCAATAAATTCAGGATTATGTGGCTCCAAAGCCTTGTAATGTTTTTTTTTTTTATCCTATTCTTTCCTTTACAAAAGACTAAAATGTTAAATAGATGACACATACACCTTTGATTAAAAAAATTTCATTTCTCTTGCCAAACCATCTAGAACTTCTTCCCAGAGGACACCACTGTTCCATCTAGCTCTAATATATCCTTCCATATACATGTATATTCTAACCACTCTCTTTTAGACGCAAATGATGGAACACCAAAGAGTGCTATGGACCTTGCTTTTTTTTCCATTTCAATATGTTTCTTGGAGTACTTTTTGTGAGATAATAATGAGATCAAGAGTTACAGAGTACCTGTTCTTTCCACTGGGATCTCACTCACAGAGATCTTTTTGCCAGAGTGTCTTGGCTTTCCATGCCTGAAATACTCTCATGGGCTTTTCAGCCAGATCCGAGTGCCTTTAGGGCTGATTCTGAGGCCAGAGTGCTATTTAGGACATCCGCCATTCTATGAGTCTGCTGAGTATCTCACTTCCCATGTTGGATCACTCTCCCCTTTATTTATTCTATCGGTTAGTGTTAGCAGATACTAGACTTGTTTATGTGCTCCCTTTGACTCTTAGTCCTTTCATTATGATCAATTGTGAACTGAAATTGATCACTTGGAATAGTGAGATGGCATTGGCACATGCCACCTTGATGGGATTGAATTGGAATCCCCTGGTATGTTTCCAACTCTACCAATTGGGGCAAGTCAGCCCGAGCATGCCCCAAATTATACATCTCTTCCCTCTCTTATTCCCACTTTTATGTTTAACAGGGATCACATTTCAGTTAATTTTCAACACTTAAGAATAACTGTGTGATAATTACAGAATTCTTTCTCTGGCTTAGGGATTAAGGTGATGCTGGCTTCATAGAAAGAATTTGGGAGGATTCCCTCTTCTTCGATTGTTCTGAATAGTTTGAGAAGAAATGGGATTAGTTCTTCTTTAAATGTCTGGTAGAATTCAGCAGTGAATCCATCTGGTCCTGGGCTTTTCTTTGTTGGGAGGGCCTTTATTACTGTTTCAATTTCTGTTTCAGTTATGGGTCTATTTAGGTTTTCGATGTCATCATGGTTCAATTTTGGTAGATTGCATGTGTCCAGGGATGTCCTAAATAGCACTCTGGCCTCAGAATCAGCCCTAAAGGCACTCGGATCTGGCTGAAAAGCCCATGAGAGTATTTCAGGCATGGAAAGCCAAGACACTCTGGCAAAAAGATCTCTGTGAGTGAGATCCCAGTGGAAAGAACAGGTCTTCAAAGAGGGAGGTACCTTTCTCTGAAGGGAGGAGAGAACCTCCACTTTGACTATGACCTTGTCTAAACAAGATAAGAGTCGGAGAACTCAAGGGGCTTCCATAGCCTTGGAAACTCATGACTGGTGCATAGGGAGATTACTGATGCCATAAACAGGAGTGTCAATTTGTAAAGTCAACAACAGGAGTCACTGTGCACTTACTCCTCATGTAGGATCTCTGTCCTTAATGTGCTGTACACTGAGGCTTAATGCTATAACGAGTACTCAAACAGTATATTTCACTTTGTGTTTCTATGGGGGTGCAAACGATTGAAATCTTTACTTAATGTACACTAAACTGATCCTCTGTAAAAAAAAAAAAAAAAAAAAAAAAAAAAAAGAAATTATCAATTCCCAACTTGACTCTCACTGGGATTAAACATGACAATAGGTCTGATCTGATTTCATCATCATTTAAAAAAAATCATCTATTATTTTTCACTTTATGTTTCTGTGTGGGAACAAACTGTTGAAATCCTTACTTAAGGTATACTAAGCTGATCTTCTGTATATTAAGATAATTGAAAATGAATCTTGATGTGAATGGAAGGGGAGAGGGAGTGGGAAAGGGGAGGGTTGTGGGTGGGAGGGACGGTATGGGGGGGAAAGCCATTGTAACCCATGAGTCGTACTTTGGAAATTTGTATTCATTAAATAAAAGATAAAAAAAAAGAGTTACAGAGTGTTAGACGTGCCACTATTTTAACTGCTTTAACTCTATTAAGTTAATGTTCACCAATAACCCAATGGAGTAGAGTTGTCCTTGTTTTATATAAGAGGAGCCTGGAACACGGAGAATTCCAACAACTTGCCAAAGCCAATATGGCTAAAATACAAGAATCCTGTGCTCTAATTTCCCTCAGACAATTTGCTGCATCCTAAACTTCCTGGAGTGAGAGAACAGCATGCTGTGGGCAAAACTCCCTCTCAGATGTGGAGAAGACATCAGACCTGCAGAAAACTCACAGTGCCAGGGAAACAAAGCTTGGAGTTCCAACTTCCAAGCCAGCTGTATTTGAGAAGTCAAGATCCCAGGAAGAAGAAAAGCAGGCAGGAGTGACCCCTGGAGGCGGTGGTTTTCTTCCTTGGAGCATCGTGCACACTTCTCCCATGGAGGGCATGGCTGCCAGTACATAGCAGTCTCAAAAGATATCTCAGTAGTCACAAGTTACTGGATAACAAAACAGTGAATTCAGAAGTCACCCAAGAGAGTAGCCCGCAGCGAACACCCCAGACTCTCATTTGAGGACACTGGACAGGGGCAGGGAAAACCAGAGGGGGACGAAGTCCTAGAAGTCCGAAGTCTGATTCTCCCCTCATCAGCAGTTTCCAGAGGAGGTGAATCTTCTATGGGGGGAAACAGCATCATCCAGAGCCCATAAATCTTTTCATACACATTGCTTGACATTTGAGTCAATTACCAGACATATCAAGATATCAGTAAAGAAGAGCTGACACTGTGAGGCAGTGGTTTCAGCCACAGCTTGTAATGCCAGTATAATGTATTAGAGTGCTGATTCAAGTTCCAATTACTCTGCTTCTGTTAGTGCTTCCCACTATTGTACCTTGGAAAGGCAACTGAAGACAGTCCAAGTACTTGGATCGTTGCCACCCATGTTGTAGACCCAGATAGAGATCCTGGCTTCTGGCTTCAGCCTGACCCATCCCTGGCTGTTGAGGCTCTCTGGGAAGTGAAACAACAGATGGAAGATCTCATTCTGCCTCTCTCTCATTCTCTGTCACTCTGCCTTTCAAATAAAGAAACATATGTTAAAAATAATAAACAAATAGAGAGAATAAAAAGACAAATGAAAATGCCCACAACACCTCAATATAGGAGTTATCAAACAAGGACAGTATAATAATTATGAGTCATATGTTCAAGAATATTGATAGCCAATTTGAAATATCATCAGAAAATCAGTATCAATCAAAAATTCATAAGATTTACACACTAGAATATTGAAAAGTATAAAAAGGTATAAAAAGTATAAAATTTAAGCATTAACTTTTTAAAGATGTATTTTATTTAACTGAAAGGCAG
Organism: Oryctolagus cuniculus; assembly: GCF_051225735.1. NCBI lineage: Eukaryota > Metazoa > Chordata > Mammalia > Lagomorpha > Leporidae > Oryctolagus > Oryctolagus cuniculus. Next base: position 35,746,435 of record NC_142888.1, on the reverse strand, counting down.
AGTTACAGAGACATAGAAAAATCTTCCATCTGATGGTTCACTCCCCAGTGGCCATAATGGCTGTGGCAAGGCCAGGCCAAAGCCAGGAGCCAGGAGTTTCTTCCGGGATTCCCATGTGAGTGCAGAGGCCCAAGGAGTTGGGCCATTTTCCACTGTTTTCCCAGGCACTTTAATAGGGAGCTGGAGCAGAAGTGAAGCAACAAGGTCTTTTTTTTTTTTAATTTTTTTGACAGGCAAAGTGGACAGTGAGAGAGAGAGAGACAGAGAGAAAGGTCTTCCTTTGCCGTTGGTTCACCCTCCAATGGCCGCTGCGGCCGGCGCACCGCGCTGATCCGATGGCAGGAGCCAGGTACTTATCCTGGTCTCCCATGGGGTGCAGGGTCCAAAGACTTGGGCCATCCTCCACTGTACTCCCTGGCCACAGCAGAGAGCTGGCCTGGAAGAGGGGCAACCAGGACAGAATCCGGCGCCCCGACCGGGACTAGAACCTGGTGTGCCGGCGCTGCAAAGCGAAGGATTAACCTAGTGAGCTGCGGCGCCGGCCCAGCAACAAGGTCTTGAACACTGCCCATATGGGATGCCAGTGCTGCAGGCAGCAGCTTAACCCTCTAAGCCACAATGCCAGCCACAAACACTGAAATTAAGAATCCTATATTTCAATTTAATGACATATTGGAAATAGCAGAAGAGGTGGAGAGAATAGCTAAGCATAAGACTTATAGGCATGTAGACTTTAACCCTGGGACATCAGGGATACATCATTTGTATAGGAGGGGCAATTACAGATACTGTTTAATGTTATAGCATATAGGGAGCAGCCTTCACTGTTTGCTAGCTATTCTGTCTGGACTTTGCAATAATTAACCACAGAGAATGTAAGTATTACTTTGGAGAGGGCTGCAGCCAACCTTGGGACTCTTCAGGAACTTCTAGCTCCTAATCAAAAATTCTAAAGATTTTCAGTGTTTTTCTAGTGGACATATATGAACATCTACAAATATTTATATATTTCTATGTATGTGCACAAGGGAGCATCACAAAGTTCATGGAAAATTTGCATTTTCTTTTAATTCTATTTTCAGAGCACTTTTTGAAGCCCCTCTTGTGTGTGCTGTGTGTTTTTAATGAAATTTGTCATTTTAATAATTTTTAATGTTTATTTTTCATTTTCTTAATAAAGTAGCCACCTCCAGGCTACTTTATAAAACGTTTATTTATTTTTTTAATTTCAAAGGTAGAAAGAAAGAGAGAGAGAGAGAGAATCTTTTATCCTGTTCACTCTCTAAGTGTTCACAATAGCTGAGGCTGGGCCAGGCTGAAGCAGGAGCTTGGAACTCCATTCGGGTCTCCAACATGCGCAGCAGAGACTCAAGTATTTGAGCCATAACCTTTTGCCTTAAGGGTATGCACTATCAGAAAGTTGGATTGGATTGGAGGTGGGACTTGATCCCCTGCACTGATGGGGATGTAGGCATCTCAAGCAGCAGCTTACCCAGTGTGCTGACTCCTTATTTATTCATTTTTATTTATTTGAAAGGCAGAGGAATACAGACACACATACACACACAGAGGTCTTCCATCTGCTGGTTCACTTTCCAAACAACAGCTGGGACACTCCCCAAATACAGCAGCTGGTGCTGGGACAGGCTGAAGCCAGGAGCCAGGCACTCCATCTTATGTGCCACATGGATGGGAGGTACTTGGACCATCATCTACTGCATCCCTGGTTCATTAGCAGAAAGCTGGATTGGAAGCAGAGCTGGGGCTTTATCCCAGCCGCTAAGGCATCCCAAGCAGCAGCTTAACCTATTGTGCTACAACACTTGTCCCATTTTAGCTATCTAAATTATTTAAGAGGCAGAATAAACAGAGGCAGGTACAGAAAGAGATCTATCCCTCCATTTACACTTCAAATGCCTGAGATGGCCAGGGCTGGGCTGAGTCCAAAACTGTGAATTGAGAACTCAATTAACACCTCCCATATGAGTGGCAGGAACCTAATTAATTACTTGAGGCATCGCTGCTGCCTCCAAGTGTGTGCATTAAGAGGAAGCTGGAGTCAGGAATGGAGCGGAGTCTTGAACCCAGGCACTCTGATGTGGGACATCAGCATCTTAACCAGCCTCTTAACTGCTAGACCAAACACCCACATTCACTCACTCCTTTTTGACCATTTTTAAAGGATTTACTCATTTATTTGAATTTCGGAGTTATATATAGAGAGGGAGGGAGGGGAGAGAGAGAGAGAGAGAGAAAATCTTCTGTCCGCTGGTCCACTCTACAATGTCCAGGGCTGGACCAGGCCAAGCCAGGAGCCCAGTACTCCATCTGGGTCTCCCATGTGGGTGCAGGGGCCCAAGCATTTGGACCATCTTCCACTGCTTTCTCAGGTGCATTAATAGGGAGCTGGATCAGAAGCGGAGCAGCTAGGATTTGAACCTGTGCCCATATGGGATGCCAGCAATGCAGATGGAGGCCACAGCACTGTCCTGTTTTAACCATTTTTAAGTGTACAAATCAGTGACATGAATGGTATTTACAGTGCTGTGCAACCATCACCTCTGTTTTCAGAGCACTTTAATTACCGAGAACAGAAACTCTGTGCCCCTTGAATAACTCCCTCATTTCCTACACCCAGCCCCCAGTATCTTCTACTCCATTTTCTGTCTCTATGAGTTCACCTATTTTAGATATTTAATCTTAGTGGGGACATACAATATTTTTACTTTTGTGTCAGGGTTATTTCACTTAGCATAATGTTTTCAAGGCTTACTCATATTGTAGCATGTAGCCAGGAGCTTCATCTGGGTTCTCCCAACTGGGGACAGGGGCCAAGCGCTTGGACCATCTCTGCTACCTTCCCAGGCCATTAGTGGGGAACTGAATCAGAAGTGGAGCAGCCAAGCCTTGAAACAGCACCCACATGGGAAGTCGGCATCATACGTGGTGGCCTAAGCTGTTATGTCACAGCACCAGTCTCGGTTTTCCATTTTCATTTAAGTTGGTAAAAACAATTTATAACAATTTTAATAGCTCACCATAGGCATGCATACACTCACTATATGCATTTTCAGTGTTACCTTAGTTGTTGCAGGAGAATGTTGAGGCCAAGATAAACTAAGATTCCTCTCCCCCTTACAGGTTTGCTGAATGATAGATGTGATGTTCCAATAAAGGAGTGAATGAGATGTTCTGAATTCAACCAGATAGGAAAGTATTAAAAGGCTTTTTCAACACAGGGTCTTCATTTTCTACTCAGCATTAAATTCAGTAATATAAGTTATTATGAACACTAATTTTTCTGTTCTGTGGGGGTGAAAGTTCTCTCCCTAGTGATTGAATTATTTTAAGATCAGAGCAGCCTAGCTGTACACTCCATGACCTTTTTCAAGAATATTCAATCTGTTCAGGTCAGTTAGAGAAAAAAATTTTTTTACCTTCAGTAGACACAACCTGTTTGCTGTTTCTCTTTGACTTTTTTTCTAAAGATTTATTTATTTATTTGGAAGTCAGAGTTACACAGAGAGAAAAGGAGAGGCAGAGAGGGAGAGAGAGGGAGAGAGAGAGGACAGAGGGAGAGAGAAGGAGAGAGGGGGAGAGAGTGGGAGAGAGGGAGAGAGAGAGAGAGAGAGAGAGAGAGAGGTCTTCCATCCACTGCTTCACTCCTCAATTGGCCACAATGGCCGGAGCTGAGCCCATCTGAAGCCAGGAACAAGGAGCTTCTTCAGGGTCTCCCACACAGGTGGAGGGGCCCAAGGATTTGGGCCATCTTCTACTGCTTTCCCAGGCCATAGAAGGGAACTGGATTGGAAGTGGAGCAGCCGGGATTCGAACCAGTGCCCATATGGGATGCCTGCACTGCAGGCGGCGGCCTTACCTGTTATGCCACACTACCGGCCCCTCTCTTCTTGTTTTGAGATCCGAATGTTTCCTTTCCTCTATTGCATGATAGATTTTATAATTAACAGACAAGCATGGACATTTTTGATGTGTTGTGCTTCCTTACCCTTGTTTACCTGCAGTATTTACTGTGAACAGAAATGTGGTTCCCCCTTGCTATTCCTGATTTCATAAAGTTTGTGAGCCAGAAATAGATATTTAGAGGAAGTAGGAGGTGTCACATGTCAACTGGTTTGCAGGATTACAGTGTCTCAATAAATATTCTAATGATAGATGAAAAATGTTTAAAAAGTTATGTTTTACAGTTGATCCTCGGGATCTGAGGGTGTTTGGTTTCAGGCCAGCTACAGATACCAAATCCATCAATGCTCAAATCTTCATATAAAAGGGCACAGTAGGAACTTGTATTGTGGCCTAATAGGTTAAGTCATTGCCTGCAATGCTGGTATCCCATATTGGTGCTGGACTTGCATAGATCAAGCTCCCTGATAATGGCCTGGGAAAGCAGAGGATGGCCCAAGTGCTTGGGTCTCTGCACCCACATGGAGACCCAGAAGAAGCTCCTGGTTCCTGGCTTCTGATCAGTCCAGCTCTGGCATTTGTAGCCATTTGGGAAGTGAATCAGTGTATTTAAGATCCAGCTCTGTCTCTCCCTCCCTCTCTCTCTTTCTTACTCTGTTTTTCAAATAAATAAAATAAATATTAAAAAAGAGAAAAGTTACTTAAAAATAAATAAAAGGGCATAGTGTTTGCTTACAATAGACACAATCTTCCTGTGTACTTTAAAGCATATCTAGATTACTTCTTTTTTTAAAAGATTATTTATTTATTTATTTGAGAGGTAGAGTTACAGACAGTGAGAGGGAGAGACAACAAGAAACGTCTTCTGTCCATTGGTTCACTCCCCAAATGGCCGCAACAGCTGGAGCTACGCCGATCTGAAGCCAGGAGCCAGGTGCTACCTCCCAGTCTCCCATATGGGTGCAGGGGCCCAAGGACTTGGGCCATCTTCTACTGCTTTCCCAGGCCACAGCAGAGAACTGGATCAGAAGAGGAGCAGCTGGGACTAGAACTGGAGCCTGTATGGGATGCCTGCGCCGCAGGTGGAAGATTAACCTACTGTGCCACGGCATCAGCCCAGAGATTATTTCTAATATCTAATCTAATGTAAGTGTTATGTCCATACTTGTTATATTGTATTGTTTAGGGAATAATGACAAGAAAAACATTTATATATGTTTAGTACAAATGCAATTTTTTCTAATATTTTTGATCCATTATTGGTTAAATCTGAGATGTAGAACTCACAGACATGGAAGGCTGACTGTGTATTTAGAATCTTTAAAAAATTTTTTATATAGAATTCTTTTTTTAAAGATATATTTCTTTATTTGAGAGTCAGAATTATAGACAGAGGTCTTCCATCCTCTGGTTCACTCCCCAAATGGCTGCAACAGACTTGCCAAGCCCAGCTGTTGCAGCCATTTGGGGAGTGAACTGTTGATGAAGATCTCTCTCACTGTGCTTTTCAAATAAATAAATACATCTTTTTTTAACAAAAGAGGAAAGTAGGATACGGGTCTCCCTCATGGGTGCAGGGACCCAAGCACTTGGGCCATTTCTCACTGCTTTTCCAGGCCATTAGCATGGAGCTGAGTGGGAAGTAGAACTGGCACCCATATGGGATGCTGGTGCCACAGATGGAGGCTTAACCTTATAGTACTGGCCCTTTAATTTGTTTTTATTTTTTCATTTGTATTTATCTGAAAGAGAGAGAAAGAGAGAGAGATATCTTCCATCTACTGGTTGACTCTCCAAATGCCTGCTTCATGTAGGGCTAGGGCAGGCTGAAGCCAGGAGCTGGGAATCCCATCTGGGTCCCCTAAATGAGTGGCACGGACTCAATTACCTGAGCTGCCATTTGCTTTCTTCCCAGGTTACATTAACAGGAAGCTGGATGGGCAGCAGAGTCAGGGCTGGGACCCAGGTATTTTTTAAATTTTTTTCAAGATTTATTTATTTGAAAGACAGAGTCATGGAGAGAGGTAGAGCCAGAGAGAGAGAGAGAGAAAGAGAGAGACAGAGAGACAGAGAGGTTTTCCATCCCACCGGTCACTCCCCAAATGGCAGCAAGGCCAGAGCTGGGCTGATCAGAAGACAGGAGCCAGGAGCTTATTCCAGGTCTCCCACGTGGGTTCAGGGGCCCAAGGACTTAGGCCATCTTCTACTGCTTTCCCAGGCCATAACAGAGAGCTGGATCAGAAGTGGAGCAGCCAGGTCTCAAACCGGTGCCCATATGGGATGCCAGCACTGCAGGCTGGGGCTTTAACCCACTGCGCCACAGCGTCAGCGCCAAACCAAGGCATTCTAATATAGCATATGGGCATCCTAAGAAGCAGCTTAACTGGTACTCCAAACTCACCCCAAGACTTGGATTTAAAAAGCATAATAGAGGAAAAAGTTGATATAATAAAGAACAGTTATTTGTGTGTATGGATGGCAACCTCTTGTTGGATAAAGAGTTGTGGAGCAAGATCTAGGAAATTTAGTGTTCTGGTAGGACACCAGCTGCGATCTGTAGGAGTACACAGAACCAAATGCACATGAGATTCATCCCCGGTGATTACATTCTGGCCTGCTAGCAACAGGACCAGCAAGGCAGAACTTCTAGCCATGGTAATATTGTCAAGCTTCATGGCTTTTAAAAAAATATTTATTTAGGGGCCGGTGCTGTGGCACAGTGGCTTAAAGCCACGGTCTGCAGCGCCAGCATCTCCTATGGGCACCGGAGCGAGTCCCGGCTGCTCCATTTTCAATCCAGCTCTCTGCTGTGGCTTGGGAAAGCAGTAGAAGATCGCCCAAGTGCTTGGGCCCCCTGAACCCACATGGGAGACCTGGAGGAAGCTCCTGGCTTCAGATCGGTGCAATTGCAGCCATCTGGGGAGTGAACCAGTGGATGTTGAAGACCTTTCTCTCTCTCTCTCTCTCTCTCTCTCTCTCTCTCTCTATTTCTCCCCTTCTCCTTCTCTTGCTGTGTAACTCTTTCAAGTAAATAAATAAATCTTTAAAAATTTATTTATTTATTTATTTGAAAGGCAGAGTTACAGAGAGGCAGAGGCAGAGAGAGACAGAGTGAGAAAGAGAGATCCTCCATCCACTGGTTCACTCCCTAGATGGCCACAATGGCCGGAGCTGAGCCCATCTGAAGCCAGGAGCCAGGAGCTTCTTCTGGGTACAGGGGCCCAAGGACTTGGGCCACCCTCTACAGCTTTCCCAGGCCATAGCAGAGAGGTAGATCGGGAGTGGAGCAGCTGGGATCCGAACTAGTGCCCATATGGGATGCTGGCGCTGCAGATGGGCGGCTTTATCTGCTACACCACAGCACCAGCCTCCCTGGATTTCTTAGTGTCATGTTAGGCCTTCATCTTTTGTGTAAGTGCATGATTGAAGTAATGCAATCACACATATCATATGTGAATTGGCTATACAGAATGAGCAGCATGGATAGTGTGAGGCAGCACACTATGCCAGGGCTGCCATAACAAAACACCACAGACCTGGTGGCTTAAGCAACACAAGTTCATTTCCTCACCGTTCTGGAGGATGGAAGCCAAGACCAAGGTGTCAGCATAGTTGGTTTCCTCTATGACATCTCTGCTTGGCTTGCAGATGATTGCCTTCTTGTTTTTTTCACAGGGTTGTCCCTCTGTTCATGCAGCCTCCTGGTGTAACTTCCTGTATCCTACTTTCCTCTTTTGTTAAAAAAAAAAAAGATTTATCTATTTATTTGAAAATCACAGTCAGAAAGAGAGAGAGAGAGAATCTTCCACCCCACAGTTCACTCCCCAAATGGCCACAATAGCTTGGCTGGCCAGTCTGAAGCCAGGAGCCTAGAACTCCATCAGTGTGCCCCTTGTGGGTGGGAGGGGCCCAAGGACTTGGGCCATCTTCTGCTGCCTTCCCAGGCTCATTACTAGGGAGCTGGCTCAGAAGAGGTGCAGCCTGGACTCGAAACCCCCCTCCTTTTTTAATTTTAAATCTAATTTTATTTGAAAGGCAGTAAAACAGAGAAAGTTCCTCCATCCACTGATTCACTCTCCAAATGCCTACAATAACCAGGGTTAGTAAGGCCAGGTCAAAGTCAGGTGCCCGGAACTCAATCCGGGTCTTCTACTATGGAAAAAGGAATCCAACTACCCAGGCCACCATCTGTTGCCCCCCAGGATTCACATCAGCAAAGTGAGCAGAGCCAGGACCAGACTCCAGGCACTCTCATATGGGATGCAGGCATCCCAAGCAGCGTCTTAACTGCTGTACCAAATGCCTACCTCCTCATCAAACCAAACACAGTCACTATGGGACTTATTTCCTGTTGCCTACTCCTCTTGAATTCCTAGGTTAGTGTGTATCATAGGATTTTTTTGAATGGACTTTATTTCTTAGAGAAGCTGTAGGCTGACAGCAAAATTGAGCAGGGAATGCAGAGTGTTCCCATCTATCTCCTGCCTAACCCCCAATGCCACAGCCAACATCCTTCATCACATCAGTGTGAACCATTAGTTATAGCTGATGAACCAACTGTCTTGGAATTCTGCAGGGAATTCCTCACAGGCCAGCCAAGTTGCATGAAAGTATGAAAGCGTTGCACTCATCACTGTATATGGTGATGAATACCAGCTTTCCCTTCTGGAAAGAAATAATGGGCAGGTCTAGAAATGACTGCTGAAAAGTTGGATGAGTCACTTAGTCCCTGAACATAGGATTTTGCTTAGGACCTCACTGTTGCTCTCCTTCGTGAAAGAATCCTTCGGGGGCTGGTTTATCCTTCACCTGTGGCGCTGGCCTCCCATATGGGCGCCGGTTCTAGTCCCAGCTGCTCCTCTTCCAATCCAGCTCTCTGCTATGGCCTGGGAAAGCAGTAAAAGATGACCCCAGTCCTTGGGCCCCTATATCCACATGGGCAGGCCCAGAGGAAGTTTCTGGCTCCTGGCTTCAGATTGGTGTAACTCCAGCTGTTGCGACCATTTGGGGAATGAACCAACAGATGGGAGACCTTTCTCTCTGTCTCTCTCTCTCTCACTGTTTGTAACTCTGCCTCTCAAATAAATAAATAAATAAATAAACTCTTTAAAAAAAAAAAAAGGAGAGACCGCATGATTGTTCTAAGAGACTTTGCCTTCAGTATAGCTAACATTGTCTGTATTGTAAGGTTGAATGCTTGTTTTTTTTTTTTTTTTTTTTTTTTTTTTTTTTTTTTTTTTATCTTTTATTTAATGAATATAAATTTCCAAAGTACGTCTCATGGATTACAATGGCTTTCCCCCCCATACCGTCCCTCCCACCCACCACCCTCCCCTTTCCCACTCCCTCTCCCCTTCCATTCACATCAAGATTCATTTTCGATTATCTTAGTATACAGAAGATCAGCTTAGTATACCTTAAGTAAGGATTTCAACAGTTTGTTCCCACACAGAAACATAAAGTGAAAAATAATAGATGATTTTTTTTAAATGATGATGAAATCAGATCAGACCTATTGTCATGTTTAATCCCAGTGAGAGTCAAGTTGGGAATTGATAGTTTCTTTTCTTTTTTTTTTTTTTTTAACAGAAGATCAGTTTAGTGTACATTAAGTAAAGATTTCAACAGTTTGCACCCCCATAGAAACACAAAGTGAAATATACTGTTTGAGTACTCGTTATAGCATTAAGCCTCAGTGTACAGCACATTAAGGACAGAGATCCTACATGAGGAGTAAGTGCACAGTGACTCCTGTTGTTGACTTTACAAATTGACACTCCTGTTTATGGCATCAGTAATCTCCCTATGCACCAGTCATGAGTTTCCAAGGCTATGGAAGCCCCTTGAGTTCTCCGACTCTTATCTTGTTTAGACAAGGTCATAGTCAAAGTGGAGGTTCTCTCCTCCCTTCAGAGAAAGGCACCTCCCTCTTTGAAGACCTGTTCTTTCCACTGGGATCTCACTCACAGAGATCTTTTTGCCAGAGTGTCTTGGCTTTCCATGCCTGAAATACTCTCATGGGCTTTTCAGCCAGATCCGAGTGCCTTTAGGGCTGATTCTGAGGCCAGAGTGCTATTTAGGACATCCGCCATTCTATGAGTCTGCTGAGTATCTCACTTCCCATGTTGGATCACTCTCCCCTTTATTTATTCTATCGGTTAGTGTTAGCAGATACTAGACTTGTTTATGTGCTCCCTTTGACTCTTAGTCCTTTCATTATGATCATTTGTGAACTGAAATTGATCACTTGGAATAGTGAGATGGCATTGGCACATGCCACCTTGATGGGATTGAATTGGAATCCCCTAGTATGTTTCCAACTCTACCAATTGGGGCAAGTCAGCCCGAGCATGCCCCAAATTATACATCTCTTCCCTCTCTTATTCCCACTTTTATGTTTAACAGGGATCACATTTCAGTTAATTTTCAACACTTAAGAATAACTGTGTGATAATTACAGAATTAAACCAGTCATATTAAGTAGAACAGACAAAAAAGAAAATACTATGAGGGATAATGTATTAAGTTGTCCATTAGCAGTCAGGGCTATGCTGATCAAGTCACCATTTCTCATAGTGTCCATTTCACTTCAGGAGGTTTCCTTTTTGGTGTTCAGTCAGTTGTCACCGATCAGGGAGAACATATGGTATTTGTCCCTTTGGGACTGGCTTACTTCACTCAGCATGATGTGTTCCAGATTCCTCCATTTTGTTGCAAATGACTGGATTTCGTTGTTTCTTACTGCGGTATAGTATTCTAAAGAATACATATCCCATAATTTCTTTATCCAGTCTACCATTGATGGGCATTTAGGTTGGTTCCAGGTCTTGGCTATTGTGAATTGTGCTGCAATAAACATTAGGGTGCAGACCGCTTTTTTCTTTATCAATTTAAACTCCTTTGGGTAAATTCCAAGGAGTGGGATGGCTGGGTCGAACGGTAGGGTTATATTCAGGTTTCTGAGGAATCTCCAGACTGATTTCCATAGTGGCTTGACCAGTTTGCATTCCCACCAACAGTGGGTTAGTGTCCCTTTTTCCCCACATCCTCGCCAGCATCTGTTGTTGGTAGATTTCTGTATGTGAGCCATTCTAACCGGGGTGAGGTGAAACCTCATTGTGCTTTTGATTTGCATTTCCCTGATTGCTAGTGACCTTGAACATTTTTTCATGTGCCTGTTGGCCATTTGGATTTCCTCTTTTGAAAAATGTCTATTGAAGTCCTTGGCCCATCTCTTAAGTGGGTTGTTGGTTTTGTTTTTGTGGAGTTTCTTGATCTCTTTTAACTGCTAAGATCAATCCCATTCACAATAGCTACAAAAACAATCAAATACCTTGGAATAAACTTAACCAAGGACGTTAAAGATCTCTACGATGAAAATTACAAAACCTTAAAGAAAGAAATAGAAGAGGATACCAAAAAATGGAAAAATCTTCCATGCTCATGGATTGGAAGAATCAACATCATCAAAATGTCCATTCTCCCAAAAGCAATTTATAGATTCAATGCAATCCCAATCAAGATACCAAAGACATTCTTCGCAGATCTAGAAAAAATGATGCTGAAATTCATATGGAGGCACAAGAGACCTCGAATAGCTAAAGCAATCTTGTACAACAAAAACAAAGCCGGAGGCATCACAATACCAGATTTCAGGACATACTACAGGGCAGTTGTAATCAAAACAGCATGGTACTGGTACAGAAACAGATGGATAGACCAATGGAACAGAATTGAAACACCAGAAATCAATCCAAACATCTACAGCCAACTTATATTTGATCAAGGATCTAAAACTAATTCCTGGAGCAAGGACAGTCTATTCAATAAATGGTGCTGGGAAAACTGGATTTCCACGTGCAGAAGCATGAAGCAAGACCCCTACCTTACACCTTACACAAAAATCCACTCAACGTGGATTAAAGACCTAAATCTACGTCCTGACACCATTAAGTTACTAGAGAACATTGGAGAAACCCTTCAAGATATTGGCACAGGCAAAGAATTTCTGGAAAAGACCCGGGAGGCACAGACAGTCAAAGCCAAAATCAACTATTGGGATTGCATCAAATTGAGAAGTTTCTGTACTGCAAAAGAAACAGTCAGGAGAGTGAAGAGACAACCAACAGAATGGGAAAAAATATTTGCAAACTATGCAACAGATAAAGGGTGAATGCTTGTTTTAATATGAAGTGTTGGAGTTGCAAGCTGTGGTCTAATTCCCTGTGATACAATGCTGGCCTTTTCAATTAATTGATTAATTAATTAATAACTGTTTTAAAGTTAAGCTTTAACATGATAGGAACAGCGGGCCGGCGCCGCGGCTCACTAGGCTAATCCTCCACCTTGCGGTGCTGGCACACCGGGTTCTAGTCCCGGTTGGGGTGCCAGATTCTGTCCCGGTTGCTCCTCTTCCAGGCCAACTCTCTGCTGTGGCCAAGGAGTGCAGTGGAGGATGGCCCAAGTCCTTGGGCCCTGCACCCCATGGGAGACCAGGATAAGTACCTGGCTCCTGCCATCAGTCAGCATGGTGCGCCGGCCACAGTGCACTGGCCACGGCAGCCATTGGAGGGTGAACCAATGGCAAAAGGAAGACCTTTCTCTCTGTCTCTCTCTCTCACTGTCCACTCTGCCTGTCAAAAAAAAAAATTAAAAAAAAAAACATGATAGGAATGGCAGTGGATCTTGAGGAGATTTGGGGTCTGAACTAGCAGATGGGAAATCTCTTTCACTTTCTGTTAGGTCTCTTTGGTTGTCTTTTGTCTGAATTTAAATTAAAAAAAAAAAGCTGTAGGATGTGCAGTTAGTGACACAGGTAAGAAATCTCTTGGGATGCCCATATCCCACATTGCAGTGCCTGACTTCGAGTCCAGGCTCTGTTCTAATTCCAGCTTCCTGTCCATGCAACACTGTGGGAGATAGCAGATAACGGCAAGAGTAACTGGGTTCTTGACACTGAGGTGGGAGACCTGGATTCAGCTCCTGGTGCCAGGTTTCAGCTGGGACCATCACTAGCTGTTTCAGAAATTGGGGTGGGGAAATTGAAGATGGGGGATATCTTTCACTCTTTTGTTTATAGTCATTAGCGATATATCTCCTTTATTTGAAGGGGAATTTGACAGAGAGTGAGAGGGAGAGAAGGAGAGGGAGATTCAAGAGAGAGAAGGTCAGAGTAAGAAAGAAAAAATTTTCCATCAGCTGGTTTACTCCACAATGACTGGGGCTGGTCAGGCTGAAGTTAAGAGCCTGAGGTGCCAGCCATGTCTCCAACATGAGTGGCAAAGCCCAAAGTACTTGTGACATCTTCCACCGCTTTCCCAGGCCCATTAGCAGAAAGTTAGATTGGAAGCAGAGCAGTTGGAACTCCAACTGGTGCTCTGATATGGGATGCCAGAATCACGGGTAGTGGCTTAACCTCCTATACCACAACACTAGCGCTCTCCCCTTTTTTAAGTCAGGTTGATTTAGGGCCCAGCCCATGGCCTCGTTTCAACATAATTGCCTTTGTAAAGATGGTATCTCCAAGCCGGTGCCGCAGCTCAATAGGCTAATCCTCCGCCTAGCAGCGCCGGCACACCGGGTTCTAGTTCCTGTCGGGGCGCCGGATTCTGTCCTGGTTGCCCCTCTTCCAGGCCAGCTCTTTGCTATGGCCCAGGAGAGCAGTGGAGGATGGCCCAAGTGCTTGGGCCCTGCACCCCATGGGAGACCAGGAAAAGCACCTGGCTCCTGCCATTGGATCAGCCCGGTGCGCCGGCCGCAGTGCTCCGGCTGCGGTGGCCATTGGAGGGTGAACCAACGGCAAAGGAAGACCTTTCTCTCTGTCTCTCTCTCTCACTGTCCACTCTGCCTGTCAAAAAAAAAAAAAAAAAAAAAGATGGTATCTCCAAATACAGTCATATTCAGAGGTGTGAGATTAAGACTTCAATATATGACTTTTCTTCTTTTTTTATTATTTATTTATTTGAAAAGGAGGGAGAGAGAAGGAGAGAAATTCTATCCTTGGGTTCACTTTCCAAATGCCTGTAACAACCTGAGCTGGGTGAAGCCAAAGATAGGAATCAGGAACTCCTTCTAGGTTTCCCATGTAGGTGGCGAGAATCCAAGCACTTGGGCCATAATCTGCTGCCTTTCCAGGAAGTTGGATCAGAAGTGGAGTAGCCACTCGAACCAGTACTTCCATATGGCATGCAAGCATCCTAAGTGATGACTTAACCCACTGAGCTGCAGTGTCAGCGTATGACTTTTTGAGGGAATGTGATTCTGTCTACACAAAGGAAGATTAATTCCAAGCCGCTCTGTCAGCTCCATCTTTGCCATCATGTCCCAGCACCAGAGTAATGTCCAGAATAAAGCATGTCTCCTTTGTGATATGGAATATACTGCCTACTGTGTAAATCCAACTATGACTGAAACTCTGTCCCTTCCCTTGTTTGTGTTTCCCAGAGTGACGTCGATAATCTCAGAACTGGCTATGACCCATGGCACAGAGGAAAAGCAGTGCCCCACGGAACCAGTCAGACTGCTGAGTAAGCCACCTGGCCCCTCCTCCATGAGGCTCTGCTCTCTCATGTATAATGAGAGATATGGGAGATAATGCCAGTTGCTTTCTTTATAGGACTGTTCTGAGAACTGAACAAGGTTCAGGTATGAAAAGTGTCCAGACCCAGGGTGTGGCTCAATTCTTGTGAGTTTATTCCCTTCAGGTCATATTCAGTCCTTGTCCCCGTTTGTGAACCTAGCAGCTCTCTTTCTCTTTTCTCACTGATTTTTTGGATTGCTGACCTAATGACCTTCCTAACAATGCCCAGTGATTAAAAACCAAACCAAAAAGCAAAACAAAAGACCGATTTGTTTAAAGAAGCGCTATGAGCAGTCTGGGGAGATTTTTCCAATTCAATCATGGTTGTCTTGTTTCCTTTTCTCACAGGATGATTTTTCCAGTCTCTTCTCTAGGAGTGGTCGTGAGACCCAGCTCTTCTCAATGAGATATATAAGGGAATGCTGGGAGAGCTTTTGTGGAATATGCTATCGCTTAATAAGGACAAATGTAAAAGAAGAAGGATTTATTTGGAATGTGATAGAGATGCCTGGAGCTGTTGCAGCCAAGTTGTGACAAGCATGAGGTCACGGAGACAACTTTCTGAAAATGGTCAAGCAGAAGGATGGAACCCTTGGTGTCTTTGTGGACCTCTGAGCAGTTGAATCAGCATAAGCATACTGCCAGACCTTCTTTTCAAAATAAAACAATAGCAAGAGGCTGTTTATCACTGGGTCTGAACTATATCTTAAATTCATTTCAAAGTAGTTTTTAGAAATGCTAATTCCTGGGGCTGATGCTGTGACACAGTGAGTGAAGCCGCCGCCTGCAGTGCCAGCATCCCATAAGGGTGCCGGTTTGAGTCCCAGCTACTCCACTTCCGATCCAGCTCTCTGCTATGGCTTGGGAAAGTAGCAGAAGATGGCCCAAGTTCTTGGGCCCCTGCACCAGCCTGGGAGATCCAGAAGAAGCTCCTGGCTCCTGGCTTCTGATGGGCTCAGCTCCGGACATTGCAGCCAACGAGGGAGTGAACCAGCAGATGGAAGACCTCTCTCTCTCTCTCTCTCTCTCTCTCTCTCTTTGCCTCTCCTTCTGTCTCTGTGTAACTGCCTTTCAAATAAAGAAATAAATCTTCAAAAAAATTTAAAAAAGAAATGCTAATTCCCTGGCTCCATGCTCAGAAATTCTTATTTTATTAGTCTATCTTATGATGGCTTTGGGCATTTAAAAAAACTTTCTTTAGAAATACTGCCAAGCAGATGTGTGGCAAGCAATGAAAATACCATAAAGAACCTATATGTAGAGCATATTGTGCTTCAGCAGTCGTAAACTCTTGCTCAGCCTTATTTCACCTACATTTACTAACTTCCCCAACCCTTTCAGGTTAGCTTCAGGAAAATCCCCTACACCCTATCAGTTAATCCATACATACTGCAGAATACATCTCTGGCAGCAAAATACACCTTAAAATAGCACGTTAAGGGCTGGCGCCGCGGCTCACTAGGCTAATCCTCCGCCTTGCAGCGCCGACACACCAGGTTCTAGGTCCGGTCAGGGCGCCGGATTCTGTCCTGGTTGCCCCTCTTCCAGGCCAGCTCTCTGCTGTGGCCCGGGAGTGCAGTGGAGGATGACCCAAGTGCTTGGGCCCTGCACCCCATGGGAGACCAGGAGAAGTACCTGGCTCCTGCCTTGGGATCAGCCCGGTGCGCCGGCCGCAGTGCTCCGGCTGCGGTGGCCATTGGAGGGTGAACCAACGGCAAAGGAAGACCTTTCTCTCTGTCTCTCTCTCTCACTGTCCACTCTGCCTGTCAATAAATAAATAAAGAAAGAAAGAAAGAAAATACCACTTTAAAAATACAATATATGGGTGCTGGTGCTGTGGCGCAGTGGGTTAAATACCCGGACTGCAGCGCCAGCATCCCATATGGGCGCCGGTTCGAGGCCCAGCTGCTCTGCTTCCGATCCAGCTCTCTGCTACGGCCTGGGAAAGCAGTAGAAGAGGCCAAGTGCCTGGGCCTCTGCACACACATGGGAGACTGGAAGAAACTCCTAGTTTCTGGCTTCGGATCAGCCCAGTTCTGGCCTTGCTGCCATTTGGGGAGTGACCAGTGGCTGGAAGAGCTCTCTCTCTTTCTCTCTCTGGCTCTATGTAACTCTTTCACGTAAATAAAATAAATATTAAAAAATACAATATATGGGGGCTGGTGTTGTGCCATAGCTAGTAAAGCCAGGCCTGTGATTCCATATGTGTACTGGTTCAAGTCTTGGCCATTCCACTTCTGATCCAGCTCCCTGCTAAAAGGCCTGGGAAAGCAGCAGAGGATGGCCTAAATGATTGGGCCCCTGCATACATGTGGGAGACCCAGAAGAAACTCCTGGCTCCTGCCTTCAGTCTGTTCCAGCCCTGGCCTTTGCAGCAATCTGGGGGTGAACCAGGTGATGGAAGCTATCTCTCTTTCTCTCTCTGTAACTGTTTCAAATAAACAGATAAAATCTTTTTACAAATATAATATGCATCATTATCATGCCTATATAACAATGAATAATATCTCGATCTGTTCAATGTCCATTCACAAATTTCAAAAATCCCCTTATTGTCTCATAAATAGTAATGTTTTCACCGGCTTCTAAATCCCATTTAGACTCATGCATGGCAATTAGGTGACTGCTAATCCTCTGTAAAATTCACCATCTCTGTCTCTCTGCCCCTCTTTCTTATAAAATAGAACTCCTTTGTTCTAAGGAGTCTCCCACATTCTGGATTTTGCTGGATTTTAAATATTTATTTATTTATTTGAAAAATAGATTTAGAGAGAGAGAGAGAGAGAATCTTCCATCCCCTGGTTCACTCCCTAAATGGCCGCAAAGACCAGGGCTGGGCCAGGCTGAAGCCAGGAGCTTCTTCCGACTTTCCCACATGGATGCAGGGGCCCGGAGACTTGGTCCATCTTCCGCTGCTCTCCTAGGTGCATTATCAAGGAGTTGGATTGGAAGTGGAACAGCAGGGACTCAAACCGGCTCCCATGCAGGATGCTGCTGTTGCAGACTGTGTCTTAACTGGCTGAGCCACAGCGCTGGCCCCTGTTGATTTCTTGTTGGTGTTGTTTAACACCCTTTGTTTCCTCCACCTTTCCCGAAAATTGGGAGTTAGGGCTAGAGTTATCCTCGGCTTTGGGCTTCTAATCTGGCACAAGTGTCTCAGAGGCAGTGTTGCTTTAGTCTTTCAAGGAAGTACATCCCACATGGTTGCTGGTCTTTTTTGCAGTGGGAGTAGATACTGGGGGTCACTGCCTTTATCACTTAATATCACTTAAAGTTGAAAGCAGCTTAATTCTATCAATCCTTCTTCATTTCTTAGCTGGAATATTTCAATATGAGAATTTTATTCATCTTATATTTGTTAACTAAATTCTTGTATTAAACACAGGATAAGTGCTTCATTATTTCCCTGTTTACCTAATTTCAAATAATGAAATTATTCCCTAGCATTTTTTAATAGTGTACACAGTCATTGTTCCTTTTGAGCTACTATGTGGTAACCACATTTGGTGTGTTTTAAATGCATGCTTGATTTTTGACATTCTGATTTCACCGACATGATGCAAACTCATACTCTGAATCTGTCCACTAGAACACAGGGGCAGTCACAAACCAGGTCCTTCATGAACAGGTGCTAATGGATGTCAGATGACTCAGTGAGATGTATTGACATCATGCTTGACTATTGTATGCTAACGTTAGAATACTGTGTCTGCCCCTCCACCAGATGTCTAAAGCTGACATTTCCATCTACTGTCTCTCATGCTATTCGAGTGTTACTGCATTTGGTGCCAGAAAACTTCAGGCTCCCTCGCTTTGATTGGATCTTTTTACTTTACTGGGGAATGAATGAACTCAACTGGGTTACGAATGTGATTAACTTTTGGCTTCCAAAATTTGTTTTTCTATTACTATTAATTCTTATTCACAGTATTTGCTTTGTACTCGTCTGTGCAGTTATTGGACAGTGCTCTACTCCCCAGAATACTTGCATAGCTCAAATTTCTGCTTTATCTACCACATCTTTTTCTTATCATAGGACCAGTGCTCTTATGGAAGTAGTTTGTCAGTTAATCACCAAGTATGTCTTCCCCGCTTCTTATTTAAAATCTTTCTTTGTAACAAATAGAAATTTTAATACTTATGGGATACCATGTAATTATTTAATACAAGTATACATTGCATAATATTAAAATCAGGATAAACATATCTAGCTCATCAAGCATTTATCATTTCTTTCTGGTGAAAATACTCATTATCCTTTTTCTAGCTTTTTGAAAATATGCAATTGAGGCCAGTGTTGTGGTGAAGTGGGTTAAGTCACCACTTGGCAATGCTCATATTGTACTGCTGTTTCACTTCTGGTCCAGCTTCCTGCTAATGTGCCTAGGAAGGCAGCAGAAGATGGCCCAAAGTACTTTGGTCCATGCCACCTATGTAGGAGACCCAGAAGACTGATGTTTAATGGAAGAAACAATAGCCAACACCACAGATGCCTAACTTGGTTCATCTTACACAATTCTGACTTAAAAATTAAAGTCCAGCAAACTTTCTGCTTAATGGAGGCTCTAAAACATTTGCATCCAGATCAGCTTCAGATAAAATCATAGTTTACAATGGAAATCTTAAATAGGTGGCATCAAGATATCCTGAAACATTTCTTCAAAGAATTGAAACAGGAGGTGGAATTTGGCTTTACTAGTACAATGCTGAAGACAACGCAATGGCTATCAAGAGGCGAAAGTGGTCCAATCAATGCAAATGAGAACTAGCTGAGACAAAGATCACTGCAATAGTTTTTTTTTTTTTAGGATGATCAAGGCAGTTTGCATGTTTATATTCTGGAGGACCAAAGAACGGTAACACTTGCTAATTATGAATGTTTTGAGAAAGCCAAAACTTTGTCAGAAAAATACCCAGGGAAGCTTCATTGAAGAGTTCTTCTCCCAAAATAGCAAGGCTCCTGCTTATTTGTTTCATCAAACAAGGGGAATTTTGGAAGAGTTTTATTGGGAAGTCATTAAGCAACTCCCTTACAGTCCTGGTTTGACTTCTACCTTCTTTTTGTTTCCTAATCTTTTTTTAAAGATTTATTTATTCACTTTAAAGGCAGAGTTACAGAGAGGGAGAGAGAGAGAGAGAGAGAGAGAGAGAGAGAGAGGTCTTCCATCCATTGGTTCACTCCCAAATGGCCACAATGTATGGAGCTGCACCGTTTGAAGCCAGGAGCCAGGAGGTTCTTTCGGCTCTCCTACACGACTGCAGGGGGCCAAGGACTTGGACCATCTTCTACTGCTTTCCCAGGCCATAGCAGAGAGCTGGATCAGAAGTGGAGCAGCCGGTGCCTATATGGAACGGCGGCACTGCAGGTGGTGGCTTTACCCACTATACCACAGCGCCAGCCCCTGTTTCTTAATCTTAAAACATCTTTAAAGGTCATCCATTTTTCTTCAGTTAATAATGTCCAAAAAGCTCTATTGACATGGTTAAATTCCTAGGATTGCTATCACTCCCAAAAGTGGCTGAAACTTAATGGAGCTTATATTAAGAAATAAAGTTCATATTTTTAATTATAATCTTTTAATTCCATTTTCCCATTAATTTTTTGTCAATCCCCCATAGACCCAATACTGGAATTGTCGGGTCATACGGTAGTTTTGTTTTTTTTTTTAATTATTATAAGGGCAGAGTGACACAGAGAAAGGAAGGGGAAGGTGGTGGAGAGAGAGAAAGAGAGAGAAATTGATCTTCGGTTTCCTGGTTAACTCCCAGAATGCCCACCACAGCTGGGACTGAGCCAGGTCAAAGGCAGGAACCAGGAAGTTCATCTGGGTCTCCCATGTGGGTGGCAGGGAATCAAGCACTTGAGCCATCATCTGTTGCTTCCCAAATTGCATTAGCAGGAAGCTGGTTTGAAAAGTGTAGGCACTGGCATTGTGGTGTAGCAGGTAAAGCCACCCCCTGCAGTGCCACCATCCCATATGGGTGCCAGTTCGATTCCCCACTGCTCCACTTCCAATCCAGCTCTCTACTATGGCCCGGGAAAGCAGTAGAAGATGGCCCAAGTCCCATCCCACATCGGAGACCCAGAAGAATCTCCTGGCTCCTGGCCTCGGATCAGCACAGCTCCAGCCATTGTGGCCAACTGGGGAGTGAACTTGCATGTGGAAAACCTCTCTCTCTCTTTCTCTGCTTCTCCTTCTATCTTGGTATAACTCTGACTTTCAAGTAAATCTATCCATCTATCTATCTATCTATCTATCTAAAGATACAGTGCAACCAGGACTTGAACCAGCACTCTGATGTAGGATGCAGCCTTTCCACGTGGCAGCTTAATCCTCTGCATCACAATGTTCTCCCCATCCCCCACTCAGGCCCCTGCCACATAGTGCTATTTTAATTTTTTTAAAACATTATGCTGAGTGAAATAAGCCAGTCCCAAAGGGACAAATATGATATGTTCTCCCTGATCGGTGACAACTAACTGAGCACCAAAAAGGAAACCTGTTAAAGTGAAATGAACACTATGAGAAACGGTGACTTGATCAGCCCTTGCCCTGACTGTTGATGAACAACTTAATACGTTATCCCTCTTAGTATTTTTTTTGTTTGTTCTACTTAATACTTTTGGTTGAATACTGTAATCAATACACAGTTATTCTTAAGTGTTGAAACTTAACTGAAAAGTGATCACTGTTAAATATAAGAGTGGGAATAAGAGAGGGAAGAGATGTGCAATTCGGCACATGCTTAAGCTGACTTACCTCAAACGGCAGAGTTAGAAACATACCAGGGGATTCCAATTCAATCCCATCAAGGTGGCATGTACCAATGCCATCTCACTAGTGCAAGTGATCAATTTCAGTTCACAATTGATCATAATGATAGGACTAAGAGTCAAAGGGAGCACATAAACAAGACTAGTGTCTGCAAAAACTAGCTGATAGAATAAAAAAGGGAGAGAACAATCCAACATGGGAAGCGAGAGACACAGCAGACCCATAGAATGGCAGATGTCCTAAACAGCACTCTGGCCTCAGAATCAGCCCTTAAGGCATGTGGATCTGTCTGAAAAGCCCATGAGAGTATTACAGGCATGGAAAGCCAAAACACTCTGGCAAAAAAAAAAAAAAAACCTCCTAAATGAAAGATCTCCGCAAGTGAGATCCCAGTGGAAAGAACAGTCATCAAAGAAGGAGGTACCTTTCTCTGAAGGGAGGAGAGAACTTCCACTTTGACTACGACCTTGTCTAAATATGATCAGAGTCGGTGAACTCAAAAGGCTTCCATAGCCTTGGCGACTCATGACAAGAGCCTAGGGTGATTACTGATGCCATAAACAAGAGTGTCAATTTGTTAAGTCAACAACAAGAGCCACTGTACACTTACTCCTCATGTAGGATCTCTGTCCTTAATGTGCTGCACATTGTGATTTAATGCTATAACTAGTACTCAAACAGTATTTTTCACTTTGTGTTTCTGTGTGGGTGCAAACTGTTGAAATCTTTACTTAATATATGCTAAACTGATCTTCTGTATATAAAGAGAATTGAAAATGAATCTTGATGTGAATGGAAGGGGGGAGGGAGAGGGAAAGGGGAGGGTTGTGGGTGGGAGGGAAGTTATGGGGGGAAGCCATTGTAATCCATAAGCTGTACTTTGGAAATTTATATTCATTAAATAAAAGTTAAAATAATAATAATAATAATAAAAACAACTGCACTATTTTCCATAGTTGCTATACAAATTTAAATTCCTACTAGCAGTATGTAAGGGTTCACTTTTCTCCTTGTCCTCACCCATACTATTTATCTTTTGTCTTTTTAATAACAGCTGGTCTAACTGGAGTGAGATGATATTTCATCATGATTTTGATCTTCATTTCCCTGATGATTAGTGATATTGGGCATTTTTTTTTCAGATTACCTGTTGGTCATTTGTATGACTTCTTTGAGAATCGTCTATTTAGATTTTTTTGCCCATTTACTATTAGATTATTTGGCTTTTTGCTTATTGAGTTGTTTGACTTCCCTCTATATTCTGGATATTAATTCCTTGTCAGCTGTATAATTTTCAAATATTTCCTCTCATTCTGTAGGTTGTCTCTTCAACTGATTATTTTATTGCTGCACAGCTTTTTATTTTGATGTAATCTCATTTGTTTATTTTTGCTTTTGTTTTGTTTGTTTTTGCCTTTACAGAAGATTGTCAGCACATTATGAAGCATCTCATAATTGTCAGCACATAATTGTCAGCTTCTCTGATCTGATCTCTGTTTCCATGATGACATTTTGTTGCTGCATCCTCTGGAGGTGAAAAAATGCTGTGTTCTCTCGTGGCAGAGGGCAGAAAGGCAAAAGTGCCTGAAAACTGTGAAGTCTCTTTTGTAAGGACCGTAATCCTATTCCCAAGGAGGAACCCTCATGTGCTAATCACTCTATAAAAGCCCCACCCCTTGATGATCTTTTATTGAAGATTAAGTTTCAAAATAAATTTTGGAGGAGATAAAAACACTCAAACATTGTACCTGAACACAAGCTGTCACATAAGAAATGTTGGATTAAATGCAGGAGAATTATGAATACCTTGAACTTGTTCCATTGCTCTGAAGGAGCAGAGTAATACTTGCATAGGGATTGCTGGGATATATGCAGGGATTGTTTTACCATCATGTTAGCCTTAGAGATCTTCTTTCTACCTTTTAAGACCCAAATGGGACTACTGACTAGGTAGGCAATTCCACAAGTTGGCCATTGGGCAATTCAGTTCTTTTTTTTTTTTTCTTAAAGATTTATTTTAGGAGCCGGCGCTGTGGAGCACTGGATTAATCCTCCGCGTGCAGCGCCAGCATCCCATGTGGGCGCCGGTTCTAGTCCTGGTTGCTCCTCTTCCAGTCCAGCTCTATGCTGTGGCCTGGGAAAGCAATAGAAGATGGGCCAAGTCCTCGAGCCCCTGCACCCATGTGGGAGACCTGGAGAAAGCTCCTGGTTCCAGGTTTCAGATCAGTTCTGCTCTGGCTGTTGCAGTCATTTGAGGAGTGAACCAGCAGAATGGAAGACCTCTCTCCCTCTGGCTCTCCTCTCTCTGTAACTCTTTCAAATAAATAAAATAATTTTTTAAAACAGATTTTTAATTTTTAAAAATTATATGTGCTTTATTATGATTTTTAAGATTTATTTATTTGAAAATCAGAATTACAGAGAGACAGAGAGAGAACATGAGATCTTCCATTTGCTGGTTCACTCCCCAAATGGCTGCAATGGTCTGAGCTGAGCCTGTCTGAAACCAGGGACCAGGAGTTTCTTCCAGGTCTCCCATGTGGCTGCAGGGGCCCAAGGATTGGGCCATCTTCCAATATTTCCCCAGGCACATTAACAAGGAGCTGGATCAGAAATGGAGCAGCTGGGATTTGAATCAATGCCCATATGAGATGCTGGTCTCACAGGCAATGGCTTAACCCACTTATGCCATAATGCTGGCCCCCAAAATTTATGTTTATTTATTTGAAAGACAGAGTGACAGAAGGAGATGGAGGGAGGAGAGGGGGGGGGTAGAGGGAGATACAGGGAAAGGAGGGGAGAACCCTTCCATCTGCTGGTTCAATCACCAAATGGACACAATGAACAGGGCTGGGTCAGAACAAAGCTAGGAGCCTGGAACTCCTTTGTAGGTGGCAGGGGCCCACATACTTTGGAAATCATTTGCTGCTTTACCAGGCACATTAGCAGGGAGCTGGATGGAAAGTGGAGCAGCTGGGACTCGAACAGGTGCTCAGATATGGGATGCTGGCATTGTAGGTGGTGGTTTAACCCATTGCACCACAAAACTGGCTCCTGTGCGGGACTTTTAAAAGGTGGAGCCTGGCAGGAGGCCTCTAGGTCACTGAGGGTACTGTCACTCAGTAGAAAAGGGAATACTGCTCTCCTAAAGTAAGTTGTCACAAGAGTGAGTTGTTATAAAATCCGGTGCCTGGACAGACCCAGTCTGCCTCTGGCTTCCTGTAGTAAGCTGTGATCACTTGCTCCCACACATGCTCCCACCATTGCCATCAGCAATGGTGTGATGTAGCTAAGAGGACCCTCACCAGAACAGAGCCAATGCCAGCACCATGCCCTTGAATCTCGAAAACTACAAGTTAAATAAACCCCTTTTCTTAGTAAGTAAGGTGTTTTATTATAGAGATGAAAAGCTGGCCAATACAGTTGACTTATTTGAAATAACTCCCCCAAAATAGTTTGTTCAAGGGAGATGTTTCCCCAGCTAAATCTACACTTCCAAATTACGCCTTCCTTACCCCACATCCCTCTGCATGTAGATTGGCTTTAAGTGAAATCCAGCCAGGGAGCATTTGTTGACAGAAAGTAAAATGCACCTGGAATCCTTAGTAGTAACAATTCTAGGAAATGGTCAGCTAAGCTTTCTGGTCTAAGCAGTCAGTACACAAGGTATATGTGTGAAGGAGCTAGAATATATGCTCAGAGAATCAGTGTAAGACATCTAGCACAGTGTTCTCAGAGTTCACAGTGTTCATAGCCTGTGTTCACTAGTTTCTCAATATCTTCTTAGTTGTCTCTTTTCAGCCTATGTGATATCACGATTCCTTAAACCTGGGTGAGAAGTATAACTGGATGTGCCTCAGGTTGCTCGATGATATTAGGTGTAAATCGAGGGAAGGGGAAAATCACAAAACCTGAGCATATTATGTTCTCCAGTCTAAGCTGCTTCTTTGTAATTGGAATCCTTTTGAAAATGGTCAGCCACCTCTTCCACACCCCAGTGATGTATTCTGGATTTTACTACAGTCCTCCATCATAAGCTCCAAAGGATCACCTACTCCTTCAGGAAGAAAACATGAGACCTTATGAAAGAGCACTGAATTATTCTTTCTTGAATGTACCGTATTTTCCATTCTCTCCAAGTAATCTAAGGTTTCATCCCCTTCTCCTCTTTGATCCTGCCAAATCTCCCCGTTTCTTTCTTTGTATATAACAGATGTTACAAGCCAGTGAGGTCGTGGAATCATACTGTGTTTGAATTTCAACTCTATATACTGGCTATGTGAACTTGGACAATTCATTCAGCTGCTCTAAATACTTCCTCTATCTGTCAAATATAGTGATATGATCCTCTTCTTCACATGATGGCTTGGGAAATCAAATGAGAATCCAGATAAGATCATTGAAAGATGACCTGTGCCTGATTGATGAGATAAATGCAGTTTAACTATAAAATAAGGGCACAGAAGAGGAGAGCTTATGCAGTCTGTTTTCTGTAATCATATTTAAGGTGATAATAGTGACACTACTGTATGTGTAGGTGGGATGAATTAAGAGAGTAATTATTTTATTTTCTGATTCTATCATTCTCTGTTATTTTTGAGAACCAGTGATGTCCTGGTAGAACTTATCACATTAGATAATAAATAAACCACAAAGGATGATTAGCATAGTCAGTCTCAAGGCATTTAGAACCCAACCTGAACAGTGGCATCCACTGGCCAATGATCACCAATAAGTATAGCAAGTGAAATTATTTAAAACACATCAAATGTATTCAAATCTGACAATTCATAATTCCCCATTTTAAATATCCTTATTTATCTTCTTGTGAAGAAGTACAGGTAACCAAATCATGATTGAGAAAACTAAATATTCATAAGAGGAAAAATATCAAGTATTATCCTTACTTTTCCTTTATAATGTATACCTCAGAATAACAAATTGTTGATGAAGGGACATTTTAGTGCAATATTCCAGTAATAAAGAAGTACAGAAGTATATACTGCAAATTTGTAAGCTTTAATGATATATTTCTACACAATTATCATTAATTATTGTTAACTGTAAAAAGAGTTAAAATCTGACTGCATGTGCCTCTTGGATGATACAATCAAAAGTCCCCCTACAGTGTTCATGTCAAACACTTGCACCTTGGCTGGAGCTGCAGCTCCATAGGCTAATCCTCTGCCTGCGGCGCCGGCACCCAGGGTTCCAGTCCTGGTCGGGGCACCAGATTCTGTCCCGGTTGCTCCTCTTTCAGTCCAGCTCTCTGCTGTGGCCCAGGAGTGCAGTGGAGGATGGCCCAGGTCCCTGGGCCCTGCACCCGCATGGGGACCAGGAGAAGCGCCTGGCTCCTGGCTCCTGGCTCCTGGCCGCAGCGCGCCAGCCACAGCAGCCAGTGGGGGCGGGGGGTGAACCAATGGCAAAGGAAGACCTTTCTCTCTGTCTCTCTCACTGTCCACTCTGCCTGTAAAAAAAAAAAAAAAAAAAAAAAAAAAAAAAAACTTGCACCTTTACCTGGTCAAGCTCATAGATCCACTTATGAATATACAGAAAACACAGAGAAAAATGGGAATATTCTCAAATATACCTAGGGATACAGTCAGCAAATCTGAGAATGTGAAAACTCTGCAAGTCACATCACTCAATTTATCCAACAACATGAAAAAGGGAAGGATACATTGGGACCCTATATATTCAGAGAGGCTTAAAAGAGTTATAAAAAATCTAGAAAGTAATGAATTACATTGTTTGATTACACACAATTGTATGATAAAATATACAAAATATACTGATAGATAGTTATCATGAGTGTCAGGATAGCAGTTATACTAAGGGGTGGAGGGAGTGGGCTGTGATTGTATGGATCACAGAAAGCCTTCTGAATTGGCTGGCAAATTTTTGTGTTTTGAATTGGATAGTGATTACAACTGTGTTTCCCTCTCATAAGTCAAAAGTTATAATTTCATTTTATGTGCTTCTCTATATTGTGCTATATTTTACAATTAGAAAGGCTTAAAGGAGGAAAAGATTGAATTAACTAGTGGTTAGATATCATCTACACTTTTGTTGTTGTTGTTGTTGTTGATGGGGAAAATTCTCTCATTTACTGATGAACTCTTTCAAAGTTCCAGGCACCCCATTCCATTACACAAACCAAAAGAGTTTTGTCCAAGATCAATTTCTGTGGATTTAACCTGGTCCGTGTTTCTCTATCTTGGGTTGAGCTGACTCTAACTGAATCCTATAGATGATGGATTCTGAAGACACTCATCTACTATTTTTAGTTTCTCTGTTAAGATTCTTTATTTTTAACAACAGTAACAACAAAGATTTATGGGCTGGCGCTGTGGCACAGGGAGTTAAAGCCCCAGCCTGCACCACTAGCATCCCATATGGGTTTCACTTGAGTCTCAGATGCTCCACCTCAGACCCAGCTCCCTGTTAATGGGCCTGGGAAAACAGTGGAGGATGGCCCAAGTCCTTGGACCCCTGCCCCTGCGTGGGATACCTGGAAGAAGCTCCTGGCTCCTGGCTTCAGATTGGCTCAGCTCCAGCCGTTGTGGCCATTTAGGGAATTAACCAGCGGATGGAAGACCTCTCTTTCTGTCTCTACCTCTCTATGTCACTCTGCTTTCAAATAAATAGGTTTTTTTTTTTTTTATTTATTTGAAAGACAGAGTGACAGAGAGAGGGAGACACAAAGATACATACAGAAAGACAGAGAGCAACATTGTCTTGCATCTGCTGGTTCCTTCCCAAATGGCTGCAGTAGCTGGGACTGGGCCAAGCTGAAGCCTAGAGCTCAGACTGCCATCCTGGTACTAGGGTCCAAGTACTTAGGTCATCACCTGCTTCTCAGGTGCATTAGCAGGGAGCTGGATGGGAAATGGAGCAGCCAGGACTCAACAGGTGCTTGAATATAGGATGCCTGCTTAACCCAATGCATGGCAATGCTAGCCCCTCCTTTAAGATCCTAAAAGTGGAGTATCCTCTGTTTTCTTTTTTCTTCAACTTTTGTTTAGTAAATATAAATTTTCAAAGTACAACTTTTGGATAATAGCAGCTTTTCCCCCAATATCCTCCCTCCTACCTGAAACCATCCCATCTCCCACTCCCTCTCCCATCCCATTCTTCATCAAGATTCATTTTCTTTCTTTTTTTTTTATTTGACAGGTAGAGTTAGAGACAGAGAGAGAGAGACAGAGAGAAAGGTCTTCCTTCCATTGGTTCACTCCCCAAATGGCCGCTATGGCTGGCGCTGCGCCGTTCCGAACCCAGGAGCCA
Organism: Oryctolagus cuniculus; assembly: GCF_051225735.1. Lineage (NCBI taxonomy): Eukaryota > Metazoa > Chordata > Mammalia > Lagomorpha > Leporidae > Oryctolagus > Oryctolagus cuniculus. Next base: position 35,717,872 of record NC_142888.1, on the reverse strand, counting down.
GGTGCTTCTTCCTGGTCTCCCATGCGGGTGCAGGAGCCCAAACACTTGGGCTATCCTCCACTGCCCTCCTGGGCCACAGCAGAGAGCTGGACTGGAAGAGGAGCAACTGGGACTAGAACCTAGCACCCATATGGGATGACGGTGCTGCAGGTAGAGGATTAACCAAGTGAGCCATGTCGCCAGCCCCAAGATTCATTTTCGATTATCTTTACATACAGATCAATTTAGTATATACTAAGTAAAGATTTCAACAGACCAACAGACTGCACCCACACAGACACACAAAGTATAGAGTACTGTTTTAGTAGTAGTTTTACCGTTAATTCGCATAGTACAACACATTAAGGACAGAGATCCTGCATGGGGAATGAGGTGCACAGGGACTCCCGTTGTTGATTTAACAATTGACACTCTTATTTATGACATCAGTAATCACCCGAGGCTCTTGTCATGAGCAGCCAAGGCTATCGAAGCCTCTTGAGTTCACAAACTCCAATCTTATTTAGACAAGGCCATAGTCAAAGTGGAAGTTCTCTTCTCCCTTCAGAGAAAGGTACCTGCTTCTTTGATGGCCAGTTCTTTCCACTGGGATCTCACTCACAGAGATCTTTCATTTAGGTTATTATTATTATTATTATTATTTTGGCCAGAGTGTCTTGGCTTTTCATGCCTGTGAAACTCTCATGGGCTTTTTAGCTGGACCCAAATGCCTTAAGGGCTGATTCTGAGTCCAGAGTGTTGTTTAGGGCATCTGCCATTCTATGAGTCTACTGTGTATCCCACTTCCCATGTTGGTATCCTCTGTTTTCTAACAGAGCTATTACCAAGTGACAGTCATGCTAATATTTTTTATAGCCAATGCAGTTGACTCAGGTAAAGGGGAAAAAGATCCCATATCTATCCTTCTTCCTTGCATGAATTTTCTTACGTGAACAGTACTGTCTAATCCTTAATATGTTCTCTAGAGACATTTTATTACCTCTATTCTACATTTACAGAATATCCAAGAACAGTTCCAGCATGTCTGGAATATTGTCCAAAGATCTCTTTGAATGTTTCACCTTTCAATTCATCCTATTTGTTCTGAATAGATGTGCACATTCTCTTTATGCCTCTTTAAATAATTAAGCCATTACCTAAGGCAAAAAGAATGAATGAGGTTTGAGATCTGAAAGTTTGGGAACATCACAGAACTGGTAAAATAGTGAGGCCCCAGAATGAAATCATCAAGGATCTAAGTCTGCCAGACATAGGGTTTTTTTTCCTATTCCATAAATTCTGGAAAACACAGTTCTCAAGTCATGAACCAGTCTCTTAGTTTTATAATATTTTGCTTTGTTGGACTTACTTAGTATGCAACTGTATGACTTCTTCTTATACCAGCAAATTGTATTATCCCAAGTTGTACTTTTTTTTCTATCTCAGTTTATTACAAATTAAGGTTGTTTACAAACAAGATCATATGAATGTTAACTCTTTCTGAAGGTGAGATTCTATTGATTAGGGTCTTAAGGATTTTATCTATATTGGAAATTATAATTGCTTTCACTAGGCTGACACTCACAGCTCTATGTCATTAGCACTCACTGGGGAGGAGTCCAAGATGCCACTGATTTTTTCTTAGAGCAAATCCAGCATCAGCAGTGAGTAGGGTTCTGGGCCCCCAAGGAAAACCCTTGTGGCTTGTGGACCCAGGGGCGGGTAGAGTCAGAATACAGTTGGTTGGAAAATCGCAAGTGATTTGATTCCAGTGCTTGTGGATGTGATCTACCACAATAGAAACGCAGGCCAGCCATTGTCCAGGCATCTGCATATGAAGTGACTAGAAGATTCATTCAGACAAAGCTCTTCTTGGAAATTCTCTCCATGCAGACAGCCAAAGTACTTAACGTGAGAAGTTGTAAGCTCATGGTTACAACTTCAGGATAACCCAGTTTCACCAATACCAGGTGGCAACTTCAACCTCAAGGATTATTATTTTTTTCCAAGAGAAGCAGGTTCTTTTATCCTTTAGTCAAATGACAAGCCGAGTGAGGCATAGTTCCCCAAATAATCGGTTTATCACAAGGTACATAAAAGTAGAATAAGCGAATGAGATATATGAAAAGACAGGGAAAAGAAGCAAAAGAAAATTACTCAAGAACAGAGTGCCAGTAACAAACCAAACAGCCTGCGTCCACAGGGGAAGTTTTCCAAATGGCCCAGGTGAACATGTCCCCTTCCGGGTGATACTGGACCATTCTGGGTGTCCTCAAGCAGTCAGCAATGAAGTAAAGGGCTTTTTCACTCTAGCAGAACCTGTTACAGTAGCTGATGCCTTCGTAGAGTGAACTCTTGCAGAGGAAATCGTCACAGGGACCTTTGTCTCCAATGCCAGTTTGAAAGCACTAGTATTTTTTTTTTTTTTTTTTTTGTCCCAGAAGGTGTACTATGTTAACTTCCAGATGTCAGCCTCAGAGGGAGTAGTCCTGGACCCAAACTATCTCATTTGCATATGGATACACAATTGTCAATGTGGCTGTCAGCCAGTTTGAAGAGTTAGGCCTCCTTGTTATCTGGCTCAGTGACAGCTTGTTGTTACAGGAAAAGGCTCAAAATGGAGTTAGTGCTGTCAAAGCAGAGTCATATTAATCGGAATCAAAATAGCAATGTATTCAGATTCACAAGACTCCTAACACTGCAAAACACATCACTACAAGAAACTGCGTGCTGGGGCTGGCGGCGTTGTGGCGCAGCAGGTTAAGTTGCCGCCTGATGATGCCGGCGTGGGAAGTCGGTTCGAGCCCTGGCAGAAGGCAGTGGGTAAATGGCATGAGCGCTAGGGCGGATGCCACCCACGTGGGTGACCCTGATGGAGTTCCTGGCTCCTCCCCAGCCCTAACAGCCTTTGGGGGAGTGAACCAACAGATGGACGATCTTTGTCTCTGTCTCTACCTCTTTGTGTGAGCCCATCTCCCTAACTCTGGGTTTTAAATAAATAAGTCTTAAAAAAAAAGTTGCATGCTGCTGGGGTCCCACTGGAAAAGAATCCAAAAAGCCTCTGTATTTCAAATTAACTTGCGTTTCCTAAGTTCTGCTCCATCCCTTCCAGTTCACTACTTACTTCCCCCTCCCTTCTGTTGCTGAGTTTCTGCATAGTTAACCCATCTCCCGCCTCCCCAGTGTTTCATAGGACTTTATATATATTTTTACTTGCATCTTTGGGTAGAATTATAAATCAGGTGTGTCCTTCTCGGTTTCTTCATTAGATTGTGGTCAAATTACTCTCCCAGATCGCGTGAACAAAATGAATGGGATTTTTGCTTTTAAAAAAAAATTGCACTTTGGGACTGAGCCTCCTGCTGAGAACTAAGGAGGCCGAGCCTACGGATGGCAGAGACGGGTCAATCCACGCCCGGCGTTGGGTCGGGGGTGGAGGAGTCGGAAGTGGTTGGGGTTTGGGGGAGGAGATCCGCTCACACACAGGAGGAGAGCATTGCGCCGCCATATCTGCTGCCGCCGCCGCAGTTGCGAATGCAGCATCGGCACTCCGCTGCCTCGCGGTGCCGCTAAGGTTCCTGCCGCTACTCCTTGACCCTCCGCTCTTGCTGCCTTCCCCGTGCCGGGGCAGCCCGCCCTTTCTGGCTTGTTGACCTCGCCACACACCGGGTTCTAAGAGCATGGATCCCGGCAGCAGCAGCAGCAGCGACTCGGCGCCCGAGTGCTGGGACCAGGTGGACATGGACACCCCGGGTTTGGCCCCGAGTGGGGACGGAGCCGCCTCCTCGGCAGTGGCCGAGGCCCAGCGCGAGCATCTCAGCTCGGCCTTTAGCCGTCAGCTCAACGTCAACGCCAAACCCTTCGTGCCTAACGTACACGCCGCGGAGTTCGTGCCGTCCTTCCTGCGGGGCTCGGCCCAGCCGCCCACCCCCGCCGCCGGCTTGGGCAGCATGGATGAGACCTGCACCAGCGCGGGAGACCCTGCTGCAGGTAAAAGGCTGGGACGGGGGGCACCTGTGGAACCTCCCAAAGAACTGTTAGTGTGTGAAGGTTCCAATTCAGCCGTTACCATGGAACTTTCAGAACCTCTTATAGAAAATGGAGAGGTGGAAATGATCTTAGAAGAATCATGGGAGCACAGTAAAGAAGTAAGTGAAGCAGAGCCTGGGGGTTGTGTCTTGGGCGATTCGGGGCCCCCAGAAGAAAGTGGCCAGGAGATGATGGAGGAGAAAGAGGAGACCAGAAAATCCAAATCCTCTGTCGTACCCTCAGGTGCTCCCAAAAAAGAACACGTAAATGTGGTGTTCATTGGGCATGTGGATGCCGGCAAGTCCACCATTGGAGGGCAGATAATGTTTTTAACTGGAATGGTTGACAAAAGGACACTTGAGAAATACGAACGAGAAGCTAAGGAAAAAAACAGAGAAACTTGGTATTTGTCCTGGGCGTTAGATACCAACCAGGAAGAACGAGACAAGGGAAAAACCGTAGAAGTGGGTCGTGCCTATTTTGAAACTGAAAAGAAACATTTCACGATTTTAGATGCCCCTGGCCATAAGAGTTTTGTCCCAAATATGATTGGTGGTGCCTCTCAAGCTGATCTGGCTGTGCTGGTCATCTCTGCCAGGAAGGGAGAGTTTGAGACTGGATTTGAAAAAGGTGGACAGACGAGAGAACATGCGATGTTGGCCAAAACAGCAGGGGTAAAACATTTGGTTGTGCTTATTAATAAGATGGATGACCCCACGGTGAATTGGAGCTGTGAGAGGTATGAAGAATGTAAAGAAAAACTGGTGCCGTTTTTGAAAAAAGTCGGCTTCAGTCCCAAAAAGGACATTCACTTCATGCCCTGCTCAGGACTGACTGGGGCTAACATTAAAGACCAGTCAGAGCTCTGCCCCTGGTACACTGGATTACCATTCATTCCGTATTTGGATAATTTGCCAAACTTCAACAGGTCGATTGATGGGCCAATCAGGCTCCCAATTGTTGACAAGTACAAGGATATGGGTACTGTGGTCCTGGGCAAGCTGGAATCGGGATCCATTTATAAAGGCCAACAGCTCGTGATGATGCCAAATAAACACAATGTGGAAGTTCTTGGAATTCTTTCTGACGATACTGAGACTGATTTTGTGGCCCCAGGTGAAAACCTCAAAATCAGGCTGAAGGGGATTGAAGAAGAAGAGATTCTTCCCGGATTCATCCTTTGTGACCCTAGCAATCTTTGCCATTCCGGACGCACATTCGATGTCCAGATAGTGATTATTGAGCACAAATCCATCATCTGTCCAGGTTATAATGCGGTGCTGCACATCCACACTTGCATTGAGGAAGTTGAGATAACAGCCTTAATCTCCCTCGTCGACAAAAAGTCAGGAGAAAAAAGTAAGACACGGCCCCGCTTCGTGAAGCAAGATCAAGTGTGCATTGCCCGATTAAGGACAGCCGGGACTATCTGCCTTGAGACTTTTAAAGACTTTCCTCAGATGGGCCGCTTCACTTTGAGAGATGAGGGTAAGACCATTGCAATTGGAAAAGTTCTGAAACTGGTTCCAGAGAAGGACTAAGCAGTTTTCCAGATGCCTCTGCACGATACTGTGAGGATAATTGACTGCCAATGTCCACCACCTTCTCTTATTTAATGCCCATGGATAGACTTCTTTCCATATTTTGCAAAAGGAAATTTCACAGCAAAAACCCATGTTTTGTCAGCTTTCTCATGTTGAGATCTAAGTTATGTCACTGTTGACTTTACCTTCAAGTTTCCTCCCTCTATACCACTCTGCTTTCTTGGACAGAATCAGTAATAGCTTTGTAAGTGATGTGGATGTAATTGCCTACAATAATGAAAAATTAATATATTTTTAATTTTTCATTTTCCTTTAGGGAATTTAGACAACCTTTGTCCACGCCAGCCAATCAGAGTGTGTCAGTGTGTGTGTACATGTTAAAAAGACAACTAACATGTCAATAAAGTATTCCATCTGAACATATTTTCGGTATTCGAAATGCTTTTGACTAATGTTAAAAGTTGTATGTAATACTATTCAATTAGATTTTTACTTTCTCAACTAACTGTATGTTTTATCACTTGAGCTTTTAAGAACTCATTCACTCACTGTTTTAAACAAGGAATTGACAAACAATGTGCAAGTTTGTGTTAAGGGAAAAATTTTAATTTTGAAAAAAATCATTTTAGGGCTCTTCCCAGTGAACTGTTTTCTGTGTCCAAGTCCCGTCAATAAAGGAGCTCTTCTGCTTCCTCACTTGTGATTTGAAAATGAAAGGCTCAGGACATGTTGTTTATATTCCATCAAGTCTTGTAACATTGAGCATGACCAAATTATAAAAATACTTGGGATTCTGACTCATATAGTGACTAGACTCTTAACCATCTTAACCCACTCCTTGGTTTTGTTCTCCCTGAAACCTGTGATATGTGGGGCACAATAAGGGGGTGTGACTACTAACAAGATAACTGTCACAGTAGGGCTGTAGGTTATTTAGTGGTAAATAACAGCTCGGGATGGTTCTGGGCTGGGAAAGGAGAACATTCCATCCTTCTACTTTTCAGTGCTTGGGATTGGTAAGAAATGTGGAAGGTTGCTTTTATAATCATCACTGCCCCCTTCGGGGATCAGAAGCAGGAGGAAATTCTCTGATCAATTTCTTGGGGGTAAAAAACAATTCTGTATTCTGAGATGGTTGTATTTAGAACCTGCATAAATGTCAACATCTGAAGGGCTCTGTGTTGGCAAGTGAGTAGTAGCCCAGTGCAAACACACATTCTCTGGTGAGCAGAGCCAGTTTTTCTTCCCCAGGAGCATTAGCAGGGAGCTGGATCGGAAGTGGGGCACCCAGGACTCGAACCAGCGTCCATATGGGATATGGCCACAGCGTTGGACTCCAGAGCCAGTTTTTCTTAGACGCAGCAGCACACTTGCAGTAAGACAGTTTGCTTTGTGTGCAAACCCCATAGGTTTGGCCTGATTCAACAGGTGTGGGGACTGCTCAACAGCAGTGGGCTCCTGCTCAGGCAAAAGCTGTGGCCTCTTCTCTGTGGTCCCCTTTGTTTGTATACGCATACACCGGCAATGTGTATGACTTGTCAGATTGGCACTGGTCTTGCCAGGACATTAATAGCAGGTTCTACTGTGAATTATCCATCATAGATCTTCAGGGCACTCACATGGTAAATGGAAATTTTTTACTTTGTGCTATGTCAGCTAACTTAATCCATAGGGATGGATCCAGTTCTTTAAAGCTAAGAATGGCAGTGGAAAATTTTTCCTGTTTGTCATAATAGTTCCTTCTCTTGGTTCTGTGTGCTGAACTTTGTACAAAATATAGACCAGTTCAATACTTCATGAAAGCTTTGCCCTGGCATCCACCTTTCTACATACTTGTTTTCGGGGCCTGTGTTGTGGCACACTGGGTTAAGCTACCACTTGCAACACTGGCATATCATATCAGAGCTCCAGTTTGAGTCCTGGCAGCAGTGGAGGATGACCAAGGTGATAGGGCCCCTGCACCCATATGAAAGATCTGGATGGGATTTGGGCTTGAGGCTTCAGCTGGCCTAGCCCTAGCCATTGGGGGCATTGGGAAGTGAACCAGCAGATGGAAGATTTCTTCCTGTCTGTCTCTCCCTCTGTCATTCTGCCTTTCAAATACATAAATCTTTAAAAATTCAGAAAAAATATTTTTTTAATTTTTTTTATCTTTGACAGGCAGAGTGGACAGTGAGAGAGAGAGAGAGAGAGAGAGAGAGAAAAGTCTTCCTTTTGCCGTTGGTTCACCCTCCAATGGCCACCGCGGCCGGCGCATCAAAGCCAAGAGTCAGGTGCTTCTCCTGGTCTCCCATGCGGGTGCAGGGCTCAAGCACTTGGGCCATCCTCCAGTGCACTCCCGGGCCATAGCAGAGAGCTGGCCTGGAAGAGGGGCAACAGGGACAGAATCCGATGCCCCGACCGGGACTAGAACCCGGTGTGCCGGCGCCGCTAGGTGGAGGATTAGCCTATTGAGCCGCGATATTTTTTAAATATTATTTTTATTTATTTGAAAGACAGAGTTACAGAGAGAGAAGGAGAGGCAGAGAGACAGAGAGAGGTCTCCCATCTGCTGGTTCACTCTCCAGATGGCCGCAACGGCCGGAGCTGCGCCGATCTGAAGCCAGGAGCTTCCTCTGGGTCTCCTGCATGGGTGCAGGGGCCCAAGGACTTGGGCCATCTTCCACTGCTATTCCAGGCCATAGCAGAGAACAGGATTGGAAGAGGAGCTGCTGGGACTAGAACCAGCACCCATATGGGATGCTGATGCCTCAAGCCAGGACTTTAACCTACTGCGTCACAGCGCCGGCCCCAGAAAAAATATTTTGATACTGCATCAATCTTGCTTTTTAGTAATTTACCAACACAGTAAGATTGTATATGTCTTCCACCAATAAGCCAAAGCCACAAGCAAAGACAGAACTTTTAAATTTTTTTTTTTATTTGAAAGTAGATTCAGAGAGGGAGAAATAGAGATGGGGAGAGAGGGATCTTCCATTTACTGGTTCACGCCCTAAATGGCCGCAACAGCCAGGGTTGGGCCAGGCCGAAGCCAGGAAGAAGGGGCTTCATCTGGGTGTCCCACATGGATGCAGGGGTCCAAGCACTTGGGCCATCCTCTGCTGCTTTCCCAGGTGGGTTAGCAGGAAGCTGGATCGCAAGTGGAGCAGCTGGGATTCAAAGCAGCGCCCATATAGCATGTTGGTGTTGCAGGTGGCAGCTTTACCTGCTACACAACACCAGCCCCAAAGACAGAACTTTTATCCCCATCCATCGTGGATAATTTCCTGTTCAAACCTGGCTCTTAAGTGTCTTTCTCATCAGCCAGTTACGTAGCAATTTCTCTACCAAGCAGCTCTGAATGTAAATTTTAAAATCTGCAGAGAAAAGTACATAAATCTTTGGAAGTACATCTTGGAAACCAATCATTTGCATTTCAGTGAGAAACAGGTCATCCAAGTGGGTGGACACACCAGCGTTTAGCTCTTTAAGAAAGTAAATATATAGAGCTGCTGTTGTAGCTGTTTTAAGCTGTCCCTTGTGACACTGACAGCCCATGTGAACATGGCTTTGAGTTCTGGCTGCTCTAATTCCCATCCAGCTCCCTGGTAATGTGCCTGGGAAAGCAGAAGAAGATGGCCTAAGTGCTTGGGCTCCTGCTGCTCACATGGGAGACACAGACGTAGTTCAGGCTCCTAGCTTTGGCCTGGCCATTTAGAGATGAACCAGCCAATGGAAGATCTCTCTCTGTCTCTGTGCCTCTGCCTTTCAAATGAAAAAATAAATAAATCTTAGATACAAAATAAACATACGTAATGCTGCACAAATTTTTGTAATGCATAATTTTGTGTATTTGAAAGGTGGGCAGACAGAAACAGAAATCTCCTATTTGCTAGTTCAGTCTCCAAATGCCAGCACTATCCACTCCATTCCCTATCACATTAAACCTTAACTTTGAAGTGTTTATTAAGTAAAACTAATCAATTAACTTAATTGAAAGGCTGAGGAGGGTCTAGTCTTGTGGTACAGTCATTAAGTGTCAGTTTACAGCTCCACCATCCCACATGGGAGCCAGGGTTCCATTCCCAGTTGTTCTGCTTCCTATGCAGCTTCCTGCTAATGTGCCTGGGAAGGCAGCAAAAATATCCCAACTGCCTGGGACCCTGCCATGCACAGGGGAGACCAACATGGAGTTCAGGGCTTGTGGCTTCAGCCTGGCTTCAGACTCTGAGGCTATTTGGGGTATGATCCAGTAGATGGAAAATATCTCTCTGTCTCTCCTTTTCTGTCCCTGTCATTCAAGCAAATACATCTTTAAAAAAGAGTAAGGGAAAGGTCGAAAGACAGAGGAACACAGGACAGACAGCCAACCAGAAATCTCCCATGTTCTCTTTCTCTCCACACATTTCTGCAAGGGCTAGAGATAGACCAGGCTGAAGCCAGCGCCAGGAACTTAATCCAGATCTCTGAGCTCTGTGACAGTATCCCATGTGCTTGGACCATCACCTGCCACCTTCATCAGTGTGTATTGACAGGAAGCTGCAAATGGGAATGGAGCCTGCACTGGATTCCAGGCTTTCCAATGTGGGATGTGAGGAACCCCAAAAATATTGTCCCTGCTGCAACAGGTGCGCATCCCATAGCTTTTCCTTTGGAAAGCAAAGTCTTACTGATTTTAAAGGCAGACTGAGAGTCTTGTAGAGGCAGTAGGAGAGAGAGTGAATGAGAGCACCAGAGAGAGAGACAGAGAGACAGAGACAGAGATAAAGAGAAAGATGTCCCATCAGGAACTAAAGTTCACAAATGTCCACAAAAGCCACTGCTTTTTTCTATCATTTTAAAGCTTCATTTTTATATGTATATTAATTTATTTAAAAAGCAGCAAGGGTGCCAACATTGTTTGGAGGAAATTTTTTATTGTAATACTTATTTATTTATTTATTTATTTGAAAGGCAGAGTTATAGAGAGACAGATGCACAGAGAGAGTTAGAGAGGTCTTCCATCTGCTGGTTTACTCCCCAAATGGCCACAACGGCTGGAGCTGAGCCGATCCAAAGCCAGGAGCCAGGAGCTTCTTCGGGGTCTCTCACTTGGGCCATCTTCCAGTGCTTTCCCAGGCCATAGCAGAGAAGTAGATTGAAAGTGGAGCAGCTGGGACTCAAACGGGTGCCCATATGGGATGCCAGCACTGCAGGTGGTGGCTTTACCCACTACGCCACAGCGCCAGCAGCTGGAGAAAAGTTTTTCTACAGCTTGCAATTCCAGTAATATATATGGGATCCACTGTGTTCCATGCCAGGCTGCCCTGGTTTCCATCCAGCTGCCTGCCAACGTGCCTGTGAAGGAAGCAGTAGATGGCCCAAGTCCTGCAGCTATGCCCACCCGTCTGGGAAACCCAGTTGGAGTTCTGGGATCCTGGCTTTGTTTGAGACCATTTGAAGTGTGAAAACTGTATGGAAAATCGCTTTTGCTCTTCACCTCTCCTTGTCTCTGTGTTAGTCTGTCTTTGAAATACATAAAATAAATCTTTAAAAATCAGGCAGACAGACAGAGGGAGATAGAAATCTCCCATGTGTTCCTTCTATACCAAAATTTCTGGAACAGCTAGTGCTGGGTCAGGCTGAAGGCAGACTCTAGGAACTGAATCTAGGTCTCCCATGTGGGTTCAGGGACCCAATTACGCTTGGCATCACCTGCTGCCTCCTCCATGTGTTTGGGCAGGAAGCTGGGATAGGAACGGAGGTTGAATTCTCTAATCTAGACCCTCCAGTGTGGGATGCGGGCATCCCAGGAAATACTGGACTTGCTTCACTCAGTGCACATCCCACAGCTTTACCTTTTTCAAACATAAGTCTTGGGAGCCAGTATTGTGGTACAGTAGTTTAAGTCACTGCCAGCCTCCAGTATGAGTGGAGCTTCCAGTCCTGGCTGCTGTACTCCCCATCCAGCTCCCTGATAATGCACCTGTGAAATTGCAGAATCTGGCCTGAGTGCTAGGACCCCTGTCACCCACATGGGAGATCCGGATGGAGTTCTAGCCTTCTGGCTTCGGCCTGGTCCAGCCCTGTTCAGGGAGGCCAATTGGGGAGTGACACAGCCATGCAAGATTGATTCTCTCTCATTCTCTTCCACTGTTTGTATATAACTGTGCATTTCAAGTAAATAAATCAGTAAATCTTAAGTATAAATAAAATAAACAAGTTAAGGGTATAGAAAGTTTCAAGGGGCTGGTGATGTGGCATAGTGGGTAAAGCTTCTGCCAGAGATGCTGGCATTTCATATGAGCATCCGTTTGGGTCTTGGCTATTCCACTTCCAATCCAGTTCTGATCCAGCTCCCTGCTATTGCACCTGGGAAAGCAGTGGAGGATAACTCAAGTGTTTGGGCCCCTGCCACGCAGTTAGGAGACCCAGATGAAGCTCCTGGCTCCTGGCTTCAGCCTGACCCAGCGCTGAACATTGTAGCTATCTCAGGAGTGAGCCAGTAGATAGACGATCTCTCTATCTCCCTCTCTCTCTCTGTCACTCTGCCTTTCAAATAAATAAATAAATAAATCTTTAAAAATCCTCAAAAAACTCATGATTGTGTTTATTTGAAAGACAGACATGCATACAAAGAGAAACAGGAACACAGGATTTCTCCTGTCTGCTAGTTCAGTTCCCAAATGCCAGCAATATCCACCACATTCCTTGCCATGTTAAAGCTTAACTTTAAAACATATGCAAAATAAAAGTAATTCATTAATATGTTAAGTAATGAATTAATGTAAAAGGCTGAGAAGGGGTTAACCTTGTGTAATAGGATGTTAAGCCTCAGCTTGCAACACTAGCATCCCATATGGGAGAAAGGGTTCCATTCCATGATTCTCTGCTTCCCATGTAGCTCCCTGCTAATGTTCCTGGGAAGGCAACGGAAGACAGTCCAAGTGCTTGGGCCCCACCACCCACAGGGGAGATCAGGATGGAGTTCTTGGCAGAAGCTAGCAGACCTCAATGTCACTCACTTTGATTTCCTTTCTCTGGTACCCAGGAAAAATACAATGTGATTTTACTCCCCCAATAAAGTCATTGTTCCTGTCTTCAAAAGACAAGTACTTCCTAAAAGTAGACCCTATACCTTCACAGTATCATGATTCTGGGTCACCACAATTCAATAACTTACTCTTTTTGAAGTTTATAAGCATTTTTAAAAGATTTATTTATTTGAAAGGTAGAGTTACAGAGAGAGAGGAGGGAGAGGGAGAGAGAAATTGAGAGAGAGAGAGAGAGAGAGAGAGAGAGAGAGAGAGATCTATTTGGTGGTTCACTCCCCAAATGGCCTTAATGGCCAGGGCTGGGCCAGGCAGAAGCCAGGAACTTTTCAGCGTCTCCCATCTGAGTGCAGAGACCCAGATACTTGAGCCATCTTTTGCTGCTTTCCCCGGCATATTAGCAGAGAGCTGAATTGGAAGTGAGCAGCTGGGACTTGAACTAGTGCCCATATGGGATTCCAGTTTAGCAGGTGGCAACTTTACCCGCTATGCTACAGTGCCAGCCCCATTATGGGTTCTCTCTATATTTTCTTTTGAGACTTTGGTGTATTTCCTGTTTTCCTAGTTTTCAATTACAGTATCTACTCATAGTTAGCTACTACTGTGAAGGAGAATATTCTCCAGCTTTTCTCCCCAAGGAAACTACTCATTACTTCCACAGACTGGGAAAAGTGGGGTTGCCTTAGATTAGGAGAGTCTTTTTCTTTTTTTAAACTTTTATTTAATAAATATAAATTTCCAAAGTACAGCTTATGGATTACAATGGCTTCCCCCCATAACGTCCCTCCCACCCACAACTCTCCCATCTCCTGCTCCCTCTCCCATTCCATTCAAATCAAGATTCATTTTCATTTATCTTTATATACAGAAGATCAATTTAGTATATATTAAGTAAAGATTTAAACAGTTTGCACCCACACAGAAATACAAAGTGGAAAATACTGTTTGAGTACTAGTTATAGCATTAAATCACAATGTACAGCACATTAAGGACAGAGATCCTACATGGGGAGTAAGTGCACAGTGACACCTGTTGTTGACTTAACAATTGACACTCTTGTTTATGGTGTCATTGATCTCCCTAGGCTCTTGTCATGAGTTGCCAAGGCTATGGGAAGCCTTTTGGGTTCACCGACTCCGATCTTATTTAGACAAGGTTATAGTCAAAGTGGAAGTTCAGATTAAGAGAGTCTTTTTCAAAGCACCAACTATGTGTGTGTGTGTGTGTGTGTGTGTGTGTGTGTGAATATTCCATAGATCACCAAAATCAAAAAGGAAAGAGGAACCTACTGAAGGAACATGCCATGTATCAGAAAGCAAAAAAGGGAGTGTGGGAAGGTTTACTCGCAAGAAGGCATACCTTACAATTTTACACTACAGTCTGTAGATGATTGAATATTGGCTTCCCACACATTTCTCTGCTGCCCTTGACTATGCCAGATTGTTTCAGATGCAATTTGCCTAAATTCTAAGGAGATTTTCTTTTTCCTCACTTACCCTGAAATAATGGCATAAGCTTTTTATGTCAGTGTTAATAAAATGTTCAAGCTCTAGGATGCAGACACCAATCAAAAGGGATGTTAGCAAAGCCCTTTATTGTATATGCAGACTAATATTAAATAATAATTTGTATGCGCAGATGATGTGCAGACATTTCTCAGTCCTCCATGAAAAGAGTTCTCTCTTTGATTGTTGAACTCCTTCAAAAGTCCCAGCAGAAAATATTGAAAGCTGTCCTCAGTTTTAGCATGAGAGGACAAAAAATGATTTGTTCACAGTCAGGCCACAGTACACAACCACGTCTCTTCATCTTTCACTTGATATGATATATATTCAATTATAACTCCTGTTTCACATTTGGGGAACTGAGTAAAAGGCTCACTATATTCTCTAACACAGACTTAGATGGATTCTATTCTTCTGACCCTAATTTTACTTGCTCTACTGCAGTCTAATGGTGACCTTTTGCCATACCATTAAATTCACAGGACACTTTTCAAATTACAAGTGACCAAGAAATACTCCAAATGGCTTCTATAGTTTCATCTGCCAGTCCCTGGATTAAATGCTACAGTTTGATCTACACCTTTATATTTCTTTGTGCATTCTGCTTTAATTGATCCTTTCATGACAGGTATTATTTAACTTTCTAAACTGCCTGAGCTTCTTATGTCAATGTTGTAGTGTACAAATGAATAAGTGAAATACAATGTATTATTAAATCTTTTAAACATCCAAAGGCTTAGGTCCTGTTTGATGCTAATGACAGAATGTTCCATCCTCATCTATGTTTTCTAGTGCACGATAAATCTAAAAGAACTCCTGTAATACATACCATTTGCCCATTTTTTAAAAAAAATTATTTATTTATTTGAAACTCAGAAATACAGAGAGAGAGGAAGAGGCAGAGAGAGATCTTCCATTCACTGGTTCACTCCCCAGATGGCTGCAATAGCAAGGGTTGGGCCAGGCCAAAGCCAGATGCCAGGAGCTTCTTCCAGGTCTCCCACTGTTTGTGCAGGGGCCCAAGGACTTGAGCCATCCTCTGCTACTTTCTCAGGCACATTAGCAGGGAGCTGGATCAGAACTGGAGCTGCCTGAGCTTGAACTGGCACCCATATCGGATACCAGCATGGCAAATGGTGGCTTAACCAGCTGAGCCAGAGCACTGGCCCCCTTTGCTCATGTTTTAAACTGGGTTATTTAATTTTTATTGTTGAATATTTTGGATTCTTATATATTCTGAATATTAATCCTTTGTCACATGAATAGTTTACAAAAATATTCTCCTGTTCTTTAGGTTGTCTCTTCACTCTGCTGATCATTTCCCTTACTGTACAGAAGCTTTTTATCTTTATATAATCCCGTTTGTCTAGTTTTGCTTTTGTTGCCTGGGCTTTTGTGGTCTTATCCAAAAAATCATCATCAATGTCTTCAAATGTTTCCCCTGTGCTTTATTCCAGCGGTTTAACAGTTTCAGATCTTCAATCCATTTTGAGTTGATTGTGACGTATATTGAAAGGCATAGGTCAAGTTTTGGTTTTCTGCATGTTAATGTTCAATTTTTCCAGCACCATTTATCAAAGAGACTATGCTTTCTCCAGTGTGTCTTTCTGCAGCCTTTGTCAACAATCAATTGACTGTAGATGTGTGGATTTATTTCTGGAATTTCAATTCTGTTCTATTGGCCCATATATCAGCTTTTATGAGAGTACAATGCTGTTTTGGTTACTGTAGACCCATAGTATGCCTTGAAATCAGGTATTTTGATGCTTGAGCTATCTTTGAGCAGTTGAATCAATGCCAACATACAAAGTGTGCTTCAAAAAAGTTCATGGAAAATGGAATGGAAAGATGGTTGTACTGGTGCAAAAAATTCGAAAGCCATGAAGAGTTATCTCAAAGTATGCATTTTCCATAAGATTTTTGAAGGCACCTTACACTTCCACACCACTTACTGGAAGACTATTATTTTTTTAAAAAAAAAAGGTAAGATTCTGCTTGCTTAATTTTAAACCTTAGCTGCATGGTAAACTCTTTGAAGATAGCTTTAGAAACAGTAATACCCTATACCCATATCCAGAAACTCTGAATTCAATAATCTCTACTGTGATATTATTTAAAGCCAGTATAAATAGGATCATATACAGGGTAAAATATAATACTATAAAGAATACATTTGTGGGCTGGTGTTGTGATATAGTGATTTAAACTGATGCTTGCAGTGCCGTCATCCCATATGGGTGCCAATTTGAGTCCCAGATGCTCCACTTCCCATTCAGCTCCCTACTAATGCACCTGGGAAAGCAGCTGAAGATGGCCCATGTGCCTGGGCTCCTGCAACCACGTGGGAGACCTGGAAGAATCTCCTGGTTCCTGGTTTTGGTCTGATTCAGCCCTGGTTGCTGGAGAGTGAACCAGCGGATGAAAGACCCCGCTCTCTCTGTTTCTCTCTCTCTGTAACTCTGCCTTTCGCATAAACAAATATTTTTTAAAACAATATATTTGTATCTCATACAACATTATCAGTTAATAACTCTCTGTTAATTTTATGTCATCTAAACCCTCACCAACTTCTTTCCTTGCACAGAATATTTTGAAATTAAGTCTCAGTATCATACTAAAAATTTTTATAAGATTAATAAAACATTATTTCAGTAAGTATCTCTAAAAGATATAGGCACTTTACAAATATAAGCTCAATAACATTATCAAATGTAAAAAGGTAATTATTAATTCCTCAATATCTTCTCATTTCAATTGTTCATGAATATTTATTTTTTGAAATTTGATTTTCAACTCAGGATCCAATTTAATCTCATGTATTATGATTTGCTGATATGCCTTTTATGTTTCTTTCAATCTATATGTTGTTCCTTCTCTGTTTTTTTTTTAAGATTTATTTATTTTTTACTTGCAAGTCAGAGTTACACAGAGAGAGAAGGAGAGGCAGATAGAGAGAGAGGACTTCCATCTGCTTGTTCACTCCCTAATTGGCCACAATGGCCGGAGCTGCACCGATCCGAAGCCAGGATCCAGGAGCTTCCTCTGGGTCTCCCACATGAGTGCAGGGGCCCAAGGACCTGGGCTATCCTCTACTGCTTTCCCAGGCCATAGCAGAGAGCTAGATTGGAAGTGGAGCAGCCAGGACTTGAACCAGTGCCCAAATGGGATGGCAGCACTGCAGGTGGCAGCGTTACCTGCTATGCCACAGTGCTGACCCCTTCTCTGTTTTCTTTTAAAGATTTATTTTTATTTATCTGAAAGAGAGAGAGAGAAAGAGAAGGACAGAGATCTTTCATCTGCTGGTTCACTCCCCAAAATGGACACAACAGCCTGGGCTGGATCAGGCTGAAGCGAGAAGTCTGGAGCTCCATCCTGGTGGCAGGAGCCCAAGCACTTGGGCCATCTTCCACTGCTTTCCCAGGCACATTAGCTGGGAGTGGATCAGAAACAAAGCAACCAGGACTAGAACTGGTGCTCCAATATGGGATGTCGGCATTGAAGGTGGCAGCTTAATCCACTGTGCCACGATGCTGGCCCCTCTTCTCGTTTTTACAATATATTTGTTTATCAATTTGGATCATTTATTCCATAAGTTTTCTTACAGTCTGGATTTTTATAACATCCTCCCTTTGTCATTGTTGAACATGTTGCTCTCTTGTTTTTCTTTTAAATTGCTGGCCAGGAATAAAGACTTCATTACACTCAAGTTTGCCTTTTTTTTCTTTTTCTAGCAAGAATTCCCAAGTAGTGCTAAGTATTTCCACCTGGAGACACAGAATGTCTGGTTGTCTTTTTTTTATGTTAGCAGACATTGATGATTATTGCTTAGATTGAATGTTTCATTACATACTGTAGACTGACGATATTACCCTTATCCTTCTTCACTTATTAGTTAAAATACTTCCCTAAAGAGTCTTCCCCTCATTAGCCAGTTGATAATACTGAAAGAATTAAAATTGCAGGCCTAAACCTCCTTTTACAGCTGAAACCCCGTCTTTCACCTGTGTGAGGATGAGGGGCCAAAGCTGTGTAACCCTTGCCTCACCTGTCGTTCCCGCTACTGAGATCCTTTGAATTCCCCACACGTGTTTTGAGTTTCCTGCGATGTGAGTTAATTTGCTAATGATTTCCCCGCGGGATGTGAGGTGATTCGCTAAACGGTACCATGTGGAATGTCTCTGAAAACCCTATAAAAACCCTCACCTTTGACTGCTCGGGGTGGCTCTGTTCCTTCGTGTTCAGAGAGCACCAGCTTGCTGGTTCAATAAACCCCTTGCTAATTGCATGAGAGGTCTCTTGGAGTTGTTCATGGGGTGGTGGACGTTTCTCGACCCTAACATTTGGAGGCCCCAGCGAGATTTGGTCTGCTGCCTGTGGACGCCTCCAGTGGATATCTCTCTGGGTAAGAAAAGGCGCCTATTAGTGTATGTTTTACGTCTGTTCTGTTGTTAGTGTATGTGTATGTCTGTTCTGTTCGGAGGCTGCAGCTGTTGGGCACGAGCATGAGCTCTCCCCGACTCAGGTTTTCAGGTTGTTTGGGCTGGTAGTGGCTGTCGGGAAGGTGCGTGAGCCCTCCCCGACTGTGGCCAGCAGACGTGCCTGGAGGCCACAGGCCATGGCCCTGGGGGACGCCCCGGGGTGGAAAAGGAAGACTGGGGATGCCCAGAGTTGGGAAGGTGCGTGAGCCTTTCCCAACTGGCTTCCGTCGGGTAGATTCTAGGTCTGCGTCTGTATTGTCAGGGCGCTTGCAGCTCCCTGGGGACGCCTGCGGCTCCCATCTGGTAGATTTGGAATCTGCATTTGTATTGCCAGCACAATTGTCGCAACAGGTGGATTCTCTTAAGGTTTTTTTGGACACTCGTGGTTTTTTCGCGTTGATCTCCTTCTCTATCTCTCTGTTCCTGTGTATTGTGTTGTTTGAGTTGGTTATTCTATTCCTGGAGGTGGCTCTGAAATGGGAGGTTCTGGAATGGGAGGCTATGGCAGAAATGGAATGGATAATCAGGGAGGATATGGGTCTGTTGGAAGAATGGGAATGGGGAACAATTACAGTAGAGGATATGGTACTCCTGATGGATTAGGTGGCATGAGTGGAGGTGGATGGCGTGGGATGTACTGAAACCCTACCTGATTGGGTAAGGCCCTTCCTACCGCCCACTGCTACTTCTCAGGCTTCAGTGTTGGTGGAGCGCGCTGAGCTCCCCACTCCCCATCGCGATCAGGCTTCAGTGTTGGCTGTTGTGCTTCCCATAAAGACGCCCGCCCCGCCGACAGCACCACCACCACCACCTCTGAAAATAACTTGCTGTGCAATTTATTTTAACAGATTTCTGGGTAATCAGTACTCAAGGATTTATTGTACTCAGCATGCTAAATCTGTTAAAAATGTTATAGAAATGTGCATTTGGTAAGGAAGGTTAAAGGGAAGAGTTATTTTTTGAATAAAGAAAGGACAGTTTGTAAGATTGACTTCATCCTGATGGCTAGTTTACTCTAGACTGGAATGGAAATGATGGAATGTTTCATGTAAGTTGAAGAGGGGTGTGGACATTAAGCTAGAATTAATGAAGATCCAAAGGATGCTTTGCTCCGTCAATTTCAGAAAGAAATGGAAGAATATGGTTTTGGAATACATTGAGTCAGGAAATTATGGTAGAAGGAAGTAAGCAAGTGCCTCCTGAGTGTAATTTTAAACATGGCAACTGAAAGTCTTTTGTCATCCCCAGTTTTATCTTAACTTTTCTTAGTTATCAGATTTGCTGCTACCAGAATATCAGAAAGCACACTGTTCTTAAAGGTGACGCTGTGTTTCATCTAGACTTGTTTTCATTTTGAATTCAAGTGTACTTCCTTTGCTGGTCTTGTTTCATGTTTCCCTAAAACACGGAATTGTACATGTGTTTTCTAAAGTTCATTTTGAAGTGTGGTCTGTGGGTGCTTAGCTTTGCTTGATTCCAAATTTTGGTGGGAATGATTCTGTGTTTTCCAATTTAGCTATTGGTCAAACTGGAACAGGCAAAACTTTCACCATGGAAGGTGTTCGAGCTGTTCCTGAACTTAGAGAAATCATTCCCAATTCATGTTTGGTCATATTGCAAAGGCAGAGGGTGACACAAGGTTTTTGGTTCGAGTTTATTTGGAAATACCTTTTGGGCAAGGATCAGACACAGAGGTTAGAGGTTAAAGAAAGACCTGATGTGGGAGTTTATATCAAAGATTTATCAGCTTATGTTGTAAACAATGCTGATGATATGGACAGGATTATGACTTTAGGTCGCAAAAATCGTTCTGTTGGTGCAACTAATATGAATGGACATAGTTCCCGTTAGAATGCAGTGAAAAAGGCATCGATGGTAATATGCATGTCAGGATGGGGAAGCTCCACCTTGTAGATCTTACTGGTTCAGAAAGACAAGCAAAAACTGGAGCTACTGGACAGCGCTTAAAGGAAGTTACAAAAATCAATCTTTCTACGCTTGGCAATGTAATTTCTGCTTTGGTTGATGGGAAAAGTACACATGTGCCTTATGTGTGCAAATATTGGCATAAAACTAAAGTGTTGTTGGTTCTGTGCTTAGCTGTCCTTTTACAGGTTCTGATGGACTTTCTCCAGCCACTTCTCAGTATTTTGGGATGGCGCTGTAAATAGATGAAGCCAATAATGTATTATAGGTACCAACTGAAGGTATGGTTAGCTGAGGTTGCTAAGAGCAGAAAGTAATTCGAATCAATTAGTAAATTAAAAAAAAGTTTAAAAAGATAGTATTGACACTGCTATATTTGTTATCTAATGATTGAAACGACTTTATTGTCAGTAAGTGATCTGGGACTGGCACCCCCTTGACTTGCATCCTCTGGCCTGCTTTAACAAAAACCAGGAGGAAAAGAAAGCTAGGCATCAGAAGCAATGGGTGGCAGGCCTATTAATGGCTGCTCTGTACAAGTGATCTGCCCTCAAGGAGACCCAACAGGCCAGTTCACTGCAGTGGCTTTCAAGCCTGGACTTCAGCGGAAATCGGCTTGTGAAGAGCCCTGGCAGCTCTGCCGGCCAAGAGTTGGAAATGGACCTGCCCTGGAGTTGAAGGACTTCAGGTCAGAGCCACAGATCTTATTGGTTCTAGGCTGAGGCACCCTTCGCTTGGCCCGGCTTCCGGGGTGGCCACCGCCGCTGAGGGGAGACAGCCGGGTGGGGTCAGCAACACTGCAGGCAGGGCTGTGGGTTTCCTGTTGGAGATGCCACCTGCCTTCATCTGGCCAGCTCTCCTCCCAGGTGATGGAAGTCAACAGGGTGCCTTCCCCAAGGAGGTTCACACCTCCCCTAGGACTACAGGGAAGGTTCTGGTAGGTGTAAAAATGTGAAATCCAAGTGCATCCTGTCCTTAAAGACTTCAAAATCTAGCATGAGAAAAGTCAGATGGATACTGAAATGAAGTAGGTTTGTTTCAGGTTGTAAAACGCTTCTGGTAGTTGAAGGGACAGAACAGGAAATAACAAACATCTTTTGGAGAGTGAAAATGGTGAATTTATCATGGAGATCTGTTATAGTAGGGACTAAGGGGGTGGAAGATCTGGAATAGCTACTGAGAGGTAATGAGAAGCATGTACCAGTGTTAGTCAATTTGGAGCCCAGTTTAAGGCTGAATTTTGTCAGTACTGCTCTTCAGCTGTGTGGCATAGTCCTGAATAGACTTCATAATTGCTCAGCTCCCAGTGTAGAGGACCACTGGCTAGATCAAGAGATAGGTCTGGGCCTCTTAACTGTCCCTTTAAGGGTCTGGAGACCCCCCCCCCCCATTTTCTGCCACTCTTAGGATACTGCAGTGTCTAAGTGTTTGCTCTAATTTGGGTGCAGTGATTGCTTGGGGATCAGCATCCATCGCAGGGTCAGGCAGTTTTTTTTTTTTTTTTGACAGAGTGGACAGTGAGAGAGAGAGAAAAGTCTTCCTTTGCCGTTGGTTCACCTTCCAGTGGCCGCCGCGGCCAGTGTGCTGCAGCCGGCGCACCACTTGATCCGAAGGCAGGAGCCAGGTGCTTCTCCTGGTCTCCCATGGGGTGCAGGGCCCAAGCACTTGGGCCATCCTCCACTGCACTCCCTGGCCACAGCAGAGAGCTGGCCTGGAAGAGGGGCAACCGGGACAGAATCCGGCGCCCTGACCGGGACTAGAACCCAGTGTGCCGGCGCTGCAAGGCGGAGGATTAGTTGGCCAGGCAGTGGTTTTAATGGTGGCTTTGGCTCAAGCATGAATTCGAAGTCTTCTGGCTGGGGAATGTAGACCGTGGGCTGTGGTTGGTTGCTTAGAATAGTGGGAATTTTTCCTAAATTCATGGTAAGTATTTTGTATTGGTTTGCTTGGTGTGGAGTATATTCAGCAGTATTTTTGACATATTTAATGCCACAGCAGGTGATAATGGAACGAACCAAGGCCTTCTGCAACCAGGCAGTCAATCAGATGCTTCTCCATCTATACATGCCTGTCCCTGCGGAGCCCCAAGATACCCCCAGCGGGCCCCTGTAGACAATGTTCCAGTCAGCAGGAAGTAGCCAGAGAAACTCATCGTCACCCCCTTTCCCATCAAAAGGTCGGGATGGTAGCTTTGGGATCGCAAGGAGGGAAGGCTTATATTTCCGAGAATGGAGAGGCCTACAAGGCCTACTTCTGGGGAAGAAAGTCCTTATCAAGGTCCCTGCGGATGCCTAAAGGTCAACCAATGAGGATCAGACCCGCCTATTCGTCTGGTGACAGCTGTATCAACTGGGAGAGGTGTCCGTGCCACATCGCTTCCAGGTTGGAGACTCTGCCTACGTGGGGAGACATCGCACGCACAGTCTGGAGCTGCACTGGAGGGGCCCCTGTGTGGTGCTTCTCACGACCCCCGACGGCTGTAAGAGTGGGCGGCATCACCAACTGAAAACCTGCACTGCCTCCAGGGCTGGAGTGGCAACTAGAAAGGACTGAAAACCCTCCTATTCGTGTTTGCCGTGTGGATGGTAGGACTGCGGACTCTTCCCCCCGACCCTCTGTAATCCCCATGCCCCCCAGTTGCTAAGGAAGGGGGGGTGGTTATGTGTGGCCCTAAAAGAGGAATGTTGTTTTTATGCCGACCGTAGCGGGGTTGTTAGAGACTCCATGGCCAAACTCAGTAAATGGCTGGAGGAACGAGAGCGGGAGAGGGAAGCACAACAAGGTTGGTTTGACCCAATCCCCTTGGCTTACTACGCTGCTGTTGACCTTAGCTGGACCCTTAGTTGTTCTGAACTCATGATCATCTGACAGCAGTAAACAACTCTCAAGGAGGTAGAAACGGATGATCTCTAACATTAGAGATCTTCACAAAATGAAGAGGGGAATGAAAGAATTAAAATTGCAGGCCTAAACCTCCTTTTACAGCTGAAACCCCGTCTTTCACCTGTGTGAGGATGAGGGGCCAAAGCTGTGTAACCCTTGCCTCACCTGTCGTTCCCGCTACTGAGATCCTTTGAATTCCCCACACGTGTTTTGAGTTTCCTGCGATGTGAGTTAATTTGCTAATGATTTCCCCGCGGGATGTGAGGTGATTCGCTAAACGGTACCATGTGGAATGTCTCTGAAAACCCTATAAAAACCCTCACCTTTGACTGCTCGGGGTGGCTCTGTTCCTTCGTGTTCAGAGAGCCCCAGCATGCTGGTTCAATAAACCCCTTGCTAATTGCATGAGAGGTCTCTTGGAGTTGTTCCTTGGGTGGCGGATGCTTTCTTGACCCTAACAATACAGTGTATAGTTAATTTTAAAATGGACAGAATAATTGATTCTTTTAACTAGTTTTCAAGTAACGAATTTTCTATCACTTTTTGATTTTTTTTTTATTTTTGACAGGCGGAGTAGACAGTGAGACAGAGAAAGGTCTTTTTTGCCGTTGGTTCACCCTCCAATGGCCGCTGCTGCCAGCGCGCTGTGGCCGGTGCATTGCACTGATCCGAAGCCAGGAGCCAGGTGCTTTTCCTGGTCTCCAATACAGGTGCAGGGCCCAAGGACTTGGGCCATCCTCCATGGCACTCCTGGGCCATAGCAGAGAGCTGGCCTGGAAGAAGGGCAACCAGGACAGAGTCTGGTGTCCCAACCAGGACTAGAACCCGGTGTGCCGACGCCGCTAGGCGGAGGATTAGCCTATTGAGCCACGGCACTGGCCTTTCTATCACTTCTTAAAGATGACTAAAGTATATTTTAGAATCATTATGAACATAATATATAAACACATTTAATGTGTTTTATATCCTTTAATGGACTGATATATATCACACACGTAATTCTTAAAAAATATCTTATTTGAAAGGCAGAGTTACAGAGAGAAATAGAGAAAGAGGGATTTTTCCTCTGTTTCACTTTCCAAATGGCTGCAGCAGCCAGGGCTGGGCCAGAAAGAAACCAGGAGCCAGGAGTTTCTTCTGAGTCTCCCACGTGCATGCAGAGGTTCAAGCACTTGGGTCATCTTCCACTGCTTTCCTAGGTTCATCAGGAAGCTGGATCAGAAGTGGAGTAGCTGACACTTGACCCGGTGTGCATATGGGATGCTGGCATTCTAGGTGGTAGCTTGTCCTGCTATGCTACACACCGGCCCCTTATTATCAGTGCTCAAAGTCTTACTTTTTGGCATTTGACTCTTCAAATTGACTCTTCAAATTGACTCTTTAATCCCTCTACATGACTTGATTAGTCTTTGATGGCTTCCTGTTTTCTGACACATTGGGTTGTTCAAGGCTTACTTTCTACATTTCCTGAAATCAACTAATTTATCACACCATCTTCTTTTTTTAAAATGGAAAATGCTTTTTTTGAGTAAAATCATAGTGCTTTTCTGTATGCTACTGTGTTTATCATGACTTTGGCTGCCTTGTAGAGGCAAGAACTAAGAGGTATATATTTCTTTAAAGTAAAATACGTCATGAATTCATACTGATAACTTTCCATTCACGTTTGAGGCGCCAGGACAGGTACTTTATTTACATCATTCATCCTATTTCAATAGATCCTTTCTTTGAAGCCACAAGTGCTGACTCCCAGTGACACCAACAGAATTACTCAGTGTTATCACATGATTTATCCCCTATAATAAAAACCATGCCAACACTACCATTAAACATCAATTCTGGAAATAGATTAGAACCAAAAGAACCACATGGAATTTTTAAAGTAGGATCCCCGTAGGATTGTACAGAGCAGATGACTATTTTTTTTTTTTTTGACAGGCAGAGTGGACAGTGAGACAGAAAGGTCTTCCTTTGCCGTTGGTTCACCCTCCAATGGCTGGCGCGCTGATCTGAAGGCAGGAGCCAGATGTTTCTCCTGGTCTCCCATGGGGTGCAGGGCCCAAGCACTTGGGCCATCCTCCACTGCACTCTCAGGCCATAGCAGAGAGCTGGCCTGGAAGAAGGGCAACTGGGACAGAATCCGGCATCCTGACTGGGACTAGAACCCGGTATGCCAGCGCTGCACGGCGGAGGATTAGCCTAATGAGCCACAGTGCCGGCTTGTGACTATGTTTTAAAATCATTTGAAGCAGTTTCTCTCTGTATGGTAACACTACCCACTGATTCATTTTGCTTTTCATTGATAAGAATTTTTATCTTAATTCATTTCTATAATTATGTAAAGTTTACATAGTACCAAAGCCAAACTTACAAACAATACATGAGAAGTCTTTAAAACATTTTAGGAAAGTGCATATTATAGAAAAACCATGCATGCATGCATTTCATGTGGCACCAAAATAATATCTTTTAATTCATTTTCCATTAACTTTTTTTGAAGTATCCCTTGTCTTTTAGCAAAATTCCCCTTGTCTTTTTCTGGCCACTTTATGTCTTCCCTCTCTCCTCAAATCGGCGCCCATATGGGATGCCAGTATGGCAGGCAGCAGCTTTATGTATTATGCCACAGTATCAGCTCCCATCTTCCCTCTCTTAAAATACCTATTGTGTATATATACCAGTTTCTTTATCCATTCATCTGATGGACAGCTTGGTTGACTAGAAGT
This sequence comes from Oryctolagus cuniculus, assembly GCF_051225735.1. Classification (NCBI taxonomy): domain Eukaryota; kingdom Metazoa; phylum Chordata; class Mammalia; order Lagomorpha; family Leporidae; genus Oryctolagus; species Oryctolagus cuniculus. The sequence goes on along the minus strand of NC_142888.1, from coordinate 35,691,791 downwards.
TTTAGCTATTGTGAACAATGCTGCTATAAACATGGTAGTGCGGGCATCTCTTTGATAAATTATATTAAAGTCTCTTGGGTATATACCCAGTAGTGGGATTGTTGTATAGTATGACCACTCTATTTCTAGTATAGTATGACCACTCTATTTCTAGTTTTTAAAGAAATCTCCACACTGCCACAGTGGCTGCACTAAATTTACATTCCCACCAACAGTGTATAAATGTTCCCCTTTCTCCACGTGCTTACCAGCATTTGTTATTCTCTGGGATTTTAGCTGATCTGACAGGGGTAAGGTGATAACTCATTGTGGTTTTGCTTTGCTTTTCCCTGACAGCTAGTGATGTTGAGCATTTTTTCACATTTGTTGGCCATTTGTATTTTTGAGAACTATTCATTGAGGTCTTTTGCCCACTTCTTAACTGGATTGGTTGTCTTTCTTTTGAGTTTTTTGGTTGGTAATATTCGGGATAATAATCCGTTATCATGGTAGCTTCCAAATATTTTTCCCATTCTGTTGGATGTCTCTTCACTCTATTGATCTCTTTTGCTGTGGAAGAGCTTCTGAGTTTGATATACTCCTATTTTCTTTTATTTGAAAGTCTGAGTTATATATATAATTTGTGTGTGTATATATATATAAAATATATAAAAGAGTGAGAATCTGCTGGTTCACTCCCCAAATGACAGCAATGGCTGGAGCTGGGCCAATCCAAAACCGGGAGCCAGGAGCCAGGAGCTTTCCAGGTCTCCCACATGGGTGCAGGGGCCCAAAGACTTGGGCCATCTTCCACTGCTTTCCCCGGCCATGGCAGAGAGCTGAATGGGAAGTGGAGCAGCTAGTGCCCATATGGAATGCCGGCACCACAGTCAATGGCTTTACCTATTATGCCACAGAGCTGGCCCCAGTTCCATTTATTTAGTTTTACTTTTGTTATTTGTGCTTTGGAGGGCTTGTCCAAGAAGTTGTCCCTTGTGCAAATGTCTTGGAGTGTTTCCACTACATTTTCTTCCAGCAACTTTGCTGTCTTGGGTCTTACATTTAGGTCTTTGAACCATCTTGAGTTGATTTTTGTGTATAGTGAAAATTATGGATTAAATTTCATTTGAAACTTTTGCCAGCACCATTTGTTGAGATTAATCTTACTCCTCTGTATGTTCTGAGCACTTTTGTCAAAAATCAGTTAGCTGTATATAGGTGGATTAATTTCTGGGCTCTTTCCTATTCCACTGATCTATGTGTCCATTTTTATGCCAGTACCATGCTGTTTCAGTTACTATGGCTTTGTAGTATGCTTTGAAGTCAAGTATTGTGATGCCTCCAGCTTGATTGTTCTTACTCAGGATTGCTTTGGCTATCTGTGGTCTTTTGTGCTTCCATGTGAATCTTGGGATTTTTTTTTCTAACTTTTTTGACAGGCAGAGTGGACAGTGAGAGAGAGACAGAGAAAGGTCTTCCTTTGCCCTTGGTTCACCCCCCAATGGCTGCTGCGGCCAGCGTACCGCACTGATCCGAAGCCAGGAGCCAGGTGCTTCTCCTGGTCTCCCATGTGGGTTCAGGGCCCAAGCACTTGGGCCATCCTCCACTGCACTCCCGTGCCACAGCAGAGAGCTGGACTGGAAGAAGAGCAACCGGGACAGAATCTGGAGCCCCAACCGGGACTAGAACCCTGGGGTGCCAGCGCCGTAGGTGGAGGATTAGCCTATTGAGCCATGGCGTGTGTTTTTTCTAACTTTTAAAGAATACCATTGGTATTTTTATAAGGATTGCGTCGAGTCTGTAGATTGCTTTAGATAGTATAGACATTTTGATGATATTCTTCCAATCCATAAGCAATGAATGTTTCCATTTTCTATGTCCTTGATCACTTTTAAGATTTATTTGAAAGAATTATGGAGAGAGGGGGGATAAGGAGGGAGAAAGAGAGCTTCCATCCACTGGTTCATCTCCAGATGGTCACAATGGCCGGGGCTGGACCAGGTAGAAGCCAGGAGCTTCTTCTGGGTCTCCCACATGGGTGCAGGGGCCCTAGCACTTAGGCCATCTTCTGCTGCTTCCCCAGGTGCATTTGCAGGGAGCTGGATGGGAAGTAGAGCATATGGGACTTGTACCAGCGCCCATGTAGGATGCTGGCATTGCAGGCAGTGGCTTAAACCTCTCTGCCAGTGCTGACCCCAGCTCCCTCATTTGTGGAACAGGCAGAGGGAAGGCCAAGGAATGGGTTCCCACGAGAAGGGAAAAGATGCAAAGTCAAACTGAGGCTCTAGCTTTTTCTTTGTCAGCACCACCTGTACATAAAGGTATGCACACGCAAGCACTGGGGAGCTCTCTTACATGGAATTAAAAATGAGAGCATTCCTATATCATGAAACAAATTAGTTTACATATGTTTGTGTTTTTACAACATAACTGGCTTGTACTTGTAGAAACAAGTGTATTTGCCAGAGAATCAGTCCTTGTTAATTTTTTTCCATCAATGTTTGATAATTTTCATGGTAGAGATCTTTCACTTCTTTGGTTAAGTTTATTCCTAAACATTTTTTTTTGTGGCCATTGTGTATGGGATTTCTTTCTTGATTTCCTTTTCAATGAGTTGTATGTTTCTTTTGCAACCTGCAACTTTACTGAACTACTTTATCAATCCTAACAAATTTTTGGAATGTTTACGTTTTTCATGCACAACATCATATTTTTTGCAAACATAATTTGACTTCCACTTTTCTAAATATGATGCCCTTTATTTCTTTCTCCTCCCTAATTGCTCTTGCTAAAACTTCCAATACTATATTGAATAAGAGTGGCGAAACTAGACATCCTTGTTTTGCTCCAAATCTGAAGAGAAATGCCTTCAGCTTTTCCCCATTCAGTATGATATTAGCTGTTTTGTGATATAAAACCTTTATAATTTTGGACTGTTCCTTCTATACCTAAGTTTTGAAATGTTCTATCATGAATTGGTGTTGAATCTTATCAAATTCTTTCTCTACATGTATTGAGATGACCGTATGGTTCTTTCTGTTGATACAACTTATGGTGTTTATTGACTTGTGATTGTTGACCCACCCTTGCATTTCTGGGATAAATCCCGCTTGACCATGATGTATGAACTTTTTGATGTGGTTTTGGTTTCAATTTGTTGGTACTTGTTGAGAATCTGCATCTATGTTCATTAAGGATATAGGTCTGTAGTTTTATTTTTGTGTCATTTTTGTTTGATTTTGGTATAAAAGTGATGCTGGCCTAATAAAGTTTTGCAGAGTTTCATTCTGTTTAATATTTTGTGATTTTGAAAAGTATTGGAGCTGTGTCCTCTTTGTTTTGTACAGTTCAGTAGTACATCCATCAGGCCCCAGACTTTTCCATGATGGAAGATTTTTGATTACTGCTTCATTCTCATTGCTTGTTATGCATCTGTTTGGATTTTCCAAATATTCTTGATTTAATCTTGGTAGGTCCCATTTTGATTTTTTTCATTATCAATATATACTGAAATGTGTTCTAAATCAATACATAGAAATAGTGATCATTTCACTTTTAATTTTTAGAAATCCATTCATTTATTTGAAAGACAGAGAGAAACAGAGCAGAGATATCTTCCTTCTGCTATTTCACTCCCCAAATGGCTGCAATGGCTGGAGTTGGGCCTATCTGAAACCAGGAGCCAAGAGCTTCATCTGGGTCTCCCACTTGGGTGCAGGGGCCCAAGGACTTGGGGCATCCTCCACTGATTTCCCAGGCCATGAGCAAGGAGCTGGATCAGACATGGATCAGCTGGGACTCTAACCAGTGCCCATATGGGTTGCTAGTGCTACAGGCCAGAGCTTTAACAAGCTGTGCCACAATGCTACCCCCTGCTCCACTTCTGATCCAGTTCCCTGCTAATAAACTCAAAGCAGCAGAGGATAACCCAAGTTCTTGGGCCCCTGCACCTACATGGGGCACCTGAAAGAATCTCCTGGCTCCTGGGTCCTGGCTTTGGCCTGGCCCAGCCCTATCTGTTGTGGCCATTTTGGTAGTGAACCAGCGGTTGGAAGACCTCTCTCTGTTTTTCCTCCTCTCTCTGTAACTCTGTCTTTCAAAAGCAGGCAGCAGCTTAACCTGCTTCACCATAGCACCAGCCCCTAATCATTCCTTTTGATAACAGCAAAATATTAAATTACTTTATCTTCAAGTCTTCTATTTAATTATTCCAATTTTTGCTACAGCATACATTATCGCAGTCAGAAGCATGATCATGTCTTTCTGGTGCTTCTTTGATTTTGAGGCTTGGGATTTACAGGTCAACAAATATATGCTCGATGTTGCCAAATTCTCCTGTATACAAACTAGCATTCTGCAAGCGTTTCTTTTTAAAAAGTTTTCCAGCAATTCTGTGGTTCTGAAAGAGTTGAGAAACACTGATTTAAGGCATTATTGGTCGGTTTTTCTTTGCTTTCTTATTGTAACTAAACGTGTAAAAATCACAGTGGTTGTGGCACAGTGGCTTAAGCCACACTTGCGTCACCAACATCCTGTATTGGAGCGCTGCTTGGTTTCTGATCCAGCTCCTTGCTAATATGGCTGGGAAGGCAGCAGAAGATGGCCCAAGTGCTTGGATCGCTGCCACCCATGTGGAAAAACCTTGCTGTTGAGGCCATTTGGGGAGTAAATCGGCAGATGAAAGATTCTCTCTCTCTTCTCTCTCCCTCTCTCTGTCAAATAAATAAATTAAAAGTAAATAAATGTTTTAAAATAATAAACAAAAAATAGTGGCAAGATGGGAGTTGATGGTGCATTAAGTTAAGCCCTTGCTTGGCCATCCTGTATCAGAGTGCTAGTTTGAATCCTGGTTACTCTGCTTCCTATGCAAATTCCTGCTAATGCACCTAGGAAGGCAGTGGATGGATTTCCAGACTTCTAAATTCTGGCTGGCCTTGTCCTGGCTGTTGTGGGCACGTGTGAAGTGAGTCAGCAAATGGAAGATATCTGTTTCTCTTTTCTCTGTAATTCTGTCTTTCAAATAATAGAGCTTCTAAAAAAGTAATGGAGAAGGGTATTTAGCCCTGTGCTTAGGATGCTGCTTATGACACCCACACCCACATCTCATATTGGAGTGCCTGGGTTTGAGTCATAGCTCTTCTGCCTTCAGATTCCTGCTAATGGATATCCTGAGAGGCATCTGATGATGGCACAGTTAGGTCTTGCCACCAAAGTGGAAGAGCTGGACTGAGTTCCCAGCTCCTGGCTTTGGCCTGGTCCAGTGCCTGTTGTTGCAGATATTTGAGAAGTGAACTAGTGGGTGGGAGCGCTCTCTCTGTCTCTGAGTTGAATTAAATTTGGGGCTAGCACATTGGCATAGTGAGTAAGAGCCACCACCTGCAGTGTTGGTATCCCATATGAGCACTGGTTTGAATCCCAGCTGTTCTACTTCCAATTCAGCTCTCTGCTATGGCCTGGGAAAGCAGTAGAAGATGGCCCAAGTCCTTAGGACCCTGCATCTGTGTGGGAGACCTAGAGTAAGCTCCTGACTCCTGGCTTCAGATCAACACAGCTCTGGTCTTTGGGGCCATCTGAGGAGTGAACCAGAGGATGGAAGACTATCTCTCTCTGTGTAACTCTGACTTTCAAATAAATAAAACAAATATAAAAAATTTAAATATTTAAAATTAACTGAAATCCTATGAGTAGGCCTCATTTTAGCAGTTATTGTGGTAAAATTTATACCATTAAAAACTTAATAAAATTCTTAAATGAAACTAATGATTTAAAATTTCAACTGCTAAAGTTAGGGAAAGATCTATAAACCAAAAGAAAACAAAGGAAGCAATGATAAAGGTAAAAGAAAGTATTAAAAAGACAAAAGAAGAAAAACTGTAAAACTAAATAAATCAATTATATTTCTTTAAAATTTGACAGGGCTGGTGCTGCTGTGTAACAGGTTAAGCCTCTGCCTGCAATGCTGGCATCCCATATCGGCATAGATTCAAGACCTGTGGCTACTCCACTTCTGATTCAGCACCTTGCTAATGCACCTGAGAAAGCAGTGGAGGATGGCCCTCCACCCACATAGAAGGCCTGGATGAAGCTCTTGTCTCCTAGCTTTGGCCTGGCCCAGCCCTGCAGCCATTTGGGGAGTAAACCAGTGGATGTAAGACGTCTCTCTGTCTCTGTCTCTCTGTCTCTCTGTCTCTCTGTCTCTCTGTCTCTCTGTCTCTCTGTCTCTCTGTCTCTCTCTCTGTAACCTTTCAAATCTTTTTTTTTAACTTATTTAATGAATATAAATTTCCAAAGTACGATTTATGGATTACAATGGCTTCCCCCCCATACCGTCCCTCCCACCCACAACCCTCCCCTTTCCCACTCCCTCTCCCCTTCCATTCACATCAAGATTCATTTTCGATTCTCTTTATATACAGAAGATCAGTTTAGCATATATTAAGTAAAGATTTCAACAGTTTGCTCCCACACAGAAACATAAAGTGAAAAATAATAGATGATTTTTTTTAAATGATGATGAAATCAGATCAGACCTATTGTCATGTTTAATCCCAGTGAGAGTCAAGTTGGGAATTGATAATTTCTTTTTACAGAAGATCAGTTTAGTATATATTAAGTAAAGATTTCAACAGTTTGCACCCATATAGAAACACAAAGTGAAATATATTGTTTGAGTACTCGTTATAGCATTAAATCTCAATGCATAGCACACTAAGGACAGAGATCCTACATGAGGAGTAAGTGCACAGTGACTCCTGTTGTTGACTTTACCAATTGACACTCCTGTCTATGGCATCAGTAATCTCCCTACGCTCCAGTAAATCTTAAATAATAATCTGACAAGGAACCAATTACCAGCTGATATAATCAAGAAATAAGGAAAAAACGTGAACACATGAAATAATGATTATTTACCCCCTTATTTATTAAAACAGAAAACTGGAGGCCAGTGTTGTAGCACAGTAGGTTAAGCCTCTGTGTTGCCAAATTCGCATATTGGAGTCCCAGTTGCTCCACTTCTGATCCAGCTCCCCGCTAATACTCCTGGGAAACCAGCCCAAGTACTTGGGCCCCTGCCACCTACATGAGAGACCCGGTTAGTACTCCTGGCTCCTGGCTTCTGCCTGGCCCAGAGCCAGCTGTTGCAGCCATTTGGGGGAATGAATCAACATTTGGAAGATTCTCCCCCTTTGCCTTTGCCTCTTCCTCTATCTCTTTGTTGCTCTGCCTTTCAAATTTCTTTAAAAATTTTTAAAAAGATACTTCTTTGCACAATAAATTGAACATAAAAGATAAGCATTATTTCCTAGGGAACAATAGTCTTTCAAAATTGATTCAGAGATGAAAATCCTAATGAAACTAATTTCTATTAGAGACATTGGGCAAAGTTCCTTTGAAATCTCCCTAAGAAAACTACCAGAAGTTAATATTTTCAGAGAATTTTACCAAAACTGAAATACTAATCATAGCATGACATAAGTTATTACTCCCAATTCTACACAAAATGTTCCAAAGGACAGCAAATAAAGAAAAATTAAAATTTTTATAAAGCAAATATAACATTGGTGCCAAACCTGACAGGATAATATAATGAAAAGAAATTATAAACCAATTTCAATTATGAAAATTAAATATCAGTGCATAGAATTTAATACCACAGTAAGAAAATGATATCATAAATGATACAAAATAAATGAGATTTGTTCCAGACAATCAGAAGTGTTTCAGTAATTAGGAGATCTAGGGCCGGCACTGTGGCAAAGCAGGTAAAGCCACAGCCTGAAGTGCCGGCTATCCATATGGGCACTGGTTCGAGACCCAGCTGCCCCACTTCCAATCCAGCTCTCTGCTATAGCCTGGGAAGGCAGTGGAAGATGGCCCAAGTTTTTGGGCCCCTGTACCAGTGTGGGAGACCCAGAAGCTCCTGGCCATTGTGACCAATTGGGGAGTGACAAGCGGATGGAGGACTCTCTCTCTCTCCCCCTCTCTCTGTGTAACTCTGACTTTCAAATCTTTTAAAAACATTAGGAAATCTTCTAATACACAATTCATCTTATGATGTATCTAAGGAGAAGAATCTCATGAGAAACTACAGAAACCTTTAAAATGCATTCAATGAAATTCAATGATCATTCCAAAAACTCAAAACAGAATGGGAAACCACTCAATAAAATGAGTGCTTGGTTTACAATACATGTGTGTGCAATATAAGAATGTGATTATATATATGATATATGTGAAATATGTAATATAAATACATATGTACATACCCATGAGGTAAGTGTCCATGATAATGTATCTCTAATATTAATATGAATATTATTAAAATTCTTAATGGGAAGGGATGGTGCTGTGGTGCAGTGGGTTAATGCCCTAGCCTGAAGCGCCAGCATCCCTTATGGGCGCTGGTTCTAGTCCTGGCTGCTCCACTTCTGACCCAGCTCTCTGCTATGGCCTGGGAAAGCAATAGAAGATGACCCAAGTTCTTGGGACCCTGCACCCACATGGGAGACCCGGAAGAAGCTCCTGGCTCCTGGCTTAGGATTGGCGCAGCTCCAGCCATTGCGGCCAATTGGGGAGTGAACCATCAGATGGGAGATCTCTCTCTCTGCCTCTCCTTCTCTCTCTGTGTAACTCTGACTTTCAAATAAATCTTTAAAAATTCTTAATGGGAAACACAAGAGACAGTCCTGCTAAACTCAAGACCAAAGGGCTTGTATACTCTTCAGCTATTCAAATTATTCAAGCAGACATAATTAAGAATCAAGGCTGGCGCCATGGCTCATTAGGCTAATCCTCTGCCTGCAGCGCCAGCACACCGGGTTCTAGTCCCAGTCGGGGCGTCGGATTCTGGCCCGGTGGCCCCTCTTCCAGGCCAGCGCTCTGCTGTGGCCCAGGAGTACAGTGGAGGATGTCCCAAGTACTTGGGCCCTGCACCCCATGGGAGACCAGGAGAAACACCTGGCTCCTGGCTTCGGATCAGCGTGGTGCGCTGGCCGCAGCGGCCATTGGAGGGTGAACCAACGGCAAAGGAAGACCTTTCTCTGTCTCTCTCTCTCACTGTCCACTCTGCCTGTCAAAAAAAAAAAAAATCTTTGGGCTGGCGCCTGAAGTGCTGGCATCCAATATGGGCGCCAGTTTGAGTCCTGGCTGCTCCACTTCTGATCCAGCTATCTGCTATGGTCTGGGAAAGCAGCAGATGATGGTCCAAGTCCTTGGGCCCCTGCACCCATGGGGGAGGCTTGGAGGAAGCTCCTGGCTCCTGGCTTCAGATCAGCGCAGCTCCGGCTGTTGCAGCCATCTGGGGAGTGAACCAGAGGATGGAAGACCTCTCTCTCTCTTCCTTTCTCTCTGCTTCTCCTTCTCTCTGTGTGTAACTGTTACTTTCAAGTAAAATAAATAAATCTTAAAAACAATATCACTCCCCTACCAGCTGCCTCCCTTTCTTAATAAAATAAGAGTATGAGAGAGAATTTTTTCTTTAATAAAGGGTGAGTGGTTGATCTAGCACTTAAAATGTCACTTGGGGCTGGCACCGTGGCTCAGTTAGCTAATCCTCCGCCTGTGGCGCCGGCATCCCATATGGGCACCGGGTTCTAGTCCCGGTTGCTCCTCTTCCAGTCCAGCTCTCTGCTGTGGCCCGGGAGTGCAGTGGAGGATGGCCCAAGTGCTTGGGCCCTGCACCCGCATGGGAGACCAGGAGGAAGCACCTGGCTCCTGGCTTCGGATCACTCGGCTCCGGATGTAGCGGCCATTTGGGGAGTGAACTAACGGAAGGAAGACCTTTGTCTCTGTCTCTCTCACTGTCTAACTCTGCCTGTCAAAAATAAATGAAATGTCACTTGGGATGCCCATATCCTATGTCAGAGTGCCTGGGTTTGAGTACAGGCTCCATTCCTGACTCCAGATTCCTGCTAATGTGCATCCTGGGAAGCAGCAGGTAATGGCTGACAGTTTAATCCTTATTGCTCATGTGGGAGATCTAGATTGAGATCCTGGTTTTAAGCTTCAGCTAGGCCCATTCCTGGCTATTGAGGGCATTAGGGGAGTGAAACAGTGGGTGGGAGATTCTCTCTTGTATTCATTTAATTTGAAAAGGAGAGAGAGACAAATATAGGCATAAAAATTACCAAAAATTTTATGTCTTTATTTATAGATAGCATGATTTTCTACTCAGAAAATTTGAGAGCTGTAATGATAAAACACAACAAGATTTGACTAATTTAGGAGAATATAAGTTAATATATGAAAATCAGTGATTTTATATACATATAAACAATAGCAAGAAGTAAGATATAAAGAAATAGGAAAATCTCACTTGTAATAGCAACAAATAAGATAACATTCTTCAGAATAAATATGGCAAGTAACGTAGAAAAGCTATGTGATAGAAATTTAAATATTCCTGAAAGCTACAAAGAGGTGGGGCAGGGGGAGGTATCCTTTGATCTTGGATAAGAAAATCCAATATAATTAAGATATCTGTTAGTCTATAAATTCGTTTTTTAAATTTACTTATTTGAATGTCAGAGAGAGGGATCTTCTGTCTGCTGGTTCACTCCCCAGATGGCCAGGACTGGGCCAGGCTGAAGCCAGGAGCCAGGGGTGTTTTCCAGGTCTTCCACGTGGGTGCAGGGCCCAAGCATTTGGGCCATCATCCGCTGCTTTCCCTGGCGCACTAGCAGGGAACTGGATGGGAAGTGGAGCAGCTGGGAACTGAACTAGCTCCCAGATGGGATGCTGGCACTGCAGGTGGCAGCTTAACCAGCTGTGGCACAGCACTACGTAGTTTATAAGTTTGGTGAAATATTAAAATTATACCAGTAAGATGGTGTCTGTGGGGTCTTTTTATTTGTTTAGAGTTGACTTGTTCTTCTCTTTACAAATAAAGTTCCTCCTTGAAGAAAAACTAGGCAGGCACTGTGGTGTAGCTGATAAAGCCACTGCCTGTGACACTGGCATCCCATATGGGCCCTGGTTCGAGTCCTGGCTGCTTTGCTTCTGATCCAGCTCCATGCTAATGCACCTAGGAAAGCAGCAGAAGATGGCCCAAGTGCTTGGGACCCTGCCACCTATGTGGGAGACCTAGATTGAGTTCCAGGTTTTTGGCTTTGGTGTGGCCCAGCCCTGGCTGTTGCAGCTGTTTGGGGTGTTAACCAGCATATGGAAGATCTCTTTCTCTCAGTCTCTTACCCTCCTCTGTTGATCCTTCTCTATAACTCTGCCTTCAAATAAAACAAATAAACCATAAACATTTAAATAAAGAAAATAGGCATGAATGGCTGTAATACATTCTGGAAAAAATAGCAATGAGGAGAGTCTAACCCAACCACTTGAATCTTGAAGATTAAAACTGATATTGACACTTGAATCAATAAATGAGTAAAAAACAATAGGTTTGAACTATACCGTGTACAGATGAAAATATATAATAAATTTAATGTAACATGACTGGGGAAAACAAATTTTTAACGGATGTTATTGGGACGACTTGGTAGTCATCTGGTAAAAGAAAATTTGATTCATAGATCTCAAACCCCCTTAAGCTGGGTGGGAATATTTTGAAAAAATATTTTGAAAAATTTTTGAATATTAGAGTGACCATGGGGATGGGATTAAGTGATAAAGTGATCACATAGATAGGATTAAGTGTTAAAGTGATTAAATAGGACTAAATGTTTGATAATAGATAGAATCCAAAAAGAGTGAATGTTCCAACATAGGAATCAATCCATATAGCAGACTCATAGAATGACAATCATTTCAAATAACACTCTGACAGAATCAGCCCTTAAGATTTCCTGGTCTGGCTGAAAAGCCCATGAGAGCATTTCAGGCATGGAAAGCCAAGACACTGTGGCAAAAAATGTCATACATGAAGGATCTCTGAGTGAGACCCCAATGGAAAGAAATGGTCATTAAAGAAGGATATACTATTTTCTGAAGGGAGGAGAGAACTTCCACTTTGCCTATTTCCTTGTCTAAATACTGACTGAGATTGTGGGTTCAAAAGGCTAGTCCATAGCCTAGGAAGCTCGTGTCAAGAGCCTCAGGTGATTACTGATGTCATACATAAGAGTGTTAATTGTTAAATAAGAACAGGAGCCACTGGGCACTAACTCCCCATGCAGGACCTCTGTCCTCAAAGAGCTGGATTATGAGAGTTAATAGTAAAACTTGATCACAAAGATTTACCTAGTTTTAATGTATTAAGTGGAGGACATTATCTTTATAATTATATAATTATAAAAGATGCACACCATTCTTGAGTTCTTCAAAGTTAATTCCTTCAAAAAATATATAGATAAGTTAAACCTCAGAAAGGTTTACTTTTATTGAATTAAAAAGTATTTTCTTGTAAAAATAATCCCTTTGGTGTTTTATTGCACAGTAGGTTAATAGTTAACAATAATATACTGTACATTTCTAACTAGCTAAAATAAAGACTTCTGAATGTTCACACTACAAAGAAACTTTGAATACATAAAGTGATGGATCCTAATTATCCTAATATGATCATTAAAATGTATGCATATATCATATTACATTGTACCCCATAAATATGTACAAGTACTGTTTCTCAATAAATTTAAAAATTTTGATACATATTTTATACCATAAAATTAATAACTTCCAAATGGTTTAGAGATTTGTGTTTTTTTTTAAAAAATGGAGCTCTTAGGGCAGTGCTGTGGTGTAGCAGGTAAAGCTGCTGCCTGCAGTGCTGGCATCCCATATGGGCACTGGTTCGAGTTCTGGCTGCTCCACTTCTGATCCAGCTCTCTGCTACGGCCGGGAAAACAGTGGAAGATGGCCCAAGTCCTTGGGCCCCTGCACCCACGTGGGAGACCCAGAAGAAGCTCCTGGCTCCTGGCTTCAGATCAGCACAGCTCCAGCTATTGTGGCTAATTGGGGAGGGAACCAGCAGATGGAAGACCTCTCTCTCTCTCTCTCCTCTCTCTCTCTCCCCCCCCTTTCTATCTCTGCCTCTCCTTCTCTCTGTGTGTAACTCTGCCTTTTAAATAAATAAATCCTTAAAAAATTGGAGCTCTTTAATACTAAAAAAGTATGAGTGAATTCTCCAATAACTTGGTAGTGTAGAAAGAAGGACTTCTATCAAGAAATCAAAATCCAAACACAATCAAAGAAAAACATTGATAAATGACTTCCCTATAATAAAAAAAAACATTTTGGCCTGGCACGAAATGAAAAGAAAAAGACAAGCAAATAAAAATCAAATAACGAATTTGGAGAAAATATTTTCAAAACATAGAAAAAGATGAAGGGTTAATATTCTCAATAAAGGTAAAGTACCGTTTAAAGTCAAGACCATAAACTCATTACATAAATTGACAAAAGATATGAATAAATACTTTACAAAATCGATATACAGAAGACGGCATTGTGGCACAGGTTAAGCTGCTGCCTGAGACACCAATATCACATATCTGAGCATTACTTTGGGTCCCGGCTGCACCTGGGAAGGCAGCTGAATATGGTCCAAGTGTTTGGGGCCACTGCACCCGCGTGGGAGACCAAGATGGAGTTCTTGGCTCCTGGCTCCTGCCAGGCCCAGCCCTGGCTGTTGCAGCCATTTGGGGAGTGAATCAGTGGGTGGAAGAGCGCTCTCTCACTCTCCCCACCTCCTACTTTGTCTCTCTCTGTGTCACTCTGTTTTTCAAATTTTTTAAAATGAAACACAAATCCCCTGAAATAAATGAAAAGATGATCAGATCTACTCATTGTAACAGAAATGTAAATTAAAATTACTTTGACATACCATTTCTCATCTACTAGGTTATCTGTTCTCTGTTTCTCTGTTGTGATACCATTATCTCATATATTCATTACTTTAGATTTATTATACATGCAATAATAAGCTAACATTTAATATCAAGTTACCTTATAAGGAACAAGAAGTGGAGACTGCTGGTACAGAGTCCTTGAATAAGCACTATCTAGCCTTATTTCAGTTCATTCCACTCATGAATAATATATGACTTGGGTGCTCCTCCAATAATTTGTGAGGAAATTGATGTGCTCCATCCACCACATCCTCATTACAAATGCTCCACATATGTACACATCTGTTAGTGATAATGAAATTTCTGGAAAGAATTGTTTCCTAATTATGGACTTATAAGGTAGTGAGTATCTTTGGGGAAAGAATTTTGTTGGCTCTATTTTCTCATCCTGAACTGACAAAGGAAGGGGTGGTGGCTGCTAAGGAAAAGCTGCCTTTGGTGTGTCAAGTCTGAATGAGACTGGGTCAAGTGCACCAGTTACCATGGCAACAACACGATCAGGATGCATCATCTCCCATAGCAACTGCATTGAGGGGGCCTAATGTCTGAGTAGACGTTTTCTCTTACCGTCAGATTTATTTGAATCCATACCTAAGGCTACACCCTGGGGTGTTAGCTACAAGGATACTTGGAGAACACAAAGAACTGCAGAGGTTAGAATTATACGTCATGTAAGCAACTCCATCATAAGCCACCATAACCTACCATTACTAAAGAGTGGGACAGCAACCTTAACCAGTGCTGAAACGCCTGATAGCCAAGTATGAGTATCCCACTCAGAGAATAGCCCAATTTTGAGGTTAAAATAGAGAAGAATACATTTCCATTCTAAAACAGTTCTCCTCCCCTCAATGTCTACACTACAACTCATAAAATACTTCCAATTCTAGGTGACAACGGATCTGCAAAAGCCAACTCTGACAGTAGCACTGCGGTTTTAAGGCTAAATCATGCACGAGAAACATGGAGAACGCGAAGAGCACCCAGAACTGGGATTTTTCATTACTCAGTACACTTTTCATTTTCAATCACTACAATAACATTTGGTAAAACACCCTCAGCAAGAACAGAACTGCCTGATAGCCTACTGAGGGAATACCCCACATGAAAGCAGTTTAATTTGGGTGTTAGAGGAAGAAAGAATATAGTTGAACATGATAACAAACCAATCCCTGCATACATCTTAGCCAACAGAGAACAAACACTGTATTGTTTTCTCAGAGGAATTTAAGGGATTGTCTAACTCCCATATATATATATATATATATATATTTTGACAGGCAGAGTGGACAGTGAGAGAGACAGAAAGGTCTTCCTTTGCCGTTGGTTCACCCTCCAATGGCCTCCACGGCCAGCATGCTGCAGCCGGTGTACCGCGCTGATCCGATGGCAGGAGCCAGGTATTTCTCCTGGTCTCCCATGGGGTGCAGGGCCCAAGCACTTGGGCCATCCTCCCTGGCCACAGAAGAGAGCTGGCCTGGAAGAGGGGCAACTGGGACAGAATCCGGCGCCCTGACCGGAACTAGAACCCGGTGTGCTGGCGCCGCAAGGCAAAGGATTAGCCTAGTGAGCCGCCGTGCTGGCCGCAGGCTTATCATTAATAATAATCAAGAAAATATTAATATGAGACTTGTCCTACCAGACACAGTATAATGTTGTGGTTAAAGAGACAATTTTTTTTAGATCTATTTATTTGAAAGAGTTACACACACACACAGAGAGAGAGAGAGAGAGAGAGAGAGAGAGAATGAACCTACTGGTTCACTCCCCAGATGGCCACAATGGCCAGGGCTGGGCCAGACTGAAGCCAGGAGCCAGGAGCTTTTTTCAGGTCTCTCATGTGGGTGCAGGGTTCCAAGCACTTGGGCCATCTTCCATTGATTTTACCAGGCCACTAGCAAGGAGTTGGATCCAAAGTGGAGCAGCTGGAACATGGACTGACATCCATATGGGATGCCAGCATTGCAGGTGGATGCTTTATCCACTACGCCACAACCCTAGTCTCAAGGGAACACATTTTTTGTGGAACAAAACCTACAAAGTCTTCAAGGAAGAAAGTGTGACCCAATCACTTCTTTCACCCAACCAATCTGTCACTCAAATTTAAAAGCCATGGAAATAGTATTCTGAATATGCATTATTTTGATGATTTTATTATAAATAATTTGATAGGGTATAGATTTCACTCAACCAATATATGAATAGAGTATCTCATGCAAAAGGACTGGTGTTGAGAATTAAATCATCACAGAACTAAAAAGTTAAACAGATGTAAATATAATAATACTTAAAAATTCCTGGAAATATTTATTCCATGCAAGGATTTCAATATTTTTGAACCAAAGTTAATTTATCTTTAATTCCATTTTCCACAAATGATTTGAAGTACCGTTGTAGATTTAACATTATTAAAGTAAACATGGAAGAAGGGAAGAGGGATTTCCTAATTCAGTTATTGTTCATAGTAAGGCATTAATGGATACTATGTAAATGAAAAAATGTTTCCAAATATTAATAAAGCTATAATTATAAATATTGCTATAAAAACTTCTGGTTGGTGGACAAGACAATGTAGACCCATTTTTTTTCCTGCTCCTCTCATTCAAATGCAAGTAATTACCTTAAAAATAACGCAGCAATCATTAAAGAACTCTGAAAGGTGAATACAAGTTGGATTGGCTAGGGACCTAAGAATTTGAAGCACTACGCTGTAATAAATTCTGAAGAGTTTTCTTTTTATCACTCAAATGTCCTGAATTAGGTGCCTGAGGTGTGCAACATAGAAATGCCAATGTGCATAGACAAAAATAAATAACATAAACTTGAAAACAAAGAAGCAAAGGGGCCAGCATTGTGGCATAGTGGGTAAAGCTCCATCAGCAATCCAATCCACCAGGAACTCAGGTGGAACCAGAACAATGCATTGCAAAGACTCATTAAACCAAACAGCACTGGAATTATAGTCCATGAAAGTAGGACAGAGCCAATAGGCCAAACCTTCACAGAGCAAATGCATGCAGGAATAACATGTAACAGAATCAAGAGTCACTTTACATACTGTCTAAAATACACAGGACACAATTCAAAGTTATTCATCATAACTAGGATTGGGATATCCTGACTCAAACGAGAAAATTTAATCAACTGACACCAAGAGAAATGAATAAATGTTGGGATAATCTCACAAAGACATTAAAGTGACCAGTATAAAATCACTTGAGCAGGTCATTATGGATTATTGTGAAATGAATGAAAAATAGAAAATCTCTGTCAAGTCATAGAAATGATAGAAAAAGCCAAAATGATAATGATACTACTAAAAAATACAGTAAATAACAAGAAAAACTTGCTGAGTGAGTTCCAAAGTAGAATGGAGGTGATGGAAGATAGAATTAGTGAATTTGGATACAAATCAATAGAATATATACAATCTGGGGGCCAGCGGTGTGGCTTACAAGGTAAAGCTGCTGCCTGCAGTGCCAGCATCCCATATGGGCGCTGGTTTGAGTCCTGCCTGCTCCACTTCTGATCCAGCTCTCTGCTATGGCCTGGGAAAGCAGTGGAGGATGGCCCAAGTTCTTGGGTCCATGCACCCACGTCGGAGACCTGGAGGATACTCCTGGCTCCCAGCTTTGGATCAGCCCAACTCCAGCCATTGCGGCCAATAGAGGAGTGAAGCATTGGATGGAGGACCTCTCTCTCCCTCTCTTCCTCTGCTTCTCTGTAAGTCTGCCTTTCGAATAAATAAATAAATCTTTAGAAAAAGAATATATACAATCTGTATATATAGTAATAAATATGTAAATATTTAAATTGTAAATATTTAAAGTAAATAAAAATGAACAGAGACTTAGGGAGCTGTGGGACAAAAATGAAATCATCTGAGTTCCAGAAGGAGAGACTAAGCACAGGGCTGGGGGGAGTGGATATTTCTGAGGAAACTGGGAACTACTCTGATGTGTAAAGTGCTTGGAATTTGTCGCTCCGACTCTCAAAACAAGATAAAGCTGAATAAAATTAACTGTTAAGCAATGTTCAAGGTTCCAGCAGACAACTAAGTTGTTAGGGCAAACCACCATCCTGAAATTTCAGGAATAGATAAATACAGAGGGTCACTGCTAAGGTATGTTTAACAGGAACAGAAACTGGTTGAATTATAGCTTGCAGGAAATTTAAACTAATTTTGACAAATTGTTGAAGGTTGGGTATGGACTCACATGAGACTGAATAAACTTACAGGGCTGCACTCTTGGAGGGGTGTGGTCCACAATTTCATAGATTTAACCTTTAGGAACCCTACCGAGTAGTGAAAGTGAAGGGAGTTGTTCCCTTATGATCCTGCAATTGTTGTGAAATATGCTCAGAGCCATTGCCATAGCAATGGCCAAGTCTCCAAGGGGAACACTTTACAGAGCCTGGTCCAGAACCATAGCGGAGGATACTCTTATTCCAGTTGTTTCTGACCTTCTGGTCTCATCCGTGCAGTGGGTGGAAATACACAAAACACACTTGTGAAGGTCACAGGCCAGAGAGACTAGGCTTACTAAAAACACTGATATTTAAAAGGGAGATTCTCTCTCTCTCTCTCCCTTTCTCCCTCTCTCCTTCTCAAATAAGTTATTTTTTAAAAAAGGGGTTGGCTGTTTGGTGTAGTGATTAAGATGCCTACTTCCCTCATCAACATACTGGGATTTGATACCAGGCTCTCTGGCTCCTGACTCTAGCTTCCTGCTAACTCAGACCCTGGGACGCAGTGGTGATAGTTCAAGTACTTGTGTTCCTGCCACTCATGTGGGAGACCTGGATGGCGTTCTTGGCTCAGGGCTTTAGCCAAGCCCAGCCCTGGCCGTATTGGGCATTTGGGGAGTGAACCAGTGGATTAGACCTCTATCTCTCTGCTTTTCAAATAAATAAATAAAAAGTAAATACAAGATTATAGAATGCCCTGCTTACCCCATACCTTTTTTACCACACCAAGATAATTCCAATTAAATAGATCAGATTACAGCTGAAAGAGCTACACCATATAAAACTTTTTCTGAGAAGGAATGTTTAGATAAGTCCAAAGGAGAAAAAACCAAGGGCACCAGGGTATTTGTTGCCTTTGACCAACTCCTAGCTGTGTTATCATAAATCCTCATTTTATTGATTTATTTTTAGTTTCTAAAATTTTTAACAGATGCAATATACTTTACAGATACAATAATAAGGATATAATGATATTCCTCCCTCTCTCCCCCTCTTGTTACATGCCTATTTACCCCGTTCCTATTACTTCATAAAACACATCCAACTTTCAACAACAAAAGCAAAAATATAAGTCCATGCAAAGGGCAAAATCACACAGTCAAAGCAAGCATCAAAAACAATTTAAATATGAAACAATTGTGTAGTAACCAGAAAGGATATCTAAAAGAACAGTGATTAATACATTAAAGATTATAATGAAGAAAATAGGTTATATGCAAGAACAGATAGGTAAATTACATGGATGTAAGCTCCAAGAAAAAAATCAAGCGAAATGTTAGAAATCATAATACTTTGACATGAAAAATGCTTTTGATGGGGTAAACAGAAGATGTGCCTTGATCAATAAAGAATAAGTGAGCTTGAAGATAGTTCAGTAGAAATTTCCTGAAATGAAATGCCAAAAATAAAGAGATGGGAAAAAAAGCATAGTTGATATCCAAGAACTTTGGGACAATTTAAAATATGGAACACACACATAACTGAAATGCCAGAAAGAAGAAAAAGAGAACAGAAGAGATATTTAAAGGAATAATAAATTAGAAATTTCTTAAATTTATGATAGACGTGTTCAGTAAGTACTCAGGAGGTCAGCTATATAAAAACTAAAAAAAAAAGCTATATCATGGCACACCACATTCAACTGACCAGGAGAAAACACAACAAGTAAGGACTGAAAAAAGCCATGAAAATATTATCTCTAGAAGAAAAAGGATAACAACTATGGTGAGCTGTTGCTAGTAGCCATGCAAGGAAGAAAAGAGGGTAGGGAAAATTTTAGTGTCAAAGAAAAGCAATTCATCAATCCAGGATCATTCTATATAAAAATATGTCACAAAGAAAACAGAATTAAAAATAAATTAATTTGGTGCAAAAAATTGAAATCATGCAGTTTTTTCATACTATAAAGTTTCTGAAGACCCCCCTCAACGCACTGATTTAAAAATATTTTTGCATCAAAATTAATTTATTTTTAATTTCATTTCCATGAACTTTTTTTAAAATAATTTTTTTTATTTGACAGGTAGAGTTACAAAGAGAGCGAGACAGAGAGAAAGGTCTTTCTTCTGTTGGTTCACTCCCCAAATGGCCACCACGGCCAGCACTGCGCCAATCCGAAGCCAGGAGCCAGGTGCTTCTTCCTGGTATCCCAAGCGGGTGCAGGGGCTCAAGCACTTGGGCCATCCTCCATTGCCCTCCAGGGCCACAGCAGAGAGCTGGACTGGAAGAGGAGCAACCAGGACTAGAACCTTGTACCCATATGGGATACTGGCGCAGCAGGCGGAGGATTGACCAAGTGAGCCACAGTGCCGGCCCTTCCATGAACTTTTTTAAAAAAGATTTTATTTATTTGAAAGGCAGAGTTAATGGGAGAGAGGGAGAGACAGAGAGAGAAAGATCTTCCATCTGCTAGTGCACTCCCAGGCATGTTAGAAGGGAGCTGGATAGGAAGTGGAACAATGAGGTCTCCCACTGGTGCTGATGTGGGATGCTAGAGAGCAGACAGTGGCTTAACCTGCTGAGCCGCAACACCAGATCCTTCTATGAACTTTTCCTAAAGTACCTCATGTAAAGCAAAAATTATTCTTTAAAAGTGCTGAATAAATATTTTGCCTTTCAGACTTAAAACAATGACAAAATTATCACCAACAAACCTATTGCAAAAGAAAGGAGGATGTATTTTATTAAGGAAGAATGAACATCTGGAACATATAGAGCCTGGTGAAAGCATCTGTTCTGGTCCTGCCAAGGCAGCCATAGCTGAGACTCAGAATTCAATACATCTATAGCAGGCTAATTTTTAAGTTGATAATTTTGTATGGCATATGAATGATGTTATAAATATCTAAGGGCCCACACTGTGGCATAGTAGGTTAAGCATCCATCTGCAGAGCCTGCACTGTTTCAAATCCTGCCTCCTCTACTTCTGATACAGATTCTTAGTAATGTGCCTGGGAAGGCAGAGGAAGATGGTCCAAGTGTTTGGGGCCCCTGCCATCCACGTAGGAGACCCGGATGAAGCTCCTGGATCCTGGCTTCAGACTGGCCCCATCCTGCCGGCTGTTGTGGTGATTTGGGGAGTGAATCAGGGGATGAAAGATTCTCTCTCTCTCTCTCTCTCTCTTTTTTTTCTCTCTCTTTGTCCCTCCCCTTCCCTTTCTCTCTGTAACTCTGCCTTTCAAATGAATAAAATAAATGAAAAACACATTTTAGGGGCCAGCATTGCAGCATAGCAAGTAAAATCGCCTGTGACACCAGTATCTAATATGGATGCCGGTTCGAGTCCTAGCTAGCTGCTCCACTTCCCATCCAGCCCCCTGCCAATGTGGCTGGGAAAGCAGTGGAGGATGGCTTAAGTACTTGGGCCCCTACAACCCATGTGGGAGACCTGGATGAAGCTCCTGGCTCCTGATTATGGCCTGGCCCAGTGCTGGCTGTTGCAATCATCTAGGGAGTGAACCAGCAGATGGAAGATTCTCTCTCTCTCTCTCTCTCTCTCTCTCTCTCTCGCCCTCGCCCTCCCTCTCCCTCTCCCTCTCTCTCTGTAGCTCTGATTTTCAAATAAATAAATCTTTAAAATATATTTTAAAATATTTGCAATTGAAAATTTTAAATTGCTGAAAGCTTCCCAGATTCGGACAAAACCAACACAGTCATATATTAAAGAAAATGAGTGAACTAAAAATAGGATAAGCCAAGGTAATAAATGTCAAGAAACATGGTTCTGAACTCCTGAAATTTCAACCATGAAATAAAATCAAAGAGATGATGCACACCAAAAATGACATCTTATTTACAGGAGAACATCAATTTTGGTGACAGCAAAGTTCTCATTTCAATTCACAGAGGAAAAGAAGGAAGACGCAAAGTAAGATATTTCTCAAATTCTTGAAGTAAAGATATGACAATTGTAAGCTTCATATCTGGAGATGTTATATTTCAGGAATCAAGGGAGGCTAAATACATATTAAGAGCAAGGAAAACTCAGATAACTGGTTGTTATCTGGTCTACCATTTAAGGAGTTGCTAAAGGAAGATCTACACAGGAAAAGAAAAGTGTAAGTCAAGAAAATGTTCAACATCAAGGTGAAAAGAAGCAAAACTGAACGTATGATTAAATCATATAAGCTAACTTTATTATCATGAGCTTCTTAAATCGTGTTTAACAGTTGCAGCAAAAATTTTAACATCTTTTTGGGTGTTCAGCATATGCAAAGGAAATACAAGTGACAATTACATTTTAATTCTTACCAGCGAAAATGGGCCTAGATGAAAATATGGATTCTAAATGTCATACAAAATCATAAAATATAAATAACTGTAGATGAGGGGAGCACATGTATATTTTAACACCCAGAGAAATGACTAAAAATAGATATAAGTGACATAATCAAAAGAATTATAGATGAATATAGATGTAATTCTAAAAGGTACTCTAGTACCTAGGAAAGCAAAACAAACAAAAAAGAGAGAAACAAAAAGAAACAGATGGAAATGAAACAGAAAGGACTGGGTATTTGAGTGCTCCAGTCCGTAACTGCAAGGACTCCGAACATTTGTTGATTGAAACATAAAGCCAAACGCCACACCAGACTGAAATCAGAGGATCTATGTAAAGCAAGTGATTTTTAAATGTTGAATTTAAAAGAAAACTAAATATTACAGAATTAATTATTCCTCTAAATAGTAGCAGTCACACCCCAGGGGACTTTGAGCAATGGGAGTACTGCACAGCACTGCTGAACTCCAGGGTATCCCTGTGACCCACCTGGGTAGAAGGCACACGGACTTCACAATAAAAGTCCTCTAAAATAGGTCCCTTTATGCCATTCATACCTACTAATCACCAGATACATTTGATCCTAGAGCTTTCAAATAATATTATGTAGTCCTTCTTTTACCTCCAAGCAAAAGCTATAAGAACTACCCGTGCCTTCAATGGAAGCTCCATCCTGGAGTGACCATGGAGCTGAATATAGCCATAGGCAACTCTGAAGGAAAATGACATTGGGTTATCTCGTAGGGTCTGGTCTATCCTGGCTGATATTACAGACAAGTGAAGACTGTTCAAAAAAGAAAAAAAGAATAATCTGGAAATCAGACCACAATAATTTAGGGTGAGAAAGGAGTAAACAACCAGTATAAGGGCCAGCACTGTGGTGTGGTGGGTAAAGCCACAGCCTGCAGTGCTGGCATCCATATGGGCGCTGGTTCGAGTCCCAGCAGCTGCACTTCTGATCCAGCTCCCTGCTATGGCCTGTGAAGGCAGTGGAAGAGGGCCCAAGTCCTTGGGTCTCTGGATCACTTAAAGGAAGGCAGAACCCTCAGGGCAAGCCCAGAACTTAAAATTGCTGCGACTCAGAATTGCCCACATACAATCACGTGCTGTGAAACTAAGCTGTGCTTTGGGGCCACATCTGGAGATGGAAGTCAGATCTGAGAACTCATTCACAGTGATGATGTGGGAAAGCCAACGCCTCACTGTTAGCTGAGACCCCAGTGACCTACACTTTCCACATCAGGAGCAACAAATCCTAAGGAAATCAGCTCTGCCTACTGCCTCATTTGCACCATCTGCTTATCAATTAAGGAGTATATGAACCTGGGTGGCAATGGAACTATCACAGACCAACCCAGGGGAACACCGCAAATTCAAGTGCACATGTACACAGTCAGATGCATCTATTAGGAAGAGAAGAACGGCTGAAAATGAGCTCAGCACCCATCGTGACAGGTTACCAGAATAGCTAGAAAACAAACACAGAGACATATGAAGAATCATTCAGGACGAAGCCACAAATTAACAAAAGATAAATCAAACGCACAACAGAGAGTTTTCACAAAACACTTCTGGGCTCCTTTGAAGTCTGTAAAATGACAAACCTCTGATGAGACAGAAAGAAGAAAGGAACAAAGACACAAATTACTAACACAGGGAATCAAAAGTGCCAGGACTAGCCTAGACACATGGATGCTAAAGGTGCTGACAATTTGGGAAGTGGCCAAACAGGAAAATGCAAAATGAAACTCCCCTTTTCCAACAGAAGGCATAAAAGCATGTGAACATCAAGAAATGGAATCAGTAATTAAACACTTTCAGCAAAAGAATCTCTAGGCTCAGATGGTTTCATACGTGAGTTCTGCGTATACTGAAATAGGAGATGATTCTAACACTACAGCGTATTGTCAGAGAGTAGAGGCCTGCGGTCCACAACCCTCCAGGTTATAGATGTCTACCTTGATACCAAGACTAGACCGGGTGAATTGAGGGTGGATTTCACACCGATCTGTCTCATAAGCACACAAAAGAGCCTAAGCAATGTACCACTGTGCTTCCAATTCAGCTCCTTGATAATGCATCCTGGGAGACAACAGATGAGAGCTAAAGTGCTTGGGCCCTGACATCCACATGGGGGGGCACGGACTCAGTCCTGGGCCACGTGTAGGTTGGCCTAGCACTGGCTGTTTCAGGTATTTGAGGATGAACCCAGCAGATGGGAAAACTTCTCTCTCTCTCTCTCTCAAATAAATAAATAAATAAATAAATAAATAAAAAATAAAAAAAAGAAGAAAGAAAGGAAAGAAAATGAGCAAGTACCATTCACTTCCGGTACAGGTGAGAGAAAGGGAGCAAACCCAATATAATCAGATGTAAAAACGACTTGAAAAAGGTCTCACGCATTCATGATGAATTACAGAAGGCTAGCAGCAGGTGAGACTAATAAGGCTTTTAGATACGACTTTGGAGGGAAGAGGGGCTTTCTAGGTATGCCACTAACAAGGAAAAACTGATAAATGTGAGTAACACAAAGTTCTGCTAGACTCCAGCCACCTAAAGCACTGTGAAAACACAAGAAGCAAAGTATGAACAACTTTGCGGCTCCTATCACAAAGGGCCAACCTCTAGGATTAAAGAAAATTACCTGTTGGTAACGCCTATTGACATTCTAAAATTGATGATTGTTTATACCCTTGTCTATACTCTTGAGAAACAGTGTTTTATTTATATATATACACACACACACACACACACACACACACGCACACTTACTACTTGATGTATTCTGTGTTTAGTGGAGGCTAAGCTTGTAATTATAAAGACAACTGAAAGTACGTCATTGTAAAAATTAAAAGAAAATTAAGGGAACAGAGGGAGGGTGGGAGTGAGGAAGGACAGGGTGGGAAATACCATTAGACCCTTAAAACTGTATATATGAAAACATGAAGTGTGGTTCCTGTCTGTAAATTTAAAAAACAGTTGAAAAAAGGAAAAAATGGGCAAAGGGCCCCCTACAGTGTTGCTAGCTGTCACTGCTCTAATGGACTAGCCCCCAGTCTCGGTGGCCCAACAGTGTCGAGTTTGTCTTATGCACGTGAACCCAAATGGATGGAAGCAGGATTGGGAGAGTGGGCTCAGCTTTGTGAAAGAGTTCAGGGAGCAGAAGAAGAGAAGGTGTTTGGCACTGGGCTTTGAAGGGCCCTCTTGGTGACAACACCTGTGGAAAAAAGAGGACGAGGATCACACAGAAGGCCTTTCCCAGTCCTGCTGGTGACTGTCGTGCATCACTTCCGGGCACCTTACGTCAGCCGAGACGTGGTGCAGCTGCCGCAGCTGCCTGCGAGGAAGCTGGGAGCTCGGGGAGGAAAGGGAACAAGGTGAGGAGCAGCGAGTCAGCGTCTGCCCCAGTGGCTGCGGTTGGCGAGGAGTTGGCAGGAGAGAACCTTATAAAGCAAACTCCAGAGTGCAGCTCGGCCGCACAAAAGAATGAAACCCTGTCTTTGGCAGCAAAATGGGTGCAACTGGAGACCATTACAGTTAGTGAAATGAGGTAGGCAAGAAGGCACATACCATAGTTCTCCCTGGTCCGTAGTGACGAGTAGAGTGCCGAAAGTGGCATGTAGAGGAGTGAAATTGACGTTTTGAGATTTGCCGTTTGTTGCAGCCCTTGGCTGTACCACGGAGGAACAGTGCCTTCTCTTGTGTTTGTGGAACCCTTTACTTCGTGTAGGGTTCGTCTTGGGAGCACACAGCAGACTGAAAGTAAATCATTGTTAAAGTTAAGAGAGGGACAGAGAGGAAGGAGGAGGAAGGGTGGGAGTGTGGGTGGGAGGGCGAGGAGGGGCAAGGTATCACCATGTGGCCGAGTCTGTGCATATGAAAGACATGAAATGTGTATACCTTAAACAAAATAAAAAAAAAAAAAACGCAACTGAGTAGATTAAAAAAATCTCCCGAATAGCAAGAGTTGAGAGTCTTCAGTTCAAATATAGTAGCGCACAGGCCAGTATGTGAGGCCTGCTCAAACACCCAAGCCTGTGAATATCATTGATGTGCTGAGGATTAGAGGAAACAGACAGTCCCCAAGCCCTGCAGATGTAACTTGGTGTATCACCTATAGAGGGCGACGTTGCAATGCCTGTCGTCCTGTGTGCCTTTACCCTTCCTCCAGGAATCCTCCTCTAAGAGGTTATCCTGCCAATGTGCTTGCACATCCTGGGATGATGGCACATTTCTACTCCCCTTTTCACAAGAAGGGACAGGGTGAAGAACACAGACTGTGGTCCCAGGCAATGCTGAATGTGTGACGCTTTTCCATCCCGCAGCTCAGGCTAAGGGAGAGGCCTTGGGCAAAAGGACAGGTGGAGCCCCTTGGGCCCAAGCAGGAGAGGCCTTTCTCCCTCCCTTCCACTTCCACACACTGCCTTCTGCCCTGACATGCTGTTTGTCTCCGTAGCGATAGGCAATATTCCCTCGACAAGGGGACACTCATACAGAGAGGGAGGGGCCTCAAGGGTGCTCACAGAGTCCCTGCTGGATCCCTGGACTTCTCAACCCTTCCCCACCCTGCACCCACACCCAAGGCCTCTGCACAGGGAGGATCTAGGCAGCAGCCTTGTGGGCAGCTGGGGGAGGAGGTTGGGGGTCGGGGAGCACAGAGAACCTGTCCCAGAGAGGCAGGGAGCTGGCAGGAGCAGGGTCTCCCGAAAGCAATGGGTCTGGGTCCTCATACACTGCATGTGTACTGGACGTCACTGACAGCTCCTGAGTATGAAGGAGAAAGAGTTAAGGATTCCAGGACTGTGGTACTGAGAAGCCCAGGGTCCTGTTCAGCTCTGGTGCCAGGTGGGGTTGCCCTGGTTGCCAGCCATGAAGCCCAGCCGCCCCTTGTTGCCGTAGAGCCATCTTTTCCTTCTCTGGGGACTCAGCGGCCTCACCAGGAACATGACGACAGAAAAGATACACGCGTCCAGGCGGTGTCTGGAGACCTAGGTAGGTGATGGCATGCAAGTGCTGAGTGTCATGGTTACAACACTGGATGAGACCACTCCGTGTTCAGGGCAGTAATTACGTACCGACACAGGTGGTGATGAGTACTATGCCAACAATGCCTAACAGTCACTTGAGAATTACGGAACGTGCAGGTTTTGTGAAAAGGGTGCAGAGAAATACAAAGCTCACATGCAGACATCGGGAGAAAAGGGGCCCTGGACCCCAGCAGGCAAGCAGTGCCTTAGCTGTGGCTCAGGACAACGTGTCTGCAAGCAGCTCCCTGCGTCAGCTGTCTGCCCGCGATCAGGTCACGGCAGCCAGTCCACACAAAGTGCTGTCTGCTAGGAACTCGGCGTGGAAGCGTGTGTTCCTGCTGAGGCACGTGGAGATCCCAGAAGCCAGGTGAGCCAGCCAGGTTCCCATGGCAACCGAGGACCTCAGCTGCCTCTCCTGTCAGATGTGCAGGGTGCAGAGGTGTGTGGTGGTGCAACCACTGCCAGCAGAGCCTGCCTGCACAGCAGAGTGCCGCCTCGACTGACTTCCAATTCCTCCTCCTGCTGGTGCGCAGTCCAGGAGGCAGTGCTGATGGCTCAAGGGCCTGGCCCCTGACACCCCTGTGCGAGACATGGACTGAGTTCCTGGCTCTTGGACCAGCCGCATCACCGAGGCCATTGGTAGGAGAGCCAGGGGAAGGAAGAGCGATCCGTCCCTTTCTCTTTCTGCCTTGCACATGAATTAAAATGCATAAATAAGCATCTACCCAAAAGCCAATGCAGGTCAGGCTTTGTGAAGGGTCAGGGCTGCTGGTTGGTGGGAACGGTTGGTGCCACTATATGGGAGCACCCCTGTGTACTGGACACATCGTCCGTCTACCTACAAAGCACCCCTGGGTGCTGCTCTAAAGCTCCCAGGGAGCACCAGTGCCCAGAGGCTCAGGTATTTCCCGGCAACCAGCCCAGACCACATCCTCCTTGTCTCTACTGGCCCTTGCTTTCTGTCGCCCATCCCACTACCCCATGGATGGCCCCATTCCCTTCCCTCTACTATGTAGTATGTAGGATGCCAACGGAGCAGAATGTGGGGCAGAGAGCACCTGGAACGTCTGTTGGCTGAAGGGGCAGATTCAGGTAGGAGGGAGGCAGAGACCCGGGTTAGTTTTCTCACCGTACTGAGTCAGCTCTCCAGATATGGACCTTATTAGAGACACACCGTTGGGCTGGTTGCACCCCGTGAGCCTGAGCACCCTTCACATTTCTGCTGAGTTTGCCAAGAATACTGAGCCCCAACGACCTTGGCCTAGACGACGAGCCTGGGTCTGTTTGCAGTGAGCAAGAGAGAAGGGTGAGGGAGCCCCTGTGCAATGAGCAGGATGCTCCTGCTGCTGGAAAGGAAAGGCCTGAGCTCTCCCACGCTCAGTGTCCTCTCCCTAAACTCTGCCCTCTGCCTGGGGAAGCATCACGTCTGACCACCATCCATGCCCCATGGGACTTGGAGGCCAGGTGGATCCGCTTTAGCTGTGAAGCTAAGCCTACAGCTTTTACTGCAAGAAATAAAGGCCTTTGTCTCTGACCAGAATTCTGTGTCCCCTGTCAGCTTCCAGCAATCCGTGGTGAATTAACCTGGAATTCTGCTTGCAGCGTGGAATCCCAAACCTTCCCCATCCTTGATGTTGATGGGCAACGGTCCTCTGCTTCCCTTTGTCACTGAGGTGTGGGTCAAGTTCCCTAGGTCATTTCCAGATATTGCTTGCATCAGTCCTGCCCACCCCTCCAAGATCGCGTACCTCTTTGCTCCAAATTGCCCTGCTCGTGACTCGTGCCTGGGAAAGCGAGACCCTGATAACTGAGCACTGGTCTGCCCCTTACAACTCGGGTTCCCTGTTGCTAAGCAGCCTGCCAGGAACTCATGGTGGGGACCGATTGTGCTCGTTTGTTTCCGTGCCTGCATCACTCTATGAAGAGTCAGATCCTCTGTGAGGTTCGTTGAAAGAGAATCTTTCTGAAACACTGTAGAGTTTTCAGGGCGTGCATTCTGCTTTACTGCAGGGAGGAGAAAACCCAGCTTGATTCAGTGCCCATATCTGCCTGGTGCCCTTAGCTGAGGGCACTGACATGCTCCTATGCCAGCCCTCCTGCACTTGATGGCCAGGACAATTTCCTTCCGGCCACATGGAATTTGTGAACCCTGGGGGAGTGAAGAGTCCCCTGGTATTTGCAAGGAATCCAATGGTGAGCAACACCATGCATGGTCCTACTCCTTATGCCTAGAGGTAGCAGAGAAGATGATAGCACACAAGGATCACGTTCCTGAATACAGGAGTAGCTCTGTGGCAGCAGTGCAGGATGATAAGTAGCACGTCACTGCGTGGATTCGTAATAAGGGTACCTGACATGCGCCTGGACGTGGGCCTAGACTGCGTGAGGCAAGAGCTGAAATCTGAAGGGAAGATGGCTCCATGACTAACCATCACGGCCAGGCCGGGGTGGCCGGGAGCAGAGCATGCCCAAGGGCATTGAGGTCAGAGCTGCTGCAGCAGGTTCACGGAACTGAAGAGACTTTACGTGACTGCACAATGGCAGAGTGTCGTGAGATGGCGAGGGAAAGAATGAGGTGGGCGGAGGGCAACACAGGCCGAGCATGCTCTATGTGCAAACACCTCACCCTTTCCTGTGTAGACATCGCACCTGCATTTGGCCCTAGCTCCCTCTGAGTGGCAGGGAAGCAGGGGCCCAGGTCCTGACATCCTTTGGGCCTTAACTGCATACAGTCTTAGGGGATGAAGATAAAGGTCCCGTTCCTGGGCTTCTCTGAAAATTCACAGGCACCGTGCCTGGGAGCATGTGGGATCACTGAGACATCTTACAACAGACAATGGCTGGGGAATGTGAGCGAGCGCTCCCTGTGGTGGATGGACAAGCCGGGCAGAGCTGAGACCTGCAGGAGACCCCCGTGTCCCAAGGAGGTCAAGTGCAAGCAGACACCATTCGCTATTGCCAGATCTGCACTTGCACAGCTCTGAATGTGAGCACTCTCTGCAGTTCCCAACCTGAAGGCCTCTCTGCTCCCAGGACATGTAGGTCATGCTAAGGATTTCTGTTTGATTCCGAAAAGCAAAGAAAGAAATGTTAGTGTCCTGACTAGGTGTAGTGAGTGGTGTGTGTGTGTGTGTGTGAGAGAGAGAGAGAGAGAGAGAGAAAGAGAGAGTGAGTTTTTCGAATGTGTGTTTTTGAAAATATCATTTGGAGAAACAGAGTCAGGAGGGAAGCAAGAGTCAAAGCGGGTCATGGCCAGCCAGAAAACATATCAATATTCAACAAATGACAGGAGGAGACCCAGAAGTAGAATGGCGGTAAAGGACATAGATAAATATAGGTGATTTTGGACAATATCTGGAAGTGAAATCTCTGAGCATGTGAAAGACCATGGAGTTTTGTCCTGGTCCCCTAGGCTGCTACATTGAGAAAGGAGCATGCATGGTGTACATGGCAGCCACTCAGAGGCACCTGTTGCAAACTGCATGTGAAGTCTCAAAACCAATCCCCTGGTCAGGATGGCGTAGACTAACAGGGTTTGGGTAATCGTGGCCATTTGTGTACCACTGAGTCTCAACAGACTGATAGTGTCTAAGGGGCTCCAGTCTCCAAATCTTGTTTTGATATCAAAAGTCCTATGGAAAATGATAGGCGGTGTCTGTTGACCATTCGGCATATAGCAGGGTGTGGGGCTCTATGCTCTTCTTCCAGCACTTGATGTGAAATGCTCACAAGTTGCAGAGGCGTGTCGCTCCGCGAGGATGTTTCCAATGAGGAAACCAAGACTGAGAATGGTCCACTGGCTGGTCTGAGCTCCTGCAGCAGCTCTACTGCCATCAGCAAGGTCCCACTCACACTGATCTGGGGGACGAGCATCCCTCCTAACCCATCAGCCTCCTTCTGCCTGCTGCAGGCACACATTCAGTCTGGTGCTGGGCTTACTCAGAGGCAGGAGTCAGAATCATCCATGCTTTTATGTCGCAGTTTAAAGCTTACCTATATTGTCTGCCAAATGCATGTGAGGTGTTAGCAATCATGGGGTCAACGTCGCAGCAGCCGCCACATAAGGACACGAATGGCATGCCACCGGCTGCCTAGAAGCCCCCTAGATGAGACCGCAGGTATAAAAGCAGCTGTGGCACAGCCTGTTTCTCACGCTGCCTTCAACGACGCCACCTCCCTACATGAGATGCACCCGAACCACCCACTCACACCTGAAAGGGCTTGTGACTCCCTGCTAATCAGTAGAGAATGACTGAACTGACTCAATACAGTTCTGTGTCTGTGTCCAAAAAGGGGGCGTATTTGTCACATTTTCACAATAGCCATCTTTACTGGGGTGAAGCGGCATCTCCTGTGGCTTTGATTTGCATTTGCTAGATAATTAGGGAGACTGAGCACTACTTCCTATATTGGTGAGCAGTTGTGTGTCCTTTTTTCTGAAACGTCTATTCCGATCATGTGCCCGATATTTAATCAATCGCTTTTGCTCTAGAGCGGTTGAGCTCCTCATCTTTCGTGAATATGAACTTCTAGACCAACCGAGAGTTTGATCAGTGCACACTATACACCTGCATCAAATGATCATACTGGCTGTGTGTACATGTGCAAACACTATGCAACGATACAGAAAACAGGCTTGGCTGGCAGCTCTTGCCAGAAGAAGAACGTGATGCAGTCTCTGCCTTGTTCATGGAGACATTGCTGCTTGGCCTCAGTCCAGCAGTATGGAGCCTGAATGCCATAGGGTCCGCCGTGCGGTGAGGAAGCGGGCACCAGAGAGAAGTAACCTGTGGACATTGCACTCGTCTGCCTAGGTGTCGGTGCTCTCCCTGCGCGAAGCAGGCCTGTCAGAGGATGAGGCTGCAGGTGGAAGCAGCTCCAGACAGCAAGGAGCTCCAGCTGTGGTCACAGACGTCACCTGAAACAGGCATATGCAATGTGTTAGCTCTGCATTCCTGACGGGGAAATTCATGCATTTAATAAAAGGGTAGTCATTTCATGAGGTCATTTTGGGGTGGTTGACAACACTGCAGGGTAGCAGGTACACACACCCTCTCCTCCACCCATCACAAAGCTACCCCTCCTCCATAGAGAACCTCTCATCTATCCTTGCTTACATTATTTTGTTGTATTTCTGAATGACATTTCCACTCCTTAAGAGTAGTCATGGGCATGTCCACAGAAAAGCTCATCTTAGAGGAGAACTACATGAGCCCAGCAATCTGTTTTACCTAAAAAAAGGTTATCTTTAATTCCATTTTCCACAAACTTCAGAAAACATTTATTGATTTTCCTTTACTTGAAGAGCAACTGGTGGGGGCGACAGAGAGGGAGGGAGGGAGGGAGGGAGGGAGGGAGGGAGGGAGAGAGAGAGAGAGAGAGAGAGAGAGAGAGAGAGAGAGATTGGTCAGTCTTCTATCCAGTAGTTTACTCGTGGAATTCCCAAAGCAACCACTGCTGGGTCACTCTGAATCAAGGATCCTGGAAGTCCATCTTGGACTCCGGCTGGCAGGGACTCAGTAACAGAAGCCGTCACCTAGCGCAAGGAGTTGATCAACAGCAGAGCAGCCAGGACTCAAACCAGCACTCCAATATGGGTGTGGGGTGGGCTCTTCCCAGAACTTTTTGAAATCTCCTGCATGCCTCCAAACACGGCAGTTTAGTGGTGTCTGACTTATGTTACGTTTTGTGACAACAAATAAAAAAAAAATGGCTTTTTTGGGAGGAAGTAGTCAGTGCAAGACACTATGTGTATCCTGAAGATGACAAGAGTGAGTTTTAAACATTATTTATGTAAGGCGACACTGGGGAAGAGAGTGAAAGCAGTTCCACACAAGGTACAAAAGGGACAGGCTAGAGATCTGCTTGAGATCCAGCTAGTCTGCCTCTTGGTGTAATCTGTAAGTGCTCAGATTATTTATTTATTTATACTTTTTATTTATTTTAAAGATTCAATTTTTTGAAAGGCGGAGAGAGAGAGAGAGAGAGAGAGAGAGAGAGAGAGAGAGAAAATCTTGTATCTGCTGAGTTACTCCCCATTGCCCACAACAGAAAGTCCTGCACCAGGCAGAACACAGGAGCCAGGAACTCCATGCAGGTCCCCCATGTGAGGAGTAGGAACACAAATCCCTGGGCTATACTTCACAGCTGTCCTGGCAGGGATAGCGGGGTGCTGAATTGGAAGTGAGAAGCCAGAAGTTGAACTGGCACGCACGGCTGCAATGCCAGCAGCGCAAGTGGCATATTAACCTGCTGTACCACAGAATCAGCCTCAGCACTCTGCTAATTACCCATCGGGAACTCAGGGCACTGGGAGAATGTTCCCTCCTCCCAAAGTAAAGACACCACCACCTCTCAAATCATCTGAGCCCAAGTATCTTGAGCAAGGCAGGCTTCCCACAGCCCTGCCCTACCGCACAGTGGCCCATAGACCAACACACACAATTGGCTTTAGAGAGTACTTTTTTTCTGAACACCACTCCTGTGTACAAGATGGGAACGTGAAAAGAGCAAAGAGGTCCCACAGCGCACAGACCCCTTTCTCGGTCCTGAATCAACAAGCCCCTTCCAGAGACAGGTTCTACAAACACAGCAGAGCAAAACCCTACCAATGGGGGCTGGAGTTGTGGCATAGTGGATAAGACCGCCTGCAGCGCCAGCATCCCATATGAGCGCTGGTTGAGTCCCAGCTGCTCCAGTTCCGATCCAGCTCTCTGCTGTGGCCTGGGAAAGCAGTAGAAGACGGCCCAAGTGCTTGGGCCCCCACACCTTTGTGGTCTGCAGGCTCCTGGCTTCAGATTGCCGCTGCTCCAACCTTTGCAGCCATCTGGGGAGTGAACCAGCTGGTGGAAGACCTCCCTCTCTGTCTCTCTGCATTGGCCTCTCTGTAACCCTGCCTTTCAAATAAATGAATAAATCCTTTAAAAACTATTTTAAAACAAATGATTTTTTTAAATCTTAGCGATGCTGTGAAATTAGAGTCGGAGTAATGCAATGACCACGAATTTGGACCAGGCAGCCTGAAGCCAGAGTGGATCTCTAGGTGGTGACGATTGGGAGGGCCCCCCAGATGTCTTGCCCTAATCGGTGCACAGGCGACAATGCCAATGTTTATGCAACTGGGGGCAGTGGCCGTGAGCACCGCGCGAGGGTGCCACACAGCCGCACTGGGAGCAGGACAAACACATGCTGTGCGTGGCAAGGGTCTGCAAGCACTTGTGAGAACAGAGGAGTATGAAAGAATACATCCGACTGCAGACACAGCACTCGCTTCGTGGACCACAAGGCGATCCTGGTGCACAGAGAAGTGTACCTGCAGCTGCGACCTAGGGACCACTTTCCCGGGGACCTTTGGTTTTAGATGGGGTGTGTGTGTGTGTGTGAGAGAGAGAGAGAGAGAGAGAGAGAGAGAGAGAGAAAGAGAGAATCTTGTATCTGCAGAGTTACCGCGCACACTTACAGACCGTGGGCTGCGGGGCAGGTGTGCTTCCTGGAGGGGCGCCCCAGCTCCTGTGGGGCGCGGTCATTGTTCCGGATGGGGGCACAGGCAGGGCTCCCTGCGGGGACGCGCTCTGGGGCTCTGCAGCTCCTCAGCCGCCTCCTCCAGCCTGGCGCCGCCTTCCGTCCGCAGGACGACCACGCTGCGCACGGTGCCCGCGTCCTGGCAGTGCGGGGCGACGTCGTACAGCCGCGGGTCGGGTCGGGGACGGAGGCGTGGGAGCTCTGCACGCCGCACCTGCTGCAGAAGCAGCGCAGCGCCGGGTGCTCGCCGCCCGCGTAGGTGACCCAGCACTTGGCGCCCCGCGGCAGCGGGAAGCGCGCGGCGGGCAGAGGATGTGGCGGTGCTGCTGCTTCTTGCACGGCCGGCAGCCGCACTCCAGCACGCTCAGGTCTGCGGGCGCCCAGGCCGCCAAGCGCACGCCGCCGCCCTGGCAGCCCCCGATGTTTGACACCAGGCCCGGGAACTTGGCAAGCAGGTACTTGGCGGCGGCCTCGCAGCTGAGCCCCGCAGCTTGCGGAACGCCTCCCGGCGCTCCCACTGCGCGCCCGGGTCCAGCTCTCAGAGCGCAGGGGCGGGGGCCGAAGTCGCGCGGATCCGCGGGTCTTGGGGGTATGCATCCCGCTCCCACCCCACAAGCCACCCCAAGAAATTCCGCCCCTACTTCCCGCGCCACCTGCTGGCCGTCTTCCTGCGGGGTGGTCTCTGGCCAGCACCCTCTTCCCTGGTGATTTTCCTTGCAAGGAAGTCTTGCCTGCTCACAAGCTGCACACCCACTCCTGCTTTTCAGAAACTCCTTTGTTGGCAAGTTGGGACTTTTCCCTGTGCTTTGCCGTTTCATTTACCGCGGTCAATTGCAGCGCTAGTGGATCTCCGTCCCTTCCTTCTTGGCTTTCTCTCCCTTGCCTGAGCACTTCTCATGATTCCTCCAGACTCTTGTTCACTGCGGATCCCTGTCCCCTGCCCAGTGCGCGCGGATACTGGCAGAATTACTACTCACGGTGACAGTGTGTGCTGGGCCTGGCAGGCCAGCCAGCGCTCGAGAGCACGGCGTGGGCAAGATCCTGGGCTCAAGTCCAGTTGTGTTACTCGTCACAGCCCACAGGCAGCAGCTTTTCCTGACGTCGAGGGTGGAACCCTCAGTCAACATGGCGATGTCTCTCTCTGCTGGCAGGTTTCCAGATCCCATTCAGCCTGTCCAGGTTCAAGCCTCAGCTCCACTGCAAATTCCGGCTTCTCGCTAGATTCCACGTGCCCGACTGAGGTCTCGGGTCTCAATAACCCACGTGGGAATGCCACATTGAGTTCCTGGCTCCTAGCTTCAGAGGCCCACCCTGACTGTGGTGGAGGTTTAGGGCGTAAACTAGCTGATGGAAGATTGCTCTATCTCTGCCTTTGGAATAAAATACATAAAAATTAAAACTGCATAAATAGAGACGTCTCTTCAGCAAACACAGAGACCCTCTGATATTCTCTGTTTCCTGCCAAAACCTTTATTGTGTGACAATGATCACTCTTCTTTCCTCACTGCCACAAAAGCAGGTCGTCCTGCTCAGACCTTTGCAACGATAACTCAATTCTGCAGATGAAACCTGTGAATACGTGCACGCCCCCTCAGAGTGCAGGGCCCACGGTATACTCAGTACACGCTGGGCCACACTCAGCCTGAAGCAAGGCATTCGACTGACCGAGAACTCCTCCTACCAGCTCATCACTGCAGAGACTTTTGATGCAGGTATGCAGAGCCCAGCTGGCACTCTCTGGATCTCGCTGTCTCTCAGAATTCCAAGGTGCTGGTTTTCCTTGGCAGTTCAGGGCTCTGAAGTTCAAAACTTGCGCTGATGCAGTTTCTCCAGCTGTTGCTTGTAGGAAGGGTACGATTGAAGACATTGTGGTTCTTTGCATGTTCGTTGGACCCAGAAGTAGCACTCGTGACTGTTTCTGAAACAGTCCTTTGTCAACATAAGCCTATGTGCCCCGAATATCATACTGAGTGCCAGGAGAATCAGCTAACAGATGAAAGTGTGTGCCTCAGCAAGGCAGCCAGAGGCATGCCTGTGTGTGTGTCTGTGTGTGTGTGTGTGTGTGTGTGTGTGGCGGGGTTCCGAGTCAAGAGATTTCATTTTTTATGTATTGCTAGTGTTATCGTTTTTAAAATGATTTATTTTATTTATTTGAAAGACAGAGTTATAGAGAGAGGTACACACACACACACACACACACACACACAGAGGTCGTCTACCCACTGGTCACTGCCCAAATGGCCACAAAGGCCAGAGCTGGGCCAATCCGAAACCAGTAGTCAGGAGGTTCATATGGGTCACCCAAGCGGATGCAGGGTCCCAAGGACTTGGGCCATCCTCTGCTGCTTTCCCAGACACATTAGCAGGGAGCTGGGTCGGAAGGGGAGCACCCAGGTCTCCAGCCAGCACCCATATGAGTTTTAAAGTCATGTGTGTATTTATATGTGTGTACATGGTTTGGGAAATTCAATAATAAGCGAGTGATCCTTTCATGCAGAAATTGTCTAGAACTTTTACGTAGATACACACAAAGAAATTCTAAGTATAATCTCATGATTAAGTAATCGCCTCCAAATGTATGCAAGTAGGAACAAATACTACCTCTTCTTGATGCCAGTTGTTTCTGTTAATCAATGTGTTAGTGCTATTCATGATCTCGGTATGTTTGTCTACTAATTGGAAGGAAGGACAATGTGACAGTTGCTCTCTGCTGCCTCTTGGCGAGGGGTGGAGGGTAGAAAGACACGGGTCAGTATTCCCATTTCACAGATGAAGGCACTAAGGGTCAAAACGGCTGTGAGACACACGTTTTAGTAAGGGAGTGTTGCACCTGGGACAGTCTCTCTGCTGTTTCCCAGAGATTCTCTGCCTGTGCCAGACAGCACCGTTGTGAGTAGCCATGATTTATATGCAACGGCGTCTATATTTCAGCTAGGCCGGGGAAGAAACTGCACAGAGAATAGTACGAGCAGAGGTGAATGTAAGAATCCAGTTCTTTTGAGAAGTCACAGATCCTCGAGGCTCATTAAATGTACATAGACGCTGGGGGAAAGGCAGAAACATTGGGTGTTTTTTGAGGGGAAGAATCCTAAACCTCGAGCCTCGGGCCTGGAAAAGATAGCATCTGTGTGAAACTGACAAGCACACACATGCTGGGACCCACACATGGACAAACGTGCACACACTCTCACACATGCGAAATGTGCGCAAACACATGGATCTTTTCCCCATTAAGTTTGAATGCGCAATTTCCAAGGGCATATAGAAGGTCTGCTGCGTTTTCGTGGTTCTCCAAGTCAGGGGGTGTTCTTGTAGTATTAGGGAATATTTTCATGGTTTAATATTTCATCATATCAGTAGGCGAAAGAAGAAACTCCTTGCCATCTGAAATGCTGACAACATCTCAACTCTCCAGTCCTTCTCTGAGAAACTCTCCTGCATCGTTCTCAGCTCTTGTCTACTTAACCTGTCTGCGACTGACAGAATTACGTTAGCACCTTCTTCTACCACCACACTTCTGCAATGCCTTACTGGAAACTCATGGCACCAAATATCTCGGATTTCACACGCCACACCGTGCGTACGGCCCACAGCAGGGTCTGCAACTGCAACGCTGAATCTGATAAACTAGTGTTTCTACAGCAAACGGTAAATAGTCTTGGCAGAAGGGTAAATGAAGACCCCAAACAGCCTTTGTGTCACTCATATTGTACAGACAAAGGAGTCAGGAAAAATCATGTTTCTGTAGCAGTGCAGGTTTTCAGAGCTGCAATGAGGCACTCTGCATCTGAAGTGTGATTTCCCCCCGTTCTTCTTCTGTTTCTTTCGTTTTCTCTAGCTGTGTGATGTTTTCTTTTATGGAATACGACATGCAAATGGAAGGATACACACGTGAAAAGGGGCAAGAAGTTGGTCATCGTTTCCAAAGTGAACCTTGGAAAGCAAAGAGCTGCATTTTATCAGCACCGTGACCAAGGCAGAGAAAACTACTGGCACCCAGAAAAGCATCACATGCCCCAGTCTCGTCATGTCCCCTGGAAGTCACCCTCTGTTGAGACCAGTGTCACTATAGTTACTTTCCTGTTCTTTAAACCTTACAGCAACAGGATTATGGGTCATGGACACGTTCATGCTTGGCTTCGTTTGCTGAGCTCTGTGTGCTTTCCAGACCTGCCGCTGTGGTTGCCTGCAGGCATGTCTGCTGCTTCATTGCTGTATCCACTTCTGTGATGTGAACATAATGCCACTTATCTACTCAATCAACTTTTGACAGCCATTCAGATTTTTCCAGGCAAGGACTGCCATCCATAGTGTGGCTGTGTTTTTTTATTGCAGGTGTTCTGGACAACGTTTCTACACACTGCTGGTGTACTCGTGCTTGGATTGTCTGCTAGCCAGAATTCTATGGTGACCTCTATGACTCTTTGCATTGTCCCCTGCCACTGGGTTGGAGTGAAACTTGTACATGTGAGGGGATAGCACTGCCGTGTTTCTGTGACTTTTTTGGGGAAAGTGTAATTGAGGACACAGTTCAGTTGTCCTTCAGATGTGGAGACTAGTTGAAGTGGGCCAGTCCTAATCAAGTCATTGACCTACCAGTCACATCAACTATTTCAGCATGATGAAATTTTAGTTCTATAGCAGGAAGCTTTCTTGTACAACACATCATTATAGGACTTTTCCTAACTGTATGTCAGATAAAAATAACTACATTTCCTCTGTCACCCATGTATGCTGAGACATAAATTACCGCTGAACTATCTGATATTTAAATGCTAACTGAGCATCCATATTTTTGTCCATTTATACACATCCGATACCTATACTGTAATTCACATGTCTTTCTAGAAATGTGAAATATCAAGCTTGTTTTATCATTTGAAATTTTAGCTACAGCATTCATAGGCTACATTTTACGATGCGGACAAATGTCCTTCTAAGTAGCAAGAGTAATCACAAATTATCATCTAGTCCGTATATTGGTACTTAGCTGGTAGAATAAATATGAGGAGGTTCTTCAGCTGGCAAACCCACCTTTCATGTCACTTTTCCCGTTCTCGCTTATCTTACTATTCATCAGTCAAGTCCTGGTTATTCACTGTCTGTTTCTCCATGACACAGGATCTAACAACCTATCAGGACTCTACTCTGATTCAGACCACATTCCATTTCACCCTTAGAATACAATCAAAGCTACTCTAGGTCCTCTTTCCTTATCATTACTTCTAGTTACCCTAGTCCTATTTTCCTTTGAGCTTTTGGGGGACCCAGACTATGCTATCCCAGTTAACCCTCACAACTCTCCATACCATATCAAACCAGAATGATATTTTCTGTTTGCCTACAAAATTTTATGATGAACTTCTAACAAACTAGAAAGTTTTTGTATTTTCTTTTTAAAAAAAAAAAAAGTTTGTTTGTTTTATTTGAGAGAGACGGGATAAGAGAGAGATGGAGCTATGGAGAGGGAGAGGGAGAGGGAGAGGGAGAGGGAGAGGGAGAGGGAGAGGGAGAGAGAGAGAGAGAGAGAGAGAGAGAGAGAGAGAAGTGCTCCCATCCATTGATTCACTCCCCAGATGCTGGCAACAGCCAGGGCCAAACAAGGCCAAAACTGGGAACACAGTTTGCATCTCCCACGTGAGTGGCAGAGACTCAACCACTTGAGCCATTTCCTGGTACTTCCCAGGGCACACAGTAGTAGGACGCTGGAATCAGTGCATCAGGTACTGGAACCCAGAAACTCAAATATGGGGTGTGGGTGTACCACATGGTGTTTTATCTACCATGCCATTCTATAGCCCTATACTTTATTTTCAGTTTTAATCCTAGCAGTCATTCTAGTACTTCAAGTAGCCAAACAAAAAAGGCATAATATTCCCACCACAAAGCTAACAATTATTCTGAATCCTCGTAGCTGATCTTCCTATATTTACATGTACCAGAGGCCAACCTGAACACCTCTCTATTGTTGAATAATTGGCACCACTTTGTACTTCTTTATTATTCTCATATCAGTACCATTCACGAGCCTAATCAAGAAAAAGCTTCTTATATGAATAGTTCTTATAGTACATTAAATTACCTTGGTTTTGTAAATCAAAAATGGAGAGCATTTCTCCCCAGGGCAAGGAAGAAGCTTTTCATTCTACCGTCAGCACTCAAGCTAAAATTCTACTTAAACTGTTTCCTGATTCTTTTACTGGAGACAGATAAATCACTAGTATTGAGATGATGAGTACAGAATTTTTAAAAATATTTTATTTATTTGAGAGGTAGAGTTACAGACAGTGAGAGACAGAGGCAGAGACAGAAAGGTCTTCTAGCCACTGGATCACTACCAAATCCTCAATGGCTGGAGCTGCACCGATCTGAAGCCAGGAGCCAGGTACTTCTTTAGGGTCTCCCAGGAGGGTGCAGGGCCCCAAGCGCCTGGGCCATCTTCTACTTCATTCCCAGGTCATAGCAGAGAGCTGGACCAGAAGAGGAGCAGCTGGGACTAGAACCGGCACCCATATGGGATGCTGGCACTGTAGGCAGAAGATTAACCTATTGCACCACAGCACCAGCCCCAGGTAAGCACAAAACTTAAACATCATCCTATATATGCCTTTCTCCATTAATAATGCGCTATTGCCATATATGCTTGATCATAGATAGTACATAAGTGTTTAGCTGGAAATAAAAACTACTCTCCATGCATAAAAGTTTATATAATAAATTCCGGTACATGACACGTTAAGTTACTAACCCCTATAAAGTGGCTAATCATGTGAATATTATCTTGTACATAAAATTATTTTACAAAGAACATGTACTTATTGATTGTACATGGTACATTAGGTTAAATCAACTCTCAACCACATCTTATCACCTCCAACACACTGTCTTTACTAACAAGCTTCAAGAAATCAGCAATCTGCTTGGGATGTAGCCTTCTTCTTGTTCTAGAACTATGAAAATTAGGGGTTTCAGTGAGTCTACCAGGCATCTGGTTCTTACTTCAAGGCTATCATCTTAAGATTTAATAAGATTTAAATAAGATACCTAAATTGATTAATGATTAGTCAATCCATGAATAAACATAATTGTGGTGTCACACATGGATATTTTTGAAGGGGGAAAGGGGAGATTTTGTGATCCATCATGGCTGTCAAGGCCTTGATGAAGCCAAGTAACTTGTAGCCCAGCCTAAATTCAATATTCTTTCACCACATCTATATCATAATGTGCTCATTAATCCATGCTTAATGGATAGAACAATAAGTAAGACATGTACTCTTTGATGTACATATATGTGTGAACACATATCCCTCCTATTTGTGTAATTAACTCTGTAAACTCACTTTACCCAGATTTCTAAAGTTATACTAGTATTTACGTAAGCTTTTATTCTTGCCAAACCCTAGAACTGAAAATCTTATGTAATTAACTATTCACTAAGCCTTACATTTCAATTACTATGTTCAATTATAATTTTATGTAGATCTAAGTTTTTTCCCAATCCCCAATGAATCATTTTTAAACTCAAAATTTTCATGAAAATTTAGTCTTTTTACCACTGAACCTCCCAAAATAAGCCTTCAGAAGAAACGATCAAAGAGATCATTGTTAATACTGTCGAAACTGAACAGGAGTTTTTAACAAAGTCATGTCAGTTGGCCTCATTGAAATGAATTGCATTTTGATGAAACGGTACACTGAGTTTGTAGCTGACAGATTATTCATGGAACTTGGATTCTCAAAGGGTTTCCAGCCATAAATTCCCTTTGATTTTATGGAAAACATTTTTAGAAGGGAAAACAATTTTTTTTTTGAGAAACGAGTTTCAGAGTATCAGAGTTTTGCAGTTATGGCAGAAACCACACGTAATCTTTTGACCTAAGATGCAGATTTTTAAAAAACATCTCCTATTTTAAAACCTTATAAGCCTGTCACTGGTAAACCAGTCTATTTTCCTTTTTTTTTTTTTATTCAACTTGAAGTATCTCCTTTAAGGTAATGGGGGTTTGCTTAAAAAAAAAGAAATCCCAAAACAAATTCAATCAAGTTAGATTTGTATATGTATGTATTATATATTTCTATATGTATATTTATATGTATTTTATATTCATATATGTATGTATATATATATATACACACACACTGGTTTTCCTGTATAACAGCAAGAATATGACCTAGATGCTTTTGTTTTGTCATTAGAATGTGAGGAAGCATTATGTAGTGATTAAGAGCATGGGGTGAAGGATCAGATATTGTTTTCAAGTTCTGTCCTTATTCCTTGGAGCGACTCTTGACAAGTCGGTTTATCTCTGTAGAACTCAGTGTACTTACCTTTTAGGTGAGTGCAACAGTAGGCCCTAAATGCATCTTGTGGATATGAGAATAAATATGGAAAAAATGCTTATTTAATACTGTTACTAAACTACCACCACCACTGCTAGTTATTATTATTATTATTATTATTGATTGTGCTAATTGCAATGATGTTGTGAAAAAATGCTTTCATTTCCTTAAGGTAATCATACTTCTGGGTGCTAAGAGTAGAATTAGGTAGATCTTTGCGTTTTTAATATTTGGAGGAAGAATGTAAGTAAGAATGCATTGAAAAGATCCTAATTTTCTTTAACATGAGAATAGCACCTTTGATTTTCTCTGAAGGAAACTTAGTTCTTTGTTGCTTTGGGAAAGATACTTAGGGAGTAAACTCCAGGAGGTTATCATAGCCATTGATCTTGTAAGCAAAATAATTCTTCAGAAATTAAATATGTTAAATATTGCCAGATTTAGCTTTGATATAGAACTGGATTGCATTGAGGTTGGTGTTGTGGCACAGCAGGTTAAGCTCCCACTTGTGATCCTGGCATCCTGTATGAGCACCAGGTGGAATCCTAGCTGCTCCACTTCTAAACAAGCTCTCTGCTAATGTGTCTGGGAAGGCAGCAGACAATGGCCCAAGTTCTTGGGCCCTTGCCAACCATGTGGGTGACCCAGCTTTGGCCCTGCCCAGTCCTGGATGTTGCAGCCATTTAAGGAGTGAATCAGTGGATGGAAGAAATCTCTCGCTCTCACTCTTGCGTGCTTTCTCTCTCTCTCCCTGCCTTTCAAATAAAAAAATAAATCTTTAAAAAATAATTATTATTCTTACAATGTAAGCTGCCCACAGCCAGGTGTTGATATATTAAGTTTTTATAATTGTCGCATGGAATTTCTATGTTTTCTGATTCTTTATTTTCTTTTTTTAAAAAGATTTATTTATTTATTTGAAATTCAGAGTTAGACACACACACACACACACACAGAGAGAGAGAACTGGATTGCATTGAGGTTGGTGTTGTGGCACAGCAGGTTAAGCTCCCACTTGTGATCCTGGCATCCTGTATGAGCACCAGGTGGAATCCTAGCTGCTCCACTTCTAAACAAGCTCTCTGCTAATGTGTCTGGGAAGGCAGCAGAGAGAGAGAGAGAGAGGTCTTCCATCTGCTGGTTCACTCCCCAGATGTCTGCAACGCAGCTGGAGCTGTGCCGATCCAAAGCCAGGAGCCAGGAGCCTCTTCCGGGTCTCTGACGCAGGTGCAGGGGCCCAAGGACTTGAGCTATCTTCTACTGCTTTCCCAGGCCATCAACAGAGAACTGGATCGGAAGAGGAGCAGCCAGGACTGGAACTGGTGCCCATATGGGATGCAGGCGCTTCAAGCCAGAGTTTTAACCCCTTGCACCATAGCTCTGGCCCCAACTCTTTATTTTTAATTTGTGCATGGGAAAAGTGATTATTCAGAAGATATAGCAGTTTGCATACTTAAAAATAAACCTTAGTATTCAGAATTCTGCA
Organism: Oryctolagus cuniculus; assembly: GCF_051225735.1. Lineage (NCBI taxonomy): Eukaryota > Metazoa > Chordata > Mammalia > Lagomorpha > Leporidae > Oryctolagus > Oryctolagus cuniculus. The sequence continues at coordinate 35,647,106 of NC_142888.1, read as the reverse complement.
TTTTTACATTTAAATATAGAACTCTCAGCTTTGCATAGAGGCTGTCATACATGGATCTTCAATTACAATGAAAGCTGCTGATGGGCCGCACAGAAAGCCCAATTAGTCTTATCTTCAGGTATTATGTTTTGAACCAGGCCAAGGGCACTTTTAGGACTCAGGGTATCTTCCCCAGCAGAATCTTTTATAAGTGACACAGAGATTAAATCTCTTGCCTGTTTCTTGCCATTTCCTTCTTTTTTAAAAATTTTTTTTATTTGAAAGGCAGAGTTACAGAGATGCAGAGAGAGGAGAGAGAGAGAGAGAGAGAGAGGGAAAGAGAGAGGTCTTTCATCCACTGGTTCACTCCCCAAATGGCTGTAACCGCCAGAGCTGAGCCAATCCAAAGCCAGTAGCCAGGAGCCAGGAACCAGGAGCCTCTTCTGGGGCTCTGACGCAGGTGCAGGGACCCAAGGACTTGGGCCATTTTCTACTGCTTTCCCAGGCCATAGCAGAGAGCTGGATTGGATGTGGGGCAGCCAGGGCTCCAACAGGCACCCATGTGGTAAAGGCAGCAGCTTTACCTGCTACACCACAGCGTCGGCCCCACCATTTCCCTTTTTTAAAATTTTATTTTTATTTTTCCCTTTCCCTTTATATGATCTGCTCCTTTGTAAACAGCTACAGATATAAAGGTGGATGTGATATTCCTGAGCCCTTAGGAAGAAAGGATTTAAGAGTTCAAATTTGGGTTAAACAAAATATATGTGAAAATGGAGGACAGGAGAATGATTTAACTCTTTTACAGGGATGTTTTTAATTTTCCAAACCTCATGTTAGTTAATAAAGTTATTTGGTATCTGCTGTATATATAGAATGCTTTATTAAGTGAGGTGAACCTAATAATTGTTTGCTAAAATACATAATAATCAAACCAACTCTGCATTACAGACTGTGGTTTTCCCAACAAAAGGAGTTGTTTTGTTATTTTTTTTGGTTTAGTATGCTGAAGTAAACTATGTCATAGCTAAAAAAAATAAGTCAGGCTTTCTGAAGTAAACATCTTTTTCTTCTTAAGATTATGGAAAAAAATCCCCCAATACTATTATAGCACTTCAATTTAACAGTTTTTTTTTCCTGAAAAGGAATTCCTCTAAGTGTTAGGTAGGAAGTCAGATATGAGCTTATGTGTGTGTAACAGGCCATATGTCCAGCATATGCATCTGCATCGCAAAGTCATCCTGATGCTTCAGGGGCAGCCCAGTGTTCCCATCCTGCCCTGCCCCCTTCTACCTGATAACCTGCCAGGTGGAGGTCCCTGCCCCTTCTGCCTGACAAATCTTCCACAATCTCCCAGATGCAGCCCAGTATCTGCATTTCAAACACCCTGCTCTGGATCCCAATTCTCTAGGGGGTCCTGCTCACCCTTCCTCTGAACCCAGGATGCCACCAGCTAGGTTTCCTCCTGTCTGATGCCTTCAGGGGAAAACTCAGATAGGAGCTTCTTAATAGTTACATCCATAAAATCCTTTGTTTCAGGAGAAGATGTGTGAAGACAAAGACCCATCTCCTTAAAAACCCCTGGCCTCAACCAGACTGGGTGCTCAGCCCTCTGCCTCTATGCTGAGTCACCTGCCTGCCTGGCCAGGTGTAATCTCTCCACTCAACCATGTAACCTTGCTCCTCCCCCCGCCCCAAGCAACTGGGCACTCTCCCTCAGGTTCTGTCTGGAGAGGTGCCCATCCGTTCTTACGGATGTCCCTTCCCTAATAAACTTTGCTATTTTACTTTTCCACTACTCTCTGTCTCATGCCTGAATTTTTTCTTGTGCGAAGACAAGAACCCTGCCATTCTCCGGTAACATAAGTACAAATTAATGAATCTTAATTCACAAAGCAAAGCACTGAAAATGCCTAGATGTGTCCCTATTACTCAATTAGTACTTAACGTTGGTCTTAGCCTTTTGTATTTGTTTTTAGTAAAATTACATATGCCAATATCAACTTCCCCATAAGAATGCCTTGTAAATCAACAAAAGATCAAAAGGAGGAGGAGTAGCTCATAAGGTCATGTTCAACCACACCCCCAAAGGGAAACCACCGTGATAAAATTTAAGCAATAAGCAGAAGTTTGCCCAGGTTATATTAACTTCCCTGGAGTTGGTAGATTTTGTTTCAGGTACAAATTTTAATTGTATAACCACAGTTGTACAATTAGCCTGAATTAATAAAACCCAGCATAAAGTATGTTTATGATTATATACTTAGCTAAGATGTAAGTCGTAAAAAGGTACAGCTAAAATAAAAACAAACACTGAAGTGACATTAATATATCTGAAGACAAGACCCAAACTGGGTTAGAGATCCCAACTATGCATAACCATAAACTTGAATCATTTTACGAAAACATTTATTCACCAGAATACTATCATCAAGAGTTTAAAACTTGAAAGTGCAGCAGGAATCTCTGACAGAGACGCGAGACACCAAGGCTCTTAACAGGAAAACAGCTTTTATTCTTGCCCATAGGTCAAGAGGATTGTTTGTCTCCAAATTCTGGGTTCTGAACAAAGCAGGGTGTTGTCTCATATGCCCTAGCACAAACAACTTTAAGTTTTCTAGTACATATTCAGTTATACAACTTGTGATTGCATATCTTAGAGCTACAGCATTATTTATGCAACTTTCACACAAAGTAACACCTGTGTGCAGCACGGGAATCCTAGCTGCTTTGCTGCAGTTGACATCCTTGCATTCGGATGTTTCTCAGAAAGCCCCCTCCTCCTCTATGATCCAGGAAGGCCCCTGCCTGAAAACCTTCCATAGTATTTTGCCTTAGCCAGTAATTTTTTTTCCTTCCTGGAGGAGAGCGGTCCCTGCCACAAAAGGATGTGACTGACAGTGCTTTATATACCTCTGGAAGAGCCTGTTCTATGACTGATAAATGCAATGCTGATAAACATCATCTCTTGCCTTTCTAGCTTATATACTGCCATCTTCAGCGAACCCTAATAAGATATTAGACTGAGGGCAAATATCTACATAAAATGCTAAGTAAAAGTGTTCCCTACAAGATGGGAAGAAATAGACTACATTTTTTTTTTTGACAGGCAGAGTGGACAGTGAGAGAGAGAGACAGAGAGAAAGGCCTTCCTTTGCCGTTGGTTCACCCTCCAATGGCCGCCGCGGCTGGCGCGCTGCGGCCAGCGCACCGCGCTGATCCGATGGCAGGAGCCAGGAGCCAGGTGCTTTTCCTGGTCTCCCATGGGGTGCACGGCCCAAGCACCTGGGCCATCCTCCACTGCACTCCCTGGCCACAGCAGAGAGCTGGCCTGGAAGAGGGGCAACCGGGACAGAATCCGGCGCCCCAACCGGGACTAGAACCTGGTGTGCCGGCGCCGCAAGGCGGAGGATTAGCCTAGTGAGCCGCGGCGCCGGCCAGACTACATTTTCTAACCAAAGAACATTCTTCTCACAATAGCCCTAATGAAAATTAAGGGCCAAAGAAGGATTTAGCAGTGAATTCAGAGTAGAGAGCTTAATTGAATAGAGTCATGAAACACATGCATACTACCTCCTCAAGTATTTCAACATGGTCCAAGTTTCTCATTTATATAAACTCATGTCTAAGAGGAGATACATTTGTAACAAAGTGAGTGGACTGGAAAGTGTGCTTGCATCAACCAAAACGGAGCTTAATTGAAAGCATCCAGCTCATACTGACTTATCAGTTTGTCCATTTAAACCAAAAATAGCACCCAAATTATAAAATTTTGTTACTACATGTATTTAAACTAAAACATTTAGCCATAAGAAAAGTATAGGAGATACAAATTCCTTAGCTACTATAAAGTACCTTAAAGGAAAGATACAAAAACAGTTTAATGTGGAAAAGCAGCAAAGCTAACACCTTATACTTTTGTATAAATAATTAGCTAGTACAATTTTACAAGGACAATGTTAGCTAAAAATCCTGAAACCAGACAAGCTGCTCACAAGCTATTGCAAGAGCAAACCACATCTAGGTGGCAAAATGGTTGGAATATCTGTGAGTGGAGCTCAAAAGGCAGCTGAGTCTGGTGATAATTAATTATCCAGAAAATAATTTCTGACTTTAAATTAATCTAAATGAATTTATATAAAAAATAAAAAGCTTTCCATTTGATAGCAAACTATCTTCAAATATGTACATATTTAATATTATAATTAATAAATATATTTAACCCAATATTGCCAGATATAGTCAGTATTGCAAACTCAGTTGAATTTCTATATTCTAGCATTGAAATTATAATTTTTTTAATTCTTTTAATTATAGCGTCAGAAAGCACCAAATATCTAGGAGTAAATCTAATGAAACATTGACAAGTGCTGTCTTCAGAAGTCTACATAACATCTCTGAAATAATGAAGACCTACATAAATCAGAGATACATTTATGGAATGGAAAACAACATTGCAAAAGTAGATGGAAGAGAGAGATCTTTTCGAAAATGGTCTGTAGATTTTAGGTAATCCCAATAAAATTGCAAATCATTTCCCTGAAAATGGAAATTGGCATGCTGCTTCTATCAAAGGTTATCAAAGATCCAAAAATAGCCAAGACATTCTAAAACAAGAAGGTTTTTCAGGAGAAAAACATTTCAGGACATTAGTCTAGGCAAAGATTTTTTTTTAATATGACCCCAAAAAGTACAAGCAACAAGAGCAAAAATTGACAAACAGGATTACATCAAAGTAAACACTTTTCAAACAGCAAAGGAAACAGTCAGTAAAATAGGAGAAAATATTTGCAAACTATTCATCCAACAAGGGATTAATATCCAGAATGTATAAGGAACATAAATAGGAAGCAAAAGAGTAATGATAATAATCTGACTGAAAAACGGGTAGATTAATAGAATTTCTTAAAAGAAAACATACAAATGGCCAACAAGTACATGAGAAAATACTCAGCATTACTAATTATCAAAGAGAAGCAAATCAAAACTCTGACCACAGTTAGAATAGCTAATGTCAAAAACACAAAAAAAAAAAAACAACAAAAGTTGCCAAGAATGCAGAGAAAGAGAACTCGTGGGCACTGTTGGTGAGAAAATAAATTAGTACAGTGATTATGGAAAACAGTTTGGAGATTCCTCAAAGAACTAGAAGTAGAACTACCATGTGATCCGTACATATTACTGGTATGTATCCAAAGGAAATGAGGTATTCACTAAAAAAAGCAGACACTCCACTAATCCACAGAGGCATAGTCCAAAGATAAAAGCCATTACAGGGGGAAAAAATAAACCAACAACTATCTCCACAAATGCCTAAAAATAAATGCAACAATTCAAGAAACAAGAATAAGGAAGACAACATAATGCTCCCAAAGGAACACAACAACACTTCAATACTAGAATATGAAAATGAAGAGATTGAAGAAATACCAGAAATGGAATTTAAAAAATTTATTGTAGGATTACTTAGACATAATTAGGAGCAAATCCATGAGCTAAAGAAATCCATACGTGACATGAATGAAAAGTTTTCTCATGAAATTGAGATTTTAAAGAGAAATCAAAATGAAATATTGGAAATGAAAAATTCAATAGAAAAGATGAAGAATGCGGTGGAAGGCCTTAACAACAGAATCAGTGAGAGAGAACAAAGAACATCTGAGGTAGAAGACAAATCTCTGGAAATTTTATAGTCAGACCAAAAACAGAAGTTGAAAGAATTTGTCACCACTCGACCATCCTTTCTTTTTTTTTAATTTATTATTTTTTTTTACAGGCAGAGTGGACAGTGAGAGAGAGAGACAGAGAGAAAGGTCTTCCTTTGTGTTGGTTCACCCTCCAATGGCCGCTGCGGCCGGCGCGCTGCGGCCGGCGCACCGTGCTGATTCAGGTACTTCTCCTGGTCTCCCATGGGGTGCAGGGCCCAAGCACTTGGGCCATCCTCCACTGCACTCCCTGGCCACAGCAGAGAGCTGGCCTGGAAGAGGGGCAACCGGGACAGAATCGGGCGCCCTGACCAGAACTAGAACCCGGTGTGCCCGCGCCGCAAGGCAGAGGATTAGCCTAGTGAGCCGCGGCGCCGGCTTCGACCATCTTTTCAAAAGATGCTTAAGGATGTGCTACACAGAGAAACACTGAAACGTGGCCATCACTATGTAAGAAAGTGAAGACAGAAAATCTCCCAGTAAAAGTACAAAGGAAATCCAAAGTAAACAATAGGGATATTTATGGAAAACAGCACAGCCAAGTCATTACTTATCAACAGTCACCTTAAATGTAAATGACTTCAACTCTCCAGTTAAAAGGTATGGACTGAGTGAATGGCAAAAAGAAAGGAAGGAAGGAAGGAAGGAAGGAAGGCAGGCAGGCAAGCAAGCCAGCCCATCTATTTGCTGCCTACAAGAAACACATCCCACAACAAAGACTGAAAAGTGAAAGGATAGAAAAAGATATTCCATGATAACAGAAACCAAAAAAGAGCTGGTGTAACCATCCTAATATCCAACAAAATAGACTTTAACACAAAAAAACTGTTAAATAGAAAAAGAAGGGCACTATGCAATGATTAAGGGATCAATTCAGGGCCAGCTCTGTGGCATAGCAGGTAAAGCTGCCACTTGCAGTGCCAGCATCCCATATGGGCACCGGTTCAAGTCCCAGCTGCTCCACTTCTGATCCAACTCTCTGTTGTGGCCTGGGAAAGCAGTGGAGGATGGCCCAAGTCCTCTTGCCCCCACACCTGTGTGACAGACCTGGCAGAAGCAGCTTTGGCCATTGTGGCCAATTGGAGGGTGAACCAGTGAATGGAAGATCTCTCTCTCTCTCTCTGCCTCTCCTTCTTTCTCTATGTAACTCTGACTTTCAAATAAAGGGAGACATAGACTCCTATACAATAGTAATGGGAGACTTCAATATCCTAGTTTCAGCAATGGATAGCTCAACCAGAAAGAAAATCAGCAAGAAAACAGCAGAGCTAATCGACACTATAGACCAAATGGACCTAATGGATATCTATAGAACTTTTCATCCTACAGTTGCAGAATACACATTCTTCTTACCAGTGCATGGAACTTTCTCTAGGATAGAACACAGGCCAGGCCATAAAGCAAGTCTCAGCAAATTCGAAGGAATTGAAATTATACCATGCATCTTCTCTGACCATGATGGAATGAAGCTGGAAATTACCAACTCAGGAATCTTTAGAACATATGCAAACACATGGAGACTGAACAGAATGCTCCTGAATGAACAGTGGGTCACATAAGAAATAAAAAAGAGAAATAAAAAATCTGTTGAGGGACAGTTTTTTCATAACATTTGTTGAAATCTTTAGTTAGCATGGAATTAATCTTCTGTGTATAAAGTTAATTGAAAGTAGACCTTAGTAAAAAAACAAATAAGAATGGGAATAGGGAAGGGAAGAGGAAGAAGGGTGGGATGGGGGTTGGAGGGTTGGTACAGTGGGAAAAATCACTATCACTATGTTGTTAAAGTTGTATTTAGGAAATGCCTGGGGCCGGCGCTGTGGCCCACAAGGCTAATCCTCCGCCTTGCGGTGCCGGCACACCAGGTTCTAGTCCCGGTCGGGGCGCCGGATTCTGTCCCGGTTGCCCCACTTCCAGGCCAGCTCTCTGCTGTGGCCAGGGAGTGCAGTGGAGGATGGCCCAAGTGCTTGGGCCCTGCACCCCATGGGAGACCAGGAGAAGCACCTGGCTCCTGCTTTCGGATCAGCACGGTGCGCCGGCTGCAGCGCGTCGGCAGCCATTGGAGGGTGAACCAACGGCAAAAGGAAGACCATTCTCTCTGTCTGTCTCTCTCACTGTCCACTCTGCCTGTTAAAAAGAAAAAGAAAAAGAAATGTAAGGCTTAGTGAATAGTTAATTACATAAGACTTTCGATTCTAGGGTTTGGCAAGAATAAAAGCTTACGTAAATACTAGTATAACTTTAGAAATCTGGGTAAAGTGAGTTTACAGAGTTAATTACACAAATAGGAGGGATATGTGTTCACACATATATGTACATCAAAGAGTACATGTCTTACTTATTGTTCTATCCATTAAGCATGGATTAATGAGCACATTATGATATAGATGTGGTGAAAGAATATTGAATTTAGGCTGGGCTACAAGTTACTTGGCTTCATCAAGGCCTTGACAGCCATGATGGATCACAAAATCTCCCCTTTCCCCCTTCAAAAATATCCATGTGTGACACCACAATTATGTTTATTCATGGATTGACTAATCATTAATCAATTTAGGTATCTTATTTAAATCTTATTAAATCTTAAGATGATAGCCTTGAAGTAAGAACCAGATGCCTGGTAGACTCACTGAAACCCCTAATTTTCATAGTTCTAGAACAAGAAGAAGGCTACATCCCAAGCAGATTGCTGATTTCTTGAAGCTTGTTAGTAAAGACAGTGTGTTGGAGGTGATAAGATGTGGTTGAGAGTTGATTTAACCTAATGTACCATGTACAATCAATAAGTACATGTTCTTTGTAAAATAATTTTATGTACAAGATAATATTCACATGATTAGCCACTTTATAGGGGTTAGTAACTTAACGTGTCATGTACCGGAATTTATTATATAAACTTTTATGCATGGAGAGTAGTTTTTATTTCCAGCTAAACACTTATGTACTATCTATGATCAAGCATATATGGCAATAGCGCATTATTAATGGAGAAAGGCATATATAGGATGATGTTTAAGTTTTGTGCTTACCTGGGGCTGGTGCTGTGGTGCAATAGGTTAATCTTCTGCCTACAGTGCCAGCATCCCATATGGGTGCCGGTTCTAGTCCCAGCTGCTCCTCTTCTGGTCCAGCTCTCTGCTATGACCTGGGAATGAAGTAGAAGATGGCCCAGGCGCTTGGGGCCCTGCACCCTCCTGGGAGACCCTAAAGAAGTACCTGGCTCCTGGCTTCAGATCGGTGCAGCTCCAGCCATTGAGGATTTGGTAGTGATCCAGTGGCTAGAAGACCTTTCTGTCTCTGCCTCTGTCTCTCACTGTCTGTAACTCTACCTCTCAAATAAATAAAATATTTTTAAAAATTCTGTACTCATCATCTCAATACTAGTGATTTATCTGTCTCCAGTAAAAGAATCAGGAAACAGTTTAAGTAGAATTTTAGCTTGAGTGCTGACGGTAGAATGAAAAGCTTCTTCCTTGCCCTGGGGAGAAATGCTCTCCATTTTTGATTTACAAAACCAAGGTAATTTAATGTACTATAAGAACTATTCATATAAGAAGCTTTTTCTTGATTAGGCTCGTGAATGGTACTGATATGAGAATAATAAAGAAGTACAAAGTGGTGCCAATTATTCAACAATAGAGAGGTGTTCAGGTTGGCCTCTGGTACATGTAAATATAGGAAGATCAGCTACGAGGATTCAGAATAATTGTTAGCTTTGTGGTGGGAATATTATGCCTTTTTTGTTTGGCTACTTGAAGTACTAGAATGACTGCTAGGATTAAAACTGAAAATAAAGTATAGGGCTATAGAATGGCATGGTAGATAAAACACCATGTGGTACACCCACACCCCATATTTGAGTTTCTGGGTTCCAGTACCTGATGCACTGATTCCAGCGTCCTACTACTGTGTGCCCTGGGAAGTACCAGGAAATGGCTCAAGTGGTTGAGTCTCTGCCACTCACGTGGGAGATGCAAACTGTGTTCCCAGTTTTGGCCTTGTTTGGCCCTGGCTGTTGCCAGCATCTGGGGAGTGAATCAATGGATGGGAGCACTTCTCTCTCTCTCTCTCTCTCTCTCTCTCTCTCTCTCTCTCTCCCTCTCCCTCTCCCTCTCCCTCTCCCTCTCCCTCTCCATAGCTCCATCTCTCTCTTATCCCGTCTCTCTCAAATAAAACAAACAAACTTTTTTTTTTTTTAAAAGAAAATACAAAAACTTTCTAGTTTGTTAGAAGTTCATCATAAAATTTTGTAGGCAAATAGAAAGTATCATTCTGGTTTGATATGGTATGGAGAGTTGTGAGGGTTAACTGGGATAGCATAGTCTGGGTCCCCCAAAAGCTCAAAGGAAAATAGGACTAGGGTAACTAGAAGTAATGATAAGGAAAGAGGACCTAGAGTAGCTTTGATTGTATTCTAAGGGTGAAATGGAATGTGGTCTGAATCAGAGTAGAGTCCTGATAGGTTGTTAGATCCTGTGTCATGGAGAAACAGACAGTGAATAACCAGGACTTGACTGATGAATAGTAAGATAAGCGAGAACGGGAAAAGTGACATGAAAGGTGGGTTTGCCAGCTGAAGAACCTCCTCATATTTATTCTACCAGCTAAGTACCAATATACGGACTAGATGATAATTTGTGATTACTCTTGCTACTTAGAAGGACATTTGTCCGCATCGTAAAATGTAGCCTATGAATGCTGTAGCTAAAATTTCAAATGATAAAACAAGCTTGATATTTCACATTTCTAGAAAGACATGTGAATTACAGTATAGGTATCGGATGTGTATAAATGGACAAAAATATGGATGCTCAGTTAGCATTTAAATATCAGATAGTTCAGCGGTAATTTATGTCTCAGCATACATGGGTGACAGAGGAAATGTAGTTATTTTTATCTGACATACAGTTAGGAAAAGTCCTATAATGATGTGTTGTACAAGAAAGCTTCCTGCTATAGAACTAAAATTTCATCATGCTGAAATAGTTGATGTGACTGGTAGGTCAATGACTTGATTAGGACTGGCCCACTTCAACTAGTCTCCACATCTGAAGGACAACTGAACTGTGTCCTCAATTACACTTTCCCCAAAAAAGTCACAGAAACACGGCAGTGCTATCCCCTCACATGTACAAGTTTCACTCCAACCCAGTGGCAGGGGACAATGCAAAGAGTCATAGAGGTCACCATAGAATTCTGGCTAGCAGACAATCCAAGCACGAGTACACCAGCAGTGTGTAGAAACGTTGTCCAGAACACCTGCAATAAAAAAACACAGCCACACTATGGATGGCAGTCCTTGCCTGGAAAAATCTGAATGGCTGTCAAAAGTTGATTGAGTAGATAAGTGGCATTATGTTCACATCACAGAAGTGGATACAGCAATGAAGCAGCAGACATGCCTGCAGGCAACCACAGCGGCAGGTCTGGAAAGCACACAGAGCTCAGCAAACGAAGCCAAGCATGAACGTGTCCATGACCCATAATCCTGTTGCTGTAAGGTTTAAAGAACAGGAAAGTAACTATAGTGACACTGGTCTCAACAGAGGGTGACTTCCAGGGGACATGACGAGACTGGGGCATGTGATGCTTTTCTGGGTGCCAGTAGTTTTCTCTGCCTTGGTCACGGTGCTGATAAAATGCAGCTCTTTGCTTTCCAAGGTTCACTTTGGAAACGATGACCAACTTCTTGCCCCTTTTCACGTGTGTATCCTTCCATTTGCATGTCGTATTCCATAAAAGAAAACATCACACAGCTAGAGAAAACGAAAGAAACAGAAGAAGAACGGGGGGAAATCACACTTCAGATGCAGAGTGCCTCATTGCAGCTCTGAAAACCTGCACTGCTACAGAAACATGATTTTTCCTGACTCCTTTGTCTGTACAATATGAGTGACACAAAGGCTGTTTGGGGTCTTCATTTACCCTTCTGCCAAGACTATTTACCGTTTGCTGTAGAAACACTAGTTTATCAGATTCAGCGTTGCAGTTGCAGACCCTGCTGTGGGCCGTACGCACGGTGTGGCGTGTGAAATCCGAGATATTTGGTGCCATGAGTTTCCAGTAAGGCATTGCAGAAGTGTGGTGGTAGAAGAAGGTGCTAACGTAATTCTGTCAGTCGCAGACAGGTTAAGTAGACAAGAGCTGAGAACGATGCAGGAGAGTTTCTCAGAGAAGGACTGGAGAGTTGAGATGTTGTCAGCATTTCAGATGGCAAGGAGTTTCTTCTTTCGCCTACTGATATGATGAAATATTAAACCATGAAAATATTCCCTAATACTACAAGAACACCCCCTGACTTGGAGAACCACGAAAACGCAGCAGACCTTCTATATGCCCTTGGAAATTGCGCATTCAAACTTAATGGGGAAAAGATCCATGTGTTTGCGCACATTTCGCATGTGTGAGAGTGTGTGCACGTTTGTCCATGTGTGGGTCCCAGCATGTGTGTGCTTGTCAGTTTCACACAGATGCTATCTTTTCCAGGCCCGAGGCTCGAGGTTTAGGATTCTTCCCCTCAAAAAACACCCAATGTTTCTGCCTTTCCCCCAGCGTCTATGTACATTTAATGAGCCTCGAGGATCTGTGACTTCTCAAAAGAACTGGATTCTTACATTCACCTCTGCTCGTACTATTCTCTGTGCAGTTTCTTCCCCGGCCTAGCTGAAATATAGACGCCGTTGCATATAAATCATGGCTACTCACAACGGTGCTGTCTGGCACAGGCAGAGAATCTCTGGGAAACAGCAGAGAGACTGTCCCAGGTGCAACACTCCCTTACTAAAACGTGTGTCTCACAGCCGTTTTGACCCTTAGTGCCTTCATCTGTGAAATGGGAATACTGACCCGTGTCTTTCTACCCTCCACCCCTCGCCAAGAGGCAGCAGAGAGCAACTGTCACATTGTCCTTCCTTCCAATTAGTAGACAAACATACCGAGATCATGAATAGCACTAACACATTGATTAACAGAAACAACTGGCATCAAGAAGAGGTAGTATTTGTTCCTACTTGCATACATTTGGAGGCGATTACTTAATCATGAGATTATACTTAGAATTTCTTTGTGTGTATCTACGTAAAAGTTCTAGACAATTTCTGCATGAAAGGATCACTCGCTTATTATTGAATTTCCCAAACCATGTACACACATATAAATACACACATGACTTTAAAACTCATATGGGTGCTGGCTGGAGACCTGGGTGCTCCCCTTCCGACCCAGCTCCCTGCTAATGTGTCTGGGAAAGCAGCAGAGGATGGCCCAAGTCCTTGGGACCCTGCATCCGCTTGGGTGACCCATATGAACCTCCTGACTACTGGTTTCGGATTGGCCCAGCTCTGGCCTTTGTGGCCATTTGGGCAGTGACCAGTGGGTAGACGACCTCTGTGTGTGTGTGTGTGTGTGTGTGTGTACCTCTCTCTATAACTCTGTCTTTCAAATAAATAAAATAAATCATTTTAAAAACGATAACACTAGCAATACATAAAAAATGAAATCTCTTGACTCGGAACCCCGCCACACACACACACACACACACACACACAGACACACACACAGGCATGCCTCTGGCTGCCTTGCTGAGGCACACACTTTCATCTGTTAGCTGATTCTCCTGGCACTCAGTATGATATTCGGGGCACATAGGCTTATGTTGACAAAGGACTGTTTCAGAAACAGTCACGAGTGCTACTTCTGGGTCCAACGAACATGCAAAGAACCACAATGTCTTCAATCGTACCCTTCCTACAAGCAACAGCTGGAGAAACTGCATCAGCGCAAGTTTTGAACTTCAGAGCCCTGAACTGCCAAGGAAAACCAGCACCTTGGAATTCTGAGAGACAGCGAGATCCAGAGAGTGCCAGCTGGGCTCTGCATACCTGCATCAAAAGTCTCTGCAGTGATGAGCTGGTAGGAGGAGTTCTCGGTCAGTCGAATGCCTTGCTTCAGGCTGAGTGTGGCCCAGCGTGTACTGAGTATACCGTGGGCCCTGCACTCTGAGGGGGCGTGCACGTATTCACAGGTTTCATCTGCAGAATTGAGTTATCGTTGCAAAGGTCTGAGCAGGACGACCTGCTTTTGTGGCAGTGAGGAAAGAAGAGTGATCATTGTCACACAATAAAGGTTTTGGCAGGAAACAGAGAATATCAGAGGGTCTCTGTGTTTGCTGAAGAGACGTCTCTATTTATGCAGTTTTAATTTTTATGTATTTTATTCCAAAGGCAGAGATAGAGCAATCTTCCATCAGCTAGTTTACGCCCTAAACCTCCACCACAGTCAGGGTGGGCCTCTGAAGCTAGGAGCCAGGAACTCAATGTGGCATTCCCACGTGGGTTATTGAGACCCGAGACCTCAGTCGGGCACGTGGAATCTAGCGAGAAGCCGGAATTTGCAGTGGAGCTGAGGCTTGAACCTGGACAGGCTGAATGGGATCTGGAAACCTGCCAGCAGAGAGAGACATCGCCATGTTGACTGAGGGTTCCACCCTCGACGTCAGGAAAAGCTGCTGCCTGTGGGCTGTGACGAGTAACACAACTGGACTTGAGCCCAGGATCTTGCCCACGCCGTGCTCTCGAGCGCTGGCTGGCCTGCCAGGCCCAGCACACACTGTCACCGTGAGTAGTAATTCTGCCAGTATCCGCGCGCACTGGGCAGGGGACAGGGATCCGCAGTGAACAAGAGTCTGGAGGAATCATGAGAAGTGCTCAGGCAAGGGAGAGAAAGCCAAGAAGGAAGGGACGGAGATCCACTAGCGCTGCAATTGACCGCGGTAAATGAAACGGCAAAGCACAGGGAAAAGTCCCAACTTGCCAACAAAGGAGTTTCTGAAAAGCAGGAGTGGGTGTGCAGCTTGTGAGCAGGCAAGACTTCCTTGCAAGGAAAATCACCAGGGAAGAGGGTGCTGGCCAGAGACCACCCCGCAGGAAGACGGCCAGCAGGTGGCGCGGGAAGTAGGGGCGGAATTTCTTGGGGTGGCTTGTGGGGTGGGAGCGGGATGCATACCCCCAAGACCCGCGGATCCGCGCGACTTCGGCCCCCGCCCCTGCGCTCTGAGAGCTGGACCCGGGCGCGCAGTGGGAGCGCCGGGAGGCGTTCCGCAAGCTGCGGGGCTCAGCTGCGAGGCCGCCGCCAAGTACCTGCTTGCCAAGTTCCCGGGCCTGGTGTCAAACATCGGGGGCTGCCAGGGCGGCGGCGTGCGCTTGGCGGCCTGGGCGCCCGCAGACCTGAGCGTGCTGGAGTGCGGCTGCCGGCCGTGCAAGAAGCAGCAGCACCGCCACATCCTCTGCCCGCCGCGCGCTTCCCGCTGCCGCGGGGCGCCAAGTGCTGGGTCACCTACGCGGGCGGCGAGCACCCGGCGCTGCGCTGCTTCTGCAGCAGGTGCGGCGTGCAGAGCTCCCACGCCTCCGTCCCCGACCCGACCCGCGGCTGTACGACGTCGCCCCGCACTGCCAGGACGCGGGCACCGTGCGCAGCGTGGTCGTCCTGCGGACGGAAGGCGGCGCCAGGCTGGAGGAGGCGGCTGAGGAGCTGCAGAGCCCCAGAGCGCGTCCCCGCAGGGAGCCCTGCCTGTGCCCCCATCCGGAACAATGACCGCGCCCCACAGGAGCTGGGGCGCCCCTCCAGGAAGCACACCTGCCCCGCAGCCCACGGTCTGTAAGTGTGCGCGGTAACTCTGCAGATACAAGATTCTCTCTTTCTCTCTCTCTCTCTCTCTCTCTCTCTCTCTCACACACACACACACACACCCCATCTAAAACCAAAGGTCCCCGGGAAAGTGGTCCCTAGGTCGCAGCTGCAGGTACACTTCTCTGTGCACCAGGATCGCCTTGTGGTCCACGAAGCGAGTGCTGTGTCTGCAGTCGGATGTATTCTTTCATACTCCTCTGTTCTCACAAGTGCTTGCAGACCCTTGCCACGCACAGCATGTGTTTGTCCTGCTCCCAGTGCGGCTGTGTGGCACCCTCGCGCGGTGCTCACGGCCACTGCCCCCAGTTGCATAAACATTGGCATTGTCGCCTGTGCACCGATTAGGGCAAGACATCTGGGGGGCCCTCCCAATCGTCACCACCTAGAGATCCACTCTGGCTTCAGGCTGCCTGGTCCAAATTCGTGGTCATTGCATTACTCCGACTCTAATTTCACAGCATCGCTAAGATTTAAAAAAATCATTTGTTTTAAAATAGTTTTTAAAGGATTTATTCATTTATTTGAAAGGCAGGGTTACAGAGAGGCCAATGCAGAGAGACAGAGAGGGAGGTCTTCCACCAGCTGGTTCACTCCCCAGATGGCTGCAAAGGTTGGAGCAGCGGCAATCTGAAGCCAGGAGCCTGCAGACCACAAAGGTGTGGGGGCCCAAGCACTTGGGCCGTCTTCTACTGCTTTCCCAGGCCACAGCAGAGAGCTGGATCGGAACTGGAGCAGCTGGGACTCAACCAGCGCTCATATGGGATGCTGGCGCTGCAGGCGGTCTTATCCACTATGCCACAACTCCAGCCCCCATTGGTAGGGTTTTGCTCTGCTGTGTTTGTAGAACCTGTCTCTGGAAGGGGCTTGTTGATTCAGGACCGAGAAAGGGGTCTGTGCGCTGTGGGACCTCTTTGCTCTTTTCACGTTCCCATCTTGTACACAGGAGTGGTGTTCAGAAAAAAAGTACTCTCTAAAGCCAATTGTGTGTGTTGGTCTATGGGCCACTGTGCGGTAGGGCAGGGCTGTGGGAAGCCTGCCTTGCTCAAGATACTTGGGCTCAGATGATTTGAGAGGTGGTGGTGTCTTTACTTTGGGAGGAGGGAACATTCTCCCAGTGCCCTGAGTTCCCGATGGGTAATTAGCAGAGTGCTGAGGCTGGTTCTGTGGTACAGCAGGTTAATATGCCACTTGCGCTGCTGGCATTGCAGCCGTGCGTGCCAGTTCAACTTCTGGCTTCTCACTTCCAATTCAGCACCCCGCTATCCCTGCCAGGACAGCTGTGAAGTATAGCCCAGGGATTTGTGTTCCTACTCCTCACATGGGGGACCTGCATGGAGTTCCTGGCTCCTGTGTTCTGCCTGGTGCAGGACTTTCTGTTGTGGGCAATGGGGAGTAACTCAGCAGATACAAGATTTTCTCTCTCTCTCTCTCTCTCTCTCTCTCTCTCTCTCCGCCTTTCAAAAAATTGAATCTTTAAAATAAATAAAAAGTATAAATAAATAAATAATCTGAGCACTTACAGATTACACCAAGAGGCAGACTAGCTGGATCTCAAGCAGATCTCTAGCCTGTCCCTTTTGTACCTTGTGTGGAACTGCTTTCACTCTCTTCCCCAGTGTCGCCTTACATAAATAATGTTTAAAACTCACTCTTGTCATCTTCAGGATACACATAGTGTCTTGCACTGACTACTTCCTCCCAAAAAAGCCATTTTTTTTTATTTGTTGTCACAAAACGTAACATAAGTCAGACACCACTAAACTGCCGTGTTTGGAGGCATGCAGGAGATTTCAAAAAGTTCTGGGAAGAGCCCACCCCACACCCATATTGGAGTGCTGGTTTGAGTCCTGGCTGCTCTGCTGTTGATCAACTCCTTGCGCTAGGTGACGGCTTCTGTTACTGAGTCCCTGCCAGCCGGAGTCCAAGATGGACTTCCAGGATCCTTGATTCAGAGTGACCCAGCAGTGGTTGCTTTGGGAATTCCACGAGTAAACTACTGGATAGAAGACTGACCAATCTCTCTCTCTCTCTCTCTCTCTCTCTCTCTCTCTCCCTCCCTCCCTCCCTCCCTCCCTCCCTCCCTCCCTCTCTGTCGCCCCCACCAGTTGCTCTTCAAGTAAAGGAAAATCAATAAATGTTTTCTGAAGTTTGTGGAAAATGGAATTAAAGATAACCTTTTTTTAGGTAAAACAGATTGCTGGGCTCATGTAGTTCTCCTCTAAGATGAGCTTTTCTGTGGACATGCCCATGACTACTCTTAAGGAGTGGAAATGTCATTCAGAAATACAACAAAATAATGTAAGCAAGGATAGATGAGAGGTTCTCTATGGAGGAGGGGTAGCTTTGTGATGGGTGGAGGAGAGGGTGTGTGTACCTGCTACCCTGCAGTGTTGTCAACCACCCCAAAATGACCTCATGAAATGACTACCCTTTTATTAAATGCATGAATTTCCCCGTCAGGAATGCAGAGCTAACACATTGCATATGCCTGTTTCAGGTGACGTCTGTGACCACAGCTGGAGCTCCTTGCTGTCTGGAGCTGCTTCCACCTGCAGCCTCATCCTCTGACAGGCCTGCTTCGCGCAGGGAGAGCACCGACACCTAGGCAGACGAGTGCAATGTCCACAGGTTACTTCTCTCTGGTGCCCGCTTCCTCACCGCACGGCGGACCCTATGGCATTCAGGCTCCATACTGCTGGACTGAGGCCAAGCAGCAATGTCTCCATGAACAAGGCAGAGACTGCATCACGTTCTTCTTCTGGCAAGAGCTGCCAGCCAAGCCTGTTTTCTGTATCGTTGCATAGTGTTTGCACATGTACACACAGCCAGTATGATCATTTGATGCAGGTGTATAGTGTGCACTGATCAAACTCTCGGTTGGTCTAGAAGTTCATATTCACGAAAGATGAGGAGCTCAACCGCTCTAGAGCAAAAGCGATTGATTAAATATCGGGCACATGATCGGAATAGACGTTTCAGAAAAAAGGACACACAACTGCTCACCAATATAGGAAGTAGTGCTCAGTCTCCCTAATTATCTAGCAAATGCAAATCAAAGCCACAGGAGATGCCGCTTCACCCCAGTAAAGATGGCTATTGTGAAAATGTGACAAATACGCCCCCTTTTTGGACACAGACACAGAACTGTATTGAGTCAGTTCAGTCATTCTCTACTGATTAGCAGGGAGTCACAAGCCCTTTCAGGTGTGAGTGGGTGGTTCGGGTGCATCTCATGTAGGGAGGTGGCGTCGTTGAAGGCAGCGTGAGAAACAGGCTGTGCCACAGCTGCTTTTATACCTGCGGTCTCATCTAGGGGGCTTCTAGGCAGCCGGTGGCATGCCATTCGTGTCCTTATGTGGCGGCTGCTGCGACGTTGACCCCATGATTGCTAACACCTCACATGCATTTGGCAGACAATATAGGTAAGCTTTAAACTGCGACATAAAAGCATGGATGATTCTGACTCCTGCCTCTGAGTAAGCCCAGCACCAGACTGAATGTGTGCCTGCAGCAGGCAGAAGGAGGCTGATGGGTTAGGAGGGATGCTCGTCCCCCAGATCAGTGTGAGTGGGACCTTGCTGATGGCAGTAGAGCTGCTGCAGGAGCTCAGACCAGCCAGTGGACCATTCTCAGTCTTGGTTTCCTCATTGGAAACATCCTCGCGGAGCGACACGCCTCTGCAACTTGTGAGCATTTCACATCAAGTGCTGGAAGAAGAGCATAGAGCCCCACACCCTGCTATATGCCGAATGGTCAACAGACACCGCCTATCATTTTCCATAGGACTTTTGATATCAAAACAAGATTTGGAGACTGGAGCCCCTTAGACACTATCAGTCTGTTGAGACTCAGTGGTACACAAATGGCCACGATTACCCAAACCCTGTTAGTCTACGCCATCCTGACCAGGGGATTGGTTTTGAGACTTCACATGCAGTTTGCAACAGGTGCCTCTGAGTGGCTGCCATGTACACCATGCATGCTCCTTTCTCAATGTAGCAGCCTAGGGGACCAGGACAAAACTCCATGGTCTTTCACATGCTCAGAGATTTCACTTCCAGATATTGTCCAAAATCACCTATATTTATCTATGTCCTTTACCGCCATTCTACTTCTGGGTCTCCTCCTGTCATTTGTTGAATATTGATATGTTTTCTGGCTGGCCATGACCCGCTTTGACTCTTGCTTCCCTCCTGACTCTGTTTCTCCAAATGATATTTTCAAAAACACACATTCGAAAAACTCACTCTCTCTTTCTCTCTCTCTCTCTCTCTCTCTCACACACACACACACACACCACTCACTACACCTAGTCAGGACACTAACATTTCTTTCTTTGCTTTTCGGAATCAAACAGAAATCCTTAGCATGACCTACATGTCCTGGGAGCAGAGAGGCCTTCAGGTTGGGAACTGCAGAGAGTGCTCACATTCAGAGCTGTGCAAGTGCAGATCTGGCAATAGCGAATGGTGTCTGCTTGCACTTGACCTCCTTGGGACACGGGGGTCTCCTGCAGGTCTCAGCTCTGCCCGGCTTGTCCATCCACCACAGGGAGCGCTCGCTCACATTCCCCAGCCATTGTCTGTTGTAAGATGTCTCAGTGATCCCACATGCTCCCAGGCACGGTGCCTGTGAATTTTCAGAGAAGCCCAGGAACGGGACCTTTATCTTCATCCCCTAAGACTGTATGCAGTTAAGGCCCAAAGGATGTCAGGACCTGGGCCCCTGCTTCCCTGCCACTCAGAGGGAGCTAGGGCCAAATGCAGGTGCGATGTCTACACAGGAAAGGGTGAGGTGTTTGCACATAGAGCATGCTCGGCCTGTGTTGCCCTCCGCCCACCTCATTCTTTCCCTCGCCATCTCACGACACTCTGCCATTGTGCAGTCACGTAAAGTCTCTTCAGTTCCGTGAACCTGCTGCAGCAGCTCTGACCTCAATGCCCTTGGGCATGCTCTGCTCCCGGCCACCCCGGCCTGGCCGTGATGGTTAGTCATGGAGCCATCTTCCCTTCAGATTTCAGCTCTTGCCTCACGCAGTCTAGGCCCACGTCCAGGCGCATGTCAGGTACCCTTATTACGAATCCACGCAGTGACGTGCTACTTATCATCCTGCACTGCTGCCACAGAGCTACTCCTGTATTCAGGAACGTGATCCTTGTGTGCTATCATCTTCTCTGCTACCTCTAGGCATAAGGAGTAGGACCATGCATGGTGTTGCTCACCATTGGATTCCTTGCAAATACCAGGGGACTCTTCACTCCCCCAGGGTTCACAAATTCCATGTGGCCGGAAGGAAATTGTCCTGGCCATCAAGTGCAGGAGGGCTGGCATAGGAGCATGTCAGTGCCCTCAGCTAAGGGCACCAGGCAGATATGGGCACTGAATCAAGCTGGGTTTTCTCCTCCCTGCAGTAAAGCAGAATGCACGCCCTGAAAACTCTACAGTGTTTCAGAAAGATTCTCTTTCAACGAACCTCACAGAGGATCTGACTCTTCATAGAGTGATGCAGGCACGGAAACAAACGAGCACAATCGGTCCCCACCATGAGTTCCTGGCAGGCTGCTTAGCAACAGGGAACCCGAGTTGTAAGGGGCAGACCAGTGCTCAGTTATCAGGGTCTCGCTTTCCCAGGCACGAGTCACGAGCAGGGCAATTTGGAGCAAAGAGGTACGCGATCTTGGAGGGGTGGGCAGGACTGATGCAAGCAATATCTGGAAATGACCTAGGGAACTTGACCCACACCTCAGTGACAAAGGGAAGCAGAGGACCGTTGCCCATCAACATCAAGGATGGGGAAGGTTTGGGATTCCACGCTGCAAGCAGAATTCCAGGTTAATTCACCACGGATTGCTGGAAGCTGACAGGGGACACAGAATTCTGGTCAGAGACAAAGGCCTTTATTTCTTGCAGTAAAAGCTGTAGGCTTAGCTTCACAGCTAAAGCGGATCCACCTGGCCTCCAAGTCCCATGGGGCATGGATGGTGGTCAGACGTGATGCTTCCCCAGGCAGAGGGCAGAGTTTAGGGAGAGGACACTGAGCGTGGGAGAGCTCAGGCCTTTCCTTTCCAGCAGCAGGAGCATCCTGCTCATTGCACAGGGGCTCCCTCACCCTTCTCTCTTGCTCACTGCAAACAGACCCAGGCTCGTCGTCTAGGCCAAGGTCGTTGGGGCTCAGTATTCTTGGCAAACTCAGCAGAAATGTGAAGGGTGCTCAGGCTCACGGGGTGCAACCAGCCCAACGGTGTGTCTCTAATAAGGTCCATATCTGGAGAGCTGACTCAGTACGGTGAGAAAACTAACCCGGGTCTCTGCCTCCCTCCTACCTGAATCTGCCCCTTCAGCCAACAGACGTTCCAGGTGCTCTCTGCCCCACATTCTGCTCCGTTGGCATCCTACATACTACATAGTAGAGGGAAGGGAATGGGGCCATCCATGGGGTAGTGGGATGGGCGACAGAAAGCAAGGGCCAGTAGAGACAAGGAGGATGTGGTCTGGGCTGGTTGCCGGGAAATACCTGAGCCTCTGGGCACTGGTGCTCCCTGGGAGCTTTAGAGCAGCACCCAGGGGTGCTTTGTAGGTAGACGGACGATGTGTCCAGTACACAGGGGTGCTCCCATATAGTGGCACCAACCGTTCCCACCAACCAGCAGCCCTGACCCTTCACAAAGCCTGACCTGCATTGGCTTTTGGGTAGATGCTTATTTATGCATTTTAATTCATGTGCAAGGCAGAAAGAGAAAGGGACGGATCGCTCTTCCTTCCCCTGGCTCTCCTACCAATGGCCTCGGTGATGCGGCTGGTCCAAGAGCCAGGAACTCAGTCCATGTCTCGCACAGGGGTGTCAGGGGCCAGGCCCTTGAGCCATCAGCACTGCCTCCTGGACTGCGCACCAGCAGGAGGAGGAATTGGAAGTCAGTCGAGGCGGCACTCTGCTGTGCAGGCAGGCTCTGCTGGCAGTGGTTGCACCACCACACACCTCTGCACCCTGCACATCTGACAGGAGAGGCAGCTGAGGTCCTCGGTTGCCATGGGAACCTGGCTGGCTCACCTGGCTTCTGGGATCTCCACGTGCCTCAGCAGGAACACACGCTTCCACGCCGAGTTCCTAGCAGACAGCACTTTGTGTGGACTGGCTGCCGTGACCTGATCGCGGGCAGACAGCTGACGCAGGGAGCTGCTTGCAGACACGTTGTCCTGAGCCACAGCTAAGGCACTGCTTGCCTGCTGGGGTCCAGGGCCCCTTTTCTCCCGATGTCTGCATGTGAGCTTTGTATTTCTCTGCACCCTTTTCACAAAACCTGCACGTTCCGTAATTCTCAAGTGACTGTTAGGCATTGTTGGCATAGTACTCATCACCACCTGTGTCGGTACGTAATTACTGCCCTGAACACGGAGTGGTCTCATCCAGTGTTGTAACCATGACACTCAGCACTTGCATGCCATCACCTACCTAGGTCTCCAGACACCGCCTGGACGCGTGTATCTTTTCTGTCGTCATGTTCCTGGTGAGGCCGCTGAGTCCCCAGAGAAGGAAAAGATGGCTCTACGGCAACAAGGGGCGGCTGGGCTTCATGGCTGGCAACCAGGGCAACCCCACCTGGCACCAGAGCTGAACAGGACCCTGGGCTTCTCAGTACCACAGTCCTGGAATCCTTAACTCTTTCTCCTTCATACTCAGGAGCTGTCAGTGACGTCCAGTACACATGCAGTGTATGAGGACCCAGACCCATTGCTTTCGGGAGACCCTGCTCCTGCCAGCTCCCTGCCTCTCTGGGACAGGTTCTCTGTGCTCCCCGACCCCCAACCTCCTCCCCCAGCTGCCCACAAGGCTGCTGCCTAGATCCTCCCTGTGCAGAGGCCTTGGGTGTGGGTGCAGGGTGGGGAAGGGTTGAGAAGTCCAGGGATCCAGCAGGGACTCTGTGAGCACCCTTGAGGCCCCTCCCTCTCTGTATGAGTGTCCCCTTGTCGAGGGAATATTGCCTATCGCTACGGAGACAAACAGCATGTCAGGGCAGAAGGCAGTGTGTGGAAGTGGAAGGGAGGGAGAAAGGCCTCTCCTGCTTGGGCCCAAGGGGCTCCACCTGTCCTTTTGCCCAAGGCCTCTCCCTTAGCCTGAGCTGCGGGATGGAAAAGCGTCACACATTCAGCATTGCCTGGGACCACAGTCTGTGTTCTTCACCCTGTCCCTTCTTGTGAAAAGGGGAGTAGAAATGTGCCATCATCCCAGGATGTGCAAGCACATTGGCAGGATAACCTCTTAGAGGAGGATTCCTGGAGGAAGGGTAAAGGCACACAGGACGACAGGCATTGCAACGTCGCCCTCTATAGGTGATACACCAAGTTACATCTGCAGGGCTTGGGGACTGTCTGTTTCCTCTAATCCTCAGCACATCAATGATATTCACAGGCTTGGGTGTTTGAGCAGGCCTCACATACTGGCCTGTGCGCTACTATATTTGAACTGAAGACTCTCAACTCTTGCTATTCGGGAGATTTTTTTAATCTACTCAGTTGCGTTTTTTTTTTTTTTATTTTGTTTAAGGTATACACATTTCATGTCTTTCATATGCACAGACTCGGCCACATGGTGATACCTTGCCCCTCCTCGCCCTCCCACCCACACTCCCACCCTTCCTCCTCCTTCCTCTCTGTCCCTCTCTTAACTTTAACAATGATTTACTTTCAGTCTGCTGTGTGCTCCCAAGACGAACCCTACACGAAGTAAAGGGTTCCACAAACACAAGAGAAGGCACTGTTCCTCCGTGGTACAGCCAAGGGCTGCAACAAACGGCAAATCTCAAAACGTCAATTTCACTCCTCTACATGCCACTTTCGGCACTCTACTCGTCACTACGGACCAGGGAGAACTATGGTATGTGCCTTCTTGCCTACCTCATTTCACTAACTGTAATGGTCTCCAGTTGCACCCATTTTGCTGCCAAAGACAGGGTTTCATTCTTTTGTGCGGCCGAGCTGCACTCTGGAGTTTGCTTTATAAGGTTCTCTCCTGCCAACTCCTCGCCAACCGCAGCCACTGGGGCAGACGCTGACTCGCTGCTCCTCACCTTGTTCCCTTTCCTCCCCGAGCTCCCAGCTTCCTCGCAGGCAGCTGCGGCAGCTGCACCACGTCTCGGCTGACGTAAGGTGCCCGGAAGTGATGCACGACAGTCACCAGCAGGACTGGGAAAGGCCTTCTGTGTGATCCTCGTCCTCTTTTTTCCACAGGTGTTGTCACCAAGAGGGCCCTTCAAAGCCCAGTGCCAAACACCTTCTCTTCTTCTGCTCCCTGAACTCTTTCACAAAGCTGAGCCCACTCTCCCAATCCTGCTTCCATCCATTTGGGTTCACGTGCATAAGACAAACTCGACACTGTTGGGCCACCGAGACTGGGGGCTAGTCCATTAGAGCAGTGACAGCTAGCAACACTGTAGGGGGCCCTTTGCCCATTTTTTCCTTTTTTCAACTGTTTTTTAAATTTACAGACAGGAACCACACTTCATGTTTTCATATATACAGTTTTAAGGGTCTAATGGTATTTCCCACCCTGTCCTTCCTCACTCCCACCCTCCCTCTGTTCCCTTAATTTTCTTTTAATTTTTACAATGACGTACTTTCAGTTGTCTTTATAATTACAAGCTTAGCCTCCACTAAACACAGAATACATCAAGTAGTAAGTGTGCGTGTGTGTGTGTGTGTGTGTGTGTGTATATATATAAATAAAACACTGTTTCTCAAGAGTATAGACAAGGGTATAAACAATCATCAATTTTAGAATGTCAATAGGCGTTACCAACAGGTAATTTTCTTTAATCCTAGAGGTTGGCCCTTTGTGATAGGAGCCGCAAAGTTGTTCATACTTTGCTTCTTGTGTTTTCACAGTGCTTTAGGTGGCTGGAGTCTAGCAGAACTTTGTGTTACTCACATTTATCAGTTTTTCCTTGTTAGTGGCATACCTAGAAAGCCCCTCTTCCCTCCAAAGTCGTATCTAAAAGCCTTATTAGTCTCACCTGCTGCTAGCCTTCTGTAATTCATCATGAATGCGTGAGACCTTTTTCAAGTCGTTTTTACATCTGATTATATTGGGTTTGCTCCCTTTCTCTCACCTGTACCGGAAGTGAATGGTACTTGCTCATTTTCTTTCCTTTCTTTCTTCTTTTTTTTATTTTTTATTTATTTATTTTTTAAGAGAGAGAGAGAGAGAGAGAGAGAGAGAGAGAGAGTTTTCAAATCTGCTGGGTTCATCCCCAAATACCTGAAACAGCCAGTGCTAGGCCAACCTACACGTGGCCCAGGACTGAATCCGTGCCCCCCCAGTGGATGTCAGGGCCCAAGCACTTAGCTCTCATCTGTTGTCTCCCAGGATGCATTATCAAGGAGCTATATTGGAAGCACAGTGGTACATTGCTTAGGCTCTTTTGTGTGCTTATGAGACAGATCGGTGTGAAATCCACCCTCAATTCGCCTGGTCTAGTCTTGGTATCAAGGTAGACATCTATAACCTGGAGGGTTGTGGACCGCAGGCCTCTACTCTCTGACAATACGCTGTAGTGTTAGAATCATCTCCTATTTCAGTATACGCAGAACTCACGTATGAAACCATCTGAGCCTAGAGATTCTTTTGCTGAAAGTGTTTAATTACTGATTCCATTTCTTGATGTTCACATGCTTTTATGCCTTCTGTTGGAAAAGGGGAGTTTCATTTTGCATTTTCCTGTTTGGCCACTTCTTCCAAATTGTCAGCACCTTTAGCATCCATGTGTCTAGGCTAGTCCTGGCACTTTTGATTCCCTGTGTTAGTAATTTGTGTCTTTGTTCCTTTCTTCTTTCTGTCTCATCAGAGGTTTGTCATTTTACAGACTTCAAAGGAGCCCAGAAGTGTTTTGTGAAAACTCTCTGTTGTGCGTTTGATTTATCTTTTGTTAATTTGTGGCTTCGTCCTGAATGATTCTTCATATGTCTCTGTGTTTGTTTTCTAGCTATTCTGGCAACCTGTCACGATGGGTGCTGAGCTCATTTTCAGCCGTTCTTCTCTTCCTAATAGATGCATCTGACTGTGTACATGTGCACTTGAATTTGCGGTGTTCCCCTGGGTTGGTCTGTGATAGTTCCATTGCCACCCAGGTCCATATACTCCTTAATTGATAAGCAGATGGTGCAAATGAGGCAGTAGGCAGAGCTGATTTCCTTAGGATTTGTTGCTCCTGATGTGGAAAGTGTAGGTCACTGGGGTCTCAGCTAACAGTGAGGCGTTGGCTTTCCCACATCATCACTGTGAATGAGCTCTCAGATCTGACTTCCATCTCCAGATGTGGCCCCAAAGCACAGCTTAGTTTCACAGCATGTGATTGTATGTGGGCAATTCTGAGTCGCAGCAATTTTAAGTTCTGGGCTTGCCCTGAGGGTTCTGCCTTCCTTTAAGTGATCCAGAGACCCAAGGACTTGGGCCCTCTTCCACTGCCTTCACAGGCCATAGCAGGGAGCTGGATCAGAAGTGCAGCTGCTGGGACTCGAACCAGCGCCCATATGGATGCCAGCACTGCAGGCGGTGGCTTTACACACCACGCCACAATGCTGGCCCTTATACTGTGTTGTTTACTCCTTTCTCACCCTAAATTATTGTGGTCTGATTCCAGATTATTCTTTTTTTTTTTTGAACAGTCTTCACTTGTCTGTAATATCAGCCAGGATAGACCAGACCCTACGAGATAACCCAATGTCATTTTCCTTCAGAGTTGCCTATGGCTATATTCAGCTCCATGGTCACTCCAGGATGGAGCTTCCATTGAAGGCACGGGTAGTTCTTATAGCTTTTGCTTGGAGGTAAAAGAAGGACTACATAATATTATTTGAAAGCTCTAGGATCAAATGTATCTGGTGATTAGTAGGTATGAATGGCATAAAGGGACCTATTTTAGAGGACTTTTATTGTGAAGTCCGTGTGCCTTCTACCCAGGTGGGTCACAGGGATACCCTGGAGTTCAGCAGTGCTGTGAAGTACTCCCATTGCTCAAAGTCCCCTCGGGGAGTGACTGCTACTATTTAGAGGAATAATTAATTCTGTAATATTTAGTTTTCTTTTAAATTCAACATTTAAAAATCACTTGCCTTACTTAGTTCTTGGGATTTCAGCCTATGGTTGAGTTTTTGCTTTTGAGTCAATCAGAAAATATTGCAAGTTATTTTAAATGCTGACTGTGCAGTGCTCAAATCCCCAGTGCTTTCTGTTTCAGTTCTGTCACTTTTCATTTCACGTGTTTGAGGGGTTGCTTTTTGCTTCATATCCATTTAGGATTGCTGTGATTTCTTGGCCGATTTATCCTTACATCATTACGTAACCTCTTACCCGTTCCTAGTACTTTTATTTGTGGGAAGCATGCAGCCTTTTTTTTTTTTTTAAGATTTATTTATTCTTTTGGAAGTCAAAATTATAGAGAGGGAGAGGCAGAGTCAGGGGGCGGGGGAGAGAGAGAGAAAGAAGAGAAAGAGAGAGTTCCTCCATCTGCTAGTTCCTGCTCCAAATGGCCAAAATGGTCAGGGCTGGGCCTTGCCGGAACCTGGAACCAGGAGTCAGGAGCTTCACCCTAGTCTCCCACATGGGTGCATAGGCCCTAGACTTGGGTCATTCTCTGCTGCTTTCCCAGGTGCATTAGCAGGAACCTGGATAGGAGCAGCTGGGACTAGAACCAGCTCCTGTGTGGGATGGCAGTACCACAGGTGGTACG
This sequence comes from Oryctolagus cuniculus, assembly GCF_051225735.1. NCBI lineage: Eukaryota > Metazoa > Chordata > Mammalia > Lagomorpha > Leporidae > Oryctolagus > Oryctolagus cuniculus. The sequence continues at coordinate 35,619,013 of NC_142888.1, read as the reverse complement.
CCACAGTGGCAGCTGTGAAGCATGCAATCTTTAGTATTGGTTAGACCAATCCTTGTTTATAAAGGAGTACTCATAGCGTGATATACTTTCCCCATCAACTTTCAGTCCACTCTTAGTTGTATGTGGAATACATTTCCTGTAGATAGTGTGTATTTTGGTCACTTCTCAAAATCAATTCTGCTGTACTCATAGAATCAGAGCCAAATACTAGTTCCCAGAGACTGTGGTGTGGAAGGAATGGGAAGATGCTGGTCACAAGGTACAAAGTTTCACTTTTACAAAAGATGTAACTATTTTGAAAACTATCACACAGCTTGGTGACTATCATTAACAATGGTGTATTGTGTACTTCAAAGACACTAAGACAGTCAATTTCAAATATGTTCACCACAACAAAATGACAAGTACATAAGGTGCTTCATACGTGAATTAACCATTGTATCATCCCATAATTGTATTATGTGAGCTATATTTACATACATATTATTAATTAGTCATATATACATATATGTGTGGGATGGTTCAATGGTAAATTAACAACATATATATGTCAATGGTTAATTAACTATATAATTAGTTATATATGTATATTTAGCTCACACCATATGTGTGTATATATATGTATATGTAATGGTTCAACAGTTAATTAACATAATATATATGTACATATACTCACATCACTTTATACCCCATTATGTATGTATAATCATGGTTTATCAACTTACAATGTAAAAATAAACAAGTAACTCTTCCAATGTAGCTAAATAAGTGACTCTTCCAATCTCTGTCTTTAATTAGTGTAGACAATTTACAAATTAAATACTGATAAGTTAGGGTTTCAGGCTGCCATTTTATTATTCATTTTTATTTGCTCTCTGCATTTCTCACTCCTGTGTTTCATTTTTTCTTGCATTTCTTGGGTTACTTGCATGTATTTTAGAATTATATCTTCATTCCTATATAACGCTTTTGAATTTTTCACCTTGTATCCATGTTTAGTGGTTGCTGTAGTTATTTCAGTATAAATGTATTTCCCAGCTGTGGGGAGCAACTGAGACTAGACTAAGTTACTGGAATTAAGACTTATTCTATCCATCTGCTTTCCCACAATATGGCGCTGGGGAGGAGCAAATAACTACGCAGCTGCCTCATCAGTTTGATAAGCTGCAGGAGCTGATCCTGCTCCTGATTGGAGGAGAGCAGCGTGTTCGGCGTGTGGGTAGCAGAGTTGGGATTGGTGGAAGAGGACTATAAAGGAGGAGAGAGACAACATGCACCAGGGAACATCTGAAGGAACATCTGAGCAGCCCCCGAAAGAGCTGGCCGGCGGTGTGCGGGTCCTCCGCGGAAACGGGGAAAGTGGCAGGGGGTACCGCCCCTCCACGGAGGTGGAGGGGTCGGCAGCCAACCCAGGAAGGACCAGCAGCAAACCCGGGAAGGGCCGAGCAGACAAAAGAACAGCGCAGGGTCCTGTGACGTTCCTCCGCGAATGGGAGAGCGACACCAGCATCTACAGATATTGATATTTTATGCTTTTGTATGAAGTATAGAATGCTTACTTCCATTTATTCCCAAATACTCCTTTTAAAATTGATTGTCTCAAGTACTTCCTTTACATGTATTGAGCACAAAAGCAGATGTTGTTAATATTTTTGCTTCAACCATCAAACCTGATTTAACAAGCTTATGAAGGAAAGGCTGGTTTGTATTCTTTTATCCTATTTATATCCATTCTATTTTTCTTCTTTCCTCTGTGATGTTCCAAGTTTTCTTCAGTTATCCTTTCCTTTCTGTTTAGAGAACTTCCTTTAGTCATTCTTTAGGGGTAGATCAATAAATGATAAAGTGTCTTAGTTTTCCATGTTTTGAGTATTTATTTATTAACCCCTTTTATCTTGTAGGTTGATATATTTAAGTATAAAATTTACAGCTGCTGGCTTCTTTGTCCAAGTACTTAAAAAATATCGTGCCACTTCCTTCAGTCCTCCATGGTTTAAAATGAGCAATCTGCTGTCACTAAAATTGGTATTTCCTATAGAGATGATCTCAATTTACCATGGCTTGACTTAGGGTTATTCAACTTTATGATAGTGTTAAAGAAATACACATTCAGTAGAAACTGTATTTTTTAATATTGATCTTTTCCCATATCAACAATATATAATTATGATATTCTTTCATAATCCTGTATAGAAATAAAAAAAATATCTTTTATTTAAAAATTTAACCTTAACAATATTTTGCATTTGATCAAAAGATTTCAAGCATGCAAATTAGAAAAATACAAACCATAATGAGGAGAAAGTGCATTCCATTGAAACAAATCAAGAATGACACAGTCATAAAATTACTGAAGGATAATATTTAAATGATTATTATAATTATTCCACATGTTCAAGAAGCTGGAGTTAAGATTGACCACATTTAGTAGAAACTTTGATTTAAAAAAAATCAATGCATTTGGGGCCAGTGCTGTGGCATAGTAGGTTAAGCCTCCGTCTGCAGTGCCAGCAACCCATATGGGCTCTGGTTCATGTCTTGGATGCTCCTCTTTGAATCCTGTTCTCTGCTTATGGCCTGGGAGTGCAGTGAGAGATCTTCCATCTGCTGGTTCACTCCCCAAATGGCCTCAAGAGCCAGGGCTGGGCCAGGACAAAGCCAAGAGCCAGGAGCTTTTTCAGGATCTCCCACGTGGGTGGCAGGGGACCAAGGGTTTGGGCCATCTTCCACTGCTTTTCCAGACACATTAGCAGGGAGCTCGATCAGAAGTGGAGCAGCCAGGACTCGAACAAGCACCCATTTAGGATGCAGGTGCTGCAGATAGCAGGCTGTGCCACAATATCAGCTCCCAAAATCCATAAAGGTAGGTTTACAGAAAAATAATGAGCAAAAATACTGAGAATTCCCATTTACCTCTTTAACTGTAACAAATTCCTTCATTTTTGTTGTCTTGGATTAATGTGGTACACCTAATGAGTCAATACTGATATACATTTTAAAGATTTTATTTATTTATTTGAGAGGTAGAGTTACAGACAGTGAGAAGAAGAGACAAAAAGGTCCTCCATCCACCGATTCACTCCCCATATGGCCGCAATGACTAGAGTTGAGCCAATCTGAAGCCAGGAGCCAGGAGCTTCTTTTGGGTCTCCCAAGTGGGTGCAGGAGCTGAGGACTTGGACTATCTTCCACTGCTTTCCCAAGCAGTATCAGAGAGCTAGACTGGAAGAGGAGCAGCTGGGACTAGAACCAGTGCACATATGGGATGCCAACATCACAGGCAGAGGCTTTGCCTACTATGCCACAGCACTGGCCCCAATACATTATTATTATTATTATTATTTTAACTTTTATTTAATAAATATTAATTTCCAAAGTACAACTAACTAGAATCTAGAATTTATACTAGAGTTCATTCTTTGTGTTTTTCATTCCAGGTTTTTCACATTTATGGTGACATCTATCCACCATAACCTTAGCATAAAAAAGTTTCATGGCCCTAAAAATCACCTATGATCCACCTATTGGTAATTTCCCCCCAGCCTCTGAATCTCTGGAAACCGCTGATCTTATTAGCTCCATAGTTTTGCCTTTTCCAGAATATCATATAGTTGTATTTATACCTTATGTGGGCTTTTCAAATTGCTTCTTTCAGATAGCAATGCTCACTTACAAGTACACCGTTTCAGTTGGGAACATGATAGCTCCTTTATTTATTTACTTTTAGGGATATATTTATTTGAAAGTCAGAGTTACAGAAAGAGAGGCAGGGAGGAGAGAGAGGGGGGGAGGGGGGGAGAGAATCATGTCCACTGGCTCACTCCCCAGATGGCTGTAATGGTCGGGTCTGGGCCAGGCCAAAGCCAGGAGCCAGGAGCTTCATCCCGGTCTCCCACATCAGTGACAGGGGCCCAAGCACTTGGGTCATCTTCCACCACTTTCCCAGTTCATTAGCAGCGAGCCGGATTGGAAGCGGAGCAGCTGGGACATGAACCAGCACCCATATGGGATGCTGCGCCTATAGCTCATTATTTTTATTGCTGAATAATATTTTTGTACAAAAATCTGTCCATCCACCTATTGAGGTACATCTTGTTTGTTTCCAAACTTTGGCAATTATCAATAATTCTGTTATAAACATTCATGAATAGGTTTTACAACTCAATTTTGTAAATACCAATGAATGAAAAAAAAATAAAACAACTGGGTCACGTAGTAAGAAAATATTAAGTCTTGTATGAAACTGCCCTCCAAAGTGGCTATTCTACTTTGAATTTCAATCAGCAATAAATAAAATTTTATAAATGAAATTACTAGGATTTGGTGTGCTTTCGACTGTTCTAATAGGTGTATAGTGGTATTGTATTATTGGTTTAATGTGTATTTCCCAATGACATATGATTTTAAGCATCTTTTCGTATGCCTTCTTGCCATTTATATATTTTTGTGATGTGCATGCTAAGGTCTTTTGTTAGTTTTTTGTGTTGTTTGTTTTCTATTGTAGTTGTTTTTAAGTATTCTTTGTGTATTTGGTGCATCAGGCCTTTCTTTGATGTATATTGCCTGTTTTTTTATTCTATTAATAGTGTATTTTACAAAGTAGTTTGTTTAAGCTTTAAGGAAGTCTAGTTTGTCATTTTTTTTCTTTTATGAATCTTGCTTTGAGTGTTGCATCTAAGAAGTCATCATCAAAGTCAGTTAGTTTCTATGTTATCTTCCAGGAGTTTTATAGCTTTGCATGTTACATTTCAGTCTATTAGTCATTGAGGTTAATTTGTGTGAAAAAATATGAAGCCTGTGTATTTAGAGTCATGTTTTTTTGCAGGTGAGTGTCCAGTTTTTCTAACACCATTTGTTGAAAAGACTACTATTTCTCCATTGTATTGCGTTGGTTCCTTTGTGAAAGATGAGTTGGCTATATTAGTGTGTGTCTATTTGTGGGCACCATTCTGTTCTGTCAATCTAGTTCTCTTTTGTTTTTCCAATACCACACTGACTTGATTAGTGTATTTTTTACAGTGAGTTTTGAAGCAGGGGAGTGTTAGTTCTCCAACTTTGTTCTTCTTTGATATTTTCTTGGCTGTTCTGTTTTTTGCTCTCCATATAAAATTTAGGGACAGTTTGTCAATATTCGTTAAGTGACTGGCTGAAATTTTGATGGGAATTGTGTTGAATTTGTAATGTTTTAAAGAACTAACATCTTGATAATATTGAGACTTCCTATCTATATACATCAGTATCTCCATTTATTTAGATATTATTTTATTTCTTTGTTAAAATTTTATAATTTGCCTCATATATAGCTTGTTGGATTTATACCTATTAAATTCTTCACTGCTAATATAAATGGTATTGCTTTTGATTTCAAATTCAGATTTTCCATTATTCATATACAAGTGTGGAAGTAATTGAATTTTATATATTAACATTATTTTCTAAAAGCTTGTTATAATTGTTCATTAGCTCCAGGAATGTTTTGTTGTTGTTGTCAATTCTTTGGCATTTTCTACATAGAAAGTCATGTCATCTGTGAACAAAGATAACCTTATTTCTTCCTTAATCTTTATAATCTTTATGTGTGGATTTAATAGCATAATTTTCAAATACATTAAACGGGAACTGGAAATGTACAATAATTCATAAGACAAGACAACTCTCCCATTGCAGCCAAAAGTTCTGACACTTTCTCTCAAACAACTGATAGAACATACAGTGCAATGCAAAATAAAGATATATTATCTCAAAAATGAAGGGAAGACAGGGGAAAGGGAGAGGGAGGGAGGATAGGAGTGAGGGAAGGGGAGGGAAGGATAAAGGGAATATAATTATATTCTCAGAACTGTATCTATGAACTATGAACCCATCAAAAACTGAACAAATAAAAATCTAAAAAAGAAAAAAAATACAAAAACTGCATTAAGGATTCAGAAGACTTGAACAACACTATCAACCAGACTGACCTGCTGATATTTATACAATGATCTACAAAACCACAGAATATACATTACTCTTAAGCGTATATGGACCATAACTAAGTCTCAATAACTTTAAAAGTTTTCAAATATCAGAAATGTATATTCTCTGACTCAATAACAAGCAGATATAATTAAAATCCCCAAGTACTTGGAAACTAAACAACATACATCTAAAGAATCCATGAATCAGATATAAAATCAATGCACAAAAATCAACAGCCTTTGTATACACAAGTAATGCCATGACTGAGAAAGAACTGCTAAGATCAATCCCATTCACAATAGCTACAAAAACAATCAAATACCTTGGAATAAACTTAACCAAGGACGTTAAAGATCTCTACGATGAAAATTACAAAACCTTAAAGAAAGAAATAGAAGAGGATACCAAAAAATGGAAAAATCTTCCATGCTCATGGATTGGAAGAATCAACATCATCAAAATGTCCATTCTCCCAAAAGCAATTTATAGATTCAATGCAATCCCAATCAAGATACCAAAGACATTCTTCGCAGATCTAGAAAAAATGATGCTGAAATTCATATGGAGGCACAAGAGACCTCGAATAGCTAAAGCAATCTTGTACAACAAAAACAAAGCCGGAGGCATCACAATACCAGACTTCAGGACATACTACAGGGCAGTTGTAATCAAAACAGCATGGTACTGGTACAGAAACAGATGGATAGACCAATGGAACAGAATTGAAACACCAGAAATCAACCCAAACATCTACAGCCAACTTATATTTGATCAAGGATCTAAAACTAATTCCTGGAGCAAGGACAGTCTATTCAATAAATGGTGCTGGGAAAACTGGATTTCCACGTGCAGAAGCATGAAGCAAGACCCCTACCTTACACCTTACACAAAAATCCACTCAACATGGATTAAAGACCTAAATCTACGACCTGACACCATCAAGTTACTAGAGAACATTGGAGAAACCCTTCAAGATATTGGCACAGGCAAAGAATTTCTGGAAAAGACCCGGGAGGCACAGACAGTCAAAGCCAAAATCAACTATTGGGATTGCATCAAATTGAGAAGTTTCTGTACTGCAAAAGAAACAGTCAGGAGAGTGAAGAGACAACCGACAGAATGGGAAAAAATATTTGCAAACTATGCAACAGATAAAGGGTTAATAACCAGAATCTACAAAGAGATCAAGAAACTCCACAAAAACAAAACCAACAACCCACTTAAGAGATGGGCCAAGGACTTCAATAGACATTTTTCAAAAGAGGAAATCCAAATGGCCAACAGGCACATGAAAAAATGTTCAAGGTCACTAGCAATCAGGGAAATGCAAATAAAAAGCACAATGAGGTTTCACCTCACCCCGGTTAGAATGGCTCACATACAGAAATCTACCAACAACAGATGCTGGCGAGGATGTGGGGAAAAAGGGACACTAACCCACTGTTGGTGGGAATGCAAACTGGTTAAGCCACTATGGAAATCAGTCTGGAGATTCCTCAGAAACCTGAATATAACCCTACCGTTCGACCCAGCCATCCCACTCCTTGGAATTTACCCAAAGGAGTTTAAATTGATAAAGAAAAAAGCGGTCTGCACCTTAATGTTTATTGCAGCACAATTCACAATAGCCAAGACCTGGAACCAACCTAAATGCCCATCAATGGTAGACTGGATAAAGAAATTATGGGATATGTATTCTTTAGAATACTATACCGCAGTAAGAAACAACGAAATCCAGTCATTTGCAACAAAATGGAGGAATCTGGAACACATCATGCTGAGTGAAGTAAGCCAGTCCCAAAGGGACAAATACCATATGTTCTCCCTGATCGGTGACAACTGACTGAACACCAAAAAGGAAACCTCCTGAAGTGAAAGGGACACTATGAGAAATGGTGACTTGATCAGCATAGCCCTGACTGCTAATGGACAACTTAATACATTATCCCTCATAGTATTTTTTTTTTGTCTGTTCTACTTAATATGACTGGTTTAATTCTGTAATTATCACACAGTTATTCTTAAGTGTTGAAAATTAACTGAAATGTGATCCCTGTTAAACATAAAAGTGGGAATAAGAGAGGGAAGAGATGTATAATTTGGGGCATGCTCGGGCTGACTTGCCCCAATTGGTAGAGTTGGAAACATACTAGGGGATTCCAATTCAATCCCATCAAGGTGGCATGTGCCAATGCCATCTCACTATTCCAAGTGATCAATTTCAGTTCACAATTGATCATAATGAAAGGACTAAGAGTCAAAGGGAGCACATAAACAAGTCTAGTATCTGCTAACACTAACCGATAGAATAAATAAAGGGGAGAGTGATCCAACATGGGAAGTGAGATACTCAGCAGACTCATAGAATGGCAGATGTCCTAAATAGCACTCTGGCCTCAGAATCAGCCCTAAAGGCACTCGGATCTGGCTGAAAAGCCCATGAGAGTATTTCAGGCATGGAAAGCCAAGACACTCTGGCAAAAAGATCTCTGTGAGTGAGATCCCAGTGGAAAGAACAGGTCTTCAAAGAGGGAGGTGCCTTTCTCTGAAGGGAGGAGAGAACCTCCACTTTGACTATGACCTTGTCTAAACAAGATAAGAGTCGGAGAACTCAAGGGGCTTCCATAGCCTTGGAAACTCATGACTGGTGCATAGGGAGATTACTGATGCCATAAACAGGAGTGTCAATTTGTAAAGTCAACAACAGGAGTCACTGTGCACTTACTCCTCATGTAGGATCTCTGTCCTTAATGTGCTGTACACTGAGGCTTAATGCTATAATGAGTACTCAAACAGTATATTTCACTTTGTGTTTCTATGGGGGTGCAAACTGTTGAAATCTTTACTTAATGTACACTAAACTGATCTTCTGTTAAAAAAAAAAAAAAAAAGAAAAGAAACTATCAATTCCCAACTTGACTCTCACTGGGATTAAACATGACAATAGGTCTGATCTGATTTCATCATCATTTAAAAAAAAATCATCTATTATTTTTCACTTTATGTTTCTGTGTGGGAACAAACTGTTGAAATCCTTACTTAAGGTATACTAAGCTGATCTTCTGTATACTAAGATAATCGAAAATGAATCTTGATGTGAATGGAAGGGGAGAGGGAGTGGGAAAGGGGAGGGTGGTGGGTGGGAGGGACGGTATGGGGGGGAAAGCCATTGTAACCCATGAGACGTACTTTGGAAATTTATATTCATTAAATAAAAGAAAAAGATAAAAAAAAAAAAAAAAAAAAAAAAAAAAAAAAAGAATCCATGAATCATAGAACAAATTAAAATATATTATAAATTATGTTGAAATGAATAAAATGTAAAAAAATGTTTACAATTGTAGATGGAACTAAAGTAATGCTTACATGGGAGTTTACAGCACTCAATGTCTACTCACATATTAGGAAACAGTCTTAAATTAACAATATCAACTTCCATCCTAAGAGATATATAAAAAAGATCAAATGAAACCCAAAGTAAGAAGAATAAGGAACTGGAGCCAACACTGTGGCGCAGCAGGTTAACACTGTGGCCTGAAGCACCGGCATCCCATATGGGCTCCGGTTCGAGACCCTGCTGTTTCAATTCCAATCCAGCTCTCTGTTACAGCCTGGGAAAGCAGTGGAAGATGGCCCAAGTCCTTGGGCCCCTACACCCACGTGAGAGACCCAGAGGAAGCTCCTGGCTCCTGGCTTTGCATTGGCGCAGCTCCAGCTGTTGCGGCCAACTGGGGAGTGAACCAGCAGATGGAAGACCTCTCTCTCTCTCTCTGCCTCTCTTTCTCTCTCTGTGTAACTCTGACTTTCAAATAAATAAATAAATAAATCTTTAAAAAAAGAATAAAGAACTAACACAATAAGATAAGAAATCAATTATACTGAAATAGAAAAATAGAGAAAACCAATGTAATAAAAAACTAGATCTTTAATATCAAAATATTGATGAATCTTTGGCCAAACTGGTCAGAAGAATAAGAGAAAGTACAAAAATTATCCGGCTCAGGAATGAGGAGTGCGACGTCACTGTAGATACTACAGATTCTAAAAAGATAAATAAATATTATATAAAAACTTGTATGTCAATGCATTTAATAACTTGCATGAAACAGATAATTTGTGTAAAGTAAAAACTACTTAGAAGAAATAGATAATCTGGAGGCCGGTGCTGTGGCCTAGTGGGTAAAGCTGCCGCTTGCAGTGCCGGCATACCATATGGGCACTGGTTCAAGACCCGGCTGCTCCACTTCCGATCCAGCCTCTGCTATGGCCTGGGATAACAGTAGACGATGGCCCAAGTACTTGGGCCCCTGCACCCACGTGGGAGACCCGGAAGAAGCTCCTGGCTCCTGGCTTCAGATCAGCACAGCTCCAGCCATTGCGGCCAACTGTGGAGTGAACCATTGGATGGAAGACCTCTCTCTCTCTCTCTGCCTCTCCTTTCTCTGTGTAACTCTGACGTTCAAATAAATAAATAAATCTTAAAAAAAAAGAAAGAGATAATCTGAGCAGCTCTGTGCCCATTTTTGGGGTAAGGTCTAAAATTAAGTTCCAATATTATGTACTGCCATGACATCTGGTAAAACTGGAAGGGTCTTGAATGGCTAAACTGCAAGTCTCCCTCCCACTCTGCTGCCATGGATCCATGGACAAGGTCTCCTAGGGAAACCATCCTCCATATCAAACCGATCAAGTACAGTTCCTGCTTATCTCTGAGCAGCAAGGTCTATTTTCTTGATAGGCCATGGAATTAGTCAAACAAGCCAATTACATCCTCCCATGTCAACTTGGGGACACCTCACGCACTTGATACTATAAAACCTACCTCCCCCAGCCCTTGTTCTTTAGTGCAACCTCCATATGGCCTTGTATGTTGTATGGTGTCTTTCCCTTCTGGTGAGTATTTATGATGTTGTCAGTCTCATCTGTCAAGTGTCAGATAGCCTAAGCCAGTCAGTCATTCCCATAACTCTAGGCAAGAATCCTTCCCTCACCAATAGGCTGCATAGGAAAGAAAAAAGATACTGTTTAGGAGCAGTTATTTCATGCAGTGCTTAAGAAACTGCTTGGAATGCCTCCATCCCATGTTGGCATGTCTTACTTTGTGTCCTGACGCCACTCCTGATTCCAGCTTCTTGCTGGTGCACACCCTGGAATGCAACAAGTTGATTGTTCAAGTTGTGGGTTTTTTCCACCCATATGGGAGACTCAGGTTGAGTTACAGGCTCCTGGCTTCAGCCTGGCCAGCCACTTGGCAGTTGCAGGCATTGGGGTGGGGTGAACCAGTGAATGGACATCTCCCTGTTATCTCTGTTTCTGTCCCTCTCTGTGTCTCTGTGCCTTCCAAATAGAATGAAAATAAATAAAAAAAAACCAACCCACTATTTAATTAATTGAATGTAGTTTGAACCCCTCCATGAAGAAAATTCTAGGCTCAAATGGATTTATTTGTGAACTCTACCAATCTTGTAAAGAAGAAATAGTGCTAACTACAAATTTTTTTTTTCAGAGAAAATTAACAAAAGTTTTTCCAATTCACTGTATGAGGCCAATCAAGGGCATCACTAGGAAAAGCAAACTAATAGTTTCATTAATGCACATGCAAAAATTATTTCTAAAACTTTAGCATATTTAATCTGACAACAGAGAAAAAGGATGATGCATTATAATCAAGAAATGCAAAGGTGGTTTAATCATATAAAAAGAAATCTATGCCATTCACTATTTTAACAGAATTTAAAAATGGTCATTTCATTAGATACAGAAACAGCATTTGACAAATCCAGTGTTCATTCCTGACAAAAGTTTTACCAAACTAAAAACAGAAGCAGTATTCCTCAACCTGATGAAAGGGCATCTATGAAAAACTTACAGATAATTTGAGCATAATGGTGAAGACAGAATACATTACTTTTGAATGAGGAACAGGATGAAAAGCATGTTGTAGTGGAGGATCTAACCCATGCAATAGTAAACTGAAAAAGGACAATAAAGAAATCAGAAAAAATGATCGAAATGATTTTTTGCCTATAACATACGAACATCTTGGTTAAAAAAATCCTTATGGAATCTGAAAAAAAAAGCAACTACTATTAGGTCTTCAAAAATCAATTGCCTTTCTATGTGCTAACAAGTAAGTATTTAAATAAACATACTATTCTGATAGTATCATCAAAATATTAAATTTTGAGGGACAAATGTAACAAAAGTTGGAAAGACCTGTACAATGAAAATTGTATGGGTAGATTTTGAGGAAGAGCTAAGTAAATGGAGAGACATGTCATTTGCATGTGAAAGACTTGATTTTATTAATCCCCAAATTGATCTATAAACAGACTCAATAAATACTCCCAACAGATGATTTTGTAGCTGATTCTAAATTTCAGATGGAATTACAAAGGACGCAAAGTAGACAAAATGACTTAAAGAAACAAATTTGGAGGACTTATGCCAGACAGTTATACTAATAAAAATAGTGTAGTATTGGCCAGCGCTGCAGCTCAATAGGCTAATCCTCCATCTTTGGTGCCAGCACCCCAGGTTCTAGTCCCGGTCAGGGCGCCGGATTCTGTCCCGGTTGCTCCTCTTCCAGGCCAGCTCTCTGCTGTGGCCCGGGAGTGCAGTGGAGGATGGCCCAAGTCCTTGGGCCCTGCACCCACATGGGAGACAGGGAGGAAGCACCCGGCTCCTAGCTTCAGATCAGCGAGGTGCGCCAGCCACAGCAGCCATTGTGGGGGTGAACCAACGGAAAGGGAAGACCTTTCTCTCTGTCTCTCTCTCTCACTCTCCACTCTGCCTGTCAAAAATAATAGTGTAGTATTGATGTCAATATGGAGAAAAATATAGAGAAAAAATAAATAAAATGGACACCAGTAATATTACCCACATATAGGTTTAATTGTACTTCAACAGTTGTAAAGCCAATTCGGTACAGAAGGGATAATCTTTTCAACAAACATCACAAAAAATGGATATACTTGTCTATATCCATACCATGAATATGAATATATATAAATATAAAATGCAAAACTATAAAACTCCTGCAAAAAATAGTGGACAATAATTTACTATATGAGACACCAAAAGCTTGAAAAATCAAAGAGATATTATCTTCAAAAGACACTTTTAAATGAAAGATGGGAGGAGCCGGCACTGTGGCTCTGTAGAGCCACTGTCTGCAATGCCGGCATCCCATATGGGTGATGATTCAAGTCCTGGCTGCTCCACTTTCAATTCAGCTCCCTGATGATAGCCTTGGAAGGGCAATGGAAGATAGCCCAAGTGCTTAGACACCTGATACCCATGTGTGATACTTGGAAGAAGCACCTGGCTCCTGGCTACGGCCTGGTCCAGGCCCAGCAGTTGTGGCCATCTAGGGAGTGAACTAGACAATGAAAGATCTCACTCTGTCTCTCCTTCTCTCTCTGTAATTCTGACTTTAAAATAAATAAATCTTAAAAAAATGAAAGATGAGAAAAATCCCTGAATGGGAAAAAAAAAACCTGGAAACTATTGTATCCAATGAAGGACTTGTATCCAGAATACTTAAAGGATTCTCAAAACTCAATATAAGAGACCAAGCAACACAATTTTTGAAATGTGAAAAAAACGAACAAATTCCTTATTTAAGAAGCTGTGCAAATAGTTAAGAGCATGTGAAAAATTGTTGAACATTGGCCAGCGCCACAGCTCAATAGGCTAATCCTCCGCCTGTGGCACTGGCACACCAGGTTCTAGTCCTGGTCGGGGCGCTGGATTCTGTCCCGGTTGCCCCTCTTCCAGGCCATCTCTCTGCTGTGGCCCGGGAGTGCAGTGGAGGATGGCCCAGGTCCTCGGGCCCTGCACTCGCATGGGAGACCAGGAGAAGCACCTGGCTCCTGGCTTCGGATCAGCGTGGTATGCTGGCCGCAGCGCACCGGCTGTAGCGGCCATTGTGGGGGTGAACCAACGGCAAAGGAAGACCTTTCTCTCTGTCTCTCTCTCTCACTGTCCACTCTGTCTGTCGAACAATAAACTAAAAATGCAATTTAGAATACAAGAAAGTGGTGGGCATTGTGGTGTAGCTGATTAAGCCTTCACTTGGGAAGCTACCATCCCATATTGGAGTGCCTGGTCTCAGTCCTGTCTCCTCCACTTCCCATCCAGGTTCCTGCTAATGTACACTTTGGGAGGCAGTAGTGATGACTCAAGTACTTGGATCCCAGACAACCATATGGGAAACTCAGATGGAGTTTTGGGCTCCTGGTTTCCACCTGGCCCAACCTTGGCTGTTGGAGTCATCCGGGGAGTGAACCAGCAGGTAGAAAATGTCTGATTCTAGCTCTGGTTTTTTCATTGTCAATCTGCCTTTCAAATAAACAATAAGTATTTAGAACACAAACATAAAATTGCATTTATTAGAATATCTCACACTAAAATTCCTGACCATACCCAATGTTCTTGAGATTATGAATTAACTGGAACTCTCATGTATTGCTGGTGGAATGTAAAATGGTACCACCACTTTGGCAAAGAGCAAGGCAGTTTTTAGAAAAGTTGTATATACACCTACCATATGCTCCAGCTTTTCTAATCCTGTATATTTATCCAGAATTAATGAAAGCACATATTCATAGAATTAAATGTGCATTTATATTCATACCAGCTTTATTCTCCTACACCCAAACTGGAAACAGCCCAAGTGTCCATTAACGTATGAATGAAGAAAATGTTTTGTTTAAAAATAAAATGAATGAACTTCTTAAAATTATTTTTTAAAGATTTATTTGTTTTATTTGAAAGGCAGTGTTATAGAGAAAGGGACAGAGATCTTCCATCCACTTGTTCACTCTCCAAATGGATGCAATGGCCAGAGCTGGGCCAGGAGTTTCTTCCAGATCTCCCACATGGGAGTAGGGACCCAAGCACTTGGGCCTTCCTCTGCTGCTTTCCCTGGCCATTAGCAGGGAGCTGGATAGGAAGTGGAGCAGCTGGGACTCAAACCAGCACCCATATTGGGTGTTGACACTGCAAGCAGTGGCTTTACCCGCTACGCCACAGAGCCAGCCCCTGGAGGAAAGTTTTTCTACAGCTTGCAATTCCAGTAATATATATGGGAGCCACTGTGTTCCATGCTAGGCTGCCCTGGTTTCCATCCAGCTGCCTGCCAATGTGCCTGTGAAGGAAGCAGCAGATGGCCTATGAATAAACTTTTAAAAAAAAAAAGATTATTTATTTATTTGAAAGAGTTACAGAGAGAGAGAGAGAATCTTCCACCTTCTGGTTCACTCCCCAAATGGTCACATGACCGAAGCTGGGCCAGACCGAAGTCAGGAATCAGGAGCTTCATCTGGGTCTACCATGTGTACACAGGGGCCCTTGGGCCACCTTCTGCTGCTTTCCCAGGAGCATTAGCAGACAGCTGGATCGGAAGTGGAGCAGCTGGGACTCGAATCAGCACCCATGGGATGCGAGTGTCTCAGGCAGCAGCTTTGCTCACTATGCCACAAAGCCAGCCCCATGAATGAGCTTTTGACACATGCAAAGATATCATTAAAATAATTATGGCAAGGAAATATGCTAGATAAAAGGGGACATAATGTATGATCCATTTATATAAAATTCTAGCAAGTGTAAATCAACTTACACAGAAAAAAAAATCCAGGAAGTGGCTATCTGAGGCTGAGAGTCAGAGGCAGGTAGTGATAAAGGTGAGGAGATAGATGACAAAGTCAGTGATGACTGGTATCTTAACCTTTTCTTTGTTGACATTTTCACAGATGCGCTCCAGTGTAAATATGTGACCATTGATAGGAGAGGAATTTCTTCTGGTTTGTTATGGAAGGGAAATTCTGTAGTATCATGGAAGCAGTGACTTGTAAGGTGTGTCCCAAGAATCAGGAGTTATTTTCCAAAGAGAAGGATCAGGGACAACATGTGTGATATCTGAAAGCTAAAGAGAACATGGAAGGAGGGAGGAGGGAAGATTTCTAATTGGGGCATAAGAGGAGATTGTGTATTACATGTGTTTACATGGTGGGCTGTGCCTCCGAACTCTGACAGGCATACAAGAACAAAATGCCATAAATCTTCTCCCTAGAAGTAATTACTTAAAATGCAAATAGGTCAAATCATCAATCTAAAGACTATATTGGCAGAATGGATTGAAAAATAGGATCTAACCATACACTACTACAAGAAAATCACTTTAGATTTAAGCATGTGCATAGATTAAAAGTGAAATAATAAAAATGATACTTCCTGAAAATAGTAGGTAAAAGGTAGCAGGGGTGTTTTTATTAATATCAGACAAAATTACATTAATCAGACAAAAAGTAAAATCAGATAAAACTCAAATGGATCAATAATCTAAATGTTAAGTGCTGAAACTGTAAAACTCATAGAAGAAAACAAGGAGGAAGGCTTCATGACATTAGAGTTGTCAAGACTTTCTTGGCTATGACAACAAAACACAACATAAACATAAAAATGTTAATTGGATTCTGCCAAAATTATAAACCTCTGTGTATTAAAGGACATAAAAAACAGAGTGAAAATGCAGCCTATGAAGTGGGATCAAATATTTTCAAATTGTATGTCTAATAAATGGTTAATATCCAGAACACATAAAGAACTCTTAAAATGCAACAACTAAAAGCAGCACAACTAAAACATGAGCAAAGGCCTTGAATAGATGTGTCTCCCACGAGGACACATCAGTATCACTGGTCACCAGCAAAGTGAAAATCAAAACCTCAGTGAGGTATCCTTACATATCCATTAGGATGGGCACGATTTTAAAAGGGAGAATGGAGAAACAAAGTATTGGTGGAGATGTAAATATATTGGAATGCTACCTAATTGCTTGAGAATGCAAAATGGCACAGTAACTGTGGAAAATACTGTATCATTTCTGTCAAAATTTAAACATAGGGTTACCATATAATCCCAAACTTCTATCTCTGGGTATATACTCAAAAGAATTGAAAGCAAAGACTGGTACCAGTATTTGTGCAACAATGTCCATAGCAGCCTTTCCCACAATAGTCAAAAAGTGGGAACAATGTCCATGAATGAATTAAAGAATAAACAAAACAGGGGCTGATGCAGGCTGCTCCATTTCTTATCCTGCTCTCTGCTAATGTGCCTGGGAAAGCAGCAGAGGATGGCCCAAGTGCCTGGACTTCTGCACCAACGTGGGAGACCGGAAGTAGCTCCTGACTCCTGGTTTGAGATTGGCCCAGTTCCGGCCATTACAGCCATTTGGAGTGTGAACCAGTGGATGGAAGCGTGCTCTCTCTCTCTCTCTCTCTTTCTGTTTCTGTCTCTTTCAAATGAATACATCAGTGCAAATAACAACACAGTGAAAATGGCCAAGAATTTTTTGGAAAATTTTTAATAGTTTGACCTGATAGGTCTTTTCATTTTAACTTGACCATGAGATTATTGGAGGAAATTGAATAAAATGTAGTTGATAATACAATGCAATAGTATTGACTAATGAAATTCTGACACATGCTGTAACATGGATGAATCTTTTTTTTTTTTTTTGACAGGCAGAGTGGACAGTGAGAGAGAGAGACAGAGAGAAAGGTCTTCCTTTGCCGTTGGTTCACCCTCCAACAGCCGCCACGGCCAGCGCACTGCGGCCTGTGCACCACGCTGATCTGAAGCCAGGAGCCAGGTGCTTCCTCCCTGTCTCCCATGTGGGTGCAGGGCCCAAGGACCTGGGCCATCGTCTACTGCACTCCCAGGCCACAGCAGAGAGCTGGCCTGGAAGAGGGGCAACCGGGACAGAATCCGGCGCCCCAATCGGGACTAGAACCCCGTGTGCTGACGCCACAGGCAGAGGATTAGCCTATTGAGCTGCGGTGCCGGCCGGATGAATCTTGAAATAAGGTAATCACATAAAAAAAAAAACCAGATATTGTGTCAGTCAACTTATATCATGCACCTATAATAACTGAATTCAAAGAAATAAGAAATAGATTAGTGATTAGAAGGGGATAGAGGCTGTGGTGATGGGGAGTTATTGTTTAATGATTACAGAATTTTAGTGTGGAATGAGGAAATATTTTAAGAGATGGATGATGGTGATGGAGCACAACAATATGAATGTATGTAATGCCACAGAATTGTACACTCAAAATAGTCAAAATTATAAATTTTATGTTATGCATATTTTATTTCAAAATAAATATGTAAAAAAGAACCATAAAAAATAACATTCACTAATAATAGCGCTGATCTCATCACAAATAGTCTCCAAGTATCCTGTGGGTATTAAATCACCTCATCTCTATTGTTTAAGGACATAAAGGATGGGTCTCCTTGGACTGTCGCTAATTATTAGCCTCAGGTGGGAGTTGCTTAGAGGAAAAGCTTTGTTGTGACAAGGGCGGGAGACAGTGGGAAGGTATATTTCCCTACAGAAACTGACTCCCTGAGAAGCACTTTGTAAGGGGTCTTATCAAAGATGAGAGGAATGTTCAGGATGAAGAAAAGCGGAATTAATAGTTATAATTATAGCTGTTTATGTAATTCCCATGATAACCACAAGTCAAATATCCATAGACTATACAAACACAGGAAATGAAAAGGGAATCAAATTGTTTCACTTATAAGTCAACCAAACATACTTAAATTTACCACTCCGACTCAGACTGGTTTCTTGCAGCTTTCTTAAGGGGTTGACTGGTGATCTGGCCCCTTCTGAATACAATGTTGCAAGACAGGCCTTCCTAAGACATTCTCTAAAAAACAAGCTCTGATAAGTAAACTGTTTTCCAATTCTCTGACCTTGTTCCTGTGCCCCCTTGCTTAAACCCCACACTCCATTGCAAATCCTCCAGTGATGTTCTAAGGAGCTGAAAGGAAACATTCAAATAACTTCACAATCCTCTATGAACTGATTAATCATGCACCATTCCAACTTCATTTCCTACCAGGATTACTGTCAGCCAATGTTTTCCAGTCATCCTTAAACTTGACTGGTCCCTGAAATACACTAATCAAATCACTTCAGGATCATTGCATTTGCTGAAACACAGCTCAAGTTTTCACATAGCTGGATTCTTACTATTCATTCTTATTTCCTTGAACAGGTCTTTTAACAGCGGTTTTACAGCATTGAGGTGACTGTAGTTCATAATAAGCTGTTATATATTTTATAATTCACTAAGAAAGAGGATCCTGAAGACTCCAAACATAACTAGTAATAAAGAGATGGAAATGTCAATTATCCTGATTTGGTAATTACATAGTATATAATATATTTAACTATCACACTGTACCCCAGAAATATGTACAATTATTATGTATTAATAAAATGTTTAACATAAATGAAAATGCTCACTATCCTGGTTTGTTCACTACACATTATACCCAGTTATTGAAGTATAACATCACACCCCGCAAAAAGGCACAATAAAAAATTTAAAAAGATGTCCTATTTTAACAGCCTCTTCCATGCCTTCCACACCATCTCATTATCTGACTTCACTTTCTGCATAACAAGTACCAATCTCTGAAATATTATTTTTACCATATGATGTTTTCCTTTGTGCTCTTTAGAGGGTAAGCTGTATGAGAAGGCACCCTGCCTTGTTTTCTGCCATATCTCAAGTGTGTAATATTGTGTGCAAAATTGGCATTTGAAGACTGTTGTTGAAAGAAAAGAATAAACAATTACCTTTTACATACTTATTTGAAAGGCAGCACAACAAAGACAGGAAGAGATGGATAGAAAGAGAGCGAGAAAAAAAGATCCTCCATCTTCCACTCCCCACATAGCTGCAATGGTCTGGGCTGGGTCAGGTCAAAGCCAGGTGTCATGAACTCCATCCAGGTCTCCCAGATGGGTGGCAGGGGTTCAGGTGCTTGCTGTCTTTCCCAGTGCATTAGGAGGAAACTGGATTGGAAGCAGAGCAGGGGAGACTTGAACTACTGGTGACGTGAAATTGTTGCAGCAGTAATGGCAGGATGAGTCTGTATCTCATCCCAAGGAAATGTGGCAGATTCTTCTCTGCACGGGATTCCTTAGGAAGGGCACAGCTCCTGTGTTACGGCTCTGTGACTCGTGTTGCAGCTCTCTGTGTTACAGCCTCTCCGCTCCCACAGCTTTCATCTGCCAGGTTAGTTGAGGAATCTTGTAGTTTTATGTTACAGCTCCTCTACTCTGCCAAGTTCTTTTTTTAAAAAAAGATTTACTTTTTTTGAGAGGCAGCGTTACGGAGAGAGGGAAAGACAGAGAAAAGTCTTTCATCTGCTGGTTCATTTCCAAAATGTCTGCAACAGCTGGAGCTGAGTTGATCCCGAGCCAGGAGCCAGGAGCTTCTTCTGGGTCCCCCATGTGGATGCAGGGGCCCACGGACTTGAGCTATCTCCCACTGCTTTCCCAGGCCATAGCAGAGAGCTAGATCAGAAGAGGAGCAGCTGGGACACGAACTGTTGCCCATATGGGATGCTGGTGGCGCAGGCAGAGGCTTGATCCACTAGCCACAGTGCCAGCACATCTGCCAGGTTCTTTGTCTCATTACTATGAAGAACAAGGCACCTAGGCAGAGTGAGCAAAGTGAAGGAAGCTTACTGAAAGCAGCAGAGAAAACCCCAGGCAGCTAGGAGGGGTCCTAAGAAGGTTGTCAGCTAGAATTGCCTGGCTTGGGATTTTTATATGTTACTAAATAAGGAAGTTTGCCTGATTGGTCAAGGCACATGCTAATGAGATATACTAGGTGAACCAATCAGGGAGTTGGCAGAGCCTACAGGTGACTGATTTGGCCAGGAACCAATCAGCAGTGGCCTAACATGGAGCTCATGTTACATAGAGAAGTTAGGCATGTTCTCAAGCAGGTCTAGGGTGAGCTGGGCCTGGTGAAAAGCAAGAACCAATCTGCAGCCGCTAAGTGAGAAGCTTGCACATGCAGAACACTGTACAGCCATCAAACCGAGCATGTTCTGGGCCACTTTGCCCTGTGTACCACCCCTCTGAACTCTCCAACCAGTGGCCCACTGTATCAGGACGCTGTCATTCCGAGTGGAAGCTTAACCCACTGCCCCACAATACCAGCTCCAGAATAAATGATTATTGTAAATGGGTATGTATTGTGTCAAATTCATTTAGACTCGGTGTGGGAAGTGGCATTTCCACCAGCTATACACATGAGAAAACCGCTTCATAGTGTCATGCCCCAAGGTCAGACTGAAGAAAAGAAAGTCCACTGTAGCATAATGCTTACTGTGAAGTTGAGTCATGCATCTGGGCAACCCCATCAGGCATATTGAAAAAGGAAAGCTGCTTGACAGGCCCACATGCAGGGATGTCTCCCTCCAAGTTGCAGCTGCCCCTTTGTTCCTGCACACTCAATGAGGTATGATACTGATGAGTTCCCTGGAAACACAAGTTTCTTGGGAAGTGGGGAAAGCCTTCCTCAGAGCTCTCGCCTCTGCGGTTCCCTAGTGGGCAAGGACCATGATATACCCCAGAGATATGCAGCTATGTTTTCCTGGAAGTGGTCTCCCAGTGGGGGACAGTACTGTGCCTGGCAGGTGTGAATAACTTCTACGCAGGCAGAGCCACAAGGCAAGCCTGGCCTTTGTTTGATGACAGGAGTTTTGAGGACCTCTCATGGATGGGTTCAGAGCCTTTGATACAGACCAGGACTGCTGCAGCCGGGATTCCATGCTCCAGTGAGGCTCAACTCCTGTAACCCAGCCCTCATCTTCATGTTCACTTTACAGAGAGGTGAATGGGGACCCACACAGACCGGCCGCCTTTCAGCTGAACCTTTAATATTGTTTGTAGAAGTCATCATTAATATGGAGAGGAAGCAACCAGGAGCCTTGAGGTGTGCGGAGGAGGACAATGATTATTGTAATTTTTAATCTTTCCTGTTCTGTCCTTTCATCTCAGACACAAATCTGTGTTCTTTCTTATGTCTATACTAAGAGGGCTTATAAGAATGAATTGGAAATCATTCCTGGCAACCCTAACAGTTCATTTTGTAGTGGCTGGTAACAGCAGTGAGACTGCACCCTCCAGTGGTCTTCGTGGGAATGGACCTAGCCCTGTGTAGTTTTTCGAAATTCACAGATAATACTGTAGCTGTTTGTCATGAAGAGCATGCTTTGAAGTACATATACTTTGTGGAACAGTTAAATTTAGTTAATTAACCAATCCCTGATGTCACATGGTTACCATTTTTATGGTTAGAATGCTTATCCAATGTCTGCATTTGTCGATAACACAACATATTGCCTGTGTACTTTAGAATCCTTTGCAGAAAAACACTAAGAAGCAATGGGGAGAACCTATGTGCATCATGACAAGTCTTCAGGGATCTGATGATTGTCTTTGTGTGGTGTAAGCAGAAAGTCCTTAACAACTGGTTGTTAGCTTAGTTATGATACTTTGATCCATACGAAGTTCCAGATTTCTCATCCAGACACAGTAGAGTCCCACAGAAAGAAGGCGGGGCCGGGGGGGTGTTTTTACCTCGGGTCTATTTTAAGAATGAGGAAACAGCCCATAACCACCTTGCCCCCAAATTCTGTTTCCACATACTCCTCCACTAATTCTGAATGTGATCTCTATGGATTCAGGATAATAAATCTTATCCTGTCTCGTTTTTCATTTCAGGAAAAAGTAAATCTTTCTTATCTATGTTTTAGCCTGACTTAGATGAATAGGGAAATGATGTCAATGAACTACTCCTATAAACCCTGGGATTCTTGCACTAACTCTCTGGTTTTAGCTCTCAGACCTCCAGACCTCACACTTCTGCGCAGTGGGAATTTGGGACTTTAGAGCTGAGCAAGCAGACACGGGAACTCGCAATCTGCTCAAGGAGACAAGTGACAAGTAAAGAATCTTCAACTGTGATGAGCTGCTTTGTGATAGGCAAAATTCAGTTGGGCCCTGACAGCATGTGGCAAGGGGATGGACTGTAACCTTGTACAGGGGGGTACGGCCTCCCCAAGTGAGTGACTGGTAACTTCAGATGTGAAGGATGAATGGGAGATTGGTGAGTGGAAAATGAGTGATGAGTTTTCCAGGCTGAGGGACAGCATATGTGAGGTCCTGGCAGCCAGCAAAAGAGGAATAGACTTCTGCCTTGGTCCCATAGCTGATCACAGAATATACTGGTCTGCCTGGCTCAGAACCCCATTCAGAACTATTAAGTCTCCCATCTGCTTAGGGGAAACACATTAAAGATCTTGGGAACAGGGACCAGCGCTGTGACCTGGCTGGTAAAGCCACCGCTTGCAGTGCTGGCATCCCATAAGGGAGCTGGTTTGAGTCCCGACTGCTCCTCTTCTGATCCAGCTCTCTGCTATGTCCTGGGAAAGCAGTGGAAGATGGCCCAAGTCCTTGGGCCCCTGCACCTGTGTGGGAGACCCGGAAGAAGCTCCTGGCTCCTGACTTCGGATTCGTGCAGTTCCTGTCGTTGTGGCCAATTGGAGAGTGAACCAGCCGATGGAAGACCTCTCTCTCTGCCTCTCCTTCTCTCTCTGTGCAGCTCTGCCTTTTAAATAAATGAATACATCTTTTAAGAAAAAGATCTCAGCCGGCGCTGCGGCTCAATAGGCTAATCCTCCGCCCTGTGGCGCCGGCACACCGGGTTCTAGTCCCGGTTGGGGCACCGGATTCTGTCCTGGTTGCCCCTCTTCCAGGCCAGCTCTCTGCTGTGGCCAGGGAGTGCAGTGGAGGATGGCGCAAGTGCTTGGGCCCTGCACCCCATGGGAGACCAGGATAAGTACCTGGCTCCTGGCTTCGGATCAGCGCGGTGTGCTGGCTGCAGGGTGCTGGCTGCGGCGGCCATTGGAGGGTGAACCAACGGCAAAGGAAGACCTTTCTCTCTGTCTCTCTCTCTCACTATCCACTCTGCCTGTCAAAAAAAAAAAAAAATCTTAGCAACAGGGTCAGATCACTTGGATTCAAACACCAGCCCCTTCCCTGGCTGGCAGTTTGAACTTCAGAACATGAATTCTGTGCTCAAAAGTTTTGAATGGCATTGTTTACTTGGTATGGCACCTTGAAGTTGGAACTGACCACTTCAGCAGTCTGTGATACATGATCAGACACAGTTTTTGGAACTTTGTATGTTGAGGTCATTTCAAACTCATTGAGATGTTTGAAAGATAGTAGAAGGAATTTCCCTTTGCCCTCTATGCTTTCAATTCAGATCCCCCAGTTAACATTTTAACACCTTTGCTTTATCAAATTCTATTTCTTTACACACACACACACACACACAGAAACAAATACACATTAAAATATTTTTCTGAACCATTTGAATATGAGTTGCAGACTTCATGTCCTTTTGTTCCTAAATGCTTCATTCTGGTTTCTACGAATCAGAATAATTATCAAAATAAGGATATTTGCATTGATAAGAATATTAAATCACTTAAAGTTGTATACAATTTTCCAAATAATGCTTTTGAGGGAATTTTTTTTCCTTATGAAAGATTCATTTGAGCATCATGTGTTGTATTTGCCTGCCACGTCACCTTGGACTGTCACTGTAGAACAGTGTCTCAGGTTTTCTTCATCCTCCATGCCTCGTCATTTTTTCAAACATTTGAACTAATTATATTATTTTTAAGATCTATTTATTTATTTATTTGAAAGTCGGAGTTACACAGAGAAGGAGAGGCAGAGAGAGAGAGAGGTCTTCCATCTGCTGGTTCACTCCCCAATGTCCACAACGGCCGGAGCTGCGCCAATCCGAAGCCAGGAGCCAGGAACTTCCTTTGGGTCTCCCACGCAGGTGCAGGGGCCCAAGGACTTGGGCCATCTTCTTCTGCTATCCCAGGCCATAACAGAGAGCTGGATTGGAGGTGGAGCAGCTGGGACTTGAACTGGCGCTCTCATGGGTTGCCAGCATTGCCCACTACTCCACAGCGCTGGCCCCTGTTAAGTGTCCTTCGCTTTGGATTTATCTGACTGCTTTCTTGTGATTCAATTGATGTTAGGCATATTTGGCAGAGCATCACAAAAATGAGACATGTCTTTCTAATCACATGATATGACTTGTCCTGTACGTATTCTGGCAACCTGATCACGCGGATAAAGTGGTGTCCACCAGGGTTACTTTAATACATATTATTTTTACTTTGTAATTAATTATTAAGTATCCTGTAGATAGTGCTTTTAGAATGTGTAAAAGTATCCCATTGGCCATAAAACTTTCATGTGTCCGTTGGTGATTCTTGTCTTAGACAATTATACAACAGTTGCAAAATGATGCTTTTCTAACTAGCATTTTTTCTTTATTTATTAGATGGAATTATACTGTAAGGAAGATTTTTTACTATTTATTTATTTATAGTTCAGTGTCATGGATTCTTGTTTTATTTAATTCCTTGTTATTTATTTTAATCGTTATTTAGTCTAGTGATCTAATTGTCCAGGTTTAGGCTGTGTGAGCTCCATTTGACCTGGTTCCTGTTTTGTTTTGTTGTTTTTTTATTTTTTTTTATTTTTTTGACTGGCAGAGTGGACAGTGAGAGAGAGAGACAGAGAGAAAGGTCTTCCTTTGCCGTTGGTTCACCCTCCAGTGGCCGCCGCAGCTGGCGCGCTGCGGCCGGCGCACCACGCTGATCCGATGGCAGGAGCCAGGTACTTATCCTGGTCTCCCATGGGGTGCAGGGCCCAAGCACTTGCGCCATCCTCCACTGCACTCCCTGGCCACAGCAGAGAGCTGGCCTGGAAGAGGGGCAACCGGGACAGAATCCGGTGCCCCAATCGGGACTAGAACCCGGTGTGCTGGCGCCACAAGGCGGAGGATTAGCCTAGTGAACCGCGGCGCCAGCCTCCTTTTTTTTTTTTTTTTTTTTTTAAGATCTATTTATTTAATTGAAAGTCAGAGTTACAGAGAGGCAGAGGCAGAGAGAGAGAGAGGTCTTCTGTTCACTGGTTCACTCCTCAGATGGCTGATCTTAAGATGGCCAGAGCTGAGCTGATCTTAAGCCAGGAACCAGGAGTTTCTTAAGGGTCTCCCACGGAGATGCAGGGGCCCAAGGACTCGGGCCATCTTCCACTGCTTTCCCAGTCCATAGCAGAGAGCTGGATCAGAGGTGGAGCAGCCAGGACTCAAACTGGTGCCCATAAGGGATGCCGGCACTGCAATTGGCGGCTTTACCCGCTACACCACAGCACTGTCCCCCCGTGTCGTTTTGACAAATCCATATAAGTTTCTGAGCACTTTCATATTTTCTGCTCCATTGAGGTGTCCACGCTGATCTTACACTCTCATAGTCATGCCTTGGACTTGATGGTTTGTCCAAGGAACCCTGACTCCTTTCATTAGGAACTGAGATAGACACATCTTTATTACATTCTCTGTTTTTTGTCTTACTGTGTCCTGGAACTACAACTGTTTTAACTAAACACATTAGCTCCAGTATAATGTTAGGGAACTTGTAGAACCCTGATTTTCAACTTTGCTTTGCGTAGAGAAGGCCCTGGACAAATGAACTAAAATGTTTTCAGGTAATTTCTGTGTGGCTTAGTACCAATTTCTACTTGCAATTCAGGAGCAATTTCCCTCTGAGAGTAAGGGCTTATTTTGTCTAAAAAGCAATTTTTTCAAAATCTTTCTTAGTTATTATAGAAATATAACCAAGAGATAAAAGAACAAAGATACTTGGATTGTAGCATGTAAAAAAATGAGTTGTTTTAGTTTGAATCTGGGATGGATGTAAGCTTAGTTTCCCCTGCTCCTTCACTCTAAATGAAAGCATACATACTGGAAATAATTCAACAGATGTAAAAATATAGGATAAAAATGCTAGATTGAATAAGAACTTCACAATTTGAAAAATGACACCATGGTTAGTTTTTGGTGTTTTCCTTATATCATCTGCATATCCCAGATGGGGTATCTGAGAAGTCTGCAACCTCAAAAGCACCAATAGACTAATCAAAAAAATAAGTAAATAAATAAACAAATCAATCAATCAGTCTATCAATGGAAAAGAAATGTCTGCTTTATTTGTGAAATAAGACCTGGGAAAGGGAAGTATTAGCAGAAACTTAGGGGAGAGATCCAGATTTGTCTGCAATAAATGCTCTAGCACACAGTTGGGGAAGAGGGGATCAATCTGTTTCCACACCCACACTGGTCAGTACCACCCCAATGGTAGGATCTTATTTGCCCACAGCAGTAACAGCAGACCTCAGGTAGGCTAACATACTCCCTGCCCCATCCCGGGAAGCTACAGTGGTAGCTGCAGTTCGCCCAGTGTCTTCAAGTGCATCACTCAACTGCAGAATATAGCCCAAACCAGTTTCCTGACCCTGCAACCACTGGTTGACAGCCACCTAAATTGAGTGGGTCTTGGTCTTACACCCAACGACTGAAGGGAACCCAAGTCTGGTAACTTCTATTTCAACACTCCATGGCAGAAGGTGAATAGGATCTCTCTATTTTTTTTAAA
The DNA here is from genome assembly GCF_051225735.1 of Oryctolagus cuniculus. Taxonomy (NCBI): domain Eukaryota; kingdom Metazoa; phylum Chordata; class Mammalia; order Lagomorpha; family Leporidae; genus Oryctolagus; species Oryctolagus cuniculus. Next base: position 35,591,638 of record NC_142888.1, on the reverse strand, counting down.
AAGATTTATTTATTTATTTGAAAGTCAGAGTTACACACAGAGAAGAAGAGAGACAGAGGGAGAGAGAGAGAGAGAGAGAGAGAGAGGTCGGTCTTCCATCTGATGGTTCACTCCCCAATTGGCCACAACAGCTGGAGCTGGGCCGTTTCGAAGCCAGGAGCCAGGAGCCTCCTCTGGGTCTCCCACATGGTTGCAGGGGCCCAAGGACTTGGGCCTCTTCTACTGCTTTCCCAGGCCAGAGCTGGATCAGAACCGGTACCCATATGGGAATGCCAGTGCTTCAGGGCATTAACCTGCTGTGCCACAGCACCAGCCCTGAACAGGATCTCTTGATCCCCTACCCAAACTTGTGACTCCTGTTCCTCAGCATAATGGCCAAAGACATCACATCCCTGTCTTCACTGTCAGAGGCAGATTGAAAGTTCTTGGATACCAAGTTGAAAAACAGGCCAAAGGCAATGCTTCTTATGCCATTACTGAGATAGTCCACAACTCAATGACATGGAGAGGAAAAGGAAGCACCTTCTTTCTTTCATGTACCACCTTCAGGAGCTCCAGCAGAGACAGAAGAATAATGAAACAAAAGTGAGGAATGCTTAAGGGACATTTTTTTTTAATTATTTATTTGAAAGGCAAAGGCAGAGGCAGAGAGAGAGAAAAAGCGGTGTGTGTGTGTGGGGGGGTGTCTTCCATCTGCTGGTTCACTCTGCAAAAGACTGCCATGGCCAGAGCTGGGCCGTTTTGAAGCCAGGTGCCTCTCCTGGTCTCCCATGTGGGTGCAGGGGCCCAAGGACTTGGGCCATCTTCTACTGCTTTCCCAGGCCACAACAGAGAGCTGGATTTGAAGAGGAGCTAGCTGGTGCCCACATGGGATGCCGGCACTGCAGGCGGTGGCTTTACCCACTACGCCACAGCGCTGATCTCTTAAAGGACTTTTTAAAAATGAAACACCATCAAGCAAACCAATGTATGCCTTAGGAAAGTTCCAGAAGGAAATTACTTCAACACAATAAAAACTGCATATGTAAAACCAGGTCATAGCTAGCATACTCAGTGGTGAAAAAATGAATACTTTTACTCTAAAATCAGGAGCAAGAAAAGTATATCCATTCTTCTATTAAACACAGTATTAAAAACTCTAGCCAGAGCAATTAGGCAAGAAAAAGAAAGAAAAGGGAACCAACTTGGAAAACAAGAAGTAAAATTGTTCCTGTTTGCAAATGCCATGATCTTACACAGAGAAAAATCCTAGACTCAAGTAATTTAAAAAGCTGTTAGCGCTAATAAACAAATTAAGTAAATTCACAGGATATCTAGTCAACATATAAAAATCAGTTGCATTTTTGTATAATCATAAACTATCCAAAAAGAAAATAGTGAGAACAATCCCATTTACAAGAGCATCAAAAGGAAAAAATCCGAAAGAATTAACCTTCCCAAGGAGATGAAAGACTTGTGTATTAAAAATAAGACATTGATGAAGTAAAATAAGCAAGAAAGAAATAAATAGAAGTGTTCATTGATTGAAGATTTACCCAACAGAATAGAAAGCCAGGAAATAAATCCATGCAAATATATATATATATATATATATAATCTAATAACTTAATTTAAACATGCATTCATGACCTGAATAAACATTTTTCTTAAGAGGACAAATGCCCAAGAGGTATATGAAAAAATGCTCAATGTCACTAATTATTAGAAAAAGGCAAATCAAAACCACAACAAATCATCAACGTACAACAGTCAAGATGAGTATTATATGAAAGCAAAACAAAAGTCCTCAATCATTGGCAAGGATGAGAAGAAATTGAGACTCTTGTACACTTCAGTGGTAATGCAAAATTGTGCAGTCATTTTATGAAAACAGTATGGAGGTTCCTCTAAACATTTAAAATGGAATTAACATATGATCCAGTAATTCCACTTCTGTTTTTTTTTTTTTAAGATTTTATTTATTTATTTTAGAGTTACAGACACTGAGAGGGACAGACAGAGAGAAAGGTCTTACTTTACTGTGTCAATCCAAAGCGAGGAGCCAGGAGCTTCCTCCGGGTCTCCCATTTATTTATTTATTTATTTGAGAGGTAGAGTTATAGACAGTGAGAGGGAGAGGCAGAGAGAAATGTCTTCTGTCTGCTGGTTCACTCCCCAGATGGCTACAATGGCGATTCGAAGCCAGGAGCCAGGGGCTTCTTCCAGGTCTCCCATGTGGTTGCAGGGGTTCAAGGACTTGGGCCATCTTCTACTGCTTTCCCAGGCCACAGCAGAGAGCTGGAGTGGAAGAGGAGCAGCCAGGACTCGAATCCACACCCATATGGGATGCCAGCGCCACAGGCAGAGGATTAATTTACTGAGGCACGGCTCTGGGTATTTATCCGAAAGAATTAAAATTGGGCTCTCACAAAGCAGCACTCCCATGTTCCTTGCAACACTATTCACAGTAGCCAAGATGTAGGAAAACTTAAATTGCCATCAACATATGAATGAATAAAGAAAATGTGATATATGCATACAATAGAATACTGATCAGTCTTTAAAAAGAAGGAAATTCTGCAATATTAGAATATATATGACTTGAGGACATTATGCCAGATGAAACAAGCCAGTGACAGAAAGAGAAATACAGCAGAAAAAAAAAAAGGCGGCATCGTGTGGAATCAAGAGTAGAATGGGGGTTAGGCATTTGGCTTAGCAGTTAAGACGCTGCTTGGGATCATCTACATCCCACATCACAGTGCCTGGATGCCAGGATTCAACTCCTGGATTCACTTCAAATTCCAGCTTCTTGCTAATGACACTCTGGGAGGCAGCAGGTGATGGTTCAAGTACCTGGGTCCCTGCCACCCACATGGGAGACCTGGTTGAGGTTCCAGCTCCTGACTTCCGCCTGGCTCAGCCTAGATTGCTGTGGGCATTTGAGGAGTGAACCAGTAGATGGGAGTGCTCTCTTGCTCACTCTTGTTCTCTCTCTTTCTCCCCCTCTCTCCCTCTCTTTCTCTCTGTATGTGTGTGTGTGTGTCTGTGTGTCTTTGTATCTATGCTTCTAAAATTTAAAAAAAAAGAATGAAATGGCACTTACCAGGTGTCGCTCCCCCGCTTCATGGAGGAACGACACAGGACCCTGCGCTGTTCTTCTGTCTGCTCGGCCCTTCCCGGGTTTGCTGCTGGTTCTTCCCGGGTTGGCTACTGTCCCTTCCACCTCCGTGGAAGGGCGGTTCCCCCTGCCACATTCCCCACTTCCGCAGGGGAGCGGCACACCGCCGGCCGGCTCTCTCGGGGGCTGCACAGGTGTTCCCCTTAGATGTTCCCCTTAGATGTTCCTGGTGCATGCCGTCTCTCTCCTCCTTTATAGTCCTCCTCCGCCAATCCTAACTCGGCTGCCCACACGCCGAGCACGCTGCTCTCCTCCAATCAGGAGCAAGTCCTACAGTTTATTGGCTGAACTGGAGGCAGCTGTGTAGAAGCTGTTTTCTTCTCTCCCAGCGCCATATTGTGGGAGAGCAGATGTATAGAATAAGTCTTAATTCCAGTAACTTAGTCTAGTCCGAGTTGCTCCCCACAACCAGGGGCTGCGAGGGGAAGGAAATGGGGAGTAACTAACCAATGTTCATAAAGTTTCAGCTGGGGTTGGCACTGTGGCGTAGCAGGTAGAGCTGCAACCTTCAGTGGGGACATCCCATATGGGTGCCGGTTCGAGTCCCAGCTGCTCCTCTTCCCATCCAGGTCTCTGCTATGGCCTGGGAAAGCAGTGCAAGATGGTCCAAGTGCTTGGGCCCCTGCACTCACGTGGGAGACCCGGAAGAAGCTCCTGGCCCCTGGCTTCAGATCGGCACAGCTGTGGCTGTTGCGGCCATCTAGGGAACAAACCAGTGGATAGAAAACATCTGTCTGTCTCTCTCTCTCTCTCTCTCTCTCTCTTCCTCTGCCTCTCTGTAACTCTGCCTTTCAAATAAATAAACAAACATTTAAAAAAGAATTTTCAGTCAAGAATGATGATTAGGTCTAGAGATCTGTACACAACTGTACCTAAAGTAAATAATAATGTATTGTGTATTTAAAAGTTTGTTAAAAGGGTAGATCTCATGTTATGTGCCACAATAAAATTTAGTATAAGACCTCAAGTGGCTATATTTATATTTGATAAAGTAGACTTCAAAGTAAGGAATGTAGTAAAACTATTAGAAAGAAAGAAAGAGAGAGAGAGGAAGGAAGGAAGGAAGGGAGGAAGGAAGGAAGGAAGGAAGGAAGGAAGGAAAGGAGAGGAGAGGAAAGGAGGAAGGGGGGAGAAAAGAAGAGGGAGGGAGGAAAGGTAGTATCATATTTTTAGAATTTTATCTCTGAAATACATGGAATATGTTCTCTTTGTATTAACATCATATTAACGATAGAACTGATGAGAAAAAAAGTAAAGAATATAACTGGAAACACATTACACAATGATACAGTGATCAATATACTAGGATAACGTATCCCTAAACGTGTATTCATGCAACAATAAAATCTCATAATATACAAATCAAAAACTGAAATAACTGAAAAACAGACAATACTGATGCAAAGGGCCTAGCCGAGTGGCCTGGAACATTTGCAGTTTGAAGGCCCTGCAGCGCTCGGGTTGCAAGCCTCTCATCTGGCTGTTGCTGTTTGGTTCTTGCTTTTCACCAGGTCTGGCCCACCATGGACCTCTTTGAGCACACCCCTAACTTCCCTATGCAAAATAAGCTTCATGTTAGGCCACTGCTGATTGGTTCCTGGGCGAACCAATCACATTCAGACTCTGCTGATTCCTTGATTGATTTACCTTGAATACCTCATTAGCGCATACCTCTATTAATTAGGTGAACGTCCTCCTTGAGAAAGAAAAATTCCGAGCCAGGTAGTGCTTCAGGGCAACCCTGTGGATGGAAGCAACCTCGTGGTGGGAGGTCTCTCTGGTTCTTTCAAGAAACTTGTTTCACTTTGCTCACTTTTTGTGTTCCATGTGACTGCTTCTTTATAGCCAGGAGACAACAAACTGGAGCAGAAACAGTAACAGAGACAGAGGATGTAACAGGGAAGACTATAACACACAAAGTTAGAACACAAGTCAAACAGATGTAGCAGCAGCCATACCATTCATTGCACATCCCCTAGCAACTGGAACTGCAATATTTTGTTGCCACTAATCCTGCTGTAATTATTTCTGTGGACTTTAACACTTCCTTTTCTCCACTTACAAACTGATTACAATGATTAGACAAAATCAGCAACAGTATAGAAAAAAACAAAGAACAAATTAAACCGAGAGAATCTAAGTTAACATATAGCAGGAAAAACCCCCAAATAGCAATATACATACTTAATTCAAGTACCGATACAGCATTTATCAAGATAGGTCATCTCCTGGACAATAAGAAGCATCAACAAATTTTGAATAATAGAAATCACACGCAGTGTGTTCTGAATCAATAGGGAATTAATCTTCACATCAACTTCCAAACAGGCAAATATGTAAAATACAGAAAATAAACTACACCCGCTACTACATAACCAATGGGCCAAAGAAAAGCTTTTAAAAGAAAATGTAGGGTCTGGAGCTGTGGCACACTGGGTTAAAGCCCCATCCTGCAGCACTGGCATCCCATAGGGTCGTCGGTTTGAGTCCCAGCTGCTCCTCTTCCGATCCCGCTCTCTGCTGGCACAGCAGTAGAAAATGGCCCAAATCTTTGGGCCCCTGCACCCATGTGGGAGACCTGGAAGAAGCTTCTGGCTCCTAGCTCCAGATCAGCTCAGCTCAGCTCTGGTCATTGTGGTCATCTGGGGAATGAACCAGCAGATAGAAGACCTCTCTCTCTCTCTCTCTCTCTCTCTCTCTCTGTCTCTCTCTGGCTGTACCTCTCGCTGGCTGTACCTCTCTCTGTAACTCTATTTTTCAAACAAATCTTTGTTTTAAAAGAAAATGTTTACAACTAATGAAAATCAAGGGATAATGCATCAATATATATAGGATACAACTAAAGCAGTGCCAAGAAATTTGAGAAAATGACTTACCATCCCCTTTAAACTCCCACGTGGAGAAACCAGAAAAATAAATAAGAGTAAACTAAAAACAAATGGACAGAAGGAAGGGAATTATAAGAACACAAATTAATAAGATAAAAAGCAATAAAAATGAAACAAAAAACTGCTCCTTAGAAGAATCAAATTGATAAACCTTTGCAACATAAAGAAAAAAGAAAGACTCGAATTATCACTATCAGTAATTAAATAGGGGTATCACTACTTATCATGAAGACATTAAAAACATCAACAGCAACCCACTATGGAGACTATACAATGTGTAAAACTAATGAATACTATGACCATTAAATAAATTATGGCAAATTCCATGAAAAGCATGGATTACCAACACCCATGAAAATGAGATTTATCACCTGAAAAGCCCCATAACAATTAAAGAAATTAAAACTTCTTTTATTAAACCTTCCAACAAAGCAATCTTCATTGTTTTGCTGACTTATCATAAATATCCACTGGAATATTATGAATTGTTATTTAAATATTGTAAATCTTGCAAAGAAGAATTAGCACAAATTTACCACAATCTCCTTCAGAAATAAGAAGAGGCAGGAAAATTTCCCAATACATTTCATGGGATCAATGTTAGTCTGATATCAAAATCAGACAATGTAGGTGCAAAAACAAAAATTCCAAGCAACATGTCTCATGAATTTAGATGCAGAAGTCTTCAATAAATACTAGCAAACTGAATCCCAAATTGTATAAAAATAATTAAGCACAACAAAAGGGGATTTATGCCAGATATTCAAGGGTGCTGGATCAACATTCAAGAGCCAATCAATGTAATTCATCACATCAAAAAGCAAGACTAAAAATCACATCAATTGATGCAGAAAAAGCATTTGCCAAAAGCCAAACCCCATTCATGATAAAAACTTCAACGACTTAGGAATACAAGGGATTTCCTGTCAATAAAGAATATCTACAAAAATACTGCTAACATGCTTGGTGAAATACTAAATGTTTCCCCCTAACATTGGGAACAGAACTTCCCACTTTTACTGAACAGAATATTAGTGGTTTTTGTTGGTGCAATTAAGCATGATAAAGAAAATAAATTAAGGGGGGAATCCCTTTGTTTGCAGAGGACATGATTGTGTATAACATTCCAAGAACTCTACCCAAAAAAATCCTAGTGTTAGCACAGAAAATTCCTATTATCTAGTATAAATGGGTTCAGCCATGGCACAAGAAAAAAGATCAACACAACAAAATTAATCCTATTTCTATATCCTAATAATGAATATGAAGAAGGCAAATTAAAAATACAGCACCATTTACAATTACTCCTAAGAAAAAGAAAATCAGAAATTATTTAGTTTTGTTGACTGATTTGTGTCCCTCTCCAATGCCTTTGTTAAAGTTCTAACCCTCAATGTGTTTACATTTGGAGATAAGGCTTTTAGAAAGCAGTTAAGGTTCAATAAGGTCATAATGGTAGGATCCTAATCTCGTAGAACTGGTAGACTTAGAAGAGGGAGAGATTTTCCTCTCTCCAGATAACCTACTTATGCATTGAGGAAAGGCCATTGGGAGCACAGGAAAAGAACCCTTGCCAGAACCCAACCATGCTGGTACCTTGATCTCTGACTTCCAGCCTCAAGAATATCTTTATAGAATATAAATTCTAAAATATGTAATCTATAAAAATAAATAATATAAAATAACAATTTATTTTTAGAATTTTAGAATTAACTACATTAATTAATTTATAGAATATAAATCTATGATGTTTATCCTGCCTAGTATATGGTACTTTAATAAGATAGCCCAAACAAATTTAGACACTTAGGTATGTACTTAACAGAATATGTTCAATATTTGTATGCTGAATATTAGAATACAGTGGTGAAAAAAATCAAAGAAGATCTAAATCAATGGATAAGCATTTCTGGTTTGGTGATTGGAAGACTCAACATAGGAAAGAATTCAATTATCTTCAAATTGATGTATAGGTTTAATCTTATTTTTATTTAAATACCAGCAAGTTTGTTACAGACGTATATAAACTTATTCTAAAATTTATATGGAAAGCTACTGGCCCTAAGATGGCTTAAATAATTTTGAAAGGGGCCGGCGCTGTGGCATAGCAGATAAAGCCACTGCCTGCAGTGCCAACATCCCATATGGGTGCCGGTTCAAGTCCCGACTGCTCCACTTCCAATCCAGCTCTCTGCTATGGCCTGGGAAAGCAGGGCAAGATGGCACAAGTCCTTGAGCCCCTGTACTCATGTGGGAGACCCGGAAGAAGCTCCTGGATCCTGGCTTTGGATCAGCCCAGCTCTGGCCATTGCAGCCATTTTGGGGGTGAACCAGAGGATGGAAGACCTCTCTCTCCCCCCCATATTCCTTTCACTCTTGCTCTCGCTCTCCTTCTCTCTCTGTGTAACTTGGACTTTTAAATAAATAAATAATTCTTCTAAAAAATGTGAAAAATAATTCTATCTGATATAAAGGATTAGTATATAGCAACAGCACAAAGGACAGTGTGCTATTAATGATGGTATAAACATACAAATCAATCAAACATAATAATGAACCCAGAAATAGACACACTCAAATATACTCAACTGATTTTCCACAATGGTACAAGAGTAATTGAAAGAAGGTGAGCCTTTTCAATGGTGCTGAAGGATTTGGACAACCAAAGGCAGAGAAAGAGAGAGAGAGAGAGAGAGAGAGAGAGAGAAGAAATGTTGATCTAAAGAAATGAGGAAATCTTTGAGATTTAAGCTGAGGCAAAAATTTCTTAGACCTGAAAGAAAAAAATGATGAATAGAATATCTAATTGATAAATTAGATATGAAAATTTAAAAAAGACCTTTTGATCTGCAAAACCATTGTAAAGAAGATGAAAATGATTATGATATATATTATATGTGTATATATATATATATATTTATATCTTAGAGCAGTATTTGGCTCCTCAAAGTCACGTAGAAATGAAGCCCCCAAAGTTTAATGTTACTGGTTAATGAATTAATGTTAGTGATTGATGGATTTAGGGTGGATACTTTTATCCAATTATTGTATCTGAATATGGGGTCTTTGGGAAGTGATTGGATTGGATTAAGTTGCTAAGGTGGATCCCATGATCAAATCATAATGGATCAAATCACATGGACATGAAGGATGGTTATGCTTCCTGCCTCTCTTCTCTCTGTGTAACTCTAACTTTTTTTTTTTTTTGACAGGCAGAGTGGACAGTGAGAGAGAGAGAAACAGAGAGAAAGGTCTTCCTTTGCCGTTGGTTCACCCTCCAATGGCCGCCACGGCCAGCACGCTGTGGCCGGCGCACTGCACTGATCCGATGGCAGGAGCCAGGTACTTACCCTGGTCTCCCATGGGGTGCAGGGCCCAAGCACTTGGGCCATCCTCCACTGCACTCCCGGGCCACAGCAGAGGGCTGGCCTGGAAGAGGGGCAACCGGGACAGAATCCGGCGCCCCGACCAGGACTAGAACCCGGTGTGCCGGCGCCGCAAGGCGAGGATTAGCCTAGTGAGCCGCGGCCCCGGCACTCTAACTTTCAAATAAATCTTTTTAAAAAATCACAATGAGACAACACTACACATCTATTAGAATTGCTAAAAGAATGATTAGTAACAATACCAAATACAGAGACATTGAATCACTTGTGCAATGCTAGTGCAAATGTAAAATCATACAGCCACTCTGGAAAACTGTCTGGCAGTTTCTTATAAAGCTACTGTTCAATTACTATATACTGCAGAAACTGCACTTTTTATCTTAGCAAAAAGAAAACTTAAGTTTACATAGAGCCTGGTACACAAATGTCCATAGTAGATTTACCTGTCATAGCTATAAACTGGAAACATCTCAGATGTCCTTTAAAAGGTAAATTTTAAACAAACTGTAATAGACATCATGGAATACAATCCAACAAGAAAAAGGATAATTTATTTATTTTATTTATTTTGAAAGTCAGAGTTAGAGAAAAGAGGAGAGGGGGAGAGAGAGAGAGAGAGAGAGAGAGAGAGAGAGAGAGTGTCTTCCATCCGCTGATTCACTCCCCAATTGGCTGCAATGGCCAGAGCTGCGCCAATCCAAAGCCAGGAGTCAGGAGCTTCCCCCAGGTCTCCCACGCAGGTGCAGGGGCCCAAGGACTTGTGCCATCTTGCACTGCTTTCCCAGGCCATAGCAGAGAGCTGGATTGGAAGTGGAGCAGCCGGGACTCGAACTGGCGCCCAAATGGGATGCCAGCACTGCAGGTGGTGACTTTACCCACTACACCACAGCATCGGCCCCAAAGATAAATTATTGATATACTGAACAACTTGGATGATAACCAGAGTATTATTCTGAGTGAGTGGAAATGCCAATCCCACACCCTTATCTACTGTTTGGTGATGCTTATATAAAGTTTTGTAAATGACAAAATATTAGAAACATTGGACAGATTTGTGGTGCCAGTTATTAGTGATTATGATGACTGGACATGAACCTATACATATGAACTACTATAATAACACAGAACTTAACACAACATACACACACGCACATACACACACGGATGGATGAGTATGCATGAAACTGAGGATTTCTGAATAAGATTAGTGGATAGTATCAACAAAAATATCTTAGTTGTCATACTATAATTTTGCACAATGTTGCCATTGAAGGAAACTGGGTAAAGAAATTTCTCTGTATTATTTCCTTCAACAGCATGCAAGTATTCAATTATCTCAATAAAAATTTCAACTGAAAAATAAGTCATGATGTTCTCAGGCGTGATTCCAAATACCATGCTCTACTCAAAGAAATTAGAGTCCTTTGGAGAACAGCGCATTTTCATGGCAGAAATAGTGAAAGAATAAGGAGAGGCTAGGGCATTCAATAGTCCTAGAAAATAAAGAAGTGCTAAGAATTAGTGGAAAATGCAAAAAGACATAGCAGCTTGAAAGGGCTTTTATGGGCCAAAGTTGAGACAATGTGAACTTTTAAAAATTACTTAGTTGGCCGTACATTATTGAATGAATAAAAATCCATGAGTTCAAAATGATATTCAGGAAGAGAGGGAAAAAAGTGAGACTAATTTTTCTTAATTGGAGACCATTTACTCTGAAAACCGATAATTGAAGGTACAGAATTAAGCATATATCTTGCCTTTTAGGAAGACACTGTAGTGTACCCACAGTTGGTAAGAGAAAGCTCAGGTGTGGGGATGAATGCCGCTGCAAGAAAGTAGAAGGAAATTTAGAATTAGAAAACTATCATTTTCTGCCGGACCCGCCGGACCCGCCAGACCCGCCAGAGCCTCAGAGTCTGCACGCCAGCGCTGGAAGGGGAGGTGAGTTGAAAACCTCTCAGTAACCCGAGACATTGGCATGGAAAGGCAGAAAAAGCCTGCAGAGAACGAGGCCTGAAACCCCACTGGGGAAAATTCACCAGGCTGGCTGGAGGAGAGAAAAAATCGAATAAATAAGGGGAACCTGAACAGACATTTAGCCTCTCTCTCCACTCACCTTACAAAGCTGAGCAAGACAAAAGGGCAGGCGCCATTTTACATAAGTAAAGCGGTGTGCGCCATTTTGCATATGTAAAGTGGGTGTCTCTCATTAGCCAAGCAGAAAAACCTGACTCTGGTAAGCAAATGAATACCCACAGGGGCCAGATTTCATACATCAACTACTCTCAATTCCACTCAGCTGTGTGGAATTACTTCCCAACTGAGTCAAAAAAAAAAAAAAAAGAGAGAGAGAGAGAGTGAGAGCGAGCAAGAGAACAATCAGGGTGAATCACCTTTGGCACACTCTTAACCCTGTACAACCAGAGCTCTCTGGCCACACCCATCACAGCCTCTAAGGATCCATCAAAAGCAGACAGTCCTCTTAATCTAGAGTCACAGTATAATGAGAAAAAAAACAAAGAATATCTCCAATATGACAAACAAACGCAAAAGCCGAGGTAACAAGAACAAGGAAGACACTATGACGCCCCCAAATGAAATAGACACCCCAATTCAAGATTATGAAGATGATGAGATAGAAGAAATGAAAGAAGCAGATCTCAAAAAATTGATAAGAACATTAAGAAGTTCTCAAAAACAAATTCTCGAACTACAGAAATCCTTAATGGACAAGATAGAACATCTCTCTCGTGAAAATGAAATATTAAGGAGGAATCAAAATGAAATGAAACAACTAGTAGAAAATGAAACTGTGATAGTGATGAGAAATCATAATGAAATAAAGAATTCAATAGATCAAATGACAAACACATTAGAGAGCCTTAAAAACAGAATGGGTGAAGCATAAGAGAGAATATCAGACTTAGAAGACAGAGCACAGGAAAATATACAATCAAACCAAAGAAAAGAAGAGGAAATTAGAAATCTAAAAAATATTGTCGGGAATCTTCAGGATACTATTAAAAAACCCAACATTCGGGTTCTAGGAGTTCCTGAAGGCATGGAGAGAGAGAAAGGATTAGAAGGCCTTTTTAGTGAGATATTAGCAGGAAATTTCCCAGGTTTGGAGAAGGACAGAGAAATCCTAGTACAGGAAGCTCATAGAACCCCTAATAAACATGACCAAAAGAGATCCTCACCACGACACGTTGTAATTAAACTCACCACAGTGAAACATAAAGAAAAGATCCTAAAATGTGCAAGAGAGAAACGTCAGATTCCTCTCAGAGAATCTCCAATCAGACTCACAGCTGACTTCTCATCAGAAACCCTACAAGCTAGGAGGGAATGGCGAGATATAGCCCAGGTACTAAGAGAGAAAAACTGCCAGCCCACAATATTATATCCTGCAAAGCTCTCATTTGTGATTGAAGGTGAAATAAAGACCTTTCACAACAAACAGAAATTGAAAGAATTTGTCGCCACTCGTCCAGCCCTGCAAAAGATGCTTAAAAATGTGTTACACACAGAAACACAGAAACACGGTCATCAGTATGAAAGAAGGTAAATGAAGGAAATCTCACACCAAAAGATCACAGGCAGTTCAAAACATATATCAGAAAATATCTTTGGCAAATGGCAGGGCAAAGCTACTACTTATCAATAGTCACACGTTAATGTCCTGAACTGTCCAGTTAAAAGACACCGATTGGCTGATTGGGTTAAGGAACAAAACCCATCTATTTGCTGCTTACAAGAAACACATCTTTCCAACAAAGATCCATACAGACTGAAAGTGAAAGGCTGGAAAAAGATATACCATGCCAACAGAAATGAAAAAAGAGCGGATGTAGCCATCTTAATATCAGACAACATAAACTTTACCACAAAAACTGTTAGGAGAGACAAAGAGGGGCACTATATAATGATTAAGGGATCAATTCAACAGGAAGATATAACGATTATCAATGTATATGCACCTAATTACAGGGCACTGGTTTATTTAAAAGATTTGTTAACGGACTTAAAGGGAGACTTAGACCCCAATACAATAGTACTGGGGGACTTCAATACCCCACTCTCAGAAATATACAGATCAATAGGACAGAAGATCAACAAGGATACAGTAGATTTAAACGACACTATAGCCCAAATGGATCTAACAGATATCTACAGAACTTTTCATCCTACACAGAAAGCATTTACATTCTTCTCAGCAGTACAAAACCTTCTCTAGGATTGACCACATACTAGGCCATAAAGCAAGTCTCAGCAAATTCAAAAGAATTAGAATCATACCATGCAGCTTCTCAGACCATAAAGGAATGAAGTTGGAAATTAGCAACTCAGGAATCCCTAGAGCATATGCAAACGCATGGAGATTGAACAACATGCTCCTGAATGAACAATGGGTCATAGAAGAAATCGAAAGAGAAATGAAAAATTTTCTGGAAGTAAATGAGGATAACAGCACAACATACCAAAACTTATGGGACGCAGCAAAAGCGGTGTTAAGAGGAAATTTTATATCAATAGGTGCCTACATCAAGAAATTGGAAAGGCACCAAATAGATGAGCTTTCACTGGATCTCAATGATCTAGAAAATCTGCAGCAAACCAGACCCAAATCTAGTAGGAGAAGAGAAATAATTAAAATCAGAGAAAAATTCACTCAACATGGATTAAAGACTTAAATCTACGACCCGACACCATCAAATTACTAGAGAGCATTGGAAAAACCCTGCAAGATATAGGTACTGGCAAAGACTTCTTGGAAAAGACCCCAGAAGCACAGGCAGTCAAAACTAAAATTAACTTTTGGAATTGCATCAAATTGAGAAGTTTCTGTACTTCAAAAGAAACAGTCAGGAAAGTGAAGAGGCAATCAACAGCATGGGAAAAAATATTTGCAAACTATGCAACAGATAAAGGGTTTATAACCAGAATCTACAAAGAAATCAAGAAACTCCACAACATCAAAACAAACAACCCACTTAAGAGATGGGCCAAGGACCTCAATAGACATTTTTTTCAAAAGAGGAAGTCCAAATGGCCAACAGACACATGAAAAAATGTTCAAGGTCATTAGCAATCAGGGAAATGCAAATCAAAACCACAATGAGGTTTCACATCACCCCAGTTAGAATGGCTCTCATACAGAAATCTACCAACAATAGATGCTGGAGAGGATGTGGGGAAAAAGGGACACTAACCCACTGTTGGTGGGAATTCAAACTGGTCAAGCCACTATGGAAGTCAGTCTGGAGATTCCTCAGAAATCTGAATATAACCCTACCATTCAACCCAGCCATCCCACTCCTTGGAATTTACCCAAAGGAAATTAAATTGGCAAACAAAAAAGCTGTCTGCACCTTAATGTTTATTGCAGCTCAATTCACAATAGCTAAGACCTGGAACCAACCCAAATGCCCATCAACAGTAGACTGGATAAAGAAATTATGGGACATGTACTCTATAGAATACTATACAGCAGTCAAAAACAAGGAAATCCGGTCATTTGCAACAAGATGGAGGAATTTGGAAAACATCATGCTGAGTGAATTAAGCCAGTCCCAAAGGGACAAATATCATATATTCTCCCTGATCAACAACAACTAACTGAGCACCAAAGGGGAAACTTGTTGAAGTGAAATGGACACTATGAGAAACAGTGACCTGATCAGCTCTTGTCCTGACTGTTGATGTACAATGTAATACTTTATGCATTTTAGTATTTTTTTTTTGTTCTAGTACTATTGGTTGAACTCTGTAATTAACACACAATTATTCTTAGGTGTTTAAATTTTAACTGAAAAGTGATCCCTGTTAGGAATCTGGAAAGCATTATGCTGAGTGAAATAAGCCAGTCCCAAAGGGACAAATACCACTTGTTCTCCTTGATAGGTGACAACTAACTGAGCACCAAAAAGGAAACCTGTTAAAGTGCAATGAACACTATGAGAAACGGTGACTTGATCGGCCCTTGCCCTGACTGTTGATGAACAACTTAATACGTTATCCCTCTTAGTATTTTTTTTGTTTAGTTGTTCTACTTAATACTTTTGGTTGAATACTGTAATCAATACACAGTTATTCTCAAGTGTTGAAACTTAACTGAAAAGTGATCCCTGTTAAATATAAGAGAGGGAGTAAGAGAGGGAAGAGATGTGCAATTCGGGACATGCTCAAGCTAGGGCCCCTGCACCCACGTGGGAGCTCCAGAGGAAGCTCCTAGCTCCTGCCTTTGGATCGGCACAGCTCTGGCCATTGCAGCCAATTGGGGAGTGAACCAGAGGATGTAAGATCTCTTTCTCTGTCTCTGTCTCTGTCTGTCTGTCTCTCTCTCTCTCTCTGCTTCTCCTTCTCTCTCTGTGTAACAGTGACTTTCAAATAAATAAATAAATCTTTATTAAAAATAAAAAATATATGCTGGGAGTTAGATGATGTTAGGAAACTATTGATCTGTAGGTGTGCTAATACAAGAAATGATGTTTTTACTCCAAGAACATGGACGCTGAAACATTGAAAGATGAAATGGCACCCCTGCTGGCTTATGAAACATACATACATATATGCACATAAATATACACACATATGTTGAAATGATAAGGTTGATTGCATTTAGACTGTGGCTGGGTTTGTATGTCTCTACTTACAGGCTGTGTGCGGAGGGCACTACTTGGCGTTCTGGAAGACTCCCGACTGTTTTCCTAGGTGTTGATTACACCTTAGGGTGAATGATCCACGCTCATTATTTGTGGGGTCTTTCCCCTCCTGTTCCACCCAATGATCCGTCACACCATCTCCAAGGAAGTTTCAGCTTCATAATTCATGGCTACTACAGCTGTTTATCTGCTTTTTTTTTTTTTTTTTTTTTTTTTTTTTGACAGGCAGAGTTAGTGAGAGAGAGAGAGACAGAGAGAAAGGTCTTCCTTCTGTTGGTTCACTCCCCAAATGGCCGCTGTGGCTGGCTGAAGCCAGGAGTCAGGTGCTTTTCCTGGTCTCCCATGTGGGTGCAGGGCCCAAACACTTGGGCCATCCTCCACTGCACTCCCGGGCCACAGCAGAGAGCTGGCCTGGGAGAGGGGCAACCTGGACAGAATCCGGTGCCCCGACCGGGACTAGAACCCGGTGTGCCGGCGCCACAGGCAGAGAATTAGCCTAGTGAGCTGCGGCGCTGGCTTATCTGCTCTTAATACAGTCAAATACGTAAGTGTATTCTTTTTACTTTTCGTTCTAAATGAATTCAAACATGGCCTGTATTGAAGCCGACATTCTGTTCCTTTGGTCGGGGCCCTAAAGTAAAATATTCCTGGAGGCCATCATCTTTACCACCCTAATTTTGCTACAACTGCTCACACACTGCAAGCTCGCACCCGAGCAAGGCTTTGCCTGTCTGTCCCATGGCGGGAAAACAATGCTTACTTTGAACTGTCTTATCAACTACCATATACCTAAAAGCTCTGCAGCATTTTCAGGGTTACGGTATTTTCAGGTTAGGCTGCTGATGTGAATGAGCAGCAGAAAATGACATTTAGGAGAGTGGAAGCTGACAGGCTCAGCCAGAATCTGAGGCCCGCGGAGGCTGTGTAGCAGGGTCGGGGAAGGGTGTCTTGATCTCACGTTCAACAAGTGTCCAATGGTGCTGGAGAGGACGCCGCGGCTGCTCACGGAGCGACTGGCAAGTAGCGGCGGCGGTGCCCCGCTTGGCAGGCGGCCAGCGCCATGGACAAAGTAAGGAACAAAGCGACCACTCAGAGGCAGAGGCATAGGCATAGGTCGCTGGGAGAGCCCCCCACATCCTGGGCAGCCATCCCGGTACTGGGCTCCAGCCGCCCGCGGGGGCCGCCTCTGTAGGTCGGGGTGGGGGGCCCGCGGAGGCGAGGCCTCGGCTTTCCGCCTGCAGGTGGCGCTGGAGGTCGGTGCGGAAGTTTTGACGGCAGCGGGCGCGGCGGGGGCAGCGAGACGCATACCCCCAAGACCCGCGGATCCGCGCGACTTCGGCCCCCGCCCCTGCGCTCTGAGAGCTGGACCCGGGCGCGCAGTGGGAGCGCCGGGAGGCGTTCCGCAAGCTGCGGGGCTCAGCTGCGAGGCCGCCGCCAAGTACCTGCTTGCCAAGTTCCCGGGCCTGGTGTCAAACATCGGGGGCTGCCAGGGCGGCGGCGTGCGCTTGGCGGCCTGGGCGCCCGCAGACCTGAGCGTGCTGGAGTGCGGCTGCCGGCCGTGCAAGAAGCAGCAGCACCGCCACATCCTCTGCCCGCCGCGCGCTTCCCGCTGCCGCGGGGCGCCAAGTGCTGGGTCACCTACGCGGGCGGCGAGCACCCGGCGCTGCGCTGCTTCTGCAGCAGGTGCGGCGTGCAGAGCTCCCACGCCTCCGTCCCCGACCCGACCCGCGGCTGTACGACGTCGCCCCGCACTGCCTGGACGCGGGCACCGTGCGCAGCGTGGTCGTCCTGCGGACGGAAGGCGGCGCCAGGCTGGAGGAGGCGGCTGAGGAGCTGCAGAGCCCCAGAGCGCGTCCCCGCAGGGAGCCCTGCCTGTGCCCCCATCCGGAACAATGACCGCGCCCCACAGGAGCTGGGGCGCCCCTCCAGGAAGCACACCTGCCCCCCTGTCCAGGGTCTGTAAACACTCTCTCCTCTGTCTCTCTCTCTCTCTCTCTCTCACACACACACACACACCACCTAAACGCAAGGGTCCCTGTGGAAGAGGTCTCTATCTGCACTACCCCCTGTGGTGTGCACGCAATCGCCCCTAGCACTACTGCGCGTGAGGTTGCCTTGGCTGCGCCCGCACCCTCCCAGAATCACAAATGAACGCACACTTGTCCATGCACCTGGATCACCTTGTTGTCCACCAAGCGAGTGCTGTGTCTGTTGTCGGAGGAATATTCTTTTGTGCCCTTCTGTCTTACGTCGTGCACACCATTCTCACAAGCTTTTCAGATCCTTCCCACGTGTGGTACGTGTTTGTGCTGCTCCCAGTGGATCTGTGTTACTCTCACTCCTGGTAAACACGGCCGCTGTCCCCATCCCCCCCCCCCTTGCATAAACATTGACTTAGTCGCCTGTGCACCGATTAGGGCGGGTGTTCTAGGGGGGCTCCACCATGGCCACCACCTGGAGACCCGCTCTGGTTTCAGCCTGCCTGGTCCAAATTCGTCGTCACTGTATTGCTCGTGACTTGGAAGCATTGGTAGGGTTTTGCTCTGATGTGTTTGTAGAACCTGCCTCTGGAAGGGGCTTGTTGAGACAGGACTGAGAAAGGGTTCTGTGCACCGTGGGGCCTCTTCAGTCTTTTCAGATTCCCATCTTGTACACTGGGGAGGTGTTCAGAAACATAGGAAATACTTAATAGCAGAAATGTATATTTATGATGTATTTACAAAATCAGTATGAATTTATTTGAAATTTCTTGATACCCAGAATTTTAATAGAACCGTAGGTAGCAAAGGGTATATCTTGATGTTGAGTGATACATATCAACGTTAACATCATTTAATGGACTCATAAAATTAGGAAACATGGATCTTCCCTAACTTCGTTAACCAATATCCTCGGAGAGATGTTCAGCTGCTCACTCCCACCCCACTTCCAGCTTTTCACTATGGTAGTTATTTCAAAGGAGCAAAATACCAATAAATGCCCTCAGGGTTGTACTGTTTGGATGGAAGTTTCTGGATATGCTTTCCATGTGTCTTTCTTGCTGTCTGCCTCTCCTCTTTACATTTGTCTCATCGGATGTGCATAAGGTATTTGTTGAACTTGATTTCCATATTGCACCAATTAAAATGGTTCCATTAGGGAGGTGTGTGTTTCTCTGTATCCTTTTGAAATAACAGGGCTGTGCCATCACACAGACAAGCTCTCACCCTTTAATCTCTACCTCTCGGTTTGCAGTCTCCCTCCACCCGGGACCAGAGGGAAGGGATTTACAAACCGTTTTCTCCAACATGTCCCTCTACTCCTCCTCAGGCTTCCTGCTTGTGTCTTTGTAATAGCTTACTCCAGTCCTTGTCCACTTTGGGGTGGAGTGGAGGTAACAATGGGAGACAGTGAGACTGAGAACATAACCATGTGTATATGTGTATACCCCCAGATGGCTCAGTTATACTGGTGGTGAGAAAATACAGATTGTACTTCAGAATTAGACCTATGTAACATTCAATTGCATGGATTGAAGCTAGAGAGGGAGGGAGGAAGGACAGAGAGAAAGCGGGGGAATGACTCAAGACTTCATGCCTCCACCATATCACTATTTCTATACAAAGAACAGTGTATCTGTAAACTTCTTTTTCTCATTCTAAGGAGGACTTTGCTCTCAAAGTGAATATCAATTTTTTTTGCTTCTCTAGTCCATATTCCAGCCATTTATGGATGTCTTTGTTTAAACACCCATGTTCCATAATTTCAGATAGCATTCTGAACTCATCTAACAAATTATGGATCCTATGCTGTATTGCACGTGTGAGAATGTATATAAGGGACTGGTGTGTTGGTGAGAAGGCATGGGAGACGGGGCTAGAACCTGACACTATTGAGCGAGGGGATGACCCCCTATGATGGCTGAAAATGGAGAGTTAGAGGGAGAGAGAGAAGGGGAGAGGATGGGGGAGAGGTGTGTGTGTGTGTGTGAGAGAGAGAGAGAGAGAGAGAGAGAGAGAAGCAATAAGCACTTTAGACTCAGTGGGGAATTGTGGGTGAAAGGAAGAGGTGTTTATGGTAACCTGAAGGGTTTTGCCAAAGATTGTATGATGGCAGTGTTTGTCCCTCATCTCTAAAGACTGCCTCTATGTTGGCTAATGTATTACCTATTTTCTATTGCATAAAGATATATATATTACACTTTAAAATTGTGTGTGAGGGCCGGCACTGCGGCGTAGCGGGTAAAGCCGCCGCCTGCAAGGCCGGCATCCCATATGGGTGCCAGCTCCAGTCCTGGCTGCTCCACTTCTGATCCAGCTCTCTGCTATGGCCTGGGAAAGCAGTAGAAGAGGGCCCAAGTCCTTGGGCCCCTGGACCCACGTGGGAAGACCCGAAGGAAGCTCCTGGCTCCTGGCTTCAGATCGATGCAACTCCGCCCATTGTAGCCAATCGGGGAGTGAGCCAGCAGATGGAAGACCTCTCTCTCTCTCTCTCTCTCTCTCTCTGCTTCTCCTTCTCTCTCTAACTCTGACTTTCAAATAAATAAATAAATCTTTAAAAATTGTGTGTGAAATGTTTGTCCATGCACCATTAGTTCTGAGTGCTGACAGTGATCTGGATGCCATGATTTAGGCATCTCGAATTTGGAGGAAAGAACAAAATCTTGGCATTTGGCTTGGACTGAAATCTCGAATTGCCCAGCTACTCCACGTCTTATGTAGCTCCCTGCTAATGCGCCTGGGAAAGCAGTGGAGGATGGCTCAGGTATGTGGACTCCTTCACCCACATGGGAGACCCAAAAGAAGATCCTGGCTCCTGGTTTCAGCCTGGTCCAGCCCTGACCATTTTGACCATTTGGGAAATGAACCAGTGGATGAAAGATTCATTCTCTCTCTCTCTCTCTCTCTCTCTCTCTCTCTCTCTGCCTCTCCTTCTCTTCCCATAACTTTGCCTTCCAAAGAAATAAAATATTTTAGAAAAAATCATCCTCACTTTTATTGTATGGATGCAAGACTCCAATGTTTATAATACCCCAGCATAGTGGCTGACACCTAGCAGGTGCTCAAAACTTTGTATGATTATCACTGTTATTATACCAGAACATTGATAAATAAAACAATTGTGATAATTGCACACAATTTTAGGACTTGGGCACTTTTAAAATTATTCGTGTGTTTTGAAAGGTGGAGGAAGGGAAGAGATCTTCCTTCTTCGGGTTCCCTCCCTGGATGCTCATAACAACTGAAGCCAGGAGCCCAGAACTCCATCCAGGTCTCCCACATGGGTAGCAGGGACACAAGCGCTTAACCTTCACTTGCTACCCTCCAGAGTGCACATCAAGAAGAAGCTAGAATCAGAAGCAGAATGGGGACTTGAATGCAGGCTTTGATATGGGCTGTGGGTGTCCATGGTTGTTCTGCTAAACATCCGCCCCTAGGATTTAGACACTTTCATGTGCATCCTCCTAAGCACCAATTTTGGGACACTTAGAACAATCTGGAACAAAATAGCAAGAATAAGGAATTACAAATTCATGAAATGTTGTAGGCCCTTTCTCCTCCTAATGAACTTATTGGTGGCCAGTGTTTCACCTCTGTCCTCCCAGACATGCTCTGTCCTCATTCGTCCAAGGTGGTAACAGGGGCATCACCCTAGATGTAAACACCCCATCCCATTACATACCCTTCTCTTTCTCCAGCCTTACTCCATTCTATACCTCCTGAGTGCCCACCACTGTTCTCCATGCCAGGATGGAGTAGCAAGCAAAACAGTCCCCAGGCCCCTATCACTTCCATCTGGTGGACGAGAGACACAGTAGTCTTCCTGGAATACAGCAAGATTAAGGAAAGAATAGGAGCTACTGTAGGAGCACAGAGAAGAGGCCCCTCTGCTTGGACCGGTTAATAAACTTCTCTGGACCTAAAATAGTATGATAATAATAGTCGTCTAGTTGCATCCTCTCTCTAGGGTGAGAGATATGGGAACCTAAAGAGACCAGAAAACCGCTAATACTGTGCCCTGTGTTAGTCACAGAACAGGTCAGCAAGTTGGGGAAGCATTCAAAGACCCCTGGCAATTTCGTCCACCCTGGGGCCATGTGGTAAGGAAATGGGGGGCGGTGCCATTTTCCTCATTTCTTCTACAGCCTCACAGTGAAGGAAAGTCTTCTTTTATTTGGTAGGTGCTCTGTGCTATCATGACTTACAATTGGGCAACTCAGGTTAGTACTCACAGCTCATGCTATAGAAAATGGTCCCAGTGCTAACATATTGCCTTTCAGGGGGCTTTTTAAGGAATGCCACATTATTGGATGATTTTACTTCCAGGCTTGAGAAATTCAAAGTGGATGGTTGATGCTTGTATCCTCAAAGTCAAGTCTCTGGGAAAGAACTCCAGTAGTTAGGAAGCTTTCATCTACAATATGCATCCTGAAAATTACAGCTAGAAAGAATAATGTCAAGCATAAAAAGAAGACTGATCTCTTTCTGTGCACCTCTTTAGAGGAAATGGGAAATCTTTCATAAAACCATTCCTTCCAGATTCTATTTCCGGTTTTCTTTTACAGAGATAAATGAAATCTGGGACTATCTGGTATATTAATAAAAGAACTTTCATCAGTAAATTTAGCCATTCGGTCATGTCTGTTCATCTAGCTCTGACTGTGACTTGTGAGTAAGAAGTTGATGTGGAGGCATTATTTCTAACTGCATTTTATCCCCATCCTGTGAACTGAGCATCCCAGCTGTCATAAGTCTTTCTTCACACTAGTATGTCAAGTGCTGAAACAGTCTTTGCCATATGGAAGTGATGAGCAAGGCACACCTGGTCTAAGTTCCTATGGGACTCACAGTGAGTTGGGGGAGACAGACAGCAAACCAGGAAAATACACTGTAAGTAGTAGGTACTTACAGTGATCGAGGAATTCGAGATACCCTGACAATTTACATCAAGATAGGGGAAAGCTATACCTTCTCAAAGAAAGAGACATGTCATTGAGGCATAGAGAATAATAGGAGTTAACTAGGTGAAAAGTGGAATAGAGTATTCCATAGAGTAGAAATCATATATATGGCCGGCGCCACGGCTCACTAGGCTAATCCTCCGCCTTTCGGTGCCAGCACCCCCCAGGTTCTAGTCCCGGTTGGGGCACCGGATTCTGTCCCGGTTGGCCCTCTTCCAGTCCAGCTCTCTGCTGTGGCCTGGGAGTGCAGTGGAGGATGGCCCAAGTCCTTGGGCCCTGCACCAGCATGGGAGACCAGGAGAAGCACCTGGCTCCCGGCTTCGGATCAGCGTGGTGCGCTGGCCGCAGTGGCCATTGGAGGATGAACCAACGGTAAAGGAAGACCTTTCTCTCTGTTTCTCTCTCTCTCACTGTCCACTCAGCCTGTCAAAAAAAAAAAAAAAAAAAAGAGAAATCATATATACCAGAAATTAGATGCCAGAGACAGTGTGATACACACAAGGAACAGACGTCAAATATAACATTATAAATTATATTTAAGTCTGACTTATGTAAGATTTTTGAGGTCTCTTTAAAAAAAGATATTTATTTATTTATTTGAAAGGCGGAGTTACAGAGAAAGAGAAGGAGAGGCAGAGAGAGATAGAGGTCTTCCATCCTCTGTTTCACTCCCCAATTGGCTGCAACGGCCAGAGCTGTGCCGTTCGGAAGCCAGGAGCCAGGAGCTTCCTCCGGGTCTCCCATGCAGGTGCAGGGACCCAAGGACTTGGGCCATCTTGCACTGCTTTCCCAAGCCATAGCAGAGAGCTGGATCGGAAGTGGAGCAGCCGGGATTCTAATGGGTGCCCATATGGGATGCCGGCACCGCAGGTGGCGGCTTCACCCGCTACACCACAGCGCTGGCCCAAAAAACTTTTCAATTCTTTCTGAATCCTAATTGCCCAGTACAGCATCTGACATATAATTATTCAATAAATACTTGAGTATGCATAAACTTAGAGTACCACTATGTACCAGGCATTGCAGTAGAACTGCAGTTGGCTTTTATAACACTCATGCTTATTCAGAAAATGTATAGGGTGGTCATTGTGGCACAGCAGATTAAGCCACCACTTGTGGGACACCTGTAACCTATATCACAGTGCCAGTTAGAGTCCTGGCTACCCTACTTCTGATCCAGATTCCTGCTAATGCTTCCTGAGAGGCAATAGGTGCTTGGACTCCTGTGATCCGGATGGAGTTCTGGGTTCCTGGATTTGGCCTGGCCTACCCTTGGCTGTTGCAAGTATTTGGGGAATGAATTAGTGGGTAGGAGATCTGTCTCTCTCTCTCTCTCTCGGCTTTTCAAGTAGATGAAAAATAAAAATAACTAACCTTTAAAAAAAAAGCATATAATATAAAGTATTCCCATTTTCTGGCTATGGCAAGAAATTGAAAAGAATGTATTTACCACTTTAGTAAAAAGCAGTGTAGAAAATCTAACCAGTGTTTTTGAAAATTCTTGAATGCTAACTGAATGTAAATATTACAATGTCCATGAAATTGCTTAAAATCAATAAATAAAATTCATTACATTCATTTACATATTACTATGTGCATGTAAACTGCTTAAGAAGCAATAAATAAAATCCATTATAACTATTGTATTTATATCTTCAAATATATACTTGTGGGTATTCATGTGCAAATGTATATTTTTGGCCATGCATAGACTATGTTCACAAATTCAAAATAAGTATTAATATATATTCTCACACATGAGCACTCATGGAAATGGCTCCTGTCTTCCACACTTCTCCTATCCCTCCCCCCACTCCCTGCTTCAAGACCTTATGACCTATTTCTTCTCTCCATCCCTTCTTATGTCACTTGCATTGATCATTGCTCTGAATCTACTGCTTAGTGCAGGGAGGTCAGGTCATTCGGTGTGTTTGGGTGGGGGCAATAACGGCATTAGCCAATTCTACACAGGTAAATATTTGACAAGGATCTCTCCAACTATAGCTCAGACACCAATTTGTGTTTTAATCTGTTCACCTTCATGAATAAAAGTAAACTCAAACAATGATGATGTATATCAGAAATTCACTAATTCGTCAAGGACTCCAATGACTTCTTTGATGAACTGAACAGTTTTCAAATACAAAGAGAATAGTTCTTCAAATTTGTATGCTCTTCTATTCACAATGCAATGGCTCCAGACACAAAGCACATTTAAGGTTAATCTGCATTATTAACATTTTACATCAGTCCCTTATTTCTAGACAATTAGTATAACAATAAATCAAACCCCAATTTCCATTTTGTGGAGTGAATATCCTTTCTGTGGCCTGTTTTAACATACCAATGTGAAACCACTGAATACATGCCTGAGAGGAGATGTGAGGTTGGGTACCATTCCATAACATTTCCACAATTCAGATACAGAAAAAAAGTAAATAATTCGGAGAATATAGATACTAGCAACACTTAAATAAGTAGGAAAAATCTAGTTTTGATTATTTTATCTTTGTTGTTTATACCATTTATCTTGTAAGTTCATATATTTTAATTTTTAATCATCAGCTATAGCTGATGAAGAAGACACACAAAAAATGAAGAGGATACATGAAAAATGGCATGACCTCCCATATTCCTGGATTGGATGAATTAATATTGTTAACATGTTCATCTCTCTCAAAATATCAACAACATTCTTCCTGAAACTCCAACCATCACTCTTGCAGGATTCTGGCATCGCTGATGGCAGCTTAATTTGCTCTGCCACATGCCACAACACTGCCCCTCCCCCCATTCTGTCTCTCTTAATTGGGGAATTTAATCCAGGTATATTTAAAGTAATTAATAGTTAAGATCTTACTACTGCCATTTTGATGCCTGTTTTCTAGTTTTACTGTTGTTTCTTTCTTTCTTTCTCCATCTCTTACAATGCTCCTTTCTGATTAAGCGACTTTCACTAGTGTGTGTTTATTCATTGAATGTTAGTTTTTAGCAAGTCTACTGTAGATTTTTACTTTGGGATTATGATGAGGCTTTTAGAATGTCTTTTGGTTATAACAAGCTGTTTCGAAATGACAGGAACTTGATATTGATTATAAAGACAGGAAAAGTAACCAAAAAAGAAAGATATAAGAAATACTAACGAAGAACTCCATAGTTATACTCTACTATTTTATCCATTTTGAATTTTCAATGTCTCACTTTACATGTTTCTATGCTGTTTGTCTCTTAGCATATTTTTTCTGAGAATGGCTTTTTAAAAATTTATTTTTAAGGAATGCAAATTTCATAACTATAACTTTAGGAATATAGTTATTCTTCCCACCATACCCGCTTTCCAACCCACACTCCCACCCCTCCTCCTCCTCCCTCTCCCATTCCCAGTCCCATTCTCCATTAAGATTCATTTTCAATTAACTATGCACACAGTAGACCAACTCTATACTAAGTAAAGATTTCAACAATTTGCACACACACAGGCACACACACACATACACAAAACTGAGAACTAGTTTTACAGTTAACTCTCATAATACAACTCATTGAGGACAAAGGTCCTGCATGGGGAGTTATTGCACAGTGGCTCCTGTTGTTAACTTAACAATTAACACTCTTATGTATGACGTCAGTGACTACCCAAGGCTCTTGACATTAGGTGCCTAGGCTACAGAAGCCTTTTGAGTCCACAAACTCTTTCAGTATTTGGACAAGGCCATAAGCAAAGTGGAAGTTCTCTCCTCCCTTTAGAGAAGAGTTCATCCTTCTTTGATGGCCACTTCTTTCCACTGGGGTCTCATTCATAGAGATCCTTCATGTAGGACATTTTTTGCCACAGTGTCTTGGCTTTCCATACCTGAAATGCTCTCACGGGCTTTTCAGTCAGACTAGGAAGCCTTAAGGGCTGATTCTGAGATCAGAATGTTACTTAAAGTTATTGTCATTTTATGAGTCTTCTGTGTGGACTTAGCATATATTTTTAAATATTTTTTAAAAAAATTATTTGTTCATTTGAAAGTCAGAATTAGAGAGGCAGACACAGAGGCATATGCAGAAAGAAAGATCTTCCATCTGCTGGTTCACTCCCCAAATGGCCATAATGGTCAGAGCTGAGCTGATCCCAAGTCAGGAGCCAGGAGCTTCCTCCAGGTCTCCCACTCAGGTGCAGGGGCCTAATGACCTGGGCCATTTTCCACTGTTTTCCCAGGCCACAGCAGAGAGCTGGATCACAAAGTGGAGCAGTTGGGACTTGAACCGGCACCCATATGGGATGCCAGAGCCACAGATGGTGGCTTTACGTGCTACACCACAGCTCCAGCCCTGAAAAACTCTCTTTAGCATTTCTTATAATACAAGTCTGGAGGTAATAAATTATCTTAGCTTTTGTTTTTCTGGAAATCTTATATCTGATGGATAGCTTTGCTGGATACAGTATTCTTAGCTGGCAACTTTTTCTTTCAGTACAGTGAGGGTCTCACTTCACTGCCTCCAGGCCCATAAGGTTTCTGAAGTGAAGTCTGCATTTAGGTGAATTGTGTGACCCTTTATGTGTTATTTGCTTCTTTTCTTATGTAGCTTTCAGAGTCCTTTCTTTATATTTAACCTTGAAAATTTTGATTATGTCTTGTGGTAGACTTGGTTGCACTGAATTGATAGTGACCTTTGACCTTCTTGTACCTGAATAGTTGTACATTTTTAAAGATTTTATTTATTTATTTGAAATTCAGAGCTATATAGAGAAAGGGAGATAGAGATAGATAGATAGGTAGATAGATAGATAATAGGTATAGAGAGAATCTTCCATCTGCTGGTTCACTCCCCATATGGCTACAACAGCTAGATCTGGGACAGGCCAAAGCTGGGAGTCAGGAGCTTAATCTGGGTCTCTCAGGTGGGTGTCAGGGATTCAACTACTTGGGCTATCTTCCTCTGCTTTTCCTAGGGCATTAATAGGGAGCTAGGTCAGAAGTGGAGCAACAGGGACATGAATTGGGGCCCACATGGGATGTGGGCATTGGAGGCGGTGGCTTTACCTGCTTTGCCACAGAAATACTGGCCCCTAGTTGTACATTTTCTAGGTTTGGGAAATTTTCTTTTATCATCTCTTTAAATATGTTTTTCACACCCATGCATTTTTCAAATCCCTCTTGAACCCTAATTACTCTAATATTTGTTCTTTTCATGGTGTCATGAAGTTCCCACCACCTTTTTTTTGATTCCTCTTGATTCTTTTTTTCTTTTTTCTCCTTCAGCTGTGTATTCTCAAATAACCTGTTTCAGAGCTATTTTCTTTCTTTCTAAATTTTTTAAAACAAGATTATTTATTTGAAAGGAGGAGAGAGAGAGAGAGAGAGAGAGAGAGAGAGAGAGAGAGAGATCTTCTATCTACTGGTTCACTCCTCAAATGGCCACAATGGCCAGGGCTAGACCAGGTCAAACCCTGGAGCTTAAGACTCCATCAGTATCTCCCACATGGGTGACAGGGGCCCAGTTACTTGGTCTATCTGCTGCTTTTCCAAGCCATTAACAGGGAGCTGGATCAGAAGTGGAGCAGCCAGACTTCAAACTGGTACCCATATGGGATGCTGTCCTCACAAGCAGCAGCTTAACTGGCTGTGCCACAATGCCGGCTCCTTGGTGTACTTTTCAGAGGAAGGATTTTTGTTTGATTTGTAGTCACTTTCATCTCTGTGCTAGACTGCTGAATAATTTCTCTGTGTTCTCTTGAAGTTCACTGAGTTTCCTTGAAATAACTATTTTAAATTTTTCATGCAAGCATTTGAAAATGTCAAAGCCTTAGGTGGTTCGTTTCTACCACCTTATTTTGTTCCTTCTGTGTAGTCATGGTTTCCTGAGAGTTCTTGACACTGCTTGGCATATGACATCATTCATGCATTGAAGGATTAGTTATATTTTCCAGTATTTTTTTAAAGATTTATTTATTTATTTGAAAGTCAGAGTTACACAGAGAGAAAAGGAGAGGCAGAGAGAGCGAGGGCGAGAGAGAGAGAGAGAGAGAGAGAGAGAGAGAGAGAGAAAGGTCTTACATCCATTGGTTCACTCCCAAGTTGGCCGCAACAGCTGGAGCTGCGCCAATCCAAAGCCAGGAGCCAGGAGCTTCCTCAAGGTCTCCCATGTGGGTGCAGGATCCAAGGACTTGGGACATCTTCCACTGCTTTCCCAGGCCATAGCAGAGAGCTGGTTCGGAAGTGGAGCAGCTGGGACTCGAACCGGTGACCATATGGGATGCTGGCACTTCAGGCCATGGCATTAACCAGCTGTGCCACAGCACTGGACTCTTTTCCAGTATTTGTAATCTGGCTCCCTTTGTGTCTGCCCTTTCTTAAATTATTTTTTAAAAATTTATTTGTTTGAAATGCAGAGTGACAGAAGGAGAGGGAGAGGGAGAGGGAGAGGGAGAGGGAGAGGGAGAGAGAGAGGGAGAGATCTTCCATCCCCTGGTCACTCCCCAATGTCTACAACAGTTTGGGTTGGGCCTGGTTGAAGCCAGGAGCCAGGAATTCCATCTGGGTAGTACTTGGACCATCATCTGCCACTCAAAACCTGAGAGTGGCTGGGACTTGATCCAGGCACTCTGATATAGGATATGGGTGTCACAAGAAGCATCTTAACCTGCTGTGCTACGACGCTGGTCCCTTTCCTTATATTCTAAAGTAATCTGCTTATTTTCTGAGATTGTGGACACTTCTGCTACTTCACGACTAGATGGCGCCCTAAGTGAAGGCTTGCCACAGTTTTTGCTACTGGTCTGTTTTCACAGCTTCAGTCCTGGAGAACTCCTAGAGTTGCAATTTGTCCCAAATCCACGGTTGGTCCTGCAGTTTAGAATGTACTGTGTTAAAAAAAAGGGTAGTATGTTCCTAAAACTTTCTTCTTGGGTAGACCATTGATGCCACAGTGCTGGGTCACATCCAGAGTCCACAGCTCATCTAGACCAGTGTAGAGCGGGGTGGGACCAGAGGATACACTAAGAGGCCTGAGGTGCATTCTTAGGTCTCTGCAGCCAGCCACAGGTCATGCTTCCTTGGATGTAAGTCTGAGAAACTGGGGCTACAGAACTCCACTTTGACTCCATGGCATGTCCAGAGTCTACATCTGCAGGGATTGGCCTAGGGACAGGGACTCATAGGATCTGTTCAATGTTGGGTTTTGCAAGCTCAGGACTGAGTTCTGAGACACAGTCTTGTGGTTCCTTGCTGTTGGCCCCAAGATGGTGGAAGGGTGGTAAAGCTAACCTTTAGCTATCCAGGATGGCACCAGGCAGGGTCACACCTGGGTCTCACGGGCACCAGTTCCTCTGCAATGTCAGGCCCATGCGAGATTGGTGGTGATACATGCTGAAATTATTTCACTCACTAGGGGGTGCAGGCTTCTACCTGATATGGGGACAAGTCTAGAGGCTTCATTTGCATGCACTGACTGGCGCAGAGTTAGGGACCACTAGTATCTTCCAAGTGTTGGGTTTTACCAGCCCAGCACTGAGTCCTGAGACACAGTGCAATAGTTCCTTGCTGTTTGCCAAAGGTTGGAGGATGAATGATAAAGTAGTCCCTGGACAATCAAGAGTGGCATTAAGATGGGTCTCACAGTTGGCAGACCCTTTACAATTTCAGGGGTGCATGCCAGGCCCAGGTGAGGCTTGTTGTGATACAGGCCAAAATGAGTCTGACTCACCAGGAACCAGGTGTCTGCCTGAAGTTGGGGCTGTAGTAGTTCTGTCTGTGTGCACTGGATTGGGGCTGGAGGCCTTTGGGCTTTAGAAGGTCCTGGGTCTCACAGAGGCAGGCCAGGCAAGGTCTCAAGTTCCCTTTCTTGCTCTGTTCTCCAGCTGTTGCAGTCTTACTACACTGTGCCAGGGGATGGGGTTGATTGGCATTGGAGGCAGTTCCTTAGCTGCCTGGTTTCAGAGCACCCAAAAACTCAGTCTGTAGGTACAATGCTGGAGGCAAAGCCTGGGGGGCCCTGTTGAGCACTAGCTTTTGTTGTGGCAGGCCTGAGACTGGGTGCCAAATCTAAGGTCTGGACTTAATCCCCTCTCCCTCTCCCAAGTAGGAGGCAGTGAAGCATCTCTTTGCACGCTGGGGGAGGGGTGACAGGGACAACCTTTTCCTTCTTGCTTTCTTGAATCTATCTTTTATTAATATTATTATAGCAAAACTGGACACTGGGGTTTCTTGCCTTGCTTCCTTAGCTATTGTGAAGGTGACTTGATGCATGAATAGGTGTGCAAATTGGTGTCTCCTTGGGGGGATGATCACCCATCTTACTGAACCACCTGTGTTTGATTCTTGATCCTCCCTTCCTTTACTGGCTATGTGTTTCTAGGCAAGTGCATTAGCCTGAGTCTAATAATATTTTACATGCACATGGGGCATAATAACAGTATGTACCTCATGATGTTCTTCTAAAGATTAAAATGGTGGTTGAAACATAATTAGATTTCAAAACACACCTCTCTTCCAAGGGATGATTATTTTTGACCCCTGTGGCTAACAATTTACCAATCTACCGTGTTGCCTGATTATGTCTTTCCTGGGGCTAGCTAAACCATTACATAGTTAGATCAATACTTAATCTTTTTCTAAGCATTTTGATCCAATCTGTATGGATCAGGTTGCATTTAATTATTTCCCAGTTCTGTTTTCTGACCATAAAATTGCAGATGGGTAATAATGCCCAATCTATATCAATAGTCCTGTGCTAATCCCTGATGCTCACAAAATGTACACAACTAACAATATTGTGACTCTGCTACATACAGCTATCATTTCTCAGCTGTCTGGTAATCCTAGCCCGTGACTTTTATTATCTGTCATTTATATATGTATAAACAAGCTTAGAGGAGTACAGGGTCATGCCAGAGCCTCCAAATCAGTACATGATGATTTATTAATCTAGATCTCTACCCTTTACCGTAATTCAAACTGCCTTCAGTTCTAGCAGTGTATGAGATCGATATGAACTGTCGTCCCACAGAGCTCATTGAAGGCAAAGAACATGACTTAGCATTCTCTTGTGCATGTGGTACTCAAATGATTGGTCAGCCTCTGGTAGGTATGCATGACATACCTGGTGATTAGTTTATAGGGAATTTGTATTTAAAATTTGCCCTAATCGACAAGGCTGAATCTGTAATGATACCACAGCTAGAGGAAGAAAGTGTGTGTCAAAAGCTCTCTCCACCAAAGTACTTTTCTTTGCTCAGAATCTGTGTGAGTTGGTG
The DNA here is from genome assembly GCF_051225735.1 of Oryctolagus cuniculus. Lineage (NCBI taxonomy): Eukaryota > Metazoa > Chordata > Mammalia > Lagomorpha > Leporidae > Oryctolagus > Oryctolagus cuniculus. The sequence goes on along the minus strand of NC_142888.1, from coordinate 35,559,358 downwards.
AAGGAGACGTGAAATAGTATTTATTTAATGAGAAATTTTTCCAATAGCTCAAGGATCTCTATGCTATTTTACTTACATAATCTTGTATTTCATTAATTTAAAATGTCACCATTATTTAGGTGCATAAGATAAATAAAACAGGATGTTATGTTATTCACTTTTATTTATTTATTTATTTATTTTGACAGGCAGAGTTAGTGAGAGAGAGAGGCAGAGAGAAAGGTCTTCCTTCTGTTGGTTCACCCCCCAAATGGCCGCCACGGCGCTGCGCAGATCCAAAGCCAGGAGCCAGGTGCTTCCTCCTGGTCTCCCACGCGGGTGCAGGGCCCAAACACTTGGGCCATCTTCCACTGGACTCCCGGGCCACAGCAGAGAGCTGGATTGGAAGAGGAGCAACCGGGACAGAATCTGGCGCCCTGACCAGGACTAGAACCCCAGGGTTCAGGCGCCAAATATTTACAATATTTACTTTTCTTTATTTCATTCATCTGCAAGGTGCTAAGCACTTACTTTATTATGCTAATTAGTCAGCAAGTAGCATTGTTGTCATGCATTTGTTTATTTTCTGTCCCGTTGAGCTAGAATGTAAGCTTTCATGGAGCAAGGGCAGTGCCAGTTTCCCTCACTGTTGAATCCTCAGCAACTAAAGGAGTGTTTAGTCATATGAAGTGAATGACAAGTACTGACTGCGTAAAGAATCTGATCTAAGAACCAGCCTTAGACACAAGGTCCCTCTTAACCAGGGCTCCTTTTTGAATTCTGAGTAGCATGGAAAGTGGCCAAGTCAAGCCTCCTGGAGTCCTAGAGTCTAGTAAAGCCAACACAACCGAAGAGTAAAGACTTCTCCATCTAAGCTGATCTGGGACGAAATGCTGCCTCTCTGATTTGGTGACATCAGGATTGTTTCAGAACCATTCTTAGCCCTGCTACCTCCTCTGTGTGATTGTTGTATAAAATTCCCAATACTCTCATCCATGTATTCAAGAAGCATTTATTGAATGTCCCCTATGTGTGTGGCACTGTCATTGGTGCTGGAAATACAAGGGGAAATAAACCAGAATAAATGCATTCCCTGGCCTCTGGAGGCTCATGGTTCTATGGCTGAGACAGATGTTACCATTGCTTCAGCACAACGGGATTAGGGTTCTGATAGGCGTGCTTTGGACAGTGGTAGATATAGTAACAGAAGTTGTTACTGTATACCTAAGTCTTCCAGTCTTTCTGCCAATAAAGCCTTATGCCTCTGAAAGTCTTGTAGCTTGCCTCTTAAATTGTCTTGTGTGTAAAATGTAACATGGTACGAAGAGTGAGCAATTATTTCTGGCTCACCTCTACCAATTGTAGCTCCAAACCTCTAATGAAGAAACAATCATGCAAAAGTCACAATGGAGCAAAAGATACCTTCCCTATAGAGACACGCATCAATATTGGCATATGAGTAGCTTCCACAGACCTCTGGGATGCAAGAAAGGATTTGTAAAATAAGCTCCATCAATCTGGAGCAGAAGCAACTGAGGCTTGCTTCAGGTCTATATAAGAAAAATGTGCTGAAGCTGCCCTGGCTGGGTGCAGTTCTGGGAATTTGCAGGACATAGAGATGACTCAGACAAGTGCCACTGTCCTTTGTGAGTTCACAGTCTCTTAGGGAGTAAACATAAACAGGTGATCTCAATGAGGACATTTTTCTTTCCTGACCTACTCTAAGAAATAAGCACGAATCCCTGCCCCTCTGCCCACCCCCTTCTTTTCAAGTATGAGAAATCAGACCGAGATGTGTTCAGCAACTGGGAAAGTAAGTGATAGAACTGGGACCTACATCTCTATTTGTCTGTCTCAAAAGGCAAACCTTTATCCGCTCACTATGACAAATACTTCATTGACATCGTGCTTGCTGAGACATGTCTACCTTGATTGATGAGATGAACATTATGCTTCCAATAAGATTCACACCTCGAAAATCTCGGAACCCAGGAGGCAAGAACACCCCTGTAAAGTGCTAGGTCAGAGCTCAAAATAGCTGCTCTGAAGCCAGCAGGTCAGGGTCAATCACCTCACTCTATAATGAGTCTGAAAGAAGACAGCATGAAAAGTAACAGCAGAGCCAGGGCAAGGATATATTGAAGTTACAGGTGTGACCCTGCCATAAAGTTAAACTGCCTGAAGCACTGGAGTCAGACTGACCTGGTGATGCAAGCTGACCACAACGCCATTTACCTCTGTGTCCTCCATCAAGCTAAGCCTTTGCACAACCTCAGGGCCCTTCACCCTTCAGGCTAGTGTTCAGAGACCTCCTTTTAGAGTTTCCAGAGCCTTGTTTGCTTACCCTGTCAGAATCCTGATCAAAATGTTTGGTAATTACATTTTGGTTCTGACTGTCAGCCCACTTAGACTTGAAGCACTTTGTAGCCTTGACTTGATTCTTCTCTGGGTCCAAAATGCTTATCTAAGTGTTTATGTGTGACTGATCCATCAGTAAAGGACAGCTATTGTCTTATCACTGCATTCACACTGTCCTTCACATAGAAGGTGATTTAGGTCTTTCATCCATACACTGTTTAGAATCCTCCGGAACTTCCACTGCAAGCTTATTTGCTCCTTGATACATCTTGGTAAACTTATTATCCTATCCTCTCATCTGACATTAGGATGAGAGCCCATTAGATGATTTATTGAAACTTTCCCAAATACAAACTATGTGAGACATAAAGAGTCCTTAATAAATACTTATGTGAAGAAGAAACTGTTGAATTAATACAAGACTGTCAATTGAGCAAGGGTACTTCAAAAAGTTTGTGGAAAACAAAATTTAAAAATAAGTTTGTTTTGATGCAAAAAATTTTGAAATCCATGCATGTCTTCGAAAACTTCATGAAAAATACACGCTATGAAGAAACTATGAATTCCAAACTTTCTTGCACAAAATAAACTTATCTTTAATGCCATTTTTCACAAGCTTCTTAAAGTACCCTCTTATTATTTTATCTTAGGGTTTGAATTCATAGATATCAGTCTGGCAAAACTAAATTCTGTCAGAATTAAATATGTGAATCCAATGGTTGGTGAAACTGTCAACATTAGTGAACATTTTCACAGGCACAAGGAGGTGACTTTCCTGATTTTTCTCCTAATTTGTTGGTCACTCATTTTCAATCTATTTGAATTAACTCTGTTTATGGTCGTTCTCTTCCTGCTGTGCCAACCAAAGACTTCTAATTTGCCCCCTGCAATCCCATTTTTATGTTCTGTGTATGCATCAGCCTCACCCACTAGACGTCAGGAAATGCAGGCTGAAATATGTTGAGTATTATGGGATGTTTATTGAATAAATTGATACTTCACTCTGTTACTCATGACAAAAGAAAACTGTCATCTAATCTAAAATTTGTATGATAAGCACCAAGTTTTCTATTGCATTATAATGTATTTATGGAGAAGAGAATTCTCACTCATTTTTCAGAGCCAACCATTATGCAGATAGCACAGTCTGCACCACAGGATGTAACTTAGATTAGCATTTCTCAGGATTCACTCATTGACCACTTTTAAGACTTTTGACAATTATGAATACTACTGTGCTATGTTTTTCAATATTTTAGCAAAACTGAATGCCTTTTAAAATTAAAATTCATTCCATATATTTTTTAAAAAATATTTATTTATTGAAAGGCAGATTTAAAGAGAGAGGATGAGACACAGAAAGAACGATCTTTCAACCACTGGGTCACTCCCTAAATGGCTGCCCTGACTGAAGCTGGGCCAGGCCAAAGCCAGGAGCCAGGAGTTTCATCTGGGTCTCCCATGTGGGCAGCAGGGGTCCAAAGATTTGTGCACCTTCTGCTGCTTTTGCAGGAGCATTAGCAGGGAGCTGGATCAGAAGTGGAGCATCTGGACTCAAACCAGTGCACATACGGGATCATAGGCAATGGCTTAACCTGCTGCACCACAAAGCCAGCCCCTCAAAATAATTTCCGTCATTGAAAAGTAAGAATTCACATTGTCACTACTTGCAGATGATACGATCATCAAAAACTATTACAATTAATAAACAAATTCAGGAAAGTTTCAGGATACAAAATTAACACACAAAAATCAATAGTATTGTTATACAACCAACAGCTGATTTCCTATAGCTCTTAAAAGTAAAATACCTAGGAATAAATTTAACCAAAGAACCAAAGATATCTATAATGAAAACCATAAAACACTAATGAAAGAAATTGAGGAGGACACAAAGAAATGGAAAGACATCCTGTATTCATGGATTAAAGAATCAATAGTATTAAAATATTCATACAACTCAAAGCAGTTTATGGGTTCAGTGCAATTCTTATCAAAATATCAATGACATCTTTCATAGGACTAGAAAAAGTAGTCTTAAACATCATATGGAACAATGAAAGACCTCAAGTAACCAAAGTAACCTTTAGCAAAAAGAGCAAAGGAAGAGGCATTATAGTATCTGACTTTAAAATATAATAGAATTTTAATATAAATGCAGGGACATAAAGCATTAATTCAAGTCAAAATGTTTCAGTCAGAAAGTTTTAGGGGCCAGCACCGCGGCTCACTAGGCTAATCCTCTTCCTTGCGGCGCTGGCACACCCGGTTCTAGTCCCGGTCGGGGCGCCGGATTCTGTCCCGGTTGCCCCTCTTCCAGGCCAGCTCTCTGCTGTGGCCAGGGAGTGCAGTGGAGGATGGCCCAAGTGCTTGGGCCCTGCACCCCATGGGAGACCAGGATAAGTACCTGGCTCCTGCCATCGGATCAGCCGCGGCGGCCATTGGAGGGTGAACCAATGGCAAAGGAAGACCTTTCTCTCTGTCTCTCTCTCTCACTGTCCACTCTGTCTGTCAAAAAAAATAATAAAAATAAAAAAGAAAGTTTTAGGAATTATTTTTTAAAAAAAGATTATTTATTTGAAAGTCAGAGCTACACAGAGAAGGAGAGGCAGAGAGAGAGAGAGAGAGAGGAGAGAGAGAGAGAGAGAAAGGTCTTCAATCCACTGGTTCACTCCCCAATTGGCCGCAATGGCCAGAGCTGTACCGATCTGAAGCCAGGAGCCAGGAGCTTCTCCAGGTCTCCATGTGGGTGCAGGGGCCCAAGGACTTGGGTCATCTTCTACTGCTTTTCCAGGCTATAGCAGAGAGCTGGATGGGAAGTGGAGCAGCTGGGACTCAGAACCAGTGCCCATATGGTATGCTGGCACTGCAAGCGGTAGCTTTACCCTCTACACCACAGCACCGGCCCCTAGCAATTAAATTTTATAACACTTATACATAAACCTGTTAAATTTTTCTATACAATACCAGCATGTGGATTTTTAAAAAAAACAACTAAATTTCTTTATCGGTGGCAACTAAAATGGGGTTTACAGCACTTCTGTCATAGATTCCATCCATTTACTGTACTTTTCAGATTGAGTTGTCCTACATGTAAGTACATGGTTTTTAGTGTTGTCTGCTGTACTAATCCTGTAAGTTTACTATTAAAATACACTATAAAAAGTGAACTGTAAAGCTATAGTAATTGAAACAGCATGGTATTAGCATAAAATATGCATATAGACCAATGGGATAGAATACAGAGCCTAGAACTAAACCCACATATCTTCAGCCAGTTGATCTTTTTTTAAAGATTTATTTATTTATTTGAAAGGCAGAGCTACAGAGAGGCAGAGGCAAAGAGAGAGAGAGAGAGAGAGAGAGAGAGAGAGAGAGATCTTTCATCCGCTGGTTTACTCTCCAGATGGCAGCAATGGCTAGAGCTTGGCCAATCTAAAGCCAGGAGCTTCTTCTGGGTCTCCCATGTGGGTGCAGGGGCCCAAGGACCTGGAACATCTTCTACTGCTTTCCCAGGCCATAGCAGAGCACTGGATCGGAAGTGGAGCAGCCAGGACTCAAACTGGTTCCCATATGGGATTCCAGTACTGCAGGTAGCAGCCCCACCCACTATGCCATGGCACCAGTCCAAACCAACTGACCTTGGATGAAGGTGCTAAGTACATGCATTGGCGAAAGGATAGTCTTTTCAATAATTGATGTTTGGCAAACTGGATATCCACATGCAGAAGAGTGAAAATAGAACTTTGTCATCAACTCAAAATGAATGAAAGAACCAACTGTAAGACCTGAGATTTTGAAATATGGTAGAAATGCTTTAGGCTATTATAAAAATTGCCAAGAATTTCTTCAAGACATTGGAAAGGTCAAGAATCAGACCTCAAAAGCACAGGAAATAAAAGTAAAAAGAGACAAGTGGACAAATGAGATTGCATCAAACTAAAGAGTTGTGCAGCAAATGAAACAATCAACAGAGAGAAGAGATGACCTACAGAGTGAGAGAAAATATTTGCATTATATATCTGACTAGGGGTTAAGTAATAATATAAAAGGAGCTCAAACAACTCAATGGCAAAAAAAGAAATCAAATACTCCAATTAAAATTGGGTAGTAGATCTTAACTGGCATTTCTCAAAGGAAGATATAGAAATGGCTAACAGGCAGGTGAGAAATGCTCAATGTCACTGAACATCAGGGAAATGCAAATCAAAACCATAAGAAGATATCATTCCATTACAGTTAGAATGGCTATTAGCAAAAAGAAGATGACAAGTGCTGGCAAGGAAGTAGAGAAAAAAGGCAACACTTTCTCACTGTTGGTAGGAATGGCAATTAGTATAGCTGTTGTGGAGCACAAATGGCGATTCCTCAAAAAACTTAAAAATTGCCATATGATCCAGCAATGCCACTACGGTGTATACATTTGAAGGAAATGAAATCAGTCTGTCAGAGAAACATATGCAATCCCACATTTATTGCAGCACAATTCATAATATCCAAGACATGGAAACAACCTAAGTGCTCATCCACTGATAAATGTATAAAGAAAATGTGGTATATATATATGCAATGGAATACTAATCATAAAAAGGATGAAGTCTTGTCATTTGTGACCATGTGAATGAAATTGGAGGTCAGTATGTTAAATGCAATAAGCCAAGCACAGAAATATAAGTACTGTATAGTATCACTTATAAGTAAAATCTAAAAATGTTGATCTCTAATAAGTTAAGAGGCTGGGTAGGGGGAGGAAGAAATAGGGAAAGGTTGATAAGTGGGTACTAAGTTATAGTTAGATAGGAGTAAGAAGCTCTGATGTTCTATTACACAGTAAGGTGACTATAGCTAATGAAAATGTACTGTATAACTCTCTTAAAAACACAGAAGAAAAGATTTTGAGGGGCCAGCTCTGTGGCGCAATGGGTTGAGGCCCTGGCCTGAGGCGCCAGCATCCCGTATGGGCGCTGGTTCTAGTCATGAGTGCACCTCTTCTGATCCAGCTTTCTGCTGTGGCCTGGGATAGCAGTGGAAGATGGCCCAAATCCTTGGCCCCTGCATCCATGTGGGAGACCCAGAAGAAGCTCCTGGCTCCTGGCTTTGGATTGGCGCAGCTCTGGCCATTGTGGCCAACTGGGGAGTGAACCAGTGGACAGAAGACCTATTTCTCTCTGTAACTCTGTCTTTCAAATAAATAAAATAAATCTTAAAAAAAAATTTTGAATGTTTTCACCACAATGAAATGTTAAATGAATAGATGGATATGTTAACTCTAATTGGACATTCCACAATGTATACATTATGAGATATATAGTATCCCATAAATATGTACAATAATTATGTGTCAGCTAAAAGTAAATAAATATTAGTATCACTATAAAAATAGAAAATCATGGTAACAAAGATATCTAAAAAATAAATACAATAAAAATTTTAAGAATATTTTAATTAAAATTTGTATTCTACCTTAATCTATTCATTTAATTATATTTATTAAGATGACATATAAAGAATAAAATTTATAGATTTCCATATGACTAAACACCTTAAAAAGTTTGTGGAAAAATGGAATTGAAAGTTGAATTTAGGGGTCTGCCTTGTGGTGTAGAAGGTTAAGCAGGTGCCTACATTGCCAGCATCCCTTCTAAGCACTGGCTTGATACTTGGCTTCTTCACTTCCAATCCAACTCCTTCCTAATGTGCCTGGGAAAACAGAAGAGTATGGTCCAAGTGCTTGGGCCCCTGCCACCCACATAGGACACCCAAATGGATTTCCAGCCTTCTGGCTTTGGCCCAACTCAACCCAGGCCTTGGTTGCCATTTGGGGAGTGAACCAGCGGATGGACTATCTCACTCTCTCTCTGCAGCTCTGCCTTTCAAATAAATAAAATGAATCTTTTAAAAAAGAGTTTATTTTAGAGCGAAAATGTTGCTTTTTTCATAATACACATTTTTCACAAACTTCTTGAAGAATCTTCAGATTCTCTCATTTGATCCTCATAAAACAACTTGGAATGCATAATAATACCATTTCTATTTTTCAAGATGAGTAAACTGAGACCTGAGAAGTTAGAAAACACGCACAGAGTAACAGAGCTACTAGGCCACAGATTTAGGATGGAAACCTGTATACTTACAATGTCAGAATCCATAAAGATTGCTGAGCAGCCACAGTAGGCGGCTCTCAGCAAAATTACCTGCCATCCTTGTCTCTGACACAGCTTTCTGGAGTCTCCATCCTCTCAATACTATCAACAGTATCAGCCAAACTCAGCCCTGATCCTCTCCCCAAATCCTCTGGCTAGATGCTTGGATACTAAACACAATTAGGAATGGCTTTTTTCTTCCTGAAATGCAGTTATAATTTCTGTCTATTAAGGAGGAAAAATCACTACCAAAGATTGTGTCCTGAGAAGGGTCTTATATTGCAGAAATGGCTTCTGATAGAAAGAAAGCAAATAAAAACCATCAATTCTGTATCTGTAAAAATAGATGACAGAGGGGGCTGTGTTGTTGTGTAATGGGTTGAGCCACTGCCTGCGGTACCAGCATCCCATATGGGTACTGGTTTGAATTCGGTTACTCCATTTCTGGTTCAACTCCCTGCTAACGTACCTGGGATACGGTGGAATACGGTTCAAGTGTCTGGGCCCCTGCACCCAGGTGGGAGACCCGGAAGAAGTGATGCAGCCATTTGGGGTCAAATAAAATAAAATAAATCTTAAAAAATGACAGATTCTCTGTGTAACTCTGAATTTCAAATAAATAAGTAAATAAATCTTAAAAAATATGATAGAGTAGGAGGACGGAGGGGTGGCTTCTGTGAAGGGGTGGCTTCTACTGTTGGGGAAACAAGAAGTCTGATGGTGGATGGAGGATTTGGAAAGAGAGAGGAAGTGGGCAGTTGTCAATAGGGGAAGAAATCTGGAGGAGCAATTAGAGACACTTAGAGGCAGTTTGATCATGGCGTGCGTAAGTCAATGCCCTTCTTCATTATCTCACAAAAATCTTGATGTGGCTGTGATGTGTTGTATGTTTACTGTCAAATAAAATCCATAGAAAGGTTGAGCATCCCTAATCTGAAATGCTCCAAAAGTCCAAACTTTTTGAGCACTGACACGATGCCAGAAAAGGAAAATTTCATACCTGACCTCACAGGATGGGTTTGCAGTCAAAGTAGGTACAGGGGCCAACGCTGTGGCATAGCTGGTAAAGCAGCCGTCTGCAGTTCCAGCAGACCATAGGGATGCTGGTTTGAGTCCTGGCTGCTCCACTTCTTCATTTATTTATTTATTTTTTGACAGGCAGAATGGACAGTGAGAGAGAGAGACAGAGAGAAAGGTCTTCCTTTTTGCCGTTGGTAATGGCCGCCGCGACTTTGGATCAACACAGCTCTGGCCATTGTGGCCATTTGGGGAGTGAACCAGCGAATGGAAGACCTCTCTCTCTCTCTCTCTGTCTCTCTCTCTCTGTCTCCCTGCCTCTGCTCTCTGTAATTCTGCCTTTCAAATAAATAAATAAATCTTTAAAAAATGCAGGTGCACTAAAAATATTGTATAAAATCACCTTCAGGCAATGTGTATAAGGTGTATAAGGAAATTTCATGCTTTGACTTGGCTCCCATGCCCAAGATATCTCATTATGGATATGCAAATATTAAAAATTCAAAAAAAATCTGATATCCAGAACCCCAATATTCTCAAGAAGTTTGGATAGGAATAAACAATCTGCATTTTTAATGGCCAAGTAGCAGTAAAATTATCACCTGTCACCAGTTTTCTGCATTCTACACTTTTAGAAGCTATTACCTGCAGGAGAGAAAGGACTTTGAAGTTGCCTGTCAAGGTGAGTGGCAGTGGGGAGCAAACAGTTAACAATTTTGTCTATAATTAGACATTTTGCATTTCAAAGCCTGAGATAGTCATTCAATTCTGGATTACAGCAGCCTTTCCATAGAATGGCTGAGTAGTACATGGTACTCCTAATGAGACAGCCATCTTCCTGGAAACACCATTGCCATCTGGGCAATCTAAATGTCTATCACGACACAGTACCCTTATAATGCACAGAAACCTTTGAACATGCACTGAGAGGAGAATCCCTAAAGCCAACTGACCTCCAGTCCATCTTCCTAAACCTTCTCATGAGTAAGGAAAGAGCAGATAGCTCCAAAATTGACAGTGACATTAAAAATATCTTACTCACAAATTTGGTGGCTTACTCATCCTGAAAGGCTTGGAAACTGTAGCTGCCTTTTCCATCATTTCCTTCTATGTGAGGCCCAATCTTCAGATGGAGTAGCCTAGGAAAAGCCATAGAATCCACTACCATCCACAACCAGGCAAAGATTTCATTCCAGGCTTCCCCTACGGGCAGACACCAGGAAAATGCTTACATCATTCTGTTTTTGGAAACAGTTTCCTGATCATAGACCAGTCACACAGTAACTAGTGTACTTTAAGAAATTGGAGAAAAAAGAATCCAGGGGAAGTGAAGATTATGGTGTTTAAAACCAGTGATATTATTAAGAAAAACGAGATCAGTGTATTGGAAGTATAACACATCTTTGAGGCAGACAGAACTGGGGTTGACAACGAACTCCAACACTAGCTAGCTGTGTGTTCTGGGGCAAGTTACTTACAAACCATTAGTCCTTATAGGAATGTATATTGAGTGCCTACTATATACCAGGAATGATTCTATGAATTCCACATTAGACAAGTGGGGATAATAATAGTATCTACTTCCCCAATAAGCCCCCTATTGAGACCACACAAGGGTGGGGAATGTGCAGCCCATGGGCTGTATGAGACGTGTGAAATCATTAGGCCTGGCCCTGCCAAGGCAACCACAGGTGGGTGACTTGAAATTCCACAAATCTACAGCAAGCTAATTTTAAGTTGGTAATTTTGTATGGCCCACAAACTATGTTATAAGTATAATTTATATGTTTATAATATATTCCTGGCCCCTTGGCAGAAAAAGGTTCCTCACCCCTTAAAAGGGACTGATCTCTGTTTGCCCAATATCTCCTATTCTCACAGCTTTCCTGGTTCCTATCCCATCCATCCTGTAATTATCAGTGTGTTTCAGTTTCCATTAGGCACTGAGTTTCTTGAACTTGGGACCAATCTGAATCACCATGTGTGCCCATAGTGTTGGGAACCTAGCGCCCTGGGGATACTCAATAAACACCTATTCTATGAAGTCTATGGAGTGTTCTACATACCTAACAAAGCTTAGACGTTTTTGTCCTAGTTATTTGTTGATTGGCAATTAATAAAAGTTAAATGAGGATATCTTTCAACCCCACTTTCCTCCTATAAAAGAAGGGTCTGTGTTTTTCAGACCCATATTTTTCACAACTTTCAATGCCACCATATTCTTGAATTCTTGACTTCTTGACTTCTTAATATGTCTGATAATATCTGTTAGTGTGATTTTCTTCACAGTAGGATTTTTAAATGTCCAAATACTACCTGAAATTATTTGATTACTATTTCCATCAGAACATTTAAACTTTTAATTTATGATACGAGACTCCTTTTAATTCCCTTTGCTGCTATCTTCTAAGGAATATCTTTTATTTTATTTTTGGATTTTTGTATTGAAGGGTTCAAAGAGAGCAAAACTTCCATGTCTGAGAATTTGAATGGGGGAGGATCAGGAGCAAACTCTAGCAAGATTTTGGAAATGTTTAAGGGATCTTATGCACCTTTGATATGCTAAGATTTTTTTGTATGTTTTTGTTATTGTATAATAAGACAAATGCACTTCTAGCGTTTTTTGGTAAAAGTTTGTTCATGAGTTATATTTGGGGCAGTGCCACTGATCTTCAGACTACAGCCAGGAAAACTGGCTGAGAGGAAAGTGACAGGGATTTAAAATGGGATAACTTGACCTGTATGCTAACTGTGCTATCTATGGCTGGGGAACATTGTAAATTCTGTAAGAATTTTCATGTATGTTGACTGTCAGGAGCAATGGTTTAACGCATAAAAAGCATGAAGCAAGCCCAAGTTATGTGAGAGCACCAGGACGGCACATGAGGAGGGACTGCCCCCATGTCTTAGGGTTCTGGTCTCTCTCTTTCAATGGTCAGAATATATACATCATTTTGTCACTGCTATCTTGGCCTACAGTTGGCCCCCATTACAAAACCTAGACATGATAAGTCTACCCAAACTAACTCCTCTTCTAGCAGCCCAATCTGAATGCCAACTCCAAACAATGCTGTTGACTCCACCTACTCACTTTTTATCATAACCTTCCCCACCCAACAACCCTTACACCATGTGTTTTATTTCTACCATGTGTCAGATACTGTGCCAGATTCTGGGAATGCAGGGAGTAAGAAAGCACAATTGCTGATGCTCATTAGACTAATCTAGAAGGGGAGACAGATGATTAACCATCTATTTAGAAGGCTGCTTATTAAGGGCTACAGAGAAGACCAGGAGATCCCAGAGGAGGTCCTACAAACTAAAGTGAGGGTACTTGCAAAAATTTGTGGAAAATGGAATGAAAAGATAAGCATATTTTGGTGCAAAAACACTTTGAAATCCATGCATAGGTTTTTTCCATAACATACATTTTCTGTGAACTTCTTAACGACCTGTCATTTATTTCTTTGGGCTTTGATTTTCTCATCTGTAAAGCTGTGATGATACTGGTCCATGTTTCATAATCTTGTGAGAGCTGGATGAGGTGATTGGATATAAAGCATTCAGCTCAGTGATTTGCTAATGTCATTAGTGATTGTATTTTTACTATTGTTGTTATTACAGCCATGACTTTGCTGGGGCACGTGGTAAAATTTCAATATATCTTAGTTAGCCTTTTATTAAATTGCAATAAAAGATTTCAGTAATTAAGCCAAAATAAGCAGAACCTCCCCTGTTCTGCCTGGAGAGAATTCTGGTGCAAATAGTTCAACTGGAGATTCTCGGACTCATTCCCTTTAAGCAGTGAAATCTTGTGGTTTCTCTGAAGGACAGGAATTTATGTGCCCTGGACACAAACTGAAACTGCTACAGCTAGAGGTCAATGCATCCTCACAATGAGGCCCCAAGGTTTAACACAGCTCCTGATCTACCTGGACAAGAATCTTGGGAATTCAAGCATGCGTGCCATGGTCCCAGAAGAACCATTCACACTGTGCCTGTGTCAGGCATTCATCAATGCAGATGAGGGATCTTCTGGGGTTCTAGTCTATTCACAGATCAGGGATAAGGGTTTATTGGGCTGGGAGAAGGATCATGGCCATTTCTATCCTATCCCTTTTAGCCACACAGCTAAGTCCTGCCAGCAATCCCCTGCTCCCAAATTCTATTTCCAATCACATTTTTCTGAGACTAAAGAAGACCCATTTGGTTTATTGGGATACTAGTCATAAACTTCCATCATCTTCCATACCCTTCTAGGTCAACTCCCTTATTTGTGCTATTTGAAACAGTCTAACTTGTGTCGCATAATGTGAAAATGATAGGGACAAGGTTTTTGCATTGGTCCATGGAACCCAAATGAGGCTGTTTTTACAAACATCCCCAATGAGCACCTTGTTCGAGTCGAGGATGCAAAAATGAGCAAAGTTAGTGCTGGGTTTGTGCTGTCTGCTAAAATTGAAAATAAAAATGAGGCCACAGCAGCATGTGTGATCAGACAGGATGGAGAGCTCTTCTAGTTTATGGTGACCTCGGAGAGGAAGACACTTACAACCTGAGAACTGACAGCCAGGTGGAGAGGGAAAGGCAAGTTTTCCAGTTAGTAGCAAGCAAATCTGACTCCCTGAACAAGGCTGAAAGAGCCTGGTTCACAGGAGGAACAGATTTCTACCCTAGTTCTCATGTTGGTACACTGACTTCATTTGCTTACACAACATCCTCCCTTCTCCATATACATATCATATTGTGAGAAACCTGTTTTATTCACTTGACTCTTGAGTGCCCTGACCTGGAAATGGATATTGGGAGCTAGGAACCTGGGATTGCAACAGGGAATCTCTAACCTATACGTTTTTTGTTATTTGATGATTTTTCAAAATTTTAAAATTCTGTGAAGGTACTATACACTCAGAAATAAAAATATCTGGGCTAGCTTCATCATGCAACTGATTAAGCAGCCACCTGCAATGCTGGCATCCTAAATGAGTGTCCTTTTGAGTCCAGGCTGTTCCACTTCCAATCCAGCTCCTTGCTAATGCACCTTGGAAAGGAACAGAAAATGGCCTGAGTTCTTGGGCCCCTGCACACGCTTGGGAGACCTAGATGGAGTTCTGGGCTCCTGGCTTTGGCCTGGGCCAACCCTGGCTGTTGTGGCCATTTGGGGAGTGAACCAGCAGATGGAAGAGCTCTCTGTCTCTGTCTCTCTGTACTTCTTCCTTTCACTGTAACTCTGCCTTTCAAATAAGTAAATCTTTTTTAAAAAGATTTTATTTATTTATTTGAGAGGTAGAGTTACAGACAGTGAGAGGGAGAGACAGAGAGAAAGGTCGTCCTTCCATTGGTTCACTTCTCAGATGGCACAACAGCCAGAGCTGCGCCGATCCAAAGCCAGGAGCCAGGTGTTTCTTCCTGGTCTCGCATGCGGGTGCAGGGGCCCAACCACTTGGGCCATCCTCCACTGCTTTCCCAGGCCACAGCAGAGAGCTGGATTGGAAGAGGGGCAGCTTGGACTAGAACTGGTGCCCATATAGGACGCCGGTGCCTCAGGCGGAGGATTAATCTACTGCGCCACGGAGCCGGCCTCCAAATAAGTAGATTTAAAAAAAAAAAGCTTTAAAAAGAAAATAATCAGACTAGCAAATCCCAAACATAACAAAGTGTACATAAAATTGGGGAAACATTGCATCATTCAGAGATATCCATAGCAACCATTTTTGCGTATTTATGTGTCTTTCTAAACATTCTGCATGTGAATGTATACACAAGCACATTTCCCTATTTCAAAAACTGCTTTTTAAATTTCACTTTAGAAGATGAATACATTTTTATATCAAATAATATATTCCTGCATCACTGTTTCCACTGTCTGCATTATATTAAATTTCGTGGCTATAGCACAATTCATTTAAACACTGCCCACTTTGATAGACACTGGGAGATTTTTCTGGTTGCCTATGGTTACAGGGCTAATTCAAAAGAGCAAGATACAGAACAGTGGGTACAATATGCTACCACTTAGGTAAAAATGGACGGGGAATCTATTGATCAATGTACTTACACACCTGGAGAGTTACTGAATTTTTTGCCAAGTAAATGCTACAAGCTGCTTTTCAAAATCCACAGAAATTCAAATTAACAATTGTTTGTTTTCACTAGTGTATGATAGTAGAAATAATGTATAAAGTCCATTACACAGAGAAGGCTACTTCCTTCACCTGCCCACCACCCAAAGAATCAAAATAAATAAATAAATAAAAAGTTCTCCAACCTGTTCCTTTGCCACCTGGTACCCTATAACCAACCTATTCACAATGCTCTGTGCTATGAGGATTTACAATAGGTTTTCTCTTCATGAATCACCTATCATTATCAGTCAGCACTCTGGGAGTGATAGCCCACTCCTGTACACATACTGTATCATGCTGAGGGCCTCAGTCTTTTGGGGATCCCAAGAGGTAGTTATATGTTTTGTAAGTAGTGGAAATGCTTAGGCTACCACACACCACAGAGAACTCCACCTTACATCATACCTTGAGCCCCAACTCTCCATTCTCCCTATCCTTGAGTTAAGAATGAATTTAAGGGACTGGTGTTGTGGTGCAGTGGTGGAGGCTGCTACCTGAGATCCCATCACCCCATATGAGCTCTGGTTCGAGTCCCAGTTGTTCAACTCCTGATCCAGCTTCCTGCTGATGCACCTGGGAGGGAGCGGAGGATGGCCCAAATCATTGGGCCCCTGCCAGCCATGTGAGAGACCCAGATGAAATTCCAGGATCCTGGCTTTGGCCTCACCCAGCCCCAGTCATTGTGGCCATTTGGGGAGTGAACCAGTAGGTGGAAGCTCTCTCTCTCTCTCTCTCTTCCTTTCAAATAAATAAAATAATTTTTTAAAAGAATGAATTTAAGGCCCATTTCTCTAATACTCTCCTTCTTAGTAAGCTGACAACCATGACCTTTTGTTTTCAAGAAGGACTTGGTACAACCAATTACTTCTACTTCCTGGAGCCCTTCAAGGCTGTGTCTCTGTATAAAAATGTTTCTTTTTTTTTTCACAAATTGGGTGGCAATAGTATTCTGGAGCAGATTAAGTTCATGGGTATTGGGGCCAGAGTAATGCCAGAATTCAAATTTCATCAGACGTTCAAGCTGACCGCTGTCCCTCAGTTTCTTTTTTTTTCTTGTGTGACATTTAGAAAACAATAATGCCTACATCACAAGGTTGCTGTGAGGGTTAAGTCAGTGCATAAGAAATACTTGAAACAGTGCTGGCATACTCTAAGTGTCCTGTAAGAATTAGTATCAATATTTGTGCAAATCAACCTAAGCCAAATAGTTTAAAATCGGTATTCAGAGGTTTCAGACATCACTGTTTGCTTAGGAAACTAATATTCCTAAGATAGAATTTTTATGCGACTCTCTTGCTGTAGTGTGTGTGTGTGTGTGTGTTCACTCAGGCTACCAAGAATGAATAGACAGTTAAATTTTTAAAAATCATTTTTGTGTGTCTTGCCTTAGTATGTCCTGGAGCTAGGCAGTTTGTCAATAAAATGTTCATGCTTCAGTTTAGAAAAGCGGGGGGGGGGGGCTGGTGCTGTGGCATAGTGGGTAAAGCCTCCGCCTGCAGTACCGACATCCATGTGGGCACCGGTTCGAGTCCTGGCTGCTCCACTTCCGATCCAACTCTCTGCTATGGCCTGGGAAAGCAGTAGAAGATGGCCCAACTCCTCGGGCCCCTGCACCCATGTGGGAGACCCAGAGCAAGCTCCTGGCTCCTGGCTTCGCATCAGCGCAACTCCCACCATTGCGGCCAATTGGGGGAGTGAACCAGCGGATGGAAGACTTCTCTGTCTCTCTGCTTCTACCCCTCTCTATAACTTTGTCTTTCAAATAAATAAATCTTTAAAAAAAGAAAGAAAAGCAATGGGACCTTGAATTCCAAGTTCAGTGAAATGAAATACATACTGGGGAACAGGACTACCCTGTGTTTTAAAAGTACATTTTGTGTCTAACTACTGCTTTCTGTTAATATTTTGCCTGCAGATACGAGATTATGTTGTTTATAAAGCAACTTTGAGTGACTTTGTTTAGCTGTAGTTAGCAGTGCTCTGGCAAAAGAGACAGAGATAAAGAATTTAAATTGCAAAGTATCAAAAAGTAGTGACGATCAGCATTATTTTCAAAGAGGCTGTTGTGGCGATTCAGGGATGGACGGAATGTTGCAATGGAGTTATTTCTGAAATTCTAGCTCAAGGACTTAGACACTGAGAAAGAAGTCAGGATGCCCCGAAAAAGAATCATAGAATGGGGTTGAACCTTTGGCTATTGACTCATTTTTTTTTCAAAATTAGCTTTTAATATTAGGTAAATTAAATATGTACTTTAATTATTTGAAAATGGGAAAATATTTCATTATGCTGTTAAGCACAATGTTTTGGTCTTTCAGTTAATTTGAGTGCAATGAACCATTTTCCATTTCACAGCATGCAGATAAAAACTCACTTGTGGATGTGAACAACAAGGCAATTACGTTAGAGTTGCTGAGATACAGATGTATTTATTCCTGAGCTAGTCATCCACCCCTAAAACAATTTTTGGTGAAAAATAAAGGCATTTCACAGGGCATTTCATCTATGTAAAATATTCTTCATCAAAAGTAAGCTGATCTCTGAAACTAACAATATTGGATTCTATCTTCCCCAGTTTTTATTGAGACAGATGGAGTAGGCAGCCTGAACAGCAAAAGTGGAAGACACTACAAGACACGAAAGAGATGAGGGGTTGAATAGAGTGTAAAGGACTTGGGAAATGGAGCTGCTCCCTTTGCCTTGCCTGTTAAATAGAGTATGAGAGAGAGAGAGAGAGAGAGAGAGAAGCTCTCCAGAGACTGCTCTTACATGGGCTACAGGGTGTGATTCTCTTGCCTGAAAAGCAATCCAAAATTATGTTACATATCAAGAACCAGGAAAATTTGAAAAACACAATGCAAGGGAAAAAACAACTGATGGCAATGTCAACATGACTCAAATGTTAGACTTGTCAAAATTTTTATTTGATTTTATTTCAAAGTGTTTGTTTTTCTATTTATTCATTTATATCTATTTGTAAGGGAGGAAGGGAAGGAGAGAGAGATTGTGCTTCCATTTGCAGGTTAACTTTCCAAATGCTCATAACAGCTGGGGCTGGACCAGGTCAAAGCCAGGAGCTATAAACTCAGTTCTAGTCTCCCATGTGAGTGACAGGGACCCAAGTACTTGAAACATCATCTGGTGCTTCCTGGGGTGCACATTAATGGGAAGTTGGAATTGGAAGCAGAGCTAAAACTGGAACTCAGGCACCCAGACAGGCACCCTGGAACCCAGGCAACATCTTAACTACGGCAAAAAATGCTCTGTCCTACCAAAAAGTTTAAAGCAACTATCATAATAGCCATGTTACATAGAGTGAAGGAACCCAAAACTTTGACATGCGGGCATCTCAAGCAGCTGTGTCAAATGCTTGGGTTCTGTGAAGTAGATTTTGAAAAGTATGTATATTTTAAGCCCAAGTGCAGCCACTTAATATTTCAATTAAGGAAGGCCATTGAAAAGACAAATGATAAATAAAATAGCATATTGAAAATATGCCAGGGGCCACCATTGTGGTGCAACAGATTAAGTTGCCATTTTGGACACTGGCATTCCAGGTCAGAGAATCAATTTGAATACCAGCTGTTATGTTTCTGATTCAGCTTTCTACTAATGCACCTGGGAAGGCAGTGGAAGATGGCCCAAGTATTTGGGCCCCTGCCACCCATATGGGAGACCGGGATAGAGTTCCAGGCTCTTGGCTTCAGCCTGACCCCGCCCCGACTGTTGTGGCCATTTGAAGAGTGAACCAGCAGATGAAAGATCTCTTTCTCATTGTCTCTCACTTTCTCTCCCTATCGCTCTCCCTTTCAAATAAGTAAGTAAGTAAATCTTCAAAAAATATTCAAGCTATCAGAAAGAAGAAAGATTGAACAGAAAAATACAAAATGGTTGGAGAAAATAACAACAAAAAGCTAAATCCACCACATCAATAGTTATAATAAATATAAATGGTAAAAAATACACCCATTCAAAGGGAGCTATGCGATAAAGTAAACAAAAAAATCAATAATATACTATTTACAAGAAACTTTTTAAATAGAATGGCGTGGATAGGTTAAAAATAAAGGATGGCAAAAGATACATTATGCAAATTCTAATAGAAAGCTGGAGTGACTATAATAATATGAGATAAAGCAAATTTCATAATCAGGAAAATGTTCAAACATAATTGAGGACATTAAATAATTATAAAGAAATTAAATTGCTAAAAGGGATAACAATCTTAAGTATGTGTGGTGCTAGCAGCAAAATTTCTAAATGCATGCAGTAAAAACTGGTAGAACATCAAACAGAAATAGGAAAGTCCATAGCTGTATTTTCAGAATCATCAATCTTATCTCAGTAACCAATAGAAAAAGCGATCAGAAAATCATCAAGGCCGGCGCCGTGGCTCACTAGGCTAATCCTCTGCCTTGCGGCACTGGCACACCGGGTTCTAGTACCAGTTGGGGCACCGGATTCTGTCCCAGTTGCCCCTCTTCCAATCCAGCTCTCTGCTGTGGCCCGGGAAGGCAGTGGAGGATGGCCCAAGTGCTTGGGCCCTGCACCCCATGGGAGACCAGGAGAAGCACCTGGCTCCTGCCATTGGATCAGCGCGGTGCACTGGCTGCAGCACGCCCACCGCAGCAGCCATTGGAGGGTGAACCAACGGCAAAGGAAGACCTTTCTCTCTGTCTCTCTCTCTCACTGTCCACTCTGCCTGTCAAAAAAAAAAAATCAGCAAATTTGTAAAAGACTCAAAAAACACTCTCAACCAATTTACCCAATTGATATTTATAAAATGACTCACCAAATAATAGTAGGATAAAAAGCCTTTTTAGGTGCACGTTAGGCATGAAAGAAGAATGGCTTTATTCTGGACTATAAAAACTTTTTTAATACAAACTTTTTAAACAAATTTAAAAGAATTAAAATTGAAATAGAAAGACATACTCATCAACTATAACAGTATTAAAATGAAATTAGTAACAGATATTTGGGAAAATTTCAAAATATTGGTAAACAGAAATATACACTTGAAATATACAAATGATCCATGGGTCAAACAGGAAGTTTCAAGTCAAACTCAAAACTATCTGGAACTCAATGAATATGAAAGTACAACACTTCAAAATTTGTGAGATGTTCAAGATGGAGTAGCCCCATTATTACAAATTCTTCTTTCTTACAGGTAAAATCTCTGATCATACCAATACAAACAGGAAAACATCTCAGAGTTGGAAAGAAGGCAGGCTTCCAGGGGATAAATAGAACTCTTCAGAAGCCTCCAACCTAGAAACACCAAAAGGCACAAACCAAAAGCTCCAGGAAAAGCTGGAAAAGAGTGGTTTAACAGTGGAAAATCTTTTAGGCAACATTAGTCCTACACCAGCCAAATACCAAAGGAAAAGCAGCCCTCTCCACCTGCTGTCGCCTACAATGGCATGCCTCTCATTCTCCAACCTGCTGATATTGGCCATGCTGACCAGAGAGCTAATCTTCCATTTCTCACATGGCACAAGCATGGGATGCTCTGATTGTTTCACTGAATAGTTTAAATGGATCAAATGGAAAATTGATCTTCCATCTGGTGATGGAAGCAGGCAGTAATGTTCCGATGATTCCATTTAAGGAATCTAGATCTCCTCTGGATCTCCCATCACTCACTTGGTAAAAGAAGGTAGTACAGATTCTCTTCTTGGAGGGGGCGGGGTGTATCAGTAGTGAGTTAAGCATACACTCCACACAAAAACAAAGAGATTTAAAAAGGCAGCTCAAGGTTAAACTAATCCCACTAGCTTCACCTGCCACACCTGCCAAATGTTGAGGAGCTGAGCTTGCACCTCAGCATTCATCATCAATGAAACAGAATGAAAAGGTGAGGCAGGGCTGGTTGGCATTCCACTTCTTTAGCAGCCACAACCTGGTTTCAAAAAGGACAAATTGGAATGTGAGTTTCTACTGATGCTCAGAGGTGCTCAACACATGAAATTTGTGTCCCAATGCCACCATGAAGAAGTTAGTGGAGACAAAGGAGGAGCTGAAATTTTCTTCAGCAATCTGCATGAAGCAGACTGAATGACTTCCTACTTTTGTTAGGGTGCTATAGGCAAGACTCAGCAGGAACTGAACATATACACCAGCCAGCTCTTGTGCTATACACACCAACATATGCTATGCCTGGTTAGAAAAAGATTAAATAAGATCTAGTGTCTAATAATACATCCAATATGTCCAATAGAAAAATAATACCAAGAACCATGAAAATCACAACATGAATATAAAAAGACAATCAATGGAAAACAAGATAAAAATAAATCAGATTTTGGAATTTTCTGATGAGAATTTCTAAGCAGTCATCATAAAAATGATTCAACAAACAATTATGAATTCTCTTGAAACAAATGAAAAAATTAAAAATCTTAACAAAAATATAATTTACAAAAAGGCAAAATGGAAATTGTAACAATGAGAAAACCCACAGCGAACAATTTTTAAAATACCCTCATTACCAGGGCTCAATAATACAGTAGAGATGGCAGAGAATAGAATTTGTAAACTTGAAGCTAGATCAAAATAATTCACTCAATCTGTACAATATAGAGAACTTAGAAAAAATTGAACAGAATCCCAGTGGTCTGTGAGAAAATAAAATATTTAGCCACCAGGGTTCTAGAAGTAGAGGAGAGAAAAATAGAGGGAGTGGCCCTGGAAAGCATTCAAAGAAATAATGTCTGGGAACACCTCAAATTTGGAAAATTACATAAACCTAGAGATTCAAGAAGCTGAGCGAACTCAAAATAGTATAAACCCACATGCACATGGAATTTCTCCAGAATAGACCATATTTTAGACCACAGTACAAGTCTAGATGCATTTAGCACAAGTCTAGATGAATTTAAAAGATTGGAAGAATACAAAATACCTTGTCTGATCACAGTCGAATGAAACTAGAAACCAATAATGCAAAAAAAAAAAATGTAAAATGACAAGTATATGAAAACAAAGCAACACACTCTAAACATCACTAAATCAAAGACAAAAGTCACAAGTGAATAAAAATACAACATATTTAAACTTACGGGAGCAATGAAAGCAATGTTCAGGAAGAGACTTACTGCTGAAAATGCCTACATCAGAAAAGAGGAAAAACTTTCAGATCAAAAATCTAAATTTTCATCTTCAGGGATTAGAAAAAGACGAGCCAACTATACCTCTAGCTAGCAGAAGAAAGGAACTAATAATGATTAGATGAGAAATAAACAAAAGGGAAAACAGAGATAAAATTAGAGACAATCAAAGAAACAAAAACTAGGTTTTTTGAAAGATAATATTGACAACTTTTAGTTAATCTGATTAAGAGCAAAAAGGAAGAAGACTATTTATGCAGATCAGAAATGAAAGTGAGGATATTTCCTCTGACTTTACAGAAATAAAAAACATTATAAGAGCATACTAACAAATTAGAAATGAAAAAATTCCTAGAAACATGTAAAGTACCAAAATGTACTCAAGAAGAAGTTGAAAATCTGAATTGAGCTGCAACAATGAAGAGACTGAATCAGTAATGAAAAAATTCTCACTAAAGAAAAATTCAGAGTCAGATGACCTCACTAATAGATTGTACTCTACATTAAGTAGCAACAGCAATCTTTCACATTTACAAAATTTAGAAGAGGAGAAACTACTTCTTAGCTCATTTTATTAAGCCAGGATTACCCTGATAGCAAAACCAGACAACCATGCGCAAAAAACTAAAAGTATGGATCAACATCATTTACATATATCCTAAAAAACTCACATCCTGAATCCAGCACCATATTTAAAAGATTAAAGGATTTTATCCCAGGAATGCAAGGATGACTCAACCAGGACAGAATCCGGCGCCCCGACTGGGACTAGAACCCGGTGTGCTGGCGCCGCAAGGCAGAGGATTAGCCTAGTGAGCCGCGGCGCTGGCCTTGTACTGCGAGTTTTAATCAGAGAAATTAGGCAAGAACAATATGTGAAATATATCCAAACTGGGAAAGAAGAAACAAAACTATCTCTGTTCACAAATAACATGATCTTCTAAAAAGGAAATTGGAAGGAATCCATTACTGAAACCAGTAGAGGTAATACAAAAATTTTGCACCAATATTAATGAAATTAATGCATAAAGTAGTATATTTCTATACATCAGCAATTAGAAAAGCAAATTAAGCAGACAATTCCATTTAGAATACCACTAAAAATAATAAAAATCCTTAGGAGTAAGTTTAGTCAAAATGGAGAAAGACTTGTATATCAAAAGCTACAAAACATTGCTGAAAGAAATTAAAGAAGACTTAAATAAATGAAAACACATCATACATTCATATATTAGAAGATATAATATTGTTATGTGGCAATACTATTGAAAATTATCTACATATTAAGTGAAAACTAAAAAATCTTCATAGATTTTGCAGAAATGGAAATGCTTATCCTAAAACTAACATGCAATTTCAAAGGACCTCAATTAGCCAAACCAGTTTTGGAAAAGAAGAATAAAGTTACATATCCTTATTTCACAATTCGCAAAGCTCCAGTAATCAAAATAGCAAGGTAACTGAATAATGGTAGACATACATATCATTGGAGATCAAATATAAATATATCTACAATCAATTTATTTTTTTGATATGGGTGCCAAGATCTTTTTAAACTTTTATTTAATAAATATTAATATTTATTTAATAAATATAAATTTCCAAAGTACAGCTTTTGGATTACAGTGGCTTTTCCCCCCCATAACTTCCCACCCACCCACAAGTCTCCCATCTTCCGCTCCCTTTCCCATTCCATTCACATCAAGATTCATTTTCAATTATCTTTATATACAGAAGATCAATTTAGTAGATATTAAGTAAAGATTTCAGGCTGGTGCCACGGCTCACTAGGCTAATCGTCCGCCTGCGGTGCTGGTACCCCAGGTTCTAGACCCGGTTGGGGCGCCAAATTCTGTCCTGGTTGCTCCTCTTCCAGTCCAGCTCTCTGCTGTGGCCCGGGAAGGCAGTTGTATTTTATCGAATGCTTTCTCTGCATCTATTGAGATAACCATATGGTTTTTCTTCTGCAGTTTGTTAATGTGATGTATCACATTGATTGATTTGCGAATATTGAACCATCCCTGCATATCAGGGATAAATCCCACTTGGTCTGGGTGGAGGATCTTTTTAATGTGTTTTTGCATTCTATTAGCTAGAATTTTATTGAGGATTTTTGTGTCTATGTTCATCAGGGATATTGGTCTGTAATTTTCTTTCAATGCTGCATCTTTTTCAGGCTTAGGGATTAAGGTGATGCTGGATGCCAAGATCTTTAAATGAGGGAAAGAACAGTCTTTCAACAAATGCTGTTTGAGCAATTGGATATTTACATTAAAAACAGTGAAATTACAATCTTACCTCATATCATGTATAAAATGTATTTCAAAATGAATTCAATATCCAAATATAAGCGCTAAATCCTGCCAGCGCCGTGGCTCACTTGGCTAGTCCTCTGCCTGTGGCGCCAGCACCACGGGTTCTAGTCCCAGTCCGGACGCCAGATTCTGTCCCAGTTGCTCCTCTTCCAGTCCAGCTCTCTGCTGTGGCCCAGGAAGGCAGTGGAGGATGGCCCAAGTCCTTAGGCCCTGCACCCACATGGGAGACCAGGAGGAAGCGCCTGGCTCCTGGCTTCAGATCCGCACAGCTGCAGCCATTGTGGCCATCTGGGGAGTGAACCAGCAGTTGGAAGACCTCTCTCTCTCTCTCTCTCTCCCTCTCTCTCTCTGCCTCTCCTTCTCTCTCTGTGTAACTGTGACTTTCAAATAAATAAACAAATCTTTAAAAACAATTATGAGTGGAAATAGGAGGGAGAGGAGCAGGAAGGGTGAGAGTGAGGGCAGGAGAGAGTGGGAAGAATCCATATGTTCCTAAATCTATATATTTATGAAATGTATGAAATTTGTATACCCTAAATAAAGTAAAAATATAAAAGGAGTTAAGTTTGGTTTTGGATATTTGCTTATTTTTTTTTAAAAAAAGAAGATACACCAGTGTTCAACAAACACATGAAAAGGTGTTCAATATCACTAGTCATTTGGGAAATGCAAATCATCAACCAGGATTGTTATAAGAATAAAAAAATAATTTGTGTTGGCAAATATGTGGAGAAATTGGGACTCCCGCACATTACTAAGGAGAATTTAAAAAATTTTGCAGCTCAAGTAGAAAAGTTTGATAGCTCTTCAAAAATTCAATATAAAATTACCATTATGACTCAAAATTCGATTCCTAGTTATATATCAAAAAAATTGAAAATAGGTGTTCAAAAATAACTTGTCAAAAAGTGCTCACAGTAGTACTGTTCAGATAGTCAAAAGGTGAAAGCAACCCAAATGCCCAACATTATTTGAATGGATAAACAAAATATCATACAACAGAATGGTATCCAGCCATATGAAGTAAAGAAGTTATGATATATGCTATGACACAGATAAACTTTGAGAACACGCTAACTGAAAGAAGTCAGACACAAAAGGGCACATGTTCTGTGATTCCATTTATATGAAATATCCAGAATAACAAATTCATAGAGATGGAAAATCCATTAATGGTAGCTAGTAGGGAATTGGAGTGACTGCTTAATAGGTAGGATGTTTTTTTTTAAGGTGATTAAAATGCTCTGAATTACATAGTGATGAGCGTTCCATAACATTGTTTATTTCTTTCTGAGTTACCTGACCATTTTACAGGCCAATAAAATTTATTCTGATAATAAATTAATATGTACAGTTATGAACAGGGTTGGATGTTTTCCAAGAAAAATGCTTCCGAATGTATATACAAAAGTGTATATAAAATCCTTTAAGTCATAGCTTTTATAAATTTACACTGAAAAGTGTGGTAATACCAAGCTACTGAAGAATGGAGTATGTTTCTTCGTAATTAATAATAAATTGTTTATAAAAGGTCTCAACTAGGATTCTAGTTTTTGCAATCTACCAAACCTGGAATGAGAAATGGCCACTGAGAAATGACCTAGTCCACACTACTAATTGTACAGATGAGGAATCCAATGGCCTTGCCAAAGGTTATGAAGCTGCTAAGAGGTAGAGCCTGGATCACAAACCAGTTCTCAGAAATATCTATTGGGCTAAGCAAGGCACACACACCACACAGAACTCTAGCCACACTAGAGTTTAACTTTCTGTTTCACACAGGGTTAATTCCAGATATTTTTTTGTAGTTCACAAAATGGGTGTTTCAGCTGCTCCAGAAACAAGATCATTCTAATTAATGCAATGGGTCACCTATCACAGATTGCCAATACTGTTTGTTTCTCTCCTCCTGGGATGTTTGGACTTTTTTTTCTGTTCTTCCAAGGTACCTGTTCTTTGAAATTCATCATCAACCATTATCATGTTAATGGTATCTACAAAACCATCAACACAAGCATGGCATAGTTTATTTCTCATTGCAGCACGGTGCCACCAGAGATGGCATGTCCCCTGTTCTGATCATCTGAGCAGTCACTTTGCTTTTGAAAAGCAGTGTAGTTTACTTCTAGGGTGCCAGTGTCCTAAATAGCAATGCAATCTCTCACCACACCAAGGATATGCCATATAATGTAACAATCACTTACAGCATATCATCTTCAGTGCCTTAGTTAAGTCTTGGCCTAATGGCTATACATAGGCACCTTGCCGCTAGGGAAGAATTGGCCACTCCAATTAGTGTGTACAGCATGTTTACCAGCCAGTAAAACACATTCTAGCAAGCTGTTTTTCTAACTGCAGGAGTCACTTCCCAAACAACATGCCAGTACCTTTGAAAAACTATATCTACACGGCAAAGTTGAGATATATCAAGAGAATTTTCAAATTTCTGTCCAAGGGATGCTAATTTCTTGCTACTCTCAGCACTACTGCAAAGAAAGACTGACAACCTATCTTTACATAGTTCTTTTCCTCCAGCAATAGTTTCCTGCAGAAGTGCACATCTGGTTTGCTTGCACATTACACAAGGTAACTAGATGTGCCGGTATGAACATATTTGTCTGCATTAGGCTTCTCTTTTTTCAAACTCATTCTCTGGTGTAATGCTTTTAGGAGTAATAACATGATGCTGTGATACGCTGCAATGACTGCTGCCAGCCATGAAGACTTCACATTAACCCGCACCTGGAATGCAATTCCATCAGCCTTATCTAAAATAAAATAAACAAACAAAAACCCAGATTTCAGAATATTTGCTCCAATATGGCAAAAATCATTTAAGCATTTCATTACTAGGTTGGCATGTTCTGCTTCTCTCATTCTATTACCAATTTCCATTCCTCCAGAGGTTTTTGTTTTTATGTTGTCTTGACTTTCAAGGAACATGTAGAATATAAGGAAACCCTAAATTATTTGATGATTTCACTTTGGATTTTTCAAACTTTTAGCTCTCGAGCAATCATGAACAAACTCCGTGCAAGAAGTGCAACAGAAGTGATATGCTGAGTAGAGTGTGAATGCGGTAACAATGGCAACACTGAGGAGATGGGCTGGACGTGTGCAATAGCATGCTAACAAGAAAAATAAATTTTTAAAAGTTTAGAACGGCAGAGCTGACATCAAATTTCAAAGGAAGGGTTAATTTTCATTCTTTTACTAGCTACATCAAAAATATAATCCCTTTGTTTATTAAAGAAGGCTAATGAATAAGATAGTTGACTCTGTTATCAGATACTGAACTAAGGCTTCAGATATAAAATTGATGAACCTCAGGAAAAGGAAGCATTGATTTGAAACCATCTTACTTGAAATCCAGGTGGATAATTAAGAATACGAATAATTAAGCACAAAAATCAGGTAAGTCATGTTGTGGACTCATTCTTTATTTGAAGAGGAATTCAGCAGCTATGGAAAGAATCCCCTGTCAAGAAGCCAGTTAACTGTGCGTTTGATATTTCCCTCTTGGCTCAGGTCCAACTGTTTGGTTTCCTGAAGGCTTCATTAACATTTAACTAATTCTTTGTTGGTTGATAGGGCTTGGACTGTTTCTCCAAACATGATCTTTGTCATAAATCACTTTTATAATGAGAAAGCAGCTAGGGCATGTTGCCACGTCTTCGTCATTCTCCGGAGCTTCTTTGGTGATGAAGAAATTATCCCCACACAGGCAGGGGTAGAAATACGTCTCCAAGTCCTCATCATATTGGAAGTCCTTGATCTCCACTTCATTGTGAAACAGCACTATGGTCACTGGGGCCAGCAAGCGACTAACACATGTCCTGTCCCAAATGACTTCAGTCTGACTTCTAGGGCACCAGCCCAAACAGGGCGACCTAACTACCGATAACATTGTAAATATACTAAATGCCATTGAGTTGCACACTTTAAATAATAAATTCTATGTTATATGCACAATAAAAAATCATCAATCAAGGTAATTCACCATATCAACAGGCCAAAAAAAGTAAATCATGTGATCATAACAACTGACTCAAAAAACTTCATTTGAAAATACTCAACATCCATTCATGATAAAAAATTCTCACAAAGAAAAGCACAAAAACAGGTAGTTTCACCAATGAATTCTACCATACATTTAAATAAATAATACTTTGTCAGAGTATAAGAGAAAAAATACTTTCCAACCTATTCTATGATGTCAATGTTAGCCTCACACCAAATTCAGAGAAAGATATCACAAGGAAACTATATAGATATGATTATATCAAGCATAGAATTAATATAGATTCAGCAGTCACTCAACAAATTCTTAGCAAGTGAAATTCAGCAATGTATAAAACAGAAAATATGAATAAGGACGACTTATACTAGGGATATAAGGTTGGGAGACTTACACTACTTAGTTTTAGAGCTTTCTATAAATCTAAAATGAGCAAAACACTGTATTACTGGCAAAAGCACAGACATGTAGTTCTGAATATATCTGAAATATATCTGAAAGCTAAGAAATAACCTCTTATGATATAATTCATTCATAGGTGCCAAAGAAATTCCCCAGGGGAGAGAATAGTCTTCTCAACAAATAGTGCTTGGACAATTGGACATCGACATTGAAAAAGGTGCTTACTTCACATCATACAAAAAACTTCACTCATAACAGATTGCAATTCTAAATAAAATAGCTAAAATAAAGCTACTTTTAGAAGAAAACATAGAATCAAATCTTTATGACCTAAGGTTTCACAAAGATCTCTTGCACCCATCATGTAAAAACACAATCCGTAAAACAGAAAAGTAATAAATTGCTTCATCAGCCTCAACATTTTTATACTTCCAAAGACACCATGAAGAGAAAGAACAAGCCATATATTTGCAAAAATATTTGCAAATCATATATCTAATAAAAGCTTGTGTTCCAGATTAATATTTTTAATCTTAAATAAGTAATAAAACAACAGGCAAACAAATTTAAAAATGATCTGGAGTGGGTGTTTGGCACAGCAGTTAAGATGCCGCTTGGAAAGATTGTATCCCATATTGGGTGGAGTGCCTGGGTTTGAGTTCTGGCTCAGCTTCCAATTCCAGTTTCTTGTTAATGTGCACCTTGGGAGGCAGCAGGTGATGGTTCAAGTACTTAGGTCCCTGCCACCCACGTGGGAGACCCAGATTGAGTTCTGGGTTCCTGACTTCAGACTGGCTTGGCCCTGGCTATTGGCATTTGGGGAGTGAACCAGTGGATGGAAGACTTGTCTTGATCTCTTTCAAATAAATAAAAATGAGAGAAATATTTTAAAGGATATTTAACCAGTGGTGATGTATGAGTATCCAATAAGCACACAAAAAAGAAGTCAATCTTTATTCATTAGAGAAATGCAAATTTAAGCCACGTCATACCCACTAGAATGACTGTAATCAAAATGACAAGAACTAAGAAGTGTTTATGAGGATGTAGAGATCCAAGATGGCAGAAACTGGAACTCTTACACATTGTGGGTGGGAATGTCAAATGATCCAGCCACTTTGGAAAAGCAATTTGGCAGTCTCTTAAATGGCTAAATGTAAATTTACCATATGGCCATGCTCCTAGGAATTTACTCAAGATAAATGAAAACATGTGTTCCTATAAAGACTTGCTGGTAATGTATGTAATACTATTGTTAGTAGCCAGAAACTAAAAATAACTTACAGGTCAATAAATCTCTCCATACAAAATGCTATTAAGCAATAAAAAGAACTAAGGAGTGACATATGCTGCAACATGGATGAAGCCCATAAATATTATGTTAATGAAAGGAGCCAGACACAAAGACTACATAGTCGACTGTTCGGTTTATGTGAAGGTGCCTTCAAGGTGAATCTACATAGACTGAAAGTAGCTTCAGGATTATCTGCAACTGGGAGTGGGAACAGAGCTTAATGGCAATTTGGGGTTGCAGTGTGTTCTAAAATTTGATTTTGCTAATAATTTACTAAAAAACATTGGTTGGATGTTTAAAATTGGTGACTTTTTTATTTTTTATTTTTGACAGGCAGAGTGGACAGTGAGAGAGAGAGAAAGGTCTTCCTTTTACCGTTGGTTCACCCTCTAATGGCCATCGCGCTGATCTGAAGCCAGGAGCCAGGTGCTTCTCCTGGTCTCCCATGTGGGTGCAGGGCCCAAGGACCTGGGCCATCCTCCACTGCACTCCCGGGCCACAGCAGAGAGCTGGCCTGGAAGAGGAGCAACCGTGACAGAATCTGGTGCCCCGACCGGGACTACTAGAACCCGGTGTGCCAGCCCCTCAGGCGGAGGATTAGCCTACTGAGCTGTGGTGCCAGCCATAATTGGTAAGGATTTTTAAAAAATACTTAGTTGTTGGTTTATTTGAAATGCAGAATGACACAGAAAGACATCTGCTGCCCTCCCAGGTGTGTTAGCAGGTAGCAGGAAGCTGGATCAGAAGCAGAGCTGCCAGAACTCAAACCAGCACTTTGAAATGGGATGCCAGCATTGCAAGTGGTGGCTTAACCCTCTGTACCACCAGGCCAGTCCCCAAATTGGTAAAATTCATGGTAGATAAATTAAGCCTCAAAACTGTTAAAACAAAAAGAAACAAATTAGCCCATAGAAGGAAAATGGAAGAAAATAGCACAGAGCAGAAATCACTATAATTGATAACATAAAAATAATAAAGAAAAGTCAAGGAACCTAAAAGCTAGTTTTTTTGATAAAGAAAATATTATATGGTTTCTCTGATATGTGGTGGTTAATATTGAATACAAAAATGTAGAGGAATCACACAGACATCTTGTGATTTCATTGTTTTTTTTTTTAGCTCTTGTTTATACTCCTATGGAAATGTGGTCTTTTTACTTTTTACTTGTTGATCATCATGGTCAGAGGTGCATTAATCCTGGAATTATAGAGAAGATTGAAATTATTTTTTTGCAAAATAAAAAAAAAACAAGAAAGGAAGGAAAGAGGGGATTGAGAGAGGGAGGAAAATACAGTTATCTTCTTAGAATTATATTTATGAAATACATAAAATCTGTTCTCTTCCTATTAATAAAAATTAAGAAACAAAGAAAACCAAAAAAAAAATGAGAATTTTCTGGCCAGACCAACCAGGAATAAAAGAAGGAATACAGACCCTACAAAGATATTATGTTCAACTTTATTGCATGATCAAAGATCCAATCCCAGGGTTATTTTATTCCAAGTGTGTACAAGACCAGGTTAGGCATTCCCCACCTTGATTATCACTCCAAACAGTTATGCTTCATTCCTTTCTCCTTTCTTACTAGTAAGATTCTGAAAAGTTTGGGATCTAATTAACTTTTTAAAAAAGATTCATTTATTTATTTGAAAGGCAGAGTTACACAGAGAAGGAGAGGCAGAGAGAGAGGTCTTCCATCTGCTAGTTCACTCCCTAGATGGCTGCAACGGCCAGAGCTGCATGGATCTGAAACCAGGAGCCAGGAGCTTCTTCCGGGTCTCCCACGTGGGTGCAGAGGCCTAAGGACTTGGGCCATCTTCCACTGCTTTCTCAGGTCATAGCAGAGAGCTGGATTGGAAGTGGAGCATCCAGGACTCAAACCAGAGCCCATATGGGATGCCAGCACTGCAGGCAGTGGCTTTACCTGCTATGCCACAGTGCCAGCCCCTCTAATTAACTTAAGAGTTTTCACCACCGCATCTTCCCAGGAACTTCTTCCCAGATTCTCCAGAAAACTATTTGGGTAATTTAAAATAGTATTTTTTTTAACTTTTAACTTTTTTAAAACAGTATTTTAGTGATGTTGTGGCAAGGAGACTTTTTTCAACTTTTGTAAAAAGCAGAAAGAATTATGTTTTCAGTAATCTCCTATAAGGAGTAAAGTTTCTGAGAAGGATCCCTTGTTGAACACTTAGGTGCAAGTGCTCATGATATAAGCAGGCATAGACAGCAATCTAAATGGAATCTTCTTTGTACAGGGATGAGTGAAAAAGCAGAATAACACAGCGGGTATAGACTATATAGCTATCAGTGAATGAGATTTAGTATGTGGAATTAAGAGCTTTTACCAATGAACCCTGTGAGTGAGGTTAATGGGAGAAGTCATCTTTAGGTTTTTGGTTCTTTGCCATAGAACTCAGAGAGCAAAGTATTTTGCTGTCATCAAGAGATCAGAAAATGGCAGCAAACTTTGGTAATCCTTTGCAGCTCTGAGACAGGTGACTGGTAAGGAAAAACAGCAGCTTCTGCACAACCCATGTTTGCCAAAGCCAATGGTACAAGCCAGTGTGGCTGGAAAGAAAAAGGGGTCCCATGTCCCTTGCATCTTCTGACTCTCACTGGAACACTGGAAGCCAGCTTTTTAGCAGAAAATATAGAACATAGAAATTCCTGCTGACAAAGAGATCTAGGGAAAAATATATTTTCCAGGTTTCCAGCCTCTGAGATCTTGGGGAGAAAAATGAATTGATCGGCAATGAATGCTTATTGCAAGGAAAACACGATGTCGATCTCACATTTTGAGAAATGTAGTCACATGCAAATATGGGCTTCTTGTGATAAGAGCTTCTCTCATAGTTGAGACCATGTTTGGTTTTTTTTTTTTTGTCTTTTTTATTATATATTTTTATTTATCTGAAAGGCAGAGTTACAGAGGCAGAGGCAGAGAGAGGTCTTCCATCTGCTGGTTCACTCCGCAAACAGCTGCAATAGCAGGAGCTGTGCCAATCTGAAGTCAGGAGCCAGGAGCTTCTTCTGGGTCTCCCATGTGGATGCAGGGGCCCAGGGACTTGGGCAATCTTCTGCTGCTTTCCAAGGCGCATTAGCAGGGAGCTGGATCAGAAGTGGGGCAGCCAGGACTCTAACCGGTATCCATATGGGATGCCAGCACTGCAGGCAGCAGCTTTACCCACTAAGCCAGTGTCAGCCCCATGTTTGCTTGTCTTTATATAAACTCTTTAACATAAGTTTAATTACACTTAATAGTTAAGATAACTAGAATATTTTCAAAAATATCTTGTTATGTTTGAGATATGGTGGCAAACACAAGCACAATGTGACATGTCACAATGACATGTGAAAGGACTGAGTTCCTAGCTGTGTAATTGGGGATAAGTTTTCCATCTTTTTCTGAACCTTAATGTCTTCATCAGTGAAACTGGAATAAAGATACCTATGTCACAAGATCTTTCTAATAATTAGCAATAATCACCTGCTAGTCACTCCATCAGTGAGGGAAGTATTCCCCCCTTGGGCTTATAAGGATGGGCAGGCAGACAACATTCCCTCCTGAACAGAGATCAACAGCAGTTTATTAGTCACTTAGACTTGCAACCTGGGGCAGGAGGACACTTTATGTTTCACACAGGATCACATGAGTTTGTACTTTTGAACAAAGGGGACAACCAGGGGCTGTGGGAGGCAGACATTGTAGTATTAAGTGGGTAGTATGCCCCTCCCCGAGTTTCTCATCGGATGATTTGATTGCCTTATTTAAAATCATTTGCTGTGCATTCAGGGATAAGGAGGAAGTGTGCTTGTTGCCCCTGCAAAGGATAAGATCTCTACCGTATCCATGGAAGCAAAATCGGGAGAGGAGTTGATAAACCATCAGAAGCCCTCTCCATTTTGCCAGATATCAAAGCAATACATAATACTGAACCTTAATTTTAGGTCTTGTACCACAGACACAGAAAATGTCTCATGCATAGTTGGGATTTATTGGCTGGCATCTTGGTAATTGCATGAAACAGGCAAGTAAACCTTTTTAGAAAGTCAAGGATGATTGTTTCTGAGATGTAGGTGGGTATTGAGAGCTGTCAGATGAAAGCTCCAGAGAAGCGCATAAGCTAAGCAGCCATTTGATGTCTTCTCCTGGAGAATAGTCTCTTAATTCTGGAAAACTCTAAAAAGCTATCTACTTGGGGGAAATGGTCCTGACATCCATAACCTGAATAAAATGAAAGGAAATAAAAGCTATTTTCTTTCCAAACAAATTACCAAAAAAAAAAATGATGTCTGAATCAGAGCCTGTGGTCAAAACCACTCTCCCTTGGTGCTTGCTAATGAAGCATCACTCTGGAACAGGCTGACTGCACAGGAAGGTACTTGAAGCTTTTACGAATGAACAAAGAACACAGATCTTTTATTGACCTTACATTCTGAGTACAAACACATAATTATGTGAGCTTTCTTTTCATTTCAGGAACCAGTGACATTTCTGGAGCTGCTTGTTGACTCTGGGTCCGAGAGCCCCTGCCTGGCAGTATATGGCAAAGTAAATCATTTCCTTTGGTCTTGTTTGGGGTCCCTGTGGGGAAAAAGTATACCAGTCCCGTCCTCCACTGGTTTGTCAAAGGCTTTCCGGTGGGACAGACTCTGTACTAGATGTGCCACCAAATCTGGCTTCGATCCTACTAAACTTGACGTGTAGCTTTTACACTGCCTCTTCATTAGGAACTATGACTCACAAAGATCAGCTTAAGTATGAATTAAGCTGATGAATTAACTCAGAACCTGGTCAGCCTATGGTGCTACATGTTAGAAATCACTGCTCAAATGTTCATTTCTAAATTTTTCTTTAGGGGAAAAGACCCACATGGGAATATTCTGCTCAAAAGAGCACTTATTGTTCATATAGAGTAGCTTAAATTCAGGAGTTAGTTAGGGAAAATAGTAATGTTCCTATTTTATTCTTACACAGAAAGCAGTTATTTTTTTTTTCACGCTATTATCACACTACAAACATTCTGGGGCCAGCATTGGGGCACAGCAGACTAGGCTGCCTGTGACACTGGCATTCATATTGGAGTGCAGGTTCACAGCCCAGTTCTCCACTTCTGATCCAGCTCTCTGCTAATGTACCTGGGAAAGCAGTGGATGATAGCCCAAGTATTTGGGTCCCTGCCACTCACATTTTAGACTCAGATGGAGTTCCAGGCTCCTGACTTCAGCCTGACCCAGCCCTGGCCATTGCAGCTATTTGGTGAGTGAATCAGCAGATGGAAGTTTTCTCTCTCTCTTCCTGTCTCTTTTTGTCACTCTGTCTTTCAAATAACCATAAACAAAAACAAACATTCTGTGAGCATCTGTGGGGCCAGGCAGTGCAGGAATTCCTTCTGTGCAGTTATTCTCAATCTAAGTTCACAGTGAGGAAATTACAATGCTCAGTGGTTAACGGTTTGCCCCATGTCTTAGTACATTTGAACTGCTATAACAAAATGCTACAAACTGGGTAGCTAATAAGCAATAGAAATTCATTTCTCACTATGCTTGGGTCTGGGAAGTCCATTATCAAGGTGTCAGCAGATTCAACATCTGATGAGCACCCACTTTCAGGTATATAAATGGTACCTCCACACTGCCTTCCATTGTTGGAAGGGGTGAGAGATCTCTCTAGGTCCTCTTCTGTAAATGTACTAATTCCTGCCTTCAAGACTTAATAACTCCTAAAGGTCCACCTTCTGTAATAATATCAGGGGTTATGATTTCAATATATGGATTTGGCGGGGTATATTCAGACTGTGGTACCCCATTATTGTGATGTTAGAACTGGCTCATACTGGCTCTGGAGAGCTGGTTCTGTGCATTTCTTCCTTAAAATTGGCTATGGTAGAGTATTTATACCATGGAAACCAGAAACTCTACAAAGCATGTGCTCCCCAGCCCCTCCTTCTACCTCTACTGGTTTTTATATATTTACCAGCATTCCAGCACCCAAGTTAAGTTCCAATACTAGTTCTCCCAGCTACTGATGCTAAGACTTTTGGTGAGCTGTTTATCCTCTGTGATCCCTACACTCTTAAAATGCAGAATCAATAATTAGGAGTGGGCATTTGGCTCAGTGGTTAAGACACCAGTCAGGATGCCAGTGTCCCTTATTGGAGTGCTTGGGTTTGATTGCCAGTTTCAGTTCCCAATTTCAGCTTCCTGCCAATGCAGACCCTGGCTCACATAGTCAAGCCTCTGCCATTCACATGACAGACATGAATTGAGTTCCCAGTTCCAGGTTTGGCTCCACCTAGCCCCAGCCATTGTAAGAATTTGAGAAGTGAACCAGTTGGAAGGAGCTATGTCCATCTGTCCATCTGTCTGTCTCTGCCTCTTGAGTTAAAAACTGAAATAAAATCAGTAACTAGTTGTATAAATTGCCTATGTTATTTGGTGGTTTCAAGTTTCTGCTCCCTTGGGCTATTGGGTAGATTAAGTCACTTTCTCAAATATAAGCAATACCCGATAAATAACATGACTTTTTCAATCTTATTTAGAAAAGTCTATCATGAAAAGGACTTTAGAAAAACAATGTGAATTCAGGGGATATTGTCCACTAAAATCATCAGGAAGAGTCTTAGTAGACGAGGAACACTTGAAGAACTCATTGAGGCCGGCACCGTGGCTCACTAGGCTAATCCTCCACCTAGCGGCGCTGGCACACCGGGTTCTAGTCCCGGTCGGGGCGCCGGATTCTGTCCCTGTTGCTCCTCTTCCAGGCCAGCTCTCTGCTGTGGCCAGGGAGTGCAGTGGAGGATGGCCCAAGTGCTTGGGCCCTGCACCCGCACTGGAGACCAGGAGAAGTACCTGGCTCCTGCCATCGGATCAGCGCGGTGCGCCGGCCGCGACGGCCATTGGAGGGTGAACCAACGGCAAAGGAAGACCTTTCTCTCTGTCTCTCTCTCTCACTGTCCACTCTGCCTGCCAAAAAAAAAAAAAAAAAAAAACCACCTCATTGAACAAATATTTTTCAGAACCA
This sequence comes from Oryctolagus cuniculus, assembly GCF_051225735.1. Classification (NCBI taxonomy): domain Eukaryota; kingdom Metazoa; phylum Chordata; class Mammalia; order Lagomorpha; family Leporidae; genus Oryctolagus; species Oryctolagus cuniculus. Next base: position 35,521,568 of record NC_142888.1, on the reverse strand, counting down.
TTTTTTGAAATGCTTATTAATGGTCTACTACATACCAACCTCCTCTTCTTGAGTCCAGGAAAAGCCAATTAAATACTCTTTTTCATAAAACATTAAAAAAGGTTTCAGGGTTATCTGATGACTTTTGAATTAGAACAAAACAAAAATAAATTTTTGTTTTCTTATAGGGAAAGACCTCAGTCAGTGTTATTTACCAAAAAAAAAAATGAGTTGTTTTAAATGGGAAGAGCTAATCTGAGCACCACAGTGTCAGATATCTAGAAATGTGACTCTATAATCTAAATTCTAATTACAGTGTAACAGCAGGTTGCTTGCCATTACAAAAACTGGAGAAATAACAACTTTTATATTTATCTTGTTTCTTACAAGTCTCATGTTTTCATTTTAGGATTGGGAAATAAATTCTGTTTTAAAATAAATAGATTTGTCAGTATTCATTAGACAAATATATATATATGTGTGTGTATATATATATAACAGTTATTCCCATATGTTCAACTATATACAACTAGAATAGCTAGGAATTACATACACACACAGACACATATACACATACATATACACTGACAAACTGAATCCTTTTATATTTTTATGTAAGTTTTATTAGAATATCTGTATGTGAATTTATTACAGCATTCCTTATAATAGGAGAAATTGAAATAAAAACTACTGCTTAAGAATTGGAACTATTCTATTTCATGACCTGGGTGATTACATTTTTATTTTTTTATTTGCTTCACATTAATTCATTGTTTCATATACTTCCCTTAATGTGTGTTATCCCTTACTACAAAGGGGGTTGAAAAACCAAGAACTCCATTAAATTGTTAACGTTTTTCATATCTGCTGGTGAAAAGAGGGAAGCTTTTTTTCAATAATTTTTTTTTTTTTTTGAATCAGATGCTTGGCTCAGCAGTTAGGATGCTGCTTGGGATACCTGTAATCTCATATTGGAGTGCGTTGGTTCAAGTCCCAGCTTTGGCCCCTGACTTCAACTTCCTATTAATGCATTCCCTGGGAGGCAGCAGGTGATGGCTAAAGTGCTCGGATGCTTGCTACCCACATGGGAGATCTGGATGGAATTCCTGGCTCCTGGCTGTGGCCTGACCCTACCTCAGCTTTTGTGGACATTTGGGGAGTGAACTAGTGAATGGAAGAACTCTATTTCTGTTTAAATCTCTTTGCCTTTCAAGTAAAATAAAAATCATTAGTGTGCTGTACATTGAGATTTAATGCTATAACTAGTACTCAAACAGTATTTTTCACTTTATGTTTCTGTGTGGGAGCAAACTGTTGAAATCTTTACTTAATGTATGCTAAACTGATCTTCTGTATATAAAGAGAATTGAAAATGAATCTTGATGTGAATGGAAGGGGAGAGGGAGTGGGAAAGAGGAGGGTTGCGGGTGGGAGGGACGTTATGGGGGGGAAGCCATTGTAATCCATAAGCTGTACTTTGGAAATTTATATTCATTAAATAAAAGTTAAAAAATATATATTTTTAAAGATGTGGGGAACAGGAGTTTGGCATTGTTAAGGAGCCACTTGTGGAGGTGGATGGCATTGCAGGACAAGCCAGTAAACCTGTCACTTGCAATGTTGGCATCCCATATTTAAGCCCCATATGGGGTCCCAGCTGTTCTGCTTCTAGCTTCCTGCCAATGTGCCTGGGAAGACAGCAGAATATGGCTCAAGTATCTAGGTCACTGCCACCAATGTGGGGGACCTAGTTGGAGTTTCTGGCTCCTGGCTTCAACCTTTCCCAGTCCTGGCTGTTGAATTCATTTGAGGAGTGAACCAGCTGATGGAAGATTCTCTCTCTCTCTCTCTCTCTCTCATCCTCCCCCCCCGTCTCTGTTTCTATCTACCTACCTTTCAAATAAAATGAAAATAGATTATTTTTTAATTTGGCTATTTCCTGTGCTTTAAAATATATATTTATCTCTTTAACACCTAGGAAAGATAAAATGAAATAAAAACAAAAATTTAGGAATAGGACATCATTTAAAGTCTCCTACATTTATGTGTGTTACTGAGCATATATGAGATTTGTATTTAATAGAGGACTTACTCAAATGTGACGGTGAAAATTAATATAGGTTTTTTTACAGATTTATTTATTTATTTGAAAGGCAGAGTTACAGAGAGGCAGGGGCAGAGAGAGTGAGAGAACGAGAGAGAAATGAGAATGAGAGCAAGAGTGAGAGAGAGAGAGAGAGATCTTCCACCTGATAGTTCACTCCCCAAATGGCCACAACAGCTGGAGCTGAGCCAATCCAAAGCCAGGAGCCAGGAGCCAGGAGCTTCTTCTGGGTCTCCCACGCAGGTGTAGGGGGCCAAGGACTTGGGCCACCTTCTACTGCTTTCCTAGGCCATAGCAGAGAGCTGGATCTGAAGTGGAGCAACCAGAACTCGAATTGGTGCCCATATGGGATAACCAGCACTGCAAATGGCTGCTCTATCCACTGTGCCACAGCGCCAGCCCCCAGTATAAGTTTGAGACATCATAGTCTTGATTAAGCTGGTGGTGGTATTTGGGTAATATTGATGTCTTTTCTCCTTCAATTCCTACATTGGCACATAAGGAACACGTTTCCCTGATAAGACATTCTGACTTTGCATCCTGTGGGTTTCAAGAAATAAAGTGTATTATCAAGACCAAAACTATTATGCAAGTACTGGGGTGTGTGTGTGTGTGTGTGTGTGTGTGTTGGATATATTTTATTTGTGCAAATATACACAGTTTATACAAAGTATATTGGGATTTCTAAAAATGTTCCAGAAACTGGAGCTGCTAATATTATAGGCTTAGCTTGCTGTCGCAAACATTTGTCTAATATTATCTTCATTTCCCACAATATCCCTGGCAATAGATAAAAGTATTTGAGTTTTATGGAACTGAGGCTCCGGGATGTTATTATGTGACTTGTCCTTAGGCACAGTGATCTCAGTGAACCCAAAACTTCCCTGGCTGCACTCACACATGGTCCTAACCCAAGGTAACCTTCTACCAGGATCTGTGACTGTTCAGAAGATTCTGAGGCAGAATAGAATTCTTTTTCTAAAAAAGATTTATTTTATTTATTTGAAAGACAGAGTTACAGAGAGAGGTAGAGACAGAGAGAGGTCTTCCATCCGCTGGTTAACTCCCCGGATGGCCGCAATGGCCGGAGCTGCACCAATCCAAAGCCAGGAGCTAGGAGCTTCTTCCAGGTCTCCCACATGGGTGCAGAGGCCCAAGGACTTGTGCCATCTTCTACTGCTTTCCCAGGCCATAGCAGAGAGCTGGATTGAAAGTGGAGCATCCAGGACTCAAACCAGCGTCCATATGGGATGCCGGCGCTTCAGACCAGGGCTTTAACCCGCTGTGCCACAGCACTGGCCCCCAGAATAGAATTCTGAAAGTGACTGTTTACTGGCTTTAACTGTCACCCCACTGTGGGACTGACTGAAGAATAATTCTAAGAACATGGGTTCTTTCTGTGGTCCATCCTGTCATATAATTTACTTATGCCTAACTGGGTTGAGAGCTATGGCCTGGACCACAATTATGTAAGGCCCAAGACCCTGGATATGTACTGGATCAGTTCTATGATTGCTCCAGGGCCTAGTCCAGCAAATGATGCCATTCTCTGCCATGGGGTAGAAGGGCCTTTGTCAGATATATTCCTACTCTTGAATCCATGAATTTCCACAAACGGTGTCTTTGAGGCATAAATGATTAGAGGTAAAATGCCAGTGCCCTGCCATTTTCTATATGTGTGAGCCTGAGCAAGACATTCCTTCGTTGGGTGGAAAAACTTTTCCTCTGTCAACTTAGGTTTGAATGGTCCAATGGTAGGGGTCTGCAAATGACCTAACAATATGCAGACTAATAGAAGAAAAGGCAATGTTTATTTGCACATGGACATGGCAGCAAACAAATCATAACTCACTGAGTAATCAGAGAGAAATTTTTGTATTCCAGCTTAAGAAAGGGGAGGGGAAGTTTAGGGCTTCCGTGGGAGACAATGGGTGGTTCTGTTGAGCTTTTTGATGCTAATTGGAATGGGTAGTTTATCTCCTTCTAGGCTAGAAATATCTCCTTGAGAAGGTTTAGTGTAGTTGAATTTGTAGTTCCAGGTGCTAAGGGTTTGTCTTTTTTCAAATAAAAAACTCCCTTGGAGTCTGGGCAGCTGTGTTTTCAGGAGGCTCTGCCTAAGTTTAGATAATGTTTCTTTACGTAGCTTCTGTCTGTTCAGATGTTTTTATTTTAAATAGCCTCCATACCTTTTTTGGTGGGCTGCTAAGTCCTCTACACTCATTCTGAATCCATTTCCTCACCTGTCATGTATCGGCAACATCTGCTTTGCAAATTGGCTCTGAAGATTCATTGAATGATATATGTATACATAAATAAATGACCTGACATAGTGGAAGGAGGGTGCCAATAAACAACGTGGTTCCCTTTCTCTCTCTCTGCCCACTTAGTCTACCCCTTGACTTCACTCATGAGTCCCAGATCCATCATTCTTTGAATCAACTCCTGCTTTAAATCACACCTGCTTCAAGCTTTTTCAATTTACCTATTCAGCTTCTGAAACTGAGGAAATATTTTTATGAACCCAAATGGAAAGTTCCCGATCACAGATTCAAACTGGCAAGCAATTTCTTTATTATGTGAATTCTTGCGATTAACCACATATCTCACTCCAGGTAAATCCCAAGGGCATTTGCTGGTTTCCCACCATGAGCCAGGAACTATACCCTCCCTTGGCTCCCACATTTCTGGCAGGCTATCATCTCAGCTCCTTCTCCCTCCTTCCTCTGCAGCAGTCTCCAGATCTTCCCGGCTCCATCTCCTCCCCAAGACTTTTGCATAGGAAAGACAATTTCAATCTCTCCCTCCAGGTTCTTATCTGCATTCTTGTTCCCAGGAAGCAAAACATAAAAATGTCCTCTTCAGGATGATCACTCCTTAATAATCTTCAGGGAGTGATAGATACAGTTGTTTAATGTTCTCAGAAAGAATTTATAATATCCATTTTTCCTCTTTTCTAACAGATCTTGGTGTTAATTGTATGTAGGCATTGGGCCAAAGGATGTGGGAATAGCCTGTGAGATGAGATGCTGCTGGAAGTGTGAGCAGCACATGGTCTGAGGCCCAAGGAGAGTCAGATAGTGAGAAAAAGGGGAAGGCAACTAGGGAGAATCACTTGGAAATGGCAAAGTTAAGGACTGCACTCAGTGTGACTTTTAGCATAAAATCTAATCAACTAACCAATGAACAAAACACTATTTTTAAAAAATATTTATTTATTTATTTGTTTATTTATTTATTTGAAAGGGAGAGAGAGAGAGAGAGAGAGATCTCCTAACCGCAGGTTCACTCTCCAAATGGCACCAATGGTTGATCTAAAGCCAGGAGCCAGCAGTATCTTCCAGGTCTCCCACATGCGTGCAGTAGCCCAAGTAATTGGACCACCTTCTGCTACATTCCCAGGCACACTAGCAGGGAGCTGGATCAGAAGTGGAGCAGCTGGGATTCGAACTGGTGCCTGTATGGGATCTGGCACTGCAGGCGATGATGGCTTTTCCTCTTAGGCCGCAGTTCCAGTCCTGACACTTAGTCTTAAAATCCTGGTTCTTGGGTCCGGCGCTGTGGTGTAGTGGGAAAGGCTGCCACCTGCAGTGCCGGCTTCCCATGTGGGCACCAGTTTGAGTCCCTGCTGCTCGACTTTCTGATCCAGCTCTCTGCTTTGGCCTGGGAAAGCAGTAGAAGGAAGATGGCCCAAGTGCTTGGACCCCTGCACCTGCGTGGTAGACCAAAAGGAAACTCCTGGTTTCTGATCAGTGCAGCTCAGGCCATTGTGACCATTGGGTTCTTTTCTACATTAATTCTGTGAAACTATACTGTGTTACTGACTTCTCAGTGTGTTAATCTCATCTGTGGTAATAGGGAAATATATTTTAAGAGTTATGAGAATTGAAAAAGAAAAGACATATAAAGCAGCTAATGTGATGAACATTACTAACTTACTATATTGCTTGTACAGAATCTTTAAAAAAACCTTTTATTTATCTGAGAAAGAGAGAGAGAAAGAGAATGTGTGTGTGTTCCCATTTGCTTGTTTATTTCCCAAATGCCTACAATGGCTGGGACTGGGTTCAGGCCAGATCCGGGAGCCAAGAACTCAATCCAAGTTTCCCACATGGGTGGCAAGAGACCAATTACTTGAGTCATCATCGTTGTATTCTAGAGTTTGCATTAGCAGGAAGCTGGAGTCAGGAGATGGAGCCAGGAGTCAAACCCAGGTACTCTGATATGGGACACAGGCATCGTACCTGATGTCTTAACTGTTATACGGAACATCTGCCCTCCTTGTACTGAATCTTAATTTCACTTAAAAAGATTGTTTAATAACAGTATGCTATCTTCTTAGTTTTTAATCTTAGAGTAATATTTCATCTTAAATACTTTTTATTTCAAGAAATGTTAATTAAGTAAATCAAAGTACAGATTGTGAATAGTTAAAGGAAAAATTCTAAAAGTGACACTCAAATGAGTGGGAAGGCAGCAAATCATTCCATGAACTGTAAGAAGCCAGATACTGTGTGCATTGCCAAAGAAAACAAGCCAGATACCTTTGCTCTCAAAAACTTCTAGCTGATTAGAAGTTTGTTTGGTACCTGGTACACAAAAACAAAATACATGCTGCCAACTTCGACACTATCTTCTATAGCACAAGCACTTTGGCTGAATGGTTTTCCTATCAGTATCTCTTTTTTTTTTTTTTTTGACAGGCAGAGTGGACAGTGAGAGAGAGACAGAGAGAGAAAGGTCTTCCTTTGCCGTTGGTTCACCCTCCAATGGCCGCCGCTGCAGCCGGCGCACCGCGCTGATCCGATGGCAGGAGCCAGGATCCAGGTGCTTTTCCTGGTCTCCCATGGGGTGCAGGGCCCAAGCACCTGGGCCATCCTCCACTGCACTCCCTGGCCATAGCAGAGAGCTGGCCTGGAAGAGGGGCAACCGGGACAGAATCCGGCGCCCCGACCGGGACTAGAACCCGGTGTGCCGGGGCCGCAAGGTGGAGGATTAGCCTATTGAGCCACGGCGCCGGCCTCCTATCAGTATCTCTTATAAAAGAATAATGAATCTAAAATTCCATGGTACTTAAGAGAATTCAGACCAAGGAAATAGGACCCCTGCCCTCCAGGGTCCCACAGTCTAGTGTGGAAAACAAACACCTTCATTGCATCAGCAAATATTTATCAAGTGAGTACAATGTGGTTGGAATTATCCTAGATTCAATACCACCCAGATAACTGGAGGGAGGATCAGTTTTTAATTCTTGGTCTGTTGACTTCAACTTGCAAATATGTGTTCATTTATAGCGACCAAAAACATGTCTCGTGGTTCTTTGGTCTTTATGTCTTAAAATCTTCTGATGTCTCCAAATAAACTTCTCCTGGTATCTTACCATCAGACAGCCCTGAGTTGAAAGCTCTGTCCAGCTGTGAGTGGCTCAAGGCTCAGAGTCAGGCCTTTCACATCCCCTTTCCCAGATAACAGTTGTTTGTAAGGAACTGTTCTCTTCAGATTGCACTCCACTAACTGCAGAAACAGGAACAACTGCAGTTTCACAATTCTTCGTACTGGATAAGGCATTCACGTTCCAAAGAAGGACCTGATATTGTGCCTGTCTCACTTTTGAGCTCGGTGCTCTCTCTTGACACATGAGACAGTCAGGAATATGGACATCTGGCTGGTCAGTTTCAGCACACCTTACTTGAGCTTTGATTGAGAGCGTTCAGGTCTTTATGGGCATGCCTAGCCATGTTGGGTGCCTGGATTTTCCAGGTGTGAATTATTAGGGAAAAAGATGACTGTCTCATTGAGAATTCTACACAGCTCTACACATAATAAGTGCTACCATCATGAATGGAAGAGGATTGGCTTCAGTGCCAAACATACCTAGGTGTAGATCCCAGCCTAATTTAACATCTCAGCATCACTGATACTTAACCAAAGCTTCATTGGGAACAAATCATATATATTATAAATTAGACATAAAATTGTATACATTATCAATTTGCATGGAACAGAAGAGGTCATCAAGAAAGGTGGTGATTGACTGTTTAAATTCCTCCTCACACTAGATTAAGGACACTGAGGGCAGGAACTCCACATGATTTATAACTGTACTTTTCTTTTTTTTGACAGGCAGAGTTAGACAGTAAGAGAGAGAGACAGAGAGAAAGGTCTTCCTTTTTCTGTTGGTTCACCCCCCACACACACACAATGGCCGCTGCAGCCAGGGCACCACGCTGATCCAAAGCCAGGAGCCAGGTACTTCTGGTCTCCCATACGAGTGCAGGGCCCAAGCACTTGGGCCATCCTCCACTGCACTCCTGGGCCACAGCAGAGAGCTGGACTGGAAGAGGGGCAACCGGGACAGAATCCAGCACCCCGAATGGGACTAGAACCCAGTGTGCCGGCGCCGCAGGTGGAGGATTAGCCTAGTGAATCATGGTGCTGGCCTGGTATCACTTCTTCTGAGAAATGGTGTGATTCCATTTGTCTGTGATCCTGAAAGCTTATACCCAACAGTTCTACAGAAAAGACTCACTTGCCCCATAGAAAATCAAATTTTCCTGTATTATGACTTTTGACTTGATTATTTTTATGTGAGACTTGGAGGTGAATGTGGCTAGGTGTGGGTCAGGTTCATTTCTTTATGTTCCACAATAGGCTGAGCAATGCATACACTCAACACTTGATGTATAATAAGGCAATAAACAATATCATCTTTACTCTAAATAAATGTCATTGACTGGATTGGGAAGGTGTTGATCTTATCAAAATGATTGCATGGATCCTTACTAGTCTTTTTTCAGGGATACTTCATGGAATTTCACACATGCTCCCTGAATTGAGGCTCCAAATGTTTAAGTAGCTTGTCCAAGGTTATAAAGCTATTAACTGATGGAAATGTGATTGGAATGTAAATATGAATTAGGATGAGGCCTCTGATTAAATCATGCAGAAAAAATCCACAGCAAACACTTTCCAGGGAACATAGTCTTTTTTTCAAAAACAGATTTACTTTATTTATCTGGAAGAATTACACACACATACACAAAGAGAGCGAGAGAGAGATAGAGAGAGGGAGGGAGAGAGCGTCCATCTGCTTCTTCACTCCCCAAATGATCGCAATGGCTGGGGTTGGGTCAGGCTGAAGCCAAAAGCCTGGAATTCCATCCGAGTTACCCATGTGGGCGGCAGGGGTCCAAGCACTGGGGCCATCTTCTGCTGCCTTCCCAAGAGCATTAGCAGGGGAGCTGGATGGAAAGTACAGCAACCAGGACTAATGTGGGATACCAGCGTCAAAGGCAGTGGCTTCACCCACTGTGCCACAATGCTGGCTATGGAACATAGTATTTTATAACAGTGGAGAACCTTATGTAGGTTGTAAACGGTATTCGGTGCTGAACAATGCCGCACTAAACAACAGCACTCTATGCAATAATTCTTTAGATGGGAGAGGTGGTAAGGTAACAGCACAGGCTAGGGGGTCAAAAAAACTTGGATTGAAACTTCAGTCTTACTTTGACTTTTGGTTTCTTACATAATTGACATTGCTAGGAAGATGGTGCAAGAATTAAAGGAGATGCAGTGTTTAACAGAAAGCCTGGTGCGTGGATCATCCTCAGTCAGTGCCGGATGACTTCAACTGTTCCTTTTCTTTCTGACTCTAAGCAATGTCAGGTGTTAACCTCCTTGATCATGAATTAAATTTGTGTTACAAGACCAAATGTTGTTGTTGTTGTTGTCTCTGCTTTTTGGTGAACCTAAAAGATGGGGGTAAAAGTTAGAAGCAATCAGCAAATAACATGTAGGCCACTTAAGTGAAATACTTAGTAATTTTTGAAAATCCAGACATTAGAATGCTATGCCTGGCCAGCGCCATGGTTCACTAGGCTAATCCTCCGCCTGCGGCACCGGCACCCCAGGTTCTATTCCCGGTCAGGGCGCCAGATTCTGTCCCGGTTGCTCCTCTTCCAGTCCAACTCTCTGCTGTGGCACAGGAAGGCAGTGGAGGATGGCCCAAGTGCTTGGGCCCTGCACCCACTTGGGAGACCAGGAGGAAGCACCTGGCTCCTGGCTTCGAATCGGCGCAGCGCTGGCTGTAGCGGCCACTTTGGGGGTGAACCAACGGAAGGAAGACCTTTCTCTCTCTCTCTCTCACTGTCTAACTCTGCCTGTCAAAAAAAAAAAAAAAAAAGAATGCTATGTCTTTGAAAATGACTTTGCTGTCCTTTAAGAAATTGGGTATTCTTTTCTAGCTATTCTAATATTCTAATAGGGGAATATTAACATAGTTATGTCAAATTTTGTAAAGAAAAATCCATTGACATTTTGATTTGGATTGTATTAAACTTATGCTTAGACTTATGGCTGTTGTGTCCTTGAAATAAGGTTTTGCCTGCTTATTATCATTAGAAGTCTGGTCTATTCCATAACTCCCCTCCCATGTTAGCCTGTCTTTCTGCTTTCCTCTTCCCTCTGGAACTTTTTCTTTTGAAAACACTGAAATTGGAGGGGACATAACTGATTATGGAAGAGTTGAATTATCCACAAAATGACACATGGATGAGACATAGAGACCTTGCCTGATGATTGGAAGGGATCCTTGTGAAATGGTTAGAGCCTCTGGGACATAAAATTCAAAGGGGCATTATAATAGTATTCTATCACACCAAGTACCATCTCCATCATTCCCAGTTCTACAAAACTATTTTTCCACTTATTATTCAAAATTTCTTTCAAAGGGCCAGCATTTTGGTATAGCTGATAAAGCCACCACCTGCAGTGCCGGCATCCCATAAGGGCGCTGGTTCGAGTCCCGACTGCTCCACTTCTGATCCAACTCTCTGCTATGGCCTGGGAAAGCAGTGGAGGATGGCCCAAGTCTTTGGGCCCCTGCACCCAAGTGGGAGACCTAGAAGAAGCTCCAGGCTCCTGGCTTCAGCAAGACCCATACTCTGCTGTTGTGGCCATCTGGGGAGTGAACCAGTGGACAGAAGATCTAACTATGTATGACTTTCAAATAAATAAATCTTTATAAAAAATCTTCTTTCAAAAGTCTCAAATCTTTGTCATTTTTTAAACTAGATCCTATTGTGAATGTTAACATTTCTCCTATTGTGTTTTATACATAGGTCTTACTGACACGTGTAAAAGCTATTGCTATTTTAAATACTTACCATTTATTCTGTCTTTTTATAAAATTCACTTCTGTTGTTTCTAATGTTTTTCTAGGGCATATGCCTATCTTCTACAGGCCATGATAATCTTCTCTTCTTTCTAAACGTTACAGATCTTCTTTTAAATATCTATTTACAGTGAAGAAAATTTCCAAGGCAACATTAAGTAATAATGGAGATAATGAGCATAGTTTGTCTTGATCTTGATTTTAATGGAATTTCCTCTGAAAGCATAAAATCATTCTGTGTCATTTTGAAGAGAAAAAAAACACTCAATATAGCATACTATAATTTATCTCAAAATATACATTTTAACAAATGATAAAAAGTGGTTTAAAACAGTGGTTTAAGCCCTGGTCTGAAGCGTCAATATCCCATATGGGTGCGGGTTCTAGTCCCGGCTGCTGCTCTTCCCATCCAACTATGGCCTGGGAAAGCAGTAGAATATGATCCAAGTGCTTGGGCCCCTGCACCCACGTGGGAGACCCAGAGGAAGCTCCTGGCTCCTGGCTTCGGATTGGTGCAGCTCCTGCTATTGTGGCCATCTGGGGAGTGAACGAGCAGATGTAAGACCTCTCTCTCTCACTGCCTCTCCTTCTTTCTCTGTGTAACTCTGACTTTCAAATAAATAAATAAATCTTTGAAAAAGTGTTGAAGTATTATTGAATTTCTTTGGAACATCTATTGAGTATATAAAATAATTTGTATTTTTAGAAATTCATCTTCAAATCCAGTAGTTAAGTAAATATTTCAATTTATTAAAATTACCTCCTGTTCTTATTCAATTTAATAATTTTCTTTTTAAAAGAAGATTTATTTATTCAAGAGGTGGAGCTATAGAGAGGCAGAGGCAGAGAGAGAGGTCTTCCATCCATTGTTTCACTCCTCAGATGGCCGCAATGGCCAAATCTTTGCTGATCTGAATCCAGGAGCCAGGAGCTTTCCCTGGGTCTCCCATGTGGCTGCAGGGGCCCATGGACTTGGGCCATCTTCTACTGCTTTCCCAGCCACAACAGAGAGCTGGATTGGAAGTGGAGCAGCCGGGACTCAAACTGGCGTCCACATTGGATGCTGGCACTGCAGGTGGTGGCTTTACCCGCTATGCCAGAGTGCCAGGCCCTCCATTTAATAATTTTCTTCATAGGGTCTATATCTCTTTCACATTATTTCTAGATAGTATATGTTTTTATTGCTAGTGTCAACATGTCATTATTTATGGTATATGGGGAAAAACAAATTTGGAAATATTTTTGTGCATATAAAAATTTTATTAAGTGCTTTTTCCAAGAGATTTCTTTTTGCCATCAACTCTCCCATTTTCTAGACATACAATTAAATTTCTTATAAAGATTGAATTCTTTGTTTAATCAGTATCATGATATTTGATGTATACTTTAATTTGGGGGGACCCTATGCAGAATATTTACTCTTCTTTTCCCTTATATATTCCTGGTCTTTTTTTAACATTTAAAATTGCTATTTTTTATTTGACAGGTAGAGTTGTAGACAGTGAGAGAGACAGAGAGAAAGGTCTTCCTTCCGTTGGTTCACCCCCCAAATGGCTGCTATGGCCGGAGCTATGCTGATCCAAAGCCAGGAACCAGGAGCTTCTTCCTGGTCTCCCATGCGAGTGCAGGGCCCAAGCACTTGGGCCATCCTCCACTGCCTTCCTGGGCCACAGCATAGAGCTGAACTGGAAGAGGAGCAACCAGGACAGAATCCAGCACCCCAACTGGGACTAGAACACGGTGTCCATATGGGATGCTGGCGCTGCAAGGTGGAGGATTAACCAAGTGAGCCATGGCGCCGGCCCTAAAATTGCTATTTTTAAAGCTTTTATTTAATGAATGCAAATTTCATAGGTACAACTTTAGGAATATGGTGGTTCTTCCCCTCATACCCATTCTGCCACCCCCACTCCCATTCCACCTCCTACTCCCTCTCCCATTCCATTCTTCACTAAGATTAAATAAAATTGCTATTTTTAAATCAGCAAATGAGCTAAAATACCTATGACTTAAATGATGTGCTGTATATTTGCTAACATGAACTATACAAATATTTACATACTATATATAAGCAGAAAAACTACTGAACAGAAATAAGTGAAAATATTATGACTGAGTGTTTTCGGGTAATTTCTGTTTCTTAATATAGTTATGACTCTCTAGTTTCACAACTAAAAAATACATCCTAAACAATGCTAGAAACTAGTCATACAAACAAAAATATCCTTTGCAAGCCAGTAATCTGGGAGACTGAAAAGGAAAAGAGTTAACATGCAATCTTTTGGACTACATATATCAATCATGTTATCAGACTTCATTTCTAGTGATCTTTGTCTGAACCAATATTAAAATTTGGTCCACTCTTAGTAGTTATGATAAATCTCCATCAGATTCTATCCAGTGGAATTCTCGGCTTTTATTTGTAATTTTCATGCAGACAAATCTATGTGTGATGAAAAGCAAATGACACCTGTGTATCAGAACCAGGAATATGCTACTTTCACCCCCCCCCCATGGGCTTCCATTATAATAGTTTCTCCTCATAATCCTCAATATTTACTTGAAATATAAAGGGGCTTTAATAAGTTCATGGGATAATGGAATTTAAAGATAACTGTGTGTGGAAATGCAGTTTTCCCAGTACCATTTATGGAAGAGGCCGTCTTTTCTCCAGGCAATGTTTTAGCAACTTTGTCAAAGATAAGCTGGTTGTAGATGTGTGTATTCATTCCGGGGCTTCCACTGTGTTCCAATGGTCTATGTATCTGTTTTTATGCCACTGTCATGCTGCTTGGTTAGCCTGTAGTATGGCTTGAAATCTGGTATTGTGATGGCTCCAGCTTTGCTTTTATTGCATAAGGTTGCTTTGACTATTGGGGTCTTTTGTACTCCCTATGAATTTTAGGATTGATTTTCTAATTGTACAAAAATTTTAATTAATATTTTGGTAAGGATTGCTTTGAGTTTGTAAACTTCTTTTGGTAGTATGGAGATTTTGATAATATTAATTCTTCCAAACTATGAACATAAGAGTTCTTTCCTTCTTTGGGTATTCTTCAATTTCCTTCATTGGTATTTTGTGATTTTCACTGTAGAGTTATTTCATATCCTTGGTTAAATTATTCCCAATATGGTGCTGGCATTTGGCACAGTGGGCTAAACTACCACGTGCAATGCTGGCCTTCCATATTGGAGCACCTGTTCGAGCCCCAGCTGTTCTGCTTCCCATCTAGCTTCCTGCTAATGTTCCTGGGAAGGCAGTGGATGATGGCCATCCATGTGAAAGACAAGGACGAAGTTCTTGGCTCCTGGCTTCAGACCTGGCTGTTGCAGTCATTTGGGGAATCAGCCAGTGGAAGGAAGATCTCTTTGTCTGTGTCTCTTCCCCTCTTTCTGTCTCACTGTTTTTCTGCCTCTCAAATGAACAAATAAATCTTAAAAATTAATCCCAAGGTATTTAGTTCTTGTATGTGATTGTACTTACAAGATTTTTCTGAGCAAGACTACTGTTGGTGTATAAAAATGCTGCTGATTTTGTATCCTGCAACTTTGCTGAATTTATGTAGCAGGTCTAATAGTCTTTTGCTAAAGTCTTTTGCTTCTCCTTTATATAGAATGATATCATCTGCAAACACGGATAACTTGACTTTCTCCTTTCCTATTTATGTGCCTTTTATTCCTTTCTCTTGCCTAATGGCTCTGGCTAAAACTTCCAGAAACTACACTGAGTAAGAGTAGCATGAGTGGACATCCTTGTTTGGTTCCAGGTCTTAGTGGAAATGCTTTCAGTTTTTTTTCCCATTCAATATGAAGCTGCACGTGGGCTTGTCATATATAACTTTTATTGTGTGGAGGTATGTCTATATATAATTTTTTTCTATTTTTATCACAAATGGGTGCTCTAGTTTATCAAATGCTTTTTCTGCATCTATTGAAATGAACATATGATGTGTATCCTTTATTTGGCTAATGTAATATATATTAAATAAGATGCTTACCTTTTAACCTAATCAAAAATCAACTCAAAATGAATCAAAGACTGTGGGGAGCAACTGGGAGCAACTCGGACTAGACTAAGTTACTGGAATTAAGACTTATTCTATGCATCTGCTCTCCCACAATATGGCACTGGGAGAGGAGGAAACAGCTTCTACACAGCTGCCTCCAGTTCAACCAATAAACTGTAGGACCTGCTCCTGATTGGAGGAGAGCAGCGTACTCGGCGTGTGGGCAGCCGAGTTGGGATTGGTGGAAGAGGACTATAAAGGAGGAGAGAGACACCATGCACCAGGAACATCTAAGGGGAAAACCTGTGCAGCCCCCGAGAGAGCCGGCCGGCGGTGTGCCGCTCCCCCGCGGAAGTGGGGAAAGTGGCAGGGGGAACCGCCCTTCCACGGAGGTGGAAGGGACGGTAGCCAACCCGGGAGGAACCAGCAGCAAACCCGGGAAGGGCCGAGCAGACAAAAGAACAGCGCAGGGTCCTGTGTCATTCCTCCATGAAGAGGGGGAGCGACAAAGACCTAAGCATAAAACCTAAAACAATGAAACTACTAGAGGAAAACGTTGAGAAAAAACTCCAAGATATTGATGCACAAAGATTTTTTTTTTTGGATAAGACTTCAGAAACACAGGCAATCAAAGCAAAAAAAAAACAGTCAGATGGGATGTTATCAAATTACCAAACTGCTGAGCAACAAAGGAAACAGATAACAAAGTGAAGATACATCCAACAAAAAGGGAGAAAATATTTGCAAGCTAAGCATCTGATAAAGGATTAATATCCAGAATATATAAGAAACAAAAAATTGAACAACAGAAAAACAATCCAGATAAGAAATGGGCAAAGGATACAAGTAGAAAATTTTCAAAAAACAAATATAATTGGCCAAAAATACATGAAAAAGTTCTCAGTATTATTAGCTGACACTGAAATAGAAATACAAACCACAATGAGGTATCTCACTCCAGTTAGAATGGCTATTAGTAAAAAATTTAAAAAAATGCTGGTGAGATTGTGGAGAAAAGGCTACCCTAATACAGTGCTCGTGGGAATGCAAATGAGTACACCCATTATGGAGAATAGCATGGAAGTTCCTTAAAAAATTAAATACATCTACCACAGGACTCAGCTATCCCACTTCTGGGAATATATCCAAAGGGAATGAAGTCAGCATATGAAAGAGATATCTGCACTCTCATGCTTATAGAAGTTTAATTCACAATAGCAAAAATATGGAATCAACCTAAGTGTCCATCAGCTGATGACTGAATAAAGAAAATGTAGTGTATATATATATATATATATATGATGGGATATTGCTGAGCCATGAAAAAGAATGAAATCCTGATATTTACAATGAAATGGATGGAACCGGAGATCATTATGCTGAGTGAAATAAAACAGACACAGAAACATAAATACCATTTTTTTACTCATATGGGGATGCAAACACCCCACACACACCCGCAATTATACACACATATTTATAAATGTTGTCCTTACTGAATTATATTCCTTACATAATAATATATCCTTCTTTCCTGATTTTATGATATCTGTTTTGAATTCCAAGTTGTGTGATATATACACTCCTGTCTTCTTTGTATTTGAATTTCCCTGGTGTGTACTGAATTCTCAAGTTCACAAATCTTTTCTCTAGATATACCTCTTACATATAGCATACACCTGGTTTTGCTGTGTGACCCATTCTGGAAAATATTTTATCTCCATAAAGATTTACTTCCATTTAAGGAAAACATGTATGGAATTTAAAAAGAAGCCTAGGATTTTGGGGTGAAACAAAATATAATGCATCTTTCCCATAAATATTTTGAAGCATCTTCATAAGTGATCCAGAAAACACAAGATCTGGAAAGACATACATGTGTTGAAATCTGTGCTTACCTATTTCTTTACCTTAGAAGCAGTGCCTTGCTGAGCCACATTTCCTTCATCTGTGAAATGAAACCAAACCTAATTGCAATGGAAGAAATATAATATAATATAAATATAATAAATATAATAACTTCTTAGCAAGTGATCATGCTTATTGATACAACATTTGATCATTCTTGAATAGAAGGAAAATACAGAGTGACATATTTGACAAGGAAATTATTTTAATACTTACATACAAGCAAGAGAGTATCTGGAAATTCAAACCTGCAAGAGACAAGCTCATCCATTATTATCATTTCTCATGAAAATACCCATAAACAAAACCAACATCTTACTTTTGCCCAATTGCTCAATTTTGGACTGGGAATGGAAGGAATGACTACTAAGGAGGAAACCTTTCCCTACAAGATACAAGTGGAGAGATTTATCTTAGACTGAGAAAAAGACACTGTGCATATGTGTATGATTAATCTCAAAAGAGACTTGTCCCCACTTCCATGTTCTCATATCCTATTCCAATGTGACTTTAAAGCTACTTTCACCAAGAAGTGGAATCTACTTATTTACAGCTTGACTTGGGGCTTGGCGTTGTGACTTAGTTTACCTAATCATGTGTAATAAATGGTGTTTTACTATGAGCATAGTCCTAAAGAAGATTTACATACTCCTACTTTTAGTCATAAGAAACCTGCTCAGCTACCATATGGGAATAATTTTGGGTGAGTCTACTGGGAGATGAAGAGACCTCATGAAGCAGACATGAGCCATCCCTTCTAGGGCCATCTTAAACATCTGGGCCTCAGTCCATCTGTCAGTCGGCCACAGGAATATGAGTGAGTCTAGCAAGCACAGAAGAATTAGCTAGGTGTGTTAATCCTGAATTTCTCACCCAGCATAACAAGAGTTAAATAAATGGATATTATTTTAAGCTACTAAATATTTGTGGTTATTTGTTTTGCAACAATAATTGATTGATAGAGTGAATGCAGCAAATTTTTTGTTTTCAATGTAATAAAATGAGCAAAATTCTACTTGATGGAGAGGAAATTCTGGTTATGGTGGCTGAAGAAATTTAGCTAATCCTCTCTGCCCAAAACAAGCATAGAATTGGACAAAACTGGGGCTGGCGCTATGGCGTAGTGGGTAAAGCTGCTGCCTGCAGTGCCAGCATCCCATATGGGCACCAGTTCAAGTCCTGGCTGCTCCACTTCCGATCCAGCTCTCTGCTATGGCCTGGGAAAGCAGTAGAAGATGGCCGAAATCCTTGGGCCCCTGCACCCATGTGGGAAGACCCCGAGGAAGCTCCTGGCTCCTGGCTTCAGATCAGTGCAGCTCCAGCTGTTGCAACCAATTGGGAAGTGAACAGCAGATGGAAGACCTCTCTCTCTCTCTCTGCCTCTCCTTCTCTCTCTCTGTAACTCTGACTTTCAAATAAATAAATAAATCTTTAAAAAAGGGAATTGGACAAAATTGTCAAATGAAACACTTTTAGATCTCAGGAACTCTAGTAAAGGCATTAAGATGTCACACTATACCCCAGAAATATGTACAATCATTACATATTAACAAATTTTTTGAAAACATTTAAGGAGATGGAAATGCTAATTACTCTGATTTGATCATCATATACTGTATACTCATACACATACTGAAGTGCCACACTGTACCCAACAAAAATGTGCGATTAGAATAAGAAAAGAAGTGTTTAATCTTGAAAAACTGCTAGACCTGTGTGTAAGAATAAAAGTTTGTGGCCTTCTTGCAGGAGGCAGCTGCCATCTAATCCCCCCCTTCCCCACTCTCCCTCAGCTCTGAAAGTGAGAAGGATAGTTTACTGGCATGGCTAGCCCAAAGAATTAGCAGTTTTTCTCCAACAGAGGGTGAATGCCATTTGAGTCACGTGGTGATCAGCTGAGTTATTGTCAGTTAAAAGTTGTAAACTCATTAGGAAACAAATTGTAAAAATCTGTCCATTTAGTAGCCCAAGTTTGAAGTTCTCGTGGGGCAAGCAGTAAACCGGGCAGGAATAGAGTGGAGAGATTTTGAAAATGAGATCACCCTGATTGGGCCCAGCACATCCTGGCTGGCTGAGGAGCGAGCCAAATGAGCCAAGAGAAAACAGAAAGTGAAGGCAGACTTGAGAACTGGCTGAGCTGTTTATCGTGGTCTGCAACTCACACACAAATTGGCTGAGGGTGGAAGCTTTATAGGCTCAAGGAATTTGAGTAAAACCAGTAAAACCTCTGCCCAGAGCCTTGCCTGATAACTAAGCTAGGCAGACACAGGGATGATTATAGGGATCCAGAATTTTAAAAATACAAATAATAAATTTTAAAAAACTAAACAGTGACCTCAATGGGGGTGACGAATTACAATATCAAAGCCAGGTATTTCTCTAGGAAAAAAAAAAGCACACTTAAAAAAAATTATTTATTTATTTATTTGACAGGTAGAGTTACAGACAGTGAGAGGGAGAGACAGAGAGAAAGGTCTTCCTTCCATTGGTTCACACCCCAAATGGCCGCTAAGGCCGTAGCTATGCCGATCTGAAGCCAGCGCCTCCTCCTGGTCTCCCACGCAGGTGCAGGGGCCCAAGCACTTGGGCCATCCTCCACTGCCTTCCCGGGCCACAGCAGAGAGCTGGACTGGAAGAGAAGCAACCTGGACTAGAACCCGGCGCCCATGTGGGATTCCGGCACCAAAGGCGGAGGATTAGCCAAGTGAGCCACAGCGCTAGCCCAAAACACACTTCTAAAATTAGAATCAAGAATTGATATATTATGTAATACACCTAGTTTGCAACCCAAACATATGGAGCAACTAGAATAGAAAAGAAAAAAAAAAAAAAAACTAGAGTAGTCCCAAATATCGTTAACAGGCAGGCAAAGCATTTTAAAGCGGTGATTATAAATGTGTCGCAAGAATGTTTAAAAAATCTATATGAAGCTAATTAAGAAGCATCTGAGGAATTGAAGACTGTTTTAACAATAAAAATAATCAAAGTAATGCACCATATAACAAACTTTAGAGAAAAAATGGTTTTTTAATAATTTTTTTCGTCTCCCTTGCCCCGAGAAAAAACAGTTTTAACATCGCCATAGAAGCAGAAAAAGCACTGGGGAAAACCCAACCTCCATTCTTGGTAAACACTTTAAGAAAACTAGAACTGGAAAACAAGTTCCTCACTCTGACACGGGTTTGGGTAAAAATCTTACAGCTACCATCATATTTAACAATGACAATGTTGAATGCTTCCCTTCTTTCTCCCCCATGCAACACAAGGAAAAAGACAGAAATGTCTACTCTCACAACTTGCATTTCAAGCTGTACTGTTGGTTCTGGGCAGTGAAAAGTATGCAAGAAACCAAAAATTAAAGGCACATAAAAAAGGAAGAAGCAAAACCATTTTCATTTACAGATGACATAATTGTTTATGAAGAAAAATTGATAGAATACCAAAACCTTACGGGATCTAATAAGTGATTTTAGCAAGACAGGAGGCTACCGACAAGATACAAAAGTTGTTATATAGTAGCAATAAAAGATTGAAGCTTGAAATAAAATATCATTTTACAAGGACACAGAAATGTGACATAAGTAAGGAATAAATTTAACAAAACATGAAAGATTCATACACTATGAGCAACAAAAAGTTGCTGAGAAATTTTAATGAAGACCCAAATAAATGAAGGTATATACATTGTCAATTGGTTTGAAGATGTGATATTAATAAAATGTAATCTGTCCTAAATGGTTTTGTAAATTCTACTCAGTATCAATAAGTATCACAATAGGCTTTTTTTGTGGACATTGACAAGCCAATACATATGAAAATGTAAATTAATTGAAATAGTAAAAACATCTCTGAAAAGGGAGAAAAAAGCCAAAATTAATATTATTTGATTTCAAGTGTTTTCACAAAACTACAATAATCAAAACACCACGGTAATGTTGTATAGATTGACAAATAGAACAGTGGGACAGAATTCAAAGTCTAAAAATAAACCCACACATAAATGGACAAATGGGTTTTTACAAAAGTACAAAATGCAATGATATAAATGGGCAGAGAATCTGAAAAGTTGTTAACCAAGCTAGTTGAAACATGCTCAACATTATTAATGATCATGGAAGTACAAATTAGCACCACACTGAGATTTCTTTGCATACATATTGTAATGTTTGCAATTGAAAAGCCTGACCAGCTCTGTGGCTTCATGAATTAAGTTGCCACCTGCGACAACAGCATCCCATATGGGTGCTAGTTCAGTATCAATTGCTCCAGTTCTGATCCAGTGACCTGCTGGTGGTCTGGGAAAGCAGTGGAGGGTGACCCAATTGTTGGGCTCCCTGAACCCATGTGGAAGACCTGGAGGAAGCTCCTGGCTCCTGGCTTCAGTCTGGACTAGTCCTGGTTATTGTAGCCCTCTGTGGGAGTGAACCAGTGGAATATCTCTCTCAGATTCTCTCTCTCTCTCTCTCTCTCTCTCTCTCCTATGTGGGGTGTGTGTGTGTGTGTGTGTGTGTGCTCTGTCTGTAGCTCTGACTTTGAAATCAATAACTAAATCTTTACTGAAAAAAAAAAGCCAGCCTGACCATAAACCAACTAACTGTTGTGAGAACACAAGGAACCTTCATACCCTACTAGGTGAAGTGTAAACTAGAACCATCTCTTTGGAAAATAGCTTTCAATGATTTAAAACAAAGCTAAGCATATGTCTATCACATTGTGAGGAGTTTGAGGGGAGGGATTCATAGGTGGAATATGAATTTTTAAGGCTGTGAAAGTATTTTGCACGACACTGTAATGATATATACATTTAAAATATTTATCAAAACCTATAGAAGAATAGAACACAAAAAGTGATAATACAAGGGATCTTTGAAAGTTTCATAGAAAATGGGTGTTATGAAAAAACTGTGCATGGTTTCAAAGTATGTTTTTTGTATTTTTCCACCAAGTCAAGCTTGTACTAACATGCCCAAGTCAGATCTAGTTTGGGGCACTAAGAAAGATAGGCATCAGTTTGAAAAGAGTCTTTATAAGAGCAATACGAATTTTTGCTGAAGTTGAAGTAAGAACAAACATATTTATAGTGAACTTTTGGTGGAAGAATGGTGAAATCACTGATGTTTTACAAAAAGTTTATGGGAGCAATACATGAAAGAAATCAGTGTTCTACAAACAGTTAAATCAAATTTCTATTTATTAAATAAAAACTTTCTATAAAAATTAAAAAAATAAAAAACAGATAAGTCATTTTAAGAAGGGACAAGATGATGTCTCAGAAGCTCACAGCAACGTACCATCCACATCAGTTTGCGAGGAAAAATTAATCTTGTTCATGCCGTATTTGAAAAGGACCTACAACTGACAGTAGAAACAATAGCCAACACCATCTCAATTGTTTCAGCTTACACAATTCAGACTGAAAACTGAAAATAGAGCAAAATTTCTGTCCAATGGATGCCAAAACTGTTGTGCTCACATCAGTTGCAGACAAGAGCAGAGCTTTCCATGGAAATTTGAAATAAGTAGGCTCAAGAATGTGAAGTATTCTTTGAAGGACTGTAACAGTAGGTGAAGCATAGCTTTACTAAGCATGAGCCTGAAGACAAAGCATAATTAAAGCAATGGCTACCAAGAGCTGGAAATAGTTCAGTCTAAGCAACAGTGTACTGGTCAAGAGCAAAAATCATGGCAACAACTCTTGGAGATGCTCAAGGCATTTGTGTTGCTGACTTTACAAAGAGCTAAAGAATGATAACATCTGTTTGTTAGGAGAGAGTTTTGAGAAAGCTAGCCAAGGCTTTATCATAAAAATGCCTAGAAAGCTTCACCAGAGAGTCTTTCTACACTGTAACCCCCTTTTCATTGTTCTCTTCAAAAAGGGAAATTTTATGAGAGTTTCAATAGCAAATCCAAACATATAGTCCTGGTCTGGCTCCTTCTGACTTCTTTTGTTTTGTAATCCTGAAAAAATTTTAAAGGGCATCTGTTTTTCCAGAGTTAATAATGTAAATCAACAACAACAAAACCCCTGCATGAACATGAATAAATTCCCAGGATCCTCAGTTCTTTAGGGATGCACTAAATGGCTGGTATCATCACTTTAAAAAAAAGTCTTGAACTTGATGAAACTTAAATTGAGAAATAAAGTTTGAATTTTTTATCCTTTCAATTCCACTTTCCAGGAACTTTTAATCTATCTTTTCATCTATGAACTCTAAAATTAATAATAGCATATTAATACTGGCTTGTCAATTGTAACAAGTATACCACACTAATGAATGATGTTAATAATAGGACAAGGGCCATGGCTGGAGCCATGGTTCACTTGGTTAAACCCATATGGCCACCGGGTTCTAGTCCTGGTTGCTCCTATTCCAGTCCAGCTCTCTGCTGTGGCCCGGGAGGGCAGCAGAGGATGGCCCAAGTGTTTGGGCCCCTGCACCCGCGTGTGAGACCAGGAAGAAGCACCTGGCTCCTGGCTTCAGATTGGTGCACCGCCGGCTGTGGCGGCCATTTGGGGAGTGAACCAATGGAGGGAAGACCTTTCTCTGTGTTTCTCTCTATCACTGTCTATGACTCTACCTGTCAAATAAAAAAAAAATAAGACAAGGGCCTGTGTGAGGGAATATATGGGAATTCTCTCTACTCATTTTTCTGCAAGTCCAACCCTGTTCTAAAATTATCTACTACTTTTTACATTTTAAAAATAATTGACTTTACTACAGTATCTGTCTATGAGATATTTTATGTTGGCCAAAAAATCATTCATTCATTCCAAAAATTATACATGCCTGCTAAGTTCCTGGCACCATTCTCTGTTTCTGGGTTTCCCTATCTGAAAAATTAGAATAATAACTGTATTATAAAAAATAAAAATTAGTTAGCATCCTCTTCTCTGTTTAGTGCCCAGTGTGTTTGCTTTGTCAGAATTATTGAGGTGATAACTCATTAATTATCCATTTGTCTCTGTGTCTTTTCATTAATTTGAGAATTCAATGGAATATTTGACACAGCCTGCGTCATATGTGTCCCAGATTTTGACACAGAGCCAAGAACCTGGTGTCCATCAGATGCTCAATAAACATTCATTGGATTAGCGTGAATGACTTTTGATCTGAGAATCACTCAGTGAAATCTAAATATTATTTTATGAGCTATTTGTTCATTAGGAAACAAACATGATAAATGAATGAATACTAGCTACCACTGTACTCAAATTATATTCACTTTGAAAAAGTTTTTGTACTTAATCATCACTTTGTTTTTAGAAACTTCTAGTACCAGAACATTGTGGACTTTAAGTGAACAATTTCATAATGTTCCCAGGGCAATCTGTTACTCTCTGAGCCTTTAATCTGACCTCACAGTTGGACATCATTTGGCAATTCTTGGAAAATTTATTAAATACAAAATGATTGATTTTTAATATAGGTTCTCAAGCAATTTTTTTTTTGCCTTTTTTTTGGCCTGAAAAACATTTTAATGAATGTGTCTGATAATTAAATCATTTTTATTTTCGAATGTAAAATACTTCATTTAGGCTTACACTGACAGAGTCAGCAATGTAAATTAAAAGATGAAAGTAATTATCATGTACAGGCAAACACTCTGACATTAACACAGAACAGATAGCCCTCCTGTTTTTATCTTACTTCTTGAGCAACTCTGTCCATTTCTCTGATGTACTTCCTCTACATCCTTCCTTAGGATTATACTGTTTTCTGCACATAGTTAAAGTTCAGAGTTTACAGTTCATTTTAAAATTATTTTCTGTTTATGTGTTTGCTTCTAACCCAAGATTGTGAAAGGTCATGTTTCACTTATCTTTTCATGTTCAGGGTACAGATCACTTCTAGAAATATAGTGGACATAACTGAGTATTTATTGTCTTTATAAATTAATATTTTCTGGAGACCACAGATAGGAAAAAGACCCTAATTCTTTTTTTTATTTTATTTATTTATTTTTTTAACTTTTATTTAATGAATATAAATTTCCAAAGTACAGCTTATGGATTACAATGGCTTCCCCCCCATAACGTCCCTCCCACCCACAACCCTCCTCTTTCCCACTCCCTCTCCCCTTCCATTCACATCAAGATTCATTTTCGATTATCTTAATATACAGAAGATCAGTTTAGTATACATTAAGTAAAGATTTCAACAGTTTGCTCCCACACAGAAACATAAAGTGAAAAATAATAGATGATTTTTTAAATGATGATGAAATCAGATCAGACCTATTGTCATGTTTAATCCCAGTAAGAGTCAAGTTGTGAATTGATAATTTCTTTTTTTTTTACAGAAGATCAGTTTAGTACACATTAAGTAAAGATTTCAACAGTTTGCACCCCCATAGAAACACAAAGTGAAATATACTGTTTGAGTACTCATTATAGCATTAAATCTCAATGTACAGCACATTAAGGACAGAGATCCTACATGAGGAGTAAGTGCACAGTGACTCCTGTTGTTGACTTTACAAATTGACACTCCTGTTTATGGCATCAGTAATCTCCCTATGCTCCAGTCATGAGATTCCAAGGCTATGGAAGCCTTTTGAGTTCTCCGACTCTTATCTTGTTTAGACAAGGTCATAGTCAAAGTGGAGGTTCTCTCCTCCCTTCAGAGAAAGGTACCTCCTTCTTTGAAGACCTGTTCTTTCCACTGGGATCTCACTCACAGAGATCTTTCATTTAGGGGTTTGTTTTTTTTTTTTTTTTTTTTTTTTTTTTTTTTTTGCCAGAGTGTCTTGGCTTTCCATGCCTGAAATACTCTCATGGGCTTTTCAGCCAGATCTGAATGCCTTTAGGGCTGATTCTGAGGCCAGAGTGCTGTTTAGGACATCTGCCATTCTTTGAGTCTGCGGAGTATCTCGCTTCCCATGTTGGATCACTCTCCCCTTTATTTATTCTATCGGTTAGTATTAGCAGGTACTAGACTTGTTTATGTGCTCCCTTTGACTCTTAGTCCTTTCATTATGATCAATTGTGAACTGAAATTGATCACTTGGAATAGTGAGATGGC
The DNA here is from genome assembly GCF_051225735.1 of Oryctolagus cuniculus. NCBI lineage: Eukaryota > Metazoa > Chordata > Mammalia > Lagomorpha > Leporidae > Oryctolagus > Oryctolagus cuniculus. The sequence goes on along the minus strand of NC_142888.1, from coordinate 35,495,375 downwards.
ATTGGTACATGCCACCTTGATGGGATTGAATTGGAGTCCCCTGGTATGTTTCTAACTCTACCATTTGGGGCAAGTCAGCTTGAGCATGTCCCAAATTGTACATCTCTTCCCTCTCTTATTCCCACTCTTATGTTTAACAGGGATCACATTTCAGTTAAATTTCAACACTTAAGAATAACTGTGTATTAATTACAGAATTAAACCAGTCATATTAAGTAGAACAGACAAAAAAAAACTACTAAGAGGGATAATGTACTAAGTTGTTCATTAACAGAAAAGACCCTAATTCTAACAGGGACTTGATATAATGATGTTACTTTTGTCTTTTGTATGTTTTGTTGTTTATTTTTAAATAAAAAGTGGCACGCATTTTATGTATAGAACTGGATGTGTTTGGAGATAAGTATACACCTGTGAAACATCCAACATTTCCACTATAAATGCCATAAACTTATCTGTTACTTTGGAAAGTTTCCTGCTGCAAATTTTTAAGTATACAATACAGTATTGGAAACCATAGCCCTATAGTGTAAAGTAGATCTCCAGATCTCATTTATTTTGCAACTGAAACTTTATAACTCCATACCCTTTGATCAACACTTTTTCATTTCCCCCTTTTCTCAGCCCCTGAAAACACCGTTGCACTCTCTACTTCTATATATTTGACAATTTTAGACTCCACATGTGAGACCATGCAGTATCTTTCTCTGTCTGATTTCTTTTTTTTTTTAAGTTTTATTTTTACTTATTTGAAAGCCAGAGTTACAGAGAGAGGTAGAGACAGACAAGTCTTCCATCTGCTGGTTCACTCCCCAGATGGCCGCAACAGCCGGAGCTGTGCGGATCCGAAGCCAGGAGCCAGGAGCTTCCTCAGGGTCTCCCCGAGGGTGCAGGAGCCCGAGGACCTGGGCCATCCTCCACTGCTATCCCAAGCCACAGCAGAGAGCAGGATCGGAAAAGGAGCAACCGGGACTCGAACCAGCGCTCACATGGGATGCTGGCGCTTCAGGCCAGGGCTTTAACCCGCTGTGCCACAGCGCCGGCCCCTCTCTGTCTGATTTCTTTCATGTATCATATGCCTTCCAGATCCATCCATGTTGCCACAAAAAACCAGAATTTCCTTATTTCTTAAAGTTGAATAGTATTCATTCATGGATGGACACTTGGTTTGCTTCTATATCTTGGCTATTGTGAATAATACTACCATTAACACTGTAGTGCAAGTATCTCTTTGAGACCCATATTTCTTTCTTTCTTTCTTTCTTTCTTTCTTTCTTTCTTTCTTTCTTTCTTTCTTTCTTTCTTTCTTTCTTTCTTTCTTTTTTTACAGGCAGAGTGGACAGGGAGAGAGAGAGAGAGAGAGACAGAGAGAAAAGTCTTCCTTTTACCGTTGGTTCACCCCCCAATGGCTGCCGCGGCCGGCGCGCTGCGGCCGGCGCACCGCACTGATCTGAAGGCAGGAGCCAGGTGCTTTTCCTGTTGAGACCCATATTTCAATTCCTTTGGATAAATACCTATAAATAGAATTTCTGGATTAAATGATAAATAGAATTTCTGGATTAAATGATAAATTAATTTTTTGAGGAACCACCATATTGATTTCTATAGTGGCTACACCAGTTTCCATTGCTACTAATAGTTTAGTACTGTTCTCTTTTCTCCACATCCTCACCAAAACCTTCTTATCTTTGTTTTTTGGATAATAGCCATTACAACCAGTATAAAATGATATGTCATTGTGATTTTGGTTTGGATTTATGCAATAATTAGTGATATTTAATATCTTTCATATACCTGTTGGCCATTTGTATGTCTTCTTTGAAGAAATGCCTATTCAGGTCCTTTGTCCACTTAAAACATCATATTGGCTTTTTTATTTGAGTTGTAAAAGCTCCTTTTACATTTTACATGTAAACCTTTATGAGGAATATAGATCGCAATTATTTTCAACCATTTTATAGTCTGATTTTTCATTTTACGAATTGTCTCTTTTGATGTACAAAATCTTTGATTTATCCCACTTACTTACTTTTGCTTTGATGTTTCATCCAACAAATCATTGTCCAGTCAACTGTTGAGAAGCGCTCCCCTTGTTTTCTTCCAAGATTTTTGTGTTTTTCTAACTCTTACACTCAAACCCAGTTCAGTTAATTTTAATATATGGTGTAGGATAAGGGTCCAATTTTGCATGTGGCTATCCAGTTTTCTCAACATCACTTATTGAAGAGACTATCCTTTTCTCATTGTGTAATCTTGTAACCCAGATAACTAACCACATATAAATGAATATTTCTGGGATCTCCATTTTGTTCCATTGGGTTATACCTCCATTTTTATGCTAATATCACACTGTTTTAATGATTGCAGAGTTTAAACACATATTAAATCATAGTGTGATACTTTTAGCTTTGTATATCTTGCTCACAATTGCTTTGAATATTTGAGTTCTTTTGTGGTTCCATATGAATTTTAGGATTTCTTTTGCTATTTCTGTGAAATAAATACAACAGAGATTTTGACAGGGATTAAATTGAATTTGTAGATCACTTTGAGGAGTATTTACATTTTAAAAATATTAACTCTTTAAATGTAATAACATGGGATGTGTTGTCATTTGTGCACGTTACAATTTGTTTCATCAGTGTTTTATGATTTTCAGTTTACAATCCTTTCATCTTCTTGGTTAAGTTTGTTTCTAAGTATTTTATGCAATTGTAAATGGATTTGCTTTCTTAATTTCATTTTCAGATATGTGATTGTTAGTATATAGAAATACAACTAATTTTTATGTTGATTTTATATCTTGCGACTTTACTGAAGTCACTTACTAGTTGGAATAGATTTTTTAGGAATATCTTAGTTTTATACATATAAGATCATGTGGTCTGCAAAGTTTCACTGCTTTTTCCCCAATTTAGATGCCTGTTAATTTAATTACATAATTGCTCTGGCCAGGACTTCAAGCACTATGTTGACTAGGAAAGCTTAGTGTACACATCCTTGTCTTGTATCTAATGCTAAAGGAAAAGTTTTCAGCTGGCCACTAGTAAGTATAAGATTAGCTGTGGGGGCCAGTGCCGCGGCTCACTAGGCTAATCCTCCGCCTTGCGGTGCCGGCACACCGGGTTCTAGTCCCGGTCGGGGCGCCGGATTCTGTCCCGGTTGCCCCTCTTCCAGGCCAGCCCTCTGGTGTGGCCAGGGAGTGCAGTGGAGGATGGCCCAAGTGCTTAGGCCCTGCACCCCATGGGAGACCAGGAGAAGTACCTGGCTCCTGGCTTCGGATTGGCGCAGTGCGCCGGCCACGGCGGCCATTGGAGGGTGAACCAACGGCAAAGGAAAGCCTTTCTCTCTGTCTCTCTCTCTCACTGTCCACTCTGCCTGTCAAAAAAAAAAAAAGATTAGCTGTGGGATTTTTATAAATGATCTTTATTATGTTGAGGTATGTTCCTTCTGTACCTAATTTGTTGACATAACTTATTATGAAGGGTTGTTGAATTTTGTCAAATGTTTTTTCTGCAGCTGTTGAGATGACTGTGATTTATATCACTTATTCTATTCATATGGTATATCACATTGACAAATTTATACATGTCAAACCATTTTCGCATCACAGGGATTACTCCTATTTAATCATGGTAGATGATTCTGTAAATGAGCTTTTATATTGTATTTGTTAGTATTTTTGATACTTTTTGTATTTATGTTCATCTTGGATATTGGTCTGCAATTTTCTTTTCTTCTGGGGTCTTTGTACGGCTTTGGTATCAGGGTGATGCTGGCCTCAAAAAATGAGTTTGGAAGTGTTCCCTCTTCTTCTATTACACTGAATATTTGAACGCAAACATCATGATACACTAAAAGAAACCAGAAATTCTTGGATTAATGTCTGATTCAGAAATTGAGTGAGGAGAGTAAAAAGAATCAAGCACATTTTTCCAAACCAGCAAGTAAAAATGTGTTCAAAGAAAGATGGGGATCTGTCAGAAGGATATAGGAACCAGTTTCCAGAGGTTTTCAATGGCCAAATTCACCAACTTGAGCATCAAAAAAGTAATAATGGAAGTACACTATTACTCAGTGAATTAAATATATATCCAGGAGCTCATATATTAGTGGGCTTGGCAAGAATCATCAATGGCTAATAACAGGATAGGATCACATTCTTCAGGTATCTCCAAGTATCTCCACAGGATACTCAAAATTACAAATGAAAAATAGTAATTTTACATTGGAGTTACCTAGTGGATACAACCTTAACCAAGTGATCTAATTCAACATCATCAGTTACAAAATAAATATATATCATGTTCCAAAAGATATAATGTACTGGCTGGTGCTGTGGCTCACGAGGCTAATCCTCCACCTGCGGCGCCGGCGTCCCGGGTTCTAGTCCCGGTTGGGGCACTGGATTCTTTCCTGGTTGCTCCTCTTCCAGTCCAGCTCTCTGCTGTGGCCTGGGAAGGCAGTGGAGGATGGCCCAAGTGCTTGGGCCCTGCACCTGCATGGGAGACCAGGAGGAAGCACCTGGCTCCTGCTTTCAAATCCGTGCAGGCGCTGGCCGCAGCGTGCGGCCATAGTGGCCATTGCGGGGTGGGGGTGAACCAATGGAAGGAAAGACCTTTCTCTTTCTCTCTCTCTCTCTCTCTCTCTGTCTATAACTCTACCTGTCAAATTAAATATATATATATATATATATATAATGTACTGAAAATGGAATACTATTATATTTGTAGTATTCTTGCCCCCCAAAAAAAGTCTAAGCCGAATCTAATAATGAAGACAGACAATCAGGCAAACCCAAATTCAAGGGCATCCTAGTAAGCAGCCTGTTTTTTCAAAACCTGTTATAGTCATGAAAGGCAAAGAGAATGTGAGGACTAATGGCAGACTGAGGAAAGCTACAGTAAAATAAAATAAGAGCTAAATACAATATCTGAAATTGGACTAGGTCATACACATTGCCTGAGCAGTTGGCTGCCTTGGAATAAGGTCTACAATTTATGTAGATAGTCATATTGTATCAATGTTAATTTCTTGATTTTCAAAGTTGTAATGTGTTTACATAAAAGAATGTGCTTAGTCTCAGGAAAGTAGTTTCAAAATTTAAAAAAGATTGCAAGTGCTCAGGAAGATAATTTCAAACTTACAAAAAATGTTGCAAGAAGAGTACAAGAAACTCCCGTTGGCAATGCACTTCATCTTAATATCTCAACTGTTAGCATTTGATATCTTTGTGTGCATACTCTCTCTCCATAAACAGATGCATAAATGTATACATATGCATATATATTTATTTCTAAAATATTTAGAGTAAAGACATGTCCTTTAACCCCAAATATTTCAGACAGACACAGAAACAAGAAGGAGAAATCACCAATATGCAAAATGGTAACAATTCAGGTACAGGAGTTTCTTGTACTCTTCTTGAAACTCAAAAAAGGAAACTCAAAAAACCTTAATTGCGTTCATGTGAAAGGCAGACAGAAACAGAAAAAGAGATCTTCTATGTGCTAGTTATTCCCAAAGGGCCAGCAAAATGCACTGCATTCCCTACCAAGATAATGCTTTACTTTAAATCAAATGTTAAAGGGCTAACGTTGTGGCCTAGGCAGTCGAAGCCATTGCTGGGATGCTGACATCCCAAATGGGCACTGTTTTTTTTTTTTATCTCAATGGCTCTGCTTTTGATTCTTCTCCCTGTTAATGGCCTGGGAAAAGCAGCGGAAGATGGCACAAGAGTTTAGGTGCCTGCCACCCACGTGGGAGACCCAGATGAATCTCTTGGCTCCTGGCTTGGGCCTGGCACACCCTGGCTATTGTGGTCTCTAAGAAGTGAATCACTTGAAATAAGATGTCTCTCTCTCTCTCTCCCTCTCTCTCTCTCTCTCTCTCATCACTCCCTTTCTATAATTCTTTCATTTTAAGATTTACTTATTTATTTGAAAGGCAGAACTACAGAGAGAGAGAGAGAGAGAGAGAGAGAGAGAGAGAGAGAGCAGGCAAGATAGAGGGAGAGATTTTATATCGCAGGTTTACTTCCCAAATGGCCACAATGGTTGAGGCTGAGGCAGGGCAAAGCCAGAAGCAGGGAGCATCTTCTGGGTTACCCATGTGGGTCCAGGAGGGCCCAAGAACCTGGGACATCTCCCACTGCCTTCCCAGGTACATTAGCAAGCACTTGGATGTAGGTAGAGCAGCCGGGACTTCAAATGGGGCCCATATGGGATGCTAGTGCTGCAGGCCATGGCTTAATACACTGCACCACAGTGCCGGATCCCTGACTTTTTTTTAAAAAAGTTTTGTTTTATTTATTTGAAAGACAGAGTTACAGAGAGAGGTAGAGACAGAGAGAGACTTCCATCCACTGGTTCACTCCCCAAATGACCAGCAGTGGCTGGAGCTGAGCTGCGCCGACCCGAAGCCAGGAGCCAGTAGCTTCCTCCAGGTCTCTCACATGGGTGCAGGGGCCCAAGCACTTGGGCCATCTTCTACTGCTTACCCAGGCTACAGCAGAGAGCTGGATTGGAAGTGGAGCAGCTGGGACTCGAACTGGCATTCATATGGGATTCCAGCGCTTCAGGCCAGGACATTAACCCCCACATTTTTTGAATCAGATAGTGCTCAGACAGATTGAGGCCCAGCGCTAGGAGCTGACTGCGGGCCTCCAGGTTTTTTGGCAGGATCCTAAGTGCTTCAGCCGTCACCTCCTGCCTCCTGCAAGGTGTGTCCCCAGCAAGCTGGAATTGCAAGTGGGGCCTGGACCCCACCCCAGGCTCTGTAAGGTCGCCTGTGGGCTTTCAGTATCATAACTCCTGCAACAGATGCCCATCCTACACCTTTACCTTTTGAAAGAGAGAGCTACATAGACAGTGAGAGAAAAGGATCATGCATCATCTAGTTCAGTCCCCAAATGCCCGCCACGAACACTGCTGATCCTATCATATCAAAGCCTGACTCTGAATCATGTATCACTCACTCACCCAATGAATTACAAAAGCCGAGAGAGTGCATATGTCCTCTGACACAGAGCTAAGCTGCAGCTTGCAGCTCAAGTAATGCATTGCAGAGTCAGGGCTTCAACTCTCAAGGCTTCTAATGCAGCTCCCTGCTAATGTGCCTGGGAGGGCAGCAGGCAACAGCCCAGGTACTTGGACCCCTGCCGCCCAGAGGAGACACCAGGCTTGAGTTCTGGGCTCCTGGCTCCAGCCTGGCCCATCCTCAGCCTTTGAGGACATTTGGGGAGTGAGCCAGGACAGTGAGGACTTTCTTTACTCTCCTGCTCTCCGTTTCTCTGTCACGCTGCCTTTCAATCAATAAAATAAAACTTTATGGACAATAGGTGAAAGGCAGACAGGGAGACAGGGAGGCAGATAGACAGAAATCTCACATCTGCCTTTTCTCTCTCCAAATCTCTGAAACCGCGAATGCAAGGCCAGGCTGAAGGCAGGTGCCAGGATTAATCCCGGTCTCCCAGGTTTTTGGCAGTGCTTGATCCATCAGCTGGTGCCTTCCAACTGATTATTTGCAGGAAGCTGGAATCGGAAATAGAGCCTGTACTTGAACCCAGGCTCTCCAGTGTGGGATGTGAGCTTCCCCAAAATATATCATTTGCCGCTCTAAATGCCCATCCCAAAGATTGGCTTTTTAATACAAAAATTTATTTACTTTAAAAGCAGAAAGAGAGAGAAAGCGAGCGAGCGAGAGCGAGCAATCCCAACTGCTGGTTCATTCTCCAAATTCTCAAACTATCAAATTACATCTCTCATATAAAGCTTAACTTTAAAAGTGATGATAAGTAAAAATCAATGAATTGACATATTTAAAGGGCAGAGAAGGGGCCAGCACTGTAGCACAGGGCTAAAATCCCAGCTTACAATCTAAGTATTCTATATTGGATCCATATTTCGAATCTCAGGTGCTCCTATTCCAATATAGCTCCCTAGCAATGTACATAAAAAGACAGCAGAAGTTGGTTCACAATCTTGGGCTGCTGCCACCCATGTGAGAGTCACAGGTGCAGTTCTTGATTACTTCTTTTGGCCAGGCCAGCTCACCAAGTCTAGTCATTTGGGAAGTGAACCAGCAGATGGAAGATTTCTCTCTCTCTCTCTCTTTCCTTTGTCTTTGTTCTTTTCAAATAAAAATAAATTTTACAAAAAGAGAGATAGACAACAATTACAGAAGATTGTCATAATCTGAGGCCAAAAGTATTAATAAGAGGTTTCCCTGTGCCATTTCTTACAGGTTTCGAGACTCTGAGAAAGTCTCTCTTCTCCCTTTGAATCTGGGCATTCATTTCTACATTACAGATATATTGAACAGGTGCTCACAAGCCTTGTCTGCACCCCAAACTGTGGGCTCTCAGAGGCAGCACCTGGTGTTCTTGTGATATGTTCTTTGTGTCCCAAGGAAGGGTAAGTTTTCTTCCAGATAACTTCAAACTTACAAAAAAGTTGCAAGAAGAGCACAAGAGACTCCCATTTGTATTGGACTTCACACTGGTAGCTGACTGCTTAGCATTCTATATCTTCATGTCCCCCAAGCCTCAGCATACACTCAGATACGTAAATGTACAATAAGCATACACGTTTATTTCTAAAGAATTTGCCAGTGAGCTGCAGACATGTATACTTCCCTCTAAATAGTTCAAAGACACAGGGAGATGCAGAGAAGGAGAAAGCTCCAATATGCTAAATGGTGACAATTGAGGTAAGGGAGCTCCTTGTACTCTTATGGCAACTTTTTTATAAGTTGGTATTTTCTTCCTGAGAACAAGGCCATTCTGTGATGCAAACACAGTGCAATGACCACAGTCAGGAGAATAGCACTGATGCAACACTGCTGTCTACATCTTAACAGAGCTTGTTCAAAGGTGCCCACCTGTCCAGGCAATGGCATTACAGAGAGTTTTCTAATTTTCCCGTCCTTGATCCAGTCTACATCACACACCTTATTTAATTCCTGCCTCACTATTCTTCCTCAGTCTAGAAGAAGTCCTCCAATTGTCTTTGTCTTTCACAACCACAACAGCGTTTCCAACTACAGCCAGCTTGCTGGAGTGCCCTTTATCTTGGGGTCCGTGATTTTCTTTCCTGATGATTAGATTCAGCTTGGGGCTTTCTGCCAGGAATACCACCAGAATGGAAGCATTCCCTTTGTGTGCATCTCTCAGTAGGCACACGATATCTATTCATGCCATTACTGGTGATGTTGAGTGGGTCGCTTGGTTAAGGTGGTATTCACCAGGCTACTACAGTCAGGTCATCCGTTCTCCTTCATCAGTGCACTGTCCCTTGAGAAGTCATTGGAGACTGTGCACATGTCTTGTTCTGTCACCACTGGTGACTCTTGCCAAATCCAATCATATATGTTAGCTGACAAGCAATGCCTTTCCTATTCCTTCATTTTCTACTCTTAAAACAACTGTATTTCTTTGATTAGTGGTGAATAGAGCTGCATGTAGTGATCATCCACAAGATGATGTTGGAAATGCACCTGCGTTGTGGAGTGGCTAAATGGAGCTAAGGGACCTGCCCTACAGGACGTAGAGTCTCTAGTGGTGGAGTGGCTAAATGGAGCTAAGGGACCTGCCCTACAGGACGTAGAGTCTCTAGTGGTGAGAACACAAAGTGCCCTGTCCTGTGCACATGCAGCACCACACAGACTGCTGACTAAAGCCCCGTGGTGTGTGCCAGCTCTTCCTCCTGTCCCTGAAATGCTGTACCTCTGACCGCTCCTCCCCAGCCCCCGGTACCCACATTCTACTCTCAGCTGGGAGGTCCACTCTGACAGAGATCACGTGCATCTGTCTTTCTGTGCTGGGTCACTGCACTTCCATCATGTCCTTTAGGCTCATCCCTGCTGTCACACAGGACGGGACGCCTCCTCTGTAAGGCTGCATCGTACTCCACGGTGTGCACCTACCAGGTGTCCTCATCCACTCACCCCGAGAAGGACGCGCAGGGGGATTCCATGGCCTGGCTCCCATGAGTGATGCTGCGGTCAGCGTGGGAGTGCAGACATTGCCTGGGCACTGAGAACCGGCTCCACCCTGTCATGAGCAGCTTGTCCTTGCCCTCCTTCGTGTCCCACTCCTAACTCCCTGTGTGTGTGGAAGCCCCCAGTCACACAGGCCCTGCCCTGGGTCCTAACGCTCTGCCTCCCTTACTCCTGTGGATGCTGCAGTTGGCACCCACTGGCAGCCCCCTGTCCTGGTTCCTGTACCCTTGGACCTGGACCCTCCTTTCCATGAACTCTTTTTCACTAGGTGGCACAGCAACACCTTCCTGATTCTGGAACTCTCCCTGGTGCAGCCCCTCACTCAGACATTCCTCCACGAAGTCCCGAGGTTCGTTGTTGTGGAATCTCGTTTGTAATCAAGCCTGCAGTAGAAATCCCCAATGTCCACTGAAAAGAACACTTTCCATCTGCTAAGTTCCCTTACTCATGCATGACACACCATGCAAACTCCTCTTGGAATTACGGCTCTAAGTGCTGGATTAGATGTCTCCCCATTCACACTCAATCCTCAAGTTAATTAACAACCATGAGGCTCAGCAAGCAACGATACTGACAGCTCCTTCTTATAGACAGGGAACAGGGGAAATAGATACTGTACTCAGAAAGGGGAATTTCACAGGAAAGGATACTGGACACACGGTGTCAAGATGGTTGGGAAAGGCACTTTGTTTACATAATTACGGGTACAGAAGGGTTGACTTAAAATAAGGACATCACCCTGGAGTGCTGGACAGGACTTACGCAGTCCAACACAGCTTCTGCAAGCTGTCAGATTTCTCAGCCCAGTACCAGAAAGGGCAGCAGGGTAGCTCTCAGCAGAAGGAGACAGACACCACTGCCGGTCCCTGGCAGACCCTGACCTATGGAAACTGGAATAATCAATGTGTGCTTTCAACCCTCGAGGACTGTGGCCGGGGCTGGAGCCCTAGAAAGCCATTGCACAGGTATTTAAGGTACCCTGTGCTGAGTCTTTTTCCACCCAATGTGGAGGACAAGGACTCATTCCTGGCTCAGCCATAACCACGTGCTGCCCCAAGATGCAAGTTAACACGAGCATGGGCACAGGGACAGGACAGCGCATTCTACCTGCTGGGCAGGGACGAGGCCTTGTGACCCAGTCCAGAGGCTGGAGACCCCTTGCTAGTGACAGCCATGGCGAGGGCACTGCAGGCAGACACTGCCATGCCCAGGCAGAAGGGCTCTGCTGCTGGAGCTGCCCTTCAGTTCCTGTCCTGCATCTGAGGCTGAGCTCTCAGCTCCAGGGTTGTCCTGTGGGTCACCTACCGAGAGGCAAAGTGAGGGAAGTGGCAGGTGGTGGCTGTGGCTGACACAGAACTACCGTACCATGGACAGGGTGGGCTGAGATACACCTTCCTGGGGGCTGTGGCCTCAGAGGGGCTCAACCAGCCACTGGCACTGATGTAATCAGAGCTCCAGGATTCTGATTTATAAGTGTGCGCTGTATGCGAGTGTGTGTGTGTGTGTGAGAGAGAGAGAGAGAGAGAGAGAGAGAGAGAGAGACAGACAGACAGACTTCACATTGAACTGTGTAGGCCAGCGTCATTGGGCTTGCTGTCTGTCTGTCTTTTTGCAGTAATGAGCTGCATGATGCCTGAATGATCCCTCTGACCCCAGACCCTACCTTAGGGCTGGCAACCAGGTGCTTTTCTGATTCTCATCCCTGTTCCCCAAATCCACTGCTTCTGGTACCGAATGTACCCTTGCCTCCTGGTGCCATCGTTATTGTCCATCTTTCTAATTATTTCTTGGCTTATGAAATTCACCCAGCCTGTGGAAGTCAAACTTCACTGTTGTACAAAATGGTAGAAAACTTAACTGCAGAAACTAAAGGAGGCGTAGAAGTCTGCTGTTCTGATTATTTAGTGTTTATGTGAAACCATAAGTATTATGGAATACACAATCTAGTCTCTAACCTCACTAGGATGGAATTATCAAGAGCACTCCTGCATGTTTAGTGTCCGAAGAACTCAGCTCTCTGCACCTACTGTTGTTTCTATTTCTTCCACACCTGCTCATCTGTTTTTTGTCTCCTCTTCCTCTTACCCCACTGTGTACTGCAGATGTGCCCAGTGCAGATGTACAAATCAGAATGCACATAACTTTTTGTGTTTTCTTATGAGCTATTTAAGGGTTTCCATAACATTTTTTAATTTTTTAAATATTTGCTAATTTATTTGAAAGTCAGAGTTACAGTGAGAGAAGGAGAGACAGAGACTGTAAGACCTTCCATCTGCTGGTTCACTCCCCACATGGCCACAACTGCCAGGCCTAGATCAGCCCAAAGCCAGGAGCCTGGAGTTTCATTCTGGTCTCCTGCATGTGTGGCAGGAGCCCAAACACTTTGTCCTCAGCTGCTTTTCCCAGGCCATTACCAGGGAACTGTACTGGAAGTTGCACAGCTGGGATATGAACCAGAGCCCATGTGCAATGCCGGCATCATAGGTAGAGACTTTTACCCCCTATGCCACAATGCTGGCCCCATGCCATCATATTTTATTTGGAGTTTCAATACCTGTGTCTAATCCACTACAGTTAACATAGCAGGCATAACAGAGAGTTTCTTGAATCACTTTATTTTACACTGAAACATTTATAAAGGATAATCCACTTCCAAATTGGAGGTAGTATAGATGACGTCTCCATAGGTCCCACAAGTGTGGCTTTGTGTATCACAGTTTATGTGTGTGTGTGTGTGTGTGTGTGAGAGAGAGAGAGAGAGAGAGAGAGAGAGGAAAGAGAGAAGTCTTCATCTGCTACTTCACCCCCAAATGGCTGCAACATCCAGGGCTGTGCAAGACCAAAACAAGGAACAAAGAGCTCCATCCATCTTCCACAAGGGTGTTAAGGACTCATGCACTTAGGCCATGATATGATGGTTTTTATTTTAAGAAAAGCCTTACTTATTTTAAATTTAGAGTCGAGATAGAGATAGAGATAGAGATACAGAAAGAGAGAGAGATCTCCCATGTGCTGATTCATTCCCAAAATGGCCATAATGGCCAGGGCTAGACTGGTTCAAAGGTAGCAGCCAGGATGCTTTTCTGGGTCTTCCACTTGGGTGCAGGGGCCCAAGCACTTGGGCAATCCCCAGCTACCTTCCTAGGCACATTAGCAGAGAGCTGGATCAGAAGTAGAGCAGCTGGGGCTTGAACCAGTGCCCTTATGAGATGCTGATGTAGCAGGAACATCCCCTGGACCAGAAGATCAGCCGAGTCTTAAACCTGATCTCAGGTAGGTATCCTGGCATGGAGGGCAGGTATTGTACAGAGGGTTGAGCTACAGGCTACAGCGATGGCCTCCCATAGCAGAGTGCCTGTTGGAGTCCCAGTTGCTCTCCTTCTGATCCTGCTCCCTGCTAATGTGCCTGGGATGCCAAGGTCGCAAGTGGTGGCTTAACCTGCTGCACCACACCATCAGCCAAATCGTGGAGTTTCAAGATTCCTCGTGAAGCTGTCGTGATGGAAAGTGCTGTCTCAGAAAGGAGTAGCCTCTTCCCAGGGGCATTACCATGGAGCTGGGTGAGAAGCTGAGTAGACAGCACTCAAACCAGAGCTCTGAAATGAGATGATGCCTTTGCACTTGGCAGTGTGGCCGCTGTGCCATAATACTGCCCCCACAGCACAGTTCTCAGCACGCCATATGGGTGACATGGACAGTGCAGATTACCTACATGTGCATCCTTTCAAATCTGCCTCTGTTACATATAAGGTTAAACACTGATTGCTTATTTATATTTATGAGATAGAGCTATAGGCAGAGAGAGGGAGAGACGGAGAGAAAGGTCTTCAATCAGCTGGTACACCCCCCAAATGACCGCAATGGACAGAGCTGGGACAATCTGAAGTCAGGAGCCAGGAGTTCTTTTTGGGTCAACAACAGCGGTGCAGGAATCCAAGACTTGGACCATCTTCTACTGTTTTCCAGGCCACAAGCAAAGAGCTGGATTGGAAGTGTAGCAGCCAGGACAGGAATCGGCACCCACATGGAATCCAGCACTACAGGAGAACCTCTAAGAGTAAACGGAGTGAAGACCTGATGATGGTGTGGAAGTTTTAATTTTTGCACTTGTCACTTTCAAAGATGGAGGGAATTTATTCCAGATTTTGAACCCGGGGATACGCTGGCACACACAGCCCATGTTTATGAGTGCAGGCCTCTGGAGTCCTGGCTCTGCACCTCATGGCTCTGTGCCCAGGGACAGGCTAAGGATCCTTCTGAGCCATCAGTGCCTCAGCTGTGAACTGGATGGAAGGGACTCTGTCAGCGAGAGCGCGAGAATGGCCAGAGCCGGAAGGGATGGACACAGAGTGGGCATCAGGGCACAGGGCATCTTCTAAGAGTGGGGAAGAGGCCAACAGTGAACCAGGACTGCACTGCAGAAATGCTGGGCACGGCCGACAATGCCACACCCCTGCGAGGGACCCACCTGGTCCCCGACCTTCTGAGATGGGTGCTCCTAGCCTGGTGTGTGATCAAAGCCAGAGGCTGATGGGTGTCCTCTTCTCAGCTAACACTGCTATTGGGTCACAGGAAAACGGCTAAGGCAGACACAGCCTTCCACTCTGGTCTTGAAATAAATAACCTGGGGAAACATGGCAACAAGAAAAGAAGCTGTTCCTGCCAGCCTTGAACCCCCAGGCACGATGGCCAGCTCCCAGGCCGGGTCTCACCCATGCTGCATGGTCTGGGGAGCCTCTCTCTGCACTGCTGAGGGCACTGGCAGCACTGGAGGCTCTCATGTGCAACTGTGGAGGCAGCCATGGTCCCCATCCAACCTAGACACCAAAACTCGATGCACATGCCTTGTTGTCCTCGGCCAACCACCCCGCCATGTGTCAAGGCACCGTGGGGACCGGAGAAGGCTGCCCTTGCTCCCAAGAATGGACAGACTGAGCTGGAGGCCGTGGGCACCCAGGACATTGATAAGCACACAATGTTCCCTCCCGGCCTGTTCAGAAGGAAGCCACCGCTGGGAAGCAGAGCATTCCCACACACAGGAACAAGGGGCCCCCCTCAGGACCCACCGTATCAGAGTCACGAGGGTGGGTGGACACGACAACTCTTTCAGTCCTTCCCAAGGACGGGCAGACACCTGTTCCTCTGCCCCAGCGGGAGTGAGTGGCCAATGCAGCAGCCTTGGCCCAAACCAGCTCTGGCCGCATCTGCAGGGTGAGGAGCTCCTGGGAGTGCTGGCCCAGGCACGAAAGCCTTGCAGAGCCTTGCAGAGCTGAGCCTGTGAGAAAAAGGAGGGAGCACGGAGACCTGTGGGGCAGGCGCTATGAGGGTCTGCCTAGGCCCCAGGCCTCCTGGCATGCTCTCATCAGTGAGTCCTGAAGGTTCCCCCTCACCAGGCCTCCAACTGGCTGTCCCATCCTGCACAAGTCCCATAAAGCCTTTGACCCAATGTCTGCCTTCAGCAACACAGCAGTGAGAATTCTTCCACAGAATGGTTGTTATCGGCATTCACTGCAAGAAGAGAAGTGCCTAGTGGTGTGCATCCTTGTGTGTACGGAACACACACACACACCCATTCATTAAGAATGAGCGGGAGAGACAGGGAAGCAAGTAGATCATCCATGTTCAGTCTCCAAATGGCTGCAGCTGCTGTGGTTGGGCCTGGAAGAAACAAGAGCCTTAGGGTCTCCCTTGTGGGTAGAAGGGCCCGGGCCACTGCACACCGCTTTCACAGGCACATTAGCAGGAGATGCATCAGAAGCCGCGCAGCTGGGAGTTGAATCAGTGTGCCAATGAGGGAAGCCAGTGGCAAGCAGTGGTTCAACCCATTTTCACCACGTTCATCATCAATTTTTTTATTCCTAAAGGCACTGCTCTTCAATCAATACCGATCAAGTAAATTATCGTTTAAGTGCTGTGCAGAGAGAGTAAGAACTATCTAGGAATGAATGACCGAGATCCGGCAACTCCATGGGAAGCCATGGCGGGCAGTAAGAATGGAACCAGCCCTACGAGGAAGCCCCAGCATCCCCGATCATCAGAGAAGTGCAAATCAGTACGACACTGACATGTCACCTCCCACCTGTAAGGACGGCTGACAAGCGGTAAGAAGTGTTGAGGGGACTGTGGAAGAAGGGGAGCCCCCGTGCGGTCCGGGGGGACGTCTTTCCATGCAGCTCTTCTGTACAATCGTACGGAGGTGCCTGGAGAAAGTGAACATACGAGTGCCATGAAACACAGCAATGCCCTCCTCTCCTGTGCACATACCCAAAGGGCGTGAAGTGAGCACCACGCATGGACTGCACACCCTCTGTTCACTGCACCATCATTCACAGGGGTTGTGATGAGACAAGCTGGCTGTCAACAGGCAGCTGGATAAGGAATTGTGTGGGGTGTACTGAGATCTTACTCCGCCTTCAAACAGACGGGTGTGTTGCCATCTGTGTCCACGTGCATGAAACTGCAGGACTGTCTGCTAGGTGAAATCGGCCAGGCACAGAGAGAAAATCAGTGCGTGATCCCTCTTCCATGGATACCTGCATGACACAGCCCCCTCTCAGCCCAGCGACAACGCACGGAGGGCTCAAAGAGGGCACGGAGGAATTTCAGTGGCAGTCTCCTGGTCCCTGCCCGCAGTGCTTCATGCACTATGTGGGAGGGTTCTTCAGAAAGTTCATGGAAATGCAATTATGAAACATCTGCACGGATTTCCAATGCCTTTGTAGCAAAATCCACTTGTCTTTAATTCCATTTTCCACGAACCCTTTGAAGCCGGTTGTACTGTGTTTCCCACTAGAGTTATGGCTACATATGAACAACTACAGGGTATAACCCGGTTCTCTCAAAAATGACTTTGCTGGGGCCGGCGCTGTGGTGCAGAGGGTGAATGCCCTGGCCTGAAGCGCTGGCATCCCATATGCGTACTGGTTCTAGTCCTGGCTGCTCACTTCCCATCCAGCTGTCTGCTATGGGCTGGGAAAGCAGTGGCAGATGGCCCAAGTCCTTGGGCCGCTGCACCTGCATGAGAGACCCAGAAGAAATTCCTGGCTTCTGGCTTCGGATTGGTGCAGCTCTAGCCGTTGTGGCCAACTGGGGAGTGAACCAGCAGATGGAAGACCTCTCTGTCTCTACCTCTCTCTGTAAATTTGTCTTTCAAGTACATAAAAAAAATCTTTAAAAAATGACTTTACTGTCAAAACTGGCTGTGATTTTCCTGTCACAGGACTCTCCCCGATGAACAGAATTATTTTTAGGAAAGTCTGCAGGGCTGGGGGCATGGCTGCCTGAAACCGTCCTTGGGACTGCAGTAACGACGTAGGTTCTGGATCTGCCTATCCAGACACCTGCTCCGACTTTGCCTGCAGCGGCCCAGGCCTTGCCTCTGTCCATATTGCCCTGCTCCATGGGCCGGTGCCATAGCTCACTAGGTTAATCCTCCGCCTTGCGGCGCAGGCACACCGGGTTCTAGTCCCGGTCGGGGCGCCGGATTCTGTCCCGGTTGCCCCTCTTCCAGGCCAACTCTCTGCTGTGGCCAGGGAGGGAGTGCAGTGGAGGATGGCCCAAGTGCTTGGGCCCTGCACCCCATGGGAGACCAGGAGAAGCACCTGGCTCCTGCCTTTGGATCAACGCGGTGCAGCGTGCCAGCCGTGGCGGCCATTGGAGGGTGAACCAACGGCAAAGGAAGACCTTTCTCTCTGTCTCTCTCTCTCACTGTCCACTCTGTCAAAAAAAAAAAAAAAAGATCATATTGCCCTGCTCCTATGCGCCTTCCCTGTCTCAAATACAGCCCAGCACAGGCAGAGCAGGGCAGGCATGACGCAGTGTCAGTGCTGGAATGAACTAGAAGTGGCCCATAGAAGTGGCCCATCTGGGGAGATGAGGAGATAGAGCCAGCCGAGGTGCAGCCGACTTGGGGTGGCCTGTTGGACCACTCTCCACACTCACGCACTCACACATGCATGCCCAGTCTTTCACCTTTGCCAGAGTGCCTCTTGGTTTATGCATCACCCTGCGGAGCTCTGCGTAGAAGTTCTGTTATTTCCTGCTACTAATTGCTACTGGAATTTTGAGGATCCCTTGGTATTTTGTTTTCTGGTGGACGACACGGACAAACTCAATGGGACGGATGTGCCATTGGCTTTCTGCATGTGCTGCTACGTCCGAACGCTGTTGCTGTTTAATTAAGAGCCTTCCATTTCCAGGGGTTTATTTGTACATCTTGCTTGGGTATTTCCCACAGACCTATCACCAGGTGTAAGTAATGGCAGTATTGTCTTCTTCCCACTGTGAGAGACCTGGTTCTCTTTCCAGCCCCGTGACCCTTGGTGAAGTGCCTTTCACCTGCTGCTTCCTGCTGTTGGTGACAACAGGCCTCTCTGCCCCGAGGATGACGGTAAGGGAATTGTCCCCACGGTTCGACATCGTTGGTGTGTCTCTGAGCATGAAAACACTGAGGTGCACAGCCTGCGGGCTGCACGTGCCTAATTGGTTTTGAATCACCGGGTGATGACTTCCTTCCAGAGCTCTCTGCTCATTGACACAGGGTTAAAGGCGGTCATTAGCAGCGCTATCTGGATTTCTTGTTGCTATTCTCTCTGTCCCGTTTCTTGCCTTGGGTGCCGCTCATGCTCAGGTACCTGCTACCCTTGAGACACGACCGTCTTTATCAGTGACTCTGGGTATAAATGGGGTCCATGTGATCCTGGGAAACTGACCCCGCTGCTACCTGCAGAGGGCACTTGGATTGGGAAACCACCTCCCACTTCCCTTCCCCCTAAGTGCAGGGATTCTGTCAGGGAGGAGGTCGGGGCAGGGGGTGTCGCTTCTCAGTGTCCCCTCTGCTGATAGGGACTCAGCGTCACTGAAAGGGACCTGGGTGCTTAGGAGCAGTGCGACCCACATGAGGGGGACAGCACGGGTCTCCTGCCCAGGGCGAGCATTCCACAGGGCACCACCTAGACGACAGAAAAAGCGGAGGGGCCCGGTCTAGTCGCTAACCCGTGGTGTGGGTGCCATTCCTTGGCCAGGACCCCAGCGCCTGCAGAGGCCAGCCAGGACTGCGTGGCGGGGAGAGGCTTGATAAAAGGAGCTGTGGACCCGGGGGGAGAACCCGCACGCGGGTCTCCCCGACCCCTAGCCGGGCTCCCCAGGAAGAAAGCGCGAGGAGGGGACTGCGGGGAGCTCAGGGCGCACTGGCTGCGCGGGTTCTGCAGCGGGCAGGTGGCTGTGACCCCAAGAGCCAGGGGCTGACACACGCAGGCCGGGGGCTCACTGAGGGGCCCCTGCGCACCAGAGTGGCGAGGTGAGAGGACGCCTGGGAGCAGGGAGCGCTCGGCTGGGGGCCATGCCAAGCCGCCTGGCAAGGTGGAGGACCTGTTGAAGAAAGCAAACTGCATGACGTGACTCAGCACAGACCACACACTGACTGCTCTGCCAGGGATCCCGCTGTCCGCGGGACGACACCGGGCCTGCCCAAAAGCCAGCCAGCGCCAGGCCCAGGGCGACGACGACCTCCTCGACCCCGACCCCGACCCGCGGCCAGAGCTTTGCGTGTCCGGTGCCAGGCGCCGGGCGTGTGGCCAAGAAGTGCCCGGGCCGCCGCGCAGCGCCGCGCCAGGCTCCACGGCACAGGTGGGGACAGCGGGGAGCAGCCACAATGCGGGGCTTGGACCGTGCGGGAAGCAGGTTCCCGGCGCCCGGGGTGCGGGGCGCCTGCGCAGTGGGCCTGAGGCGTCGCGCTCCGCGGGAGCCCGGAGACCCCCGCCCCCGCCCCTCGCCCGCCGGCGGGAACGCGCACGCGAACGGGGCCCGGAGCGCGCACGCGAGTGCGCTTCACCTCGCTCAACCCGTGCCGGCGCGGCTGAGGCGGACAGGCGAGCGGGCGAGCGGGCGAGCGGGCGAGGCGCGCGGGGACGCGGTGGGCCTCGGAGGCAGGCGGCGGCTCGCGGGCTCCGGGCGGCGGCGGCGGCAGAGGCGGCGGCGGTGGCAGCGGCGGCGGCACCGCCCCCACGCCCACCGCCACCCCCGCGGCGGGGCTCGGGACCCTCGGCGCGCGCCCGGCTGGCCGGCCGAGTGACGCGGCCGCTCGCCCCCGCCCCGCGCCCGCCTCCGCGCCCGCCCCCGCCCCAGCTTGCCTTAAGCTGCGGGCTCGCGGCTCGGACGCCACTCTCCGCCAGGCCCTCGCCTCGGCTCCTCCTCTCGCGGCCCCTGGGCTCCCCGGCGGCGGCAGGATGAAGTGCAAGCCGAACCAGACGCGGACCTACGACCCCGAGGGCTTCAAGCAGCGCGCCGCGTGCCTGTGCTTCCGCAGCGAGCGCGAGGACGAGGTGCTGCTCGTGAGCAGCAGCCGCCACCCCGACCGCTGGATCGTGCCGGGCGGCGGCATGGAGCCCGAGGAGGAGCCGTGCGGCGCGGCCGTGCGCGAGGTGTTCGAGGAGGCGGGCGTCAGGGGCAAGTTGGGCCGGCTGCTGGGCGTCTTCGAGCAGAACCAGGCCCGCAAGCACCGAACCTACGTGTATGTGCTGACGGTCACCGAGCTGCTGGAGGACTGGGAGGACTCGGTGAGCATCGGCAGGAAGCGCGAGTGGTTCAAAGTGGAGGATGCCATCAAGGTGCTGCAGTGCCACAAGCCGGTGCACGCCGAGTACCTGGAGAAGCTCAAGCTGGGCGGCTCCCCAACGCACGACAGCCCCGTGGCCGCGGCGCCGCCGCCTCCGCCGCCGCCGTCCGGCGAGCCCCAGTAGGTACCGCGCCCCGCGCCCCGCGCCCCGCGCCGCCCGCCGCCCCCGGCCCCTGCCCTGCGCTGCGCTGCCCGCTGCCGGGGGCACCTCTGCTGCCATGTGCGCTCCCGCGGAGGAGCGCGGCTCCTTTTGTTCCCCCAGCGGACCTCGCAGTCGCGCCTGCGGGCGGTCTCGCCGGCCGGGCGCCGTCCCCGGCCCGCTGGCCCGGCTCTCCGACGCTGGCAGACGCGCTCGCGGCTCGCCGCGCCGGGCAGCGTCGCGGGGCGCCTGGCGCGCGCGGGCTCGGGCTCCGGGCTCCGGGCTCCGGACTCGGCGGCTCGCCCTGCCCCGCGGGCCCGGGGGCGTGGGTGGGGTCGGGGCGCGTGGGGCCCGTTCCGCAGAGATGGGCGCGCGGCGGCGGCGGGGATGCTGGTCCCGGGCTTTGCGTCCTGGCCGAGGCCTTGGAAGTGCCGCCGGCTCGCCCACCGCGGCGGTGTCCCCCTTAAACTGTGCTCTTCTCCCGCAGCCTTCGCCCCCGTCCGCCAGCCCTGCCTGCCCTGCCCTGCCCTGCCGGGACTTGCTTCCAAAGATCGGCTGGGAATTGAAAGCAGAAAAGACGTAGGAAATCTGGCCTCTGGCGCTGCTTCTGCGCTCCGCCGTGGTTTCTGCCTTGGCACTGGCCGTGCTCTCGTCTCCCATGCCCTTTCCAGAAGCGTCTTTGTGCAGTGAGCTCTAGATGCTCTCCCAGCTGCTGAAGGTGCAGTGTGCACTGCCGGTGGCCAAGTTCGGCGGGGACCGTCCCGCGGGACTGCCGCCCGGCTTGCCTCCCACCCGTCTGACCGGGGACCCTGCCCCAGCCCGCGGGGAGACGGCTGTCATCCCCTCGGCCGCCCCCTGCGCGCCGCGGTTCTCACCCTGGCGGCCCGGTTTGGCGGGCAGGGCCGGTGCTCTGCCTTCCCGGGCGGCAGGGCGGTCCGCTTCCCCTTCCCCTGCCTGCCCGGGACGGGACGCGCGCGAAGGGCCTCCCCTGGTGAGCACAGGGAGGTGGCTCCCTGGAGATCCACCTGTTCGCACTCGTCACTCCGCTAGGGCACCTGCGCGTCTTCTCCTAGAGGTGGGCGCTGAACGTCTCCTTTCACGGGCAAACTTTTCCAGGTGCCAGACTCACAACTCTTTCGCCTGCCTTCTACTTGCTTGTCCTCAGGAATCCGGTCTAAAAGACAGATGCCTGTCTTCCGGAATGAGCCCCGTTCCCACCTGTTCCCCAGCCGTGTCCAACGCAGGCACGGGGGAATCCTCCTTTGTGAAGACAGTGTTAGCGGTGGAAAGGTCCATGTATGACATTTAAACATTTAAAAATATCCTATGAGTAAATAATGAGTACAAGGCGAAATATACTAATTATTTTAAAACAACCTGTTTTTTGAACCCAAGGGCTGCTAAAATTTTAATGGAGTTGCTCTTTAAACAAACTGAATGTCTTATTGATATGCCGCATACATAGACACTACATACATGTTAACTGTTCAGCTTACTGGTCTTTTAATGAACTGACACAGGTCTTTATAATGTCTGTAAGGAATAGCCCACTGCTGTCCTCCTGATAAATACTACTGTGCTTTCTATTCTTATGGTAGCATAGGCTAATGCTACAATTATACTCCTTTGTGCTGCCCCCTTGTGTGTTTTGTCTATGTTACCATTCAAAATATTCCAATATTTTTCCTCATTTGGTTTACATTGTAACTTCACTAATTATTATTTTCGTATGCTGCTAAAAGAGGTGCCATTGCACTTCCTAAAGAAATGTGCTTCCACTTTTTTTTTTTTTTTGGAAAATACGTTTTACTACATATTTAAGTACTGACAAAATGCAAGTCTCAGTGGCCGAAACATTTTCTAATTCCAGTAGAAGAAAGAGTAAACTAGAAAATGAGCGGCTTTTTAAACCCAATGACAGTTTCATTATCCGAATTCTCTGGTATGCTCAAGTATGGTTACTGGATTTTTTTAAGATGATACATATTACATCTACATTTTGAAGATATATTTTTGATTACAAATTGACTCTTGCTGTTCAGTCTCAAAATTATCCTAAGAGATTTTTTCCCCAGTAACTTATTCAAGAAGACTCCTGAATCCTATGGTAACCTTGACACAGCACATAGAGTGTATTCTATTTTATGGGTATTTTTGTAGATTAAAACTCCTCCCACCTCAAATGCTATCACAAATACTTTGGAGGCTTAACTTCAGGTAATAATAGATCATTATCTTTGCTTCTTATGTATCTGAGAAAGGCTCAAATATACAATATTCATATTGATTTGTTCATGAAAATTATTAGCCTGTAAATATGAGTTTCTTTTTTCTGGTTTTGTTAATTTTTTCCAGAAACATTTGAAATAATCCTGCTGTTTTTTAGGGTTTATTGTCAGGTTCATGTAAGTAGTTTTTGCAAAACATTTTGTGGCACACAGCTTCCTCGGAATGATTAAAAGAACCAAAGTGATTCTTTTTTTTTCTTAAAGACAAAGTCAACAGCTTCAAGCTAAAACCAGTTATCAGATGTAGTATATAGAAAATTGCTCACACATCAGTGTTTCAAAACCAGATGTACCACTTTTTTCCTTGTAAGAATGTTAGAAGTTAGTTATACATTATTTGTGAATGCCGTAAATATGTACAGCTAAATTTTATAGCTTTGCCTCAACTAAAAATGGAAAATGAGCACTTTCCCGAAATAGTTGTGATTTATGGATATGAATCAGAAATTGATTTTCTGCATGTTTTATGAACAGTTTACATTTCAGCTGATCAAATGTTTTATCCTTGTGACTGTAAAAAGAGGAAACAGATTAAGATAGATACATCTGTGTCCTGGAAATGTAATTAATGCCTTATCTATAATATCCTATGAAGATTTCTCAAGAATTGTAGGTGTGTATGTGTGTGTAGATAGAAGAATCTTTTTTTAAAGAAGCAAACTAAAGGGAGGGAATTGTTATACAGTAATTCAGTGGATTTTTGACTTTGCAGAGATTCGTTTGGGATAATTGATATAAAGCTTTCACCTCCAGGCTTCTCTTGTCAGGGAGCCCCCAGATACTACTACAAAGAATTTAACAATATTTCCGTAGTCAGGGTCTTCTGATAATCTGCTATACTGTATTAGCAGATTTTAAACGTTTTTCAGCAAAATCACTATGAGAAGTGCAAGTCACTATCGTGACTGTAATAAAGCATGACATTTTTATGTGAGACAGCTTGATGTGATAAGGCTTTGAAATCAGACCTACTTCCAGTCCTTACTCACTCTGTAACTTCAGCCAGGTTATCCAATTATCAAATGATCAGTGTTTTTTTTTAATAAATCTGTCATTGGAGATAATAAAAGTAGATACTTCATAAACATCTTCCATGAGCATCCTTTCCTGACTACCTGGGTTAAGAACCGCCCCCCCCTTCTATTTCTTCTATGTCCTACTTGTCACAATTAATTTTACTTCATCTATTTGCATGTGACCATTTGCATGTGGCCACTAGACTGTAAACTCTTTAGTGGGTGGGAATCAACCTGAATTACTTCCATAAGCCTAGAGTACAATACATGGAATTTAGGATTTTTTTTTATGTCCCAAATGCGTACTCTTTTTTTGCAGAACTTCTGGCATCACCGCCCTGTTGACTTTTTGTGTGTCATGGTGTATATTGGCTGGTGACTCTCTCAGCTGCTGTACCAGACTCACAGTACATCTGCATCTGATGTCTGTGAAGGCTTTCCGAATGTGAAATGACTGAAGCATGTAATAAACCCTTGGTAAATTTGCTACTTGGAAAACTTGTTAATAGAAGTCTGCTCATTGTATGTCGGTTTGCTTTTCCAGATGAACAGCGAAGATGTTCAGGATCGCTCTGAAAGAGTCACTGAAGTGAACCTAGTGATCAACGGAATTGGCAAGTGCACGTGAGCGCGTCTGTGTTCCCAAGGAGACCGCTCATCTGCTTTTCCTCTTACGTCTTGGAACACTCCACGCTGTCAAGTCCACTGGCTCCTCTTACTCTGGTTGTTGTAGTACTGTACGTGAACAGACTCTTAATCCAGCACCTATAGCCTTTTGTTGTGCTTCTTTGATGTGTCTGCCTTCTGCATTAGACTGTATCAAGAGCAAAGACTATTTTTATTTACCGTTTGCATATCCTGAATTTGAGACATTACTTGAAATATGGTTGGCATTACTGAAGGCTCTTTGATTCAGCTAGTATTTTGTAATTGCTGTCTGGCAAAACATGCCCCTTCCAATCTGGTGCTAGTAGAGTAGATACTGTCTAGGCACCACGTGTGTGGCTTCTGTACATCAGGTGTTTCCAAGGCAGTTCTAAGATGTTTGAGGACAAGAATTATTAGTCATATATCTGTCATACCACACAGTGACTGGCACAGTTTTAAGATTACTCCATTACTTAAGGCAGCGTTTTGTAGAATCAGCCCTTCATGTAACAACTTTAGTGTTTTTGTACTGTTGTTAATTTGCTTAAAATTTTACTGACAAACTAACACTTGCTATAAAGGTAATTATAAAAATAAATACAATGGATACAAGAGAGTATTGTGTTTTTATAAAAATACACTTTAAATAATATACAGATAACATGTTTAAGGTTTTTGCAATGCCCTCAACCCCTTCTTACATGTAATTGTAACATCTCTTTGAGGGAAACATTGTTTTTCTCAATTTACTGATTCAGTACACTGGATTCATTGATGCCAGAGCCAAGAAAGACTGCAGTACAGGCATTTTCCAAAGTTAATTATGCTGTTTAGTTTTTCCTGTCTCCCTGATTGGATTGGCCACCATTTTAACCCCTTTTGCAGTCCACCCAGTCCTTCAGTCCACCTGGTCTCTGCTCAAGAGAATGCAGAGGGCTGAATCCTAAATTGTTATCTTGGAAAAGGCCTTGGACAAAGAGGCTGTCATGAATGAGGAACACAAAATGAAAGATTTTAAAAAGAGAGGACATGGGTCATCTGCCTCTTGCAGAGCGTGTTCAAGAAAAAGGCCAAGCTGTTTAGAGGAAACTGTATGGGGTTTTGCTGTGGCTGAGTGATGGAAGCACTCTTTGCGAACTGCTTACAGAGGCCCCATGTGACTCTAACGTGGTAGCTGTTTACATTTTCTTTGGCATTGTAAAGCAATTGCATTAAGGCAAACTTGGACCCCATTGCAGTGGCACACCCTTCTTCCATGGGACCAGGGCAAAGTATTGACCGTGCCCCCAGTTCTTGAAATACAAACACATCTTCCCACTATATTGGCTTTATTATTAGGTATAAGATGCTACTATGGTTATGTTTTTAAGAAAATTCTTATCTTTTAGAGAAATGTATTGAAAAATTTACAGATGATATGCTACTGATATTTGCTTCAAAGTAATCTGAGGGTGGGGTAGATGAGTGCATAAATGAAACACGGTTGACTATAAATTGCTATTGATGCTGTGTGATGAATGTTTGAGAAGTCATTATACTATTCTCTATACTTTTGTATATGTTTGAAATTTTCCATAATAAAAATTGAAAATATTCTTCAGAGCTTATTTTGTAGACTGCTTCTCTGTAAGACTTAAGTATATTTTTTAATAACATGTAATCATATAGACACACATAATTTCCACTCATAATATATAACTCGAGGATGGTACAGGTAAGCCCCAACTCCCAGAGTAGTAACCAAAAAATTGATGATCTTTTTATTAAGAAGACACTACACAGGCATCTTAACTGTACTTTAAAGATGTTTAGGCTACTGCTCAGGGCCTTTATAGAATTTGTGTGGCTTCTGGCCTGTACAAGTGCAGAATGCATAGCATGAAACTTAGGTCTGAAGTCTAGACCTACCTCTGCTCACCAAGTCCTGCTGCAGGGTGCAATAGGCCTGCCTTGTTTTATTTGCACGGACACTACTTGCCTAGTACTGAGGTTTGGGGGTGAGGCATCAATTCAGAGGGAGCCACCTCGCAATAAATCACACACAATTGCAATGTATTGGCTAAACGTGGACCTCTTACTAGCTTACATGTTTTCCAGGAATGTTCCTCTATCTTTGGATCCACAGCAAGCTACTCTTAACACTGCCTGCCCCTCTGCAGCTTGTAAGCTTTATGAGGTTGCTGCGCTGGGCGCAGATCTCCTACTGGTAAACCAGATCACCAACACATTGGATTCAGGGAACCCTGCTCTCCTTCATTTTTACCACTGTTCCCAAGTTTCCTACAGCACAGCAAAGATCAGGCTGTAAATTTCAATGAGATGTTACTGAAAATTACCAGCTTATGTGAGGGGAATATACAAACAACACAAATTTACAGCTTCTGCATGGTGCATACTAGAAAGGATCAGAACAATTCTAGATTCCAATCACTAGACTAGTTCCCTAACACAGACAGACTTGATTCCAAATAATGGAAGTCCATCTACCTCACCCCCCTCAACTTCCATAACTACCCAAAACTGGGAGCATCATTGACCTACTGACTCCCATGCCAGTGGAGAGAGGCAAGCTACTCCCTCCATCTCCACATAGCACTTGAGGGTCTCAAATTTCTTTTCTCAGAGATAAGGATATGAACCTGAAGTCACTGAAAGGTTTATGGAGCTACAATGCTGAGTTGGGAATAGAAATTCAGTTTTATCTTACTCCAAAGCTCATGACCTTTAGGTTAAGATGAAAAAGAAAGCGGCTGACAATATCTTACAGTGAACTAAGTGCTCTACTTTTTGGGGATGGCAACTGTAGGGAACCAGAAATTCTGTCCATGGTCCAAGCCACATTTACACTGCCCTCTGTAGGCCAGGACCTCTGAGAGTTCACCTTTCCTTGGGGTCAGGGATGCAAAGATAGGAGGGCTCAGGGCAGGGTTGGGAGCAGTTCTCTCTTTTCCTTTTGTTGACTCAAACATAGATCTCATTTCTTGGGTGTTAAAAGAAGACACAAATAGACTGCAAAGTCATTCTTAGCCTATGTTCCAGCGGTGGCATCTCGCTCTCTAGTGGACATTCTAAGAATTATCTTAACATAGAAGGGGGTTTTCCACCTTTCTGGTTTTTTTTTTTTTTTTTTTTTTTGGTTGGTTTAATTTTTGTAAGACTTTCATGTAAATTACGTAATCTCAAAGTAAGGGTAGGTAGGGAACATTAAATTATTTCCATTTCAGATGTTAAAATTGAGGCTTAGTGAAGTTAGATAAAACAATTTAAGTCACATTTCCCATAAGGAACAGAGCTGGGATTAGATGCTAGGTATTCAGAATGCTGTTGCCATTCTAACACACACACACACACATACAACAGGTGCTCTTGCCACAAAAATAAAAAAAAATGGGAAACTGTGATGCATATGTTAGTTTGCTTAATTCACAGTAACTACTTTACTGTCATCATATGATACATATCAAATACATGCAATGCAATGTGTTTTTCTAAAAAATAAATTTTAAAGACACACTGATGTACTTTATTTAGAGCAAGGAATCATTTCTCAGGAACATCGTGCTGCCCAAAAACATTTACAATTACCTCTTTCTAATTCTGAATTAAATATTAGTACAATTGATATATGAAGAAAGGAGCTCTATCACATTTTTCTTAAATTTTATTGATTTATTTATTTGACAGGCAGAGAGAGAAGAGAGAAAGAAAAAGAGAAAGATCTCATTTGCTAGCTTATTCCCCAAATGCCTTCAACATTCAAGACTAAGCCAGGCCCAAACTGCGAGCTAGGAATTCAGTCTAGGTCTCCCACATAACTGACTGGGACCTGTCTACCTGAAACATCACTTGCCACCTTCCAGGATGCACAATAATAGGACGCTGGAAACAGGAGCAAAGCCAGGACTTGAACCCAGGCACATCAACATGAGGTAGGAGTCCCAAGTGGGCATCTTCATTGTTACACCAAGTGCCCAACTCTCCATCATTCATGCTTTATGCAGTAAAATTTTGAGTTCTTTAAGCATCTAGCTTTAACCTGATAGGTAAATAGGAATGTCCACTGATTCAGTGCCTCCGTCTTTACAACTGAGCTTTTACTGTGATACAGGGGTTTGGAATTTTAGGCCAAGAATTCTGCCACCTTTAGGGATATATGCCTTGAGCAAATGTGACATGGCCTCTGTCTCCATGGACCTTTCAGTGTATTGAGGAGACAGATACTAAAACAAAAAGTTCGAATCAACTGTACTGAATATTTTCTATGATATTGGGGATTCAGTCAGGTCTGCCCGTTCATAGCAGGGGGAACTCATCTGGTGTGAGGAGGGGATGAAAAAAATGTTGTCACAAGAAATGTCATGTAGCTTGGCACCTTAATAATGAATATGACTTATCCCGAAGCAGTGAAAGGGTATTCTAGAGACGGGTCAGAACACAGCCAGTATTGTGGTGCAATGGGTTAAGCCACCACCTGTGACACTGACATCCCATATTGGAACTCTGGTTCGAGACCCAGCTGCTCTGCTTCCAATCCAGCTCTCTGCTAATGTGCCTGAGAAAGAAGCAGAAGATAGCCCAAGTATTTAGACCCCTACCACCCACATGGGAGAACTGGATGAAGCTCCTGGCTCTTGGCTTTGGCCTGGCCCAGCTCTGGCCATTGTGGCCATTTGAGGAGTGAACCAGTGATGGAAGATTCTCTCTCTCTCTCTCTCTCTCTCTCTCTCTCTCCATCTCCATCTCCATCTCCATCTCTCTCTATCATCTGTATATCATCTCTGTCACTCTGCCTTTTAAATAAATAAAATATTTTTAAAAAACCACATTGTTTTGAAAAAGAACAGTTGTAAGGTTCTGGAAGCCAGAATAATTATGGATTCTTTTAGGGATAAGAACTTGTTCTTTATGTCTAGAACACTGATGGAATAAGAAAAAACATCTGGATTATAGAGGATCTTATGTGAGTTGTTCAGGGATTTGAGTAGAAGAGATAATACACCAATCTGAATAGTGGAAAATTGTTTGAACAGGGGCTAAGGAAAGGCCACGACCATAGTCCAGGTGAGAAATGATGGTGATCTGAACTATGTTATGACCATGCTGATGGAAGTGAATACGTTTAAGAAATATGTAGGGTCTAAAGGGGCATGGGTTGATGAACTGTATGTGGGAGATGATAGGTGGATATCCAGCATATTGGCTGAAACAACTGAGTGTATGGTTTCATTCCTTTTGATGGAATCTAGTAGAAAAACTAGTCATGCAGGTCTGAGAGGAAAGTGAGATTAGATTTATGAATGTTCGTGGCCAGTACCCAACGGACAATTTACTTAGAGATGTCCAAAAGGCTGAATATACACAGACATGCAGCCTAGGAAAGAAAGATGAGCTGGAGGTAGATTCTGAAGCCATCAGTGGATGGGCAGTATATGAAGAGGTGAATATATAAGAGGTTATCCAGGAGAGGGATGTGGAGAAGGGACGGTGAAGATCTCCCTGAGTAACATCAACATGTAAGGACTTCTAGATGATCCTCATGGAACCACTCTCCAGAAAAACACAATATTCATGACAATTATATGTATACACACAGTCTTTACACATCATCATAAGGCCATAGAGAAAATGGGGAAGCATTTGTTTAAGAAACTCTACTAAATCTAGGCAAAAATCATGAGAATCTGTGGTGTTTGAAACTGTTCCATCTCCTTCTGCTCCATGTGACAAGCTATGCTCCAGACCTCTACCACCTGCAGATGTGACGAAAAAGCTGGAGCCTCCCATCACCCCAGTCCCTAGTATATGCTTTCATCCCAAGAGGACAAGACCACTAGTGTCTCTTGTCCCCACCCCATAGCCCTGTGTTGCAGAAGTGCTATTTTAGACAAATTTGGGATAGAAGACTAGCTTCCAATATCATAAGGTGATGGCTGTGCCTCAGGTGAGACAAGCTCCTCTGCCCCAGCTCATTTTGTAGTGTGAAGTCTTCTACATGGATACAGAGATGGACACGCTGAATGACTGGGGGCTACCATTTCCCCTCCAGCCTCACTAGCAGACCAGGGTGTTACTGAAGGAGAAGTGCTCTACTATACCCACCCCTGGCTCAGGGACATGTGTCTGGAATTTCTGTTCAGTCAGGCCATAAGGACTAAGCATAGCAGCACTGTCTGAAGGGCTGAATATGTTTGGAACACAACGTGGACGTGTTCATGCCTAACAGCTTTGTTGAAAACAACAGGGATCTTATAACAGCGAGTAATTAAGAGGGTCCTGGTGATTGCATGCAACTAGTGGAAAGTCGGGAATAACCCTATAAAACAACTAGATTAATTAAAGACTCTGCCAGCCAACAACAGCAAACTGCACATTCCATTCAAGTACATGGAACTCTATCCAAAATAGCTCGTATACGAAGTCATAAACATGCCTCGATAGATTTAAAAATATTCAAACCATACAAATTTTGTTCTCTAGCCAAAATTGAATGAAATTAGAAATCAACAACAGAAAGAAATGTGAGAAACCCACACACATGTAAAACTTAACATATTCCTAAATAACCTGTGAGTCAAAGAAATCACAGTGAAAATTAGAAATTATTTTGAGATGAATGCAATCAAAACAAAAAAAATCACTTGAGATACAGTTAAAGCAGTGTTTACTGGGAAATTCATAGTTGTAAATTCCTACAGCAGAGAGCAAACTGAACACAAAGGAACAAAAAGAAGCCAATACTAAAGATCAGATAGAAAAGAAATGAAACACAGAACAGAGAAAAAGCAGAAAAAAAAAAAAAACAACACAGAAAGTTGGCTCTTTAAAATGATCAGCAGTCTGCATTGCATCCAGGACATTAAAGAATACTTATAAGTAAATAATAAAAGCACAAATTATGGAGTTAAAAATGAACAAGGGGGGCTCTTGTTGTGGTGCAGTGGGTTAAGCAGCCACTTGTGATGCCAGTATCCTGTATTGCAGCACCAGTTTGAGTCCCAGTTGCTCCGTTTCTTATCCAGCTACCTGATAACGTGCCTGGGAAAGCAATGGAAGATAGCTCAAGTGCTTGGGTCCCTGGGATCCCTGTCACCCACAAGGGAGATCTGGGTGATTCCGTGGCTCCTGGCTTCAGCCTGACTATTATGGACTTTTGGGGAGAGAACCAGTGGATAGGACATATCTGTTTGTGTGTGCGCGTGTTTCCCTGTTTTTTTTTTTTTAAGATTTTTTTTTTAATTTGAAAGGCAGAGTCACAGAGAGGCAGAAGCAGAGGCAGAGAGAAGTCCTCCATCTGCTGATTCACTCCCCAAATGACTGCAATGGCCAGAGCTGCGCCGATCTGAAGCTGGGAGCCAAAATCTTCTTCCGGGTCTCCCACATGGGTGCAGGGGTCCAGGCACTTGGGTCATCCTCTACTACTTTCCAGGGCCATAGCAGAGAGCTGGATTGGAAGTGGAGCAGCTGGGATTTGAACTGACACCCATATGGGATGTTGTCATTGCAGGCAGTGACTTTACCCCCTACGCCATTGCACCAGCCCCTCTCCTTGTCTTTCTTTCTCTCTCTCTCCCCTCTTTTTGTTGCTCTGCCTTTGAAATGTGTGTGTGTCTGTGTGTGTGCATCTTTAAAAATGGACAAAGGATTTAAATAGATTTTCTCCAAAGGGATATATAAGGGAACAAAAGGCACATGAAAAGATGTTCAACTAACAATAAAACTATTAATTTTATGAAAATAAAAATTAAAACCATTATGAGAAGCACTTCTCTATTAGAATTACTATAACCAAAAAATAATGTTAGTGAAGATGTGGATAAATTGAACACTCACACTTGACTAGTGGGTATATAAGATATCCCTACCATTTTGGAAAAATTGTCTGGAAGTGCTTTAAAATGGTAAAAATGGGGCTGGAATTGTGGCACAGTGGGTTAAGCCACCGTCATATCAGAGGACCATTTCGATTCTCGGCTTCTCCACTTCTGATTCAGCTCCCTGTTAATGCATCTTGCAAAATAGGGGAAGATGGCCCAAATGCATGGACCCATGCCACTGACATGGGAGACACAGATTGAGTTTTAGGCTCCTGGCTTCAACTTGGCCCAGCCCTACCCATTGTGGCCATTTGGGAGTGAATCAGTGGATGGGAGACTGGTCTCTCTCTCTCTCTCTCTTTCCCTTTCAACTAAGGAAAATAAATCATTAATAAAAAATAAAATGTTAAACTGAATTACTGTATGACCCAACAATTCAAATTCTAGTGCTAGGTTTCTATCTACTCAGGAGACGTGAAAACATACTCCACAAAAGACATGCACATGATATTTATAGTAGCATTATTCACTATAGCCATAAAGGGAAATAACTAAAATGTACCTAATCTATAGATATACAATGATCCTCTCTTATCTGAGAGAAATATGTTCTACAACCTCCAGTGGATTCTCAAAGCCACAGATAGTCCCAAGCCCTTATATATACTTTTTCCTCCAATACATTGATACCTATGATGAAGTTTACTTCATAAATTAGGCATTGTAAGAGATTAAGAGAAATAACTAATAATCTAATAGAATAATTATGACAATAGATTGTAACACAATTATTTAAAATTTATTAATTAGTTATTTAAGAAACTTCACATTTAATATTTATGGACTATGGTTGACTGTGGCTAACTGAAATCACAGAAAAAAAAAACTGAGATAAAGAGGGACTACTGTATAAGCAAAATGTAGTGTATTCATACATTGGGATATTAATCAGCAAAAAAAGGAATTGAAATAGTGTTGCATTCTATCATGTAAATGAACCTTGAAAACATGCCAAGTGAAAGGAGCCGTATTTGGGGGCTGTCAGCATCCCATATGGATGCCAATTCAAGTTCTGGCTGCTCCACTTCCTATCCAGTTTCCTGCTAATGTGCCTGGGAAAGCAGTGGAAGATGGCCCAAGTCAGTGGATCCTTGTACCCGCATGGGAGACCCAGAAGAAGCTCCTGGCTCCAGATCATCCCAGCTCCAGCCATTGCAGTCAATTGGAGAGTGAACCAGCAGATGGAAGACTTTCTCTCCCTCCCTCGCTCCCTCCCTCTCTCTCTTTCTCTCTCTCTCTCTCTCCCTCTTTCCCTCCCTCCCTCCCTCTCCCTCTCCCTCTCTGTAGCTTCACCTTTCAAATAAATAGATAAATCTTTAAAAAAAAGACAGTCACCAAAATAAGGAAGAAACCAAGAAAAAGCAACATTATAGAACTGAAAAGTGTACAGCATTTCAAAGAAGGAGTTGTGAAGAATGTGGAGCATTAGAGAGGTTGTGCCATAGTAGAAAAGATCATCACTGACAGGTGTCTCAACAGAGTGGAAGAGTGGTTAAGGCAGCTGGCAGTGGGCTGAAAAAGACACAGAAGATAAGGATCTGAATTCCATGAACTGAATTCATTCAAATTGTTTAGCTACGAAGGGGAGGAGAAAAACAGGTTGGTGGCCCAAGGGTAATTTCAGATTCAAGGAGTGTTTTAATGTTTTTAAGTTGCCAGAGGCTTGGACACCTCTATTTCTTGATAAGGGGGAGCCAGGGCAGAGAAAAACCCTGAGGATATGCATGGTAATCGATGGAACAGAAGCCTGAGAGGGCAGAAGGACTTGGGATTTAGGACACAGGGAAGGAATTCATCTTAGTTGGAGGTAGGTTAATCTCCACTGTACTTGGTAGGAAGGAGCAAAGACTAGATTTGGACATAAGAGATTGCTGGGTCATATGGCAGATCACACACACAAAAAAAGACATGAGGGAGGTTATAGGTTTCTGTTGTAAAGCTGAAGCAGGTTATGCCTGAGAGAATCATTTCACTTGGAGATGTAAGTACCAGTTATCCACCGTGCAGGAAGTAAGAAAGTGTAAGGTGAGAGATTAAGAGAAAGCATAGTACGACTAATACAGCTCTATGGTGAGTAGGAAACACTACTGAACAAGGTAGGATCACTGCCTGATGTGCACAAAGACCAACTGGGAAAAGAGACTTCATCTGGGTGGCTGATCAACCTGGAGACAAGGGTAAAGCCCGAATTGGATTCCCAGATTGGAGGTCTGAGAAAAGCTTTGTGGGGGTCAGAAAAGAGACATCAGGATGTGGACACACCCACAGGGCAATTTCTGACTGGTGGGGTATGTGACAGGACCATGTATATATTGACATGAGGAAGACTCCAGTGAGTGGATGTTGTAGACTCTTGGACCCTTTGCTTCCTAAGTCTGTCCAGCTCTTCTATTTCTGTTCATTCTTCAACTTTTGGTTCCAATTTTGAGGCCAAGATAAGGCTTTGATTCTCAGTGTCATAATCCTCCTTTTTGTGCTTGTGCAGTGTGGCTGGTCAGCCAAAGCCTAGTTAAGATTAGTTTGGGCCAGTGCGGATATCTGCAACAACTTAATAAATATGGATTTAGTAACCTGACTCTTATGTGTGGAACCTGTTATTAAAGAATATGGAAGGGGAACAGGAAAACACAGCGGGAGGCTTTTCTGTTTTAGGGTGTCAAGAGGAGACCCATTTAAGATGTCAACAACCTGGTTTCAGAAAGAGCTGAAGCAGGAAACAGTAAGATTTCTAGGCTTCAGGTGAGGCTGGAAAACATCCATGTGGAGACAAGTGGCTACCAACCCACAGAACCCAAAGAAGCTCAACTTTTTTCATGATCATGCTTTTTTGTTTTGTTTTTTTTTTTTTTTAAGATTTATTTATTTATTTGAAAAGCATATATATATGCTATATATATATATATATATAGAGAGAGAGAGAGAGAGAGAGAGAGAGAGATGAGGGAACAGGGAGACAGAGATCTTCAATCTCTTGGTTCACTTCCTAAATGGCCTCAACTGCCTATACTGGGCCAGGCCAAAGCCAGAAGCCTAGAACTCCATACGGGTTGCCCATGTGGGTGGCAGAGGCCCAAGTACTCAGATCATCTTCTGCTGCTTTCCAAGGCTCCTTAGTAGGGAGCTGGATCAGAAGTGGAGTAACTAGGACTCAAATGGGCACTCACATGGGATGCTGGTGTTGCAGGTGGTGCCTTAACCCACTGTACCACAATGCCAGCTTCTCATGATCCAATTTCCTTTTTTTAAGATTTATTTTTTATTTATTTGAAAGGCGGATTTAGGGAGAGAGAGAGAAAGAGAGAGAGTGAGCGAGAGAGAGAGAGATCTTCTATCTACTGGTTCACTCCCCAAATGGCCACAACAGCCAGGGCTGGGCCAGGCCAAAGCCAGGAGCCAGGAGTTTCTTCTGGGTGCGGGGGCCCAAGGACTTGGGCTATCTTCTAGTAGAAGATTTCCCAGACCATAGCAGAGAGGTGGATCAGAAGTGGAGCAGCTGGGTCTCAAAACTGCTGCCCATATGGGATGTGCAGTCAGAAGCAGAGGCATAACCTGCTATGCTGCAATGCTGGCCCCTATCCTGTTTCTTACATGCAAATGACAAGCTAAATAAAACTATTGCTTCCACTCCAAAAGCAACACTTCCATTTGAATATATTTTTTCCATTATTTGAATTTTTTCCTTACTTCAGGAAGACAAAAATGCACACATGCAAAGCCTAATAGTCCTAATAGCACTCTGCCAGAAGATGGTGCAGATGGTGCATGTATGTGCGTGATGCCCAACAGTAATGTGTTGGAGACAAACGTCACAGGGAATGTGTGGGAAGTTATGCAGAAGAAGAGCAAACTTAGTGATTTCAGGGCTTCCCATGACCTTCAACGTGGAGGCCATATCCTCAACAGGGAAATAGAGGGTGCCAGTGCTCGGAAGCTACTGAGCACCCCTGACCACAGGAAACTAGCCTTCATTGAAAGATTGAACCCCTACAGTGTAGCAGTCCTCAATAATCCATGCTACCAGGGCAAGCACAATGGTGCAGCAGGTTAAAGCTCCCACCTGCAGCACCAGCATCCCATATGGGCACCCATTGGAGCCCTGGTTGCTCCACTTCCAATCCAGCTCCCTGCTAATGCACCTGGGAGGGCAGTGGAGGATGGCCCAAGTTCCTGGGCCCCTGTACCAACATGGGAGACCCAGAAGAACCTCCTGGCTCCTAGCTTCGGATTGGCTCAGCTCCCATCCGTTGAAGCCATTTGGGGAGTGAATCAGCGGATGGAAGACCCTTCCCCCACCATCTCTTCATCTCTCTGTAACACTTTCAAACAAATAAAATAAATCTTTTAAAAAAAATCCATGCTACCATCTCTGTCATGGTCACAGTTTAGTGGGTAAATTGGACAAATACTTCAAGGAGCTGTAGGATTCAACAGTGGTATTTCACTTTAAAGTTAAAGATAATTCTGAGCTGTGAAGAACCATTTTATTTATTTATTTATTTAAGAGGGAGAGGAAGAGAGGGAGTTCCCATTTGCTGGTTCACTCCCCTCAAATGCCAACAAAAACTGGGGTTGGACTAGGATTACTGCCGAGAGTGGGAGACTCAATCCAGGTATCCCACATAGGTGACAATGGATCCAATTGCTGGAGCCATCACCTGCTGTCCCTCAGGATGCTCAATAGAAGGAAGCTGAAATCTGGAGGGGAGCCAGGACTCAAACCCAGGTACTCTGATGTGAGATGCGGGCATGGTAACAAGTGTCTTAACTGACAAACCCACCTCTAAAGCCTCATGGCGTTTTTTAATCAAGACTTTGGAAGAGATTATAGTGACATAATAACTATTCATTGCTTTCATGCCCTGTGAAATTTGCAGTGAACTTTGAATTATGTATTTTCAATGTGTTTGTCAAACATGTTGCAGTTGCTGGGGCCTGAGTTGTGGTGCAGTGAGTTGAGCCACTGCTTGTGATGCTGGTATCCCATATCAGAGTGCCTGGTTTAAGTCCCAGCTGCTCCACTTGTGATTTAGCTCCCTGCTAATGCCCCTGGGAAGGCAACAGAGGATGGCCCAAGTACTTGGGCCCCTGCCACCCACACCAGAATGGAGTTCCAGGATCCTGGCTCCTAGCTTCAGCCTGACCCAGTTGTGGCTATTGTGGCCATTTGCTGAATGAACAGCAGACAGTAGGTCTCTCTCTTTTTCTCCATCACTCTGCATTCAAATTAATAAATAAATCTTTAAGAAACATATAGCAGTTGCTACATTCCAGGCAATGTTCTTTTTTGAAAAAAATTATTTATTTATTTGAAATTCAGGGTTACAGAGAGAAGAGAGAGACAGAAGAGAGAGAAATCTTCCATCTGCTGGTTCACTGTCCCAGATGGCTGCAACAACTGGCACTTGGCCAGACTGAAGCCAGGAGCCAGGAGCTTCATCTGGGTCTCCCAAATGGGTGGCAGGGGCCCAAACACTTGGATCATCTTCCACTGCTTCTCCCAGGCCATTAGCAGGGAGCTGGATTGGAAATGGAGCAGCTAGGACTCAAACCATTTCCCATATAGGATGCCAGCATCATAAGCAATGGCTTAACCTGCTACACCACAACTCTGGCCCCAGGCAATATTCTATACTATTTATACTATACTAAGTCACTGAAATTTCCTAAGAACCTAGTGAGGTTGGCGCTATTTCTGGAGTCCCATGAGAAGCATTTTTCTTTTTTTTTTTGACAGGCAGAGTGGACAGTGAGAGAGAGAGAGACAGAGAGAAAGGTCTTCCTTTTGCTGTTGGTTCACCCTCCAATGGCCACCGCCGGGCGCTGCTGCCAGTGCACTGTGCTGATCTGATGGCAGGAGCCAGGTGCTTCTCCTGGTCTCCCATGGGGTGCAGGGCCCAAGCACTTGGGCCATCCTCCACTGCACTCCCTGGCCACAGCAGAGAGCTGGCCTGGAAGAGGGGCAACCAGGACAGAATCCGGTGCCCTGACTGGGACTAGAACCCGGTGTGCCGGTGCTGCAAGGTGGATGATTAGCCTAGTAAGCCACGGCGCCGGCCGGAGAAGCATGTTTTTAACTGGACCTTTTAAATTAAAAATGTATTTGTGCTTACTGGAAAACGGCAATGGCTTAACATACGCTTTTGAATAGGATCTTTCTAATAATCCATGTTCACCTTATGTTGTGGACAGTCAATTGGATAATGTTCCAGGGCAGGAAATTCTTGGATCTTGATAATGATCCACATTATACTGTGATTTCCTTGGATTTTGGTGGAAGGCATTAAGTTAAAATTGCTTTGAAGAGTGGTTGAAACAGGATTAAAACTAGTTAATGTTAAAGATTTACATAAGCCATTTAGCACTTGAGAATGTGCAGAAAAGCAAAAGATTTAGTTCTAGATTGCTCAGAATTCTGTATCACACCAAAGTCTATTAGTTAGAATGCAGAGTTGTAACTGAACCAACAGATATGGAGTTTCTAGTTATGATTTCTCTGTGGTTCATAAAATGTAGCAGATAAAGAAAATTCTTTTTGAAGCTGGAAGGGCTACTGAAAATCTTAGTGGTGACACACAAGGAAAACAAATGAGGTTCGGGAGTCCATCATTACCAAGAAGGAAAACTGGCTCAATCACTGACAATCCATGTGATCTTGGCTGTCCTGATCTGTGATTCTCTAATCTTATGCGGAAGATCATAACAGTACCTAATTCATAAGCTGATGGGAATGCTTTCATGTCCACATAGGTCAAGGAACACTCCTCTGTTTCCCAAGGTCCCCCATGCTTATCCCTTTCATTGCACACCTCAAATTTTCATTGAATTATCGACCTACATGTTTTTGTGTCCACTAGAACATGAAGTCTTTGAGGGCTGAAATCCAGCTTGAGTCATCTCTCTGTTTCCAGAACAGAACACAGTGCCTAGTATAAATGTTTGTTGAATGAATC
This sequence comes from Oryctolagus cuniculus, assembly GCF_051225735.1. Taxonomy (NCBI): domain Eukaryota; kingdom Metazoa; phylum Chordata; class Mammalia; order Lagomorpha; family Leporidae; genus Oryctolagus; species Oryctolagus cuniculus. The sequence continues at coordinate 35,455,846 of NC_142888.1, read as the reverse complement.
ATTGTGACTTTGCTTCCTACTTGATAAAGTATTGGTATCAGTGTATTAGTTTAGTCTTTATTGGAAAATAGATGTGGAAAAATGACTTGACATAGGAAATACCTGCATTCACATTTCTCTTCACTTGAGGTTTATTATTATTATTATTTGTCTGTTCTTTACTGCATGCTCTCATTTTTGGAAACTTCTGTTCTTGACTTGGCTCCATGAAGAATCACTCCCTTTCCTTCAGATCTTATCCTACAGTAGCACTTCATCAAATAATGCACTGAAGTTTTTTTGATAAACAGAAATTGATGAAGAGAGAAATCCCATAAAATGATAATTGATTGCATTCATGATCGAATGAATAAAAGTGTGCAAATTATTTTGGGGAGGGTTTACATTCAGTGTTACATGGAAAGAGCCAACAAGGATGTGAACCCAGAGTTCTGTTGAATTGCTGTGTGTAGGTGAGTGCTCTCACACTCAAAATATCATAGTTTCTCTGATTTTTCTTTTAATTTCTTGGCCATTCATCTTTGGGTTTTGGCTCTCCTCACATCTGACTTCTTAGCCCAGATTTCTAATTCAGCACCTACTGTACTTTTCTGTTTTTCCATCTGTCTCCCACACCTGACTATAAGACCTTTAATGAAAACAGCTAGGTTTCATTGATCTTTCTAAATCCAACATCCACTAAAAAGAAATGTCACTTTTTTATATGGTCCAGGCAAAGGCAAGTCATTACACACATATTCTCAAGATAAACAACTAATCCTCATTAAGAGGATTTTACAACACCATCAGTTTATACATAGTTCATAGTCAATTTACCTGGTTGTTGAGGCGGCTACTTGCCTTTGCTAATTTCCCTTGTCCAAAGGAATCAGAAAGCCTCTCTTAACGACAAGTGGGTAGTCACAATTTGGAGCCAGATAGGTGAATTAAACTCCTAAAGACATAAAGGAGCTATCTTCCATGATACTTGTATTTCAAAGAGAGCACTCTTTAGCTTTGTCAAAATGCAAAATCATAACAAATTCAGTTAAAGATCTAATTGGCTTTAACTTTGGATTCATGAATTGGGAGAGCCTCCTTTCTACAAAATAGAAAAAGAGATAACACTGGACAATGGCAGTCAGTCCAGTGGGGCTTGTGTGAAAGAAAGTAAACAGAACAATAGGGAAGAAAAGCTGATGGGTTAACGTCAGGTTCCTTCCTTTAAGGGTCAAAGCAGAGAGAATTCACTACACTGATTCAGGTATACCTGTAGCTCCCAATATCAGGAAAACTCGTCTATTTTGGGATATCTCTGCTTCCTTAAAAGTTTCAGTTTGATTATGTGACATTTAGTATCAATGATTATTTTGGCTTGGTCTTATCTGTTGAAGCCTAGTGCAGAAGCTCAGTCCGAAACCACAACCTCTCATCATTTTTGCCTAACAATTTTTAAAAAGATTTACAAGTATCTCAAAGGATTAGAGAAAGAATTCACAATTAAAAATTATCTATTTATCTAATTTAAAATTATCTAATTAAAAATTATCTATTCCGAAGTAGATACTTGAAGAAAAGGGATGAAGATAGGCTTCTTTTCCTTTTGCTGCCATGTAAAACTTAATATATTCCCCTTTTTAAAAAGATTTGAGAGGTAGAGTACAAGCAATGAGAGGGAGAGAAAGAGAGAGAGAGAGGTCTTCCATCTGCTACTTCACTCCCTAAATGGCCACAGTGGCAGAGCCAGGCCAATCTGAAGCCAGGAGCCAGGAACTTCTTCTGGGTCTCTCACGAGGGTGCAGGGGCCCAAGCATGTAGGCCATCTTCTGCTGCTTTCTCAGGCCACAGCAGGGAGCTGGATTGGAGGTGAAGTAGCTGGGAGTTGAACCGAGGTACATATGGGATGCCAACACTGCAGGCAGAGACTTAATTATTACGCCACAACTTCAGCTCCAATATTGTCCCTTTTATTTTTTTTAAACTTTTATTTAGTAAATATAATTTTCCAAAGTACAGTTTATGGATTACAATGGCTTCCCCCCCCCCATAACTTCCCTCCCACCAGCAACCCTCCCATCTCCCGCTCCCTCTCCCATTCCATTCACATCAAGATTCATTTTCAGTTATCTTTATATACAGAAGATCGATTTAGTATATATTAAGTAAAGATTTCAACAGTTTGCACCAGCACCGAAATACAAAGTGTAAAATACTGTTTGAGTACTAGTTAGAGCATTAATTCACATTGAACAACACATTAAGGACAGAGATCTCACATAAGGAGTAAGTACACAGTGACTCCTGTTGTTGACTTAACAATTTGACACTCTTGTTTATGGCGTCAGAAATCTCCCTAGGCTCTAGTCATGAGTTTCCAAGGCTATGGAAGCCTCTTGAGTTCGCTGACTTTGATCTTATTTAGACAAGGTCATAGTCAAAGTGGAAATTCTCTCCTCCCTTCAGAGAAAGGTACCTCCTTCTTTGATGACCCGTTCTTTCTACTGGGATCTCACTTGCAGAGACCTTTCATTTAGGTGGTTTTTTTTTGTTTTTTGTTGTTGTTGTTGTTGTTGTTGTTGTTTTGTTGTTGTTGTTGTTGTTTTGCCAGAGTGTCTTGGCTTTCCATGCCTAAAATACTCTCATGGGCTCTTCAGCCAGATCCGAGTGCCTTAAGGGCTGATTCTGAGGCCAGAGTGCTGTTTAGGACATCTGCCATTCTATGAGTCTGCTGTGTATCCCACTTCCCATGTTGGATCGTTCTCTCCCTTTTTGATTCTATCAGTTAGTATTCACAGACACTAGTCTTGTTTGTGTGATCCCTTTGACTCTTAGACCTATCAGTGTGATCAATTGTGAACTGAAATTGATCACTTGGACTAGTGAGATGGCATTGGTACATGAAACCTTGATGGGATTGTATTGGAATCCCCTGGCACATTTCTAACTCCACCATTTGGGGCAAGTCCGATTGAGGGAGAGAGAGAGAGAGAGAGAGAGAGAGAGAGAGAGATTGATTGCATCTACTGGTTCACTCCCCAAATGGCTAAAATGACAACGACAAGGACTGGGCTGGGCCAGGAGCCCAAAACTGCATCTCAATTTCCCACATATTTTGCAAAGGACCAAGCACTTGAGCCGTTTTGTATTGCCTTCCCATGCACATTAGCAGGGATCTGGATCAGAAGAGAAGCAAGGACTCAAAAAGGTGCTCTGATAAGGGATGCCGGCTTCCTAAGCGATGGCTTAACCTGCTGCGACACAATGATGGCCTCCCTTTTTTGGTCTGTATTACATTTGTACCTCTTGTGGAAAATCTGTAGGGAGCAAGCAGTGGAAGCCAAGGAGTGACATCAGCCCATACTTTCACCTTCAGCTCCTGCTCCACAATGAAAATGTTCTGCCCAGAAAGAGGGAGGAAAGCCCAGAATTGTAACATTCTGGCTCTGCCTGAGTGGGCTGACAATATTTGGGCCAATGCATGGAGCAATTTAAGGCCTAGAACATTTTCTTTTCTTTTTTTTTTCTTCTTTTTATTTTCTTTCTTTCTTTTTTTTTTTTTGTAATCTTGAGTGCTTTAAATCTTTTTTTTTTAAGATTTATTTTATTTATTTGAAAGTCAGAATTACACAGAGAGAGAAGAGGCAGAGAGAGAGAGAGAGAGAGAGGTCTTCCATTCAAAGAGGCAGAGAGAGAGAGAGAGAGAGAGAGAGAGAGAGGTCTTCCATTCACTGGTTCACTCCCCGTTTGGCTCCAACAGCCGAAGCTGCACTGATCCAAAGTCAGGATCCAGGAGCTTCCTCCGGGTCTCCCACACGGATTCAGGGGCCCAAGGACTTGGGCCATCTTCTACTGCTTTCCCAGGCCATAGCAGAGAGCTGGATTGGAATAGAGCAGTCAGGTCTCGAACCGGCGCCCATATGGGATGCCAGCACTGCAGGCGGTGGCTTTACCCATTACGCCACAATGCCAGCCCCTAGAACATTTTCTAAAACAACAGAACAATCAGCCAGTGGTGAGAGTGCATCTGAAATCTAAAAATAAGTTCAGTGAAGGAGACAGTGAAAGAGGGCCCTTCCAACATCATACTCATAAAGACAGTGCACTTGCTCAAGTCAGCACATTCTCAGGAATAACTACTGAGAGAAATTCTGAGCTATAAGCTATAGCCCTTGGCTGATTGAGGGGCTGATGCATAACCTGCAGGCAGTCTACAAGCCACACCCTGATGCCACAAAGGAAGACATCCTTGCTGGGTCAGGGACCTTAAGCATAACTTTCAACCAATCAGTGGCTGATCATTGGGCTACACTGACCCAGGGAGAAAACCTAGTTAGCAAAGCTTAAAAAATAACAATGACAGGGGCCGTTGCTGTGGTGTACCAGATAAAGCCACCACCTCCAGTGCTGGCATACCATATGGGTGCTGGTTCGAGTCCTGGCTGCTCCACTTCCAATTCAGCTCTTTGTTATGGCCTGGGAAGCAGCAGAAGATGGCCCAAAGTCCTTGGGCCCCAGCACCCACGTGGGGGACTCTGAGGAAGCTCCTGGCCGTTGTGGCCAATTGGGGAGTGAACCAGCAGATGGAAGACCTCTCTCTCTCTCTCTCTCTCTCTCTCTCTCTCTGCCTCTCCTCCTTTCTCTGTGTAACTCTGACTTTCAAATAAATAAATATTTTAAAATAAGACAAGAACAACAGCAAAAAAAAAAAATGTAAAATAACCTGAATCCAGAATGTTAAAGTTGCACAAAGCAGAAGAAAGAGAGTCAGTGAAGCCAAGTCACTAAACAAACAACATTCAGAACAACCAGCTTTGGGGTCGGCACTGTGGTGCACCAGGTTAATGCCCTGGCCTGAAGTGCCGGCATTCCATATGGGTGCTGGTTCGAGTCCTGGCTGCTCCACTTTTGATCCAGCACTCTGCTATGGTCTGGGAAAGCAGTAGAAGATGGCCCAAGTCCTTGGGTCCCTGCACCCACATGGGAGACCCAGAAGAAGCTCCTGGCTCCTGGCTTCGGATAAGCACAGCTCTGGCCATTGCTGCCAACTGGGGAGTGAACCATTGGGTGGAAGACCTCTCTCTCTCTCTGCCTCTCTTCTCTCCGTGTAACTCTGACTTTCAAATAAAATAAATAAATCTTTAAAAAAAGAAGAACAACTAGCCGCAGAGGGGGATCAGAACCACAAGTTACTGCCATATGTTTTATAAAATATCTATTTTTAACCAAAAATGATATTAAAAGGAATAAGAAAAGGCGACTCTTACAAAGGGGAAACACAAGCAATAGAAGCTGCTTTAGAGGAGGCAGATGATAAGTTCCTGGGCAAAGGCTATAAAATGTCTATTACGAATGTTTAAGTAACTCACGGGGATTGTGTTTAAATAATTACAGCCAGGTATGATGTAATGAGTCATTATATGGAAAAAAATCAATAAGTAGAAATTATTTTTAAAAGAACAGAAGTAAAACTCCAGAATCAACAAGTGCAGTCACTTTGGGGCTGGCATTGTAGCACAGTGGGTTAAGCTGCCACTTGCAACACTGGCATCCTATATTGAAGCACCGACTCAAGTTCCAGCCGCTCTGCTTCCTATGTAGTTCCCTGCTAAGTTGTCTGGGAAGGCAGTGGAAGATAGCAGATTGCAAATTAATATTCTCATATTCTCTCTTTCTCTCTCTCTCTCATGATCTGTCTTTCAAATAAATAAGTAAATAAATCTTTAAAAAGTAGGTAACAACTGAAAAGATAGGACCCACATTGTAGCATAGTGGGTAAAGCCACTGTCTGTGACACTGGCATGCCATATAGGCACCAGCTCAAGTCCTGGCTGCCCCACTTCCAATCCAGCTCCCTGCTAATGGCTTGGAAAAGCAGTAGAAATGGCCTAAGTGCTAGGGCCCCTGCCATCTATTTGGGAGACCTGGATGAAGCTCCTGGCTCTTGGCTTCAGCCTGGATCAGTGCTGGTCATTTCGGCAATCTGGGGAGTCGGCCAGCCAATGGAGGATCTCTCTCTCTTTCTCCATCTCTCTCTGTAACTCCAATTTTCAAATAAATAAATAAATAAATCTTTTTTAAAATTTCAAAGTCACAGTGGGTACTCAACAGCAAATCTCAGATTTCAGGAGGAAGAATAAGAAAACTTCAAGACATATCAATAGAGGTTTTCTAACCTAAGGAATAGATAGAAACAAGAATACAGATAAGGGCTAGCATTGTGGCATCATAGGCTAAGCCTCTGCCCTCAGTGCCAGCATCCCATATGGGTGCCAGTTCATGTTCCTGCTGCTTTACTTCCCATCCAGCTCTCTGCTGTGGCCTGGGAAAGCAGTGGAAGATGGCCCAAGTCCTTGGGCCCCTGCACCCACGTGGGAGAACCAGAAGAAGCTCCTGGCTCCTGGCTTCAGATAGGTCCAACTCTGGGCCATTTGGGGAGTGAACCAGCAGATGGAAGACCTTTCTCTCTGTCTCTCCCTCTCTCTGTCTGTAACTCTAACTCTCAAATAAATAAATAAAATAAAATAAAATAAAATAAATAATACAGATAAATGAGCAGTCTTAGAGAAAGGAGGAACACCAGGAAGCATACTAATATGTACAAAATAACAGTTAAAGAAAGAGAAAAGAAGGGCCGGCGCCGTGGCTCACTTGGTTAATCCTCTGCCTGCAGCTCCGGCATCCCATATGGGCACCAGGTTCTAGTCCCGGTTGCTCCTCTTCCAGTCCAGCTCTCTGCTGTGGCCCGGGAAGGCAGTGGAGGATGGCTCAGGTGCTTGGGCCCCTGCACCCGCATGGGCGACCAGGAGGAAGCACCTGGCTTTGGATGGGCACAGCGCCGGCCGTAGCGGCCATTTGGGGAGTGAACCAATGGAAGGAAGACCTTTCTCTCTGTCTCTCTCTCTCACTGTCTAACTCTGCCTGTCAAATAAAAAAAAAAAAAAAGAAAGAGAAAAGAGAAAGGGGAAGAGACATGAGCAGAAATAATGACTGAAAACTTCCTCAATTAGATTGTAGAAAGGCTATTTTATACGTATAAATCCAAGAAGCCAAATAAAATTGAAGTAGGATAAATGCAGAGAGTTACACACACCCATATGTGCACACACACACACACATACACCATAACCAACCTACTGAAAATGAAAAAGAGAAAACCCTACTGTCAGCAACAAACAGCTCATCATGTACAAGGAACCTCCTCCCCATATGACTAATATTGCCTTTCTGTCGAAAACCATAGAGCACAGAGGCAGTGGCAGATACAAAGTGCTTAAAGAAATAAAAATGCTGGGCAGACGTTATAGCACAGCAGGTTAAACAGTGCTTGGGATGCCTACATCCCATATTGGAGTGCCTGGCTAAAGTCCTGATACTTCACACTTCAGATCCAGCTTCCTATGAATGCACCTGGGAAGGCAGTGGGACAATGGCCCAAGTACTTGAGTTCCTGCCACTCATGTGCGAAACCTACATGAAGCTCCTGGGTCCTGGCTTTGGCCTGGTCCAGGCTGGTTGATATGGGCATTTTGGGGAGTAAACCAGCAGATGCACTCTTTCTCTCTCTCTCTCTCTCTCTCTCTCTCTCTCTCTCTCTCTCCCTTTCAAATAAATACATGAATATTTTTAAAGGGAATTAAAAATATCTCAACCAAAAATGTTATATCTAAAAAAGCTATCTTTCAAAAGTGAAGGCAAAATATATTTCCAGAAAAACAAACCAACAAAAAAAACTGAGACAGTTCGTTGCTTGGCACATTAATGGCGCACCAAAGATGTTCCTGTCTTAATCCCTGTAGCCTATGAAAACAGGGATGGAGTGATGACTTTGAAGAGGAAAGAAGGGATCATAACTCAAAGAATGCAGCAGACTTCCAGAAACTAGAAAAAAATGAGGAAGCAGGTTTTCCTGTAGAGCCTCCAAAGTAAGTGCAGCCAAGTGCTGACACCTTTGCGGGATGGACTTCAGACTTTCTGAAACGTAAGATGATAAATGTATGCTGTTTAAGCCACTGAGTTGTTGGCAATTTGTTAGAGAAGCATAGGAAACTAGTATGCTAGCAGATCCTCAGAATGAAAACAGGGAGAACATAGAATACTTCAAATCCACACATCAAAACAGAGAACTCTGGTAAAATAATTATGTTGATAATTATAAAAGACCATGTAATTCTGCATTTCTTAGTTAACTTAAGAAAGTATTATATAGAATTCTATATGATTATATACTTGGCCTATTACATATAGAAATACAGTATGTTTAGTAACAATAGCATGAAGAAAGGGGGTCAGATACGAAGTACATCAGAGTAAAGAAATGATACTTCATGGTACCTGAATCCAGCAGAATAAATCAAGAGAGTGAGAAATTATAAATAAGATTAATATCAAAAACTCTGGAAAATGTTTTTCTCTTTTATTATCTTACCTTCTTTAAAAGACATAAAATTATTTAAAGCAATAATTGAAGCACTGCATTTCTAATGTGCTTCTGTATAAAACATACAATATGACAGGAAAGAAGGGGTGGTAATGAAGCTAAAATGTTCTCTTTTATTGGAGTTAACAGCAAAAACCTAAACTAGTTTATTTTTTAAGATTTAGTTATTTATTTGAAAGTTAGAATTACACAGAGATAGAAGGTGAGGCAGACAGAGAAACAGAGAGAGAGGTCTTCCATCTGCTGGTTCACTCCCCAATTGGCCGCAATGGCCAGAGATGCGCCGGTCCAAAGCCAAGAGCCAGGAGCTTCTTCCAGCTCTCCCACGTGGGTGCAGGGGCCCAAGGACTTGGGCCATCTTCTACTGCTTTCCCAGGCCATAGCAGGGAGCTGAGTTGGAAGAGGGGTAGCCGGGACTAGAACTGGCACCCAAATGGGATGCCGGCACTTCAGGCGGCAGCTTTACCTGCTACGCCACAGCACCGGCCCCTAAACTAGTTTAAGTTGACAAGTATGAGGATACTTCAAAAAGGTCATGTACAAATGTAATTAAAAGACAAGTTTATTTTGGAAAAAGACATTTTTAAATCCATGCATAGTTTTAGTGTAATGCACACTTTCTATGAACTATTTGAAGAACCCTTATATGCAGACTTCAACCTTTTAATTCCATTTTCTAATGATTTTGAACTACCCTCATACATTGTAAGTCAAAGTAATAATTTAAAAAGTTATTCATAAATTTATTGGAAATTGGTGCCACTATTGTGGCACAGTGGGTTAAGCTGCTGCTTGCAATGCCCATGTCCCATATTGGAGTGCTGGTTCCAGTCCTGGTTGCTCTGCTTCTGATCCAACTCCCTGCTAATATACCTGGGAAAGTAGCAGAAAATAGTCTAAGTACTTGGGCCTCTGCCATTCATGTGGGAGATCTGGATGGAGTTCCTGGCTTGTGGTTTCAACCTGGCCCAACCTGGCTGTTGTGCCCCCCCTTCCTCTCTATCATTCTGCCTTTCAAATACATAAATCAATAAGTATTGTTTAAAAAGTATTGGAACTTATTAGAGGAATTAAAAAGGTACACTAGAGAATATCTACTTAATATAAAGTCAGAAAAAAAAAAAGAACAAAGGAACAAAAAAGACATCAGGTACATAGAAACCCAAAGCACAACTGTAAGCATAATTCAAAATGTATCAATATTACCATCAAGTGTGAATGAATTAAACTACTCAATAAAAAGGCAGCAACTGTCTGCATAGAAAAATAAAAACTAACCCTACCTAAGCTGTCTATAAAAGACATACTGGGACAGGCATTTGCAATAGTGATTAAAGACACCATCTGGGATGCCCACAGTCCCTATCAGAGTACCTGGGTTTAAGTCCTGGCACTGCTTCTGATTCTAGCTTCCTGCTAATGCATATCTTAGGAGGTAACAGGTGATGACTCAAGTAGTTGGGTCCTTGCCACCCACGTGGGAAGCCTGGATTGAGTTCCAGGTTCCTGGCATACCTCCAGCTATTTCAGGTATTTGGGGAATGTACCAGCAGATGGGAGAATCCATGGTCTTTTTCTGTCTCTCTGCCTTTCAAAGACACAAAATAAATTTTAAAAAGAGATTCTTCATTTATAGATACACAGAGGTTGAAAGTAAAAGGATGGGCCTGGCGCCATGGCTCACTTGGTTAATCCTCTGCCTGCAGCTCCGGCATCCCATATGGGCTCTAGGTTCTAGTCCCAGATGCTCCTCTTCCAGTCCAGCTCTCTGCTGTGGCCCGGGAAGGCAGTGGAGGATGGCCCAAGTGCTTGGGCCCTGCACCCGCATGGGAGACCAGGAGAAGCACCTGGTTCCTGGCTTCGGATCGGTGCAGCGCACCGGCTGTAGCAGCCATTTGGGGGGTGAACCAACAGAAGGAAGACCTTTCTCTCTGTCTCTCTCTCTCACTGTCTAACTCTACCTGTCAAATAAGTTAAAATTTTTTTTTAAAAGTAAAAGAAAGGAAAATGGCATGGCATGCAATAGCAGCCATAACAGAGCTGGAGGGGCTATACTAATATCAGAAAAAGTATATTTTAGGTCAAGCATATTGCTAGAGTTCATAAAAGTGTCACTCTATCAGGAAGATATAACAATTACAAACATATCTTTATATAACACATGAAGCAAAAAATAACAAAAATGAAGGAAGAAATAGGTGACTTAATACTAATAGTCAATAACTTAAATATCATACTTTAAATATGTAGGCAAAATATCAACAGGGGTATAGAAAATTTGAACAATATAAACCAACTAGACTTAAAGGATGTCTATAGGCTAAACTGATCTTCTGTAAATAAAGAGAAACGAAAATGAATCTTGATGTGAATGGAAGGGGAGAGGGAGTGGGAAAGGGGAGGGTTGTGGGTGGGAGGGACGCTGTGGGGGGAAGCCATTGTAATCCATAAGCTGTACTTTGGAAATTTATATTCATTAAATAAAAGTTTGAAAGCAAAAAAAAAAAAAAGAAGAAAAATGAATAGCTTTCATACACTGTGTTTGAAGAGTAGCCAGTTAGAAGTTATAATGGAAGCAAAGACCACATTTACAAAAGCAACTCCAAGATGCAATGTGTCAGAAGAAACTCAAAAGGACATGGAAGAAGGCACATATTCTTAGACTCAGCTGTTCCACGCTGGCCATTTATCCCATAGAAAAGCTAGCACCCATTGAAAAGATGTATTATGAGATTAATAATTAAGAACTATGTGTAATTACAGGTAGGAAATAGCCTAAATATTTATTAATGGAGAGGAAGTCAATAAAACACAAAATATACTAAAAAAAAAAAGGATGTCTATAGGACATCTAACTCTAAAATAGCAGAATACATGTTCTTTTCAAGTGTACAAGGAACAGTCTCTTAGATAGCCAATAGGAAATACCATAAAATAACCCATAATAAATAGAAAAATTTAGAAATTTTACAAACATATCCTCTCATCACAGTAGAAATAGTAGAAATCAATAGCAGAGGGGCCGGTGCTGTGGAGTAGTAGGCTAAGCTTCTGTCTGTGGCACTGGCATCCCATGTGTTCCATTTCCAACCCAGCTCTCTGCTAATGGCCTGGGAAAGCAGTAGAAGATGGTCGAAGTCTTCAGGCCCTTGCACCCGCATGGGAGACCTGGAAGAATCTCCTGGCTCCTGGCTTCGGATTGGCCCAGCTCCTGCCACTTCAGCCATTTTGGGGAGTGAACTAGTGGATGGAAGACCTCTCTCTCTCTCTCTCTCTCTCTCTCTTCTCTGTAATTCTACCTCTCAAACAAACATATAAAATCTAAAAAGTTCCCACAAAAAGTGCCCAGGTCCACATGGATTACTGGTGAATCCTAAGTATCATTTAAATGTGAATGCTATTTCTTCACAAACTCTTTTAGCAAATAAAAGAAGCAGCAAAAGTCAAAAAGGGGGGTGGGCAAGAGAATTCTGTGTAGGAAAAGAAGAAAATATAATTTTCGGAAGGAAACACAGGAATAAATATTCCTGGTCTTTTTTTAGTCATGGATTTATCAGACATACACCAGAATACACACAATTTAAAATATTGAAAAACTGACTGCCCCGGTGATCAATTTCTGTTCACAATTGATCATAATGATAGGACTAAGAGTCAAAGGGAGCACATAAACAAGACTAGTGTCTGCAAATACTAGCTGATAGAATAAAAAAGGGAGAGAACGATCCAACATGGGAAGCGAGATACACAGCAGACCCATAGAATGGCAGATGTCCTAAACAGCACTCTGGCCTCAGAATCAGCCCTTAAGGCACACGGATCTAGCTGAAAAGCCCATAGGAGTATTACAGGCATGGAAAGCCAAAACACTCTGGCAAAAAAAAAAACCAACCCAAACCTACATGAAAGATCTCCGCAAGTGAGATCCCAGTGAAAAGAACAGGTCATCAAAGAAGGAGGTACCTTCCTCTGAAGGGAGGAGAGAACTTCCACTTTGACTATGACCTTGTCTAAATATGATCAGATTTGATGAACTCAAAAGGCTTCCATAGCCTTGGCGACTAATGACAAGAGCCAAGGGTGATTACTGATGCCATAAACAAGAGTGTCAATTTGTTAAATCAACAACAGGAGTCACTGTGCACTTACTCCTCATGTAGGATCTCTGTCCTTAATGTGCTGTACATTGTGATTTAATGCTATAACTAGTACTCAAACAATATTTTTCACTTTGTGTTTCTATGTGGGTGCACTGTTGAAATCTTTACTTAATATATGCTAAACTGATCTTCTGTATATAAAGAGAATTGAAAATGAATCTTGATGTGCATGGAAGGGGGGAGAGAGAGGGAAAGGGGAGGGTTGCGGGTGGGAGGGAAGTTATGGGGGGGAGCCATTGTAATCCATAAGCTGTACTTTGGAAATTAATATTTGTTAAATAAAAGTTAAAAAAAAAAGAAAAACTGACTGCATATAAATTTAAAATTTTTGCATAAAATGACACTATCAAGAAAGTGAAAAAATGCTCCTCATTGATTGATTAAATATTTGCATATCATGTATCTGATAAGAGACTTGTATCTAGAATACATGAAAGATTCTGCAAGTCCTCAATAATAATATGACAGCCGGCGCCGTGGCTCAATAGGCTAATTCTCCGCCTAGCGGCGCCGGCACACCAGGTTCTAGTCCCAGTCGGGGCACTGGATTCTGTCCCGGTTGCCCCTCTTCCAGGCCAGCTCTTTGCTATGGCCCGGGAGTGCAGTGGAGGATGGCCCAAGTGCTTGGGCCCTGCACCCCACGGAAGACCAGCAGAAGCACCTGGCTCCTGCCTTCAGATCAGCGCGGTGCGTTGGCTGCAGGCCATTGGAGGGTGAACCAACGGCAAAGGAAGACCTTTCTCTCTGAATCTCTCACTGTCCATTCTGCCTGTAAAAAAATTTGAAAAAAAAAAAGATGACAAATAACCCAGATGTTATATGGGCAAAGGATCTGATATACTTTCTCAAAATTATGGAAGCATGATCAACATCATTAATACTTTGGGAAATGTAAATAGAAGTTCACTGATATGTTACCTTAGACTTATTAGGATAATCATAGAAATGATAATAAAAATAACAGACAATAAAACATGCTAGGTTTTGGAGGATTAGGAGAAATAAAAACTCTCATACACTGCTAGTGAGAAGGTAAAAAATGGTGCAGCCTCTTTGGAAAACCAGTATTTCCTTAAAATGTTAAATAAACAGTTACTATACAAGGTGTATCTTGGAAAATTAATTAAGAGATAAATTTATTTTGGTGCAAGTTTTTGAAATGCATGCATATAAATGGGTATTCAAAATTTCATGGGGGCTGGCACTGTGGCGCTGACATCCCATGTGGGCACCTGTTCCCATCTTGGCTGCCCCTCTTCCAATCCAGCTCTCTGCTGATGGCCTGGAAAAGCAGTAGAAGATGGCCCAAGTGCTTGGGACCTTGCACCCATGTATGAGACCCAGAGAAAGCTCCTGGCTCCTGGCTTCAGATCCACTCAGCTCCAGCCAGTGTGGCCATTTATGGAGTGAACCAGCGGATGGAAGACCTCTCTCTCTGTCTCTCCCTCTGTCTGTAATTCTGCCTCTCAAGTCAATAAATGTATCTTTTAAAAAAGCTCATGGACAATGCATATTTTGAAAAAACCTATGCATACATTTCAAAATTTTACACCAAAATAAACTTATCTTTTAATCCCACTTTTCATGAACTTTTAAAAGTAACCTCATATGACTCAGCAATTCTACTTTCTGGGTATCTATCCAAGAGAAATGAAAACACAGTACACATAAAGTACATAAGTATTCAAAGAAGCATTATTCATAGGCAATGTTCATCATTGGTGCATGGGTAAGCAAAATGCGGCATATCCTTACAGTAAGTTACTATTCATTAATAAAAGAGATTGATTATTGATGATTAACACAACAAAGATGAACTTTTCACCTATAAAGTGAAGCCAATCATCAAAGATCACATAATTGTATTATTCAATTTATATGAATGTCAATAACACTCAATTCTATAGAAACAGAATGTAGATTAAATGATCCCTAGGTCTGGAGTGAGGAAATGCATGACTGTCAATAGGAATGAGTTTCCTTTTTGATGGGTATAAAAACATTCTAAAATTAGATTATGGTGATGACTGCACAACCCTGTCAGCACACTAAAAACCTTTTAATTATATATCTTGAGTAGGTAATTTTATAGTATGTAAATTGTATCTCAATAAGCTACTGAAAAAAGTATTAAAGAATTCACAGGTACTTTTATCCAGGTTTCCCCAATGATAACATTGTCCATATTCATAATACTTCATAATACATTTTTAAAGATGCATTTATTTATTTGAAAGGCAGAGTTATAGAAAGGCTGAGGCATAGAGAGATGTCTTCCATCCACTGGTTCACTCCCCAAAGATCTGAAGCCAGGAGCCATTCCTCCAGGTCTCCCACAGGGGTACAGGGGCCTAAGGACCTGGGCCATCCTCTACTGCCACTCAGGCCATAGCAGAGAGCTGGATCTGAAGTGGAGCAGCCAGGACTCGAACTGGTGCCCATATAGGATGCTGGTATTGTAGGTGGCGGATTTACCTGCTATGCCACAACGCCAGTTCCCCAATTCTTTTTTTAAAAAAGTACCATATTTTTATCATTATATTTATTTATATACACATATAATATATAACTAAATTCATATATACTTATAATTTTGGTTTTTGGAGACTATTATATAAATCAAGTCATATAGCATGCAACCTTTTAAAACTGGCTTTAACCACTTGGCTTAACACCTTTGAAGTCCAGTCAAGATAGTTGCATAATTGTTCACTCTTTTTTGTTAATAAGTATTTTATTGTATGTATACCACAGTTTATCTCTTCACTCATTGAAGCACATCTGGATTTTTTTTCCAGTTTAGGGCTAATAAAAATAAAACTGGTCCAACAGCTAAGATGCTGGTCAGGAAGCCCCAAACCCCTAACAAAGTACCTGTGTTCAATCTCCAGATCTGGCTCCTGATTCCAACTTCCTGCTAATGTAGACCCTGAGAGGCAATGCTGGTGGCTCAGATGACTGGGTTCCTACCATCCATAGAAGAGGCCTTCATTTAGTTCCTGGCTTTTGGCTTTGGCCTAAGCCAAACTCCTGCTATTGTGGGCATTTGGAGAGTGAACCAGTTGATGGGCGCTCCTTCCTTCTGTGTGTCTGTATTTCTCTGTCTCTCTGCAAAGGTTTTCCATCTGTTGGTTCACTCCCCAATGGCCGCAATGCCCAGAGCTGCGCTAATTAGAAGCCAGGAGCCAGAAGCTTCTTCTGGGTCTCCCACATGTGTGCAGGGGCCCAAGGACTTGGGCCATCTTTTGCTTTCCCATGCCATAGCAGACAGCTGGATCAGAAATGGAGCAGCTGGGTCTCAAACAGGCGCCCACATGGAATGCCGGCACCACAGGCGGCGGCTCTACCCACTACGCCACAGCACTGGCCCCAAATATGGGTTTATTTTAAAAAGTAAAATTGATATGAATATTCATATACTGATTTTTCTGTAAATATATAGCTTTGTTTCCCTTGGATAAATATTTAGTATTATGATTGCTAGATTGTATGGTAAGTTTATGTTTATCTGTAAAAGAACCTGCCAAGCTTTGTAAGCAATCTGCAGAGTGGTTATACCACTTTGCATTTCCAATGGAAATAAGTGAGATTCAGTTGTTCATTATCCTCAAGAGCACTTAGTATTGTGTGTGTGTGTGTGTGCACGCAAGTGAGTGAGCGAGAGCGAGAGAGAAGAGACAGAGAGAGACAGAGACATAGAGAGAGATTTATATATAAATTTCAGTCATTCTGTTGTGTACAGTGGTGTCTCAGTGTGGCTTTTGTTTATTTTTCCTTAGTGTCTGATGATGTTAAACCTATTTTTGTGCTTCTGTTGCTTCCATTTGTGAATCCTCTTTGATAAAATGTTTATTCACAGTTGTTTTGTTACTTGTATATTCTACTTTTTTAAAGATTTATTTTTTTTTATTTGAAAGTCAGAGTTGTACAGAGAGAAGAGAGGCAGAGAGAGAGGTAGGTCTTATATCTGCTGGTTCACTTCTCAAATGACTGCAATGGCCAGAGCTGGGCCAATCTGAAGCCAGGAGCCAGGAGCCTCTTCCGGGTCTCTGACGCGGGTGCAGGGGCTGAAGGATTTGGGCCATCTTCTACTGCTTTCCCAGGCCATAGCAGAGAGCTGGATCTGAAGAGGAACAGTCAGGATTAGAAACAGTGCCCATATAAGAAGCCGGCACTTCAGGCCAGGGCGTTAACCCGCTGTGCCACAGCACTGGTCCCTACTTGTATATTCTAAATATGAGTCCCTCAGCAGATATGTACTCTGCAAATATTGTCTCCTGGTTGGAAGCTTGTCTTTTCCTCATCTTAATAAAGGTTTTTTTGTGAGCATTTTTTATTCTGATGAAATCTAAATATTTGTTTTCTGTTGTGGATCTTTTTGGAGCCATGTGTGGCATCATAACCCAAGTCGTGAATATGCTCCACTATGCTTAACTCCAAAAGTTACATAATCTTTCATTTTACATTTAAATATTTTCTCCATTTGAGTTAATTTTTAATATAATGTGAAATTTAGGTCAAGATTCTTTTCTCCTTTTTTGCCTATGGAAATGCAATTGTTTGAAGACCATTTGGTGAAGAGACTATTTATTTATTAAATGACTTTAACAACTTTTTCAATAATACATAGGCATAATTTTGGGGGGGTTCTTTCTATATTCTTTATTTTATTCCATGTCCTTCATCCTGTACCACAATGTCTTGATTGTAGATATATGGAGAGTCTTTTAAAAAGGATTATGATTCCTCTTTTTTCCTCCTCTTCAAAACTATTTTTATATTCTAGTTACTTTACCTTTCCACATTTTGGAATCAACTGCTGATTTTTATAAGAATTACATGAAAATTCAGATCGAATCTCCCAATGTTTCAACATGGTTTCTCTTCCAACTTGTTTTTTCTTTGATTTATTTCATGAGAATGTATTAATTGTAAGCATACAGATTCAGACACAGGTTTGTTATATTTCTCCTTATTTATTTTGGAAAAATTACAAATTTTTTAAAGTTTTGACTTTCTTATATTCATTTCCCAAAGGAGAGGAGGCCTCCTTTTATTGACATCACAGTCTACTGATTTTGTACCCTATGATGTTACTAAATTCATTTATTAGTTATAGTGTATTTTATTTTAAAAAAGTGTCTGCTGCATTTTTCAGTAAATAATTTTTCATCTTCCACTATGGACAGTTTTATTGTTTTCTTTTCCATTCTGTATGTCTTTTATTTCCCTTTCTTGCTTTATCACTCTGTCTAGGACTTCCAGTACTATTTTGAATAGGAATGGTAAGTGAGGATATAATTTCCTTGTCATCCTTTTTGGAAGAAAAGTGTTCAGTGGTTCTTTATTAACTATGGGGTTAACTATAGTTTTTCGTATTTGTAAATGCTGTTCAACAGGTTGAGGTTCTATTTATTGTTTGCTGGCATTTTTCATGATGAATACATGTTGGATTTTGTCATAAGGTTTGTCTCCATTAACTTATTTGATCATGCAATTTTTTATCCTGTTATTATGATGGATTATCTTGACTAGATTTCTTTATTTCTTTTCTTTTTTTAAAGATTCATTTATTTATTTGAAAGGAAGAGTTGAGAGAGAGAGAGAGAGAGAGAGAGAGAGAGAGAGAGAAAATCTTCCATCCAGTGGTTCACTCCCCAAATGGCTGCAGGCTGGACCAGGCTGAGCCAGGAGTCTGGAACTCCATCCAGGTTTCCCAAAGGGTGGCCTGGGCTGAAACACTCAAACCACCCTCTGCTGCTTTCCCAGGCATATTAGCAGGGAGCTAGATTGGAAATGGAGCAGCAGGACTTGAACTGGCACCCATATGGGATGCCAGCATCACAGGTCGTGGCTTAACCTGCTGTGCCACAATGCCAGCCCCCTTGCCTGGGTTTCTAATACCAAACCTACCTTGCATATTTGGAATACAGCCCAGTTGGTTTTAGTGCATTAGTATTTCTATTGATTGACAGATTTTATTTGCTAATATTTTGTTTAGGAAATCTGCATCTATATTCATGACAAAAATGGCTCACAGCTTTCTTACTTGTAATGTGTGTGTCTTAGTTTGGCATTAGGTTAAAATGAGGTTGAGAGTGTTCACTCTACTTTATTTTCTTGACTTGACTACCTAGAAAATTTATTTCTTCAAATATTTGGTTGAATTTTTAGGTGAAATCATCTCCATATAGAAATTTACAAAGAGTTTTAAGTACAAATTCAGTATATGGATATCTATTTCATCTGACATTTCAATTAAGTGAGTGAGACTTCTCAGGCTGTAAGGACACCTGACCAATGTCTTTAAAAGATTTGGGATACATGTTTTGTTTCCTATAAGAAACTTCTTTGGGTGTCAGTTTAAGAACACTTAATATTTGTCTTAATACTTGCTTGAAATCAGGATTCTCGTCTGAAATTCACAGGTCTCTTTCCGGAACTCCCCTTGCCTTAGCCAGGTCACAAATTAGGTAAAGGGAAAGGCTACTTTTTGAAGAGATATTGGGATCAAAAGATCATTTCTAATCATTAGTGAGACAGAATTATACTTACAAAAAATTAAAAAGGTGTAGTCAAAGGACAGAGTAGAAAATGAGTAACTTTTTAAAAGTAAATATGTGCTTTTTTTTTTATTTGACAGGTAGAGTTATAGACAGTGAGAGAGAGAGAGAGAGAGAGAGAGAGAGAAAGGTCTTCCTTCCGTTGGTTCACCCCCCAAATGGCCGCTACAGTCGGCGCTGCGCCGATTCGAAGCCAGGAGCCAGGTGCTTCCTCCTGGTCTCCCATGCGGGTGCAGGGCCCAAGCACTTGGGCCATCCTCCACTGCACTCCCGGGCCACAGCAGAGAGCTGGACTGGAAAAGGAGCAACCAGGACTAGAATCCGGTGCCCAAATGGGATACCGGCGCTGCAGGTGGAGGATTAACCAAGTGAGCCATGGCGCATAGCCCCAATATGTACTTTCATATGCTGAATTATGAAAAATGATCAATATGAATCAAATTTGTTGTGTTTGTACAGAGAGATATGTCTTCTTTCATTTCCTCACAAAAGTATATTTTAGCTTCTAAAAGAGACTTGGTTTTCCATTTAAAAATATTTCATATCTTTCTCTGTCCTTCTCTCCCTCTCTCTGTAACTTTGACTTTGAAACACATAAATTAATCCATAAAAAATAAAAGAGGAAGCTGTTGCCATGGCATAGCCAGTAAAGTCACTGTCTGCAATGCTGGCATCCCGTGTGGGTGCCAGTTTGAGTCCTGGCTGCTCCACTTCCAATCCAGTTCCCTACTAATGTGCCTGGGAAAGAAGTGGACCTTGGCCTAAGTGCTTGGGGCCCTATGCCCACGTGGGACCCGGAAGAAGCTTTTGGCTCTTGGCTTCTACCTGGCCCAGCCCCGGCCATTGTGACCATTTGGGGAGTGAACCATTGGATGGAAGATCTCTCTCTGTCTCTCTGTCACTCTGACTTTCCAATAAGTAAATAAACAAATCTTTAAAAAAATTATTTATTTGAAAGTCAAAGTGACACAGAGAGATAGATAGTGAAGGAGTGAGGAGTGAGGAGAGAGAGAGAGAGAGAGAGATCTTCCATCCAATGTTTCACTCCCCAGATGGCTGCAATGGCCAAGGCTGAACCAGGCAGAAGCCAGGAGCCCAGAACTTCACCAAGTTTCCTATGTGGGTGACAGTGGCTCAAGCACTTGGGCCATCTTCTGCTGCCTTCCCATGCATATTAAGAGAGAGATGGATCAGAAGCAGAATAGCCAGGACTTGAACCAGCACCTATACGGGATGCCAGTGTTGCAAGCATCAGCTACACCAAAATGTGGATCCCAGTGTTTTAAAGATACATTTCAACTTTTGACGATATTCATATACTCCTTCTGAAAGATAGTTATCTCCCTGTGGGAGACAAATTTGGCGTTTGCTTGTGGGCAGGTGACCACTTGCCCTGACTTGATCAGCTACATGGGTGCACAGGAGCCTTGCAAGTACCTGAGTGTACGTGTACCTTATTGGGTGGCCAAGCCCGCTAAAGCTGTTGGAATGAGTATGTGATTTCTTTAAAATTTCAAAATAAAGATTTTCAGGTAGACTTTAAGATTTTCTCCTGTGGCATCTCCTCAGTGCTCTCCATGTCTGTCAATGCCACTCAGCCTGACTGGGTTTCTGGCCCTCAGTCACCTTGTAAGTGGGAACACATGCTCTTATTCTATCTCAGGACATGCTTGGGACACAGAAAAGACCAAGTGTCTTGGAGCTGTTTTAAATATTAATGGCTAGGGCCGGTGCTGTGGCATAGCAGGTAAAGCCGCCACCTTCAGTGCCAGCATCCCATATGGGCACCGGTTTGAGTTTCAGCTGCTCCACTTCTGATCCAGCTCTCTGCTATGGCCTGGGAAAGAAGTGGAAGATGGCCCAAGTGCTTGGACCCCTGCACCCATGCGGGAGACCTGGAAGAAGCTCCTGGCTCCCAGCTTCAGATAGGCACAGATCTGGCTGTTGCAGCCATTTGGGGAGTGAACCAACGGATGGAGGACTTCTCTCTGCCTCTCCTTCTCTCTGTGTAACTCTTCCAAATAAATAGGTAAATCTTTAAAAAATAAATGTTAAGGGCTTGAGTTATGGTATATGTATAAACTCTAAATACACAAATAAAATGTCAAAAATGTTACATGTTTAATGCTTTCTTCTTCCTGCCAAGTTATGATTTTGTTGGTGTATTATTCTCATTTCTTTTTATCAAAGCACAAAACACCTGCATATATTTTAGCAATTGTCTTAGTCTATTCAGGGTGTTATAACAAAATATCATAAACTGAGTAGATTAATAACAAAAGAAACTTTTGTCTTAGAGCTCTGGAGGCTAGAAAGTCCAAGATCAAGATTCTGCCAGATTAAATTGTTGGTGAGGGCCCTCCCCTGGTTCGCAGTCACAGCCTTCTCACTGTGTCCACACATAGTGTAAGGAGTAAAGCAGCCTTCTGATGGCCTCCCACTGGTGATTAGGTTTTCAACATACGCATCGTGGGCAGACAAAACATGTAGAGCATAGCACTCCTCCGCTGGACCCCTAAAATTCATGTCCTTCTCACATGTAAAATACTTTCATTACATCCAAATAACCACCAAAGTCTTAATTCAAGTATCAATTCAAAAAGCCCAAAATATCACCTAAATGTCATATAAATCAGATATGAGCCAGATTCAAGGTATGTTTTATCCCGAGACAAGTTGCTTTCCACTGATGAGCCTGTGAAATCACGAAATCACGCAAGTTACATGCGCCCAAAGCACAATGATGGGACAGGCAAAGGATAGATACTCCTACTGAAAAAGGGAGAAATAGGAAAGAAGAAAGAAAGAACAGGTCCCAAAAAGTCTAACATCTTAATGCTCAAGAATAATCTTTGACTTGAGGGTCTGTCCTCCAGGTTTATTTGGTAGGAGCTCCCACCTCTGTAGATTTCCCAGCATTAGTTTGGCCTCCAAGGTTCAGAGCAGCCCTTCCCCCACAGCTTTGCTGGGCGCCGCTCAAAGGCAGCCCTTAAGGGTTAGAATCAAGTGCCTGCAGCTCTCCCAGGCTGGAAGCACATTCTGGTGCTTTTACTGGTCTGGGATCACAGTGGTGTCCCCAGTCCCTCAAGTCCTCTAAAGCATTGTTCTAATGGGTACTCTCTGTAGTGGCCCTGGCTTCAGGGCAGCCCTTTATCTGGGTTGCACACCCAACCAAGTGCTTCCAAGTGGTTCCATCCATCAAAATTTAGGTAGAAGTAGCCACCATCCCACCCTTTTGTACTCTGTATACCAGTGGAGATGGTACCACGTGGGTGCCACCAGGGTTTACTCTTGGTGCTCTCTGGAGGGGTGACCATTATAGCCCATGCACACCTGGACCCACAGAGGGAATACTTGGGATGGTCAATGGACTCTGAGCCAGAATTCAGAGAGGAGAAGCCTGAAGCAGTGCTGAGCAACAAGTACCAGGGCTCTATGCGTCCTCTGTTCCTCTTCTGAAATACTCTACCCACCCTTGCACTCTGGGCACCACTGGGTGATATATGAAATGCCTGTGTGGTTGTTTTTGTGTTATCTTAATGAATAACACCTGGCTGTTCCATACGACTCTCCCTACCTGTCGCTTGGCCACACCCTTGCTGCTCTCTCCCCAATATGCTTTCTCATTTTCTCATAAAATGGGCCCAGAATTTTCCAAATCCTTAAGTTCTATTTGCATTTTGATGAAAAATTCCATCTTTAAATCTTTTTTGTCTTTTCAAATTTTACAAGTCAAGTATTCTTGCGGAGATATGCTCCATCATCAACATCTGGTTTAGAAATTTTTTCTAGCATAATATTTTATTTCATTGCTTACAAGATCTATTTTCCACCAAACACCAGGATAGAAACAGAATCCAGCCATGTTCTTTATAACAAGGACTGCCTTTACACCAGTTTCCAAACAGCCTTTACCATCCACATTTCCACCAACATCCTGCTTGTGACCACCGAGGCACTCTCTAAGAAAACTGAGGCTTTCGTTACAGCATTCCTGTTTTGATGAGGCCTCACCAGAGTCATCCTTTGAGATCCATGCATGGCAACATAAACTTTCTCTAGTATCAATCTCAACATGTTTTTTTCAGATTCTGTTCATTATGCAATTTCAAAGCCGATTTTACCTTTTGGGTATTTCTTAGAGCAGCACCTGCATGTCTTGGTACCAGCTTTTGTCTTAGTCCATTTGGTCAGCTATAATATAACACCATACACTGAGGAAGGGCAAGGCAGCTCTCTTGGGATATTTTTATGAGGGCACCAATCCCATTCATTAGGGCTCTGACCTCATTGCCAAATTATCTCTCAAATGTCTAACTGCCTAATACTATCAACGCCATGGGCAAGAAAGGATTCCGTACCCCTTGCTCTATAGCAAGCTTCCCTGAGTCGCCTAGCATACCCTATATTAGTCATTTGCCAGCCTGGTACATAGTAACTTTCTATCAAAAACCCATTGTTTTTGCTAAACTTCTTGTGAACTGTCTTTAGGAAGGTCTCTGATAAAGCCAAGGGAACAAGCTACAGCCAAGATAAAACTGGAATCTGAGCACACTGACTCAAGTTTATCAGAGAGCTACCTTATGAGTCATTATCATGCTAAATGACATTGTGGTAGCCAGATTTGAACAAAGGATACTTGTCACATGCTCAGGGGATGTTCCACACCCCTTTGTCCTTCATCTATACTGTACCATTACTCAGTTTTGTCTATGTATGCTCCATTTACCCTAACTTCATAAATTCTCAAATCCTTTTTGAACGAAGGTCGATTTGGGTAACCTCCCCCAATCTCCTTACTTTGTTGCCTTGTAAATAAAGTTTCTCTCTATCTCAAAAAGAAAAAAAAAGATACAGGTCTTTTACTTTTTCTTTTTAATTTTAGGAGTGTGGTGGAGTCAACCTGTTGCTTAGCAACACCATCACATTGGTGGTTAGGTCTTCAGTGTAGGAATTTTGGAGTATACCAAAACACTGAGAACATAATTTTCATAGCCCTTTGCTCCTATCCATAGATTGTAAAGGATTCAACGCTGCTCACAAGATTTGATCATTTCGAAGTTAATTTTATTTACCTATTAATTGTATTTAATAATCCACTAGTTTTTTGGGACCAGCACTGTGGCGTAGTAGGTAAAGCCACCGCCTGTGGTGCTGGCATCCATATGGGTGCTGGCTCAAGTCCGGCTGCTCAATTTCCAATCCAGCTCTCTGCTATGGCCTGGGGAAGCAGTAGAAGATGGTCCAAGTCCTTGGACCCCTTCACCCGAGTGGGAGACCTGAAAGAAGCTCCTGGATCCTGGCTTCAGATTGGCCCAGCTCCAGCTGTTGTGGCCATTTGGTGAGCAAACCAGCAGATGGAAGGCCTCTCTCTCTCTCTCTCTGTCCCTGCCTCTCTGTAACTCTGCCTTTTAAATAAACAAAAATCCACTAGGTTTTTTAGAAAGTCTTTTAGATATTATTGCATACTTCTGAAATATGTATAGCTTTTATACTTGAAGGTCTTGCCCTACCTCAGAATCTCACATATTTTATTTGATGTTATAGTTGGTATGGGAAAGTCTGACACTTGCATAATTTTCATATTGTGTTAAAATGCATAAACTAAATTTACCATTTTAGCCATTTTCAGGTATAAATATCTGGCAATATGTACATTCACACAGTTGTGCAATCATGGTCACCATCTAACTCCACAACATTCTCATCTTCCCCCAAATGAAATGATGTACTCATTAGAGAATAGCTCCTGATTTTCACCCTCCCCCCAGCCCCAGGAAACTACCATTATACTTTCTTTTGTTTTAAATCTCTTTTTTTAGTTCTTATTTTTCTCTAATTTATGTATTTTATTCTGTTTCTAAAGATTTGTTTATTTATTTAAAAGTCAGAGTTACAGATAGAAGGGAGAAGAGAGGGAGAGAGAGGGAGGGAGGAAGGAAAGGAGGGAGGGAGGGATAGAAAGAGACAGAGAGAGAGAAAGAGAGAGAGAGAATCAATCTTCCACCTGCTGGTTCACACTCTAGATGGCTGCAATGGCTGGGATGGGCCAGGCTGAAGCCAGGTGCCAGGAGATTCTTCCAGGTCTCATACATGGGTAACAGGGGCACAAGAAATTGGGCCATCTTCTGCTGCTCTCCCAGGTGCATTAGCAGGGAGCTGGATCAGAAGTGGAGCAGCTGGGACGCGAAGCTTGTATCCATATGGGACGCTGGCTTCGCAGGTGGTGGTTTTACCTACTATGCCACAATATTGGCTCCTATTTATTATTAATTCATAAACAAAAATGTTTATATTTATTGTATGCAATATGATATTTTGAAAGCATATGTTGTAAAATGGCTAAATTGAACGAATTTACATATACATTATCACCTATACTTTTTTGTGATATGAACATTTAAATCTATTCTCATAACAATTTTCAAGAATACAATATATTGAAAGAGGTCAAATCAAGATGGGCCAAAGTCAGAGTTGTGATCATGGTTCTAGAGGTGGCAAGAAGGATGACAAGGACAAGAAAAAGGAATGGACCTCCTGTACCAACCAGAGTGGGGAAAAAGAAGGAGAAAACAAAGGGACCAGATGCTGCCAGCAAACTGCTGCTGGTGACACCCACACTCAGTGCTAGCTAAAATTATTGACATTAGAGAGAATTAAAGACTATCTTGGCCGGCGTCGTGGCTCAATAGGCTAATCCTCTGCCTTGCGGCGCCGGCACACCAGGTTCTAGTCCCAGTCGGGGCACCGGATTCTGTCCCGGTTGCCTCTCTTCCAGGCCAGCTCTCTGCTGTGGCCAGGGAGTGCAGTGGAGGATGGCCCAAGTGCTTGGGCCCTGCATCCTCATGAGAGACCAGGAGAAGCACCTGGCTCCCAGCTTTGGATCAGTGCGGTGTGCTGGCCGCAGCGCGCCGGCCATTGGAGGGTGAACCAACAGTAAAGGAAGACCTCTCTCTCTGTCTCTCTGTCTCTCTCACTGTCCACTCTGCCTGTCAAAAATAAAAAAAATAAAGACTATCTTCTCACGGAGGAAGAATTCATTACCTAGGCGATGGGCCCAAGCTTGTACAGGAAGCGTTTCTTGTTGCTGAAGAACATGCACCATCCATGGTGCTTATTGATGAATTTGATTCTATTGGCACAAAAAGATATGACTCAAATTCTGGCAGTGAGAGAGAAATTCAGCGAATAATGCTGGAATTTTTGAACCAGCTGGATTGGATTGGATTCAAGAGGAGATGGGAAAGTTGTTATCACCACAAACTGAATAGCAACTTTGGATCCGGCATTTAGGAGACCAGGCCACATCAACAGGAAGATGAGGCTCCCCTTGCCTGATGAAAAGACTAGGAAGTGCATCTTTCAGATTCACACATGAGCAGGATGATGCTGGCCAGTGAGGTAACCCTGGACAATGTGATCATGGCTAAAGATGACCTATCTAGTGCTGACATCAAGGCAATCTGTACAGAAGCTGGTCTGATGCCCTTGAGAGATCACAGAATGAACGTAACAAATGAAGACTTCAAAAAATCTAAAGAGCATGTTCTTTATGGAAAACAATAGGGGCCAGCATTGTAGCTTAGCAGATTAAGCCTCTGCCTGCAATGCTGGCATCCCATATGGGCACCAGTTCAAGTCTCAGCTGTTCCACTTCTGATCCAGCTCACTGCTAATGTGCCTGGGAAAGCAGTGGAAGATGGCCTAAGTACTATGGCTCCTGCACCCACGTGGGAGACCCAGATGAAGCTCCTGGCCCCGGCCACTGCAGCCATTTGGGGAGTGAACCAGTGGATGGAAGACCTCTCTTTCTCTATCTCTCCCTCTAATTCTGCCTTTCAAATAAATAAAATATTTTTTTAAAAAAAGAATGTACTCCTGGAGGGCTCTATCTTTAGTGGATCACAGCTGTGTTCAGGATAATGGCTGGAGTTTCCCCTACACCAAACAGAGGCGCCAATGGGGAAGCTGCCTGGAGGGAATCACGTTCCGGCCGGCGCCGCGGCTCACTAGGCTAATCCTCCGCCTAGCGGCGCCGGCACACCGGGTTCTAGTCCCGGTCGGGGCGCCGGATTCTGTCCCGGTTGCCCCTCTTCCAGGCCAGCCCTCTGCTGTGGCCAGGGAGTGCAGTGGAGGATGGCCCAGGTGCTTGGGCCCTGCACCCCATGGGAGACCAGGAAAAGCACCTGGCTCCTGGCTCCTGCCATCAGATCAGCGCGGTGCACCGGCCGCAGCGCGCTGGCCGCGGCGGCCATTGGAGGGTGAACCAACGGCAAAGGAAGACCTTTCTCTCTGTCTCTCTCTCTCACTCTCCACTCTGCCTGTCAAAAAAAAAAAAAAAAAAAAAGAAGTGGAATCACGTTCCAGTTGATTTATATCAGGAAACATATTGTGTATCATTCGGCGTGTGAGGCATCCTTTGGTAACTGCTGCACTCTACTTTCCCTACAAACTGTGCTCTTTACTACACACACACACACACACAAAGAATACAATAATATATTGCTATTAACTATAGTTATACAATATAACTATATAACTATACTATAGTGGTATAGGTGGAAAGCCACTGCATAGGAACCTGGGGCTGACCATACCAAGGTCAGACTATATATATATAGTTATATATATAGTTATATAACTATAGTTATACCTGTTATACAATAGGTCTCTTGAACTAATTATTCCTATCTAATTGACATTTTATACCCTTTGATTAACATATTCTAGGGGGCTGGCGCCATGACACAGTAGCTAATCCTCTGCCTGCAGTGCCAGCATCCCATATGGGCGCCAGTTCTAGTCCCGGCTGCTCCTCTTCCAATCCCTCTCTCTGCTGTGGTCTGGGAAAGCAATGGAAGATGGCTCAAGTCCTTGGGCCTCTGCACCCATGTGGGAGACCTGGAAGAAGTTTCTGGCCCCTGGCTTTGGACTGGCGCAGCTCTGGCCGTTGCGGCCATTGGGGAGTGAACCAACAGATGGAAAATCTTTCTCTCTGTCTCTCCCTCTCACTGTCTGTAACTCTACCTGTCAAATAAGTAAATAAAATCTTTAAAAAAAACATATTCTAAACTTCCTTCCCCAGTCCCTGGTAATGCCATTCTACTCTGTTCCCATGAGTTCAACTTTTTACTTTCAGGAAAGAGAAGGAAAACAAATTGTTAGTATCAGGAATGAGAAGAAACATCGTCCAAGATTCGACAGATTAAATGGTTAAGAATGATACCATTATGATTTTAATGGTCTTTGATTATTTTAAAATTTACTGTACATGAATGAAATAGATGCCTTTTCATTTGATTTTTGTTTATAGCCCTTGCCTATATTCTTGCTGAACTAGGGTTTTTTAACTTTTTACTCGTTGAACTCTTTTATTTAGTGGAGCATTAAACCTTTGCTATAATATAAATTAAAAATATGTTATCTTAAAAACTAAAAAAGGAGGAGAGAGAGAGGGGGATGGGAAGGGAAGTATCATATTTTTAGAATTGTGTCTATGAAGTGCATTGAATCTGTTCTCTTTGTATTAATATCACATTAGAATTGGGCCAGCGCCGCGGCTCAATAGGCTAATCCTCCGCCTAGCGGCGCCGGCACACCGGGTTCTAGTCCCGGTCGGGGCGCCGGATTCTGTCCCGGTTGCCCCTCTTCCAGGCCAGCCCTCTGCTGTGGCCAGGGAGTGCAGTGGAGGATGGCCCAGGTGCTTGGGCCCTGCACCCCATGGGAGACCAGGAAGAGCACCTGGATCCTGGCTCCTGCCATCGGATCAGCGCGGTGCGCCGGCCGCAGCGCGCCGGCCGCGGCGGCCATTGGAGGGTGAACCAACGGCAAAAGGAAGACCTTTCTCTCTGTCTCTCTCTCTCACTGTCCACTCTGCCTGTCACAAAAAAAAAAATCACATTAGAATTGTGTTGTAGTGATTATCATATATTTGCTGTGGCTCTGAGAATCTAATGTATTAATAAATTCCATAAAAATAAAGTGGTGATAAGAAAATAATGAGAACAATTGAGGGGCAGAGCAGGACGGCAAGCATATCAGGTGCTCCAGCAATAGCCTCCTCCCAATCCTCAGAACCAGTTTGGAGAGCTATTCGTGCACCAGTCACCTTCACAGGAACTGCAGAAAACAGGAGAGAGACCACAGAGCCTGGTTTTAGTGCAATAAGAAGAAACTACACATTGAAGAAGGCAGAATGGAGAGAGTTGCCCACATCTCCTCTCCTTCAACCCCAGGCAGCACAGTATAGAAAGAGATGCCTCCCACTTGGGGAAGGGAGAGGGTTAAGTCCAAGCCTTGGACTTGCAACTCAGTACCAGGCCCACCATAGTGAAACTCAGTTCCAGACAGGGCCCCACAGCCTTTGCCCCCAGGCTAGTACTGAGCCTCTAGACCCTTCTCAGCCAGGTTGCCAAGTGGTTACCTCTACCACACCTCACCCAATCTCACGCAGAGAGCAAGGAGCAGGATTCCAGTTGCTTGGGAACAGAGTGGCGATGTATACACAGGAACTCAATGTTGGGCCTGCTGTGGTGAGACCCAGCACCAGATAGAGTCCCAAGGCTTCCATTCTCAGTCTAGACCTTACACAGACAGAGATCTGTGCCCCAGTGGGTTGGACTAGTGTTTTGGCCTGAATCACTACCAGGTTTGCATAAGCCTGATGTTCATCCATAAGACTGTGCAGGGCCCTGTGAGAATCAGGTATGACCCAGCTCACCCAGCTTAGTGTCACCCTGGCTGGCCAAGGAACTGCCTATATCACCCCTCCCTCAATCTTAAGGCAGACAATGAGGGACAAGATTCTAGTCACTAGGGAGTAGGACAGGAAAGTTAACACAGGATTGTGCCATGGAACTTAGTGTTAGCCTGGCAAAGCCCAATACTGGGCAGATTCTAATGGTCCCAGATTCTAATGATCCTTATTTCCAGGTCAGTGTGGATGGAGGTTCAGTGCAATTCGAGACCTGAAGGCCCAGCATCACCAGTTGTTGATTGTAGCAAGCTCAGGCCATGAGTCCAACTCAATATAACAAGTATCCCATAGCAGTGTGGACCTTGGTCCTATTCCCTGTGTTGCATTGGTCATGGAAGGCTTTGGTCTCTGACTGTGATCTAGCATTGTGGCATTGAAGGACATGGAACTATTAACTCCATTCTTTCCCTAACTGCAGGCAGCACACAATGGAGAGAGTAATTGTGTACATGGAGTAAGCAAATAGATAGGTGGAAAGCCACTGCATAGGAACCTGGGGCTGACCATACCAAGGTCAGACCTAGAGCAAGGTGAACCCTGTTGTGCCTGACCACAGGCCAGTGACTGTGAATAAAGCATCTAGGTCTCCTCTGATCCTAGGCTTGAAGGATGGACTACCCTTTTAAAGCATGCCCCTAGTTCATTCTGAGTAATACCACCTACTGTGGTTAACAATTCTACTGATTTGTTAGTTCAAGTCCTTGATTTTGTGTTATATTATATATTATATATTATATATTGTATATGTTATATGTATTACATGTTATATAGTGTATCTATATTCTATATTATATTATGTATATTATATAACATATATTTAATGTACTATAATATATAATACATAATATGATATAGTATATATTATATGATATTATATAGTACATAATATATAATATGCATTATATAATATATACTATATGTATTATATATTAAATATATATGTTATATAACATATATAACATGTATATATTAATATGTATGTAAATATATATTTCTTGGGGCTGGATCTCTGGTGTAGTGAGCTAAGCTTCTATTTGTGGTGCTGGTACTTCATATGGGTGCTGGTTTGTGTCCCTGCTGCTGCTCTTCTGATCCAGCTCTCTGCTGTGGCCTGGGAAAGTGGCAGAAGATGGCCCAAGTCCTTGGGCCCCTGCATCCACATGGGAGACCTGGAAAAACCTCCTGCTCCTGGCTTCAGATTGGCGTGGCTCTGGCTGTTGCAGCCACTTGGGGAGTGAACCAGCAGATGGAAGACCCTTTCTCTCTGTCTCTCCTTCTCTCTGCCTGTAACTCTGCCTCTCAAATAAATAAAGTCTTTAAAAATATATATATTTCCTATACATTGTTTATAAGTATTTTATAAATTAACTGTTAGTTTTTTAATTAATTATTTTATTTTTTTAGGAATACAAATTTTGTAAGTACAACTTTAGGAATATAATTAGTCTCCCCACAATACCTGCCCTCCCACCCACACTCCCACTCCTCCTCCTCCTCCCTCTCCCCTTCGTAGTCCCATTCTTCATTAAGATGCATTTTCAATTAACTTTGTACACAGAAGTCCAACTCTATACTAAGTAAAGATTTTAACAATTTGCACACACATATACACACCCAAAAAAACCTGTTTGAGTGCATAACTATTATTCTTTATTAAGTGTGTAGCTTGTACTATCACCATTAATCCAGTGAGACATTTTCTCCAGGAAAATCATTAAGTGTCCACCTTGAAGTCCTGATTTGGTTCCTTCTGACTTCTTGTTTGCTAATCTTAAAAAGCAGCATCCATTTGTCTTCAGTTAATAATGTAAAAAAGATTGCACTGACATGGCTAAATCCCCAGGATCTAGTTCTTCAGGAATGGACTAAATGGCTGGTATCATTGCTTACAAAACTGTCTTGAATTTGATGGAGTTTATGTTGAGCAATAAAATTTATATTTTGTATTTTTACATTTCTAATTTTTAACTTTTAGTTCCATTTTTCCATGAAAAGTTTGAAGTCCCCTTGAATACGCTTACCTTGCTCTTTACCTCTTATATCTGCATGCCAAAAAAAGGCAACTTGCAATCCATAATGTCAATCCCAGGTACATTCCATGCATTCATTAAAATGAACAATTTATATGACTTAAGATGCAAGTATGTTATATAAAAAATGAAAAATAAAATATTAATTTGAAAAAAGATGCAAATAACACCTGGAAGAGAACCACATTCCAGAAGCATTCACATAACTACTTCCAGCACATATTTGCTAAATTCCTAACATACATAAAGGCTTACACCTTTGAAACTCAACTCTGTTTTTCATATTTTTGTACAATGGCCAATGATATTGGCAAAAATTTTGCTCAAAGTCATCTGTGGAAATGCCTTCATATTTTAAAATGAGTACAGAAAAAAAGCCAATCTGATTTGAAAATACTATTGCCTAGGATAGACCAGTAAAATATTAAGATTCTAGCTGTAGCAGTGAGAAATATCTGAGTCCATGATCAGAATCCTGGTCAGAATCCTAATGAGAATGAGATAGGCACTCATGATCAGCCAGACACTGTTGGAATCACCTAATGCGCACTTTAATTCTTACATCAATCTAGAAGGCATGTACTCTTACTGTGCCCAACTGACAAATGAGGGAACATAGGCTCTGAGATTAACTACCTTGGTTAGAAAAAGACAGTGAGGCAATGACAATGTGGAAACCAGAATCAAAACCCAGGAATTATGACTCTAAAATCAAGCTCAAAAGCTGTAAGAGCTTGAAAATAATTTTTAAAAAAATTCCCTGGGCCTCAATGTACCCATTTGTAAAATGGGAATGATGTAGGTCCTCTAGTGCTGGGAAGTAGTGAGACTTGCTGCATTAAAATAGTCTACTTCTTATCTTAGTCTTTGGATATCTGCAGAATTAGTCAAGAAAAAGAAGCATAACTAAGTGAAAGCTTTTAGAATACATGTTCTCAAATCTTTTCTCCAAAAAATTGTCCAAAGATATTTAGTGGCATACCCAATAGATTTTTGTTCTCATTCCTAAATTTATTTTTTTCCATTTTTCATTTCACTATGATGAGGGTTCTTCAAAAAGTACATGGGAAAATATAATGAAAAGGTAAGTTCATTTTGGTGCAAAATATTTTAAATGCAGACCTAGACTTTTCATAATATGTATTTTTTCCATGAACTTTTCAAAGACATCCCATACAAATGACAGATTCTTTTGTGTTGTCTTATAGTTGCCAGAGGTCTGAGTATGCACATTGTTGTTAGCACCAGACATTGGGAAAATACTCAAGGAAGAGGTAGCACATTTTTGAAGGATGAAGGATATTTGGGGGTACAGATTCTTGGAAGATGGTGCGACAGCCAGGTCTATACAGTATTTTAACCTCTCAGGGCAGCCAGAGAGCAAAAGCAAAATGCATGGATAGCATTTTAACAAGTCTAGTTTACAAGGTATCGACCAATACTTCCAAATTCAGGTAGATAAGGACAGACCACCAACAATCACATTACCTACTTGAAAGCAATATCTGTGTATGAGGGGGGAAAAGTACAGTGTGCTTCCCACTTACACAGATGCCACATCCACAGATGCAACCAACCAGACAGAAAATATCTGGACAATAATTGCTCAGGTACTAAAAGTGTAAAGACATTTTTGTTGTCATTATTCTCTAAACAACCTGGTCAAGCAATTATTTGCACAGCACTTCGACTGGATTAGATACTGTTAGTGATCTAGGGATGTTTTAAAGTATCTTGGAGGATGTGCACAGGGTTTATGCAAATACTATACCATTTTTAAAAAGATTTATTTACTTATTTGAATGTCAGAGTTACAGAGAGAGAAAGAGGTCTTCCATCTGCTGGTTCCTTCCTCAAATGGCTACAATGACCAGGACCAAGCCAAGCTGAAGCCAGGAGCCATGAGCTTCCTCTGGGTCTCCCATGTGAGTTTAGGGGCCCAAGCACGTGGGCCATCTTCTGCTGCTTTTCCTCAGGCTGTTAGCAGGGAGCTGGGTTGGAAGTGGAGCAGCCAGGACACAAACCAATGCCCATATGGGATGCTGGTGTTGCAGGTGGTGGCTTTACCCTTTATGCCTCAACGCTGGCCCCACTACACCATTTCTTTAAGGGTTATGACAATCTGCAGATGTTGCTATCTATATCTTGCCACCAATCCCCCATGGATATTGAGGGTCGACTGTCACAATGGTACAGCTTCTGTCAAAGTTGATAATGAGAGAATCACAAATAGTCAACTCACTGGCAAGAACAGCTGAAAATTTTTCAACCTCAAGTGACTTCAAGGTTGCTCCAGCTGAAGTGCTGGAGCAGCATAACCCAGCTGATACCTCGGAGCTCCTTTCCAGGACAGGAGCTCACGATGATGAGAAATCACTGCAGATGGAATGACAATTCCATAGGGAATGAACAAAAGCCACTAAAAAAATGAGAAGGTCCAAACATGTGCTGATCACACATGCTCACACATGTGACTATTGAGGACCTGTAATGTGTCTAGTCAGAACAGAGGGGTGCTCTAGCATAGAACACCAGATTTGGAAGATCTTATAGGAATACCAAATACCCATTAATTAATAAGTTTATATTGCTTACATGTTAAAAATGATAATATTTTTGGTAAATGGAGTTATATTATTAAAGCTATCATAAGTTTATACATTTTAAAATGTAGTTACTAGAAAAATATCAATTGGGGCTGGAATTGTGGTGCACCAGGTTAAGCAGCAGCCTACAATGTCGGCATCTACGTGAGCATGGGTTCCATTCCCAGCTGCTCTGCTTCCCATTCAGGTCTCTGCTAATGTACCTGGGAAGGCAGCAGAAGATGGTCCAAATACTTGGGCCCTTTCACTCATGTGGGAGGCCCAAATGGAGTTTCAGGCTCCCAGCTTTGGCTTGGCCCAACTCTAGCCATGGTGGCCACTTGTTGAGTGAACCAGGGAATGGAAGAGCATTCTCTGTCTCTTTCTCTGTATAACACTGCCTTCCAAATAAATAAATCTTTTTTAAAGAAAATTTTAAATTACATATGGCTAACATTATATTTCTAGTACTCAGCATTCCATCATATTACTGAAGTTTGAGATGCTTTTTAAACATCTCAAGTGGCAAAGTCAACTTGGCAGCTGGATGTATATGACAGAAGCATGGAGGAATGAGCAGAGTTGGATACACAATATTTAGAGTCACCAACTTAAGAAGTACTCAAAGACATGAAACTAGCTAGAACTTCCTAGGAAGTAAATACGTGTAGTAAAAAAAGGATAAGTAACCGAGGTCTGAGCACTGCAACACTCCGAGGTGTGGAAAGTGAGAAAGGTCCAGGAGGATGTAGGTGAACAGACAGCAGTCTCTAAAGACTCAGGTCGGGGAGTGATCAATAGTGTCAAGTGCTGCCAAAA
Source organism: Oryctolagus cuniculus (assembly GCF_051225735.1). Classification (NCBI taxonomy): domain Eukaryota; kingdom Metazoa; phylum Chordata; class Mammalia; order Lagomorpha; family Leporidae; genus Oryctolagus; species Oryctolagus cuniculus. Next base: position 35,420,514 of record NC_142888.1, on the reverse strand, counting down.
GGTCAAGTACATGATGCCTAAAAAGTCCCCGTTGCATTCTGCAGTGTGGAGGGCAGCTGTGTGATGGTATCTGGTACTTCCATCAGGAGGGAATATGGGAAAGATTCGAGGTCAAAAGAAGGAAGACAAGCTGGCACTCAATTTCAATATGAAGTGCTTGAGTTAAAGACATCGGATTCGAGTCCATTTCTAAGTGGATCAAAAGCCCAGGAGGTAAATGCCTATACTAGAATAGAGAAGGGTGTTTTGGCATCTCTGATGTGGCTTATAATGCTGGCTCATTGCCAGAAGCACATTGACCTAGGGTCTTAAGCACATATTGCTTCTCCCAACCTCTGGGATGTGACGGAGTATTGTGTGAGCAGGATCACCTGCAGGGACAAGGTGTGGCCTCTATACATATCTGGAAAACTCTGCAACTGGGCTAGACAGGTTATTACACATGCAGACCAGCCACTAAACTTTGCACTGTCTGGGGAGCAAAAGTACAAATGAAGGCCCCGGGCTCACGTCCTTAGTCTCCTCTTCCCATTGCCAGCTATGGCCTATACCATGGGGCATCTCACACAACAGTCCTAAGAATACCTTAGCCTGCACCTCCAGGTTATGTCCATCCTTTACTATCACCAAAAGTGGCTGCTTGCACATCAGTTGGGTGGAAGAGAATGTGTACCCTAGGAAATCCCGGAGAACACTGCCTGATAAGCCCTGCATGCATCTTTGGGGAATGAGGATGCCAGAAACATTTTCTACAAAAGTACTAGGGTATGGGGACATAGTGGGGCATATCCCTGTGTTATAATGGACTCTTAGCTCTGTGGTCCAAGAAAGGCTCTCTAAATAGTACACCCCAGCAGTAGGTCAGAGGTTAAGTGTGTACTGATCACATACCAGAGAAGCACATCAGGAGATGGGAGAAATAGGAGAAAGGAGGCAGATGGAATTTCTTTACTGGTTTCATTTCCATCATTCTTCACTCTAACTCCTTTTTTTGATGACAGTGTAGAACTATTTTAAATTTTTACTTTTTTATTTGAAAGGCATAGAGAAAGAGAGAGAGAGAGAGAGAGAGAGAGAGAGCAAGAGCACCCAACCATTGTTTCACTCCTTAAATGCCTGCAATAGCTGGAACTGAGAAAGGCCAAAGTCAGGAGCCAGAAACTCAATACAAGTCTCTGAAGCTGATGGCAGGAACTCAAGTGCTTGAGCTAGTACCTACTGCTTCCCAGAGAGCATATTAGCAGGAAGTAGGAGATGAGAGCAGAGCCAAGACTCCAGGCACTCCAAAGTGAGAGGTGGATGTGTAACTGCTGTGTAAAACACCATACCAGCCTAATTTGCTTTTTAAAAGCTTTTTTAAAAAATCATTTGAAAGGCAGAGAAATAAAGGGAGAGAAAGAGAAAGAGAAAGAGAAAGAGAAAGAGAAAGAGAAAGAGAAAGAGAAAGAGAAAGAGAAAGAGAAAGAGAGAAAGAGAGGGAGGGAGGAAGGGAGGGAGGGAGGAAGGGAGGGAGAGAGAGAAATGAGAATCTCCAATCTGCTGCTTCACTTACCAGATGCTTGCAACAGTTAGCACTGGGCTAGACTAAGGCTAAGAGTTGAAATCACAGTCATGGGCTCCCAGGTGACTGGCAGGGACCCAATTACTTGAGCGATCACAGGCTTAATATGACAGTGAGTAATGCCAGTAAGCTGGAATTGGGAACAGACCATGGACTTGAATCCAATATTGGAAGTGGGAAACCTAGTAAATATATGACCTGTTGGACCAAATGAACATTTCACAGATTTACTTTTTTAAAACAAACTTTGATTTGTTTTAAATTCAAAGAATGAGAAAGAAAGACTGAAAGGGAGAGACATCTCCCATCTGCTACTTCACTCCACAAATCTCCACAATATACAGACCTATCTACCATGGAAATGGCTTAATTATAACAAATTAATTAATTAAATAATTAAAAAGGAAGACAGGGGCAGACATTGTATCATAAGGAGGCAAGCCACAGATTTCTACCACTTCATCTAATATGAGAGCCAGAGTTCAAATATAGGCTGCTCTCGTTCAAATCAAGCTCTAAGCAAAAGTCCCTAGGAAGGCAGAGGAAGGTTATTCAAGTACGTGGGGCCCTACCACAAATATACAGGAGACCGCTATGGAGTTCCCCTCTCCTGACTTCAATGTGGCCAGGACTCAGTCTCTAGGCTATTTGGGGTTTAAACAAGCAGAAAGGAGATCTACTTCACTCTGTCTCTGCTTCTCTCTGTGTCACACTGCCTTTCTAAGAAAGAAAAAAAATGTTAAAAACGATAAAGTAAGAGAGAACAGGAACACATGGAGATCAACAGACATTCAGAAATGGCCCATCTGCTATTTCCCTCCCCACATTTATAAAACCCCTAGTGCTAGGCTAGGCTAAATATCAGAGCAAGGAGCTGACTCTAGGCCTACTGCCTCCTGCAGTGTGTATCCTCAGCAAGCTGGAATTGCCAGTGGGGCCTGGACCTCAACTCAGGCTCCATAAGGTGGGACACGGGCATCCTAAGAAATATCAAACCTGTTGCAAAAAAAGACACATGGCACCATATGACCTACCAGGATCCAAATTGTCTGTGATTGAAAGGCACACGCAGACAGCTACAGATGGACTGAGACAGTGAGGAAGAAAGAGAAAAGGGAGCTTCCATCAGCTAGTTCAGTACCCAAATGCGCACAATACCTACTGCTGCTCCTGTGAAACTTTAAGATCTATAGTAATTAATTAATTAATAAGTTAGTTACCTGCAAAAGTAGAGGGGGTGCTGGGGAACTTCATCAGAAAGCGATGACATAGCTTGCACCTCCCGGAATCCTTAACTGAGACAGGAGTGCATTCCTGGTGCTCTGGCTCCCATGCAGTTCCCTGCTAACGTGTCTGGGAAGAAAGAGGAAGGAGGCCCAAGTTCTTGTACATCATCACTCACGTGGGAGAGACCCCGGTACAGTTTTTGTCTCCTGGCTTCCCACTGGGACCACACCCAGCCTCTGAGACTATTTGGAGTGTGAACTAGCACATGAGAGTTTGTTTTCTTTTTCTGTTTCTGCTTCACTCTCGGTCACTCTGCCTTTCAAAGAAAGAAAATATCTTTTTTTTAAAGATATATTTATTTACTTGAAAGGCAGAGTTATTGAGAAGAAGAGGCACAGGCAAAGAGAGAGCATTCTCCATATGCTGGTTCACTCCCCAAATAGCTGCAATGGCTGGAGCCGGGCCAGTCCAAAGCCAGGAGCCAGGAATTCTTCTGGGTCTCCCATGTGGGTGCAGGGGTCCAAGCACTTGGGCCATCTTCCACTGCTTTCTCAGGTGAATTAGCAGGGAGCTGGATTGGAAGTGGAGCAGCCAGGACTCGAAGTGGTGCCCATATAGGATTCCAGCACTACAGGTGGCAGCTTAACCTGCTACACCATAGCCAAGGCACCAGCCCTGAAAATGTCTTTCAACACAACCAACAAAAGGTAGAGAGAGAGAGGGTTATACCAGATTGACAGACAGGCAGGCAGGCAGAAATCTCCCATCTGCTCTTTCCGTGCCCAAATCTCAGAAACACCTAGTTCAGGGCCAGGTTAAAACCATGCCTGAGGAGCTGACTCCAGGCCTCCAGAGTCTGTCAGGATCCCAAGTACTTCAACGATCACCTGCTGCCTCCTGCAGTGTGTAGCCCCAGGAAGCTGGAATGGCCAGTGGGGCCTGGACCCCAACCCAGGCTCTGCAAGGTGGGACATGGGCACTCTCAGGAATGTTGCACCTGTTGCCACAATGCACATTGCACAAGTTGCCCTTTCAGGTTCAAAACTGTCTGTATTTGAGAGGCACACACAGATGGACTGGGATAGGGAGGGAGAAGAAACAGATAAAAGAGATCTTCCAACAGCTAGTTTGGTCCCCAAAGGCATGAAAAACTCACTGCTGCTCCTGTCATGGTAAAGCAAAACTTTAATATATATAGCAGTTAGTTAATTAATTAAATAGGTTAGTTACCTGTAAGACAGAGAGGGTACTGGCGAACTTCAGCAGAAAGAGAAGGTGCAGCTTGCAACTCCCGTAATGCATATCTGAGGCAGGGTGGATTCCCGGTGGATCAGGTTCTAACACAGCTCCCTGTTAACATGCCTGGAAAGGCAGAGGAAGGTGGCCCAAGTCCACGGGCACCCAGCACCCATGAGGCAGAGATCTGGATGCAGTTTCTGTCAACTGGCTTCCCACTGGGACCCAACCCAGCCTTTGAGACCCTTTGGGAGTGTGAACCAGGGGATGAGAGGTCTCTCTGTCTCTGCTTCTCTGTGTGGCACTCTGCCTTTCACAGAAAGAAAATATCTTTCCACACAATCAATAAAAGGCAGAAGACAGAAGATAACAGACAGACAGACAGACAGAAACCTCCCATTGCTCCTTCCCTCCCCAAATTTTGTAAACAACTGATTTGGGGCCAGCTTTAAACCAGGCCCCAGGAGCTAACTCCAGGCCTCCAGAGTCTGTGACAGGATCCCAAGTGCTGCAAATGTTACCTGCTGCCTCACCCAGTAAGCTGCAATGGCCACCCCACCCTAGGCTCTGCACATGAGCTCTTTGGATGTTCTGGGATACCAGCATCCAAAGATACATTGGATCTGTTGCAACAAATGTGCATTGCACAAATTGACCATCCAGGATCAACACTGTCTATTTGAAAGTCACAAACAGAAAACTACAGATGGACTGAGACAGTGAGGAAGAGAGAGAGAAAAGGGAACTTCCATCAGCTGGTTCAGTCCTCAAATACCTGCAATACTTACTTACTGCTGTTCCTGGCATGGTAAAGCAAAGCTTTGAGATGTACAGTAACTAATTTATAAACAAATAGGTTAGTTATCTGTTAAAGTGGAGAAGGTGTTGACGAACTTTGGCAGAGACTGATGATACAGCTTGCAACTACTGCAACCCATATTGAGGCAGGGTGGATTTCTAGGGGCTCCGCCTCTGATCCAGCTCCCTGCTAACATGCTTGGGAAGGCAGAGGAAGGTGGCCCAAGTCCTTGGGCTCCTGCCACCCACATGAAGGAGAACCCAGTACAGTTCCTGTCTCCTGGCTTCCCACTGGGACCAAACTCAGCCTCCAAGGCCATTTAGGGAGTAAACCAGTGGATGCGAGGTCTTGTTCTCTTTCTGTCTGCTTCTCTCTGTGTTACTCTGCCTTTCAAGGAAAGAAAATATCTTTCAACACCATCAGTAAAAGGCACAGGGACAGAGAGTGACAGACAGACAGACAGGCAGACACCTCCCATCTGCTCTTTACCTTCCCAAATTTCTGAAACACCTGGTTTTGATCCAGGTTGAGGCCTGTCCCCATAAGCTAATTCCAGGTCTCTCATGTGGCAGAGACCCAATTCCTCTGGCCGTCACCTGCTGCCTCCCAGAGGGTGACTGGGTAGGAAGCTGGAATTGGAATAGGGTCTGGACAGGAAGCCAGGCCTTCCCCTGTAGGGTGTGGTTATCACAGGATTTATCAGATCCCCTTGACCACATGCTTATCCCCCAGCCACACATTTTTCAGTCCTGCTTCTGGGCACTGGAGTTGAGGACAGGCAGGTTAAGGAGCAGCTGGTGCTGTGGCCAGGCATCACATATGAAGATGGTTTCCAGTCCGGGTTCTGGACTTATCACAGCTCCCAGATAACGCACCTGGAAAAGCACTAGAAGATGTCCAGGGCTCCCTGGGCTGCCTACCAACCTCACGGGAAACCTGGATGGTCTTGCAGGCTCCTGGCTTCGACTTTCCCAGGCCAGGTAACTGCAGCCATCTGGGGAGTGCCCCAGCACCAAGATTGCTCGCTTGTTCGCTCTCTCACTCTGTGACCGTCTGATTCTCAACAAATCTGCCTTTCATATAAATGTAAGAATCTCAAAGGAAGATCAGATAAACAAATACAATGGTCAAAAATTAAAATCAAATGTATAATTTTGTTGATTTGAAATGCAGACAGCAAGACAGAGAGAAAGAAGAGTGGAATGGAAGAATTGCCTAGGTGCTGTTTCAGTCCCCAAATGCCAGCATTATGCACTGCCATCCCTGCCATGTGACAGCTTCCCTAGAAGTCACGTATTATGTATAATTAATGAATTAACTGATTAACTCATTAATTGACATAAAAGGCTGGGAGCAGGCTAGCTCCATGGCTCAGGGTGCTAAGCACCTGCTACCAACCTGGGCATGCGCCCTGGCAGCCAGGGTTCCATTGCCAGCTGCTCTGCTTCCCATGCAGCTGCCTGCTACAGGACTGGGAAGGCAACAGAAGACAGCCAAAGTACTCAGACACCTACACCCACAGGGGAGACCAGGATGGACCATCCCCTGCACTGTCTCTCCCTGTGTCTGTCACTCTGCTTTTCCAAATAAGGAAAGAAATCTTTGAGAGCAGTATGTCAGCAGGAGAGTGACACAGGGAGATAGACAGATCGACAGACAGATGGATTTCTCCCATCCTATATTTCCTTCCCCATATTGCTCAAAACACTGCTGCTGGGCAAGGGTGTTGCCCAGCACCAGAAGCTGACTCCAGGCCTCCAGGGTCTGTGTCAGGATCCCAAGTACTTCAACCCTCACCTGCTGTCTCCTGCAGTGTGTGTCCCTAGCATGTTGGAATGGCCAGTGGGACCTGCACATCAACCCAGGCTTTGCAAAGTGGGACACAGGCAATCAAAGATACATCGGATCTATTGCAAAAAAAAATGCACATTGCACAACTTAAACAAAATTGTCTGAATTTGAAAGGGTCCCACAGACAGCTAGCTACAGATGGACAGAGACAGTGAGGAAGAGATAGAGAAAGGATACCTTCATCAGCAACATCGGGCCCAAAATGCCTGCAATACCGATTGCTGCTTCTGTCATGGTAACATGAAACATTAAGCTCTATAATAATTCATTAATTGATTAAAAAGGTAGTTTCCTGTCAAGCACAGAGAGTGCTGGCTGGCAAACTTCAGCAGAAGTGATGATGCAGCTTCCAACTCCCCCATTCTTAACTGAGACAGCAGTACCTTCCCGGTGCTCCAGTTCCCATGCAGCTCCCTGCTAACATCCTGGGAAGGCAGAAGAAAGTGTCCTAAGTCCTTGAGATACTGTCACATATATTGGAGAGACCCTGGTTCAGTTCCTGTATCCTGGCTTCCCACTGGGACCCCACCAAGCCTCTGACCCTTTGGGGTGTATGTCATCAGGAGAGTGACACAGTGAGACGAACAGATTGACAGACAGATGAAATCTCCATCTGCTGTGTTCCACTCCACATTTATAAAACATCAGTGCTGGGAGAGGCTGTAGCCTGACACCAGGAGCTGAATCCAGGTCTCCAGGTTCTGGGGCAGAATTCCAAGTGCTTTAAGCAACACCAGCTGGCTCCCACAGTGTGTGTCCAGCAAGCTGGAATGGCCAGTGGGGCCTGGACCCCAACCCAGGCTCTGCAAGCTGGGATCCAGACGTCCCAGGAAATATGGGACTCGTTATGACAGATGGGCATCACACAACTTGACCTTTCAGGATCAAAACTGTATTCGAAAAGCACACAGAGGGTCTGGTGCTGTGGTACAGAAGGTTAAGCCATGGACTCTAGCTAAGACATACCATTTGGGTTCAGATTCGAGTTTAGCCTGCTCCAGTTCTGATTCAGGTGCCTGCTAATGTGCCTGGTAAAGCACTGGAAGACGGGCAAAGTCCCTGGGCCTCTGCACACACGTGGCAGACCTGGAAGAAATTTCTGGCTCCTGGCTTGGCCTGACACTGATTTGTTACCATCACTTGTAGAGTCATCCAGTGGATGGATGATCTCTCTCTATCTCCCCTTTTCTGTCTATAACTCTCTCTTTCATATAAATGAATAATTTTAAAGATTTATTTATTTGAAAGACTTGCATTATATATATAATATAAATAATATATATTATATATATATATATATATATATATAGAGAGAGAGAGAGAGAGAGAGAGAGAGAGAGAGAGAGAGAGACAGGGAGAGTCTTCCATCTTTTGGTTCACAGCCCAATGGCCAGACCTAAGTCAATCTGAAGACAGGAGCCAAGAGCTTCTTCTGGGTCTCCCACCAGGGTACAGGGGCCATGGATTTCCCCATCCAGTGCTGCTTTCCCAGGTGCATTAGCAGGGAGTGGATAAGAGTGGAGCACCTGGGACTAAACCAGTGCCCATATTGGATGCTGGCACTGCAGTCCAGGGTTTGAACCCAGTGTCACAGTGCTTGCACCTGAATATATCTTTAAAAAGAAAAGGAGAATAGAAAGAACAAACGGCTAGCTCCAGATGGACTAAGAAAGAAAGTAAAAAGGAGAAAAGAGATCTTCGGTTGGCGCCATGGCTCAATAGGCTAATCCTCCACCTAGCGGTGCCGGCACACCAGGTTCCAGTCCCAGTCGGGGCGCTGGATTCTTTCCCGGTTGCCCCTCTTCCAGGTCAGCTCTCTGCTGTGGCCTGGGAAGGCAGTGGAGGATGGCCCAAGTGCTTGGGCCCTGCACCCCATGGGAGACCAGGAGAGGCACCTGGCTCCTGCCTTCGGGTCCGCGCGTGCACCGGCCGCAGCGCGCCAGCCGTGGCGGCCATTGGAGGGTGAACCAATGGCAAAAGAAAGACCTTTCTCTCTGTCTCTCTCACTATCCACTCTGCCTGTCAAAAAAAAAAAAAAAAAAAGAAAAAGAAAGAAAAAAAAAGAGAGATCTTCATTAGCTAATTCAGTCTCCAAATACCTGAGATAGTCAATGCAGCTCATTTCACGGAAATGCAAAACTTAAAGATCAACAATAATTTATTAATTAATAGCTTCATTAATACCTATGAAAACGGACAGAGTGTTGGCAACCTTCAGCAGAAAGAGAAGGTGCAGCTTGAAACTCCCACAATGTATATCTGATCAGGGGTGGATTCCCGGGGATCAGGTTCTGATGCAGCTCCCTCCTAGCATGCCTGGGAAGGCAGAGGAAGGTGGCCCAAGTCCCTACCATCCTCGTGGGAGACCTGGAATCAGAGAAGCAGACACAGAGAGAGAAAAGATACCTCTCATCCGAAGCCAGCACTCGCTCTGATTTTACAGGTAACCAACCTGTGAATTCATTAATTAACTAATTACTATGGATCCTTTTTTTTTTTTTACAGGCAGAGTGGACAGTGAGTGAGAGAGAGAGAGAAAGGTCTTCCCTTTGCCGTTGGTTCACCCTCCAATGGCCGCCACGGCCAGCGCGCTGCGGCCGGCGCACCACGCTGATGCAAAGGCAGGAGCCAGGTGCTTCTCCTGGTCTCCCGTGGCGTGCAGGGCCCAAGCACTTGGGCCATCCTCCACTGCACTCCCGGGCCATAGCAGAGAGCTGGCCTGGAAGAGCGGCAACCGGGACAGAATCCGGTGCCCCGACTGGGATTAGAACCCAGTGTGTCGGCGCCGCTAGGCAGAAGATTAGCCTGTTGAGCTAGGGCACCGGCCATTATGGATCTTGAAGTTTAGTGTTATCATGTCAGGAGCAGCAGTGGGTCCTGTGGGCATTTTGGGACTGAACAAGTTGATGCAAGATCTCTCTCGTCTCTCTCTTCTTCGCTGTTGCAGTCCATTGTAGCTGTCTATGGGACGCTGCCCCAGAACCAGGTGACCAGGATTCAGATCTGGGACCTGGCTTCCAACTGGCCAAGCACTAGGTATTTCTGAATTTCGGGGAGATAAAGAGCAGATGGGGATTTTCTGTCTGTCACCCTATGTCTCTCTGCCTTTTACTTATTGTTTTGAAAAATATTTTCTTTCTATGAATGGCAGAGTGATGCAGAGAGAAGCAGAGGCAGAGAGAGACAGAGACCGCTCATCTGCTGGTTCACTCCTGAAAGGGTCTCAGAGGCTGAGTGGTGCCCCACGGGAAACCAGGAGTGGTGAACTGCACTGGGGTCTCTCTCAAGAGAGTGACGTAGACGCCCAGACTGGGGCCACCTTCATCAGCCTTCCCAGGCACAGGAGCAGGGAGCTGCATCAGAACCTGAGTCGCAGGTAATTGAACCTCATCAGGTATGGATTGTCGCAGTTACAAGGCATATCATCGCTTTCTGCTAAATTTTGCCAGCGCTGTCTCCACCTCTCCTTGGTAACTCTCCTATAAATTAATCAGCTACTATAGACCATAAAGATTTGTGTTACCGTAACAGGAGCAGCCCTAGATATTGTGGGCATTTGGGGAGCAAAGTTGTCAAAGAAGGTCTCTGTCTATTACTAACTGTCTCGTTACATCTGTAGGTCTCACTGTGTGTCATTCAATTACAGTTTTGATCTTGGAAGTTGTAGAATGTACATTTAATGCGACAGATCTGAATTACTTGGGATGCTCCTTAGAACCTTGCAGAGCCTAGGTTGAGGTCTATGCTCCACTGGCAATGCCAGGTTGAGGCCATAGACATTGAGGGAGTGCTTTTCTTTTTAAAGATTTATTCAGGGGCCAGTGCAGTGGCACAATATGTTAAAGCCCTAGTGTGCAGTGCCAGCATCCCATATAGCATCGGTTCACGTCCCGGGTGCTCCACTTCTGACCCCCATCCTGCATATAGACCTGGTAAAACATCACAAGATGGCCCAAATCCATGGCCCACTGTATGCATGTGGCAGACCCAGAAGAAGCTTTAGCTTCTGGTTTTGGATCTGCTTAGCTCCGGCAATTCCGGCCACTGGAAAGTGAACCAACAGATGGAAGACATCTCTCTCTCTCTCTCTCTCTCTCTCTCTCTTTCTCTCTGTGCAAATATTTAAAATAAATCTTTAAAAATTATTTATTTATATGAAGCAGAGAATTACAGACAGAAAATGAGAGAGAGAGAAAGATCTTCCATCCACTGGATGACTCTGCCAATGATAGTAATGAATGGGACTGTGGGGCATAACCTGGAGCCAAGAGTTTCTTCTGGGTCTCCCACATGTGTGCAGGGGCCCAGGCAGACTGACAGAGAGAGAGAGACACAGAGCAGGAGATGAGCCAAACTGGTCCTTCCTGGGGTTGGCAAGGACCTGATTACTCAGGCTGTCTTCCTCTACCATCCCAGGCACTCTAGCAGGGAGCTGCATGAGAATCAGAGCAGGTAGCATGGGGATCCTGGCTAGCAGGGCGCATACCCAGGATGGGAGTGCAGGCTGAACACCCTGAGCCTTGTGGCTAGCCAGCTCCCAGCTTTTTATGTCTGTTAATGAGTTAGCGAGTTACTTCATTAATTATATGCAATGTGTGACTTCTAGTGAAGCTTTCCCATGATATTGAGGGGAGCGGATATGGCTGGGATTTGGGGACTGAAATAGCAGATAGAGACATCCTCTGTTCCATGCTTTAGCTCTGTGTGTGTTGATGTGTGCCTTTCAAATCAGCAATGATATACATTTTATTTTAAATTTCAACTGTTATATTTGCTTATTTTTGGATTCATACATTTATTTGAAATACAGGATTATGGAGGGCCAGAGGTCACAAACTGAGAAGGAAAGAGAGAGAGAGAGAGAATGTTCTTTGTGCCAGGGCACTCCCCAGATGGCTGCAGTAGCCTCATTGGGCCAAACTGAAGCCAGGATCCTACAGAGGCTTCCGGGTAACCCAGGAGTTGGAGGGCTAGAGTCCGGGTGGACCAAGAAATCTGCCTCTGCTTTCCCAGGCAGGTAATCTGGGATTGGGTGAAAATTGGAGCAGCCAGGACTTGAACCCATACTTATTTGAGATGCCTGGCCACAACATGGCCTGCTGCTTACCCTGCCTGGCCACAGCTCTGCACCGCCCCCCGAAGCAGGACTGAGGAACGTGTGGCTGGGGGTGGACATGGTGACTGGCAGGTGTGACACTCCCTGTGATACTCACACCCCACGTGGGAGGGCCTGGTGTCCAGTGCAGGCTCTGCTCCAGTTCTGACTCCTCCCAGACACACTGTGGGAGGCAGCAGGTGAAGGACAGGGGAACTCAGTCCCTACCGTCCACATGGGAGACCTGGGATCAGAGAGCCCACACAGGGAGAGAAAGGACACCTCTCATCCCAAGTTTGCCAGCACTCACTCTCATTTTGCAGGTAACTAACCTGTGAATTAATTAATTAATGGATTATTTACTATGGATATTAAAGTTCGCTATATCATGTCTGGAGCAGCAGCGGGTCCTCTGGGCATTTTGGGACCACACTAGCTGATGCAAGATCTGTCTTGTCTCTCTCTTCGTCACTGTCTCAGTCCATCTGTAGCTGTCCATGAGACGCTGCCACAGAACCTGGTGACCTGGATTCAGATCTGGGGCCTGGCTTCCTCCTGCCCAGTAGGTAAGTATTTCTGAAATCTGGGAGGGAAAGAGCAGATGGGGGTTTTCTGTTTGTCAACCTGTGTCTCTTTGCCTTTTGCTTATTGTGTTGAAAAATGTTTTCTTTCTGTGAATGGCAGAGTGACGCAGACAGAAGCAGAGACAGAGAGAGACAGAGACCGCTCATCTGCCGGCTCACTCCTGAAAGCATCTCAGAGGCTGAGTGGTGCCCGAATGGGAAACCAGGAGACGGGAGTGCCCTGGGTCTCTCCCACGAGAGTGGCGTAGAAGCCAGTACTGCGACCGCCTTCCTCTGCCTTCCCAGGCACAATTTAAGGAGTTGCATCAGAACCGAATCAGCTGGGACCCATCCTGCCTCAGATACGGATTTTGGGAGTTGCAAGCTGCGTAATCTCTTTCTGCAAAGTTTGCCACTAGTCTCCTGGCTTCAGCAGGTGACAAACATATTGGTTGATTGATTACTATAGGTGTTAATATTTCACGTCACCATAACAGGAACAGCAATGCGTATTGTAGGCTTTTAGGGACCAAGCCAGCTGATGAGAGTTCCCTTTTCTCTCCCTCTTCCCTGCAGTCTCAGTGTATCTGTTGCTCTCTATGTGTGCCCTTCCAACACAGATCATTTTTTTAAGATTTTATTTATTTATTGAAGAGGTAGAGTTACAGAGAGTGAGAGGGAGGGACAGAGAGAAAGGCCTTCCATCTGCTGGTTCACTCCCCAAAAGCCGAAGAGCCAGGAGCTTCTTCCAGATGTCCCACGCAGGCAGGACCCACCAGGAAGAAGGACGGGGCGACACGGGCGATCATTTCGATCCTCGAAGATCAAGTTGTGCGATATGCATTTGTGGAAATAGGTTGGACATTTCTTGTGGTGGCACGTCCTCCTTTTCAGAGCCTGGGGAGGTGTCCAGGCACCAGTAGCAGTGCCAGCTTGCTGGACATATACACTGTGGGAGGTAGCAAGCAAGGACTGAAGCACTTGGGATCGGGTGACACAGACGCTGGGGTCCTGCAGTCGGCCCCTGGCACCTGGCTTAAACCAGAGCCCGAATTAGATGTTTCCGAAGTTTGGGAGATTTCTGTCTGTCAGCCTGTCTGGCACTCACAGTCTGTTTGCTTTTCTTGATTGTGTTAAAAGATATTTTCTTTCTTTGAAAGGTAGAGTGACAGAGAGAAGGAGAGAGAGGGAGGGAGGGAGGGGGAGAGAGGGAGAGGGAGAGGGAGAGAGAGAGAGAGAGAGAGAGAGAGAAAGGAGAGTGAGCAAGCTCACATCTAGTGGTTCATATTCCAACTGAGCAGAGATCCTTTGGTGTCCCAGTGGGAAGCCAGGAGACAGGAACTGCACCAGGGTCTCTCCAACATGAGTGGTGGTGTCCCTAGGCTTGGGCCTCCAACCTCTGCCTTCCCAGGAACGTTAGCAGGGGGCTGCACGGGAACAGGAGCACCAGGAATCCTAGCTGCCTCAGATATGGAGTGCGGGAGTTGTGAGCTGCATCACTGCTTTCTGCCGAAGTTGGCCAGCACCCTCTATGCTTTGTAAGTAAATAACCTTTAATCTATTTATTTATTACTGCAGATCTTTAGTGTCACTTTACTTTGACAGGAGCAGCAGTAGGTATTGTGGGCATTTGCGGACTGAACTAGCTAATGAAAGTTCTGTTTTCTCTCTCTCTTCCTTGTTGTCTATGACAATCCATAGCTACCTGTCTGTGTCTTTCAGTTACAGATAATTTTGCTCCTGGAAGCTCAAGTTGTGCGATGTGATCTTTTCCAACAGGTGTAACATTCCCTAGGGTACCCATGTCCGAACTTGCGGAACCTGGGCTGAGGTGCAGCCCCCACTGGCCATTCCAGCTTGCTGGGGACACAGACTGCAGCAGGCAGCAGGTGAGGGCTGAAGCACTTGGGATCCTGCCACACACCCTGGAGGTCTGCAGTCAGCTCCTGGTGTCCAGCTACAGCCTAGTCCAGCACTAGTGTTTTGTGAAATGTGGGGAGGGAAATAGTGGATGGGAGGTCTCAGTCTGCCTGTTGGACTTTCTGTCTCAGTGTCCCTCTCCTGGTGACACAGTGCTATTAAAATTCCTGTCGTTAATTGCAAAGGCAGAGTGACAGTCAGAGGGAGACAGGCATGACATGGTCCAAGCTGGAATTCCCTGTGGTTGGCAGGGGGCCGGAGTACCCGGGCTGTCTTCCTCTGTCTCCCAGGCATGTTATCTGGGAGCTGCATGAGAGGCAGAGCATCAGCAGTGGAACCCCAGCTCCTACGGCTCATGCACGGGTTGGAAGCAGAGAGTTAACACCCTCAGCCACGGAGCTAGTGGGCTCCCAGCCTTACATCACTTAATTGCTGAATAAGTCCATTAATTGTGAGTAAAAATGCATTCCAGTGGAGCTGTCACATAATGGGAGGGTGTGCGTACTGCTGGGATTTGGGGACTGAACCAGCACATAGGACCGCCTCTGTTTGGTTTTCCTTGTCTGTCTGTCTGTCTCCCATTCTATCCAACAAAATTCTGCACCGTATTGAAATTTTGACCACTATATTTGTCTGTTTGCTCTTCCTCTGAGATTCCTGCATCCGCTTGAAAGGGAGGGTTGTTGAGAGCCAGAGGGTCAGAAAGTGGGAGAGGGACAGCGATCTTCGATGTGCCAGAGCCCTCCCCAGCTGCCTGCAGTTGCCTGGGCTGCATTTGGCTGAAGCCAGGAGCCCACAAGACCATCCATCCTGGTGTCGAATGAGAGAGCCAGGCAGCCCTGGGATCCAGACCCTTCAACTGACTTCCAGGTGCATTCTCTGTGAGCCTGATGTCGAGTGGTACAGCTATTACTCAAACACATGCATAAATGGGCTGCCTAGCCATGGTGCCAGTTTCTCATTGACCTGCCTCAACCCGACTCTGGCTGCCATAAGCAGGATGGAGGACCATGAGCTGGGGGGTGGACATGGGCTCTGGCTAGTGTGATATTTCCTGTGATGGGCACACCACTTATGGGAGGGCCTGGCTTCCAGTCCAGGCACTGCTGAAATTCCAGTGCTTGTCCAGACACACTCTGGGAGCAGCAGGTGAGAGCCAGAGGAATTGGGTCCCTGCCACCTGCATGGGAGATGAGGATTCTGCTCCTGGGGGCCTTGGAGTCAGTTTCGCCCAGAACTAGCATTTTCTGAAATCTGGGAAAGGAAAAAGCAGATGGTAGGTTTCCTTCTGTCTGTCTCTGTGTCACCTTTGGAGAGAGAGAGAGAGAGAGAGAAAGGTCTTCATTCTTTGGTTCATCCCTAATGGCTGCAATTGCCAGAGCTAAGAAGATCCGAAGCCAGGAGCCAAAGCTTCTTCCGGGTCTCCCAAGTGCATACAGTGGGCCACGATTTGGGCTATCCCTTGCTACTTTCTCAGGTACATAAGAAGGGAGCGGGTCAGAAATGGAGCACCAGGACTTGAAGCAGCACTACATGGGATGCTAGCACTGCAGGCCAGGGCTTTAACACATTGTGCCACAGCACTGGCCCCTGAATAAATCTTTAAAAAGATAAGGAGAGGGGCTGGCGTCTTGGTGCAGTAGGTTAATTCTCCACCTGCATTGCTGGCATCCCATATAGGTGCCGGTTCTAGTCCCGGCTGCCCCTCTTCCAATCCGGCTCTCTGCTATGGCCTGGGAAAGCAGCAGAAGATGGCCCAAGTCCTTGTGCCCCTGCCCCCAAGTGGGAGAAGTGGAAGAAGACCCCGGCTCCTGGCTACCAATCAGCCCAGCTCCAGCCATTGCGGATATTGGGGAGTGAACCAGAGGATGTGAGACCTCTCTCTTTCTCTCTCTCTTGCTCTCTTTCTCTCTTTCCTCTCTCTGTGTAACTCTGAATCTCAAATAAATCTTTAAAAAATAAAACTATGAAAAATGTGGGGAGGGAAACAGCAGATGGAGATTTTCATCCAACCGTCAGTCTGATTATCTCACTGCGTCACACTCCTGCTGACCTAGTGTCCTCAAACATTTCCTTCCTTCCCTAATTGGAAAGGCAGACAGACAGACAGAGAGCTAGCAGAGCAGGAGATGGTCCAAACTGGTAGTCCCTGGGGTGGGCAGTAGCCCGAGTACTGGACTGTCTTCCTCGGCCTTCTCAGGCACATTAGCAGGGAGCTGCATGAGAACCCATGAAGTGGAACCCTGGCGGCCAGGGCACCTGCCCAGGATGGAAGTGGAGGCTGAACACCCTGAGCCATGGGGCTAGCCTGCTCCCAGCCCTGTATGTCCATTAATGAGTCCATTATATGTAATGTACAGCCTCTAGTGAAGATATTGCATGATAGGGAGGGCAGTAGATATTGGTGGGATTTGGGGACTGAAACAGCGGAGACATCCTTGCTCTGTTCCTCCTCTTCTTTGGCTTGCTCTCTGTCTTGCAAATGAGCAGAGTTAGTGTTTTCTCTAAATTTTTACCATTATACTTGCTGATTTTTGGATTCCAACATTTATTTACAAGGTAGAGTTATGGAGGGCCAGAAAGTCAGAATGTGGGTGAGAGAACAAGAGATAGAGATAGGAAGAGAGAAAGAGTGAGAATGAGAAATCTTCTTTGAGCCAGAGCTATCCCCAGATGACTGCACTTGCCTGGGCTGGGCCAGACTGAAACCAGGATCCTGCATGAGCTACCTGGTGACCCATGAGTTTGAGGACCAAGAAATCTGCCTCTGCTTTCCCAGGCAGGTAATCTGGGAGTTGGATGAAAGTTGGAGCAGCCAGGACTTGAACTCATGCTTATTTGGGATGCCTGGCCACAACATGGCCTGCTGCTTACCCTGCTTGGCCACAGCTCTGCACCGCCCCCAGAAGCAGGACTGAGGATGTGGGGAGCAATCTGGACTGGACTGAGTTACTGGAATTAAGACTTATTCTATGCATCTGCTCTCCCACAATATGGCGCTGGGAGAGAAGTAAACAGCTTCCACACAGCTGCCTCCAGTTCAGCTAATAAACTGTAGGACTTGCTCCTGATTGGAGGAGAGCAGCGTACTCGGCGTGTGGGCAGCCGAGTTGGGATTGGCGGAGGAGGACTATAAAGGAGGAGAGAGACGGCATGCACCAGGAACATCTAAGGGGAACATCTAGCTGAAGGAACACCCGTGCAGCCCCCGAGACGAGCCGGCCGGCGGTGTGCCGCTCCCCTGCGGAAGTGGGGAATGTGGCCAGGGGGAACTGCCCTTCCACGGAGGTGGAAGGGATAGTAGCCAACCCGGGAAGAACCAGCAGCAAACCCGGGGAGGGCCGAGCAGACAAAAAGAACAGCACAGGGTTCAGTGTTGCTCCTCCACGAAGAGGGGGAGCGACAGAGGAACGAGTGTCTGGGGGGTGGACATGGGGACTGGCGGGTGTGACACTCCCTGTGATGCTCACACCCCACGTGGGAGGGCCTGGCGTCCAGTGCAGGCTCTGCTCCAGTACTGACTCCTCCCAGACACACTGTGGGAGGCAGCAGGTGAAGGACAGGGGAACTCAGTCCCTAAAGTCCACGTGGGAGACCTGGGATCAGAGAAGCAGACACAGGGAGAGAAAGGACACCTCTCATTCCAAGTTTGCCAGCACTCGCTCTGAAGCAGGTAAGTAACCTCTGAATTAATTATCACTCATTAATTACTTTAGATTTTAAGTTTCGCTATATCATCTCTGCCTTTTGCTTGTTGTGTTGAAAAATATTTTCTTTCTGTGAATGGCAGAGTGATGCAGAGAGAAGCAGAGACAGAGACCGCTCATCTGCCGGTTCACTCCTGTAAGGGTCTCAGAGGCTGAGTGGTACCCCATGGGAAGCCAGGAGTGGTGAACTGCACTGGGGTCACTCTCAAGAGAGTGATGTAGACGCCCAGACTGGGGCCACCTTCATCATTCTTCCCAGGCACAGGAGCAGGGAGCTGCATCAGAACCTGAGCCACAGGTAATCGAAACTCTCTCAGGTATGGATTGTCCCAGTTACAAGGCATATCATCGCTTTCTGCTAAATTTTGCCAGCACTGTCTCTACCTCTCCTTGGTAACTCTCCCATAAATTAATCAGTTACTATAGATCACAAAGATTTGTGTTACCATGACAGGAGCAGCCCTGGATATTATGGGCATTTGGGGACCAAAGTTGTTGACGAAGGTCTCTTTGTCTCTTATTTACTGATTCATTCCATCTGTAGTTCTCTCTGTGTGTGTCTTGCAATTCCAGACCATTTTGGTCTTGGAAGGCAAGTTGTAGAATGTACATTTCATGCGACAGATCTGACATTTCTGGGGATGCCCCTGACAGCCTTGCAGAGCCTAGGTTGAGGTCCATGCTCCACTGGCAATGCCAGGTTCAGGGCATACACACTGAGGGAGGCAGCAGGTGACAGTGGGAGCACCTGGGATCCTGCCAGAGAACCTAGAGGCCTGGAGTCTACTGCCGGAGCATGGTTTCCAGCTGGCCTGAACTAGGTGTTTCTGTATTTTAGCAGGGAAGAGCAGATGGGAGTTTTCTGTCTGTCTGTCTGTGCTTGCGTCTGTCATTCTCTCCCTCTTTGCCTTTTACTGAAAATGCTGGAAGATCTTTTCCTCCTTTGAAAGGCAGAGTGACACTAGAGAAGCAGAGACAGAAAGAAATATCTTACCCATGGGCCACTCAAAAATGGCATCAGAGGCTGGGCTTGGTTCCAGTGGGAAGCAAGAGGGGAAACTGCTCTGCGGCCTCTCTCATGTGGGAGGCGGTGGCAAAAGAACTGGGGCGATCCACATGGGAGACCTGGGTTCAGCTCCTGGGGACCATGGCCTCAGTCTCACCCAGAACGAAGGGTTTCTGAAATCTGGGGAGGGAAAGGGCAGATGGGAGGTTCCTTCTGTCTGTCCGTCTCTGTGTCACCTTTGGTCTCTCTGCCTTTTACTGATTGTGTTGCAAGATATTTTCTTTCTTGAACAGAGGAAAACAGAAAAATCACACAGAGAGAAGATATACCTCCCGTGAGAAGATCGCCAGCACTCTCTCTGCTTTTGCAAGTAAAGCACTTACTAATTAATTACTATACATGATAAAGTTTCAGTTAACCATGATGGGAGCAACCATAAGAATTGTGCCATCTGGGGACAGCACTAGCTGTGGGTACTGCTCTTCTTTCCTGCTCACTGTGCAGCCTATCTGTAGCTGTCTGCTCGGGACCCTGGAGATCCCACAGAACCTGGAAATCAGGATTGAGATCTGGACATGAAACAGAACCCAAAGGGTATGTCTTAGCAATAGACCCTCTGGTCCTTAACAAATACAGACATTTTGATCCTGGATGGCCACGTTGTGTGATGCCCATTTCTCCTAACAAGTCCCATATTTCCTGGGACGCCCATGCCCACCATGCAGGGCCTGGGTTGGGTCCAGGCCCCACTGGCCGTTGCAGCTTGCTGGGGACACACACTGGGAAGGCAGCAGGTGCTGCCTGAAGCACTTGGGATCCTGACCCAGAACCCGGAGGCCTGGATTCAGCTCCTGGTGCCCAGCTACAGCGTGGCCCAGCACTGGGGTTTTATAAATGTGGGGAGGGAACAGCACATGGAGATTTCTGTCTGTCTGTCCGTCTGTTTGTTTATCTCACTGTGTCACTCTCCTGCTGACATACTGCCCTCAAAGACGTCTTTCCTTTATTGGAACGGCAGAGAGAGGGAGACACAGAGCAGGAGGTAGTCCATTCTGGTCTCCCTGGGGTTGGCAGGGGCGCAAGTACTCCCACTGTCCTCCTCTGGCTTCCCAGGCACGTTAGCAGGGAGCTGCACGAGCAGCAGAGCAGCCTGCAGTGGAACCCTGGCTGCCAGGGCGCCTGCCCAGGCTGGAAGTGGCAGTTGAACACCCCGATCATGGGGCTAGCCTGCTCTCTGCCTTTTATGTGTGTTAATGAGTTCATTATATGTAATGTACAACTTTAGTGAAGATTTTATATGATTGGTATGGCAGTGGATACTGCGGGATTTGGGGACTGAACTAGCAGATAGAGGCATCCTCTGTTCTGTTCCTCTTCCTCTTTTTCTGACTCACTGTCTGCCTTTAAGATCAACAAGTCAGCCCTTTCTTAAGTTTTGACCATTACAATTGCTTATATTTGGATCCTACATTTATTGAAAGGCAGGGTTATAGAGGGCCATAAAGAAAGTGAGTGAGAGACACAGAGATAGAAATAGGTAGGTAGAGAGAGATCGATCTTCTTTGTGCCAGAGCTCTCCCCAGATGACGCAGTAGCCTGCTCATGGCCAGACTGAAGCCAGGATCCTGCAGGAGCATCCCGGTAACCCAAAGTTTGAGGGCTGGATTCCGAATGGACCAGGAAATCTGATTTCCCTAGCACATAATCTGGTAATTGGATGACAAGTTGAGCAGCCAGGATTTGAACCCGTGCTCACTGGGGATGCCTGGCCATAGCGCTGCCTGCTACTTACCCTGCTTGGCCACAGCTCTGCACCGCCCCCCGAAGCAGGACTGAGGAACGTGTGGCTGGGGGTGGACATGGGGACTGGCGGGTGTGACACTCCCTGTGATGCTCACACCCCACGTGGGAGGGCCTGGCGTCCAGTGCAGGCTCTGCTCCAGTTCTGACTCCTCCCAGACACACTGTGGGAGGCAGCAGGTGAAGGACAGGGGAACTCAGACCCTACCGTCCACGTGGGAGAGCCGGGATCAGAGAGCCCACACAGGGAGAGAAAGGACACCTCTCATTCTAAATTTGCTAGCACTCGCTTGATTTTGCAAGTAACTAACTTATGATTTAATTAAGTAATTAATTACTTTAGATTTTTAGTTTCAATATATCGTGTCAGGAGCAGCAGTGTGTCCTGTGGGCATTTTGGGACCAAACTAGCTGATGCAAGATTTCTCTTGTCTCTCTCTTCCTTGCTGTCTCAGTCCATCTGAGGCTGTCTGTGGTAAGCTGCCACAGAACCTGGTGACCTGGATTCGGATCTGGGACCTGGCTTCCACCTGGCCAATAGGCAGGTTTCTGAAATTTGAACAGGGGAAAAAAAAGAAATTTGAAGAGGGAAAGAGCAAATGGGAATTTTTTTGGTCTGTCTCTCAACCTGTGTCTCTCTGTATATTATTGATCTTTTGAAATACATTTTTAAAGATTTAGTTGTTTATTTGAAAAGTAGAGTTACAGAGAGAAGGAGAGACAGAAAAAGCTTCCATCTGCTTGTTCACTCCTCAGATGTCCACAGCTGCTATTGCTGCATCGATGTGAAGCCAGCACAGAGGAGCTCCCTCCAGGTATCCCACATGGGTGCAGGGACCCAAGCACGTGGACCATGTTCCTCTGGGTTGCCAGGCCATAAGCAGAGAGCTGGATCAGAAGAGGAACAGCCAGGATATGAACTTGTACCCATGTGGGAGGCTGGCTCCTCGGCAGAGGTTTAACCCACCATGTCACAGCACCGGCCCCAGAAGATAGTTTATTTCTAAGAAAGGCTGAGTGACACAGAGAGAAGCAGAGAGAGAGAGAGAGAGAGAGAGAGACCTCTCAACTGCTGGTTCATTCCCCCAGTGATCTCTAGGTCAAGTGAGAAGCCAGGAGTCGGGAACTGTGCTGCGTCTCTCCCAAGACAGTGGCCTAGACCCAAGGACTGGGGCCACATCCTCTGCCTTCCCAGCACATGAGCAGGGAGCTGCATCAGAACCTGAGCCACAGGTAATCGAGTCCCAGGTATGGATTCTCCCAGTTACAGGCCGGATCATCACAATCCGCTGACGTTTGCCAGCACTCTGTCTGCTTTTCCAGGTACCTATCCTACTAACTTTATTAATTACTATTGATCAGAAAGTTTTGTGTTACCATGACAGGAGCAGCAGTATCACAGGCATTTGGGGACTGAACCTGCTGATGGAGACCTCATTTCTTTCTGTCTTCCTCACTGTCTCAGTGTATCTGTAGCTGTTTTCAATGTGTGTTTCTCTTTATTTAAAATTTATTTATTGATTTGAAAGGCTGAGCTACAAAGAGGCATAGGCAGAGAGAGACAAAGAGAGAAGTCTTCTACCTAATGGTTCACTCCCCAAGTTGCCACAATGGCCAGACCTTTGGTGCAATGGCAGTAGCTGCATTGATCCAAAGCCAGGAGCCAGGAAATTCTTCCGGGTGTCCCGCGTGGGTGCTAGTGCCCAAGGACTTGGGCCATCTTCTACTGCTTTCCCAGGCCATAGCAGAGAGCTGGGCGAAAGTGTAGGAGCTGTAACTTGAATGGGCAGCCCTATGGAATGCCTCAATGCAGGAGGTGCCTTTATCTGCTATGCCATGGTGCCAGCCCCTGCATGTGCCTTTCAAATACAGACAGTTTTGATACTGAAAGGTCAAGTTGTGTGATGCATATAAACTTGGGCAGGGAAAGAAAAGGTGGGAGGATTCTGTCTGTTCATCTGACTATCTCCCTCTGTCTCTCTGCCTTTTATTGATTGTGTTGAGAGATTTTCTTTCTGTGAAAGGCAGAACAACACAGAAGCAGAGACAGAGAGACAGAGACAGAGACAGAGAGAAAGAGAGAGAGAGGTGTCTCATCTGCTGATTCATACCCTGAAATGTCAGAGTTTGGGTGTGGTGCTAGTGGGAAGCTAGCAGACAGAAACTGCACCGGGGTCTCTCCGGTGAGTGGCAATGTCCCAGGGATTTGGGCAACCTTCCTCTTTCTTCCCAGGCACGTTAGCTAGGAGCTGCATAGGATCCAGAGCACCAGGAATGCACCACTGTCATTTAAGGATTGTGGGAGTCACAAGCTGTGTCATCACTTTGACAAAGTTTGCCAACACCCTCTCTGCTTTCGCAGGTAACTAACCAATTAATTAATTAATTAATTACTATAGATCTTAAAGTTTCACTTTACTCTGACAGGAGCAGCAGTAAGTTTTGCGGGCACTGGGGACTGAAATAGCTGATGGAAGATCTGTTTTTTCCCTCTTCTCACTTTCTCACTCCTTCTGTAGCTTGGTGTCTGTGTGTGCCTTTCAAATACAATTTTGATCCTGGAAGATGAAATTCTGCGATATGCATTTGTTGCAACAGTTCTTCTGCTTCTTAGGGTACCAGTGTCCCACCTTATAGAGCCTGGGTTGAGGTCCAGACCCTACTGGCCATTCCAGCTTGTCGGGACACACCCTGCAGGAGGCAGCAGGTGATGGGTGAAGCCCTTGGGATCCTGACACAGACCTGGAGGCCTGAATTCAGCTCATGGTGCCAGGCTACATCATGGCCCAGTCCTGGGGGTTTTACAAAAGTGGGGCAGGAGACAGGAAATGGAGATTTTCGTCTGTCAGTCTGTTTATCTCACTGTGTCACCCTCCTGCTGACACACTGCCCTCAAAGGTTTCTTTCCTTAATTGGAAAGGCAGACTGACAGACAAGGGAGACGCAGAACAGGAAATGGTTCATCCTGGTCTCGCCAGGGTTGGTAAGAGCCCGATCACTAGGGCTGCCCTCCTCTGGCTTCCCAGGCACGTTAGCAGGGAGCTGCACGAGCAGCAGTGCAGCCGGCAGTGGGACCCTGGCGGCCAGGGCACCTGCCCAGGATGGAAGTGGAGGCTGAACACCCTGATCATGGGGCTAGCCTGCTCCCAGCCCTGTAAGTCGCTTAATGAGTACATTATATGTAATGCACACACTCTAGTGAAGATATTACATGATAGGGGTGGCAGTGGATACCACTAGGATTTGGGGACTGAAATAGCAGAGAGACATCTTCTGTACCGGTCCTCTGTCTCTTTGACTCACTGTCTCCTTTCACATCTAGAGATTAGCTTTTTCTTAAGTTTTGTTCATTATATTTGCTTATTTTTGGATCTTACATTTATGGAAAGACAGGTTTATGGAGGGCCAGAAAGTCCCAAAGTGAGTGAGAGACAGAGACAGACAGACAAACACACAAACACACACACACACACAGAGAGAGAGAGAGAGAGAAATCTTTTTTGTGCCAGAGCTCTCCCCAGATGACTGCACTTGCCTGGGCTGGGCCAGACTGAAGCCAGGATCCTGCAGGAGCTACCTGGTGACCCATGAGTTTGAGGGCTGGAGTCTGAGTGGACCAAGAAATCTGCCTCTGCTTTCCCAGGCAGCTATTCTGGGAGTTGGATGACAAGTTGAGCAGCCAGGACTTGAACCCATGCTCATTTCAGATGCATAAGCCAGGCCCCAGGACCTGAATCCTGGTCTGCAGGTTCTGTGGCAGGATCCCACTCAGACAGCTGCAGATGGACTGCGACAGTGAGCAGGAGAGAAGAGACCTTCCAGCAGCTAGTGCTGTCCCCAGACCCACAATTCTCATGTTTTTTCCCGTCATACTAAAGTGAAACTTTGCCATGTACAGAAATTAATTAATTCATTAGTAGGCAATTTACCTGCAAAAGCAGAGAGAATGCTGGCGATCTTCTCAGGGGAGGTGTATCCCTTCTCTCTCTGTCTGATTTCTCTGTTTTCCTCTGCTGTTCAAAGAAATGAAATACCTTTCAACACAATCAGTAAAAGGCAGCGAGACCAAAGGTGACACTGAGACAGGCAGACAGACAGACAGAAGGAAACCTCCCATCCTCTCTTTCCTTCCCCAGATTTCCAAAGCCCCTAGTCCTGGGTGAGACTGACTCCACAGCCCCCAGGAGCAGAATCCAGATGTCCCATGTGGTTACAGGGACCCAATTCCTCTGGCTGTCACCTGCCTCCTCCCACAGTGTGTCTGGACAGGAATTGGAACTGGAGGATACTGGACTGGAAGCCAGGCCCTCCCATGTGGAACATGGCCATCCCAGGAAGTAGCACACCTGTCAGAGCACGTGAGTGGCAGAGACCCACAGCCAACACCAGGTAGTACCAGTTTGGACTATGCCCTGCTCTGCTTCACTCTGTCACTCTGCCTTTGCAATTGAGGAAAGAAATTTTAATAGCACTGTGTCACCAGGAGAGGGACACTGAGACAGAAAGACCAACAGCAGATCCAATCTCTCATCTGCTACTTTCCTCTCCACATTTCTTGAAACATTAGTGCTGGGCTAGGCTGTAGCCAGGCACCAGAGGCTGACTCCAGGCCTCCAGAATCTGTGGCAGGATCCCAAGTGCTCCAACACTCACCCGCTGCCTTCTGCAGTATGCGTCCCCAGCAAGCTCTAATGGCTAGTAGAGCCTTCAACTCAACCCAGGCCCTGCAATGTAGGGACACGGGCACCAAGGTAATACTGAATACACTGGAAAAGATGCGCATAGCACAACTTCACCTTCCAGGATCAAAAAGATCTATAACTGAAAGAAACAGAAAGCAAATCTTTCAGATCTACATAATTAGTTAATAAATTAGTAGGCTAATACTCACAAAGCATAGAAAGAGTGCTGTTAACTTCATCAGAAAGCAATGACGCAGCTTGCAACTCTCACAATCCTTACAGAGACAGGGGCACATTCCAGTGCTCTGGTTCTCAGAGGCTCCATGTTAATGAGCCTGGGAAGAAAGAGGAATGTAGCTCAATTCCTTGGGAAACTGCTACTCATGTTGGAGAGATCCTGGTCAGGTCCTGTTCATAGCTTCCCACTGGGACCTCACCCAACCTCTGACCTTTCAGGGAATGAATCAGCAGATGAGACCGATCTCTCTCTCTCTCTCTCTCTCTCTCTCTGTCTCTGCTTATGTGTTGTTCTGCCTTTCACAGAAAGAAAATCTCTCAACACAATCAATAAAAGGCAGAGAGAGAGAGAGAGAGAGAGAGAGAGAGAAGACAGACAGATGAACAAACACCTCCCACCTGCTCATTCCCAGGCCAATTTCAGGAACACTTAGCTCTGGGCCAGGTTGAAGCCAGGCCCCAGGAGCTGACTCCAGGCCTCCAGGGTCTGTGGCAGGATCCCAAGTGCTTCAGCTGTCACCTGCTGCCTCCCTCAGTGTGTATCCCCAGCAAGCTGGAATTGCACGTGGGGCCTGGACCCCAACCCAGGCTCTGCAAGGTTGGAGATGGGCATCCCATGAAATATCAGGACGGTTGCTACAAATGTACATCACACAACTTGACCTTTCAGTATCAAAACTGTCTGAATTTAAAAGGCACACACAACGGCTGGCACCATGGTATAGCAAGTAAAGCCACTTACTGCACTGGGGCATCCCATATTGGTGCTGCTTCAAGTCATAGCTACTCCACTTCCAATCCCGCTCTCTGCTATGGCCTGGGAAAGCAGAAGATGGCCACCGTTGCTAGGCCCCTACAGCCATGTAAAACACCTGGAAGAAGTTCCTGGCTCCTGGTTTTGATCAATGCAGCTCCAGCCATTGTGCTGCAGCTCTGCACATTGTGGCCATTTGGGGAGTGAACCAATGGATGGAAGACTTCTCTTTTGTCTCTCTTCCTATGCCTCTTTGTAGCTCAGCCTTTCAAATCAATAAATAAATTTTAAATAAAGAGAAACACACATTGAAAACAGCTACAGATACACTGAGACAGTGAGGAAGACAGAAAGAAATGAGGTCTCCATCAGCAGGTTCAGTCCCCAAATGCCTGTGATACTGCTGCTCCTGTCATGGTAACACAAAACTTTCTGATCAATAGTAATTAATAAAGTTAGTAGGATAGGTACCTGGAAAAGCAGACAGAGTGCTGGCAAACGTCAGCGGATTGTGATGATCCGGCTTCTAACTGGGAGAATCCATACCTGGGACAGGACTCGATTACCTGCGGCTCAGGTTCTGATGCAGCTCCCTGCTCATGTGCTGGGAAGGCAGAGGATGTGGCCCCAGTCCCTGGGTCTAGGCCACTGTCTTGGGCGAGACCCGGCGCAGTTCCCGACTCCTGGCTTCTCACTTGACCTAGAGATCACTGGGGGAGTGAACCAGCAGTTGAGAGGTCTCTCTCTCTCAGTCTATGCTTCTCTCTGTGTCACTCGGCCTTCCAATGAAACTATCTTCTGGGGCCGGTGCTGTGACATGGTGGGTTAAACCTCTGCCGAGGAGCCAGCCTCCCACATGGGTACAAGTTCATATCCTGGCTGTTCCTCTTCTGATCCAGCTCTCTGCTTATGGCCTGGCAACCCAGAGGAACATGGCCCACGTGCTTGGGTCCCTGCACCCATGTGGGAGACCTGGAGGGGGCTCCTCTGTGCTGGCTTCACATCGATGCAGCAACAGCAGCTGTGGTCATCTGAGGAGTGAACAAGCAGACGGAAGCTTTTTCTGTCCCAAGCTCTCACTCTAACTCTACCATTCCCATTAGCAAATAAATCTTTAAAAAATGACTTTCAGCAGAATCAATAATATGCAGAGACATGGGGTGACAGACAGAAAAATGATTCCCATCTGCCCTTTCACTCCCCAAATTTCAGAAATACCTACCTACTGGGCCGGAGGAAGCCAGGCCCCAGATCTGAATCCAGGTCACCAGGTTCTGTGGCAACATCCCACACGCAGCCTCAGATGGACTGAGACAGACAGGAAGAGAGAGACAAGAGATTGCATCAGCTAGTGTGGTCCCAAATTGCCCACAGGACACACTGCTGCTCCTGACATGATATAGTGAAACTAAAAATCTCTCTAGATCTCTCTCTCTCTCTCTCTCCTTCTCCGTTTGTGACCTCTGGCCTTCCATTAGCCTGCCTTTCAAATAAATGTAGGAAGAAGCAAATATAAAGGTCAAATATTAAAATCAAATGCATAGCTTTTTTGATTTGAAATGCAGACATCAAGACAGACAACAAAGATGAAGAATGGAACAGAGGATGTCTCTATCTGCTATTTCAGTCCCCAAATCCCAGCAATATCTACTCCCCTCAATATCACATGAACGCTTCACTAGAAGTCACACATTGCATATAACTAATGAATTAAGTTGTCAACTCATTACAGACATAAAGGCCTGGGAGCAGGCTAGCCCCATGGTCAGGGTTTTCAGCTTCCACTTCCATCCTGGGCAGGTGCCCTGGCAGCCAGGGTCCCACTGCTGGCTGCTTTGCTTCTCATGCAGCTCCCTGCTAAAGTGCCTGGGAAGCCAGAGGAAAAGATCCCAGTACTAGGACCCCTGCCAACCCCAGGGCGACCAGGATGGACCATTTCCTTCTCTGTGTCTCTGTCTGTCTGTCAGTCTACTTGGGCCCCTGTACCCAGGTGGGAAACCCAGAAGAAACTCCTGGCCTCTGGTTATGCCTGACAGTCCCATTCATTACTATCATTTGCAGAGTCATCCAGTGGATGGAAGATCTCCGTCTTTCTCTCCTTTTCTGTCTGTAATTCTCTGCTTCATATAAATAAATAATTTTTAAAGTTTTTTTTCATTTATTTGAAAGATTTGGAGAGAGAGAGAGAGAGAGAGAGAGAGAGAGAGAGAAAGTCTTCCATCCATTGATTCACTCCTGAATGGCCACAATTGCTGGAGCTAAGCCGATCTGAAGCCAGGAGCCAAGCTTCTTATGGGTCTCCCACGTGCACATAGTGGGCCATGGATTTGGGCCATCCCGTGATGCTTTACCAGGTGCATAAGCAGAGTGGGGGTCAGAAGTGGAGCACCTGGGACTTGAACCGATGCTATATAGGATGCTGGCACTGCAGGACAGGGCTTTAACCCATCGTGCCACAGCACTGGCCCCTGAATAAATCTTTAAAAAGAAAAGAATAGAAAAGTACACAGAGCTCACTCAAGATGGACTGAATGAGCCAGGAAGACAGGGAGAAAAGTGATCTTCATTAGCTAATTCAATCTTCAAATCCTTATGATACACATAAGCTCCTGTTATGGTGATGCAAACCTTTAACATTCATATAATTTATTTATTAAATAATAGGTTAGTTACCTGTAAATGCTGCCAGCGTGGTGGCAACCTTAGGCAGAAAGAGAAGGTATAGCTTGCAACTCCCACAATGCATATCCGAGCAGTGGTGGATTCCCGGTGGATCAGTTTCAGATGCAGCTCCCTGCTAACACGCCCGCCTGGGAAGGCAGAGGAAGGTGGCCCAAGTCCACGGGCCCACACCTCAGGGAGGGAGAGACCTCAGTGCAGTTCCCTTCTCCTGGTTTCCCACTTGGCCCACACCCAGCCTCTGAGATCATTTGGGAAGTGAACCAGCAGATGAGAAGTCTGTTTCTCTGTCTCTGCTTCTCTGTGACACTCTGCTTTCACGGAAAGAAAAGATCTCTTAACACAATCAATAAAACACAGTGAGACTAAGTGTGACAGAAAGATGGACAGACAGAAAACTGCCATCTGCTCTTTCCTTCCCATGATTTCAGAAACACCTAGTTCTGGGCAGTGTAAGCCAGGCCCCAGGACCTAAATCCTGGTCTGCAGGTTCTGTGGCAGGATCCCACTCAGACAGCTGCAGATGGACTGCGACAGTGAGCAGGAGAGAAGAGACCTTCCAGCAGCT
Source organism: Oryctolagus cuniculus (assembly GCF_051225735.1). Lineage (NCBI taxonomy): Eukaryota > Metazoa > Chordata > Mammalia > Lagomorpha > Leporidae > Oryctolagus > Oryctolagus cuniculus. Next base: position 35,390,829 of record NC_142888.1, on the reverse strand, counting down.
AGTGCTGTCCCCAGACCCGCAATTCTCATGGTTGCTTGTAATTAATTAATTATTGAAAATTTACCTGCAAAAGCAGAGAGAGGGATGGCAAACTTCGCAGGGGAGGTATACCTTCTCGCTGTGTGTCTGATTTCTCTGTTTTCCTCTGTTCAAAGAGAGAAACTATCTGTCGCTCCCCCTCTTCGCGGAGGAACGACACTAAACCCTGCGCTGTTCTTTTGTCTGCTCGGCCCTCCCCGGGTTTGCTGCTGGTTCTTCCTGGGTTGGCTGCCGATCCTTCCACCTCCGTGGAAGGGCGGCTCCCCCTACCACTTTCCCCACTTCCGTGGGGGAGCGGCACACCGCCGGCCGGCTCTCTCGGGGGCTGCTCAGATGTTATCCAGATGTTCCTGGTGCATGTTGTCTCTCTCCTCCTTTATAGTCCTCTTCCACCAATCCCAACTCTGCTACCCACATGCCGAGTACGCTGCCCTCCTCCAATCAGGAGCAGGATCAGCTCCTGCAGGTTATTGGTCGAACTGGAGGCAGCTGTGTAGAAGTTGTTTACTCCTCTCCCAGCGCCATATTGTGGGAGAGCAGATGCATAGAATAAGTCTTAATTCCAGTAACTTAGTCTAGTCCGAGTTGCTCCCCACACTATCTTTCAACACAATCAGTAAAAGGCAGTGAGACCAAAGGTGACACAGAGATGGACAGACAGACAGAAGGAAACCTCACATCTGCTCTTTCCCTCCCTAGATTTCAGAAACCCTAATTATGGGTGAGACTGACACCATGGCCCCCAGTAGCTGAATCCAGGTCTCCCATAAGGTGGCAGGGACAGAATTCCTCTGTTACCTGCTACTACCCAAAGTGTTTCGGGACAGGAATCAACTCTGGAGCAGAGCCTGGACTGAAAGCCAAGCCCTCCCATATGTGGTATGCCCTTCACAGGAAGTATCACACCTGCCAGAGCCCAGATCCCCCACCCCCAGCTGCATGTTCCTCCATCCTGCTTCTCTCGGCCAGAGCTGTGGTGAGGCAGGTGAATGAGAAACTGGTGCCCTAGCCAGGCAGCCCATTTGCACGTGGGTTTGAGTAACTGCTGCTCCACTGGCATACAGCTCACAGAGAACGCACCTGGAAATCAGCAGAGGACAACCAGGATCCCTGGCCTCCGTGACACCCTCAGTCAACACCTGATGGTCTTGTGGGCTCCTGGCTTCAGCCAAACCCAGCCCAGGCAACTGCAGGCAGCAGGGGAGGGCTCTGGCACATCAAAGATCGCTGTCCCTCTCCCACTTTGTGACCCTCTGGCTCTCAACAACCCTGCCTTTCAAACAGATGCAGGAATCTCAGAGGAAGAGCAAACAGACAAATATAATGGTCAAAATTAAAATCAATTTCTTATTTTGTTGGTTTGAATGGCAGAGAGAAAGACAGAGAGACAAGGAGAAACAGAAAGGGAAGCGGTCCTATGTGCTGGTTCAGTCCCTAAATCCCAGCAGTATGCATTCCCTCCCTATACGTGACAGCTCCACTGGAAGGCAGGTTTTACCTATCATTAACAAATTTAGTCAGTCATTAAGTGACAGAAAGGCTGGGAGCCGGCTAGCTCCGTGGCTGAGGGTGTTAACTCTCTGCTTCCAACCCGTGCATGAGCCGTAGGAGCTGGGGTTCCACTGCCGATGCTCTGCCTCTCATGCAGCTCCCTGCTAGCGTGCCTGGGAGGCAGAGGAAGACAGCCCAGTACTCAGGCTCCTGCCAACCCCAGGAATACCAGTTTGGACCACGTCTTGCTCTGTCTCCCTCTGTCACTCTACCTTTCCAATTAAGTAAAGAAACCTTAAGGAGCAGTATGTCACCAGGAGAGGGACACTGAGAGACAGAAAGACCAACTGGGACCAAGCCAGCTGATGAAACTCCCCTTTTTTCTCAGTCTTCCTTGCAGTCCCAGTGCATCTGTAGCTCTCTATGTGTGCCTTCCGAACACAGATAATTTGCATCCTTGAAGATCAAGTTGTATAATGTGCATTTGTGGAAACAGGTCCTACCTTCAGAGATGAGGATGGGATCTAGGCTCCAGTGGCAATGCCAACTTGCTGGGGATGCACACTGCAGGAGGCAGCGGGGACAGTTGAAGCACCATCTTCTGCTCCCTTGTCACTCTGCCTTTCCAAATAAGGATAGAAATCTCAAAGTGGAACATGTCGCCAAGGGGGACACAGGGAGACACACCAACAGACAGGAATCTCCCATGCTCTGTGTTTCTCCCCACATCTCTGAGACCATTCGTGCTGGGCCAGGGTGTTGCCCGGTGCCAGGAGCTGACACCAGGCCTCCAGGTCTGTGTCAGGATCTCAAGGGCTTCACCCATCACCTGCTGCCTCCTGCAGGGTGTGTCCCGACAAGCTGGAATGGCCAGTAGGGTCTGGACCTCAATCCAGGCTCTATAAGGTGGGACGCTGGCACCCTAAGAAGCAGCAGAACTATTGAAACAAACACATATAGCACAATTTCACCTTTCAGGATCAAAATTGTATTTGAAAGGCACACACATCAAGCTACAGAAGGACTGAAACAGTGAGGAAGAGAGGGAAAAAACATCTTCCATCAGCTATTTCAGTCCCCAATGCCCACAAAACCTACTGCTGCTCCTGTCAGAGTAAAGTGAAACTTTAAGATCTATAGTAATTAATTAATTAATCAATAGGTTAATTATCTGCAAAAGCAGAGAGGGTGCTGGCAATCTTCCTCAGAAAGCAATGACGCAGCTTACAACTCCCACAATCCTTAACTGAGATGGGGTGCATTCCTGGTGCATGGTGCCCTTGCAGCTCCATGCTAAGTTACCTGGGAATAAAGAGGAAGGCGGCCCAAGTGGGACATTGCCATTCACATGGGAGAGTCCGTGGTACAATTTCTGTCTCCTAGCTGCCCACTGGACACCCCCCCGCCAAACCTCTGATCATTCAGTGAATGAATCAGCAGAGGAGACCTCTCTTTCTGTCTCTGCTGCTCTCTGTGTCCCTCTTGTCTTTCACAAAGAGAAAATCTCTCAACACAATCAATAAAAGGCAGAACGACAGAGGGAGACCAAAAGACCAACAGACAGAAACCTCCCACCTACTCAGTCCCAGCCCAATTTCAGCAACACTTAGCTCTGGGTCAGGTTGAAGCCAGGCCCCAGGAGCTGACTCCAGGCCTCCAGGGTCTGTGGCAGGATCCCAAGTGCTTCAGCTGTCACCTGCTGCCTCCCTCAGTGTGTATCCCAGCAAGCTGGAATTGCCCGTGGGGCCTGGACCCCAACCCAGGCTCTGCAAGGTTGGAGATGGGCATCCCATGAAATATCAGGACGGTTGCTACAAATGTACATCACACAACTTGACCTTTCAGTATCAAAACTGTCTGCATTTAAAAGGCACACCCAGGGGCTGGCACCGTGCCATAGGAGGTAAAGCTGCCACCTGCAGTGGGGCATCTCATATGGCTGCCAGTTCAAGTCACAGCTGCTCCACTTCCAATCCAGCTCTCCGTTATGGCCTGGGAAAGCAGTAGGAGATGGCCTCCATCCTTGGGCCCCTGCACCCACGTAAAACACCCAGAAGCAGTTCCTGCTTCCTGGCTTTGATCAATGCAGCTCCAGCCATTGTACTGCACCTCTGGTCATTGTGGCCATTTGGGGAGTGAACCATCGGATGTAAGACTTCAGATGTGAATCCAGGTCCTCAGGTTCTGTGGCAGCATCTCATGGATAGCTACAATGGACTGAGACAGCGAGGAAGAGAGAGAGACAAGAGTGATCATGCATCAGCTAGTTTGGTCCCAAAATGCCCACAGGACCCACTGATCTCCTACATGGTAAAGTGAAACTTCAAGATCTGTAGTAATTAATTAATTAATTAATTCACAGGTTACTTACCTGCATCGGAGTGAGTGCAGGCAAACTTCGGATGAGAGGTGTCCTTTCTCTCTGTGTGTCAGCTTCTCTGATCCCAGCTCTCCCACGTGGACGGTAGGGATTAAGTTCCCCTGTCCTTCACCTGCTGCCTCGCACAGTGTGTCTGGGAGGAGTCAGAACTGGAGCAGAGCCTGCACTGGACGCCAGGCCCTCCCACGTGGGGTGTGAGCATCACAGGGAGTACCACACCCGCCAGTCCGCATGTCCACCCCCAGCCACCCGTTCCTCAGTCCTGCTTCTGGGGGCGGTGCAGAGCTGTGGCCAAGCAGGGTAAGCAGCAGGCAGCGCTATGGCCAGGCATCCCCAATAAGCACGGGTTCAAGACCTGACTGCTGAAACTTTCATCCAACTCCATGATTACCTTCTTGGGAAATCAGCAGCAGGTTTCCTGGTCTGCTTGGTCTGCACCCCTCAGACTCCTGGAAGAACTGGAAGCTTCTTCAGGATCCTGGCTTCGGTCTTCCCCAGGCCCGCCAACTGGGGCCATATGGGGAGTTCTCTGGCACGAAGAACATATTCTTTCTCCCTTCCCCCACCCCGACTTTTCTCTGCGACCTCTGGCCCTCCATAACCCTGCATTTCAAATAAATGTAGGAATCCAAAAATAAGCAACTATAACAGTCAAAAATTAAAATAAAATGTATAGCTTTGTTGATTTGAAAGGCACACATCAACACACAGAGAGATAAAGAATGGAACAGAGGATGTCTCTCTCTGCTATGTCAGTGCCCAAATCCCAGCCATATCCGCTCCCCTCATACCCAGTGAACACTTCACTAGAAATCACACATTATATACAATTAATGAATTAACTTGCTACTCCTAACCTGACATAGAGGGCTGGGAGCAGGCTAGTCCCATGGTCACGGTGCTCAGCCTCCACTTCCAGCCTGGGCAGGCGCCCCGGCAGTCAGGGTTCCACTGCAGGCTGCTCTGCTGCTCATACAGCTCCCTGCTAACGTGCCTGGGAAGCCAGAGGAGGACAGTGGGAGTACTTGCGCCCCTGCCAACCACAGGGAGACCAGAATGGACTACCTCCTGCTCTGTGTCTCCCTCTCTCTGTCTGCCGTTCCAATAAAGGAAAGACATCTTTGAGGGCAGTATGTCAGCAGGAGAGTGACACAGTGAGATAAACAGACAGACAGAAATCTCCATGTGCTGTTCCCTCCCCACATTTATAAAACCCCAGTGCTGGGCCAGGCTGTAGCTGGGCACCAGGAGCTGAATCCAGGCCTCCAGGTTCTGGGCCCGGATCCCAAGTGCTTCAGGCAGCACCTGCTGCCTTCCCAGTGTGTGTCCCCAGCAAGCTGCAATGGCCAGTGGGGCCTGGACCCCAACCCAGGGCCTGCATGGTGGGCATGGGCGTCCCAGGAAATATGGGACTTGTTAGGAGAAATGGGCATCACACAACGTGGCCATCCAGGATCAAAATGTCTGTATTTGTTAAGGACCAGAGGGTCTATTGCTAAGACATACCCTTTGGGTTCTGTTTCATGTCCAGATCTCAATCCTGATTTCCAGGTTCTGTGGGATCTCCAAGGTCCCAAGCAGACAGCTACAGATGGGCTGCACAGTGAGCAGGAAAGAAGAGCAGTACCCACAGCTAGTGCTGTCCCCAGATGGCACAATTCTTATGGTTGCTCCCATCATGGTTAACTGAAACTTTATCATCTATAGTAATTAATTAATTAATTAATTAGTAGGTGCTTTACCTGCAAAAGCAGAGAGAGTGCTGGACAACTTCACAGGGGAGGTATATCTTCTCTCTGTGTGATTTTTCTGTTTTCCTCTGTTCAAGAAAGAAAATATCTTTCGACACACTCAGTAAAAGGCAGAGGGACCAAAGGTGACACAGAGACGGACAGACAGAAGGAACCTCCCATCTGCCCTTTCGCTCCCCAGATTTCAGAAACCCTTCGTTCTGGGTGAGACTGAGGCCATGGTCCCCAGGAGCTGAACCCAGGTCTCCCATGTGGATCGCCCCAGTTCCTTTGCTACCGCCTGCCACATGAGAGAGGCCGCAGAGCAGTTTCCCCTCTTGCTTCCCACTGGAACCAAACCCAGCCTCTGATGCCATTTTTGAGTGGCCCATGGGTAAGATATTTCTTTCTGTCTCTGCTTCTCTAGTGTCACTCTGCCTTTTAAAGGAGGAAAAGATCTCCCAGGCAAAGAGGGAGAGAGTGACAAACGCAAGGACAGACAGACAGACAGAAAACTCCCATGTGCTCTTCCCTGCTAAAATACAGAAACACCTAGTTCAGGCCAGCTGGGAACCATGCTCCAGCAGTAGACTCCAGGCCTCTAGGTTCTCAGGGGGATCCCAGGTGCTCCCACTGTCACCTGCTGCCTCCCTCAGTGTGTATGCCCTGAACCTGGCATTGCCAGTGCAGCATGGACCTCAACCTAGGCTCTGCAAGGCTGTCAGGGGCATCCCCAGAAATGTCAGATCTGTCGCATGAAATGTACATTCTACAACTTGCCTTTCCAAGACCAAAACGGTCTGGAATTGCAAGACACACACAGAGAGAACTACAGATGGAATGAGTCAGTAAATAAGAGACAAAGAGACCTTCGTCAACAACTTTGGTCCCCAAATGCCCATAATATCCAGGGCTGCTCCTGTCATGGTAACACAAATCTCTATGATCTATAGTAACTGATTAATTTATAGGAGAGTTACCAAGGAGAGGTAGAGACAGGGCTGGCAAAATTTGGCAGAAAGCGATGATATGGCTTGTTACTGCGACAATCCATACCTGAGGGAGGTTCAATTACCTGTGGCTCAGATTCTGATGCAGCTCCCTGCTCATATGCCTGGGAAGGCTGATGAAGGTGGCCCCAGTCTGGGCATCTACGTCACTCTCTTGAGAGAGACCCAAGTGCAGTTCACCACTCCTGGCTTCCCATGGGGTACCACTCAGCCTCTGAGACCCTTACAGGAGTGAACCGGCAGATGAGCGGTCTCTGTCTCTGCTTCTCTCTACATCACTCTGCCATTCACAGAAAGAAAATATTTTTTAACACAATAAGCAAATGGCAGACATGATATAGCGAAACTTAAAATCTAAAGTAATTAATGAGTGAATTAATTAATTCAGAGGTTACTTACCTGCATAAGAGCAAGTGCTGGCAAACTTGGGATGAGAGGTGTCCTTTCTCTCCCTGTGTCTGCTTCTCTGATCCCAGCTCTCCCACGTGGACGGTAGGGTCTGAGTTCCCCTGTCCTTCACCTGCTGCCTCGCACAGTGTGTCTGGGAGGAGTCAGAACTGGAGCAGAGCCTGCACTGGACGCCAGGCCCTCCCACGTGGGGTGTGAGCATCACAGGGAGTGTCACACCCACCAGTCCCCATGTCCACCACCAGCCACACGTTCCTCAGTCCTGCTTCTGGGGGCGGTGCATAGCTGTGGCCAAGCAGGCAGCACTATGGCCAGGCATCCCCAGTGAGCATGGGTTCAAGTCCTGGCTGCTCCAATTTTCATCCAACTCCCAGATTACCTGCCTGGGAAAGCAGAGGCAGATTTCTTGGTCCTCAAACTCATGGGTCACCAGGTAGCTCCTGCAGGATCCTGGCTTCAGTCTGGCCCAGCCCAGGCAAGTGCAGTCATCTGGGGAGAGCTCTGGCACAAAGAAGATCTCTCGTTCTCGCTCCTTCTCTCTACCTATCTCTGTCTCTTGTTCTCTCACTCACTTTCTGACTTTCTGGGCCTCCATAACCCTACCTTGTAAATACATGTTGGAATCCAAAAATCAGCAAGTATAATGGTAAAAATTTAGAGAAAACACTAACTCTGCTCATTTGCAAGGCAGAGAGCAAGCCAAAGAAGAGGAGGAACAGAGCAAGGATGTCTCCGCTGTTTCAGTCCCCAAATCCCACCAATATCTACTGCCCTCCCTATCATGCAATATCTTCACTAGAGGCTGTACATTACATATAATGGACTCATTAATGGACATACAGGGCTGGGAGCAGGCTAGCCCCATGGCTCAGGGTGTTCAGCCTCCACTTCCATCCTGGGCAGGTGCCCTGGCCGCCAGGGTTCCACTTCATGGGTTCTCATGCAGTTCCCTGCTAATGTGCCTGAGAAGGCCGAGGAAGACAGTCCAGTACTCGGGCTACTGCCCACCCCAGGGACTACCAGTTTGGACCGTCTCCTGCTCTGCTAGCCCTCTGTCTGTCTGTCTGCCTTTCCAATTAGGGAAGGAAATGTTTGAGGACACCAGGTCAGCAGGAGTGTGACGCAGTGAGATAATCAGACTGACAGTTGGATGAAAATCTCTATCTGCTGTTTCCCTCCCCACATTTTTCATAGTTTTATTTTTTAAAGATTTATTTGAGATTCAGAGTTAAACAGAGAGAGGAAAGAGAGAAAGAGAGCGAGAGAGAGAGAAAGAGAGAGGTCTCACATCCTCTGGTTCACTCCCCAATTGTCCGCAATGGCTGGAGCTGGGCTGATTGGTAGCCAGGAGCCGGGGTCTTCTTCCACTTCTCCCACTTGGGGGCAGGGGCACAAGGACTTGGGCCATCTTCTGCTGCTTTCCCAGGCCAGAGCAGAGAGCCGGATTGGAAGAGGGGCAGCCGGGACTAGAACCGGCACCTATATGGGATGCCAGCAATGCAGGTGGAGAATTAACCTACTGCACCAAGGCGCCGGCCCCTCTCCTTATCTTTTTAAAGATTTATTCAGGGGCCAGTGCTGTGGCACAATGTGTTAAAGCCCTGGCCTGCAGTGCTGGCATCCCATGTAGTGCTGCTTCAAGTCCTGGTGCTCCATTTCTGACCCGCTCCCTTCTTATATACCTGAGAAAGCAGCATGGGATAGCCCAAATCGTGGCCCACTGTATGCACTTGGGAGACCCGGAAGAAGCTTTGGCTCCTGGCTTCGGATCTTCTTAGCTCTGGCAATTGCAGCCATTAGGGATGAACCAAAGGATGAAAGATCTCTCTCTCTCTCTCTCTGTCTCTGTCTCTCTCTCTCTCTCTCTCTCTCCAAAGGTGACACAGAGACAGACAGACAGAAGGAAACCTCCCATCTGCTTTTTCCTTTCCCAGATTTCAGAAAACCCTAGTTCTGGGCGAGACTGACTCCATGGCCCCCAGGAGCAGAATCCTCATCTCCCATGCAGGTGATAGGGACCCAATTCCTCTGGCTCTCACCTGCTGCTCCCAGAGTGTGTCTGGACAAGCACTGGAATTTCAGCAGTGCCTGGACTGGAAGCCAGGCCCTCCCATAAGTGGTGTGCCCATCACAGGAAATATCACACTAGCCAGAGCCCATGTCCACCCCCCAGCTCATGGTCCTCCATCCTGCTTATGGAAGCCAGAGTCGGGTTGAGGCAGGTCAATGAGAAACTGGCACCATGGCTAGGCAGCCCATTTATGCATGTGTTTGAGTAATAGCTGTACCACTCGACATCAGGCTCACAGAGAATGCACCTGGAAGTCAGTTGAAGGGTCTGGATCCCAGGGCTGCCTGGCTCTCTCATTCGACACCAGGATGGATGGTCTTGTGGGCTCCTGGCTTCAGCCAAATGCAGCCCAGGCAACTGCAGGCAGCTGGGGAGGGCTCTGGCACATCAAAGATCGCTGTCCCTCTCCCACTTTGTGACCCTCTGGCTCTCAACAACCCCCCCTTTCAAACGGATGCAGGAATCTCAGAGGAAGAGCAAACAGACAAATATAATGGTCAAAATTTCAATACGGTGCAGAATTTTGTTGGATAGAATGGGAGACAGACAGACAGACAAGGAAAACCAAACAGAGGCGGTCCTATGTGCTGGTTCAGTCCCCAAATCCCAGCAGTACGCACACCCTCCCATTATGTGACAGCTCCACTGGAATGCATTTTTACTCACGATTAATGGATTTATTCAGCAATTAAGTGATGTAAGGCTGGGAGCCCACTAGCTCCGTGGCATGAGCCGTAGGAGCTGGGGTTCCACTGCCGATGCTCTGCCTCTCATGCAGCTCCCTGCTAACACGCCTGGGAGATAGAGGAAGACAGCGCAGGTACTCCGGCCCCCTGCCAACCACAGGGAATTCCGCTTTGGACCATGTCATGGCTGTCTCCCTCTGTCTGTCACTCTGCCTTTGCAGTTAACGACAGGAATTTTAATAGCACTGTGTCACCAGGAGAGGGACACTGAGACAGAAAGTCCAACAGGCAGACTGAGACCTCCCATCCACTATTTCCCTCCCCACATTTCACAAAACACTAGTGCTGGACTAGGCTGTAGCTGGACACCAGGAGCTGACTGCAGACCTCCAGGGTGTGTGGCAGGATCCCAAGTGCTTCAACCCTCACCTGCTGCCTGCTGCAGTCTGTGTCCCCAGCAAGCTGGAATGGCCAGTGGGGGCTGCACCTCAGCCCAGGTTCCGCAAGTTCGGACACGGGCACCCTAGGGAATGTTGCACCTGTTGGAAAAGATGGACATTGCACAACGTAAGCTTCCAGGAGCAAAATTATCTGTAACTGAAAGACACAGACAGGTAGCTATGGATTGTCATAGACAGCAAGGAAGAGAGAGAGAAAACAGAACTTTCATTAGCTAGTTCAGTCCGCAAATGCCCACAATACCTACTGCTGCTCTTGTCAAAGTAAAGTGACACTAAAGGTCTGCAGTAATAAATAAATAGATTAAAGGTTATTTACTTACAAAGCATAGAGGGTGCTGGCCAACTTCGGCAGAAAGCAGTGATGCAGCTCACAACTCCCGCACTCCATATCTGAGGCAGCTAGGATTCCTGGTGCTCCTGTTCCCGTGCAGCCCCCTGCTAACGTTCCTGGGAAGGCAGAGGTTGGAAGCCCAAGCCTAGGGACACCACCACTCATGTTGGAGAGACCCCGGTGCAGTTCCCGTCTCCTAGCTTCCCACTGGGGCACCGTAGGATCTCTGCTCAGTTGCAGTATGAACCAGTGGATGTGAGCGCTCTCTCTCTCTCTCTCCCCCCCCCCCTTCTCTCTGTCACTCTACCTTTCAAAGAAAGAAAATACCTTTTAACACAATCAAGAAAAGCAAACAGACTGTGAGTGCCAGACAGGCTGACAGACAGAAATCTCCCAAACTTCGGAAACATCTAATTCGGGCTCTGGTTTAAGCCAGGTGCCAGGGGCCGACTCCAGGACCCCAGCGTCTGTGTCACACGATCCCAAGTGCTTCAGTCCTTGCTTGCTACCTCCCACAGTGTATATGTCCAGCAGGCTGGCACTGCTACTGGTGCCTGGACACCTCCCCAGGCTCTGAAAAGGGGGACGTGCCACCACAAGAAATGTCCAACCTATTTCCACAAATGCATATCGCACAACTTGATCTTCGAGGATCGAAATGATCGCCCGTGTCGCCCCGTCCTTCTTCCTGGTGGGTCCTGCCTGCGTGGGACATCTGGAAGAAGCTCCTGGCTCTTTGGCTTTTGGGGAGTGAACCAGCAGATGGAAGGCCTTTCTCTCTGTCCCTCCCTCTCACTCTGTAACTCTACCTCTTAAATAAATAAATAAAATCTTAACAAAATGATCTGTGTTGGAAGGGCACACATAGAGAGCTACAGATACACTGAGACTGCAAGGAAGAGGGAGAGAAAAGGGAACTCTCATCAGCTGGCTTGGTCCCTAAAAGCCTACAATACGCATTGCTGTTCCTGTTATGGTGACGTGAAATATTAACACCTATAGTAATCAATCAACCAATATGTTTGTCACCTGCTGAAGCCAGGAGAATAGTGGCAAACTTGGCAGAAAGCGATTACGCAGCTTGCAACTCCCGAAATCCGTATCTGAGGCAGGATGGGTCCCAGCTGATTCGGTTCTGTGCATCTCCTTAAATTGTGCCTGGGAAGGCAGAGGAAGGCGGTCGCAGTACTGGCTTCTACACCACTCTCGTGGGAGAGACCCAGGTCACTCCCGTCTCCTGGTTTCCCACTGGGGCACCACTCAGCCTCTGAGATGCTTTCAGGAGTGAGCCGGCAGATGAGCGGTCTCTGTCTCTCTCTGTCTCTGCTTCTGTCTGCGTCACTCTGCCATTCACAGAAAGAAAACATTTTTCAACACAATAAGCAAAAGGCAAAGAGACACAGGTTGACAAACAGAAAACCCCCATCTGCTCTTTCCCTCCCAGATTTCAGAAATACTTACCTACTGGGCAGGAGGAAGCCAGGCCCCAGATCTGAATCCAGGTCACCAGGTTCTGTGGCAGCGTCTCATGGACAGCTACAGATGGACTGAGACAGTGACGAAGAGAGAGACAAGACGGATCTTGCATCAGCTAGTGTGGTCCCAAAATGCCCACAGGACCCGCTGCTGCTCCAGACATGATATAGCGAACTTTAATATCCATAGTAAATAATCCGTTAATTAATTAATTCACAGGTTAGTTACCTGGAAAATGAGAGTGAGTGCTGGCAAACTTGGGATGAGATGTGTCCTTTCTCTCTCTGTGTGGGCTCTCTGATCCTGGCTCTCCCACGTGGACGGTAGGGACTGAGTTCCCCTGTCCTTCACCTGCTGCCTCCCACAGTGTGTCTGGGAGGAGTCAGAACTGGAGCAGAGCCTGCACTGGACGCCAGGCCCTCCCACGTGGGGTGTGAGCATCACAGGGAGTGTCACACCCGCCAGTCCCCATGTCCACCCCCAGCCACCCGTTCCTCAGTCCCGCTTCGGGGGGCGGTGCAGAGCTGTGGCCAAGCAGGGTAAGCAGCAGGCCATGTTGTGGCCAGGCATCCCAAATATGCATGGGTTCAAGTCCTGGCTGCTCCAATTTTCATCCAACTCCCAGATTACCTGCCTGGGAAAGCAGAGGCAGATTTCTTGGTCCACGCGGACTCCAGCCCTCCAACTCCTGGGTTACCCGGAAGCCTCTGTAGGATCCTGGCTTCAGTTTGGCCCAGTGAGGCTACTGCAGCCATCTGGGGAGTGCCCTGGCACAAAGAACATTCTCTCTCTCTCTCTCTCTCTCTCTCTCTGTCTGTCTTTCCTTCTCAGTTTGCGACCTCTGGCCCTCCATAATCCTGAATTACAAATAAATGTACGAATCCAAAAATAAGCAACTATAACAGTCAAAATTTAAAATAAAATGTATATCATTGCTGATTTGAAAGGCACACATCAACACACACAGAGCTAAAGCATGGAACAGAGGATGTCTCTATCTGGTATGTCAGTGCCCAAATCCCAGCCATATCCGCTCCCCTCAATATCATGGGAAAGCTTCACTAGAAGTCACACATTGCGTATAATTAATGAAGTAACTCGCTAACTCATTAACAGACATAAAAAGCTGGGAGCTGGCTAGCCACAAGGCTCAGGGTGTTCAGCCTGCACTCCCATCCTGGGTATGCGCCCTGCTAGCCAGGATCCCCATGCTACCTGCTCTGATTCTCATGCAGCTCCCTGCTAGAGTGCCTGGGATGGTAGAGGAAGACAGCCTGAGTAATCAGGTCCTTGCCAACCCCAGGAAGGACCAGTTTGGCTCATCTCCTGCTCTGTGTCTCTCTCTCTCTGTCAGTCTGCCTGGGCCCCTGCACACATGTGAGAGACCCAGAAGAAACTCTTGGCTCCAGGTTATGCCCGACAGTCCCATTCATTACTATCATTGGCAGAGTCATCCAGTGGATGGAAGATCTTTCTCTCTCTCTCATTTTCTGTCTGTAATTCTCTGCTTCATATAAATAAATAATTTTTAGAGATTTATTTTAAATATTTGCACAGAGAGGAAGAGAGAGAGAGAGAGAGAGAGAGAAAGAGAGAGAGGTCTTCCATCTGTTGGTTCACTCCCCAGTGGCCGCAATTGCCGGAGCTAAGCAGATCCAAAACCAGAAGCTAAAGCTTCTTCTGGGTCTCCCACGTGCATGCAGTGGGCCATGGATTTGGGCCATCTTGTGCTGTGTTTTTTTTTTTTTTTTTTGACAGGCAGAGTGGACAGTGAGAGAGAGAGACAGAGAGAAAGGTCTTCCTTTGCCGTTGGTTCACCCTCCAATGGCTGCCGCAGTCGGCACGCTGCGGCCGGCGCACCGCGCTGATCCGATGGCAGGAGCCAGGAGCCAGGTGCTTTTCCTGGTCTCCCATGGGGTGCAGGGCCCAAGCACCTGGGCCATCCTCCACTGCACTCCCTGGCCACAGCAGAGGGCTGGCCTGGAAGAGGGGCAACCGGGACAGAATCCGGCGCCCCGACCGGGACTAGAACCCGGTGTGCCGGCGCCGCTAGGCGGAGGATTAGCCTATTGAGCCACGGCGCCGGCCAATGTGCTGTTTTACCAGATCCATATGCAGGATGGGGGTCAGAAGTGGAGCACCCGGGATGTGAACCGATGCTATATGGGATGCTGGCACTGCACACTAGGGCTTTAATACATTGTGCCACAGCACTGGCCCCTGAATAAATCTTTAGAAAGATAAGGAGAGGGGCCGGCGCCTTGGCGCAGTAGGTTAATTCTCCACCTGCATTGCTGGCATCCCATATGGGCACCAGTTCTCGTCCTGGCTTCCCCCTCTTCCAATCTAGCTCTCTTTTATGGCCTGGGAAAGCAGTAGAAGATGGCCCAAGTCCTTGGTCCCCTGTATCTGCATAGGAGACCCAGAAGAAACTCCTGGCTCCTGGCTTCGGATCAGCGCAGCTCCGGCCATTGTGGCCTTTGGGGAGTGAACCTACGGAAGCAAGACCTTTTTGTCTCTCCCTTTCTATGTCTGTAACTCTACATTTCAAATAGTTTAATAAATAAAATCTTTTTTAAAAAGGTAAGGAGAATATAAAAGCAGACACAGCTATCTCCAGGTGGACTGAGAGAGCATGAAAGAGAGCGAGAAATGAATTCTTCATTAGCTAGTACAGTCTCCAATTTCCACAATGCACCATGATACTCCTGTCATAGAAATGCAAAACCTTGAGATCTGTAGTGCCGGCGCCGCGGCTCACTAGGCTAATCCTCCGCCTTGCGGCGCCAGCACACCGGGTTCTAGTCCTGGTCCGGGCACCGGATTCTGTCCCGGTTGCCCCTCTTCCAGGCCAGCTTTCTGCTGTGGCCCGGGAGTGCAGTGGAGGATGGCCCAAGTGCTTGGGCCCTGCACCCCATGGGAGACCAGGAGAAGTACCTGGCTCCTGCCATCGGATCAGCGTGGTGTGCCAGCCACAGTGCGCTGGCCGCGGCGGCCATTGGAGGGTGAACCAAGGGCAAAGGAAGACCTTTCTCTCTGTCTCTCTCTCTCTCACTGTCCACTCTGCCTGTCAAAAAAAAAAAAAAGATCTGTAGTAATTTATTTATCAACTAATAGCTTGGTTACCTGTGATAGTGCACAGAGTGCAGGAAAACTTCAGCAGAAAGCTTTGGTGCAGCTTACAACTCCCACAACGTATATCTGAGCAGGGGAGGATTCCCCAGGAGATCAGGTTCTGGATGCAGCTCCCTGCTAGCATGCCTGAGAAGGCAGAGGAAGGTGGCCCAAGTCCACAGGCCCACACAACAGGGAGGGAGACCTCAGTGAAGTTCCCTTCTCCTGGTTTCCCATTTGGCCCACACCCAGCCTCTGAGATCATCTGGGAAGTGAACCAGCAGATGAGAAGTCTCTATCTCTGTCTCTGCTTCTCTGTGACACTCTGCCTTTCACAGAAATAAAAGATCTCTCAACACAATCAATAAACGCCAGAGAAACTAAGGGTGATGGACAGATGGACAGACAAAAACTGCCATCTGCTATTTCCCTCCGCAGTTGTTGGGAAAACCTAGTTCTAAGCCAGGCAGAAGCCAGGCCCAGTATCTGAATCCTGGTCTGCAGGTTCTCTGGCGGGATCCCACATGGACTGCTATAGATGGACTCTGACAGTGTGCAAGAGAGAAGAGCTCTTCCATTTGCTAGTGCTGTCCCCAAATGACGCAATCCTCATGGTTCCTTACTAGTTAATTAATTAATTAGCAGATAATTTACCTGCAAAAACAGAGAGGGTGCTGGAGAACTTCAGTGGGGAGGTATATCTTCTCTCTCTGTGTCTGATTTCTGTTTTCCTCTGCTGTTCAAAGAAAGAAAATATCTTTCGACACAATCAGTAAAAGGCAGCGAGACCAAAGGTGACACAGAGATGGACAGACAGAAGGAACCTCCCATCTGCTCTTTCCCTCCCCAGATTTCAGAAACCCTTCATTCTGGGTGAGACTGAGGCCATGGTCCCCAGGAGCTGAACCTAGGTCTCCCATGCAGGTGGCAGGGACCCAATTCCTCTGGCTGTCATCTGCTACCTCCCATGGTGTGTCTGGACAAGCATTGGAACTTCAGCAGAGCCCGGACTAGAAGCCAGGCCCTCCCATAAGTGGTGTGCCCATCACAGGAAGCATCACCAGTCAGAGCCCAGGTCTTCCCCCCGGCTCATGTTCCTCTGTCCTGCTTATGGCAGCCAGAGTCGTGGTGAGGCAAGTTATAGAGAAACTGGCGCCATGGCCAGGCAGCACATTCGAACATGGGTTTGAGTAACAACTGCTCCATTCAGCTTAGAGCTCACAGAGAATGCACATGAAATCAGCAGAGGATGGCCTGGAACCCTGGGCTCTGCGACACCGTCATGGGACATCCAGGTGGCCTGGTGGGCTCCTGACTTCAGGTGACTCAAGGCCTCCAGGGTCCGTGACAGGATCCCAAGTCCTTCAACCATCACCTACTGCCTCCCACAGTGTGCGTCCCCAGCAAGCTTGAAATGCAAGTGGGGCCTGGACGCCAACCCAGGCGCTGCAAAGTGGGACATGGGAATCTGAAGAAATAGGAGACCTGTTGCCACAAATGTGCTTCGCACTACTTGATCTTCTAGCATCAAAGCTGTCTGTATCTGAAAGGCACACACAGGGACTGGCACTGTGGTGTAGCGGGTAAAGCCACTACCTGCATTCGGCCATCCCATATGGGTGCCGGTTCAAGTCTCAGCTGCTGCACTTACGATCTAGCTATCTGCTATGGCCTGGGAAAGCAGTAGATGATGGCCCAAGTCCTTGGGCCCTTGTACCCTCATGGGACACTGGCACAGTTCCCGACTCCTGGCTTCTCACTTGACCTAGAGATCACTGGGGGAGTGAACCAGCAGTTGAGAGGTCTCTCTCTCTCAGTCTATGCTTCTCTCTGTGTCACTCGGCCTTCCAATGAAACTATCTTCTGGGGCCGGTGCTGTGACATGGTGGGTTAAACCTCTGCCGAGGAGCCAGCCTCCCACATGGGTGCCAGTTCATGTCCTGGCTGCTCCTCTTCTGATCCAGCTCTCTGCTTATGGCCTGTCAACCCAGAGGAACATGGCCCACGTGCATGGGTCCCTGCACCCATGTGGGATACCTGGAGGAAGCTCCTCTGTGCTGGCTTCACATCGATGCAGCAACAGCAGCTGTGGTCATCTGAGGAGTGAACAAGCAGATGGAAGCTTTTTCTGTCCCAAGCTCTTACTCTAACTCTACCATTCCCGTTAGCAAATAAATTTTAAGAAGTGAATTTGAACAGAATCAATAATATGCAGAGACATGGGGTGACAGACTGAAAAATGATTCCCATCTGCTCTTCCCCTCCCCAAATTTCAGAATTACCTACCTACTGGGCCAGAGGAAGCCAGGCCCCAGATCTGAATCCAGGTCACCAGGTTCTCTGGCAAGATCCCACAACAGGAACAATGGACTGAGATAGACAGGAAGAGAGAGACAAGAGATTGCATCAGCTAGTTTGGTCCCAAAATGCCCACAGGACCCACTGCTCCTGAGATATACTAAGGCAAAACTTTAAGATCTACAGTAAATAATTAGTTAATTAATTAATTAATTAATTCACAGGTTAGTTACCTGGAAAATGAGAGTGAGTGCTGGCAAACTTGGGATGAGAGGTGTCCTTTCTCTCTCTGTGTGGGCTCTCTGATCCCAGCTCTCCCACATGGACGGTAGGGACTGAGTTCCCCTGTCCTTCACCTGCTGCCTCCCACAGTGTGTCTGGGAGGAGTCAGAACTGGAGCAGAGCCTGCACTGGACGCCAGGCCCTCCCACGTGGGGTGTGAGCATCACAGGGAGTGTCACACCCACCAGTCCCCATGTCCACCCCCAGCTCATGGTCCCCCGTCCAGCTTCTGGTGCCCAGACTCATGGTGAGGCAGGTGAATGAGACACTGGTGCCCTAGCCAGGCAGCCCATTTGCACGTGGGTTTGAGTAACTGCTGCTCCACTGGCATACAGCTCACAGAGAATGCACCTGGAAATCAGCAGAGGACAACCAGGATCCCTGGACTCCGTGACACCCTCAGTCAACACCTGATGGTCTTGTGGGCTCCTGGCTTCAGCCAAACTCAGCCCAGGCAACTGCAGACAGCTGGGGAGGGTTCTGGCACATCGAAGATCGCTGAACCTCTCCCACTTTGTGACCCTCTGGCTCTCAAACCCTGCCTTTTGAATGGATGCAGGAATCTCAGAGGAGGAGCAAACAGACAAATATTATGGTCAAAATTTCAATACAGTGTGTAATTTTGTTAGTTAGAATGGCAGACAGATAGCCAAGGAGAACCAGAAAGGGACGCAGTCCTATGTGCTGGTTCAGTCCCCCAATCCCAGCAGTATGCATTCCCTCCCTATACGTGACAGCTCCACTGGAAGGCAGGTTTTACCAACAATCAATGAATTTATTCATTATGAATTGACGTAAGGCTGGGAGCTGGCTAGCTCCGTGGCTGAGGGTGTTAAGTCTCTGCTTCCAACCTGGGCATAGACACAGGAGCTGGGGTTCCACTGCCGATGCTCTGCCTCTCATGCAGCTCCCTGCTAGCGTGCCTGGGAAACAAGAAGCAGACAGCCCAAGTACTCAGGCCCTTGCCAACCACAGGGAATACCACTTTGGACCATGTCTGTCTCCCTCTGTCTATCACTCTGCCTTTCCAATTAATGAAAGAAATCTTAAGGAGCACTATGTCACCAGGAGAGGGACACAGAGACAGAAATACCAACAGGCAGATCCAATTCCCATCTGCTATTTCCCTCCCACATTTCTCAAAACACTAGTGCTGGACTAGGCTGTAGACGGGCCCCAGAATTTGACTGCAGGCCTCCAGGGTGTGTGGCAGGATCCCAAGTGCTTCAACCCTCACCTGCTGCCTGCTGCAGTCTGTGTCCCCAGCAAGCTGGAATGCCCAGTGGGGGCTGCGCCTCAACCGAGGCTCTGCAAGCTGGGACACAGGCACCCTCGTGAATGTCAGACCTATTGCAAAAGATGCACATTGCTGAAGTTGACCTTCCAGGATCAAAAAGATCCGTAACTGAAAGAAACAACCAGGTAGCTATGGTTTGTCGGAGACAGCGAGGAAGAGAGAGAGAAAACAGAACTTAAATCAGTACATTCCCCATATACCTGCAATACCTATTCCTGCTCCAACTTAGCAAAGCGAATATTTAAGATTTACAGTAATTAATTAATAAATTTATAAGTTAATTACTCACAAAGCATAGAAAGGGTGCTGGCCAACTTCATCCGAATGCAATGATGCAGCTTGTAACACCCGGAACCCTTAACTGAGACATTGGTGCAATTCCTGGTGCTTGGGTTCCCATGCAGCTCCATGTTAACGTGCCTGGGAAGAAAGAGGAAGGCGGTCCAACTCCTTGGGACACTGCCACTTACGTGGAAGAGACCAAGGTGCAGTTTCTGTCTCTTGGCTTCCCACTGAGACCACACCCAAGATCTGATCATTTGGTGAATAAATAAGCAGATGAGACCTCTCTTTCTCTCTGTCTCTGCTTCTCTCTGTGTACCTTCTTTAACAGAAAGAAAATCTCTCAACACAATCAACAAAAGGCAGAGAGAACAGACAGAAAACTTCCATCTGCTCTTTCCCGGCCCAAATTTTGGGAATACTTAGCTCATGGCCAGGTTGAAATCAGGCCCCAGGAGCTGAAAACATGCCTCCAAGGTCTATGTCAGAATCCCAGGTGCTTCAAAAATCACCTGCTACCTCCCACAGTGTGTGTATCCCGCAAGCTGGAATTGCAAGTGGGACTGGACATCGACCCAGGCTCTCCAAGGTGGGGTATGGGCATCCCAAGAAATATCAGATCTGTTGCCACAAATGTGCATCGCACAACTTGACCTTTCAGTATCAAAACTGTCTGTATTTGAAAGGCACACACAGGAACTGGCACTGTGCTGTAGCGAGAAAAGCCACCACCTGCATTGGGCCATCCCATATGGGTGCTGGTTCAAGTCCCGGCTTCTCAACTTCAAATCACGCTTTCTGCTATGGCCTGGGAAAGCAGTAGAAGATGGCCTCCGTCCATGGGCCCCTATACCCACGTGAGACACCAGGAAGAAGTTCCTGGCTTATGGCTTTGATCAGTGTAGCTCCAGCCATTGTAGTGCAGCTCTGGCCATTGCAACAACTTGGGGAGTGAACCATTGGGTGGAAGACTTCTCTCTTTGTCTCTCTCTGCCTATGCCTCATGTAACTCTGCCTTTCAAATAAATAAATAAAAATTAAAAAAAAAGAAAGGCACATGCAGAGAGCTACAGATACACTAAGACTGTGAAGTAGACAGAAAGAAATGAGGTCTCCATCAGCAGGTTCAGTCCCCAAATGCCTGTAATACTGCTGCTCCTGTCATGGTAACACAAAACTTTCTGATCAATAGTAATTAATAAAGTTAGTAGGATAGTTACCTGGAAAAGCAGACAGAGTGCTGGCAAACGTCAGCGGATTGTGATGATCCGGCCTGTAACTAGGACAATACATACCTGGGACAGGGCTCAATTACCTGCGGCTCAGGTTCTGATGCAGCTCCCTGCTCATGTGCTGGGAAGGCAGAGGATGTGGCCCCAGTCCTTGGGTCTAGGCCACTGTCTTGGGCGAGACCCGGTGCAGTTCCCGACTCCTGGCTTCTCACTTGACCTAGAGATCACTGGGGAATGAACCAGCAGCAGTTGAGAGGTCTCTCTCTCTCTCTCAGTCTATGCTTCTCTCTGTGTCACTCGGCCTTCCAATGAAACTATCTTCTGGGGCCGGTGCTGTGACATGGTGGGTTAAACCTCTGCCGAGGAGCCAGCCTCCCATGTGGGTGCCAGTTCATGTCCTGGCTGCTCCTCTTCTGATCCAGCTCTCTGCTTATGGCCTGGCAACCCAGAGGAACATGGCCCACGTGCATGGGTCCCTGCACCCATGTGGGAGACCTGGAAGCAGTTCCTCTGTGCTGGCTTCACATCGGCTCAGCTCTAGCAGCTGAGGACATCTGGGGAGTGATCCATCAAATGGAAGCCCTTTCTGTCTCTCCCTCTCTCTCTCTCTGTAACTCTGCCTCTCAAATAAATAAATAAATCTTTAAAAAATATCTTTCAACAGAATCAATAATATGTAGAGAGTCACAGGGTGACAGACAGAAACCCCCCATCTGCCCTTTCACTTCTCAAATTTCAGAAATTCCTAATTCTTGGCCAAGTGGAAGCCAGGCCCCAGATCTGAATCCAGGTCACCAGGTTCTGTGGCAGCATCTCACGGACAGCTACAGATGGACTGAGACAGCGAGGAAGAGAGAGACAAGACAGATCTTGCATCAGGTAGTTTGGTCCCAAAATGCCCACAGGACCCGCTGCTCCTGAGATATACTTAGGCAAAACTTTAAGATCTACAGTAAATAATTAGTTAATTAATTAATTCACAGGTTAGTTACCTGCAAACTCAGAGCGAGTGCTGGCAAACTTGGGATGAGAGGTGTCCTTTCTCTCCCTGTCTGGGCTCTCTGATCCCAGGTCTCCCACGTGGACGGTAGGGACTGAGTTCCCCTGTCCTTCACCTTCTGCCTCCCGCAGTGTGTCTGGGAGGAGTCAGAACTGGAGCAGAGCCTGCACTGGACGCCAGGCCCTCCCATGTGGGGTGTGAGCATCACAGGGAGTGTCACGCCCACCAGTCCCCATGTCCACCCCCAGCCACCTGTTCCTCAGTCCTGCTTCTGGGGGCGGTGCAGAGCTGTGGCCGAGCAGGTTAAGCAGCAGGGAACACTATGGCCAGGCCTTCCATATGAACACGGGTTAGAGACCTGGCTGTTGGACTCATCATACAGAGCCCAGATAACTGGACTGGGAAAGCAGAGGAGGATGGCCTGGACCATGCCCCCCCCCCACATCATCAGTGGGACACTTGCATTGTCTTGCAGGCTCCTGGCTTCGGCCTGAGCAAGAACAGGAAACTGCAGGCATCTCATGAGTGCTCCAGTGTATAGAAGATCTTTCTCTCTGATCCTCTTGCTGTCAATAGCCCTGCCTTTGAAATAAAC
The DNA here is from genome assembly GCF_051225735.1 of Oryctolagus cuniculus. Lineage (NCBI taxonomy): Eukaryota > Metazoa > Chordata > Mammalia > Lagomorpha > Leporidae > Oryctolagus > Oryctolagus cuniculus. The sequence continues at coordinate 35,368,646 of NC_142888.1, read as the reverse complement.
GTAGGAATCCAAGAATAAATTCAAATAAACAATTATAATGTTCAAATATTTTTAAAAAATGCATAATTTTGTTGATTTGCAAGGCAGATGGCGAGACAGACAGAAAGAAAAAAGAATGGAAGAATTGTCTAGGTGCTGTTTCAGTCATCAAATGCCAGCAATATGCATGGCCATCACTACCATCTGAAAGCTTCCCTAGAAGTCATGCATTACATATAATTAATGAATTAACACACTAATTCATTAATTCACATAAAGGGCTGGGAGAAGGCTCGCCCCATGGTCAGTGTGTTCAGCCTCCACTTCCATCCTGGGCAGGTACCCTGGCAGCCAGGGTTCTACTGCCAGCTGCTCTGCTTCTCATACAGCTCCCTACTAAGGTGCCTGGGAAGCCAGAGTAAGACATCCTGAGAACTCAGGCCCCTGCCCACCCCAGGGAGACCAGGGTGGACCATCTCCTGCTCCGTCTCTCCCTCTGTTTGTCAATCTGCCTTTCCAAATAAGGAAAGACATCTTTAAGAGCAGTATGTCAGCAGGGCAGTGACACAAAAATTTCCTATCTGCTGTTTCTCTCCCCACATTTCTGAAAACCCTGCTGTTGGGCCAGGGTGTTGCCCAGCATCAAGGAGCTGACTCCAGGCCTTCAAGGTCTGGGTCAGGATCCCAAGTGCTTCCACCCTCACCTGCTGCCTCCTGCAGTATATGTCCCCAGCAAGCTGGAATGGCCAGTGGGGCCAACACCTCAACCCAGACTCTGCAAGGTGGGACACAGGCACCCTAGGGAATGTTGCACCTGTTGCTACAAATGCACATTGCACAAGTTAACCTTCCAGGATCAAAACTGTGCTTGAAAAGCATACACAGACAGCTACAGATGGACTTAAGCAGTGAGGAAGTGAGAGAGAAAAGAGACCTTCCACCAGCTAGTTCAGTCTTCAAATGTCTGCAGTACCCACATCTGCTCCTGTCATGGTAATTGAAACTTTATGATCTCTAGTAATTAATGAATAGGTTAGTTACCTGCCAAATCAGAAAGAGTGCTGTCGAACTTCCACAGAAAGTGATGATGTGTCTTGCAACTCCCGCGATCCTTATCTGGGCCAGGGGTGGATTTGTGGATTCCCAGCTGCTCAGATTCTGATGAAG